>NC_067250.2:111319889-114154056 GCF_019359855.2 Lolium perenne
CTAGAGTGGCGGTGAGGGTGGAGACTACACTGACAGACTTGGGATCCACTGGAGTTCTGATTCAAAGGCCTGACATCAATTTTACATGTGCAAGATAAGCAGCTACAAAAATAGTATAGGACTCTTCGTTACTTTCTGGCAGATGGAGGGAAGTAACGCTATAAAATCCATGCGAAGGAGCGAATGAGATACCTTGTGAGGGCATGTTTTTTGTATGGCAACTTCGACAAGAACCCGGTCTACCCCAAGTTTGAGATCTCACTCGCGGAGACTCATTGTTCCATTATCGTTATAAATGATGCAAGCTCGGTTGAATCTTGTGTATTCATTAGAATAATTTATATCAATGGGTCTTATATCCTTACATGGGGGAGGGGGCCATTGCCCCCCCCCCCCCCCCGCACAATAAATGTTGTTGTTGGTCCATTTGCCGATTTAGCGAGGACGGGCCTTTTTGTACTGACCCAATGGATGTCAACTACAGAACCAATTTCTGTCGGTACCCAGGAAGAGCCACCTGTGAAAGTCATGAAAACTGCAGTGATTGGCCAAAGCAGCTATCTAACATTTGGAAGACTCCATTCAAAATGGATGGGCATTCACATATTTTGCTGAAATTCAAGATCTGACTCCAAATAACACTAGAAGTGTCAAATGGGAGATGTTAGGCTCGCGAGTGTACTATGGCGCAGTTTTGGACCCATCAAAGAACGCTCAAGCTAAGTTCCGTGCATATGAACTAGAAATCAAGATCGTCTCCTTTCCTCGTCTTCTTTATCTTGGGATTATGAAGATCGATGATTCATCAAAAGGACCTACATCAATGCACTAGAGATCTACAACTACATACCTATTGCTACGGGGTCTCGGGATGGTAAAAAATTATCTCTTATTTCTGTGCTGCGGAATAACCAATACGTTTACATTTTAAGTTATAACATTGTATGGACATATCACTGGAAGCGACGCATACGCACCATAACTATTGCAACATCTAGTTTATCCGGAGTGGTTCTGCTACTTATTTTTGCTATTGGATGCTGCTACCTCTTTGCACGGAAGAAAAAACCCTTCAAACGGTGTGTCCTTTAACTACTTCTTGTTTTTACAAAATAGGAATTTAGGTTGAACTTAATCAAAGTTAAGTCCTGACATTTACTTAGAAAAAGTCTTGATAGACTATACAACTTTCATGGGACAAACCCTGTTCCCTTCTATTAACAAAAAGGACTATCTACTTGATGGTGCAATAATTTACCTCGTTTGACAAAAGTTTGTTATTGTCGCTCTAGAGCAAGGCCTGGTCGGAGCAGCTACAACCAGATTTAACTTGTTAGAGATTGAACACGCTAGAACTGGCGCTACTTACTGTATGTCGGGGGGTGCCCCCCCCATGATTTGGTACATCTCTGAAGGAGAAAAAAAGGTTAGATTACAAATTTTTGTGTGTTTGGCCCCCTAGAACTCCTAAATTCTATTTTGTCCCCAACCATCTTTGGCAAGCTCCACCACTGCATGCTACCAACAGATTTGAGCGAACAGTGGGATTCGGAGGGTTTGCCACAGTATACCACGGGAAGCTGGCAGACGGGAGAGAAACCGCGGCAAAACTTGTAACAAGCAACAACAGTGAGGCAATTGACTATTTTTTGACGGAGGTAAGCTTTGTGTACATACTTTCTTTCGAGTTTTTCAGAGATAGCATGACATGATTGTCATGATTAGTTAATTACTTAAATGTATGTCTTTTTTCAAATAGAGGATACATCATAGGAAGTTGCTGAGAATGCTGAGCTTCATTGGATATTGTCAGAAAGCTGGCAAAAACATACTTGTATATGAGTTCATGCAGAATGGCACGTTACAACAACACACCTGTGGTAAGTTTCCTCGTATATAATGTTACATTTGGGTTTATGTAATCTAAAACAAAACTTGGCAGTTCGACCGTAACGTGCCATTAGGTCTACTTGCGACCCTTCTGTAATTAACACTCTATTTCTATTCAATCGATTGGCAGTTCAACTGCCCGTTCCGCAAAAAAAAACTTGTAGATAGCGAGAATTATAAGCAGCGTAGAAGGGAGAGCATATGGAGGATGACGCAAAAAGTATCTCCATAGATGGTCATCTCTACTATATTAAATGGTTAGAGATGGCGGGATGGTTGGTAGGTCCTAGATTTCTAATCTCAAAGTGTGGGAAAAACAACGGAAAAAATAGTGGTGCCGCACGTAGGCACGGCTCATCAGGCAAACCTCCGCCCACGACTCCAGTTTCTATTTCTACAGCGTTTGAGACTGTTTCTAATAGGATCAGCCAGCCCTGCGCCGATCCGCCTAGTCCGTGGATGGCCACAGCAGGCACATCGTCTCTTGCCCTTGCGACGACGACTTCTTCTGCGCGGCGGCAGTCCGACTGGAGGAGAAAGACAACGATAGTGACTAGCAGGAACACAGGCTCAAGCTACCGCCCAGGCGCTGATGCCCACCTCCTCCTCCAAGCTCCAACTCCAGCACCAAGTTTTTCTACCTCGTCATCCTCAACAGTACTTTTGCGGACAAAAGTAATAGCTTATCCTGTACTTATATATTTAACATGCAGTTCTCCTCCATGCTTCTCAAAAAAAAAATCCTGTGTTAATTTTTTCTTGATTCCATCGGTCATTTTGCCGTGGTTGTAATTTTGCGGGACGGGTGCGGGACGCCGCTTGACACCTGACTCAACAGCCCTTCTACACGCCTGCTACCCGACCTCTCATCTCCTCCCTGGGTCGCCGGAGGTCCGCTCGTCCCACGCACTGGCCCGTCCTCCGGCGTGTTCGGATCCCGCAGCTCCGTCCCTCGACCCATGCACCCTGCCCCGCGCCGCCGGGCAGCACCTCGTCACTCTCTCTCCTCACTATTGGACTTGCTCCATACCCGTCTACATCCGCCCACCGTCCACGCGTCCACCCCGCAAGCCAGCGGCAGACTCCCAACCATCAACCCCCAAGCGAAGGCTGCCACCGCCAAAACTGATTCAATCGTGGAGCTCCTCCGTGATTGTTCCACCGTTGTCAGCTGCTCCCTCGGATGAGGACAACGACTCAATGTGGTGGTACAAGTCCCAGCCTCTGCAATTGGACAAGATCAAGCCCGTATCTCTACTATACTTAAAAAGAAGGAACATGTTCCCCTTTTCCCCTGCTTTCGTCGTCTCATTTTCTGGTAGCTTTCGTCGTCTCATTTTCTGGTAGCTTCCGCACTAGGTCGCTCCACCAAGTTGGGCCAGGCCCATCACAATGCATCCGTCGGCGCGTCCCTGGTTCCATCTTCCAATTCCCTAGGATACCACGACCTGCTGCCCCGCCGCCGCCTCCCATCAACCTCCAGCACCGCCCCACCGCCAGTTCGCCCCCCACGGGTCCGATGAGACGCGCAACGGTACATCGCCTGACTGCTCCCTCCTCCACCTCCACCTCGGTCGCCATGGCCTCCTCCTCTTCCCAGTACCCTCCCTCAAGTCCCTCCTCGCTGGTCGTCGACATGGAGACCGGCCGGGCGGCATCATGAGGGCCCTCACCTGCCTCCACGCCCACGAGGGGCCCCGATTCAAGAGTCTACCCAGGACTACGGCCTCGGCTAACCCTAGCCGTCTCAGTCTCCGGCGGCCATGGAGGGCTCGGATCCGTCCTCTGTGACGCAGCGCCGCTCTCGGCCGACCTCCCGCTGCCGCTGTGCGCGCATAGGTATCCTGCTGCCAGGGAAGACGCGCGTCGCCCCTCGAATGACCAACTCTCTGCTCGCTTCAGCCTCCACTACCCCAGATATGGCCACGAAAAAGCTTCACTCAGCTGTAACCGTCGGGCGAAGGGATGCGGTGGTGCCTGGCCTCCAACCGTCGGCCGTGGAGAGCCCAGCTCTCTTGATTCTGAAATTGGGTCCGAGGATTAGATGAGTTTTTAGGATGGAAATTTCATCAAGGATCTTGGATCGTTTTTTTTTTTGTTTATGATTTGGATCCAATTGTCCTGTTCATGTTTTTTTCTGATGGAAATCTTTTCAGGCCAGTCAAGCAGCTCTGCTCCGCCATCACGCATTGCAGGATGCTTGTCCCCATCCTCGTCCCTAAGCTCTATCCCCGACCAGGGCAACAGGTAAGGTCGCAGACTACCCCTCAGACGTCGCCTCTAATTTCCACCTCGCACTAGAGTTAGGTCTATTTGAGTTTTGACTCTCAATCTGGAGTAACGATAGATATATGCATTAGGAGCAATTGCAGTAGCATCACGTGAGTTTTGGAGTCGCTGACAGGTGCGGCATCATGCTCGGGAACGAGGTGTCCCAGGTGATCTTAATTTCAGCGCTTTTTTTGTGGCCTCTGACCTTGAGGATGAAGAGGACATCTACACACTTGAGCTCGGCCAGAGAACCTCAATGGAGGAGATACGTTTCTATCCATTCTCCTTGATTTCTCCCTTCTCGCTTGTAAATTTTGCCACTCACATCTCTATTTTGTCTTTCTCAGATCAACCACCATAGCCAGCAAGGATAGGTCGAGCAAGCAACCTCCATGGCCAGCGGAGCAAGAGCACAAGAAGCATCAAGCAGTGGATAGAACCATCAGGCCACTCTCGTCTGTCATGCACGCACGGCATATGCTGGCAGCACGGTTTTAGGCTGCCTCCCCGATGAGCAGTGGCGGCGTCGATGCGACAAGCTTGCGGTGCTCGGTTTCCTTGAGTCAAGTTATGGTGCGATTGGCGGCGTTGCCTGCACGTGTCCTTGCTGGCAACCTCTCCATTGACATCATCAGCTGCCTATGGCGGGCTGGCGGGAGCAGAGGCGTCGTGACGAAGGTTAAGCTCATGGTCTGCTTCTACTTGGCGCTTTAAACAATGTTTTGTAGTTGATGCCTGTAGTTTGGTATCGTTTTAAGTTGAATGCTTGCTTACTGACTGCAAGGACATGATGGAATTGATTTCATAGAAGAAGTTTGCTCTGCTTTTTCAGAATTTTTCTTAGCATTGGAACAATCTGCATCTTGAAAAGGTAAAAAAATTGTTGATGTACTGCTGCATTTTATTTCAACCTGTAGCTTACTTTATCCTCTCTATGAAGCTTATATATACCTTGGTTGTGCATATTGAGATTGATTTGTTGAAACCATTGTATTCTATAACCAGTAAATCTTCTCACATTCTTTTACCATCCACACAGTTAAAGGTACAAAAGGTACTAAAGGGGTGTCCTGCACAACCAGTACGCGGCTGTTATGTTCACATTCTTTTACCATCCACACAGTTAAAGGTACAAAAGGTACTAAAGGGGTGTCCTGCACAACCAGTACGCGGCTGTTATGTAGATGAGGGAGAAGACAAGAACAAATGCTGATTGAGGTAGGGTGCTCAGGGTAGTTATGTCTGCAAGCAAGGAGGAAGGGGGCAAGGTGGTGAAGACAAGGGTTGTGGTGTTGGTCGACTGTGCCTGCTCGTCGCCGACTGGTCTGAGTAGCACTACGGCTGCGGTATGAAAGCTCCTCTGGTGTGTCTATGTTCCTCAACATTTTTCATTGATGCCCGCCTTGATGTTGCTGGATACATGTCATTTCTTGGTCGTGCATGACTGAAATTATATTAATATTAAAGCCTGTGTCACGTATTATTTGAGTCCCATGTTTAGTGCTTCTGGCTAGCTATTTCATGAATGTGTAAACACAGTACCTCTTACTCAAGTAGGGCCTCACTCCGCACTTTATTTGTTTCAGCAATTTCTCCGGTTGATGCTACTTATTTTACGAAATCTTCTTTTGCTATTACACTATGTGCTGTGTCACTAAGTTCCAATTATAGCCTTCCCATGCAGTATCATTATGCAGTATACCGTGGAGTATCATTATGCAGTATCCCATGAAGTATATGCAAATTTATCTTTTTTGGATTGTATAATGCATATTACGGCATCACTTTTTCCGCCTCAACCAACTTGCTTCACATGTGATCGTAGTGTCCTCTTTCATTTTCACCAGCGACAAATGACCTAACAAGTAATGATACTGCAAATCTTATATTATTGCACCACTAGAAGATTAATTCAGTGATCACAGAACCTACCATAGCTTCTTTCAGATACATTAATTCAGTTTGGAACACTGGAAGCTTAATTTAGTTTGGAACATCAACCAACTTGTCTCCAAACACACTTAGGACGGTACCCATAAAGATTACGGTGGCATCCCCGAACGCTTTATCCTCTTCAGGAGTAAGCGTGCCTCTGGGAGTACCTTCCGCAACTCGGTGCACGCCCATAGAAGTGAGCCACAAGAGGGTCTTATTGCGGTGACCCAGCATACCACTGCATGTTGTAGTATACAAGTCGTTGATATGATCTTTGCGAAGGGACTTCTTCACAATTCGCCATATCCCTCAGAGTGGTACAACAGAAACATTGCAGGTCATAACACTCCATACTTTATTACAAACATTGTCTTAACAAGTTGGTATTCTCACAGGTCCTATGAGAACACCCTAAGATACTACTTAAGTACGATTACAACTCATAACCAATATAAAGAGCTCAACAACTTATTTAGGTAAGTTCTACGCTGCTCGGCTCTATGATGCTAAGGTATGTCACTACTCCTCCACCTCCGTGTCATCTGGTCCGTAGACTATCCCATAGTCTACGCCTTCCACTCCGCCGGTAAGATCAGGTTCTTCGTAGACCAGCTCGTAGCTTCCTTCTGGTGCTCCATCGTTGATAGCCTCCACTTCCGGATCACAGTCTAGCAAGGGTGTCGAAAGAAAGTGAGTACAGAGGTACTCAGCAAGTTCTAAAAGAGTAAAAGGTGTTTGATGCACTAGCTACGACCATTGATCAGGAAATCGCAGGTCAATGCATGTTTTTGAAATCATTTCTTCAAAAGGTTGCTTTTATTATGAAAACTATGCCCGTCAGTCTTCACAGGTTGACTAGAACTTCACGGAGTTCCTTTCCTGCCGCGTTCGCAGTTTCCTTCCCGGAATAAGGAGTGACAGCCACAATTTGATACACTCTGCAGAGGTGCGTTACTTTTCCCACAAGAGATCTCACCCTTTTTGCCATCCGCAGGGACTTGCTCCCGTTCACACTTCCTTTGGTGTGAGGCCAGGTATAAAGATCCAAGCCCACACCGCCTTCTCCGCGACTGCAAACCCACCCTTTTGTCCAACCGTACACCTTCCGTAGACTTCCCCCGATAAGCCGGCTTTACTCATGGTGGACTCCGGACAATCCCGCATAGATCGTAGAGCTTATCATCACTAATGGATGGGGATTTAAAAGGATTTCCCAACCTATTGCGGTGCCTCAAAGACCCCACCGGCTCTCCGATCCGTTGGCGTGCAGAAGGGAAAAGATACAGCTGGCTTTTCCAGAGCCATTATAGATCTCATGGTCAACGCGGTTTGTACGGCACTAGAATCACTGGACGGCATTGGTAATTAATCCTAGGGTGATATAACCCATTGCAATGGAACCTCCACCATATCAACACATACCATGGTTCCATTGCCAGCCACATAGTCATATTCATAGTTGGAAAATAACATTTCATTTGCGATGCAGGAATGATAAGTATATAGCTTTGCATTAAAGTAGTAGAAAATAATCAAGTTGACATGAGCAAGGGTGAACTTGACTGTGGACTGCGAGATAGTGCAGTTCAATGCAGTTGATGGAACCTGGACCTCGGGTTCTGTAAGAAGCATCATTGTCCGGTAAGGACAATGTTATAAAATCCAAATGATGCAATCATGGATGGATTATTTTATGTTGAATCCCTTTACCCCAATGAGTTATTACAATTTAGGGTTGTATTTAAGATTTATGTCTTTGACGGTAATTTACAATTGATTTAAAAGTATTGATCATTGTAATTCACACAAAGTACAACAATTCAAAGTAAAATTATTTTACTTGATGATTACCTTAATCATTCCAAAAATAAATGAAAATTATAGAGTTACCTCTATAGTTTTTGGAATAAAAGGGAATATAGTATTTTTCTGAGAAAAATACCCTTTTCAAAAGAAATGACTTGGATTAGTAGAATTTCATTTTTGAAATGTTTGAAAATAAGTATTTGAACTTATTTGAGATTTTTCCTTGAATTTTAATTACAAGGAAATAATAATTTTAAATTCCAAGTTATTATTTAAATCCTGAAAATTCATAATTTTGAATTTGTTTCATAAATTCCATTTCATATTTTATTCTTGTGAAGATTTATTTTTCATTCATAAATCCAATTTTTATTGGATTTTTAGAGTTGTTTATGATTTATTAAAATTTGGTAAAGTTTTGGTCTTTTATTAAATGTAAAAAGACCAAAATACCCCCTGGACTCATATTGGGCCCACCTTTCAATAACTTAAACCCAGTGGACGTCCCAATAAGGTGGCCCCTCTTTTGGGTTCGGTGGCGCGAAGCGGCCCACCTCACTCACTCTCACTCGGCCCTCTCACTCACTCGATCTAACCCTAACCTCTCGGCGACTCCCGTGGCGATGGCGTCGCCGCCATGGCCGCCGCCTGCTCCGCCATCGCCGGGCTCCTCCGCCGTAGCCACCTACCGAACTCCGAACCGCCGCGAGCAGATCTATCGATCCGTCCGCGCAGCTTTCCCTCCTCGTCTTCTCCCCGGCGAATCGCCTCCGATCCGGATCTCGGGAGAATCGCCTCGACGAACTCCGGCGAGATCTCGTCCCCGCCGACGATGGTACGTGCACAGGGGTTGACTCGGCGCGGGTGCTGCTTGCAGACTCGTGCCGTCGCCTCGTGCTACGGTGGTGCCGGTTCGTGTCCGGTTCGCCGGCGTAACGTCGGCGCCTACCCCGGACTTGCAACAGCAGGGCCGCGCGAGCACCGCCTCGCCATGCCCTAGCCTCTGCTTCCGTGCGCAAGTAAGTTGCCGCACTTCCTCTTCCTCTTACGTGCGCCTCCCATGCTTCGTTCTTCTTCCTCCTCATGTTCTCGCTTTGCTCTCCGGTGATCCCGTGATCACACGAGCTATGCTATTCCTATGCAATTTGCACTGCGCTTACGTTAATTGCAAGCTCATGGCCCAATTACCATTTCTTGATCTTGGCACATCTTTGCTTTGCTTCTTGTTCTTCTTTGTGCTTGCTTCTCTCGTCGCTCCTTGCATGCTCTATACTTGCCATGCTCTACTGTGCTTGCTCAAGAGCTAACTATGCCATGCTATGACTTGCTTGTGCTTACTGGTATATCATACTTGCTTGTCTAGGTGTACTTGTGTTGCATCTGTGACACTTGTGTGTGTGCCAGAGGTGACTGTGATATGCTTCAGTGCTTCCTATGCAAGCCAATGATCCATTGGATCATTCCTTGCTTGTTGGCTAACCTCTCTGTGTAACTTGGCTTGCTATGATTGATCCATTTGATCAATTCAATTATCAGTGATAGCTTACTGGTTAATATGGTGACTGAATGATTCACTTATCTGGTGATGCTGATGCTCAAGCATCACTGTGTTGTTGCTTACTTGTGCTGTTGCTTATTTTTAGCTATCTAGACTTGCTCTAGTGGCTATGAATTAAATTGTGTTGCTTAACAGTATGCTACTGTCATGCTTAGCATGGATCTGTGATAAATTCATACTTGTATTACTTAAATTATGATGAACTGCTTATGCAGTGATGATTTAAATGACTTGCTTGTAAATGATTTGACTGTTCATGATTATCTAGCAAGCAAATAGAATCTGAATCCATTTCTGGATAGTGATGTGATCTATTTGGCTTTCTCTTAATTGGTGCTAAGTGTGATGTGACCTCAGTAGCCTTGCTACTGACTGGTTGCTCACATAGTTGGTTGGATTTTTGTTGGCTACTCATCTTTGCTTGCATATTTGGGAATCATAGTAACTATGAATGCCAATATGCTTGCCTGTGAAGAAATCTAGGGTTTCTGATGGTTGTATGCTTAGGGTTTACTGTATAGTCTTAGGTACTAATCTGTGCCATCTACTGGTGCTATCTATGCATCAAATCTGGCTAGTGTGTGCATCTGTGCATATGTGCTAGTTTCTGTGTATAAGATCTGTACCTAGATGCTTTCTATTTTAGTGGCTTTTGACTGGCAGTAATCCTTGGTGAAAACCAAGTGATGATCTACCCATATGAGCATCTGCTCATCCCATGCTTATTTCATGCATATGATGGATTAGATCCATTTGATCTCTTCCAGGAACTAGGTATACCTTGTTCCAGCTCCTAGAAAGAAATGTTTTGTTGATGCAGACTTGGGTTTGTGTCACAGCCCTTCACCTCCAGGTCTTGGATGATCTTCTCAGGTCACCATGATTTCTGGTGGTTAAGTGGGTGTGTGTGTTGGTTCTGTTCTTGCTCAAGAACTGGATGAACTGAGCTTGTTCTTGCTTCACCCTTACCTGGTGAATCTTTATCTGGTCGACTGGTTTTGATTTCTAGGGTTTGTGCCCCTTTTATATGAACCCTGCTTCTATCCTAGCATTGACACACAAGCCTGGCTTGCTTGGTGACTATGCTGTTGCATGGCCTTGCTGTTGCTGCCCAGCACACTTGAGCTGTGTGCTCTCATATGCTGAAACTTGAGCCCCTGGTGTGTGCTCAGGTTTGGTCTGCTGCTGCCCTTATCTTGTGCTGTCCATGGTTTTGGACAAGCACAAGTGTGTTGTGATAGTTTGCACTGTCCAAACTGAATCTTGTGTTATTGCTAACTGTCCAAACTGAATCTTTGACTAACTCTAACATTCTGGCTAGTGTTGATTCTTTGTTTTGCAGGTTTTGAAGATGGCGTCGTATCTTATGAATCCACGTCCTTCCTGCACCCCTGCATCCGAAGATCTTCCGCCATCCGATCTAAATCGCCCGTGCCGTCTTAATCCCATACAGTTTTGCAGTTAACCGCCCGCATCTAGCCAATGCATTGCAAAGTACCCCTTGAATCGCGTCCCACCCAACCAGCCCTTTGTCTTATCCCTAAACAACACGGCAACGGCGGCGAGCTCCACAATCGTACTCGCCGTCGTCGGAAACATGATGCCGTTGGACCGTCCGGCGTCAGCGCCCACTTACAGGCCTATGTTGACGGCCCCGAATCGATTTTCAATTACCTATACAGGCCCCTTACGCGCATGTTCTCCTGGCCGGTCTACGGCGCCAAAGCCGCCGGCGTCCGCAGCCTCCGCACCGTCGCTGTCTTCTGGTGCCCCACGACGCCGGCCTTGTACAGACTCGCGTGGACTGCGAGCATACAAGGGCTTGGGAGATTGGCCAGCTACGATAGAATTTTGCTTCTGTGATAGCTTTGGGAGATTGACCAGCTACAACTTAAGATTCCTTGTTCTTGTTTACTGTATCTTGTACTTGCTAATTGGCTTCTTGAGTAATCAAACGATTGCCATTAATTGCTCTTTGTTGTATGTGCGTATAGAGTTTATACTGTGAATCTACTTACATACATCTCCGATGAATACTGATATTTCAGAAAGAAGTGATTGTAAGTTGTTTTGAATGTAAATATTAGAAAGAAACAAGTTCTTATTGCCCTGTGAGTATTTGCAATTTGAGGTGTTCTTACGTGACTGAATCAGGCCATACACACATTTAGATCTGTTAACAAAAAACTTACTGCTGCGATGAAAACATTGTAAATCAAGACTGAGACGTATGAAATTGTTCAGAACATTTTGGAGAGCCTTTTAGAAGAGCTCACAGTACTGAAACAAGTACTTACATAAAATGTTCAGAGCATTTTGTAGTGTCTACACTCAGGTAAGAACTGAAAAATTAAGCTATAATCAAAGACCAAAACTCACTAAATCCTAAAAGAGGCCACGATTCAATATAAAATTCATTGTTTGGAATGGAGAATTTCCATCATCATTCATGTCAATTAACTAAATCTTCCTAAAACAAGCTGTTGGACAAAACAAGCTGTTCTTCCGCGTTTATCACATTTTCTCCACTTAGCCTTTTATTTCACCATTTTCTTAGTACAACCGCTTGTTTTATCATAAGTTCATACATTGTCCATTCAGTTCCCTATTTGATAATCATAAACTGAATCTGCTTTATATGCTTGACAGAAGGAACATAGATCAGTCATTGTTTAGTCTGATACTATGGCCTGACTGTTATAATAAGATCACGCCAGGACATCAGATTGCAACTACAGCAAAGCATAAGAAATTTTTTCTTTCTGAAATTTCCATTTACAACAACTTACAATCAGTAAATTCAGATTGTAAACTTACAAGCTATACACACCCAACAACGAGCAAATACAGTCGATTAGATTCTCAGGAGGCTAATCTACAAGTATCAGATACAATGATACATACAGTAAACAACAACTAAAAATTCAGAGACCAATTTCTCGATCTAGCCTGGTTGCTCGGCAAGGGGGTTACAGCCGACGCGAGTCTGTAACAGCAGATGTCGTCAGAAGTATTCAGGAGGACACCGTCAAGATGACCATGTAGCCATGTAGGGGACGCCGGCAGCGAGGAAGCGGCGGACACTAGCGGCCTTGGCGTTAGGGACCAGCGAGGAGGAAGTGCGCCGAGGCGGATAGTGGACTGTATAGAGCAGGAAGATCGCGTCGAGGCCGTCAAATGACATCTCGCTTCCGGCGATGGCAAGTACGATGGATTTTATCGGCGATTGCAGAGCTCGCCGCCGTTGCCGTGTTGTTTAGGGATAAGCAAAGGGCTGGTTGGGTGGGACGTGATTCAAGGGGTACCTTGCAAAATGCATTGGCTGGATGCGGGCGGTTAAGTGCAAAACTGCATGGGATTGAGATGGCACGGGTGATTTAGATCAGATGGCGGAAGATCTTCGGATGCAGGGATGCAGGAAGAACGCGGATTCATAAGATACGACGCCTTTGAAGATGGACATGACCAGAAGAAATACTTCCAGTCATATAGTCTAGGTTTTAGTTTAGGAATAATATTGTAATCTTCATTTTTATTTCGGTTTATTATTCATCAATTCTTGTATCCAGAATTTTGTAAAGACAATGTAATTTGTGTTGTGATATCAATAAAGCCCAAGTTTTTGTTTATGAGCTTTTGATTTATGTAAAATTTATATTCTGAAATAAACATTGTATTTATAATTCACTTTGAAATTCAAAGTTGTTTGAATTCATAAGTTGTGTTTAAGTTATGAATTCCATTTTATATTGTTCAATGCTTATTGTTAAATGTATTAATACTTGTCAAATGACATCAATTCCCCAAATCAACAAGATACAAAAGAGATCATGTCGAAATTTCCCTAACTCACATTGCCTAACCCTAAGTGCAAAATGAGAGAGAACCTCGATCCCTCTTAGGTTTAGTTGCAATAAAGCGCGAAAATTTCCCCCGTTTTGCGATGAAATGCACATCCCATTTCTAAATCTACCCTTCGTTGTTCCTATGTTCTGGGTTATTACACTTATTCTGCCATCTCTTGAAATGAGAGCCCGTAAACGGGCTCGGTTTAAGCGCAGCAGCAAAACCAGACGGTGAAAATTGCCTAAGCATATAAGGTTTTTGGATTGTTGGATTATTAGGCAATTTCCGTGTGAGATTAATTACCGAAAACAACATGACAGATGCACAAGCATACTTAACCACACACATCAGACTAAGCACATGCATCAGATCTGAACATGGAACAAGTAGCAGTGCAAGGTAGGAGAGAAAAAGCACGTACATCGCGACCGGGAAGGTCGCACCAGCAGCACCACCACCACCACCATGGGTATTGTTGATGTCGCCCATGGTGTAGTCGGATCTGTCGATGAAGCAGTCGAACCGTCGAAGAAGAAGACGAACAACAGCGAGCAGTCGCGCCGAGACGCTCCCCAAAAACCTTATCGCCCGTCTCCCGGTGCAGGATCTCAACGGAAGGAGTTTCGGAGGCCTGCTCTCCCAGACGGCTGTGCACGCAGTCGCCAGGATGGGGAAGATTAGAGAGTAGCGCAGCAAAAGGAACTTCGTGAGAGAGACGGACTAGAGAGTTCTCAGAACTGTGTACTCTAGATCTGATCTGTCTCCTGGTATAGCCTGGGAGGAGAGCCGACCCGACCGCGTTGCCACGCGTAGGAAGCCAGGGACACGCGGCGAGCATGCACATGCAGGTCGACACGTACCCAACTCAGTTGGTGCACCAAGCAAAAATTTAGGCTTCCATGCGGGGCGGGCGGAGGAGGAGTGCGCGAGGGCTCCTTCTATTCTCACTCACTTGGAATGACTAGAACAGCAGCCCTTATATACCACTCCAACTCTCTCCCAACTAGCAATGTGGGATTAAACTTTGTCCCCCAAGGCTGTCCCAATTGTAGACCACATGGGCTGCCTTATTGGGCTGCAGCCCATCTACATTCAACAGTAACCACTTCTTACTGTGTCCTTGCTCGTGTCTAGGAAAAAGAGTTCACTCTAAAATCACAAGGTAGGATGAAAGACCTCATTTTAACAATGACCGATGTGTATTTTCTAGAGGTATAATCAAGTTTTCCTAATGCAATCATAGTTCCATGTAGATAACATTTCAATACAGAGAGAAAAATATGACAATTTGTTTTCAAGTAATACCCTCCTGTTATGTAGGTTTTGGGGTATGTGTTACGAATAGTATGAGGTTCCACAATGATTTTCTTAATTAATTTTCAGATTTTGGTACCTTCAGGTTTGTGTCCTAATTAGACAGTTTCTATCTCCATCTGGTTGTCTCTCAAGTTAATCATGCATGTATTCAAATAAAACAATTCTTTTGTCCATTTGGATGGCTTCAATTATGTTGAACATTATTGTTCGGATATATAGGTGCAAACGACAGTGCTATAATATTCGAAAACATCTCAAATCACTATGAAAATTCTCTATCTGTATATGGCAAATGTTTTGATCTGGTGCTTCAGCGACAAATGATGGTCCATACGTACACTGGATGGGATAAGGGGTACGACGATTCAAATCCCTCTGGCCTACGAGGTAATGGTACAGTCTGTGGCCTTTTCATCTGCATTTGATTAAGTGGCCTTCATTTAGAGAAATAGAATGCAATTTTTTAAATTCAGAAACTCTTTGTTTTTTCTGTGGTGCTACAAATTGTGAAGTTTGAAGCGCATAAACTTTCTGCTTTTTTTTCCACTTTTCTCAACCTTACATTTTTGCAGCAGATATTCAGTACCAAGTTGAAATTTGAATAGGAAAGGTAACTCAGTTGCAGTTGTCTCTTTGCAAGAACAATTATGCCTCAGATGCAGGAGGCACAATGATGAAAGTACTGTCAAGCTGGCAGTCAGATTACAATATATTTAGAATGTAAAGTCAGTGTTCTATTTTCATGTGCTGGCAGAATTTGCTGAAATTGCTGTCAAACACTTCCAAAGAGGTATTCAGTTGATATCTTTTAATGTAAATTATATTGTAATCTGAGAGCGAGCTTGACAGTACTTCCATTGTTGTGCCTCCTGCACTCTACGTGGCCGGCTAAAATGACTTTCTCAGCTATTTCCCTGGCATGCATTGAGAAGGTGCACCTTATCATTTATTCTCCTTAATGTTTTTACTTCCAACAAGGTAAGTGCATGTAGAAAAAGAGGAGATGTGCCCGCTACAATGAGAGAGATGCAATTATATCTACTTTAAAGTATATTAAAAAGTGAGAAGTACACTTTTTATGGACAAATTTAAATTTTAAAGCTAAATATTCACTTATTTAAGGACCGGAGAAGTATAACCGTACGGAAACAGAGACTAGGCGTGATGGTCCTGATCATGGCGGCTCTGCTGTCGTTGGTAGTGACGCTTGTAGCGGCACCTGCTGTGGCGGCCGCCGATTGCCGGCTGAACGATTTCTCCTACCCGTTCGGCATCGGCCCTGGGTCATCACAAACTATCTGAATTAATTCTTCTTCAGTTGACTTGAGCAAAACTGAACCTGGTCTCTGTCTTTTAGTAAGTTCCGATGATGTTTGCAGTTAACCAAGGTCCACGTGAAGTTCCGCGCTTACGCTTGATGATAGGGAAACCAGCTTTGTACGCTCGCAGTCAGTTTTTTCGGCAACTGCGGCTTTCACGGGACAACAGTTAGGAAGTGACTGACAGGTATTGGCGTATTGCTTCGATGAATTAACAGAACGAGGAGGTTGCTCAGTTGTCTTTGAGCTATCCTGAGGTCCAGGGTTCGATTCTTCTCTCACGACCAGTAATGATGAAACTGCTCCTTGACACCATGGGTCATCATGTATCCACCTGAATCATCAGGTGAAATCGAGCAAATCTGAACCTGGTCATTTCTTTTTTGCTGGTACTGCTGCACTTTCCTCGGTCCCCGACGTATACCATGTCAAGTTTCAGCTCACAACACGATTTTCCTATCTGTACCAATCACCTGCCATTTACTCAAAATACTTATCGATCTATATTTGTTATATAACAAGTTAGATTATGGAGGAGTTCGCGAGACGCTTCAAAGGCAAGGTACATGAAGACGTCCTGGGAGCGATGCGCGCTCTGTTTAAGCTAGACTCCGTCGAGGATAAAGAAATGGTTGATGGCCTGATTGGGATTGGTGGCGCTGCGGCTCTGGACCATGAACAAGACTCAGGCAGCAACACTGCCAACGTCTGATGGCTTCGTCCCGGTTTTAGTTGCTGTTCAGTTCTGATGTTAAGTACAACCTTGTTTGCTGTTGCTGCTTGGGGCCTGGCTTGCACGCCAGTGACGCTCCTCATGTTTTCTGTTGCTCCTCATGCTTGCCTGATGCATGTACCAGCTAGGGACACTGGACTACCTGTTTCACCTATGTACGCTGCTATCTCAGTTCATTCCAGTTTCAGTTTGTCTATCTCAGTTCACTTCAGTTTCAGTTTGTCTGCCTCTGCTGGGGCTTTGCGAAGGGATTTTTTGTGTTTCCAATGATCGAACAAACAGTGAATATTCTCGGTTGGAATACCATGGGACTAAACGATCAGGATCGGAAAGATACGATACATGAGACTATTGCTTTTTCCTCATGCCATATTGTTTGTCTCCAGGAGACAAAGTTGCAGGTTCGACGCTTGTTACATTGGGGGCAATCGCCTCAAGAGCTACGTGGAGAGACCGGCCAACGGAACTAGAGGGGGTATCCTTGTGTTGTGGGATGATTCCGTTGTGTCTATTTCAAACGTTGTCACCACGGAGTTTTGCTTCTCCGCGGATGTGCACATCATCAATTCTACCGTCAACGGTGATTTCAAGATCACTGGGGTCTATGGTCCGACGTCGTATAACCGCAAGGATGACTTCTTCGCCGAGCTCGTTGCTCAAAAGCCGCCGCAAGGCGTCCGTTGGCTGGCTCTGGGTGACTTCAACCAAATACGTCGGGCGCGTGACAAAAACAAGCCAAATGTCAACCGATCCCGCATCAACCGCTTTCGTGCCGCCTTGCAGACTTGCGGCCTTCATGAGATCCACCTACAAAACAGGCGATTCACTTGGTCAAATGGACAGGCAAACCCCACTCTTTGCAAGCTTGACGCTTTTTCCTGCAATTCGGAATGGGACCTACATTTCGACACCCATGTCCTTCACGCCCTCTCTTCGTCCCTCTCGGATCATTGCCCTTTGTTGCTAGCGGACGATAGCGGCCCTAGGAGACCAAGAAGCTTCAAGTTCGAAAATTATTGGGTGCGATTGCCTGGCTTCAATGACATGGTACCACAAGCTTGGAATGCTCCGTCCCCACATGTCGAGCCCTGCCAAAGGCTTTTCCATAAGCTTACTGGGAAAATTCTCGCCAAATGGGGACGCCGGTTGTTCTCCAACACCAAGATCACGATGCACGCGGCACTTCTTGTGATTCTACACTTCGATATGGCCCAAGAAGTGCGCCAACTTTCGGTGGGCGAGTTGGACATCCGAGCCAAGCTAAAAAACAAGGTAGTCGCGTTGGCGGTGATTGAGAGAGCCGGCAAGAGACAATGTGCCCGCATTGCCAACATCAAAGAGGGAGATGCCAACACGAGATTTTTCCACATGAAAGTCAATGCAAGAAGAAGGAAGAATCACATTCATAGGTTGAAGCACAACAATGGGTGGGTGACCGAGCATGAGGCCAAAGAGGAGATTTCTTATAACCATTTTCATGCGGCTATTGGGAGAGGGGGGCGTAGAAATTGTGATCTTAATTGGGACGAGCTCCTCTTTGAGGATCCGGGTTTACAAAGCCTTGGTGACCCCTTCTCCGAGGAGGAGGTGCGCAACGCCATTAACCTTATGCCTAGTGACAAGGCCCCGGGTCCGGACGGCTACACCGGAGCCTTCTTCAATAAATGTTGGGATATTATCAAGGTTGACGTCATGGAGGTGGTGCACCTTTTTGGGGACCTTCATGCAGAAAACTTCCATTGGCTCAACTCCGCCAACATTGTGTTGTTACCTAAGAAGGAGGGCGCCGAGGAGATTGTTGACTACCGGCCTATTAGCTTGATTCATGCCATTGCGAAGATCATTGCCAAGATGCTTTCCATTAGACTTGGGCCATACATGGATAGCCTTGTCTCTAATGTTCAAAGCGCTTTCATTAAGAAGAGGAGTATTCATGACAACTTCCTCTATGTCAAGAATCTTGCTACTAGACTACACAAGAGCAAGACTTTGGTGCTTCTTTTTAAACTCGACATTCGCAAAGCCTTTGACAACGTGCGGTGGGATTACATTGTGGAGCTCCTTCAAAAGAGGGGCTTTCCGAGTAGGTTCCGTAATTGGATCGTGGCTCTCCTCACCACCTCCTCTTCGAGGGTCCTCCTTAATGGGGTTGCCGGGCTCCCTATCCGGCACGGACGGGGCTTGAGACAAGGCGACCCACTATCTCCGCTCTTGTTCGTGCTCGCCATAGACCCGCTTGCCCAAATCCTAGAGAGGGCAACTACATTCGGGCTACTCCACAAACTACGGGGGGCGGAGGGATATCTTAAGGACGTCCCTCTATGCGGATGATGCTGCCGTTTTCGTGGCTCCTTTCAAAGAGGATATCCAAAACTTAGTAACTGTTCTTGGAAACTTCGGGGATGCAACCGGCCTTTGCACCAACTTCCAAAAGAGCGCTGATACGTCTCCAACGTATCGATAATTTCTTATGTTCCATGCCACATTATTGATGTTATCTACATGTTTTATGCACACTTTATGTCATATTCGTGCATTTTCTGGAACTAACCTATTAACAAGATGCCGAAGTGCCGCTGTCGTTTTCATTGCTTTTGGTTTCAGAAATCCTAGTAACGAAATATTCTCGGAATTGGACGAAATCAACGCCCAGGGTCCTATTTTGCCACGAAGCTTCCAGAAGACCGAAGAGGAGACGAAGTGGGGCCACGAGGTGGCGACACCATAGGGCGGCGCGGCCCAAGCCCTGGCCGCGCCGACCTAGGGTGTGGGCCCCTCGTGCCCCATCCTGACCTGCCCTTCCGCCTACTTAAAGCCTCCGTCGCGAGACCCCCAGTACCGAGAGCCACGATACGGAAAACCTTACTGAGACGCCGCCGCCGCCAATCCCATCTCGGGGGATTCAGGAGATCGCCTCCGGCACCCTGCCGGAGAGGGGATTCATCTCCCGGAGGACTCTACGCCGCCATGGTCGCCTCCAGAGTGATGTGTGAGTAGTCTACCCCTGGACTATGGGTCCATAGCAGTAGCTAGATGGTTGTCTTCTCCCCATTGTGCTTCATTGTCGGATCTTGTGAGCTGCATAACATGATCAAGATCATCTATCTGTAATTCTATATGTTGCGTTTGTTGGGATCCGATGAATAGAGAATACTTGTTATGTTGATTATCAAAGTTATGTCTATGTGTTGTTTATGATCTTGCATGCTCTCCGTTATTAGTAGATGCTCTGGCCAAGTTGATGCTAGTAACTCCAAGAGGGAGTATTTATGCTCGATAGTGGGTTCATGTCTCCGTGAATCTGGAGGGGTGACAAGAACCTCTAAGGTTATGGATGTGCTGTTGCCACTAGGGATAAAACATTGGTGCTATGTTGAAGGATGTAGTCACTGATTACATTACGCGCAATACTTAATGCAATTGTCTGTTGTTAGCAACTTAATACTGGAGGGGGTTCGGATGATAACCTGAAGGTGGACTTTTTAGGCATAGATGCATGCTGGATAGCGGTCTATGTACTTTGTCGTAATGCCCAATTAAATCTCACAATACTCATCATAATATGTATGTGCATGGTCATGCCCTCTCTATTTGTCAATTGCCAACTGTAATTTGTTCACCCAACATGCTGTTTATCTTATGGGAGAGACACCTCTAGTGAACTGTGGACCCCGGTCCAATTCTCTATACTGAAATACAATCTATTGCAATACTGTTCTACTGTTTTTCTGCAAACAATCATCATCCACACTATACATCTAATCCTTTGTTACAGCAAGCCGGTGAGATTGACAACCTCACTGTTTCGTTGGGGCAAAGTACTTTGGTTGTGTTGTGCAGGTTCCACGTTGGCGCCGGAATCTCTGGTGTTGCGCCGCACTACATCCCGCCGCCATCAACCTTCAACGTGCTTCTTGGCTCCTACTGGTTCGATAAACCTTGGTTTCATACTGAGGGAAAACTTGCCGCTGTACGCATCACACCTTCCTCTTGGGGTTCCCAACGGACGCGTGTTGTACGCGTATCAAGCGCCGTCGCTCCGATACGTTGTGAGGCTTTGGACCTTGACGCCATCCTTGAGGACATGCCGGCCACTCGCACCACCTTTCCGATGAGATATCTTGGGCTTCCGCTTTCGGTTCGGTGCTTGAAAAGAAGGGATATGCAACACCTTGAGGACAAATGTGTCGGAAAGCTCCCAACTTGGAACGGGAATCTAATCACCACGGCGGGTAGGAACGCGCTAGTGAAAACGGTCGTTGCTTCCCAAGCTATCTACTACCTCACTCCCCTTGCCATGCCTCCGGGCACTGATACGTCTCAAACGTATCTATAATTTCTTATGTTCCATGCTACTTTTATGATGATACTCACATGTTTTATACACATTATATGTCATTATTATGCATTTTCCGGCACTAACCTATTAACGAGATGCCGAAGAGCCAGTTGCTGTTTTCTGCTGTTTTTTTGTTTCAGAAATCCTAGTAAGGAAATATTCTCGGAATTGGACGAAATCAACGCCCAGGGTCCTATTTTTCCACGAAGCTTCTAGAAGACCGGGGGAGAGACGAAGTGGGCCACGAGGTGGCCAGACACCAGGGCGGCGCGGCCTGGGCCCTGGCCGCGCCGGCCTGTGGTGTGGGGCCCCCGTGAGGCCCCCTGACCTACCCTTCCGCCTACTTAAGCCTTCGTCAAAGATAGTTCCAGTACCGAGAGCCACGATATGGAAAACCTTCCAGAGACGCTGCCGCCGCCAATCCCACCTCGGGGGATTCAGGAGATCGCCTCCGGCACCCTGCCGGAGAGGGGAATCATCTCCCGGAGGACTCTACACCGCCATGGCCGCCTCCGGATTGATGTGTGAGTAGTTCACCCCTAGACTATGGGTCCATAGCAGTAGCTAGATGGTCATCTTCTCCTCATTGTGCTATCATTGTTGGATCTTGTGAGCTGCCTAACATGATCAAGATCATCTATCTGTAATGCTACATGTTGCGTTTGTTGGGATCTGATGAATATGGAATACTATGCTATGTTGATTATCAATCTATTATCTATGTGTTGTTTATGATCTTGCATGCTCTCCGTTGCTAGTAGAGGCTCTGGCCAAGTCATTGCTTGTAACTCCAAGAGGGAGTACTTATGCTCGATAGTGGGTTCATGCCTCCATTAAATCTGGGGGAGTGACAGCAACCTCTAAGGTTGTGGATGTGCTGTTGCCACTAGGGATAAAACATCAATGCTATATCTAAGGATGTATTTATTGATTACATTACGCACCATACTTAATGCAATTGTCTGTTGTTTGCAACTTAATACTGGAGGGGGTTCGGATGATAACCTGAAGGTGGACTTTTTAGGCATAGATGCATGCTGGATAGCGGTCTATGTACTTTGTCGTAATGCCCAATTAAATCTCACACTACTCATCATAACATGTATGTGCATTGTTATGCTCTCTTTATTTGTCAATTGCCCAACTGTAATTTGTTCACCCAACATGCTATTTATCTTATGGGAGCGACACCACTAGTGAACTGTGGACCCCGGTCCATTCTTTTACATCGAATACAATCTACTGCAATACTCGTTTTATTGTTCTCTGCAAACAATCATCTTCCACACTATACATCTAATCCTTTGTTACAGCAAGCCGGTGAGATTGACAACCTCACTGTCACGTTGGGGCAAAGTAATTTGGTTGTGTTGTGCAGGTTCCACGTTGGCGCCGGAATCCCTGGTGTTGCGCCGCACTACACTCCGCCGTCATCAACCTTCAACGTGCTTCTTGGCTCCTACTGGTTCGATAACCTTAGTTTCTTACTGAGGGAAAACTTGCTGTTGTACGCATCACACCTTCCTCTTGGGATTCCCAACGGACGCGTGCTGTACGCGTATCAAGCTCTTTTTCTGGCGCCGTTGCCGGGGAGATCAAGACACGCTGCAAGGGGAGTCTCCACCTCCAATCTCTTTACTTTGTTTTTGTCTTGCTTTACTTTTATTTACTACTTTGTTTGCTGCACTAAAACAAAACACAAAAAAATTAGTTGTTAGTTTTACTTTATTTACTATCTTGTTCTCCATATTAAAAACACAAAAAAATTAGTTACTTGCATTTACTTTATCTAGTTTACTTTATTTACTATTGCTAAAATTAATACTCCTGAAAATACTAAGTTGTGTGACTTCACAAACACAAATAATAATGATTTCTTATACACACCTATTGCTCCACCTGCTACTACAGCAGAATTCTTTGAAATTAAACCTGCTTTACTAAATCTTGTTATGAGAGAGCAATTTTCTGGTGTTAGTTCTGATGATGCTGCTGCCCATCTTAATAATTTTGTTGAACTATGTGAAATGCAAAAGTATAAGGATGTAGATGGTGACATTATAAAGTTAAATTTGTTTCCTTTCTCATTAAGAGGAAGAGCTAAAGATTGGTTGCTATCTTTGCCTAAGAATAGTATTGATTCATGGACTAAATGTAAGGATGCTTTCATTGGTAGATATTATCCTCCTGCTAAAATTATATCTTTGAGAAGTAGCATAATGAATTTTAAGCAATTAGATACTGAGCATGTTGCACAAGCATGGGAAAGAATGAAGTCTTTGGTTAAAAATTGCCCAACCCATGGACTGACTACCTGGATGATCATCCAAACCTTTTATGCAGGATTGAATTTTTCTTCACGGAACCTATTGGATTCAGCTGCTGGAGGTACCTTTATGTCCATCACATTGGGGGCAGCAACAAAGCTTCTTGATGATATGATGATTAATTACTCTGAATGGCACACGGAAAGAGCTCCACAAGGTAAGAAGGTAAATTCTGTCGAAGAAACCTCTTCCTTGAGTGATAAGATTGATGCTATTATGTCTATGCTTGTGAGTGGTAGGACTAATGTTGATCCTAATAATGTTCCATTAGCTTCATTGGTTGCTCAAGAAGAACATGTTGATGTGAACTTCATTAAAAATAATAATTTCAGCAACAATGCTTATCGGAACAATTCTAGTAACAACTATAGGCCATATCCTTATAATAATGGTAACGGGTATGGTAATTCTTATGGGAATTCTTACAATAATAATATAAATACACCCCCTGGACTTGAAGCCATGCTTAAAGAATTTATTAGTACACAAACTGCTTTTAACAAATCTGTTGAAGAAAAGCTTGGGAAAATTGATATACTTGCTTCTAAAGTTGACAGTCTTGCTGCTGATCTTGATCTTTTGAAATTAAAAGTTATGCCTAATAAGGATAATGAAAATAAAATTGTTACTACAGCAAATGCCATTCAAGTTAAAATTAATGAGAATATAAGATTAATGGCTGAATTGCATGCTAGGTGGGAAAGAGAAGAAAATGAAAAACTAGCTAAAGAGAATAATGTAGCTAAAGTTTGGACTATTACCACCACTAGTAATGCTAATTCTCCACATGTTGCTGCACCTCCTACTATCAATGTTAAAATAATTGGTATTAGCAATGTTTCTACTCCTAATGCAAAGCGAGCAAAACTGCCTGAAACTGCTAAAACTGCTGAAACTGCCTGTGATAAAACTGCTGAAATTTTTTCCAACATTGGGAACAATGATCCCATTGCTTTAGATCATAATGGTTTAGATTTTGATGATTGCCACATCTCTGAAGTTATAAAGTTCTTACAAAAACTTGCTAAAAGTCCCAACGCTAGTGCTATAAATTTGGCCTTTACAAAACATATTACAAAAGCTCTCATAAAAGCTAGAGAAGAAAAACTAAAAATTGAAACTTCTATTCCTAGGAAGCTAGAAGATGGTTGGGAGCCCATCATTAAGATGAGGTTCAATGATTTTAATTGTAATGCTTTATGTGATCTTGGTGCAAGTATTTCTGTTATGCCTAAGAAAATTTATGATATGCTTGACTTGCCACCATTGAAAAATTGTTATTTGGATGTTAATCTTGCTGATAATGCTATAAAGAAACCTTTGTGGAGAGTTGATAATTTTCGTATTATGGTTAACAATAACCTTGCCCCGTTGATTTTGTTGTCTTGGATATTGAATGCAATGCATCTTGTCCCATCATATTGGGAAGACCTTTTCTTCGAACTGTTGGTGCTACCATTGATATGAAGGAAGGTAATATTAAATATCAATTTCCTCTCAAGAAAGGTATGGAACACTTTCCTAGAAAGAAAATGAAGTTACCTTTTGATTCTATCATTAGAACAAATTATGATGTCAATGCTTCATCTCTTGATAACACTTGATACACACTTTCTGCGCCTAGCTGAAAGGCGTTAAAGAAAAGCGCTTATGGGAGACAACCCATGATTTTACTACAGTACTTTTATTTTATATTTGAGTCTTGGAAGTTGTTACTACTGTAGCAACCTCTCCTTATCTTAGTTTTATTGCATTGTTGTGCCAAGTAAAATCTCTAATCGAAGGTTCATACTAGATTTGGATTACTGCACAGAAACAGATTTCTTTCTGTCACGAATTTGGGTTGAATTCTCTGTAGGTAACTGAGAAAATTATGCCTATTTACGTGCGTGATCCTCAGATATGTACGCAACTTTCATTAGTTTTGAGTTTTCTCATTTGAGCAAGTCTGGTGCCCCAGAAAAATACGTCTTTACGGACTGTTCTGTTTTGACAGATTCTGCCTTTTATTTCGCATTGCCTGTTTTGCTATGTTTGATGGATTTCTTTGTTCCATTAACTTTCAGTAGCTTTGTGCAATGTCCAGAAGTGTTAAGAATGATTATGTCACCTCTGAACATGTGAATTTTTGATTATGCACTAACCCTCTAATGAGTTTGTTTCGAGTTTGGTATGGAGGAAGTTTTCAAAGATCAAGAGAGGAGGATGATACAATATGATCAAGGAGAGTGAAAGCTCTAAGCTTGGGGATGCCCCCGGTGGTTCATCCCTGCATATTTCAAGAAGACTCAAGCGTCTAAGCTTGGGGATGCCCAAGGCATCCCCTTCTTCATCGACAACATTATCAGGTTCCTCTAGTGAAACTATATTTTTATTCCATCACATCTTATGTGCTTTACTTGGAGCGTCTTTATGTTTTTGTTTTTGTTTTGTTTGAATAAAGTTGGATCCTAGCATTCATTGTGTGGGAGAGAGACACTCTCATCTGTTGCATATGGACAAATATGTCCTTAGGCTTTACTCATAATATTCATGGCGAAGGTTGAACTGCTTCGTTAAATTGTTATATGGTTGGAAACGGGAAATGCTACATGTGGTAATTGGTATAATATCTTGAATAATGTGATACTTGGCAATTGTTGTGCTCATGTTTAAGCTCTTGCATCATGTGCTTTGCACCTATTAATGAAGAAATACATAGAGCTTGCTAAAATTTGGTTTGCATCATTGGTCTCTCTAAGGTCTAGATATTTTCTAGTAAGGGTCGAACAACAAGGAAGACGGTATAGAGTCTTATAATGCTTACAATATGTCTTTTATGTGAGTTTTGCTGCACCGGTTCATACTTGTGTTTGCTTTAAACAACCTTGCTAGCCTAAACCTTGTATCGAGAGGGAATACTTCTCATGCATCCAAAATCCTTGAGCCAAACACTATGCCACTTGGGTCCACCATACCTACCTACTACATGGTATTTCTCCGCCATTCCAAAGTAAATTGCTTGAGTGCTACCTTTAAAATTGCTATTCTTTATCTTTGCAATATATAGCTCATGGGACAAATAGCCTAAAAACTATTGTGGTATTGAATATGTACTTATGCATCTTATTTCTTATTAAGTTGCTTGTTGAGCGATAACCATGTTCCTGGGGACGCCATCAACTATCACTCTGTTGAATATCATGTGAGTTGCTATGCATGTTCGTCTTGTGTGAAGTAAGGGCGATTTACCATGGGTTGAATGGTTTGAGTATGCATATTGTTAGAGAAGAACATTGGGCCGCTAACTAAAGCCATGATTCATGGTGGAAGTTTCAGTTTTGGACAAATATCCTCAACCTCATATGAGAATATTATTTGTTGCAAAATGCTTATGCATTAAAGAGGAGTCCATTATCTGTTGTCTATGTTGTCCCGGTATGGATGTCTAAGTTGAGAATAATCAAAAGCGAGAAATCCAATGCGAACTTTCTCCTTAGACCTTTGTACAGGCGGCATAGGGGTACCCCATTATGACACTTGGTTAAAACATATGTATTGCGATGATAATCCAGGTAATCCGAGCTAATTAGGCCAAGGTGCGGGCACTATTGGTATACTATGCATGAGGCTTGCAACTTGTAGGATATAATTTACATGATACATATGCTTTATTACTACCGTTGACAAAATTGTTTCTTGTTTTCAAAATAAAAGCTCTAGCACAAATATAGCAATCCATGCTTCCCTCTGCGAAGGGCCTTTCTTCTACTTTTATTGTTGAGTCAGTTTACCCATTTCCTTCTATCTCAAGAAGCAAACACTTGTGTTAACTGTGCATTGATTCTTACATACTTGCATATTGCACTTATTATATTACTTTATGTTGGCAATATCCATGAGATATACATGTTACAAGTTGAAAGCAACCGCTGAAACTTAATCTTCCTTTGTGTTGCTTCAATGCCTTTACTTTGAATCTATTGCTTTATGAGTTAACTCTTATGCAAGACTTATTGATGCTTGTCTTGAAAGTACTATTCATGAAAAGTCTTTGCTATATGATTCAGTTGTTTACTCATTGTATTTGACATTGCTTCGAATCGCTGCATTCATTACATGTGCTTACAATAGTATTGATCAAGATTATGATAGCATGTCACTTAAGAAATTATCTTTGTTATCGTTTACCTACTCGGGACGAGTAGGAACTAAGCTTGGGGATGCTTGATACGTCTCAAACGTATCTATAATTTCTTATGTTCCATGCTACTTTTATGATGATACTCACATGTTTTATACACATTATATGTCATTATTATGCATTTTCCGGCACTAACCTATTAACGAGATGCCGAAGAGCCGATTCTTTGTTTCTGCTGTTTTTGGTTTCAGAAATCCTAGTAAGGAAATATTCTCGGAATTGGACGAAATCAACGCCCAGGGTCCTATTTTTCCACGAAGCTTCCAGAAGACCGGGGGAGAGACGAAGTGGGGCCACGAGGTGGCCAGACACCAGGGCGGCGCGGCCTGGGCCCTGGCCGCGCCGGCCTGTGGTGTGGGGCCCCCGTGAGGCCCCCTGACCTACCCTTCCGCCTACTTAAGCCTTCGTCGAAGGTAGTTCCAGTACCGAGAGCCACGATATGGAAAACCTTCCAGAGACGCTGCCGCCGCCAATCCCATCTCGGGGGATTCAGGAGATCGCCTCCGGCACCCTGCCGGAGAGGGGAATCATCTCCCGGAGGACTCTACACCGCCATGGTCGCCTCCGGATTGATGTGTGAGTAGTTCACCCCTGGACTATGGGTCCATAGCAGTAGCTAGATGGTCGTCTTCTCCTCATTGTGCTATCATTGTTGGATCTTGTGAGTTGCCTAACATGATCAAGATCATCTATCTGTAATGCTACATGTTGCGTGTGTTGGGATCTGATGAATATGGAATACTATGCTATGTTGATTATCAATCTATTATCTATGTGTTGTTTATGATCTTGCATGCTCTCCGTTGCTAGTAGAGGCTCTGGCCAAGTCATTGCTTGTAACTCCAAGAGGGAGTACTTATGCTCGATAGTGGGTTCATGCCTCCATTAAATCTAGGGGAGTGACAGCAACCTCTAAGGTTGTGGATGTGCTGTTGACACTAGGGATAAAACATCAATGCTATATCTAAGGATGTATTTATTGATTACATTACGCACCATACTTAATGCAATTGTCTGTTGTTTGCAACTTAATACTGGAGGGGGTTCGGATGATAACCTGAAGGTGGACTTTTTAGGCATAGATGCATGCTGGATAGCGGTCTATGTACTTTGTCGTAATGCCCAATTAAATCTCACACTACTCATCATAACATGTATGTGCATTGTTATGCTCTCTTTATTTGTCAATTGCCCAACTGTAATTTGTTCACCCAACATGCTATTTATCTTATGGGAGAGACACCACTAGTGAACTGTGGACCCCGGTCCATTCTTTTACATCGAATACAATCTACTGCAATACTCGTTTTATTGTTCTCTGCAAACAATCATCTTCCACACTATACATCTAATCCTTTGTTACAGCAAGCCGGTGAGATTGACAACCTCACTGTCACGTTGGGGCAAAGTAATTTGGTTGTGTTGTGCAGGTTCCACGTTGGCGCCGGAATCCCTGGTGTTGCGCCGCACTACACTCCGCCGCCATCAACCTTCAAAGTGCTTCTTGGCTCCTACTGGTTCGATAACCTTGGTTTCTTACTGAGGGAAAACTTGCTGTTGTACGCATCACACCTTCCTCTTGGGGTTCCCAACGGACGCGTGATGTACGCGTATCAGGCACCATGAAAACTTTTCTTGATTAAGGTGATATCCATAGTGCTCTTGCTTGATAATTATGTTCTTGCCAAAATTCTTTTGTGGACTACTTTGATATGTTCTAAAACCCTAAACCTCACCCTTCTTTACCTTCTTCCAAAAGAAAACAAAATAAAAAGGTTTTCATTTAAAAAGAAAAGGCCTAGGGAAGCCTATGGCTATTTTTGCAAATGATAAAATTTGCTTTGTCTACCTTGTGTAGATGGTTTGAAATACCTCAACAAACCTAACCAAGGGCTTACCACCCAAATCTTTGTTGAAACAAAAAGAAAACAAAATTAGACATGGAGGCATATGTGGCACATAGCCATAATGACCAATCTTGCCCTAAGCCCTCATACCTTACCCAAATGGTTTGAATTTTGTTTCAAACTCAATCTCACGCCAATTAGACCCTAACACATGCTCCTTTGGATCAAGTAAACCAAATTAGAAAAAAATAAGAAAAACCCAATTCAACACAAACATGTGTTTAGGGCCATTTTGCAAATCTTTGACCTAGGCCAATTTGGCTTTTGCCATTGTTTGTAGAATGTTACTAAACACTTTTTAACACTTTTGGAATCAAAGAAACTCAAATCAAATCAAATTTGAAGTCAAATTGGGATCACATGCAATGATGGTCAATTCTGCCATTTGCAATCTGGTCACCACTTTGAGCCCCTGGTTTTGAAGATTTTCAAACCAAACAAACCCAATTCTTTGCAGCTCATCCAAGTGCACATAAAGGTGAACAACTTTTGTAAAGACCACCATATCAAATTCATCTTGGATCAATAACTATGCTCAAGCAAAGTTGAGACTTTTTAACAAAATCAACATTACCCCACTTTGCAAATTTTGCTTTTGTTTTATTTTTGCAATGCCACCACCACCATTGTGTGTCTCTGGTCATTTGCAACCATTCCAAACAACCCAATTTAAAATTTTGCAACTACTTTGCTTAGAACATTTTTGGCAAAATCTTAGAATTCAAATCAAACCCAAATCCAAAACACTATTTCAAATAGTGTTGGCCCAACCCTACTACACCATTGAGGCCCTACATGTTCCCTGGTCCCCTCTCAAGCTAACCAGGGCATAGCAACCCTAAGAGGAGGGCACACATGGCATAGCCATGGCCATGCCGGCCATAAGCACATGCATGACACTCCCCTCTCTCCTTCCTTCCCCAACTCTGGCCCCCTTGCCAAACGAAGCCACCTTGCTCTGCTACACTCGCCTGCCGTAGCCTTGGTCGAAGAAACGCCCTGCACGCGCCAGACAAGGACGCGCCTGATACGTCTCAAACGTATATATAATTTCTTATGTTCCATGCTACTTTTATGATGATACTCACATGTTTTATACACACTTTATGTCATTATTATGCATTTTCCGGCACTAACCTATTGACGAGATGCCGAAGAGCCAGTTGCTGTTTTCTGCTGTTTTTGGTTTCAGAAATCCTACAAAGGAAATATTCTCGGAATTGGACAAAATCAACGCCCAGGGTCTTATTTTTCCACGAAGCTTCCAGAAGACCGAAGGGGTTACGAAGTGGGGCCACGAGGCGCCGCCACACTAGGGCCGCGCGGCCTAAGGGGGGCCCACGCCACCCTGGCGTGTGGGGCCCTCGTGACTCCTCCAACCCTACCCTTCCGCCTACTTATAGCCTACGTCGCGAAAACCCCTGTACCGAGAGCCACGATACGGAAAACCTTACTGAGGCGCCGCCGCCGCCAATCCCATCTCGGGGGATTCAGGAGATCGCCTCCGGCACCCTGCCGAAGAGGGGAATCATCTCCCGGAGGACTCTTCATCGCCATGATCGCCTCCGGACTGATGTGTGAGTAGTTCACCTCTGGACTATGGGTCCATAGCAGTAGCTAGATGGTTGTCTTCTCCTCTTGTGCTATCATGTTAGATCTTGTGAGCTGCCTATCATGATCAAGATCATCTATTTGTAATGCTACATGTTGTGTTTGTTGGGATCCGATGAATATGGAATACTATGTTATGTTGATTATCAATCTATCATATATGTGTTGTTTATGATCTTGCATGCTCTTCGTTGCTAGTAGAGGCTCTGGCCAAGTTGATACTTGTAACTCCAAGAGGGAGTATTTATGCTCGATAGTGGGTTCATGCCTCCATTAAATGCAGGACGTGATGAAAGTTCTAAGGTTGTGGATGTGTTGTTGCCACTAGGGATAAAACATCAATGCTTTGTCAAAGGATATTTGTGTTGATTACATTACGCACCATACTTAATGCAATTGTCTGTTGTTTTCAACTTAATACCGGAAGGGGTGCGGATGCTAACCCGAAGGTGGACTTTTTAGGCATAGATGCATGCTAGATAGCGGTCTATGTACTTTGTCGTAATGCCCGATTGAATCTCACTTTACTCATCATAATATGTATGTGCATTGTTATGCCCTCTTTATTTGTCAATTGCCCAACTGTAATTTGTTCACCCAACATGCTATTTATCTTATTGGAGAGACACCACTAGTGAACAGTGGACCCCGGTCCAATTCTTTTACATCTAAATACAATCTACTGCAAACATTATTCTCTACTGTTCTTCGCATACAAACATCATTTTCCACACCATACATTTAATCCTTTGTTTACAGCAAGCCGGTGAGATTGACAACCTCACTGTTAAGTTGGGGCAAAGTATTTTGATTGTGTTGTGCAGGTTCCACGTTGGCGCCGAAATCCCTGGTGTTGCGTGATGCGTGTAGTTGACACGTCCGTTGGGAACCCCAAGAGGAAGGTGTGATGCGCACAGCGGCAAGTTTCCCTCAGTAAGAAACCAAGGTTTAATCGAACCAGTAGGAGTCAAGAAGCACGTTGAAGGTTGATGGCGGCGGGATGTAGTGCGGCGCAACACCAGAGATTCCGGTGCCAACGTGGAACCTGCACAACACAACCAAAGTACTTTGCCCCAACGAAACAGTGAGGTTGTCAATCTCACCGGCTTGCTATAACAAAGGATTAACCGTATTGTGTGGAAGATGATTGTTTGTAGAAAACAGAGAGAACGATATTGCGGTATATTGTATTTCAAGATAGAGAATTGGACCGGGGTCCACAGTTCACTAGAGGTGTCTCTCCCATAAGATAAACAGCATGTTGGGTGAACAAATTACAGTTGGGCAATTGACAAATAAAGAGGGCATGACCATGCACATACATATTATGATGAGTATAGTGAGATTTAATTGGGCATTACGACAAAGTACATAGACCGCCATCCAGCATGCATCTATGCCTAAAAAGTCCACCTTCAGGTTATCATCCGAACCCCCTCCAGTATTAAGTTGCTAACAACAGACAATTGCATTAAGTATTGCGCGTAATGTAACTAGTGACTACATCCTTGAACATAGCACCAATGTTTTATCCCTAGTGGCAACAGCACATCCATAACCTTAGAGGTTCTTGTCACCCCTCCAGATTCACGGAGACATGAACCCACTATCGAGCATAAATACTCCCTCTTGGAGTTACTAGCATCAACTTGGCCAGAGCATCTACTAATAACGGAGAGCATGCAAGATCATAAACAACACATAGACATGAATTGATAATCAACATAACAAGTATTCTCTATTCATCGGATCCCAACAAACGCAACATATAGAATTACAGATAGATGATCTTGATCATGTTAGGCAGCTCACAAGATCCGACAATGAAGCACAATGGGGAGAAGACAACCATCTAGCTACTGCTATGGACCCATAGTCCAGAGGTAGACTACTCACACATCACTCCGGAGGCGACCATGGCGGCGTAGAGTCCTCCGGGAGATGATTCCCCTCTCCGGCAGGGTGCCGGAGGCGATCTCCTGGATCCCCCGAGATGGGATCGGCGGCGGCGGCGTCTCTGGAAGGTTTTCCGTATCGTGGCTCTCGGTACTGGGGGTTTCGGAACGGAGGCTTTAAGTAGGTGGAAGGGCAGGTCAGGAGGCGGCACGAGGGCCCCACACCACAGGGCCGCGTGGCCAAGGGGGGGGGCGCGCCGCCCTAGGGTGTGGCCACCTCGTGGCCCCACTTCGTCTCCTCTTCGGACTTCTGGAAGCTTCGTGGCAAAATAGGACCCTGGGCGTTGATTTCGTCCAATTCCGAGAATATTTCGTTACTAGGATTTCTGAAACCAAAAATAGCGTAAAACAAAGAATCGGCACTTCGGCATCTTGTTAATAGGTTAGTTCCAGAAAATGCACGAATATGACATAAAGTGTGCATAAAACATGTAGATAACATCAATAATGTGGCATGGAACATAAGAAATTATCGATACGTCGGAGACGTATCAGCATCCCCAAGCTTAGTTCTGCTCGTCCCGAGAAGGTAAAACGATAACACAGATAATTTCTGGAGTGACATGCCATCATAACCTTGATCATACTATTTGTAAAGCATATGTAGTGAATGCAGCGATCAAAACAATGTATATGACATGAGTAAACAAGTGAATCATAAAGCAAAGACTTTTCATGAATAGTACTTCAAGACAAGCATCAATAAGTCTTGCATAAGAGTTAACTCATAAAGCAATAATTCATAGTAAAGGCATTGAAGCAACACAAAGGAAGATTAAGTTTCAGCGGTTTCTTTCAACTTGTAACATGTATATCTCATGGATATTGTCAACATAGAGTAATATAATAAGTGCAATAAGCAAATATGTAGGAATCAATGCACAGTTCACACAAGTGTTTGCTTCTTGAGGTGGAGAGAAATAGGTGAACTGGCTCAACATTGAAAGTAAAAGAATGGTCCTCCATAGAGGAAAAGCATCGATTGCTATATTTGTGCTAGAGCTTTGATTTTGAAAACATGAAACAATTTTGTCAACGGTAGTAATAAAGCATATGTATCATGTAAATTATATCTTACAAGTTGCAAGCCTCATGCATAGTATACTAATAGTGCCCGCACCTTGTCCTAATTAGCTTGGACTACCGGGTCATCACAATGCACATGTTTTAACCAAGTGTCACAAAGGGGTACCTCTATGCCGCCTGTACAAAGGTCTAAGGAGAAAGCTCGCATTGGATTTCTCGCTATTGATTATTCTCAACTTAGACATCCATACCGGGACAACATAGACAACAGATAATGGACTCCTCTTTTATGCATAAGCATGTAACAATAATTAATAATTTTCTCATATGAGATTGAGGATATTTGTCCAAAACTGAAACTTCCACCATGGATCATGGCTTTAGTTAGCGGCCCAATGTTCTTCTCTAACAATATGCATGCTTAACCATAAGGTGGTAGATCTCTCTTACTTCAGACAAGACGAACATGCATAGCAACTCACATGAAATTCAACAAAGAGTAGTTGATGGCGTCCCCAGTGAACATGGTTATCGCCCAACAAGCAACTAAATAAGAGATAAAGTGCATAATTACATATTCAATACCACAACAGTTTTTAAGCTATTTGTCCCATGAGCTATATATTGCAAAGGTGAATGATGGAACTTTAAAGGTAGCACTCAAGCAATTTACTTTAGAATGGCGGAAAATACCATGTAGTAGGTAGGTATGGTGGACACAAATGGCATAGTGGTTGGCTCAAGTATTTTGGATGCATGAGAAGTATTCCCTCTCGATACAAGGTTTAGGCTAGCAAGGCTTATTTGAAACAAACACAAGGATGAACCGGTGCAGCAAAACTCACATAAAAGACATATTATAAACATTATAAGACTCTACACCGTCTTCCTTGTTGTTCAAACTCAATACTAGAAATTATCTAGACCTTAGAGAAACCAAATATGCAAACCAAATTTTAGCATGCTCTATGTATTTCTTCATTAATGGGTGCAAAGCATATGATGCAAGAGATTAAACATGAGCACAACAATTGCCAAGTATCACATTACCCAAATCATTAATAGCAATTACTACATGTATCATTTTCCAATTCCAACCATATAACAATTTAACGAAGAAGAAACTTCGCCATGAATACTATGAGTAGAAACTAAGGACATACTTGTCCATATGCTACAGCGGAGCGTGTCTCTCTCCCATAAAGTGAATGCTAGGATCCATTTTATTCAAACAAAACAAAAACAAAAACAAACCGACGCTCCAAGCAAAGCACATAAGATGTGATGGAATAAAAATATAGTTTCAGGGGAGGAACCTGATAATGTTGTCGATGAAGAAGGGGATGCCTTGGGCATCTCCAAGCTTAGACGCTTGAGTCTTCTTGATATATGCAGGGGTGAACCACCGGGGCATCCCCAAGCTTAGAGCTTTCACTCTCCTTGATCATGTTGCATCATACTCCTCTCTTGATCCTTGAAAACTTCCTCCACACCAAACTTAGAACAACTCATTAGAGGGTTAGCGACAATAAAAATTAACATGTTCAGAGGTGACACAATCATTCTTAACACTTCTGGACATTGCATAAAGCTACTGGACATTAATGGATCAAAGAAATTCATCCAACATAGCGAAAGAGGCAATGCGAAATAAAAGGCAGAATCTGTCAAAACAGAACAGTTCGTATTGACGAATTTTATCGAGGCACCAGACTTTCTCAAATGAAAATGCTCAAATTGAATGAAAGTTGCGTACATATCTGAGGATTACTCACGTAAATTGGCATAATTTTCTGAGTTACCTACAGAGAAAACAGCCCAGATTCGTGACAGCAAAGAAATCTGTTTCTGCGCAGTAATCCAAATCTAGTATGAACTTTTCTATCAACGACTTTACTTGGCACAATAAAACACTAAACTAAGATAAGGAGAGGTTGCTACAGTAGTAAACAACTTCCAAGACACAAAATAAAAACAAAGTACTGTAGGTAAAAACATGGGTTGTCTCCCATAAGCGCTTTTCTTTAACGCCTTTCAGCTAGGCGCAGAAAGTGTGTATCAAGTATTATCGAAGGATGGGGTTTCTACAGCGGGGTGTGGATTTTTCTCAACTATGCATAGTATATTAGATACATAAGTTTTAGAATCTCCCTTTTCATTAATCTTAGGCGTGCTACTCTCATCAAACAAATTTTCAGGAACAAGCCAAGCATAGTTATTTTCTAGTGCATCATTCATAGCTAAGAGTTTACATGGTATTGGTGCTTTGATCTCCCCTCCATCATTAATATTATTAGTGTACTTTATTCTATACATATCCATCTTTTCAAGGAGACTAACAAAATTGGTATAAGAACCAAGCATATTAAATTTAGCAAAGACCTTTCTAGCCTCTCTTGCTATACCACCAAATTCTCTAAGAAGGGTTTCTAAAACAAAATCTTTCTTTTCCCCTTCTTCCATATCACCAAGTGCGAGAAACATGTGTTGGATTATAGGATTGAGATTAACAAATTTAGTTTCCAACATGCGAACTAAAGCAGCAGCAGCAATTTCATAGGTAGGGGCAAGGTCTACCAAGTGTCTATCCTCAAAATCGTCAACGGTACTAACATGGTTGAAGAATTCTTCTATATTATTTCTCCCAATTATAGACCCACGTCCTACCGGTATGTCTTTCGTGGTAAAATTAAAAGGAAACATGATGAATCAAGTAAGGTAAATGCAAGTAACTAATTTTTTGTGTGTTTTTGATATAGCAAACAAGATAGCAAATAAAGTAAAACTAGCAACTAATTTTTTTGTATTTTGATTTAGTGCAGCAAACAAAGTAGTAAATAAAATAAAGCAAGACAAAAACAAAGTAAAGAGATTGAGAAGTGGAGACTCCCCTTGCAGCGTGTCTTGATCTCCCCGGCAACGGCGCCAGAAATTTGCTTGATGCGTGTAGTTGACACGTCCGTTGGGAACCCCAAGAGGAAGGTGTGATGCGCACAGCGGCAAGTTTCCCTCAGTAAGAAACCAAGGTTTAATCGAACCAGTAGGAGTCAAGAAGCACGTTGAAGGTTGATGGCAGCGGGATGTAGTGCGGCGCAACACCAGAGATTTCGGTGCCAACGTGGAACCTGCACAACACAACCAAAGTACTTTGCCCCAACGAAACAATGAGGTTGTCAATCTCACCGGCTTGCTGTAACAAAGGATTAACCGTATTGTGTGGAAGATGATTGTTTGCAGAAATGAGAACAGTATTGTGAGATTGTATTTCAGTATAGAGAATTGGACCGGGGTCCACAGTTCACTAGAGGTGTCTCTCCCATAAGATAAACAGCATGTTGGGTGAACAAATTACAGTTGGGCAATTGACAAATAAAGAGGGCATGACCATGCACATACATATTATGATGAGTATAGTGAGATTTAATTGGGCATTACGACAAAGTACATAGACCGCCATCCAGCATGCATCTATGCCTAAAAAGTCCACCTTCAGGTTATCATCCGAACCCCCTCCAGTATTAAGTTGCTAACAACAGACAATTGCATTAAGTATTGCGCGTAATGTAACTAGTGACTACATCCTTGAACATAGCACCAATGTTTTATCCCTAGTGGCAACAGCATATCCATAACCTTAGAGGTTCTTGTCACCCCTCCAGATTCACGGAGACATGAACCCACTATCGAGCATAAATACTCCCTCTTGGAGTTACTAGCATCAACTTGGCCAGAGCATCTACTAATAACGGAGAGCATGCAAGATCATAAACAACACATAGACATGAATTGATAATCAACATAACAAGTATTCTCTATTCATCGGATCCCAACAAACGCAACATATAGAATTACAGATAGATGATCTTGATCATGTTAGGCAGCTCACAAGATCCGACAATGAAGCACAATGGGGAGAAGACAACCATCTAGCTACTGCTATGGACCCATAGTCCAGAGGTAGACTACTCACACATCACTCCGGAGGCGACCATGGCGGCGTAGAGTCCTCCGGGAGATGATTCCCCTCTCCGACAGGGTGCCGGAGGCGATCTCCTGGATCCCCCGAGATGGGATCGGCGGCGGCGGCGTCTCTGGAAGGTTTTCCGTATCATGGCTCTCGGTACTGGGGGTTTCGCAACGGAGGCTTTAAGTAGGCGGAAGGGCAGGTCAGGAGGCGGCACGAGGGCCCCACACCACAGGGCCACGCGGCCAAGGGGGGGCCGCGCCGCCCTAGGGTGTGGCCACCTCGTGGCCCCACTTCGTCTCCTCTTCGGACTTCTGGAAGCTTCGTGGCAAAATAGGACCCTGGGCGTTGATTTCGTCCAATTCCGAGAATATTTCGTTACTAGGATTTCTGAAACCAAAAATAGCAGAAAACAGCAACTGGCACTTCGGCATCTTGTTAATAGGTTAGTTCCAGAAAATGCACGAATATGACATAAAGTGTGCATAAAACATGTAGATAACATCAATAATGTGGCATGGAACATAAGAAATTATCGGTACGTCGGAGACGTATCATTGCGCCGCACTACACTCCGTCACCGACAACCTTCACGTGTTCCTTGAATCCTACTGGTTCGATAAACCTTGGTTTCTTACTGAGGGAAAACTTGCTGCTGTGCTCATCATACCTTCCTCTTGGGGTTCCCAACGGACGTGTGCTTTACCGTCACAAGGAAGCTACTTTCTGGCGACGTTGCAAGTCAACTCCCACGCAAGCAGCTCTTTTTCTGGCGCCGTTGCCGGGGAGATCAAGACACGCTGCAAGGGGAGTCTCCCACTTCCAATCTCTTTACTTTGTTTTTGTCTTGCTTTACTTTATTTTATTTACTGCTTTGTTTGCTTTCTTATATCAAAATACAAAAAAATTAGTTACTTGCTTTACTTTATTTATTGTCTTGTTTGCGTTCTCTATATCAAAAACACACAAAAAAATTAGTTACGTGCATTTACTTTCCTTTATTTACTACTGCTAAAATGAATACTCCTGAGAATACCAAGTTGTGTGACTTCACTAGCACAAATAATAATGATTTCATATGCAAACCTATTGCTCCACCTGCTACTACATCAGAATTTTTTGAAATTAAACCTGCTTTACTAAATCTTGTTATGAGAGAGCAATTTTCTGGTGTTAGTTCTGATGATGCTGCTGCCCATCTTAATAATTTTGTTGAACTTTGTGAAATGCAAAAGTATAAGGATGTAGATGGTGACATTATAAAATTAAAATTGTTTCCTTTCTCCTTAAGAGGAAGAGCTAAAGATTGGTTGCTATCTTTGCCTAAGAATAGTATTGATTCATGGACTAAATGTAAGGATGCTTTCATTGGTAGATATTATCCTCCTGCTAAAATTATATCTTTGAGAAGTAGCATAATGAATTTTAAGCAATTGGATAATGAGCATGTTGCTCAAACATGGGAAAGAATGAAATCTTTGGTCAAGAATTTCCCTACCCATGGACTGACTACTTGGATGATCATCCAAACCTTTTATGCAGGATTGAATTTTTTCTTCGCGGAACCTATTGGATTCAGCTGCTGGAGGTACTTTTATGTCCATCACTCTAGGCGCCGCAACAAAACTTCTTGATGATATGATGATTAATTACTCTGAATGGCACACGGAAAGAGCTCCGCAAGGTAAGAAGGTAAATTCTGTTGAAGAAACCTCCTCCTTGAGTGATAAGATTGATGCTATTATGTCTATGCTTGTGAATGGTAGATCTAATGTTGATCCTAATAATGTTCCTTTAGCTTCATTGGTTGCTCAAGAAGAGCATGTTGATGTGAACTTCATTAAAAATAATAATTTCAACAACCATGCTTATAGGAATAATTCTGGTAACAACTATAGGCCATATCCTTCTAATAATGGCAATGGTTATGCTAATTCTAATGGGAATTCTTACAACAATAGGAGTGTACCCCCTGGTCTTGAAGCCATGCTTAAAGAATTTATTAATACACAAACTGCTTTTAACAAATCTGTTGAAGAAAAGCTTGGAAAAATTGATATTCTTGCTTCTAAAGTTGATAGTCTTGCTGCTGATGTTGATCTTTTAAAATTGAAAGTTATGCCTAATGAAGATAAAGATATTAAGTCATTTGCTACAGCAAATGCCATCCAAGTTCGAATTAATGAAAATATTAGATTGATGGCTGAATTGCGTGCTAGGTGGGAAAAAGAAGAAAATGCTAAAGAGAATAATGTAGCTAAAGTTTGGACTATTACCACCACTAGTAATGTTGATGCTTCACATATTGCTACACCCACTACTATCAATGGTAAAATAATTTGTGTTAGCAATGTTTCTACTCCTAGTGCAAAGCGTGTAAAACTGCCTGAAACTGCTAAAACTGCTGAAACTACTTGTGATAAAACTACTGAAATTTTTCAAAATATTGGGGACAATGATCCCATTGCTTTAGATCATAATGGTTTAGATTTTTATGATTGTCACATCTCTGAAGTTATAAAGTTCTTACAAAAACTTGCTAGAAGTCCTAATGCTAGTGCTATAAATTTGGCCTTTACAAAACATATTACAAATGCTCTCATTAAAGCTAGAGAAGAGAAATTAAAACTTGAAACTTCTATTCCTAGGAAGTTAGAAGATGGTTCGGAGCCCATCATTAATATGAAGGTCAATGATTTTGAATGTAATGCTTTATGTGATCTTGGTGCAAGTATTTCTGTTATGCCTAAGAAAATCTATAATATGCTTGACTTGCCACCATTGAAAAATTGTTATTTGGATGTTAATCTTGCTGATAATTCTACAAAGAAACCTTTGGGGAGAATTGATAATGTTCGCATTACGGTTAACAATAACCTTGTCCCTGTTGATTTTGTTGTCTTGGATATTGAATGCAATGCATCTTGTCCCATTATTTTGGGAAGACCTTTTCTTCGAACTGTTGGTACAATTATTGATATGAAGGAAGGTAATATTAAATATCAATTTCCTCTCAAGAAAGGTATGGAACACTTCCCTAGAAAGAGAATGAAGTTACCTTTTGATTCTATTATTAGAACAAATTATGATGTTGATGCTTCATCTCTTGATAACACTTGATTCACACTTTCTGCGCCTAGCTGAAAGGCGTTAAAGAAAAGCGCTTATGGGAGACAACCCATTATTTTACTACAACACTTTTGTTTTATATTTGAGTCTTGGAAGTTGTTACTACTGTAGCAACCTCTCCTTATCTTTATTTTGTTGCATTGTTGTGTGATGCGTGTAGTTGACACGTCCGTTGGGAACCCCAAGAGGAAGGTGTGATGCGCACAGCGGCAAGTTTCCCTCAGTAAGAAACCAAGGTTTAATCGAACCAGTAGGAGTCAAGAAGCACGTTGAAGGTTGATGGCGGCGGGATGTAGTGCGGCGCAACACCAGAGATTCCGGTGCCAACGTGGAACCTGCACAACACAACCAAAGTACTTTGCCCCAACGAAACAGTGAGGTTGTCAATCTTACCGGCTTGCTGTAACAAAGGATTAACCGTATTGTGTGGAAGATGATTGTTTGCAGAAAACAGAACAAGATTGCAGTAGATTGTATTTCAGTATAGAGAATTGGACCGGGGTCCACAGTTCACTAGAGGTGTCTCTCCCATAAGATAAACAGCATGTTGGGTGAACAAATTACAGTTGGGCAATTGACAAATAAAGAGGGCATGACCATGCACATACATATTATGATGAGTATAGTGAGATTTAATTGGGCATTACGACAAAGTACATAGACCACCATCCAGCATGCATCTATGCCTAAAAAGTCCACCTTCAGGTTATCATCCGAACCCCCTCCAGTATTAAGTTGCTAACAACAGACAATTGCATTAAGTATTGCGCGTAATGTAACTAGTGACTACATCCTTGAACATAGCACCAATGTTTTATCCCTAGTGGCAACAGCACATCCATAACCTTAGAGGTTCTTGTCACCCCTCCAGATTCACGGAGACATGAACCCACTATCGAGCATAAATACTCCCTCTTGGAGTTACTAGCATCAACTTGGCCAGAGCATCTACTAATAACGGAGAGCATGCAAGATCATAAACAACACATAGACATGAATTGATAATCAACATAACAAGTATTCTCTATTCATCGGATCCCAACAAACGCAACATATAGAATTACAGATAGATGATCTTGATCATGTTAGGCAGCTCACAAGATCCGACAATGAAGCACAATGGGGAGAAGACAACCATCTAGCTACTGCTATGGACCCATAGTCCAGGGGTAGACTACTCACACATCACTCCGGAGGCGACCATGGCGGCATAGAGTCCTCCGGGAGATGATTCCCCTCTCGGCAGGTGCCGGGAGGCGATCTCTGGATCCCACGAGATGGGATCGGCGGCGGCGGCGTCTGCGGAAGGTTTTCCGTATCGTGGCTCTCGATGCTGGGGTTTCGCAACGGAGGCTTTAAGTAGGCGGAAGGGCAGGTCAGGAGGCGGCACGAGGGCCCCACACCACAGGGCCGCGCGGCCAAGGGGGGGCCGCGCCGCCCTAGGGTGTGGCCACCTCGTGGCCCCACTTCGTCTCCTCTTTGGACTTCTGGAAGCTTCGTGGCAAAATAGGACCCTGGGCGTTGATTTCGTCCAATTCCGAGAATATTTTGTTACTAGGATTTCTGAAACCAAAAACAGCAGAAAACAGCAACTAGCACTTCGGCATCTTGTTAATAGGTTAGTTCCAGAAAATGCACGAATATGACATAAAGTGTGCATAAAACATGTAGATAACATCAATAATGTGGCATGGAACATAAGAAATTATCGATACGTCGGAGACGTATCAGCATCCCCAAGCTTAGTTCTGCTCGTCCCGAGCGGGTAAAACGATAACACGAGATAATTTCTGAGTGACATGCCATCATAACCTTGATCATACTATTTGTAAAGCATATGTAGTGAATGCAGCGATCAAAACAATGTATATGACATGAGTAAACAAGTGAATCATAAAGCAAAGACTTTTCATGAATAGCACTTCAAGACAAGCATCAATAAGTCTTGCATAAGAGTTAACTCATAAAGCAATAATTCATAGTAATAGCATTGAAGCAACACAAAGGAAGATTAAGTTTCAGCGGTTGCTTTCAACTTGTAACATGTATATCTCATGGATATTGTCAACATAGAGTAATATAATAAGTGCAATAAGCAAATATGTAGGAATCAATGCACAGTTCACACAAGTGTTTGCTTCTTGAGGTGGAGAGAAATAGGTGAACTGACTCAACATTGAAAGTAAAAGAATGGTCCTCCATAGAGGAAAAGCATCGATTGCTATATTTGTGCTAGAGCTTTGATTTTGAAAACATGAAACAATTTTGTCAACGGTAGTAATAAAGCATATGTATCATGTAAATTATATCTTACAAGTTGCAAGCCTCATGCATAGTATACTAATAGTGCCCGCACCTTGTCCTAATTAGCTTGGACTACCGGATCATCACAATGCACATGTTTTAACCAAGTGTCACAAAGGGGTACCTCTATGCCGCTTTGTACAAAGGTCTAAGGAGAAAGCTCGCATTGGATTTCTCGCTATTGATTATTCTCAACTTAGACATCCATACCGGACAACATAGACAACAGATAATGGACTCCTCTTTTATGCATAAGCATGTAACAACAATTAATAATTTTCTCATATGAGATTGAGGATATATGTCCAAAACTGAAACTTCCACCATGGATCATGGCTTTAGTTAGCGGCCCAATGTTCTTCTCTAACAATATGCATGCTTAACCATAAGGTGGTAGATCTCTCTTACTTCAGACAAGACGAACATGCATAGCAACTCACATGAAATTCAACAAAGAGTAGTTGATGGCGTCCCAGGTGAACATGGTTATCGCACAACAAGCAACTTAATAAGAGATAAAGTGCATAATTACATATTCAATACCACAATAGTTTTTAAGCTATTTGTCCCATGAGCTATATATTGCAAAGGTGAATGATGGAACTTTAAAGGTAGCACTCAAGCAATTTACTTTAGAATGGCGGAAAATACCATGTAGTAGGTAGGTATGGTGGACACAAATGGCATAGTGGTTGGCTCAAGTATTTTGGATGCATGAGAAGTATTCCCTCTCGATACAAGGTTTAGGCTAGCAAGGCTTATTTGAAACAAACACAAGGATGAACCGGTGCAGCAAAACTCACATAAAAGACATATTGTAAACATTATAAGACTCTACACCGTCTTCCTTGTTGTTCAAACTCAATACTAGAAATTATCTAGACCTTAGAGAAACCAAATATGCAAACCAAATTTTAGCATGCTCTATGTATTTCTTCATTAATGGGTGCAAAGCATATGATGCAAGAGCTTAAACATGAGCACAACAATTGCCAAGTATCACATTACCCAAGACATTAATAGCAATTACTACATGTATCATTTTCCAATTCCAACCATATAACAATTTAACGAAGAAGAAACTTCGCCATGAATACTATGAGTAGAAACTAAGGACATACTTGTCCATATGCTACAGCGGAGCGTGTCTCTCTCCCATAAAGTGAATGCTAGGATCCATTTTATTCAAACAAAACAAAAACAAAAACAAACCGACGCTCCAAACAAAGCACATAAGATGTGATGGAATAAAAATATAGTTTCAGGGGAGGAACCTGATAATGTTGTCGATGAAGAAGGGGATGCCTTGGGCATCCCCAAGCTTAGACGCTTGAGTCTTCTTGATATATGCAGGGGTGAACCACCGGGGCATCCCCAAGCTTAGAGCTTTCACTCTCCTTGATCATGTTGCATCATACTCCTCTCTTGATCCTTGAAAACTTCCTCCACACCAAACTTAGAACAACTCATTAGAGGGTTAGCGACAATAAAAATTAACATGTTCAGAGGTGACACAATCATTCTTAACACTTCTGGACATTGCATAAAGCTACTGGACATTAATGGATCAAAGAAATTCATCCAACATAGCAAAAGAGGCAATGCGAAATAAAAGGCAGAATCTGCCAAAACAGAACAGTTCGTATTGACGAATTTTATCGAGGCACCAGACTTGCTCAAATGAAAATGCTCAAATTGAATGAAAGTTGCGTACATATCTGAGGATCACTCACGTAAATTGGTATAATTTTCTGAGTTACCTACAGGGAAAACAGCCCAGATTCGTGACAGCAAAGAAATCTGTTTCTGCGCAGTAATCCAAATCTAGTATGAACTTTTCTATCAACGACTTTACTTGGCACAATAAAACACTAAACTAAGATAAGGAGAGGTTGCTACAGTGGTAAACAACTTCCAAGACACAAAATAAAAACAAAGTACTGTAGGTAAAAACATGGGTTGTCTCCCATAAGCCCTTTTCTTTAACGCCTTTCAGCTAGGCGCAGAAAGTGTGTATCAAGTATTATCAAGAGACGAAGTGTCAACATCATAATTTGTTCTCATAATAGAATCAAAAGGTAACTTCATTCTCTTTCTAGGGAAGTGTTCCATACCTTTCTTGAGAGGAAATTGATATTTAATATTACCTTCCTTCATATCAATGATAGCACCAACAGTTCGAAGAAAAGGTCTTCCCAATATAATGGGACAAGATGCATTGCATTCAATATCCAAGACAACAAAATCAACGGGGACAAGGTTATTGTTAACGGTAATGCGAACATTATCAACTTTCCCCAAAGGTTTCTTTGTAGAATGATCAGCAAGATTAACATCCAAATAACAATTTTTCAGCGGTGGCAAGTCAAGCATATTATAAATTTTCTTAGGCATAACAGAAATACTTGCACCAAGATCACATAAAGCATTACAATCAAAATCTTTAACCTTCATTTTAATGATGGGCTCCCAACCATCCTCTAGCTTTCTAGGAATAGAGGCTTCGCGCTCTAGTTTCTCTTCTCTAGCTTTTATGAGAGCATTTGTAATATGTTGCGTGAAAGCCAAATTTATAGCACTAGCATTAGGACTTTTAGCAAGTTTTTGCAAGAACTTTATAACTTCAGAGATGTGGCAATCATCAAAATTCAAACCATTATAATCTAAAGCAATGGGATCATCATCCCCAATGTTGGAAAAAAATTCAGCAGTTTTATCACAGGCAGTTTCAGCAGTTTTAGCAGTTTCAGGCAGTTTCTCGCGCTTTGCATTAGAAGTGGAAACATTGCTAACACCAATTCTTTTATTATTAACTAGCTGGATGACTCGCGCATTTGCGCGGCTAGCTTTGTTATGTATTGTTAATTTATGAATTTTACATATTTCTATATATAGATATAATAATTTTGATTTCCTTCTAATTCATTAGATTGGCATTTAGGACTACAAAAATCTAAGAATACACAGTGAATTTTTAGTGCATACAACTTCTATGACAGTTAGACGCCTTATATTACATTAAGGAATAATAATCATATTTTACAATAGAAATATATGGTGTTTGGTACTCCGATGAAAAAGCAATAACTTTCATATTAGCAATTTGTATTTATTTTTGAGAAACACGGTACAAACATAGACGCTCACATACACTCGCAAACACTCACCCCTATGAACGCACACACGCACACTCTACCCCTATAAGCACCTCCAGAAGACTGAGCTGGCAGATTGGATCCTGAAATTGACGAAGTCACCACAGGTGTCTCGCTGTCGACGGGAACGTCTCCTCCCACTGAATCAATATTCCGCCTTTTATGGGACACACATATATCAAACCTGGGGTTTGAACTTTGGTGGCTCGGGGTACAACCAGTCTCCTAACCACCCAACCTCAGGTTGGTTCTCTATTAGCAATTTGTATTAATTGCTCTCTCTTCCGCGAATCTGCATTCCTAGGTGAAATATTTTCATCAATTATTTAGAGGATCATTTCTCCATAGATGAATTAATATTAGACGCATGTACTAAAATCTTGTACGTGTTATCTTCTCTGTAAACAACATAAAAATATATTTAACCGTGATTTTCTTATCTGTGCAATGCGATGCTTCTAGATGCTCTTAAACATGCTAATATCACACTAATTCATGTTCCATTGGTGTTCGACAATGTAAATTATGTATGTACGTAGAGTAGGTAACTTCCACTAAGAATTTTGTCTCATTCACTCTTGTTAGACTTCCCATCTAGAGCTAATTCAATCGACTGTAGTTCTCATATCTGCTCTATATGAACAAAAACAAAGGCTTTTCTCCTATTCTTAATAATAAAATAATAATCTGGTAAATAGATAGATTCAGATTATATGATTGACTATGGTGCAAGAATCAGCTTAGATCTGTACAGTGGATTTATTTTTAGGGGTTATGTGATAGATTGTTAAATTGTTCCTTTTTGTAATATATCTACCTCGTAATAATGTGTGAATATCTGTTTTGCCTTTACATTATTATCGTTGTGAAGCTAGTATTATTTACGTTGCAATCCTTATGCATTACAAAACTATATATGTATTTACCAACATAGGTAAATCTAAAATAAATTAATATTGTAGAAATATTTTTCTGGACAAATTCAAATCGTATGAGTTCCAATTATCCAATCCGGTTGAAGAAGCTCAGCGAGGAGATGAACGCCGCTCCTTTGAATAAAGTTGTGTTTCGTTGCCATCTCGAAGAGCGAAGCTGCGTTGCTGCGGAGTATCCTCTGACCGGCCGTGGAGGCGAGGGGAGGAGCCGATGCAGCCAGTGGTTTGTTGTTTCTTCTTGGTGGTGTCCGGGTGCTGGCGTGCGAGAGATGCGCGCGTTGGAAGCTGCGTTCTTCGGCGTTCCCAAGCGGCTGACGATTCGTCAGGCTGCTATCCATGGCGAAGGGAGCCACTCCGAGCTCAGGTGCGGAGGCGATCTGAGCTTCTTCTTCCTCCAAGCCGATGTGCCGTCGCGGAGGATCTACTTCGACCTAGGCAAAGGATCTACAGCCGGCCTCGCCCCAAGTGGCAGGTTCCCCGGCGGAGGAGCTGGCTCCAGAGCCTACAGGTCTTGCAGCAGCTGCGGTGGAGAAGACAAGGGATTCGATTGCGTTTTCAATTTATCTTTCAGGGTCTCTTCTGTAAAAGTGCTTACCTTATCTTGAATTTCCCTACTGCTTAGGGACTGCGATGCAAACTTGTACCCACCGGTTGTTTAATGAAAGCTTCCAGGGCCCTCGGGCCTTTTATGTTAAAAAAAAGCATATATTTGTAGAATATTAGTTGCAAAAAATAGGACTCTACCTTTTCCTCTTTTCCTAGCTTTTACATTGATGGAGTGTGTACCTTTGACCATGGATCTAGCATTCACTTTGACTCCATTTATGGCGTATTCCATACCTTCCTCCTAATTAGTCATCAGAGATCATACATGCCATCAGATGTGCTCGTGGGTCGTGGCCTAGCCAGAAGGCGAGTATGCAAGTCCTTCTTAAAAGAGATCCAGCTAATATCTGATACCAGCCATCCAAACTCTCTCAGAAAACTCCTGCTCCATGTTTAGTGAGCTGACTGGCAGCTGGGCTTCTCGTCTCGTGCAGTTGTAGTAATCTGCTACTACATGCTTGGTCAATGTTGTTTCTGTCAAATAAATCGTGAATGAGGACGTGTACAAAACCTGTCTTAGGTGGAGTACATCCGCTAGCTTAGCCGGATGGCCGAAAAGATGATACACCGTCTCGACGAACATGCATGTAGGGTAGCTCGATCTCCCTTGGCCACAGTACCATGCTTGCCTGCAGCACGTCGGTAATTGACATGCAGGCTTCATGGCGCGCGTGTGGCATCGACGACGGCCCCTTATCGTGACTGGCGGCGCAGCGCCACTTCTCTTAGCTGAACTACGCCATTCCTTGCCTCAGATCTCGCTGGATGATGCTTCCTCTAGGATGCCGCCGCCATCCCGGCGCTCCTCCACTCCCGCTTCGATGCAAACTTCCTTCGGCAAGGTTCCCAACTCACTACACCGACGGGCCTGGCTGAGCGCGCCGCCGCACCGATCTGGTGGAGGTCGGCCAGACAGGAATCGAGTCAGGCCCCCGGGGTGTGCGCCAGACCCGGGGCAGAGGCAGGCAGTCGGGTCCGTGTTCTCTTAAGAGCGCCGGCGGATGGCTGCTGGAGGCTAGGGCAGCAGGTCTAGGGTGCGCTCCCGAGGTTGCCCAGATGATTGCATCTGGAAGGGCCTATCAATCTAGGATATGCAGCGTGGAGAATCATCTTTTTGTGCTCCTAGGTTAACCGGTTTTATTCCTTCTTTAACGTGAGGCGCTTCTTTTTTTAAATCTGAGGCGTTCGTTTATGTTACCCAATCTTTGCCTTAATCTAGACCGCTGATTGTTTGTTGTTTTAATTATATAATAGATAGTAGGAGGTGCATCAACATGTGTAGCATTAGCATTACTAGTGGTGGTAATAGTCCAAACTTTAGCTACATTCTTCTCTTTAGCTAGTTTTTCATTTTCTTCTCTATCCCACCTAGCACGCAGTTCAGCCATTAATCTTATATTCTCATTAATTCTAACTTGGATGGCATTTGCTGTAGTAACAATTTTATTTTCAATATCCCTACTAGGCATAACTTTCGATTTCAAAAGATCAACATCAGAGGCAAGACTATCAACTTTAGAAGCAAGTATATCAATTTTCCCAAGCTTTTCTTCAACAGATTTGTTAAAAGCAGTTTGTGTACTAATAAATTCTTTAAGCATAACTTCAAGTCCAGGGGGTGAACTCCTATTATTGTTGTAAGAATTCCCATAAGAATTACCATAGCCGTTGCCATTATTATAAGGATATGGCCTATAGTTATTACTAGAATTGTTCCGGTAAGCATTGTTGTTGAAATTATTATTTTTAATGAAGTTTACATCAACATGTTCTTCTTGTGCAACCAATGAAGCTAACGGAACATTATTAGGATCAATATTAGTCCTATCATTCACAAGCATAGACATAATAGCATCAATCTTATCACTCAAGGAAGAGATTTCTTCAACAGAATTTACCTTCTTACCTTGTGGAGCTCTTTCCGTGTGCCATTCAGAGTAGTTGATCATCATATTATCAAGAAGCTTTGTTGCTTCACCAAGAGTGATGGACATAAAGGTACCTCCAGCAGCTGAATCCAATAAATTCCGCGAAGAAAAATTTAGTCCTGCATAGAAGGTTTGGATGATCATCCAAGTAGTCAGTCCATGGGTTGGGCAATTTTTAACCAGAGATTTCATTCTTTCCCATGCTTGTGCAACATGTTCAGTATCCAATTGTTTAAAATTCATTATGCTACTCGTCAAAGATATAATTTTAGCAGGGGGATAATATCTACCAATAAAAGCATCCTTGCATTTAGTCCATGAATCAATACTATTCTTAGGAAGAGATAGCAACCAATCTTTAGCTCTTCCTCTTAATGAGAAAGGGAACAATTTTAATTTTATAATGTCACCATCTACATCTTTATACTTTTGCATTTCACATAGTTCAACAAAATTATTAAGATGGGCAGCAGCATCATCAGAACTAACACCAGAAAATTGCTCTCGCATAACAAGATTCAGTAAAGCAAGTTTAATTTCAAAGAATTCTGCTGTAGTAGCAGGTGGAGCAATAGGTGTGCATAAGAAATCATTATTATTTGTGGTTGTGAAGTCACACAACTTAGTATTTTCAGGGTTGGCCATTTTAGCAACAGTAAATAAAACAAACTAGATAAAGTAAATGCAAGTAACTAATTTTTTTTGTGTTTTTGATATAGCAAACAAGATAGCAAATAAAGTAAAACTAGCAACTAATTTTTTTTGTATTTTGATTTAGTGCAGCAAACAAAGTAGTAAATAAAATAAAGCAAGACAAAAACAAAGTAAAGAGATTGAGAAGTGGAGACTCCCCTTGCAGCGTGTCTTGATCTCCCCGGCAACGGCGCCAGAAATTTGCTTGATGCGTGTAGTTGACACGTCCGTTGGGAACCCCAAGAGGAAGGTGTGATGCGCACAGCGGCAAGTTTCCCTCAGTAAGAAACCAAGGTTTAATCGAACCAGTAGGAGTCAAGAAGCACGTTGAAGGTTGATGGCGGCGGGATGTAGTGCGGCGCAACACCAGAGATTCCGGTGCCAACGTGGAACCTGCACAACACAACCAAAGTACTTTGCCCCAACGAAACAGTGAGGTTGTCAATCTCACCGGCTTGCTGTAACAAAGGATTAACCGTATTGTGTGGAAGATGATTGTTTGCAGAAACAAGAGAACAAGTATTGCAGTAGATTGTATTTCAGTATAGAGAATTGGACCGGGGTCCACAGTTCACTAGAGGTGTCTCTCCCATAAGATAAACAGCATGTTGGGTGAACAAATTACAGTTGGGCAATTGACAAATAAAGAGGGCATGACCATGCACATACATATTATGATGAGTATAGTGAGATTTAATTGGGCATTACGACAAAGTACATAGACCGCCATCCAGCATGCATCTATGCCTAAAAAGTCCACCTTCAGGTTATCATCTGAACCCCCTCCAGTATTAAGTTGCTAACAACATACAATTGCATTAAGTATTGCGCGTAATGTAACTAGTGACTACATCCTTGAACATAGCACCAATGTTTTATCCCTAGTGGCAACAGCACATCCATAACCTTAGAGGTTCTTGTCACCCCTCCAGATTCACGGAGACATGAACCCACTATCGAGCATAAATACTCCCTCTTGGAGTTACTAGCATCAACTTGGCCAGAGCATCTACTAATAACGGAGAGCATGCAAGATCATAAACAACACATAGACATGAATTGATAATCAACATAACAAGTATTCTCTATTCATCGGATCCCAACAAACGCAACATATAGAATTACAGATAGATGATCTTGATCATGTTAGGCAGCTCACAAGATCCGACAATGAAGCACAATGGGGAGAAGACAACCATCTAGCTACTGCTATGGACTCATAGTCCAGGGGTAGACTACTCACACATCACTCCGGAGGCGACCATGGCGGCGTAGAGTCCTCCGGGAGATGATTCCCCTCTCCGGCAGGGTGCCGGAGGCGATCTGCTGGATCCCCCGAGATGGGATCGGCGGCCGCGGCGTCTCTGGAAGGTTTTCCGTATCGTGGCTCTCGGTACTGGGGGTTTCGCAACGGAGGCTTTAAGTAGGCGGAAGGGCAGGTCAGGAGGCGGCACGAGGGCCCCACACCACAGGGCCGCGCGGCCAGGGGCGGGGGGGCGCGCCGCCCTAGGGTGTGGCCACCTCGTGGCCCCACTTTGTCTCCTCTTCGGACTTCTGGAAGCTTCGTGGCAAAATAGGACCCTGGGCGTTGATTTCGTCCAATTCCGAGAATATTTCCTTACTAGGATTTCTGAAACCAAAAACAGCAGAAAACAGCAACTGGCACTTCGGCATCTTGTTAATAGGTTAGTTCCAGAAAATGTACGAATATGACATAAAGTGTGCATAAAACATGTAGATAACATCAATAATGTGGCATGGAACATAAGAAATTATCGATACGTCGGAGACGTATCATTGTGCCAAGTAAAGTCTTTGATAGTAAAGATGATACTAGATTTGAATTACTGCACAGAAACAGATTTCTTACTGTCACGAAATTGAGCAGCCCCGTCTGTAGGTAACTCAGAAAAATCTGCCAATTTACGTGCGTGATCCTCAGATATGTATGCAACTTTCATTCAATTTGAGCATTTTCATCTGAGCAAGGTAAGTGCCCCAGAAAAATTCATCTTTACGTACTGTTCTGTTTTGACAGATTCTGCCTTTTATTTCGCATTGCCTGTTTTGCTATGTTTGATGGATTTCTTTGTTCCATTAACTTTCAGTAGCTTTGTGCAATGTCCAGAAGTGTTAAGAATGATTATGTCACCTCTGAACATGTGAATTTTTGATTATGCACTAACCCTCTAATGAGTTTGTTTTGAGTTTGGTGTGGAGGAAGTTTTCAAGGGTCAAGAGAGGAGGATGATACAATATGATCAAGGAGAGTGAAAACTCTAAGCTTGGGGATGCCCCCGTGGTTCATCCCTGCATATTTCAAGAAGACTCAAGCATCTAAGCTTGGGGATGCCCAAGGCATCCCCTTCTTCATCGACAACTTATCAGGACACCTCTAGTGAAACTATATTTTTATTCCGTCACATCTTATGTGCTTTACTTGGAGCGTCTGTATGTTTTTGTTTGAATAAAATCGGATCCTAGCAGTCTTTATATGGGAGAGAGACACGCTCTGTTGTTTCATATGAACACATGTGTTCTTGGCTTTACTCTTAATGTTCTTGGCGAAGGTTGAAACTGCTTCGTTCATTGTTATATGGTTGGAAACAGAAAATGCTACATGTGGTAATTGGTATAATGTATTGAATAATTTGATACTTGGCAATTGTTGTGTTCAAATAGATCATGTTTAAGCTCTTGCATCATGTATTTTGCACCTATTAATGAAGAACTACCATAGAGCTTGTTAAAATTTTGTTTGCATGATTAGTCTCTCTAAAGTCTAGATATTTTCTGGTGAGGGTTTGAACAACAAGGAAGACAGTGTAGAGTCTTATAATGCTTGCAATATGTTCTTATGTAAGTTTTGCTGTACCGGTTCATACTTGAGTTTGCTTCAAACAACCTTGCTAGCCTAAGCCTTGTATTGAGAGGGAATACTTCTCGTGCATCCAAATCCTTGAGCCAAAAACTATGCCACTTGTGTCCACCATACCTACCTACTACATGGTATTTCTCTGCCATTCCAAAGTAAATTGCTTGAGTGCTACCTTTAAAATTCCATTCTTTGTCTTTGCAATATATAGCTCATGGAAAAGATAGCTTAAAAACTATTGTGGTATTGAATATGTAGCTTATGTATCTTATTTCTTAATAAGTTGCTTGTTGAGCGATAACCATGTTCCTGGGGACGCCATCAACTACTACACCTTTGTTGAATATCATGTGAATTGCTATGCCTGTTCGTCCTGTCTGAAGTAAGGGTGATTTATCATGATCAAATGGTTTGAGTATGCATATTGTTAGAGAAGAACATTGGGCCGCTAACTAAAGCCATGATCCATGGTGGAAGTTTCAGTTTGGACAACAATCCTCAATCTCATATGAGAATTTTATCTGTTGTTGAATGCTTATGCATTAAAGAGGAGTCCATTATCTGTTGTCTATGTTGTCCCGGTATGGATGTCTAAGTTGAGAATAATCAAAAGCGAGAAATCCAATGTGAACTTTCTCCTTAGACCTTTGTACAGGCGACATAGAGGTACCCCTTTGTGACACTTGGTTGAAACATATGTTATGCAATGATAATCCATGTAAATCCAAGCTAATTAGGACAAGGTGCGGGCACTATTGGTATACTATGCATGAGGCTTGCAACTTATAAGATGTCTTGTGCATAACACATATGAATTATTACTACCGTTGACAAAATTGTTTCTATGTTTTCAAAATAAAAGCTCTAGCACAAATATAGCAATCCATGCTTCCCTCTGCGAAGGGCCCCTTCCTTTTACTTTTATGTTGAGTCAGTTTACCTACTTCTTTCTATCTTAGAAGCAAACACTTGTGTCAACCGTGTGCATTGATTCCTACATACTTGCTTATTTGCATTCATCATATTACTTTGTGTTGACAATTATCCATGAGATATACATGTTGAAGTTGAAAGCAACTGCTGAAACTTATATCTTCCTTTGTGTTGCTTCAATGCCTTTACTTAGAATCTATTGCTTTATGAGTTAACTCTTATGCAAGTCTTATTGATGCTTGTCTTGGAAGTACTATTCATGAAAAGTCTTTGCTATATGATTCAGTTGTTTATTCATTGTCTTTACCATTGCTTCGAATCACTTCATTCATCTCATATGCTTTACAATAGTATTGATCAAGATTATGATAGCATGTCACTTCAGAAATTATCCTTGTTATCGTTTACCTACTCGAGGGCGAGTAGGAACTAAGCTTGGGGATGCTTGATACGTCTCAAATGTATCTATAATTTCTTATGTTCCATGCTACTTTTATGATGATACTCACATGTTTTATACACACTTTATGTCATTATTATGCATTTTCCGGCACTAACCTATTGACGAGATGCCGAAGAGCCGATTCTTTGTTTTCGCTGTTTTTGGTTTCAGAAATCCTACAAAGGAAATATTCTCGGAATTGGACGAAATCAACGCCCATGGTCTTATTTTTCCACGAAGCTTCCAGAAGACCGAAGGGGTTACGAAGTGGGGCCACGAGGCGCCGCCACACTAGGGCCGCGCGGCCTAAGGGGGGCCCGCGCCACCCTGGCGTGTGGGGCCCTCGTGACTCCTCCAACCCTACCCTTCCGCCTACTTATAGCCTACGTCGCGAAAACCCCTGTACCGAGAGCCACGATACGGAAAACCTTACTGAGGCGCCGCCGCCGCCAATCCCATCTCGGGGGATTCAGGAGATCGCCTCCGGCACCCTGCCGAAGAGGGGAATCATCTCCCGGAGGACTCTTCATCGCCATGATCGCCTCCGGACTGATGTGTGAGTAGTTCACCTCTGGACTATGGGTCCATAGCAGTAGCTAGATGGTTGTCTTCTCCTCTTGTGCTATCATGTTAGATCTTGTGAGCTGCCTATCATGATCAAGATCATCTATTTGTAATGCTACATGTTGTGTTTGTTGGGATCCGATGAATATGGAATACTATGTTATGTTGATTATCAATCTATCATATATGTGTTGTTTATGATCTTGCATGCTCTTCGTTGCTAGTAGAGGCTCTGGCCAAGTTGATACTTGTAACTCCAAGAGGGAGTATTTATGCTCGATAGTGGGTTCATGCCTCCATTAAATCTGGGACAGTGACAGAAAGTTCTAAGGTTGTGGATGTGCTGTTGCCACTAGGGATAAAACATCAATGCTTTGTCAAAGGATATTTGTGTTGATTACATTACGCACCATACTTAATGCAATTGTCTGTTGTTTTCAACTTAATACCGGAAGGGGTGCGGATGCTAACCCGAAGGTGGACTTTTTAGGCATAGATGCATGCTAGATAGCGGTCTATGTACTTTGTCGTAATGCCCGATTGAATCTCACTTTACTCATCATAATATGTATGTGCATTGTTATGCCCTCTTTATTTGTCAATTGCCCAACTGTAATTTGTTCACCCAACATGCTATTTATCTTATTGGAGAGACACCACTAGTGAACAGTGGACCCCGGTCCAATTCTTTTACATCTAAATACAATCTACTGCAAACATTATTCTCTACTGTTCTTCGCATACAAACATCATTTTCCACACCATACATTTAATCCTTTGTTTACAGCAAGCCGGTGAGATTGACAACCTCACTGTTAAGTTGGGGCAAAGTATTTTGATTGTGTTGTGCAGGTTCCACGTTGGCGCCGGAATCCCTGGTGTTGCGCCGCACTACACTCCGTCACCAACAACCTTCACGTGTTCCTTGACTCCTACTGGTTCGATAAACCTTGGTTTCTTACTGAGGGAAAACTTGCTGCCGTGCTCATCATACCTTCCTCTTGGGGTTCCCAATGGACGTGTGCTTTACCGTCACAAGGAAGCTACTTTCTGGCGATGTTCCAAGTCAACTCCCACGCAAGCAGCGCCCACGATGTCATGCGCATGCCGATCATGGCGTGGACGCGCCCACGGACACCCCCCTGGCCACGCTGTCGAGGGTACTCCTCGGCAATGCCCTCCGATTGGGGCTTAGGGTTGACGGAATCCTGCAAGCTGACATGAGACATCGGTTCACAGACAAGTGGGGAGAGCGATTTACCCAAGTTTGGGGCCCTCGATGAGGTAAAACCCTTACGTCCTGCCTGTATGTTCTTGATTATGATAATAATGGGTTACAATGGGGTGCCGAATAGTCCGGCTGAGATCTCGTCGAGAGGCTAAGTGTTGCGATGACCTAGCTCTTGACTTTTGGTGGCTAAGGCTGCTAAGATTGATTGTCCCCCTCGGCAGCCCCTCTCCTAGCCTTTATATAGGAGGCTAGGTCTCAAGAGGCTTAACCGAATACGACTAGGTTTACAGTAGTTATGAATCTAATCTTTCCTCGTTCGGCTGCTTCCTTGTCTTGCCCGTCAAGGATTCTTTAGTGCACCGTCCGGGTGGCCCATCTCGCCTCCAAGTGTCTTCATGGGCCTCCAACTAGACAATATGAGGTAGGGCAATGTTGGTTACCCGAAGGGTAATGCCCACGTCAGTAGCCCCCGAGTGTCTAGCCGAACATTGTTCGGGTAGAGACTGAAGCATGCCTTCTTCTGATGTTCTTCTCCTTGATTGTTCTTGTTCATCTTGAATCAGCATCGTATTCTTCTGTCGGGTGCGCGTCAGCGCTCCCGATGGGAGTAGCCCCCGAGTCTAGGTACGGATGCTTAGAATCCGTGCGTAGACTCAAGTTGTACCACTCGAACGTTCTTCTCTGCCGAAGTTTTCTGCAGTGTCTTCATAAGTCATCCGATATATTTTCTGCCTGCAAGGGATGATGAGTAACGTGCCCAACTTTTGTTGGTTAACTACCGATGGTAAAACAACGTTACCCTACACAGAATCAAGTCCACGGGCATGACCCTGGAGTGCAAAAAAGTTCTGTCGGGTGCGCGCCCAGCGCTCCCGATGGGAGTAGCCCCCGAGTCTGGGCGCGGGTGCTTGCAACCGAGTGCAGACTCGAGCTGAGCAACCATCTTTTTTCTCCAGTTTTTTCCTTCGAGTGTTCATTCTGTCGGGTGCGCGTCCAGCGCTCCCGATGGGAGTAGCCCCCGAGTCTGAGTGCGGATGCTCGCAATCCGTGCATAGACTCAAGTTCTCCATCCGATACCTTTTATTCCTTCGAATGCTTTGAGCATTCTTCACAACGTCATTGATGACGTTTACTGACATCTTGATTTTGACTGATAAGACGTGACCCGCTGGGCCCATTCTTTCTCTGTCTGGCCCTGTTTTAAGCAATATCCGCTCTTTTCGCACAGCTATCAAGGCGCCTCCTCGATTTCTGCAATCATAAACGGAAAAAGGTTCTTTTGATGAACTGGCAGCAACGACACGTGCCCACGCGGTCCTCAAGTCTTCCCTCTCTTAAAATCTCCAAAGGGCGAAAATTTCTAATCTTCTCCCACATTTGTCGTAGCATCTTCTTGCCTTTCTTCTTCCTCTTTCCTTCGCAACCGCTGCACCGCCACCACCGCTTTTCTGATCTTCCCCAGATCTCGCAATGGTGAATAAGAAGAGCCCCACTGCCACCGCCAGTTCTACCAGTGGTGGTGCTGCCGCCAAATCCTCCTCGACCCTTCCGAAGAGGAGTGCACCAGATGCTCCTCCTCCAGCTCCGGCGCCGCCAGCGCCGCCAGGCGCGATAGCCAAACCCGGGGATTGGCTAGCGTCCTCCATCACGAAACGTGATGAGAAGAGGGCCCGAAGCCTCGGATTAATCTCCCCCGATGAGGGGAATGTGATCCTTCCAGGTGCGATTTCTCGGCCCAATCCCCCTACTGGTTTTACCGTGGTGTTCCTGTCGTTCTTGTATCGGGGTCTCTCGCTTCCTGCCCATGAATTCCTTCTTCATCTCCTTCGGTCTTACGAAATCTAACTGTGGCAACTTACTCCCAACTCGATCTTTCACGTTGCTGTGTTTATCACCCTTTGCGAGGCGTTTCTGGGCATTGAACCTCATTTTGGATTGTGGAAGAAGATATTCTATGTTAAGAGGTACAGCAGTAGCAATAGATCCTTTGTCATCGGAGGCGTGGGGTTTGTGGCTCGTTCAGAGGTCAACTATTTCAGTTTCCCAATGAGAGAATCTGTGCAAGGATGGAGACTGAAATGGTTTTATGTCAAGGACTCCTTGACAACCGAGTCCCAGCTTCCTTGCTTTGTCGACGTCCTTGAAGCCAAGCCGAAAGATTCTTGGAAGAACATTCTCTCTCCCGACGAAAGGGCAGCAACCGATGAATTATTCGCCAAATTTCTTCGAATCAAAGAGACCGATGGTCAAACTATAATCGGCACAGAGGTAACAGCAGTGTTCTTGCAACGTCGAGTTCAACCAGTCATGGCCAGAGTTCGTCCGATGTGGTTGTATTCGGGTCCGAAGGATGAAACCAGGATAAACATTGCTGAACTGTCGGAAAAGGAACTGCTTGATGAAGTCCGTCGACTTACTCTCTTCAGTCAGGAAGACACGATTCCATTGATATCTTCTTATACTCCTCTTGATGCCAATCATCCATCATCAGAGGTAATTTCCCCTCTCATACTCTTATTATGCTGCTTCCACTTAGTCGACATAATTACCATTTGTTCTTATTTGCTCTTTTCTTCGATAGGTCGCCATAGTTTCCGGAAACTTGTATGATTCACCAAACGATTCCTCTGAGGGGAGGGGCTCCTCGGTCCCTGTTGATTTCCACACTATCGAGCACACAGGCTCAGAGAACAAACACGGTGAACCAATAGACTCTGAAGCTGCTCGCACCGATCTTCCTTCCTCAGCCAATGAAGCTTGCGACACAGAGGGATCAATGCGTGATGATGACGCTGATCGTGATTCCTTTGTTAATGCAGCTGTGGAGGAGACCAGGGCTTCCCCTATGAAGAGATCGACCGGCGGCTTTGCCGATGAGGACGATCTCTTTGATATGTAAGCGCCTTCTTCCCTGAATTCATATTTCGTCCTTTACTTCCTGCGTTTCTTTCATAACTTTCATCAATTATTTCCTTTCGCAGTGATGAAGGTTTCATTGAGCCTCCGTCTAAGAAAGCCAAATCTGGCGCTTCTCCGCCGGGTGCCGCAGCTTCCGAAGCTTCGGCTCCTAAGGCGGTCCCCGCGGCCCAGGTGTCGACAGCTTCCTCCTTCTCTAAGGGGAAAGATGTTCCTTTGACTGCTGCCGCCGCGACTCCTCCTTCTGTAAGTCCTTTTTTGATTAGAACGCTAATTTTTCTAGTGCGCACCTTGTCTTGATGATTCTTTGTCAAATATCCCTTTTTCCTTTAGAACCTGCAGGATGTTATCTCCTCTTTGGAGGCCTTCGCCTCCCAATTTACTTCCTTGGAGGCAGACAAGGTTCGGCTGCAGAAGGAGGTTAAGTCTTCTTCCTCAAAGTTAGATGGCGCGGTCAAAATAGTCGCCACTGCTCGCCAAGAGGTCGACTCCCTGAAGGAGGAGCTGGGCAAGCTGAAGGAGAAGCTGAAAGAAGAAGAAGCATCTAGGCTGGCCGCCGAGGCTCGAGCAGTCGAGAAAGACGAACTCCTTCGCCAGTCTTGCTTGGCTTTACTTGGTAATTTCTTTTATGCCTCTCTGTCGATTATTGTACTCACGAATTCGATTCTTTGGCAGTAATTCCTCTTGTCTCATTTTCTTGCAGAGGCTGCCGACATCCCTGCCGATGCCTTGGACAAAGTTCCAAACAATTCTCCGTCAAATGGTGTGTCGATGGTTCTTGCCTCCCACCAGCTTACGCGGGAACTTCTTGACAAGGCAAAAGGTGCCATGGCGCGAATGCACTCGATGATCTTCCCCAAGATCAATCAAGACAAAACTCTGGGGCAGCTGATCGACGCTTTCGCAGTCGACACCAAGGAGGTTATCGAGGTATTCAAACGCACTTCGCGTACCTATGGCGCCCTCCTAGCCTTCCAACTTATGATGGGTCATGGCTTCAAGGCCGACATCGAGGAGATGTCTAAGGAGCTGCCAAAAGAGCAAGACGGGCGGTTCATTGACTTAAGCGTCTTCAAGACGTCAGCCCTTAAATGTGCACGCCAGCTCCTTGAGCTAGTTTCATCGAGGAAGACGTCGGCTGGCCCTAGTTTATCAACTCAGACTCAAGCCCTTTGATTTTTGTAACCAACTTTTCTATTTGAGCTGTTTGTGAAACAATGTTCTGTTGGATAACTTCGGCTTGTAATAAACTTTGTGCTAGCAATGTTGCTAGCACACTCTTTGTTATGATATTTATACTTGCATTCTCCCGATGGGAGTACCTTCAGTTGTTGATATGAGTCGATATGTCATGTCTTTGAAGCTTTTCCTTGCAGGTGTTCCCAGTGCCTGCATTTGTTGATGATTCTTCGGGTGCCCTTTCTGAAGATGATCGAGTCCAACGTATGAAGGACCGCATCACACAGTTGGAAAAGGACATGCGCAGCACCTATGCTTTGGCTGCTATCATCAAGAAGAAAGGCGAGATTGCAGCTGACGTAGAGCGCTATGCTCTTACTGAACTGCATAAGGCCACTGAAAGTTTAAACTGTAAGTTTCCTGGTCTTTGGGTTCATTATTCCTTTGTTGAAAATGTATTGCCTGATCCTCTATTGAATGCTCTGCCAGTCATAGATTTGAACCGTGCGGAAGAAAGCAAACGGATTCATGAGCATGTGAATGCATTGACCCAGCTATCATCAGCCGAAGAAATTTTCTGGCGGGAACACTCGAAGGCTTCGGCTGTCGCGCAGTTTCAGGATCGGGTCCACCAAGTCCATCATTTCTTCGACAAGTGCTACAAAGCTCTAAGGGTAATCTGGAGAACTATGTTCCCTTTGAACGCAGTCCCTCCTACGTTATTGACTCTGATGTCTGAGTTTGGAAATACCAAGAAGATTCGAGACTTGCTGCGAGCTCAGGTTTTTGCAGGGGCCAGGTTTACGCTTGCTCTTGTTCTTGCACGTTTACCTTCAGTAGATCTGCTCACTATTGCCAAGGCAGTTGGTGACTTGGAAACTCTGTATCCGAAGGTATTGCTGCCCGCCAATATAATTGTCGACAAGCTTGAAAAGGAGTCGAAGGTACCTGAGGAATGAGAAACTCTGCAATGGTAATCTCAGGGATTAAGGTTGTTTTCTAAATAGGTTATTTTGGCTACTGCATCCAAGTGTTTGGGATTGTTTAGCCGAGACTTTTTATTCGGTAGATACATGTATATGTACTTTTACCGTGTTAATGCCGTTGGCAAATTTTGAAGGAGCAAATCTTAATTGCCCGCTAAAATGTATTCGTTGGTCAGTTAATCATTTGAGTGATCAGCTCGTGTTGCAGGTTTTGCTAAACCTGTTGTATGCGCAACTTTCCTTTCAACCGATGTATGTTTCGACAGTCACTCCCGAATATTTCGGGTGCAATGACTCTATCGACGGGCCCGTTGTTCTTTGATATTTCCGTAAGTAGAATATCGAACGTGGGTTGTGTTTATATGTATTTCCGCACTCTTGCTATTTTTGGCGCTCGTAGAGGCATCTATAGCAGAGGGAAAGGTTAGCACCCTTGTTTTATTTTGCATCCTTTAGCGCTCGTAGAGGCTTTTTTGGAGCTTGATCTTTTGCCGCGTACTACGTTGCACCGTTGCTCGCCAAGGGGCGTAGGCAAGGTTTACGACAATGCGGATTAGATGCTCCGAATTACTGCAATGCTTATCAAGGGATTAAAACTTAAGTTCTCATTAATAAAGTAAGCACGGGACTAAAGGGCGAAAAAAGAGGATGGCCCTATTGAAGGTAAATGGAAAAACTAAAAGCTGTTCATCTACTTTAAGCGAGGAAAGGGTTCTTCTTATCTTCCAGCTTGTCCACCACGTTAGTGGTTTTTGAAGCGTCTTTGATTTCACTAGAGGTCTCGACGGCGGTTGCCAATGCCTTGTTTTCTCCTATGTCTCTAGTTCCATCAGCTGTCGAAGCTTTTGCTGCCGAAGCTTGGGCTGCAGAAGTTAGTGTTGTCGATGCTTCAATGGCGAGGTCGGCTGGCTTCTTCTTTGCTCCTTTGACGCGTTCTTCTTCCTTGATATCGAGTGACGCTTTGAAGGAAGGCCAGTAATTTCCTGTCGCAGTCCAAACTTTGCAGCAATCCTCTAAAAGTCTCGATCACAATTGTCCGAGCGTGAGAAACTTCCATAGACTGTAATGTTTGTCCCGTTGCTCCCAGGCATTTTCAGCTTGAGGTATGCGTAATGCGGTACAGCCATGAACTTGGCATAAGCTGGCATCCCGAGTATAGCGTGATACTGCGACTCCCAGTTCACGACTTCGAACTCGATCTTTTCCTTCCTGAAGTTGTCAGATTTACCAAAGATGACGTTCAGGTAAACTTTGCCAAGAGAGTACGCCGGTGAAGTGGGGAGAATCCCATGAAAGTGGGTGTCCGATTCTTCTAGCATTCTCATGGTGATCCCCATACTCTTGATCGTGTCGAGAAATATCAGGTTTAGCCCGCTTCCACCATCCATGAAGACTTTGCTCATCTTGAAACCCCCGACCTGCGCCTCGACTACTAAAGCAGCGTGTCCTGGCTTTGGTATGGTCATCGGGTGATCTGCTCGGCTGAATGTAATATTCTGAGATGACCACTCGACGTATTCAGGGATGTTCGCCATGATGCTTTCTGCCAGGTTGATTTCTCGAGTGAACTTCTTCATTTCCCTTCTTGAAACACCTGTCCTGTGGATCATGCTCATCTACCCGCGTGGTGGTGGAAATGCCTCGTTGGGTTGATGAGGTTGAACCTGCTGGATCTGATGCTGCGGTGGAGGTGTTGGTGGTGGTGGTGGCGGTTGCTGGCCTGCCTGCTGGATGAGTTTGTGCATGTCAATGAACTGCCGATAGTCCCTGAGCAAGTGGCTTGACTTCGTTTTGCCGTCCTTGGAATCAGTATACGAGTGCAAGTAACAAGGAGCGTTGATTTGCTCAGCATAAGGTAGTTCGGGAGTCCTCTGTGATTGTGGTTTGTAATTGCCACGGTTCCCAGAGTTGCTTCGATTACCGTCCTGTCGATCGTCTCTTTTATCATCATATAGATCGTCCTGTCGATCGGAGTACCCTGCGGCTACCAGATTGTTGTCGTCATAGCTGCGGTTCTTCCTTCTCTTGTGACGATCCCTTCGTCCACCCGAGTCATGCTTCGGCTGGTCGTCGTCTTCGTCATCACTGCGCTGTCGCGGCTTTCGCACGTTGTCCTCGCCATCAGCCCATGTGTTAGCGATTTCCATTAACTTGGTTATGGTTTTTGGCTTTTTGTGTCCGAGTTCTTCTATGTAGCTTTCACGTCGGATGCCATCGCTGAAGGCGTCGATTGCTCTATCGACGGATACATCTTCGGCAGCGTTTAGGAGCTTGGTGAATCTCCCGATGTATGAGCGCATTGATTCCTTCTGCTTTTGCTGGCAGTGCCGTAACTCTTCGATCCCGACAGGCCTTTTGTACGTTTCTTGGAAATTGGCAACGAAGGCATCTACTAGGTCGTCCCATGATTTGATGGAACCCTTCGGCAGGCCCCTTAACCAGGCCCGCGCTGAATCCTTTAGGTAAAGCTGCAAGCATTGCATTGCCGCTATCTGGTTCCCCTTATGCAGAATCACAGTCTGTAGGAAGTCGTCTATCCATGACCTTGGCTCCTGCTTCCCATCGTACTTGGCAGCGTCGGTAGGGGTGGGATTAAACTTTCTAGGCGGCATCGCCTCACGGATTTTGTAGCTTAGACAATCGGCTCCCCTGAGCTCGCCGTCGTTCTCCTGACTCTCATCCGAAGAATCACTATCATACTCCTCCCTAGCGGCGTGTTGTCGCCTTGCTTTGTCGATCCTGCTCTGGGTGATCTCATCCCGAGCATCTCTCGCACGATGCTTTGAGTCATTAGCCTGCAGCGTGGTCCTTTCCTTCTGCGGGACCAGATTATCTCCCAATATTGCAAGACTTTCTAGGGCACCTCGGTGTGCTTGAGCCATGGAACCTTCAGGGCGCTGATTGATGAGGTATGCAGCGAGGTTGGCGGTTGCTCCCGCGACGGTTTTTGGCCGTGGCATGCCTGCGGTGTCCGTGGTCATAAAGGACTTGGTCAGATTCGACGTTATTTCTCTTGCGTCGTCTTCCGAGAGCCTAGATAGCCTTGATCGGTGCTTGCCTGCCCCCTGAGTACTTCGAGAGGCGCTTCCTTGCGAGCCTCTTCGTCGTTCGCTGGATCGGTATACCGCAGATAGGCGTCTCTCGAGGGTGGCTTGTTCTTTGGACAGTCGTTCCCGGTTTTTCTCCGGTATGGAGCGGTAAGCGTTGAGGGTGCCGACTGTGGTTCCTGCTGGGAGCGACGTGTTGTTAAGCACGACTGCCTTGGCTGCTGCACACTCCTCCTCTGCGATGGTGTGGTCGCTGTTGTTGTTGCTGACGCTGTTCTCAAAGCTGGCTCGCCTGCTGGAACGGGGCGTGCGATCTCCGTCTCCCCTGTTAGTAACATAAACTTGGTGGTGCGCTGCTCCTCGGGCGACACCTTGGATGGTGCTGTCGACACTGTCCTCTCCCGGTGAATACTGGGCATTGCAGATGAACGGTGTGTCGCTCGATCCCAACCCATGCCTGGTGTCGCAGTTCAAGCAGTAGTACGATGTTAACTCCGAAGACGCGGGATCGTCGGACCCAATCGACATGGAAGATGCTGAACGGGGGTCGAGGGAGCGGGCGAACCCGTCGAGCCCGTCAACCCAACCGAACGGTCGAGTGATAATGACGCGCTCGGACTTGTTGATCCAGACGTGGGCGACTCCAGCAGCCGAAGAATTCCTTCCGAATTGACGTTGTAGTGGACGCTCCCGAAGGTCATCTCCATGTTGCCTTGCAGATCAGAGAAGGTCGAGCGAGACGAGTCGCTGTGCGGGGTGAATTCATAGGAGCCGAAGCGAATCGGGCTTCCCAGTTTTGGCGATGATGGTGTTGATGAAGTTGCTGATGACATGATGGATTCTGCCGATGCCCGATCTTGTGCCGACAGGGTTCCCATAGACGGCGCCAATTGTCGAGGGTACTCCTCGGCAATGCCCTCCGATTGGGGCTTAGGGTTGACGGAATCCTACAAGCTGACACGAGACATCGGTTCACAAACAAGCGGGGAGAGCGATTTACCCAGGTTCGGGGCCCTCGATGAGGTAAAACCCTTACGTCATGCCTGTCTGTTCTTGATTATGATAATAATGGGTTACAATGGGGTGCCGAATAGTTTGGCTGAGATCTCGTCGAGAGGCTAAGTGTTGCGATGACCTAGCTCTTGACTTTTGGTGGCTAAGGCTGCTAAGATTGATTGTCCCCCTCGGCAGCCCCTCTCCTAGCCTTTATATAGGAAGCTAGGTCTCAAGAGGCTTAACCGAATACGACTAGGTTTACAGTAGTTATGAATCTAATCTTTCCTCGTTCGGCTGCTTCCTTGTCTTGCCCATCAAGGATTCTTTAGTGCACCGTCCGGGTGGCCCATCTCGCCTCCAAGTGTCTTCATGGGCCTCCAACTAGACAATATGAGGTAGGGCAATGTTGGTTACCCGAAGGGTAATGCCCACGTCACACGCGCCGCCTCAACCCCTCGCGTAACCCCTGCCCCCCCCTCTCTGCACGTCGAGCATCACCGTGACATCGCGATGCCGCCAGACACTCGCTCAACATCGACCCGTGCCCTCCGCCGCCGGAGACGATGATGAAACCCCGCCTCGGGCGCGCCAGACCTCACGACCGCCCGACCGTGTTAGGCACCGCCTAACCTAGCTAGCGCCGCCCATAGGATCGTCTGGATACGCTGAGCTGTACGCCGCCCTTGCCTAGCCCGATAGCTCGCCGGAGAAGCCGCGCCCTTGTCGACTTCGCCGCAGCACCCACGGTCACCTCCGCGCCTATAAAAGGAAGCCTCCACTCGTCGATTTCTTCACACCACAGCACTCCCCTCTTCTCCCTCGACCTCCTGAGCCACTCCACCATCGACATTAGCCACCGCCGCCGCTCAATCGCAGCATCACTGCCGTGCTCCGCCGCGGAAGATCGTCGTCGATTGGAGCCGCCCCAGGACGCGCCACTGCTACCTGGAGCTTCACCGTCGTCCACACCTTCACCGCGCACCCTGCCAACCGCCGATGGAGCCATGGTGAGCCCTCCGACCCCCTAGTGCCGCCGCGCCAGTGAACCCATCTCGTCGTCGACGACGATGGACGTGGTCCATCGGATCACGTTCTAATCGTGCGGTCCGTTTTAAAACTTACCGTTTCGGTGAGTAACAACCGCTGACAGGCAGGTCCCACCTTGTCAGGCAGCCCACGCTTGCGTGGAAGCGTGGTGGGCTGGGTTGCGCCGTTTAAACCATTTTGGCCCGTTTAGTTTCCCGCCGGCCCATTTCATTCAAATTCGAAATTCCAGTTTAATTCCAATTTCAATACTGGCCCTGTTTTCAAAATTGAATAAATTCAAATTGGCCAAACCAAATTTGATGAATTTTATACCGTTGGAAAGGTAGTAAAAATATCTACACAACCCCACTGGTCTCACTGTGAGATTCATTGTAGAAATAATGTGACAAAAAGAACAAGTCAGGGTCTTTTGCACATTCAAACAATTATTAAAAATCAACCAAAAATGCTTTTGAGTTGATTTCAACTGTCATAGCTCACATTTCACTTAAACTAATTGTTTCTGCAAAAAATATGGCATGGTTACTTTGAGTGATCATGGCCTAGTTTAAATAAAGGACTATATGGCTATTTTAGTCAAATGATATTGTCCAAAACTATTAGGGAAATTGTATGAGAGGCTTGCTCTCATCTAAATCTTGTCCCAAGTACTTTCATATGAAGTTGTGACCCTGGTCTAATTACTCTCACATGGAATTACTTGGTGATATTAAATAATAAGTGGTATTGTTAAATGGTATGAGGTATTCTACCTCATTTAAATTATTTTCCCAGATAATGATGATGAATGGTTGACTTTGGTCAACATGAATTCATGCATGATTATTGGAGGAAATTAATTCTTAATAAGATTCAATGAGAGGAAATTATTTCCTCAAAGAACTAAATGGAAACTATCATTTACATATGTAATGAGAGGAAATTATTTTTCTTTAATAAATAAAACCAAATTCAACTAATATGTTATGGGTGTCATTAGAATAGTTTGTGTGAAGCCATGGTGTGCTTAGTGTAGCTCTTGAACCTTGTTGGGTGATTGTATCTTGTATTCGTTTTTAGACGCTAGTACCGGAAAATACCAAGAGGAGGAAGGCTTCTACCAGGAAGAGGAAGAAGAGAACTGTGATCACTACCCCCACCAAGGCAAACTAATATTCTTGCAAGTGCAAAGCCCTTTGGGGCAAGGCACCATTAATCTTACCTTGCTTACCATGCTCCCATCCCAAGTTTTTACCTTAAAAGTTTTACTTTGTTTATTAAGAAGTTACTTTTATAGTTAACTTTGGTCTAAGTTTAGAGTGGTATGAGAGTAGTAAAGTTAGCCTCAAAGATGGCCAAGCAAGATAGCACCCCTCATGATTAGTGCTAGTGCTAACAACTAAAATTGACTACTCTAGATGGGAACTTGTGAGTTGAAATGATTTTGAAAACTTTGGAATGATGAGTCATTCTATTGAAAGATATTTGAAGGTGAATATGACTTGAATGATATGGTGAATTTGGACTAAAACTGATATTGGTTTGGATGCGATACCTTTCCAATTTTTGAGTACCCCCACAATACCTGATTATGGATAGGGCTTAACTGGAAGTTTATACATCTTAGTATGGGTTTCCTCTGAACAAGCATCATAGGGGTTATGCCGAGGCTGCCTCCGTAGAATGAGAAATGATGTGAAATGAGGTGAATGTACGGCCCAAGCCCTGTGCAGTTCCCAGGCTGACGGTTTGTCTTCACTGGGAGGCCAAGCTCATGGGGAGAGGTACCCATACTAGGGTATGTAAGTGAAAGGTTATGGTTGATGATCCGCGTACTGAGTTACGATGATTTAGGGGTATCCCTGACGGATGTAATCAAATGTTGTGGCACAAGTGTGCAACCTCTGCAGAGTGTAAATCTATTCGAATAGCCGTGTCCACGGTTACGGATGGTTGGAAAGGCCATACTGTACCAGTTTTCAGTTGTTTTCTTGAAAAGGGATGGTGATTTGAAAGGTGACTTGGGACTTGAATTGATGGGATTCGTAGCATAGAAAACAAAAAATTTCCTACCGCAAGAACGAAAACCAAGCCAAGATGCAATCTAGAAGATGGGAGCAACGAGAAGATCATGAGACTAACCCTTGAAGATTTCCAAAGCCTACGAGATTAGATCTCGTTGTTGCTGTAGTCGATCACTTGCCGCTTCCGAAAGCGCGTAGAAGATCTTGACGGTGCCACAGACGGGCAGCACCTCCGTACTCGGTCACACGTTCGGTGTTGATGACGACGTCCTTCTCCCCGTTCCAGCGGGCAGCGGAAGTAGTAGATCCTCCTCGGAATCCCGGCAGCACGACGGCATGGTGGCGGTGGTGGTGGAGAACTCCTGCAGGGCTTCGCCTATGCGTTGCGGGAGTTGTATGTGGAAGAGGGGAGGCTAGGGTTTGGGGAGAGGGGGCTATGGGCGCCGGCCTCAAGGGGGCAGGGGTGGTGCGGCCAAGCCATGGGCAGCCCCCTCCCTCTCCTCCTCATTATATAGGTGGAACCCCAAGGGTTTGCCCAAAGTCTTCGAATAAGACCCCAACAGAAAAACTGCCTTATGGACGAAACCTAGAGGGACAGGGACTCTCCCCTTCCCTCTTTTCTTGGCCGGCCAAGGAGGTGGAGTCCACCATGGACTCCACCCTCCCACTTGGTTGGCTGGTTAGGGTTTGTGGAGTCCCTCCGGGACTCCTATTTCCATAGTGATTTATTCCGGATAATTCTAGAAACCACCTTCCATAAATTCACCGGATCATTTCCAAATTTGGAAAGTGACTTCCTATATATGAATCTTATTCTCTGGACCATTCCGGAACTCCTCGTGATGTCCTGGATCCCATCCGAGACTCTGAACAAAACTTCGAACTCCATTCCATATTCCATATCTACTTAAACAACATCAAACCTTAAGTGTGTCACCCTACGGTTCGCGAACTATGCAGACATGGTTGAGACTTCTCTCCGACCAATAACCAATAGCAGGATCTGGAGATCCATAATGGATCCCACATATTCAACGATGACTTAGTGATCGAATGAACCATTCACATACGATACCGATTCCTTTTGTCACGCGATATTTTACGTGTCCGAGGTTTGATCAACGGTATCTCTATACCTCGTTCAACCTCGTATCTTGACAAGTACTCTTTACTCGTACCGTGGTATGTCATCTCTTATGAACCATTCATATGCTTGCAAGCTAATTAGACGACATTCCACCGAGAGGGCCCAGAGTATATCTATCCATCATCGGGATGGACAATATTCCACTCTTGATCCATATGCCTCAACTCATACTTTCCGAATACTTAATCCCACCTTTATAACCACCCATTTACGCAGTGGCGTTTGATGTAATCAAAGTACCCTTCCGACTTAAGTGGTTTACATGATCTCATGGTCGAAGGACTAGGTAACTATGTATCGAAAGCTTATAGCAAATGAATTTAATGACGTGATCTTATGCTACGCTTAATTGGGTGTGTCCATTACATTATTCACATAATGACATAACCTTGTTATTAATAACATCCAATGTTCATGATCATGAAACTATGATCATCTATTAATCAACAAGCTAGTTTTACAAGAGGCTTACTAGGGACTCCTTGTTGTTCACATAACACACATGTATCAATGTTTCGGTTAATACAATTATAGCATGTATGTAAACATTATCATAAACACAAAAATATATTATAATAACCATTTTATTATTGCCTCTTGGGCATATCTCCAACAGTCTCCCACTTGCACTAGAGTCAATAATCTAGTTTACATTTGTAAAGATATAACACCTTGGCCTTCTGGTGCTTTATCATGTTTTGCTCACGGGAGAGGTTTTAGTCAATGGATCTGACACGCTCAGAAACGTATATATTTTGCAATTCATTTGCGTCTTAACACATCACTCATTTTCCAAATGAGTCGGCATTAATATGTTTGGTCTTCTGGTGGAACCTTAATTCCACGGTCTGAAATATGTCACTAATATTGTCACACACAATATAGCTTCAAAGTTCTGACACTATTGGAACTACATCAAGTTCTCAAAGAACTTCTTGACTTAACATCCTCAGTCATTGTCAAAACAATGACATACTCTGCCTTCGTTTGTAGAATCCGTCACAACATTTAGAACTCATCTAAATCTAGCATAGACAACTTCTAGCTCATTGCGCTACCTTTTAAACAACACTTAGCCTAATTTGAGATTGAAATTTATTTTTATATGTGATCAAACTAATATCGGTGCAACACTTTACAGCGATTTGTTTGTCATTACCCCATACAAAACTATCCTTAGTTCTTCTAAAGTACTCAAGGATATTCTTACTGTCGTCCAATGATCATCACATGAATCATTCTGGTACATGCTCATAACACTTTAGAGTACAGGACATCTGATTGTGTACATATTATTCGTGATCTATAATCACTCATGTGCTTTGACTTAAACTTATTATGTGTTTCAATCTATCTTCATAGATCTTGACACTAAATATGTTTTAGTCCATTTCCTTTCATTGAAATTAATTCTCAATGAAACCTTTTAATCAAGTATATAATTACATTATTTATAACCAACTATATGTCATCTACATAAGTATTATAAATATGTCTCAGCGCTCCCACTTAATTTCTTGCATATGCAAGCATCTTCATCGTTTCTGATGAAATCAAAAACTCTTTGACTATTTCATCCGGTGAAGATTCCAACTCCGCGATACTCACTTCATCCAATTGAAGTTTGTATACCTATCTAGTATTCCACGGACCAGCAAAACTCTTGGTTGTATCTTGTATACTCCTTTAATACACACTTCTGTTAAGTAATGTATTTTGCCATCCTACTAGCATATCTTATAAAAGAAATATGTAGCGATTACTAGAATAATCCACATAGACTATAAGCATTGCTACGGAAAATCTAATCTTATCGTAGTCAACTCTTTGAACTTTATCATAAACAACTTTTCGACAAGTCGAGCTTCTTCAAGGATATTCCATCCAAGTCCATAAATTTTATAGATCCGTTTACTTTCAAAAAGTATTCATCTATCATGGATTTCATGGCGCATGGCCATTTTAACGGAGTCAGGGCCCATCATAACTTCTTTGTTTGTAGTTGGTTTATCATTGTTCAAAATCAATCATTTGTCCACAAATCATTTATTTGATCACAAAGTAAACCATACCTACAAGGTTCAATAAGTACTTCGATCTCCATGGCTAAAAGCACTTTGTAGTCATGGGAGCCATGATCGTGTGGCCGCTTCCGGAACCAATTTCCGATGTTGCGCTACTCTGATCATTATGCTCAGGTTCATAAACCTTATCAAGTTCTATTGTCCTCCCATTCAAATACTTCGCTAGAAAACAATTTCTTGGAAATAAGCAAGTAACATTAACAAACACTTTTGTCTTTTACTTCATAGTGGAAAGAATTCGCAATCAATTCTTTGGGATAACCAACAAAGACATTCATCCGATTTTGGTTGTAAACTCTTAGACCAAAATTTAAAGAAAGGACTATTAGGGTTTATACCCATGCCATAACTTGTATGGTGTCATTTCAACGGATCATGATGATGCTCTATTTAGTGTAAAAGCGGTAGTCTCTAAAGCATAATCCACAAAATATAATGGCATTAATTTATATTATCTCATCATTAATCCAACAAGGTTTGGATACGTCTTTCGGATACTTCATCATCACTATGATACTCCAAGAAACGTGAGTTGTAGAACAACTTCATAACTCTCTTAGATGTTTGCTAAAACTCGTAATTCAAATATTTCCACCATGATCCAATCGTAGATATTTGACTTTTCTATTACGATGATTTCCACTTCATGCTGAAATTTATTTGAATCTATTCAAATGTTTCAAACTTCTTCCTTATCGAATATATCCACATATATATACTTAATTCATTGTTGGAAGTTTTCATGAAGTGGAAGAATCTCCCGCACACAACTATGCCTAGTGAACCACATACATCATTTATGCATGTTTCCATTAAGTTAGTTGCCCGTTCAACTCTTGGCCTATGAACGGTATTTCAGTCATTCTCTTCTAGAAAAGATTTGCAAGCGCCAAACGATTCAAAAATCAAATGACTCCAAAAATCCATTTGCATGGAGTTCCTTCATGCGTTCCTCTCTAACATGACCTAAATGGCGGTTCCAAAAATAAGTGGAATTCAAATCATTTGCCTTATGGCATTTTAGCGTCAGTGTTATGTATGTGTGTTTCACCATTAAGATTTATAATAACTTATCCATCGTACATGGAGTAATGTCATAATTTGAACAACTCATTGTTTTCATTTGACCAGAGCAGAATAACAATTATTAAGTTCTTTATTATAAATTCTAAGGGCTAGGTATAATGCCAATGACAAACATAATAACACTTTATTATGTTCCAGACGTGCATTATTACCATATTCCTTATCAGTCACTTAGGCCATCGTATTCTTGTATTGCGTTGTACTGTATGACATCTCATACCAACCAATCTGGTACAAATACCCAAGAATTTCTTTATGTGACCAAACAAGGAATACATCCATAACATGTATATCATTTATATACACCTGAGCTAGACTTTCTAGTCTTTTCTTTCTTTCTGCCAAAATATCTTTTGTAGTTTCTCTTTTAGTTTTCCTCATTCTCAGAAAACACTTCATCTTCAATAACTTCTAGGTCTATTGGTCAAATACCAATAACTTTGAGGTTTTTACTTTGAAGTTTGATCATCATATGACAAGTGTTCTTGATTTCACTATTAGTAACTTTATAATATGATGAACAATTTCACTCATAATTTTATCCATTATATCATGATGACTTTCCGAGACCATGTCTGTACATGCTAGGCTCGTAAAGTTTAACCTCAGTATTCGCATGTGCAAATCTGACTTGCACCCGTTGTATGCACACGTAGAATCTATAACACCCGATCATCACGAGATGCTTCGAAACGACGAGTCTTAGCAACGGTGCATACTAAGGACGATCACTTCATGGATATGCGAATCGTTAGTGCCCAACTTAGTTGGAGGATTGGGACGCCTGGCGTCTTCAACCTTCATACATTCCCATAAAACTTATGAGTTTATGTAGTCTCACCAAATTATATTCTATCATCTTGCAATAAGGTTTTAGATATCATATATATCTCATACATTGTTTATTTCTGAAAACTAAATTTTCAGCTCCTTACTTTTCAAACAGATTTGAACTTCAAGTTTCACGGAGACAAGATAACTTTAGGTACTAATTGGAACCATAGTTCTTTGAATCAACAATGTGAGGTTTACTAAAAGTTTGCAATAGGACTTAATCATTTCTTGATTCTTTAACAATACGGTACCAGTCCGTAAAGTCTCTTGTCAGATTTTAACAGTATTTCTATCTCAATTACAAGACTAGCGCATGGTAGAATACGGATGCCAATACTACAAAATTAATTCAAAATACTACTCAGACTATGTTTATGATAATTAGTTCATGTTTTTATCTAATTACTAATGAACTCCCACTTAATACAACATCCCTCATAGTTGTTAAGTGGTACACGATCCACATCCACTACACCAAAACCGATCATCACGTGAGATGATGTAGCTTCAATGGTGAACATCAACATGTTGATCATATCATCCATATGACTCGTGTTCAACCTTTCGGTTTCCGTTGTCCCGAGGCCATGTCTGTACATGCTAGGCTCGTCAAGCAAACCCAAGTATTCCGCGTGCACAACATGGCTTACACCCGTTGTATGTGAACGTTGAGTCTATCACATCCGATCATCACGAGATGCTTCGAAACGACGAACTGTAGCAACGGTGCATACGAGGGGAGAACACTTTATTATCTTGATATTAATGTGAGGGATCATCTTATAATGCTACCGTCGCGATCTAAGCAAGATATGATGCATAAAGAATTAACATCACATGCAATTCATATGTGATATGATATGACCCTTTAGTCTTTGCGCCTTCGATCTTCATCTCCAAAGCACGGACATGATCTCCATCATCAACGGGCATGATCTCCATCATCGTCGGCGTAGCGTCAAGGTCCATGGCGTCGTCTTCATGGTTGTTCACCTCATGTAGCAACTATTACAACTACTTTGAAATAATACTACAACATGAAATATAAAGACAACCATAAGGCTCCTGCCGGTTGCCACAATACAATAATGATCATCTCATACATATTCATCATCACATGATGGCCATATCACATCACCAAACCCTGCAAAAACAAGTTAGACGCCTCTAATTTGGTTTGCATATTTTACGTGGTTTAGGGTTTTCGAGCAAGATCCAATCTACCTACGAACAAGAACCACAAAGGTGATACTAGTGTTGTCAATAGAAATAGTAAATTGAATCTTCACTATGGTGGGAGAGACAGACACCCGCAAAGCCACTTATGCAATACAAGTTGCATGTCGAGCATGGAGCAAATATCATGAACGCGGTCATGTAAAGTTAGCCCGAGCCGCTTCATCCCACCATGCCGCAAGATGAAAAGTGCACGAACTAAAGACAACAAAGCATCAACGCCCACAAAATAATTGTGTTCTACTCGTGCAACCAATCTATGCATAGACACGGCTCTGATACCACGGATGGGATTCGTAGCATAGAAAACAAAAAATTTCCTACCGCAAGAACGAAAACCAAGACAAGATGCAATCTAGAAGATGGGAGCAATGAGAAGATCATGAGACTAACCCTTGAAGATTTCCAAAGCCTACGAGATTAGATCTCGTTATTGCTGTAGTCGATCACTTGCCGCTTTCGAAAGCGCTTAGAAGATCTTGACGGTGCCACAGACGGGCAGCACCTCCGTACTCGGTCACACATTCGGTGTTGATGATGACGTCCTTCTCCCCGTTCCAGCGGGCAGCGGAAGTAGTAGATCCTCCTCGGAATCCCGGCAGCACGACGGCGTGGTGGTGGTGGTGGTGGAGAACTCCGGCAGGGCTTCGCCTATGCGCTGCGGGAGTTGTATGTGGAGGAGGGGAGGCTAGGGTTTGGGGAGAGGGGGCTATGGGCGCCGGCCTCAAGGGGGCAGGGGTGGTGCGGCCAAGCCATGGGCAGCCCCCTCCCTCTCCTCCTCATTATATAGGTGGAACCCCAAGGGTTTGCCCAAAGTCTTCGAATAAGACCCCAACAGAAAAACTGCCTTATGGACGAAACCTAGAGGGACAGGGACTCTCCCCTTCCCTCTTTTCTTGGCCGGCCAAGGAGGTGGAGTCCACCATGGACTCCACCCTCCCACTTGGTTGGCTGGTTAGGGTTTGTGGAGTCCCTCCAGGACTCCTATTTACATAGTGATTTATTCCGGATAATTCTAGAAACCACCTTCCATAAATTCATCGGATCATTTCCAAACTTGGAAAGTGACTTCCTATATATGAATCCTATTCTCCGGACCATTCCGGAACTCCTCGTGATGTCCTGGATCCCATCCGAGACTCCGAACAAAACTTCGAACTCCATTCCATATTCCATATCTACTTAAACAACATCAAACCTTAAGTGTGTCACCCTACGGTTCGCGAACTATGCAGACATGGTTGAGACTTCTCTCCGACCAATAACCAATAGCGGGATCTGGAGATCCATAATGGCTCCCACATATTCAACGATGACTTAGTGATCGAATGAACCATTCACATACGATACCGATTCCTTTTGTCACGCGATATTTTACGTGTCCGAGGTTTGATCAACGGTATCTCTATACCTCGTTCAACCTCGTATCTTGACAAGTACTCTTTACTCGTACCGTGGTATGTCATCTCTTATGAACCATTCATATGCTTGCAAGCTAATTAGACGACATTCCACCGAGAGGGCCCAGAGTATATCTATCCATCATCGGGATGGACAATATTCCACTCTTGATCCATATGCCTCAACTCATACTTTCCGAATACTTAATCCCACCTTTATAACCACCCATTTACGCAGTGGCGTTTGATGTAATCAAAGTACCCTTCCGACTTAAGTGGTTTACATGATCTCATGGTCGAAGGACTAGGTAACTATGTATCGAAAGCTTATAGCAAATGAATTTAATGACGTGATCTTATGCTACGCTTAATTGGGTGTGTCCATTACATTATTCACATAATGACATAACCTTGTTATTAATAACATCCAATGTTCATGATCATGAAACTATGATCATCTATTAATCAACAAGCTAGTTTTACAAGAGGCTTACTAGGGACTCCTTGTTGTTCACATAACACACATGTATCAATGTTTCGGTTAATACAATTATAGCATGGTATGTAAACATTATCATAATCACAAAGATATATTATAATAACCATTTTATTATTGCCTCTTGGGCATATCTCCAACATGAATTGCATGGTGACTTGTGACTTGGGTTTGAAAGATGAATTTTGACTGTGAATCACAACTGAGTTGTGGGAATGACACTAATGTTCCCATTTGAGATAATTAGCAAATGAAGAGTCTTTTATGAAATACTTCTGAACTAAAACTGGCTTTGTGCAAAATAAACTAGAGCTTAGCACCCCTTTAGTACAACTGATAGTACTTACTTTAGTATTAGTTTGCGAGTACTTTAAAGTACTCACGGCTGTGTCCCTGGCTATTCAAATGGCCAGACTATGAAGAAGAGCAGCAGTACCAGGAGGACGGACCACAAGACGTCTACGACAACTAGGGAATCTTCTAACGTAAAGCGTTGGCATGTGGACTAGAGAGTCCCTTCTATTTACGCTTCTGCTATGAACTGTGTTCGTTGATCAATAGATCAACTATTTGTGTAATATGGATCATGTGATCTGAATCTGTAAGACAAGTATGGTTTGTAATGAATTATGACTTATGATATTCGACTGTTATGTCTCGCAACAACAATATTCCTGGGATTGCGATGAATGGCATAATAGGCATCTAGACTTAAAAATCCGGGTGTTGACAAAGATCGAGAGGGCGTTCCTTTGGTCCGCCAAGGATACTATAACCAGGGCCAAGTGCAAGGTTAATTGGGAATTGGTATGCCGCCCAAAGAAGTATGGAGGTTTGGGGGTGCTACACATGGAAAAATTTGCAGCGGCGCTTCGACTACGGTGGCCTTGGCTTGAATGGAAAGATCCCACAAAAATTTGGATTGGTTCCGGAAACCCATGCACCAACGAGGATATGGATTTGTTTTATGCCGCAACTTGCATCACCCTTGGGGACGGGAAGAAAACTCCTTTTTGGCATGCACCTTGGCTAGATGGAACAAAACCCATAGATGTGGCACCGTTGATTTACGAGAGCTCCAAGAGAAAGAATTGGAAGGTGGCGCAAGCTCTTCACCAAGATGCTTGGATTGCCAAGATTGACCTACAACGCACCTTCTCCTTAGACCATTTCATGCAATTTGTGGACCTATGGACGCGGCTTACTATCATACATCTCAACCCCGGGTGAGCGATGAGATTTCTTGGAAGCTCACGGCAAATGGCCTCTACTCCACCAAATCGGCCTATGAGATGCTATTCTTCGGCTCCACCACATCCCCCTTGAACAAGATGGTTTGGAAGGCTTGGGCACCGCCTAAGATCAAATTTTTTGCTTGGCTTGCGAATCAAAATAGGCTTTGGACGGCCGACCGGTTGGCGAAGAGAGGGTGGCCAAATTGCGGCCCTTGCCCCCTATGCAAACAATGTGTGGAAACCGTTGACCACCTCTTCGTCCATTGCCGCTTCACTACTCGCTTATGGACCGCCGTCAAGCAATGGTTGGATATATCCGAAGACGTCCAACATGATTCGACAAACTTCACCATCTCTGAATGGTGGCAATTCATGGCGGGGGGAGCGCCAAAAACCGCAAGGCCATGTCTTCCATCACCCTCCTTGCTTCTTGGGAGGTGTGGAATGAGCGTAATGATAGGGTCTTCCGCAACAAAAGTGCTCCGTTTGATGTAGTTTTTGATAGAGTTAAAAGAGAGGCTAGGCTTTGGGTTATTGCGGGCGCCAAAAGGTTGGGCGGAATGATGCCGGGAGAGTAATCCCTTGTAATTCATTTGCATGTACTTTCATGTTAAACTTCTTCACTTAATCAATAGATTGGGGCAAAGCTTTTGCCCCGTTTCAAAAAAAAAATATTCCAGTTTTTTCTGGCAAGTCATTTGGAGGCATAAATGCAAAAGAAGCTTAATTATATTATCTGTCTGCTCGTGCAACAACATGATAAATCTTTATATAGGTCACTGCATTTACTCAATATACTTGTGATGTGTCACAGACGACAGTGATGGTGATGCCAGGGGCGCCCATGGGAGCAGGAAGAGGCGGAGCAGGTGGGCGCAACAACGCCGATAGAGGAGCAATGGCCATGAAGTAGTGGATGAGGATATGAGAGGATCGTTGGGAAGTGGCGGCGAGGCTGTTGGCCTATCAAGAGCATCAGAGCATGGCTGCACTCCAATCCACTCCGCTTTTTTTTTTCAGGTTCAGCTTTACTGGCATTTGTATTCATATTATTTTTTGTCAAGAAAATGTATAATTTGTATAAGATTTTGCAGAAGACATGTCCATTCTTTAAATGTTGTAATTGAGCTCACTGAGATTGCAGATTGGCTCTCAATGATAGATTACATGCATCGGCAGGTCAAAGTCACAAGAATTTGATTGTCAAAGCTACATAATATTAATGTTCTGAATCTGACTCTTCTATGATATAACACTCGCTAAGTCCATTCAACTGCATGCTGCAGTTTGAACACTTGCTTAATTTGAAAATGTATATGTACAATATTTGGTCACTAGATAGTTCCCTTCGCAATTTGATATGATATGCATTCCCGCAAGTTCTTACGACATTTTCTACATGTAAAGTTTTTGCTTATAGAAACTGACAGACAAAATTTTCTCTTGACGAAATGTTATGTTGATTTTCTTTTTGTTGTGGTAGTGATGGTCAATAGATGCTGAGAAGTAGATGTGTGTAAAGGAAACTTCACACTAGGATTCTGCGAATATATCGAAGAGACATCTGTACCTTCTAGGCATACGATTTATTATCATAGCTTATATCAAATACATCTTGAGCAAAGGGACATGGCGTTTTTGCACATAGGAGCATATGCTCCTGATTTGTGAATTGTGTTTTAAACACATTAAAATAGATTCAAAATATTCAGATAAAAAATCGCGCGTACATCTCAGTGTTATATGTACTTGCAAAGACGTTTCACGAAAAACCGATAGTTTTTCTGTCATAGGTAAAAAACTTAAAACTCGATGGTTTAAAAATCCATCACGAGATATTTCTTCTTCAAAATACGACACAAAAAAAGGTTTATTTTGGCGAAACATGGCGTTCCCACATAGAAAGTTGATATATGCACATGGAATTTTGTGTACGGATTATTTTGAAATTTTAAAATGTTTTTACCGGCTGTAAGAGCATACGCATGTGGGATCAAAAGAGCATTTACTCAAATCATTAGGACAATCTCCGGGAGTTACTGATCTTGCGGGAGCACGATTAGCCTGACCAGAAGGTCTTAATTCCTACCTGAAATCGAGAACAGGTAAGAACTAAAGATGCAATCAGAATATTGATGAAAGCTTGATTGATAATGGTGGGATTCTGAATAGTCGATCTTGCTCTGGGCGTTGGCCTCAAAAGAAGTACACGAGAGTTGCAGCAATTGGCTAACTTTTAGTCTAATCAAAATCTGAGTCTAAACGTGACGGCAATAGGGGTATTTAAAGGAGGAAAAGTTGGGTGTTGTGGGTATACTTTATGGGTATATCAACGGCATGGCCTAGATCCGACAAGCCCGGGTGGCCCACAGATGGTGATGTGGCGTGTGGCCCATCGGGCGGCCCAGTTGCTGTAGATCATGAAGGATGAAGTCTAGCCCAGGAACGAGGAGCTGGATCCCAACCGACCTACGGAGGGGGCCGGATCCGTGAAGACCCATGAAGTATCCGGATCCAGCACGGCCTTGATGGGAGGCGGATCCTTGACGTACACGGCAAGACTTTGTACCGTAGTTAGGCAACTTGTATTCCGGCTAGGACTCTCCATGTAAACCCTAGATCCGTGCGCCTTTATAAGCCGGATCCTGGGAGCCCTAGAGGCACAACCACAACTCATTGTAACAACGCGAAAGCGCCCAGATAATTCCAAACAAGCAGCAGTAGGCCCTGTCGTTGAGCAGGTGTTCCGAAGCTGGGTAAATCGCGTACCACCATCCCGAGGACTCTCCGCCCTATGGCCCCTACTTCTTCTCCCCTCCATGAGGATCCCTCCTCTGGAGTACCGTCGAATAGGCAACGACATTGGGGCTTCGGCCAGCCATACGTATGGTGGCGAACCAAACCCTAGAAGGCTTTTCTCCCTTCAATATGGACTCTAAAAAGTGGCTGACTTAATTCCTGCGAAAATAACATGGGTCTGGCCCAAAACTAAAGGTGACGCAGCACCATAGTATGCTATGAACGAAATTATGAAGTATAATATTGTGTATTTTATCCAAGTCTTCAATCATCATTATGGTGGCTTCAAAGTTCTGAAATTTCCACTTGTGGCATCCTCTTCAATCCTCACATGTTTGCTGCCACCTTGTCCATGTGTGATCATGCTCGAATGCTTGTTCTCCTCATCCATGCTAGGTCCATCATTTCTAAGAGTAACAAACACATCTGATTTAGGCAACATCATATTCTCATGTATGCGAGAAATAGTTTCAAGAAACGAAAGTACCTGATAATTAAGTTGTTTGGCACGAGCTCGACTAATTGGTTCTTGTATTTGTGTGATTGTAGGTACAACGGTTGTATCAATAGATGGGATATCCTCATCATCGCCCTTGTTTTGCATGCTTATGCATTGACCACTAATTTGATCAATTATACATTTGTCAATTGTTTTAATATAATATAACATTAGAAACTTTGTTTGAACAAAAAAGTTAATGATAGCATGCATGCCATTTGATCCACGTTTCGGTACTCAAATCAATGGGTGGAATGGAAGCACGAGAGGAATAATAAGAGGGGATGAAATATCAATTACATACCCAGCCCAAAATGAATTTGAGTCATGGCACCGACACATCCATAACATATATATCCTGTATTGAGCCCATGGGCCAGTTTTGTTGGCCCACCGACCAAAGAGGTGATACACAAAGTTTCAAACTGAAAGCAAGCAAAGCATGCATACCGTACCCACCTACCATAATGTGCATGGCAGTTGAAGTGGGGATGATGGTCATCATCATCAATTCATCGCTACTATTATTGTCTAGCTTGGGGCCAAACCAAACCACCAGTAGTTAGCATCTAAGAAATGACAAAAGTGTAGTGGAGTATTTCCAAGTCAGTCCAACACAAAGAGAAAGAGAGAGACCAACTGACCATAGAAGTCACTAATCATGATATACCCAGATTAATTAGCATAGAGTAATAATCACCAAGTTAAGAAAGGAAGTACATTACTTTGGACGAAAAGGATTTATTTCTCTCTCTTGTTTTTTGAGATTTTTTTTCTTCCTTGCTGTTTGATAGAGAGTGACCTAATTTAAAAAAAAAGAATCAATATGGACCCAACCCAACCCATGCAAGTCGTCCATGTCCCATGTGGTGGGTTTGGCCTTTGGGCCTACTCATTATTCGCTTTCGCTTCCTGCTACCTCATTACAATTCACATCACCATCATCCACAACAACAACAGAAAACAATCTTTTCTCAAAAGAAAGAAATATAAATTTATTGGTAATCAACACATGATTTTGTACTTTATGATGTGCATTATATGCCCATAAGTAGGGTACTAGCATATAGCGTAATCATCCTAATTAATCTGGCTGATCACAGCATCGGAGGATTGATGAGAAAGAAACAAGTGTAGGTGTAGGGTAGCGAGCACAATGCAGAGCTGGATGTCCCAACAACAATATCATCCAAGAAAGCGCATTATATTCGCTCCAAGATGAGCTAGCTAGCTAGCGCATAGTGTACAGAAAAGGGCAGGCCAGCAACGACAGCATCGGGCCGCATATAACAAAACATATAAATATATATATAATGAAATGAACCCAGCAGCAACATTGCATTGGCTAGGTCAGACCAGCAGACAAGCATAAAGACAATCATCTTCCTTTCTTTCATTCCTCCATCCAAGGCCTGCATTGCACGTATGTTTGTGTAGATTCCTTTCCCCCGCACCACGGAGCGAGTACAAATGGAGCTAGCAGTGACAATGTGCTACGTACTTAATCAACATCCCAAAAGGAAAAAAAGAAGAAGAGTTGTAATGTGGGAACAATGAACAATGCACTATGTGATTTAGCAATCGATTGATCGATGAAGAGAGAAGAATGCACTACAGTATGTGATTAATCAGTTGAGCAGTAACAAAACAAAACAAAAAAGAATATATAATCCATCCACCCCCAAAAAAATGCATCTAGGACTAGGTGCTAGAGAGTCATGTACCAAATGCTGGTATGGCCTATTGTATGGTGTGAGAGAGAAACGAGAGAGAGGTTGAGACTGACATGTCGCTTGCTCCTTCCATTCCATTCCATGGTGGTTGGGTTGGCTTCTCTTTCTAGTTGGGCGGTGCTAGTATCTTCCTTCTTCTTTTCTTTTTTTTGTTTCTTTTCTGGGTATGTGAGGGAGTAGAAGCTCTTCCTTTTGGCGTGCTCTTCCTCCCCATCCCTGGCATTGCCGTTTCCTCTTTTGATCTTGGACGGATGTCACGAGCCGAAGGGCGCGCGGTGGGGCGTCCCTTTCCGCCGCCGGCCCTGAGGGCGCGCGCCGTGCTTGCTCCCGCCGGCCTCCGCCTCGCCGCCATCGCCGCCGCTGACGCCGACGCCGGCATTGCCGGTGGCCGCCTCGTGGCCGTGCATCTTGGTGTCCACCAACTGCATGGGCGCGTGGCCAAGACACGGATTAAACGTGAGCGAACAGAACCGAACGGCATTGCCGGCCCGGCATTGGCATTTGCATTGCGCCGAAAAAGAATAGATAGGCAGAGATTACGCGATTCAAGGCGCAATCTTTATTAGCAGAGAAGAAAAGAAAAGGTTTTTGCGGACGGAGGTTAGGTGTACCTTGCATCCGAGGGAGCAGAAGCGGAAGGGGTCGAGCAGCGCGCGTCCGCAGATCTCGCAGTTGTAGGGCGAGGCGGCGGCCTTGCCCGCGGCGGCGCCGGCGCCGCGCGGCTGGGGCCGCTCGTTGAGGAAGAGGACCCTGGCGCTGTTGATGACGTAGGTCTGCACGCCGGCGATGTCGAGGACGTCCTCCACCTCCGTGACGCGCACCACGTCGTGGTAGGAGGAGCGCCGTATCTGCAGCAGCGCCCAATGCCGGCCGTCCCGGGGAACAGCGAGCCGTCAAGACGCGAGCTTTTTCTTGCCAATCGAGTCGGAGAAGGAAAAGAAATGAGAGGCAAATGGTTTTGGCACCTGGATGACCCGGTGGGACGCGTGGCGGTGGGAGCGGCAGTAGTAGCAGAATGCGGCGGGCGTGGCGCGGCAGTCGATGCAGAACATGTTGGTCTCGTTGCGCGGCGAGCCCGGGTGCGCGGCGCAGGCGAGGAAGAAGCGGGTGCCCAGCAGCGCCTCCAGCCAGCCGGGCACGCCGCCCGCCGACCCCGACCCCGCCGCCGCGCTCTCGTCGGCCGCCTCCGGCGGCGCCACCCGCCGCATCATCATGCCCGCCGCCGCCGATCCGCAATGCCGCAATGCCGCCGCGCCTCTCCTTCTTTCCCCGGGGGAGCAGGCCGGCGGAGAGAGTGGGGGAGGAGGAGGAAAAGTTTGGGGGAGAGGGAGAAGGAGAAGTAGAGAGCGGCGTTTGGTGTTTTGGTTTGGTGGCTACTCCCTGTCTAGCCTTGGGCGGCGTGTTAATTGTTGCGCGTTGCCTTCTCCGCTCTCTCCGTTTCCGTGGCCGCTCACGTGCGCCGCGGCTGCTCTGCCTCTCCCCGTTTGAGTGTGCCGGCGAGAAGCTGAAAGTAACTGAAGCCGTCTGTCAGAAAAAAGCAGAAGTTTCCACACACAGCGATGTGGATTCTTCTTCTCGGCCGAGTCCAGTCGAGCAGGAAGAGGAGTACACGCGTGGACATGATTGGGGGCCGTCTGATCATGATTGGGCAGCGATCCCGACGCATGTTCTCCTGATGGAGAGAGCTGCTGAATGATCTGATGGTCACACGCACTGTCGGCCAGAGGCCCCTCTCCTCTGCAGAGCTGTGAAGCATGCAGCACCTGATTTGCAATTCCATACCATGGCAGAATTGCAGCGACAGACAAGGAACCTTTGCGCGCTGTTGCTGGCCAGATGTACAAAGCTGCTTTGATCGATCTTGCCGTAAAGCTACCTAGCCATCTACCCGTTTCATCCATCCATCCATTCTTTCAGCTAAGCAAAGCAAAGACCACAGTAGTAGCGAGAAAAAGAAAGTGGCTAGCTTTCAGGAGGATTTATCGGGCTTCTTTCTAGTAGAGTAAGAAAATCACATTCCACATGCAGGGCGAGTTTGGTTTTTCTACGGAGCCAATGCCATGTTCAGCCAGCATTGCATTGCTCCTACCAGACGCATCCGGCTGACCCGATGAGCCGGAAGCCTATGCTTGCTTACAAGCAAGCAGAACCCAGCTTGCTCAATTTGCTCCTTCCTCATGCCCTGCCTAGCTAGCCAGCTTGTTTGCTTCGGCTACCTAGCTTCCTTTCGCGCTGTCTCTTTAAAAGGTTGCACGTTGCAAGCATTTCTTTATCTTCTCTTCCGGTGCACGGCCGGATTAATGTAGTACGTTTCTGACTCAGGAAGCTTAGTAATTACAAAAGTTAATTTGGACTTCAGCTGCCCGACTTTATAAATAAAGACACACGGTTGGAACTGATACAAGGTGGAGAAAAAATTCTCATACAAGCAAGTCGACCCAAAACAAAACCGACATGCAAGATGGCCGCGAGCCACCAACTCGAAGCCGAACATGAGAAATAGGAGAAGACATACCTAAATTGAGGTGACCTAGACTACCGAACAAGCCGAAGTCGAACAAGTTGCTTCCATGCCAAAATGATGACTCCAACGCGATGCACCCAGATGGAACCTGAGCTCCCTGGCGATGCCCCCAAAAGGGTAGCGGCGTGACTCGTCGCCGCCGAGCCGGTCTGGGCTAGAGTAGGCTTGGCCAAATCCGATGGTGATGGTAGCAATTTTCTCGCGAGCTTTGTGCTACCGGTGCAGTATCGGTTGATCGGACCCCATCGATGGCTCTGGTCACCTCCCCGCCTTGTAAAGTGTTTGGGGTTGTCCCTTCGGTTAAGTCCACGGTCAAGGTTCGTGACGGTGGTGGAATATCGGTATTGCAATGCCTTTCGATGGTGTTGGCAGAAACTCCACGTAGTTATGTCACGCCGTTAGCCACGTGAGTCTCGTGTATGCGTTGTTCTATCGGCGGAGTAACCCCTTCAACTATGCCAACTTCACTCGTAGATCCTATACTCCTTGCCTGCGAGCTAGTGGTTAATTGCCATGGAAGCAGGTGATGGTGCTGCAATCTGCAAGGTCTTGGGATACCCTTCCATGGCATCAGTGACAACTCCTCAAGGCACTGTCTAGCATGTACTCCTGATGATGTAGTCATGCAAGCACTTTGAGGGCTCCTTTGATTTAGAGTATTTGTAAAGGAATTGTGTAGGATTTGGATCCTATGGGAAATTCTCCTATACAAATTGTTTGATTAATAGGAACACATCCAATAGAAAATAATCCAATAGGAATCTTGTAGTGTAAATCCTATAGGAAAAAACCATTAGGTCATACCTCATGGAAAAATTTATTTCCTACAATCAAACACACTTTATCTTCTCATAGGATTCAAATGCATATGACATCTCAACCCTTTGCTTTTCCTATTCCTATGTTTTTCCTATCCTATGAATTAAATGAGCCCTGATAGTGCTTCTCAAGTGCACATTTGCTGCCCATCCCCGCATTGTGTGTTGGTGTGCGTTGTTTTTATTTTGTCTTCCCCTCAATTCCTCCGTGTGAATTGTGGTTCAGTTGAACCCACCATGTAATAGGCGGCAAAACCTTATATGAAAAAAATGGAATACGATTCAGGTGGCGGATTTTCTCCCTCACGGTGACCATTTAAAAAAATGTCAGAGGCATGTCCGTAAAATAGAACTCAGTGATCGTAACCTTGAATCACTGTAAGATAATTGAGTAATCATGACGATACATCACAGTAAGATATGAGGATCATATCATTTTTGTGGGGTTGGAGGGCCGGCGCTAATGACACGAATCCAATTGAATTAACGCCATTGCTGCATCCATCGTCATGATGACCAGTATTCACATAGCATGCTGACTGTATCTATATGTACGTACGTGTATGTGCACAGCGCAGCACACAACACACAGGGACCACAGCGATCGGTATGTGACCGGCCGGCTGCTAAATACCAAGGGAAGCCCCCATCCAGCACATCTTCTCTTTAATTATCAACCAAAAGGGACCAAGGAAGCTTCACCGCACTTGAACAGACTTTTGATCCATGCACGACTTGAAGAAGGTAGGTAGGTATATATGCATCCCTACTGAAAAGACTAAAAACAATAGTAGGTCCAGTTTGCAAAAGCAAATTTAGAAGGCTAGAAGCCATATATATTAACAAAGCATATTTACAAAGTATGAGACATACAAGAACACCACTCACAAAAATAAAATCTGCAAACAAGCCTGCGGAAGGCCATGGTGAGTTTCGAACCTAGCTCAATAACACTCCACAATGGGGAGTTGTTGTAATATGGTCGAAAAGTCATTAAATGTTGCTAGCGATGACCGTCTGAAGCGGGAATGTCAACCTGTCGGAGAAAAGGAAGGTCGGGCGAGGAGACCTTAACCCTATGTCGATGTTGAAAGTGTCGTCATATGAACCGAGAAGAAAGCACCGTGGTTGACGACTCTTCCCAAGAACCTAATGGATCGGATCTAGGATACCAACCTTCAAGTGCCTTGCGGCGTCGCCGGAACCAACACTGCTACGACAGGGACAAGGCCGGAGATACTTATTCCACTGCGATGTCACATCCACATCCAATACAAGAATGCCAAAGAATAACAAATTGGACCAAGATTATCCATGAGTGAATATCCATGGCCTCCCTGACTCTCAGAGTCGAAATCAGCCGCCGGAGGTGAGGAAGACCATCTGACGAGGACAAGGACCGTATGGTGGGTAGGGTTTTTCATTCTAGAGTCGAGAGGGGTGGCAGGGGGGCATGTTTTCTACCCCTAATTTGCTCTTGCCGTTTAAGTAGAACAAAATCTCATTCTTGAACGTTGTGTACTAAATAAGAATGCTAGGTTGAACCTCGAGTCGTATAGCTGACCCTGATTGATCGAAGAGGCTACTAGTAATTTTGTAACTGCACTGCACGAGGCAGGCACATAATTAATTAGGCCCAGTTTAATAGAACTTCTAGGTTCAGCATTCCACCAGTACTGCTCCCTAATCGATGTTGGCACGGCACGTGCGGAACAGATTGCCACAGAGTACTTGGAGAACAAACAAGACAATACTTTTCAGGGATGCTGTCTCGTCAGAAACAAAGCAAGCAGTAAAATCCAGTCGCCGGAATCTCCAAACAGAGGAAAAGAAAACTAAACGCCTTGTTTTTACTGCCATCGGAATCTCTCTGAATCTAGTAGCAGCAGCTGCAGTACGTGTAGGACGAAGCAAACTGGCAAAGTAAACACCGATCGGGCTCTCGTACGCCACACATTCATGATTTCAGAGGAACAATTATGGGCACATTCCAGAGCATATGTCTGGATAGCTAGCCGCTAGGTTGGGTACTAGTAAGTGCTACTGTGACAGTGTACTTGATTTTGCTGTTGGTTAGATGTACCTTCTATATCACTACGCCAAATGACGATCACACTAGCTAGCGGCTACCTAGTCACATGCACTTACTTAAGAACCTACTCCGTACTTGATTTTTCATCTGTATGAAACTCCAATTTGATAGGCTTGGTTGATGTGGACTGGGCACTGGCAGGTGCATATATTGATATATGCATTTGGGAACCTACTGATTGGTCTTGCTTAACCACCTCTGCGTAGATTAGTCTGCTGTTAGGCAGGCAGGCAGCAATTCTCTCCCTCGTGGCATCGGCATTCGAGGTATAGCGGTAAATTGTTAGACAGATAAGAAGATCTGTCCATGCTCAATTTGTGTTTCATCAGTGTTTGTGTTTCTATCGCTACTCGGCTTTTGTCTATCGGCAGATGTGGTATCATGGCAATGGTGGCATCCATTTTGTGCATCAAGTCCTTGCGGGCGTGTGCCTTGTCAAGCTGGATGGCTCTTTGACCGGTGATTGTGTGCCCTCTGAGAGTGCGTTGTTGGTGGTTGGGCCACACCCGATCATCTAATCGCCTCCCCCTCTTCCCCCTTCTCTCATTTTAACCTCGATGGGTGTCTCTCTCCCCGACGTGTATCCTATTTGCTCTCTCGCCGTACCCCCTTCAACTCTCTTCACCGCACTTCACCACACCTCGATGGGACGAGGGAGCCGATGACCATCTAATTAAAAGGCGAGACAGTGGGCAAGTCTAGAGTGGGAGGCACCGACCAATCAACTTAGGTGTGTGGTGTTTGTGTGTGTCGGGTTTGTGTGTGGAGGGAGGTGGGGGTGCGGTGAGGCGGTCTGCTAGCGCTGGAGAAAAATCTAGAGATGTAAGTGGGATCCCGCCTAACAGGGGCGGAGCCAGAATCAACCCAAGCATGGTGCTAATACTTGCTTAGTGATCCTAGTAACCTAGGTTTTTCATATTTATAGTGTTGAAATTTAAGGTATCATCTCTGCAGTTCAGCTGCTAGGATGGTGCTACATCACCGGTAGCACCATGCCTAGCTCTGCCCCTGCTGCCTAAATCTCACTTATAGTTCATTTTGGAATTTCTTGGACAAAATTTGCTCTCAAACTTCGCATGAAAATCTAAAATGAACTACAACTGAAATTTAGACGAGATACCACTTGACACCTTAGATGGTGGACCACTAGAGAAGGTGACTTGAGGAGGCCGAGGGGGCATGGTTGCAACGCGGGCCTCCGGGGTGGAGGTCAGTCGGTTCTGACGACATCGGTTTTCGGGGGCGGTGGATAAAAAGTAGGTTGTGTGGCGCCGAAGCTAGGGAAGAAGGAGGGTAGGGTTAGAGTTTGGGGGCCTTCGACGCCTTTGTCGGGTAGCTTTCAGAAGTGATCGCATCCGTGGATGACCCCCAACTAGCACTGCCCCTTGATAAACATTGTAACCGTTTGATCTCTTGAGGCCTACGCTGGTGACTCCAATACTCCTTTGACCATTGTGAATAAGGGTCAAGTATTACAAGGCCATGCAGCACGAGAACGCATGGTAGGCTACATGCATGGACATTTACATGGGTGGGGTACTTCTATGGACTATGGGAACCTTCCTTCAATTCCTCTGACTGGCAATGATTGAGAACTAATATTGCCACTTGGCAAAGGTAATAGATATGGATTCTGGTCTCAGTTTGTTTTGGTCACAGGTAGCTGTCGCCGTAAGGTACATGCATGCTTCCGGCATCTCATCTTAGCCTTTCGATCGACCTGCCTAAAAAGGTTGTTTAATCACTAACCGTCCAAAAACAAAATCCAGAACGATTAAGCATGCACAGCATACGGCATTGCATTGTTACGCATTTATTATTTGGCGTTAGCGCGAGAGGTGTGGAAGCTATCGAGCAATTATATATCACATCTTGATCGAAAACTACTCTCCTGCAGTGTAGGGAAATGAAACGAGCGATGACGGCCGGATTGCTCATTTGATTGAGATTTATAGCAGGTAGAGGTAGCCAATTAGCCATGTGTCGGTGAGGATCGTCGGCAGAAAGTTATGCAAGAGTGAGAGCGAGTCCTTTTATTCGGTGATCGAGTTCGCGGGCTGCACAAGAATAGTCGTGGAAAGATTCTGCTTCCTGCTTCCTGCTTTCACAATAACAATCAAATGGTGTATTGAATAGATTTACTAGTAAAAAAAATTAAAAGTCCAACCTAATGAAAAGACCTAAATTATAGATTTTTAACACACACCCACGCGTCAAGGTTGGACATACATGGAGATCGTAGCTATGTAAAGACCTTAGAGGTGGATGAACATACGGGGTGATTGTAGACGAAGGATTGAAAGGCCGCAACTATTTTATGCTCCCTCCATTTCTTAATATAAGCCATATAGTTTTTGGTACGGGAATTAAAGCGCATATTGAGAAAAAATTACACCAATTTTCGGTGAGATTACCACTGAACAATTGACGTGAGAAAATAGAGGACTTTGCATAAGAGAGGAAAACATAAACTAATATCTTAAAACATTATCGAGACAAGTGGTGCAACACAATACACCTTATATTCTGGATTTTCTCTCAAAAAACTATACGGCTTATATCTAGAAATGGAGGGAGTATTAGACAGTGTGTTACCTAGGTCATAAACTTGAGACCTCAAGGCTATGATACTATATTGAATTGATGAGCCAACCAGTTTACCCAAAAATCTAAAATGTTGAAGAAGTATCAGAAAACCAAAACTGATCATGGGTGCATATGCACCCTATATGTATAAAAGATATTTCAAAAAGTAAAAAATTAGGAACAAAAATTTAGCATGTAGAGGGACACGTTCTATGAGTACACGTAAAGTTTCACGTAAAACCGACAATTTTTGTACCCTATGTAAAAAAGACAAATAATGTCTCGAGAAATAGACTATTTTAACACAAAAAATTTGTCTTTTTAGTACAAGACACAAAACATATCAGTTTTTTCTGAAACAACTTTGTGAATATGTAACATGTCAAGATATACACGAGGCATTTTTATTTATATTTTTTTGACATTTAGAAATATATTTAATATGCATTTCAAATAAAGGGTGCATATGCACCCAGGTGTAGAAACACCTTGTCCAAGAAGTATTGGTAATATATTTATCTCAACACTCCCCCCACACATCAAGGCGTGACATACGGGGAGGCTGTAGCCATACAAAGGCCTTAGACATTGGATCAATGAAAGATGGCAACTATTTTAGATTTAGAGCATCTTCAGCCGTCTCCCCGGAAATGCCCCTAGCACGCCTTTTTTTCATCCAGATGAACGAAAACGGTCCAGTCGCGGCCCTGGCTCCTCGTTTTCCCCCGGATTAGGCCTTTCATCCATCCGGCGAACCCAGGCCATCCCCGGGTCCCCGGGGAGCGCTCGGGGACTCCGGACGAGAGAAAAGCGCGGGAACCGTCTGGTGGCCCCGACCTGTCGGCGACAAAGGCCTGGCTTCTACGGCAATACCCTCGTCTTCCCGATATACGACACGCATGCGTTTGGGGGGGAATTTGTAATTCTACGGCAATACCCTCGTCGAACTTTAGCTTTGAACATACTAAGTGGTGCAACATAGACAAATTACATATAAAATTTCGAATAAACATAAAATTACATATAAAAACTTTAAAACAAATTTAAACTACTTCTTCTTCCTAGATGGCACCGTGATACGTCTCCAACGTATCGATAATTTCTTATGTTCCATGCCACATTATTGATGTTATCTACATGTTTTATGCACACTTTATGTCATATTCGTGCATTTTCTGGAACTAACCTATTAACAAGATGCCGAAGTGCCGATTCTTGTTTTCTGCTGTTTTTGGTTTCAGAAATCCTAGTAACGAAATATTCTCGGAATTGGACGAAATCAACGCCCAGGGTCCTATTTTGCCACGAAGCTTCCAGAAGACCGAAGAGGAGACGAAGTGGGGCCACGAGGTGGCCAAACCCTAGGGCGGCGCCCCCCCCCCTTGGCCGCGCCGACCTGTGGTGTGGGGCCCTCGTGCCCCCTCCTGACTTGCCCTTCCGCCTACTTAAAGCCTCCGTCACGAAACCCCCAGTACCGAGAGCCACGATACGGAAAACCTTACTGAGACGCCGCCGCCGCCAATCCCATCTCGGGGGATTCAGGAGATCGCCTCCGGCACCCTGCCGGAGAGGGGATTCATCTCCCGGAGGACTCTACGCCGCCATGGTCGCCTCCGGAGTGATGTGTGAGTAGTCTACCCCTGGACTATGGGTCCATAGCTGTAGCTAGATGGTTGTCTTCTCCCCATTGTGCTTCATTGTCGGGTCTTGTGAGCTGCCTAACATGATCAAGATCATCTATCTGTAATTCTATATGTTGCGTTTGTTGGGATCCGATGAATAGAGAATACTTGTTATGTTGATTATCAAAGTTATGTCTATGTGTTGTTTATGATCTTGCATGCTCTCCGTTATTAGTAGATGCTCTGGCCAAGTTGATGCTAGTAACTCCAAGAGGGAGTATTTATGCTCGATAGTGGGTTCATGTCTCCGTGAATCTGGAGGGGTGACAAGAACCTCTAAGGTTATGGATGTGCTGTTGCCACTAGGGATAAAACATTGATGCTATGTCTAAGGATGTAGTTGTTGATTACATTACGCACCATACTTAATGCAATTGTCTGTTGCTTTGCAACTTAATACTGGAAGGGGTTCGGATGATAACCTGAAGGTGGACTTTTTAGGCATAGATGCAGTTGGATGGCGGTCTATGTACTTTGTCGTAATGCCCAATTAAATCTCACAATACTCATCATAATATGTATGTGCATGGTCATGCCCTCTCTATTTGTCAATTGCCCAACTGTAATTTGTTCACCCAACATGCTATTTATCTTATGGGAGAGACACCTCTAGTGAACTGTGGACCCCGGTCCAATTCTCTTTACTGAAATACAATCTCTTGCAATCTTGTTCTACTGTTTTCTGCAAACAATCATCTTCCACACAATACGGTTAATCCTTTGTTACAGCAAGCCGGTGAGATTGACAACCTCACTGTTTCGTTGGGGCAAAGTACTTTGGTTGTGTTGTGCAGGTTCCACGTTGGCGCCGGAATCTCTGGTGTTGCGCCGCACTACATCCCGCCGCCATCAACCTTCAACGTGCTTCTTGACTCCTACTGGTTCGATTAAACCTTGGTTTCTTACTGAGGGAAACTTGCCGCTGTACGCATCACACCTTCCTCTTGGGGTTCCCAACGGACGCGTGGTGTACGCGTATCAAGCAGCTTTTTCTGGCGCCGTTGCCGGGGAGATCAAGACACGCTGCAAGGGGAGTCTCCACTTCCCAATCTCTTTACTTTGTTTTTGTCTTGCTTTGTTTTATTTACTACTTTGTTTGCTGCACTAAATCAAAATACAAAAAAATTAGTTGCTAGTTTTACTTCATTTGCTATATTGTTTGCTATATCAAAAACACACAAAAATTAGTTACTTGCATTTACTTTATCTAGTTTGCTTTATTTACTGTTGCTAAAATGGCTACCGCTGAAAATACTAAGTTGTGTGACTTCACAACCACAAATAATAATGATTTCTTATGCACACCTATTGCTCCACCTGCTACTACAGCAGAATTCTTTGAAATTAAACCTGCTTTACTGAATCTTGTTATGCGAGAGTAATTTTCTGGTGTCAGTTCTGATGATGCTGCTGCCCATCTTAATAATTTTGTTGAATTGTGTGAAATGCAAAAGTATAAGGATGTAGATGGTGACATTATAAAATTAAAATTGTTCCCTTTCTCATTAAGAGGAAGGGCTAAAGATTGGTTGCTATCTCTGCCTAAGAATAGTATTGATTCATGGACTAAATGCAAGGATGCTTTTATTGGTAGATATTATTCCCATGCTAAAATTATATCTTTGAGGAGTAGCATAATGAATTTTAAACAATTAGATACTGAACATGTTGCTCAAGCTTGGGAAAGAATGAAATCTTTGGTTAAAAATTGCCCAACACATGGACTGACTACTTGGATGATCATCCAAACCTTCTATGCAGGACTAAATTTTTCTTCGCGGAATTTATTGGATTCAGCTGCTGGAGGTACCTTTATGTCCATCACTCTTGGTGAAGCAACAAAGCTTCTTGATAATATGATGATCAATTACTCTGAATGGCACACGGAAAGAGCTCCACAAGGTAAGAAGGTAAATTCTGTCGAAGAAACCTCTTCCTTGAGTGATAAGATTGATGCTATTATGTCTATGCTTGTGAATGGTAGGACTAATGTTGATTCTAATAATGTTCCGTTAGCCTCATTGGTTGCTCAAAATTCTAGGCCATATCCTGCTAATGGTAACCCTTATGGTAGATATGTTTCACCTAATGAGGAAAAGATGTTAGAAATTGAAAGATCCACCAAGAGCTTTATGCAATCACAATATGAGCAAAATAAATTGTTTACTAAAATTATGAATGAACAATCTACTTTGTTGAAGAATATAGGAAATCAACTTGAAAATCTGAATATGGAGATTTCTGGGTTGCAAACTAAACTTGCTAATGCTGAAAATCGAATCTCATACATGTCTGCATCACAATCTTCTTTAATTAATAAAATGGCTGCTAAACCTGAGGATTTAGATGACAAAATTACTACTACAGCAAATGCCATCCAAGTTAGAATTAATGAGAATATAAGATTAATGGCTGAACTGCGTGCTAGGTGGGATAGAGAAGAAAATGAAAAACTAGCTAAAGAGAAGAATGTAGCTAAAGTTTGGACTATTACCACCACTAGTAATGCTAATGTTACACAAGTTGCTGCACCTCCTACTAATACTAATAAAAGAATTGGTGTTAGCAATGTTTCCACTTCTAATGCAAAGCGCGAGAAACTGCCTGAAATTGCTAAAACTGCTGAAACTGCCTGTGATAAAGCTGCTGAAATTTTTTCCAACATTGGGGATGATGATCCCATTGCTTTAGATTATAATGGTTTGAATTTTGATGATTGCCACATCTCTAAAGTTATAAAGTTCTTGCAAAAACTTGCTAAAAGTCCTAATGCTAGTGCTATAAATTTGGCTTTCACACAACATATTACAAATGCTCTCATAAAAGCTAGAGAAGAGAAACTAGAGCGCGAAGCCTCTATTCCTAGAAAGCTAGAGGATGGTTGGGAGCCCATCATTAAGATGAAGGTTAAAGATTTTGATTGTAATGCTTTATGTGATCTTGGTACAAGTATTTCCGTTATGCCTAAGAAAATTTATAATATGCTTGACTTGCCACCGCTGAAAAATTGTTATTTGGATGTTAATCTTGCTGATTATTCTACAAAGAAACCTTTGGGGAAAGTTGATAATGTTTGCATTACCGTTAACAATAACCTTGTCCCCGTTGATTTTGTTGTCTTGGATATTGAATGCAATGCATCTTGTCCCATCATATTGGGGAGACCTTTTCTTCGAACTGTTGGTGCTACTATTGATATGAAGGAAGGTAATATAAAATCGAAAATGTCAAACTGAACCCGGGCACAAATGAGCCCGTTTTCTGATTGGTGGTATTGAGGTATTCTGTGTCGTACACTCTTTTTATAAAGCAATGGTCTGCTGTGCTAGGGCCCACATCTGCACACGTATTGATAGCAAACTCTGCCGAAGTGCTCAATCGGTACAGATAATTTTGACGGACTAGACCGGAGACTGTTTCTGTATGATGCACGTAGCCGTGACTGCCGACACTGAGAAGCCGGAAGCCGGCGTTGGTCCATCGGTGCACATCGAGAGGGGAGAGTTGGATGCTCATATACTAGAGGCCAAAGTTTTTCTAGCAAATGTTTGAATGACAGTGCGATTAGCTGCTGAGACATGTTGAATCATGATTCATGGGTAGGATGGGGGTCAAAAGATAACAAAGTTTTGGGGTCAGTACCAAATCCGTTGTTGTGTGGAAATAAATAAAGTCTGCCAAACCGTCCAACGATTGCTTTACTGTGAGCCACTGTTCCGTTCTTTATTGAGATGCTACCCTAGTCCTCAGCCACAAGCCCAACTGCTCCAGTCACGGTGAATAAAACTTCCCTCAAGTTGCCGTTAAACCATGGCGCAGCGTAGAACACTGTCGCATACAAATGGCTTTCTGTACAGCCAATTTTTATATGTCGTATCTCTGCTTCAAAACCTGGTTGGCACAGATCTTCGGGCCAAATGTGCGGTCGACAAAACGAGAGCAGCTGAGCTCGGGACCAGAAACACCTTGTCCATATAAAATATCAATTTCCTCTCAAGAAAGGTATGGAACACTTCCCTAGAAAGAGAATGAAGTTACCTTTTGATTCTATTATTAGAACAAATTATGATGTCGATGCTTCGTCTCTTGATAATACTTGATACACACTTTCTGCGCCAAGCTGAAAGGCGTTAAAGAAAAGCGCTTATGAGAGACAACCCATGTTTTTACCTACAGTACTTTGTTTTTATTTTGTGTCTTAGAAGTTGTTTACTACTGTAGCAACCTCTCCTTATCTTAGTTTTGTGTTTTGTTGTGCCAAGTAAAGTCGTTGATAGAAAAGTTCATACTAGATTTGGATTTCTGCGCAGTTTCAGATTTCTTTGCTGTCACGAATTCCGACCTGCCTCTCTGTAGGTAGCTCAGAAAAATATGCCAATTTACGTGAGTGATCCTCAGATATGTACGCAACTTTCATTCAATTTGGGAATTTTCATTTGAGCAAGTCTGATGCCATTTTAAAATTCGTCAATACGAACTATTCTGTTTTGACAGATTCTGCCTTTTGTTTCGCATTGCCTCTTTTGCTATGTTGGATGAATTTCTTTGATCCATTAATGTCCAGTAGCTTTATGCAATGTCCAGAAGTGTTAAGAATGATTGTGTCACCTCTGAACATGTTAATTTTTATTGTGCACTAACCCTCTAATGAGTTGTTTCGAGTTTGGTGTGGAGGAAGTTTTCAAGGATCAAGAGAGGAGTATGATGCAACATGATCAAGGAGAGTGAAAGCTCTAAGCTTGGGGATGCCCCGGTGGTTCACCCCTGCATATATCAAGAAGACTCAAGCGTCTAAGCTTGGGGATGCCCAAGGCATCCCCTTCTTCATCGACAACATTATCAGGTTCCTCCCCTGAAACTATATTTTTATTCCGTCACATCTTATGTGCTTTGCTTGGAGCGTCGGTTTGTTTTTGTTTTTGTTTTGTTTGAATAAAATGGATCCTAGCATTCACTTTATGGGAGAGAGACACGCTCCGCTGTAGCATATGGACAAGTATGTCCTTAGCTTCTACTCATAGTATTCATGGCGAAGTTTCTTCTTCGTTAAATTGTTATATGGTTGGAATTGGAAAATGATACATGTAGTAATTGCTATAAATGTCTTGGATAATGTGATACTTGGCAATTGTTGTGCTCATGTTTAAGCTCTTGCATCATATGCTTTGCACCCATTAATGAAGAAATACAAAGAGCATGCTAAAATTTGGTTTGCATATTTGGTCTCTCTAAGGTCTAGATAATTTCTAGTATTGAGTTTTGAACAACAAGGAAGACGGTGTAGAGTCTTATAATGTTTACAATATGTCTTTTATGTGAGTTTTGCTGCACCGCTTCATCCTTGTGTTTGTATCAAATAAGCCTTGCTAGCCTAAACCTTGTATCGAGAGGGAATACTTCTCATGCATCCAAAATACTTGAGCCAACCACTATGCCATTTGTGTCCACCATACCTACCTACTACATGGTATTTCTCCGCCATTCCAAAGTAAATTGCTTGAGTGCTACCTTTAAAATTTCATCATTCGCCTTTGCAATATATAGCTCATGGGACAAATAGCTTAAAAACTATTGTGATATTGGATATGTACTTATGCACTTAATCTCTTATTAAGTTGCTTGTTGTGCGATAACCATGTTTCTGGGGACGCCATCAACTATTCTTTGTTGAATTTCATGTGAGTTGCTATGCATGTTCGTCTTGTCTGAAGTAAGAGCGATCTACCACCTTATGGTTAAGCATGCATATTGTTAGAGAAGAACATTGGGCCGCTAACTAAAGCCATGATCCATGGTGGAAGTTTCAGTTTTGGACATATATCCTCAATCTCATATGAGAAAATTATTAATTGTTGTTACATGCTTATGCATAAAAGAGGAGTCCATTATCTGTTGTCTATGTTGTCCCGGTATGGATGTCTAAGTTGAGAATAATCAATAGCGAGAAATCCAATGCGAGCTTTCTCCTTAGACCTTTGTACAGGCGGCATAGAGGTACCCCATTGTGACACTTGGTTAAAACATGTGCATTGTGATGATCCGGTAGTCCAAGCTAATTAGGACAAGGTGCGGGCACTATTAGTATACTATGCATGAGGCTTGCAACTTGTAAGATATAATTTGCATGATACATATGCTTTATTACTACCGTTGACAAAATTGTTTCATGTTTTCAAAATCAAAGCTCTAGCACAAATATAGCAATCGATGCTTTTCCTCTTTGAAGGACCATTCTTTTACTTTTATGTTGAGTCAGTTCACCTATTTCTCTCCACCTCAAGAAGCAAACACTTGTGTGAACTGTGCATTGATTCCTACATATTTGCATATTACACTTATTATATTACTCTATGTTGACAATATCCATGAGATATACATGTTACAAGTTGAAAGCAACCGCTGAAACTTAATCTTCTTTTGTGTTGCTTCAACACCTTTACTTTGAATTATTGCTTTATGAGTTAACTCTTATGCAAGACTTATTGATGCTTGTCTTGAAGTGCTATTCATGAAAAGTCTTTGCTATATGATTCACTTGTTTACTCATGTCATATACATTGTTTTGATCGATGCATTCACTACATATGCTTTACAAATAGTATGATCAAGGTTATGATGGCATGTCACTCCAGAAATTATCTTTGTTATCGTTTTACCTGCTCGGGACGAGCAGAACTAAGCTTGGGGATGCTGATACGTCTCCAACGTATCGATAATTTCTTATGTTCCATGCCACATTATTGATGTTATCTACATGTTTTATGCACACTTTATGTCATATTCGTGCATTTTCTGGAACTAACCTATTAACAAGATGCCGAAGTGCCAGTTGCTGTTTTCTGCTGTTTTTGGTTTCAGAAATCCTAGTAACGAAATATTCTCGGAATTGGACGAAATCAACGCCCAGGGTCCTATTTTGCCACGAAGCTTCCAGAAGACCGAAGAGGAGACGAAGTGGGGCCACGAGGTGGCCAAACCCTAGGGCGGCGCGGCCCCCCCTTGGCCGCGCCGACCTGTGGTGTGGGGCCCTCGTGCCCCCTCCTGACTTGCCCTTCCGCCTACTTAAAGCCTCCGTCGCGAAACCCCCAGTACCGAGAGCCACGATACGGAAAAACTTACTGAGACGCCGCCGCCGCCAATCCCATCTCGGGGGATTCAGGAGATCGCCTCCGGCACCCTGCCGGAGAGGGGATTCATCTCCCGGAGGACTCTACGCCGCCATGGTCGCCTCCGGAGTGATGTGTGAGTAGTCTACCCCTGGACTATGGGTCCATAGCTGTAGCTAGATGGTTGTCTTCTCCCCATTATGCTTCATTGTCGGGTCTTGTGAGCTGCCTAACATGATCAAGATCATCTATCTGTAATTCTATATGTTGCATTTGTTGGGATCCGATGAATAGAGAATACTTGTTATGTTGATTATCAAAGTTATGTCTGTGTGTTGTTTATGATCTTGCATGCTCTCCATTATTAGTAGATGCTCTGGCCAAGTTGATGCTAGTAACTCCAAGAGGGAGTATTTATGCTCGATAGTGGGTTCATGTCTCCGTGAATCTGGAGGGGTGACAAGAACCTCTAAGGTTATGGATGTGCTGTTGCCACTAGGGATAAAACATTGATGCTATGTCTAAGGATGTAGTTGTTGATTACATTACGCACCATACTTAATGCAATTATCTGTTGCTTTGCAACTTAATACTGGAAGGGGTTCGGATGATAACCTGAAGGTGGACTTTTTAGGCATAGATGCAGTTGGATGGCGGTCTATGTACTTTGTCGTAATGCCCAATTAAATCTCACAATACTCATCATAATATGTATGTGCATGGTCATGCCCTCTCTATTTGTCAATTGCCCAACTGTAATTTGTTCACCCAACATGCTATTTATCTTATGGGAGAGACACCTCTAGTGAACTGTGGACCCCGGTCCAATTCTCTTTACAGAAATACAATCTACTGCAATACTGTTCTACTGTTTTCTGCAAACAATCATCTTCCACACAATACGGTTAATCCTTTGTTACAGCAAGCCGGTGAGATTGACAACCTCACTGTTTCGTTGGGGCAAAGTACTTTGGTTGTGTTGTGCAGGTTCCACGTTGGCGCCGGAATCTCTGGTGTTGCACCGCACTACATCCCGCCGCCATCAACCTTCAACGTGCTTCTTGACTCCTACTGGTTCGATTAAACCTTGGTTTCTTACTGAGGGAAACTTGCCGCTGTACGCATCACACCTTCCTCTTGGGGTTCCCAACGGACGCGTGTTGTACGCGTATCACACCGCCTCAACGTCCTGGCGGTGACGCTTCCGGCTCGTCACCTCCTCCGAAGAGTCGGTGTCCTTCGACGTGTCGGAGGAAGTTGGGTCCTCCTCGTCATCGAAGGTGCTCGCCGGCTGCGCCTTCGTCTTCGCCTTCGCCTTCGCCCGGGCTGCCGCGTCCTCAGCCTCTTCCTCGGCCTGCTCCTTAGCCTCTTCGTCCTCCTCCTTGTCGTCATCCCATTCCTCCTCGCTGGCCGGCGGCGGGGAATCGTCGCTATTGGACGATGCAACTCGGTCCCACCAATGGCACCATCCAGGCGATTTCCCCTCGCTGTCGGTGTCCGATGGCAAAGAGAGATCGTTCATGGTGACAGAGGATGGTGAGGAGAGAAGAGATGAATGGCGTCGGCCGTCGGAAACTGTATATGTAGGTCTATCGACGAAGAGAGCGGTGGTTGCTCTTTCGCAGAGTTTGTGCTCCATTACGGGGGTGGTTCTCGCGTCGAGGCCACTTCGACCGTTCCCGACGAGGCGTTTGGGCTCCCCAGACCACTTTGCGGACCATTACAGCGGTTCATTGCATCGATGCCACTCTGACGGTTCCCCTTCCCGGCGACTGCACCGTCGCTATGCACGCGGTGGGTGAGCGTCAGCAGGCGACCATGGGCTCGCCGCTGGGTAAATGGGCCTCCCCAGGCCAAAAAAATACATCCATCCGGCGCTAAATAGCGCCGGATTTCGGCCTGGGGAGCTCCAACGGCTGGGGATGCTCTTAATAGTGTGTAACTCAGGTCTTGAACTTGAGACCTCAAGGCTTTCTTGAGGAAGAGGTATTCGTGCCTTAGCCTCCTGTTTTTGAGCCCCTAGTCACCCACATCATTTGTGTCGCCATGGAAGACTCTTTATGGAATGAAACAAGCTCCTCGTGCATAGCATGCTTGTCTCAGTACAACTTGTTGGTCTTGGTTTTACTCCCTCTACGGCGGATACACCCATCTTCATTCTGGTCGACCTAACACTACTAGGAAAAGGCTTATAGCCGCACTCGTTACCGCCGGCAAATATGATTTGAAGATGCCGGCGGTAAGGCCTTCCAGGGGGGCCTAACCCTACCGCCGGCGAGATTGAAACGAAGTTGCCGGGGGTAGTGCAGTTACCGCCGGTGAAATGGAATAGAAAACGCCGGCGGTAAGGTGGGCCGAGACCACCCGAACGGGCCTCCAATTACCGCCGGCGATTGGACTCGAAAACGCCGGGGATAGTATAATTACCGCCGGCGATTGGACTCGAAAACGCCGGGGATAGTATAATTACCGTCGGCGAATTGGAGTTGCATGAGCCGGGGGTAATTTAGGCTGTTGTGGGCCATTTTGGGCCAAAATTACCGCCTGCGTCTACCATTTGTTTTCGCCAGGGATAGTTGCCCTATACCACCCCCTTTTCTCCCGTTCCGGTCAATCCCCCAATTGTCCTCTCCTTTCCTAGCGCGATCCCCTTTCTCCCTCCGTCCCCACGCCGGCGCCGCCTCCTCCCCGACGACCTCGCCGGCCACGACGCCGTAGTCCTCTACCGCACCAGCTTCCCTGCTCCCCTAGACCCGCGCCGCCCCGTGCCTCCGCGAAACCCTAGCGGAGCTAGCGGCTGCTGGTCCAGCGTCGAAGACCACCCGCCGGGTGCTGGCCCTCGCTCGATCTCCTTCACGTCGTCCGCATCAAGCTCGCCAGCCTCGGCGTTGGGAACCCGCCTTCGTTCCGCTGCTGCCTGGCCGCCGCGACGGGCTTCTGTGCCTCGCCCCAAGCTGCGACGCCGTGTGCCGCTGCAGGGCCACGCCGCAGACGTTCCAGGGCCGCTGCGTGCTGCTCTTCCTCGCCCCTCGCCTCCGCTCCAAGATCGAGGAACTGCTCTTCCTGGCCGCTCACCTCTGCTCCATCCTGGCCGCCTCAGCATCCGCCTCCAGCCCAAAGGTGAGGAATTTCTCGTCCTATGTCTATTTCTCGTCCCCTCATACACGAAGGTGAGAAATTTACTGGTCTGCAATTTGATTCCCATTCGTATACTTGCTGCGACGGTGTGTTCCCGATTCTTAAGGTGAGGAATTTACGTGCATTTGATTTGGTTGTTCACACAAGGTTGTGGCTCCACTTAGTTTAGAACTACTGTGCAGTTTTGATTTTGAGAGTTCATTCACTGAACGTAGAAGCTGCGGTTCATTCTCTGATCATAGAAACCGCTTCATCATTCATCACACTGGACTGGGATAAATGTGGATTATATTGTTGTCTATAATTATTTTGGTGTCATATGTCTAAGTGCGGGATTGCCTTGTGTAAAACTAACAGTAGATAACTTGACGCATGGTTGCAGTCTGCCATCAAGGGAGACATGAAGCTGAGGGTGGTCGTCATGGACAGCGAGGCTGCGGCGGTGACGGCGACGGAGAGGAGCACCGCCAAGGAGAAGCTCTGTGAGTACACCCTGGACGACTCCGTCTGTTTGTGGATATTATAATATACCTCCAAGATTTTTTTCTTTTCTTTTCTGACTAAAGAATAATCATATGGTTTGTGGCTATATTGTTTATCATCTTCTTAGTATACATTGGTAATTGTTTAATTGGTTCCCATTGCCGGTTGGAAAACTCTATATGTCCGCTAAGGGCTAGCTTTTATGAGTATCTGATGTAAGGAGGTAGAACACAAAGAACTCTTGTTCCTTTTTTAACCACATAATTAACCTAGGTGCCTAGGCATTATGTTCTTGAAGCGGCACCTAAGCTGCCCAAGCATGCCGAGAAACCAAATTTCAACCAAGGATTAACTATCAGGCTGCTAGTTACAATTTATAATCCCATTCTAAGTATCATTTATCTTGTCTTTTAATTAGTTGGAGGAGGGTTGGCATCACAAGTTCATTTGGCTTTCAGATTATGTCTAGAGTTTGGACTGCAGTTCTATTTTCAACTAAATTTCAAATACTCCAACTAATTAATTGGTGCAGAGGAACCTTGAAGAAAATAAACTAGCAACTTAGGGAACAGATATTCCTTAGGATCTTGTTCCCGACAGAAGTTGCTTCAGGAATCCCTAAAGAAGGTTAGCATCTCTTATTCGACCTTTGTGTGTTCCTTCATTGCCGATCCCTTGTTTCATGTGCTGAAGCTAGGTTCCCTTTTCCAGGAGTGCCAGCTAAGATGCAGAACAGCTGCGGCCAGCGTCGATGTGTTCGCGTTCGAAGACCTAACGGCTGCAGAGCTGAAGCGGTTGACGGAGGGAGCGGCGGACGGTGAGGGAGCGGCGGCGGACGAAAAGGGATCTGCGGTGGCGGACGCCCTCTCCGAGGAGCGGTGGCACGCGGTCGTCCGGACGGGAAGATGTTGTCTTGAATCAGACGTATTTTGGAACGTTGTAAAATTGAACAGAGTATCTGTAAAACGTGGCTCTAGCTGGCCCCACCCTTATAATATTGCTTAATCTACTATCTCTAAATAGCAAGCCCCCACTACCTTATTTCTCACTGCCGAACAATCACCAGAAATCTTTCCCCTCTCTCCTCTGCTCCCACGCCGCTTTGAGGGTCGACCTCCGCTCCGACCCGCCGCCCCTGACCTACTCTTTCCCCGGCGGCGCTGCTTGCCGGCAAGGAGTTGGGTTAGGTGGTCAGGCTTCCTCTGTACATAGTAGAGTAGGGATTAGAGTAGATCTGCTGCCATGGCTACTGAGCTTCATGCTCGTTTGGGGTGAGCAGCCAGGGGATGCGAGCCTCACCTGGTGGCTGTCGGCGTTCGTCGCCGTCTCTGCGGTGCTTAGGAGGTCTGAGCCGGAGGCGGAGGTGGTGGACGACTCCGAGATCCCGGCTAATAAGCTCGTGTGCTGCACATCGACTGGCCGAGGTTGGAGCTCGGGTGCTGCTATTCTCGTTCGTCTCGGTGGCGAAGAGAAAGCGGTTGTCCAAGCGAAGATCCGTGTCGGCTTTGATCTGCAGATGGGAAGAAGAGCTCCTGCGCGGGCAGGGACTCCTCTGGACTGGCTAAGGCGACCTCGTCTCTTCATTTGCTACTGCGACGACCTCTCCTGCAACTGGATTCATGGTGACCTTCAAAATCCAATCCAGCTTGCTTCTTGGGTGGTGCGGCTATTACTCCGGCTTCTTCAGGCTTCGCCGGATCTGCTCCTCACCCCCTCCTTCAACCTCCGGCGGGAGGCCCTCACCTTGCCATTCGACGGCAAGGACGCGGCTGGCGATGGTGGCAATGCATCGCCGGCGAGGTCGGGATTGGCAGGAGGACCCGATGGCATTTTGAATTTTATTCTAGGGTCCTTTTTGCAAATCGGAAGGACATGGTTGTAATTTCCTTTTCATTCTGGTCTTTCCTGCAGTATTGTAAAATTTTTGTTTATTAATACCAGTCCTGGGACCTTCGGGTCCCTTCCCTGTTCAAAAAAAAAAAAAAAAAAAAAAAAAAACTACCTTATTTCTCTATTCTCTCATGCCTCCACGTCACCTCTTACTCCTCAGCGTTTTGTGAACGAATAACGTTTGCAATGTTTGTACTACCTGCCCATCTGCACGTCCATTGCATGCGGACCATCCACGGTGATCCAAATCACTTCAGCTTCCACCTTTCATCACTTCAAGTCGTAATAAATTCGTTGTCAACCCCACGCAGCTTCTCAGCTTCGCATTCCCCATTTATTTGTAGCAGCGAGATAGCACTATATAAGTCCGTCACCTTTCATGTAGATCTGTATCTCTCTCACCCTGCTCATCCACTCACATCTTGCAAGGAACAAAAGAACACATCACGCTACAACTGGAACACCAGGAGCACGGGTAGTCTATCTCCTCAAGAACTCTTCAGTTCCCCCTTTCAGCCGGCCTTCTCAAGTTCCAACCGAACCGCACCCTGAGCTTCAGCTGTGAGTTGGTCACTTGGTCTGCATTAGGCAGCGCACTAGAGGTAATTTTTTCCACGGCATATACATTTGTTGGCCTTCTTCTCCTTTAATATCAGATCGATCTAATCCTGCAGACAGTCCAGAAAACATAGAAAGTCTCTTCAAAATATGTTCTCAATTTCCTGACAATTTATTTTTCTTTATTAATTCTGCAGGGGTTGTGCATGTAGGAGTATCGACCTGTTTTTTGTTTCGGTATCACAGTCAATGAAACCTGCATACATTCTAATTTGGTCTGAAACTCTTGCTTCTTTTAGCTAGCTGAACCTACGATTGGCCATTCACCTCATGGAAGCTATCGTTCTAAACTAATATACTCACTTATGTTTGTTTTGTCATAAAGTAAGGAAATGTCTGAACATATTTTTGCATGACAATACAAATGTCCCTTGAAATAACGCTCATTTTCCTGCCTAAAGTTATCTGGTCACCATATTCATTTTCAGGGGGCGTCCATTATTTCAGGTATGTATCTCTTCCATATACATATTTTACGGAATCTCTCACAAAACCAAGATTCAATCACTAGCTGTATTACGTTATGCCTTCCATGTTCTTCTGTTCTGCATGGAAAGCATGCCTGAATGATTTCGTTCTTGGTTGATTTCCTAAAGATTGGTACGAGTTACAGTTAGCTGCAAATTGTGAACTGAGCCTGTCAGCTCCTGTAAGTTCTCATCATGTTTTCTTACCTTTCCAGTTCCTTTTGATTTTTTGCTCTACAACGCTTAGAGGGACACACCTTCACTCGGGAATTCAAGTCTACGATTTGAAGTTAAATAAATTGATATTAAGGTGAAAATTAGCTGCTCGGTCTATTAACGCTTTCAGTTTTTAAGTTACAATTCTGGATGTAAACGTCAATCAGTGCAACTTAAGGCCTTTTCCGCTGCTCACGTAGTTAACAGTTTCAAATGATCTGTACTATATTACACAGTCTTGCCATTTGTGTTTTCACCATTGACATGTTCAACTAATTTACAGATATCGAAGAACCAGAGATACCAGATATATCTTCATCTCAAATTTTATACTCATGTACCGTTGGATGGAAGATGGGCTTTGGTTTCATAGAATAAGTTACATTGTGTTTATTGGTTAATAAATAATACACTATGTAGATATCGAAGAACCAGAGATACCAGATATATCTTCATCTCAAATTGTATACTCATGTACCGTTGGATGGAACATGGGCTTTGGTTTCATAGAATAAGTAACATTGTGTTTATTGGTTAATAAATAATACACTATGTTTGGTTCTATGCATACTAATGAATTAGTAGGGCTGTTGCCCTTTGGTTCAATGTAAATCAAAGATGTAAAATCATGGATTCCAGAATAGAATTTGTTTTCTTATTAGATATATATTTCTATATATTTAGCCAAATATCTCGCAGCAACGCGCGGGGTATCATCTAGTTAATGTAATAGCAACTATATGGTGAAGGTGGACGTTCTGGTGGCTAGCTTTTTTTTTTAATCCTGTACACACATAGCGCCGGCGAACATGGCATGTGCCAGGGGTAAACCTCACTATTGCTGGCGTCTTTGGCATGTGCCGGGGGTAACAAATACCGCTGGCAAATATGGGAAGGCGCCGGGGATAACGACACATTACCGCCGGCGAATTGGAAGGTGCCAGCGGTAAGGCCTTACCACCGGCGAGGTTATCACCGGCGAACAGCAATGTGCCGGCGGTAGGCCAATCCAGTGTGCCAGCGGTAAGGTAATTCCTAGTAGTGTAATGTGATACTACACTTATTGGTTTACGTTGGTGATATTATTGTGGTGAGTTTCTCCTCTACTACTACTACGAATCGCCTTATTCATCATCTTCCTAATTCTTTTACTGTTGAGGATCTTGTCTCTCTGCATTATTTTCTAGGCATCAAAGTGTTGGGTCTTGTAGCAGAAAACAAAAAAATCTAACTATATGCGAACCATAGTGCGCCCAAGATCTATCCATGTAGTAATGCAGTAACTGAGGTGATATCGGTTAACGTGTGCTAGAACGTGGACGTTGTAGTCGAACATTCGACGCCGACCTCAGGGTCATGAAGAAGTCCTCTCCCAGCGTCAAGGACGCATGCGCAACACCTCGTAGTTTTGCACACGTACGTTGCTCAATGACGCTCCCGGCAGCGCTCCCGCGTACTGGGTGGAGTTCTCTCCGTCCTATGCAGTTCTTTGGGGAACCGCACAGAGTCGGAAACTAGAGAGAGATATTTCTCTATTTCATTGTGTATTTAATTTGCCCCAATAGACCTATATATATAGGGGCAAGGGGCACGAGCATCATAGGTGGGTAATGTGGGAGTAAATGAAAAGGAGGAACGAGAGGAGGACCGGCCGGCCGAAGCCGTGCCCGCGCCACACGCGCCTCCCCCCGCCCCGCTCGCTTGGCCGCCCGGGTGGGCCGGAATCCCCTTACCCTTTTTTTTCTTCTTCTTTTCTTTTTATTTGGGCCCTCCATGTGGGGCCTAATAAAGAAGGGATGAACTATTTAATTAATAACAATATTTTTTATTTAATTAAATATATTTTAATACATTGATTCATCCAATCAACATATTAAACATATCCTTTAATTGTCATTAGTCCAAGACACCTCTCGAACTATTCTGAACACCTTTCGGATTTCTCTGGAACCATATTCCGAATATATCTCTCAACTCCGATGAATCCAAAATACTATCTTTAGTTTCGTTGAACCCTTAAGTGTGTTACCCTATGGTTTGGGAATTACATATATAACTATGAAACGGCGACTAGGTCACCGACCATTTGATCACTAGGGGGGTCTAGAGAATCATTGCGATCACTATGAATTCCACGAAGATATGATCGTCGTTTGAACCTATTCAAATAGTCTTACTCCTTTTGTTCATTCGATACCGGCACTTGTCCGATAAATGATCATCGGTATCTCAATACCTAGTTCGATTCCGACAAGGCTATATTTCACTCGTTCACATGCGATTACATCCCCATGACATAATCATTAGGCGCGCAGCTTTCATGAATATAATCTCACCAGTGGGACCTTATAAACTATCTTCCCGTCACATGGACGAAAAAAAATCCCGTTCTTGATAACATAGGCCTTAACCATTCCATCGGTATACCTAGCTGCACATTTATGATCACCCTATATCACGGTGTGACGGTTGATACAGCTAAAGCAACCTCAGGAGATGGTGATTAATACGATCTCACGGTCTAAGGATTAAGTTACTATGCACTTTAAAACATTGCAACATTGAACTTGATATCGATTGATCGTGTTACAATACTTATGTTGGGTTTGTCCACCATATCATTCATCCAATGATATGACCTCATTGTCAATGACGTGTGTGTCCATGATCAGCAAAACCTCGATCAACAATTGACCTCACTGAACTAGTTATGCACTTGTGTGCTTACTAGGGACAACTGGTTGTTTAGAATACCACACGTGTGTTAGTATTTTCCTCATAATACAGTTATAGCATGGCATGAAACTAATTATGAACATCTGACATGTAATAAATATCTATTATTATTTGTCTCTAGAGCACTAAATCTAACACGAAGTAGAACATTCCCATGGTTCCTTGCTCCTCAATCGGCGCAAGTATGCTTTTGAACTTCTATGTCGTGTTGGTTTATTGAAGTGCACAATGGTTACTACACCCATAGTATCCTATGATCAGTTGATTGCTATTGCTACTGATGGTACGTACTATTCTTTCCGATAAGTAGTCTACTCGATATTGCAGTATTGTTGGCGGTCTTCAGTATCTTATCAGGACACGACCTAATTTGTTCTTTGATGTCAAAAAAGTTTACCAATACATTCATGCTCCTAGGTGTACACATTGATCGGATGTTAAGTCTATACTCCGCTACGTAAAGACCACTATGCCACATGGTCTTCAGTTGAGGTGATCTACAACATCTCCTACTTTATTGCCTGTATTTTCTGATGCGAACTAAGATGGCGATGTTGATGACTGGCGATCCATGTGGGGGGGGGGGGGGGGGGGCTATGCCATCTTCCATGGTGGTCACTTTGTTTCTTGGCTCGTAAGCAAACTATTGTTTCACGCTCCCGTACATAGTCCGAAAAAGCTCTACTGCACAACTTATAAGGATAATGGCACTTCTTGGTGAATCTGTCGTTACTCCGAGTAGTCCACCTGTTCTAGGGTGCGATAATATTGGAGTAAAATTTCTCCCATCTAATCCTGGCTTCCATGCTTGTACCAAGCACATTGAGGTAGATTTTTACTTCATTCGAGTACGAGTTGCTAAAAAAATTCTTCAAATACGGCTACTCTCTTCCAAGGATCAACTGGTGGATATTTTCATGAAGCCTCTACCACTAGCATTGTTTCATGCTTGTATACGCAATCTCAACCTTTGTACCTCAGTTGAGATTGAGGGAGAATGATAACAACCTATTGTAGTATTACATAACATTTATTTGTATCGGTATTGACTATCGTATTGTATCATGTAACCTACCCTATAAATATAATGGCTGGCCCATGACAGAGTTGCATGCTTTTACCCTACCGATACACAATCACCTTCACGGTGTACTGGGTAAACAAATTTTGTACTATGTGACACTTTTTTCACGAGGAAGTACTAGAACTTGACACTAAAAAAACTGAAAGGAATACAAACAACTAAATCGATGATAAACATTGCTCAAGTTACGTCTACATATATTTCGATATTGTTGTCGATAGCTTCTTCTTTGCACGTCGATGCTCGTGATTTTGATGAAAGCAATGCAGATCGAGAATCGGAACTTGCATAAGCTAGTTACATTAACCTCAAAATCTTTGAAGATCCACATGAGTCGCTCATATCACCAAGTCATACCCCTTGAAAGGTATGGTGTGGGACAAAAACTACTTCATCACCATACTATTAAGAGAGGAAAAACTGAGAATAAAGAAATGACAGAACCACTTGCCAAAACTCAATTGACACCACTATCATCGACACGATCAATGAATGAAGCTGAAGTTCTGGACTATAGTCTAGTAAGTCAGGATTTACTGATCCTCTCACATTGCCTCCACCTTCGAACATCGTCACGAACACATGATCCCAACAGAAGAGAAAATTAAACTAAATGGTAATGTGAATATGTGGTTCCCTTATTTCCTGGTGCTGGAGAGGATACTGACTATATGAGGAATGGGGAACAATGACCTCAGCTTTATGTGTTTCCACAATTCCACTTACCTCTAGATTACATCATTTTTTACATGACCATCATAAAAAATACTTGTGTTTATTGCAATACAAATGGTTTTGTACTTCAAAACAATCTTTACTAGCTAGAAGCAATAAGATCGACATCATCGAAACATTGGACTAAACATTAGTGGAGTTCTCAAATCTAGGCGTTCACATGTAAGCCCTTACTCACATGTGCTCTACACACATAGCTAGCTAACTGATGTGCAACCTTTGGGTATTCCCTGGGACAGTGCTCGAAAATGATATGGGGGAAGTCCAGCACCAGGCGATAGAATTATTCACAAAAAACATTAGTCGGAGGAGACGATAACATCACTTCAATAGACTCCATGAACTTAGAGTTGACAATGAGACGGCAACACCCCAACTCTTAGGTAAGTGGCAATCCCTGCAAAAGAGATATTGCTTCTGCCATTGCTGCACCAATACTATACTCAATTATATTGTTAGTTGCCATTACAAAAACACCATTTTCCAGTTACACATCCATATCAAACCTGTATAAATGTTTTTTTAACAGGGGAGGGGGTCGCGAAGGACCCCGAACATGCTGCATTAATATTAGGCGGTTACAAATAAAATCTTACAAGACTCTGAAATATTGAAGATTACAACATAGCCCTGCTTTTTTGCACAAAGGACATCTAAGAATACACAACAAAAGCGATCAGGTCCTTGTAGTCTTCCGCCACGGACGAAGCACCACCTCCAGCCACCGTCTCTACCACCATGGATCAGAACACTTGGGGAAGAGATGGTGAAGAGCTCCGACGTTGCTCCGGTGAAGGGCCTCCTCGACGAAGGTTGAAGAGATGCCAACAAGGGCATCAGGAGAGGGCACCTTTCCTGGCCAAAAATCATGACGGCAACCCATGTCCGCCATGTAATCTTATCCAAATTGCAGCTTCAAAATTCCCCAAGCACCTCCAATCCTACAATCTAGTGCACATCCAAGCTCCTTCTCCAAGCCTCTATGGCTGGCGAGAAGGAACAACAAGGCAATGGAGCTGTAGCAGAAGAGGGAGCCCACACTGACCATATTTGAAGAGGCTGCAGTAGATCCCACCGTCGCCACCTCCTTCTTCCACCATGGAAGCATCGCCGCGATGCAGAACCACACCACCTGGAGCTGGATCTGGTCCGAAAAATCCAGCTCTGAGCCTCCGGTGCGCACCTTATTTCGAGGGATGCATGAGCCACTCTTCCGCCCTTGCAACACCACCTGCCACCCGCGACATGCATCAAAGAAGAGGAGGCTCATGGCGCAATGGATCTAGCTGCCTAGATCCCTTGACCTACCCTCGGACTCCATATAGGTAGTATCTAAACTAAAACTAGGACTAGCCCTAAGAACGACACCATTCCTTCGCTCTCGTCGCACGGCAGCGCCGACGAGTGGAGCTCTGGTCCGGCCCGGGATCACGGTGGAAGGGACCAGAAAGAGGAAGTTCGGGAGAGACCGAGGAAAGTGGAAAGAGAGACTGAATCTTTTCCTATGTATCCATGTTCAACTTAACGAAATTAGAAGTTATCCATATTCAATCATGTCACCTACAATTCTTCTCATTTGTTTTTCCATGTTTTTGACAAATAGTGGAACAAAAATTGTTGTTTTCTCAGAGGACACAATTATTATTTGAAGTTAAACTAGGCCAATCTCTTCCTTTTTTTGTTGAGAAATGCCAGTTTCTCCATTGTTTTTTTAGAATGCCAGTTTCTCCATGTAGAAGGGCGAGCTGAGGAAGGCGTTGGAAATCAAATTCCCTTGACACCATTGGAGGGAATGGCGATCTCGCCTGGAGGCTGGATCTCGGCTAGGGTTCAGTTGCTGGCCGGGCGGGAGGTCCCCGAGAGAGGGCCGGCGGTGAGCGCTGGCGTTCCCCACGGCGGGGGAGCTCCGGCGTGTGATGGCGCACCGGAGCGGGACCAATTCAGAAGCGCGCGAGTGGGAACTACGATTTCTCAGGGTGGGTGGAGGTCTGTGGATGGCGTGGCACTTATCCAGGCGTCCATGGCGGATCCAAGGTCTATAGGCGATTTCGGACGGACTCCAAAGTTTCTGATGGAGCTACTCAAACAGCAATGGAATATTCCGTCACCAGATAGGGTTCAGTTTCGTGGTGGGTGGACATGTTTGCCCCAGAGACTCATCAATCCAGTACGGCGTGCAGCGACAGAGGCGGCAGAGTGGCCTGCATCGGGAGAGGGGCGAGAGCCAGCATCCACCTCCTCAACTCCACCAAATCTCGGGCAAACTTACGCCCAGGCAGTCATGGCGGGTCGGGGCGGAGGAGGAGGGAGAGGCGGCGGAGGTGGACGGGGGGAACTGGGTTCCCGGTCGCGGCGGCCAAGGCGATTGGAACAACAACAGCAATTGGCGCGGCCTGCCTCCTCCTCAGGCCTTCCAACCTGGGCAGGGGGTGGCTCGCGATTCCATCAAGCACAAGGCGCAAGCCCGTTGGGAGGTCCTCAAGCTTACCCGCACGATCAGGGCGGCGATCAGATGGTTGGGCAGTTGGGCTTTCAGCAAGGTCAAGGTGGTCATGCCGGAGGACGAGGCTTCTACGACGAGCAGAATTTCGCTACTGGAGGGCAGGGTGGTTATAGTCTAGGTGTTTTTGGACAGCAACAGGGTGGCCAACAGGATTTCTCAGGACAGTTTCATCAAGGTAATTCAGGATTCTCTTTGCATAACTCGTCTGCTGGTTTTGGTGAAGTTAGAGGTTAGAATTTGTATGCCAATAGTAGTAAATACCCTACTCAAAATATGGTGCACAACATTGGTCCTGCTTCAAATATCAGTGGTCATACTAGAGGAGGTTTGACAGGTATGGGTGCTGCTGGTCCTAATCGCAGCAGTCAGTCACTTGGTCCTGGGAATGTGCAAGCGAGCAGTTCACCGAGTGTGTCTGGTCAGCAGGGGGCTCCCGCTAGCAGTAGAAAATGTTACAAATGTGGTCTTCCTGGACATGGTGTTAAGGACTGTAAAACTATACTGTATTGCATATATTATGGGAAGAACACTCACATTTCAGGGAATTGCGTCCTGCCCTCGCAACCAAAGCCAGTGGCAGCTCTCATAGGAGGAGGGGATGATGGGCTACAGATGTTCACATCACTCACAACCAAGAGGATTGATGCTAAAAAATCTAAACATGCCATTGCGATAGTTACAGTCCACTCTGGGGCAGTTCCAACACAACAGTTAGTAGATGCTTTTAGCAGACAATTCCAGTGGGGGTGGGAATGGACGGCAAAAGCTTACATGAAGAACAGTTACTTGGTGAAGTTTCCTTCTGTCCAAAAGATTGATGAGATGAAAGCTTTTAACTTCTTTGGTCTTGTGGGACATAAAGCTACAGTGAGGGTGAATAGATGGACCAACAGCTACATGGCTAAATTTAAGCTATACTCTGTTTGGGTTAAAGTTACTGGTATTCCAGAAACAATGCTACACTACCAGGGGTTTTGTGAGGCTGCATCTTTAATTGGGAAGGTTTATGAAATAGACATGGAGTTGTACAGGAGCTGTGAGGTAGTTAGAGCCAAAGTTGGAGTGAAGGATCCCAGGAAAATACCGTTCAGTGCTCCGCTTAATGATGACGAATATATCTATGATATATACTTTGAGTTGGAGGATATTGTGGATGAGGGAGGACCAATGTTGGGTGGAATCCTGGTTAGTGACAACGATACTGTCAGGCCATCTCAGGATAGTGCAAATATGAGTACTGGAGATTTAAAAAGGGCTAGAGAATTGTCACAACTTGATAATTCTCAAACATCAAAGTCTCCATAAAAATACCGGCAACATGGTGAGAGATGGGGAGGTGTATTTGGATGCTAATGGGGAACAATTTGTTCCAAGTAGTCAAGAGGAAATTGATACGTCTCCGACGTATCGATAATTTCTTATGTTCCATGCCACATTATTGATGTTATCTACATGTTTTATGCACACTTTATGTCATATTCGTGCATTTTCTGGAACTAACCTATTAACAAGATGCCGAAGTGCCAGTTCCTGTTTTCTGCTGTTTTTGGTTTCAGAAATCCTAGTAACGAAATATTCTCGGAATCGGACGAAATCAACGCCCAGGTTCCTATTTTCACCGGAAGCATCCAGAACACACGAGAAGGACCAGAGGGGGGGCACTGGGCCCCCAGACCATAGGCCGGCGCGGCCCAGGCCCTGGCCGCGCCGCCATATGGTGTGGCCACCCCTTCAGCCCTCCTGCGCCGCCTCTTCGCCTATTTAAAGCCTCCGTCGCGAAAACCCTGATACGTTCGACGAAACCCACAGAAACCTTCCAGAGCCGCCGCCATCGCGAAGCCAAGATCTGGGGGACAGGAGTCTCTGTTCCGGCACGCTGCCGGAATGGGGAAGTGCCCCCGGAAGGCTTCTCCATCGACACCACCGCCATCTTCATCACCGCTGCTGCTCCCATGAGGAGGGAGTAGTTCTCCATCGAGGCTCGGGGCTGTACCGGTAGCTATGTGGTTCATCTCTCTCCTATGTACTTCAATACAATAATCTCATGAGCTGCCTTACATGATTGAGATTCATATGATGATGCTTGTAATCTAGATGTCGTTATGCTAGTCAAGTGAATTTTACTTATGTGATCTCCGGAGACTCCTTGTCCCACGTGTGTAAAGGTGACAGTGTGTGCACCGTGTGGGTCTCTTAGGCTATATTTCACAGAATACTTATTCACTGATGAATGGCATAGTGAGGTGCTTATTTATATCTCTTTATGATTGCAATGTATTTTGTATCACAATTTATCTATGTGCTACTCTAGCAATGTTATTAAAGTAGTTTTATTCCTCCTACACGATGTAAAGGTGACAGTGTGTGCATCCGTGTTAGTACTTGGTTTATGCTATGATCATGATCTCTTGTAGATTGCGAAGTTAACTATTGCTATGATAGTATTAATGTGATCTATTCCTCCTACATATGCATGAAGGTGACAGTGTGCATGCTATGTTAGTACTTGGTTTAGTCGAATTGATCTTTCATGCACTCTAAGGTTACTTAAATATGAACATTGAATTGTGGAGCTTGTTAACTCCGGTATTGAGGGTTCGTGTAATCCTACGCAATGTGTTCATCATCCAACAAGAGTGTAGAGTATGCATTTATCTATTCTGTTATGTGATCAATGTTGAGAATGTCCACTAGTGAAAGTGTAATCCCTAGGCCTTGTTCCTAAATACTGCTGCGTTACTACTGCTTGTTTACTGTTTCACTGTGTTACTACTGCTGCAATACTACCACCATCAACTACACGCCAGCAAGCTATTTTCTGGCACCGTTGCTACTGCTCATATATATTCATACCACCTGTATTTCACTATCTCTTCGCCGAACTAGTGCACCTATTAGGTGTGTTGGGGACACAAGAGACTTCTTGCTTTGTGGTTGCAGGGTTGCATGAGAGGGATATCTTTGACCTCTTCCTCCCTGAGTTCGATAAACCTTGGGTGATCCACTTAAGAGAAAACTTGTTGCTGTTCTACAAACCTCTGCTCTTGGAGGCTCAACACTGTCTACAGGAAAAGGAGGGGGAAGTAGACATCAAGCTATTTTCTGGCGCCGTTGCCGGGGAGGAAAGGTAAAAGGTACTCACACTCCGGACCTCGGCTACCAAGCTATTTTCCGGTGCTGTAAGTACTCGAAGCTATTTCCTTTAGATCCTGCAATTGCAACTTTTTGTTTCTTGTTTACACTAGTTTGGCATAATGGACAAGAATGATCTTCTTATTCTATTTCCTGATTTAAAACATGGATTGTTTGATGCGAAAATTAAAAAACCTATGGAATCTTATTTGCATGCTGGTAGTAATATTAGTATGAACGCTTTGAACACCATTGTTGATAATAATATAGAAAGTTCTAAGCCTGGGGAAGCTGGTTTGCATGATCTTTTTAGTCCCCCAAGCATTGAGGAGAAAATTTTCTTTGATGATACTTTGCCTCCCATATATGATGATTATAATGATAGTGGTCTTTTGGTGCCACCTACTATGGAGAGTAATTTTTATGATGATAATACTATGCCTCTTACACTTGATGAGAATAATAATGATAGCTACTTTGTTGAATTTGCTCCTACTACAACTAATAAGAATAACTATGCTTATGTTGGGAGTAGTAATAATTTTATGCATGAGACTCATGATAAGAATGCTTTATGTGATAGTTATATTGTTGAGTTTGCTCATGACACTACTGAAAGTTATTATGAGAGAGGAAAATATGGTTGTAGAAATTTTCATGTTACTAAAACACCTCTCTATGTGCTGAAATTTTTGAAGCTACACTTGTTTTATCTTCCTATGCTTGTTACTTTGCTCTTCATGAACTTGTTTATTTACAAGATTCCTATGCATAGGAAGCATGTTAGACTTAAATGTGTTTTGAATTTGCCTCTTGATGCTCTCTTTTGCTTCAAATATTATTTCTTGCGAGTGCATCGTTAAAACTGCTGAGCCCATCTTAACGGCTATAAAGAAAGAACTTCTTGGGAGATAACCCATGTGTTATTTTGCTACAGTACTTTGTTTTATATTTGTGTCTTGGAAGTTGTCTACTACTGTAGCAACCTCTCCTTATCTTAGTTTTGTGTTTTGTTGTGCCAAGTAAAGTCATTGATAGAAAAGTTTATACTAGATTTGGATTACTGCGCAGTTTCAGATTTCTTTGCTGTCACGAATTTCGACCTGCCCCACTGTAGGTAGCTCAGAAAATTATGCCAATTTACGTGAGTGATCCTCAGATATGTACGCAACTTTCATTCAATTTGAGCATTTTCATTTGAGCAAGTCTGGTGCCATTTTAAAATTCGTCAATACGAACTGTTCTGTTTTGACAGATTCTGCCTTTTATTTCGCATTGCCTCTTTTGCTATGTTGGATGAATTTCTTTGATCCACCAATTCCAGTAGCATTATGCAATGTCCAGAAGTGTTAAGAATAATTGTGTCACCTCTGAACATGTTAATTTTTATTGTGCACTAACCCTCTAATGAGTTGTTTCGAGTTTGGTGTGGAGGAAGTTTTCAAGGATCAAGAGAGGAGTATGATGCAACATGATCAAGGAGAGTGAAAGCTCTAAGCTTGGGGATGCCCCGGTGGTTCACCCCTGCATATTCTAAGAATACTCAAGCGTCTAAGCTCGGGGATGCCCAAGGCATCCCCTTCTTCATCGACAACATTATCAGGTTCCTCCCCTGAAACTATATTTTTATTCCATCACATCTTATGTGCTTTGCTTGGAGCGTCGGTTTGTTTTTGTTTTTTGTTTTGTTTGAATAAAATGGATCCTAGCATTCACTTTATGGGAGAGAGACACGCTCCGCTGTAGCATATGGACAAGTATGTCCTTAGTTTCTATGCATAGTATTCATGGCGAAGTTTCTTCTTCGTTAAATTGTTATATGGTTGGAATTGGAAAATGATACATGTAGTAATTGCTATAAATGTCTTGGGTAATGTGATACTTGGCAATTGTTGTGCTCATGTTTAAACTCTTGCATCATATGCTTTGCACCCATTAATGAAGAAATACATAGAGCATGCTAAAATTTGGTTTGCATATTTGGTTTCTCTAAGGTCTAGATAATTTCTAGTATTGAGTTTGAACAACAAGGAAGACGGTGTAGAGTCTTATAATGTTTTCGATATGTCTTTTATGTGAGTTTTGCTGCACCGGTTCATCCTTGTGTTTGTTTCAAATAAACCTTGCTAGCCTAAACCTTGTATCAAGAGGGAATACTTCTCATGCATCCAAAATACTTGAGCCAACCACTATGCCATTTGTGTCCACCATACCTACCTACTACATGGTATTTTCCGCCATTCCAAAGTAAATTGCTTGAGTGCTACCTTTAAAATTCCATCATTCACCTTTGCAATATATAGCTCATGGGACAAATAGCTTAAAAACTATTGTGGTATTGAATATGTAATTATGCACTTTATCTCTTATTAAGTTGCTTGTTGTGCGATAACCATGTTCACTGGGGACGCCATCAACTACTCTTTGTTGAATTTCAAGTGAGTTGCTATGCATGTTCGTCTTGTCTGAAGTAAGAGCGATCTACCACCTTATGGTTAAGCATGCATATTGTGAGAGAAGAACATTGGGCCGCTAACTAAAGCCATGATCCATGGTGGAAGTTTCAGTTTTGGACATATATCCTCAATCTCAAATGAGAAAATTATTAATTGTTGTTACATGCTTATGCATAAAAGAGGAGTCCATTATCTGTTGTCTATGTTTTCCCGGTATGGATGTCTAAGTTGAAGAATAATCAATAGCGAGAAATCCAATGCGAGCTTTCTCCTTAGACCTTTGTACAGGCGGCATAGAGGTACCCCTTTGTGACACTTGGTTAAAACATGTGCATTGTGATGATCCGGTAGTCCAAGCTAATTAGGACAAGGTGCGGGCACTATTAGTATACTATGCATGAGGCTTGCAACTTGTAAGATATAATTTACATGATACATATGCTTTATTACTACCGTTGACAAAATTGTTTCATGTTTTCAAAATCAAAGCTCTAGCACAAATATAGCAATCGATGCTTTTCCTCTATGGAGGACCATTCTTTTACTTTCATTGTTGAGTCAGTTTACCTATTTCTCTCCACCTCAAGAAGCAAACATTTGTGTGAACTGTGCATTGATTCTTACATACTTGCTTATTGCATTTGTTATATTGCTTTGCATTGACAACTATCCATGAGATATACATGTTATAAGTTGAAAGCAACCGCTGAAACTTCATCTTCCTTTGTGTTGCTTCAATGCCTCTACTTTGAATTATTGCTTTATGAGTTAACTCTTATGCAAGACTTATTGATGCTTGTCTTTAAGTACTATTCATGAAAAGTCTTTGCTTTATGATTCAGTTGTTTACTCATGTCATTACCATTGTTTTGATCGCTGCATTCACTACATATGCTTTACAAATAGTATGATCAAGTTTATGATGGCATGTCACTCCAGAAATTATCTTTGTTATCGTTTTACCTGCTCGGGACGAGCAGAACTAAGCTTGGGGATGCTGATACGTCTCCGACGTATCGATAATTTCTTATGTTCCATGCCACATTATTGATGTTATCTACATGTTTTATGCACAATTTATGTCATATTCGTGCATTTTCTGGAACTAACCTATTAACAAGATGCCGAAGTGCCAGTTCCTGTTTTCTGCTGTTTTTGGTTTCAGAAATCCTAGTAACGAAATATTCTCGGAATCGGACGAAATCAACGCCCAGGTTCCTATTTTCACCGGAAGCATCCAGAACACACGAGAAGGACCAGAGGGGGGCACTGGGCCCCCAGACCATAGGCCGGCGCGGCCTGTGCCCCGGCCGCGCCGCCATATGGTGTGGCCACCCCTTCAGCCCTCCTGCGCCGCCTCTTCGCCTATTTAAAGCCTCCGTCGCGAAAACCCTGATACGTTCGACGAAACCCACAGAAACCTTCCAGAGCCGCCGCCATCGCGAAGCCAAGGTCTGGGGGACAGGAGTCTCTGTTCCGGCACGCTGCCGGAATGGGGAAGTGCCCCCGGAAGGCTTCTCCATCGACACCACCGCCATCTTCATCACCGCTGCTGCTCCCATGAGGAGGGAGTAGTTCTCCATCGAGGCTCGGGGCTGTACCGGTAGCTATGTGGTTCATCTCTCTCCTATGTACTTCAATACAATAATCTCATGAGCTGCCTTACATGATTGAGATTCATATGATGATGCTTGTAATCTAGATGTCGTTATGCTAGTCAAGTGAATTTTACTTATGTGATCTCCGGAGACTCCTTGTCCCACGTGTGTAAAGGTGACAGTGTGTGCACCGTGTGGGTCTCTTAGGCTATATTTCACAGAATACTTATTCACTGATGAATGGCATAGTGAGGTGCTTATTTATATCTCTTTATGATTGCAATGTATTTTGTATCACAATTTATCTATGTGCTACTCTAGCAATGTTATTAAAGTAGTTTTATTCCTCCTACACGATGTAAAGGTGACAGTGTGTGCATCCGTGTTAGTACTTGGTTTATGCTATGATCATGATCTCTTGTAGATTGCGAAGTTAACTATTGCTATGATAGTATTAATGTGATCTATTCCTCCTACATATGCATGAAGGTGACAGTGTGCATGCTATGTTAGTACTTGGTTTAGTCGAATTGATCTTTCATGCACTCTTAGGTTACTTAAATATGAACATTGAATTGTGGAGCTTGTTAACTCCGGTATTGAGGGTTCGTGTAATCCTACGCAATGTGTTCATCATCCAACAAGAGTGTAGAGTATGCATTTATCTATTCTGTTATGTGATCAATGTTGAGAGTGTCCACTAGTGAAAGTGTAATCCCTAGGCCTTGTTCCTAAATACTGCTGCGTTACTACTGCTTGTTTCATCGTTTCACTGTGTTACTACTGCTGCAATACTACCACCATCAACTACACGCCAGCAAGCTATTTTCTGGCACCGTTGCTACTGCTCATATATATTCATACCACCTGTATTTCACTATCTCTTCGCCGAACTAGTGCACCTATTAGGTGTGTTGGGGACACAAGAGACTTCTTGCTTTGTGGTTGCAGGGTTGCATGAGAGGGATATCTTTGACCTCTTCCTCCCTGAGTTCGATAAACCTTGGGTGATCCACTTAAGGGAAAACTTGCTGCTGTTCTACAAACCTCTGCTCTTGGAGGCTCAACACTGTCTACAGGAAAAGGAGGGGGAAGTAGACATCAGAAATGGACAAGAATCTTCAGGAAGAATTGGAGACCAGAAAGCTTCTACTGGATAGACAGGTTATTCAGAGCAGTGGCATTAAAGCTGTGAATGAAGTTAATGAAACCTATGCAGAAGACTCGGCAAGATTGGAGGCATGTGATCTGGATGATGATGATGATGATGATGATGATGATGATGAGCACCCGGACAGTTTTGCTAGGAAGCTGGGGTTGGGAACTCAACAAATTAGAGAAATCAATAAGAAAGTGCAGGAAGAGATGGGGTTGGAAGCTGAGATGAAGAGAGAAGAAGATGATTTCAATAAGGATAATGCAGACCCTGACTTGTCTGCAATGGAGGAAGATGATGTTGCAAAACTACATAATAAAGCAGTGGTCCAGCTTTGTGATGGAGATGAGAAGCCTGAGACTGTGGAAAACAAGAAGGAGAAGTTGGGAACCTAGAAGAATGTGAGTGAAGCGGAGGCAAGAATTCAAAGAGCCAAAGAGAAAGCAGCGGCTGATGAGATAGAGAATAGAAGGAGGAGTGGCAAAAACAAAAACAAAGAAGACACTCATACTATGGAGAAGACAGAGGACATGGCGAGGAAGAAGAATTTGGAGAATAATATACCTGGTAAGGAACCTTTTCCCACTGTCCTAAATACAGTTCCTAGTTTTATTTCTGCTATTACTAAAAGTATTGGTGTTAGCTTAGGTAACAATGATATAGAGATAGAACAATCTATATCTATGATTCAAGATCTGGAACATGCTAGATGTAATTTATTTCTGGCTAATAAGAGGAAAAGTAATAATATAGATGAGAATAAAGAGTCAAAGCTAGAGAGCTTTGACCCTACGACGGTTAGGGAAGTGTTCTCTGATTCAGATTCAGGGATAGAGGAGGAAGACGAGGAACTTAATGACGATATTATGACCTTAGCATCTATATTTTGTGCTGGTAGGAAAAAGACTTGACCTAGAAATTTTAGTGTGAAGCCTAAGGTTAGGGGTAAGAAACTTTTTTGACTTTATGATAGGTCTTATATGGAATGGTACAGGATTAGGGGAATATGAAAAGAGTGTTTTCCTGAAGGAAAGCATCTCGGAACATAAGCTAGATTTTATTTGTGTGCAAGAGACCAAGAAAGAAGATTTTACGGATACATGGCTTAATAATATTAGTGGTAGGTATCGCTTTATTTGGTTATGGGAACCTCCTATTGGTGCTTCGGGTGGGCTCCTGATGGGATCCAGAGATGATAAGTTTGATGTTTTTTCTTGTAGTTCCAGTAAATTCCTTTCGCATATGGTTCTTATGGATCGGGAGACTAAGTTCAAGTGGAACTTAGTAAATATGTATGGTGCTTCTAAATATAGTGATAAAAGCGATTTCTTAGTGGATTTGGTTCAGATCCTTGGTAAGAATTGCTGCCATTTTGTTTAGCTGGTGATTTTAATTTGATTAGGAAGATGACGGAAAGGAACAAACCTAAAAGGCTAAGTAAATGGTCTTATTATTTTAATGCCATCATTGAGCATAGGGGTTTGATTGATTTGGAGTTTTCGGGTAGAAAATTTGCTTGGTCCAATAACCAACATGATCCTCTTTTTGAGAAATTGGATAGAGTTTTAGTTAGTCCTGAATGGGAACAACAATATCCTTTAGTTACTGTCAAGCCCCTGGTTAGAGGGGTCTCTGATCATGTTGCTTTTGTTATAGATTCTGGTATCAAAGAACCGGTGGTTTTTAAACAATTTCGCTTTGAGTTGTGTTGGTTCAATCGCCCAGACCTTGTCGATGTAGTTACAAAAGTCTGGAACGATGTGTATGAAGGCAGAAATGTTCTTGATGTACTACAGAATAGGAAGAAGAAACTTAGACGGGTACTAAAAGGTTGGAACTTAAATATTGAAAGTGTTTACAAGAAAGAGAGGAAAAAATTGTCTGATTTGCTAAATTCTATTGATATTAACAGTGAGACGGTTGGGTTATTAGCTTCTGACTACGAACTAAGAATTTCCTTGCAATACCAATTAAACTATCTACTTAGGGAGGAATAAATAAATGGAGACAAAGAGCTAGAGAAATTGACATTAAAGATGGAGATAGGAACACAAAATACTTTATGGCTAAAGCTAATGGTAGAAATAGAAGAAACAAAAAAATCGCTTTAATCAAGATGAGGGTGTCATAGAAGGTGATGAAAATCTTCTAAGATATGGCACAAATTTTTACAAGAGCTTGTTTGAATATGTTAAGCTACTGCATGTGTCTTTGACATGGTCCTTAGACTCGGCCTTGTTGGATGATTCAAAAAATAAGCTTGCCAGTAGATTTACCATGGAATAAATCAAAGATGCAATTTTCTCGATGAAAACTAATAAAGCATCTGGTCCAGATGGTTTCCCGATCGAGTTTTATCGAAATTTTTGGAGTTTAATTGCTGAGGATATTTTTTGCTTTGTTTCAAGATTTTTACGATGGTAAGATAGACATTCCGAGGTTGAATTATGAAACTATTATTCTCATTGCTAAAGGGATGGGGGCTGATAAGATTGAGATGTATAGACCTATTTGCCTGTTAAATGTGTTGTTTAAAATTGTGACTAAGGTTATGAATAATAGAGCGATTTTGGTTGCCGATGAAGTCATTTCTAAGATCCAATCTGCTTTCATAAAAGGTAGGTTTATTTTAGATAGTGTGGTCATTTTACACGAGACAATGCACTATATTCATAAGAGGAAGAAATCTGGAATTTTCTTCAAAGTTGATTTCGAAAAATCTTACGGTAAAATTAATTGGGAATTTATGTTCTCGGTGTTGGAAATGAAAGGGTTTCCAACAAAGTTTATTGAATTGACTAGAAAGGTTGTAGAAAATGGTAAGGTTAGTATTATGGTTAATGATAAGGTAGGTCCTTATTTTGTAACAAGGAAAGGGTTGCGTCAGGGAGACCCTTTTTCTCCAATTCTTTTCAATGTTGCCGCGGATGTTCTAGCAACCTTGGTATCAAGGGCTCAAGAACAAGGTTTTATTAAAGGCTTGATACCAGAGATGTATGATGGTGGTTTATCCTTGTTACAGTATGCGGACGACACAATTTTCATGTTTGAGGATAACCTTGAATATGCTAGAAATCTAAAAATAATTTTGTGTACCTTTGAACACCTAACTGGGCTGAAGATTAACTTTTCTAAAAGTGAGGTTTACTGTTTTGGTTCAGCTATCGAAAATCAAGAGGAATATGCCTATATATTTACTTGCAAAGTTGGAGAGATACCGTTTAGATATCTGGGGATGCCTGTACATTATAAGAGACTTAGTAAGATTGATTGGCGGCCAGCAGAGGAAAAGGTAGAAAACAAATGTCCCTGCTGGCAAGGGGGTTACTTTCTTTTGGAGGCAGAATTGTTCTTACAGAGATTTTCCTTAGTAATGTGTCTGGTTTCATGATGTCTTTTTTTAGAGTTCTGAAAGGGGTTCGTAAACGATTTGATTTCTTTAGAGCTAGGGTGTTATGGAAAGAAAGGGAAGGGGTCCGCACGATATCACCTTGTGAATTGGGCTGAGGTATGTCAGCCGAGACATCAAGGTGGGCTGGGGCTCACAAATCTTGACGTAAAAAACATTAGCTTACTTTGCAAATGGTTGTGGAGGCTAGAGAATGAGGAAGGGGATTGGCAGAAAATCTTAAAATTTAAATACTTTAAGAATGGTATTGTTATACAAGATAGAAAATATACTGGATGCTAACATTTTTGGTCGGGTTTGATGGGGGTTAAAGATATTTTTTATAGCTGTTGTAAAAGATTATTAGGGGATGGGTGCAAAACTAGATTCTGGGAAGATGTGTGGGTGGGAGGGAAACCGCTGTGTGTACTCTTCCCGAGGCTCTATAATTTGACTTTTTTCGCAAGGTGTTTTGGTAGCTAAAGTGTTTGCACAAAATTTTAATGGTATTAGATTTAGAAGATGCTTGTCTGGGGAGTCTTTGGAGATGTGGAATAAATTACTAGACATGTGTGGTAATACTTTGTTGTCGCAGGAGCATGATAGAGTGAGTTGGAAACTAACTAGATCTGGAGTTTTCTCCGTTAAATCGCTTTATAATTATCTAATGGCTAGACAAGTTTTATTCCCGTATAAGATGATCTAGAGGTTGAAAATTCCTCTTAAGATCAAAGCCTTTATATGGTTGATAGTGAAGAATAAAATCTTGACTAAGATTAACTTGGTCAAGAAAGGTTGGAAAGGTAATGTCAGTTGTGAATTCTGTGGGGGGAGGAAGATATGAATCATCTCTTCTTTGAGTGTCCCATGGCTAAATACAACTGGAGTGTGGCTAGCTGTGCTTTGGGTATAGGGACAAAACATGAGAACTTCTATGATCTGTGCCAAAATTGGCTTCAGAAGTTCACGGGCCGAGATAGAATTGTAGTGATGTTGGGTACATCAGCTTTGTTATGGAATTTATGGAGTGTTTTCAACGGAAATTCCCTAACAACCCTGTTGCGGTGATTTTCTCTATGTGTCAACTAATGAATGATTGGAATATTCTTCAGAAGAAAAGGTCCAAAAGCTCGTGCGACGGGTGTCTGATCGGATCTGAAGCATTGCGAGCGAGATGTTTTGCAGAAGCCATAGGTGGGCGCCTATGACGAGGAGAATCGGTGACGGTTGACTTGCTTCCAACTAAGAGTTTTTTGGGTTCACTATGTGTGAAGACTTTTTGCTGGTGTTTTGGATGTACTGGCTGTTTGTAGAGCTGTGTTTGGCTCTTTTTAGATGATTTCTTCTAGTTTTTTGTGGCTCAGCCTGTAGAGGTTTAGCTACTACTAGTAAAGGTGCACGTGCCAAAGCACGTTTTATAATATATGATAAAGTAATTTCATCTTGGTGAATTTTTTTAAAGAGCCACTTCAAATGTGTCTCATGCCCAACATACATCTAATTGCCTCATATTCAAGTTTGATTTTATCCGACAGCTATTTTCCTTTTATTTTTCTCCTGAGCTAATCACAAATCTGACGGTGGCTAGGAAGTGAAAACAACTACAACAACAACAACTGTACTAAAGTAAACGCCCGACTAAGCATTGCTTGAGCTGACCCTACAACACCTCGAAGGGAAGAACAAAACGACCTCTGCTTGCTACATAATGACGTGCATGATAACAATTTTTTGATGGTGCAAATTAGTATATATATATATATATATATATATTCAATAAGGAAATCCATTTCTTGCATAAAAAACCTTCAAAATCATCAAAAAAAGAAAATTTAAGGGCAATCTTTTTTCTAAAGCTTATATGACGGGGAAAAGAGTGGCCCATGACCCACGCTCACTTGAAGGCCGATATATCATTTTTCTGAAGTATCAATCCACTAATATACACAATGATAGTCAATCATTCTTTGCAAAAAGAAGACTTTCGAAATCATTTAAATTATACAACAAGCATTCAAATAATTTTTTGACGCTCGTATGACAGGCGAAGCTAGAGCCCACGGGAAGGCTTTTACTAACACAGTGAAAAGCCACTAACCGTCCCCGTCACCTCCTTGGACTAAAAGAAAATAAAAAAATGTCTCCTCTCAGCCTCACTCTCATCCCCACTCGATTCCTTTTTCTCCCCCACCGCCGGCGACCAAACCCCTGCTCCCCTGCCTCCCATCTGGTAGCCACGACGAACGCCTCCTCGCATACCGAAGACCAGGAGGCGCAGGTGGAAGGTCAGGTGACCCGGATCTAGGCGCAAATGGAGGCGGAGGGGCGGACCTCATCTCCACCAAAGCCGTATCTGCGTCGCTGACGTGCATGCCCCTCCCTGGCATCTCTTTGTTAGCTCTTTCCCATGGCAAGTCGGTGGTAGCTTCCTGCACTGGCAGCGAGATCAAATTCTTCTTGGTTGCTTCATTGCTCACTGATAAGGTTAGTTCATCTTCATCATATTCCCACAAAATGGTGTAAACAATTATATGTCACTGCAATGGCAGCGTAACAAGACAATAGAATGATGATATATGTTTTGTTGCAATGCATTTTTTACAGCAAATTTAGAGATAGATGTTTATGTAAGAATAGGCTGGTAGCAATATGCTAATTGCATCAATGCTTGTCAATCAGCTTTTAATCTAGTACAAATAAAGGCTATCTCTTGACATACGGAATCAATTGCACCCTCAAAATTTACAGGCTTCTTTCAGTAACTTACCTTGATGATATAGAGCTCATGTCTTTTGGCAAACTGAAACTTCATCAGGCATAAGAAATGCAAGTAGCCTTAAATTATGTGCTACAAGCATTTTGATGAAATGCAGAGAAATGATGAATAAGCTTCCACCGTAAATTATATTTCTGTCAGTATTTAACTTTATTCTCTCTTCTTTTGAACGCCCAAACATTTGTTATTCTAGATTTATCCCTTGAAAACCTTTTGTTGTATCATAATAGAAAATAAGAAGACAAATGTTTATTCAGCCTCCAATTCTGGATGGTTTGGCACTGAACTTTCCCTTAAGGCAGAGTGGTTCCACCTGCACTTCCCTTTAAACCTTACACTATCCTACATTAATACCATTTCCAATTTATCTTACAGTTTACCCCTTTCTATCAGGAGGGATTATCCATTCCTGTTTTTGTTCAAATTTCCTTAGTTATCCTAGCCTAAAACATAATAGTTGTACCATGTTGGATTAGCTTATACCAAAAAACAGCAAAGTGGAATACACTGTCCTTCAAGAAGAAAATGGAAAGCATCTAATGTGAAAAAAAAACTGCATTGAATATTCGCATTACATGAAACTGTATTAAACCGGTTTCTAAAACCGTGTAGCCCTCAAACTACATGATCATTCATCATCGCTGAAAGAAGCCAACAGTTGCAATTCATAGATGAAACCTTGCACTGACATATCATATCTGCAAGACACAGTACCCAAAACCCCAAGTGTACACAATAACCGTATATTGTTGTTGTTGTTGTTGTTGTTTGATTTTCACTCCGCTAAAAATAATTTAGCATATCTGGTATCCCTTTTTTTTCACGAACACACACCAAAGCGTGTGTCTTTGTATATTAGAAGAATATCTGGTATCCCCTTTGGATGTAATGTAGAAGCATATCATGGTTTTCCGAGTTTTCTGGCTATTTTAGAGAAGGAAATTTTAATTACTGATATAAGTTACCTAGACCACTAAAAATCCTGCACTCCTCGTCATCATCATGCATTGTTTCATTCTCTTGCATGGTGTCCACGTTATCTATGAGAACAACCAGTTGAATTGCCTTAATGTATATATGAAGGCTTTATAAAAATGTGCACAATCGTTATGCTATTTTACCTTCGAACCTAGTATCTTGTTCAACTGGTTCAAAAATGCCTACGGAATCGGATTCATCATCAATGTTTGTGTCACCTGGATATGTATTAAATAGCATATTAATTGTTGAATATCGGTTCACAAACGCAATGACTGAATGATATGAACTAAATAATATGAATATTAATTCCTTTGTAGAATTATAGATGGAGAGAACTAACTGGTATGGACATGAACATTACTACACTACATATATGCCCGGTGCCAACAATACCTGGTTGATTATGCTTGGATGATTGTGCGTGCATGGCAGCATTGGTTCGTGGGGTAGATGCGGAGCCATATTTCAGTGAATACGCCAATCTTATTATATATTCTCTTGTGAATCAGGTACATTGAGATTATACGGCCAACAGCAGAACCAATTGCTGCCAGTTTACTGGGGAACAGGAAATTGATAATGGAGATAAGCATGGTCCTCAACTTAAAGCGAGTAAGTAGACAACACATCATCTAGGTACAGAAAATATATACATAGATGATTTACAGCGAGTAAGTAGATCGTGAAGATGATTCCCCCATTTGTTCTAGTGAAACATTATTGCATCCCACAATTTCCGCACATGAATTTCAAACATCATTGTCAGACTTTGAACAACAACATTGTCACAGGACCACACATAGCAGATCGTGGTGTAGAGCATATATACTTGTTGAAATAAATAAAACATGATACACAACATTATATTACCTGATAATTGGCTGAGTGAACGTGCCCTGTAATATTGAACTGGGCGACAAGAATAGGTCTATTTCCTCTTGGCTTTGCTTGTATATGCCATGCTTCATTTCTATGCAACCAATCAGAGTCATCGTCACCGCCCACCTGAGATGCATAGTGCTGAACATGTGGCGCCATACCTGTAAGTATTTGCAGCTACAAATCAGCCTTTCGTATAACATGGAGCCTATATGTTGGAAGCATAGAACACATGACTTTCTTCAGTAGCAATGTTCTGTATCTAGGTGACTCCAGATATTCTGGTGGCCTGTGTACAGCATGGTATGTTTTCATCATTCTCAGTGGCAGTTGGCTGTTTTTTAAGCTTCCGTAATTCACATCGGCGCTTTAAATATCATCTATATTATTTGCATACCGCTCCCTATCCCTCTACCTTTTGAGCTCTTTAGAATCTGCATACTCACCCTTTAGTATGTCACATAATAATGATGAGATTGCATCCCACAATATCAATACCTGAACAGCAAACAACTTTGTCAGACTATAGAGCATATATATTTGTTGAAATAAATTTCTCATGATGCACAACATTATATTACCAGATAATTCGCTGAGTGAACCTGCCCCTGCAATATTGGACTGGGCGTTAACAACATGTATTTCTCCTCCTAGTTTTGCTTGCAGCTGGCATGCTTCATTTCTATGCAACCAATCGGAGTCATAGTCACCGCCCACCTTAGATGCATATTCCTGAACATGTGGCGCCATACCTGTAAGTATTTGCAGCTACAAAATCCGCATTTATTATAACATGACACATATATGTTGGAAGATCTGTGTGCATCAATCGATGCAGAGGCTGGGTACCCCCCTTTTTCTAAAAAATATGTTGGAAGATCAGAACACATGACCTTTAGTACCAATTTTTTGTATCTGGGTGACTCCTGATATTCTAGTGGCCTGTGTATCGCATGGTATGTTTTCATCATTCCTAGCGGCGGTTGGCTGTTTTTTAATATCCCGTAATTCACGTTCGCATTTTAAAATCTCATATTTATTATTTGCATACCGCTCCCTATCCCTCTGCCTTTTAAGCTCTTTAGAATCTGCATACACATCACACGCTAGTATGTCAGATAATAACATTGTTACTGAACATTGCGCGTGCTGTCAACTACCTTGACTTTGCCCGTTGGTTATATCTTGGAATGGAGTCCTTGTGGAAGATGACATACGGAATTTGTGTTCCTCTATCCTGTAAAATTAAGAGGTATTAAAACTGCCTCCCTGCAAATTGTAATAGCATCAATGAATACTTGCCAGAATTCATTGTAAAATCCGACTAACTATTGTGGGTTGAATATATGGTGCTCAGGGGTATCATTATTTCAAGCATTGGTGCGCGACCCAACTATCCCTACAGATTACAATTTAAAAATTCCCTTTGCATCTTTAAATGATTCAAGTGGATTGCACCTGCTCGTTCAAATTTGTGAGACATCAACCTATTAAAATAAGAATATAGGGCTAGGCCAAGTTTAATATCATGCTGTAACTTAGACGCTGAGCAGCCATGCTGGGGTGAAATTAAAGCGCGGAGGTAATCAGCGACACTAACTCATCACTGACAAGACCAAAATATTTTGCTTCTGATAGTCATTTTCTTACAATCTCTAGTACTGCTAGTTATGATCCATAGTTTGGCAGGCAATCGCAATATCCATGTGAGTAGGCAATCACTTGAGCAGAGCGACTTTTACCTGCAATTTCCTTAACCGCTAATTGAAGGAGCTTAATCTGAATTGCAGGTCAAAGGACAACAGGAAAGGGAAGGAACCCATTATCAATCTGGGTTTTCATTCGAACACTAAAAGTTGCTTGGATGTTTGTCAGCAGAAGGCAATACATATGCTTACATGAATTGTAGGCATCAGCATCTCTTAAGAAGACATGAGTGACTTCAATCTGTATCCCCCGCAAAAAAAAAAGAATTCAATCTGTATCTACTTTAGTTTCGTGAAATATTGTAGTTTTAGCTGTAGCATAGTATGAGAATTATCAGTTGACTCACTAAGGCTTGAGTCCCCGTCGTGCAGGCAACCTGGAAGAGGAGATGTGGAGGGCGTTCTTGATTCCCCTGCGCATAGCGCTTCGACATGGAGGGCGGAGGGCGTTGTCGTGGAAGCGATAGTGCGGCAGGGCGACAACGGCGGGAGGAAGGACGGCGAGAACTGCTGCTGGGCGACAACGGCGAGAGGAAGGCGTGATTGACGGCGAGAACTGCTGCTGGGCGTTGTCGTGGAAGCGATAGGGCGGCAGAGTGACGACGGCGAGAGGAAGGCGCGGTGGACGGCGAGAGACGGCGAGAAGTCCTTGTCGTTGCCTAATCGACGGTACCCCGGAGGAGGGATCCTCACGAGGGGGAGAAGAAGTAGGGGCCATAGGGCGGAGTGCTCTCAGGACGGTGGTACGCGATTTACCCAGCTTCGGAACACCTGCACGATGACAGGGCCTACTGCTGCTTGTCTGGAATTATCTGGGCGCTTTCGCGTTGTTACAATGAGTTGTGGTTGTCTCGCTTCTAGCTCGAGATCTCCCCTCAGGGCTCCCGGGATCCGGCTTATATAGGCGCACGGATCTAGGGTTTACATGGAGAGTCCTAGCCGGATTACAGGTTGCCTAACTACGGTACAATGTCTTGCCGTGTACGTCAAGGATCCGCCTTCCATCTACGTCGTACTGGATCCGGGTTCCTTATGGGCCTCCACGGGTCCGGCTTCCTTCATGGGCCTTCACGGATCTGACTCCTGGCATAGACCTCTTCGGATCCGGGTACCTCTGTAGGTCGGTTCGGATCCGGGTACCTCTGTAAGGCGGTTCGGATCCGGCTACCTTCCTAGGGCGGTTCGGATCCGGCTACCTTCCTAGGGCGGTTCGAATCCGGCTACCTTCCTAGGGCGGTTAGGATCCGGCTCCTTGTTCCTGGGTTGGACATCTTCCATCTTGATCAACATTAACTGGGCTGCCCGGTGGGCCGTATGCTATCACCACCATCTGTGGGCCACCCGGGCTTGCCGAAATCGGACCATGTCGATGGTATACCTATGAAGTATATCCACAACAGTAGCCCCCGGAGTTCTCCAAGATTCACCGTTCTTCCATCCAGCTCAGCTTGCGCATGTATCTTCATCCTTTGGCTGGACTGAATAATAGAGAATCTTGAAGGACTCCAAACTTCATATCTCCAACCAAATATTGGTCGGAAACTTCATGATCCAATGGTCAGATTCTTCGAAGACACCATCCAACGTAATCTTCGATATGGATCCGACTAGCCAAATGTAGGTTCGGATCTGACTAGCCAAAATATAGGTGTGGATCCAACTACCCAAAAATATAGGTGCGGATCCGACTAACAAAAAATTAGGTGCGGATCCGGCTACCAAAAATTGAGGTGCGGATCCGACTACCAAAAATTAAGGTGCGGATCCGACTACCAAAAATTAGGTGCGGATCTGGCTACCAAAAAATTAAGGTGTGGATCCGACTACCAAAAATTAGGTGCGGATCCGGCTACCAAAAAATTAGGTGCGGATCCGACTAGTTAGCCAGATTTTCGTCATCTTTGAAATTTTTCTTGACATAACCATATGTATGTAGCCCCCGAGCGTTGAGTCGGCTTGCTCCAAGGAGACTCGATGCTCAGAAACTTAGCCCCCAAGCGTCAAGGTGGAAATTTTTCGGTTAGTTGCTCCAAAGAGAACTTCATCGATGTAGCCCCCGAGCGCCAAGGTAAATTTACTTGAAAATCCGGCTTGGAGCTCTTAGAGTAGCTTTATCTTTATATGTGACCAAGGAATAGCGTAAATCCCCAGCATATATGCGGAAATTTCCAGCACTAATACTCGAAAGGAAACACAGTTTTCACTTAAGATCAATATTGCAGCCCCCGAGGGTTGGTTCCGGCTAAGCATGGCGGAATCAAGACTCAAGTTGCTTTTCCAGCTGTGCACGCCACGGATCCGCCTAACCTTCTCTCATATGGATCCGGCTAGCTTCCCCTGGGCTTCTCGCGATTGCTAGGTCTGCTTGAAAACACCTTAGTTGGAGGACTGTTGAAGGTTCAAGCGTCATGTACCTGATATATAAACACAAAAACACATTTGTATTAAAATTGTTTCTTTGATCATGTTCAACAAACAAATGTAAGGCGGAACAAAAACGGCCTTTGAACAAATGTTTTAAAGCTGAAACTATGCAGCAGTTGAACAACATAAAACTGTCAAGGCGGAAAAAACTCGACTATCTTGAACAGTTAATGTAATTTATATGTTTTAAGCAAGTGCTGGTTTATCCGTTCTTCTGGTTTATATGCTTGACTTTTCGCGAGACGGCAAACTTTAAACACAGAACATCTGCTGAGGCGATAGCGCTTAATAGCGAAACAATCAAGAACCTCAGAAACAGAGGCCGATTTTAAGTACCGAGATGTCACTACTAAGGAATCCACACATAAAACAACAGAAAACGTGTAGGCCAGAAAACTTAAGCTAACGCCCGAAGGCGGAATTTTCTTTAACGTCTTTGGAGCCTTAAGCGGCAAAAACAGTACAAAGTTTTTCACGAGCGCGAGGCAAATCGTGGGAAAGATATGACCAACAATGAAAGCGGTATAAGACTCAGGATATGAGTGAACCAATCTTAATCTCATGATCATAAAATTTTAAAATATTAAATATAAATAGGGACTTAGCTGTTTGGAGCGGAATCAACGTCGGTCGTGGCGGTTTTTCTTCGGCGTTCCGTCGAGCCGGTGCGAGATTGATTGTCGCAGTGGTCCTATCGGTGCGGATCCACCTACCAAAATTTAGGTGTGGATCCGACTTCCAAAAATTTAGGTGCGGATCCACCTACCAAAATTTTGGTATGGATCCGGCTACAAAAATATAGGTGCGGATCCGACTACCAAAAATAGGTATGGATCCGGCTACCAAAAAAAAAATATAGGTGCGGATCCAACTACCAAAAATAGGTATGGATCCGGCTACCAAAAAATATAGGTGCGGATCCAACTACCAAAAATAGGTATGGATCCGGCTACCAAAACCAGAATTTGAAATTTCCAGGTCTAAGGCGGATTCTTCCGTAGAAAGCTCCAGCGACTCGGATCGGATCTTTGCAGCTGCGTCCTGCTCAGCGGCGGCCGCGTCAGCGCTACTTACCAGTGGGTTTCCATCGGAATCGACGGTTTCCCCAATGAAGATGTGTATGCCGCCAACTGGGACGATGGAGAGCTTGACGGGGTCGGTTTTAGCCGGAATCCAGCACTCATCCGGAGGGACGATCGGCAGATTTCCGGCGTAAAGGACACGCCCCACAGCGATGGTGTCGTCGAAGCTTCCCATGGCGGAACCCTCCCGGTTCCGGCCTCCAGACGCCACAGGCCCCACGGTGGGCGCCAACTGTCGTTGCCTAATCGACGGTACCCCGGAGGAGGGATCCTCACGAGGGGGAGAAGAAGTAGGGGCCATAGGGCGGAGTGCTCTCGGGACGGTGGTACGCGATTTACCCAGCTTCGGAACACCTGCACGATGACAGGGCCTACTGCTGCTTGTCTGGAATTATCTGGGCGCTTTCGCGTTGTTACAATGAGTTGTGGTTGTCTCGCTTCTAGCTCGAGATCTCCCCTCAGGGCTCCCGGGATCCGGCTTATATAGGCGCACGGATCTAGGGTTTACATGGAGAGTCCTAGCCGGATTACAGGTTGCCTAACTACGGTACAATGTCTTGCCGTGTACGTCAAGGATCCGTCTTCCATCTACGTCGTACTGGATCCGGGTTCCTTATGGGCCTCCACGGGTCCGGCTTCCTTCATGGGCCTTCACGGATCTGACTCCTGGCATAGACCTCTTCGGATCCGGGTACCTCTGTAGGTCGGTTCGGATCCGGGTACCTCTGTAAGACGGTTCGGATCCGGCTACCTTCCTAGGGCGGTTCGGATCCGGCTACCTTCCTAGGGCGGTTCGGATCCGGCTACCTTCCTAGGGCGGTTAGGATCCGGCTCCTTGTTCCTGGGTTGGACATCTTCCATCTTGATCAACATTAACTGGGCTGCCCGGTGGGCCGTATGCTATCACCACCATCTGTGGGCCACCCGGGCTTGCCGGAATCGGACCATGTCGATGGTATACCTATGAAGTATATCCACAACAGTCCTGCTGGGCGAGAACTGCTGCTGCGGGGCGTGCTGAACGGTTAATTCCCTCTGATCGTTTATCACTTTAATTTTTTTTCGTGGAGCAGTGGAGACGGACGTGGTCCAATGGTCTGCTCTCTTCAAAGATGGGAGCGATTTCAGGCATTGGATATTTGGTTTGAAGGGCTGAGATGTCTTGGATGAGACTCTTTTAAAGTAGTGGAGATGGAGATGACTCTTAGAACGCCTGTTTTTTTTTCCTTATACAAACAGACTCCAATTTCTTAAATGAAATTGGGGGCCATGTGGCCCCTGCAATCAAAAAAAAAAGGGCGAGCTGAGCAACAAAACAATTGGGCTTTAAAGTCCAGATAGGTATCGTGGATGGTTCCTGCTCGCAGGTCCACGAAATGCAGCCCATTCTACGCTACTGCAATCTCTTCTCGCTCGCTGCGCACCATCATCCCGACAGCTCACCTCTCTCTCCTTCCTCCGTTCCCATCAACGAAAGAGAAAAAAAAGTTACCTCCTTCCGGCCCGGCCGTCCGGCGAGATGCGCCGCCTTCCCGCCGCCCCTCCCCGCCCACTCCTCCACCCGCGCATCTCCCCGGCGCCTTCCTCCCTCGGAATCCTGCGCCACCATGATCGAGTGGCGATGTCGAGGACCACCCCTGTGGTATGCTGCTCCTGCTTCCTCCCAAATCGGAAGCCCGGGACCGAATCCGACCCCCTCCGATCCCGGCCGGCCGATCGGGTCCGGGAGCCCGCAATGGCGCGGGCGAATCCCGCGGCCGCGACCGGCGGCGGCGGGGGCGAGGCGTCCCCGTCGCCTGAGGGCGGCAGGAGCCCGCTGGCCCCGCTCGCGGAGCTGTGGCGCCGGACGGTGCAGCCGCTGGGGGACTACGGGTTCGGCAAGCGCAGCGTGTGGGAGGGCGGCGTGGGGCTCTTCATGGTCTCCGGGGCCGCCCTGCTCGCGCTCGCGCTCGCCTGGCTCCGCGGCTTCCAGCTGCGCTCGCGCTTCCGCAAGTACAGCGCCGTCTTCGAGTTCACCCAGGCCTGCGGCATCTGCGTCGGCACGCCCGTCAGGATTCGCGGGGTCACCGTCGGGAGCGTCGTCCGCGTCGACTCCTCGCTCAGGAGCATTGATGCCTACGTTGAGGTGCGCTCTAGCCCTCTTGCTCCTTCCTATTTCAACCAATAATTGATACTAGTATCAAAAGTTCATTTTTTTATTGGCATTCATTGATTAAAATTGTATGTAGTGTAGAATGTAGTAGTATGTGAAATCTGAATACCAAATAGAGTTGCTCATCCCCAAGTCTGATATAATTCCATCTTAAATGGGCTGCATTGTCTTTCCTGAATGCTTACAATCCATAAAGCAACCTTTTGCTGAAATTGAATTATACTTTAGTTTGCTCGAGGAATCGTTAAGTTATATATATCTGTTGTTCCACAATCTTTTCAGCTCTCTTATGCATAACGTTTTACATAAAACAATTCTGGCAGGACAATTAGATTGAGTTTAGCTTTCAATCATCACCCCATCTCAACTACTCCGTATCTGTTCACAACTTATATGCAGTATGTTGACGTGGGTTATACCCCTCTTGCTCCTTCCTACACTACCAAAAGTTCATTTTTTTATTGGCATTCATTGATTAAACTTGTATGCAGTGTAGAATCTAGTACGTGAAAGTCAAATACCAAATAGATTTGTTAATCCCCGAGTCTGATATAATTCCATCTTAAATGGTCTGCATTGTCTTTCATGAATGCTTACAATCCATAGAGCAACCTTTTGGTGAAATCGAATTATACTTTAGTTTGCTCGACGAATCATTAAGTTATACTATATCTGTTGTTCCACAATCTTGTCAACTCTCTTATGCATAACTTTTCATATGAAACAATTCAGTCTGGACAATTAGATTGAGTTTAGCTTTCAATCATCACCCCATTTCAAAATCTGTTCACAACTTAACATCACTATACTCAGCTATGTATCAGCAGCCCATATCTATGTTATGCTCTTATTCTTGAAACCGTGCAAAGGTCGTTGGGCGTTGCTATTACGTATTTTTATTCAAGCGAAGTAACTAGTGGCATTCTAGTAAGTTTGTTATCCATAGTCCCATTTTCCCCTGTTGTGGCCGGTGCTTACATTTCGTTGGTGTATACGGCATATACTTCTCTTTTCTTGTAAATGTTGGATTGTTTTGGAATAAATCTCTGACAAGTAAACTCTTCTATATGTCAGGTTGACGATGATAAAATTATTGTGCCCCGTAATTCGTCGGTTGAGGTGAATCAGTCTGGCCTACTAATGGAGACAATGATTGATATTACACCTAAAGATCCACTCCCTACACCTTCAGTTGGTCCACTCGACACGGACTGTTCCAAAGAAGGTTTGATTCTCTGTGACAGAGAGAGAATGAAAGGACATCAAGGAGTAAGCTTAGATGCACTGGTCGGAATATTTACCCGTCTGGGAAGAGACATGGAGGAAATTGGTGTTCATAAAAGCTTCAAGTTGGCGGAGAAGGTTGCATCCATAATGGAAGAAGCACAACCTCTCCTTTCACGGGTAAATTTTACTGACCAATTCTTGGACAACAGTTTGGGATCTCTCACATGTTCACCACTTATGAAATCTCTGTCAATCCTATGCAACAACAAAGCCTTTTGTCCCTAGCAAGTTGGGTTACGCTAGAGAGGAAACCCAACAGAAACCTTTGGCATCTCTCTGAAACCTATGCATTCTACTCAATACTGCTGAATAGGATTTCATGGTTTAACATTCAAATGAGCCCCACCTGATAAAGTTCCCTGAGGCAGGTCTGCAGTAGTGTTTCCCAAGCCCCGGTACTACATAGATTTGGGAAGAAAGACTTGTTTGACAGATGTATATGATACTGCTATAGTTTTATGGGGGGGGGGGGGGGGGGGGGGGGTGATTCTGCATAAACTGATAGCTTTTCCTGACACGTGGTAGTGCATCTATCATGTCCTAATTTTATGACTATTGCTACTTATATGTAAGCATCGGCATGGTTTTTGTGTATATCCGTCATATGATGGGTATTAGGCATGCCCAGTGTTCAAAAAATCGTCCGATTAATCGGTCATCTAATCGCTACTCGCTGGCTTACCTTGTCGAAAAGGTCGAATCGGCTGGATTAGTCGCCGGCGAGATTAACTGCTCTAGTCCGATTAAAAAATGGCCCCTGCCTTTCCAAGCTGCCTTGCGCACTCTTTGCCACGTGCCGCCGATTCCTCCTACCGCCGCCCCAATACTCGCCTCTAGCGGGAGGATCTAGCTCATCTTGAGCTCACCTGTCGGCCCCTGGCTGCCTCGTCGCCACCCCCAGGAGCAGGAGCCTAGGCGGCCTAATCCACGCGCGAGTACAAGCTCGTCTAGGAGCACAAGGGCCCGACGGCTGGGGCTGGTCTCCGTCGCCCTTCCTTGTTCGGTTAGTCTAGCTGCTTTCCGGTGCCACAGGTCCCCAAAGGATTCTGTTACTTAATTTTAGATGAACTTGCTAGTTAGCACATGAACTTAGGTTGAATCGTCTCGATTACTTGCAGATATGCATCATAGTAGGATACACGAGTTGTTAGATACGCTAATCTACCTACTGCTAAGCCATAGCGGCAATAAATCTCAGCATCAGGAACGTATGTGTGGTTACAAGGCTATGTAGCCGGGATGAGATGCAGCTCAGGACGCGTAAAGTTTCAGCTAACAGAACTCCTCTCACCTCCACAGTTCCAATCCACAAATCCAAAGTATTATGTCCATCCTATTCCTCTCTTTCTCTGGTCAAGTGTTGAACTAGTAGTCTGGTACAAAGCATGATGTCAATTTTATTTTGTATAGAACATGTTGTTCTATATTTATTTGTCGACCTGCTGATATTATATAATGTACGGCCGAGAGGAAGCTGTTATGTATCTGTTTCACACTTGCTGCCTAAATCCGGCCAATGATTTACTATTTTTAAGGAGTCAAGCGAGATCCCACAATTGCTTTTGTGCTTATTTGCAAGTTTTACTTGTTAAACAGAGCACATTTTAATTCTTAGAACCTGCAATTTTGAATAAACCTTGCCGATTAATAGTCTACTGAGTAAATCAGTTAATTGGCCGATTTCCGATTAATCCTTAAACTAAAGCCGACCGAGCAGTTAACGATTATCGATTTCTTGAACATTGGGCATGCCTACCAAGAACATGGTCTATTTGAACTTCTGGAGGTCAAAAATAACTCTTGCAAAACTGATCCAAGCCGTGCATACTTCTGTTGAGCTTGGCTTGGACTGCTGAAAATTTTAAAATTAGGTCCATCATATCGCTATTGCATACCTACCCTGGCTACTGGCTAGCATGCTTGGCCAGCACTGTTTCAGGACCATGTTAAAGAGGAAGGGACCTCCACTCAATTGGAATGTGGTGTTTGATTTTTATTCTCTATTTGCAAAAGCGGGATGGCTGATGTTTCCTACATATGTGCAGCTTTCTCGATCTTAACTTTTTTGTGGAAATAGAGAATTTTGGTGGTCACTACTTGTGCCATTAAGTGCCATATGCATCAACTTTAATGTTTGTGATGGAACAGATTGAAGCCTTGGCTGAAGAAGCTCAACCTTTGCTTTCGGAGGTGCGTGATAGTGATCTGGTGAAGGATGTGGAGACTATAGCTAAAGGTCTGGCTGATGCATCCGGTGATTTAAGGTACTGCTCAACAGCATTACTTGTAATAAATATTCCTTGAACAAATTATATAATAGCTAAGCTTGGCTAAAAATTGCTTTGCATTCCGAAATGCTAAAACTGGAACCAGGATTTTGTGGGAAATGAGTTTGTCTGCATTGAAGATCTTACCAATTGCTGTTTCTGCTTTCCTATAACATTGTTGACAATGCAAGAAGTGCAAATGTTATGGTAGAACCTTCACTCTTTATCTTACTTTTCCGTATTCTGACCATGCAGAAAGTTGAAGTCTTCCATGCTTACCCCTGAGAACAGTGATCTAATCAAGCAGTCTATCTTCACCCTTATCTTTACTCTGAAGAACATTGAGGTCTGTATTTCTGTAGCTACTTTTAGTTTGTTCTGGAACTGAAGATAATGTTGACAATGTTTTGACCCCTGTACCCTTGCTTACTTTCAGAGTATCAGCTCGGACATCTCTGGTTTCACTGGCGACGAGGCGACACGACAGAACATCAAGCTGCTGATCAAGTCCCTTAGCAGACTGTTGTGACCCCTGAGCTGAACAGAGCAGAGTTATGTGTGTGTCGATAAGAATCGAGATAGAAAGGTATGGTGCAAGTAGGCCGTCCAGATGGAGACTGAAGCATCTTTAAGAGATGAAGCTAGTATGTCTGTCTTTTCCTGATTCTTTTTCTGCATTCTTGACATAAGAAGCATCGCTGATTGATTGTTGTTGTCCAGTCATCTAGCTAGGCCCATTTTTGTTTTGTGCAGCACGGTTGCGGTTGATCAAGTGTAAACAAGGAATACACTACTAGTATTGCTTTTTTTTTGCTGGCATCTTCTGTTCATTGGTGGCTGCGTCATGTGTGGCAGTCTGTCGATGACGATCAGGGAAACCTGTCGTGTTCGTCGGCGCCGGCTGTTCGACCTGGCCGATGGCGTCGGCACAATTCAAGCAGCTACTACCTAGGTAGCTCATATCAGCATCGATCGATTCAAACTTTGGACTTCTGCTCTTCACTTTGTGTGGAACGGAATCAAACGCGACGGCGATAGACAGCAACCTGACAACGATACATCGGTTCAGTTTCGTGCTTTACAAAGCGAGGGATCAGGTTTCGTGTCGTGTTCCATACCGTGAGGGATTGGCCTCGGCGACCACACTACACGAGGTGATTTGCAAGTTTTTTCCAAGTTGATGTGCGTGCAAGACCAAGCTTACTGTATTGTACTACCTCGGTTTCAATAAATAAAACTTTTTCTTTTTGAACAATACCGGGGTCCACCCCAGGGGAGATTATATTCAAACACGTGGCGGGTACAAGTTTACAAAGAGGCCTTTTATAACACTTGCCTTAATGAACTTACTATTTGAAGATAAGGTTTCTTTTTTTTTGCGGAAAACACCCTGAAAGATGATGAGAAAACACGATCAAGGATAGCGGGCTCTCCACCACCAGAACGCCGGCGACCTCCAGGCTTTTCAGCCGAGATCAGAGAGGAGTACTCTTCTCCGGCGAAAGGATCCAGCCGCCGGCAACACCAAGGACGCCGGGGACGCACCACTTGGCTTCCTGAGCGTAGCGAGCTCCGGCGACGGATCCTAAGGCCTCCACTAGGGAGGTTGAGAATAGGCCGCCAGTACGGCCGAAGATCACGATGACGACGACGGTCACCGCGTGTTGTGCGCAAGAAGAACTCCCGGGGAACCACCTCCGCATGGCCACCAGACCAACAGACACACGCTCCCATCCCTCGCCACCGGGGCCAGCCGAGAGGAGCAGCGAAGTTGGCTGGCCTCCGCTGCAGAGGAGGCCGAGATGCTTATTGAGGGAGGGCCTCGCAGCTGCGGAGGGCTTCACCACCTCCCACCTCAGGAGCACATGGAAGGATCCCAACGACGATTGCCTGGCGCCGCGTCGAAACGCCAGGTAAGAAGATGACCCTCAGCTGCTTCTCGATTCCATCGAGCTTGCATCCAGTTTCCTCATCCCTTCGCCTTCATGGATGGCTAGAGGTGGAAACCAGAGGAGCAGAGCAACTGGAATCTTGAAACAGCAGGAGAGGACCTTATTGACGGAGATCCCTGAGGTGGAGGAGCTCACCGTCTCCGGCCACCGGAGCTCGTCGAGGAAGAACCACCAGCCCAGGAAGCACCAGATCTGGTCCAGGAGATCTCATGCCCTACTCCAAACTACCAGCAAACTGCTGAAAGACCTAAAACTAATCCTACCAACTACTCCGACGCCATCTCCTTTCCATCTCCAGCCGGCTATTCCGGCGGAGAGGAAGAAGGAGAGGCCCGGTGAGCACGGGGTGGAAGACATGTACTGTAGACGTTTGAGAGCGAGAAGGGGGGGGGGGGGGGGGGGTAAATGACTCGATAACTTATATTTCTTTTTAGAAAGTTAAAATATATGAAATTTGACCAAATCTTTAGAAAAAATTATTAACATGTACGATACAAAATCAATGTTATTAGATACGTATGAAATATTTTTATATGATATGTATGTAGTATTATAGTTACTGGTATTTTTTCGTAAAAGTTTGATCATAGCTTACTAAGCTTAACTTTTCAGAAAAAAATAAAAGTTTTATTCATTGGAACAGAAGGAGTATGAGCGTAGTTCCTCCAAATGTGCACGTACGTGCTCCCTCTGTTCCAAATTATAATTTTTTTTAGATACTGGTCTACATATGAAGAAAATCAGTAAACATACACCATCAAATAAATATGTGTAGATACCTACAATTTGGGATTTTTTTTTGGTAGAAACGGATCGATACTCGTCAACAGTCTGTACTACGTATAAGCTAGCGCCACTCCATTCATTCTGGTTTATGTTTTGTCCATATTCCCTGGCTCAATAATACACTGCTTGATTGCTGCTGGATGGGTCGAACGATGATTGACGATTCGTTCTTGCATGATGCTGGTGGTACTAGTAGTAGTACGCAACGAAGCTTAATTGCTGGACTGGGTTCAGTATCGCTGAAGCAATCTTCCATACAAGAGAAAGACAGTAACCAGCTGTTTACATCAAAGTTTTAACTATCTCTTCGCTATAGCTTATTCATAACACTCTAGTTAAAGATAAACACTTCTAACATTAAATAGCAATCTTCCATACAAGAGAAAGACAGTGTCCGCACTGGCGCGTTGCTAGCCCAAATTTGAGCTGGGCATGCGTCAGCACGGACAGATCGATCACTATGTCAGGCCTCTAGGTGAAGATTTTACCTATTTTCTATCCTCAAAAACCCAAATGGACACATTTGGTCCGGCAGAAATGGACACATTTGGTCCGTATACGTTAGACCTCTGGAGATGTTTGAGGGATGCCAGCCTTTTCTTAGGGTCACGTTGAATTTTGGCTTACATGGAGGATGAGAGAACAAAGAAACAAAGGTCAGTATTCCCTTAACTAAGGAATAATCTCTTACAAAATAAGGGAAACATGTTTTCTTAATTGTATCGTATGCCTTCCCTTATTAACACAATTCTCCACAAAAGTTTAATTAGTTCTTATTAATTGATAGGCATGGCGGTACAAAATAATGCATTGTAAGTATTGCCTTCTCTAGACGACATGAATGGCTATGAAATCTCGTTCTCCACCATTGTACATGCAACTCTGGCGTGGCACGTACAATTCAGAGAAAACCGGCGTGATTCTCGCTGCCACTCCATTTGTTCGTTCGTATCACCATCCTATAATCCTATTATCTTCTCATATCATGAGTTAACGATACGCTGATGCGCCCAAGATCATGCATGTCCACTTTAATTTGCGGATAAAAAGGATCTTGCGTGGCAATACAGTCACGTACTTTCAATCTCTCACGTGGCAGGTCAGGTGTACAGTGCAGTGTACTGGAGTACTCTATACGCAGTGACAGCCTTATTGGCAAAGTACCAAGTACTCCTGCTTCCCTACATAAATGCATGAATTTGAGGAAAGGTTTGCACTAGCAACATGAGAGAATGGCTTGCGCAGGAACTTGGGAAAGGTACGGGTTGACTGAGCTTTTTATTTCTGTCACCAATGGTGGTCGACCCGATTCAATTCGATCGATGAGGATGGCGATTGTGACGGTGATGTGATCCTTCACGAAAACGAGAAGGCCCGGGCGCGCGCGTGCATCGCCTCCATGCCACGATGGTGATTCCCTGTAACTGACGACGACGACGATGATTTGATGAGATGATGCTGGCCCATACCAGCCTTTTTAATTTCGACCTGGTCACTGCCATGCTAGGAGTATCCCCAATATAAATTCACTCAGGTACTACAACTGTAATATTTTCGTACTAACTCATATGGTGACGCGGGGAGGAGGCTCTCATTCCCTTCGAGGCGGCACTCTCGCCGTCGTTCTTCGTCCTTCTTCTGTGCCGAATGTGGCTGCTCCCACCTTTGGCGGAGGTTACGGTGTGCTCCGGCCAGTGCCCAACTTCCAGCCTTTCAAGCCGCACCGGAGACCCTCAAGCGAAGATGTTGTTGGCTCCCGCCTCTAAGCACCAACTGGTCATGTCCCCGGCGGCGCAGAGGTTAGCAGCGTCGAGCTCATCGGTGGTGTGGTCATGGAACTGGACCCGATTGCTTTTTTATTGTTCTTCTCAAGGTCCTTTGTGCAAATTATATGTGCTCGTGTTTGGTTTCCGCTTCTTCTAGGGCCCTTTATGTAAAATGTATTGCCACCACTGTTATGAATGGATAGCTCTCGGCCCTTCGAGGTCGACCGCTTGTTCAAAAAAATATGGTGACACAGGAGGGGGATCGGGCGAAACCCTAGCCATAACGCCCCACACCTCTCCTCCCTCGTATCTCCCCGTCGCCACCGGAGGAAGCCGGCGGGCAAAGCCCCTTCCGACAACAACGGTGGCGGGCTCCCATCTCCGTGCGCGACGGGGCCTCCTCCTCGTCACGTGGTAGGACCTTCAGACGGAGCTTCACGTCGGCCTTGGATAGCGCGTCTCATACAGCAGAGATGGACGCCGGGGCGGCAGCCACAGATTTCTTTGGTGACCTCGCAATCGATGTGGCCACAAGGGCGGCAAGGCGCCTGTTCGGGGGACTCGGTCGGCTCAAAACCCACATCTTCGCTTGGTGCGGTTGTTGGTAGCCGGGGGCTGCAGTGTGGAGGCCTGTCGATTTGCCAAATAAAAGAGGCGGCCATTGACTTATTCTCACGCCAAGATGACGTTCTGTTTGATGCCGACCCTCAGTGATCTGGCCAGTGATGTGTTCCAGAATGCTCAACCGACGTTCTCTATTGGGCGCATGATGCATGTTGATTGCTGGATCGGATGTGTACCCATATTTTTGGCCATGCGGCTTCAAGAGGGATTGGCACAAAGCTTCACTATCGGTTGCCATCATAGGACATGTTGGTTTTCGATTTCCATGGAGAAAAAGAGTGGCGGAGAATGTGGCGGTTGAGATCAGTGGTCTAGTAATGATGGCCGAGTTTCGTGGCGATGAGGACTTCGCCTTTATTTCTTGACTTTCAGCAGCGATATTGGCAAGCGACAGCGGCAGCACATGAAGAGCACAAAGTCTTATCTTTCAAGGTAAAATTCCAAAGTCTGGCATTAGTTGGTTGTATGTGACGATGGCCTTGTTGAAGACAATGTTTTGAGAAGGCAGACTTGATCCAGAGTGAAAGTCCAAAGTCTGGTCTTAATTAGTTATGTATGGCAATAATCTTGTGGAAGACATTGTTTTGGGAGCCCAACATATTGTCTTGGTAGTGGTTTGTGTTGCATCTACGAGGTTTTGATCCCCGTAGCGGGATCTTCTGTTTTTAGTAGCAATGTGAACATCTGTAATGTTTGTTTTTAGGAATTCGTTGTTGGAGAGCCTGTAATTGGTATTTTCGCGATATTAATATATTTCATTTGTCGGAAAAATATGATGATGGAGAAATTGCGCAAAACTGCAGCTCTTGTGATAGAAGTTGCACAAAACAGTGACTCTAATTTGCTTTTGCACAAACTAGTAAATGTAGAAGTAATTTGTTGCAAGAGGATCTATAACAGTGTATTCAACAACTTGGGCCCACCTTACGATCTAACCTCGTAGCCATATGTGGTGACCCAACATACCACTTCACGGTGTAGTATACAAGTCGTAGACATAACACCAATGAAACACCGTTCCTCTAGTATTACATCCATGAGAGTGGTACAATAGAAACATTTGCGGGTCCAAGACATGTCTATAGAATTACACTCTGACTCTTTACAGAAGATCAGCACAGCCTCCTACTTTACAATGAAGTAAAATTGCAAATAAACTCCAGAAGAACAACACGTAGATTACACTTATCCTAGCTCAACCTATAGTGATACTTGGCTTAATTACTACAGAACTATGGATCAACTCTAGCTACTAGGTTCTAGGATTAAGGAGCTAGTTTCCTTCTACTTCTAATCTAGGTTCTCTCCATGGTGGATGTAGTGGTTGATTCCAGTGACTTTGCTGGGAGGGTCTTGTCCCTTGTAGTAGTTGACTCCTCCGTCTTCGAGTTTCACTGTAGATTTTCATTTAATGCCTTCAGATCTAAGCAGGGGGTTCAAAGAAAGGTGAGTATGAGCGTACTCAGCAAGTTCATTATAAGGAAATAGGTGTTTAATGAACTAACTACAACCATGGCCAAGAAAGTCATAGGTAATGCATGTTTTTGTAATCATTTCTTCAAAAGGTTGATTTTATTCTGAAGAGTTATATCCGTCAGCCTTCACCGGGTGTCTAGAACTTCATGGAGTTTCTTTCTGGCCGCGTTCGCAGTTCTAAACCCGGAACAGGGAGTGACAAGCCACAATTCAATACACTCTGCAGAGGAGTGTTATTGTACCCATAAGAGAAATTATCTTTGTTGTCAACCGAGTTGCATGCTCATTCACACTTCCTTGGTGTGAGACCAAGTGTAAGATCCTAGCCAATCACTGTGCTTTCCCGCGACCTCGCATACCCACCCGTTTGTTGTAGCCATGCTGAGTTTAGGTACCGACTTCACCTTGGTCTCTTACCCTACGGCGCATGACCCTTAGACACACCCTAATACCCCTCATAGATACACCAAACCGTGGGAGCAATACGGGGCTCCCTCTGCCAGTCACAGTCAGCCACTGGTAAGGTGTACCCGTTGATATGCGAGAGGAAGAAGAACATCTAACTACTCCATCCCACTCCAGATATTATGGTAACTATGAGTATTACGGTGCAAGAATCATTGAACGACATTTATTTTTAAGTCCTAGATGAGTAACCCAGTGCAATGGTGTTATCACCAGAATTTGACCGAGTCAAAGGTGGGCCGCGATCAAGATGGATTTGAAGAATATACATGGAAGAAATATGTGAATCGGCCTTTATATGCAAAGTGTGGGCTAGTTGGCCCGTGTATCTGTAATATATTAGGATACGTGTCGATTAGAAGATAGAGTTTTACCCGTGCACGGTTAGGTGCACGCCTAAATTAGAAAGTCCCCTGGACTATAAATATGTATCTAGGGTTTATGGAATAAACAACAACCAACGTTCAACCAACCAATCAATCTCGGCGCATCGCCAACTCCTTCGTCTCGAGGGTTTCGCTGTAGCGACATGCTGCCTAGATCGCATCTTGCGATCTAGGCAGCACAAGCTCCACGTTGTTCATGCGTTGCTCGTACTGAAGCCTTGTTGATGGCGAGCAGCGTAGTTATCATAGATGTGTTAGGGTTAGCATAGTTCTTCGCGTAACATGCTATCGTAGTGCAACCCTTGCATGTCTAGCTGCCCTCACACCTATCTTAGGTGTGGGGGCGGCACCCCGCTTGATCATTATTTAGTAGATCTGATCCGTTACGATTGCTCCTTGTTCTACAAGGATTAGTTTAATATCTGCAATAGTTAGGCCTTACAAAGGGGTGGAGGATCCAGCGGCACGTAAGGTGTCGTTCGCTGGCCCTAAACAGGAAGTTCCGGGGATCAACCTCGTGTTGGTTTTTAGGCCTTGTTTAGGATCGGCTTACGATCACCGTGCGTGGCCGCGAGGCCCAACCGTGAGTAGGATGATCCGATTATGCGGTGAAAACCCTAAATCGTCATAGATCTCATTAGCTTTATCTTGATCAAGCAGGACCACCATATATTCGTGCACCTCGTACGAATCATGGGTGGATCGGCTCCCTGAGCCGATTCACAGGATAACCTGAGAGCCGATCGAGGCTCGTATTTAATGTTTAAGTGTATGCCATGCAGGAAACTAAGCGAGGCATCTCCATCACCTTCCTGACCAGGTATAGGTCAGGTGGCACGCCCTTGCATCAGCATCGGACGTGTGACCAGAAGGCTTTGCGGGCCGTCGCTCGGAGGGACCTCAGCCAGCCGCAGCTCTAGGTTGTTCCCGGCTCTACGGTGTTGCCCGTCGCTGCCCGCCGGTGGGTTTCTGACGACAACACATTCTTTCATGCTGCCTAGATCGCATCTTGCGATCTAGGCAGCACAAGCTCCACGTTGTTCATGCGTTGCTCGTACTGAAGCCTTGTTGATGGCGAGCAGCGTAGTTATCATAGATGTGTTAGGGTTAGCATAGTTCTTCGCGTAACATGCTATCGTAGTGCAACCCTTGCATGTCTAGCCGCCCTCACACCTATCTTAGGTGTGGGGGCGGCACCCCGCTTGATCATTATTTAGTAGATCTGATCCGTTACGATTGCTCCTTGTTCTACAAGGATTAGTTTAATATCTGCAATAGTTAGGCCTTACAAAGGGGTGGAGGATCCAGCGGCACGTAAGGTGTCGTTCGCTGGCCCTAAACAGGATGTTCCGGGGATCAACCTCGTGTTGGTTTTTAGGCCTTGTTTAGGATCGGCTTACGATCACCGTGCGTGGCCGCGAGGCCCAACCGTGAGTAGGATGATCCGATTATGCGGTGAAAACCCTAAATCGTCGTAGATCTCATTAGCTTTATCTTGATCAAGCAGGACCACCATATATTCGTGCACCTCGTACGAATCATGGGTGGATCGGCTCCCTGAGCCGATTCACAGGAGATAACCCGAGAGCCGATCGAGGCTCGTATTTAATGTTTAAGTGTATGCCATGCAGAAACTAAGCGAGGCATCTCCATCACCTTCCGACCAGGTATAGGTCAGGTGGCACGCCTTGCATCAGCATCGGACGTGTGACCCCGGAAGGCTTTGCGGGCCGTCGCTCGGAGGGACCTCAGCCAGCCGCAGCTCTAGGTTGTTCCCGGCTCTACGGTGTTGCCCGTCGCTGCCCGCCGGTGGGTTTCTGACGACAACACATTCTGGCACGCCCGGTGGGACAAGCTTCTACATCAACCACATCGCCATCTACATCTGAGATGGCGGACGGCACGCCAGTCACGTACGAGGATCTGACGGACGAGCTCAAGAAGAAGTATGATGAGATCAAAGTCATCCTCGAAGCCGACCTCATCGGCTCTTTCCACAGAACCCGTTCACATGGCATCAGGTGGAAGGGGTTCTCGCCTAATGGTGCACTAGATGGGATAGACCTCTCTGCCCCGTCGGAAGAACGCACCAGGTCCCTGCGGCAGGAGATCAACTACTTGGTGGCTCACTCGCTACACCGCCACTCTGAGAACCTGGTCAACACGTTGGAGCGTGTCGCTCTTCGCGTGATCCAGGAGATCATGAGGCACCAGTACTCGCCGTCAGGACCAGCTCTCGGGACGCATCAAGGAGAGTTGCCACTCCAGTCCCGTCCACCGCTGCCATATGCGTTGGCAGCACCGGAAGTGCCGGCTACACCGGCATTCGTCGTCTACAAGATCGGTGGTGACCCTAGTGACTACCAGTTCTTGCCCGAGGCGCCTAAGGAGATCCCTCACGGGTACACGTGCACGTATGTGCCAGACTGTGGCAACTGGGCACTCACAAACCAGGCCACAACATCAGGGACTTCTGGGAAAACAGGAGGAACGTCAGCGACAGAGCTTGAGAAGCAGACATGGCTAACTAAGTACGCCACCCCGACGAACCTCCAGAGCTCAGCTCCTGCAGTTGGCTCAGAGCTGGAAAAGCAAACATGGCTGGCTAAGTACGCCACCCCGGCGAATCTTCAGAATTCAACTCCTGCAGCCAGCCACGACGGATCAGATCAGTACCATACTGAGAGACCAGTTCGGCATGGTGCCGAAAAGAAGGGCCATCGGCTATTCCAAGCCGTACCCCGACGACTACGAGATGATCCCACTACCACCTAAATATCGGCTCCCTGACTTCTCCAAATTCAGTGGATCAGATGGTTCCAGCTCCATCGAGCACGTGGGCCGATATTTGGCGCAACTAGGACCGGCTTCAGTGTCGGATCAACTACGCGTGAGGCTCTTCTCACCGTCCCTCACGGGATCGGCTTTCGGATGGTACACCTCTTTGCCACCAGACTCCATCCGGACTTGGAAGCAGTTGGAAGAGCAGTTCCATATGCAGTACCATTCAGAGGCTTCCGAGTCTGGCATTGCCGATCTAGCACAACTACGTCAGAAGCGCGGAGAAACTGTGACAGAATACATCCAGCGCTTCAGGAATCTTAGGAACCGATGTTATTCGGTTCGTATAACTGAAAAAGAAGCAGTCGAGTTGGCAGTAGCAGGCCTCGCAACACAGCTCAAGGACATGGCCTCCCAAGCAGATTATCCCTCACTGGCGCACATGGTTCAGAAACTATCGGCATATGAACAGCGCCACCCGGACCTGTACCAAGACAAGTTCAAGCGTGCAGTTGTCCTGGTCGATGCAGAGGAAGACGAAGTTCCTGCGGGAGACCAAGAGGTAGCAGTGGCTGAATGGACTCGGGGAGGAACCCCCGTGTCCTGCAAATGGGTAAAGCCACCAGGCCCGCCCAGGGGGTTTGATTTTGACGTGACCAAGACTGAGCAAATCTTCGACCTCCTGCTCAAGGAGAAACAGTTGACGATTCCTGAAGGTCTCAAATTCCCCACGGTGCAAGAGCTGAACGGAAAGCCATACTGCAAATGGCACAACTCGCTCTCCCATGCCACCAACGACTGCAGGGTATGGCGTCAGCACATCCAAGCGGCGATAGAAAAAGGGCATCTAATTTTCAACCAATACGCCATGAAGGTCGACACCCAACCCTTCCCCGCCGTTAACATGGTAGAGTGCACTTACCCTGAAGGTTGCCAGCCAGGATCCTCGTTCAGCATCAACATGGTAGGACCTGGGAACCACTCTGGCAAAGATGGAGACGAGGGCAGCTGCTCTCATAGCAAGGACACAGAAGAGGCCGCTCCACGCGATCGGCTCTGTCATGATGGCAAGCGCTACGTCACAGAGGGAGAAGTGAAGAACATGAGATATCAACGACCCCTCTCTGATCACCTCCTCAAAAAGTATGTGAGTCAGTATGACCAACGCCGACGATCCAGCGATGATGATGAGAGAGATCGTCTGGCTAGAGAAGCCAGAAGACATCGTCGGCACGATCGCGATGAGGAGGAGCACGAGCGCCGTGCCACAGAAGAATCAAGGGAGCAAGATGACAACGACAGGCACTGGGACTGCCCCTTCTTCAGACACTGCTGGGATTCAGGAATGAGCCGATTGCCCACAATCGGCAATTGCCCAGAATGCAACCAGAAAAAGAAGGAGGCAGCCAACGTGTCTGTGTTCAAGCGCCTAGGGCCTCTCCCTCCACAAAACAAACGTGCTGAGTCCCCTCGGTGGGCAGATCTCGAGGAATCCGAAGACGAGGGACAAGAAGAAGAAAACAGGTGCCATCGTCCAAGGTGGTGCCCTGATGGACTCAGCCGTTCCCAAAAGCGCAGGGTTCAGCGATTGCGCGTCCTGGAGGAAGCCGAAAGGTTATACTTGCATACGCTAAGGAAGGCACGACCTGATCTGGCTGTGAAAGTTCAGCGAACCCTGGACGAAGAGGGTCGTCCACGGAAAATGGAGTGGCGTCCCAAACAGAGGAAAGCCGATGATGAAACATCGGCTGGTACAAACATGGTGCTCGTCCTTCCGACGGAGCTTAGTGCTCCACGATCAGACGAAGCACTCTCAAGCATCGTACCGGTGGAGAAGAAGGACGGCCGATGGCGGGTGGCTATAGATTTTCGAGACCTCAACAGAGCCACCGGCCTGACCGAGTAGCTGAAGCAAAGCGATGAGCAAACGGGGCGGGGCTGATCCTTGTGATCGGCCCCAAAAAATTATGGAGGAGCATTACAGAACCTTCAGTCAACACTTCAATCGATATGGAGGCCGATTCCAGCGATCGGCCAAAATTATCTTCACCACATGTTCTGCTTGTGTTCAACATCGATCTACTGGGCAGCGGCCACGTCGGCGGATGAAAGTCAACACGAATCCTCGCGGAGCCGACGTACAAGTACAGTGCCTTGGCTAACCACAAAGCCGATATCTGCTGTCACCCGGCAGATTCGGCTCGGGGGGCATATAGTCAGATGAACATGTGCAGATAAACATGTGTAAACATGTATGCAGTGAAACATTGGGGGTCGATTAGGAAAAATCGGCCAGTAAAATTTTTTTTTTCACAGTATACAGCCGATGCACGGCCATCGACTCTAGTACAACTGTTATGAGCAGAGACTCAACGGAGCAGGAAGTGGGTCACGAAGAGAGACTCTACTGGAAGAACTCCTCAATAAAATAGTTTGGTGGCTCAGATCCTCTCTTCAAGAACCTCCAAATTCTTTTTGGAAGTATTCAAGGCCGCAACATCAGCGGGGGCAAGTTTGGGGGATCATGACCCTGACCAATATCAAGAGCAGCATGGACGTACAGATCAGGTTAAGGATAGGTTACATCAAATCTGCCATAGGAAAGGAGCCGATCTGATCAGCAAGGCGCAAGAAGTGGACTGAAAAAGCTCGGGGGGCAGCCCACCCTGAAAGTTCCCTGCTCTGGGGAGCCGATTTTGTTGAAATCGGCTGGCTCTGCATCATGACTCGGAAGCCGATAGTGGCACATTTGGTTGGCTCACTGCTGTTCTCACCTTGATGAAGGCTCGGGGGGCAACGGACTGCGTAGATGTTTTGTTCTTAAGAAACCGATTGAGATTTCATCGGCTGGCCCTCCATCATGATCTTCTTCAAAGGGATTGGGCAGGTTTGAAGAGTATCGCTGAATATCTGAATATCCAGAGGTATTGGCTTCAGCGTCAAGTCGTTTCAGCAGCGGTTCTGGGGCTCTTTTAAAGTGACCAAATTCACGATCACTCCGACGTCAAAGAAATGAAGAGCGGATTATGAGGAACCAATGCATCGCAATCGGCTCATTAAATATTGACCGAGTTGACAATCGGCTAAATTAGCATAAAAGGAATCGGCAAAGTCAAATTGGAGAAATTCTTCATTGATAAACAAGATTTCTTACAAAGAAAGAGTCGATTGCTCAAGGGGAGAGGTACAAAAGAGGGATTTGCTGACCAAACTGCTACTATTAGACCTACACTAGTAGATCCTAACTACGGACCGTCGCTGCCCTCGTCGTCGTCCTCGGAGCTCTCATCGGCACTGCTGCCGATGGGCTCCTCGTCGCTGCTCCCGTAGCCCTCTACGGGATCTTCATCCTCCTCATCGTCATCACTGTCGTCGTCGTCCCACCACATGCGGAGGTGTTTTGCCGGTGGGTAACCCTCGAGGGAGTCGTCATCGTCTTCCTCCTTCTCTTCTTCAGAAGAGGGGCAGCCGTCCCAGGGGAACAAGTCATCCTCGCTCTCCGATTCCAGTTCCCCATCGGCTAGGAACTGGAGATCTTCGTCCCCGCTGGTCAGGGACTTGTCGTCCTCGGACCAGACGGAGGAGGCATGGTCCTCCTGGTCCCATTCTTCTGGTGCGCGTACGTCCGGTGGCGTCTCGCGAGAGGAGGAAGACCCATAGGAAAGACCGGAAGAGGAAGAAGAGGAAGAAGACATGGTGGCGCAGGAGGGTTTTTTGGGTGCTAATGCGAAGAGGATGAGGGAGAAGCGAACTGTTTGGAGCGGTTAAATAAAAGGGGATATAGTGGAAATTCAATGCTACAGCGGTTTCCGAGGAAGTGGTGCCTAAAAAAAAAAACTGCCAGGTCACGCGGAGAAGTTGAGAAGGCAAGGCATCATGATGAAGGATACTGCAACAGTTTTGCCACGACATGACCCAACGAAGGAATAGCAGAGTGATTTTGGAATTATCAATTCCAAAACCAGGGGGGCATGTGTTATCACCAGAATTTGACCGAGTCAAAGGTGGGTCGCGATCAAGATGGATTTGAAGAATATACATGGAAGAAATATGTGAATCGGCCTTTATATGCAAAGTGTGGGCTAGTTGGCCCGTGTATCTGTAATATATTAGGATACGTGTCGATTAGAAGATAGAGTTTTACCCGTGCACGGTTAGGTGCACGCCTAAATTAGAAAGTCCCCTGGACTATAAATATGTATCTAGGGTTTATGGAATAAACAACAACCAACGTTCAACCAACCAATCAATCTCGGCGCATCGCCAACTCCTTCGTCTCGAGGGTTTCTACCGGTAAGCGACATGCTGCCTAGATCGCATCTTGCGATCTAGGCAGCACAAGCTCCACGTTGTTCATGCGTTGCTCGTACTGAAGCCTTGTTGATGGCGAGCAGCGTAGTTATCATAGATGTGTTAGGGTTAGCATAGTTCTTCGCGTAACATGCTATCGTAGTGCAACCCTTGCATGTCTAGCCGCCCTCACACCTATCTTAGGTGTGGGGGCGGCACCCCGCTTGATCATTATTTAGTAGATCTGATCCGTTACGATTGCTCCTTGTTCTACAAGGATTAGTTTAATATCTGCAATAGTTAGGCCTTACAAAGGGGTGGAGGATCCAGCGGCACGTAAGGTGTCGTTCGCTGGCCCTAAACAGGATGTTCCGGGGATCAACCTCGTGTTTGTTTTTAGGCCTTGTTTAGGATCGGCTTACGATCACCGTGCGTGGCCGCGAGGCCCAACCGTGAGTAGGATGATCCGATTATGCGGTGAAAACCCTAAATCGTCGTAGATCTCATTAGCTTTATCTTGATCAAGCAGGACCACCATATATTCGTGCACCTCGTACGAATCATGGGTGGATCGGCTCCCTGAGCCGATTCACAGGATAACCTGAGAGCCGATCGAGGCTCGTATTTAATGTTTAAGTGTATGCCATGCAGGAAACTAAGCGAGGCATCTCCATCACCTTCCTGACCAGGTATAGGTCAGGTGGCACGCCCTTGCATCAGCATCGGACGTGTGACCAGAAGGCTTTGCGGGCCGTCGCTCGGAGGGACCTCAGCCAGCCGCAGCTCTAGGTTGTTCCCGGCTCTACGGTGTTGCCCGTCGCTGCCCGCCGGTGGGTTTCTGACGACAACAAATGGAACCACCAAAAACTCATACAATGGTTCCATTGCCCACCACATAGTCATATTCATAATTGTAAAAGTAATACTTTGCTTTTAAATGCAGAGTGATAAGTATAATACTTTGCAAGTAATTTGATAAAAATAATTAAAGTGATATGAGCAAGTGATGAACTTGCCTTTCTTGACTCCAACATTATGCAGGCAAGAACTTCGATACTGGATAACTCCAAATTCTTAACGTGTAAACTTGGTATCATATACAATTCATGTAATACATAATGATACTCATAATAACAACGATGGAACACAAGGAATAGTAGTTGTTATATTCTTAACGTGTAAAGAACAATCGTTAATTTCATCTAAAAAAATCGTTAATTTTAGTACTATAGGACATGGTTAATGATTACTTGTTATATACTTCAAACGAATAACTTTTAAAGAACATGTTACTTAAGGAACAAGAAGTATTTTCAAACAAGGGCTTAGGGCTTCTACGTTTCACTATGCCTTTGCAATGATATTATTAAATAGGTAGTAGTTGTTTCCTAAACAAGATGTTTCATATGCACCTAGTATTTGCAGGATTAAGTTGGGTATAATCATGTAAAGTAAAGTACTAAACATGGTTGCTATTAGGGTTGATCACCATGGTCATACTAAATAATGGTGCATAAGGTTGATGATTTTTAGAATAGAAACTAGGGTTTACAATTCCTTTTCAAGATTTTCACTAAGTAGGCATGATGTAGACTTTTAAATGGAATGAATTTTCTAATCATATAGTAGTTGGATGATTTACTTGAGCATGATCACGTAAGTTAAATCTTTATAGTTGGTTGCTACGTTAGTTGATCAAAGTGGGATTATACCAATGTATGATGATTAATGGTGATGACATGAAAGTAAAAAATTTAGGGTTCCCCATTAGATGGTACTAATTGGTCACATGGTTTATTCAAAATGAAGACATGAAATAACAACTTTATTTCCATTTGGGCTTGAACCATTTTATTAGAACATGATCAAGTGAAAATTTTCTTAGTAATATCTATGAGGATTGGTTAAGATGAATTTATCACCTTGCATAAGGTCCTAGAGTTTCACATAAAATAGGCTTAGGGTTTCATACATGAGGTAACTAGATTTTCATTTTATTTCTCCTATTTTCAAAGGAACAACTTGCTAAGTAAAGTTGAATTTGAGAAACAACTTTTAAATACAATTTAGTAATTTGTTTCACATTTTTCTTTTTTATCATTTTAAGAAAATGGTAATTAGAATTAATAAAATTTAGAGTTTAAATACAAATAATGATAATCTTAATGAAAATATAATTAAATAAAATTACTCTTAATGTTTTATTTATTTATTAAATAATTATTACTCAATTTAGATTTTTTACTAATTATTGATTTTTATTGGAAATTAGGATAAAAGGAAAAGCTTAAATAATAGGGATTTTTATCTTTGTGCCCTCGGGTCCTTAGTTGTGCTCATTTTTTTCAGCCGCTTAGTTTTTCCTCAGTTTTGCCCAAGCCCTTGTCTGAAACCCTCACAAGGAGCTCGGACGGGAGGAATCCTGTTTAGTTGACCGTTGGTTGGTGCTGGCAAGTGGGACGCTGTTGGTGCCCCGCAGTGGACACATCTCCACTTATCCAGATCATCATGGGACCCACAACTTGTCCACGTTAGCACGCTGGACCCACAGCTCACCCAGGTGACCGTTGCAAAATGGGAGCCCGTGCCCATGCCATTGCTTCCCCTTTCTTTCCATGCGCCCCATTGTTCTTCTTCTCCGCTAGCGGCAGCCCTTCTCCGGCAGGCGGGTGATGTCTAGTTTCTCTTCGAACTCCCGTTCTTCATGGCTGCAATATGGACCCGTGCCTTTGATAAGATGCCCTGACTGCCAATGCCAGGAGCATCTGAAGCGGTCGATCTGTAAGACGGACGAGAACGGCAACCGTGGACGTGAGTTCCTTGCATGCGAGAGCTTGCCATATAGAGAGGGGGATAAGGTTAGATCTCGCTCCAATTGCTCTGTTTTCTCTCGATTTTATTGTTATTCCCTCGAATTTGGGATTTAGGGTTCACCTTGTTGTTTTCAGATCCTGAAGAAATGCAGGTATTTCGAGTGGATCGATGTGTACGTTTACAGGTTTCAATTGCAGGAATCAATTGGAACTATTGGGGAGCGCAATTTGGGAGGGGGGACTTGCTGTAGAGAATGCGGCGGATAGAGGAGTCATTCTGATTATGCCTAATGCTCCCAATGCAGAACTGGTGGAAGTGAAGGGAGAACTGAAGAAAATGAACAAGCACTTAAGGCAGTTGATCGAGTTGACGAAGCAAGCTAATCTGATGGCTGGTTTTTTTTGTTGTATAATTGCGATCAGATTCTTATCATTGCTCATCAGGCGCTAGAAGTTGTTACAAGGGATCCCTTGTTATAAATCCAATATTCAGTTACATGTACTTGTAGTTGTTTTTAAAGTTAGTGTGTGCATTCACCAAAATTACCAAAAATAAAGTGTTAGGAAATATAGGAATGCTAAAAATAGTTGATAATTGTTAGAGGGGTGACAAATAATGCATTCACCGAAATCTCACAAATATTTATGTCTCATGTTTATACCAAAATTATACCACTTTTGAGACGTTTCAAATAACCAAAAATATATCTCAAACTATATTCCCTAAAAGAAAAGGAATGCTAAATAAAGTTGATAATTGTTAGAGGTGTGATAAATAATCCATTCACCGAAATCCCCCAAATATGCCAAATATGTATGTCTCATGTTCTACTAAAATTATACCACTTTTGGGCCATTTCAAATTACCAAAACTATATTCCCTAAAAGAAAAGGAATGCTAAAGATAGTTGATAATTGTTAGAGGGGTGATAAATAATCCATTCACCGAAATCCCTCAAATATGTATGCCTCATGTTTATACCAAAATTATACCATTTTTGGGATGTTTCGAACCAAAACTATATCCCAAACTATATTCCCTAAAAGAAAAGGAATGCTAAAGAGAGTTGGTAATTGTTAGAGGGGTGATAAATAATGCATTTCACCGAAATCCATAATATGTATGTCTCTTGTTTACACCAAAATTATACCACTTTTTAGTTTAACATTTTTAGATCGTGGAAAATAATGCATAAATAGAGGGAATATAGTTACGTGGCAAACTCGTTATTGCACATAAATAGAGGGGTGACATTGTTCACCAACAGAGAGAGAGGGGGTGGCAACGAAGAGAGAGAGAGAGGGGTGGCCATGAAGAGACGGAGAGGGGTATACAACCCGCTAGATCAGTGAATCAACGGTTGGTGGAGTCGATCTGTGTGACAACGGCTCAACCAATCAGGATAAATTTGGGTTTCTGTGAGCATTTGTGACAGTACTTGAGGGTAAATTGAGTAGTACTAAGAAACCAAGGGCACGTAAATAGTAAATAGACTAAGGGATTCAAACAAAATAATTACAAAATGAAAAATGTTTGTTTTGTACAATATAATTCATATTGGACTACATCAAATTATTTGCAATTCAAATATACATGAGTGTGCAATTATGGCCTCATTTAGACAAACTATGTTTTGGGGAAGATATTTTGCAAAGGGGTTTGAGTGTTAAACCATGCATCTTCATAGCTACTAGTGATTGAGAAGTGGCAATTTTTGGATAAACTTGGTTTATCTATATTTGTTAAGGTTTCCTATGTGGCAGGTTGCGTAGGAATACTCCATGAGTAGGTGCCACAATGTTTTTATTTTTTCGTATTTTTTTGCGCATGAAATGTCTCAATTAGCTATGTTAATCTCATTTGTTGACTCTCTGTTGACCAACTACTTAAGGGTAAAATTGTGTATATTGCACTTATCAATCTAAGTACTCGAGGGGAAAACTAAGTACAGATAAAATTTATGTATAAGGCTCGAGGTTATAACTGAGTACACCAGACGTCCTAGGGTTAGCCTCGAGTCGCGGTGCACGCTGCAGTCGTGCATAGCGGACGCGTGTTGTGGTACACGCCACCTACGTCTTTATAGAGCCCCTCTTTCTCTCCCTCGATGCTCGCCCACTCTCTCATTATCACTGTAACCGCCTCTCCTGTCCCATCATCTTCTCCACAACCGAAGAAAAAACCCCGAAGAAAACCGCCGGCGATGGAGAAGAATGAGATGCCCATTGTCGGCTCTTCCGATGTAGCCGCCGACGCATCGGCCGTCGTCCCCGTCCAGACCCCTGTCGCTGCTTCCAACGTAGCCGCCGGCGCATCGGCCGCCGCCCCCGTCCAGGCCCCCGTCGCTTGGGACCCGTATGAACCAGTGCCGTACGTCGCACCGGAGAACCCTTACGACACCAGCATTGTCGATGACGAGCCTGAGGTAACCCTTTGTTCCTTTTTTCTTATCCCATTTCAATCCTTTTGTGTTTGATCTAGCGTTATTAGAGTTTGTCTGTTCCTAGTTCAATCCTTTTGTGTTAGATCTTGCGTTATTAGGGTTCGTCTGTTCCTAGTTCAATCCTTTTGTGTTAGATCTTGCGTTATTAGTGTTCGTGTGTTCCTACTTCTAGATCTTGCGTTATTAGTGTTTGTGATTTGCTTTTGTTTAAGATTCGGTTAAATTATGTGAGTAATCAATCTCATCCGGTTAATTTGTGCTGATGATGATGAATATTTGGGCACAAATTGATTCAGGGTCTGGTCAGTGAATAATTGGTGTGTACAAATTTATTGTGCATGATCTTTGGTTCACTGACTCAAATCCTGGATATGAGTGTGTCCAATGTAACTGAGGCTACCTCTTTTTTTGTGCACATATTATCATGCATGATCTTTTGTTTACTCTCTGTTCCATCATCGTTGCAATTGACTCCGTGATTTTTTCCACGATCTTTGGTGCTACGTGACAGGTGCATAGCAGCGACGTCGACAGCGACGACGAGTCCTTCCACATCAAGACTCGTCACATCCTCAGGAGGCTGCAGTCCGGCCATTACGATGGCCACTTTGCTCGAGGCGTTTACAGGTGCCCCTTCTGCAACAGGAAGCTCCGCGCCACTGACTTCAACCGCCTGGTGAACTATGCTGAATCCATTGGCAGATGCAACGCTAGAGTTGGAACGACCGTGAATGTGCATGCGTTCATGGCCCAACACAAAGCACTTGGGATTCACCTGCGAACCTCCAAGCGAGTCACAAGCACTACCTAGAGGCGTTGAACGTGCCTACTGCACTCTGTGTATGTGACTAATCTTTCTGTAGAGCAGCTTAAATTTATGTAAAATGTAGCTTATGTTGGATCCATCGGTAGTACTGTTGGATCTGTCATTAATATATCTATGCTATGTTGGCTACTGTATGCAGTTTATCCTATATTTTCTCTGAATTTGTGCCCTAGATTTCCTACCTGATTGGGTAAAAACGAAGGCATAAAGAAATGAATGGCGTTAAAAAATAGAAGGAGAAGTTGATCTAGATTTTCTACCAATTTGGGCAATCAAGCATGAATGAGATCGAGCGAGAGAAAGGAAAAAGTGCATTGAAAACTGCTAATCTAGCGAAAGAGACAGAAACCACTCGTGCCCATGTCCCGGACCCACATGGCTCCACACGCTACGGCCCCACAAGCTACGGCCTCCGCTCCGCTTGTATGAAAAAACACGGTCTCATCCTGTCCCACGCAGTCCCTTTCTACCAGCCCACATGACGCGGCCCCACACGACGCGGCCCCACTCGTCAGCACGGAACGGTCAACTGAACGAGATTTCTCCCATCCGAGCTCCTCGTGAGGGTTTCAGACAAGGGCTTGGGGAAAACTGAGGAAAAACTAAGGAGCTAGCTGGGGAAAACTGAGTACAACTAAGGACCCGAGGGCACGAAAATAGAAATCCCTAAATAATAAGTGCTACATATTTAATAAAATATAAAGTTTTTGAGATTATATTTTTAGTGGACATATATTATTTTCCTGAACATTTTGATATCTTATTTGTATTTTTATGATTTGAAATGGATTTGATATGAATTTGCAAAGTACGAATAGTTTTCTGGATCTTTAAACTATACATGAAAAACTATTTGTACTGATTCGTTTCTAGTCCTAAACACTGACTGGTGGGGCTTAGGTCCACGTCGGCTGCCACACATGCATGCCTAGTCAATGTTGACTGCGGTGTTTGACCTCACCACCGTGGTAACGCAGGCGACCAGGTGATGACGGCGCCGCCGATCTACTACTCTCGGGGACGGGCAACACCAGGCATAATGGAACCGGTATAACAAGAGGAAGCTACTAGTGGTGGTGCCTTTGTAAGAGGTCCACCGGAACATCGCCGACGATCATGTCTGTGGTGGCGCAACTCCGGCCATTGTCGGAAATACGATATAGATGATGCGAAGATTCAAAATTAGGCTCTATAAATTCATACGCTCACCCTCAAGATGAAGGACTGCTCGATGAAGACAGTGTTGGCCAGAGACAAGCTCTCCGATGAGAAATCCGATGAACACCTGAGAACGTGCAACACCAGGCTTAATCGAACCGGTAAAACAAGAGGAAGCTACTAGTGGTGGTGCCTTTGTAAGAGGACCACTGGAACATCGCCGACGATCATGTCTGTGGTGGCGCAACTCCGGCGATTGTCGGAAATACGATATAGATGATGCTAAGATGCAAAAGTAGGCTCTATAAATTCATACGCTCACCCTGAAGATGAAGGACTGCTCGATGAAGACAGTGTTGGCCGAAGACGAGCTCTCCGATGAGAAATCCGATGAACACCTGAGAAATGGAATGCTCAAATTCATCCGAATGAGCACGCCGCTCTCGATTCCTTCTACCAAGATGATCAGAACACTCATGCGCTTCTCATGGACTACCTCTTAGTCCTTGGGATGGCCTCCTCCGATGGTGTCGTGCTCGACTCCGGCGGCTACTGTTAGATTGTGATGAGAGATAGAGAGGGAATGAGAGAAATTGGGATGGCGGCGTAGGTAGATAGGGCTTCGGGGGTTTGATACATCTCCGACGTATCGATAATTTCTTATGTTCCATGCCACATTATTGATGATATCTACATGTTTTATGCATACTTTATGTCATATTTATGCATTTTCCGTCACTAACCTATTAACGAGATTCCGAAGAGCCAGTTGCTGTTTTCTGCTGTTTTTGGTTTCAGAAATCCTAGTAAGGAAATATTCTCGGAATTGGACGAAATCAACGCCCAGGGGCCTATTTTCACACGAAGCTTCAAGAAGACCGAAGGAGTCACGAAGTGGGGCCACGAGGTGGCCACACAGCAGGGTGGCGCGGCCCAAGCCCTGGCCGTGCCGACCTAGCGTGTGGGGCCCCCGTGACGCCTCCTGACCTGCCCTTCCGCCTACTTATAGCCTTCGTCGCGAAACCCCTAGTACCGAGAGCCACGATACGGAAAACCTTCCAGAGACGCCGCCGCCGCCAATCCCATCTCGGGGGATTCAGGAGATCGCCTCCGGCACCCTGCCGGAGAGGGGAATCATCTCCCGGAGGACTCTTCACCGCCATGGTCGCCTCCGGAGTGATGAGTGAGTAGTTCACCCCTGGACTATGGGTCCATAGCAGTAGCTAGATGGTCGTCTTCTCCTAATTATGCTTCATTGTCGGGTCTGGTGAGCTGCCTAACATGATCAAGATCATCTATCTGTAATGCTATATGTTGTGTTTATTGGGATCCGATGGATAGAGAATACTATGTTATGTTGATTATCAATTTATATCTATGTGTTGTTTATGATCTTGCATGCTCTCCGTTATTAGTAGAGGCTCTGGCCAAGTTTTTACTCTTAACTCCAAGAGGGAGTATTTATGCTCGATAGTGGGTTCATGCCTCCATTAAATCTGGGACAGTGACAGAAAGTTCTAAGGTTGTGGATGTGCTGTTGCCACTAGGGATAAAACATCGATGCTATGTCCGAGGATGTAGTTATTGATTACATTACGCACCATACTTAATGCAATTGTCTCTTGTTTGCAACTTAATACTGGAAGGGTTTCGGATGATAACCTGAAGGTGGACTTTTTAGGCATAGATGCATGCTGGATAGCGGTCTATGTACTTTGTCGTAATGCCCAATTAAATCTCACTATACTCATCATATCATGTATGTGCATGGTCATGCCCTCTCTATTTGTCAATTGCCCAACTGTAATTTGTTCACCCAACATGCTATTTATCTTATGGGAGAGACACCTTTAGTGAACTGTGGACCCCGGTCCATTCTTTTAATCGAATTCAATCTACTGCAATACTCGTTCTACTGTTTTCTGCAAACAATCATCATCCACACTATACATCTAATCCTTTGTTACAGCAAGCCGGTGAGATTGACAACCTCACTGTTTCGTTGGGGCAAAGTACTTTGGTTGTGTTGTGCGGGTTCCACGTTGGCGCCGGAATCCCTGGTGTTGTGCCGCACTACATCTCGCCGCCATCAACCTTCAACGTGCTTCTTGGCTCCTACTGGTTCGATAAACCTTGGTTTCTTACTGAGGGAAAACTTGCCGCTGTACACATCACACCTTTCTCTTGGGGTTCCCAACGGACGCGTGCTGTACGCGTATCAAGCAGATTTTCTGGCGCCGTTGCCGGGGAACTGAAGAAAAGCTACACCACAAAGACTTCTAACTCCCACGTCAACTACACGCCATCAAAGAATTTCTGGCGCCATTGCCGGGGAGATCAAGACACGCTGCAAGGGGAGTCTCCACATCCAATCTCTTTACTTTGTTTTTGTCTTGCTTTATTTTATTTACTACTTTGTTTGCTGCGTTATATCAAAATACAAAAAAAATTAGTTGCTAGTTTTACTTTATTTACTGTCTTGCACTCTATATCAAAAACACACAAAAATTAGTTACTTGCATTTTACTTTTGTTACCATGTCTAGCTCTGGACCTGTTACTTCTTCACCTGAGGAATTAGTCTTCACTTTTAAACAAGGGGATGAGGAGAGTTTTAAAGATGCTTGGTCCAGAATTTTTACTTCTTATCGTAAAGCTGAACCTCAAATGACTCTAAGTTTGCTCCTTAGTAACTTTTATTTTGGTCTTATGATTCGCTATAGATATGCCTTGGATGCTGTAGTGGGAGGAGATTTCCTTCATTGCAATGGGGATCAAGCTTTTAATGCCATAAAGAAGTTGGTTGCATCACATGATTCAGCTAATAACTTTGATTCAGCCCTTATTAGCATTTATAATAGATTAAACACTCTTGAGACAAGTGCATCTCGCTTGAACGAAAATTATAGATACGTTCGTAACCGTCTTGATCAAGTTTTAGTGAACTCTGAACCTTCATTATGGGATCCTACTATTAAAGTTGTTATCGGTGATCAAACTCTTCATGCCAATTGTGATATTATGTCTGAATTTTGCCTTATGCCTAAGAGTATTCATGAATCTTTAGCACTTTGGGGATTCGTTGAAGGGGGAGAAGGAATAACTCTTATTGATAACTCTGTTGTAATTCCCATGGGAATAGCTGCAGGTGTGAATACAACCATTCTTGGAAGAACAATATCCATTGATTATCTTGTTATTGAATGTGTAGGAACAGGACAAATCACACTCGGAAGATCCCTGCTGAAACTATTGGGAGCAGTCATAGATATGGGAGAAGGCACCCTGAAATTCACCTCTACACCGGGGGGAAGACATGTATTCCCTAAATCAAAGAGTAAGAAAAAGAACAAGAAAGGTAAGGGTAAATCCCAAGGTAATGTTGATGCATCATCTCTTGATAACACTTGATACACACTTTCTGCGCCTAGCTGAAAGGCGTTAAAGAAAAGCGCTTATAGGAGACAACCCATGTTTTTACTACAGTACCTTTATTTTATATTTGAGTCTTGGAAGTTGTTACTACTGTAGCAACCTCTCCTTATCTTAGTTTTGTGCATTGTTGTGCCAAGTAAAGTCGTTGATAGTAAGGTTCATACTAGATTTGGATTACTGAAACAGATTTCTTTGCTGTCACGAATTTGGGCCTAATTCTCTGTAGGTAACTCAGAAAATTATGCCAATTTACGTGAGTGATCCTCAGATATGTACGCAACTTTCATTAAATTTGAGCATTTTCATTTGAGCAAGTCTGGTACCTCAATAAAATTCGTCTTTACGAACTGTTCTGTTTTGACAGATTATGTCTTTTATTTCACATTGCCTGTTTTGCTATGCTTGATGGATTTTTCTATTCCATTGACTTTCAGTAGCTTTGTGCAATGTCCAGAAGTGTTAAGAATGATTATGTCACCTCTGAACATGTAAATTTTAATTGTGCACTAACCCTCTAATGAGTTGTTTTGAGTTTGGTGTGGAGGAAGTTTTCAAGGATCAAGAGAGGAGGATGATACAATATGATCAAGGAGAGTGAAAGCTCTAAGCTTGGGGATGCCCCGGTGGTTCACCCCTGCATATTTCAAGAAGACTCAAGCGTCTAAGCTTGGGGATGCCCAAGGCATCCCCTTCTTCATCGACAACATTATCAGGTTCCTCTAGTGAAACTATATTTTTATTCCATCACATCTTATGTACTTTGCTTGGAGCGTCGGTTTGTTTTTGTTTTTGTTTTTGTTTGAATAAAATGGATCCTAGCATTCTTTGTGTGGGAGAGAGACACGCTCCGCTGTTGCATATGGACAAATATGTCCTTAGGCTTTACTCATAATGTTCATGGCGAAGATTGAATCTTCTTCGTTAATTTGTCATATGGTTGGAAACGGAAAATGATACATGTAGTAATTGGTAAAATGTCTTGGATAATGTGATACTTGGCAATTGTTGTGCTCATGTTTATGCTCTTGTATCATATACTTTGCACCTATTAATGAAGAAATACATAGAGCTTGCTAAAATTTGGTTTGCATAATTGGTCTCTCTAAGGTCTAGATAATTTCTAGTATTGGGTTGAACAACAAGGAAGACGGTGTAGAGTCTTATAATGTTTACAATATGTCTTTTATGTGAGTTTTGCTGCACCGGTTCATCCTTGTGTTTGTTTCAAATAACCTTGCTAGCCTAAAACCTTGTATCGAGAGGGAATACTTCTCATGCATCCAAAATCCTTGAGCCAACCACTATGCCATTTGTGTCCACCATACCTACCTACTACTTGGTATTTCTCCGCCATTCCAAAGTAAATTGCTTGAGTGCTACCTTTAAATTTCTATCCTTTACCTTTTGCAATATATAGCTCATGGGACAAATAGCTTAAAAACTATTGTGGTATTGAATATGTACTTATGCACTTTATCTCTTATTAAGTTGCTTGTTGTGCGATAACCATGTTCCTGGGGACGCCATCAACTACTCTTTGTTGAATATCATGTGAGTTGCTATGCATGTCCGTCTTGTCTGAAGTAAGGGAGATTTACCGCTAGAATGGTTAGAGCATGCATAATGTTAGAGAAGAACATTGGGCCGCTAACTAAAGCCATGATCCATGGTGGAAGTTTCAGTTTTGGACAAATATCCTCAATCTCATATGAGAAAATTAATTGTTGTTGAATGCTTATGCATAAAAGAGGAGTCCATTATCTGTTGTCTATGTTGTCCCGGTATGGATGTCTAAGTTGAGAATAATCAAAAGCGAGAAATCCAATGCGAGCTTTCTCCTTAGACCTTTGTACATGCGGCATAGAGGTACCCCTTTGTGACACTTGGTTAAAACATATGTATTGCGATGATAATCCAGGTAATCCGAGCTAATTAGGACAAGATGCGGGCACTATTAGTATACTATGCATGAGGCTTGCAACTTGTAAGATATAATTTACATGATACATATGCTTTATTACTACCGTTGACAAAAAAAATTCTTGTTTTCAAAACCAAAGCTCTAGCACAAATATAGCAATCAATGCTTCCCTCTGCGAAGGGCCTTTCTTTTACTTTTATGTTGAGTCAGTTCACCTATTTCTCTCCACCTCAAGAAGCAAACACTTGTGTGAACTGTGCATTGATTCCTACATACTTGCATATTGCACTTGTTATATTACTTTGCATTGACAACTATCCATGAGATATACATGTTATAAGTTGAAAGCAACCGCTGAAACTTAATCTTCCTTTGTGTTGCTTCAATACCTCTACTTTGAATTATTGCTTTATGAGTTAACTCTTATGCAAGACTAATTGATGCTTGTCTTGAAAGTACTATTAATGAAAAGTCTTTGCTACATGATTCATTTGTTTACTCATGTCATTACCATTGTTTTGATCGCTGCATTCATTACATATGCTTACAATAGTATGATCGAGGTTATGATGGCATGTCACTCCAGAAATTATCTTTGTTATCGTTTACCTGCTCGGGATGAGCAGAAACTAAGCTTGGGGATGCTGATACGTCTCCGACGTATCGATAATTTCTTATGTTCCATGCCACATTATTGATGATATCTACATGTTTTATGCACACTTTATGTCATATTTATGCATTTTCCGGCACTAACCTATTAACGAGATGCCGAAGAGCCAGTTGTTGTTTTCTGCTATTTTTGGTTTCAGAAATCCTAGTAAGGAAATATTCTCGGAATTGGACGAAATCAACGCCCAGGGGCCTATTTTCACACAAAGCTTCCAGAAGACCGAAGGAGTCACGAAGTGGGGCCACGAGGTGGCCACACAGCAGGGCGGCGCGGCCCAAGCCCTGGCCGCGCCGACCTAGCGTGTGGGGCCCCCGTGACGCCTCCTGACCTGCCCTTCCGCCTACTTATAGCCTCTGTCGCGAAACCCCCAGTACCGAGAGCCACGATACGGAAAACCTTCCAGAGACGCCGCCGCCGCCAATCCCATCTCGGGGGATTCAGGAGATCGCCTCCGGCACCCTGCCGGAGAGGGGAATCATCTCCCGGAGGACTCTTCACCGCCATGGTCGCCTCCGGAGTGATGAGTGAGTAGTTCACCCCTGGACTATGGGTCCATAGCAGTAGCTAGATGGTCGTCTTCTCCTAATTATGCTTCATTGTCGGGTCTTGTGAGCTGCCTAACATGATCAAGATCATATATCTCTAATGCTATATGTTGTGTTTGTTGGGATCCGATGGATAGAGAATACTATGTTATGTTGATTATCAATTTATATCTATGTGTTGTTTATGATCTTGCATGCTCTCCGTTATTAGTAGAGGCTCTGGCCAAGTTTTTACTCTTAACTCCAAGAGGGAGTATTTATGCTCGATAGTGGGTTCATGCCTCCATTAAATCTGGGACAGTGACAGAAAGTTCTAAGGTTGTGGATGTGCTGTTGCCACTAGGGATAAAACATCGATGCTATGTCCGAGGATGTAGTTATTGATTACATTACGCACCATACTTAATGCAATTGTCTGTTGTTTGCAACTTAATACTGGAAGGGGTTCGGATGATAACCTGAAGGTGGACCTTTTAGGCATAGATGCAATGTGGATAGCGGTCTATGTACTTTGTCGTAATGCCCAATTAAATCTCACTATACTCATCATATCATGTATGTGCATGGTCATGCCCTCTCTATTTGTCAATTGCCCAACTGTAATTTGTTCACCCAACATGCTATTTATCTTATGGGAGAGACACCTCTAGTGAACTGTGGACCCCGGTCCATTCTTTTAATCGAATTCAATCTACTGCAATACTTGTTCTACTGTTTTCTGCAAACAATCATCATCCACACTATACATCTAATCCTTTGTTACAGCAAGCCGGTGAGATTGACAACCTCACTGTTTCTTTGGGGCAAAGTACTTTGGTTGTGTTGTGCAGGTTCCACGTTGGCGCCGGAATCCCTGGTGTTGCGCCGCACTACATCTCGCCGCCATCAACCTTCAACGTGCTTCTTGGCTCCTACTGGTTCGATAAACCTTGGTTTCTTACTGAGGGAAAACTTGCCGTTGTACGCATCACACCTTCCTCTTGGGGTTCCCAACGGACGCGTGCTGTACGCGTATCAAGCAGATTTTCTGGCGCCGTTGCCGGGGAACTGAAGAAAAGCTACACCACAAAGACTTCTAACTCCCACATCAACTACACGCCAACAGGGTTCTACTCGTGGCTTTATAGATCATGTTGAGGTCGGGAGTGACGCCACTGCGGCAAGGACGACGGAGATACTCCAGCGGGGACGGTGTGTTCTGCGGGCGCAAATCTTGACGTAGAGATGATGAGGATGAACATGTGGAAGATAAGGATGAATCCTCAGGAGGTCAACTGCGTTCTGGCGGACAACATCGGCGGCGGTGACGGAGCTCACCGCAGTGTCGGCCGGATAGAGGTGGACGACGACCTTGTCCCTCCTCCAAAATATCTGGGACGAAATGGTATGGTCTTCTCCTGAGCTCACCGCAGCGCCGTACCCCCGGAGGGATGATACACGTGAACACACGCAACTAGGTATAACCTAAACTTTAGTCTAAACTTGTTCTATCTAACCCTAACTGTCCCTTCACCTTATATGAGGGGGTGGTGGCCGGCCAGCCCTAGTGGGCCTCCCTAACTTGGTTTGGACAGGCCCAAACTGTTGGAGATATGCCCAAGAAGCAATAATAAAGTGGTTATTATAATATATCTTTGTGTTTATGATAAATGTTTGCATACCATGCTATAATTGTATTAACCGAAACATTGATACATGTGTGTTATGTAAACAACAAGGAGTCCCTAGTAAGCCTCTTGTATAACTAGCTTGTTGATTAATAGATGATCATGGTTTCGTGATCATGAACATTGGATGTTATTAATAACAAGGTTATGTCATTGGATGAATGATATAATGGACACACACCCAAATGAGCGTAGCATAAGATCAAATCATTAATTTCAAATTGCTATAAGCTTCCGATACATAGTTACCTAGTCCTTCGACCATGAGATCATGTAAATCACTTATACCGGAAGGGTACTTTGATTACACCAAACGCCACTGCGTAAATGGGTGGTTATAAAGATGGGATTAAGTATTCAGAAAGTATGAGTTGAGGCATATGGATCAAGAGTGGGATTTGTCCATCCCGATGACGGATAGATATACTCTGGGCCCTCTCTGTGGAATGTCGTCTGATTAGCTTGCAAGCATGTGACTAGTTCACAAGAGATGATATGCCACGGTACGAGTAAAGAGTACTTGTCAGTGATGAGGTTGAACAAGGTATGGAGATACCGATGATCAAACCTCGGACAAGTAAAATATCGCGTGACAAAGGGAATCAGTATCGTATGTAAATGGTTCAATCGATCACTAAGTTATCGTTGAATATGTGGGATCCATTATGGATCTCCAGATCCCGCTATTGGTTATTGGTCGGAGAGGAGTCTCGACCATGTCTGCATAGTTCACGAACCGTAGGGTGACACACTTAAGGTTTGATGTTGTTTTAAGTAGATATGGAATATGGAATGGAGTTCGAATTTTGTTCGGAGTCTCGGATGGGATCCAGGACATCACGAGGAGGTCCGGAATGGTCTGGAGAATAAGATTCATATATAGGATGTCACTTTCCAGGTTTAGAAATGATCCGGTGCATTTATGGAAGGCGCTAGAATGTTCTAGAACTTTCAGGAAGAAATCACCATGGAAGGTGGAGTCCCGGTTGGACTCCACCAACCCTAACCAGCCAACCAAGTGGGAAGGTGGAGTCCATGGTGGACTCCACCTCCTTGGCCGGCCAACAAGGAGGGAAAGGGAGGAGTCCCTGTCCCCCTAGGTTTCGTCCATATGGAAGGTTTTGAATTGGGGTCTTATTCGAACCTTTGGGCAAACCTTAGGGATTCCACCTATATAATGAGGAGGAGAGGGAGGGGGCTGGACACACCTGGCCGCATGATGACCCACAAGTATAGGGGGTGTATCGTAGTATTTTCGATAAGTAAGAATGTCGATCCCAACGAGGAGCAGAAGGTGTTGACAAGCAGTTTCGATGAAGGATTCACTGTAAATGCTCACAGACAAGTATTCAGGGGGTTTTGATGTAGCAGATGAATAAAGTACGAGTAAGTAAAGTGCGAGAGTAATAATTGCAGCGAGTGGCCCAATCCTTTTTAGCACAAAGGACAAGCTGGTTTGTTTACTTATAATGACCAAACGTTCTTGAGGACACACGGGATTTTAGTCTAGTGTTTTCGCTACATATGGCTAATTAATCTTCATTGTTTTGATAAGTGTGTTGTGTGGGTGAACCTATGCTAATGCACCGCCCTTCCTAGGACTAATACATACTTGTGATTATACCCCTTGCAAGCATCCGCAACTACAAGAAAGTAATTAAGATAAATCTAACCACAGCCTTAAACTCTGAGATCCTGCTATCCCTCCTGCATCGATGTACCAACGGGGGTTCAGGTTTCTGTCACTCCGGCAACCCCGCAATTGGAAAACGAGTACAAGATGCATTCCCCTAGGCCCATAAAGGTGAAGTGTCATGTAGTCGACGTTCACATGACACCACTAGAAGAATAACACCACAACTTAAATATCATAACATTGAATATTACTCAACCATAGTTCACTACTAACATTTAGACTTCACCCATGTCCTCAAGAACTAAACGAACTACTCACGAGACATCATATGGAACATGATCAGAGGTGATATGAGTGAATAACAATCTGAACATAAACCTTGGTTCAATGGTTTCACTCAATAGCATCAATAACAAGTAGAAATCAACACCGGGAGAGTTTCCCCTATCAAACAATCAAGATCCAACCCGAATTGTTACAGCGGTGACGATGTGCAGCGGTGGAGACGGCGGTGATGATGATGTAGATGATGATGATGGTGATGGAGATGATGTCCAGCTCGATGACGGTGACGATGGCGTCGATTTCCCCCTCCGGGAGGGAATTTCCCCAGCGGATCTCAGCCTGCCGGAGAGCTCTTTTCTCCCTGGTGTTCTCCGCCCCGCGGAGGCGGCTGTGACTCTTCGCGACTATCCCCCTGGAGCTTAGGTTTTCGAGACGAAGAAGTACGCGAAGGAGAGGAGGCCAGAGGGGGCTGTGGGCCCCCTCCCCATAAGGCGGCGCGGCCAGGACTTGGCCCGCGCCGGCCTGTGAGGTGGGCCCACGGCGGCCCTCCTCGGCTCCCCCTTTTGGCTCCCTTCGTCTTCTGGAAAAATAGGAATTTTCATATAATTTCCGTCAATTGTTGATCTTCCGAAATATTGCATTCTGACAGCGCTTTTTCCAGCAGAATCCTGACTCTGGAGCGCGATTCTCCAATAATCATGAAACATGCAAAATAGATGAAATAACATAAGTATCACTTCTAAATGTGAAATATATCAATGAATAACAGTAAATTATGATATAAAATAGTGATGCAAAATGGACGTATCAACTCCCCCCAAGCTTAGACTTCGCTTGTCCCCAAGCGAAACTGAACTCGGTAAACAGGACCACATGTTTATGGAGTGAAGAGTCGATAAATAAAATACGGACAAGAAGCATCATATTCATTCACACAAGACATTCTAGTAAACAACTTCCTCATATAATTCAACTTGAAACAAGTAGAAGGTAATCACAAATAAAGGTGCATAAGAAATCATAATTGGTGATGGCAAACTTCGTTCTTGGTCAGAGAACAATTAATAGATTATACTTATCTATCGAGCAGCGCTCTTATGTTAAAGTTTATATGGCACAACTTGCATACTCAATCATAATAATCTCCTCATAATCATTGATAACTTTCAAAGCTATATTCATTCAGATAAAACTTGTACTAAACAAGGAAGAATAAAATACATGATGAAGTAAATCACAATATAATGGTTTGATCATAACAACTCAAATGCTTGCTTGAGATGGAGGGAAATAGGTTTACTGACTCAACATAAAGTAAAAGACAGGCCCTTCGCAGAGGGAAGCAGGGATTAAATCATGTGTCAGAGCTTTTTCAGTTTTGAAATCATATAAAGAGAATAAAAGTAACATTTTGAGAGGTGTTTGTTGTTGTCAACGACTGGTAGCGGGTACTCTAACCCCCTTGCCAGACAAACTCTCGAAGAGCGGCTCCCATAAAGTTTTATTTTAGGTTGGCACTCCTTCCAACCTTTGCTTTCACAAACCACGGCTAACCGAATCCTCGGGTGCCTGCCAACAATCTCATACCATGAAGGAGTGCCTTTTATTTTAGTTTTATTTAGATGACACTCCTCCCCTCCTTTGCTTTCTCAAACCATGGCTAACCAAATCCTCGGGTGCCTTCCAACAATCACATACCATGGAGGAGTGTCTATTTGTAAAATTATGAAGGTTAATTAATCGGGGCTGGGAACCCCATTGCCAGCTCTTTTTGCAAAGTTATTGGATAAGTGGATGAAGCCACTAGTCCATTGGTGAAAGTTGCCCAACAAGATTGAAAGATAAAACACCATATACTTCCTCATGAGCTATAAAACATTGACACAAATAAAAGATAGTAAATTTTGAATTGTTTAAAGGTAGCACACGAAGTATTTACTTGGAATGGCAGGAAATACCATGTAGTAGGTAGTTATGATGGACACAAATGGCATAGGTTTGGGTTAAGGTTTGGATGCACGAGAAGCATTCCCTCGCAGTTCAGGTTTTTGGCTAGCAAGGTTAATTAGCAAGCACGAGAGTTGGGGGAAACAAACAAATATACATGTGATAGAAACAATCATGCATCTTCCTTGTAAGCACAAACAGTTTTAACTTCAGAATAATAAGCTATGAGCTAACAAGAAAGGAAGACAATGAAACAACTACATGTATTTCTCTTTTCTACTTAAACCTCAAAGTGTTATTGCTATTGACCAATGCTAAGTTTGCCAAAACCAAATAGATTAACTCAATGCTCCCAAAGTGATACCAATACTAATAACAAGATCAATCATATAATAGAGATTGCAAACTAAAATAAGATGTGCAATATGTAAATGATAAGACTTCTCATTAATATTTCATAACGATAACTCACACCAAGGGATACATAGACAACCAACTAAAGGAGAGATACTTCCACACTGCAACCCATCTTATATGATAACTTCCCTACTCATGATATGACACTACTTGATAGCAAAAAGTAAAAGATAGTGATGATGTGATACTGCGGCACTCCCCCAAGCTTGGAACAAACCAAGGGGATGCCAATACCGATGATGAATTACTCCTTCGGTGGTGGTGGTGATGAATCCTTCCCGCGATTCTTACAGATCTCCTTCAGCTTCAGCTTCTCAGTTTGGCAGTTCTGCACTAAGACTCGAAGAGATTCATTGTTATCTGAAAGTGGCGGTGGCAGCCTTGTGATGGGAATTGAGTAATATTCCAGCATTCTATGAAGTTGGTAATTCTCCTCCTGAAGTATCTCCACTTCCCTTCTTAAAGCACGGTATTGATCACAAAACTCATCGGTAACCCGTAGAGCTTCTCCCAACACAGGGAAAGAGTCGGGGCTAGGAGCAGGTGGTAAGGGTCCCTGCAAGTTATGAGAGAAAGAACGTCGAGTGTCAACAGATCCCACCAAAATTTGCTTACTCCCAACGGCTTGTTGCTCCTGTTTTGACGACACCCTCTTCACTTCTTCCTCCGGAAGCCCCTTGCCCTTGTTGTTGGAGGCCATGGTGCTTCTAGATCAAAGACAAATCCTGGTAGAAACAGCTCGAAACAAAACACGTCGAGAAAACGATATACGGACCTCCAGGGGTCCGGGGGGTTATATAGCAGGAATTTGTACGACATAAGGAAAGTACCAGGTCGAACTAGAGTCGGAGAGGGGCGACGAGGTGGCCACCTCATAGGGCGGCGCGGCCAGGCTAGGGCCCGCGCCGGCCTATGGGGGCACGCCCTCGTGCGTCTCCTCCACTCCGTTTCGATCTCGTAATTTTTCATATTTTCCAAAAACAGCAAAAACATTGTTCAGAAAGTAAATCGCGAACTTTTTATTACCAGTACTGTTACCTATTCAAAGTCGAGTTCTGGCGGACTGTAAATTTGACCTTTGCTGAAAGCCTCCGGTGTTTCCACTCGAATAACATCAACATCTTCATTATAAGAATCACCTGAGATATAATGCTTGAGTCTTTGTCCATTCACCACTTGTGTGGCATTGCCTTGGAGAGAGCTAATTTTAATTTCTCCTGAACGATACACCTCCTCGACGACATATGGTCCTTCCCATTTCGAGAGTAATTTCCCCGCAAAGAGTCTGAGACGAGACCGATACAATAGGACTTTATCCCCAATATTAAATTCTCTTTTGATAATTCTTCTATCATGCCATTTCTTGACTTTCTCTTTAAAGAGTTTAGCATTTTCATAAGCTTCACTTCTCCATTCATCTAGAGAACTCAATTGTAACAACCTCTTCTTACCGGCAAGTTTAGGATCTTTATTTAGTTCTCTTACAGCCCAATAAGCTTTGTGCTCTAGTTCTAAAGGTAAATGACAAGCTTTTCCATAAACCATTTTATAAGGTGACATACCCATGGGATTTTTATAAGCAGTTCTATAAGCCCATAGTGCTTCCTTCAATTTACTAGCCCAGTTCTTCCTAGTTTTATTAACAGTCCTTTCCAAGATAGATTTAATCTCTCTATTTGATAGTTCTACTTGCCCACTAGTTTGAGGATGATAAGCGGAAGCAATTCTATGATTAATACCATATCTAGCGAGAGTTTTTCTAAAACCACCATGAATAAAATGAGAACCTCCATCAGTCATAATATATCTAGGAACTCCAAATCTAGGAAAAATAATATCTAAAAGCATTCTTAAAGAGTTCTCACCATCATCACTTTTTGTAGGTATGGCTTCCACCCATTTAGTAACATAATCAATTGCAACAAGTATATGAGTGTTACCTTCTGAAGAGGGAAAAGGTCCCATGAAGTCAAATCCCCAACAATCGAATGGTTCAATAACAAGAGTATAATTCATAGGCATTTCATTGCGTCTAGAGATATTACCAACCCTTTGACATTCATCACAAGATAAAATAAACTTTCTTGCATCTTTGAAGAGAGTCGGCCAATAAAAACCTGATTGTAGAACCTTTTGCGCAGTTCTATCTCCAACGTGATGTCCTCCATAAGCACTACCATGACATTTACTCAATATCTCTTGTTGTTCATATTCGGGAACACATCTTCGCAGAATACCATCCACTCCTTCTTTATATAAGTGTGGGTCATCCCAAAAATAATGCCTCAAGTCATAAAAGAATTTCCTCCTTTGCTGAGCTGAAAAGGTTGGAGGCAAGTACTTGGAAACAATAAAGTTAGCATAATCAGCATACCAAGGGCTATCTCGCGAGCTCACCTTTATTACAGCCAATTGTTCATTTGGAAAACTATCATTAACAGGAACAGGATCATAAGCAATATTTTCCAATCTAGACAAATTATCAGCAACAGGATTATCAGCACCTTTCCTATCTACAATATGCAAATCAAATTCTTGCAACAGAAGCACCCATCTAATAAGCCTTGGCTTAGCATCTTTCTTTTGCATAAGGTATCTAATTGCAGCATGATCAGTATGAATTGTAACTTTTGAATCAATAATATAGGATCTAAACTTATCACAAGCAAAGACTACGGCTAACAATTCTTTTTCAGTTGTAGCATAATTTCTTTGAGCACCATCAAGAGTTTTACTAGCATAATGAATAACATTCAATTTTTTATTTACTCGCTGTCCAAGAACAGCGCCTACAACAAAATCACTAGCATCACACATAATTTTAAAAGGTAAGTTCCAATCAGGAGGTTCAACTATAGGAGCAGTTGTTAAGGCTTTCTTTAGAGTTTCAAAAGCTTCCTTACAATCATCATCAAAAACAAAAGGTACATCTTTTTGAAGAAGATTAGTAAGAGGCTTTGAAATCTTGGAAAAGTCTTTAATAAACCTCCTATAAAACCCAGCATGATCAAGAACACTACGAATACCTTTAACATCCCTAGGATAGGGCATCTTCTCAATTGCTTCAACTTTAGCTCTATCAACTTCAATACCTCTCTCGGAAATTTTATGTCCCAATACAATTCCTTCATTAACCATAAAGTGGCATTTCTCCCAATTAAGAACAAGGTTAGTTTCTTCACATCTCTGCAAAACTTTATCAAGGTTCCGCAAGCAATTATCAAAAGAATTCCCATAGACGGAAAAATCGTCCATGAATACCTCTACAATACTCTCGCAAAAACCATGAAAAATAGCAGACATGCATCTTTGAAAAGTAGCAGGGGCATTACATAAACCAAAAGGCATGCATCTATAAGCATAGGTTCCATAGGGACAAGTGAAAGTGGTTTTCTCTTGATCCTTAGTTTTAACAACAATTTGTGAAAACCCAGAATAACCATCAAGAAAGCAAAAATGAGTATTTTTGGATAACCTTTCTAACATTTGATCAATAAAAGGCAAAGGGTAATGATCTTTCTTAGTAACCTTATTAACTTTTCGATAATCAATGCACATTCTATACCCTACAACTACTCTTTGAGGTATGAGCTCATTATTATCATTAGGCACAACAGTCATTCCTCCTTTCTTAGGAACACAATGCACAGGACTAACCCATCTACTATCAGCAATAGGATATATAATACCAGCTTCAAGAAGTCTTAATACCTCATTTCTTACCACATCCTTCATCTTAGGAATTAGGCGATGCTGATGTTCAACAACAGGCTTTGCATCATCTTCCATATTAATGGCATGTTGGCAAATAGAGGGAGAAATCCCCTTCAAGTCATCAAGAGTATAGCCAATAGCTCCTCGGTGCTTCTTCAGTATTTCCAATAACCTTTCTTCTTCAAACTCTGAAAGCTTAGAACTAATAATAACAGGATATATTTTCTTATCATCAATATGGGCCTATTTAAGATTATCAGGCAATGGTTTTAAATCGAAGACATGATCTTCCTTTGGTGGTGGTGTTGTACCCAGATCTTCTACCGGTAAATCATGCTTAAGAATAGGTTGACTAAGGAAAATTTCATCAAGCTCATTTCTTTCTTCCCTAAAAACTTCACTCTCACTATTCTCCAAATGTTGTTGCAAAGGATTATTAGGAGCAAGAGCAATAGATGCACACTGTTCAACTCTAAAATCATTATTAGGCGAATCAGCTTTATAAGGAGTTTTGGCAAATTTAGAGAAATTAAACTCATAAGATTCACCAGCAAATTTAGTCAAAATTTTCTCTTTCTTGCAATCTATAACAGCTCCACAAGTATTTAGAAAAGGTCTACCAAAAATGATAGGACAATACTTACTAGCAGCAGAACCAAGTACCAAAAAGTCAGCAGGATATTTAATCTTACCACATAGAACTTCCACATCTCGAACAATACCAATTGGAGAGATAGTTTCTCTATTAGCCAGCCGAATAACCACATCAATATCTTCAAGTTAGCAAGAACCAATTTCGTGCATAATCTCCGTGTAAAGCTCATAAGGAATAGCACTAATACTTGCACCAATATCACATAAACCGTAATAACAATGATCTCCAATTCTAACAGATAGCATAGGAACACTAGCTTTCCTAGACATATTAGGATGTGAAACAATATTAGAAGCATCTTCACAGAAAATAATATGACCATCTTCCACATTTTCAGTCACAAGATCTTTAACTATTGTAATAGCAGGTTCAACCTTTATTTGTTCTTCAGGTTCTATAGGTTTCTTTTCACTTTTATGAACCGCACTATTTATAACAGAGTACTCCTTCATTTTAGCAGGGAAAGGAGTTTTTTCAATATAAGCTTCAGGAATAACATGATCAACAGTTTCAACTATAACACATTTATTTATAGATGAATCCATTTTATCTTTATACGGTTCATGATATTTATCAAAGTTCTTCTTAGGCAATTCATAATGAGAGGCAAAAGCTTTATAAAGATTTGCAGCAACTTGAGAATCAAGACCATAAGTAGCACTCATATTACGAAATTTATCAGTATCCATAAAAGCTTCAATGCATTTATAATCATAATTTATACCTGATTCTCTATCCTTGTCGTTCTCCTATCCTTCAGTATTTTCCTGAATCCGATCAAGAAGGTCCCTTTTAAACTCTTCTTTGTTGCGTGTGAATGATCCAGAACAAGAAGTATCCAGCAAGGTCTTGTCTTGAAAAGAAAGTCTTGCATAGAAATTATCAATAATAATATTACCAGGAAGCTCATGAATGGGGCATTTGAGCATTAAGGACTTCAATCTCCCCCATGCTTGGGCAATACTCTCTCCATCATGAGGCCAAAAGTTATATATGCGGTTCCGATCTTTGTGAATTTCACTTGGAGGATAGAACTTAGAATAAAACCGGGGCACAATATCATTCCATTCAAGAGAATCCCCATTATCCAGTAATTTATACCAATGCGCCGCTTTACCAGACAGCGATATAGAGAATAGTTTCTTCCTCACTTCATCCATAGCAATACCTGCACACTTGAATAAACCGCATAATTCATGCAAGAATAGTAAATGATCTCCTGGATGGACAGTTCCATCCCCTGTATAACGGTTATCCACAACACGTTCAATAATTTTCATAGGTATTTTGTATGGTATTTCTTCCTCACCTGGCGCCTCATCCACTACCTTTGCAGTAGTAGTAGATTTTCCAAATAAAAATTCAAGAGAAGATCTCTCCATAATGAATTATATCAGCAGGCAGAAATAAAATCAGCACAAACAGTAAAAGTTTCCCTTACCAATTCCACTTACCAATAGCACTTCACTCCCCGGCAACGGCGCCAGAAAATAGTCTTGATGACCCACAAGTATAGGGGGTGTATCGTAGTATTTTCGATAAGTAAAAATGTCGATCCCAACATGGAGCAGAAGGTGTTGACAAGCAGTTTCGATGAAGGATTCACTGTAAATGCTCACAGACAAGTATTCAGGGGTTTTGATGTAGCAGATGAATAAAGTACGAGTAAGTAAAGTGCGAGAGTAATAATTGCAGCAAGTGGCCCAATCCTTTTTAGCACAAAGGACAAGCCGGTTTGTTTACTTATAATGACCAAACGTTCTTGAGGACACACGGGATTTTAGTCTAGTGCTTTCGCTACATATGGCTAATTAATCTTCATTGTTTTGATAAGTGTTGTGTGGGTGAACCTATGCTAATGCACCACCCTTCCTAGGACTAATGCATACTTGTGATTATACCCCTTGCAAGCATCCGCAACTACAAGAAAGAAATTAAGATAAATCTAACCACAGCCTTAAACTCTGAGATCTTGCTATCCCTCCTGCATCGATATACCAATGGGGGTTCAGGTTTCTGTCACTCCTGCAACCCCGCAATTGGCAAACGAGTACAAGATGCATTCCCCTAGGCCCATAAAGGTGAAGTGTCATGTAGTCGACGTTCACATGACACCACTAGAAGAATAACACCACAACTTAAATATCATAACATTGAATATTACTCAACCATAGTTCACTACTAACATTTAGACTTCACCCATGTCCTCAAGAACTAAACGAACTACTCACGAGACATCATATGGAACATGATCAGAGGTGATATGATGATGAATAACAATCTGAACATAAACCTTGGTTCAATGGTTTCACTCAATAGCATCAATAACAAGTAGAAATCAACACCGGGAGAGTTTCCCCTATCAAACAATCAAGATCCAACCCGAATTGTTACAGCGGTGACGATGTGCAGCGGTGGAGACGGCGGTGATGATGATGTAGATGATGATGATGGTGATGGAGATGATGTCCAGCTCGATGACGGTGACAATGGCGTCGATTTCCCCCTCCGGGAGGGAATTTCCCCAGCGGATCTCAGCCTGCCGGAGAGCTCTTTTCTCTCTGGTGTTCTCCGCCCCGCAGAGGCGGCTGTGACTCTTTGCGACTATCCCCCTGGAGCTTAGGTTTTCGAGACGAAGAAGTACGCGAAGGAGAGGAGGCCAGAGGGGGCTGTGGGCCCCCTCCCCACAAGGCGGCGCGGCCAGGGCTTGGCCCGCACCGGCCTGTGAGGTGGGCCCACGGCGGCCCTCCTCGGCTCCCCCTTCTGGCTCCCTTCGTCTTCTGGAAAAATAGGAATTTTCATATAATTTCCGTCAATTGTTGATCTTCCGAAATATTGCATTCTGACGGCGCTTTTTCCAGCAGAATCCTGACTCCGGTGCGCGATTCTCCAATAATCATGAAACATGCAAAATAGATGAAATAACATAAGTATCACTTCTAAATATGAAATATATCAATGAATAACAGTAAATTATGATATAAAATAGTGATGCAAAATGGACGTATCACCGCACCACCAAAGGGCCCCCTGGCCGGCGCCCCTAGCCACCCCCTCTCTCCCAAACCCTAGCTTCTCCCTCCTCCTTCTTCTCCCGCAGCGCTTACAGGGAAGCCCTGCCGGAGATCTCCACCACCACCGACGCCACGTCGTCGTGCTGTCGGGATTCCGAGGAGGATCTACTACATCCGCTGTCCGATGGAATGGGGAGAAGGACGTCGTCATCAACACCGAACGTGTGACCGAGTACGGAGGTGCTGCCCGACTGTGGCACCGTCAAGATCTTCTATGCGCTTTTGAAAGCGGCAAGTGATCGACTATATCAACAATGAGATCTGATCTCGTAGGCTTTGGAAATCTTCAAGGGTTAGTCTCATGATCTTCTCGTTGCTACCATCTACTAGATTGGATCTTGGCTTGTTATTCGTTCTTGCGGTAGGAAATTTTTTGTTTTCTATGCTACGAATCCCAGCAGTGGTATCAGAGCCGTGTCTATGCATAGATTGGTTGCACAAGTAGAACACAATGGTTTTGTGGGCGTTGATGCTTTTGTTGTTTTTAGTTAGTGTACTTTGCATCTTGCGGGATGGTGGGATGAAGCGGCCCGGGCTAACTTTACATGACCGCGTTCATGAGACTTGCTCCACGCTCGACTTGCAACTTGTATTTCATAAGTGGCTTTGCGGGTGTCTGTTTCTCTCACCATAGTGAAGATTCAATCTACTCTTTCTATTGACAACACTAGTATCATCGTTGTGGTTCATGTTCGTAGGTAGATTGGATCTCACTCGAAAACCCTAAACCACGTAAAATATGCAAACCAAATTAGAGGCGTCTAACTTGTTTTTGTAGGGTTTGGTGATGTGATATGGCCATGATGTGATGATGTATATGTATGAGATGATCATTATTGTATTGTGGCAACCGGCAGGATCCTTATGGTTGTCTTTATATTTCATGTAGTTGTATTTTTTCAAAGTAGTTGTAATAGTTGCTACATGTGGTGAACAACCATGAAGACGGCGCCATGGACCTTGACGCACCACCGACGATGATGGAGATCATGCCCGTCCTTTGGAGATGAAGATCAAAGGCGCGAGATAAAAGGGACATATCATATCACATTATGAATTGCATGTGATGTTAATCCTTTATGCATCTTATCTTGCTTAGATCGCGATGGTAGCACTATAAGATGATCCCTCACATTAATATCAAGATAATAAAGTGTTCTCCCCTCGTATGCACCGTTGCTACAATTCGTCATTTTGAAGCATCTCGTGATGATCGGATGTGATAGATTCTACGTTCACATACAATAGGTGTAAGCCATGTTGCACACGCGGAAATACTTGGGTTTGCTTAACAAGCCTAGCATGTACAGACATGGCCTCGGAACACAGGAAACCGAAAGGTTGAACACGAGTCATATGGATGATATGATCAACATGTTGATGTTCACCATTGAAGCTACATCATCTCACGTGATGATCGGTTTTGGTGTGGTGGATATGGATCGTGTGCCGCTAAACAACTATGAGGGATGTTGTATTAAGTGGGAGTTCATTAGTAATTAGATTAAAACATGAACTAATTATCATGAACATAGTCTGCATAGTATTTTGAATTAAATTTGTAGAATTGGCATCTGTTATCTACCATGCGCTAGTCTTGTAATTGAGATAGAAATACTGTTAAGTCTGACAAGTAACTTTACGGACTCGTACCGTATTGTTAAAGAATCAAGAAATGATTAAGTCCTATTGCAAACTTTTAGTAAACCTCTCATTATTGATTCAAAGAGCAATGGTTTCAATTAGTACATAAAGTCATCTTGTCTCCGTGAAACTTGAAGTTCAAATCCGTTTGAAAAGTAAGGAGCTGGAAATTTTGTTTTCAGAAATAAGCAAGGTATGAGATATATGTGATATCTAAGACCTTATTGCAAGATGATAGAATATAATCTAGTAAGACTACATAAACTCATAAGTTTTATGGGAATGTACGAAGGTTAAAGACGCCAGGCGTCCCAATCCTCCAACTAGTTGGGCACTAACGATATTCGCATATCCATGAAGTGATCGTCCTTAGTATGCACCGTTGCTAAGACTCGTCGTTTTGAAGCATCACGTGATGATCATGTGTTATAGATTCTACGTGTGCATACAACGGGTGCAAGCCAGATTTGCACATGTGAATACTGAGGTTAAACTTTACGAGCCTAGCATGTACAGACATTGTCTCGGAAAGTCGTCATGATTTGATGGATTAAAATTATGAGTGAAATTGTTCATCACATTAAAAGGTTACTAATAGTGAAATCTGGAACACTTGTCATATGATGATCAACTTCAAAGTAAGAACCTCAAGGTTATTGGTATTTGACCAATGGACCTAGAAGTTATTGAAGGTGAAGTGTTTTCTGAAAATGAGGAAAGCTAAAAGAGAAACTACAAAAGATTTTGGCAGAAAGAAAGTAAAGACTAGAAAGTCTAGCTCAGGTGTATATAGATGATATACATGTTATGAATATATTCTTTGATTGGTCACATAATGAAGTTCTTGGGTATTTGTACCAGATTGGTTGGTATGAGATGTCATACAATAAAACGCAATACGAGAATACGATGGTCTAAGTGACCGATAAGGAATATGGTAATAATGCACGTCTGGAACATAATAAAGTGTTATTATGTTTGTCGTTGGCATTCTACCTAGCCCTTAGGATTTATAATAAAGAAAATGAAAACAATGCGTTGTTCAAATTATGACCTTACTCCATGTACGATGGATAAGTTATTATAAATCTTAATGGTGAAACACACATACATAACACTGACGCTAAAATGCCGTAAGGCAAATGATTTGAATTCCACTTATTTGTGGAACCTCCATTAGGTCATGTTAGAAAGGAACGCATGAAGGAACTCCATGCAAATGGATTTTTGGAGTCATTTGATTTTTGAATCATTTGGCACTTGCAAATCTCTTCTAAAGAGAATGACTTAAATACCGTTCATAGGCGACGACACGTCGGGGGACGGGAAGCTCGAGCGCAGGAGGTCACGACACGTCAGGGGACGGGGAGCTAAGGCGCGGCCGGCCATGGCACATGTGAAAGAACATCTCTCACATATTATGTTTTGGAGTGTTTGATGTCAATATATGAGATACACTAATGTTTGATGAAGTGGTGCAGAGATTACATGCATACATGTTTGTGAGTATCTTGTGTGGAAACACAAGTCAAAAGGAAGCTGTCAAGGATTCACCAGGCCGGATAATCCGGGCCGGATATTTGCAAAATATCCGGCCCCCATTTTTTGGCTAAGGACTCAAGGCTTTTTGGCTTTGGCATGAGGCCGGATTTTCACCGGACTTTTGACCGGAATTTCCCCAGGCCGGATTTTTGCACCGGATAATCCGGGCCGGATATTTGCAAAATATCCGGGCCCCAGAATTGTGCTAAGGACCAGAGGCGACGCGGCTCAGTACTTCCCTGGCATGAGGCCGGATTTTTGGCCGAACATTTGACCGGAAATTCCTCCAGGACGGATTTTTTGGGGGGGCTGGATGATCCGGCCCCAACTTAGGCCGGATTATCCGGCCCTCGAAAGCTCCCAACGGCTGGATTTTGAGAGGGGGTATTTATACCCCCCTTCTTCTTCCTTCCAAGCTGCTCAATCATTGAAGAAAATCTGCAAGGCTCACCACCATTAGAGCCACCTCAAGAACACAAGATTTGCAAGATCTCCTTCCTCCCCCAACCAAAGCTCTTGATCTTTGGAGATTCGAAGGAGAAGACACCGATCTACATCCTCACCGAAGCGATTTACATTTCCCCCTCATATGCTTGAGGGCCCTCTTGCTAGTGTTCCTCTTTGGATCCCTAGTTGATTGTTGTTGATGTATTGTTGTTGATTGTTTTGTTGCTACAGATTTGGGAGCCTCCAATTTGGTTGTGGATATGTGCCCCAAGAAACTTGTAAAGGCCCGGTTTCCGCCTCGAGGAAATCCCTTAGTGGAAGTGGGCTAGGCCTTCGTGGCATTGCTCATAGGAGATCTGAGTGAAGCCTTCGTGCCTGTTGGTTTGGCTTTCGTAGCAACCACACTCCTCCAAACGTAGACGTACCTTCTTGCAAAGGAAGGGAACTACGGGAATCATCTCCGTGTCTCCGCGTGCTCCACTCTCGGTTACCTCTATCCTATTCTATCTCCTTTATATTGCGTAGCTATATCGTGCTTAGTTGTTTGCTTTGTCATATAGGTAAATTCACTTAGTTGCATATCTAGAGAATTTACCTTCGTGTCAAGCCTAAATCGAAAAAGAACTAAAAATTGGTTTGCACCTATTCACCCACCCCTCTAGGTGCGGCATACGATCCTTTCAATTGGTATCAGAGCCTCAGCTGTTATTTCGGGCTTAACCGCCTAAGAGTATGCCGGACGACGAGCCTGCGGAAGGGGCCGCTAAGATGGTCTCCATGGATGATCTCAAGTCGTTGGAAACATCCTTGAGGTCCTCCATGGAAGCTCAAATGGAAATCATGAGAAAAATGATTTCCGAGCTTTTGACTCCGACCCCTCCCATGTCTCCCACCGTAGAGGTTAAGGACAAGGGTGAGTTAGAAGAGGGAGATGCTTCAGCATTACCCTCCTCTACCAATCCCTTGAATGGTGAGAACGTAACCACTATTAAAACTCCCCTTGCATCTCCTAGGGGAACTAGTGGAGGTGAGAGCTACAATCGTGTGGCTCCACCTTTCCTATCTTCCGATATACCGGTTCCCCATCCTCATATAAACATTCGGGGCGACCCACCTAAGTTTAATGTTAAAGATTTCGATACTTGGCAATTTGAGTTTCGTTCTCATGTACGTAGTGCCTCCAATGAACTTTGGAGAATCATTGTGGAAGGCTTCAAGCCCTACAACCCCGACAAGTTGACTAGAAGAGAAGCGGTTGATAGTCAACTCAATCACACCGCCTTGCACATGATTCAAACTAGTGTGGGGACAAAGGAATTGTCTCGTGTTCGGAATTTCACCACCACCAAGAAAGCTTGGGATGGTTTGGCCGCTAGTTGCATTGGAAGTGATAGCATGAGAAGAAACAAGTACAATTCTCTTCGGAATCAAGCCGAAGGATTCTTGAGGCTACCGGATGAAGATCATGAAGTCATGTATGGAAGACTTCTCACCGTTGCCGATGCTTTCCGGAATGTGGGTACCACCCACATCAATGACTCTTGGATCAAGGATAAGTACATTGATTGCATGATGCCATTTGCACCCATTGATGTCAAGACTCTTGTTGAGAGAGAATGCTTTTCCTCTCTCACTTCTCAACAAGCCGTGCACGAGATGAAAGCTCTCAAGGTTCTTGAGCAAAAATCTCATGATTCTCGCAATCGGGCTCTTGGGATGTCAAAAGGGTCCAACCTTGCCTTGGTGGTCAACTCCATGGAAGATGTAAACCCTCAAGAATCATATAGGGCATCTTGGAGTATGTCCTATCCGGAAGACTTGGAACTCCACTACAATGATCACATGGCATTCCATGCAAAAACCTTTTGGGTTGACCCGTCCAAGGCCAAGGAAGACAACATCAAGAGAAACAACTTAAGTGGTTTCACAAGCTCGGGCCCAAGAACAAGATCTTGCTACAATTGTGATGACAAGCGCCATTTCATCGCTCAATGCCTCTATGAGCATAGGGAAACTAATGGTGGAAGGCTCATTCCCAAGGACAAGAGCAAAGATTCAAAGGGCAAAGTTTCAAAGGCCCCCAACAAGAAATTATATAACAAGAGCAAGAAGGGCAAGATGCCCTCAAGGATTGTGCTAGTGACTAAGGAAGAATATTCTTCCAATGAAGTTGAAAGTTCTAGTGATGATGAAGAAGAAGAAAGCTCCAAGGAAGTGGCCACCATTGTCACTACCAACATTCCCTCTTCATCTCTCTTTGAATCCCCTAATGAGAATCCTCATATCAAGAATGCACATTGCTTCATGGCAAGGTCCACCTTGGACACATCTATTGTGCTATCAACTCAAGAAGAATATACCTCCGGAGATGATGATGTTGATGATGAAGAAGATGCAAACTCAAATGGATTGGTTGCTCTTGCCTCCCTATCCACTAACTCTTCATCACCAAGTGAATCCCCCAATGAGGTCATTCATGTGGTGGAAGAAAGTTGCCTCATGGCTAAATCTTCTGAGGTATCATCTCCTAACCCCTCTATGCCTAACATTTCAAATGATCTAGGGGTTGATCTTGCTAGTCTAAAAGTGAAACAAGAAATGCTAGATTTTGATAAGTTCATTCTTAACTTACAAGGTGACACTAGAAAGAATGTTTCCAATCTCGTGATTCGTATAGCAAAACTAAATGATACTCTTGAGAAAAATGTCAAATAGAGAGAAGACTCTCTTGAATTACATGCTCTTAAAAATGCTCTTGAGGAAAGTCAAGAAACCATAGCTTCTCTTGAAGAGAGGCTAGAAACTCTTGAAGAGCCTCAAGATAAAATTAATAAGCTCACTAAAGCTAGAGATCTTGCTAGAGCTAAGACTAAAGTGCTTAAAAAGGAAAAGGCCAAATTTGGTGTTGATCATGAGAAACTTGTGAAGGATCTAGATTATCTAGACAAGGCTCACAAAGCCTTGAAGAGTGAATACTCACTCATCTCCAAGTCGAATGAGCAACTTCAAATTAGGCTTGCTAAATATGATGTACCTAGTTCTTCTACCTCAACTTGTGATCATGCAAATATTATTGAGGAAAATACTAGGTTGAAGGATGAACTTGCTAAGGCCTCCTCTCCCCAAAGTAAACTTTCCTTGGATGATCTTTTGAGTAAGCAAAGGTCAAATAATGGGAAGGAGGGACTTGGTTTTAATGCCAAGGCTAAAAAGACAAACAAGAAAAAAGCCAAGCCCGCACAAGAGAAAAATAAAGCCACCACTAATGGTGAAGCCCCTAAGGGCAAAACCATTAATGATGATGATGCGGGAATTCATAACCCTCACTATGTTCTATTTAAAGATTATTATGGTGATGTTTATGCTAAATATGTTGGCTCATATGATGGTTATGTTGCTTGGTCTATTTGGGTCCCAAAGACCCTTGTTGCTAACAAAAGAGGACCCATTGAGAAATGGGTACCTAAATCCAAGAATTGATCTCATGTAGGACTATGCCGCCGGAGGTTCAAAATGGGTACTTGATAGTGGATGTACAAGTCATATGACCGGCGGAAAGAACCTCGTCAAGGAGTTGAGGCCCAATATAAATAATATCACCGTCTCCTTTGGCGATAATTCTACATCCGAGGTACTGGGTTTTGGCAAGGTTGTGGTTGCACACAACATTACTCTTGTGGATGTCATGCTTGTCAAAACCCTTGGTTACAATTTACTTTCCGTTTCCGCCCTTGGCAAGATGGGTTTCGCCGTCTTTATTGATAATTATATTGTGGTCCTCTTGTGGATCAAGACTCAAAAGTCGCTTTTGTTGGGTATCGCGAACACAACTTGTATGTGGTGGACTTTTCGGGGACCACCACGACAAGTGCGATGTGCCTATTCGGAAAGGCGGATGTGGGTTGGTTGTGGCATCGCCGCTTGGCCCATGTCAACATGAGAACTTTGCAAAGTCTTCACAAGGGGAACCATATTGTGGGACTAATGGAAAATGTGTCTTTTGCCAAAGATCGTGTTTGTAGGGCTTGTGTTGAAGGAAAAATGCATGACTCTCCGCATCCAAGCAAGACTATCATCTCTTCTAAGAGGATCTTGGAGCTGCTTCATGTGGATCTCTTTGGTCCCGTTTCTCATGCAAGTCTTGGTGCGAAGAAACATTGCTTGGTGATTGTTGATGACTACTCAAGATACACTTGGGTCTACTTTCTCAAGACGAAAGATGAGACTCAACAAATATTCATTGACTTTTCTACCGAGGTGCAACGCCAACACAACCTCCTCATTATGGCAATAAGAAGTGACAACGGCTCCGAGTTCAAGAACTATACACTCAATGATTTTCTTAGTGATGGGGGGATTCGACATCAATATTCCGCTGCTTATACCCCTCAACAAAATGGTGTTGCAGAGAGGAAGAACCGGACTCTGATGGATATGGCAAGATCTACGATGGCGGAGTATAAATCCCGCTATAACTTTTGGGCCGAAGCCATCTCCACCGCTTGCCACTCTTCTAACCGGCTCTATCTCCGCAAGGGCTTGAACAAGACTCCATATGAAAACGCACCGGGAACAAGCCTAATATCTCATACTTCAAGGTGTTCGGGTGTAAGTGCTTCTACAAAATCAAAGGAGTCAGTTTATCTAAATTTGCTCCTAAAGCTTTGGAGGGTATATTTGTTGGTTATGGTGCCGAATCTCACACTTATAGAGTCTTTGATGTATCCTCCGGGATTATCATCGAATCTTGTAGTGTGAAGTTCGAAGAAAATGATGGCTCCCAAGTGGGGCAAGTTGATGTTTGTGTAGGTGATGAAATACCTCAAGATGCCATAGTAAGAATGGGTGTGGGATTTTTCCGCCCCATTGAGGGACACGGTGTGGCGTCTCGGGAAGGACTATGCTCTACCACGGTGGAGCCCTCATCTTCTCAACATCAACAAACCCCATCTAGTGAAGCAAATGATGCACCAACCCAAGAACAAGAACAAGACCCTCCCTCTTGTGTGCAAGATCAAGGACAAGATCAACCAAGCATTCATGATGGCTCCAATGAGGATCCATTCAATTTGTGTCATTCACCTCATAATGTCCAAGATCAAGCACATGATGTTGAGCACTCTTAAGAAATTGAGGAAGCTCAAGTTGAAGGTCAAGACGGGGACCCAAATGATCAAGTTGATCAAGTGATACCTCCAAGGCCAAGAAGAACCAAGGAGGAGATCGAGGCCCGTCGTCTAGCAAGAAGAGAAAGGAACCTTGAAATTCGTGAACACACACATGACAAGGTCCTTGGTGATTTAAGGGCAAGTGTTACCACAAGAAGACAATTGGCTAACTTTAGCAATCATCATGCTTATATCTCCTTAGTGGAACCCAAGAAAGTATTTGAAGCCCTTGAAGATTCGGATTGGTTGGAAGCTATGCACGAGGAACTCAACAACTTCAAGCGCAATAAAGTGTGGACCTTAGTAGAGAAGCCAAAGGGGTGCCACAATGTTATAGGCACTAAACAGATTTTCAAGAACAAGCAAGATGAGTTCGGAAATGTTGTGAGGAACAAGGCAAGATTGGTGGCTCAAGGTTTCTCTCAAGTTGAAGGAATTGACTTTGGAGAGACTTATGCTCCCGTGGCTCGTCTTGAGTCCATCCGTATCCTTTTTGCTTATGCATCGCATCATAACTTTAAGTTACAACAAATGGATGTGAAAAGTGCATTTCTTAATGGTCCTTTGCATGAAGAGGTTTATGTTAAGCAACCCCCGGGGTTAGAGGATATCAACTTCCCTAACCATGTCTATAAGCTTGATAAAGCGCACTTTATGGTCTCAAACAAGCTCCTAGATCTTGGTACGAGCACCTTAAAGAATTATTGGTAGACCGTGGTTTTGATGTTGGGCTAATCGATCCCACTCTTTTTACTAAGAGGGTCAATGGGGAGCTTTTCGTTTGCCAATTATATGTTGATGATATTATCTTTGGCTCTACTAACAAATCTTTCAATGATGAATTCTCAAAGCTTATGACCGATAGGTTTGAGATGTCTATGATGGGAGAGATGAAGTTCTTTCTTGGTTTTGAGATCAAGCAATTGAGGGAAGGAACCTTCATCAATCAAGCAAAATATCTCCAAGACATGCTCAAGAGGTTCAAGATGACCGAGTTGAAGGGTGTAGACACTCCTATGGTTACTAAATGTCATCTTGCACTTGATCCCAATGGTAAAGAGGTGCATCAAAAGGTATATCGCTCCATGATTGGATCCTTGCTTTACCTTTGTGCATCTAGACCGGACATAGTGTTGAGTGTTGGTGTGTGTGCAAGGTATCAAGCTTCTCCTAAGGAGAGCCACATGATGGCTCTCAAAAGAATCTTTCGATATTTGGTTGATACCCCAAGATATGGTATTTGGTACCCTAAAGGCTCAAGTTTTATTCTCAATGGATACACCGATGCGGATTGGGCGGGAGACAAGGATGATAGGAAATCAACTTCCGGGGCTTTCCAATTCCTTGGTAGGTCCTTGGTGTGTTGGTCTTCTAAGAAGAAAAATTGTATATCTCTCTCCACCGCCGAAGTTGAATATATTGCCGCCGCAAGTGGATGCACTCAATTGTTATGGATGAGGCAAACTTTAAAGGAATACGGTGTCATTTGTGACAAAGTGCCTCTATTGTGTGACAATGAAAGTGCCATCAAGATTGCCTATAATCCGGTGCAACATTCAAGAACGAAGCATATTGAGATCCGGAATCATTTCATTAGGGATCATGTTGCCCGTGGTGATATTGAGCTTATCTATGTTCCTACCAAAGATCACATTCACGAAGCCTCTTGATGAAGCAAGGTTTTCTTATTTGAGGAATGAGCTAAATATCATTGATTCAAGGAGTATAGCTTGACCATCTTGCAAACACACATTTGTCTCAAAACTTTATTTGGTTTAGATGTGGGCATGGAAATAGGGGGAGTGCGGTTTATATTATTGAGCTATCCCTCCCCCCATAATGCCAACATTAAGAAATCATTCTCTTTATATCATATGTTGATATGTGAGCTTCAATGATGAGTAGTGGTTTGGGCCCAAGATATATCTTCGCGGTGCCATGCCACAACACTCATATATGGTGGCCCCTAGGCCACCACACTCTTCTTTGTGAAGAGTTGGAGTTATTTGGATCTTATTGCTTTTTATTTGACAACTCCTTGTTCTTATGGGAAATCACTCTAGTTTGGCCTTATTTGCTCATATCTTGCAAACTTGAGTGATCATGTACCATTAACAGTTTGAGCTTTCTAAACCCAAGCCTACACTCATCTATAAGCCATTTCCATCTTGCTCATATGTCATGCTTTGGTAAAAACTTGGAGTTTGAGGAATTTTGGTCGGATGATCTAGGGTGCCCCATCTTATTGGTCAATTTGCCTCTCATATGTGACGTGATATCTTATTGTATCACATATGGGCATACGCAAATAACCAACAAAAGATAGGCAAGATTTCCGGTGTTATGGAATTTTCCAGAACACCGGATAATCCGGTCTTGGACACCCCCGGAAAATCCGGCCCAGCCGGATTATCCGCCCCAAACATGGGCCAGATTATCCGGCCTGGGCAGGTTTCGATGGGATATGAGGAGAGGCCGCGGGGTGAACGGTTCCAGAACCAGTTCCCCCACGCGCCTCTCTCTCTACTCCCTCAACTCACCGGAACTCCTCTTCCTCGCCGGAGCCGCCCCGTCCGCTCCCTCTCGGAGTTTTTGGGTGGATCGGGTGCCCCTCCTCCCTAGCTGTCATCTCCTCCAAGCGGCTTCCCCAATGGATGCGGGTATGACTCACAATCCCTAACCCTAGGTGTTGTGATTTGTATGTGCTATTTTGTTGGTGGAGATGGTGTTTAGTTGTTCCAAATCGTGTGTAGTATACTCCTTTTGCATGCTATAAGGCCGATCTGGTTTGTAGACAAGCTTTGCTTGAGATCTCTGCAGAATCGCAGGGGCCGAATTATCCGGTCCCCGCGCCAGCCGGATTATCCGGCCTGGCCGGATTATCCGCCCCTCGGGGACCCCGGATTATCCAGCCTGGAGCTTTGTTGCTGCTGCAGTTCTGCCTCATTCTGTCATGTCTAAACTATTATCGACTCATAGCATGTTCCTAGAGTACATTACTGTATCAATGCATGACTTATGAGCATTATCTTCTCTTTGCTATCCGTCTTTGTCTTTCACAGGTGGTTCTCGGAGGCGCTCTAGAACTTCAAGGTCGAGCGATGAGTTTGCTCCGAATGATCCTCGCAAGTCAGCTACTCTTAGACGGAAAGGCAAGGCTACCAGGGAAAACTACAAGACCATGGATATTGTCTCTTATGTGGCTATCCGTCAGAAGAACTGGTACGAAGACGTTGAGAGGGATCAAGATATTGAGGACAAGCGTTTCTAGTGCTTGGAACAAGAGTACATCTTCAAGGATATATATGAACCGATGAAGAAAGTTAGACCTATGCAAGCAATCAATGTGGAGTATCTGGCAGTGAACAATCATTTTGAAGATGCTATTTGGGTCACAGGAAGAATGGGCCTGCATAATCTTATGAAGATTCAATGTGACTACAGTCCGGAGTTGATCAAGCAATTCTTTTCTACCCTTGCTTTCAAGAAGGATGAAGCACGAACCTTGCAGTGGATGACTGGCTCTACCCATTGTGAGGCATCTTTGGCCCGGTTTGCTTCAATTCTTGGTCTTCCCTCGGAAGGTGGTCATCACCTTCATGGCCCTCAGAAGACGGATAAGATTATGCTTTATGAGCTTTATGATGAGACTGGTGCTGTTGGGTCTACCAAGGGGCTCCTTCCTATATATGGCCAACTGCTCCGTTTCTTTAGAGCCACCATCTCTCCAAGTGGTGGAAACAATGATGCTATCCGTGGAGCTCTTGTGGACCTTTTGCATCTATCCTTTCAGTGTGCCCAAGATGGTGATGAGGAAAGTGACTTCACTCTTGATGTCATGGATTTCATCTTTCATGAGATTCATGATGCTATGGTGTCTCGGACCACTATGCCCTATGCTCCATATATTCAGCTCCGCATCAACAATACTGCCAACCTCACTATTGACCTTAGTCGCTTCCCTACTGAGAGCCACACAGTCAAGAAAGCTTACAAGAAGAAGTCTGTCCCCAGTGCTGCACCTGCTGCTGGTTCTTTCATGGGAGATGCCCGCTCTAGTGGCTATGCACCTGGTCGCCTTGTTGCTTCTTCGGTGATTCAGAGGAATGTGAAGTAGCTTACTTGGTTCCAGCGCAATGTTCTGTGCATGAACATTGAGATACACAAGGAGAACTTTGAGGCCAGCCGTCAGCGTTCTGAGATTCAGCACACACAGGCCGTCATCCTTCACAAGCTCAGTGGTGAGCAAGGACCTCCGCCTCAACCGCCAGTTCACCCAGCTTACAGTGGGTGGCACTCCTCTCAGGTTCCGTGGGATGATCTTGAGCAGAGCATTCAGAGGGCTAGCATTGCTCGCGATTCTCCTCCTGCCGCTGATAGCGATGAAGATCATTTCTCCGAGACGGACTCCGGTGATCTCCATGGGACGTGTAGCATCGCGCTTTTCCCTTTTTGGCATCTCGATGCCAAAGGGGGAGACGTGTTCTATTAGGTCTTCTCTCGGGGATTTGCATGGTTTGGGCACAAGCATATGCGTTTACCATTCTTTTATCGCTTGTGTCCTCTTTTATGTCCTTCAGTTGAACTATTTGGCTTAGTTTGTTTCGTTCAAAACTATGTGATATGTGTTTGGATTGTGAGACATTATGTTGGGTTTTCGGAATTCTATATGTTGAGACCAAGGTTTATGTTATGGTGTGATATTTACATATCCGGTATTATATATCTCCATATGGGTATGATCTCTCTCACTTGTCTCATCTATATATTTGCCTATGTCTCATGTTTGAGCTCATGTTGGATATCTCTTGTGTTGAGGCACCTCGCACCTATATGTTGTGCATTTGTATTCAAATGCAAATTACTTGTATGCACATATGTAGGGGGAGTGCCTCTATGTTTTGCCAACATGAGTGCTCTCTATAATGTTTTTCTTGCAAATCCGTATATTGTCATCAAACACCAAAAAGGGGGAGATTGAAAGAACATCTCTCACATATTATGTTTTGGAGTGTTTGATGTCAATATATGAGATACACTGATGTTTGATGAAGTGGTGCAGAGATTACATGCATACATGTTTGTGAGTATCTTGTGTGGAAACACAAGTCAAAAGGAAGCTGTCAAGGATTCACCAGGCCGGATAATTCGGGCCAGATATTTGCAAAATATCCGGCCCCCATTTTTTGGCTAAGGACTCAAGGCTTTTCGGCTCTGGCATGAGGCCGGATTTTTCACCGGACTTTTGACCGGAATTTCCCCAGGCCGGATTTTTGCACCGGATAATCCGGGCCGGATATTTGCAAAATATCTGGCCCCCAGAATTTGGCTAAGGACCAGAGGCGACGCGGCTCAGTACTTCCCTGGCATAAGGCCGGATTTTTGGCCGGACATTTGACCCGAATTTCCTCCAGGCCGGATTTTTTGGGGGGCCCGGATTATCCGGCCCAAACTTAGGCCGGATTATCCGGCCCTCGAAAGCTCCCAACGGCTGGATTTTGAGAGGGGGTATTTATACCCCCTTCTTCTTCCTTCCAAGCTGTTCAATCATTGAAGAAAATCTGCCAAGCCTCACCACCATTAGAGCCACCTCAAGAACACAAGATTTGCAAGATCTCCTCCCTCCCCCAACCAAAGCTCTTGATCTTTGGAGATTCGAAGGAGAAGACACCGATCTACATCCTCACCGAAGCGATTTACATTTCCCCCTCATATGCTTGAGGGCCCTCTTGCTAGTGTTCCTCTTTGGATCCCTAGTTGATTGTTGTTGATGTATTGTTGTTGATTGTTGTGTTGTTACAGATTTGGGAGCCTCCAATTTGGTTGTGGATGTGTGTCCCAAGAAACTTGTAAAGGCCCGGTTTCCGCCTCGAGGAAATCCCTTAGTGGAAGTGGGCTAGGCCTTCGTGGCGTTGCTCATAGGAGATTTGAGTGAAGCCTTCGTGGCTGTTGGTTTGGCTTTCGTAGCAACCACACTCCTCCAAACGTAGACGTACCTTCTTGCAAAGGAAGGGAACTACGGGATTCATCTCCATGTCTCCGCGTGCTCCACTCTCGGTTACCTCTATCCTATTCTATCTCCTTTATATTGCGTAGCTATATCATGCTTAGTTGTTTGCTTTGTCATATACGTAAATTCACTTAGTTGCATATCTAGAGAATTTACCTTCGTGTCAAGCCTAAATCAAAGAAGAATTAAAAATTGGTTTGCACCTATTCACCCCCCTCTAGGTGCGGCATACGATCCTTTCAACATGTGGCCGAGGTGGAGCTCGGGCGCGGCCATGGCTCCTCGTCCCCATTGGTGCAGGCGGAGGAGGGCCGGAGCGGGAGGAGGAACATCCTTATCGACGGTGGTGGGCTGGAGGGCGCCGACGACGGTCTCTCTCATACCTCCAGCTCGGCCCGATGCATATAGGAGAGAACGGGGAAAAAGAGAGAGGAAAAACGTGGGGGTGGGGGTCTAGGGTGGCTCTCCTAGTGTGTTTTTGGGTATGAGTTCAGCCTGAGCGGGGCTTCTCATCCTGGCCTGGCTGAGAGGTGTTTTTGGTATGAGGTGGGCACTGCTGAGCTAACCCGACCCGGGCTAACAAACAAGAAAAAGTGGCTTGATCTAGGTTGAGATGGGAATTTGTGAGGTGAGTCAGGCTACCAAACACACCCTATATGTTCTTTATGTGGTAAAAAAATCAAGTTAGACCAAACCATGATCCGAACAAGTTTCTCCTCCATCCCATTGGCTTTCATGCAACGGCGGCCAATTTAGGACATACATCCAATGCCACGACGACTCCTAGTTCAACTCATAAGAGCATCTCCAGTCACATGCTCTAACGGTCCTCAAACGAATTTAGGTGGTGCTGGAAAAGAAAAATTCGTCCAACAGAGGCTTTCATAGTCGTGTTTTGTTTCGGGGTGCTTCAAATGGTGTTCGGCGTGACCATGCTATCCCTAATGCATAGGGGCTTGATCGGGGTGCCAGACAAAAATTTCTCGACTTGTTGCTCCCATCGGCCCCACCCAACCATCTCTCTCCCCCTTTTCCTATCTTTCTCCTCTACTTCCGCAAACAATATTGTACTCGGCTATACCTACAACACCACGGCCACGGTCGCCACCCTGTGCGCCTCCTACCTCGTTTTCGCTCATCCCCGCCCTTGCACGAGTTGCCGGTCACCATCTCCTACATCCTCAACCTCCTAATGTTCGCTCTCGTAGGCGCGAACACCATGTCCACCGTCTCCCCCATCGCCGGTTCCCAACTCGTGCTCGCGCCACCCGTCTTCCCTCCCACCTCCTCGTATCAAGGGTACCGCTAGGAAACAACATCCCCCAAAATACCCGAGCTTGTCCAGCAGTCTCATGTCCAGGCGTGAGTGTGTGCTGGCACGATTTGGAGCCTCCAAGTGGAGATGCTCTATGATGGGTCTTAATTGTCAGATACACTGTTAAATAATCATTAGAGCTCTTTGCAACAAATTATCCATATCGTCACTGTTATGTGAAAAACAAATTAAACAAATTTTGTGGTGGAGAGTTGCTGATTTGTGCAATTTCGCCTACTATGTGGTAACTAATAAATACACGGCCAGTGCTGCAGGAGCAGCCAATAGAATTCATTCGTTCTCCTTCTAAAATTTCGGCAGTTAATGCATGCCGTTGAAATCTGCGGGCAGAGCTTTATCTCTTCCGCAGCTAGCATATATCTACTCGGAAGGTTTAACCGGTTCAGAGAAGAAGACCAGATCCAGTTAAGATCGAATTCGCTGTGTTTGTTACGTGTTGGTTTCCCCGTCGTCGTCACCATCGCGCACGGGATACGAACAAACGCAATCTCCTCCTCCTCCGGGTCTGCGTTGTTGTACCACCTGTATACCGTATACGTCCCACCATATATAGCCGCGCGCGTGCGCCCTGTCGTCGACAAGTCCCTGTCGCAATTAGCCAAGCTCGACAGGCACAACCACAATGGCGGCGGCGAGGTTGCTCCTGCTGTCCTTCTGCGCCGCTCTGGCGGTGCTCCTGCCCTCCGCCGCCGCCTTCGGCACCGCCGACGGGTCGGAGGAGTGGGGGTACGTCGAAGTCCGGCCCAGTAAGCAAACATGAAACACCACTAGACCATATATGCATCTTCTTCTTGCTCGCTCATGGTCTCATGTATGGAGTCATCGATGATGGCGGTGTGGTTGATTGACTTGCAGAGGCGCACATGTTCTGGTGGCTGTACCGGAGCCCTCACCGCGTGGACAACGGCTCCACGCCGTGGCCCACGGTGCTCTGGCTGCAGGGCGGGCCGGTGAGTAGCTAGAGCTTCCAATTCATGGATGAATATACTTGGAAATTTGTTAGATTGACGGTACCCAATGAGTGAATGAATCTGGATTGCATCGCAGGGCGCGTCCGGCGCTGGGTACGGCAACTTCATGGAGATCGGGCCGCTGGACACGGACCTCAAGCCGCGCGCCACCACCTGGCTCAACAAGGCCGACCTCCTCTTCGTCGTAAGCACACTCTGACCAATCTGAATTCTTCTTCTTCCTCATCCTCGAGCGGCCATGGCATGCACGGCACGCATTGCTGGCTCCATCGGCAATGGCGGATTGAGACTGATGCGGTGTGTCCAACAGGACAACCCCGTGGGCACCGGGTTCAGCTACGTGGAGGGCGGCGACAAGAGCCTGCTGGCGCAGACCGACGCCAAGGCGGCGAGCGACCTGACGGCGCTGCTCGTCAAGCTCTACCGCGACAACAAGCGGCTGCAGGGGAGCCCGCTGTACATCGTCGCCGAGTCGTACGGCGGCAAGTTCGCCGTCACCACCGCCCTCGTCGCGCTCAAGGCCATCGCCAACGGGCAGCTCAACGCCAAGCTCGGAGGTACGGCACCGCAGTAGCTCTATCATGTAGCTCTACTCCATTAATGAGTACCTTTGATTCTGACTTATCGGTGGGTGGATGCACGAACGCGCGCCACGCACACGCATGCAGGTGTGGCTCTCGGAGATAGCTGGATTTCGCCGGAGGACTCCGTGGTAAGTCAACGATCAATTTCTTTTACAGTACCTTAGGTTGGACTACTGTTTGTTCAAAAAAATAAAGATTGGACAACTACTGTTTCTGATCGCGGAATTCAAGGCTGATCTAAAGTTTTCTCCTTTATCGATGAATGAATGTGTGCAGCTGTCGTGGGGGCCGTTGCTGTACGAGATGTCCCGGATCGACGAGAGCGGGCTGCAGCAATGCAACAGGTACGAGCAAGAAGATAGAGACCGACCACCATTGTAGTTCTCCAGGCCATGAAATTCTCTTACTGACGACCATGAAACCAACGCAGCATCGCGCAGAAGATCAAGGCGCAGCTGAGGGCGAACCAGTACGCCGACGCCGAGAAGTCGTGGGAGGACCTCGAGTCGGCCGTGCTCGAGCAAAGCAACTCCGTCGTACGTATCCTCTTCGCTTGGATCGTCTTCCTCCTACCTCTTACACCTGTTAGCTGCTGCTGCTGCTTGACGCACGCATGGCTCGATGATCGCAGGACTTCTACAACTTGCTGAAGGACGAGTCGCCGTCGGACGCGGCGGCGCTGACGCTGGCGGGGGGCAAGCGGATCAGGAAGGAAGGGTACACGAGCTACCTGAGCAACAAGGCGACGAGGGAAGGCGGCCTGGACGGCCTCATGGACACGGACATCAAGGCCAAGCTCGGGATCATCCCCAAGAACTTCACCTGGGGGCAGCAGTCCGGCGACGTCTTCGAAGCGCTCGAGGGAGACTTCATGAAGCCAAGAATCCACGAGGTAATTATCCACTTTCTCAAGAATTTTCAGTGCAGCCCATTTCAAAATAAGTTACCCCATAAGGTCCAAAGCGTCCATAAAAAAGATGCCCAAGTTTGTTTAAATTTCGATTTATCTAGACACTCTTTGACTATAGATATATGACAAAGTTTTCGATATCTTTTTATGGACGGAGGGAGTAATACATTTGTTTTAGACAGTGTATATGGCAGGGAGTATTACTCCTGTAAAGTAAACGATGCCTAATTAACCTCTTGTGAACAACGGATGCAGGTTGATGAGCTGCTGAAACTTGGCGTCAATGTCACAATCTACAGCGGCCAGGTACGGAAAAATCCACGATCATCATGCCTCAGTACTCGATCCGTGTGCATGTTTCTTGAGAGGATAAATGGATGGATAAAACTAGGTATCTACTAGCGCTCTAGCTGCTGGGCGCGAAATGATCGATCGCTTGGCGCCAAAGACCCAAGCTTACACGCATTTGCATGTCAGTCTGGCTCTGTGTTTTGTCCGTCCTAGTGTTTGTGTGCACGCATGCTTCCAAATCCAGCCCAGACTCCATCGATGAAACGATGGATAGGAATATATCGCGGCTGACATGTGACTGCCAAGCTTGTCTTAACCACTGTTGTTGTTTAGTCCTGGATAACAATCAGTGAAGGATCAAAGAATCTTCTGCACATAACCACTTAAAATACATGCTCAATTGGGTATTTTAATGAGATTCTAATCAACATTGGTTCTTGCAGCTTGACCTCATCTGCGCCACCAAGGGAACACTGGACTGGGTTCAGAAGCTCAGGTAAGTGCTGCATTGTTTGCTACTCCGATTACTGTCTGTGAACTGTGGATCTGCAAGAGTTCAACTGTTTATGCATGTGTGCTCATTGCTATTTTTTCGTGACAGGTGGGACGGCCTAAAGCAGTTCAACGGGTCACCGAGAAAGCCGATCTACTGCAAGGGGGGTGAAGCGGTCGGCACCCAAGGCTTCGTCAGGTCCTACAAGAACCTCAAGTTCTACTGGATACTGGGAGCTGGACACATGGTAATCCATCACAATCTTGCAGTAACACATCAGATAATGAAGCACATTATGATATTGTTTGGGAACTCTGGTGAGCATGGTCTGAATATGCCGCATCATCGATCCACCCCTGCGATTGGCATTGCAGTTCAGTGCAATAAGTTTGTCCAGCCCTGGTAATTACTAGGATTTGGACAGGCTCGGTTATGCTTATATGTGAGCTGGAAGCCTGCAAGAGTTTGCATTCATGTAGTGGTTGGTGAGATGGGTTTTTCTCAATGATAAATTCAAACACCACATGCACAAGGAATGCATATGCATCCCCTGCAAGAGACGCAAGCAGGCAGGCACACATGCAGAAATAGTGATAGTAGATAGATATATAGGGAGTCTGGCAGGTGTACTTGTGTGTAGTGCCTTGTTTAATGTCTATGTCATTGTTGGCTAAAATCTAATGCTCGACTTTTTCTTCTGACAGATACCGATCGACAACCCTTGCCCTGCGCTCAAGATGCTGGCTGACGTTACACAATCTCCTGCTCACTAGACATAAGAAGATACGCACACCATACAGGCTGACATCAACAGAAGAAAATGATTCATTAGCACATTTGTTTTACCCTCCTTGGAGTTTTTCTTTTCTTTTCACAGTAAGAAAATGTTGGTGAAATGAGAGAAGAAAGATGATAGTACATGAACAGAGAGAGACAACTGTTTGACTTTGTAACATATAGAGTACTGGTGCAGCTATATTTTCGGTACAGACAAAATTTATTGCAGACAGGCGACTCTACAGTACTACAGTCATGACTTGACCTGACCTCACCTGACCTGCTGCTTACTATTACTGCTATACTCTTTTTGTATCTCACATAGTTACTGTCCAGCATACAATGCGTGCTTCGTTGATTTTTGTCAAAAAATGGCTGTGGCACATATCCTAAAACTGGAACGAAAACAAACTCACTCAAAATTACTATACTAATTGCATTATTGTCAGTATAGTCTCTACTGCAGAAAGCAAGCTTTGGTTCTGCAAGTTACTTTATGAGCTAGAGGCACCCCAACACCTGGAAACTACATCCAAGAATATATTGGATCAAATCTAAGGGTATATAGCTGTACTATCTTGATCTAAGGTACACATGTGGACTAGGGTAGCAGTGTGAATACAACAACATACAGGACAAAGCCTCCGAAAAGTTTCTGGTATAGGCAGCATAACGCTCTTTTCTTACTTCAAATTCAGTTTGCCCAATTCCCTGTCCCAGTTTAGACCGGACATTTGGCGGCCAAAGGGCACGATAAGATTGTAACGGAAAACCTGAAATTATTTCCAGCAGAATGAAATCCCAAATTAGTGAGAAGCCCATTTATACGCAGTTACCATGCATACAGGAACAGGACGGAGTAGCACCTTGTCACTTATTTGTCGAATTCGCTCCTGGAGAATCCGGGAATCATCAGACCAGGTAGAACCATAGTTTTCGGAGCGGTTTGCACAAGCCTTCGTGAAAGCTGACCTCCAATTTGCAATCATTCCACGGATTTCCTTGTTCAGCTCAACCCATTCAGGAGCACAACCGTTCTGCGAAAGTATCCTGTATAGGGTGTCTTCTGCCGGATCTGCGTGAGGGTTCGTATTGAGGTTCAGGGGTTTTCCCTTCCCAGGTAGGTTTTCGAAATGCCCTTCCTCCATTGAGTGCCATATTCTTTGTTCCACGACATTTACAATGTCAGTCTCAGATCTGCGAAATGGGAGCTAGTACAAATTAGAGACACCTGAGAGGCTGAGAGCCTTTTGCCACGATCATAAAAGCACAGGCACAAAATCTATCGATGAACAACAGACCAGACCATTAATCCAGTACTCAATTTGCCAAATTAGTAAAAGCAGAGACTCATAGAAGACAAGAAACAGAATGTGCCTTTCGTTATTGGTTAGGCTGATTGCAATGTACATGGTACAAATTAGCTAAGAGAAGCAAGCTTGCTGGGTGCATGTATCTCAAGCAAAGATAACTCTCCCAACAATAAATGTATAAAGGAACCAGATGAATGCATAAATGGGGCTTGAACCAATAGACACTGCTAATCAGTAATACCAAAAAAGAAAGGGTGCCACTAGCGATAGGCATTGATACTATTTGTACCGGTGGACTCATCTCATCAACCTCCTCCCTGGAAATGAGAATTATCGTAGTGAAGATAGAACAATTGGAGAAGTCCACCACCAAAAAAATACCTTATTGCGTGCGTTTAATAAAAAAAAAATCTTATTCGTCTTTTTCTATCTTCCCATTCATCTCCACTATACCCCTTGTCTTCTAATTTCTTCCATTCGACCAAGGAATTATCTATAATAATTCGCAAATCCAAATCTGCTAATTGTTCTCTAATAGGCCTGCTCCTGTTGCAATTTCCTGATTTCGAAATGTTTTTTTGAAAGGGATTTCCCGATTTCGAAATGTTGCAAATCCTGGGGTAGAAAAAAAGGGAGAAATGTTGTGGTTGATGCAATATCCTCTTTGAATAAACCTCGTAATCGTAAAAAGTAGGTTTTTTAGTGCTGGGGCTAGCAAAAGAGAAATCGCCGTATATACTAGGCCTTCCAACTTCTTAAGAGGTTTATCTAAAAAAATCGCGACATAACTAGGAAGACCTTTCAAATACCACACATGAGTGAACCCTGTTGTCATCATTAATTTCATCAATTTGGACGACCCCTATTTTTTGTTCTTCCCTTAGTCTAGAACCAGAATATACACTAACTGAAGGGTGAAAAAAAGAGAGTGCCAAATGTAATGGCAAAACTAACAAACCACCATTTTACAAACTATGTATGTGTGGGCTTCAGCAAGCGAAGACGCATTTCAACATCCGCATCACATTCTGATCATGGGATGAGGTTATGAAACATCATGGTATTTGCCTGCTCATCTCCAGGGCAGCTGATGATATGCGATCGTCCTTGACATGTGAGGAAATCTGGCGATGGTTTTAGATTCACCAAGTTAAACGGTTTGGTTTCATGTTCTCGGCTTGACCGGTTTGGGTTCTTATGGGTCAACTCTATGAACAATTGGGTTTGGGTTGGGTCTACGGAGGAATCAGTTAGATACGGTTGGGTGTGGGCCTAAACAATTCGGTCACTAATATTGAGTAAATATGGTTCACAACCAGTTATTTAGATTGGTTCGTCCTGACTAAGCGATGGAGGGGGTTCCTGCACCAGCAATGAGAAGAAGCGGCCGCCGCCGGTGACCCGGCCGCGCATCTTTGTTTCCCTTCCCCAGTTTCCCCTCAGCTCCAGCAGCACCAAGAAGGTTGTTCGTTTGTGCCACTGGATTGATTCAACCAACTCCGGTGGCAACAACTTGGGCCTCTTCCATCTCGCAGCCCATCCGCCCGCTAGTTGGTAGCGCCACTGTAACTTCCTGGTGAACATGAACAGGCACCGCTTCTCCCGGTCGCCCTTCGGCCGCTGCTGCCGCACCACCACATCCTGCTTCTCCGGCGAGCATGCGCTGCTTGATGAGCCGCTACACATGCTGAGCAAGGAGGACAAAGTGTGCGATGTTGTGGAGGAGGCCCGAGGCGACAACCTTGGTCAACCGTTCAACGTCCTGATCAACCCAGCTGGCATTGAACGCCGGTGACGAAGTGTTGTCCTGCTCGAGGACGAACATTGCAAGCTGGAAGAAAATACATGGTACTAGTTGGGGACTATGCCTTGTTCAGCTAGCATATGGTAGGCTGTCAGGTGCACGGGTGGGTAACCGATCTCCAACCATAGGTTGAAACCACAGTTCCTGCCATAGTTTGGTCCGGTTTAGGTCGAGATGTCATTCAAGTACAGTTTGGGTTTGGTTCCAGCACATAATTCGGTGGGTTATTTTAATTCTGTTTGTCTAAATTCGTCGTGCGGGTTTAGTTTGGATACAGTTCAGGTACCCAACCATTGCCAGATTTACATGTAAGCGGATCAAGTAAGATTTCTCACATCTAGAACTGCAGCCATTTGACTCTATTTGAATAGCGAGGGTACCCCACCTAATCTTAAATGAGGTTATTGTCCACATTGAGCTCATCTGTATCTGTTGGGATAGCGACCAGCTTCTTGAAGAACTCTAGCATGACGAAGTTTTTCAAAGGAGAATTACCTTGGCTTAGGTCTGATTCCGGCCTAAATTAAATCAACCTAAGTGAAATGGAGTCTATCGTTCCACTGCAAGATTTAACCACGAGACTTTATACACCTTAAAGTTTTTTTCTGTCTGACAGCGCCGATGATTCGACACAGCTGTAAGGCTAACACCATTACTATGGGCTAGAGATTTATATGTCTGCTCAATGCAGCCCGGCATCTGACAGATCGATAAGTTTTGAACAATACCCAGAATAGTTGATCAACAATTTTAGCCAACATAGTCTTGAGCGATGACATGTTCCGTTCGTAGTCACACATTGCAATGCTTTGCCGCGAATGATGTGGCTACTGTTTGTTTCAATACTACAGCTCTGGCATGCCACACTTTCTTAACAGTCTTCCCAGTTGTCATATACTCATAGTTTTGTCAAACGTTGCCACAATTGTGGCAAATAATTTCTTCACCACACTTTTTGTGGCTTGCCATTACTTAGTAGGATAAGTGTGGAAAAATCTGCCTACACCAAATGTCCCCAACATTGAACAGGGTGGAAAATACGAGGAGGCATATCGTTGGAATCCTGCCAGTAACAGAAGGGGCTTCTCCCCAATTATATATACCACTTACGGATAGTTGCTGAATTAGTCCACAACGAAGTTTGACATGCTGAATTTACAATTGCTATAACTTAACAGAGAAGATGCCATAGCTAGCGGTCGTTTTCGTTGTGAACCAAACATAAATCTATTAATTTTTTTTAACTTGGCACTGCAACATAGATAAGATAACTGACACCAACAATGATTTACTACATGTCAGGTATCGTAGTCCTGTCTGTAAGTTCTGAACTTCTGAATTATATATCCATGATGTTACCAAACTCATAGAATGTCTACAGAGTCTCGATGTCTGGCAATAAAAGGAGCAGTTTCAGCTAAGATTTCAGAGTTACTTGCACAAACAAGAACGACATGGGTACGATTTTTTGCTACCGGGTAATTTCAAGGAGGATCGTGCGGAGAGGAGAGATGAGGTAGATACCTGACTGCGTTGGGTCGCCCGCGGAGTTCGGGAGGGAGCTTCCGTTCGTTGACGGCGTCCCTCACGTCCCCGAGGCGGTCCTGGGATGACGACGGCGGCGGCTTCTTCTTCTTGTCCAGAGACGTCGACGGGGACGGTTCGGCGGAGGCCTCCGGGTCGGCGCTCCACGAGGCCGACCACAGAGCCCGTCGCCGGGCGGGAGCGAGGAGGCGGCGCGCCGTGGCGGCGATCGCCACCGCCATCGGAGAAGAAAAGAGAGAATGGACAAGCGGCCGAGGATGGAGGAATGGGCCTCCCCAGGCCCCGAGGCTGTGAAGTTTACACGGCGAGGTGGTTAACATAATGGGCCTTAAGTGAACTGGGCCTTTTGATTTCACCGCAACTAATGGGCCTGATAGGTGTATGGGCCTTGAGACGATCGAATGAATCTGGTTGAAGCGAGCGGTTCCATCGCCGGCGCGAAATGAACGGCGGCTTCACGAGCAGACGGGCGGTTGGCATCGTCGCATGCAAAGAATGGCCTCCGCAAACTCAGCTACAACAATGGCGCGCTGCCCGTCCTCGAATTTTATATATAGACGCGCGCGAGCACGAAGAGGCGGAGCTAACTGACCAAGACGCGCGCCACTGCCATCGACCGATCGAAGAGGTAGACAAGCAGCTCGAAGAAGAAGGAGAAGGGATCGATAATGGCGGACGACATGGAGAGGATCTTCAAGAGGTTCGACACCAACGGCGACGGCAAGATCTCCCTGTCGGAGCTCACGGACGCGCTGCGGACGCTGGGGTCCACGTCCGCGGACGAGGTGCAGCGCATGATGGCCGAGATCGACACCGACGGCGACGGCTTCATCGACTTCAGCGAGTTCATCTCCTTCTGCAACGCCAACCCGGGACTCATGAAGGACGTCGCCAAGGTCTTCTGAGGCCGTTCACCATTTCAACTCACCCGCCTGAATCCAGCGTCCATTCATCCATCTATACGTACGGCTTGATTTTTGATCTATTGCTTCCATGCAACTATGCACTCCGGTCCAGAGCCTCCTCTTCAGTAAAGTTGATGAGGCTGGCCCTAAATTTTGATCATTCATTTGCTACTGGTACCTGCTGGTGATCATTGTATTTTTTTGCTATTGATTCCCTTCCTGTATTTCTCTTCCCTTTCTCAATATATAAACACGCCTTTTCGTGATCTTTGGCTTCAGCTCGAATGATCAATCTGAAATGGAGCATTGTGTCCATATATATACTGTTTCACATGTGCCACCATTTCAGATTTTGCATGGCATTAGATTAGATGACATTCAATCTGAGTTGTCGTGCAATATACTCCCTCCGTTCCAGAAAGGTTGTCTCATATTTATCAAAATTTAAATGTATCTAGATGCTATTTAGTAGTATCTAGGTACATCTAAATTTTAACAAATCTGAAACAAAATTCATGGAATGGAGAGAGTACATGCATGCATTCATGAGCGATGCCCCAACCAGTGATTCAGCATCATGTTTTCTCAGCAATAATGATAATCGGTCAGGTGATTAGATGCGCAGATGTGGCTGGGTTGAATTATGATCACATCAGGTTGGCCGGCGGAAATCGAATCCAGATAGTATATTCTAGTGCTCAAAGGCGTGCTGTGTCTTTCTCTGGTGTTGCCACCCACACTGGACTCTGAATCATTACCTCCATTGAAACTCGGTAGGATTTGTTCGACTCCCTGCTCAGGTACGCAAGCTGCCTGCAAAGTTGACCAAAAGCAAAGTGAAAAGCAGTAATTGTTAATTGGTCTCCCCTGGATCGATCCATGTTTTCAAAAGGACAGATCTATCAAAGAAGAATCTGCTCTCGGGCGGAAATCTATTAACATCGGAAAAACAAAAACAAAAAATACTGGAATGAATCTCAAAAGGGCCTTTTTTCGATAATGGGCATTTTATTACTTAAAGAAGCAATTACATCCAGCCTCTGCACAATTAGGATGCACACAGCCGTTTATAAGTATCAAAACTAAAATCAAAAGGAAAAAAAGGCATAATACATATCGTATCGAGAAAATGTAAAACGCCTATGGAGTAGTTGGAGCTTCAATCCGTAGATTATGCGGCCACCCATGTAGGAAAAAGTATCCCTCGCTGCAGCCTCCAATCGCGTACAAACCTCCATAAAAATGTCGCGGTTCACCATCCGCTGAAGATGTGACCATAAACAGAGAAAACCGGTACATCTGTAGATAATATGCAAGATAGAGCAATTTTATCATTAAAAATCTTATCATTTCTACACAGCCATAGCCCCCAAATAACTTCCACCCACCCTAAGAAGCAAGTGAATCCTTAAATCGATACCATGAAGCCAATTACCAAAGACATTGGCAACACTATTCGGAGGATAAAGGCTGAACTACTTGGATAATCGACCATATAAATCTAACGAAACGGCATTGGAAGAATAAGTATTTGATAGTTTTCTCCTGATGACGAAAACACGCCGAGTACTTCCATGCCAGTTGCGCTTAAAAAGATTGTCTTTGGTGAGAATAACCCCACCACGAAGATACCATCCACTTTTTTTTTGTTTTTTAACGGTATTTTTATATTCCAAATTTTCTTGTTATTATCAACTGGTACATCAGATTGGAGGATCGCTTTGTACAGGGAATCTACCGAGAAAGTGCCATTAGCTAGGTTCCACCGAAATTCATCAGGTTCAGGTGATAGTTGAATATCCCACAGACGAACTAGTAAGGAGTTCCATGCAACTAGCCTCTACTAAATCAAATCCTGTCTGAACGTCACATCCGTAGGTGAGGTAGCCATTACCGTAGCAATGGTATTACTTTTGCGACGAATAATACTATTCAAAGCAGGATACTGCTCACATATAGAGGCATTGTCTAACCAAATGCCCTTTCAAAACCGTATCTGCGCTCCATCATATATTAACAATGGCGAAAGAAGAATTTATTCGATGCCATGAGACCAACCCAAAAACACGAATCTCCTGGTTTCCAAATCACTTGGGATAACCTTCGAGCTAATATATTTTCTTCTTAGAATAGTTTGCCAAATCTCGTTCTAGCTTAAACAGCTATTTACCTAGTAAAGCTGAGTTCTTAGGGCATCTCCAGCGGCGCGACGCATTTCGGACGTCCAAACGGACGCGTCGTGTCCGTTTGCGTCGGGCCAAATGGTCGAAAGTGTCCGGGTGTCCGTTTGCGTCGGGGGTGGCTCCAGCGGCACGACGCATAATTTTTTTTTTCATTCATACGCCATAATTTACATGATAATAAAAAGGACATAAAAAGCCAGAAAGGGGTGCTAAAATAGGCGCTGTCTACTGGTCGTCATCGCTGACGAGGTCAATCAGCTGCGGCGTCGGCCATGGAAGCTCGTACACCGGCGGTGGAGGAGGTACCGCCGCACGGGCAGGAGGCTGTGGACAGGGATCCCACGCTGGAGCAGCAGGCGGAGCGCGGACGTGGGAACGCGTCGGCGTGGCCGGAGGAGTCGCCGGCCTCCCCTGCGCGAGCGCTGACTCGCGGAGCTGGATTGCGAGCCCGTCCCACAAAGCGAGCTCGTTGAGCTCGTCCTGCTCGCTGTTGGCGAGTGCCATGGCAATGGCCTCCTCCTCTGAAATGTCCGGCGGCTGGTTTTCCGGATCCCACGCCAGTCCGCCGTCGTCGTGGTCGTACTGCGGCATGGTCACGTCGCCGTCCTCGTCCTCGTCGCCGTCCTCGTCCGCGTCCTCATGTCGTTCTCTTCTTCTTCGGTGGCGATCTCGCGCTCGAAGTAGTCTACGTCGGCGAGGTAGGCAGCGCGGCGCCGCGCGTCGAACTCCCACGACCCGAAGGAAATCCAGTTGTAGGAGTTTAGCACGTACGCCGGATCCTCCCGCAGATCCGGCGGCAACACCGTGCGGCGGCGCCGCACCTCGTCGCGCCGCTCTCGGCCCGAGCGCGGCACGGGGGGGGGGGGGGGGGGCCCGGCACGTGCCGCGAGTTCAGGTACCAGCCCCCTCCCGGCAAGTTCGCGTCCGGCCATGGTACCGGCCGGTTTTCCTCCCATAGCTGCCGAGCGAGGTCAACGCGGACGTACCGGCCGACCCGTGCTTTCTTGCCGAAACGCGAGCCGCTAGCCTCCTGGTCGTTCTTCGTCTTCCGGAACGGCCAGCATTTCTTCCCCATGGCGTCCACGTGGTGGCTACTGTGGGATTTTGCCAATGGTTTCGGTCGCCGGCAGCGTCCCTTTAAGAGGCCATCTCGCCTTCAATGGCCTGCTAGTGCAACGCCTACTAGCTGCGCACGCTCGCGGAAGCCGAGGCACACCATTAACGCGGCCCCTGCAAAGGCTGCAGCGCGCCGCCCAGAAGTAATGCCGCGGAAGATGAAGCAGTTGTGCCGCTGCCAGGTGGGCCCGGTGGGGAAGCGAGCGGACACTTTGCGCGTCCGCCGAGCGTCCGCCGAGACGCAAACCTGGCGTATATTTGGGCCAGGTTTGCGTCTCCGCGGACAGCCCGGTCACTTTGCGTCGCCCCGCTGGAACAGGCCCCAGACGCATTTCCGGTCACGGTGGACACAAACGGTCGCTCAGCGTCCGTTTGCGTCTCTCAATATTATGAACTCCAAGCCCACCTACACAAAAAAAGCACATATTGTTGCGCTTGCGCACACCTACACGCAGGCAGGCAAATACCAAAGTACCTATCGCGCAGATGAAGCAAAGGTGATGATGGCGCAGGGATATCCTTGATTCATGGGACGGCACGACGGCGAGGTTGCATGGCACCATGATGCTGCCGGAGCTAGCTAGCAGAGGCCGCGTCCTAAACAGCGGCGGGGAATGCCACCATGATTAAAGCAGCTAACATGCTACATATGTCGCGAATTAAGTTGATCGACACACAGTGACTCTCGCAGAAGCAGATGTGCGTGCTTTGGCAGGCGCCATGGATGCATGCTTTCGCAGAGCTGCGGAAGACATGTCGTCTCACGCACGTACGCGCGCCGGAGTGCTTGATCGATCGCTGCTACCATAGACACTCGAGTGAATTGCAGTGCTCGGCCTTTTCTGCCTGCCTGCCTCTGCCTTTTCGTTTTGCTACTCCAGCTAATTTGAGCTCCCTTGAGTAAACCGATGAACCACCCTGGGTCAATCACGGCAGCTTTGCCCTTTTGTTACTGAACCTGTCTGTCCGTACGGTACGTGGTGCTCTTGTTGGGGACGCAGCTTCATCTTTCTCGGTCGGCTGCATGCTGGATTATTCCCTCCTTCTCTACTTGTTTGCTTGGTCTAGCTAATACAGCTCGCTGTTGTTGTCGCCTGTAATTTTGTGGCCAAACATATGGATCCAACAAGTTTCTAGCTGCTTTCGTCTGAGCCAAAGGGATCGATACTAGCTAGCTACTAGTAGCTTCTCTGGTTCTCTCTTCCTTGGACTCTGCTTGGTGATGTGATATGTTCCTCCCTAGAAGGCTAGAACCTCCCTTCCTGCTGCCTACCTATACCACAAGTAGGACGGGACTAACGATTTGCTTGGCTCGCTAAGGCTCGTGATCATCCAGACTTGAATCGTTAAGCTTGTTATCCTTAATGAGCTAAAAATGAAGATTGGCTTGGTTCATCATATGCTTGTGAGTGCTTATGAGCTGCTCATTAAGCTCATTAAGAAGTTGTAAACGGTTCAGAACCCTAGGCGCCCCCGTTGCATGTCTTTGAGAAGTTGACGAGACGAGGAGTAGGGGAGGGGATTTGGTGATTTATCCACCCACGCTCGGCCACTCCTATACCTCAAATTCGATATTTTCTTGATAGATAAAATATGGAAGTTGTTGGGATAAGTGGGACCAGCCCGTAAACCTACGGTGTACCGTCATATACCTCATCTAACACACGACTACCAAGAGAGAAGGCCAACATCAAGAGCTTTACTGATCCCATTCGCCATGCTCCACGTGGACATCTGTCACGGCTACCATTACCAGACAACTATTGGAGGAAGTTTTTTAGATAAACTTAACATATATGCAAGACCTAGCGTATTTCATGGGGACTCCTAGCACCGACGCCTACATGTAACATAACTCATCTCACCATGTCTAGTTATGCCAAGTACACTCAAGTCAGCCTGAGAATACCTAGTATCGTTAGGCATGAGATCCTAGCTTCTTCTCATCCCACCGGGTGTCTCTATAAACCCCAAGGGATCCACTTTGTAAAGTTCTTGTACGGTCTTGTGATCACCTCCATGAATAGAAGTTTGAGGGAACTTCATCATGTTGAACTCCACCTCCAACATTGTCTCTGAAGTCATCCTTGGAAAGTGTAGTGATCGTTGGAGCACATTGACGCCATTAAGAGAACCTGGTAGGCTGAAGGAATAATGTCAAATCCATATATCTTGGTATGCAACTTCTTCAATAATCATGTTTGGCCCTATTGCCCTTTTGGAACTGTTGGACAGTTCTTCCATCTTCAATGCATGCACCAAATGCAACCAAACACTCAAGGAAGTCCTCTTGCTTTGCAGTGTCTTCAACATTAAGTGGCATCAAGTACTCATCCCCAAACACCTCAACCAGATACCTAACAAATGCCTTGAAAGATTTTGTAATGGTGTTTTCACTAATCTTGACCATATTATCAACACTATCAACTGGACACCATATATATGCAAACATACGGGAAGAGGCAACCACTGTTTGCAAGTATAGTGGCACCAAGAATGCCTGGTCCATCTAGCCTATGTTTGAAGTAATCATCATGAGCCTCCACCGCTTGCACTATGTGCATGAAGAGAACCTATGTTAGTTTCACTGATCCAGGATGTTGCTTGTTTCTCCTTTGATGCTTGATTTCCATAGTATGATCGAGCAAAGCAATCTTCATCATCGAACGCCTCATACTTGTCCTACCATTGCACAACGAGATCATCATCTTCGAATATGATCGTGTTTTTAATTCTATCGTGGAAACAATTCAAATTTCGAACCATACAATGTTCAGAGTTCATACATCAAACATCATAGTTCAAACTAAAAGAATTACATTGGATATTTGGAAGATCAGATGGTACAACATAGTAATAAGATAAGTTGGATTAGGGGAGAGCAAACGATCACACGAGAGGTGGCGGAGGTAGCCGCAGATAGGTGGTAGCGGCCGAGGGAGATGGGCCTCCGGCGCTCGACGTCTCCCGCGTCACGGGTGTAGATACTCTACGGTGCGGGTCGGGGCCGGCAACGCGGGAGACTAGCAGCCCAAATGCGAGTTGGTGTGGGCAGGGTTGGAGCTGTACAGAGTCACTCTGATGCACATGTATCAGGGTCAAAGATGTTTTTCATCAGTACTTGTGATTCTAACAAGGCAAATGCATCAGGTTAAGATGAGTGGAGTGCATTATGGAAGCATAATTTTAAATAGCAAGTCTAAACATGCATCAGGGAGGGTTTTCCTCTAGCTCCGCCCCTGGGTGTGGGGGGGTTGTGCAGCCTTAGGTGACACAGGAGGGTGCATGATGGGGGCTGAGGTGTCGTGGTGCAGGGGTGAAAAAAATTTCGGGCTTGGTCCACTAATAGGAAAAGGGATATAGCTGCTAGGGTATACTGTAGGCGCAGCGCCAATCAGGCGCGCCGGTGGCAAATACCGCCGGCGCACCACAAAAGCTCCGCGCCGGCGGTGCACTCTTATTGCCGGCACACGAGAATTTTAGTTCGCCGGCAATAAAGGTAGGCCATGTCTCCGTCCGCTCCAGGCCTGGCCCAAGACTTACCGTCGGCGCACCAGGTCAGGGGCGCACCGATGCTGTTTTATTATTGTCGGCGCGCCTATGGCTTGGTGCATCGGCAGTAAGTCTTGGGCGAGGCCCGAAGCAAATACACATGGCTGCTCTCACTATTGCCGGCGCACCCTTACCTTGGCGCACCGGCAGTAACCTGGGAACTATTTCCTAGTTTATTACTGTCTACACACCCCTCATCTCACACTCTCCTACACTCCCACACACTCAACCCGACCCTTCTCCGAACCCAGCTCATTTTTTCCCATTTCTACCTCTAATTTAGCTAATTTTACCAAAGAAGTTGATTTTTTTTTTTAGAAAATCTTCCAATCATACATGCATCACATATCCTCTATGTAGATCTAGACCGATCTATCCCGCATTGACCGCTCAATCTAGATCTAGATCTAGAAAATAAGAACCCATACGTCTCGGTCGGCGTGACGTCTCGATCTCATCTATTTATATATCAACCAAATAGGTGATTAATGAACAAATTGCGGATGAAATCTCCTATGAGTATATATTGGAACTTTGAAGCAAAGTGTTGTGTTTGTGTTTGCGACCGAATGATTTGATGAGATGAAAATAAGTTGCCAATGTTGCGCCAAAATGGTGATTCGTTAAGTTTCCGTCTCAGCACATTCCTGGCGCTCCTAGGTCCTATTGTCTAGGAAGGTCATGCCGAAATTTTTCGTGAAAATTACTGACAGATGCATGGTTCTAATCAATTATCTTGTCGTGCAGACGATAATGGTCATCAATAAGAGGGAAAGCGTCGTGATGAGATATCTCAAACCCGATCGTCGACATGTATCAAAATAACCTCACAGAGATATTGTGTCCTTGTCGAAGATGCAAACTAGGAAAATGGCTTGACCCCTTTTCAGGCAAACTGCAAGGGCACCTGCTCTCGAGTGGTTTCATGCAGGGACACACTCAATGGATGAGTGATGATGATGATGACGCGGAGTTCAATGAGTGACGATGATGATGACGGGAAGGTCAATGGACCGTCGCCACCTCCAAAAAGATGTTGAGCCCGAACACACTCCTTGATACTACCAATAAGGCGATAGCTGCTGGCGGCATTCCAAACTACCTCAAGAAGAAGCGGAAGAGGCCACAAAAGAAGGATGCCAAAGCCAAGAAGGATCCGGTCTGGCTTCTTGACAAGTTGCCCAACACGTGGCGACCGCTGCATCACTTAAGTGAACCAATGCTGCTGGAGCATGTTGTCAAGAAACTCATCGGGGATATGAGGAGCGTGCATGAGACTGTTCTTTATATGGAGCAGGAACTTCTCAAGATGAAATCTCCGGGTTACCCGCTCCACGTGGCCAAGGTGCCAACTGGCATGGGCTTTGCCAACCAGTAACCCGCGAACTTGTGCTCCATCCGATTCGATGACATCTTCAACGTCTTTCGCATGAAAAGTCTCCACCTTATCGTGGTCCGGATAGTTTCTCTTAGCCTGTCTTCCCAAATCATTAGGGAGGGGACCCCGAGCATCGCGATACTGGACCCCTTCTATATGCGGGAGAGCGTCATCCAACCGTTGGGACCGGTTGATTGCCACCAAGAAGATCGAGGATTTTTTCATGCTGAACATTAAGAAGAGCATCATTCTCATCCCTTACTTCCCCGAGTAAGGTATCATTCGCTAGTCGCCATTACATTCTATCCTATATATCCATCATTCTATTGCATTTGCGAAGGTTAATCCAAGGATGATGGTTTGTTCGCATTGTTTTGCGCAGAGACAAGTAGTGCACCCTCATCGTCGTGCACCCGCAACACTCGCATGAGATCTATCTCGACTTAGGTAGGTCGAAGAAGAAAGACTACACCGACATCAAGAGCATTCTCAATGATGCTCTCACCGGCTTCGCCAACAAGATAGGGCGCCCACTCAAAGTAGAGAGGAAAATTCTAGGAGGCCTGGCGTTAACCCACACAATCAACTTCCCCTGCCCCATGCAGTCGAAGGAAGACAATGGGATGGACGCGTGGTACGCCATCCTTCATATGAGGGAGTACGTAAAGGACGCACAAGACGTCTTGTTGCCAGAAGGTCTTCAAAAGAAGTTAAGGCCCTAGCGGAATCCACCGCTAGCGAGCTGAGAGAACATTGGGTTCGCATCCAGCAGATGATTTGCACGATAATCCACCGGATGTCTGTACTAGGTCTGGCGCGTCCTTCTACGGGCACACTCCACCACCTAATGATGAGATAGAACTCCACCTAGAGATGTCGCGTGAGGACAGGCCTTCAACTCGCTGGAGGGTTGTCGTCCATTCCCCAAGAAGCCTACAACCCGATCCTACGATGTGAACTCTTTTTCTTAATTAGTTTGAACGATACATCGATGAACTTGCATACTGTAATTGCTATTCCGCCCCAATCAACTTGTCGCTTTTATTTAGTTTCTCCGGATGCGCATCTAGTAATTCCTTACTCGTTGGAATCACACACCATGATATCTTAATCATTTCCGTTTACTTTGGTATTTTTATATTACGGCGTGCTTATCTTAATCATTTCCATTTACTCGACCCTTACTTGGCTCATATTGGAGTTCGCCGATGATTAAAATATTTGGTCACCCGACACTTGGAGGTGGGGCCAGTGAGCCTGGTGTGATGACACACATATCAATCTCTTGTGCATCCTACTTGGCCTCATTGACCCCATCACTAAATGTTAATATTTGTTTCGACCAGCAAAGTATGAGGAATTTATTTAGTTCACACTACTTGGCTCGTATTTGAGTTTGCCTTCTTCGTTTATTTTGATCTTTCTTCGAGAGTGCCGACGATTAGAATGTTTGGTCACTGCACTCCGGGGCGGTGCAAGTGAGCCTAGTGTGATGGCACAAATATCAATCTCTCGTGCATCCTACTTGGACTCGCTTACACCATCCCGGAATATTAATATTTGTTTCGACCAACAAAGTATGAGGCATGCTATTTAGTTCATACTACTTGTGGCTCTTATTTGAGTTGGCGTTTATTTTGGTATTTCTTCGAGAGAGTGCTGATGATTAGAATATTTGGTCACTACACTCAGGGCGGTGAAAACGAGTCTGGTGTGATGGCACAAATATCAGTGTCTTGTGCATCCTACCTAGCCTCGATTACACCGTCTCTGAATATTAATATTTGTTTTGACCAACAAAGTATGAGGCATGCTATTTAGTTCATACTACTTGACTCTTATTTGACTTGGCACTTCCTAATTAATTGCATTGGCCGATGATTACAACTAGCACCATCTAATGACAAAAGAATAGCGTAAGACCATTTCATATGTCCATGCAAATTTCTTGCGCATTTGATTTGGTCTTGCAGTTCTATTTTTCCTCTGTGTGTGTCATTATATGAGGCCCTTGTCATTCCGTTTACTTTGGTCTTTCAGAGTGCTAATGATTAAAATGGTTGGTCACTACACTCGGGGGCAGCTCTAGTGAACCTAGTGTGATGGCACAAACATCAATCTCTTGTGCACCCTACTTGGCCTCACTAACGCCGTCTCTGAATGTTAATATTTGTTTCGACCAACAAAGTATGAGGATGCTATTTAGTTGATACTACATACTTGGCTCGTATGTTGGCATTCTTCGTCGGAAATTCAATTCGGCTCCCGGGTGCGTATGCTCCCTCTACCAACAAAACATATTTTGAAATGTGGAAAAATTTTGATAAAAAATTCTACATGTACATCTCCATAATATATATGTATGCGTCAAGTTTCACGAAAAAATAATATTTTTTGTGGCCTATGTAAAAAAGAGAAAACTTATCCTTTGAAAAGCATTGTTTTCGGCACTGAATTTTATCTTTTTTACACACGTCACATGATAAGTTCATTTTTTATGAAACGACTTTGTGAGCGCGTAGCACGTGAAGATGTACGTGCGAATTTTTTGTTTCAATTTTTTTGAAATTTAAAATATGTGTAAGATGCATTTCAAAATATAGGGAGCATATGCTCCCATGTTCCAAAACACCACTCGTCGGAATGTTATAGTGTTTGTCAACCAAGCAAGTATATTCACATTATTTAGTTGATCCTACTTCTTAATTAATTGCATTGCCTTTTTCGTCTCATATATACTTATATGTTGCATATATATATCATCTATGATTTTGGTACTGATGTTTTATTTGTCTTGTGCATGGAGATGCCGACATATGTTCGTGTACAAGGGGAGGCTTCCCGGAGTCTACGACAATTGGAAAGATTGTCGGAGACAGGTGCATCGTTTCAGCGACAACAGCTACAAAGGATACCACAATAGGGCGGAGGCGGAAGGAAGATATGCGCGCTATCTAGCGGGAGAGATGAGAGAGATGAGGAGGAACCGGATGAAAACCATGGGCTTCGTGATGATGCTCATCGTGACCATGGTCATGCTTTATGTGATTGTAGTTTAGGTTAGTAGCTACATTGTGAGGTGTATGACACTTGTGACTATGTACCGACTCCTAACTTTGTCACTTCTACAACTTCGTTCGGTGTTGCATGTGTATTGTATGAATCAAGATTTCGAAACGAGACTTGACTATTTATGTATTGATACCGAAATGAGACTTGGCTATATGTGTTTTCCATATTGCATGTGTACTGAATCTGTATAAATATTAATTGTATTAGACCATATAAATATGCAGTATAATACGCAGGAAAAAGCTGGAAAAAAAGGAATTTTGAAATATACCGCCGGCGCACAGGCATGCGCCACTACTTCCCAGACTACTACCGGCGCACTAAGCAGTTGAACCAGTGGTATAACATTACTGCCGGCGCACCAGGGTTGCTGCGGCAGTTACTGAACTACCGCTGGCGCACTGGCAGGTGCGCCGACACTAGTCTGTTACCAGTGGCCCGTTTCACACCGACGGGCTCTGCCGCTCTGGTACGTCGGCAGTAGCCAATTTTGATGCACCGGCAATAGTCCTTTTATCAGTAGTGGTCCTTCCGTATAGAGGTTGGGAAAGAGCCCCTTGTATAGGGGGTTCCGGGTCAAATTTTGAGTGACTCGCTATTTTGGAGACCCTGTACGGTCCTATTGTTGCTAAATTTTGGGCCTTGTTTGGGTTCGAGTTTAGGGCGTATTGCTACAGATGTTCTTAGTTGTCTAGACTTTAGTTTTCTCACTGCTATGGTTTGACAATCTACTTAACATTCAACTTTTCCATTTGTAAGCTATATTTTTTATTTTGACACTCTAGACATCATTTCAAGTTTACATACGTCGACTGATGTTGACGCAATGAAAAAATCCTCCTCTCCTTTTGTTAAAAAAAAAACACTACCGCTAAGAGTGGCAGAAACAATGGGACCGGCCAGTGTTCTTTTAACAAGACTAAAGAAACGCCAGGTACGTACGTGTATATAAAGCTGTGAGTGATATAATGGCAGACATCATGTATCTTTACATCATTGCATATGCAAAATTTAAATTTAATCAAGAGCAGCAGCAAAGTAGTTTGAAAAAATAAGCAAAGTGTTTGCACATCTTAAAAGGAAAATAAAAACAAACGCACACCAAAGTGCTGAGTGGTTACATAAAGTTGTATTTAGGCATGTCTCTAACTTATCACGGTTCATCCTATGGAAATACTCTCACCATTTTTTTAATTAACTCGAATTTTGTACAATGTTGAATTAAATTCGAGTCAATTAAAAGAGACCGGACATGAACCTGCAATACTCGTGGAAAAAGTTGTTATAGCTTCTCTCCGTCACTTTAGACTGTTGCGTGAACTCAGTGCCCCCACAAAAATATTTACGGGAAAGGGTTTTGCTGACGAGGTTTCCGGTGAGCATGCTCATGGTAACCCATTAGCCGAAATGAAATGGGTCTTTGCTATGTGCTTTTCCGCACGGCAAATATCTGAATTCATGTAGTCTAGGGTATCAGATGTAAGCGATTCCAAGTTCATGATCTGACCAGCAGTTTTATAACTTAAATAGTTGTGGTATTTCAGCGATCTCACCTCTTAAGGCTGTCTAGATGTTTTCAATCTGTTTTGTCTTTGGGCTTTCATAGGTCTACCTGGTTGTTTTTCACCGGTTCAGACTTTTAATACTCCCTTGTCCACAAATACACACGGCGTCTAGTATGGATTTAATGTCTGACTCTTCGTCTGAAGAATCTTATTTCCTATCTTGTTCACCCAGACCAGACATAATTCATTTCTGGACACTCCATTGCAAAAAACTTTGTCTACACTGTCGACATGGTTCAAGTTTGCCGCAAACGTGGGGCGTCTACGGCCGTGTTTAAATTGTACTTCCGCAAAGCCTTTGACTCCATCAGCTGGGATGCTCTGGATCGGTTTCTAGCCGCTAAAGGTTTTCCCGACCTCTGGTGCGCCTGGATATGCTTGCTCAACCAAAATAGACAATCTGCCGTCCTTCTCAATGGAGTTCCTGGGCGCTGGATCCAATGTCGGCGCGGTCTGAGGCAAGGAGATCCTGTCTCCCCCTTCCTTTTAAACATTGTTGTTGATGTACTCCAGAAGATGCTCCTCCAGGCTTCCAGACCAGGCCTGCTCTTTCACCCCCTTGCCGATGACCTCCCTTGCCATGTTCTTCAATACGCGGATGATACCCTAATCATTCTCTGCGCGATTCCTGAGCATGTTGCTAACCTCAAAAAGGTCCTCGACGATTTCTCTGCGGCCACGGGGCTTGTTATAAACTTCCACAAGATCCCACTCCTCCCCGGCGCACCTCTAAGGGGTGCGCCACTGCTAAGTTTGGGAGAGGGGTGGGCCATGGCCTTTTACAGTTAAGCACCTTACCAGGGGGCGCACTGGTGCATGGTGTGCCACTACTAACTGTAATGCACATTTGGTGGGACCAGGGAGGGGCTGGTGCCAGGTTAGCAATGGCGCACCCCTTAGAGGTGCGCCATTTCTATCTCACATAGCAATGGTGCACCAGTGAGGGGTGCGCCACTATTAACCTAGGACCATTTTGTGCTTTTCCCACCTTCCACCAAATCTGGACCTGGTCGTGATGCTCCTCCTCCCCACCTCATTTCCACCCCTTCATTCACCCAAATTAACTTGTTAAACCTAACTTTCTTGATAGGCAAGTAAGGGGAAGCTCTCTCCTACACAATCTCAACTTTCTTTCTCATCCAACACTCTCGGTCTCGCCGTATTGGTAACTTTATGTGATGGGTGAAAATTTGTTAGAGCATCTCCAGCAGGTGAACTGAAAACCCGGAGTTCAGTTCACCGAACTCGTGTTTAGGGGTCGAAAAATGGCTGGCGCAGAACAGAGCCTGTAAACAAAGACTGCAAAACAGAATATTTTGTTTTACAGCTTTGGTTTATGGGCTCTGTTCCGCGCCAGCGGAATCCGAACCCGTAAAGGCAGGATTTTTCATAGAATTCATATGCAAGACATAAAACAATCGATCATAATTAATCAAATAATCATCCAAATTATTACAACACATAAACAATAGTCTGAACCAAATTATTACAACAGTTTTGGGAAAATTGAACAAATGAAAAAATGTCTCAATCAAATTAAAACAACTCTCAAAAAATTGGGCAAATGAACAAATGACTCAACAATGATACATGTGACAAATAAATGAATGAAATGGTAGGATCAAAGGCGACGGCCATATCGCTGCCAGTGGTGCATTATTTCAGATCATAAACGAGTTGGACATGGGTACTGGTATTCTCAATCTGCCGATGAGTATCAAGACAATCTTCAATATGATCTAGATTGCGTTGGGGCTCCACTCGGGTGCCAACGTTGTCATAGAAGCAAGGCAAACTCAACTCTCTTTCATCCTCGATGATCATGTTGTGAAGAATCACACAACGTGTCATGATGTTGACAAGGGTTTTTTGTCCCAAAATCGGGCTGAGCCACGAACAATGGCAAACCTTGCTTGCAAAACACCGAAAGCTCTCTCAATATCCTTGCGAGCTGCTTCTTGAGCTTTGGAAAATTCAGCTTCTATTCTATCTTGGGGATCCTTGACAGACTTAACAAAAGTTGCCCAATCCGGATAGATGCCATCGGTTAGGTAATATCCCATTGTGTACTCATTGTTCATGACCTTGTAGTTGCAAGTGCTTCCCCATTTGCTAATTTGGAAAATAAAGGGATCTTTGCAGCACGTTGATGTCATTGAGTGTTCCCGGCAAACCAAAAAAAAACAATGCCAAATCCAAAAATCTTATGATGCAACAGCCTCAAGTACAATGGTTGCATCTTTGCTCTTGCCACAGTACTGTCCATGCCATGCCTTGGGATAATTCTTCCATGTCCAATGCATACAATCAACACTACCAAGCATGCCCTGCCAACCTCTTTTCTCATTTATCTCCATCAATATTTTGGTGTCATCCTCATTGGGAGCTTGGAGATAGGTTGGGCCAAACAACTTGATAATCAGGCGAGAAAACATATGCACAGACTCCAATGTAGTATCTTCGCCAATTTGAAGATACTCGTCGGTGTAATCCGCAGGGATGCCATACGCAATCACCCTCATGGCAGCAGAGATATTTTGGAACGGGCTGAAACCCATGTCGCTGGCAGCATTTCTACATTGCTTGAAGTAATTCGAGTTGGCTTCGCAGGCCTTGACGATTTTGATGAACAAACTACGCCATATGCGATACCTCCTATGGAATAGATGGGGCGGATATGTATGTACCTCGACGAAGTAGTCATCCATCAGCTGCTCATGGCCGAGGAGGCGATTCCGTTGGATGTGGTTTCGGCCCATCACCGACCCGCGCCTCCGATTCAGCAGCTTCGCGCGGTCCTCCAGCTCCTTGAAGGAGAGGAGGAGCATGGTGGCCTCCATCTCGTCATCCTTGAGCAGCTTGTCGAGGTCGGAATCGTCCGAGCTCGATGAATCCGACAGATGCACATCGACGAACTCGTCGCCCGAGCTCATCTTCAATTCGGAGGGCACGGCGGCAGCGGCGGTGGGGGTGGCACCCGGGGTTGGGCGAGGAACAGTGGGCCGGATGTGGAGCGACCTGCGCTAGCTCCGGGATGCAGGGCTCGGGCGAATCGGGCCGGTGGCGGCGCGGGGAGGGAGAGAGCGAGCAGTTGCGTCAGCTGAAATTTCAGCGCGCCCTACATATGGATCGAGCGTTCGGTTTGCTCGAGTGACCCCTACAAATACAGGCCGATTTTGGTTTTCGGTCTCGGCCCGAAAAAAGTTTTTCGGTTTTGGCCCTTTTACGGTAACTGATTGACGCCATTTTTCAGCCCAAACCCTTAAACTGGCGGTTATTTTTCGGTTTTGGCCCGTTTATGGGCTCTGCTAGAGATGCTCTTATAAATACTTTGTATGTGACCATCCTGATCGTCTTGCACATGTGCACATATATGTTATGCGAAGCCTCCACATGTGTTGTATGCATGTGAAGCCTCACATGCATGTGTTGTATGCGAAGCCTCTACATGTGTTGTATGTGAAGCCTCCACATGTGTTGTATGGGAAGCTTGCACATAAGTCTTGCATGCATGTTTTTTGTTTGCTGGGTTTTGAAATGCGAGTTGCCAATATTTTGCCGAAAAGTTGATTCATTTCCGTTTCGGTGAAAAATTGGCATACTACGCATATACGTAGGTCCTATTTTTAGGGAAGGTCATGCCAAAAAAAAATTGGTTCTAAAATATCCATTTTCTCTATACTCCGCAGGCAACCATGGTATGCATGATGACCAAAGGCATTGTGGCTAGGTTTTTTATATCCACTACGGGCCACCAGTACCCAAGAATATCGCGTGGAGGGTGCATGTGGCGGGTGAGCAGATGCTAGCTAAAATATTGTACGATGTTGCACGTACATGGTCCTATTTGCTCTCTGGTTGACGGTATTCAGCATATGGAGAAGCGGCGTCTCAAGGATAAAGATAATGGATACTCGGTGTATGTGGCCAAGGTACCCTCGGGCTAGGGCTTTGTCGAAAGCACCGTCGGGCAGAAGATCTTCATGCGGTATGATGACATCTTCGCTATGTTAAACAGTTATCCGCTGCACTACACCTTCATTCGCCTATACTCGCTCAGTATGGCGATGCGGATCATTAGAAACAAGACCACGGGCAACGCGATAGCCGAGCCCTTCTACATGCGTGCCATCCACTTGGCCAATGCTGGGGACCGGAAAGTCGCGAGTGAATACCTCCAAAGCTTCTTTTTGGCGAACCAGAAGAAGGATAACATCCTCCTGCTTTACTTTCCCGAGTAAGTCATCCCCTCACCGTCTGAACATATGATTTTTTTTGGATTTCGATCGTCCTGTTCTTAAACATTCTGTGTTCTCCGCAGAGATAATATTTGCACACTCATCTCCATATGTCTGATACATTCCATGGCCACATATTTCGATGCGGACAGTAAGTCGAGCATAGACTACACACATATCAAGAGTGTACTTGATGATGCTCTCAATGGATACATCAAAGCTAAAGGCCTCATGGAGATGCGACTTTCTAGGTACGGCAAGCACGTGTTCAAACACGTAACAAAGTTCCCCTGCATCAAGAAGCCGCCTTCCATTAAGAAGGATGCCTACAACGCCCTCCATGGGGGTGTTCTTACGGGACCACCAGACGCTTACGCTACCAGATCATCTCAGAGACTGGCCCACACGCTTGTCACGGATCCAGGACGAGAACATCAAGCAAGATTTCTTTCGTATCCAAGTAGAGTTTTGTGAAATCATCTATAGAGATGTCCTTAGAAGCTCAGGGGAGTTCCACAACGGTTGTCAGCCGTCTAACAGTGACATAGATACAATGCTACAAATGCAGGGTGACGACTACCGCTCATGGATAATCATGGCGAAAGGCGGCGGTTTTGTCCACGCTCCGCCCCCTGAGCCGACTAGAAAGTCTTGATGCTTGCGAAGCTATGTAGTTCTGAACTATCGACAAGCTTATGTTGTAAAATTTATCCAGTACTTTACTTGCATGTATCTTTAATTAGTTTTGATGGTAGTTGAACTTATATGTAATCAATGCTATTAATTACTAGTTCTTCTATGTTTGTGAACTTATATGTATGGATCTTTAGTTTCGACAGTCGTTTCGCGCATTACAATTGGTTTTTAATTTTATTTGCACTTGCCGATGATTAGAATGTTTGGTCACTACACTTGGAGGTGGGGCCAGTGAGCATCCTACTTGGTCTCACTGACCCCATCTCTAAATGTTAATATTTGTTTCGACCAACAAAGTATGAGGTATTTATTTAGTTGATCCTACTTGGCTTGTATTTGAGTTGGTCTTCTTCGTTTATTTTGATCTTTCTTCGAGATAGTGCTGATGATTAGAATGTTCGGTCATCATACTCCGGGGTGGTGCAAGTGAGCCTGGTGTGATGACACAAATATCAATCTCTTGTGCATCCTACTTGATCTCTTTTTTACTTACACCATCCCGAAATGTTAATATTTGTTTCAATCAATAATGTATGAGGCATGCCATTTAGTTCATACTACTTGGCTCTTATTTGAGTTGGCACTTCTTAATTAATTGCGTCGGCCGATGATTAGAATGTTTGGTCACCCGTACACTCTGGGGTGGAGCCAGTGAACTTGGTGTGATGGCACAAATATCAATCTCTTGTGCATCCTACTTGGCTTCGTGACTCCATCCCTGAATGTTAATATTTGGTTCAACCATCCTATGTGTGTGTCATTATATGATGCCCATGTCATTCTATTTACTTTGGTCTTTCAGAGTGCCGATGATTAAAATGTTTGGTCACTACACTCGGGGTCGGCCCAAGTGAGCCTAGTGTGATGACATAAATATCAATCTCGTGTGCATCCTACTTGGCTCACTTATGCCGTCCCTGAACGTTAATATTTGTTTCGACCAATAAAGTATGAGGCATGTTATTTAGTTGATACTACTTGGCTCATATTTTGGTTTGCATTGTTCGTTTACTTTGGTCTTTCTTCCATTTTAGTGCCGATGATCAAAATGTTGGTCAGTACACTCGGAGGCGGTGCCAGCGAGCCTGGTGTGATGGCACAAATATCAAGCTCTTGTGCATCATACCTGGCCTCGCGACACCGTCTCTGAATGTTAATATTTGTTTTGACCAACAAAGTATGAGGCGTGCTATTTAGTTGATACTACTTGGATCTTATTTGAGTTCCCTCTTATTCGTTGCAAAGACCTATGAGTGCACCTAACACCATGTCCTTTTGTTTTGTGTATGTCCCTAAAATTTGATACTAATACTAATGTTTCATTGGCTTGTGCATATATACAGAGATGTCGTCGTATGTCGTGTACAAGGGCAAGGTTCCCAGAGTCTACGACGACTAGGAGGAGTGTTGGAGACAGGTTCATCGTTTTAGCGGTAACAGTTACAAAGGGTACACCACTAGAGCGGAGGCCGAAGATAGATATGCGCGCTATCTGGCGGGAGAGAGGAGGGAGCGGAGGAGGAATCGGATGAAGGCCACTTTCATCGCGATGATGCTCGTAGTGACTGCAGCTCTCTTCTATGTGATGGTAGTTTAGATGATCGACCTTGTAACGTGACTACAACTATGCTACTCGATCTCGAGACCGTAACTTGTCTAATATTTGAATCCAGTGATCGCTGCTTTGAATTCGGAGGCTAATGTGAAGAACTATGATGATATATTGTATTGTATTGTCTATGTATTATGTACCGCAATCTGGATATACTGTATTGTATTGTGCTATATTGTGTAACCTGTACAAATACCATAAATTCAAATTAAATTTAAATATTTAAATTACTAGAAGTGGCGCACCTAGTAGCACTTCAGTGTCGCACCTCTCCAAACTAGTAGCGGCGCACCCCAAAATGCAGTGGTGCACCACTTTGGTGCAATCCTAAAGGCTAGAAGTGGCGGACCCGTGTAAGTACTAATGGCGCACCTCTCCGAGTCAACAGTGGCGCACCCAGGTGTGTACCAATGACGCACCCCTATTGGCCAACAGTGGTGCACCCCAATAGTTAGCATTTGCACACCACAAGGTGCGCCATTGGTACTTGGACTACCAATGGCGCACCACTAGTGCGCCACTACTAACTATTAGCAGTGGCGTGATAGCAGTGGCGCACACACCACTGATGGTCAATAGTGGTGCACCAGTAATTAGTTGTTTTCTAGTAGTGCATGATACCCCGGATTTTCTTACGTGCCGCCACACTAAAAAAAATCTCTCAAATAAAAGTTTCTATTTCAATTCTTTCATGCTGCTGCAGATTGATGAAGTGGCGTGTAAGGTCTGGAGGAGTGCTGCCCCTCTAAAGTGCAAATCTTCTACTAGCTTTCTAGGAAGAGGCCCCTCCCCACCAATGAACGGCGCTTCAGGCACCACGTCGCCGCTAATGCTACCTGCCTCTCATGCCCCCTCGACGAAGATACGGACCACCTTCTCCTCCTGTGCCCCAAGGCGAAAGAAATTTGGTGTTTCTTTCACCTCGACTTCGATGGAATTTTGCTATCCAGCCTCGCGGACCTCTGGACCTTGTGGTGCCGCAGCTATGAAGAAACTACTATCAACACCGTCATTGCGTGGAATATCTGGAAGAGAAGAAACGCCCGCACTTTCAATGGCATTGAAGAAGACATTACTTTAGTTTTCCGCCGGTGCCTTGCGGATGTTAGACTTTGGGCTCATAGATGTACCACCCCTTCCTCCTCCTCTGTTCTTAATAATTGGTGTAATGGGTAGGACCCACCCTGAGAGTTTCCTTTTCTCTCCCTCTTTGTCCTCTAAAAACTGTAAAATGCTCCATGTACTCACTTGTGAGGTTTCTTTTATAAAATGTTCAGGCTGGCGTAAGCCCGCCGTAGGCAGGGTCAAAAAAAAGTATGAATTTAATTAAGAGTGTAAGTTTTGATAAAATATATATCACGCTCTTTTATAATATAAGACTTTTTGCGAAAACATTGTACATTATAGAACGAAGAGAGTAGAACGGAATATAAACAACTACACTATTTGTTAATAAATTATGAATACATCTTATGGGTAAATCCATTGATATTGATTCAACATCTTAGAGCTTGATATTGTCGTATATATTATAGGGTGTAACTATTTCTCTTCGTTCTGAGTGAGATGATGTTATTAAATCTCAGTTGCAACTCATGTCACAACTGATAACTAGCACGAATCATGAAACAAATCTAACGGCCTAGAACTTAACTAAGGACGAACTTAGCCTAGCAATACTCAATATTATATGCTCGCCCAAGCTTATAGAGCCTGTATTTATTGAGAGAGGAAGTAAGTATGCGTATGGAAAGTGTAAGTCAGCAGGTCATGTAGATTATTTTTGATAATACAGCAGGTCATGTAGATGATGTATACAGTGATTTGAACATGAAGAGTAAATCTGCGGGCCATGCGCACGCACCTCCAGACCCAGACCCAACGTACGCAAATACCGGCCGGCCGGGAAAAAAGACAGCACAAAAGCGACGAGACGATGTGACGCAACCGGTGGGGAGCGGCAGCGCATCCATCGATGGCGCGCTCGACCGATGATCGGTGCGTGCGTGCGTGTGTGTACGTATGGTCTGGCGAGGCGATGTGGTCGCTAGTGCTGGCACATCCATCCCCATTGTCGGCCTCTCGGCAAGCTCCGCTCTCAAGATGAGATTTTGCTGCCTGGTGAATCCCCTGGATCGATCGCCTTCTCGCGTTCCATCATATACGTATTTGGACCATCTGGAAGAGTATTCTGGGTTCGCCCAAAAGCATGAACATCACAGCACAACACTGAGCTGAATCCATAGATTCCATTCAGATTCAGCTCTGCCCTTGGTTAGTTAATTAGCTCTCACATGGATGGATGCACGCGTACATGTGGGGTTCGAGTTAAGTAAACACCGACACCTGGGGGACCTCAAGCACCTTTCTCAGGTTACAGCGAGAGATCGATCTAGTGTAGTTCGTGTGTGGTTCTACAGGCGAGTGCGTCGCGTGCTAGCTCCAAAGAACAGCTGATCACAAGGCATAACAGCAAATCCAGTGATTAAACACGGACAATAGGGTGAGACATTGTTGTCCAAAGTTGGTAGATTAGCTAGCTGTATCGGTACATGGTAATTAAGATACAATTTTTTGGGGGGTTTGCAGGAATAAGTGGAATCATTTTCTGGAGCAAATGCCAAATGATGATGGTGTGTGTCGCTGCAGAGCCGAGCAGCATGTCCCTCGAAAGCTGGGAACTAAAGGGCATTGCCGATCGACCCCAGTATGCACTGGGACTGATCGAATATACTTCATACTAAAGTGTCTCCCGATCCCTCAATGTGTGCATCTTGCACAGTTGCACTAGCTAATGTATGTGTGTGTCTGTGCGCGCGCGCGGGATCGACAAAGAAGCAATCGAACGACATGCATGATTCGATCGGGGGTGCTCTGAAAAGGGCTCTGATCAGGTTCAAGCATGCATTTCTCCGGCCTCCTCTTTTTTTTCAACTTTTTACCTTTGCCTTTTGGATTCTTAATTACTTTTCCTTGTTGTTTAATTTGGATCCCTAAGCTCTTTTCACCTGCTTTGCTGAACCGGTCTTAGGTAATGGAGGGGCCCATCACATGCATCAATGAATATATAAATACCACTTCTTAGTATATATATAGGCGTAGTATGTGGAGTTTATAAGTCTTTCAGACCAGAAAGATTCAGTTTCAGAGCATTCAGATATCTTCTCTCTCAGTGCAGACATAAACATTCTTAGGACCTACAAACAGTATGGCAGTATTGGTGAGTGTATGCCCAGAGGAAGACACGCAACAAACACAGCGACAGGAAATATAAGGTAGAAACTAGCTTTAACAGGTCTAATCACTTTCGCATTACAAATAATTCTCTGGTCTTACTCTCATTTCGACCCCTCGCTGCTTTTTCTTCTCCGCTTTGTGTCAATCGATCTGCAGTTAGTGGAGTGGCGCCAAACCAGATGCCATCAAGCAAACCAGTCCACTGCTGTCTCTTCACCTACTCGATCTTGGTAAAGCGACTGTACTAACTGCCGATCGAGAGCTAGCAGCAAGCATGTAGCTAGTACGCGTGACAGATGACACACACAAACATATCACTTCGCGCAAATTAAACACTAGCAACTGTCACCTTGCATGCGTCTTATTAACCTCAACATTAACTATATATAGATTCCTAGCCTGAACGTGTGAAATTTTGTTAGCACGAGGCCTACCTATATCCCTGCTTCTCTTCCATTTTAAGTAAAAGCATGCTTCGCATGCCGACTGTAAATATTTCAAATTATCATAGTTTGGAGTTATTAGCATGCGTAGAATATCTCATAATCGCACTTTTCTCATGAGAATTTGCAGCTTAAGTCCCAAGCATGTGTACTACTTTCATGATAGATGTGTGTGTGTATTTTTTATATTCAGTCCTTTTTCTCGGATATGGCACTTTATTAATTCATCAAAGTGACAAAAAACGAAAATAGAAACTATAAAAGCGGAAAAGTGAAAACCAAATCATTACACCAAAGTGAATATTGTTACGCAACATGAAACTTCAACATTATCTTGACTTTGATGACACACAAGATCGTAAATAGTTCTCTGAAGTGAACTTCAAGAATTAAACAACGAAATCTACACTAGATCGATGAGGGGTCAGGGTTTTCACTATATGCATGGCTCACTAAACTCTCGAGGATGCTTTAACAAGCAAGAGTTGTACAATATGTCAACTTTTTGAATCCCAACCAATTAACACAAGACATGGAGGTTTTACCCTGGAGCTCGAAACCGGGAAGTGAAGTACCGTGACGATCACCCTCATTTTCCAAGTCAGCGTTGCCATATCTCTTGGCCTCAGTGAAACGAAATAAATCAAAATTTGGCTTAATCCTAGTGCTGAACTAAACAAGTTGTATTTTTGCAAGCGCAAATACTAAATATGTGGGCTAACTAAGTGCACGAATACTATAACTAACCAAGATTTGCAATGAGAAGAACCTTAGAAAACAATTCAAACTATACACACATGATATATCAATACTAGCACGTATGAATTTCACGACATAAAGGGGACACAAGATGACCGATGTTTTCCCGCAGTTTAAATATCTACTAACATTTGACTTCCCATGGAGAGGCCGCAGCAATGAATCAACATGATCACAATGACTTGACCTACTTCTTCAAAAGACTCGCCCAACAAGTATAAGCTCTTTTACTATGGATATCTTCTTTCTCCACCACATAGAAGCTCCACAACAACTTCACAAATAAACTTGGAGTTCTTGATGACCTCCAGGATTAGATCACCAAAGCTACAAACTAACAACATGTTTAAGCGATGGTGGCATCCAAGAGTACCAAACTCTCGGGCCCTCGCTCGCGACAAATGACACTAATGACTCAAACAAATGCAATAGATCCAAAGTAAAGCTATTAATGATCATATATCACTTTCTAAAATTTCACAAGATGGGACTCCTAAAAAGGAACGATTGGGAGGTGGGTAATAATGGAGGAAATAACAAATGAGATTGAGATTCATTTTTTTTCTCAAAAGGGTTGGAATTTGGAGCATAGAGTTTCAACAAAAGGGGAAATATTAAATCCAAAAGGGCTTGAACCGTTGTTGTAGAAGTCTCCCTTTTAAAGGCCCCTCGAAATCTGCCTTTAGGTGCATTAGGTTACTCATACGAACATTAAGGGAAGGCATCTATACCTCTGGCACCCAAATATCCAGCCAGTCCTCGGAGCTTATGGACTCGCAAGAATCCATTCGAACATCTATATCATAAAATCAGTTGACCTTCCAACATGAAAGACGATATAACTTTGTCATTCACACTTTATTTTTATAGCCATGGGATAATTTTGAAGCTAACAACAATGTATAGGTCCTCACACAGAGACCCTTCACCCTCCCCCCCAAGATCAACAAAATGTAGGATGCAACTCCTTCAATGGATTTTGTGTTGTGCGGGTAACGTATAATGGATTTCCTACCACAGACATTGAGAAGATAAAACTTGAAGACCTACCGTCGGCGCACATTTTCCTTGGCCATCTATCTTGAGCTTGATGACTCATGCTTGCCTCAAGCTGGAATTCTTTTCTTAATCATGGCCACTTGGTGAAGACTCAAAATTGTATCCCCCATATTCCACAGTGGGAAACTCTTATGGACATATTCACTTATCCATTACCACCAAACGAATATAAATATTGAAGGATATATATCTTTTGGGGTGCTTATCTTGAAATTTCTCTTATCAACCTTACCATTATCATCAGTGATATCATCATCGCATGGGATATTTAGGTCCCCTTCTTAAATGCAAGACCATGTATGATACCTAAGCCATGTAGAGGTATCAAACACATAATATATGAGTCATCCAATATGGCGCATTGGCAATTGCTTATCATATCACTAGATACATCAGTCCCATCCCATGTGGTACATTATTCACACTTTTGTGTTGACCATCTACAACCCAATCACGGTCTTCATCTTATCTTCATCCTCATCTTTATATCTTGAAAGGCACCATCAATTATTCACATGAGTTATTTTCTACAAGACTTGGTAAACCATGGCCCAAATCATGATCTTACATAACCATTATTGAAATCAGATCTTGAATTCTTGTCTTGTATTCATAACTCAAGATCTTGGTCCTTCCATGGTACACCTCATGGGCCCAATTATGACAACCTTTTCAGTCCCTCCAATGAATTGAACATTTACCATTTATTGATCTTTACATAAATTTCATCTGGATCTTATTTATCTACTCATGGGATTTGATCTTGATCCTCAATTTTCTCTTGACTTGGTTTTATTGATCATGATATATAATGATTTTGATGGAATTCATTCCAAATCCATCTAATATCCTTCATTCAACACATATGGCGCATCTCCCATGCATAAACACGAGGAAAACATTACTCCATGTTCAATATAAATACACTGCCTAGTCTTTTTCCACCAGTTCGGACTTTTGGTTCAATTGGCTAGTGCAGCAATCTTTTATAGTATCAGTGCCAAGAGGTCAAGTTCAAGACCTTGCTCACACAATATTAAAAACAAAAGGAAAAAATATTTTGCGGCATGCATCAAACCCACGCTAAGGACTAAAATAGCCTAGACGTGAGGGGGAGTGTTGAATATAAATACACTGCCTAGTTTCTTTCCATCAGTTCGGACTTTTAGTTCAGTTAGCTAGTGCAGCAATCTTTCACTCCATAGAAATTGTTATTCTAGATCTTAATTTATATATTCATCTTGATGGCATTCATCACCGTATCCATCAATATTATTAATGCATATATAAACTATTGAAAATTCATGTATAACACAATGAAATCACTGGTCCATAGGATTTTACTTAGAAAATTGGATGAGGACATGACCACGAAAGGCTTCGTAACCCCACGTACCCAAGAGAGGACATGCCACCACCATGGAAACCTACATAGTGCAAGACCAAAGACTACACACATGCGCGCGTAATTCATGGGACAAGTATGAAAGGGTGTGGTCTTCACCAAAATCCATAAGACTTGAATCAATCCCAGGACTTGGAGGCTTGTGCTCGCATGCCAACACTCATTTTAGGTCGCACGTGATCAGGGAAGATGTAGTTTCTAGCTTAAGCTAACCTGACACATCTTCCATGGAGGATGCCACAAACAAGCCCCAAGATCGTGAGAGAAACCAACTGTACCACATGAATCCAAGCAAAGTACAACCGGAAGCAAATCTCCACACACAATACAAAGAAAATCAGCTAGGGAGTGGGGGCACATATGCCCACTGTGAATATATCGGACGAGTGATACTTCCCGCCCGCGAGCTAGCCGCACCGCAGTTGATAACATGGTATGATGTGGTATTGAGTCATATGGCCACCACAAAATCTAGGAGCGTGGCGTATTTTGAAGGAGCATGTCCCAAGGAAACAAAGTCGTGAACCTTACCGCCAATTTCCGCCATGTTAGTTTTGCTCCCCGATGTCCTCCGGTAGTGGAGAGGGGGGAGATGCAAACTTTGAGGTGGTCTTGTGAGTTAGGGTTTCTGCCGCCCTAGTAGAGAAATGTGGGAACCTTCATCTCTTTTGTTAAAAAATAAAGATAATTTCTATATATACCTATACTATCCTAACAACACGTCTTCATAGCTCTATGGAAAAAAGTTGTGTTTATGATCACACGAATCTCGAGGTATTATTAAACGGCGGTGATGGAGTGGAGTCATCTATGCATGGAAGTCTTCTCCGTAGCTCAACTTCATTGTTATCACCATGGTTATCACTCAGTACCATCTAGCCGAGTGCCAGTCACTCAGTAGCATGCTTACCTACTGGCTAAGTGGAGAGCCTATATAGCTAGAGACCCTGACTGCACTCCTCACTCACCTCATCCCAGGCCTAGGCCTCCCCTTAAGCTTCATCTCTTCTCTGCTAGCTAGCTCTAGCTGCTCGATCACGAGATCGTGAGAGAGCAAGAGAGGCCAGCGGCAATGGCGGACGCGGTTGATGCTCGTCGGGTGTGCGGGATGCCGGAGAAGGCGCAGCTCCACGTGGCGATGCTGGCGCTGCAGTTTGGGTATGCCGGTTTCCACGTGGTGTCGCGTCTGGCCCTCAACATGGGCATCAGCAAGCTCGTCTTCCCCGTGTACCGCAACATCATCGCGCTCATGCTCCTCGTCCCCTTCGCCTACTTCCTCGAGAAGAAGGACCGGCCGCAGCTCACCCTCAACTTCGTCGTCCAGTTCTTCTTCCTCGCGCTCTGCGGCATCACGGCCAACCAGGGCTTCTACCTGCTGGGCCTTGACAACACGTCGCCGACCTTCGCGTCGGCGATCCAGAACTCCGTCCCGGCCGTCACCTTCGCCATGGCCGCAGCCCTCCGCATAGAGAAGGTGCGGCTGGACCGGCGCGACGGCGTGGCCAAGGTGGTGGGCACGCTGGCGTGCGTGGCGGGGGCTTCCGTGATCACGCTGTACAAGGGCCCAACCATCTTCGGCCCCGCCGGCGCCGGCGACGACAAGGCGTTGCAGCAGGTGCCGTTCTTGGCGGCGGTAGCTGGGGAGGGGAAGAACTGGACGCTGGGGTGCGTGTACCTCATCGGCCACTGCCTCTCGTGGTCCGGCTGGATTGTGCTGCAGGGGCCCGTGCTGAAGAAGTACCCGGCCAAGCTATCAGTCACCTCCTACACCTGCTTCTTCGGCGTCATCCAGTTCCTCATCATCGCCGCCTTCTTCGAGAGGGACGCCGACGCATGGGTCTTCCACTCCGGCTCCGAGATCTTCACCATCCTTTACGCTGTAAGCATACTCTCCATAACCCCTTCATGCTTAATTCTTAATTAATTGATTTCTGGGGCACAAACTAATTAAGAAACAGATTAAAAGTGGTGCAATGCAGCAAGCTGTACAAAAATTAAGGATCACCTTTTGCATTACTGTAAAGCTACCTTTGGATCACTGTTCTTTGTCGCTCACCAATGCACTTTTAGGAAATATATTGTAGTATGATTTTATAACCAAAGTCAGTGGAGGGCGTGATCATTAGTGTGCAACCAAGAAGCCGGCCCTTACATGTCTCAGATCTCTTAAGCTGTTTTTTTTCCTCAGAAGAGATATCGAAATGATTATGCAGACGTATATATGCATATATCTCATGAGCTGGCAGCCGACATGACAATGAAAAATGCAGGGTTTCATCGCCTCCGGCGTGGCGTTCGCGGTGCAGATCTGGTGCATCGACCGCGGGGGCCCTGTGTTCGTGGCCGTGTACCAGCCCGTGCAGACGCTCGTCGTCGCCATCATGGCCTCCATCACCCTCGGCGAGAAGTTCTACCTCGGCGGCGTCATCGGCGCCGCGCTCATCATAACCGGCCTCTACTTCGTGCTCTGGGGCAAGAGCGAGGAGAAGGCGCGCAATACCAAGGAGGCCATCATCGCCGCAGCCAATTCCTCCGGCGGTGGCGAGCGCGAGATCCGGAGCACCAAGCTGGCCTCCTCCATCACCCAGCCTCTCCTGCCGCCTTCCTCCACCACCTCCGACAACGTCTGAGACTTAGCTGCTTGTTACCTAATATACTAGCTACTATCGTTTCTCGTCGGACGATCGATTGAGAGTAATTTTCTTGTTTAAGATCTGGCTTGCAAGCATGCGTCTGGTGTGGTGAGCGAGCATGCAGACCGACGGATTTGATTAAAACTAGCTAGGATTGCTTGGATCGTGTTTGATTAATTATGGTGTGTGAATTATTAAGGCTTGTTAATTAGATCAGAGAACTTGTACGCTTCATGTATTCATACCCTATCTAAGTACTGTTTACAATGGTGTTTGCAATTAGCAATTAATTTAGTTCCATGCTGAGCTTGATCTCGAGTTCTTGACAGAAGCATGCCTTTTTTTTTCCAAGCAATCCAACAGGATCGATTTTCATTACCATGCTGATAACAAAAATACAGCGCACAGGCATACAAGTGTTATGCCGCATACGGCAGGGGAGAAAGGGGAGGGAGCGCCGCAGATGCTAGCGTTTTTAGAGAACTTAGTTTAAAGCAGGCACTCGGGCCTGTGAAGCTGAACGAACTTTGCACCCAAAAACTATCAGACACCAGAAACTAGCCAGAAGATCTTCATCATCAGGAAGCTTCACTTTGTAAAAAACTAGCAGCTGCATCTAAGGAGACGAGTCAGTCTTCAGTTTCCATGCGATCATCGGCCAGATCTTCCATGGTAGCATCAGCAATACGAAGAACTCTTCCAGGTTGATCATTGTTAGACTATGTATTGTAGGCTTTACGTATTGTATACAAACTCCTGTACCTATACCTGTATGATATATAAAAGCATAACAGCCGAACCCTATTGGGTATCGAGCACTGTTCCCCAAACCCTAGTTTGTCTAACATGGTATCAGACGACGCGTTCGATCCGCGCCGCCCCGCTTCCGCCTCCTTTGCTGCCGCCGCGTCGGCCTCTCCTGCTGCACCGCCGTCCTCGTCCCTTGCGACGGCGTCGCCTTTCATGGCGTCCGCGCCCCTGGCTTGGGCCTACCCTGCCGCCCGATCCCCTGCTGCTCCCGCGGCCGCCAACCCTGCACCTGCGCCATCTGCAGGCCCAACCCCGGGGGAGGTTCCGTCTTCCTCGACGGCGGCCAATGGCCGGCCTCCGCCCTCCGACAGCGCTCCTGCTCAGCAGCCCTATCGCGGCGGGCCGTATCCGGCGCCTTACGTCGCGCCCCGCTCCGCGCCTTACGTCGCGCCCACGGCCGCGCCCTACGTCGCGCCCATGGCCGCGCCCTACGTCGCGCCTCATGCAGCGCCCTACGCTGCAGCTTCGGCAGCGTCCTATGGCGCGTATCCTGGCGCCTCCTACGAGGCCTATGGTGCGACGCCGTCTCGTCCTACAGCGTCACATGGTGTGATCTCGCCGGCGCACTATGGCTATCAACTGCAACAGTACCGTGGCCCGCCTCCCAGCGAGGTGCCGATGCCATACGGTGCTCCTCCACCTTATGAAGCAGTGCCGGCCGCACCAACTGCTGATCAAGGACCGTTCCACTTTGCCCATCTGGTGACGGTGAAACTATCTGCGGACAATTACTTGCTGTGGCGTGCTCAGGTGTTACCCTTGATGCGTAGTCACTATTTGGAAGGATATGTTGATGGTACGCTGCCGTGTCCGCCGGCCACGGTTCCGATTCTTTCGGCCTCCGGTGGTGAAACTATGGTGCCTAATCAGGCTCATTGTCGATGGGTTGCTCAAGACCAAGCAATTCTGGGTGCTATTCAGTCTTCGCTCACCCCCTCTGTGGCCGGTATGGTCATCTTTGCCGCTACATCGCGGGATGCTTGGGCCACCATCGAGTCTAGCTTCTCCTCGCAGTCCCTGGCGCGTTCTTCGGCTATCCGTACTCAGCTTGGCGAGATAAAGAAGCATGACCTCTCTGTCACGGCCTTCTTCAACAAGGTTAAAGCATTGGCTGACACGCTCTCTTCCATTGGACAGCCGCTCCGCCCTGAGGAGTTTCAGACATTCATTGTCAATGGCCTTGATGAGGACTATTACTCTCTGGTGGAAAATATCAGCGGGCGAGAAACACCACTTCCTGCCCGTGATCTTTATGCTCGTCTTCTGAACACGGAGCAGCGTCTCTCTACTCGTCGATCCGTGGGATCTTACTCTGATGGATCCTCGGCCAATGCGGCTCATCGTGGTGGTCCTCGTGGTTCTAAACCTGCACCACCACCACCGTCCAACCAACAAGCCCGTCCGTCCGCCCCTGCTCCTCCTATCACTAGACGCAAGCGGCTCTCTTGTCAAGCCTATGGTGGTGGGGTTGAGTGTCAGCTTTGTGGTCTCGAAGGTCATTTGGCGTCTCGCTGCCACCGCCGCTTCAAGCGTGATTTTCTCGGCATCGGCAACAATGGGAAAGGCAACGAGAAATAGGCTGCTCTAGCGTCGCAGGACTCGGGGTATACTCCCTCTTATTCAGTTGATCCCGCCTGGTATATGGACACAGGCGCCACCGACCATCTGACAAGTCAACTTGATAAACTTACCTCACATCAGCCATATTCTGGTCCGGATCAGGTTCGCACTGCCAATGGGTCAGGTATGCACATCTCGCATGTTGGACAGGCATCTCTTCTTTCACACACCTCTAAAAAGCTTCGTCTCCTTGATATTCTACGTGTTCCATCTGTCACCCGTAGTTTGCTCTCCGTTCCTAAATTTACTCGCGACAATAATGTGTTTTGTGAGTTTCACCCTTTTCATTTTTTTGTTAAGGATCGGGCAACGCGGGACGTTCTTCTTAGAGGGCGAGTTCGTCATGGTCTATATGCTCTTGATGTGCCATCCACCTCTCAAGCTTTCAGTGGTGTCCGAGTTTCGTCATCTCAATGGCACTCTCGTTTGGGTCACCCGGCCACGACTATTGTGCGCCATGTGCTCCATTGCTATGAGCTGCCCGTAGAATCGAGTAATAAGGAGTTCTTAGTGTGTGATGCCTGTCAGCAAGGCAAGAGTCATCAGTTACCTTTTCCTGTTTCGAGTCGTGTTGTCAAAGCTCCTCTTGAACTTGTGTATTCAGATGTATGGGGGCCTGCCCAAACTTCTGTTAGTGGTCACAACTATTATGTCAGTTTCATTGATGCTTTTAGTCGCTTTACTTGGCTCTACTTGATTAAGCGCAAATCTGATGTGTTTCATGTCTTCATGCAATTTCAAGCACATGTTGAGCGTTTGCTGAATCACAAAATTATTCATGTTCAATCTGATTGGGGTGGTGAGTATCGGAATCTTAGTACCTTCTTTCAGAAACTTGGCATATCGCATCATGTGTCTTGTCCTCACACACATCAGCAAAACAGTGCTGCTGAACGCAAGCACCGTCACATTGTTGAAACTGGGCTTACATTGCTTGCTCATGCCTCTGTACCCTTTCGGTTCTGGAGTGATGCCTTTGTCACTGCGTGCTTTCTTATAAACAGGCTTCCCACACGACTCCTTCATATGAAGAATCCACTAGAAATCCTACTCCATGAAACTCCTGACTACTCTTTCTTCAAAGTTTTTGGTTGTGCCTGTTGGCCTCACCTTCGTCCGTACAATCACCATAAACTTGAATATCGATCAAAACAGTGTGTGTTTCTTGGGTATAGTCCGCTCCATAAGGGGTATAAGTGTCTCCACATTCCGTCTAATCGTGTTTACATATCACGTGATGTCGTCTTTGATGAGACAGTTTTCCCATTCTCCTCACTACCACCTCCTCTTGACACCACTACTACTTCCTTACACTCCTTTCCTGTTTTGCCTGCTCAATTTGTGGATGCTGCATATTCTCCTGCATTGTTGCCTAACCATGGTGCAGGGACTGGACGAGGTGCTCGCCTTGAGCTTCTTGATGACTTGCCGGCGCCATGAGTTCCGGATATGGCTCCGCCCACCTCACCAGCTGCTGCTGATCCGCTCGTCGTTGACGTCGAGCGGCCGTGCATGCCCCATGCACGACGATCTGAGGTGCCGACCTCGCCTGGCGTGGACGCGCGCGTGCCCCTGCCGCCCAGCGTGTCGCCCGCTCCCTGCACTGCCTCGCATGGACCGTCTTCGCCTGGTCCGTTGACTCCAGGCCCCCCGCCAGTCGCTCAACCTGACGCTACGCCGCTGCCTGTACCTGCTTCACCCATGGTCGCTTCGCCCATGGCTGTGTCACCGATCGCCACACCACCTGGCACAGCTTCTCCTGTGTCGCAGGCTTCTCCGACACCTGTACCAGCTCTGCTGCGTCCTCATACTCGCAGTAAGAGTGGCATCTTTCGTCCCAAAGAACGCACCGATGGTACTGTTGCCTGGCTTGCGGCGTGTGCTGCTCATCTCCAGGCTGATCTGACTGCTGAACCGCGACACTTCCAGGCTGCTTTGGATATTCCTCACTGGCGTGCAGCCATGGAACAGGAGATCCAGGCACTCAAGAAGAATAATACATGGCGTTTGGTGACACCACCAGCTGGTGTCAATATCATTGACTCCAAATGGGTGTTCAAGGTCAAAAAGCATGCTGATGGTTCGATTGAAAGGTACAAGGCGCGCTTGGTTGCTAAAGGCTTCAAACAACGTTATGGTCTTGACTATGAAGATACTTTCAGTCCAGTTGTGAAGCCCACTACTATTCGCCTTCTCTTGTCATTGGCTGTCACTAGAGGTTGGTCGCTTCGTCAGTTAGATGTTCAGAATGCTTTCCTTCATGGTGTTCTGGAGGAGGAGGTATATATGCGTCAGCCACCAGGTTTCGTTGATCCTGCTCACCCACATCATCTTTGTCGTCTTGTCAAAGCACTCTATGGTCTGAAGCAGGCTCCTCGTGCATGGCATGCTAGACTTGGTGCTGCTCTTCGTGCGCATGGTTTTGTGTCCTCTACTGCCGAGTGCCGACACATCTCTGTTTATCCTTCAGCGACCTCAGGTGACCATGTATATTCTGGTATATGTCGATGATATCATTCTTGTCAGTTCTTCAGTTGTTGCGGCTGACAGGCTGGTTCTTAGTTTGGGAGCTGACTTTGCTGTCAAGGATCTGGGAAGACTGCATTATTTCCTTGGACTTGAGGTTGCTCATTCTGACAGTGGTTTAACTCTCACTCAGCAGAAGTATTCCCATGATCTCTTGCGCCCTGCGGGTATGCTACAGTGCAAGTCTACTCCTACTCCTATGTCTGCTACAGACAAACTGTCAGCTTTTGATGGAGAGCTTCTTTCTTCTGATGAAGCCACTGAGTACCGCAGCGTTGTTGGTGGTCTCCAGTATTTGCTTATTACTCGACCAGACATCTCTTTTGCTGTCAATCGAGTGTGCCAGTATCTCCATGCGCCACGTGATCCTCATTGGTCAGCTGTTAAGAGAATTATGCGCTATGTCTGTCACACTGCTTCTTATGGTCTGCATCTACAACCAGCGACTTCTGGTTTGCTCTCTGCCTTTTCTGATGCAGATTGGGCTGGTTGTCCTGATGATCGCCGATCCACGGGGGGACATGCAGTGTTCTTTGGTCCTAACTTGATAGCATGGCAAGCTCGTAAACAAGCTACAGTGTCTCGGAGTAGTACTGAAGCTGAGTACAAAGCAATTGCCAATGCTACAGCTGAGATCATCTGGATTCAGTCCCTACTTAGAGAGTTGAAGATCTCTCAAGCTCAACCGCCGGTTCTTTGGTGTGATAACATTGGTGCCACATATCTTTCAGCAAATCCAGTGTTTCATGCTCGGACAAAACATATTGAAGTGGATTATCACTTTGTGAGGGAACGTGTTGCAAAGAAGCTTCTTCAGATTAAGTTCGTCTCTTCCAAGGATCAGCTGGCTGACATTTTTAATAAGCCCTTGCCCTTACCTTCTTTTGAAGGATGTCAGCGCAATCTTAACCTCTTGAGTGTTTCAGGACATAGTTAAGATTGAGGGAGGGTGTTAGACTATGTATTGTAGGCTTTACGTATTGTATGCAAACTCCTGTACCTATACCTGTATGATATATAAAAGCATAACAGCCGAACCCTATTGGGTATCGAGCACTGTTCCCCAAACCCTAGTTTGTCTAACAATCATCAGGGCGCGAAGAAGATAGAGCAGGGGTGCTGGTGGCAAGTTGCAGTAGGCTAGCAGCTCCAGCCCGAAGATTTTCTGCATCAGGAGAGTTATGGAGACCTGCCCAGTAATTCATAAACACAACAGCAAAACTGATCAGCTCATTTGGATTTTTAATGAGTTTATGTTCAAAACAGGCTCTAGTTCTGAGTTTTCAGATTGCCCAGCATATAGCAGCAAGACCAGCTATTTGAACAACCCTTATCTCTTAGGCCTTCCCATCAAATACCCTTCCCCAAAACTACAATAGTATTAGGAAGAGATTTTAATCTAGAAAAAAGTTAGTGGATTTATGGGGATATCTCACGATCATCCCGTTCAAACCTGGAGAAGTAAACAGACTACTCGAGATAGAGGATAATCCCTACAATCCTCTAAAATACACGTAAACAAGGCCTTAGAAAATCTAAAATGACCTAAGAAATCTTTGGCGCTGCTAAAAGAAATGTTTGGCGGGCCAGATTGAAGAAGAGTCGCTAGATTGAGCTGCCAGTGGACTGGGCTTTTAGCGATCCATATGCCTAAAGTAATTTTTCTTCTAGGATGGGTGGGCCACGGTCTAGTAGCTCCGTACTTCCTCCGTTCTAATTTAGGTAGCAAACATGTTTTTTGAGCTTTAAGTTTCGGTATTAACTTGACCAACAAAACATAAATTATGCTATGTCATAAAATTTATATGATTAAATTCCTTATTAAATAAATATTCTAACTATATAATTTTTATAACAAGTGGCACATATTTTATTTATTAAATTAATGATCAAATCTTTTTCAAAATGAAAACAAAACGATGGAGCCACCTCCATGTGACATATGAAGTATTGCATAAGTGATATGATAAATAAAACAAGTTGATGGTATGGTTTTTTGGGGTGATTTTAATGCCATTGGTCGGCAAGAAGAAAAAAACAATGACTACTTTAGCGTCCTAGATGGCGTCTAATTTTCAGTGCGATCATGAAAAGTTTGGATCTAAAAGAATGAGCTATGTTTGGAAGGCAATTCAAATAGGACAACATAAAAGAAAACCCCACATAAGAGAAGCTAGATAGAGTTCTTGTATGTGTGTCTTGCGAGCAAAACATTCGGTAAGTCCATATGAGGGATTTTTTGTAAGTCTTAGTATGAAAGGTTTTAACCCTAAATGGTTTCAATGGGTAGATGATTTTGTTAGTCGAGTAAGTGTTGGTATTAAGGTATGCTGATAACGCGTGAAGCACACATCCGTTGGGAACCCCAAGAGGAAGGTGTGATGCGTACAGCAGCAAGTTTTCCCTCAGTAAGAAACCAAGGTTATCGAACCAGTAGGAGTGAAGAACCACGTGAAGGTTGTTGGCGGAGGAGTGTAGTGCGGCGCAACACCAGAGATTCCGGCGCCAACGTGGAACCTGCACAACACAATCAAAATACTTTGCCCCAACTTAACAGTAAGGTTGTCAATCTCATCGGCTTGTTGTAAACAAAGGATTAAACGTATGGTGTGGAAAATGATGTTTGTTTGCAATGAGCAGCAGAGAACAATGATTGCAGTAGATTATATTCAGATGTAAAAGAATGGACCGGGGTCCACAGTTCACTAGTGGTGTCTCTCCAATAAGAAATAGCATGTTGGGTGAACAAATTACAGTTGGTCAATTGACAAATAGAGAGGGCATAACAATGCACATACATATCATGATGACTACTATGAGATTTAATTGGGCATTACGACAAAGTACATAGACCGCTATCCAGCATGCATCTATGTCTAAAAATTCCACCTTCGGGTTAGCATCCGCACCCCTTCCAGTATTAAGTTGCAAACAACAGACAATTGCATTAAGTATGGTGCGTAATGTAATCAACACAAATATCCTTAGACAAAGCATTGATGTTTTATCCCTAGTGGCAACAGCACACCCACAACCTTAAAACTTTCTGTCACTGTCCCAGATTCAATAGAGGCATGAACCCACTATCGAGCATAAATACTCCCTCTTGGAGTTACAAGTATCAACTTGGCCAGAGCCTCTACTAGCAACGGAGAGCATGCAAGATCATAAACAACACATATATGATAGATTGATAATCAACTTGACATAGTATTCCATATTCATCGGATCCCAACAAACACAACATGTAGCATTACAAATAGATGATCTTGATCATGATAGGCAGCTCACAAGATCTAACATGATAGCACAAGAGGAGAAGATAACCATCTAGCTACTGCTATGGACCCATAGTCCAAGGATGAACTACTCACACATCAGTCCGGAGGCGATCATGGTGATGAAGAGTCCTCCGGGAGATGATTCCCCTCTCCGGCAGGGTGCCGGAGGCGATCTCCTGAATCCCCCGAGATGGGATTGGCGGCGGCGGCGTCTCTGGAACTATTTCCGTATCGTGGCTCTCGGTGTTAGGGTTTTCGCGACAGAGAGTTTAAGTAGGCGGAAGGGCAGAGTCGGAGGGCTGACGAGGGGACCACACCATAGGCCAGCGCGGGCCCCACCCTGGTCGCGCCGCCCTATGGTCTGGCCACCTCGTGGCCCCACTTCGTATGCTCTTCGGTCTTCTGGAAGCTCCGTGGAAAAATAAGACCCTGGGCGTTGATTTCGTCCAATTCCGAGAATATTTCCTTTGTAGGATTTCCGAAACCAAAAACAGCAGAAAACAGGAACTGGCGCTTCGGCATCTTGTCAATAGGTTAGTGCCGGAAAATGCATAATAATGACATAAAGTGTGTATAAAACATGTGAGTATCATCATAAAAGTAGCATGGAACATAAGAAATTATAGATACGTTTGAGACGTATCAAGCATCCCCAAGCTTAGTTCCTACTCGCCCTCGAGTAGGTAAACGATAACAAGGATAATTTCTGAAGTGACATGCTATCATAATCTTGATCAATACTATTGTAAAGCATATGAAATGAATGAAGTGATTCGAAGCAATGGTAAAGACAATGATTAAACAACTGAATCATATAGCAAAGACTTTTCATGAATAGTAGTTTCAAGACAAGCATCAATAAGACTTGCATAGGAGTTAACTCATTAATCAATGGATTCTTAGGAGAAAATTCTGAAGCAACACAAAGGAAGATATAAGTTTCAGCGGTTGCTTTCAACTTCAACATGTATATCTCATGGATAATTGTCAAGACAAAGTAATATGATGAATGCAAATAAGCAAGTATGTAGGAATCAATGCACACAGTTGACACAAGTGTTTGCTTCTAAGATAGAAAGAAGTAGGTAAACTGACTCAACAAAAGGTAAAAGAAAGGCCCTTCGCAGAAGGAAGCAGGGATAAAATCATGTGCTAGAGCTTTTCAAGTTTTGAAATCATATAGAGAGCATAAAAGTAAAGTTTTGAGAAGTGTTTTTTGTTGTCAACGAATGGTAGTGGGCACTCTAACCCCCTCATCAAACAGACTTTCAAAGAGCGGCTCTCATGAAGGACGTTATCTCTGCCAACAAGGTAGATCATCCCTCTTCTCTTTTGTTTACACATGTATTTTTAGTTTTTATTTATGGATGACACTCCTCCCAACCTTTTGCTTTCACAAGCCATGGCTAACCGAATCCTCGGGTGCCTTCCAACATTTCACATACCATGGAGGAGTGTCTATTTGCAAAATTAAGTTGCTTACTAATGAATCAGGGCAAAACATGTGAAGAGAATTATCAATGAAATTTAATTAATTGGGGTTGGGAACCCCGTTGCCAGCTCTTTTTGCAAAATTATTGGATAATCAGATGTGCCACTAGTCCATTGGTGAAAGTCTGCCCAACAAGATTGAAAGATAAAACACCACATACTTCCTCATGAGCTATAAAACATTGACACAAATAAGAGATAATAACTTTTGAATTGTTTAAAGGTAGCACATGAAGTATTTACTTGGAATGGCATAAAAATACCATGTAGTAGGTAGGTATGGTGGACACAAATGGCATAGGTTTTGGCTCAAGGATTTGGATGCACGAGAAGTATTCCCTCTCAATACAAGGCTTTGGCTAGCAAGGTTGTTTAAAGCAAACGCAAGTATGAACCGGTACAGCAAAACTTACATAAGAACATATTGCAAGCATTATAAGACTCTACAGTGTCTTCCTTGTTGTTCAAACACCTCACCAGAAAATATCTAGACTTTAGAGAGACCAATCATGCAAACCAAATGTCAACAAGCTCTATGGTAGTTCTTCATTAATAGGTGCAAAGTACATGATGCAAGAGCTTAAACATGATCTATTTGAGCACAACAATTGCCAAGTATCAAATTATTCAAGACATTATACCAATTACCACATGAAGCATTTTCTGTTTCCAACCATATAACAATGAACGAAGCAGTTTTAACCTTCGCCATGAACATTAAAAGTAAAGCTAAGAATACCAGTGTTCATATGAAACAGCGGAGCGTGTCTCTCTCCCACACAAAGAATGCTAGGATCCGATTTTATTCAAACAAAAACAAAAAAATAAAAACATACAGACGCTCCAAGAAAAGCACATAAGATGTGACGGAATAAAAATATAGTTTCACTAGAGGTGACCTGATAAGTTGTCGATGAAGAAGGGATGCCTTGGACATCCCCAAGCTTAGATGCTTGAGTCTTGTTGAAATATGCAGGGATGAACCACGGGGGCATCCCCAAGCTTAGACTTTTCACTCTTCTTGATCATATTGTATCATCCTCCTCTCTTGATCCTTGAAAACTTCCTCCACACCAAACTCAAAACAAACTCATTAGAGGGTTAGTGCATAATCAAAAATTCACATATTCAGAGGTGACATAATCATTCTTAACACTTCTGGACATTGCACAAAGCTACTGAAAGTTAATGGAACAAAGAAATCCATCCAACATAGCAAAACAGGCAATGCGAAATAAAAGGCAGAATATGTCAAAACAGAACAGTCCGTAAAGAAGAATTTTTCTGGTGCACTTAACTTGCTCAGATGAAAAAGCTCAAATTGAATGAAAGTTGCGTACATATCTGAGGATCACGCACGTAAATTGGCAGATTTTTCTGAGTTACCTACAGACAGGGCTACTCAATTTCGTGACAGCAAGAAATCTGTTTCTGCGCAGTAATCCAAATCTAGTATCAACCCTACTATCAAAGACTTTACTTGGCACAACAATACAATAAAATAAAGATAAGGATAGGTTGCTACAGTAGTAGCAACTTCCAAGACTCAAATATAAAACAAAAGTGCAGAAGTAAAATAATGGGTTGTCTCCCATAAGCGCTTTTCTTTAACGCCTTTCAGCTAGGCGCAGAAAGTGTAAATCAAGTAATATCAAGAGATGAAGCATCAACATTATAATTTGTTCTAATAATAGAATCATAAGGCAACTTCATTCTCTTCCTAGGGAAGTGTTCCATACCTTTCTTGAGAGGAAATTGATACTTAATATTACCTTCCTTCATATCAATAATAACACCAACAGTTCGAAGAAAAGGTCTTCCCAAAATAATGGGACAAGATGCATTGCATTCAATATCCAAGACAACAAAATCAACGGGGAAAAGGTTATTGTTAACCGTAATGCGAACATTATCAATCCTCCCCAAAGATTTCTTTGTAGAATTATCAGCGAGATTAACATCCAAATAACAAATTTTCAATGGTGGCAAGTCAAGCATATTATAGATTTTCTTACGCATAACAGAAATACTTGCACCAAGATCACATAAAGCATTACAATTAAAATCATTGACCTTCATCCTAATGATGGGCTCCCAACCATCTTCTAACTTCCTAGGAATAGAAGTTCCAAGTTTTAATTTATCATCTCTAGATTTTATGAGAGCATTTGTAATATGTTTTGTAAATGCCAAATTTATAGCACTAGCATTGGGACTTCTAGCAAGTTTTTGTAAGAACTTTGTAACTTCAGAGATATGACAATCATCAAAATCTAAACCATTATGATCTAAAGCAATGGGATCATTGTCCCCAATATTTTGAAAAATTTCAGCAGTTTTATCACAAGTAGTTTCAGCAGTTTTAGCATTTTCAGGCAGTTTTGCACGCTTTGCATTAGGAGTAGAAACATTGCTAACACCAATTATTTTACCATTGATAGTAGGAGGTTTAGCAACATGTGAAGCATCAACATTACTAGTGGTGGTAATAGTCCAAACTTTAGCTACATTATTCTTTTTAGCAAATTTTTCTTCTTTTTCCCACCTAGCATGCAATTCAGCCATCAATCTAATATTCTCATTAATTCGAACTTAGATAGCGTTTGCTGTAGCAAATGACTTAATATCTTTAGTTTCATTAGGCATAGCTTTCAATTTTAAAAGATCAACATCAGCAACAAGACTATCAACCTTAGAAGCAAGAATATCAATTTTACCAAGCTTTTCTTCAACAGATTTGTTAAAAGCAGTTTGTGTACTAATAAATTATTTAAGCATGGCTTCAAGACCAGGGGGTACACTCCTATTATTGTTGTAAGAATTCCCATAAGAATTACCATAACCATTGCTCTTATTAGAAGGATATGGCCTATAGTTGTTACCAGAATTATTACTATAAGCATTGTTGTTGAAATTATTATTTTTAATGAAGTTCACTTCAACATGCTCTTCTTGAGCAACCAATGAAGCTAAAGGAACATTATTAGGATCAACATTAGATCTACCATTCACAAGCATAGACATAATAGCATCAATCTTATCACTCAAGGAGGAGGTTTCTTCAACAGAATTTACCTTCTTACCTTGTGGAGCCCTTTCAGTGTACCATTCAGAGTAGTTTATCATCATATCATCAAGAAACTTTTTTGCGGCGCCTAAGGTGATGGACATAAAAGTACCTCCAGTAGCTGAATCCAATAGGTTCCGCGAAGAAAAATTCAGTCCTGCATAAAACGTTTGGATGATCATCCAAGTAGTCAGTCCATGGGTAGGGCAATTCTTGACCAAAGATTTCATTCTTTCCCATGCTTGGGCAACATGCTCATTATCCAATTGCTTAAAATTCATTATGCTACTTCTCAAAGATATAATTTTAGCAGGAGGATAATATCTACCAATGAAAGCATCCTTACATTTAGTCCATGAATCAATACTATTCTTAGGCAAAGATAGCAACCAATCTTTAGCTCTTCCTCTTAAGGAGAAAGGAAACAATTTCAATTTTATAATGTCACCATCTACATCCTTATACTTTTGCATTTCACAAAGTTCAACAAAATTATTAAGATGGGCAGCAGCATCATCAGAACTAACACCAGAAAATTGCTCTCTCATAACAAGATTTAGTAAAGCAGGTTTAATTTCATAAAATTTTGTTGTAGTAGCAGGTGGAGCAAAAGGTGTGCATAAGAAATCATTATTATTTGTGCTTGTGAAGTCACACAACTAAGTATTCTCAGGAGTACCCATTTTAGCAGTAGTAAATAAAGCAAACTAAATAAAGTAAATGCAAGTAACTAATTTTTTTGTGTTTTTAATATAGAGAACGCAAACAAGACAGTAAATAAAGTAAAGTAAGTAATTAATTTTTTTGTATTTTTGATATAGAAGGCAAACAAAGCAGTAAATAAAATAAAGTAAAGAAAGACAATAACAAAGTAAAGAGATTGGATGTGAGAGACTCCCCTTGCAGTGTGTCTTGATCTCCCCGGCAACGGCGCCAGAAAAAGAGCTTGATAACGCGTGAAGCACACGTCCGTTGGGAACCCCAAGAGGAAGGTGTGATGCGTACAGCAGTAAGTTTTACCTCAGTAAGAAACCAAGGTTATCGAACCAGTAGGAGTCAAGGACCACGTGAAGGTTGTTGGCGGAGGAGTGTAGTGCGGCGCAACACCAGGGATTCCGGCGCCAACGTGGAACCTGCACAACACAATCAAAATACTTTGCCCCAACTTAACAGTGAGGTTGTCAATCTCACCGGCTTGCTGTAAACAAAGGATTAAACGTATGGTGTGGAAAATGATGTTTGTTTGCAATGAGCAGCAGAGAACAATGATTGCAGTAGATTGTATTCAGATGTAAAAGAATGGACCGGGGTCCACAGTTCACTAGTGGTGTCTCTCCAATAAGAAATAGCATGTTGGGTGAACAAATTACAGTTGGGCAATTGACAAATAGAGAGGGCATAACAATGCACATACATATCATGATGACTACTATGAGATTTAATTGGGCATTACGACAAAGTACATAGACCGCTATCCAGCATGCATCTATGCCTAAAAAGTCCACCTTCGGGTTAGCATCCTCACCCCTTCCAGTATTAAGTTGCAAACAACAGACAATTGCATTAAGTATGGTGCGTAATGTAATCAACACAAATATTCTTAGACAAAGCATTGATGTTTTATCCCTAGTGGCAACAGCACATCCACAACCTTAGAACTTTCTGTCACTGTCCCAGATTCAATGGAGGCATGAACCCACTATCGAGCATAAATACTCCCTCTTGGAGTTACAAGTATCAACTTGGCTAGAGCCTCTACTAGCAACGGAGAGCATGCAAGATCATAAACAACACATATATGATAGATTGATAATCAACTTGACATAGTATTCCATATTCATCGGATCCCAACAAACACAACATGTAGCATTACAAATAGATGATATTGATCATGATAGGCAGCTCACAAGATCTAACATGATAGCACAAGAGGAGAAGACAACCATCTAGCTACTGCTATGGACCCATAGTCCAAGGATGAACTACTCACACATTAGTCCGGAAGCGATCATGGTGATGAAGAGTCCTCCGGGAGATGATTCCCCTCTCCAGCAGGGTGCCGGAGGCGATCTCCTGAATCCCCCGAGATGGGATTGGCGGCGGCAGCGTCTCTGGAACTATTTCCGTATCGTGGCTCTTGGTGTTAGGGTTTTCGCGACAGAGAGTTTAAGTAGGCGGAAGGGCAGAGTCGGAGGGCTGACGAGGGGCCCACACCATAGGCCGGCGCGGGCCCCACCCTAGCCGCGCCGCCCTATGGTCTGGCCACCTCGTGGCCCACTTCGTATGCTCTTCGGTCTTCTGGAAGCTCCGTGGAAAAATAAGACCCTGGGCGTTGATTTCGTCCAATTCCTAGAATATTTCCTTTGTAGGATTTCTGAAACCAAAAACAGCAGAAAATAGGAACTGGCACTTCGGCATCTTGTCAATAGGTTAGTGCCGGAAAATGCCTAATAATGACATAAAGTGTGTATAAAACATGTGAGTATCATCATAAAAGTAGCATGGAACATAAGAAATTATAGATACGTTTGAGACGTATCATATGCCGTTACTTCTAGACCCAAAAAGGATTAAGACAAGGAGCCCGCTATCAGCTATATTATTTATTATAATCAAAGATACATAAGAAATTTTGATTGCAGGAGTGAAGGAAGACTATCGGGTATAAGGACTTATACCTCATTTTGAAGAATAGATATCAATCCTACAACATGCATATGATACCATTAGATTAATGGAACACGATATTATAAAATATTCAATATGAAAGTGATTATTTGTATTTTTGAACAACTAGGGAGTGAAAGTTAACTTCCATAAGAGCGAATTTTTTTGTTTCGGTAAAGAAAAGAAGTGGAAGGTCAATATGAATTTTTTTGGGTGTGAGTTGGGATCATTCCTTGTTAGATATTTAGACATCCCTATCCATTTTCGAAAGCTAAAGAATGGAGAATGAAAGCTAGTGGTAGACCGTTTCGGAAGAAAAGTAGCAAGTTGGCTGGGAAAATTACTCTCGTATTGGGATTGACTAGATGTAATAAACTCAGTTCTAACTAGTCTTCTGATGTTTATCCTACAAGTCTTTGAAATACCTAAGACTACCCACAATGGGAGTATTAGTGCAATTCCAATAGTGTAGCCAGCTGCTGACTATAAGCCAAGTGTCATGTCATTTATAGCCAACTTAGAACCAATATATACAATAGTGAGTTATAAAGATGTAGTATTTTATCAATGTATGCCCTACCTTTCACTCTCACAAAATGCCTAGGAGCATGTGCTAGAGCTGACTCTTGCATAAGAGCTCACTCTTCTTCTCTCTCATCCCCTCTCTCCTCCAACTAAGCAATAATATATTATTTTAATCCTTATAGCCAGCTGACTAGGATTTATTGTACTTTCTCTTATAGCTACAGTAGTATCATGCATCACATGCATGCAAAAAGCTGATGTGTCACATCAATAAATGAAGAATAATATGGTAGTAGTATCATAGTTAGATAATGTATCATACCACGTAGAACTAGAAAAATTAATGTCAAACCAATCTTGTACACTTTTGCATTGAGATTCTACAAATCACTAAATGTAATTAACATGTGATACTACTACACGATACTATGCATTGTGAAGATAGTATTACACACTACTGGTAACATATGCATGATACTACTATATGATACTCCTCATTGTAACTAGTCTAAATGGGCAAGGAAAAACCAAGGGGTTTATATCCTATACTACTCAGTATAGGCAATAACATAGGCAATCATTTATTCCTAATGTGGTAATCATTGGAGTATTTACATTATCCATATGCTTACTACCGAATTACTCCAAATCTGCTCGTGTATAGAACTATAGATGCACGGCCAGCAACCGACCCAGGGAAAAACTAAACCTACTCGTGCAAAAATTAATCCTAGCACTACACGGCACGTTGTGCATCTGACTACAACTTAATTAAACACGGACTGGTCAATGGCATCTAAGCCAACTCTACCTTTACTAGCCTATAACACGTATACATTGTTGTACTACTGGAACAAGACACACGGCCATCCCTCAAATAAGCAACTATAATTTCCTAATTAACTCGACAATGGAAATGCTTTTTTTTAGAAACACAGTACAAACGTAGGCGCTCACATACACGCGCATATACTCACCCCTATGAATGCACACACGCACACCCTACCTCTATGAGCACCTCCAGAAGACTGAGCTGACTGATTGTATCTTGAAATTGATGAAGTCATCACAGGCGCCTCGTTGTTGACGAAAACGTCGCCTCCCACTGAATGAATATTCCGCTTTTATGAGATACACAATTTTCAAACCTGGGGTTTGAACTCTGGTGACCTTGGGGTACAACCACCCTTCTAAGAGCATCTCTAGTGGATAGTGTATATGGACGTGTAAAGCCCGTTTACACGTTTCTGGCCCAAAGTCGGTCTCCAGTGGATCGTGTATACCATCGTGGAAGTTGTACATGTCCATCCACGAGGCTACTCATCGTGGAAGTAAACACGCCCCAACCACGCTCCTGGAGATCATTTACTGTTTTTACATGAATTATGCGGGTTATTCAAGTGTGCAGGTATTTCTATGGATGAAGTTAGGAAGAAACTATTCTCTATGTCGTTGTCTGGTAAAGCGGCACATTGGTATAAATTGCTGAAGAATGGGAATTATCTTGATTGGAAGGATATTGTGCCTCTATTTTATTCTAAATTCTATCCTCCAAGTGAAATTCACAAAGACCGAAATCGCATATATAATTTCTGGCCTCATGATGGAGAGAGTATTGCCCAAGCATGGGGGAGATTGAAGTCTTTAATGCTCAAATGCCCCATTCATGAGCTTCCTGGTAATATCGTCATTAATAATTTCTATGCAAAACTTTCTTTTCAAAATAAAACCTTGCTGGATAATGCTTATTCTGGATCATTCACACGCAACAAAGAAGAGTTTAAATGGGACTTTCTTGATCGGATTCAGGAGAATACTGAAGGTTGGGAGAACGACAAAGGTAGAGAGTCAGGTATAAATTATGATTATGAATGCATTGAAACTTTTATGGATACTGATAAATTTCGAAATATGAGTGCTACTTATGGTCTTGAGTCTCAAGTTGTTGCAAATTTTTATAAAGCTTTTGCCTCTCATTTTGAATTGCCTAGAAAGAATTTTAATAAGTATCATGAACTCTACAAATATAAAACTGATTCACTATAGGTAAATGTATTGAAGTTAAAACTGTTGATCACATTCTTCCTGAAGCTTATATTGAAAAAATTCCGTTTCCTGCTAAAATGAAGGAGTATTCTGTTATAACTAGTGTGGTTAACAAAAGTGCAAAGAAACCTATAGAACCTGAGGAACAAATAAATGTTGAACATGCTGTTGCAATAGTTAAAGACCTTGTGACTGAAAATGTAGAAGATGGTCACATCATTTTCTGTGAAGATGCTTCTAATATTGTTTCACATCCTAGTAAGTCTAGGAAAGTCAGTGTTCCTATGCTCTCTGTTAGAATTGGTGATCATTGTTATTATGGTTTATGCGATATCGGTGCAAGTACTAGTGTCATTCCTTATGAGCTTTATAGGGAAATCATGCATGAAATTGGTTCTTGTGAACTTGAAGATATTGATGTGGTTATTCTTCTAGCTAATAGAGAAACTATCTCTCCTATTGGTATTGTTCGAGATGTGGAAGTTCTATGTGGTAATATTAAATATCATGCTGACTTTTTGGTACTTGGTTCTGCTGTTAGTAAGACTTGTCCTATCATTTTTGGTAGACCTTTTCTAAATACTTGTGGAGCTATTATAGATTGCAAGAAAGAGAAAATTGTGACTAAATTTGCTGGTGAATCTTATGAGTTTAATTTCTCTAAATTTGCCAAAGTTTCTTATGAAGCTGAATTGCCTAATGATGATTTTAGAGTTGAACAGCTTGCATCTATTGCTCTTGCTCCTAATAATCCTTTGCAGCAACATTTGGAGGATCATGAGAGTGAAGTTTTTAGGGAAGAAAGGAATGAGCTTGATGAAATTTTCCTTCGTCAACCTATTCTTAAACATGACTTACCGGTTGAAGATCTAGTTACAACACCACCGCCAAAGGAAGATCCTGTTTTTGATTTGAAACCGTTGCCTGATAATCTTAAGTATGCTTATATTGATGATAAGAAAACATATCTTGTTATTATTAGTGCTAAGCTTTCAGATTTTGAGGAAGAAAGATTATTGGAAATATTGAAGAAACACCGAGGAGCTATTGGCTACACTCTTGATGACTTGAAGGGGATTTCTCCCTCTATTTGCCAACATGCCATCAACATGGAAGATGATGCAAAGCCTGTTGTTGAACATCAGCGTCGTCTAATTCCTAAGATGAAGGATGTGGTAAGGAATGAGGTATTAAAACTTCTTGAAGCTGGTATTATATATCCTATTGCTGATAGTAGATGGGTCAGTCATGTGCATTGTGTTCCTAAGAAAGGAGGAATAACTGTTGTACCTAACGATAATGATGAGCTCATCCCTCAAAGAGTAGTTGTAGGGTATAGAATGTGCATTGATTTTTGAAAGGTTAATAAAGTTACTAAGAAAGATCATTACCCTTTACCCTTTATTGATCAAATGTTAGAAAGATTGTCTAAAAATACTCATTTCTGCTTTCTTGATGGTTATTCTGGGTTTTCACAAATTGCTGTTAGAGCTAAAGATCAAGAGAAAACCACTTTCACTTGTCCCTATGGAACTTATGCTTATAGGCGTATGCCTTTTGGTTTATGTAATTCTCCTGCTACTTTTCAAGGATGCATGTCTGCTATTTTTCATGGCTTTTGTGAAAAGATTGTAGAGGTATTCATGGATGATTTTTCTGTCTACGGGAATTCTTTTGATAATTGTTTGCGAAACCTTGATAAAGTTATGCAGAGATGTGAAGAAACTAACCTTGTTCTTAGTTGTGAGAAATGTCACTTTATGGTTAATGAAGGAATTGTATTGGGACATAAAATTTCTGAGAGAGGTATTGAAGTTGATAGAGCTAAAGTCGAAGCAATTGAGAAGATGCCCTATCCTATGGGATGTTAAAGGTATTCGTAGTATTCTTGGTCATGCTGGTTTTTATAGGAGATTTATTAAAGATTTCTCTAAAATTTCAAAGCCTCTTACTAATCTTCTTCAAAAAGATGTACCTTTTGTTTTTGATGATGATTGTAAGGAAGCTTTTGAAACTCTAAAGAAATCCTTAACAATTGCTCCTGTAGTTGAACCTCCTGATTGGAATTTACCTTTTGAAATTATGTGTGATGCTACTGATTTTGCTGTAGGTGTTGTTATTGGACAGCGAGTAGATAAAAAATTGAATGTTATTCATTATGCTAGTAAAACTCTTGATGCTGCTCAAAGAAATTATGCTAAAACTGAAAAAGAATTATTAGCTGTTGTTTTTGCTTGTGACAAGTTTAGACCTTATATTGTTAATTCAAAAGTCACAATTCATACTGATCATGCTACAATTAGGTACCTTATGGAAAAGAAATATGCTAAGCCAAGGCTTATTAGATGGGTGCTCCTTTTGCAAGAATTTGATTTACATATTGTAGATGGGAAAGGTGCTGATAATCCTGTTGCTGATAATTTGTCTAGATTGGAAAATATTGTTTATGATCCTGTTCCTGTTAATGATAGTTTTCCAAATGAACAATTGGCTGTAATAAAGGTGAGCTCGCGAGATAGTCCTTGGTATGTTGATTATGCTAACTTTATTGTTTCCAAGTACTTGCCTCCAACCTTTTCACCTCAGCAAAGGAGGAAATTCTTTTATGACTTGAGGCATTATTTTTGGGATGACCCACACTTATATAAAGGAGTGGATGGTATTATGCGAAGATGTGTCCCCGAATATGAACAACAAGAGATATTGAGTAAGTGTCATGGTAGTGTTTATGGAGGACATCACGCCGGAGATAGAACCGCACAAAAGGTTCTACAGTCAGGTTTTTATTAGCCAACTCTCTTTAAAGATGCAAGAAAGTTTATTTTATCTTGTGATGAATGCCAAAGAGTTGGTAATATCTCTAGACGCAATGAAATGCCTATAAATTATACTCTTGTTATTGAACCATTTGATTGTTGGGGATTTGACTTCATGGGTCCTTTCCCTTCTTCAGAAGGTAACACTCATATACGTGTCGCTGTTGATTATGTTACTAAATGGGTGGAAGCCATACCCACAAAAAGTGCTGATGGTGAGACCTCTTTAAAAATGCTTTTAGATATTATTTTTCCTAGGTTTGGAGTACCTAGATATCTATGATTGATGGAGGTTCTCATTTTATTCATGGTGGTTTTAGAAAAACTCTTGCTAAATATGGTATTAATCATAGAATTGCTTCAGCTTATCATCCTCAAACTAGTGGGCAAGTAGAATTATCAAATAGAGAAATTAAATCTATCTTGCAAAAGACTGTTAATAAATCTAGGAAAATTGGGCTAGTAAGTTGAAGGAAGCATTGTGGGCCTATAGAACTGCTTATAAAAATCCTATGGGTATGTCTCCTTATAAAATGGTTTATGGAAAAGCTTGTCATTTACCTTTAGAACTAGAGCACAAAGCTTATTGGGCTATAAAAGAACTTAATAAAGATTTTAAACTTGCTGGTAAGAAAAGGTTGCTACAATTGAGTTCTTTAGATGGGTGGAGAAGTGAAGCTTATGAAAATGCTAAACTTTTTAAGGAGAAAGTTAAGAAATGGCATGACAGAAGATTTATTAAAAGAGAATTTAATGTTGGAGATAAAGTCCTATTGTATCGGTCTCGTCTCAGATTTTTTGCAGGGAAATTACTCTCAAAATGGGAAGGACCATATGTCATTGTGGAGGTGTATCGTTCAGGGGCAATAAAAATTGGTTCTCTGAAAGGTGATGCCACACAAGTGGTGAATGGACAAAGACTCAAGCATTATATCTCTGGAGATTCTTATAATGAAGATGTTGATGTTATTCGAGTGGTGACTCCGAAAACTTTCATCAAAGATCAAATTGATAGTTCTGCAGAGTTCGACTTCGAGTAGGTAACAGTTTTGGTAATAAAAAGTTCGCGTTTAACTTTCCGAACAATGTTTTTGCTATTTTTAGAAAATATGAAAAATTACGAGTTTGAATCGGAGTGGAGGAGACGCACGAGGGCGCGTCCCCATGTGGTGGCGCGGGCCCCACCCTGGCCGCGCCGCCATATGGGGACGGCTCCTTGGAGTCCCTCTTCCACTCTGGTTCGACCTAGTAGTTTCCTTTTGTCGTGAAATTTTTTGTTATATAATCCCCCGGATCCCCCGAGGTCCGTATATCGTCTTCTCGTCGTGTTTTGTTTAGACCTGTTTATGTTCAGATATCGTCGCAAGGTTCATCCTCAGAAGATTATGCAATGCGTCGCAACCATGAGCTCCTCCAGGATCTAGATCAAGGAACTTTCGTTGGATGGGCGGAAAAGGAAAGGGTCGTGACAAGACGGAAAGAGATGGATGAGAGTCTCAAGGAGGAAGTGAAGAAGATGTCATCAATAAAAAGAGAGCGGCAAGCTGTGGGGAGTAAGCCAATCTTAGTAGGATCGGTTAACACTCAACGTTCTTTTTCTCATAACTTGCAGGGACCTTTACCACCTGCTCCTAACCTCAACTCTTCCCCTGCTGTGGAGGAAGCTTTTCGGGTTACCCATGAGTTTTGTGATCAATACCGTGTTCTGAGAAGGGAAGTGGAGATACTTCAAGAGGAGAACAACCGACTTCGCAGAATACTAGAGCAATTCATCACTCCCATCAGGGTCGTTCCACCATCACCACCGAAGGAGTAATTCATCATTGGTATTGGCACCCCCTTGGTTTGTTCCAAGCTTGGGGGGAGTGCCACGGTATCACATCATCACTATCTTTTTCCTTTTTACTGTCAAGTAGTGTCATATCATGAGTAGGGAAGTTATCATATAAGATGGTTGCAGTGTGGAAGTATCTCTCTTTTAGTTGGTTATCTATGTATCCCTTGGTGTGAGTTATCGTTATGGAATATTAATGAGAAGTTTTATCATTTACGTTTTGCACACCTTATTTTAGTTTGGAATTTATGTTATGTGATTGATCTTGTTGTTAGTATTGGTATCACTTTGGGAGCATCAAGTAAATCTATTTGGTTTTTGCAAACTTAGCATTGGTCAACAGCAACAATACTTTGAGGCTTAAGTAGAAAAGGGGGAAATACATGTAGATATATTATTTCTTTATCTTTCTTTCTTGTTAGCTAATGAGTTTAGTATTCTGAAGTTAAAATTGTTTGTGCTTACAAGGAAGATGCATGATTGTTTCTATCACATGTATATTTGTTTGTTTTCCCTCAACCCTTATGCTTGCTAACCAACCTTGCTAGCCAAAGACCTGTACTGAGAGGGAATGCTTCTCGTGCATCCAAAACCTTAAACTAAACCCATGCCATTTCTCTGCCATTCCAAGTAAATACTTCATGTGCTACCTTTAAACAATTCAAAAAGTTATTATCTCTTATTTGTGTCAATGTTTTATAGCTCATGAGGAAGTATGTGGTGTTTTATCTTTCAATCTTGTTGGGCAGACTTTCACCAATGGACTAGTGGCACATCTGATTATCCAATAATTTTGCAAAAAGAGCTGGCAACGGGGTTCCCAACCCCAATTAATTAACTTTCATTGATAATTCTCTTCACATGTTTTGCCCTGATTCATTAGTAAGAAACTTAATTTTGCAAATAGACACTCCTCCATGGTATGTGAAATGTTGGAAGGCACCCGAGGATTCGGTTAGCCATGGCTTGTGAAAGCAAAGGTTGGGAGGAGTGTCATCCATAAATAAAACTAAAGTACATGTGTAAACAAAAGAGAAGAGGGATGATCTACCTTGCTGGTAGAGATAACGTCCTTCATGGGAGCCGCTCTTTGAAAGTCTGTTTGGCAAGGGGGTTAGAGTGCCCACTACCATTCGTTGACAACAACAAACACCTCTCAAAACTTTATTTTTATGCCCTCTATATATATGATTTCAAAACTTAAAAAGCTCTAGCACATGATTTAATCCCTGCTTCCCTCTGCGAAGGGCCTATCTTTTACTTTTATGTTGAGTCAGTAAACCTATTTCCCTCGATCTCAAGCAAGCAATTGAGTTGTTGTGATCCAACCATTTATATTGTGATCTATTAATCATGTCTTTTATTCTTCCTTGTTTAGTACAAATAATATGACTTTGAAGGTTATCAATGATTATGAGGAGATTGTTATGACTGAGCATGTAAGATCTGCCATATAAGCTCTAATATAAAGGCTCTGCTCGAAAGATAAGTACAACATGTTAATTGTTCTTTGACCAAGAACAAAGTTTGCCATCACCAATTATGATTTCCTATGCACCTTTATTTGTGATTTCCCTTTATAAGTACTAGAATGTCTTGTGTGAATTAATAAATGTGATGCTTCTTGTTCGTATTTTTTTATCGACTCTTCACTCCATAAACATGTGGTCTTATTTACTGAGTTCAGTTTTGCTTGGGGACAAGCGAGGTCTAAGCTTGGGGGGAGTTGATACATCCATTTTGCATCACTATTTTATATCATAAATTACTGTTATTCATTGATATATTTCATATTTAGAGATGATACTTACGTTATTTCACCTATTTTGCATGTTTCACGATTATTGGAGAATTACTCACCGGAGTCAGGATTCTGCTGGAAAAAGCACCGTCAGGATACAATATTTCTGAAGATCAACAATTGACGGAAAATATACCGAAGCTCCTATTTTTCCAGATGACGGAGTCAGCCAAAAGGGGAGGCCGAGGAGGGCCGCCATGGGCCCTCCCCATAGGCCGGCGCGGCCACCAGGGCTGGCGCGCCGCCATGTGGGAGGGGGGCCCACGACCCCCTCGGCCATCACCCTTTCGCGTAGTTCATCTCCCAGAAACCCTAAGGTGCGACAGCACATCAAGGATAGTCGCAGCCGCCTCTGCGGGGCGGAAAACACCAGAGAGAAAAGAGCTCTTCGGCAGGCTGAAATCTGCCGGGGAAATTCCCTCCCGGAGGGGGAAATCGTCACCATCATCACCGTCATCGAGCTAGACTTCATTGGGATCATCATCATCATCATCTCCACCACCGACACCGTCATCTCCACCGCTGCACCTCGTCTCCTGTCAACACCCGGATTTTTAAGTCCACATGCCTATTATGTCACTCATCGCAACCCCAGGAATATTGTTGTTGCGAGGCATAATAGTCGAATATCAAAGTCATCATTCATTACAAACCATATTGTCTTACAACTTGAATCACATGATCCATATTACACAAATAGTTGATCTATTGATCAACGAACAAACACAAGTTCATAGCGGAAGCGTAAATAGAAATGGACTCTCTAGTACGTCCACAGGCCAACGCTTGACGTCGGAAGACTTCTAGTTGTCGTAGGCGTCCTGCTGGTCATCTCCTTGGTAGTTCTATTCATCTTCATACTCTGGCCATTTGAATAGCCGGGGACAAAGCCGTGAGTACGTTAAGTACTCGCAAACTAATACTAGTGTAAGTGCTAACAATTCTAGTAAGGGGTGCTAAGCTCTAGTTTAATTTGCATAAAGCCAGTTTTAGTTCACAAGTATTTGAGAAAAGACTGACACGCGTACAGCACGCGACCGTTGGGAACCCCAAGTGGAAGGTGTGATGCGTACAGCAGTAAGTTTCCCTCAGTTAGAAACCAAGGTTTATCGAACCAGTAGGAGTCAAGAAGCACGTTGAAGGTTGATGGTGGCGAGATGTAGTGCGGCGCAACACCAGGGATTCCGGCGCCAACGTGGAACCTGCACAACACAACCAAAGTACTTTGCCCCAACGAAACAGTGAGGTTGTCAATCTCACCGGCTTGCTGTAACAAAGGATTAGATGTATAGTGTGGATGATGATTGTTTGCAGAAAACAGTAGAACAAGTATTGCAGTAGATTGTATTCGATGTAAAAGAATGGACCGGGGTCCACAGTTCACTAGAGGTGTCTCTCCCATAAGATAAATAGCATGTTGGGTGAACAAATTACAGTTGGGCAATTGACAAATAAAGAGGGCATGACCATGCACATACATGATATGATGAGTATAGTGAGATTTAATTGGGCATTACGACAAAGTACATAGACCGCTATCCAGCATGCATCTATGCCTAAAAAGTCCACCTTCAGGTTATCATCCGAACCCCTTCCAGTATTAAGTTGCAAACAACAGACAATTGCATTAAGTATGGTGCGTAATGTAATCAACAACTACATCCTCGGACATAGCATCGATGTTTTATCCCTAGTGGCAACAGCACATCCACAACCTTAGAACTTTACCGTCCTGTCCCATTTAATGGAGGCATGAACCCACTATCGAGCATAAATACTCCCTCTTGGAGTTACTAGCAAAAACTTGGCCAGAGCCCCTACTAATAACGGAGAGCATGCAAGATCATAAACAACACATAGGTAATAGATTGATAATCAACATAACATAGTATTCTCTATCCATCGGATCCCAACAAACACAACATATAGCATTACAGATAGATGATCTTGATCATGTTAGGCAGCTCACAAGACCCGACAATGAAGCACAATTAGGAGAAGACGACCATCTAGCTACTGCTATGGACCCATAGTCCCGGGGTGAACTACTCACTCATCACTCCGGAGGTGACCATGGCGGTGAAGAGTCCTCCGGGAGATGATTCCCCTCTCCGGCAGGGTGCCGGAGGTGATCTCCTGAATCCCCCGAGATGGGATTAGCGGCGGCGGCATCTCTGGAAGGTTTTCCGTATCGTGGCTCTCGGTACTGGGGGTTTCGTGACGAAGGCTTTAAGTAGGCAGAGGAGATAGGTCAGGGGGCCACACGAGGGCCCCACACGACAGGCCGGCGCGGCCAAGGGCCAGGCCGCGCCGCCCTAGTGTCTGGCCACCTCGTGGCCCCACTTCGTGACTCCTTCGGTCTTCTGGAAGCTTCGTGTGAAAATAGGCCCCTGGGCGTTGATTTCGTCCAATTCCGAGAATATTTCCTTACTAGGATTTCTGAAACCAAAAACAGCAGAAAACAGCAACTGGCTCTTCGGCATCTCGTTAATAGGTTAGTGCCGGAAAATGCATAAATATGACATAAAGTATGCATAAAACATGTAGATATCATCAATAATGTGGCATGGAACATAAGAAATTATCGATACGTCGGAGACGTATCAGCATCCCCAAGCTTTAGTTCCTGCTCGTCCCGAGTAGGTAAACGATAACAAAGATAATTTCTGGAGTGACATGCTATCATAACCTTGATCATACTATTGTAAGCACATGTAATGAATGCAGCGATCAAAACAATGGTAAATGACATGAGTAAACAAATGAATCATATAGCAAAGACTTTTCATGAATAGTACTTTCAAGACAAGCATCAATAAGTCTTGCATAAGAGTTAACTCATAAAGCAACAATTCAAAGTAAAGGTATTGAAGCAACACAAAGGAAGATTAAGTTTCAGCGGTTGCTTTCAACTTGTAACATGTATATCTCATGGATATTGTCAATGTAAAGTAATATAACAAGTGCAATATGCAAGTATGTAGGAATCAAAGCACAGTTCACACAAGTGTTTGCTTCTTGAGATGGAGAGAAATAGGTGAACTGACTCAACATAAAAGTAAAAGAAGGGCCCTTCGCAGAGGGAAGCATTGATTGCTATATTTGTGCTAGAGCTTTGGTTTTGAAAACAAGAAACAATTTTGTCAACGGTAGTAATAAAGCATATGTGTTATGTAAATTATATCCTACAAGTTGCAAGCCTCATGCATAGTATACTAATAGTGCCTGCACCTTGTCCTAATTAGCTCGGATTACCTGGATTATCACCGCAATACATATGTTTTAACCAAGTGTCACAAAGGGGTACCTCTATGCCGCCTGTACAAAGGTCTAAGGAGAAAGCTCGCATTGGATTTTTCGCTTTTGATTATTCTCAACTTAGACATCCATACCGGGACAACATAGACAAAAGATAATGGACTCCTCTTTAATGCTTAAGCATTCAACAACAGTTAATTTTCTCATATGAGATTGAGGATATTTGTCCAAAACTGAAACTTCCACCATGGATCATGGCTTTAGTTAGCGGCCCAATGTTCTTCTCTAACAGTATGCATGCTCAAACCATTCAACTCATGGTAAATCTCCCTTACTTCAGACAAGATGTACATGCATAGCAACTCACATGATATTCAACAAAGAGTAGTTGATGGCGTCCCCAGGAACATGGTTATCGCACAACAAGCAACTTAATAAGAGATAAAGTGCATAAGTACATATTCAATACCACAATAGTTTTTAGGCTATTTGTCCCATGAGCTATATATTGCAAAGGTAGAGGAACAGAAATTTTAAAGGTAGCACTCAAGCAATTTACTTTGGAATGGCGGAGAAATACCATGTAGTAGGTAGGTATGGTGGACACAAATGGCATAGTGGTTGGCTCAAGGATTTTGGATGCATGAGAAGTATTCCCTCTCGATACAAGGTTTAGGCTAGCAAGGTTATTTGAAACAAACACAAGGATGAACCGGTGCAGCAAAACTCACATAAAAGACATATTGTAAACATTATAAGACTCTACACCGTCTTCCTTGTTGTTCAAACACTTTACTAGAAATTATCTAGACCTTAGAGAGACCAATTATGCAAACCAAATTTTAGCACGCTCTATGTATTTCTTCATTAATAGGTGCAAAGTATATGATGCAAGAGCTTAAACATGATCACAACAATTGCCAAGTATCACATTATCCAAGACATTTTACCAATTACTACATGTAGCATTTCCCGATTCCAACCATATAACAATTTAACGAAGAAGATTCAACCTTCGCCATGAATATTATGAGTAAAGCCTAAGGACATATTTGTCCATATGCAACAGCGGAGCGTGTCTCTCTCCCACACAATGAATGCTAGGATCCATTTTATTCAAACAAAACAAAAACAAAAACAAACCGACGCTCCAAGCAAAGTGCATAAGATGTGATGGAATAAAAATATAGTTTCACTAGAGGAACCTGATAATGTTGTCGATGAAGAAGGGGATGCCTTGGGCATCCCCAAGCTTAGACGCTTGAGTCTTCTTGAAATATGCAGGGGTGAACCACCGGGGCATCCCCGAGCTTAGAGCTTTCACTCTCCTTGATCATATTGTATCATCTCCCTCTCTTGATCCTTGAAAACTTCCTCCACACCAAACTCAAAACAACTCATTAGAGGGTTAGTGCACAATTAAAATTCACATGTTCAGAGGTGACATAATCATTCTTAACACTTCTGGACATTGCACAAAGCTACTGAAAGTTAATGGAATCGAAAAATCCATCAAGCATAGCAAAACAGGCAATGCGAAATAAAAGGCAGAATCTGTCAAAACAGAACAGTTCGTAAAGACGAATTTCTAAGAGGCACCAGACTTGCTCAAATGAAAATGCTCAAATTGAATGAAAGTTGCGTACATATCTGAGGCACGTAAATTGGCGTAATTTTCTGAGTTACCTACAGATAATTAGGCCCAGATTCGTGACAGCAAAGAAATCTGTTTCTGCGCAGTAATCCAAATCTAGTATGAACCTTACTATCAAAGACTTTACTTGGCACAACAATGCAACAAAATAAGATAAGGAGAGGTTGCTACAGTAGTAACAACTTCCAAGACTCAAATATAAAATAAAAGTACTGTAGTAAAAACATGGGTTGTCTCCCATAAGCGCTTTTCTTTAACGCCTTTCAGCTAGGCGCAGAAAGTGTGTATCAAGTGTTATCAAGAGGTGGTGCACCAACATTACCTTGGGTTTTACACCTATGATGCGTCTCCAACGTATCGATAATTTCTTATGTTCCATGCCACATTATTGATGTTATCTACATGTTTTATGCACACTTTATGTCATATTCGTGCATTTTCTAGAACTAACCTATTAACAAGATGCCGAAGTGCCAGTTGCTGTTTTCTGCTGTTTTTGGTTTCAGAAATCCTAGTAACGAAATATTCTCGGAATTGGACGAAATCAACGCCCAGGGTCCTATTTTACCACGAAGCTTCCAGAAGACCGAAGAGGAGACGAAGTGGGGCCACGAGGTGGCGACACCCTAGGGCGGCGCGGCCTGGCCCCTGGCCGCGCGGCCCTATGGTGTGGGCCCCTCGTGCCGCCTCCTGACCTGCCCTTCCGCCTACTTAAAGCCTCCGTCGCGAAACCCCCAGTACCGAGAGCCACGATACGGAAAACCTTCCAGAGACGCCGCCGCCAATCCCATCTCGGGGGATTCAGGAGATCGCCTTCGGCACCCTGCCGGAGAGGGGAATCATCTCCCGGAGGACTCTACGCCGCCATGGTCGCCTCCGGAGTGATGTGTGAGTAGTCTACCCCTGGACTATGGGTCCATAGCAGTAGCTAGATGGTTGTCTTCTCCCCATTGTGCTTCATTGTCGGATCTTGTGAGCTGCCTAACATGATCAAGATCATCTATCTGTAATTCTATATGTTGCGTTTGTTGGGATCCGATGAATAGAGAATACTTGTTATGTTGATTATCAAAGTTATGTCTATGTGTTGTTTATGATCTTGCATGCTCTCCGTTATTAGTAGATGCTCTGGCCAAGTTGATGCTAGTAACTCCAGAGGGAGTATTTATGCTCGATAGTGGGTTCATGTCTCCATGAATCTGGAGGGGTGACAAGAACCTCTAAGGTTATGGATGTGCTGTTGCCACTAGGGATAAAACATTGGTGCTATGTTCAAGGATGTAGTCACTGATTACATTACGCGCAATACTTAATGCAATTGTCTGTTGTTAGCAACTTAATACTGGAGGGGGTTCGGATGATAACTTTGAAGGTGGACTTTTTAGGCATAGATGCATCTTTGGATAGCGGTCTATGTACTTTGTCGTAATGCCCAATTAAATCTCACTATACACATCATAATATGTATGTGCATGGTCATGCCCTCTTTATTTGTCAATTGCCCAACTGTAATTTGTTCACCCAACATGCTGTTTATCTTATGGGAGAGACACCTCTAGTGAACTGTGGACCCCGGTCCAATTCTCTATACTGAAATACAATCTACTGCAGTATTGTTCTACTATTTTCTGCAAACAATCATCATCCACACTATACATCTAATCCTTTGTTACAGCAAGCCGGTGAGATTGACAACCTCACTGTTTCGTTGGGGCAAAGTACTTTGGTTGTGTTGTGCAGGTTCCACGTTGGCGCCGGAATCCCTGGTGTTGCGCCGCACTACATCCCGCCGCCATCAACCTTCAACGTGCTTCTTGGCTCCTACTGGTTCGATAAACCTTGGTTTCATACTGAGGGAAAACTTGCCGCTGTACGCATCACACCTTCCTCTTGGGGTTCCCAACGGACGCGTGTTGTACGCGTATCAAGCTCTTTTTCTGGCGCCGTTGCCGGGGAGATCAAGACACGCTGCAAGGGGAGTCTCCACTTCCCAATCTCTTTACTTTGTTTTTGTCTTGCTTAGTTTTATTTACTACTTTGTTTGCTGCACTAAATCAAAATACAAAAAAATTAGTTGCTAGTTTTACTTTATTTGCTATCTTGTTTGCTATATCAAAAACACAAAAAAATTAGTTACTTGCATTTACTTTATCTAGTTTGCTTTATTTACTGTTGCTAAAATGGCTACCCCTGAAAATACTAAGTTGTGTGACTTCACAACCACAAATAATAATGATTTCCTATGCACACATATTGCTCCACCTGCTACTACAGCAGAATTCTTTGAAATTAAACCTGCTTTACTAAATCTTGTTATGCGAGAGCAATTTTCTGGTGTTAGTTCTGATGATGCTGCTGCCCATCTTAATAACTTTGTTGAACTATGTGAAATGCAAAAATATAAAGATGTAGATGGTGACATTATAAAATTAAAATTGTTCCCTTTCTCATTAAGAGGAAGAGCTAAAGATTGGTTGCTATCTCTGCCTAAGAATAGTATTGATTCATGGACTAAATGCAAGGATGCTTTTATTGGTAGATATTATCCCCCTGCTAAAATTATATCTTTGAGGAGTAGCATAATGAATTTTAAACAATTAGATACTGAACATGTTGCACAAGCATGGGAAAGAATGAAATCTCTGGTTAAAAATTGCCCAACCCATGGACTGACTACTTGGATGATCATCCAAACCTTCTATGCAGGACTAAATTTTTCTTCGCGGAATTTATTGGATTCAGCTGCTGGAGGTACCTTTATGTCCATCACTCTTGGTGAAGCAACAAAGCTTCTTGATAATATGATGATCAATTACTCTGAATGGCACACGGAAAGAGCTCCACAAGGTAAGAAGGTAAATTCTGTCGAAGAAACCTCTTCCTTGAGTGATAAGATTGATGCTATTATGTCTATGCTTGTGAATGATAGGACTAATGTTGATCCTAATAATGTTCCGTTAGCTTCATTGGTTGCTCAAGAAGAACATGTTGATGTAAACTTCATTAAAAATAATAATTTCAACAACAATGCTTACCGGAACAATTCTAGTAACAACTATAGGCCATATCCTTATAATAATGGTATCGGTTATGCTAATTCTTATGGGAATTCTTACAACAATAATAGGAACACACCCCCTGGACTTGAAGCCATGCTTAAAGAATTTATTAGTACACAAACTGCTTTTAACAAATCTGTTGAAGAAAAGCTTGGGAAAATTGATATACTTGCTTCTAAAGTCGATACTCTTGCCTCTGATGTTGATCTTTTGAAATCGAAAGTTATGCCTAATAGGGATATTGAAAATAAAATTGTTACTACAGCAAATGCCATCCAAGTTAGAATTAATGAGAATATAAGATTAATGGCTGAATTGCGTGCTAGGTGGGATAGAGAAGAAAATGAAAAACTAGCTAAAGAGAAGAATGTAGCTAAAGTTTGGACTATTACCACCACTAGTAATGCTAATGCTACACATGTTGCTGCACCTCCTACTATTAATAATAAAAGAATTGGTGTTAGCAATGTTTCCACTTCTAATGCAAAGCGAGAAACTGCCTCGAAACCGCTAAAGCTACGAAACCGCTGTGATAAAGCTGCTGAAATTTTTTCCAACATTGGGGATGATGATCCCATTGCTTTAGATTATAATGGTTTGAATTTTGATGATTGCCACATCTCTGAAGTTATAAAGTTCTTGCAAAAACTTGCTAAAAGTCCTAATGCTAGTGCTATAAATTTGGCTTTCACGCAACATATTACAAATGCTCTCATAAAAGCTAGAGAAGAGAAACTAGAGCGCGAAGCCTCTATTCCTAAAAAGCTAGAGGATGGTTGGGAGCCCATCATTAAGATGAAGGTTAAAGATTTTGATTGTAATGCTTTATGTGATCTTGGTGCAAGTATTTCCGTTATGCCTAAGAAAATTTATAATATGCTTGACTTGCCACCGCTGAAAAATTGTTATTTGGATGTTAATCTTGCTGATCATTCTACAAAGAAACCTTTGGGGAAAGTTGATAATGTTCGCATTACTGTTAACAATAACCTTGTCCCCGTTGATTTTGTTATCTTGGATATTGAATGCAATGCATCTTGTCCCATTATATTGGGAAGACCTTTTCTTCGAACCGTTGGTGCTATCATTGATATGAAGGAAGGTAATATTAAATATCAATTTCCTCTCAAGAAAGGTATGGAACACTTCCCTAGAAAGAGAATGAAGTTACCTTTTGATTCTATTATTAGAACAAATTATGATGTTGACACTTCGTCTCTTGATAATACTTGATACACACTTTCTGCGCCTAGCTGAAAGGCGTTAAAGAAAAGCGCTTATGGGAGACAACCCATGGTTGTTACCTACAGTATTTTGTTTTTATTTTGTGTCTTGGAAGTTGTTTACTACTGTAGCAACCTCTCCTTATCTTAGTTTAGTGTTTTGTTGTGCCAAGTAAAGTCGTTGATAGAAAAGTTCATACTAGATTTGGATTACTGCGCAGAAACAGATTTCTTTGCTGTCACGAATCTGGGCTGTTTTCTCTGTAGGTAATGCAGAAAATTATGCCAATTTACGTGAGTGATCCTCAGATATTTACGCAACTTTCATTCTATTTGAGAATTTTCATTTGAGCAAGTCTGGTGCCTCGATAAAATTCGTCAATACGAACTGTTCTGTTTTGACAGATTCTGCCTTTTATTTCGCATTGCCTCTTTTGCTATGTTGGATGAATTTCTTTGATCCATTAATGTCCAGTAGCTTTATGCAATTTCCAGAAGTGTTAAGAATGATTATGTCACCTCTGAACATGTTAATTTTTATTGTCGCTAACCCTCTAATGAGTTGTTCTAAGTTTGGTGTGGAGGAAGTTTTCAAGGATCAAGAGAGGAGTATGATGCAACATGATCAAGGAGAGTGAAAGCTCTAAGCTTGGGGATGCCCCGGTGGTTCACCCCTGCATATATCAAGAAGACTCAAGCGTCTAAGCTTGGGGATGCCCAAGGCATCCCCTTCTTCATCGACAACATTATCAGGTTCCTCCCCTGAAACTATATTTTTATTCCATCACATCTTATGTGCTTTGCTTGGAGCGTCGGTTTGTTTTTGTTTTTTGTTTTGTTTGAATAAAATGGATCCTAGCATTCACTTTATGGGAGAGAGACACGCTCCGCTGTAGCATATGGACAAGTATGTCCTTAGGCTCTACTCATAGTATTCATGGCGAAGTTTCTTCTTCGTTAAATTGTTATATGGTTGGAATTGGAAAATGATACATGTAGTAATTGCTATAAATGTCTTGGGTAATGTGATACTTGGCAATTGTTGTGCTCATGTTTAAGCTCTTGCATCATATACTTTGCACCCATTAATGAAGAAATACATAGAGCATGCTAAAATTTGGTTTGCATATTTGGTCTCTCTAAGGTCTAGATAATTTCTAGTATTGAGTTTGAACAACAAGGAAGACGGTGTAGATTCTTATAATGTTTACAATATGTCTTTTATGTGAGTTTTGCTGCACCGGTTCATCCTTGTGTTTGTTTCAAATAAGCCTTGCTAGCCTAAACCTTGTATCGAGAGGGAATACCTCTCATGCATCCAAAATACTTGAGCCAACCACTATGCCATTTGTGTCCACCATACCTACCTACTACATGGTATTTTCCGCCATTCCAAAGTAAATTGCTTGAGTGCTACCTTTAAAATTCCATCATTCACCTTTGCAATATATAGCTCATGGGACAAATAGCTTAAAAACTATTGTGGTATTGAATATGTTCTTATGCACTTTATCTCTTATTAAGTTGCTTGTTGTGCGATAACCATGTTCACTGGGGACGCCATCAACTACTCTTTGTTGAATTTCATGTGAGTTGCTATGCATGTTCGTCTTGTCTGAAGTAAGGGAGATCTACCACCTTATGGTTAAGCATGCATATTGTTAGAGAAGAACATTGGGCCGCTAACTAAAGCCATGACCCATGGTGGAAGTTTCAGTTTTGGACATATATCCTCAATCTCATATGAGAAAATTATTAATTGTTGTTACATGCTTATGCATAAAAGAGGAGTCCATTATCTGTTGTCCATGTTGTCCCGGTATGGATGTCTAAGTTGAGAATAATCAATAGCGAGAAATCCAATGCGAGCTTTCTCCTTAGACCTTTGTACAGGCGGCATAGAGGTACCCCTTTGTGACACTTGGTTAAAACATGTGCATTGTGATGATCCGGTAGTCCAAGCTAATTAGGACAAGGTGCGGGCACTATTAGTATACTATGCATGAGGCTTGCAACTTGTAAGATATAATTTACATGATACATATGCTTTATTACTACCGTTGACAAAATTGTTTCATGTTTTCAAAATCAAAGCTCTAGCACAAATATAGCAATCGATGCTTTTCCTCTATGGAGGACCATTCTTTTACTTTCATTGTTGAGTCAGTTCACCTATTTCTCTCCACCTCAAGAAGCAAACACTTGTGTGAACTGTGCATTGATTCCTACATACTTGCTTATTGCACTTATTATATTACTCTATGTTGACAATATCCATGAGATATACATGTTACAAGTTGAAAGCAACTGCTGAAACTTAATCTTCCTTTGTGTTGCTTCAATGCTTTTACTATGAATTATTGCTTTATGAGTTAACTCTTATGTAAGACTTATTGATGCTTGTCTTGAAGTAACTATTCATGAAAAGTCTTTGCTATATGATTCACTTGTTTACTCATGTCATTTACATTGTTTTGATCGCTGCATTCACTACATATGCTTTACAAATAGTATGATCAAGGTTATCATGGCATGTCACTCCAGAAATTATCTTTGTTATCGTTTTACCTGCTCGGGACGAGCAGAACTAAGCTTGGGGATGCTGATACGTCTCCAACGTATCGATAATTTCTTATTTTCCATGCCACATTATTGATGTTATCTACATGTTTTATGCACACTTTATGTCATATTCGTGCATTTTCTGGAACTAACCTATTAACAAGATACCGAAGTTTCAGTTGCTGTTTTCTGCTGTTTTTGGTTTCAGAAATCCTAGTAACGAAATATTCTCGGAATTGGACGAAATCAACGCCCAGGGTCCTATTTTGCCACGAAGCTTCCAGAAGACCGAAGAGGAGACGAAGTGGGGCCACGAGGTGGCGACACCCTAGGGCGGCGCGGCCTGGCCCCTGGCCGCGCGGCCCTATGGTGTGGGCCCCTCGTGCCGCCTCCTGACCTGCCCTTCCGCCTACTTAAAGCCTCCGTCGCGAAACCCCCAGTACCGAGAGCCACGATACGGAAAACCTTCCAGAGACGCCGCTGCCGCCAATCCCATCTCGGGGGATTCAGGAGATCGCCTCCGGCACCCTGCCGGAGAGGGGAATCATCTCCCGGAGGACTCTACGCCGCCATGGTCGCCTCCGGAGTGATGTGTGAGTAGTCTACCCCTGGACTATGGGTCCATAGCAGTAGCTAGATGGTTGTCTTCTCCCCATTGTGCTTCATTGTCGGATCTTGTGAGCTGCCTAACATGATCAAGATCATCTATCTGTAATTCTATATGTTGCGTTTGTTGGGATCCGATGAATAGAGAATACTTGTTATGTTGATTATCAAAGTTATGTCTATGTGTTGTTTATGATCTTGCATGCTCTCCGTTATTAGTAGATGCTCTGGCCAAGTTGATGCTAGTAACTCCAAGAGGGAGTATTTATGCTCGATAGTGGGTTCATGTCTCCGTGAATCTGGAGGGGTGACAAGAACCTCTAAGGTTATGGATGTGCTATTGCCACTAGGGATAAAACATTGGTGCTATGTTCAAGGATGTAGTCACTGATTACATTACGCGCAATACTTAATGCAATTGTCTGTTGTTAGCAACTTAATGTTTGGAGGGTTCGGATGATAACCTGAAGGTGGACTTTTTAGGCATAGATGCATGCTGGATAGCGGTCTATGTACTTTGTCGTAATGCCCAATTAAATCTCACTATACTCATCATAATATGTATGTGCATGGTCATGCCCTCTTTATTTGTCAATTGCCCAACTGTAATTTGTTCACCCAACATGCTGTTTATCTTATGGGAGAGACACCTCTAGTGAACTGTGGACCCCGGTCCAATTTTCTATACTGAAATACAATCTACTGCAATATTGTTCTACTGTTTTCTGCAAACAATCATCATCCACACTATACATCTAATCCTTTGTTACAGCAAGCCGGTGAGATTGACAACCTCACTGTTTCGTTGGGGCAAAGTACTTTGGTTGTGTTGTGCAGGTTCCACGTTGGCGCCGGAATCCCTGGTGTTGCGCCGCACTACATCCCGCCGCCATCAACCTTCAACGTGCTTCTTGGCTCCTACTGGTTCGATAAACCTTGGTTTCATACTGAGGGAAAACTTGTCGCTGTACGCATCACACCTTCCTCTTGGGGTTCCCAACGGACGCGTGTTGTACGCGTATCAACCTACCTTTCTTGTTCTTTTTCTTACTCTTTTATTTAGGGAATACATGTCTACCCCCCGGTGTAGAGATGAATTTTAGGGTGTCTTCTCCCACATCTATGACTGCTCCCAATAGTTTCAGCAGGGATCTTCCGAGTGTGATTTGTCCTGTTCCTACACATTCAATAACAAGATAATCAATGGATATTGTTCTTCCAAGAATGGTTGTATGCACACCCGCGGCTATTCCCTTAGGAATTATAACAGAGTTATCAATAAGAGTTATTCCTTCTCCCCCTTCAACGAGTCCCCAAAGTGTCAAAGATTCATAAATACTCTTAGGCATAAGGCAAAATTCAGACATAATATCACAATTGGCATGAAAAGTTTGATCACCGATAACAACTTTAATAGTAGGATCCCATAATGAACGTTCAGAGTTCACTAAAACTTGATCAAGACAGTTACGAACATAGCTATAATTTTCGTGCAAGCGAGATGCACTTGTCTCAAGAGTGTTTAATCTATTATAAATGCTAATAAGGGCTGAATCAAAGTTATTAGCTGAATCATGTGATGCAACCAATTTCTTTATGGCATTAAAAGCTTGATCCCCATTGCAATGAAGGAAATCTCCTCCCACTACAGCATCCAAGGCATATCTATAGCGAAACATAAGCCCAAAATAAAAATCACTAAGGAGCAAACCTAGAGTCATTTGAGGTTCAGCTTTACGATAAGAATCAAAAATTCTGGACCAAGCATCTTTAAAACTCTCCTCATCCCCTTGTTTAAAAGTGAAGACTAATTCCTCGGGTGTAGAAGTAACAGGTGCAGAACTAGACATGGTAACAAAAGTAAAATGCAAGTAACTAAGTAAAATGCAAGTAACTAATTTTGTGTGTGTTTTTAATATGGAGATTGCAAACAAGACAGTAAATAAAGTAAAGCTAGCAACTAATTTTTTTGTATTTTGATATAATGCAGCAAACAAAGTACTAAATAAAATAAAGCAAGACAAAAACAAAGTAAAGAGATTGGAGGTGGAGACTCCCCTTGCAGCGTGTCTTGATCTCCCCGGCAACGGCGCCAGAAATTTAGCTTGACACGCGTACAGCACGCGACCGTTGGGAACCCCAAGTGGAAGGTGTTATGCGTACAGCAGTAAGTTTCCCTCAGTTAGAAACCAAGGTTTATCGAACCAGTAGGAGTCAAGAAGCACATTGAAGGTTGATGGCGGCGAGATGTAGTGCGGCGCAACACCAGGGATTCCGGCGCCAACGTGGAACCAGCACAACACAACCAAAGTACTTTGCCCCAACGAAACAGTGAGGTTGTCAATCTCACCGGCTTGCTGTAACAAAGGATTAGATGTATAGTGTGGATGATGATTGTTTGCAGAAAACAGTAGAACAAGTATTGCAGTAGATTGTATTCGATGTAAAAGAATGGACCGGGGTCCACAGTTCACTAGAGGTGTCTCTCCCAGAAGATAAATAGCATGTTGGGTGAACAAATTACAGTTGCGCAATTGACAAATAAAGAGGGCATGACCATGCACATACATGATATGATGAGTATAGTGAGATTTAATTGGGCATTACGACAAAGTACATAGACCGCTATCCAGCATGCATCTATGCCTAAAAAGTCCACCTTCAGGTTATCATCCGAACCCCTTCTAGTATTAAGTTGCAAACAATAGACAATTGCATTAAGTATGGTGTGTAATGTAATCAACAACTACATCCTCAGACATAGCATCGATGTTTTATCCCTAGTGGCAACAGCACATCCACAACCTTAGAACTTTCTGTCACTGTCCCAGATTTAATGGAGGCATGAATCCACTATCGAGCATAAATACTCCCTCTTGGAGTTACTAGCAAAAACTTGGCCAGAGCCCTACTAATAACGGAGAGCATGCAAGATCATAAACAACACATAGGTAATAGATTGATAATCAACATAACATAGTATTCTCTATCCATTGGATCCCAACAAACACAACATATAGCATTACAGATAGATGATCTTGATCATGTTAGGCAGCTCACAAGACCCGACAATGAAGCACAATTAGGAGAAGACGACCATCTAGCTACTGCTATGGACCCATAGTCCAGGGGTGAACTACTCACTCATCACTCCGGAGGCGACCATGGCGGTGAAGAGTCCTCCGGGAGATGATTCCCCTCTCCGGCAGGGTGCCGGAGGCGATCTCCCGAATCCCCCGAGATGGGATTGGCGGCGGCGGCGTCTCTGGAAGGTTTTTCGTATCGTGGCTCTCGGTACTGGGGGTTTTGTGACGAAGGCTTTAAGTAGGCGGAGGAGATAGGTCAGGGGGCCACATGAGGGCCCCACACGACAGGCCAGCGCGGCCAAGGGCCAGGCCGCGCCGCCCTAGTGTCTGGCCACCTCGTGGCCCCACTTCGTGACTCCTTCGGTCTTCTGGAAGCTTCGTGTGAAAATAGGCCCTTGGGCGTTGATTTCGTCCAATTCCGAGAATATTTCCTTACTAGGATTTCTGAAACCAAAAACAACAGAAAACAGCAACTGGCTCTTCGGCATCTCGTTAATAGGTTAGTGCCGGAAAATGCATAAATATGACATAAAGTATGCATAAAACATGTAGATATCATCAATAATGTGGCATGGAACATAAGAAATTATCGATACGTCGGAGAAGTATCAAAGACTTCTTCATGTGCTAACTAACTCAAGTGGGAACATTAGTGTCATTCCCACAACTCAATTGTGATTCAAAAACAAGTCACCATTCACCATTCACTTCACCAACATTTTCAAGAATCTGACACCGGAAACTGTATGGCCTTTCCAACCGTCCGTAACCGTGGACACGGCTATTCGAATAGGTTTACACTCTGCAGAGGTTGCAAACTTGTGCCACAACATTTGATTTCATCCGTCGGGATAACCCCGAATCATCGTAACACAGTACGCGGATCATCAACCATAACCTTTCACTTACAAACCCTAGTATAGGCACCTCTCCGCATGAGCTTGGCCTCCCAGTGAAGACCAACTGTCAACCTGGGAACTGCACAGGGCTTGGCCGTATAATTCACCTCAATTCACATCATTTCTCAACAACGGAGGCAGCCTCGGTATAACCCCTATGATGTGTGTTCAGAGGGAACCCATACTAAGATGTATAAACTTCTAGTTAAGCCCTACCCATAATCAGGTATTGTGGGGGTACTCAAAATTGGAAAGGTATCGCATTCAAACCAATATCAGTTTTAATCAAAAATCACCATCTTCTCCAAGTCATATTCATCTTCAAAACTCATTCATGGAATGACTCATCATTCCAAGGTTTCAAATTCATTTCAAGTCACATGTTCCCATCTAGAGTAGTCAAGTTTTAGTATTTAGCACTAGCACTAATCATGAGGGGTGCTATCTTGCTTGGCTAGCTTTGAGACTAACTTTGCTACTCTATTAACCTTCTTAACTTAGACCAAAGTTAACTATAAAAGTAACTCTTCAATAAAGCAAGTAAAAACTTGTAGGGTAAAAACTCGGGATAGGATTGTGGTAAGAAAGGTAAGACTAATGGTGCCTTGCCCCAAAGGGCTTTGCACTTTGCTAGAATATTAGCTTGCCTTGGTAATGGTCAAAGTTCTCCTCTTCCTCCTCTTGGTAGCAACCTTCCTCTTCCTGGTATTCTCCGGTGCTAGCGTCTAAATTCGAATACGAGGTATAATCACTCAACAAGTTCAAGAGCTATACTAAGAACCACATGAATTCACACAAACTATTCTAATTACACACTTAACACAATTAGGTGCATTGGTTTTCTTTATTGAGGAAAATTAATTTCCTCTCATTACATATGTAAATGATAGTTTCCATTTAGTTCTTGAGAAATAATTTCCTCTCATTGAATCTTCTTAAGATTTAACTTCTCAAACAATCATACATGAAATCATGTTGACTTAAGTCAACCATTCATCATCATCATTTGAGAAAATGATTTAAATGAGGTAGAATACCTCATACTATTTAACAATGATAATTATGATTTAATATCACCAAGTATTTCATGTGAGAGTAATTTGACCAGGGTCTAAACTTCATATGAAAGTACTTGGGACAAAATTTAAATGAAGTAGAACACTTCATAAAGTTTGCATAATAGTTTTGGACAATATCATCTAACTCAACTAGCCATATAGTCCTTTATGTAAACTAGGCCATGATCACTCAAAGTGACCACACCATATTTTTGCAGAAACAATTAGTGTAAGTGGAATGTGAGCTATTAGAGTTGGAAACAACTTAATATCATTTTTGGTTGATGTGGTGACCCGGCATACCACTGCATGGTGTAGTATGCAAGTCTGATATAACACCAATGAAACACCGTTCCACTAGTATTATATCGCTCAGAGTGGTACAACAGAAACATATGCGGGTCCAAGGCATGTCTATAGAATTACAACATTGACTCTGTTACATAAGATCATCACAGCCTCCTACTTTACAATGAGGTAAAACGGCAAATAAACTCCAGAAGAACGACTCGTAGTCTAATCCTATCACGAACTCTATTTGTAGAGTATTTGACTAGCTATAGGGGCTATGAATAGATTCTAGCTAAATAGGAGCTAGGTTTAGGAAGCTAGTTCCCTTCTGTGGCTAAACTAGGTTTTCTCCTTGTTGGATGAGGTATCTGACTCTTCTGACAAGGTTCTGTCTCGTGAAGTAGTTGTTGACTCCTCGGCCTTCAAGTTGTACTGTAGATTCTCCTTCGAGACCTCCATATCTAAGCGGGGGATTTAAGAGTGGGATGAGTACGAGCGTACTCAACAAGTTCATTATAGGAAAGAGGTGTTTAATGCACTAGCTACGGCATTAGACCAGAAAGTCTAATACCAATGCAGGTTTTCATAACCATTTCTTCAAAAGGTTGCTTTTATTCATAAGAACTATGTCCGTCAGCCTTCACCGGTTTACTAGAACTTCATGGAGCTCTGATACGTCTCCAATGTATCGATAATTTCTTATGTTCCATGCCACATTATTGATGTTATCTACATGTTTTATGCACACTTTATGTCATATTCGAGCATTTTTTAGAACTAACCTATTAACAAGATGCCGAAGTGCCAGTTGCTGTTTTCTGCTGTTTTTGGTTTCAGAAATCCTAGTAACGAAATATTCTCGGAATTGGACGAAATCAACGCCCAGGGGCCTATTTTGCCACGAAGCTTCCAGAAGTCCAAAGAGGAGACGAAGTGGGGCCACGAGGAGCCCAAACCATAGGGCAGCGCGCCCCCCCCCCCCCTTGGCCGCGCGGCCCTGTGGTGTGGGGCCCTCGTGCCGCCTCTTGACCTGCCCTTCCGCCTACAAATAGCCTCCGTTGCGAAACCCCCAGTACCGAGAGCCACGATACGGAAAACCTTCCAGAGACGCCGCCGCCGCCGATCCCATCTCGGGGGATCCAGGAGATCGCATCCGGCACCCTGCCGGAGAGGGGAATCATCTCCCGGAGGACTCTACGCCGCCATGGTCGCCTCCAGAGTGATGTGTGAGTAGTCTACCCCTGGACTATGGGTCCATAGCAGTAGCTAGATGGTTGTCTTCTCCCCATTGTGCTATCATTGTCGGATCTTGTGAGCTGCCTAACATGATCAAGATCATCTATCTGTAATTCTATATATTGCGTTTGTTGGGATCCGATGAATAGAGAATACTTGTTATGTTGATTATCAAAGTTATATCTATGTGTTGTTTATGATCTTGCATGCTCTCCGTTACTAGTAGATGCTCTGGCCAAGTAGATGCTTGTAACTCCAAGAGGGAGTATTTATGCTCGATAGTGGGTTCATGCCTGCATTGACACCTGGGACAGTGACAGAAAGTTCTAAGGTTGTGTTGTGCTGTTGCCACTAGGGATAAAACATTGATGCTATGTCTAAGGATGTAGTTGTTGATTACATTACGCACCATACTTAATGCAATTGTCTGTTGCTTTGCAACTTAATCTTTGGAGGGGTTCGGATGATAACCTGAAGGTGGACTTTTTAGGCATAGATGCAGTTGGATGGCGGTCTATGTACTTTGTCGTAATGCCCAATTAAATCTCACTATACTCATCATAATATGTATGTGCATGGTCATGCCCTCTTTATTTGTCAATTGCCCAACTGTAATTTGTTCACCCAACATGCTGTTTATCTTATGGGAGAGACACCTCTAGTGAACTGTGGACCCCGGTCCAATTCTCTTTACTGAAATACAATCTCTGCAATATGGTTCTACTGTTTTCTGCAAACAATCATCTTCCACACAATACGGTTAATCCTTTGTTACAGCAAGCCGGTGAGATTGAAAACCTCACTGTTTCGTTGGGGCAAAGTACTTTGGTTGTGTTGTGCAGGTTCCACGTTGGCGCCGAAATCCCTGGTGTTGCGCCGCACTACATCCCGTCGCCATCAACCTTCAACGTGCTTCTTGGCTCCTACTGGTTCGATAACCTTGGTTTCATACTGAGGGAAACTTGCCGCTGTACGCATCACACCTTCCTCTTGGGGTTCCCAACGGACGAGTGTTGAACGCGTATCAAGCAGCTTTTTCTGGCGCCGTTGCCGGGGAGATCAAGACACGCTGCAAGGGGAGTCTCCACTTCTCAATCTCTTTACTTTGTTTTTGTCTTGCTTAGTTTTATTTACTACTTTGTTTGCTGCACTAAATCAAAATACAAAAAAATTAGTTGCTAGTTTTACTTTACTTGCTATCTTGTTTGCTATATCAAAAACACAAAAAAATTAGTTTACTTGCATTTACTTTATCTAGTTTGCTTTATTTACTGTTGCTAAAATGGCCAACCCTGAAAATACTAAGTTGTGTGACTTCACAACCACAAATAATAATGATTTCTTATGCACACCTATTGCTCCACCTGCTACTACAGCAGAATTCTTTGAAATTAAACCTGCTTTACTGAATCTTGTTATGCGAGAGCAATTTTCCTGGTGTTAGTTACGATGATGCTGCTGCCCATCTCAATAATTTTGTTGAACTATGTGAAATGCAAAAATATAAAGATGTAGATGGTGATATTATTAAACTAAAATTGTTCCCTTTCTCATTAAGAGGAAGAGCTAAAGATTGGTTGCTATCTCTGCCTAAGAATAGTATTGATTCATGGACTAAATGCAAGGATGCTTTTATTGGTAGATATTATCCCCCTGCTAAAATTATATCTTTGAGGAGTAGCATAATGAATTTTAAACAATTAGATACTGAACATGTTGCTCAAGCTTGGGAAAGAATGAAATCTTTGGTTAAAAATTGTCCAACCCATGGACTGACTACTTGGATGATCATCCAAACCTTCTATGCAGGACTAAATTTTTCTTCACGGAATTTATTGGATTCAGCTACTGGAGGTACCTTTATGTCCATCACTCTTGGTGAAGCAACAAAGCTTCTTGATAATATGATGATCAACTACTCTGAATGGCACACGGAAAGAGCTCCACAAGGTAAGAAGGTAAATTCTGTCGAAGAAACCTCTTCCTTGAGTGATAAGATTGATGCTATTATGTCTATGCTTGTGAATGATAGGACTAATATTGATCCTAATAATGTTCCGTTAGCTTCATTGGTTGCACAAGAAGAACATGTTGATGTGAATTTCATTAAAAATAATAATTTCAACAACAATGCTTACCGGAACAATTCTAGTAACAACTATAGGCCATATCCTTATAATAATGGCAACGGCTATGGTAATTCTTATGGGAATTCTTACAACAATAATAGGAGTTCACCCCCTGGACATGAAGCCATGCTTAAAGAATTTATTAGTACACAAACTGCTTTTAACAAATCTGTTGAAGAAAAGCTTGGGAAAATTGATATACTTGCTTCTAAAGTCGATAGTCTTGCTGCTGATGTTGATCTTTTGAAATCGAAAGTTATGCCTAATGAGAATCATCATAATAAAATTGTTACTACAGCAAATGCCATTCAAGTTAGAATTAATGAGAATATAAGATTAATGGCTGAACTGCGTGCTAGGTGGGATAGAGAAGAAAATGAAAAACTAGCTAAAGAGAAGAATGTAGCTAAAGTTTGGACTATTACCACCACTAGTAATGCTAATTCTACACATGTTGCTGCACCTCTTACTAATAATAATAAAAGAATTGGTGTTAGCAATGTTTCCACTTCTAATGCAAAGCGCGAGAAACTGCCTGAAACTGCTAAAACTGCTGAAACTGCCTGTGATAAAGCTGCTGAAATTTTTTCCAACATTGGGGATGATGATCCCATTGCTTTAGATTATAATGGTTTGAATTTTGATGATTGCCACATCTCTGAAGTTATAAAGTTCTTGCAAAAACTTGCTAAAAGTCCTAATGCTAGTGCTATAAATTTGGCTTTCACACATCATATTACAAATGCTCTCATAAAAGCTAGAGAAGAGAAACTAGAGCGCGAAGCCTCTATTCCTAGAAAGCTAGAGGATAGTTGGGAGCCCATCATTAAGATGAAGGTTAAAGATTTTGATTGTAATGCCTTATGTGATCTTGGTGCAAGTATTTCCGTTATGCCTAAGAAAATTTATAATATGCTTGACTTGCCACCGCTGAAAAATTGTTATTTGGATGTTAATCTTGCTGATCATTCTACAAAGAAACCTTTGGGTAAAGTTGATAATGTTCGCATTACCGTTAACAATAACCTTGTCCCCGTTGATTTTGTTGTCTTGGATATTGAATGCAATGCATCTTGTCCCATTATATTGGGAAGACCTTTTCTTCGAACTGTTGGTGCTACCATTGATATGAAGGAAGGTAATATAAAATATCAATTTCCTCTCAAGAAAGGTATGGAACACTTCCCTAGAAAGAGAATGAAGTTACCTTTTGATTCTATTATGAGAACAAATTATGATGTTGACACTTCGTCTCTTGATAATACTTGATACACACTTTCTGCGCCTAGCTGAAAGGCGTTAAAGAAAAGCGCTTATGGGAGACAACCCATGTTTTTACCTACAGTACTTTGTTTTTATTTTGTGTCTTGGAAGTTGTTTACTACTGTAGCAACCTCTCCTTATCTTAGTTTAGTGTTTTGTTGTGCCAAGTAAAGTCGTTGATAGAAAAGTTCATACTAGATTTGGATTACTGCACAGAAACAGATTTCTTTGCTGTCACGAATCTGGGCTGTTTTCCCCTGTAGGTAACTCAGAAAATTATGCCAATTTACGTGAGTGATCCTCAGATATGTACGCAACTTTCATTCAATTTGGGCATTTTCATTTGAGCAAGTCTGGTGCCATTTTAAAATTCGTCAATACGAACTGTTCTGTTTTGACAGATTCTGCCTTTTATTTCGCATTGCCTCTTTTGCTATGTTGGATGAATTTCTTTGATCCATTAATGTCCAGTAGCTTTATGCAATGTCCAGAAGTGTTAAGAATGATTGTGTCACCTCTGAATATGTTAATTTTTATTGTGCACTAACCCTCTAATGAGTTGTTCTAAGTTTGGTGTGGAGGAAGTTTTCAAGGATCAAGAGAGGAGTATGATGCAACATGATCAAGGAGAGTGAAAGCTCTAAGCTTGGGGATGCCCCGGTGGTTCACCCCTGCATATATCAAGAAGACTCAAGCATCTAAGCTTGGGGATGCCCAAGGCATCCCCTTCTTCATCGACAACATTATCAGGTTCCTCCCCTGAAACTATATTTTTATTCCATCACATCTTATGTGCTTTGCTTGGAGCGTCGGTTTGTTTTTGTTTTTTGTTTTGTTTGAATAAAATGGATCCTAGCATTCACTTTATGGGAGAGAGACACGCTCCGCTGTAGCATATGGACAAGTATGTCCTTAGTTTCTACTCATAGTATTCATGGCGAAGTTTCTCCTTCGTTAAATTGTTATATGGTTGGAATTGGAAAATGATACATGTAGTAATTGCTATAAATGTCTTGGGTAATGTGATACTTGGCAATTGTTGTGCTCATGTTTAAGCTCTTGCATCATATGCTTTGCACCCATTAATGAAGAAATACATAGAGCATGCTATAATTTGGTTTGCATATTTGGTTTCTCTAAGGTCTAGATAATTTCTAGTATTGAGTTTGAACAATAAGGAAGACGGTGTAGAGTCTTATAATATTTTCAATATGTCTTTTATGTGAGTTTTGCTGCACCGGTTCATCCTTGTGTTTGTTTCAAATAAGCCTTGCTAGCCTAAACCTTGTATCGAGAGGGAATACTTCTCATGCATCCAAAATACTTGAGCCAACCACTATGCCATTTGTGTCCACCATACCTACCTACTACATGGTATTTTCCGCCATTCCAAAGTAAATTACTTGAGTGCTACCTTTAAAATTCCATCATTCACCTTTGCAATATATAGCTCATGGGACAAATAGCTTAAAAACTATTGTGGTATTGAATATGTAATTATGCACTTTATCTCTTATTAAGTTGCTTGTTGTGCGATAACCATGTTCACTGGGGACGCCATCAACTACTCTTTGTTGAATTTCATGTGAGTTGCTATGCATGTCCGTCTTGTCTGAAGTAAGAGAGATCTACCACCCTATGGTTAAGCATGCATATTGTTAGAGAAGAACATTGGGCCGCTAACTAAAGCCATGATCCATGGTGGAAGTTTCAGTTTTGGACAAATATCCTCAATCTCAAATGAGAAAATTATTAATTGTTGTTACATGCTTATGCATAAAAGAGGAGTCCATTATCTGTTGTCTATGTTGTCCCGGTATGGATGTCTAAGTTGAGAATAATCAATAGCGAGAAATCCAATGCGAGCTTTCTCCTTAGACCTTTGTACAGGCGGCATAGAGGTACCCCTTTGTGACACTTGGTTAAAACATGTGCATTGTGATGATCCGGTAGTCCAAGCTAATTAGGACAAGGTGCGGGCACTATTAGTATACTATGCATGAGGCTTGCAACTTGTAAGATATAATTTGCATGATGCATATGCTTTATTACTACCGTTGACAAAATTGTTTCATGTTTTCAAAATCAAAGCTCTAGCACAAATATAGCAATCGATCCTTTTCCTCTATGGAGGACCATTCTTTTACTTTCAATGTTGAGTCAGTTCACCTATTTCTCTCCACCTCAAGAAGCAAACACTTGTGTGAACTGTGCATTGATTCCTACATATTTGCTTATTGCACTTATTATATTACTCTATGTTGACAATATCAATGAGATATACATGTTACAAGTTGAAAGCAACCGCTGAAACTTAATCTTCCTTTGTGTTGCTTCAATGCCTTTACTTTGAATTATTGCTTTATGAGTTAACTTTTATGCAAGACTTATTGATGCTTGTCTTGAAGTGCTATTCATGAAAAGTCTTTGCTATATGATTCACTTGTTTACTCATGTCATATACATTGTTTTGATCGCTGCATTCACTACATATGCTTTACAAATAGTATGATCAAGGTTATGATGGCATGTCACTCCAGAAATTATCTGTGTTATCGTTTTACCTGCTTGGGACGAGCAGAACTAAGCTTGGGGATGCTGATACGTCTCCAACGTATCGATAATTTCTTATGTTCCATGCCACATTATTGATGTTATCTACATGTTTTATGCACACTTTATGTCATATTCGTGCATTTTCTGGAACTAACCTATTAACAAGATGCCGAAGTGCCGATTCTTGTTTCTTGCTGTTTTGGTTTCAGAAATCCTAGTAACGAAATATTCTCGGAATTGGATGAAATCAACGCCCAGGGGCCTATTTTGCCACGAAGCTTCCAGAAGTCCGAAGAGGAGACGAAGTGGGGCCACGAGGAGCCCAAACCATAGGGCGGCGCGGCCCCCCCCTTGGCCGCGCGGCCCTGTGGTGTGGGGCCCTCGTGCCGCCTCTTGACCTGCCCTTCCGCCTACAAATAGCCTCCGTTGCGAAACCCCCAGTACCGAGAGCCACGATACGGAAAACCTTCCAGAGACGCCGCCGCCGCCGATCCCATCTCGGGGGATCCAGGAGATCGCCTCCGGCACCCTGCCGGAGAGGGGAATCATCTCCCGGAGGACTCTACGCCGCCATGGTCGCCTCCGGAGTGATGTGTGAGTAGTCTACCCCTGGACTATGGGTCCATAGCAGTAGCTAGATGGTTGTCTTCTCCCCATTGTGCTATCATTGTCGGATCTTGTGAGCTACCTAACATGATCAAGATCATCTATCTGTAATTCTATATGTTGCGTTTGTTGGGATCCGATGAATAGAGAATACTTGTTATGTTGATTATCAAAGTTATATCTATGTGTTGTTTATGATCTTGCATGCTCTCCGTTACTAGTAGATGCTCTGGCCAAGTAGATGCTTGTAACTCTAAGAGGGAGTATTTATGCTCGATAGTGGGTTCATGCCTGCATTGACACAGGGACAGTGTGAGAAAGTTCTAAGGTTGTGTTGTGCTGTTGCCACTAGGGATAAAACATTGATGCTATGTCTAAGGATGTAGTTGTTGATTACATTACGCACCATACTTAATGCAATTGTCTGTTGCTTTGCAACTTAATACTGGAGGGGGTTCGGATGATAACCTGAAGGTGGACTTTTTAGGCATAGATGCAGTTGGATGGCGGTCTATGTACTTTGTCGTAATGCCCAATTAAATCTCACTATACTCATCATAATATGTATGTGCATGGTCATGCCCTCTTTATTTGTCAATTGCCCAACTGTAATTTGTTCACCCAACATGCTGTTTATCTTATGGGAGAGACACCTCTAGTGAACTGTGGACCCCGGTCCAATTCTCTTTACTGAAATACAATCTACTGCAATATTGTTCTACTGTTTTCTGCAAACAATCATCTGCCACACAAAACGGTTAATCGTTTGTTATGACAAGCCGGTGAGATTGACAACCTCACTGTTTCGTTGGGGCAAAGTACTTTGGTTGTGTTGTGCAGGTTCCACGTTGGCGCCGGAATCCCTGGTGTTGCGCCGCACTACATCCCGCCGCCATCAACCTTCAACGTGCTTCTTGGCTCCTACTGGTTCGATAACCTTGGTTTCATACTGAGGGAAACTTGCCGCTGTACGGATCACACCTTCCTCTTGGGGTTCCCAACGGACGCGTGTTGAACGCGTATCAAGCTCCTTTCCGGCCGCGTTCGCAGTTCCATATCCCGGAACAGAGAGTGACAGGTCATGGTTCTTTACACTCTGCAGAGGTGTGTTGCTTTACCCATAAGAGATCTTAACCTTGGTGCCAACCAAGCTGCAGGCTTGTCCACACTTCCTATGGTGTGAGGCCCGGTATAAGGTCATAGCCAATCATATTCCTCCGCTACCTCATACACCCACTCTTTGCTGCAAACTCCGACCCTGGGTCCTCGCCGGTGCTCTTATACCAATTAAGGACGGCCCCCGACCACGACAACAGTTCAGGTCTCTACCATGAACTCCTTCGCCGGCAGCTGCAACCCATCATAGACCGCAATTACCGTGGGGACTTCATCGGGACCCCCACCCTACCACTTGTCCTCTCTTGGATCAAGGGTACCACTTGTCCTCTCTTGGATCAAGGATCTACGGTAAAGCGCATCCGTTGATGTACAAGAGGTGGAAATACAATTGACTATTCCGTCCCACTCCAGATCTTATGGTTAACACGGGTATTACGGCACAAGAATCACTGGACGACATTTGTTGTTTAATCCTAGATGGATATAAACCCTTGCAATGGAACCTCCACCATATCAACACAATCCATTGTTCCATTGCCCACCACATAGTCATATTCATAGTTATGAAAATAGTGGTTTTGGTTTTTATGCAACTAGCATAGGGGCCCTCGCAAATGCGAGGGCATCACCTATTGTTGATTTTTTTGGTGTGCCAAAATTAATCGGAAATCTTAATATGTTTCCAAATGCTATAGAACTACAAATAAATTATATACATGCTTAGAAAACATCTTTGTTCGTCTCTAGTTTATGGGTGAGAAATTATACTATATTACCATAACAATACATTAATGAACATATGTGAAGTTCGTGTATGAGCTTAAATGGGTCAATATAACTCAAAAAAGTTTGGACCATGAGCTAGCGAGTAGATTTTATATGTGACATTGAGTAAGTATTCAAGGCTAACCATCATATATTAAAATACGCACAGTTTTCTTGAGCAATGATCATACGATATTAAAACCATTCTAATTGAACAAACAAATATTTCTTATTATAAGGTAAAGCTATGCAATTTTATCTTCATTAATATATAGGTCGACAAAAGCTTATAAATTTTACTCTACATTTATATGATCTTTTTCTATGTCTAGTTTCCTTTATTTGTTGTAAAAATATGTGACCCTCTCATGTTGTAAAATATATAAAATTTTAGATATGGATAATCTACAATATACAACTTTGGCCATTATTTATGTTATTAAATAAATTTTTAATACCTTTTATCACTAATTTATCAGTGTTACTTTCTATTGTCATGTTTAATTAATATATCTACTTATCAATACCAATAGCATAACATTTATTTACAATAGATGTAATATTATGTTTAACTTTTTTAACCCTGTTAAGTTGGCCCTATTCTTCAATCCATTCATTTTGCGTGCTGCTCCCTTATATTTGCCGTTTGATGAAACATGACTACACTATCATGGACGACTTGGATCTTAACCGGCTGTTACTTATTCTATATGATTTCAAATTCTGACGGCATAGGCAACAGAAGTTATATACATGCGTAGAAAATATCTTTCTTCGTCTCTGGTTTTATGGGTGCGACATTACACTATATTACCAGAACAATACATTAATGAACATATGTGAAGTTCATGTATGAGCTTAAATGGGTCAATAAAATTCAGAAAAATTTAGATCATGAGCTAACCAGTAGATTTTATATGTGACATTGAGTAAGTATTCAAGACTAACCATCATATATTAAAATACGCACGGTTTTCTTGATCATACGATATTAAAACCATTCTAATGGAACAAACAAATATTTTCTTATTATAAGGTAAAACTAAACAATTTTATATTCATTAATATATAGGTCGACGAAAGCTTATAAATTTTACTCTACATTTGTATGATGTTTTTCTACATCTAGTTTCCTCTATTTGTTGTAAAAATATGTGACCCTCTCATGTTGTAAAATATATAAAATTTTAGACATGGATAATCTACAATTACAACTTTGGCCACTATTTATGTTATTAAATAATTTGTGTCCTTTTATCACTATTTTATCAGTGTTAGTTTCTATTGTCATGTTTTATTTATATATTTAGTTATCAATATCAATAGCATACCATTTGTTTACAATAGAGATAATATTACGATTTAACTTTTTTTACTATGTTAATTTAAACCCTCTTCTTCAATCCATTCATTTTGTGTACTTGCTCCCTTATATTTGTCTTTTTATGAAACATGACTACACTATCATGGACGACTTGGCATCTTAACCGGACGCTATTTTTTCTACATGATTCCAAATTCTGGCGGCATAGGCAACAAAAGGGTGTCTCTAGCATCATTGCGTGTTCGATGAATTAGGTCTCATGTGCATTTTCAAAACATGCAAGGTCAATTTAACTTCTACAAATTTGGCTTTCAAGTTTTGTATTATTCGTAGTTTGTAATTTTTTGGTATTATACATTGATTTTCTTGAATGTATTCGGGGATATCTTTATGTTTGTATCTTAAAATTTGTCAAATTTTATAGCCTCACATTTTTTTTCTCGTGAGACTGCCATCTAGTCGTGCATATAATACTCCTATGTCAAGGTCAATTTAACTTCTACAAATTTTGCTTTCAAGTTTTGTATTATTCGTAGTTTATAATTTTTTGGTATTATACATTGATTTTCTTGAATGTATTCGGGGATATCTTTATGTTTGTATCTTAAAATTTGTCAAATTTTATAGCCTCACTTTTTTTTTCTCGTGAGACTGCCATCTAGTCGTGCATATAATACTCTTATGTCGCATGTTTATATAAGCTAAAATCGGATCGTACATATCTGCTTTGGAATTTCATCTTAATATAACTTCTACAAATTTGGTTTTTCAAGTTTTGTATTATTCGTAGTTTGTAAGAAAAGTTTTGTATAATAGACGGTGGATTTTTTTTAATGTATTCGGTGATATCTTTATTTTTATGTATACAAATATGTCAAATTTTATAGCATCTTAGATGTTTTCCCGTGAGACTACCATCATGTCGTGCATAAATACTGCTATGTCGCGATAGGCATGTGTATATGCTAAAATCGGATAAATCGGATCATGCATGTCTGCTTTCGCAAAAAAAGTCCATCGCCTATTAATTTTATAGGTGACTTCACTACGTATCAATAAGTTTTAGAGTTTTCCTAATGACCGATCAGTCATAGAGTTTGTTGCTTGTACGTCCTATCCAATACGTGAGTTTCTCTCTATATATAAGGTAGACATGTGACCTTCCACCACCACGTTCAACCCTAGTAGTTTTTCTTTTGGTAAGTACCAACGTCCATCCATGATAGATATGGTACATACGTCGGTTAGTATTTTAGGAGCACAAGTCCACCTCTGACACGTTATATCTCTTCGCAATACATAACAAATCTTTCACGTTACATATGTTACGTGACTAACAATATTTTATTAAATCGTAACCGTAACTTTTAGATCTAACTGTCACAGTAATTTAGATGATGTGGATTAACGTGGTGCCTCTATTATACATCCTTATTTTGCTTTTAGTATATAATAGATAGTGATAAACATAGTACTTTGCAAGTAATTTGTTAAAAATACTCAAATGACATGAGAAAGCGATCAACTTGCCTTTCTTGACTACAAGATTATGCAGGCAAGGTCTTCGATACGCAATAACTCCAAATTCTGAAATAGCATCATCGTCCGGTAAGGACGATGTTTAAAAGATTGGCAAGGATGCAATAATGCATAAGTATGAGATGCAATCGCTCTAAGTGTGATCTAACCCCGATGATTTAGGATTAGTGAGTTGAAATGATTTGTTTTAGGGTGTGTTACAGTTTTAGAGTGATTCACAAACAAGGTTCTTATTAAGAATTGGTTGCTTGTTATCATAAACAGGAGCTGTAATAAATAATAATAACACTAATAACACATAACAATAACATTTGGTATAATCCTAACATGTAATGGATAGTGGTTGGTTTTAGCACTATATGGCATGGTTAATGATTAATTATCATATACTTCAAAAGAATAACTTTTGAAGAACATGTTCTTTAATGAAGAACAAGTATGATAATTAGGGTTGTGGAGTTCTATGGTTTTCTATGGTTCTAATTGGTTTCTGGAGTAAGTAGTAGATGGATCCCAACAAAGTTGGATTCATCAACACCTAGGCTTGTAAGGTTGATATAAGCCTAGGCATCCTAAGCAATTCATTATACATGGTTGTTGTCAAGGGTGGTTTATCTTGCTAGTGATAGCTGGCTAGGGTTTATAGGTCCTTATAAGCAGGGTTGATGATGATTCCTTATTTTCTTCAAAAGAATAACTTTCGAAGAACATACTTCTTAAGTAATAAGAAGTATATCAATTAGGGTTGAGGTGGTCTAGGTTTTACTGTTGGTTCTATTAAGTAAGGAATAATTGGCTCCTAAATAGGATGGTTGATAAGTATCCAACACTAGTAGGGTTTAGTGGAATATGGTTAGGTAATGCTCAAGATTTGGCATAGTTGCCCCTGAGGTTCCTCACATTGATGTGATGCTAAGCATGGATAATTAAGGATGATTGTTTTGGTAATAGGATCTAGGATTTACACCTGGTTGACCCTACTTGATTATTTAGGTCTGATGAAGATGAACACCTGGGATACTCATATATTAGTGATAGGTCTTCTACATTTTATGTGGCCAAGACAAGTATTTAGTTGCTACTATGGTTCTATACTTTGAAAGAAGGTACCATGATCACATGTTCTAACCTAGGGTTTAGGTTAGAAGCAATTTAGGGTTCACATGAAATAGTGGAGCTAAGGTTCCTAAATGGAATTAGGGTTTTAGGTTTCACATGAGATGATGAGATTCTAGTTTTCTTTCTTATGGAACTAGGGTTTACTAATTACCCTATAATTCCTGAATTAATAACTTGTTTGCAAAGTTAAAGTTATTAATAACTTTGAAATAAAAATAATATTGGATTTGGCATTTTTTTATTTTTAAAGATTTAATAATTAAGGTAATTATTAATTAGGGTTTAAATCCCTCTATTAAGGATTTAACAAAATACAAATAAAGAAAATTAGTTTTAATGTTTTCTTTATTTTCTTACTGGTTTTTATTTATTTTAGGAGGTTTCCCTAATTATTGAATTTTAATTCAATTAAGAATAAAAGAAAAGACTTAATTATTAAATTTAAAATAATTAAATTTTTATTAAAAATAAAAAATTTCATATTATATTTTTATTGGATAGAGTTTACTTTTCTAAGAATTTTGATATCTTATTTATATTTTTCTGAGCTAAATTGAATTAGATATGAATTTCTAATGTTTCTGCTATTTTCAGGAATATTGAAATAACTCTAAATGCTAAAGGTACCGGTTTGGTTTGTACCCACAGCCGCAGACATGTGGGGTCTGGTCCCAGTCAGTTGCCTCGTTGGCAGTTGACTGGTTCAACCCAGTTTTGGACCCCACCGCCACCTCACCACGCCGGTCAACACGCCGACGGCGAGTCAGCGGAAAACGACGACGACGATACAGGCCACGGGAGGACGGCCGAGTTGTCTCATTCGGCGCGTATTGTCGTGCTGAGTAAGATAGTGGTTTTGCCGCCAAGAAATGGTCACCGGAGGAACTCCGGCGAACCTTCCTGCGGCGGCGCTCGCCGGCCGAGTTGCTAGATCTTGCTACGGTGGATTAAATGGCGTAATTTAGGAATCTAAAGACGCACAAGATCAACTTGGAGCTGATGAGATGCTCGACGAAGCCCGTGGTAGTCCGAGATGATGGTGAGGCCGCGGATTCCGGCGATGGTCGGCAGAAGGGCGACGTTCGATTCGCGGTAACCCGTGCTCCCCTCGATGCGTGACTTGGCCAGAAGAAGGAGGACATCAAGGCGCACCCTCAAGACCTAACCTCGACCTCCGGAATGGCTTATATCGGCGGCTAGCCGGAGAACTCTCCGACAGCAGCCCCGGTGTGTGGAGACGATTGAGAGAGGTGGATGGTCTGAGAAAGATTGTGGAGGGGCGATAAGCATCAAGGGTTCACTGGAGGTTCTCCCTGTGCCTTTATAGCTCCCGTTGATGTCGGCAACGACGGTGAGCGTCGGTGACGAGCGACTGAGATGCGACGACGTTGGTTGGGGTTTTTAGGGCGCGAATCTTGGCACAATTTGGATAGGACGGACGCAATGATTCTTGTATGTGCCTCAGGCTTGGTCTCTGGCATCTGTGCGCCCTTATCCTCGATGAGGAGGTGGCCGGCGAACTCGTTCACGACTTCGTCGTGTCGACCATGCGCAGGAGGAAGACGATGCCCTCCCCTGCGAATCGGTACGGTGGGCTGATATGGTTGCTGGCTGTTGGGCTGGTTCTGGGCTGCTTGATGGGCTGCGCTGCTGGGCTCGTTTGGGCTGTGCTGACCTGGTGCGGTTAGGCTGCTAGTGGGCTACTCCACGGGCAGGTGAGTCCAGGTAAGGCTCCTTTCCTTATATTTTCTGTTTATTTATTTTCTGTTTTCAATTTCATTGATTCAAATTCTGTTGGAATTCAATCACGTTTTGTACATTTTTTATTGTTTGAGTCTTGGTGTAATTCACTCAAGATTCTTTAAAAATTATTCTTGTGTATGATACACTTTAATATGGGCATTGAAACATTGGCCTATTAGTTACTATTTGACTTTGAATTAAATATCCATATGGCATGAATTTGAATATCATCTTGGAAGGACTCAAAGTAGTTTCCAAATGATATTGTTCTTATTTGATGATATGTAGGGTTTTATTGAGTATTACTTTGTAAGAAACAAGTCACCAAGTAAGGCTTGTTTATGGAGTCCTATTAAGTAAGTGACTAAGTGGCATGATTTCATGTGCTGAAATATTTCTAAGGACTTGATCTCTCATTTGAGAATGTTGGTCACTTACACATGAATTTATGTGAACACCTATTTATTAAGGTCTTGTGAGGTTTATCTTAATTCTATTTCAAGTTTAATACTGGTACTATTATTTTAATAACACCTTGAAATACTTAGAGTAGGTATTCCTCCCATCATGGTTTTGTCCTGATGGTATGGTTTGGAACTTCATTGTGGCTTATGTTTTAGTTGTGATCACCCAAATGATGCACCAACTAAGTTTTATTCTCCCAATCCATTATAAGGTGGTTACTTGCTTAATAGTTGATGTTCTCCTTTAGTTATTAAGGACTTGAGAGTTGGTTTTATCTTCTACCAATTGACTTTCATTACTATCCTCAATTTATCATTAAAGTAACTGAAGTGGTTATGGTCTTTTTATAGTTACTTCGGTTATATGGATGAATGGTTTCTCACCATATAAAGTATAGAGTTTGACTCTAAGGTTTGTTTAGGTTCTTAATATCCTCTACCTTAAGTTCTTAGGGTTTATGATCCCTACAATTTTTTTATAATGATTCAGGTTTGGCTTCCTAAGTTATCTCTCATGGAATGGGTTCTCACTTCCATGATCAAGCTTTGTCTTGATCAACTAGGATATAACACTTCTATTTTACTTTCTTGGATGGGACTACTATGGTTGCCTCAATAATTTATATCCCAGGAGAATACCTGAGATATTCTGTTAGGGTTCTACTTAAACAATATTGATATGATCATCTGGTTATAAGAATAGTTCTCTCCCTCAAATCCAGGTGTTGCCTGAGTGTAACTCTATAGCTTGAGTTCTCTCATATAGGAATGGTTTATTCTAGGATTTATGGTGTACTCCTAATATTTATTTAGGTTGCTGAGCTAAAGATTCAATTGTCTAACTTAGTTGGATTAATCCACTCCTTATTTCACTAATTCATGGATATAGTCTTATTCCACTTGGTATTTGGTTATCTCACCACTCCAAGATGAAATGGTTTACAACACAATACTTTAGTTCAAAGATTGTCCTTTATTCATTAATAGGTAAAGCTAGAATTGATATGAGTGGGCTCTCTCACTTGGGAAGGACTTCAATACTAACCTAGGGTTAGGCTCCATAGAGAATGATGTGATCATCAATATCTATGTTTAACCTAATTCGGTTCTCTCTCTAGGAAATATCTTGGATAAGATCCTAGGGTTCCTCTTAAAGATGATGATTAGAATACTTGGATGTATATCCAAGGTTTAACTCAAGGTTTGTTAATGCTTCTCTAATAATTATAATAGAACTCTCACCTCTCTAGGTTTGATGCTTAGCTATTTGGAATAGAGAAGAATATATACTTCTAAAGTTGATCTCCTTGACTTGTTTCCAAGATTGAAATAGAATGAATACCATGAGGTTCATGGTAGGATCAAGGATTAGTTTAAGACATGGAGAAGATAAGTGAAGAATAGTTTCTCCAATTATTGTTACTTTATTTCCAATTAAATGGTTGTTCATATGTTATGGCAAGGATTACCATATTATGGTCTGTTATAAGATCAAGCAATTGATCATTGAGTAAAGTGTTGTTGTGTTGATTATTAGTTCCATTTGATCTAACCCCTTAGATCAAATCATCTCTACTCAAAACAATGTTTTAACCAAAGTCACATTGAGGTTTATAGCGCTTGACTTGATGAGCTACTTCAATTCCACCAAGGTCAAGTGAAACTTCAGTTACTGTGACTGTTTTACTTTAAAGCGCGAAAATTTCCCAGATTTTCTATGCATGAATGCAATGCACACACCTGTTTCCTCTATTTTTGTAACCCCATTACCTGGGATATTACAGTTGATTTTTAAGATTTATTTGAATGTGCAAAAGTCCCTGACTTGTTCTTTTTGTCACATTATTTCTACACAAGATCTCACAATGAGACCAGTGGGGTTTTGTAGATCTTTTCAGTAGCTTTCCAACAATATAAAGTTTTGCTAAATTTGGCCAAGCCAATTTGAAACTATTCAATTTCAAAGACAGGGCCAGTATTGAATTTAAATAGATTCTGGAAAATCAAATTTGAATAACTGGGCTGCGCGTGAAAAGTTATCGGGCCGAAATGGTTTAAACCAGCCCCAAGTCCAGCCCACCACGCGTCCACGCACGCGTGGGCTGTCTGACGGTGGACTCCACCCGTCAGCGACTCATAATTCCCGAAACGGTGCGAGCGACGTGGCGCGTTGGATTAGACGCAGATCCAACGGCCGATGGTCATCGTCGTCGCCGGCGAGATAACCTCACTGGCGCGGCAAGGGTAGGGGGTCGGAGGGCTAACCAGGGCTCCCGCGGTGGTTGGCAGTGTGCGCGAGGAAGGTGTAGTCGACGGCGAGGCTCCTAGTACCGGCGGCAGCTCCAGGGACGTCTCCAATCGACGGCGGCGAGAGGAGGTACTGGCGGGCTCCGGCGGTGAAATTGGCGAGCTACGATGGTGAATCGAGAAGGGGAAGTGGTCGAGGAGATCGAGGGAAGATTGGAGATGGTGCTGGTGTGCAGAACTCGTCGAGGGGAGGCCTCTATTTATACCGGTGGAGGTGGCCGCGGGGTTGCAGCAAGGTCGACCGTGGCGCGGCTTCTCCGGCGAGCTAGCGAGCTAGGCGAGGGCGGCGCACTGTTCTACGTGTCATGGCGGTTCGATAGGTGGCGCTAGCTAGCCCAGGCGATGCCCAACCTGGTCAGGTTGCTTCCGTGTCTGGCGGTGTCCGCGGCGAAGTTCTTCCTTCATCTCCGGAAGCGGCGGTCACGGGTCGCTGTCGTGGGCGTGTCTGGCGGCTTCGTGGTCGCCAGGCGATGCTCAACCTGCAGCGAAGTGGTCCAGGGCGTCCTCGAGGCGACGGCGCGGCGCGTGGCCAGTGATGCCCGCTGCGTGCGCACGTGCGACGCCAACGGCATCCTGGGAAGATCTGGGCGCGCGATTTCTGGCGATGGTCGGCGTTCTCCGTGGCCATGGCGATGCTAGGCGGTGCTAGGGAGGCGAGGTGGTGCGTTTGGGCACGGTGGCCATGGCTAGAGAAGAAGGGAGAGAGGGGTGGCTCGACATGTGGCACATGGCCGGCATGGCCATGCCCATGGCTTGCTAGCTCCTCTCCCTAGGGTTCTATTCTGGTGAAGAGAGTGAGAGGGGACAAGGGAACCAGGTAGGTGTCAAGTGGTGCATTAGGGTTGGCCAAAACACTATTCCAAATAGTGTTTTGATTTGATCCCTATTTGAAATTTGCAAACTTTGCCAAATTTGGTTTGGGTCATGGGGTTGCAAAATTTGAAAATGGTGCATTTGTATAAGTTGCAAATGACCAGAGACAAAAACAAGTGGTGGTGGAATTTTAAAAATAAAAGAAATGCCAAAATGCAAAGTGTGAGATTGTTGTCAAAGTTAAAAAGTCTCAACTTTGCATGAGCATAGTTTTTGATCCAAGATGATTTTGGTATGGTGGTCTTTACAAAAGTTGTTCACCTTGATGTGATCTTGGATGAGGTGCAAATAATTGGGAAAGTTTAGTTTGAAAAACTTGAAATACAAGGGCTCAAAGTGGTGACCAGAATATAAATGGCAGATTTGACCATTATCATATGTGATCACAATTTGAGTTTGAATTTGATTTGATTTGTGTTTCTTTGATTTCAAAAGTTGTAATAAGTGTTTAGTAACATAATAAAACTAATGGTGAAGATCAAATTGGTCTAGGGTAAAGATTTGCAAAAATGGCATAAGCCATATGTTAGGGTTTTAGGGTTTTGTTCTTATTTGATTTCTTTCTATTTTTGGTTTATTTTGTTTGTGATCTTCACTTGATCACTTTAGGGTTTTAGGGTTTATCACATAAGCATAAGAACAATCATCATGGCATATCACTCAAAATGCACAAGTCCTATGCATGGCACTATATGCAAATAAAAGTTTTTGTTGGTTCTAAATTTTGGATCTCTGGAATTCTTCTTCTTCCTTTTATTGAAATTTGGGATGTTACATCTCCGCTGTAACATCTAGGGTTGAATCTTGATTATTTCATAGGGAAAACTCTCCCGGTGTTGATTACTCCTTGTTATTGATGCTATTGAGTGAAACCATTGAATCAAGGTTTATGTTCAGATTGTTATTCATCATCATATCACCTCTGATCATGTTCCATATGATGTCTTGTGAGTAGTTCATTTAGTTCTTGAGGACATGGGTGAAGTCTAAATATTAGTAGTGAACTATGTTGAGTAATATTTAATGGTTTGATATTTAAGTTGTGGTGTTATTCTTCTAGTGGTGTCATGTGAACGTCGACTACATGATACTTCACCTTTATGGGCCTAGGGGAATGCATCTTGTATTCGTTTGCTAATTGTGGGGTTGCCTGAGTGACAGCAACCTGAACCCCCGTTGGTATATCGATGCATGAGAGATAGCAGGATCTCAGAGTTTAAGGATGTGGTTAGATTTATCTTAATTACTTTCTTGTATTTGCGGATGCTTGCAAGGGGTTTAATCACAAGTATGTATTAGTCCTAGGAAGGGCGGTGCATTAGCATAGGTTCACCCACACAATACTTATCAAAACAATGAAGATTAATCAACTATATGAAGCGAAAGCACTAGACTAAATTCCCGTGTGTCCTCAAGAACGTTTGGTCATCATAAGTAAACAAACCGGCTTGTCCTTTGTGCTAAAAAGGATTGGGCCACTTGCTGCAATTATTATTCCCGCATTTTACTTACTTGTATTTTATTTATCTGCTATATCAAAAACCCCTGAAAACTTGTCTGTGAGCATTTACAGTGAATCCTTCATCGAAACTGCTTGTCAACACCTTCTGCTCCTCGTCGGATTCGACACTCTTATTTATCGAAAGTACTACGATACACCCCCTATACTTGTGGGTCATCAGGCTTCTCCATGTCAATTTGATGCACGATTGTGGTTTGTGGTCTGGGGCTAAAATAGATGTGCTTTGATAGTATTTTGTTATAGATTTTGTACTGATTACTAATTTGATGTTGGCTGTGTGTCTTTGTTGATTGTTTGCAGATGGATGGTGACCAAAGTTTGTTGGACACAGTTGGTTTTGGTTACTCACAAACACTTCCTGAAAGTTCAATTGGAGAGCAAGTAACCCCATCAACTCAGCATCAAGCTACACCATCAACGCATCATTCTGCAATAACAGAGAAAGGAAAATCCAACAAAGGGAAAAATTGGTCTAGTGATGAGGATAAGGTTCTGATAGCAGCATGGGCAAATACAAGTATGGATATTGTCGGGACAGATCAAAACCGAGAAACTTATTGGGCTAGAATTTCAGAGTACTACAACACACACAAGGAATCATCATGGCCTGAGCGTAATGCCAATGCAATAAATTACCGTTACTATTTATTGCAAAAATAGTTTTACCAAGCTAAGCAGAATGAGATCCTTGCTCGCCGCCTAGAGTAGTGAGCTAGTTGTTGTATGAACTATTTGATGATTTCTCCTAGTTGTTGTAAGACCTATTTGATGCTTTTTGCTAGTTGTCGTAAGAACTATTTGATGATTTCTCCTAGTTGTTGTAAGAACTATTTGATGATTTCTCCTAGTTGTTGTATGAACTATTATATGATTTCTCCTAGTTGTTGTAAGAACTATTTGATGCTTTCTGCTAGTTGTAGGAAATATAGCCGTTTGAAAATATAGCCATTGGAATATACACGTCCTGATACACGTTCCACTGAAAATCTGAGAGGTGCAAAATTTAGCAAGGTATATATGGAGATATACACGTCCAAATTTGCACCTTCCACTAGAGATGCTCTAACCACCCAACCTCGGGTTGGTTCTCAAGATTAGTGCTAATAGCCAATGACAGCATGGTTGCAGCAGCAACAGCCACATCAGCAACGAAGGCGAGAACGACATGGTTGTGGCAGCAGCCTCGCGCTGAGCTGCAGTAGTAGTTGTGACCAAGACGAGAACGCCATGGTTGCAGCCGGAATAACGGTGACAAAAATGAGAACACGACATGGTTGGTAGCGCGCGGCACAGGCATGGAGTAGGCATGAATGACCTCGGTCCACGGATTGTGACCAACGATCCATGGCGGAGGGGCGGTGTGCTGAGGTGGACGAGGCGCGGGGGCGGCACCACCGCCAGGGGCAGCGGCCTGCCCGGTCCAGCAGCCGGTTGGACCGGCCTGGGCGCCGGCTGGGCCGGTCCATGGCCTGGTTGGACCGGCCTAGTGACCGGATGGGCCGGTCCACGGCCCGGTCTGACCAGCCTGGTGACCGGCTGAGTGGAAGCCCGGGGGCGCGAGGCGCGAGTGCCTGGGCACCGCGGGAGATGTCGCGGATGACGGCGACGGAGGGGCCGGCGAAGGGGTTGTCGCGGATGACGGCGACCAGAGGGGCCGGTGAAGGGGTTGGAGGGGCCGGAGGAGGAGAAACCGGCCATGGTGGAAGCGATGAGGGTGGTGGGAGGCGGCGGCTAGGGAGAGAGGCCGACGGCGCCCGTGGTAGGGAGGGGAGGTGGCGGCTAGGGAGGGGGAGGGAGGGCCGGCGGCGCCTGGGGTGGACAGGAGGCGGCGGCTGGGGAGAGGAAGCCGGCGGCGCCCGGGGGGGAGGGGGCGGTGGTGGGCGGCGACTAGGTCAGGACCAGAGGGCCTCTGATACCATGTAGAATAGTATTGGAGATTGCACGGCACCAATAGGGCCGGCAGCTCATATATATATAGGCGGACACATGTACAATTACAGGTACAACCCTGACAAAACACGGGGATATATATCTAGTACAATATGTTACTCAACAGGCAGCTGTGGCAGCAACCATACACAAGGATGGCGAGAGAAAGGAGGTGCTCCTCGGCGTTTCGGAGAACCGCAAGTACAGAGCATCGTCTAGTTAGTGAGATGGAACAAGCGAGCAATCGGCGGCGAAGCAGGCGCAGAGGAGAAGGACAGTTTGCTGTCACAGATTGGTCTTGTGCTTGCCGATTCGGCCTGGCTGGGATTTTTCGGTTCGGGTCTTGGGAAGGCAAAGAAGGGCTGCCACGCATTGTCGTACCGCCGTCGGATGCAGTTTCATCGTATGTATAGCAGCACTCTTTCGGAACGGGCGAGTGATATAGAAGACGACGCGAGTGCACATGTGCTTAGATCGGCTCTTTGTTCGATCAGCGTGCATGCATGTGCATGGGATTTAATGACACTGCAAGTCAATCCAAAGACAATAGGGATACGAGAGTCGCCATGGGTCGCTCAGACTAGTCACAATGCATACTATCATATCGAATATCATGTGTATGATACTACTACATATTACTAACTCCATAATGCATGATATCATATATTAGTATCATAATCTCTATATATTAATTATTTTGTAGAATCTCAATGCAAATATATGTACAAGATTTACTTGACATTAATTTTTTTAGTAGTATGTGCTACGGAGTATATGATACAGTATCTACCTATGATACTAGTACCATCTCTCTCATCCTTAATTGCACTGCCACATCAGCATTTTTATACATGGAATGCATGATACTAACTATGATACTACTATTGTGGGTAGTCTCAGTAAACTAGGATCCCTCAATAAAGATCATTTCAATAGGGGAACATACTACTACTAGTATGCATCACTTGTAAGAGGTCAGATACAGAACATACACCTCGGGCTCCAACGAGCTGGCCAGCTTAGGCAAGAGTGTCAGCTTGCTTGCAAGAACTTTGGCATTGGAGCTAGTAGAGGTCTAGCTGTTGCAAGAGCAACCGGATGCAAGATGATGGTCGGGAGAAACTTGAGCGGCGGAGCTGCTGCAGCATGCCTTCTGGTTCCGCTGCTCATCCTCGTCGTGCTCAAGACCGATTGCGTGCCGCAGATTACTCGCCGTAAGTCTTCTGAATTGAACAGCAACTTCCTTTGGTAGTTTTCCCTACAGTGTGGTTTGAAGTGTGTTTATGTTTGTGCGTTTGTTTATCTCTTCGTCGTTCGTATTTTTGTTTCATGTTTCTTAATTCTATCGATGCCATGAATATAAGGCCTAGATGGGTGTTCCCTCTTGCCTTGCAGCTTCGCAAAAGTGTGGGTTTATTTGTTGCAGCATGACTACTTATATGTTTCCAGCATTCGCCCATGAGCTAATTGACCCTTAATTTTCCAGATAAAACGAGGTCGAACTTTTCGATTCAATAAGAATTAAACTGTACAATCATGGGTTTTTCTGGCTACATATGCCAATAGTAGCCATGAAATTGATCCCAAACTTACAAGATCGGTCTGGATGAACATTTAGTGACACTGTAAGTGAGTCTGTCTGGAAATTGATTGTGATGTTCTGATTCATTCTGCGCGCAGCACAGTATCTCAGACAGCATGATACCAACCTTTTCTTTTCCTTTTCGAGAATAAAGATATGCATTTGTGTGCTTCAACTGTTTCTTCGTTCAAGAATACAAATTTGCGATCACAATATAACTACACAACACAGGTACCTGACTACCGTTTCTTGTTTTGCAGTTAGAGAGACCAGCATTGCCCAAGTTTCAGACTTTTTTGTTTCCATACGACCATATGGCCAGGTTCCACTATCACAAGATAATAGAACAGCAAGTAACCAAGTTCACCATCCAGGTGAAGTTTGGGATGAAACGGTTCACAAGGTTTCACCTTCAGGTGAGCATGCCCTATCCCACGTATGCATTCTACTCTGCATTGTCACATTGACGCCTTACCGTGACGGCCAGCTTAGCTGAAATCCTGGGAATTGACTTCACCGTCACGTCCTGTATCTCTCTTTGTCCCAGGCTTAGCGAGCCAAGGAACATGGCAGCAGCAGCAACCACTCGACGCGGTCAAGTTAAAAGTTGCGGATGGTATGCCCAAGACAGCTGGATGGGTTAGCGTAGCTTAGAGAAGCTTCAATTTCTGTAATTTGACAGTGGTTGAAGTTAACAACAATACCTGCCGCTTTGTCCCTCATTCACTCAATTCAGATTCGGTCGCCGAAGCACCACCATCTCCCGCATCAAAAGACGAGATCGCCGGCGATGGCGGCGTCAATGAGATCAAAGGTAATTAATGTTCAGCCTTAACTCTGCAGAATCGGAGGTTAAGCTAGCCTGTTCTTTATTTTGTTTTGCCTGTTCAAGAGTAACTGTCAGACTGATGTGCAGTGCATAGCATGTGCTACTCATCACACCTACATCCATAGTTAAGCATCGAGTCAGCGGATCAAGCACTAAAAACAAAATAAAAATTAGCAAAACCAGTCAACGGGTCCAAGTAATCATAATCAAAATGAATTTGAGATTCTCGCCACTAGCGCGCTGTGCACTTGAGAATCATATTACTCATTTGATCATTTCTTACAGATGTGGTGAACTACTAGCATTAACTGGGTAAATAAATAGTTAGAGTATGTTTAGAGGTATACCCGGTGTTCAGAGAGTTTAGCGGATCCAGCGCCGATAACAAAAATAAATAAGAGAAAATCGAGTCAGCAGGTCCAAGTATAATAATCAACATCAAAATGAATTTGAGATTCCTGGCACTAGCATTCTGTCAACATGAAAATCATAATAATACTACTCCTTGATCATTTCTTACAGATGTGAACTACTAGCATTAATTGGGTAAACAAATATATATAGTTACAGTAAGGTATGCCCGGTCTTTAGAGAGTTTGGGAATCTGTAACTGTTGCAGATCTCAAACATGAAAAGGAATTTCTTGCCATGGACGGGGGAATAAATGGTTCTTTGGGAAATTCATTCATTCACCACAATTTGCATTCATCAATCTGCAACGAACCCAGAATTTGGCAGCAGCCAGAAAAGGTTAACGAGAAGTTCCTTATTGATTAATTACTCTTGTGTGATAAGCAGATGTGGCAGCACCAAGAAGCAAGTTAAGCTGCAACTTCAGCGGCGAGCGCATGGACATCTGCGCCATGGAAGGCGACGTCCGTATGCACGGCAAATCCGCCACCGTCTACTTACTCGCAGCCTCCGACGACAGTTACCAGCCGGAGAACGGGACGGTAACGATCCGGCCGTACCCGCGCAAGTGGGAGATACCGACAATGGAGATGATCCGGGAGCTGACCATCCACTCGGGCGACACGGACACCGTGCCAGTCCCGCCACAGTGCACGGTGACGCACGACGTCCCCGCGGTGGTCTTCTCCACCGGTGGCTACAGCAGGAACTTCTACCACTCCATGACCGACATCGTCATACCACTCTACAACACGGCACGGGAGTACGAAGGCCGTGTCCAGCTCGTCGCCACCGACTACAGCCGCGAGTGGGTCTCCAAGTACCGCCACGTCCTCGCCGCACTCTCCGTCTACCCGGTCATCGACTTCGATGCCGACGACGCAGTGCGCTGCTTCCCGTCGGCGCATATCGGCATCGAGAGCCACGAGGAGCTAGGGATCAACCCGACCCTGTCTCGCAATGGGTACACGATGATGGACTTCCGAGACTTCCTCCAGTCAGCCTATTCGTTGAAGCGCTCGAAAATGACCCCCGTGAGCCGGAGCTCCGGGAAGAGGCCTCGCCTCGTGATTATGCTGCGGCGGCACTCGAGGGCGATCACCAACGAGGCGGAGGCCGTCGCGGCCGCAAGCAAGGCTGGGTTCGAGGTAGTGGCCGCCGGGCCGGAGGCAGTCCGGGACATGGGCCAGTTCGCCGAAGTGGTGAACTCGTGCGACGTGATGGTAGGCGTCCACGGCGCTGGGCTCGCCAACATGTTGTTCCTCCCGCACAACGGCACGGTGGTGCAGATCATCCCGTGGGGCGAGATGAAGTGGCCGTGCTGGCACGAGTTCGGCCGTCCGGTGCCGGACATGGGGCTCCAGTACGCCGAGTACGAGGCTACGGCCGAGGAGACGACGCTCAAGGAGGTCTACCCGAGGGACCACGCCGTCTTCACCGACCCTTTGTCCATACACAAACAGGGATTCGGCATGGTCTGGTCCATCTTCCTCAACGGACAGAACGTCACCCTTGACGTCGATCGCTTTAGAGGGCTCATGCAGCAAATCTACCAGTCCGTCACTATCACATAGATCACGTACACTTACCTGGATTTAATATACTGCATCCGTTTCCTATGAGGCACACACACGTTTTACACTACAGGAATGGCGACGTACGCGGACGGCCGTGGCGTACGCCGACGGCCAAATGTCGGGGCCGTCGGGCGTATGGCCCGGCACGGCCAGCCAGCCGTCTGACCCTCGGCGTATCGTTGCCGTTGGCGTAGATTATTTTTTAAATTTATTCCTAGGCGTAGACAGGGCTACGCTGAAGGCCACCCTCGGCGTAGACTATTTTTCAAATTTGTCTAATTTTGTAAAAATCATAACTAATTCATATGATGTCAGAAAAATACGTATAAGGTATCAAAATGTTCAGAAAAACATCCTCTATCCGTTTATGTCAAAATCATGCATATTTGAATCATGTACAGTACCATGTTAATATAGTAATAATTCAAACACTTTCTTATATGTCCTCGGGTTCCCGTTTTGGCCAGATGGCAATTTAAACGAAGTCAGAAAATCCCGCGGAGCCGCATGTCATCATTTATGTGTCCTAGTAACCACTCCAAAAGACGGAATTGGGATACGGCAGTTATTTTGGAAAACCCATCACAAACAGGGCTATCAAGTCCGGAGTTCTATGGCTTTTAGGGTAAATGAGTAGGAAATGGCCAGTGACACCGCATAGTTTGTCGGAATGAGGTTATATTTGGCACGTGTGTGGTCCCTGGGATGGGAAGCAAGGCCCCGAAACCGGATTTCCAATCCGACCCATGGGCGATGGTTTTTTTATTTTCGGGGTGCCAAAACGAATTTTTTGTGAAGCAGCTACATGGGGCGTATTTTTGTATTGCGCGAGACCTCCGCGTAGTAGTAGGACACCACCTCCGCACCACATATCACATGCCATATATGCGCGCTAGCTATCTGGGAATCCCTATGGATTCCTACGGTGTCCCGCCGAATCCGCTGAAAACTGACCGGATTTGAACTAGGGGTACACTTTCCGTCGCTCAATAAATTCCACGAAAAATGTTTTTAGGTCTACGACATTTCACTTTGTGTGCTAAATTTTTTCCGTTTAGCGCGATGGTGAACGGGTGCACCAGCGCGCCCGGTACGGCCATACCGCATCTCCGTGGGGCCATTTTGGCCAGATGGCAATTTAAACTAAGTTAGAAAATTCCTTGGAGCCACATGGCGTCATTTCATGTGTCCTAGTAACCACTCCAAAAATTAGAATTAGGATACAACAATTATTTTGGAAAATCCTTCACAAACAGAGCTATCACGTCCGGAGTTCTATGGCTTTTAGGGCAAATAAGTAGGAAACGGCATGTGACACCGTATAGTTTGCCGGATCGAGGCCATATTTGGCACGTGTGTGGTACCTAGGATGGGAAGCAAGGCCCAGGGAGCGGATTTCCAATCCGACCCATGTGAGATGGTTTTTTCATTTTGGGGGGGGGGGGGGCAAAACGGGTTTTCTTTGGGAAGCAGCTACATGGGGCGTATTTTAGTATTGCGCGAGACCTCCGCGTAGTGGTAGGACACCGCCTCCGCACCACATATCATATGCCATATGTGCGCGCTAGCTATCTGGAAATCCCTGCGGCTTTCTGTGGTGTCCCGCCGAATCCGTTGGAAACTGACTGGATTTGAAATATGGGTACACTTTCCGTCGCTCAGTAAATTCCACGAAAAATATATTTAGGTCTATGACACATCACTTTATGTGCTAATTTTTTCCGTTTAGCGTGTTGGCGAATAGTGCATCAGCGCGCTCGGTACGGCCATTTCGCATCTCCCGAGGGGGCCGTTTTGGTCAGATGGCAAACTGAACGTCATATTTGGATTCCTCTAATTTTTAGGTTCAAATGATGATATGGATGTTATATTTAGATTCCTCTTATTTTTCTAATCGATTTAGACATATTATTTGTGGAATTTCGATTTTTGATTTAAAGATATTAATTATTCCATATTAAATAGAAAAAACAAAAAATAAAATCATTTTATTGTTATTTGAATTCAATATTATTAATCATTGTTACTTATATATTCATTATTGTTTACTTAAGTAATTTTTTGGAATTCAAAAATAATGAGTTGTGATATCACGGTCGAAGGGTTAACAGGGTTGATAGGCTATTATTACCAGCAAGGCGTCAATTCTTTAAGGGAAGCTCATCCGAATGGAACCAAAAGTTAAGCGTGCTGAGGTTGGAGTAGTGTGAGGATGGGTGACCGACTGAGAAGTTTAACCATGATTGTAATTTGACCTAAGATTAAATGTACTTAGAGTTAAAAGTGTATGGGTGAAAGGTAAACAACTAAAAAAAGAAAAAAAAAATGGTGTAAAAAAATTAAAATTCGTCGGCATATAAATAAAGTATTTTTTCGAAAAAAAAAATTGAATTTTTTTTTGAAAAAAGAAACTTCAAATTTGTAAAACTTATAGCACGCTACGCCGAGGGCGGGCTACGCCGACGGCAATATTGTCTATGCCGAGGGATCTAAACGCCGACGACATACGCCGAGGGCTGCCGTCGGCGTAGCCTACGCCGAGGGCTAGGCGTGGCTACGCCGAGGGCAGCTGGCCGTCGGCGTATGCGTCCATTCATGTAGTGTTAAGACGAACTTTGACCGACGGTATTGCAAAGCAATATATTGATTATATGGTACATAATTAGTATCTGTGAATTCGTATTAAAACACTTTCCGGTACGGTGCTAATTCTATATATCAAAAATCTATATATACTTGGATGAATTCTTGGTTAAAGATAAATTTTAAAATACGTTTGTTCGCCATATTCACTGGACTGGAATGGAGAGAGGGAGTATGCATCATCGTGTAATTTATGCTCCTGTTCATTGTTTCCGTTCCAATTTTCAACTAAGAATTGACATTCACAATGTGATCCCGGCCTCTGATAGGGGCAAAACTCCCCAGCCATTTAATTCCTCTACATTTCAGCATTTTAGAACTGTTGTAAACAAGAAAATTTTAATTCCTATTCATATTTCACAAATCACAATTCTACAAAATCACAAATAAAAATGTAGAAGTGGAGAGCTATTTTAATCTGAACTCACATCTCAGATTGAGGTCGCTGCCTACAGCGCAGCCCTGGCCAGCGGGCAGCGGCCGGCCTGCTCCCAGCACGAGCAGAACAAGACCAGCGAGCCCTCCCTGTTGAAATATAAATGCATTGCCTAATCTCTTCCATCAGATCGGTCTTTTGGTTGCATTGGTTAGAGCATGCAGTTCTACATGGTATCAGAACCAAGAGGTCTTGAGTTCAAGACACGGCTGGCGCAATATAAAATAAAAATATTGTAGCCCACTTTTGGTCCACGTTTAGGCCTGAGGGAGCCACACGTGAGGAGGAGTGTTGAAGTATAAATGCATTGCCTAATCTCTTCCATAAGATCGGTCTTTTGGTTCACGTGAGGAGGAGTGTTGAAGTATAAATGCATTGCCTAATCTCTTCCATAAGATCGGTCTTTTGGTTGCATTGGTTAGAGCATGCAGTTCTACACTCCCGTCCGGCCGTCGCGGGCTGCCGCTCGCCGCTCCTCTTGAGGGGCCCCGACCGCGGGGTGCAAGCAGACGCGCACTGCCGCGTGCATGCCGTGACCCGTGAGGCGCGAGCGCACGCTGCACCGTTGGCCGCCGCAATTCCCTCCCCTCCGCCTGCCTGCGCAAGGCCGCCGTTTCACCTCCGCCTGCCCGCACGAAGACGCCCACTCGCCTCCCTAGGGTTAAGGGGAGGGAGAAAAAAGGGAGACGGGGAACATGAACTCATTTTCTGAAAACACATTTCGAAATACCAAAAAAAAAATCAGAAATAAACTTTTCTATGTACATCTACACATTCTATGTTGACATGCAAATTTTCGTGAAAAAAAAACATTTTTGTGTCCATAAAAAGACAGGTTTTGATGCTCTAACATGACTAGTTATAAAACATTTTTTTGTCTTCTCCACATAGTCCATATAAAATATTCTTTTTCGGAAAATTTGTGTGCAAAGATAGAATGTCCGGGTTTACATGGGAATAATTTTCGAAATTTTCGGACATTTTAAATTTCTATTGCTACTGCTGATTTTGTTGTTGTCGATTCCACCATTCACCTCTTCCTCCATTCCTATGATCCTATCACGTCTACCACGATCAGCTATGGTTAACACCTCTTGCGTTCCAGGTAGGAAATATTCTTCCACTCCCAGATCCACAAACTCAGCTTCTTCCACTCCCAGATAGCATAGCTTTGGTCTTTTTGGAGGCAGCGGCAGCGGGGAGGAGGAATGTCGAACCCTAGAAGACAATGGAGACTTTATACCACTTCTCCTCTTCCTCCTAGATGTGTTGAGATGCGGGAGGGGGGGGGGGGGGATATGCCAAAGCTGACAATAAGAAGCTCTATCTCTTTTTCCTCCTCCCAAGCCTTTAGCCTAGGGCACCCACCTAACCATGGCGCGGCCCGAGACGCCATGGATGGGTGTCTCCTGCAATCAACAGCTCCCTGCTCCGCCAAAAATTCGGCGACCACCTCTCACTTGACCTCTGTTTCCACCAGTTCCGATCCTCTACCATTTTCGCCAACAGGTGAGCATGATGATTCAGGGCCAGGAGCGTTGCAGCAGCCTTCACATCCCGACCGGTGAATCCTGGAGGTTTCATAGGGCTCTCCCACATCTTCGGCATGCGCGCATTCGCTCTCTACAGCGCCGCCGAGAACGGGGAGAGGCCTCTCCGTGGTTTTCCTCTCCACCTCGGAGCCTTCGTTTTGCAGGGCGCTTCGAACTCGCTTTGCTCCGTGTCCTCGAGCTCCAAATCCAGCCGCCGCAGGTCGTGTACGCGCATGACCTTCAGACCAGGCTTCTACCCCTGATTCGGCGCCTAGAGCGCCATCACGACCACCACAGGCGCCCGAACCACCGGCAGTGGCATCTGAGCTGATCCATCACTCTGCTCCCCTTGCGACGAGCTCCAGATCAATGGCGATCTACCCAAAAGAGCCGATGCGTAGATTGAAGCATCTGCTCCCAGAAGGTGGAGCCGATCTCTCCTTTGCATATGCGACCTCATACCGCGGCCTCGCCAAGCGCGATCGATCGCCTGAACCCGCAACGCCTTCATCAGGTCCCATCTTCTCTTCCCCGACTCTGGCATCGATCTCGTCCCGCTGCGTACTCCCGCCGCCTTCTTCGCCCTCCTCATTCGCACAAATCCCCACCGCGAGCCTACGATTTACCTTGGATTTGGTGGGAAGAAACCTAGCTATCGGCAGCGAGAACTGCGACGAGGTATCCGACTGGAGGGATGTGGTGGGTAAAACAGGGTGGAAGGTGGAACCGCGCGATGGTTGTAGGCTCTCGAGGTGATCCCGCCATGAATAGTACCACGAGCTGGATACGATGCGGACCCAACCAAAAATTGGGGGGGCTTTACACTGACCTGGTCGGTGGCAGGCAAGGTGTGCACACCCCCTTGGCGTTTTTGGGTCTGGCCCATAATCTTGGTTCCGCCCAGACTATTTCTGCTCCCTCCTGAACAGTTACTGTTTTTGAAAAATTTGTTCAAAATTTTCTCTCTACTGATTTTAAAAATGTTCGATTTTAAATTCATTCAAAATTTGGAAATCATCCATAATTTAAAAAAAAATTGAAAATTAAAATTTGTTCAATTTCGAAATTCCTTCAAATTCCAAAAATCTTTCGAAATTTAAAATTTGTTCAAAATTCAAATTTCTTCCGAAATTTGGAAATTCGTTCAAGATTATTTTTTTTCAAATTTCGAAATTCGTTCAAATTTTAAAAATCCTTCAAAACTTAAAATTTATTCAAATTTAAAATTCCATTCAAGATTAAAAATTTGTTCAAATTTTGTCAAACTTAAACATTTATCAAATTTGATAATTTTCGAAAACTATTTTTAAACAGAAAATAAAACGTGAGAAAAAAAAAGAAACACTGAAAAAAGAAAAAAAAATAAGAGAACAGAAAAAGAAAAGGAAAAGGAGAAAAAACAGGAAAAAATCGCCTGACCGGGCCGATCCACACCGCGCGCGGGGCTGTGCGGCGCGGTGCAGGTGCCGACCTGGTCGGCATATAGGAAGGAATTCCCGAAATCTCCAGAGCAACATTTTCCCTTCACATCGAGAAGTAGCATCTGTGGGCCAGAACTCGCTAAAAGCCCGGCCCAAACACATAGCGTTGGAACTTCCGCCACCAGCAATGCTCCGCGCCAATGCCCGAGTGAGTTTGTAAATCTGACCACTTCAATTTTTCAAATGCCAGGGAGTTGGCCATACGGCCAGCCCGAATGTAGCCGACAATGAATCTCCGAGTTGACAGTGGGATAGAGTTTAGCCGGTTCCAAATATATCACTAAAATAATCTTAGCTCCGAATAATATACTTCTCAAACTTTACACAGGCTCCAAATATGTGTCACTGTGGCTCTTTAATTCCAGTTCCAAATGCAACACGTGCATGTTTCTGCATATGTTAGACAAAACATTTACAAAATTTTGCAATTGAGCCTATCAGGTGACGGAGATAAAAGGGGGCGAGAAAATTCTACAAATAGTATTGAGGTAATTGCACCACCCATACAACAACTTGTCTGTTAGGTGCATTTTCATACAAGAACTTGTAAAATGTATTCCCGTGGTACACAAACTTGTACCTCATGTGCAATTTCATACACAAACGCTGCCACGCCGAAACTTGGTGTTGTCAGACTGGAAAAAGGCATGAGACCAGCAGCGCACATTTAGTAGGAAGCCCCCTGTATTTATTTATTTCTAAGCTCAAATAGCCTTTCCTTTAAAACAACAAATTCCCAAATCTTCTCTATTACGAAGAGGTTGGTGACGAGCGGCGGCGGAGTGACCGGGAGCGGCGGCAGGACTACGGCGGTCCAGCGACGCCAGTCTCCTGCCTATACAGGGGCCCGTTCCTGATCCGTTTTTTCGTCGTTTTAGGGAGAAGGGGAAATTTTCATCTCCCTCAACCAGGTTCTAGGAGCCCCCGTTCGATTCGTGAGTTGTTCGGAAGCGATGGCGGATTCCGGCGCGCAGGTGAGAGGCGGAACGTTCCATCCCCATCCCCTTGCTTCCTGTCTCGATTTGGTGTGATGTTTGTGCAGATTTGGTTCCGATTTGAGCGTTTTGGTTTGGGTTCTTTCCAGGAAAGGCCGCCGCTGCAGCGCGGATGTCTCACCAGTTGAGTGGTGTGCCGCTGATTTGTTCACTTGCCGAGGTAGTGAGGGCATCTCGAACGATGCGTGAGCGACCGTTTGCGTCCGTCTGAGCCGAAAATGCGTCTAGCACTACCTTCATCGGGCGACGCATAGTGACCGGGCCGTCCGCGGCGACGCAAACCTGGCCCAAATATGCGCTAGATTTGCGTCTCTGCGGACGCTGTGCGGACGCAACGGTCGTCCGCCCGTTCCTCGCACGGGCCCGCCTGGCAGGGGCACAACTGTTTCGTCTTCCGCGACATTACTTACGGGCAGCGCGCTGCAGCCTTTTCAGGGCCGCGTTAATGCCGCGCCTCGGCTTCCGTGAGCGTGCGCAGCTGGGCGGCGTCGTAGTTGCAGGACATTGAAGGCGAGATGGCGTCCGAGCCTCTTAAAGGGACGCTGCCGGCGCCCATTTCCCCGACCACACCATTGCCAGAGCCCACACTATCCACCTGACCGACGCCATGGGGAAGAAATGCTAGCCATTCTGCAAGACCAAGATCGACCACGAGGCTAGCGGCTCACGGTCCGGTAAGAAACCACGGGCCGGCCGGTACGTCCATGTTGAGCTCGCGCGCCGGCTATCAGAGGAAAACCGGCCGGTACCATGGCCGGACGCGAACTTGCCTGGAGGGAGCTGGTACCTCAACTCGAGGCGCGTGTCGCCCCTCCCTCCCCCCGTGTCGCGCGAGGGCCAAGAGCGTTGGGACGAGGTGCGCCGCAGCCGAGCGATCTTGCCGTCGAATCTCCGAGAAGATCCGGTGTACGCGCTGAACTCCTACAACTGGATTTCTTTCGGGACGTGGGAGTTCGACGCGCGCCGCCGCGCTGGCTACCTCAGCGACGTCGACTACTTCGACCGCGAGATCGCCGCGTGCGAAAGAAGAAGAGAACGACCAGGAGGACGCGTACGAGGATGCGGATGAGGATGCGGACGAGCAGGTGGAGTGCACAGGCTACGACCACAATGACGACGGGCCGGCGTGGGATCCGGAGACCCAGCCGCCGAACATTACCGAGGAGGAGGCCATTGCCATGGCACTGGCCAACAACGAGCAGGACGAGCTCAACGAGGTCGCTTTGTGGGACGGGCTCGCAATCCAGCTCCGTGAGTCCGCGCTCGCGCATGGGAGGCCGGCGACTCCTCCGGCCACGCCGACGCGTTCCAGCGACCGCGCTCCGGCTGCTGCTCCGACCTGGGATTCCTAGCCACAGCCTCCTGCGCAGGCGACGGTACCTCCTCCACCGCCGGCGTACGAGCTTCCATGGCCGACACCAGAGTTCATCAACCTCGTGAGCGACGACGAGCAGTAGGCAGCACCTACTTTTACCACGCCTTTATAGCTTTTTTATATTTTTTATTAATATAAATTATGACTTTATGTATGAAAAAAAAATTATGCGTCGTGCCGCTGGAGACACCCCGACGCAAACGGATGCGCGGATGATTTCGACCATTTTGACTGACTCAAACGGATTGGGTGTCTGAAATGCGTTGCCCTGTTGAAGATGCCCTGATGGTGAATCACACATGCAGACGCTCTTGAACAAATTTGATTCTGTTTGCTATAGCATTACAACGACAACTACTGTTGCCGTACTAAATTCCAATTATACTCGGCAATTTCTTTTTTGAACCTAGTTAATGGCTGGATTTTTCAGTTTGGGTACCGTCATAGGATATCGTCACCAGCTGGATTTTCCAGTTTGGATGATTGGAAGTGCCTGAGAATGTTCTTTCTTGGCAGTGAATATACAGAATTAACACAACTGGTTTTTTCTTTTCTTACAATGTTTTTATTTGTGAACCATGGTTCAAACTAAACTATGTATTAGTTTGTGTAAACCATGTTTTCAATTATGTATTAGTTTGTGTAAAACCATGTGCCAATATATAATGTTTGGAACTATATTTAAATGGAGAAGAGGGAAAAAACAAGTATAAAAAAATACGTCGCCCCGCTGAAGCCACCCCCAGACGCAAACGGGCACACGGGTCATTTTCGCGTCAGCGGGCGACGCAAACGGATACTCACGGACAATAAAATACGTTGGTCCGTTGGAGATGCCGTAAGCGCGCCACTCCAACGACCGCATCCAGCCGTGCTGCCGAGAATTAGTGGCATGCTCATAACCTGCCCTGATAAATGAGGTCTGTATCGTGCTTAGCTTGACTGCCTGAGAACGACTCCATTTTTTTGTGTGTTAATTCCTGGCAGCCGGACTGAACCAAGGATCTATTCACTAATACTTGGTTTTGTACAACCTTCATGTAATTTTTTTGTCCCAACTGGCATGCCGCATGTTATTCTAACAACGTTTTTATGAAATTGCACCCGAGGTACAAGTTTGTGTACCACCAGAACACATTTTACAAGTTCTTGTATGAAAATGCACCTAACACACGAGTTATTGTATGAGTGATGCAATTTTTTGGCCCGTAAGCAAAAAAAAAAAAAAATGAAGTGTCGTTTGGTCTTTTAGACAATGGTAGTGAAACGGGTGCAAAAATTGCTACATTTAGAACTAGGATTGTTGAACTGGCATAGTTGGTGGTACTGACCGACAAAATTCGACTAGTCCTCTCACTGAATCCACAAGGGAGCAAAGCTAAACTGCAGGGGTGGATGTAAATGAATGCTTTACTGCCTAGTAACATTGCATAAGACCATCTCCACTCTTCTCCCCGACAAGGCCCCCGAGCGACGTTTTTTTCCATCCGGACGGCGAAATTTGGCTCAGTCGCGCTCCCGGTTCCTCGTTTTCATCCGGATTTGGCCCTTCATCCATCCGGCGAGCCCACGCCATCCCCGGCCCCCCGGGGACCTATCGGGGACTCCAGACGAGTGAAAAGCGGGGAAGGGCCCGATCTGTCGGTGACTCGACACATGAATCCCACCGCCACCTCGCTCAAAATCTCCCCCACCCCTCGTATTTCTCTCGCCGCCGGCACCACCCCGTCGGCTTGTTGCCCAGATTCCGCCGTCCCTCCTTCCCCACCTGCCTATATTCCACCGTCTTTCGACGACGGCCTATCTGGCTGCTCCTCCGCCGGCATGTTTTCCGACTTTGGCCTACTCCTCGTCACTCGCGGCTCGGGTTGCCTCGACCACGCCCGTCAGGTGTTCGTCCATTTGCCTCGCCGGCCATGGACTCGGATGAAGAGGAGGAGCAGATGTTCGTCGAGCTTATGCAAGAAGAGATGGCAGCAACCGCCCAAGACGAGGAGCACATGATGATCCTCGGTTGCTTGTCAAGCATGTACGCCGGACTGGCAACTGGTCGACGTGGTGGGTCGGCACCAGGTCGCCGGAAGTGCAAGCCGAGACAGCGAATGGAGGGCTACTGCATGTTGTACGCCGACTACTTCGCCGACAATCCATTGCACGGTGAGAGTGTTTTCCGGCGTCGTTTCAGGATGAGCAGAAAGCTATTTCTGCAAATTGTGTATGCCATCCGAGACTTTGACCCCTACTTCAGATGCAAGGCGGATTGCACTGGTTTGGTTGGATTTTCGTCACTGCAGAAGTGCACAGTGGCTATGAGGATGCTGACGTATGGAGCTCCCGGTGATTATTGACAATGAGCGAAAGCATCCGGTTCCTCTGGATGAGCAACAAGCACCATATGAGAGAGAGGGTCCTCTTGCACAGCCTAATCACCAGGTGCCTCCATCATGGGCCGCCTTCATTGCTATGCGACAGGAGATTCGAGACTCTACAATGCATCAGCTGCTGCAAGATGATCTGGTGGAGCACATATGGACGCTCCGAGGCAACGCCAACGCCGTCGCCAACTAGTCTGTCATAATTTGTTTGAAAAATTGTGAAATTGTGTGCTTCATTTGTTTCAGCACTTGTTAAACATTGTACTGATTATCGCCGAATTTGTTTCAGCAATTTTCGTACTCTTGGTCGCTGAACTTGTTAAATTTTATGTTAAATTTGTTTGAAATATGTCAAATGGTCGAGGTTGGGGGTTTCCTGCCGGGGACGAGTGAACTTCGCGCTCCCTGCGCCAAATCTTCCTCCAATCCGGACGAAAATTTCGCCGGATTTGGGCGTGGGGAGCGCCAACGAGTGGGGATGCTCTAACCTGATGGAGGTTGGTCCCCCTCCAATAGCACGCATGCAGTTTCATGTCAGTCACACCACATGCCATTGAGCTAACTGTTTTTTCCTGTAGAAGCAGCAAACCCCAGCGACAAAATGATTGATGGCTCCACCTCCACCTCCACCTTCACAGCAGAAAAGGGAAACACCGCAAGATGGATCTACCGATTTTACCTGTTCTCTGCAGCGCTGCACATGGAGGAAGAAGCAGCCATACAGCATGCTCCAAACACAAGGACACAGGGGACATCTGCTCACCATTCACCAGCTACCTCGCCTAAGCAGGCACTGCCATCTCAAGGCCAGCCAGACTCATCAGATAGGTCAACTGAATAGCAGGCTAAGGACTTACATAAGAACAAAAGCTAACTGGACGATCCCAGTGGAGTTATGCATTGAGTGATTGAGTCTGACATGTTTTGTAGCTAGTGAAAGCTTAATGTTCAAAATGTGGTCCACTATCATCATGGTTTCACCAAGCTGGCGAAACTATAGCTGTTCATGTCAATTCAAATTTGGAAGAACAAAAAGCTATCCAGCAATGCGTTTACCGCCTGAATGGTGCCAAGCTAAGGATGGTAAAAGAAGAATGTACCTAGTCTATGTTTCTCGATTCTGATACTGATCTATGCGGAAAGTTACACTCTTTCATGGTCGTTTCTTCGGGAAAATAAAGCAAAATTTACACGAGAAAGATGCACTCATCAGAGAATGATATCCTAAAGGAAATCTGGAGCAACAAATTCTTCCTGAAGGTGTAACAAAATAATGATTGACTATCACATTCACACTGGTCACAAAATGAATCAAATCGCACTTTCAAGCTGCTCCAACAACTTCTGAGAAATGCAGCAAATTCCAAAGAATTTAAGCTCACAGCAAAATGTAAGTAACACAACCCCTTACAGCGATTCGGTGCTGTCATCGCTATCTTCACACAAGGGTGCAGATTGGATTATAACCCGAGCTCCAGAAGCAAGCCTGCAGTTACGAATATTGCTGTCAATCTCTAGAAACAGAAAGACAACTAGGCCAACAAATAAGAATACTGAGAGGAAATTCACCTTTCTTCAATCCTAATCATTTTATCCCTTTCCTCGTAGAACGACTCTTCCCTTGAAGAAGATAATTTACCTAGTGGGTCAGTCATCCTATTGCTTGCACTTCTCGATGATGAACCAAGCGGCGAAGATCTTGTACTGCATTCTTGTTGGCCAGAGGTGTTCCTGACATCAGAGTATGGAGAGAATGTTGTTCCACTTCTGGATTGCTTACATGATATAACTTTGACAGTCTGTGGGAGACATCTGAAACTGCTCGACTCAGCCAAGCTTTCCATATCCCTTCTAGGGTCTGGCGCTCTATATACTCTGTAACATATTCAGAGGAGATGCTGGGTCAAGCAGCAAAATATATCCAGAGGTAGTGCATATAATAAACCCTATTTTCAAGAATCGTACAGTAGAGCAACTAACAAGATGATATTTCTAGCCAGTTTCTAGCTTAGAATATAATTTATTTACTCACCGCAGTTACAAAGTCAAATGTGTGATATCAATTGTTGGATCCTCTTATGATTTTTTTTTTTTTTAAATCTTGGACACTATAAAGGGCGTACCAAGTGCTGAAAGCTCCCACACATTGTGGGGTCTGGGAAAGGGTATTTGTAGGCAGCCTTTCCCTGGAAATAGCTAGAGGAACACAGGTGTAGACGCACCCGTTTATTCAAAACTTTATAAAAAAGACCATTTAAAAGTTTCAAAAAGATTGAAATAAATTTTTGCATCTACATATTATCTTGATACTTACTCGTGCCAATTCTCAAAGAAAAATACGATTGTATGTGACCGACGTAAAAATGACAAAATGTGCAAATGACACTATAATTATTGGATGTGTACTGTTCAAAGAAATACAAATTTCAAATTCCTAGATTTTGTGTAAGCCACATATGGTCATATTTTCACTTGAGAATTGGCACGAGTAAGTATCAAAATGATATATGTACATGCAAAAAATTATTTAAAAAAATTCCAAAACTTTTAAGTGGCATTTTTTTGAATTTTTAAAAAACGGGTGCGCCTGCACCCATGTCCACCAAATCCATATCGAGCCTTTCCCTTGCTTTTTATTGTGCAAGGAGGTTGATTCGAACCCAGGACCTCTGGGACACTTTTTTATCTTAGACACCATAATGCAGAAAATAAATTAATTGACTTGGTCTCTACGAGGGACCATAAATGTCCAACATTTAGTGCGAGTAACCCATGGGAGCTTCAGGTATCCAATAAGGAAAAGAGACATGAGTCCAAAGATCAGCTTAAACTTCTCTATCAAGGTGTGATCATGCATTGATGTCCATGGTGTCAGCACGAGGCCCACAATCAGAGAAATGTGTTGATATGTCATACCTATCCTCGTCATAAGATGATGAGCGGTTGAGTGTGGTTATTTCTCCTTTCCCTGACTCTTGCTGCTTATTAGCCTCGACCAAGCTTCCAGCAAGATACTCTGACTCGGGAACCCTTACCCCAATTGTTCTTGTGCTACAAGGAACATTGTCAAGGTGCCGTATTGCCATAGGAGTAGAGAACATTGGAGAAGGGAATTCAACTTGCGTGAACCTTGGCCTGTATGTTGGGATGAGTCCAAAGCCACGGTGATCTTTTACAGAAATAGACCCACAAGTGATGATCTGCATGAGCAAATTGGCTGGCTTCAGCTTCACACCCATTGGGCAATAGAGATGTTCTTCCTCTAGCACCTTATTATAGGTACTCCTCCTGCTGGCTTCCGCCCTTATCAGGGACTCCAATGTCTCGACTCTGTCACCGGGAAAATCATCAGACGAACACACCTGTGGTGATTCTTGAACAATTCCAGGGCCCTTCAGCGATGCTTGAACAGCCGTTTCACGACACTCTTGAATCTCAGCATCTGATGCACCATCCTCTGTACAGATCCGTGCCGTGCGAGCACGCCTACGAGGAGCATCCCTCTCGCTGTCATCGGTCTGTGTGGACGCATCCTGTGCCCCGATGGGTTTGCAAACTCTGTACTCTGAAGGTCCAGGGGAGCTTGACTCTGATAGCGGAGCATTTGTTCCTGCCGGTTCGGGGGACAGGTTCCCCGATGAGCCGGAATGCGTAGTCCGGCAATGCTCATCCTCACGACTGGTGGAAGCAGATGATGATGGCGCGACAACTGCAGACTTCGGCAGCTGCTGCGGTTGCTGAGCAGGAGCTGGAGGTGAGGCCGCTTTGGTGACGGCAGACGGAGATGACGACGACGAGCACCCTTCCTGTGATCCTCGCGACTGAGGAGACTCTTCTTGCGGGTGCTTGGGGCTCTCAGCCTTGGCGCTGCCAATGACATTCTGATGCCGATCTGAAACAAGCCAAGTTCAAGGACAAAACAAGTTGGACCAAAGATCTGACGAGCAATTCAAGCTCAGTTGGTTCCCCCGCCCCTATGACTGCGAAGCAATTCGTCGAACACTTACCCGGTGGTGATCGGTCAAGGAGCTCGGAGCCCTTGAGGATGTACTCGTTGCCCTGAGCGGGGAGCACCAGGTCGTCCTCGGAGATGTCGTGCCACACGAAGCCGTTCTTGTAGCTCCTGCCGAAGCGAGACGGATCAAACCAACCGAAGAGGAAAGGAAATGTACTCTCTTGACTATCAATCAATTGACCCTCAGCAACAGCGACGGATGTACCTCTTGCAGGACCAGGAGTACATGGCCGCCATGCCCTTCCCTCGCAGCACGTTGAGCCGGTCAATCACATCTACGGCCACGGACACGAATCGCAATCAAAAGGCCGAAATGTCTGGAGCGGCAATTTAATTTGAAGGAAATGCAAAACGGCGGGGCGGGGCGGGGCAAAGGCGGCGCCTTTGGTTGCTGCTGGAATGGCTGACTGACCTCGCAGGTAGAGGCCGGCCTCCGGGTTGGCGAGCGGCACCTCGATGAAGTGCGGGTGCTCCAGGTGGCGGCTGCGGGAGAGGTAGTAGACGACCGCCACCCTCTTCGCCGCGGCCGGCGGGGCCGGCGGCGGAGGCGAGCGCCGCGGAGGGTGGTGGTGGCTGTGGCTCTTGCCCGGCGGCTCGACCCAGACCTTGTTCCGGCCGGGGCTCGTGCTTGCGCCGGCGCCGGTGCCTGTGCCCCGCCGCCGCGCCCTCCCCTCCATTTGCGCCGGGTTCGTGGTTCTTGCTGTTCAGGCCAGCGCCGACCGGAGCAGCGGCCGTGCGGGCGGATCAAGTCAGTCAGAGCGCGGCAGCTCCTGGGCGTGGCGAGAAGCGGAGGGAGCGCATTAATGGCAGCAGCTCGAGCTCGTGCGGTGGCGTGGTGGCATCAGCAGCAGCAGCAAGCAGCAGTGAGTTAGGTTGAGTCGAGTCGGAGCTGTGGGTGGTCCGGCGGAGATGGGAGCGAGGCTGGGAGAGATCAAATCAAACAGGGTATTTTTCAGTGATTGATCGACCGATCCAAGGAGACGAGTGAGAGGAGGAGAGCCAGCCAATAATGCAGCACTGTTTGGGTGGGTTAGCGATCTGTCGGCTCCGCCCTTGTGACAATAATTTATCGTTGCGCCCGTGATTAAGCCAAGCCATTACCAGTTGATGATGACGAGATCTCGAGTGTGCACAGTAAGCGGCAGTGCCCGGTTTGGAGCTCCTTGCCCTTTTTGATGGGCTTTTTGGCATCTCCTGCTCCTCCTGTCCGCTCTTCCGTCTCAACCTACTCTCAAGGAATCATTGTGCCGTGACTCAGGTAACTCTACCTCAAGGCTGAAGCTACTAATTGTCCATGAAGCTGTTGAATTGTCACGGCCGGCCACATGGGGCAAGCATTGCAACTTGCAAGGCAAAGGGGTGTTTCTAACTTTATTTGTGGTTAGGTGTCTTTAGTAAGCTTGGGGAGGTAGATTGTTCATACCCTTTTTTTTTATCTTTATTCCTTCTGCTAACAGCTTTTCCCCTCCATGTCCTACTTGCATGCTTTTTAACATGCAATCTAATTGACATCATAATACTTGTTAGATTATTAGATAATTTCCGTGTGAGTTTAATTACTGAAAACAACATTACAGATGCACAAGCATACTTAACCACACACATCAGACTAAGCACATGCATCAGATCTGAACATGGAACAAGTAGCAGTGTATGAGAGAAAAAGCACGTACATTGCGACCGGAAAGGTCGCACCAGCAGCAGCAGCACCACGACCATGGGAATCGTTGATGTCGCCCATGGTGCAGTCAGATTACGAACAGCAGCGAGCAGTCGCGCCGAGACGCTCCCCAAAAACCTTATCGCCCGTCTCCCGGTGTAGGATCTCAATGGACGGGGTTTCGGAGGCCTGCTCTCCCGGGCGGCTGTGCACGCAGTCACCGGGATGGGTAAGACTAGAGAGTAGCGCAGCAAAAGGAACTTCGTGAGAGAGATGGACTAGAAAGTTCTGGGCGTTATTTTTTCAGATCTGATATGTCTCCTTGTATATCCTTGAAGGAGAGCCGACCCGACCACGTTGCCACGCTTAGGAAGCCAGGGACACGCGGCGAGCATGCACATGCAGGTCGACACGTACCCAACTCGGTTGGTGCACCAAGCAAAAAAATTAGGATTCCTTGAGTGTGTCTCGAACTGGAACTCAAACTCGAGTCACGAAACGCGACGTGCGTGCCGTGCCGTGCCGAGCCGAGGCGGGGCGAGCGGAGGAGGAGGAGTGCGCGAGGGCTCCTTCTATTCTCACTCACTTGGAAGGACTAGAAGAGCAGCCCCTTATATATGTAACGGCCCCGGATAGCACCCCTATTAGATTTGTTCTGTTCTTTTCTTTTTGTGCATCATCATGCATCATGCATCATATCATCCATGATTTTATTAAATAAAATTATTTTATAAACCCCCCTTGTCTTCTCCTTTAAATAAAACCTAAGTCTCTCTCTCATAATTCTTATTTTATAATTAAGCCTTTCCAACAAATAAATGTTAAATATAAATGTGTTTTGTTTTGGTTACAAATAAATTAAATAATTTGAAAACTAGTTTTTGAAGCTCACTCTCTTTCCTGGTTGAAATTCAAAAACAGAATTGAATCCAATTTTTAAATAGTTTGTAAAATGAAAACAAAAGAAAAACCCCTCTCCTGGGCTCCTTCCTCTCCCTGGCCCGTTTCCCCCTCCCCTTTTTCTTTCCTTGGCGGCCCAATCTCTCTCTCCCTGGCCCAGTTCTCTTCCACTTCCTTCCTTCCCCGGTGGCCCACGTTCTTCCTCCCTCTGGCCCTCTCCTTGGCGATCCGGCTCGTCGAATCGGACGCCACCGACTCTTCATCGTCTACCTCGCAGGAGCACGCAGATAGCGTGAACCCCTGGTCCTCACCATCCTCAACCACCGCACATGCTCCTCCCACCTTTTTCCTCCTCCCTTTTTATGCGCAGCCAAACCCTAGCTCGCCCCATCTCTCCCTCGCGCCGCCACTCCTCTTCCCTCTCCCTTTTCTTCTCTGTGAACAAGGGAGACAAACCACCGTGAGCTCCTCGCCGGCTCCCCGCCGTTCTGGTCCACCCCGCGCCAAGCCGATGGACCCTGGAGATCCGCCTCGTCAAGCTCTACGTCCTGGTGCGAGGAATCGCTCTGGGAGCCCTCCAATCGAGCACACCTCGTCGTTCCCTTCTCCGAAGTCCGGCTGCAATTTCTCCAATTCCGGCCGCCACGGCCCTCCTCCGCCTTCCTCGACCCCGCCGTCGTCTTCTCGGTATCGTGGCGCACCTCCTCGACCCCACCGCCCCTTGTTTTGCTTCCGGGTTCCCCCTAATCACCGTGTGCCGACCTCCTCCGCCGCAGGTCCCCACGCCGCCGGCGCTCCGTCGACTTCGCAAGCGGCGCCGCCCTCCCAGTGTCCGCGCCGACGAGGCGAAGCCGACGCGCCCATGCGCGCTTGCTGGGAAGCCGCCAATCGCCCGCGCGCACCCGCGCCATGCCGCGGTGACCATCGCGCCTGGAACGCGCACGGCGTCGAACGCCTTGCGTGCGTGCGCGGATGGTTTTCCACGCTGGCGCCACGTCGTCACGCGGGCCCCATCCGTCAGCGTCCGCGGGCTAGATCCCCCCGGTGAGAAAAATTCCCCAGATCCAGATCTATGCCATTTTGCACAGAGCCCCCTGCATCTATCTCTACATGAACCCGCAGCCCCTGCCTCTGATGTTTTCTTCCAAAACCCCCTGGAAGTTTTGTAAACTAACCCGCAGTCCTATATCCTGATAGATTTTTTGTTGGGGTCCTTTTCCAATTAAAATAAATCTGTTTTTCTATTTTAAAATGATAAAAACTAATATGTGAATAACTTTTAATCTGTAACTCAAAATAAAAAGTGTTATATATCAATTTTGATCAGAAAAACATGAGGAACATGAATATGCCATCCATTCATCTGTTTGCATCTCGCATCATGTCGCGTCGTGATAGTTTGTGCATCTCACCTCACATATATGCGGAGTATTTCGGATTCCAATTAGGTTTTCCCCGCTCCGTTTAAATTTGATGTAGCGCACCCCTGCCATGATATGCCATGCTAACAACCACTTAACTTTGCCGGTAGAAAATGCAACTCCAACTCTAATTTGTTTGTCCGGGGTTCCGACTCCGATTAAATTGGATAAATTGCATCGCATCATATTTGCCATATCATGCATATCATCTTGATCATGCTGGATCTTCTTTATCCGTAGTAGTAAGACTTGCATACGTTGTTTGTCCAGCATTTGCTTCTTCCCGGATAGGATCGCGAAGTGGTGTGGTGAGATACGACAAGTCCCCCGGATGTTCCTCGGCAATCTTTAACAGGCAAGCATTTCCCCTATACTCCTGCCCCTGCAAAAGTCGCTCACCTATTTTATTTTGCCTTCTCCCTCATGCTATCCTTAAGTTTCGTTCTTGTCACGTGTCCTTTCCACTTGTTACCTCAAGCAGCCCATATTGCCACCACCACCTCCTACGGCTATTGTTTGGTTATCGAGTCTGCCCTTGCGAGTCGTAGTGCATGCTAGTGATGTCTTATCTCGTTACCGTTGTTGTTATCTTATCGGGTTATATGTTGGGAAGAATCATGGTTACTGTAGTTGCTGACGATTGTTTAGCGGAGGCATCGGTGGGTCAGCTGATCGTTTTGTGACCGCTCACTTGTGTTTCCTAAATATCTTAGGACCCCGAGTTCTTGTTATCTGTTCCGAGACTGAGCGCTCTAACCACACGTGGGTATGCTTACCGGGTCTCCCCTCGACCACTGCCGGAATCTACATCTTTGTCCAGTGGCCACAACTAGTTTGGATGTTTGTTTTGTTTCTCCCGGGCGTGCAAGCTTGTTTCTTTGTGGTCAGATGATATGATGTTACTTTTGGGGAAGCCGTGAGTGCCTTGTATCCCCGTTGTCTCTTGCACGTCCGTAGGTGCGGCACGTATTGTTAAGAGGTCATCCTCTAGTGGGCTCTGATCCTCTTAGCCGTTCTCGCAACAGCTAGGTCCGCTTCGGAGTTTCGATCGGGCTCCGAAACGGGTTAACTTAGTTAGGTGGCTTCCTGGGCATTGTTGTAGTGAAGGAGAGTGCGTGTCGTGATATCCACCTGTCGTAAGTGGGTTGATCGTGCGTGTGGGCACATTTGGGCACCCCTGCAGGGTTACAATCTTATCGATAAGCCGTGTCCGCGGTTATGGATGACTTGGAGCTGTATGACTTGACCATAGACAACTTACACCTGTTGTTTCAATACTAATAATTTGCGTAGTAAGATAGAACAACTCAAATAATAACTGGTTAAAACTTGACAACCGTGTGAGTGCCTTTGTAAGTACTTCTTTGCGAAGGGGGAAAGCGTTGGCTGTGTTATGTTTGCAGAGTATAGAACTGTTAGTTATGCGATCTCTCATCTTCTCTGATTAGACGAATGTTGTAGAGTGTTTCTATAGGTTTTTTAGTGCTTGCGCGCTGCCGCTTAACTCCACCATATTGCCTATGACGTTCCTCTTGCGTCCTCTAAGTCCCCTGCGTGCCTCAAGTACAAAGGACGACTGGTTGACGAATGCTTATACGTCTTGAAGTCTTGTTAAGTACGAACCCGTACTTATTGCTGCTTCTACGGGATATAACCGGGCAGGTATGAAGATATGTTCGATGAAGACGACGCTAGCAAGGTTACCCTTCCGGCTTGGCCTGGGCAGGGTTATGGACGCCACTGGTTATCTTCAGGACTCTTAGTCCAATTTGTATCTTGTCCGTACTCGGATGTATTTGATCTTCTGTATGATTCGGATCTTTGTATGTATCTATTTGTATCTTGACTCGTTGGAGTCGTTGTTGTAATATATGTATCTTGTGGGCTCTATTGTAAACCTGTTGTAGTGTTACTACTCGTGGTAATTCCTCTGGCATCACGTGTGCTTTGTCGCGCACGTCGTGTCGGAGGGCGTGTCGGAATCGATATCGTGCGGATTTCGGCGGGATCGCTGGGATCCTCATGGTACCGGTTCCGGGGCGTCACAAGTTGGTATCAGAGCATCAGGTTGACGGTACCCCACTAGTCCAGCCTCTAGGATAACCTTGCCAATGGTCGTTGAGTTTAGAGTGTCCAAACTATTTTCTAAAACTCGTTGGACAAATCTGATTAGTTCTGTATTTTTCTTCTTACCTCTATTCTTTCTCTTCTCATCTTTGCGAGTTATGAGTCTTCTCCCTTATCTGAGTTTTTCCGAGTCTTAGGTTCAGACGTTGGTTGGACGATCTCTGCCTTAACCTAATAGGACCGATCTCTGAAGACTTTCTGACAGAAGAACATCACCGGCGGCTAACCTTCGTCTTCTCCATTGATGTCATCTATGCCTCTCTGATCTTTCTATAATTCTTTGTTCTTTGGCTCCGTCGAATCTTCGCTGACAATGCTTGTCGATATCGTCAATCAGAATTCTGGGAGCTGTTACACGACTCTCCTATTCATGTGCAGAGTAATACTTTGAGTGCGGGATGGGCTGATCACCATACCGACTACTCTTATTATTCGCTCTTGTTACCTGAATTGGTGGATCCGTGTGACTGCTATTCCTTCGTTTGTTTCTCCGGAGTCATCATCATCATCGGAACAACGAATTCTTGTTGGTGGTGTCGCCGATCAAGTTGGAGCAAGACTTCTTGTTAGTGGTGTCGAGGAGCTCGTCACGTCGCCTGAAGACCCGATAGTTCACCTCTCTCCCCCGTACCATGGCGTGGAACCTCGGGGCGAGGTTCCTTGTTAGTGGTGTCGATTGTAACGGCCCCGGATAGCACCCCTATTAGATTTGTTCTGTTCTTTTCTTTTTGTGCATCATCATGCATCATGCATCATATCATCCATGATTTTATTAAATAAAATTATTTTATAAACCCCCTTGTCTTCTCCTTTAAATAAAACCTAAGTCTCTCTCTCATAATTCTTATTTTATAATTAAGCCTTTCCAACAAATAAATGTTAAATATAAATGTGTTTTGTTTTGGTTACAAATAAATTAAATAATTTGAAAACTAGTTTTTGAAGCTCACTCTCTTTCCTGGTTGAAATTCAAAAACAGAATTGAATCCAATTTTTAAATAGTTTGTAAAATGAAAACAAAAGAAAAACCCCTCTCCTGGGCTCCTTCCTCTCCCTGGCCCGTTTCCCCCTCCCCTTTTTCTTTCCTTGGCGGCCCAATCTCTCTCTCCCTGGCCCAGTTCTCTTCCACTTCCTTCCTTCCCCGGTGGCCCACGTTCTTCCTCCCTCTGGCCCTCTCCTTGGCCCAGTCCAGCTCGTCGAATCGGTACGCCACCGAATTCTGCTGTCGTCTACCTCGCAGGAGCACGCAGATAGCGTGAACCCCTGGTCCTCACCATCCTCAACCACCGCACATGCTCCTCCCACCTTTTTCCTCCTCCCTTTTTATGCGCGGCCAAACCCTAGCTCGCCCCATCTCTCCCTCGCGCCGCCACTCCTCTTCCCTCTCCCTTTTCTTCTCTGTGAACAAGGGAGACAAACCACCGTGAGCTCCTTGCCGGCTCCCCGCCGTTCTGGTCCACCCCGCGCCAAGCCGATGGACCCTGGAGATCCGCCTCGTCAAGCTCTACGTCCTGGTGCGCGGAATCGCTCTGGGAGCCCTCCAATCGAGCACACCTCGCCGTTCCCTTCTCCGAAGTCCGGCGGCAATTTCTCAAATTCCGGCCGCCACGGCCCTCCTCCGCCTTCCTCGACCCCGCCGTCGTCTTCTCGGTATCGTGGCGCACCTCCTCGACCCCACCGCCCCTTGTTTTGCTTCCGGGTTCCCCCTAATCACCGTGTGCCGACCTCCTCCGCCGCAGGTCCCCACGCCGCCGGCGCTCCGTCGACCTGCTGCAAGCGGCGCCGCCCTCCCTAGGTCCGCGCCGACGAGGCGAAGCCGACGCGCCCATGCGCGCTTGCTGGGAAGCCGCCAATCGCCCGCGCGCACCCGCGCCATGCCGCGGTGACCATCGCTCCTGGAACGCGCACGGCGTCGAACGCCTTGCGTGCGTGCGCGGATGGTTTTCCACGCTGGCGCCACGTCGTCACGCGGGCCCCATCCGTCAGCGTCCACGGGCTAGATCCCCCCGGTGAGAAAAATTCCCCAGATCCAGATCTATGCCATTTTGCACAGAGCCCCCTGCATCTATCTCTACATGAACCCGCAGCCCCTGCCTCTGATGTTTTCTTCCAAAACCCCCTGGAAGTTTTGTAAACTAACCCGCAGTCCTATATCCTGATAGATTTTTCGTTGGGGTCCTTTTCCAATTAAAATAAATCTGTTTTTTCTATTTTAAAATGATAAAAACTAATATGTGAATAACTTTTAATTTGTAACTCAAAATAAAAAGTGTTATATATCAATTTTGATCAGAAAAACATGAGGAACATGAATATGCCATCCATTCATCTGTTTGCATCTCGCATCATGTCGCGTCGTGATAGTTTGTGCATCTCACCTCACATATATGCGGAGTATTTCGGATTCCAATTAGGTTTTCCCCGCTCCGTTTAAATTTGATGTAGCGCACCCCTGCCATGATATGCCATGCTAACAACCACTTAACTTTGCCGGTAGAAAATGCAACTCCAACTCTAATTTGTTTGTCCGGGGTTCCGACTCCGATTAAATTGGATAAATTGCATCGCATCATATTTGCCATATCATGCATATCATCTTGATCATGCTGGATCTTCTTTATCCGTAGTAGTAAGACTTGCATACGTTGTTTGTCCAGCATTTGCTTCTTCCCGGATAGGATCGCGAAGTGGTGTGGTGAGATACGACAAGTCCCCCGGATGTTCCTCGGCAATCTTTAACAGGCAAGCATTTCCCCTATACTCCTGCCCCTGCAGAAGTCGCTCACCTATTTTATTTTGCCTTCTCCCTCATGCTATCCTTAAGTTTCGTTCTTGTCACGTGTCCTTTCCACTTGTTACCTCAAGCAGCCCATATTGCCACCACCACCTCCTACGGCTATTGTTTGGTTATCGAGTCTGCCCTTGCGAGTCGTAGTGCATGCTAGTGCTGTCTTATCTCGTTACCGTTGTTGTTATCTTATCGGGTTATATGTTGGGAAGAATCATGGTTACTGTAGTTGCTGACGATTGTTTAGCGGAGGCATCGGTGGTTCAGCTGATCATTTTGTGACCGCTCACTTGTGTTTCCTAAATATCTTAGGACCCCGAGTTCTTGTTATCTGTTCCGAGACTGAGCGCTCTAACCACACGTGGATATGCTTACCGGGTCTCCCCTCGACCACTGCCGGAATCTACATCTTTGTCCAGTGGCCACAACTAGTTTGGATGTTTGTTTTGTTTCTCCCGGGCGTGCAAGCTTGTTTCTTTGTGGTCAGATGATATGATGTTACTTTTGGGGAAGCCGTGAGTGCCTTGTATCCCCGTTGTCTCTTGCACGTCCGTAGGTGCGGCACGTATTGTTAAGAGGTCATCCTCTAGTGGGCTCTGATCCTCTTAGCCGTTCTCGCAACAGCTAGGTCCGCTTCGGAGTTTCGATCGGGCTCCGAAACGGGTTAACTTAGTTAGGTGGCTTCCTGGGCATTGTTGTAGTGAAGGAGAGTGCGTGTCGTGATATCCACCTGTCGTAAGTGGGTTGATCGTGCGTGTGGGCACATTTGGGCACCCCTGCAGGGTTACAATCTTATCGATAAGCCGTGTCCGCGGTTATGGACGACTTGGAGCTGTATGACTTGACCATAGACAACTTACACCTGTTGTTTCAATACTAATAACTTGCGTAGTAAGATAGAACAACTCAAATAATAACTGGTTAAAACTTGACAACCGTGTGAGTGCCTTTGTAAGTACTTCTTTGCGAAGGGGGAAAGCGTTGGCTGTGTTATGTTTGCAGAGTATAGAACTGTTAGTTATGCGATATCTCATCTTCTCTGATTAGACGAATGTTGTAGAGTGTTTCTATAGGTTTTTTAGTGCTTGCGCGCTGCCGCTTAACTCCACCATATTGCCTATGACGTTCCTCTTGCGTCCTCTAAGTCCCCTTCGTGCCTCAAGTACAAAGGACGACTGGTTGACGAATGCTTATACGTCTTGAAGTCTTGTTAAGTACGAACCCGTACTTATTGCTGCTTCTACGGGATATAACCGGGCAGGTATGAAGATATGTTCGATGAAGACGACGCTAGCAAGGTTACCCTTCCGGCTTGGCCTGGGCAGGGTTATGGACGCCACTGGTTATCTTCAGGACTCTTAGTCCAATTTGTATCTTGTCCGTACTCGGACGTATTTGATCTTCTGTATGATTCGGATCTTTGTATGTATCTATTTGTATCTTGACTCGTTGGAGTCGTTGTTGTAATATATGTATCTTGTGGGCTCTATTGTAAACCTGTTGTAGTGTTACTACTCGTGGTAATTCCTCTGGCATCACGTGTGCTTTGTCGCGCACGTCGTGTCGGAGGGCGTGTCGGAATCGATATCGTGCGGATTTCGGCGGGATCGCTGGGATCCTCATGGTACCGGTTCCGGGGCGTCACAATATACCACTACAACTCACTCCCAACTAGCAATGTGGGACTAAACTTTGTCCCCCAAGTCTGTCCCAAGCTGTCAACGTGATGGGCCTTGAGATTTCAGGAATTGTAGACTACATGGGCTGCTTTACTGGGCTGCAGCCCATTTACATTCAACAATCCCCAACCAGATCTCATATGCACATCAGATGACACATTAATTCCATTCACTGTTTAATATACCTGCACTTCAGTGGAGACTATTAAGTTGAACTTCCACCTAGACAAGGAGCTACGCTTGACTACAACTGAACAATGGACTATGCCTTGAATTGTCAGTCTTTGTGCAACAAGTTTTACTCAATGTCGGCACGGTACTAGGCTACCATAGCCTTCCCCTCGGGTGGAGCTTATAAGTCATACTCATCGGCCCTTCATGAGCTTACTAGAGATTCACCCAAATCTCCCACACTATGACCAGTAGTGTCACTCGTATAGGTGTGTTCATCAAAGATCGCCATGTAGGACAACGTCATCGCTCATCAAGAATCGCTCAGAACACATTAAGACATTGTCAACCTGCCTTACAGTAACTATGAGAGAATTGCATCTGCGGCGGAGTGGGAGTATTAAATTTTCTCTCAACTCAGTTGCTCCGGTTTGTTTTCCTAGGTCCTAGTTCACGGGATTTCCGATCACATAGGTTGGGTTACCTCCTCGGCAACTCGGGTGGGTCTCAAACCCATATCCCTCGATGCAAGGTCTATCATGTTTCTTGATAGTCCTTTTGTGAAAGGATCTGCCAGATTCTTAGCACTTTGGATATAATACAATGCTATCACTCCAGAGTTTTTCAGTTTTCTGACAAATTTCAATCTCCTCTTGATATGTTTGGAAATTTTCATATTATCCTTAGAACTTTTCACTTTAATAATCATAGTTTGATTATCACAGTTCATGAGGATGGCCGGTATTGGTTTTTCAACCATAGGCAAGTCCATCAAGAGCTCACGAAGCCATTCCACTTCGATAGTAGCTGTATCTAATGTTGTGATTTCTGCTTCCATAGTTGACCTCGTTAAGATGGTCTGCTTGCAAAAAAAAGATGGTCTGCTTGCAAGACTTCCAGGAAACAGCGTCACCACCAAGAGTGAAAACATATCCACTTGTGGCCTTCATCTTAGCATCTGAAATCCAATTGGAATCACTACACCCTTCAAGTCTTCTTGGATACCCGGTATAATGAATTCCATAACTCATGGTTCCCTTTAGATAGCGCCTCACTCTCTCAGGAGCATGCCAATGATCATCTCCCGGGTTGGCCATAAACCGGCTAAGTTTGGATACAGCAAACGAGATATCAGGCCTCGTAGCGTAAGCTAAATACATGAGTGAACCAATGATTTGAGAGTATCTTAATTGATCTCTAGTTGCATTTTCATTCTTTAGAAGCAAGACACTAGGATCATAAGGTGTGAGAGAAGATTTGCAATCAGCATAGCCAAATCTACTCAACACCTTCTCAACATAATGATATTGCACAAGTGTAATCCCATTATTCCCATCTCTCAATAACTTGATGTTCAATATAACATGAGCTTCTCCAAGATCTTTCATCTCGAAACACTGAGATAAGAAGATTTATACCTCCTCAATCACTTTGAGACTTGTCCCAAAAATTAGTATGTCATCCACATACAAGCATAGGACAACTCCCTCACCCCCACCATGGCGGTAGTACACACATTTGTCGGCTTCATTAACAACAAAGCCCACAGATGTCAGAGTTCTTTCAAACTTCACATGCCATTGTTTGGGTGCTTGTTTGAGACCATACAAAGATTTATTTAATTTACACACCTTTTTTTCTTGACCTTCTAGTACGAATCCATCAGGCTGTTTCATGTAAATTTCCTCGTCCAACTATCCATTTAGGAAAGCCGTCTTAACGTCCATTTGATGAACGAGAAGACCGTGTGAGGCAGCTAATGATAGTAGTACTCGAATGGTGTTCAATCTCGCCACAGGTGAGTAGGTATCGAAGAAATCTTCGCTTTCCTTTTGGGTATAACCTTTGGCTACAAGCTGAGCTTTTTACTTCTCAATAGTACCATCAGCTCGAAGCTTCTTCTTAAATACCCATTTACATCCTACAGGTTTGCACCCATAAGGATGCTCAGTTAACTCCCACGTTCCATTAGCCAAGATGGAATCCATCTCGCTTTGAACTGCTTCCTTCCAGTAGTCTACATCAGGAGATGCGAGAGCTTCTGAAATGGTAGTGGGAGTATCATCCACAATATACACAATAAAATTATTACCAAAAGACTTTGAAATCCTTTGTCTCTTGCTTCTTGTGGGAGCTTCATTGTCATCTTCATCAGAATCTGAACTCTCATCATCAGATTCCTCATCAAACTCCAGTTTCATGTAATGGATCAGATTCCCAACTAGACATGCCATGCATATCTCTCATAGGAAATATATCCTCAAAGAATGTAGCATCTCTTGATTTAAAGATGGTACCAACATTCATGTCGTCCACTCCAGATTTCACCACAAGAAATCTATAAGCAATGCTATGGGCAGCATAGCCAAAAAAGACACAGTCCACGGTTTTTGGTCCAAGCTTTCGCTTCTTGGTGATTGACAAATTCACTTTAGCCAAACATCCCCAAGTTCGTAGGTAGGAGAGTGTTGGTATTGCTTTTCCCATTACTCATAAGGGGTAATCTCTTTATTCTTGGTTGGAACACGGTTTAAGACATGACACGAAGTCAATATAGCCTCCCCCACCATTCCTTAGATAAACCCGAAATATCTAACATGGCGTTAACCAAATCTGTTAGAGTACGGTTTTTTCCTTTCCGCAATTACATTGGATTATGGGGAATTGGGAGGCGCCCTCTCATGGATTATACCATGTTCCGCACAGAATAAATTGAACTCATTAGAAAAGTACTCTCCACCACGATCAGACAGAACCCTTTTTATCTTTCTTTCAAGTTGATTCTCAACTTCAGCCTTATAGATTTTAAAGAAATCAAGAGCCTCATCATTAGTTTTCAGGAGATACACATAACAGTACCTAGTGGAATCATCAATCAAAGTCATGTAATATTTCTTTCCACCTCTTGTCAACTCACCATTCATCTCACATAGATCTGAATGTATGAGCTCTAGTGGTGCCAAGTTTTTTTTTCCTTCGCAGGCTTGTGAGGCTTGCGGGGCTGCTTTGCTTGCACACAAGCATGACAATTAGAGCCTTTGACAAAGGTGAATTTCGGAATTAAAATCATATCAGCAAGCCGCGACATATAACCGAAATTAACATGACAAAGTCGTGAATGTCAAACATTAGTTTCATTAACACTACTGCTTACATGGTTCACAATATTATCACAGAAGTCTTCTAGAGAGAAGCAAAATATTCCCTCACATTCATAGCCCTTTCCAACAAAAGTTCCATACTTAGACAGTACAACTTTATTGGACTCAAACACCAACTTAAACTCATCTTTTATAAGACGGGATCCACTAACGAGATTCTTCTTGATAGAAGGGACATGCATCACGTTCTTCAGTTGCACGATCTTTCCCGAAGTAAACTTCAGATCTACCGTGCCAACACCACGAACAATAGCATGTAACTCATTCCCCATCATTACTGAGGAACCTTGGCCCTGATAAGAGGTAAACATGGAGATGTCAGAACACACATGAACATTAGCACCTGTATCAACCCACCATTCTGTGGGCTGAAACACCGAAATAACAGTAGGTAATATATTACCATACCATGTAGTTCCTTTCTCTGTGTTGCCAATTACCATGTTGACAGAATTTGAGTTCTGTACAGCCTGACCTTTCTTTCCTTTGCATTGTGGATAGTGATTAGCACAATGGCCCGTCTCGCCACACACCCAGCAAGGATCTTTCTTCTCTATTTTCCCCTTCTTCTTGAAGTTGGTAGTCTGGGAGACTCCCTTGTTCTTTCCCTTGGACTTGTGGGCATTTTTCTACACCATATTGGCAGCAGAACATCCCTCGGTTCCTCCTGTGTGTTTGTCTTTTGCCCTCGTCTTCTTCTCAACATCCAGAGAGCCCATGATATTCTCAACAGAGAACTCATGCCTCTGATGTTTCAGAGAAGTGGCAAAGTTCCTCCATGAAGGGGAAGCTTAGCGACAATGCATCCCGCGACAAACTTGTCCGATAGCATACACTTGAGGAGCTCAAGTGATAAGGGGGATCCCAGCAGATCCTCCTCGGGTGTTGCCCGATCTTTCACAGCGAGAACCCGGGTAGATAGAATCTCCCAACAACGCGATGAACGCAGCCTGGAGAAGAGGAAACGAATCCAGCAAGCAACGGATCGATGAACGATACGCCTCAAACCTTGAGCTAGACAATCCTTGATGAACACAAGAACCTTCGCAGCGGATATAATAGATAAACGACAACGCCGTACCCCCGGAGGGATGATACACATGAAAACACGCAATGGGGTAAACCCTAAACTTTAGTCTAAACTTGTCTCTCCTAAACCCTAGCCGTCCCTCCACCTTATATGAGGGGGTGGTGGCCCGCCAGCCCCTAGTGGGCCTCTCTACCTCGGTTTGGACTGGCCCAAACCAAACTGACTCAACTTAATAAAATCTCTAATTGGCCCACATATGACCATTACATAAACTAAGATAATTAAGCTGGTGGAGTCCTGAATCTGGGCTCCACATAGGCCTCCATGCCCGTATCATCCCCCCCTTCAAGAAGCATTGTCCCCAACGCGTGAGGGTCTTCTGAAAAAGGTGAGTGATATGAGCATGCCACGTCCTCGCCGTCCTCAAGTCTTGCTTGCCTTACACACCCCATCCTCCCCTGCTTGACTTGATACAGCACGTGGCGCCTCCTTTCTTCTCCACATGAACTTGGACTTCGGCACCAATACCTTCCTCTTGCGAGGTTTTGATGGACCCTTGTGTCGCTGCACATGACCCTGCACAAGATGTGTAATCCCTGGGCCACATAGATGTCTCACACGTCCATCCTTGTCTCGATGCATCCGCGGTGTAGCGGAAAACTAGACTGCGGTACTCCTAGCACGGTAGTGCCGCATCCCACTGTCTCCACTGACGCGCTCGCCTCCCACTCCTCCCACGCGCATCTGCGCCATATGTACTGACACACCATCAGCACAAACATCATCAGTCTGCATACTAGCATCAACACAAACTGGAACTGTAGCACATGCTGTAACATCCACATCAACAACAAGTGTAGCTTCATCTGGCTTGCCACCAACAAGAACTGGCTTGTCATCTACAGGCATGGCTGAAACATCACCAACATCAATGCTCGGAACATCATGCACCTCTTGCTGCACTTTAGGCTTGTGCAACTTCTCCTTACGCACCACTAACTCCACATCGGGCTTGATATGATCATCACCCATAGGCTTCAAAGTCCGTTGTTTGACACCATGCATAAAAGAATATGTATTTGCTCGCCCAGCATGTGTCACATTACGATCATACTGCCATGGACGCCCAAGTAGCAATCCACACACCTCCAATGGCAACACATCGCACTCTATCTCATCAACATACTCATCAACTGTAAATGGCACACACACCTTGTGAGTAATCTTCAGCATACCATAGCTATTCAACCACTCAAGACGCTTAGGTTCAGGAAGACGCCATGTAGACAACCCCAATGCTGCCACCATCGCCTTGCTTATGCCATTAGTACAGCTACCACCATCAATCATCAACTTGCAAGGCTTGCCCTTGATAAAGCATGAGTCTGAAACAAACTCCACCGCTGAATCTTGTCAACTGTCTTGCAAGCATCACCTTGTACCTTCTTGAGTTGCATATCCAGCCCGCTCAATGGTACATCCTCCTCAACAGTCACAGTAGTGCTCTTGGTATCAGAGCAAGGTTTCCTCTCCTCAGTGATTGCCTGTACTGGAAAAACCTCCTTCACAGTAGTGTTAGAACACACCACCTCTTTGTCCAACTCCGTGGACTTAACCCAAAATCTAGCACGCAGAAACTGCTTGAAATCTGCCCAACTAGACCTTACACCAATGATACCCTGAACTATGAGAAAATCATGGTACCACTCAGCCAGAACATCATCAACACGCCGGTATGCAATATCAAATTCAATTTGGCCACCGAATGTACTATCCAACGCCTTGCATCTCTCAAAACCACCGTCAATGTGTGACTCCCAATTCTGAAATTCCAACAATGTCGCGGAACTAGACAACCGCCACGTAACGGCATCGAAAGACGAACCCGTCAGAAAAGGAATGTAGTCGCGGTAGATGTCTTCCTTCCAACCCAAAGCACGCAAACGTAACTGAATTTTAGTGGAGAAATCCCCAACAGCAGCAGACGGAACAACAGCAGCTTTGCTGGTCAGGGCGCAGGCCTGGCCGGCCTGGGCACCGGCCTGGCAGGCCGTAGGCCCGGTCTGACCGGCCTGGATGCCGGCTGGGGAGGCTGATGCCCCTGGACTTGGCCCGGCTGGCACCGGCCTAGGGCCCGGTCTGGACCGGAGTGGCCGGTCTGGGGCCCGGCTTTGCCGGGTCTGGCACCGTCCCGGCCGGTCCTGCAGCCGGTCGGCCGGCCCTGGGGCCGGATCGGGTCGCGATTTTGCTTCTTCTTCCCAATCCCAAACACTGAATTTCACGATTTTGACACCTGTAACTGCCATGGATGATGGGCAAACTGCACCACAACAGCTCCGAACTTCCTCCAACCAACAGCTCCGAGAGCCAATCTCCTCCGATCTAGAGCCAAACTCCTCCGATGCAAACCGATCTAGATGCGATCGATCAACAAAACCTCGTCGTGAGCAACCCAGAAATCTGATACCAAATGATAAGGGGGATCCCAGCAGATCCTCCTCGGTTGTTGCCCGATCTTTCACAGCGAGAACCCGGGGTAGTAAATCCTCCCAACAACGCGATGAACGTAGCCTGGAGAAGAGGGAACGAATCCAGCAAGCAACAGATCGATGAATGATACGCCTCAAACCTTGAGCTAGATAATCCTTGATGAACACAAGAACCTTCGCAGCAGATATAATAGATAAACGGCAGCGCCGTACCCCCGGAGCGATGATACACGTGAACACACGCAATGGGGTAAACCCTAATCTTTAGTCGAAACTTGTCTACCCTAAACCCTAGCCGTCCGTCCACCTTATATGAGGGGGTGGTGGCCAGCCAGCCCCTAGTGGGCCTCTCTACCTTGGTTTGGACAGGCCCAAACCAAACTGACTCAACTTAATAAAATCCCTAATTGGCCCACATATGACCATTACATAAACTAAGATAATTAAACTGGTGGAGTCCTGAATCTGGGCTCCACATAGGCCTCCATGCTCGTATCATCAAGTTCCTTTGTCATGATCTGTATCTCATGAGCCTGTTCTACTACAAATCGGTTCTCAACCATTATGTAGTCATTGAACTGCTCGATAGCATACAGTTCACCTCCGGCATCGGCATCACCAAACTTAGCGTCGAGTGCATCCCACAGTTCCTTCCCATTTTGGATGTGCAGATAAGCATCAACCAACTTGTCTCCAAGCACACTTAGGACGGCACCCACAAAGATTACGGTGGCATCCCCGAACGCTTTATCCTATTTAGGAGTAAGCAGACCTCTGTGAGTACCTTCCGCAACTCGGTGCACGCCCATAGAAGTGAGCCACAAGAGGATCTTATTCTGCCATCTCTTGAAATGAGAACCCGTAAATGGGCTCGGTTTAAGCGCAGCAGCAAAACCAGACGGTGAAAATTGCCTAAGCATATAAGATTTTTGGATTGTTAGATTATTAAGCAATTTCCGTGTGAGTTTAATTACCGAAAGCAACATTACAGATGCACAAGCATACTTAACCACTGAACATGGAACAACTAGCAGTGTAAGATAGGAGAGGAAAAGCACGTACATTGCGACCGGGAAGGTCGCACCAGCAGCACCACCACCACCATGGGAATCGTTAATGTCGCCCATGGTGCAGTCAGATTTGTCAATGAAGCAGTCGAACCGGCAAAGAAGAGCACGAACAGCAGCGAGCAGTCATGCCGAGACGCTCCCCAAAAACCTTATCACCCGTCTCCCGGTGCAGGATCTCAACGGACGGGGTTTCGGAGGTCTGATCTCCCGGACGGCTGTGCACGCAGTCGCTAGGATGGGGAAGACTAGAGAGTAGCATAGCAAAAGGAACTTCGTGACAGACTAGAGAGTTCTGGGCGTTATTTTTTCCAGATTTGATCTGTCTCCTTGTATATCCTGAGAGGAGAGCCGACCTGACCGCGACCGCGTTGCCACGCATAGGAATCTAGGGACACGCGGTGAGCATGCACATGCAGGTCGACACGTACTCAACTTAGTTGGTGCACCAAGCAAAAAATTAGGCTTCCTTGAGTGTGTCTCGAACTCGAGTCACGAAACACGACATGTGTGACGTGTCGTGTCGTGCCAAGCCGGGCGGAGGAGGAGTGCGCGAGGACTCCTTCTATTCTCACTCACTTGAAAGGACTAGAAGAGCAGCCCTTATATATCACTCCAACTCACTTCCAACTAGCAATGTGGGACTAAACTTTGTCCCACAAGGATGTCCCAAGCTACCAACGTGATGGGCCTTGAGATTTTAGAAATTGTAGACTACATAGGCTGCTTTACTGGGCTGCAACCCATTTACATTCAACACTACTGCCCTTTAGTTTGAACTCTAACGACCTGCAACCCGTTTACATTCAACACTACTGCCCTTTAGTTTGAACTCTAACGACCAATGAGGTACATGTCCATGGACCTCTCATGTGGAGCCTTGGAGCAAGAACAATCAGCGCATCGGTAGATAGATCTGCAGTTCCTTGCTTCTGAATTGTTCTCCTACAAGACCGATCGGCGTGGCCGTGATGGTCCGTGCACGTTGTAGCTTCAGCAGATCATGTATCTACCTCCATTTTCAAATGGAGTTGTTGATGCTTGTGTTTGGAAGAAACCTAAATTATGTAACTGGTGATGATATATGGCGCGCATCACCATTCGAGCTGCCCACTCACATGCACGCTTTGGGGTTATCTGGGTCATGGAATCGTGCTGGTTTGAGGAATCCGTGCATGATTGAGCTTGGGATTGGGAACATGCATATGGACCTGCCTGTCTGCCTACCTAGTCTATATTATCAACAACGATTAGCAAGTCAACGTTGCTTCTGTTGCATGTGTGGAACGAGCAGCAGCAACGAACACACATAAGCACAAAATATATTACTCCCTCCGGTTGCATATTAGATGTCGCTGATTTAGCAATAACATGTACCTTATGGGCGATCGGTGGCATTATCAATATGACGGAACTTCCATATTCGTATAAATGCTCGCTGGAGCACATGCTCATCAAGATAATCGTCTTTTTCTCCAAGCAACTCACTGAGAAGCTAGGCCAAGCTGTCCTAAAGATGTAATGTGTCCCGACTCAGTCATAGCGTTACGCCCTCAAATTAGTTCCAAAAAATGATATTGTTGCCTTTCTCACAGCATGGCGGTATATATGTTCTGCCTCAAAACTACAGTCCTATGTTATGCACATATCCCAGGTTCACATGAATTTGTCCGGTGGCAAGGAATGCACGTATCACGCTATAATTGGATCAGGCTGGTAGTTGAATTCAGGCACATTCTCGAGCCTGTAAGAAAAGAAAGCAACAAATCACGTGTTTGTCTGCAGCGGATGCTTAATGATTAATAACAACTATATATTACTGTCGGCGAGCCAATGTTCAGTGAAAGCAGGTCCAGAGAAAGAGTTGTCTTGGAATTGTAAAATCTAAGTTCAAATGGCACATACCTTTGCCTGACTCTGAGAATACCCGTGCCAAGAGTCATGGGTATACCCATGATAATGCATTCACTAACTCCCTCTATCTCGTCCTCGCGGCCAGCGTATGAGGCGTTAAAGAGATGTTCCGAGGTTTTCTCGAAAGAGGCCAGCATCAGCACACTGCTCTTCATTTTCGCAATGCCGTATCTAGTGATGCCCAAAACTTCACCCTGCTCAGAGCATCAACACAGGCAGCATGTACGTTAGCTCTCAAGGATATCTCTGGCAGACTGCAGAAGGAGAGTGCTGCTATCATCGTAAAATGGAAGTCACACGATGAGTACTGTACCTTGTATGTCATCAGATCTGCCAGGAGCATCATATGTCTCAGATCGATGATCATGTTGTTACTCTCAAATGTATACTGAATTTCATCGATGATAGATCTCCTTGCGGCTTCAATCCCAAGTGTTTGGTTCACTTCCATGATGTGGTTACTTTTTGTTTTCATAGCATCAACTCCTGGAGCACCTAATACTGCCAAGAAGTTTGTTCTGTAATAAAAAATATATATTTGATTAACATATATCATCTCAGATAAATTGTGGAACTCAAAGCAAAAGGCTTATAAAAAATTTCCAGAGGCAATTCAATAAAATAGTTCAACACACATATTGAAGGTAGACAAACATAGAAAATAGGAAACTCACGCATCTCTTTCTTTCAAACAAAGCAACAAACAGTCCATAAAGTGTATTTGTGAGAGGACTCTTGTGCAATTCAATAAAATAGTTCAACACACATATTGAAGGTTGACAAACATAGAAAATAGGAAACTCACGCATCTCTTTCTTTCAAACAAAACAACAAACAGTCCATAAAGTGTATTTGTGAGAGGACTCTTGTGATTGACACCTTCCAGCAAAGGCAAAGTCATGCCAGCCGCTAAATATGAATAAATAGTATTAACTCTTACCCTTCAACTAACAAGTTGTATCTATCGAGACTTTTGTCCCGTCTTCTAACAGGGTTGACAACAGCTCTTTCCACACTTGGAATACCCTGAATTGATTAGTTAGTACAGTTAGCAATGTTCTCATAATAACGGAAAAATAACATTGCACATTGTGTTTACCTTCACAATCACTTTTGGAAGCATGGATTTGAGATTGTGCAGCTCAAACTGAAGTTTGGACTTATCTGTTCCAGCTGGATATATTCTCAACTTGGCTCCATCAATTACACGAACATGCTGTAAATACCATATACAATAAATACAACTGCAGAAAAATATTAGGCATGTTGCAGAAAACTTGGAGCTTTATTCATACCTCAGATTTTAACTTGATTTTTTTATGATTTAATATTGATAGCTGCACGGAGTCAGCAGAGATTCCTGTGTACCCCTGAGCTTCTATGAGATGCATATCAAGTTTAATAACCAGATTTGGCTGGCTTGATTTTAAGACAATCTTTATGGCTGCTGCGACCTGTTCACCATTAAAAGGTTTCTCGTCAAGTTGACAACTTCCTACATATGCACCGGCGCACATAGCTTTTTCTTCATTTTAACACTCAAGAAGAAAAAAGAGATGCATGGCTACATAAACTAAAAACAGGACAGACCACTGAATAATCTCCACTTGAAACTAACATATGTGTATTTCAGAAACAATAATGCAATATTTCGCTATTAAACTAACACGTTGTTAACATTATATGCTATATAGATAAGAAAACCTGTACAGAATGAAAAAAAAAACATTTGCTATGTAGTATCATAAACACAGGCAAACAAAAGTAGGAGATTTTTCGCGATAACAAAACCCACTAGTAACCTAAGAATTTCCTGAATTATCTAACTAAATCTTTTGCAGAATCTGCATAGAATGTCAAACAATTTAATGTTTGCCTCTATAAATGCACTACATTAATAAAACATGTTTAACAAAACCAAAACCAAAATGCAAGAGCCAAACTTACTTTAAGTGCATGTAAAATTTGAACAAAAAAATCATCTGCAAAAAAGTTACCTCGCCCAGCACTACTTTCTCGATAGAACGCTTCACTTTTACACCAAACGACTCATCCTGCCCAGACAAAAGTTCTGCAGTGATAATAGGTGTGCTTATCTTTTTAGCAGCATTGATGATTTCCTTGATGCGAGGAACTCCAAGAGTGACATCTTTGTTGTTGCTCGTTAAGGAAACAAGCATTAAAGGAAATTAATCTATTGAAGTCAACATCAAGTGTTTATATTTCTAGAGCATGACACAGTGCCATATTGATATTGATGGTATAAAGCTTCCTCGTACAGACTGTTGACAGATTCCAGATATATTTGTTAAATTATAAATGACAAAGAAACCCCCTAAATAATAGGTTTCAGAAAAGAAACTAAATATCCCACTTCATTTTCCTTATACATAGTAAAGAAAGGATACTCATGCTGGCTACTCCTGCAAAATGAAAGGTTTTTAGAGTCATCTGGGTCCCAGGCTCTCCAATACTCTGAGCCCCGATTGCTCCAACTGATGCTCCTGCTTCGATTATTTTTGTGTGGTAACGGGATAAACAAGTATCCAGAAAAACCTGAGCCAGGAAAAGAAGAATAGATGATATAGCAGAACAACACATGAACAAAATGCACAAACTGTCAACAACAATCCTTGGAGCAAAAGTATAACTACAGCCTTACCTGTCATAATGTGTATTACACTATTACCAAACACTCACTCTTCTCTCTCAACAAAACTAGGGACATCTTGCATTAGGAAGTGTTTTGTGAGCATATCACAGTTAAAGTGCTTGAAGAGGTTCATACATTTTCCTACTTACAATAGGTTGTACTGGTTTGATATTGACAATGACATGAAAATAAGGCACATTCTATGTGGCAAGGAACAAGCATAAGCCACCTAGTTCATATAATAAGAAACTAAAAACTCAAGAACTTCGCCTTGACGAATAGATTAATACAGCATGCAACATATGCTTAACTCTGAACACCTGTTGCTGTCAGAAATTCAGTCACTTCAGAACCATATATAACAATACCACACTGATCTACTCGATGGTACATTTTACTTGGAAAATTGATAATTCGATGCAATTAGGTGAGAAAACTAAAATCTGACTGGATTTTTTTCATTCTTCGAGGGAACGGCAAAAACTTTGTGCCTCGATGCATCATGCATTGATGAAAAATGTTCAGGTACAATCCTAAGATTCAGGCCAAACCCAGGACAATGCACAGCACCCCTACATTACCCGGAGACATCCTAACCCCAGCAACAGCAAAGCCAGCCTTATCAGACCTTCCATCGACAATGTCTAACTAGATATAAGATATAATTGATGCACCAAAGAATACAGCACTTTGGAGAAGCAATGGTGAACTAAATGCAAAATATGATACAAACCTGTAGTTGCTTTGCAGATATGCCAGAAATATTAGCGGCAATGCACTCTTCAATGCTGGAGTCCTTCCTTCCCACATGATTTTCATCTAGGTGAAGTGCTCTCCGTGTGCTTCTCAGCATTTTGATACGATCGCCAAGAAACTTTGTTAATAACTCCTTGAACTTATCGCTACAACCACCAGATGCGGTGTCTTGCTCGGAGAGCTTATCGTTTAACATTTGCGAGATTACCTCCGGAGATAATGTATCATGCCCCCTTTGAGGACATGTGGCCTACAACGTTAAGCCGTCATTGGTCACTGGTCAGAGCACAAAGCACACTTTTCCTTCATAAATTTAAGAAAGTATTCCTGTATGTTAAACTAACCATGACTTTCATAAACAACTGGTCCAAATTCAAGGGATTGCCACCTTTTCCTTCCATCTTTACAGGATCCAAGCCATCATCTCCATAGATGAACTGAACTATACCACCACTAGCATTACGGACTGTCTGGTCATAGAAAACTGAGAGATCTTCCAAACCCTTCATTAGTCTACGGGACATGTATCCAGTTTCTGCTGTTTTGACCTATGATGAGAAGTTCGCAACAAAGGAAGAAAAAAGATATCAGATCCCCAATTGAAAAAATAAGCTGGTAAATATACATAAATTTTAAAAAACTGAATGTATTTGAAGTATCCAGAGGGCATAATGAGTCAACTGACAGCACCCAATGGGTTTCACCTCAGTCCAGCAAAAAGTAAGAGATGGCATAGTCCATATCTAATAATTTCACATTCTTAGACTATAATAGCTGCCAAGTAATTTTTCAAGTCTGTCGTAGTTGGTAGGTTACTACAGATTCCAAAAAAACAAAGTTTTGATGTATACTGTTAAAGTGCTGTAGGTGCTAGGAGTTTGACGTTCTTACTAAAATTTTGCCTTTTGGTGGGACTGATTACCCTTTCCCTATACTGAACCAACTAGTAAGTTAAAGGGTTATGTTCTGATATTGTTTAAGTTGCACATTCTAAGATGTTAGGCTGCCCCAGTTAGAGAACAAAATTATAGACCAGTAATAGCAATGGTCAGGAAAACACAGTTTATTTAACTGAGTACCATGCACTGCAGAGTCAAATTCTATTTCTCAAGGTTCAAAAAAGCAGTAAAGAGCGTACGTTTAAGCGCGATGTGTAGCAGTGTAGGCCATCCGCTTTGATTAGGCCCTAAGCACCTACTTATGCGCTGGGCGTGATTAGGCGGTATGCTTAATTTTGTAGGCGTGATTAAGCATGCTAAAGCAGAGAAAAGGAGCTGGCAAAGCGCGTCCCATCCCGTGGAAACTTGGCGCAGGGGGTGGGGGGAAGTTGAGCGCACGTGCTGGATAAAGCGGTGAGCTAGGGATGGATTTCAGTAGCAATCGCACATCTCCTCTCCTACGGTCCACTGCTCAAGCTGCTGGCGGTGCTGGTGGGAGAGTAGGAGGGCACATAGCCGAACCGCTACTCCGCCTGTCTTCACCCACCCCACTGCAATCCCGTCTTCACCGCCTCCTGATGTACCCTCGACCTCGCCCCTGCTACACGCCTGACCTTGCTGGCCTTACCCATGTCTTCTGAATTTCAGTTACTCTGTTTACTGAATTGTGCTCCTGATACTCTGAACTCTGAAACTGCTAGTTCTTTGGCCTAAAACCCCTAATTTGTGCTGATTTTTGGTCCTGCCGTTGACTAAGTCAGCAATGCTCAAGCACCACTTAAACATGCATAAATCGATAAAGCTCTAAGCAGAAGGCCACCGCAACGATTACACTTCCCACTTTTTTGAACCTTGCTATTTCTAACAAAAGAGTCAATCTTTTATGCTGAAATAGACTACAAAATTCAGCAAATGCATGCATGCAACAGAAAGATGATCCAAGTTTAGACATACCGCTGTGTCAACAAGACCTTCTCTTCCACCCATTGTATGGAAGAAAAACTCAGTAGCAGTCAAACCGGTATAGAACGAATTAGCAACGAAACCTTTCGCCTGCAAAAGGAAGAGAAAGAAAATAACTTAACTGAAGAGAACTTACATATGTATTTTCAAAATATGATGATCTCATACACTGAATACAACTGAAATGCAGTTGCCCATGTAGAATAGAAAAATAAACTAAAAACACATTTAGAATAAGACAATAGATGTCCTTTGGTGTAGTACAATATGTAAATACTAAAATAAAAACAAATGGTTATATGCAGTCCACCTAGTTGGAAAATATCATCCAATGTGTCACTGATGGTGGATAGAATTTTCAAATTTATACATCTTCGTGATGGTACTCAGCTACCCTGCCCTGAAAGTTTCAATCTTACTACTACCTCCATCTCAAGAAGGATGTCGAAAATTTGTCTAAATTCGGATGTATCTAGACACTATACATCTAAATTTAGACAAATCTGTGAGATCCTTTTCGGGACGGAGGGAGTACAGGATATCCTGAAACAGAACTGGCAGGCCCTCGACAAATAAAGATTTGCATGACCATTCAGCAAAGCTTCAAGTGTCGGGGCGTACTGCATACTGAAACAAAGCTGATACAGTGATATAAATACAATGATGTTTATAAAGTTAAGAAACATTATACATATTTGCAATGTGTGGTTATTTTGGTCAGTGTGTTGATAGCATTTGCAGACTTTCTTTTTCTGAAGAGAATTGGCAAGATACAACACAAGAAATGATTGCACAAATGAGCAAATCATATTTCATAGTCCTGTTCTTACCGCGGGGGTCTTCGAATTTATAGGAAAGTGGGGAAGAGTTCGATCTATAAAGCCATTTGGGGCACGCCGTCCTCCGACTGATTGTTGGCCAACACATACAACCATCTGACTGATATTGATTGGAGAACCTTTAGATCCACACTGGGACATGATCAGCGGGCTATTCCTCCAGTGAAGTGTACTCATACAATGCTGGAAAAACAAGTCCCAACTCAGGTCAATTCAATAACAAATACAATGGAGTAAACATGGACACGCTTGGTTAGTAAAGTGACTGAATCATTTCATCAGTCAATCTTTTCCCTCAATCACCACTTCAAAAATTAGGCTAGTAATGACTGATGAGAATTTGTGTGTTGAAAATAGTAGGCTAACCAAAATAAGAACACCCATAGTTCCATACAAGGCAAATCAGCTAGGTAAAACTGCAAATCTGTGATATTGTAACATAATATCAATAAGACTGAACAGGAAGACTACACGATGTAATTTTCAACTTGTTCAATATATATGTACAATACAAAAGGACCAGACAGAAAAATAATCAGAAGCTACTTGGTTAATGCATTGTAATGAATCGAGAAAATTTGTTAAACTTACGTCTCCAGCTATATCTCTTAATCTATTTAGTACACCAGATATCCGAGCCTCCAATGTTTGAGCCCTGGTGCAGCCTGGTTGTGGTTTGAGTGCACCCTTCGAATATTGAGCAATGAGCTCATGACATTCTTGATATCCTTCACCAATTGTTTTTCCCTTCTTCACATTTAGACTTTCTCCTGGTTGGACATCATCCACACCAATCGAGAAACCATGGTTCCCGATGAATCTTGCACTGTAGGTGAAAAGGTACATAACTTGGATCAGGACAAAATTTTCACACAGTAGTTCCGCATAGCAATTTAGCACCACAATGTAAATGAGCAACTAAACATAAGATAGCCTGCAGAACTTAAAAGAAAGTCATGCTACATGAACTTGGGTGTTCCCCAACTATGATCTCAGAAATGAAACTGAGATACACTGATAGTTAGAAAGAAGTACAGAGCTGCCCTTACATTCCCATTCTCCAACTGACCAATAATAGAAAATTAGCAATATTTTACCAAATTAGTATAATAATGAAGAATAACGTGAATTGCACAGATCTTGACACAGATCTCACCTAAACTTCGCCAGACGATTCATACAGCTAGCTGCAGCGTGCGAATTATAATCTCTTATAAGAATAGAGAACATGCCTTCATTATTCCCGTTACCTGGAGACAAAACATCAATCGAATTTGAAAATAAATGTGAAAATGACAAATAACAGGGTTAAATGAACAATGACAGTTACTACCATGAATGATGAAATCAAAATCATTATTATTTGTGGTTTATGGAGTGATTCATGAGAGTAGACCATGTCAGATTTATGACGACGTATAACTGACACTCTCCTGAAAAAAAAGTCCCAACTTCCCAAGAATGCAGTACAAATTGTCCTAGAATCTAGATTGGCTTTGGATGTCAAATAATAATATAATTAGTTAGACACCATCATACAAAACATACATAACCTGGCGTACATCGAATAATTCCAATGTCCAATTACCGCCAAATAAAATTCCAAGGTCCCATCCTAAGCTTTTCCACTTACATCCTGAATTTTGCACTACAATATTTTTTTTTCTTAAACAAGCATTTTGCAGTACAAGTTCTGTTTTTTAATACTGATTTATACTAAGGGGTCGCTCAATGATGCAAAGATACAAACAGACCCCAGAATACAAAGATCAAAACCAAAAAATGAGAACTATCTATAACCCTTCAAAAGAAGTAAAGAGCAACGAAGCTGTAAAAACTAAAGACAAACTAACAAGAAAAAAAGCTAAAGCAAGATTATCACTGGAGAGTGAAGTTTGGCTATTTCTACAAAAGGGAGGCATAGCTGGCTTCCACAACTGCTCGAGTAGAACATGTATGTGTCATCTTATAAGGCAGGATGAAATACTACTCTTTCCAGGATCATGCCAAGTAAAATATTCTGAAGCATCACAATGAAAAATAATTATGCAGTACAAACAGAACACAGCCTCCTAATCCCAAGAAATGGTTGTCCCCTATGGTAACTATGTTCATGAGTTATGCTCAACAAACAATACATGCTACAAGGTACATTGGTCAAAGTTTCATAACTACCTTATCCCACACAAATCGTTTATTTAGATGAATCATGGAATCAGAAATCAAAATAAGCTTATAACAAGGGTTATTTTTAGCACAGCCATCACTAGTTTACTCACCTAATGTTTTCTTCCCAACTTGCCCGGATAAAAGTTCGCTGTTCCGAAAGTAGACAAAACCATCATTCGGACACATTGCTTCATGCATTTCTTCAGATGTCTTATCTTCAACAGTAAGAGCACATTTCTTTGTACAGACTTTCTCTCTCACAGTAAGGTTCAGAAACACCTTCGTGCATGCGTTAGGACGTACTAACACACTAAATAGTTGCTTACCGGTCCAAAGCTCAATAGGCTGCAAAAAGAGAAGATCTATACTTATACAGGGATCAGGACTATGATAACAAGGCTAATGTGCATAAATACACATATGTAAATAAATAAGGATATGTATTTCACAGATGGACATGAACCATACTTAATTTGAAGTCTCTTGTTATGCATAGAGATGCTAAAAGATGAACAAAAAAACCATTCTTAACTTGAAGTCTCTTGTTATGCATAGAAATGCTGAAATTTTCAGTTAGTCAACTCGCTTGACAGAGCAACTAAGTTTATAATATGAAGAGAAACGAGAGTAAGGATGCTTCGTTTTCCATATTAATATTTCACAAATATATTAGTTAGTTCACCATTCATCACTTTTTTAACCATAGATAAGAAGAACTGGCAGAACTTTTTGTAGAAATGATTTGATGTTTGTAAGGAACATTAAATCAAGGAAAACATATATCGATGATGAAAAATCGAAAAAACAAACCTTGATTAATGCTGGTGTTGGCAAATCAATATTTTCCATTGCATCACCAAGATATGAACACAAAAGGGTAAATGAAGACCTGTCATAGAAGGTATCTTTTCTTGTGATCAGAAAAGAAGACGTCAAAAAATCTTGTGTAGAAGCAACCAGTATTTCCCCATTCTTAGGGGTACACAAATTATTCTGAACCTGCAAAACAATTGTCAGATACCAAAATAGTGTTAGTGTATCAGAAGTAAAACAAAAATGTTAAACTGTAACAAAGATGAGTTAGAAAGTGCTACCCCCATAAGCATAAGCGCTTCAGTACGAGCTTCCTCTGTCTGCGGGACATGCAGATTCATCTCATCTCCATCAAAATCAGCATTATAAGGGTTGCATACAGACTCATTAAATCTTAGTGTTCTCCAAGGCATTATCCTTGCCTGTATTTAAATACAAAACGAAACTAAAGGTGGGACAACAAATTTAGTAAAATAAATGCAGTGCAATATGGAGTAATGTATACCCTGTGTGACATAATTGACATTCTATGCAAGCTGGGTTGTCTATTGAAGAGGACAATGTCTCCATCTTCCAAATGCCTTTCGACTATACAGCCATACTTCAAATCCCGAGCAGCAATCCTTCTATCACAGTACTTTAAGTGCCTAAAATGTAGCCAAGAAAAAAGTATGAAATCTGAACTTGTTAAAAAATGAGAATTTGAATTTGAGATAAATACAACTTACAGCTTCGTTCCATCTGGTTGTAATATAAAATTTGCCCCTGGATGTTTGTCTGGTCCATTTCGTATGCATTGACGCAACTTCTCTATGTTGTAGAACGAAACTCTTTCAGGATAAGTCAAGACTCGAGCCATCAGAACAGGAATAGCCACCTGTAAGTTTGAATTAGTAATGACACAAAAAACAATTGGAGAATGAATATGAATAAGATGAATCAAATAAAGACAAGTACCTCTGTTATTCTCAAATTTGGGTCAGGAGATATGACAGTCCTTCCAGTGTACTCTGTACGTTTTCCAGACAGGTTTCCACGAAATCGTCCTGTCTTCCCTTTTAGTCGTTGAATAAGGCCACGCTGTGTTACATCTTTAAGACAGGGGGCATCACTATTGATATATTCAACAACTTGAAGTTGAAGGGTTTCCCAGCAATCCTTCAAAGACACAAGGATAAATTTGAACTAGAGTGTCCCAATGTAAATTACCCTTTAATCATATCTTATAGTAATGTGAGATAAGAAACAACCACAATACAAATAGTATAGCATAAAACCCCTTCTAGCCTTCTAGGACAATTGCTTAGTTTCCTAATCTAGCAAGAATGTGTAGAATTTACAGAACCGTTTGGATTGTGATAATGCATTAGCTACCAGCCCATACAAGAAGATTGATGGGAAGCCATGACTAATAACTAAAGCTATTACTGAATATTCAATTCTATTAGCATAAATTTCTATATATACTAACACCTTAATCATTATGTCTGAACAGCACATCCATACAGCCAACCAATATTTAAAGTATTAACTGTCCCTTGAGCAGACCTCATCATTGTATCCAATAATCAGTTTCAAGTCAGGCATTACATGAAGCAATAGAAGCAGATTCGTTTCTAAAATGCAATGAAAATTTTCAGAGAACAGAAGGTAGCACTCCGCAGAGGACAAATACAAAGATGGTATATATAGTACAGACAGATGAAAGGGGAAAACAAATGAAGAGCTGCGAATGATCTTACAAAGCACTTCATGAGCGGTTCGCCACTTTGAATGACCCCCTTAATGATGGCATTTGTATTAACAATATTCTTCAATATGCAAGTAATACTATCTTCATTGCTGCAGGAAGCAAGACAATTGACAATTGATGGCATTACATTGGCGTGTGGCTATGCTGAAACACCATTATATGAGGTTTTAAGGAACCAAAGAACAAACCTCCGTCCTCTATTAGCACCACCAACAAAAACGGAAGGACGGATAGGCACGGGTGGCACTGAAATCTCTGTAATGAGAAGTTTCTCAGGCCTATCGCCAAGGTTTAGCAATTCACAATCCTGCAGAATATTTAAGTATGATGGTAAGAATATAGCAAATAAATCTATGTCCTATGTACCATGGTACTTCACTGAAAGTAATAAATACTCTTGTCAGATTAAAAAAAAAGTGGCATCCACCTCATCAGTTACTCTTTTGAAAAGAGACAGGACAGTTGCAGGGTCTAATATGTGGACTGAAGCAATTGATAGTTTTTCTTTCTTGTGTAATAATGCAGAACGGAGTTCTTCTGTACTTCCATCCAAAATTTTGCTACAATCATGAAGAATTACCAAGCCTTGTCTTCCCTTCTTAGCCACACCTGTACAGCCAACCCAAAAAAAAGGCTAAGATCTAACAGCAGTCCATCACTAGAAATTCAAACGAAAAATTATATATGTGAGGAACATAGGAGAAAAAAAAAGGAGAAGGAAGCTTGCCATTTATGTATCCACACCAGGGGCAACGGGATAACTTGCATTTGTCCCTCACTTTTTTCATGGTAGCGAATTTGACTATTGGTTCTGCTCTAGTACTTCTCATCTTCTTCAGAAACTCTTGGCGATCTTTCTCCACAAGAAGAATCCTGCTACAGCCCTGAAAAGGTATGGGGAACAAGTATAAGGATCACAACATTTTTTTTTTGCGGGTAAGGATCACAACATATTTGAATCATAGAACCCAGATATGTGAGCTTTCTCTGAGGTGATACCTTGCAGATACACTTGACTACATCCAGAATATTGCTGAAGAATCCGATATTGAAAACCGGTAGCGCGAGCTTCAGGTAACCAAAATGGCCTGGACACTCAGCGAATGAACCGTGGCAAGTACCGCACACTGCTTGCTTGTTTGTAGCTCCCTGGAATTGTTCACAGTAAATGGTAAGACGAGGCATTGCACACACACACAGTGGCGTTCGTCATTCGTTGGTAGCAAATTAGATACAATGTTCAGGCAGATACACAGATAAACCATTGAATTCGTCGGTGCGGAGGGATTACCATCCGCGTATCGAGCAATCCGTTGGGCACAGGCTTCATGTCGGGCCCGTAGATCCGGTTGGTCCAGACCTGCGTCTCCGCGTACTTGCGTATCTCGTTGCCGGACAGCATGCTGAACCGCATGCTCTTTCTGAAGAAAAATAAGACGGGAGTCAGTAAGCAGGCGGCCGCTGCGCGAGAACGGAGCGGAAAGCATGCTTACATCCTCCGGGTTCCAATTTCCTCGATGAAGGACTCCTTGGTACAGCGCAGCTTCTCCTCCTGCCGCGCCATCTCTCCGGGACGATTCCAGCCGCCGCCGCGCTGGTGGGGGAGAGACGGGGCAGAGAGGAGCGGGAGGGAGTAGAGGAGGGGTCAGCCTGCTCGACGGTGGAAGAGAGGAGGCCGATGGGTGGGGGCGGTGGAGAAGCAGATGCCGCCGGCTGTTCTCCGGTGAGCCGCTCCTCGCAGGGCAAAAATGGAGGCGGCGGCGCGGAACCGATCACTTCTCACTTGCGGGGAAAATTAAATAGGTAGAGAGAAACTTGAAGCATGATTTATGTAGAACTTTTTCTAGGGTTTCGCTCCATCTTGCGTCTGTTCAATTGGCTAGGTGCGGGTGCGGCTGCCTCGTATTGGGAGATCTCGAGTTCGACCCTCGGCAAATTTTCCCCTTTTTCACAAGTACTATTTCCTTTTCTCTTGACAGCTGTCAACGCAGTATTTCCTTGTATATCTCTACTATTAAGAGCAAACTGGTGAATGACTGGTGTCACATTTTCAGGATGGACAATAATACCCCCCACGTCTCCTACCAAGATGATTTATCTCAACGCAATCTTGAAAAAAAAAACCTGCTGTAGCAAAGAAAACGCAACTAACAAAACAACTCCAGCCCATGTCACGTTACACAAAAAAAACCGTAATGAGGAGATCCGTATCCGAGTTCATCTGGTGGCGCTGCAACAGAATGTATCTACACAAAAACAGAATATCCGATTAATGAGGAGATCCGTATCCGAGATAACAACTGCCTAATCTTCTCCACAGATTCACAATCAGCCGCAACAGCCTCCACATGTACCACAGGCGACCAGCCTCCACATGTAGAGACCCACATGTACCACAGGCGACGCCGCCATTATCTCTCTGACCTCCCGCCGTTCCGTCGGCTCAAGCATCCACATTAACTCTGCCTCTGTCGCTGCATCCGTCACCACCACCATCTTCAGCACACCACCACTATCGGCAAGAAGCTAGCAGACCCACATGGGGTGGAATTTGGGAGCACCCATCAACATTATCTCGCAATACATTCCTGAGCTCACGTGCAGCATGCGGAATCCCCGGTAGGCCCTCACCATCACGATCAGGTTTCAGGTTTATCTCTCCCTTGTACGGAGGTTCTCAACAAGGTGACCTACTGCAGTAGTGTTATCCTACCTGGCGGCGCGTACGATCGGGAGCACGCTGAGGCGGCGCTCTACTTGTGGTGCGGCAGGGACGGCGAGACGCATGCCGTTTGCATCGAGGAGGCCGTGGTCGCTCTACTCGTCATGGCGCGGTGGACACGACGAGACGCGGGCCGTGTTCGTCAATGAGGCCTCCTGGGTCGACTGACTAAAGTACGTGCTCCATGTCAGGCGAACCTTCAGCAGCAAGTACAATTTTCTAGGCCAACACTAGACGACCACATCACCCAAGCAAACCGGACTTGTTTGGTCGACTACATGTCTACATCTGGTACAATTCTCATTCCGCTCCAGCTACTTTCTTCTACCTGCTATGATCAGTTTAACTGGAGTACTACTACTATGCACACCATAATTGATTTGAGTTCATCTGCACATTGTAGGTGTATACATGTAGGATGGTTGAGAGATTTGACATGGTTGCGCTAGAGCTTTTGATATTCAAGCTGTCTCAGGGTAGGGTCTAGATCTCCAAGGCCAATATTGTGGGTCACCAAACATCTTCATTCTTCACGGAATTTTCAAGGAAAGATTCCAGGAGAGTGAGCACAAGTCCACAACAAGGCAATCGGAGGTAATCCAATCTAAATCCACATGCCTCATGCTCAACCGATCGACTCACAAAGTGCCACTCCTATGTACATGTTCGGTTAAGCTGATCTCATCAATACCAGTGCATGACTCGGATGCAACGCGACTCCTACAGGCATATGGTCTTTAGACGAGAGATTAAGCTGGGCAGCCGACATGTATCATATTATCATATAGTAGCGGGTAACTTTTCTTGCTCTTTTATCATCTTCCATGTGAGATTTATTTCTTTTTTGTTTTCTGGACTTCTCAGTTTGTAGCCTCTTTATTAGGCCCATGCTGATCGGAAAATTTTCAAGTCTATATTGATTATTGATCTCTTCACAAGCATTTAGCACAACTAAACTATAATGGTTTGTCATGTTTTTGTAGGTCGTATGCAGGTTCCTTGCAAGTTGTTAAGCATTGCCGGTCGTCAAGGTTAGAGTAGAGTGGTCAGATAATGCCATGTCAGGAAGTTTGTGCACTTAAATATATAACTACTCCGGGAGTAGCATTGATCGAGAGATTCATCAATGTAAGCCACTTACAACGAACACCAGAGTATTTCAAATTTTCTTTAGTTAAATTATATTAGTGTATTTTTGGGGAAATTAAAATGTGCACAAATTGATATATGAAGTTCTTAGCTGGACTGATTTATTTTTAGCAACGCTACTATGAGTTTGTTACCTCCATGTTTTTTTGCTTAAAATGTGGATATTATATGCACTGTTGGCTTACCCAAATATATTTTAATTACGATTAATATGTCAATATTATGTGCACTGTCGACATACACAAATATTTTGGAAGAAAAATTACAAGAAAAACACAATGGTGCCACGTTTTATTCATGTGAAGTATACTTTGTGACATTTTGACAAGTATGTGTTGATTGTCTATGTGTGAATTGTTTCATAACAACCATAGAAATTTAGCTAACAAACAATTAAAGTTTAGTTAGATAAGCTGTCTCTTGATTCTAAGAAGTCAAACTTCTGAGGTATGTATATTTTTGCAAGTAATCTCCGGCAATGTGAAGGTTTACTTGGTAAAAATATTTTTAAATATAAATAATTCTTCTGAAATATTTTCAATACCATATTATACAAGATTTAACTCGGAGCTTGCAGTTGTCATTGTAGTGGTGTCATGGTGGTGGTACGTCCTCTTTCAAAGAAAATACTACTCTTAGGCATGTATTTTTGTTTACTGTGCCTTTGACACATTAGTAAATATAGTGTTGTGTGTTTATGTGTGTGTGTGTTAATCAAGCAGAAAGCATGTATTTATTTGTATTTTTGGCCAACGTGTTTTTAGTGGGTCCAAATTGTGTGGAGCTAATGCGACACGAACCAATTGTTTATTTTTCTCTCATCTGATAGATGTGGAATTCTTCTTAGAGGCGGAGTGAACCCTTCTAAAATAAAAGTAGAAGACTACGTCGTAATTTTGTTTTATTTGCTTTGTAAAAGTAGAGGGCCCTTGAGGTGCTTCCTATTTTCATTTGTTTTGAATTTTAGCAAAATATAATTCAATAAAAGTAGGATCTAATTTTTTTAGAATATTATGGAACTATTTTTTCACACGAATTTGAAAAGGCCGTGGCGAAGCACGGGCATCCAACTAGTCTTTACTATTATGTTGGAGTTGGGGATGGTGTCACTTTAACATTACTAGTTGAATGCTCGTGCGTTGCTACGGCTTATCAATTTCATCAATTTTTTCAACTTTTCATGTATGTGTAAAGATAATAGACATGAAAATTCAAGAGAGAACCATCTCTTCCAAAGGCATCTCCTTAAGTGAAATGGCCGACAAATTACATAACACATAATACATCCATATTAAGTTTGCCATTAGAACTGGATGTACCGGGACCTTAACAAGTGCATGTGCTTTGCTAGGGAGAATGTGCGTCTTTGAGGTTTTTTATTTTACCGATGCAATAGCCTCTCTACCAATCATATCCAAACACAACTTTCATTTTTCACTTAGGTGTGTCTTCTCCATCATACACTATGGAAGAAAACAAAGTGTAGCCTTACGCTCCTTTCATCCTTTCTCTACACTACCTTTGACATTGCCCCATCTTCTCCTTTATGATCTAGAAAACATAACACTAAGATTATCTAAAACTACATCACTGAAAATGTGTATCCCTTTCTATTAGTGCAAACAAGTTTGCCCTGAAAAATAAATAACGGACATGTAAGCAAAGTGGATATATTTGTGCATGAATGGATCAAAACAATTACTTCCTAAGTGTTATAACACAACAGCCTTCCTTCATGGAGGAAATTAACTATGGGAAAATCCCTTCCGTGCATACCAATTTCCTTGATAATCGGGGCATAGGATCCACCAGCAGCCTCGGCAATGTCATTGATAACTTGCTTGTAGTCACTCGCTATCTGAACTTTGCCAATGGGCAGATCATCCACAAGTGCATGGTCCTCCCTACACGCTAAGGCTGTTGGGAGGGTCTGGAACTGCAGGGAAGACAATCGATGATGACCCCATATACGATCACATCAACCGAGCCGGTTCCATTATTCCTCGAAAATAATCACCTATATTAAAAAATATAACTATAAGCATAAATCACTACAAAAACTGAGACATCCAGCTTTGGAGTGGGTATCAACATCAAGTTGGACTACCACATTTTGTGTGACAATAGTTAGCTCTCTGTAAAAGTGGTAAGACATAATGAAATTATCAAAAAAAATGAAATACTTACAAAATAGATAATAAAACTAATGATTTATCATGTCTTACATTGTTGCAGGAGCAGATATATATCTAGCATCATGAGGGGAAGCATATATATGTCTCAGCATCATGAGGATAATTTTCCACATTTAATTCGATTGAAAGTAACTGTGCTTGGATAACATGACTCCAATGGATTATTTAATAAGCATGCCCCATAAGAAGATATGCATATAATAATTTGTAAGCCACAAATAGACACTACATGAAGATTTATCTAAATCTAGTAACATGGTAAGCCAGTGTTTTTCAGTTATAGAATGCAAAAAAAGGAAGGTCTATAAGTTCTGGTATCACTCTCATACAGAAAAAATCATGTAAATCTTCTAGCATAGTTAATGAACAGTTTTCATCTGCAATGAGCATTTTATTCTGGAGCTCCAAAATGAACCACCATGATCAATAAAGTAACCCTAGCATCATGAAAAGCCAATGATATTCAGTTATACAATGCAAGCATCTTATATAGATAATCAATTTTGTTTGAAATCTGTGGACAGCTTGAGTGGAAAATCTTTAGATACATGAAAACCACACATCTGATTGTTGCATTTGAAAACCACACACTCATCACCTGGGCACTAAAAAGACTTCCACGGTCAATACGAGGAACAAAATCGATGTTCTTCAAAATTCTTCTCACACAAATATTTCTCTCGAAAATACTGGAACAACTATTCACGACAATTGCTTGGATACTACGCCACTTGTAGTGAAAATCCGACAAAGGTTCAATCATTCAGATAATTCCTAGAAGTTATTTAAGTGCAGCCGGACAAAACCTACAGTAATATGTAGCAGTAAGGTGGACCACCGATCTTTTCACTCAAGCTGCAATGAGGCGGTGTGTCAGCAATTGAGAAAATGCATAATATGTCAAGAAAACCCAAGAGATCAAAATCAATTTTTTTCCTTTTGTCTTCTTTTTCTGGACAAATAATCTTATCCACCATTATGATAACAAGACATGCTTACCGTCTGGAGATCCTCGCTTGCAGAAGTGCACTCAAAAGATTGGGGCAAGCACGGACATCATAAATGGTTGGCGCCCTTTCAAAACTGAAACAATGAAATCATAAAGTGAGTCCCTTCAGGTGGATGCATATAGTGTCAAGTACATGTAAAGTTAGGTAAAAGGTCATTCAGGCATTGTTAAGGAATACAAAGTACTCTCTGAGATATTAAGTGCCACAAGGAAACCTTCAGAAATTTAATAGCTTCACTTCTTTGTGCACCCAAAAATTATCAGCATATAAAAATCCCGGTGCACAACTTGTTACAGTTCACATAGATGATGGGTCTGATTTGGATCGAGTTAATATGCAACTCAGAAGGCCAGCTTCAAAGTTAAGACCGGCAATGATTCGTTTGGCAAGTATACTTACATGCCTATATTCAACACGAAGCTTTCACATCACAATACAGTTAAGTCTCCAATTGATATAATTTCAATTTTAAAATAAGTTTATTACTGAAATAGCTTGATCTCCTTAAGATTCCATTATTCCAAAAGTAAAAAAAAAAAACATTTTAGAATAGACACCAATTCCTGGAAACCTGAAAACCAAAATATGCTAATAGTGTGAAAGTAGGAAAAGGTAAAATCTTACTTGAGTTTAATTGTTCATTGGCGAGTATGAATATGCAATATGCAACAAGAATATCTCTCTCAAGAACTTGCGGGTTTAAAATGTTATCAGAGTAAAGGCGGTTCTACCTTATCCTCTCCCGTCACTGTTCGAGAGAGGCGATTTCTTGGGCGACTCCGACCGTGCCACCTCGCCGCCGCCGGGTCGGCGATTTCCTTGCCCTCCGACTGCCGTTTCGACGGCGGGAGGACGGGGGAATCCTGATCCGCGGCGTGTATATAGCGTAGGCGTAGTTGGGCTTCCCGCCGGTGGCGCTCTGGAGGTGGTGGCGCGGCCGGGCCGGGCTCGGAAGGGGGCAGTCTCCTCCTCTGGCGGTGGGGCTCTGCGGAGCGCCAGCGTCGACGGCCTCTCTTCCTCGCTTCCGTCGATCCCCGGATCAGGCATTCGCGGTTCTCCCTTTCCGGATCTTGAAGACGGCGGATCCGGTCTTTTGTTCAATAACTGGAAGATGCTGGGGTGCTGGAGCGCGTTGACGGCGTCGATGGCTCGTGGTGCCGGCTCTGCGGAGCACGTGAAGTTCGACAACCCCGCTGTCTCGGGTGGGCTCCGATTCCAAGGCGTAAAGCGGAGCTTGGGCAGCGGGCCACGCCGTCTTCTCATCGCGGTGACCGGCGACGACGACGGAGTTCAGGAGGGCCTTCTGTGTATTTTTTCTGTTTACCTGGACTTTTCTGTAAGATCGCTTCAGTAATACAGTATCTTCTTCGTAAAAAAAAAGGCGGTTCTGTTCGTACGATGTCCGTACAAAAAGCTTAAGTTGCACCTAGGCAGTAGGCACACTTAAGCTGCAATTACACCATTAGTGCCTAACTGCTTGCTTAGAGCCTAGTGCTTATTTGAACTTTGAAATTGTATGCAATCTTTCCATTAGATTTTTTCAGTGAGCAATAATAGTAAAAGAAGAATGATATTTTTAGATTTAATTGCTATACATGAATGTGAAATGATATATTTGCAGATGTTGCCTAGAGTGTGGCACTTGCTATTGCAGTTTAGCTCTAATTTGCAGATGCCGCCTTTCGAGTCTGACATTGCTATTGCAGTTTACCTTGTCCGATCCACATCACATGACACTGAATCCCTCTTCACTAAACACTTTTCCAAATTTGCTTATCTTATCAAGCAGTTCGCAAAGTAGCAGTTCGCAAAGCTGAGCTGCATATTCGCGGTTGTAACTTTGTAGCTATGTTTTTCTTTTTAAAAGATAATCACGAAATTCAGAGATTTAGTTGTTCTTTCTTTTCATCATATATAAATGCAATGGTCTATTGGCGTCTATGTTGAAGTAATAGGCTGCTCCTAGAACTATAGTATCTTTGAAACTCTCATTTGCTTTGTATGAATTATCTTGAAGGCAATCGTCTTAGTAACCAATTTAGTAGAATACCAAAGTCTACGATCCTTGCAACGAAAACTCCTATATTTTTCCTTTTGATGTTGTTATGGAAAAAAAAACTTAAAGCACAAAGCTCCATTACGTATGTTGCATTAGTTACTCCCTGTAGCCTATCTTTTAAGCTAACCAATTAAGTATATATTCAACAAGAGTTTGAAAACTATTTGTACGTCTTAACATACTATAGAAAATGAAAGGCTAATAAATATAAAACTCTATAAGATAGTGGGAAGAAAGAACATCAACTCCAATGTTGATTCCGTACAAATTCCAGTAGCAGAAGATCAAATTTATTTTCAGTGTCATTGCCAGCAACAACCTGGCACTCTACAGGCAGTACCATACAAATTAGAACTACTCTCAAGTGATTTTCATATTCACGTAACAAACCAAGAAGGCGTGATTTAAGAACAAGGACGCATGCATCTGAAGATTGTATAAAGCTATGAGTGGATCAGTTGGTCTACATGAAACATTAAAGATTGAAGACACGAAAAAGGACAATGAAAAATAAGATAGATCTAATTCAATTTAAAAAGCATGATCAAAATCATTGCACATCACCGTGGGATTAAACTCCATCACATAGAACATCTCTTTGAGCGTTTGGGGAGAGGGCGTGAAGACGTCCTTGGTGGCTAGTGGCACCTCGAGCACTGGCCTGGAGTCAATACCGATCGACCAGCCTGCTTGAAGCAGCGACCTGCAAGCTCCAACACATCGCGGCATTGTCAGTGACTTCAGCAACGGGGAAGGATGTATGGCACCAACATGCTGATGATAGGAGATGACGAGGAGGGGGATTCTGCCAAGTAGCAGCAGCCGGAGGAGGGCTTGCCACGCGTGCGTTGAGTGGGCGAGATAGCATTGCCTGAGGACCAGCTCTGGGGCGGTAGGCCTGGCCGACGGGAGCAGCCATGTGCCCATGTCGGGGCGGCGCTCGGAGGAGATCTCGTGGAGGTCAAGGCCGCGAGCGTGGCCGACTGTGTAGGCGGGCGGGGCTGGCCGGGAAAGCAAACTGGAGCGGGGCGTGAGGACGGCCGGACGACCAAGGGATCTTGCCCGAAGGGCGGCACACGATTTGCTCTAGGGTGTTTCCCTCTTCAGCGTGAGATCCAGGCGTGCGGGAGGCAGGGGTGGAGTGGTGGTGGCTCGGGGACGACTGGGCGGCGGTTTCGTTTCTACGAGGAAACCCTACGCGGGGGAACGTTTTGGTGGTTCTGTGCGGTAGGATAGATCAGACGGTGGTTTCCGGTGGTGGGATATTGGACGTGTCAACACCCGGATTTTTAAGTCCAAATGCCTATTATGTCATACATCGCAATCCCAGGAATATTGTTGTTGCGAGGCATAATAGTTAAGTATCACAGTCATCATTCATTACAAACCATAAGTCTTACAAATTTGAATCACATGATCCATATTACACGAATAGTTGATCTATTGATCAACGAACAAACACAAGTTCATAGTTCATAGCGGAAGCGTAAGATACACGGACTCTCTAGTCCACAGGCCAACGCTTGACGTCAGAAGGCGCTTAGTTGTCGTAGGCGTCCTGCTGGTCATCTCCTTGTTCCTCTTCATACTCTGGCCATTTGAATAGCCAGGGACAAAGCCGTGAGTACTTTAAGTACTCGCAAACTAGTACTAATGTAAGTGCTAGACATTCTAGTATGGTTCGCTAAGCTCTAGTTTATTTGCATAAAGCTAGTTTTAGTTCACAATATTTGAGAAAAGCTTATTCAAGTGCTAACTAACTCAAGTGGGAACATTAGTGTCATTCCCACCATTCAAGTGGTGATTTCAATTCAATTCACCACAAGTCATTTCACCATCATCTTTCAACATCATTTTCAAAGATATGACATCGGAAACTGTAGGGCCTTTCCAACCGTCCGTAACCGTGGACGCGGCTATTCGAATAGGTTTACACTCTGCAGAGGTTGCACACTTGTGCCACAACATTTGATTTCATCCGTCGGGATTTCCCCGAATCATCGTAACACAGTACACTGATCATCAACCATAACCTTTCACTTACAAATCCTAGTATGAGCACCTCTCCCCATGAGCTTGGCCTCCCAGTGAAGACCAACTGTCAACCTGGGAACTGCACAGGGCTTGGCCGTACAATTCACCTCAATTTCACATCATTTCTCAACAACGGAGGCAGCCTCAAGCGTAACCCCTATGACGTGTGTTCAGAGGGAACCCATACTAAGACGCATAAACTTCCAGTTAAGTCCTACCCATAATCAGGTATTGTGGGGGTACTTAATAATTGGAAAGGTATCGCATTCAAACCAACATCATTGTTTATCCAGAAATCATCATCTTCTCTTGTTCACATTCACCTTCAAAAATCATTCAATGGAATGCATCATCATTCCAAGATTTCAAATTCATTTCAAATTCACATTGTTCCCATCTAGAGTAGTCAAGTTTTATTTCATTAGCACTAGCTCTAAATCATGAGGGGTGCTATCTTGCTTTGCTTGAAAGAGACTAACTCACTACTCTAGTAACCAACTTGTACTTTGACCAAAGTTAACTATAAAAGTAACTCATTTAGAAAACAAGTAAAAACTTGTAAAGTAAAAACTTGTGATAGGCTTATGTAAGAAAAGGTAAGAATCATGGTGCCTTGCCCCAAGGAGCTTTGCACTTTGCAAGAATATTAGCTTGCCTTGGTAGTTCTCAAACTGTTCCTCCTCCTCCTCTTGGTAGCAACCTTCTTCTTCGGCGTACTCTCCGGTGCTACCGTCTAAATTTGAATACGAGTATAATTACTCACTAATTCAATGGCTATTCCATACATCACATATAACACACAAACTCTTCTATGCACACAAATAAATTAACTAGGGTGCATGGGTTGTGTTGTTTGAAAAGAATTCACTTCTTTGTATTTAATATGTAAATGATAGTTTCCATAGGGTTCTTGAGAAATAATTTCCTCTCATTGAAATCTTCTTAAGATTTAATTTCTCCAACAATCATATATGAACTCATATTGACCTAAGTCAAATGTTCATCATCATCATTTGGGAAAATGATTTAAGTGAGGTAGATCACCTCATATCATTTAATATCACTACATATGATTTAAATCTCAAGTAATTCATATAAGAGAGTTTGGAACCAGGGGTCCAAACATCCCATGAATTCATGTGAGACAAGTTTAAATGAAGTATAAGACTCCACATAATTTACTTTAATAGTTTTGGACAATATCAACTAGTTAAACTAGCCATAACATCCATTAATTAAACTAGGGCATGATCATGCAAAGTGACCACACCATTTTATTGCATAAACAATTAGTGTAAGTCAAATGTAAGCTATTAGAGTTGGAATTAACTTAATATCTATTTTGGTTGATTTTTAAGAATTATTTGAATAGGGAAACGTCCATGTCTTGTTATTTTTATCACATTAACTCTACAAAGAATCTGGCCATGGGACCAGTGGCATTGGCTAGATAATTTCTCTAGCTTTCCAACCATATAAAGTTCATCAAATTTGGTTTAGCCAATTTAATTCTATTGAATTTCAAAGTGGCAGCAGTATTGAAATTCATTTGTATTAATTAAATCCAGTTTGAATTAAAAGGGCCGACGGGAAAAGCTAGTTGGGCTAAAAGATTTGAAAAACGGCCCAAACCAACCCAGTCCAGCCCAACCACGGTCCACAGACGCGCGGCGCGCTGACAGGGTGGGGTCCGCGCGTCAGTGACTCAGCGTCACCGAAGCGGTACGTTTTAAATTGGATCGTTGGATTAGAACGAGATCAAACGGCTGTGGTTCATCGTCCCGCCGGCGAGAGAGGAGTTCACCGGCGGCTCAGGTAGGGGGTCGGAGAGCTCACCGTGGCTCCAGCTAGGGTTGGCAATGTGCGCGGTGAAGGTGTGGACGACGGCGAGTCGACTGGTAGCGGTGGCTCGTCCTGGGGTGGCTCCAATCGACGGCGGCGTCCACCAGGTACTGGCGGCTCCGATCTCCAAATTGGAGCAGCTCCGGCGACGATCGAGTGAGTGGAGTGGTGGTGGAGAAGCAGTGAGAGGTGGGGAGTGAGATGGTGTGGTTGGTTTGGTCCAGGGAACTCCCTATTTATAGAATCGCATGAGGGTTGCGGGGCAGTGAGGTGGTCGACATGGGCGCGGCCTCTCCGGCGGCTGGTCGAGCTAGGCGAGGCTATGGCGATGCTCTACGGGTCTAGGCGATGTTACTGGCAGCGACAGCGTGGTCGGGGAGCGTCGGAATCGCTCGCGTTGCTTCCGTGTCTGGCGGCGGCGCTCGCGGGATCTTCTTCCCCGTCCACGGCGGCGGTGGTCCAGGGTCTGGTCGAGCTGCTGTCTGGCGGCTTCCAGGTGGCGAGTGGAGGCTCAACGCGTCGAGAGCTGGTCCAGGGCGTGAGCGAGTTGGTGGCGCGGCGCGTGTACTGTGACGTCCGCGTGCATGTCATGCGCGACGCGAGCGGCGTCCAGGGCGCGCGTCGGCCGGCGTGTGTCGTCCTCGAGCGTGACAATGGCGATGCTAGGGTGGTGTAGGAGGTGCGTTGGCGCACGGTGGCGAAGTGGCCAGGGCTGGGGTGCAAGGGGAGAGAGGGGAGGTCGACGGGCTCGGGGACATGGCCGGCATGGCCATGCCCTAGCTTGCTCTCTCTCTCCCTTAGCATCACTATGCCTCAATTAAGGTTTAAGGGGACCAGGGAACACAATGTGATAGGTTAGGGTAGTTTAGGTGAGGTAGATTCACTATTTGCAATAGTTGCAAATAGTGCCCGAATTTGTAAAATGCAAAAAATAACCAAATTTGAAATAATTCAAATGGTGAAAGTTTTTGAAAAGTGAGTGTTGATATAAGTTGTAAATGACCAGAGAGGATTTGAGGTGGTGGTGGAAAAATTAGAATTCAAGAATTTGCCAAAATGGCTAAGTGTAGAATGTTGCATATGTGAAAAAGTTGTGACTTTGGATGAGCCTTGCTCATGATCCAAGATGATTTTGGCATGGTGCTCTTCACCAAAATTGTTCACCTTGATGTTGACTTTGAAATGGTGCAAAGATTTAGCAAGAGTTGGTTTGGGAAAATTGAATGGCAAGGGCTCAAAGTGGTGATCAGACTAGAATTGTCCAAATTGACCATTATCATATGTGAGCTAGATTTGTGTTTGAATTTCATTTGAATTGTGAATCTTTGATTCCAAAAGTTGTAGTAAGTGTTTAATAACATTACTCAACTAATGGTGAAGACCAAATAGGTCTAGGGTCAAAATTTATAAAAATGCCATAGGGCATATGTGAGGGTTTTTAGGGTTTTGCATTTTATGGAATTTCTTCCTCTTTGATTTATTTGGTTGGTGATCTTCATATGATCACACTAGGGTTTTAGAGTATATCAAAAACAAGTAATAACAATCATCATGGCATATCACTCAAATGCACAAGTCCTATGCATGGTACTATATGCAAATTAAAAAGTTTTTGTTGGTTTGAAATTTTGCTTTCTGGAATTCTCTAACTTTCTTTTTATTGAAATTTGGGGTGTTACAGGACGGTTCAGATTGTTTTAATGATGACCACCAAAGTGCGTTGAGTGTCAGCGACCAACTCCTATTTAATACTCCCTCCGTTCCTTTCTATAGTGCCTATTGTTTTTTAGCACGGAAATTAGCGCAAACAAATTTATTGACACAAAACCCCCCAGCGCTATTTGAGAGAAAAAAAGGAAACTGGAAAACAGATCAGAGACGTGATCTGCTCCCTACACGCGGCCTACTCCTTCCTAATCTCACGAGATCTGTATTTGCTATTTCCTTAACAGACGCGTGCGTGATCTACTCCTTCCTAATCTCACGTCCAGATTTTCTCTACGTGATTGCATACCAGATTTTCTCAACGTAAACAGATTCGTTCTAGATTTTCTGGACGGAAACAAATCGGTGGAAGGGGTTATTTGCAAAAAATCACAGCTTTCCTCTTATATTTTGAAACAATTGCGAAAAAACAATAGGCATTATAGAAATGAACGGAGGGAGTAGTAAAGAAACATTCGGAAGAGCCATCATCTCAAAATCATCCATCAAACTTCGTATTAATCCTACGTTAGCGAGAAAAAATAGGAAACATATTTATTATGTATCAATCAAATCGCTGCAGTCAAGAAAACAATCACATCCCACGCTAATCATGTCCAGCATTAAAGGAAAGAACTGATCATACGATTGGTGCTTCCTAAAATGAATATCCGTGTTCCTTCATCTGCCGCACGAGCATTCAAACACTTGCCAAAATCCCTCTACTAAAATTCTATACGGAACTAATCAAGCATCAAATCGTTTTACTTTCCAAAAATGTTATAGATAAGATCAAATCTCATTTAGCTGTTGATCTGCATCCCCTCCACCACTTCGATCTATTTCTCATGACAATCATGCTCCAAATTAAACCAGCTAGCCTCACTTCTTCGATCGTGCCTTTGCTCGCCTTCCAAACCTCGCCCAAAATCCTATCTTCTCGGTTCCCCTCCCCATCTCTATCTCAGTGACCATGCCGGCGGCGGTACATTGGGACTCATTGGCCAGACATAGCGGAACGACATCGGCTGGAGGGAATCGGAGTTGTCCGGGGCTTCGGGCCTAAGCCAGGTAACCCATCCCCGGCATCAACTACTAATGGCGCGTGTGGACCTGAAGCTGCGCGGGACCGATGAATAGGTAGAATGCGTGGGGCTTCCATAGACCAAGATCATCAACCAGAGGTGGCTTAACCGAGGGTCCTCTCCCCTCGCCTTCCATCTTCTCATTTCTTTATCTCGCTGATTTTTAGCTACATGATGCATTTGTCAGTTAGGATCAAGACCAACGACGGGTATAGGAGCAATACCAGAGAACATCCGACGAGTATAGGATGTTGCCGCCTCACACGGAACAGGATGCCGTCCATGCATGCAATTGTGACCATCGACCTAACATGGATTAGTCCTTGGCGCACCACAATGTCGGCGTCTCCGTCGGCCGTCGGCCATGTACGGTTCAGTGGAACAAGCAAATGCACGAACATATACATTGTTCTACAGTACTAGAGAATCACCCACGCGTCACTGCTCTCTTCATCGCTTAACCAGGTCAGGCCTAATGTGGTGTGACGTTGCTTCCATCATTTGTTTGCAAGGTGTGTGTCTATTAAATCTCTCCTTTATTATGGTTGACCTTGTTAAAAAAAGTAATCCAAAAAATGGCAATTGTTATTTGAAAAGTACAGCATGTACCGGTGTCCTGTGGTGAAGCAAATTAACATGAATGTTGATACAAGAGTTTAAGCTGATGGCAGTTTGCATGATGTGATCGACTAGCTCAAATGATAGGTCACTACGCTGGTTCAGGTTAAATCTATTCATTTATGATTTCCTAATATTTATTTAGATTGTAACATATACTTTTCTGTGAAACTTACATTATGCTACACATTCTTCAATTTTGATATATATTTCCAAAGCATATTAGAGCTTAGAAAATTATTCATGGTGATTCATCATCTGTTCAAAGAATTGTTGTTGACCCTTCCAGATATATTGATGCCGATCGATATGCTCACGGAGTAATGAGTTTGATCTGATGTCACACAAAATGTTGTACCATACTCATTTTTACCCCAATTTATTCTTAACTTATTTTCTATACCTAGATATACTTCCTGGGACACCATGATTAAGCTATGAACACTCGAAGGATTTGAAGAAGATGGTGATTTGTCTCAAGCAAAAAAGAGATGGATAACTCTAATGCATATGAGCCAGAAGAGTCTCACATAGTGGTACATGTCAGTTGTTACATGGTTATGTAACTATTGTTATTTTGTGGTTATTGCAGACATCAAGTTGTTTTCTGGCGTCGTTACCGGCGAGCTTAGCGCTTTTGGTTTTTTGCTTTAAGATACTTTTATTTCACTACTTGTATTGAGTTGTTTGCATATTCCATGTAAACACCATGAATTTCATCAATTATGTACCACCAATTGATCACGTTTCTAAGTTCTGCGCACTTCGAGTACCTAGAGGACCACATCATGATGCTTTCATAAAGGTGTCTCTAGAAGTAAACCCATAAGCTTATGAAATTAATCCTTACTTGCTTGATTTGTTGCACACTAATACTTTCACTAGAAACCGCACTACTGAAGAATCATATACACATGTTGCTCATTTTGATGAAGTCTGGTCTACATTAAGAACGAATGCCTTCATTAATGAAGATGCCAGACTAAGATTCTTTAGTAAAACATTAGGAAAATATGCACTCATTTGGTATAAAAATTTATCCATAGACTCGTAACTGGGAATTGGGATAAGTTATTCTCTACCTTTGAAGTTACTTTTATCACGAAAATAAAAATTATGGGGAAAGGCGCATGCTTACTCATTTTAAGCACTTACCAATGAGGACTTGATAAAATATTGTCGTAAATTCTCTGAAATGCTTGAACGTTGTTCTCACCATGGACTGCAACCATATTGCTTTAGGAAATTTTATATGGAGGACTTAGAAACATAGATAAAGATGTTTTGAACTTGTCATGTTATGAACATTATCTAAGATTACCAATTGATGATTCTTGGCAACTTCTAGGAGAAATCTATCGTAATAGTACTGCTTGATCAATAGAAATGGAGAGCGTTGCTACGCTTTACACTGATCAAAGATGCATTGACACTTTCTTAGCATCTGGAAAAGTAGAAGGGCTACTTGGATACCTCCAAGTTGGTTTTGATACTCTTTCATAAGTTATAAAATGATTCTCGGAGTATTTACAACTACCAATAAAGGGATAAGAAAAGTTAAGAAACTTCCTAATTCAATGGTCCCTATTCAATAAGAAAAGATGGAGGTTGTATCTCAAATCGAGCCTAGACACAAAGAAAATGTACAACTAAGAAGGCAAGTGAGAAGACTTACCTTGATGAGAGGTATGATAGCCCAATTAATATGGAGATATCAAAAATCTAGTGGAACCTGAATCATCATTTGATGGTATAGCCATATTGAATGAAACGTTTCAAAGATTATTGAAGGTAAAAGTAAAAGTATGTATGTAGATGAACCTAATATGGCATGTCTTCTGGGAGGGGTCCCTTATACATGTATATGTGATGAAATTCTTCCTATTAACATCATCTAGTATCCTACAAATACTATTGTTTTGCTTTCCGACCGAACTACTAAAAAACCTATGGGGATAGTTAAAAATGTTCACATAATACTTGATCCATGCATACTCGTTATTGATCTTGTTGTTCGAAATGTATCTTATGATCCTCTTCGCCTATCATTGTTGGTAGACCCTTTATAGTAACATCTGGTATAAAAATTGACCAAAAAAAAGAGTTGATATCACTTAAGTTTTGGGAAGATGGAATTCAATTTAACTTCTCCAAATTTAAGAGTTAACCATATGAGCAAGCAGCAGATAGTAAGGACGAAGATGTCATATTCCATTATTTGGCTAAAAACCATTTGGGAATATCTGAGGAGGCTTTGGAAACGAGCCTTACCAATGATCAAGGTAACGACCAAGAAGAGTTATATTTTGATATTCACCTCAATATTACACATGTAGGGAAAAGTTTAAATCATCTTCCCATGATAAACTGGAAAGAAAAGAGGATGACAAACTTGTGCCATTATATTTGAAACTGCTACGTAATGGATTAAAATATGCATTCCTGGATGAAACAAATATTTATTTTGTCATTATTAGTAGTAACCTTTCAGATTTCAGAGAATAAAAATTACTAATTTAGCTGATGCATATAAAATGCATACATGAATTTTGTAGTTTATTGTCATATATTCCTCTATATTTGCATCATGTATACTTTAATAGCCATGTTTTATATTGTTTTGGGGTATTTTCCAATGACCCCCTTATTTTGGTTATAACTCTGAAGAACGGAAATTCCTTTTTTCCGTATTTTGGACTTTCAGGGACCTATACGGAGTCAATTGGACATGGGCTTTTTCGAGGCTTAATATTTCGCTAAAGACAATCAATATGGAGCTTTGGAACCTCAATAATGGAGCCTGGGTGCCCAAAAGAGAGGGGGTGGCACGGCTCCCACCCTAGGTTGCCCCACATGTATGATTAGGTGGCCCGTTGCTTGCATGCCATCGATTCCACCTCCATACTCTTCAGTTTGCCCTAAAACCTTCTATAAAAAGGATCCTCGACGCGATCTCAAAACATACGGAAGAGGAGATCGAAAACACCTAAAAAGAGAGTCAGCAGGCCCCGTCGGCGGAGATCGAATGGGGGAACCGCTGCTGGAATATCCTCTGGTGGACTCCACCCCCTCCGGCGTGGTTATCATCAACATCATCATCAGCATCTTCATCAACACCCTCAAAACCATCTTCATCTACCCTTTACAATCTCTTGGCAAACATGATGTGTCAGGCAATCTATCATTTTCCCATGATGTGTTGTACCTCTATGTCTTTGTTTGAGTAGTGACTTGTTCTAGGCAATCGTGAGCTAATTTGTTGATGGTTGCATGTAAGTATATGTTGTCTTCTATATATGATGATCTTTTGTACTGATATATGAGTGCAGACATATGTTGGGGAATGCAATGAGGTTGTCACTGTTGCATGATGATAGCAGAAGGGACGGATGTAGATTTGCAAAAACCATATCCCAACTCTTATACATTATGGTATATTAATTCATGGTTAATCAACAGGGTATAACTATGGGGGCCTTTAAACTTACAACGGTGGTTGGACTTTATGTCTTAATAATTTCTTTGTTTTCTCATACCTATGGTCTTAGGATCAATCACTAGTGGTGTATTTGCTCGTATCTATGGCTCCTCTCTAGAAGAAACACCAAAAAGATTATCAACTGAGCTTCACTAATTGTGACAACCACACAAATGAAACAACAATTTGCCTGAATAATTACTCCCTTGAATTACTTCACCTTACTCCACATCACCTCAACACATTTACTTTACTTGCACTAGTTTTACTTCCAACAATTGTTTTTAGTACTTTACGGTTTTCTAGTTCCTAATATATAGAAACCACTTTACACAAACTCCAATCCATTGCTTTGCACAAAAGGACTATATAAGTGGGTTATAGGGCATTAGATAATAGATAGTTTACCTTCAACTCCACGTGGGTTCGACACTCAAATACTTATTGAATTGTACTATGGTGATCCCCTGCACTTGGGGGTTATCACTAACCCTCTTGAAAGACCATTGGATAGTCTTGGGTACGCACGAGAAGATTTTTAAGGAGTATGTCCTTTGGTTGTGATGCACCAAATTCCTATTCTAGCAGATGTGGAGCCTATATATAGTCGATACTCAGAAGCGATTCCATCAATAAATGAATGAAGTGGTAAGAAAAGAGGTAGTCTGTGTACTTGACGCAAGTATCATCTACCCCATTTTCGATAGTAAGTGTGTTGATCCCGTTTTCGATATAGAACCATGGTATGTCAATTTTGATATCTTTACTACTAAATTGGAGTTGGTCGTTTGACACTCAACATGTTTGATAGTCGTCATTAGGAATATCCTATCCGTCCAATCTAGATCTGATGTTGCACTGGTTCCACCGACCGAATAAGGAAAGTTCTTAAAAGAAACTATACGCCCAAAAATCCGGGATTTGACACCTAACTCCATCGTGAGCAAAAATATGTCGCTCGTCCTTCGTCCCTCCGGCATACCGCAGTCGCTCCGGCGTCCTAACCCCGCCCCATTCTCCTTCTAGCCTGACCACGACCTTGTCGGCCTATACCATCCCCTTCTACGGACGAACAGCCTCTCCCTGTCTTGAGCCTCAAGGAGGACATGGGCATCGACATCGGGTATGACCCCATCTTCTCCGACAATCCGCATTTGATTTCTGCTACCAGGACCAGGATCCATCCGCGCACCCTCAGAGTCACCCTCGGAGTTCCATCCGCGCACCTTCAGAGTCACCCTCAGAGTTCTCTCCGTACATCGCCTCGATTGGGTGGCGGCATTGGTAGGCGGGTGATCTCGAAACCGTGAGAGATTTAAGGCCCTGGTGAGCTTCGCCTACGGCATCGTGGCCTACACCGGCTTTCGCGTCAGATGGGCCCCTCGTCCTCCACCATCATCATCTCTCACTTCCAAAAGTACGTCGCCATCCTCCTCTATGACCTACACCAGCAGGTAAATTCCGAACATCTTATTAATTCTACCTTTAGTGCTGGCGATTGAGTTTTGTGCTTGCAATTTAATTCTACCTACACGGGTCATTTGCGATTGAAAGGCATGGCAATTTCTTACGGCCAGCATCTGTTCCCTCATCCTAGGCTTATGGCCTAGATGTGTTCAGAGTTTTGGACATACACCGCATGTTTTGGTAGTGACCATAGAATTCTGTTCGGACAAAAATCTCACATATTTATGAATCCATGTGGCGCATGGAATTTTGATGAAAATTTAATCCGACTGAGAGTATGAAATCCGATTTGGCAGTACACATCGACATGACTGCCGTTGGCATGGAGATTGCAGAGTCCTGTGATTGCAATCAGGCTATTACAGAAGGTGATCCCTAAATTTCTATTTTTAGTGGTGCAATGTTTACAAAGATCGGAATTTGCGGTAGCATAGCATTTGTACAATGCAAACATATGCAGGAAAAAAGTCATTGCGTTTACTTGTGTTTATTGATTTTCAGGTGGATCTACCTTTCTTATGCTGCAACAAGTTGGACAATATATCCCTCTTCCTGGCGCTGTGGTTATGCAGAAGCTGAGTGACACGCGTACAGCACGCGACCGTTGGGAACCCCAAGTGGAAGGTGTGATGCGTACAGCAGTAAGTTTCCCTCAGTTAGAAACCAAGGTTTATCGAACCAGTAGGAGTCAAGAAGCACGTTGAAGGTTGATGGCGGCGAGATGTAGTGCGGCGCAACACCAGGGATTCCGGCGCCAACGTGGAACCTGCACAACACAACCAAAGTACTTTGCCCCAACGAAACAGTGAGGTTGTCAATCTCACCGGCTTGCTGTAACAAAGGATTAGATGTATAGTGTGGATGATGATTGTTTGCAGAAAACAGTAGAACAATTGCAGTAGATTGTATTTCAGATGTAAAGAATGGACCGGGGTCCACAGTTCACTAGAGGTGTCTCTCCCATAAGATAAATAGCATGTTGGGTGAACAAATTACAGTTGGGCAATTGACAAATAGAGAGGGCATGACCATGCACATACATGATATGATGAGTATTGTGAGATTTAATTGGGCATTACGACAAAGTACATAGACTGCTATCCAGCATGCATCTATGCCTAAAAAGTCCACCTTCAGGTTATCATCCAAACCCCTTCCAGTATTAAGTTGCAAACAACAGACAATTGCATTAAGTATGGTGCGTAATGTAATCAATAACTACATCCTCGGACATAGCATCAATGTTTTATCCCTAGTGGCAACAGCACATCCATAACCTTAGAGGTTTCTGTCACTCCCCCAGATTCACAGAGACATGAACCCACTATCGAGCATAAATACTCCCTCTTGGAGTTACAAGCATCAACTTGACCAAAGCATCTACTAGTAACGGAGAGCATGCAAGATCATAAACAACACATAGGTAATAGATTGATAATCAACATAACATAGTATTCTCTATCCATCGGATCCCAACAAACACAACATATAGCACTACAGATAGATGATCATGATCATGTTAGGCAGCTCACAAGATCCGACAATGAAGCATAATGAGGAGAAGACAACCATCTACCTACTGCTATGGACCCATAGTCCAGGGGTGAACTACTCACTCATCACTCCGGAGGCGACCATGGCGGTGTAGAGTCCTCCGGGAGATGAATCCCCTCTCCGGCAGGGTGCCGGAGGCGATCTCCTGAATCCCCCGAGATGGGATTGGCGGCGGCGGCGTCTCTGGAAGGTTTTCCGTATCGTGGCTCTCGGTACTGGGGGTTTCGCAACGAATGCTATTTGTAGGTGGAAGGGCAGAGTCGGGAGAGTCACGAGGGGCCCACACAGTAGGTCGGCGCGGCCAGGGCTTGGGCCGCGCCGCCCTAGTGTGGCGCCGCCTCGTGGCCCCACTTCGTTAGCTCTCCGGTCTTCTGGAAGCTTCGTGTGAAAATAGGCCCCTGGGCGTTGATTTCGTCCAATTCCGAGAATATTTCCTTACTAGGATTTCTGAAACCAAAAACAGCAGAAAATAGCAACTGGCTCTTCGGCATCTCGTTAGTAGGTTAGTGCCGGAAAATGCATAAATATGTCATAAAGTATGCATAAAACATGTAGATATCATCAACAATGTGGCATGGAACATAAGAAATTATCGATACGTCGGAGACGTATCACTGAGCCACCAAGAGAAAAGCCCATACCTTGCCCCATGAAGATTCTGCAGTTCAACATAGATTGAGGTACCTGTTGTCTTCTCTATGTGTCGTTTTCACTTCTCATCCGAGCTTCCTAAGTATAAAATACGCCTTCCATCCCTTAAAAAAGCTGCTCAACTTTGTCTAGGTACGGGGTATATAGACATATTTTAGTTATAGACAAGTATCTAGAAAAAGTTGAGCAGCTTTTTGTTCAAGACGGATGGAGTATTTTAGAAACATAATTTATACATCAAACACAATATTTGTGTTAATTCAGTCTACTCATTGATTTTGACACCAAACACAACATTTGTGTTAATTGAGTCTACTCATTGGTCATTCTCTCAGATGTGCTCCCTGCTTGGTGTTCGTCATTGTTTAGTGCAAATATCCAATAGTGACACAAATAAACTGCAGAGAGGCCTTTTGGTATTGAGATTTTTTTTTACTACCTGCATATGTTGGCCAGGTTATAATCATTGATACGCGTACAACACGCGTCCGTTGGGAACCCCAAGAGGAAGGTGTGATGCGTACAGCGGCAAGTTTTCCCTCAGTAAGAAACCAAGGTTTATCGAACCAGTAGGAGCCAAGAAGCACGTTGAAGGTTGATGGCGGTGAAGTGTAGTGCGGCGCAACACCAGGGATTCCGGCGCCAACGTGGAACCTGCACAACACAACCAAATTACTTTGCCCCAACGTGACAGTGAGGTTGTCAATCTCACCGGCTTGCTGTAACAAAGGATTAGATGTATAGTGTGGATGATGATGTTTGTAGAAAACAGTAGAACGAGTATTGCAGTAGATTGTATTCGATGTAAAGAATGGACCGGGGTCCACAGTTCACTAGTGGTGTCTCTCCCATAAGATAAATAGCATGTTGGGTGAACAAATTACAGTTGGGCAATTGACAAATAAAGAGGGCATGACCATGCACATACATGTTATGATGAGTAGTGTGAGATTTAATTGGGCATTACGACAAAGTACATAGACCGCTATCCAGCATGCATCTATGCCTAAAAAGTCCACCTTCAGGTTGTCATCCGAACCCCCTCCAGTATTAAGTTGCAAACAACAGACAATTGCATTAAGTATGGTGCGTAATGTAATCAACAAATACATCCTTAGACATAGCATTGATGTTTTATCCCTAGTGGCAACAGCACATCCACAACCTTAGAACTTTCGTCATCCTTTGTCCCAGATTTAATGGAGGCATGAACCCACTATCGAGCATAAATACTCCCTCTTGTAGTTACAAGTAACGACTTGGCCAGAGCCTCTACTAATAACGGAGAGCATGCAAGATCATAAACAACACATAGATAATAGATAATCAACATAGCATAGTATTCATTATTCATCGGATCCCAACAAACGCAACATGTAGCATTACAAATAGATGATCTTGATCATGTTAGGTAGCTCACAAGATCTAACAATGATAGCACAATTAGGAGAAGACGACCATCTAGCTACTGCTATGGACCCATAGTCCAGGGGTGAACTACTCACACATCACTCCGGAGGCGACCATGGCGGTGAAGAGTCCTCCGGGAGATGATTCCCCTCTCCGGCAGGGTGCCGGAGGCGATCTCCTGAATCCCTCGAGATGGGATTGGCGGCGGCGGCGTCTCTGGAAGGTTTTTCGTATCGTGGCTCTCGGTACTGGGGTATTCGCGACGAAGACTTTAAGTAGGCGGAAGGGCGGAGTCGGAGGGCTGACGAGGGGGCCACACGCTAGGGCCGCGCGGGCCCCCCTGGGCCGTGCCGCCCTAGTGTGGCGTCGCCTCGTCGCCCCACTTCGTTTCCCTTTCGGACTTCTGGAAGTTTCGTGGAAAAATAAGATCCTGGGCGTTGATTTCGTCCAATTCCGAGAATATTTTCTTACTAGGATTTCTGAAACCAAAAACAGCAGAAAACAGCAACTGGCTCTTCGGCATCTCGTTAATAGGTTAGTGCCAGAAAATGCATAAATATGACATAAAGTATGTATAAAACATGTGTGTATCATCAATAAAGTAGCATGGAACATAAGAAATTATCGATACGTTGGAGACGTATCAGCATCCCCAAGCTTAGTTCCTGCTCGTCCCGAGTAGGTAAACGATAACAAAGATAATTTCTGAAGTAACATGCTATCATAATCTTGATCATACTATTGTAAGCACATGTAATGAATGCAGCGATTCGAAGCAATGTAAATGCAATGAGTAAACAATTGAATCATATAGCAAAGACTTTTCATGAATAGTACTTTCAAGACAAGCATCAATAAGTCTTGCATAAGAGTTAACTCATAAAGCAATAAATTCAAAGTAAAGGTATTGAAGCAACACAAAGGAAGATTAAGTTTCAGCGGTTGCTTTCAACTTGTAACATGTATATCTGATGGATATTGTCAATGTAAAGTAATATAACAAGTGCAATATGCAAGAATGTAGGAATCAATGCACAGTTCACACAAGTGTTTGCTTCCTGAGGTGGAGAGAAATATGTGAACTTTTATGTTGAGTCAGTTCACATATTTCTCTCCACCTCAAGAAGCAAACACTTGTGTGAACTGTACATTGATTCATACATACTTGCATATTGCACTTGTTATATTACTTTACATTGACAATATCCATGAGATATACATGTTACAAGTTGAAAGCAACCGCTGAAACTTTATCTTCCTTTGTGTTGCTTCAATACCTCTACTTTGAATTATTGCTTTATGAGTTAACTCTTATGCAAGACTTATTGATGCTTGTCTTGAAAGTACTATTCATGAAAAGTCTTTGCTATATGATTCATTTGTTTACTCATGTCATTACCATTGTTTTGATCGCTGCATTCATTACATATGCTTACAATAGTATGATCAAGGTTATGATGGCATGTCACTCCAGAAATTATCTTTGTTATCGTTTACCTGCTCGGGACGAGCAGAAACTAAGCTTGGGGATGCTGATACGTCTCCGACGTATCGATAATTTCTTATGTTCCATGCCACATTATTGATGATATCTACATGTTTTATGCATACTTTATGTCATATTTATGCATTTTCCGGCACTAACCTATTAACGAGATGCCGAAGAGCCAGTTGTTGTTTTCTGCTGTTTTTGGTTTCAGAAATCCTAGTAAGGAAATATTCTCGGAATTGGACAAAATCAACGCCCAGGGGCCTATTTTCACACGAAGCTTCGAGAAGACCGAAGGAGAGTCGAAGTGGGGCCACGGGGCGCCGCCACACTAGGGCGGTGCAGCCTATAGGGGGCCCGCGCGGCCCTAGCGTGTGGGGCCCCCGTGACGCCTCCTGACCTGCCCTTCCGCCTACATATAGTCTTCGTCGCGAAACCCCCAGTACCGAGAGCCACGATACGAAAAACCTTCCAGAGACGCCGCCGCCGCCAATCCCATCTCGGGATTCAGAGATCGCCTCCGGCACCCTGCCGGAGAGGGGAATCATCTCCCGGAGGACTCTTCACCGCCATGGTCGCCTCCGGAGTGATGAGTGAGTAGTTCACCCCTGGACTATGGGTCCATAGCAGTAGCTAGATGGTCGTCTTCTCCTAATTGTGCTTCATTGTCGGGTCTTGTGAGCTGCCTAACATGATCAAGATCATCTATCTCTAATGCTATATGTTGTATTTGTTGGGATCCGATGGATAGAGAATACTATGTTATGTTGATTATCAATCTATTATCTATGTGTTGTTTATGATCTTGCATGCTCTCCGTTATTAGTAGAGGCTCTGGCCAAGTTTTTACTCTTAAATCCAAGAGGGAGTATTTATGCTCGATAGTGGGTTCATGCCTCCATTAAATCTGGGACAGTGACAGAAAGTTCTAAGGTTGTGGATGTGCTGTTGCCACTAGGGATAAAACATCGATGCTATGTCCGAGGATGTAGTTATTGATTACATTACGCACCATACTTAATGCAATTGTCTGTTGTTTGCAACTTAATACTGGAAGGGGTTCGGATGATAACCTGAAGGTGGACTTTTTAGGCATAGATGCATGCTGGATAGCGGTCTATGTACTTTGTCGTAATGCCCAATTAAATCTCACAATACTCATCATATCTACTGCAATACTTGTTCTACTGTTTTCTGCAAACAATCATCATCCACACTATACATGTAATCCTTTGTTACAGCAAGCCGGTGAGATTGACAACCTCACTGTTACGTTGGGGGAAAGTACTTTGGTTGTGTTGTGCAGGTTCCACGTTGGCGCCGGAATCCCTGGTGTTGCGCCGCACTACATCTCGCCGCCATCAACTTTCAACGTGCTTCTTGGCTCCTACTGGTTCGATAAACCTTGGTTTCTTACTGAGGGAAAACTTGCCGCTGTACGCATCACACCTTCCTCTTGGGGTTCCCAACGGACGCGTGTTGTACGCGTATCAAGCTCTTTTTCTGGCGCCGTTGCCGGGGAGATCAAGACACGCTGCAAGGGGAGTCTCCACAATCCAATCTCTTTACTTTGTTTTTGTCTTGCTTTGTTTTATTTACTACTTTGTTTGCTGCATTATATCAAAACACAAAAAAATTAGTTGCTAGTTTTACTTTATTTACTGTCTTGTTTGCATACTCCATATTAAAAACACAAAAAAATTAGTTACTTGCATTTGGTTTACTTATTTCATCATGTTTCCTTTTAATTTTACTGTAAAAGATATACCTGTGGGACAAGGGTCTATAATTGGGAGAGATAATATAGAAGAATTTTTCACCCATGTTAGTATGCATGAAGATCTTAAAGATGTACCCCTCGCAAAAGCTGTCCCTACCTATGAAGATGCCTCTGTTTGTTTGGTACGCATGATGGAAGCTAGATTTATTAGTCTCAACCCCATGATACAACACATGTTCCTTACACTTTCTGATATGGAGAGGGGAGAGAAGAGAGATTTTGTTCTAAAAGTTCTAGTGCGAGAATTTGAGGATATAGCCAAAGAAGCCAGAAAAGTTTTTAGTAAGCATGAGAGGCTTGGTATGATCAACGATTTTAAAAGAACACTTGAAAAGATGGATATGGATAGAATTAAGTACACTAATAATGTTAATGATGGTGGGGAGATTAAAGCACCAATACCTTGCAAGCTCCTAGCTATGCATGAAGCTCTAGAAGATAATTATGCTTGGCTTGTCCCTCAAAATTTGTTTGATGAGAGTAGCAAGCCCAAGACTAATGAAAAGGGAGCCTCTGAAACTTATGTATCCAAAATGCAATGCATGGTTGAGAAAACTCCAAACCCCGCTATTAATGCTTCGTCTCTTGATAATACTTGATACACACTTTCTGCGCCTAGCTGAAAGGCGTTAAAGAAAAGCGCTTATGGGAGACAACCCATGTTTTTACTACAGTACTTTTATTTTATATTGGAGTCTTGGAAGTTGTTACTACTGTAGCAACCTCTCCTTATATTATTTTGTTGCATAGTTATGCCAAGTAAAGTCGTTGATAGTAAGGTTCATACTAGATTTGGATTACTGCGCAGAAACAGATTTCTTTGCTGTCACTAATCTGGGCCTAATTCTCTGTGGGTAACTCAGAAAATTATGCCAATTTATGTGAGTGATCCTCAGATATGTACGCAACTTTCATTCAATTTGAGCATTTTCATTTGAGCAAGTCTGGTACCTCACTAAAATTCGTCTTTATGAACTGTTCTGTTTTGACAGATTCTGCCTTTTATTTCGCATTGCCTATTTTGCTATGCTTGATGGATTTTTCTATTCCATTGACTTTAAGTAGCTTTGTGCAATGTCCAGAAGTGTTAATAATGATTATGTCACCTCTGAACATATAAATTTTAATTGTGCACTAACCCTCTAATGAGTTGTTTTGAATTTGGTGTGGAGGAAGTTTTCAAGGATCAAGAGAGGAGGATGATACAATATGATCAAGGAGAGTGAAAGCTCTAAGCTTGGGGATGCCCCGGTGGTTCACCCCTGCATATTTCAAGAAGACTCAAGCGTCTAAGCTTGGGGATGCCCAAGGCATCCCCTTCTTCATCGACAACATTATCAGGTTCCTCTAGTGAAACTATATTTTTATTCCATCACATCTTATGCACTTTGCTTGGAGCGTCGGTTTGTTTTTGTTTTTGTTTTGTTTGAATAAAATGGATCCTAGCATTCTTTGTGTGGGAGAGAGACACGCTCCGCTGTTGCATATGGACAAATATGTCCTTAGGCTTTACTCATAATATTCATGGCGAAGGTTGAATCTTCTTCGTTAAATTGTTATATGGTTGGAATCGGGAAATGCTACATGTAGTAATTGGTAAAATGTCTTGAATAATGTGATGCTTGGCAATTGTTGTGCTCATGTTTAAGCTCTTGCATCATATACTTTGCACCTATTAATGAAGAAATACATAGAGCTTGCTAAAATTTGGTTTGCATAATTGGTCTCTCTAAGGTCTAGATAATTTCTAGTATTGGGTTGAACAACAAGGAAGACGGTGTAGAGTCTTATAATGTTTACAATATGTCTTTTATCTGAGTTTTGCTGCACCGGTTCATCCTTGTGTTTGTTTCAAATAACCTTGCTAGTCTAAAACCTTGTATCGAGAGGGAATACTTCTCATGCATCCAAAATCCTTGAACCAACCACTATGCCATTTGTGTCCACCATACCTACCTACTACATGGTATTGCTCCGCCATTCCAAAGTAAATTGCTTGAGTGCTACCTTTAAAATTTCTATTCTTCATCTTTGCAATATATATCTCATGGGACAAATAGCCTAAAAACTATTGTGGTATTGAATATGTATTTATGCACTTTATCTCTTATTAAGTTGCTTGGTGTGCGATAACCATGTTCCTGGGGACGCCATCAACTACTCTTTGTTGAATATCATGTGAGTTGCTATGCATGTCCGTCTTGTCTGAAGTAAGGGAGATTTACCGCTAGAATGGTTAGAGCATGCATAATGTTAGAGAAGAACATTGGGCAGCTAACTAAAGCCATGATCCATGGTGGAAGTTTCAGTTTTGGACAAATATCCTCAATCTCATATGAGAACATTAATTGTTGCTACATGCTTATGCATTAAAGAGGAGTCCATTATCTGTTGTCTATGTTGTCCCGGTATGGATGTCTAAGTTGAGAATAATCAAAAGCGAGAAATCCAATGCGAGCTTTCTCCTTAGACCTTTGTACAGGCGGCATAGAGGTACCCCTTTGTGACACTTGGTTAAAACATATGCATTGCAATGATAATCCAGGTAATCCGAGCTAATTAGGACAAGGTGCGGGCACTATTAGTATACTATGCATGAGGCTTGCAACTTGTAAGATATAATTTACATAACACATATGCTTTATTACTACCGTTGACAAAATTGTTTCTTGTTTTCAAAACCAAAGCTCTAGCACAAATATAGCAATCAATGCTTCCCTCTGCGAAGGGCCCTTCTTTTACTTTTATATTGAGTCAGTTCACCTATTTCTCTCCATCTCAAGAAGCAAACACTTGTGTGAACTGTGCATTGATTCCTACATACTTGCATATTGCACTTGTTATATTACTTTACATTGAAAATATCCATGAGATATACATGTTACAAGTTGAAAGCAACCGCTGAAACTTTATCTTCCTTTGTGTTGCTTCAATACCTCTACTTTGAATTATTGCTTTATGAGTTAACTCTTATGCAAGACTTATTGATGCTTGTCTTGAAAGTACTATTCATGAAAAGTCTTTGCTATATGATTCATTTGTTTACTCATGTCATTACCATTGTTTTGATCGCTGCATTCATTACATATGCTTACAATAGTATGATCAAGGTTATGATGGCATGTCACTCCAGAAATTATCTTTGTTATCGTTTACACCGCCGGACGAGCAGAAACTAAGCTTGGGGATGCTGATACGTCTCTGATGTATCGATAATTTCTTATGTTCCATGCCACATTATTGATGATATCTACATGTTTTATGCATACTTTATGTCATATTTATGCATTTTCCGGCACTAACCTACTAACGAGATGCCGAAGAGCCAATTGCTGCTTTCTGCTGTTTTTGGTTTCAGAAATCCTAGTAAGGAAATATTCTCGGAATTGAACGAAATCAACGCCCAGGGGCCTATTTTCACACGAAGCTTCCAGAAGACCGAAGGAGAGACGAAGTGGGGCCACGGGGCGCCTCCACACTAGGGCAGCGCGGCCTACAGGGGGCCCGCGCGGCCCTAGCATGTGGGGCCCCCGTGACGCCTCCTGACCTGCCCTTCCGCCTACATATAGTCTTCGTCGCGAAACCCCCAGTACCGAGAGCCACGATACGGAAAACCTTCCAGAGACGCCGCCGCCGCCAATCCCATCTCGGGGGATTCAGGAGATCGCCTCCGGCACCCTGCCGGAGAGGGGAATCATCTCCCGGAGGACTCTTCACCGCCATGGTCGCCTCCAGAGTGATGAGTGAGTAGTTCACCCCTGGACTATGGGTCCATAGCAGTAGCTAGATGGTCGTCTTCTCCTAATTGTGCTTCATTGTCGGGTCTTGTGAGCTGCCTAACATGATCAAGATCATCTATCTCTAATGCTATATGTTGTGTTTGTTGGGATCCGATGGATAGAGAATACTATGTTATGTTGATTATCAATCTATTATCTATGTGTTGTTTATGATCTTGCATGCTCTCCGTTATTAGTAGAGGCTCTGGCCAAGTTTTTACTCTTAACTCCAAGAGGGAGTATTTATGCTCGATAGTGGGTTCATGCCTCCATTAAATGCAGGACGGTGTGAGAAAGTTCTAAGGTTGTGGATGTGCTGTTGCCACTAGGGATAAAACATCGATGCTATGTCCGAGGATGTAGTTATTGATTATATTACGCACCATACTTAATGCAATTGTCTGTTGTTTGCAACTTAATACTGGAAGGGGTTCGGATGATAACCTGAAGGTGGACTTTTTAGGCATAGATGCATGCTGGATAGCTGTCTATGTACTTTGTCGTAATGCCCAACTAAATCTCACAATACTCATCATATCATGTATGTGCATGGTCATGCCCTCTCTATTTGTCAATTGCCCAACTGTAATTTGTTCACCCAACATGCTATTTATCTTATGGGAGAGACACCTCTAGTGAACTGTGGACCCCGGTCCATTCTTTTACATTGAATACAATCTACTGCAATACTTGTTCTACTGTTTTCTGCAAACAATCATCATCCACACTATACATCTAATCCTTTGTTACAGCAAGCCGGTGAGATTGACAACCTCACTGTTACGTTGGGGCAAAGTACTTTGGTTGTGTTGTGCAGGTTCCAAGTTGGCGCTGGAATCCCTGGTGTTGCGCCGCACTACATCTCGCCGCCATCAACCTTCAACGTGCTTCTTGGCTCCTACTGGTTCGATAAACCTTGGTTTCTTACTGAGGGAAAACTTGCCGCTGTACGCATCACACCTTCCTCTTGGGATTCTCAACGGACGCGTGCTGTACGCGTATCAGTAAACTGACTCAACATAAAAGTAGAAGAAAGGCCCTTCGCAGAGGGAAGCATTGATTGCTATATTTGTGCTAGAGCTTTTATTTTGAAAACAAGGAACAATTTTGTCAATGGTAGTAATAAAGCATATGTATTATGTAAATTATATCCTACAAGTTGCAAGCCTCATGCATAGTATACCAATAGTGTCCGCACCTTGTCCTAATTAGCTCGGATTACCTGGATTATCATTGCAATACATATGTTTTAACCAAGTATCACAAAGGGGTACCTCTATGCCGCCTGTACAAAGGTCTAAGGAGAAAGCTCGCATTGGATTTCTCGCTTTTGATTATTCTCAACTTAGACATCCATACCGGGACAACATAGACAACAGATAATGGACTCCTCTTTAATGCATAAGCATTCAGCAACAAATAATATTCTCATAAGAGATTGAGGATTGTTGTCCAAAACTGAAACTTCCACCATGGATCATGGCTTTAGTTAGCGGCCCAATGTTTTTCTCTAACAATATGCATGCTCTAACCATTCAACTCATGGTAAATCGCCCTTACTTCAGACAAGACGAACATGCATAGCAACTCACATGATATTCAACAAAGTGTTGATGGCGTCCCCAGGAAAATGGTTATCGCTCAACAAGCAACTTAATAAGAAATAAGATGCATAAGTACATATTCAATACCACGATAGTTTTTAGGCTATTTGTCCCATGAGCTATATATTGCAAAGACAAAGAATAGAAATTTAAAGGTAGCACTCAAGCAATTTACTTTGGAATGGCGGAGAAATACCATGTAGTAGGTAGGTATGGTGGACACAAGTGGCATAGTGTTTGGCTCAAGGATTTTGGATGCATGAGAAGTAATCCCTCTCAATACAAGGATTAGGCTAGCAAGGTTATTTGAAGCAAACTCAAGTATGAACCGATACAGCAAAACTCACATAAAAGAAATATTGCAAGCATTATAAGACTCTATACCGTCTTCCTTGTTGTTCGACCCTTACTAGAAAATATCTAGACCTTAGAGAGACCAATCATGCAAACCAAATTTTAGCAAGCTCTATGTATTTCTTCACTAATAAGTGCAAAGTATATGATGCAAGAGCTTAAACATGAGCACAACAATTTCCAAGTATCACATTATCCAAGACATTATACCATTTACCACATGTAGCATTTCCCGTTTCCAACCATATAACAATTTAACGAAGCAGTTCAACCTTCACCATGAACATTATGAGTAAAGCTAAGGACATATTTGTCCATATGCAACAGCGGAGCGTGTCTCTCTCCCACACAATGAATGCTAGGATCCATTTTATTCAAACAAAACAAAAATAAAAACAAATAGACGCTCCAAGTAAAGCACATAAGATGTGATGGAATAAAAATATAATTTCACTAGAGGAACCTGATAATGTTGTCGATGAAGAAGGGGATGCCTTGGGAATCCCCAAGCTTAGATGCTTGAGTCTTCTTGAAATATGCCGGGATGAACCACCGGGGCATCCCCAAGCTTAGAGCTTTCACTCTCCTTGATCATATTGTATCATCCTCCTCTCTTGATCCTTGAAAACTTCCTCCACAACAAACTCAAAACAACTCATTAGAGGGTTAGTGCATAATCAAAATTCACATGTTCAGAGGTGACATAATCATTCTTAACACTTCTGGACATTGCACAAAGCTACTGAAACTTAATGGAATAAAGAAATCCATCAAGCATAGCAAAACAGGCAATGTGAAATAAAAGGCAGAATCTGTTAAAACAGAACAGTCCGTAAAGACGAATTTTTTATGTGCACCAGACTTGCTTAGATGAAAATGCTCAAATTGAATGAAAGTTGCGTACATATCTGAGGATCACTCACGTAAATTGGCAGAATTTTCTGAGTTACCTACAGAGGCTACTGCTCAAATTCGTGACAACAAGAAATCTGTTTCTGCGCAGCAATTCAATTCTAGTATGAACCTTACTATCAAAGACTTTACTTGGCACAACAATGCAACAAAATTAAGATAAGGAGAAGTTTCTACAGTAGTAACAACTTCCAAGACTCAAATATAAAACAAAAGTGCAGAAGTAAAATAATGGGTTGTCTCCCATAAGCGCTTTTCTTTAACGCCTTTCAGCTAGGCGCAGAAAGTGTGTATCAAGTGTTATCAAGAGATGATGCATCAACAACGGGGTTTGGAGTTTTCTCAACCATGCATTGTATTTTGTATATGTAAGTTTCAGAGGCTCCATTTTCATTAGTCTTAGGCTTGCTATTCTCATCAAACAAATTTTCAGGGACAAGCCAAGCATAATTATTTTCTAGAGCTTCATGTATTCCTAGGAGCTTACTAGGTATCGGTACTTTAATCTCCCCACCATCATTAACATTATAAGTGTACCTTATTCTATCCATGTCCATCTTTTCAAGTGTTCTTTTAAAATCAGTGAACAAACCAAGCCTCTTATGGTTAATGAAAACTTTTCTAGCTTCTTCAGCTACATCTTTAAATTCTCTAACAAGGACTTTTAAAACAAAATCTCTCTTTTCTCCCCTCTCCATATCAGAAAGTGTAAGAAACATGTGTTGTATCATGGGGTTGAGACTAATAAACCTAGTTTCCAATATGTGTACTAAACAGGCAGAAGCACTTTCATAAGTAGGAGCAGCTTTTAATAATGGTACATCTTCAAAATCTTCATCCATGCTAACATGGGTGAAAAATGCTTCTATATTATCTCTTCCAATTATAGACCCTTCTCCTACATATATATCTTTTAGAATAAACTTAGGAGGAAACATGATGAAATAAGCAAAAGCAAATAAACTAAATGCAAGTAACTAATTTTTTGTGTTTTTAATATGGAGAACGCAAACAAGATAGTAAATAAAGTAAAGCTAGCAACTAATTTTTTTTGTATTTTTGATATAGTGCAGCAAACAAAGTAGTAAATAAAGTAAAGCAAGACAAAAACAAAATAAAGAGATTGGAAGTGGAGACTCCCCTTGTAGCGTGTCTTGATCTCCCCGGCAACGGCGCCAGAAAAAGTGTTGCTGGCGTGTAGTTGACGTGGGAGTTAGAAATCTTTGTGGTGTAAATTTTCTTCAGATCCCCGGCAACGGCGCCAGAAAAAGTGCTTGATACGCGTACAACACGCGTCCGTTGGGAACCCCAAGAGGAAGGTGTGATACGTACAGCGGCAAGTTTTTCCTCAGTAAGAAACCAAGGTTTATCGAACCAGTAGGAGCCAAGAAGCACGTTGAAGGTTGATGGCGGCGAAGTGTAGTGCGGCGCAACACCAGGGATTCCGGCGCCAACGTGGAACCTGCACAACACAACCAAATTACTTTGCCCCAACGTGACAGTGAGGTTGTCAATCTCACCGGCTTGCTGTAACAAAGGATTAGATGTATAGTGTGGATGATGATGTTTGCAGAAAACAGTAGAACGAGTATTGCAGTAGATTGTATTCGATGTAAAGAATGGACCGGGGTCCACAGTTCACTAGTGGTGTCTCTCCCATAAGATAAATAGCATGTTGGGTGAACAAATTACAGTTGGGCAATTGACAAATAAAGAGGGCATGACCATGCACATACATGTTATGATGAGTAGTGTGAGATTTAATTGGGCATTACGACAAAGTACATAGACCGCTATCCAGCATGCATCTATGCCTAAAAAGTCCACCTTCAGGTTATCATCCGAACCCCCTCCAGTATTAAGTTGCAAACAACAGACAATTGCATTAAGTATGGTGCGTAATGTAATCAACAAATACATCCTTAGACATAGCATTGATGTTTTATCCCTAGTGGCAACAGCACATCCACAACCTTAGAACTTTCTGTCCTTTGTCCTGCATTTAATGGTGGCATGAACTCACTATCGAGCATAAATACTCCCTCTTGGAGTTACAAGTAACGACTTGGCCAGAGCCTCTACTAATAACGGAGAGCATGCAAGATCATAAACAACACATAGATAATAGATTGATGATCAACATAGCATAGTATTCATTATTCATCGGATCCCAACAAACGCAACATGTAGCATTACAAATAGATGATCTTGATCATGTTAGGCAGCTCACAAGATCTAACAATGATAGCACAATTAGGAGAAGACGACCATCTAGCTACTGCTATGGACCCATAGTCCAGGGGTGAACTACTCACACATCACTCCGGAGGCGACCATGGCGGTGAAGAGTCCTCCGGGAGATGATTCCCCTCTCCGGCAGGGTGCCGGAGGCGATCTCCTGAATCCCCCGAGATGGGATTGGCGGTGGCGACGTCTCTGGAAGGTTTTCCGTATCGTGGCTCTCGGTACTGGGGTATTCGCGACGAAGACTTTAAGTAGGCGGAATGGCGGAGTCGGAGGGCTGACGAGGGGGCCACACGCTAGGGCCGCGCGGGTCCCCCCTTGGGCCACGCCGCCCTAGTGTGGCGTCGCCTCGCCGCCCCACTTCGTTTCCCTTTCGGACTTCTGGAAGCTTCGTGGAAAAATAAGATCCTAGGCGTTGATTTCGTCCAATTCCGAGAATATTTCCTTACTAGGATTTCTGAAACCAAAAACAGCAGAAAACAGCAACTGGCTCTTCGGCATCTCGTTAATAGGTTAGTGCCGGAAAATGCATAAATATGACATAAAGTATGTATAAAACATGTGTGTATCATCAATAAAGTGTTGGAGATATGCCCAAGAGGCAATAATAAAATGGTTATTATAATATCTTTGAGTTTATGATAATGTTTACATACCATGCTATAATTGTATTAACCGAAACATTGATACATGTGTGTTATGTGAACAACAAGGAGTCCCTAGTAAGCCTCTTGTATAACTAGCTTGTTGATTAATAGATGATCATCGTTTCATGATCATGAACATTGGATGTTATTAATGACAAGGTTGTGTCATTATCTGAATGATATAATGGACACACCCAATTAAGCGTAGCATAAGATCACGTCATTAAGTTATTTGCTATAAGCTTTCGATACATAGTTACCTAGTCCTTATGACCATGAGATCATATAAATCATTTATACCGGAAAGGTACTTTGATTACATCAAACGCCACTGCGTAAATGGGTGGTTATAAAGGTGGGATTAAGTATCCGGAAAGTATGAGTTGAGGCATATGGATCAACAGTGGGATTTGTCCATCCCGATGACGGATAGATATACTCTGGGCCCTCTTGGTGGAATGTCGTCTAATGTCTTGCAAGCATATGAATAAGTTCATAAGAGACCACATACCACGGTACGAGTAAAGAGTACTTGTCAGGAGACGAGGTTGAACAAGGTATAGAGTGATACTGATGATTGATGTCTACTTCCCCCTCCTTTTCCTGTAGACAGTGTTGGGCCTCCAAGAGCAGAGGTTTGTAGAACAGCAGCAAGTTTTCCCTTAAGTGGATCACCCAAGGTTTATCGAACTCAGGGAGGAAGAGGTCAAAGATATCCCTCTTATGCAACCCTGCAACCACAAAGCAAGAAGTCTCTTGTGTCCCCAACACACCTAATAGGTGCACTAGTTCGGCGAAGAGATAGTGAAATACAGGTGGTATGAATATATATGAGCAGTAGCAACGGTGCCAGAAAATAGCTTGCTGGCGTGTAGTTGGTGGTGGTAGTATTGCAGCAGTAGTAACACGGTAAAACAGTAAACAAGCAGCGATAGCAGTATTTAGGAACAAGGCCTAGGGATTACACTTTCACTAGTGGACACTCTCAACATTGATCACATAACAGAATAGATAAATGCATACTCTACACTTTTGTTGGATGATGAACACATTGCGTAGGATTACACGAACCCTCAATGCCGGAGTTAACAAGCTCCACAATTAATGTTCATATTTTGGTAACCTTATAGTGCAAGATAGATCAACATAACCAAATAGATCACATCAATACCATCATAGTAATAGTTAACTTCACAATCCATAAGAGATCACGATCATAAACTAAGCCAAGAACTACATGATGCACACCCTGTCCACTTTACACCATGCAGGAGGAATAGAATACTTTAATAACATCACTAGAGTAGCACATAGATGAATTGTGATACAAAACTCATATGAATCTCAATCATGTAAAGCAGCTCATGAGATCATTGTATTGAAGTACATGGAGAGAGATTAACCACATAGCTACCGGTACAGCCCCGAGCCTCGATGGAGAACTACTCCCTCCTCATGGGAGCAGCAGCGGTGATGAAGATGGCGGTGGAGATGGCAGCGGTGTCGATGGAGAAGCCTTCCGGGGGCACTTCCCCGCTCCGGCAGCGTGCCGGAACAGAGATCCTGTCCCCCAGATCTTGGCGTCGCGATGGCGGCGGCTCTGGAAGGTTTTTGTGGTTTTCGTCGAACGTCTCGGGGTTTCGATCCGGGGCTTTATATAGGCGAAGAGGCGGCGCGAAGGGCTGACGGGGGCCAAACTATAGGGCGGCGCGGCCCCTACGGCCGCGCCGGCCTGTAGTTTGGTGGGCCTGTGGCCCCCTCGACCTCTCTCGTGTGTTACGGATGCTTAGGGATTCTAAGATCTTTGGCGTTGATTTCGTCCGATTCCGAGAATATTTCGTTACTAGGATTTCTGAAACCAAAAACAGCAGAAAACAGGAACTGGCACTTCGGCATCTTGTTAATAGGTTAGTTCCAGAAAATGCACGAATATGACATAAAGTGTGCATAAAACATGTAGATAACATCAATAATGTGGCATGGAACATAAGAAATTATCGATACGTCGGAGACGCATCAGCATCCCCAAGCTTAGTTCTGCTCGTCCCGAGCAGGTAAAACGATAACACAGATAATTTCTGGAGTGACATGCCATCATAAACTTGATCATACTATTTGTAAAGCATATGTAGTGAATGCAGCGATCAAAACAATGTATATGACATGAGTAAACAAGTGAATCATAAAGCAAAGACTTTTCATGAATAGCACTTCAAGACAAGCATCAATAAGTCTCGCATAAGAGTTAACTCATAAAGCAATAATTCAAAGTAAAGGCATTGAAGCAACACAAAGGAAGATTAAGTTTCAGCGGTTGCTTTCAACTTGTAACATGTATATCTCATGGATATTGTCAACATAGAGTAACATAATAAGTGCAATAAGCAAGTATGTAGGAATCAATGCACAGTTCACACAAGTGTTTGCTTCTTGAGGTGGAGAGAAATAGGTGAACTGACTCAACATTGAAAAGTAGAAGAATGGTCCTCCATAGAGGAAAAGCATCGATTGCTATATTTGTGCTAGAGCTTTGATTTTAAAAACATGAAACAATTTTGTCAACGGTAGTAATAAAGCATATGCATCATGTAAATTATATCTTATAAGTTGCAAGCCTCATGCATAGTGTACTAATAGTGCCCGCACCTTGTCCTAATTAGCTTGGACTACTGGATCATCACAATGCACATGTTTTAACCAAGTGTCACAAAGGGGTACCTCTATGCCGCCTGTACAAAGGTCTAAGGAGAAAGCTCGCATTGGATTTCTCGCTATTGATTATTCTCAACTTAGACATCCATACCGGGACAACATAGACAACAGATAATGGACTCCTCTTTTATGCATAAGCATGTAACAACAATTAATAATTTTCTCATATGAGATTGAGGATATATGTCCAAAACTGAAACTTCCACCATGGATCATGGCTTTAGTTAGCGGCCCAATGTTCTTCTCTAACAATATGCATGCTTAACCATAGGGTGGTAGATCTCTCTTACTTCAGACAAGACGGACATGCATAGCAACTCACATGAAATTCAACAATGAATAGTTGATGGCGTCCCCAGTGAACATGGTTATCGCACAACAAGCAACTTAATAAGAGATAAAGTGCATAATTACATATTCAATACCACAATAGTTTTTAAGCTATTTGTCCCATGAGCTATATATTGCAAAGGTGAATGATGGAATTTTAAAGGTAGCACTCAAGCAATTTACTTTGGAATGGCAGAAAATACCATGTAGTAGGTAGGTATGGTGGACACAAATGGCATAGTGGTTGGCTAAAGTATTTTGGATGCATGAGAAGTATTCCCTCTCGATACAAGGTTTAGGCTAGCAAGGTTATTTGAAACAAACACAAGGATGAACCGGTGCAGCAAAACTCACATAAAAGACATATTGTAAACATTATAAGACTCTACACCGTCTTCCTTGTTGTTCAAACTCAATACTAGAAATTATCTAGACCTTAGAGAGACCAATTATGCAAACCAAATTTTAGCAAGCTCTATGTATTTCTTCATTAATGGGTGCAAAGTATATGATGCAAGAGCTTAAACATGAGCACAACAATTGCCAAGTATCACATTATCCAAGACATTATAGCAATTACTACATGTATCATTTTCCAATTCCAACCATATAACAATTTAACGAAGAAGAAACTTCGCCATGAATACTAAAAGCTAAGAACACATGTGTTCATACGAACCAGCGGAGCGTGTCTCTCTCCCACACAAAGAATGCTAGGATCCAGTTTATTCAAACAAAACAAAAATAAAAGCATACAGACGCTCCAAGTAAAGCACATAAGATGTGACCGAATAAAAATATAGTTTCAAGAGAAGGAACCTGATAATTTGTCGATGAAGAAGGGGATGCCCAAGGCATCCCCAAGCTTAGACGCTTGAGTCTTCTTGAAATATGCAGGGATGAACCACCGGGGCATCCCCAAGCTTAGAGCTTTCACTCTTCTTGATCATAGTATATCATCCTCCTTTCTTGACCCTTGAAAACTTCCTCCACACCAAACTCGAAACAACTCATTAGAGGGTTAGTGCACAATAAAAATTAACATATTCAGAGGTGACACAATCATTCTTAACACTTCTGGGCATTGCATAATGCTACTGGACATTAGTGGATCAAAGAAATTCATCCAACATAGCAAAAGAGGCAATGCGAAATAAAAGGCAGAATCTGTCAAAACAGAACAGTTCGTATTGACGAATTTTAAAATGGCGCCAGACTTGCTCAAATGAAAATGCTCAAATTGAATGAAAGTTGCGTACATATCTGAGGATCATGCACGTAAATTGGCTTAATTTTCTGAGCTACCTACAGGGAGGTGGACCCAGATTCGTGACAGCAAAGAAATCTGGAACTGCGCAGTAATCCAAATCTAGTACTTACTTTACTATCAAAGACTTTACTTGGCACAACAAAACACAAAACTAAGATAAGGAGAGGTTGCTACAGTAGTAAACAACTTCCAAGACACAAATATAAAACAAAGTACTGTAGCAAAATAACACATGGGTTATCTCCCAAGAAGTTCTTTCTTTATAGCCATTAAGATGGGCTCAGCAGTTTTAATGATGCACTCATAAGAAATAGTATTTGAAGCAAAAGAGAGCATCAAGAGGCAAATTCAAAACACATTTAAGTCTAACATGCTTCCTATGCAAAGGAATCTTGTAAATAAACAAGTTCATGAAGAGCAAAGTAACAAGCATAGGAAGATAAAACAAGTGTAGCTTCAAAAATTTCAGCACATAGAGAGGTGTTTTAGTAACATGAAAATTTCTACAACCATATTTTCCTCTCTCATAATAACTTTCAGTAGCAACATTAGCAAACTCAACAATATAACTATCACATAAAGCATTCTTATCATGAGTCTCATGCATAAAATTATTACTCTCCACATAGGCATACTCAATTTTATTAGTTGTAGTGGGAGCAAATTCAACAAAGTAGCTATCATTATTATTCTCATCAAGTGTAGGAGGCATAGTATAATCACAACAAAATTTACTCTCCATAGTAGGTGGCACCAAAAGACCACTATCATTATAATCATCATAAATAGGAGGCAAAGTATCATCAAAGAAAATTTTCTCCTCAATGCTTGGGGGACTAAAAATATCATGCTCATCAAAGCCAGCTTCCCCAAGCTTAGAATTTTCCATATCATTAGCAACAATGGTGTTCAAAGCATTCATACTAATATCATTGCTACTAGCATGCAAATAAGATTCCATGGGTTTTTTAATTTTCGCATTAAACCATTCATGTCTTGACTCAGGAAATAGAATAAAAAGCTCACAGATGTTGTCCATTATGCCTTACTAGTGTAAACAAGAAACAAAAAGATGCAATTGCAGGATCTAAAGGAAATAGCTTCGAGCACAAACACAATGGCGCCAGAAAAGTACTTTACCTGGAACCGGAGTATGAGTGCCTTTTACCTTTCCTCCCCGGCAACGGCGCCAGAAAAGTGCTTGATGTCTACTTCCCCCTCCTTTTCCTGTAGACAGTGTTGGGCCTCCAAGAGCAGAGGTTTGTAGAACAGCAGCAAGTTTTCCCTTAAGTGGATCACCCAAGGTTTATCGAACTCAGGGAGGAAGAGGTCAAAGATATCCCTCTTATGCAACCCTGCAACCACAAAGCAAGAAGTCTCTTGTGTCCCCAACACACCTAATAGGTGCACTAGTTCGGCGAAGAGATAGTGAAATACAGGTGGTATGAATATATATGAGCAGTAGCAACGGTGCCAGAAAATAGCTTGCTGGCGTGTAGTTGGTGGTGGTAGTATTGCAGCAGTAGTAACACAGTAAAACAGTAAACAAGCAGCGATAGCAGTATTTAGGAACAAGGCCTAGGGATTACACTTTCACTAGTGGACACTCTCAACATTGATCACATAACAGAATAGATAAATGCATACTCTACACTTTTGTTGGATGATGAACACATTGCGTAGGATTACACGAACCCTCAATGCCGGAGTTAACAAGCTCCACAATTAATGTTCATATTTTGGTAACCTTATAGTGCAAGATAGATCAACATAACCAAATAGATCACATCAATACCATCATAGTAATAGTTAACTTCACAATCCATAAGAGATCACGATCATAAACTAAGCCAAGAACTACATGATGCACACCCTGTCCACTTTACACCATGCAGGAGGAATAGAATACTTTAATAACATCACTAGAGTAGCACATAGATGAATTGTGATACAAAACTCATATGAATCTCAATCATGTAAAGCAGCTCATGAGATCATTGTATTGAAGTACATGGAGAGAGATTAACCACATAGCTACCGGTACAGCCCCGAGCCTCGATGGAGAACTACTCCCTCCTCATGGGAGCAGCAGCGGTGATGAAGATGGCGGTGGAGATGGCAGCGGTGTCGATGGAGAAGCCTTCCGGGGGCACTTCCCCGCTCCGGCAGCGTGCCGGAACAGAGATCCTGTCCCCCAGATCTTGGCGTCGCGATGGCGGCGGCTCTGGAAGGTTTTTGTGGTTTTCGTCGAACGTCTCAGGGTTTCTGATCCAGGGGCTTTATATAGGCGAAGAGGCGGCGCAGAAGGGCTGACAGGGGGGCCAAACTATAGGGCGGCGCGGCCCCCCTCTGGCCGCGCCAGCCTGTAGTTTGGTGGGCCTGTGGCCCCCCTCTGACCTCTCTGGTGTGTTCTGGATGCTTCCGGGGATTCTAAGATCTTTGGCGTTGATTTCGTCCGATTCCGAGAATATTTCGTTACTAGGATTTCTGAAACCAAAAACAGCAGAAAACGAGAAGCGGCACTTCGGCATCTTGTTAATAGGTTAGTTCCAGAAAATGCACGAATATGACATAAAGTGTGCATAAAACATGTAGATAACATCAATAATGTGGCATGGAACATAAGAAATTATCGATACGTCGGAGACGTATCAATGATCAAACCTCGGACAAGTAAAATATCGCGTGACAAAGGGAATTGGTATCGTATGTGAATGGTTCAATCGATCACTGAAGTCATCATTGAATATGTGGGAGTCATTATGGATCTCCAGATCCCGCTATTGGTTATTGGTCGGAGTGAGTACTCAACCATGTCCACATAGTTCGCGAACCGTAGGGTGACACACTTAAGGTTTGATGTTGAAATGGTAGAACTTGAATATGGAATGGAGTTCGAATATTTGTTCGGAGTCCCGGATGAGATCCCGGACATCACGAGGAGTTCCGGAATGATCCGGAGAATAAGATTCATATATAGGAAGTCATATTCCAAGTTTGGAAATGATCCGGTGCATTTATGGCAGGTTCTAGAAGGTTCTAGAAAAGTCCGGAAGAAATCACCATGGAAAGTAGAGTCCCGGAGAGACTCCACCTTGCATGGCCAGCCAACCCTAAAGGGGAGGAGTCCAAGGTGGACTCCCCAAGGGTGGCCGGCCAACCCCCCTCATGGAAGGGGGGAATCCCACCCCAAGTGGGATTCCCACCTTGGGTAGGTTTCCCTACACATGGAAGGTTTTTGGTTCGGGTCTTATTCGAAGACTTGTAGTCCAACACTTGGGGCTTCCACCTATATAATTAGGGGCATAGGAGAGGGGGCTGACCACCACAAGCCCATAGCTTGGCCGCACCTCTAGGTGGCCGGCCACCCCCTCTCCCAAACCCTAGCCGCCCCCTCTCTCCTCCTCTTCTCCCGCACACTTAGCGAAGCTCCGCCGGAGATCTCCACCGCCACCGCCACCACGCCGTCGTGCTGCCGGATTCAAGGAGGAGCTACTACTTCCGCTGCCCGCTGGAATAGGGAGAAGGACGTCGTCTTCATCAACACCGAACGTGTGACCGAGTACCGAGGTGCTGCCCGATTGTGGCACCGTGATCAAGATCTTCTACGCGCTTTTGCAAGCGGCAAGTGATCGTCTACCGCAGCAATAAGAGCCTACTCTTACAGGCTTTGGAAATCTTCAAGGGTTAGTCTTGATCATCCCCTCGTTGCTCCCGTCTTCTAGATTGCATCTTGGCTTGGATTGCGTTCTCGCGGTAGGAAATTTTTTGTTTTCTATGCAACGAATCCCTACAGTGGTATCAGAGCCGTGTCTATGCATAGATGGTTGCACGAGTAGAACACAATGGTTTTGTGGGCGTTGATGCTCTTGTTGTCTTTAGTTTGAGTACTTTGCATCTTAGTGGCTGATGACCCACAAGTATAGGGGGTGTATCGTAGTATCTTCGATAAGTAAGAATGTCGATCCCAACGAGGAGCAGAAGGTGTTGACAAGCAGTTTTGATGAAGGATTCACTGTAAATGCTCACATACAAGTATTCAGGGGGTTTTGATGTAACAGTTGAATAAAGTACGAGTAAGTAAAGTGCGAGAGTAACAATTGCAGCGAGTGGCCCAATCCTTTTTAGCACAAAGGACAAGCCGGTTTGTTTACTTATAATGACCAAACGTTCTCGAGGACACACGGGATTTTAGTCTAGTGCTTTCGCTACATACGGCTAAATAATCTTCATTGTTATGATAAGTGTTGTGTGGGTGAACCTATGCTAATGTACCGCCCTTCCTAGGACTAATACATACTTGTGATTATACCCCTTGCAAGCATCCGCAACTACAAGAAAGTAATTAAGAATAAATCTAACCACAGCCTTAAACTCTGAGATCCTGCGATCCCTCCTGCATCGATATACCAACGGGGGTTTAGGTTTCTGTCACTCCGGCAACCCCGCAATTGGCAAACGAGTACAAGATGCATTCCCCTAGGCCCATAAATGGTGAAGTATCATGTAGTCGACGTTCACATGACACCACTAGAAGAATAACACCACAACTTAAATATCATACCATTGAATATTACTCAACCATAGTTCACTACTAACATTTAGACTTCACCCATGTCCTCAAGAACTAAACGAACTACTCACGAGACATCATATGGAACATGATCAGAGGTGATATGATGATGAATAACAATCTGAACATAAACTTGGTTCAATGGTTTCACTCAATAGCATCAACAACAAGTAGAAATAGATACCGGGAGAGTTTCCCCTATCAAACAATCAAGATCAAACCCAAATTGCTACGGCGGTGACGAGGTGCTGCGGTGGAGACGGCGGTGATGATGGTGGAGATGATGATGATGATGATGGAGATGATGTCCAGCTCGATGTCGGTGACGATGGCGTCGATTTCCCCCTCCGGGAGGGAATTTCCCCGGCGGATTCCTGCCCGCCGGAGAGCTCTTTTCTCTCTGGTGTTCTCCGCCCCGCAGAGGCGGCTGTAACTCTTCGCGAGGTACCCTCTGTGGCTTAGGTTTTCGGGACGAAGGGTTTCGCGAAGAAAAGGAGGCGAAAGGGGCTGTGGGGCCCCCACACCACCTGGTGGCGCGGCCAGGCCATGGGCCGCGCCGCCCTGTGGTTTGGCCCCACCTCGGGCCTTCTCAGCTCCTCCTTCTGGCTTCCTTCGTCATCTTGAAAAATAGGATTTTTGGTATAATTTCCTTCCACAGTTGATCTTCCGAAATATTGCGTTCTGACGGTGCTTTTTCCAGCAGAATCCTGGCTCCGGTGCTTGATCCTCCAATAATGATGAAACATGCAAAATAGATGAAATAACATAAGTATTGTATCCAAATATGAAATATATCAATGAATAACAGCAAATTATGATATAAAATAGTGATGCAAATTGGACGTATCAACTCCCCCCAAGCTTAGACTTCGCTTGTCCCCAAGCGAAACTGAACTCAGTAAACAGGACCACATGTTTATGGAGTGAATAGTCGATGAATAAAATACAGACAAGAAGCATCATATACATTCACACAAGACATTATAGTAAACAACTTCCTCATATAACTCAACTTGAAACAAGTATAAAGTAATCATAAATAAAGGTGCATAAGAAATCATAATTGGTGATGGCAAACTTCGTTCTTGGTCAAAGAACAATTAACAGATTATACTTATCTCATTGAGCAGCGCTCTCATGGTAAAGTTTATAAGGCACAACTTGCATGCTAAATCTTAATGGTCTCCTCATGATCATTGATACTTGCAAAGCTATATTCATTCAGATAAAACTTGTACTAAACAAGGAAGAATAAAAACATGATGAAGTAAATCACAATATAATGATTTGATCACAACTACTCAAATGCTTGCTCAAGATGGAGGGAAATAGGTTTACTGACTCAACATAAAGTAAAAGACAGGCCCTTCGCAGAGGGAAGCAGTGATTAAATCATGTGCTAGAGCTTTTTCAGTTTTGAAATCATATAGAGATAATAAAAGTAACATGTTGAGAGGTGTTTGTTGTTGTCAATGACTGGTAGCGGGTACTCTAACCCCCTTGCCAGACAACCTTCAAAGAGCGGCTCCCATTTTATTTCTATTTTGTGTGGCACTCCTTCCAACCTTTCTTTCACAAACCATGGCTAACTGAATCCTCGGGTGCCTGCCAACAATCTCATACCATGAAGGAGTGCCTTTTTATTTTAGTTTTATTATGATGACACTCCCCCCAACCTTTGCTTACACAAGCCATGGCTAACCGAATCCTTCGGGTGCCGTCCATCAATCACATACCATGGAGGAGTGTCTAATTAGTTTAATTAGTTTGGGACTGGGAATCCCATTGCCAGCTCTTTTTGCAAAATTATTGGATAAGCGGATGAAGCCACTAGTCCATTGGTGAAAGTTGCCCAACAAGATTGAAAGATAAAACACCACATATTTCCTCATGAGATATGAAACATTGACACAAATAAGAGATACTAAATTTTGAATTGTTTAAAGATAGCACATGAAATATTTACTTGGAATGGCAGAAAATACCATGTAGTAGGTAGGTATGGTGGACACAAATGACATAGGTTTGGGTTAAGATTTGGATGCACGAGAAGTATTCCCTCTCAGTACAAGTCTTTGGCTAGCAAGGCTAATTAGCAAGCATAAGAGTTGAAGGAAACAAACAAATATACATGTGATAGAAACAATCATGCATCTTCCTTGTAAGCACAAACAATTTTAACTTCAGAATCATAAGCTATGAGCTAACAAGAAAGAAAGACAATGAAACAACTACATGTATTTCTCTTTTCTACTTAAACCTCAAAGTGTTGTTGCTATTGACCAATGCTAAGTTTGCCAAAACCAAATAGATTTATTCAATGCTCCCAAAGTGATACCAATACTAACAACAAGGTAAATCATATAATAGAAATTGCAAACTAAAATAAGATGTGCAATATGTAAACGATAAGACTTCTCATTAATATTTCATAACGATAACTCACACCAAGGGATACATAGATAACCAGCTAAAGGAGAGATACTTCCAAACTGCAACCCATCTTATATGATAACTTCCCTATTCATGATATGACACTACTTGACAATCAAAAGTAAAAGATAGTGATGATGTGATACCGCGGCACTCCCCCAAGCTTGGAACAAACCAAGGGGATGCCAATACCGATGATGAATTACTCCTTTGGCGATGGTGGTGATGAATTCCTCCCGCGCTTCTTACAGATCTCCTTCAACTTCAGTTTCTCAGCTTGGCAATTCTGCACTAAGACTCGAAGATATTCATTATTATCTGAAGTCGGCGATGATGACCTTGTGATGTGAATCGAATGGTATTCCAGTATTCTTCGGAGATGACAATTCTCCTCCTGGAGTATCTCCACTTCTCTTCTCAGAGCCCGATATTGATCACAAAACTCATCGGTAGTCCGTAGAGCTTCTTCCAACACAGGGAAGGAGTCGAGGCTAAGAGCGGGTGGTAAAGGTCCCTGCAAGTTATGAGAAAAAGAACGTCGAGTGTCGACAGATCCCACCAAGATTTGCTTGCTCCCAATGGCTTGTTGCTCTTGTCTTGATGGCACCCTCTTCACTTCTTCCTCCGAAAGCCCCTTGCCCTTGTTGTTGGAGGCCATGGTGCTTCTAGACCGAAAACAGATCCTGGCAGAAACAACTCGAAACAAAACACGTCGAGAAAACGATATACGAACCTCCAGGGGTCCGGGGGATTATATAGCAAAAAATTTCTCGACATAAGGAAAGTACCAGATCGAACCAGAGTCGGAAAGGGGCGACGAGGCGGCCAGACCATAGGTCGGCGCGGGCCCAGGTCAGGCCGCGCCGGCCTATGGTGGCACGCCCTCGTGCGTCCTTTCCACTCCGTTTCGAACTCGTAATTTTTCATATTTTCCAAAAACAGCAAAAATATTGTTCGGAAAGTAAATTGCGAACTTTTCATTACCAAGATCAAGTTACCTATTCAAAGTCGAGTTACGCGGATTTGTCAATTTGTCCTTTAATGAAAGCCTCCGGTGTTTCCACTTGAATAATATCAACATCAACATTATAAGAATCTCCCAAGATATAATGCTTGAGTCTTTGTCCATTCACCACTTGCGTGGCATTGCCTTGGAGAGAGCTAATTTTGATTGCTCCTGAACGATACACCTCCTCAACAACATATGGTCCTTCCCATTTCGAGAGTAACTTCCCTGCAAAGAGTCTGAGACGAGACCGATACAATAGGACTTTATCCCCAACATTAAACTCTCTTTTGATGATCCTTCTATCATGCCATTTCTTAACTTTCTCTTTAAAGAGTTTAGCATTTTCATAAGCTTCACTTCTCCATTCATCTAGAGAACTTAATTGCAACAACCTCTTATCACCAGCTAGTTTAGGATCTTTATTTAATTCTCTAACTGCCCAATAAGCTTTGTGCTCTAGTTCTAAAGGTAAATGACAAGCTTTCCCATAAACCATTTTATAAGGTGACATTCCCATGGGATTTTTATAAGCAGTTCTATAAGCCCATAGTGCATCCTTCAATTTACTAGCCCAATTCTTTCTAGTTTTATTAACGGTCTTTCCCAAAATAGATTTAATCTCTCTATTTGATAATTCTACTTGACCACTAGTTTGAGGATGATAAGCGGAAGCAATTCTATGATTAATACCATACCTAGCAAGAGTTTTTCTAAAACCTCCATGAATAAAATGAGAACCTCCATCAGTCATAATATATCTAGGCACTCCAAATCTAGGAAAAATAATGTCTAAAAGCATTCTTAAAGAGGTCTCACCATCAGCACTTTTTGTAGGTATGGCTTCCACCCATTTAGTAACATAATCAACAGCATCAAGTATATGAGTATTACCTTCTGAAGACGGAAAAGGTCCCATGAAGTCAAATCCCCAACAATCAAATGGTTCAATAACAAGAGTATAATTCATAGGCATTTCATTACGTCTGGAGATATTACCAACCCTTTGGCATTCATCACAAGATAAAATAAACTTTCTCGCATCCTTGAAGAGAGTTGGCCAATAAAAACCTGATTGTAGAACCTTTTGCGCGGTTCTTTCTCCGGCGTGATGTCCTCCATAAACACTACCATGACATTTACTCAATATCTCTTGTTGTTCATATTCGGGAACACACCTTCGCAGAATACCATCCACTCCTTCTTTATATAAGTGTGGGTCATCCCAGAAATAATGCCTCAAGTCATAAAAGAATTTCCTCCTTTGCTGAGCTGAAAAGGTTGGAGGCAAGTACTTGGAAACAATAAAGTTAGCATAATCAGCATACCAAGGACTGTCTCGCGAGCTCACCTTTATTACAGCCAATTGTTCATTTGGAAAACTATCATTAACAGGAACAGGATCATAAGCAATATTTTCCAATCTAGACAAATTATCAGCAACGGGATTATCAGCACCTTTCCTATCTACAATATGTAAATCAAATTCTTGCAAAAGAAGTGCCCATCTAATAAGCCTCGGCTTAGCATCTTTCTTTGTCATAAGGTATCTAATTGCAGCATGATCAGTATGAATCGTAACTTTTGAATCAACAATATAAGATCTAAATTTATCACAAGCAAAGACTACAGCTAATAAATCTTTTTCAGTTGTAGCATAATTTCTTTGAGCAGCATCAAGAGTTTTACTAGCATAATGAATAACATTCAGTTTTTTATCTACTCGCTGTCCAAGAACAGCGCCTACAGCAAAATCACTAGCATCACACATAATTTCAAAAGGTAAATTCCAATCAGGAGGTTCAACTACAGGAGCAGTTGTTAAGGCTTTCTTTAGAGTTTCAAAAGCTTCCTTACAATCATCATCAAAAACAAAAGGTACGTCTTTTTGAAGAAGATTAGTAAGAGGCTTTGAAATCTTGGAGAAATCTTTAATAAATCTCCTATAAAACCCAGCATGACCAAGAACACTACGAATACCTTTAACATCCCTCGGATAGGGCATCTTCTCAATTGCTTCAACTTTAGCTCTATCAACTTCAATACCTCTCTCAGAAATTTTATGTCCCAATACAATTCCTTCATTAACCATAAAGTGGCATTTCTCCCAATTAAGAACAAGGTTAGTTTCTTCACATCTCTGCAAAACTTTATCAAGGTTTCGCAAGCAACTATCAAAAGAATTCCCGTAGACGGAAAAATCATCCATGAATACCTCTACAATACTCTCGCAAAAACCATGAAAAATAGCAGACATGCATCTTTGAAAAGTAGCAGGAGCATTACATAAACCAAAGGGCATACGCCTATAAGCATAAGTTCCATAGGGACAAGTAAAAGTGGTTTTCTCTTGATCTTTAGCTTTAACAGCAATTTGTGAAAACTCAGAATAACCATCAAGAAAGCAAAAATGAGTATTTTTAGACAATCTTTCTAACATTTGATCAATAAATGGTAAAGGGTAATGATCTTTCCTAGTAACTTTATTAACTTTTCGAAAATCAATGCACATTCTATACCCTACAACTAATCTTTGAGGGACGAGCTCATCATTATCATTAGGCACAACAGTCATTCCTCCTTTCTTGGGAACGCAATGCACAGGACTAACCCATCTACTATCAGCAATAGGATATATAATACCAGCTTCAAGAAGTTTTAATACCTCATTCCTTACCACCTCCTTCATCTTCGGAATTAGACGACGCTGATGTTCAACAACAGGCTTTGCATCATCTTCCATATTAATAGCATGTTGGCAAATAGAAGGAGAAATCCCCTTCAAATCATCAAGAGTGTAGCCAATAGCTCCTCGGTGTTTCTTCAATATTTCCAATAACCTTTCTTCCTCAATCTCTGAAAGCTTAGAACTAATAATAACAGGATATATTTTCTTATCATCAATATGAGCATATTTAAGATTATCAGGTAAGGGCTTTAAATCAAAAACAGGATCTTCCTTTGGTGGCGGTGTTGTACCCAAATCTTCCACCGGTAAATCATGCTTGAGAATAGGTTGACGAAGAAAAATTTCCTCAAGCTCATCTCTTTCTTTCCTAAAAACTTCACTCTCGCTATTCTCCAAATGTTGCTGCAAAGGATTATTAGGAACAAGAACAATAGATGCACACTGCTCCATTTTAAAATCATCACTAGGCAAATCAGCTTTATAAGGAGTTTTGGTAAATTTAGAGAAGTTAAACTCATAAGATTCACCAGCAAATTTAGTCAAAATTTTCTCCTTCTTGCAATCTATAATAGCTCCACAAGTATTTAGAAAAGGTCTACCAAAAATGATAGGACAATAATCACTAGCAGCAGAACCAAGTACCAAAAAGTCAGCAGGATATTTAATCTTACCGCATAAAACTTCTACATCTCGAACAATACCAATTGGAGAAATAGTTTCTCTATTAGCCAGCTGAATAACCACATCAATATCTTCAAGCTCACAAGAATCAATTTCGTGCATAATCTCCGTGTAAAGCTCATAAGGAATAGCACTAACACTTGCACCAATATCACATAAACCATAATAGCAATGATCACCAATTCTAACAGATAGCATAGGAACACTAACTTGTTTGGGTTTATTAGGATGTGAAACAATATTAGAAGCATCTTCACAGAAAATAATATGACCATCCTCCACATTTTCAGTCACAAGATCTTTAACTATTGCAACAGCAGGTTCAACTTTTATATGTTCTTCAGGTTCTACAGGTTTCTTTTCACTTTTATGAACCGCACTATTTATAACAGAGTACTCCTTCATTTTAGCAGGGAAAGGAGTTTTTTCAATATAAGCTTCAGGAATAACACGATCAGCAGTTTCAACTACAACGCATTTATTAATAGATGAATCAATTTTATCTTTATACGGTTCATGATACTTATCAAAATTCTTCTTAGGCAATTCATAATGAGAGGCAAAAGCTTTATAAAGATTTGCAGCAACTTGAGAATCAAGACCATATGTAGCACTCATATTACGAAATTTATCAGTATCCATAAAAGCTTCAATGCAATTATAATCATAAATTATACCTGATTCTCTATCCTTGTCGTTCTCCCAACCTTCAGTATTTTCTTGGATACGATCAAGAAGGTCCTTTTTAAACTCTTCTTTGTTGCGTGTAAATGATCCAGAACAAGAAGTATCCAGCAAGGTCTTGTCTTGAAAAGAAAGTCTTGCATAGAAATTATCAATAATAACATTACCAGGAAGCTCATGAATGGGGCATTTGAGCATTAAAGACTTCAATCTCCCCCAAGCTTGGGCAATACTCTCTCCATCATGAGGCCAAAAATTATATATGCGATTCCGATCCTTGTGAATTTCACTTGGAGGATAGAACTTAGAATAAAACCGGGGCACAATATCATTCCATTCAAGAGAATCCCCATTGTCCAGTAATTTATACCAATGTGCCGCCTTACCAGACAGTGATAAAGAGAATAGTTTCTTCCTCACTTCATCCATAGCAATACCTGCACACTTGAATAAACCGCATAATTCATGCAAGAACAATAAATGATCTCCGGGGTGGACAGTTCCATCCCCTTCATAGCGGTTATCCATAACACGTTCAATAATTTTCATTGGTATTTTATATGGTATCACTTCCTCACCTGGCGCCTCATCCACTACCGTTGCAGTAGTAGTAGATTTCCCAAATAGAAATTGAAGAGAAGATCTCTCCATAATGACTTATAGCAGCAGGCAGAAATAAAATCAGCACAAACAGTAAAGGTTTTCCTTACCAATTCCACTTACCAATAGCGCTTCACTCCCCGGCAACGGCGCCAGAAAATAGTCTTGATGACCCACAAGTATAGGGGGTGTATCGTAGTATCTTCGATAAGTAAGAATGTCGATCCCAACGAGGAGCAGAAGGTGTTGACAAGCAGTTTTGATGAAGGATTCACTGTAAATGCTCACAGACAAGTATTCAGGGGTTTTTGATGTAACAGTTGAATAAAGTACGAGTAAGTAAAGTGCGAGAGTAACAATTGCAGCGAGTGGCCCAATCCTTTTTAGCACAAAGGACAAGCCGGTTTGTTTACTTATAATGACCAAATGTTCTCGAGGACACACGGGATTTTAGTCTAGTGCTTTCGCTACATACGGCTAAATAATCTTCATTGTTATGATAAGTGTTGTGTGGGTGAACCTATGCTAATGTACCGCCCTTCCTAGGACTAATACATACTTGTGATTATACCCCTTGCAAGCATCCGCAACTACAAGAAAGTAATTAAGAATAAATCTAACCACAGCCTTAAACTCTGAGATCCTGCGATCCCTCCTGCATCGATATACCAACGGGGGTTTATGTTTCTGTCACTCCGGCAACCCCGCAATTGGCAAACGAGTACAAGATGCATTCCCCTAGGCCCATAAATGGTGAAGTGTCATGTAGTCGATGTTCACATGACACCACTAGAAGAATAACACCACAACTTAAATATCATACCATTGAATATTACTCAACCATAGTTCACTACTAACATTTAGACTTCACCCATGTCCTCAAGAACTAAACGAACTACTCACGAGACATCATATGGAACATGATCAGAGGTGATATGATGATGAATAACAATCTGAACATAAACTTGGTTCAATGGTTTCACTCAATAGCATCAACAACAAGTAGAAATAGATACCGGGAGAGTTTCCCCTATCAAACAATCAAGATCAAACCCAAATTGCTACGGCGGTGACGAGGTGCTGCGGTGGAGACGGCGGTGATGATGGTGGAGATGATGATGATGATGATGGAGATGATGTCCAGCTCGATGTCGGTGACGATGGCGTCGATTTCCCCCTCCGGGAGGGAATTTCCCCGGCGGATTCCTGCCCGCCGGAGAGCTCTTTTCTCTCTGGTGTTCTCCGCCCCGCAGAGGCGGCTGTAACTCTTCGCGAGGTACCCTCTGTGGCTTAGGTTTTCGAGACGAAGGGTTTCGCGAAGAAAAGGAGGCGAAAGGGGTTGTGGGGCCCCCACACCACCTGGTGGCGCGGCCAGGCCATGGGCCGCGCCGCCCTGTGGTTTGGCCCCACCTCGGGCCTTCTCAGCTCCTCCTTCTGGCTTCCTTCGTCATCTTGAAAAATAGGATTTTTGGTATAATTTCCTTCCACAGTTGATCTTCCGAAATATTGCGTTCTGACGGTGCTTTTTCCAGCAGAATCCTGGCTCCGGTGCTTGATCCTCCAATAATGATGAAACATGCAAAATAGATGAAATAACATAAGTATTGTATCCAAATATGAAATATATCAATGAATAACAGCAAATTATGATATAAAATAGTGATGCAAATTGGACGTATCAGTGGCATAGTGGGATGAAGCGGCTTGGACTAACTTTACATCACCGCGTTCATGAGACTTGTTCCTCGTTCGACATGCAACTTGTATTGCATAAGAGGCTTTGCGGGTGTCTGTCTCTCCTACTATAGTGAAGATTCAATTTACTCTTCTATTGACAACACTAGTATCACCGTTGTGGTTCATGTTCGTAGGTAGATTAGATCTTACTCGAAAACCCTAAACCACGTAAAATATGCAAACCAAATTAGAGACGTCTAACTTGTTTTTGCAGGGTTTGGTGATGTGATATGGCCATAATGTGATGATGAATATGTATGAGATGATCATTATTGTATTGTGGCAACCGGCAGGAGCCTTATGGTTGTCTTTAAATTTCATGTTGAGTAGTATTTCAAAGTAGTTGTAATAGTTGCTACATGAGGTGAACAACCATGAAGACGGCGCCATGAACCTTGATGCTACGCCGACGATGATGGAGATCATGCCCGTTGATGATGGAGATCATGTCCGTGCTTTGGAGATGAAGATCGAAGGCGCAAAGACTAAAGGGCCATATCATATCACATATGAATTGCATGTGATGTTAATCCTTTATGCATCTTACTTTGCTTAGAACGCGACGGTAGCATTATAAGATGATCCCTCACATTAATATCAAGATAATAAAGTGTTCTCCCCTCGTATGCACCGTTGCATTGTTTGACGTTTTGAAGCATCTCGTGATGATCGGGTGTGATAAACTCAACATACAACGGGTGTAAGCCATGTTGCACACGCGGAATACTTGGGTTTGCTTGACGAGCCTAGCATGTACAGACATGGCCTCGGGACAACGGAAACCGAAAGGTTGAACACGAGTCATATGGATGATATGATCAACATGTTGATGTTCACCATTGAAGCTACATCATCTCACGTGATGATCGGTTTTGGTGTAGTGAATTTGGATCGTGTACCACTTAACAACTATGAGGGATGTTGTATTAAGTGGGAGTTCATTAGTAATTAGATTAAAACATGAACTAATTATCATAAACATAGTCTGAGTAGTATTTTGAATTATTTTTGTAATATTGGCATCCGTTTTCTACCATGCGCTAGTCTTGTTATTGAGATAGAAATACTGTTAAGTCTGATAAGAAACTTTACGGACTGGTACCGTATTGTTAAAGAATCAAGAAATAATTAAGTCCTATTGCAAACTTTTAGTAAACCTCACATTGTTGATTCAAAGAGTTGTGGTTTCAATTAGTACCTAAAGTTATCTTGTCTCCGTAAAACTTGAAGTTCAAATCTGTTTGAAAAATAAGGAGCTGAAAATTTAGTTTTCAGAAATAATCAAGGTATGAGATATATGTGATATCTAAGACCTTATTGCAAGATGATAGAATATATTTTGGTGAGACTACATAAACTCATAAGTTTTATGGGAATGTACGAAGGTTGAAGACGCAAGGCGTCCCAATCCTCCAACTATTGGGGCACTAACGATATTCGCATATCCATGAAGTGATTGTCCTTAGTATGCACCGTTGCTAAGACTCGTCGTTTCGAAGCATCACGTGATGATCGGGTGTTATAGATTCTACGTGTGCTTACAACGGGTACAAGCCAGATTTGCACATGCGAATACTAAGGTTAAACTTTACGAGCCTAGCATGTACAGACATGGTCTCGAAAATTCGTCATGATATGATGGATAAAATTATGAGTGAAATTGTTCATCATATTAAAAGGTTATTAATAGAGAAATCCGGAACACTTGTCATATGATGATCAACTTCAAAGTAAGAACCTCAAGGTTATTGGTATTTGACCAACAAACCTAGAAGTTATTGATGTTGAAGTGTTTTTCTGAATAATGAGGAAAGCTAAAAGAGAAACTGCAAAAGATATTTTGGCAGAAAGAAAGAAAGAAAAGACTAGAAAGTCTAGCTCAGGTGTATATAAATGATATACATGTTATGGTTGTATTCCTAGTTAGGTCACACTATGAAATTGTTGGGTATTAGTACTATATTGGTTGGTATGAAGTGTCATACAAAACAACACAATACAAGAATACAATGGCCTAAATGACTGACAAGGAATATGATAGGAATACACGTCTGGAACAAAATAAAGTGTTATTATGTTCGTCGTTGGCATTCTATCTAGCCCTTAGAATTTATAATAAAGAACTTAATAATTGTTATTTTGCTCTGGTCAAATGAAAAAATGAGTTGTTCAAATTATGACATTACTCCATGTACGATGGATAAGTTATTATAAATCTTAATGGTGAAACACACATACATAACACTGACGCTAAAATGCCATAAGGCAAATGATTTGAATTCCACGTATTTGTGGAACCGCCATTTAGGTCATGTTAGAAAGGAACGCATGAAGGAACTCCATGCAAATGGATTTTGGAGTCATTTGATTTTTGAATTATTTGGCGCTTGCAAATCTTTTCTAAAAAGAATGATTAAAATACCGTTCATAGGCCAAGAGTTGAACGGGCAACTAACTTAGTGAAAAATACATGATGATGTATGTGGTTCACTGGGCATAGTTGTGTGCGGGAGATTCTTCTACTTCATGAAAACTTTCAACAATGAATTGAGTATATATATGTGGATATATTCAATAAGGAAGAAGTTTGAAACATTTGAATGGATTCAAATAAATTTCAGCATGAAGTGGAAATCATCGTAATAGAAAAGTCAAATATCTATGATTGGATCATGGTGAAAATATTTGAATTACGAGTTTTAGCGAACATCTAAGAGAGTCATGAAATTGTTCTACAAATCACATTTCTTGGAGCATCATAATGATGATATAGTATCCGAGAGATGTATCCAAGCCTTGTTGGATTAATGATGAGATAAAATATTATGACGCCATTATATTTTTGTGGATTATGCTTTAGTGAATACCGCTTTTACACTGAATAGAGCATCATCATGATCCGTAGAAATGACACCATACGAGTTATGGCATGGGTATAAACCCTAATAGTCCTTTCTTTAAATTTTGGTCTAAAAGTTAACAACCAAAATCGGATGAATGTCTTTGTTGGTTATCCCAAAGAATTGATTGGGAATTCTTTCCACTATGAAGTAAACGACAAAAGTGTTTGTTAATGTTACTTGCTTATTTCCAAGAAATTGTTTTCTAGCGAAGTATTTGAGTGGGAGGACAATAGAACTTGATAAGGTTTATGAACCTGAGCATAATGATCAGAATAGCGCAACATCGGAAATTGGTTCCGAAAGCGACCATGACGAACATGGCTCCCATGACTACAAAGTGTTTTAGCCATGGAGATCGAAGTACATATTGAACCTTGTAGGTATGGTTTACTTTGTGATCAAATAAATGATTTTTGAACAAAGGATTGATTTTGAACAATGATAAACCAACTACAAACAAAGAAGTTATGATGGGCCCTGACTCCATTAAAATGGCTATATGCCATGAAATCCAAGATAGATAAATACTTTTTGAAAGTAAATGGATCTATAAAATTGATGGACTTGGATGGAATATCCTTAAAGAAGCTCGACTTGTCGAAAAATTGTTTACGACAAAGTTCAAAGAGTTGACTACGATAAGATTAGATCTTCCGTAGCAATGCTTATAGTCTATGTGGATTATTCTAGTAATCACTACATATTTCTTTTATGAGATATGCTAGTAGGATGGCAAAATACATTACTTATCAGAAGTATGTATTAAAAGGTGTATACAAGATACAACCAAGAGTTTTGCTGGTCCGTGGAATACTAGATAGGTATACAAACTTCAATTTGATGAAGTAAGTATAGCGGAGTTTGAATCTTCACTGGATGAAATAGTCAAAGAGTTTTTGATTTCATCAGAGACGATGAAGAGGCTTGCATTTGCAAGAAATTAAGTGGGAGCGCTGAGACATATTTATAATACTTTATGTAGATGACATATAGTTGGTTATAAATGATGTAATTATATACTTGATTAAAAAGGTTTCATTGAGAAATTAACTTCAATGAAAGGATATGGACTGAAACATATCTAGTGTCAAAATCTATGAATATAGATTGAAACACAAAATAAGTTTAAGTCAAAGTACATAGAATGGATATTGAAATAGTTCAATATAGAAATATTAAGAAAATGTTCTTGTCATGTGAAGTTTTAACAAGACTTGAGTATATCTGACACTCAATGAGTAAAAACACATGAGTGATTATAGATCACGGATAATATGTACACAATCAGATGTCCTGTGTTATGAGCATGTACCAGAATAATTCATGTGATGATCATTGAAAAACAGTAAGAATATTCTTGAGTACTTAAGAAGAACCAAGGATATATATATATAGTTTTGTATGGAGAAATGACAAACAAATTGCTGTAAGGTGTTGCACCGATATTTGTTTTGTCACATATGAAAATAAAATTTCAATCTCAAATTAGACTAAGTGTTGTTTGAAAGGTAGCACAATGAGCTAGAAGTTGTCTATGCTAGATTTAGAAGAGTTCTAAAATATTGTGACGGATTCTACAAAAGAAGGCAGAGTATGTCATTGTTTTGACAATGGCAAAGGATGTTAAGTCAAGAAGTTCTTTGAGAGCTTGGTGTAGTTCCGACAGAGTCAGAACTTTGAAGCTATATTGTGTGTGACAATATTAGTGACATATTTCAGACCGCGGAATTAAGGTTCCACCAGAAGACCAAACATATTTAATGCCGACTCATTTGGAAATGAGTGATGCGTTGAGACGCAAATGAATTACAAAATACATATGGTTCTGAGCATGTCAGATCCGTTGACTAAAACCTCTCCCGTGAGCAAAACATGATAAAGCACCGGAAGGCCAAGGTGTTATATCTTTACAAATGTAAACTAGATTATTGACTCTAGTGCAAGTGGGAGACTGTTGGAGATATGCCCAAGAGGCAATAATAAAATGGTTATTATAATATCTTTGAGTTTATGATAATGTTTACATACCATGCTATAATTGTATTAACCGAAACATTGATACATGTGTGTTATGTGAACAACAAGGAGTCCCTAGTAAGCCTCTTGTATAACTAGCTTGTTGATTAATAGATGATCATCGTTTCATGATCATGAACATTGGATGTTATTAATGACAAGGTTGTGTCATTATGTGAATGATATAATGGACACACCCAATTAAGCGTAGCATAAGATCACGTCATTAAGTTATTTGCTATAAGCTTTCGATACATAGTTACCTAGTCCTTATGACCATGAGATCATATAAATCATTTATACCGGAAAGGTACTTTGATTACATCAAACGCCACTGCGTAAATGGGTGGTTATAAAGGTGGGATTAAGTATCCGGAAAGTATGAGTTGAGGCATATGGATCAACAGTGGGATTTGTCCATCCCGATGATGGATAGATATACTCTGGGCCCTCTCGGTGGAATGTCGTCTAATGTCTTGCAAGCATATGAATAAGTTCATAAGAGACCACATACCACGGTACGAGTAAAGAGTACTTGTCAGGAGACGAGGTTGAACAAGGTATAGAGTGATACTGATGATCAAACCTCGGACAAGTAAAATATCGCGTGACAAAGGGAATTGGTATCGTATGTGAATGGTTCAATCGATCACTGAAGTCATCGTTGAATATGTGGGAGCCATTATGGATCTCCAGATCTCGCTATTGGTTATTGGTCGGAGTGAGTACTCAACCATGTCCACATAGTTCGCGAACCGTAGGGTGACACACTTAAGGTTTGATGTTGAAATGGTAGAACTTGAATATGGAATGGAGTTCGAATATTTGTTCGGAGTCCCGGATGAGATCCCGGACATCACGAGGAGTTCCGGAATGGTCCGGAGAATAAGATTCATATATAGGAAGTCATATTCCAAGTTTGAAAATGATCCGGTGCATTTATGGCAGGTTCTAGAAGGTTCTAGAAAAGTCCGGAAGAAATCACCATGGAAAGTAGAGTCCCGGAGAGACTCCACCTTGCATGGCCAGCCAACCCTAAAGGGGAGGAGTCCAAGGTGGACTCCCCAAGGGTGGCCGGCCAACCCCCCTCATGGAAGGGGGGAATCCCACCCCAAGTGTGATTCCCACCTTGGGTAGGTTTCCCTACACATGGAAGGTTTTTGGTTCGGGTCTTATTCGAAGACTTGTAGTCCAACACTTGGGGCTTCCACCTATATAATGAGGGGCATAGGAGAGGGGGCTGACCACCACAAGCCCATAGCTTGGCCGCACCTCTAGGTGGCCGGCCACCCCCTCTCCCAAACCCTAGCCGCCCCCTCTCTCCTCCTCTTCTCCCGCACGCTTAGCGAAGCTCCACCGGAGATCTCCACCGCCATCGCCACCACTTCGTCGTGCTGCCGGATTCAAGGAGGAGCTACTACTTATGCTGCCCGCTGGAACGGAGAGAAGGACGTCGTCTTCATCAACACCGAACGTGTGACCGAGTACGGAGGTGCTGCCCGATTGTGGCACCGTGATCAAGATCTTCTACGCGCTTTTGCAAGCGGCAAGTGATCGTCTACCGCAGCAATAAGAGCCTACTCTTATAGGCTTTGGAAATCTTCAAGGGTTAGTCTTGATCATCCCCTCGTTGCTCCCGTCTTCTAGATTGCATCTTGGCTTGGATTGCGTTCTCGCGGTAGGAAAATTTTTGTTTTCTATGCAACGAATCCCTACATAAAGTAGCATGGAACATAAGAAATTATCGATACGTTGGAGACGTATCAATCATCTCACGTTGATATATGCTAAAAGCAAACATCACTGTAATTTCGTTTTGGTAGCACATTAGCGACTCATTGTGCGGTTAGAGACCAATTAGAAAAGAAGACATGCTTAGCTGTGGCGAAGCTCCAAATGGCTGGGGGGGCAAATAGGGTAAAGAGGTGTCTTGGGCCACTACTGGTGGGGCAAATAGGTCAAATATAGGCTATTTTAGTCAAAAATTGTCAAATATGATGTGATTTTGGGCTGGGGGGGCACGCTATAGCAGGTTTAGTATTTTAACTCACTGCCATTTTCATCCGACAACCCCATAATTCCGCTTCTGCTATATTCATTAGTAATTCAGGATCGCCCTGGTTGCAATAGAAGTTGTTCTTGCCAAGTTGTTACCTTTTTGGTTTGCAAATTATCAGATATCTTAATTGAAGAGATTGCAGTCATTGAACCTATGGTTCTTTATCATGTATGCTCGGGTGATCCAATCACGGTAACCATCATCCCAGCTAGGCTCAGGATTGGATCATGCCATCATTTTTCAATCACAGATCTTAGGAGTTATCTTTTGTGCCTGATCCAGCACTCCTTCCTTGACCCCCTTCTCTTGGTCTTGGAGGTAGCGGAGTCCCAGTTAGGTGGGGTTTGACAGAGCTAGTGGTGGCAGCGGCGGCGCTGCAGGAGTTGCTCGAGAAGCTCAAGGACTACCGCAAGAGGGCGCTTTCGTGATCTAGGACGAGTTCATGCTGGAGCAGCGCGAGCCTCTAGGTTGTTTACACGATTTGGATTAGCGGTATGCAAGTTGTAATCTGAACAGTCCCAATCTAGCAGTTTTATTTTGACATTGCCATTTGATTGTCAGTTTCTCACCTTTTCAGATGAATTATTCTTTGGATAGAACATCAAAGATTTAAATAATTTCATGTTCATGTCCTTATTGGTACCTTTTACTACCTTGGATAAGAAATAAATCTATGACCGTGTATATTAGGAAAGTAGAAGTTAAATAAAGTAAGGATGACAAAGAAAGTGGAACTATTTAGATGTATTCTTTTTTCTTTGACGGGCTATGGGATGATTAGTACAAGCTGTTAGATGTATATATATGTCTATTGTAGTTTTCCCATATGTTAGGGGGCTTTCTGTATATGTGCACTTGTACATGTACTATATATTGTGGCCTTTGGCCCCCTGGTAATATAACAAGCATATTATCATAACATGGTATCAAAGCCAAAATCGATTCTAGTTCCCGGCCGACGTTGCTTGTTCCCGGCCGAAGTTACTCCTTGATCTCCAGTTCTTCATCGCCAGGACCCGACGCCCTCTCATCGATCCTCGATCTCCACTGCGCCAAGCCTCGTCCTCGCCCAGCTCTGCCTCAACTCCCGTGGGGCGGCCGCCAGGTCCAGCACCAGGGGAGCGTACCGAGGACAGGCACAGTGCCGCACCAACTTCATCGCTCGAGGTTCTGTTATTCGCGTCGCCGGCTCCCAATCTCCCGCGCGTGGCCTGGCCCCGATCGATCTTCTTCGTCGCCCGTCCCTGCTCTCCGGCCGCACGTCCCGCGCGTGGCCGCGTGTGCCGATCTCCCTGCCCCCGCTCGTGCTGGCCAATCTCCCTTCGGCCGCACGCCCCCCGGCCTCTCCCCGATTCGCCCCGATCTCGATCTCCCCCAGGCTCTACGCCCCACTCCGATCTTCCCCGGGCTCGGCGTCTCTGATACTGGTCGGCCGCCGCATCATCTTGCCGGCTTCGTTCTTCCTCCGACCAGCTTGGCCCATGTTCCGTTGGGCCGTCTGAGAGCTTGTTCTCTGTTCTGTAAAAAAAATCAAAAAAATCAAAAAAAAATCAAAAAAATGAAAAAAATACTGTCGTCGGTTGTTGTTGTCCGATGTCTTCTTCCGTTGATCCCGCCTTATCTTTGGGCCTTCCTTCGGTACTTGGTATTTGTCCGCTGCCTACGTGTATGACGGCTAGCCATTCTTCGTCGCTGTTTGCGGCCTCTTCACGCGGCTCTGCCCGCGCTTCACCGACTCCGTCTACGTCGGCTCGCTGCTCTATACCGACTTTTGCGGCCTCTTCCCGCGGCTCTGGCCACGCTTCGCCGATTTTGTCTCCCTCGGCCTGCCGCTCTACATCGACTTTTGCGGCCTCTTCATGCGGCTCTGCCCGCGCTTCGCCGACTTCGTCTACGTCGGCCCACTGCTATACATCGACTTTTGCGGCATCTTCCCGCGGTTATGGCCGCGCTTCGTCGACTCCGTCTACGTCAGCCTGCCGCTCTACATCGACTTTCGCAGCCACTTCACGCGGTTATGGCCGCGCTTCGTCGACTCCGTCTGCGTCGGTCTGCTGCTCTACATCGACTTTCGCGGCCTCTTCACGTGGTTATGACCGCACTTTGCCGACTCTGTCTTCATCGGCATGTTGCTCTCTGTCGCCCCCTTTGGTGGCCTCTGTGCGTGTGGGTGATAGCTCCTCGTCGGCACCTGCTTGTACGTCGACCTCTCCAGTCGCGCCCCTCTCTGCGCATGAGATCGCGCAGCTTCACTGCCTGCTTGATGCTTGGGATTCCAGTTTACGTCAGCAGCCTCGCGGTCCGAGTCTCCGCCCTCGTCCTCATTGCACCTACTGTGGCAAGGTTGGCCACACTTCCTCCACCTGCTGGACGCGGGATCCCAGTTTACGTCAGCAGTTCCAGGATCGTCAGCAGGCTGGCTCTTCAGGATCTTCTGCAGTTGCACTCTCTGATCAGGACATTCTCAGGGGTCTTCGTGGTCTGCTCGCTACTCCAGACTCTTCCTTGCCGGGCGCTGCTGGTTCTGTGACTGGCTCTTCTGGCACTGCGCGACCACCACTTTCTACACAGTCAGGTACGTCCCCGTGGTATCTGGATTCTGGAGCTTCCTTTCATATGACCTCTGAGTCTTCTATTATGTCTGCTCTTCGGTCTCTTATTTCTCCTGTCCGTGTTGTCACGGCTGATGGTACCTCTATTCATGTTTCTAGTACAGGCACCCTTTCTACTCCCTCTTTCTCTGTCCCTGATGTTTCTCATGTTCCTCGCCTTCAGATGAACCTTTTCTCTGCTAGCCAGCTCACCGATTCTGGTTGTCGCGTCATTCTTGACGCTGAGTCTTGTGCGGTTCAGGATCGTCGCACACAGGCCCTGGTTGGAGCTGGCCCTCGTAGCCGTCAGTCTTTGGGGCTTTGGGAGTTAGACTGGCTTCGTGTTCCTTCCGCTGCCACTTCATCTGCCAGTTCTCCTCCGGTTGTTGCCTCTGTCACCGGCTCTTTTCAGCAGTGGCATCATCGTCTTGGTCACCTTTGTGACTCTCGCCTGTCGTCTTTGGTTCATTGTGGCCTTCTGGGGTCTGTCTCTGGAGATGGGTTGTTACACTGTCAGGGTTGTAGGTTCGGCAAACAGATTCAGCTTCCCTATCCTACTAGTGTGTCTGTCTCTCAACGACCGTTCGATTTAGTCCATTCAGATGTTTGGGGTTCGGATCCCTTCGCTTCGAAAGGGGGCCATCGATACTATATCTTATTCATTGATGATTTTTCACGGTACACCTGGGTGTTTTTCATGCGCTCTCGCGGTGAGGTACTCTCTATTTATTAGTGTTTTGCGGCTATGGTCCGCACTCAGTATTCCTCACCCATTCGCGTGTTCCGTGCTGATTCTGCTGGTGAGTATATCTCTCAGCACCTTCGTGGTGTCCTTGCTGAGGAGGGCACCCTCGCTCAGTTTTCTTGTCCCGGCGCGCATGCTCAAAATGGCGTCGCCGAGCGTAAGCATCGTCATCTTCTTGAGACCACCCGTGCTCTGATGATTGCCTCTTCTCTTCCGCCACATTTTCTGGGTTGAGGCTGTCGCTACGTCGGCCCACCTCATTAACATTCAGCTTTCTGCTGCTCTACAGGGTGGCATTCCTCTCGAGCGTCTCTCTGGTGTTTCTCCAGACTACTCGACTCTTCGTTCATTTGGTTGCGTCTGCTATGTCCTTCTGCCTCCTCGTGAACGCACCAAACTAACCACTCAGTCTGTTGAGTGTCTTTTTCTCGGATACAATGATGAGCATAAGGGCTATCGCTGTTGGGACCCCGTTGGTCGTCGGATGCGCATCTCTCGTGACGTCACATTTGATGAGACGCGTCCCTTCTATCCTCACCCCACCTCGGGTACTTACCCGGTGGATGATATCTCTTTTCTTCTTTTTCCGGATGCACCCCCTGCTGTCTCTCCTCCCCTCCCTCCTACTTCTGATGCGCCCCCTTCGGTGTCATCCTCTCGTTCGTCTAGTCCACCTAGTACTCCCCGTTCTCCGGTTTCGGCTTCTTCCGATGCTGTCCCTTCTTCCTCTTCTTCTGATGACTTGTCTTCTGCAGATGAGCTTCCCCCTTCCTGGCCTGTTCGTCAGCGTCGTGCTCCAGTTCGTTACTCTCCTAGTCAGTATGGTCTCTCTGTCGTTTTCGAGCCGACTTCTTATCGGGATGCCGAGCGTCATCCTGAATGGCAGCTTGCCATGGCTGAGGAGATCACTGCGCTTGAGCGCACTGGCACTTGGGATCTTGTTTCTCCCCCTTCTGGTGTTCGTCCCATCACGTGTAAGTGGGTCTATAAAATTAAGACTCGCTCTGATGGATCTCTTGAGCGCTATAAAGCGCGTCTTGTGGCTCGTGGTCCATATGTTAGGGGGCTTTCTGCATATGTGCACCTGTACATGTACTATATATTGTGGCCTTTGGCCCCCTGGTAATACAACAAGCATATTATCATAAGACAAGCATGCTTATCATTGTGTAGAATCTTAAGAGGTGTTTCTACTTGTATTAGAGATAGATTTAGTAGAAATGCAACTCAAATTATATTGAGAAGCATTTTCTCGTTCCTAAGTCATTGTGCAAATAGCCCAATCGTTGATTTCAAGGCGTCATATAAAGAAACTCCACACTAGTGAACTATTTCTCAGACCTATTACACTTATCTATTTGATTTATGAACACAAGGATACTTTTAAATATATGGATGGGTACACTCTTCTTATAACTACCTTTTGATTTGTAACAATTAGATACTATGTATACGGAGGCCTAGGAAACCTGAATGGTGCAATATCAAATACAAGCGAGCATCTTTGGCATTATCAAATATGACCATCATCATGGATGTAGACTATGTGCGGGAAGCAATTGTTTGTCGCCGCGTGGTCGAAAAGATATTCACATTTTGAAAATAAAACTATACATTTGATCATTCTAACCAACGAATAAGCATAGATTCACACTTCAGGTATTGGGTAGAGTAGCTGCACCAACTGTGTGCCATGAGGACTAGCTACGAAGGCATGCAAGTTTACGATTGGTAATGAGAAACTTGATAGACTTAGAGGAAGGCCTTATTAGTGTGGTGGTACCCTAACTTGGCACAAACGCTTGGCGGGATGGCGAGGACTCTTAGAGAGGGGAGAGAGAAAGAACGAGAAAGAGAGAAAGTGGCAAGGACCCGACGATTGTATGAGATACCCCGTGGGCAGGGGTTAGGATATACCTTAGGGAGAACAGAATCTCACGGTGTGCAAGGTGTGTATGGAGGCATGAGACATATGACAACATTTTGTGTCTAGAGAAAATTGATAAATAGAATGAGAACATATCGAATAGTGTATTCATATGGTATTTGGTTTATCTAGAAAATCATACATCAAATATATGCATATGGGTTTGGTCTTTCGTCAAAGTTTGAAATGGAAATTTTTGATTCAGTTTGGTAACTTCATTTGTTCGTTTCATGTATGAATTTTCTTGTGACTTGCATTTTTTACCTGGCAAATGATTCTTTGAAAGAATATGGAATCTGTATGAGAACACAGGCACATTGTATATATTCACAATCAAGCCCTAGATTTGACTGGTGTAGTAAAAAAAGGGATGGACATTAAGGTTGCAATTGGCACAAACTAGCCAGTCATGAGTGCAATTTTTTATGCGCATTATTTTAAATGTGTGGAGAGAAAAGAAATTTAAAAAGCATAAATTGGGAGTCATCGGGAGCAAACAGAAGTAAGGCGATAATGGTTGCAACATGGTCATAATGCATATATCGTAATTAAAAATATTTGACAAATGCATCAAACCGTAGCAACACACGGGCATTCAACTAGTTTTCCTAGTTAGCAAGTTTTTGCCTAGAAATTATGGCTATCACATGAGGAAGAGGTTCTTTAATGATTTGAAATATTACTTTTGGGATGATCCTTATTTATATTGACATGGTCTAGATGGGATTATTAGAAAATTTGTGCCCAATCAGGAAATGAATGCATCCTGTAGACTTGTCATGATAGCTCGTATGGAGGGCATCATGGTGTTGATTGGGAAAATTCCAAAGTTTTACAATCATGATTTTATTAGCCCACTTTATTGGAAGAATCTAATAAATTTGACAAAAGTTGTGATGCATGTCAACGAATAGGTAACATAGGTTAGAGAAATGCTTATGAACTATAATTTAGTCATAGAACCATTTGATGCATGGAGAATGGATTACATGGGGCCATTCGTGTCGTCAAATGGAAATACTCATATACTTGTAGCAGCTGAATATGTTACAAAATGGCTAGAAGCTCTACCCACTCCTCTTGCAGATGCGGCTTCGTCAATCAGGATGATTAAAGACACCACTTTCCCAAGGTTTGGAGTTCCTTGCTTCCTTATGTTGGCGGATCTCACTTTTTGAAAGGAACTTTTAAGAAAAATATTACATCATTACGGAGTCACGCATCGAGTTTCTTGACCCATACCATCCGCATACTAGTGGTAAAGTGGAGTTGTCCAACACGGAGATCAAGGGGATCTTAGAGAAGACAATTGCTAGATCAAGAACAAGCTAAATGATGCTTTATGGGCATACCGAGCTGCCTTTAAAAATCATATGGGAATGACGACATACAAAATGGTTTACAGTAAATCTTTTCATTTGCCTGTAGAATTAGAACGCAAAGCTTATTGGGCTATTAAATATTTGAATTGTGACTACAAAACCGCCGAAGAGAAATTCTTACTAGATATTCATTCTCTAGATGAACATAGAAATGAAGCCTACGAGAGTGCCAAACTTTTTAATGAGAAAGTAAAAAATATGGCATGATAGAGTAATTAAGAAACATGAATTTAAAGAAGGAAATAAAGTGTTGCTATACAATTCTCGTCTGAAGTTATTTGTAGGAAAACTTAAGTACAAGCGGGAAGGACCATTCGTCGTCGAAGAAGCCTATAAATCGGGTGCCGTAAGACTGAAAGGGAGTAAGGATGCTCCTTGGATTTTTTATGAACAATGCTTGAAGCACTACCTTGACATGGTCTACCAATGGCACTTTTTTTGTCAACCACTTTTGGTTATGATTATCTTTTCGATCAATTCTTTCTTCCTTGAACGTAGTGATAGCTCCAAAGATTGATGCTTTTTACTGTGGATTATTCCCTATCTATCACTTGGTTTTATTGGATTTTTATTGAATTTTGTGTTTCAACTAATGTTAATATCGCAATCCAGGCGAACCTTGTTTTGATATGTATTGCAAGTAACCATCACCTATGGAGGACACCTGTACGGGTGGGGCTGACCGTACCACCCGCATATACTATGCGCCGCCTTCCTCATATCAATACAAGCCTCTTTCGTAAAGGGACATACATAAGAAATAGAACGCAACAACCACCATTCGTACCAGAACAGAGGAGATCAGATTTGAAGAAGAAGAAGAAGAAGGCCATCATCGACTCCCGCAAAGATCTACCCCCTCAATATCATCCACTCATCCATCACATCCCACTTGTACTGAGAGAGAGATTCATACTTGTAAGATTAGGGACTGAAACATCTATTCCATTCCAATTTGTATTTGATTTGATCTTTAACAATTGTGGCTTGCTATGGTAATATAAAGATAAACTCCATTTACATTTCTATGATATCATTGTGCTTTTCTCCTCTCATGCGTGAGTAGATCCTATATGCGTGGGAGATGTAGGGGATTAGTGAGATGTGTTGTGTCCATTATATTCCATCTATTTGTGAAATTATGGTTAAGATGATTATGTATGAGAATGAATATCTGCGTGCACCTAATGTTGTTATCTAATTTAAGGGTATAGGCAACATGATCACAAGAACTCATAGACAAGAACTTGTTTGCTAGTGAATCGGTGACCCTTGAGTGACATGACCGATATCAAAGAGGAACTAGCAATACTCAAGGAATCACAAGGAACCACCAAGCTTAAAGCTTTGATCTGGTTTAACCATCTTAATAGATGCGCTCATCATGGATTTGGTAACAGGCAGAAGGATCATTGGAGAAAGATGAAATCTACCAACAGGAGTATTTTTCTCTTTTGGGTTGCTTGCCTTCTCAAATATAAATAGGAAGAATCATATTCACTTATCATATTTATTCCACCAGACACATTCACTATCACCATGAATTGAATCTCCCTGCGCCTACCTTTTCATCTTCAGAACTCGTTTTACTTTCTAATAGTTGTTTACTTTTATGCACTTTACTTTATTGCACTTTCAATACTGAAAACTCCCTTATTCATATTCACCGTTTTCAATTCCAATCCTTGCAATCAATTCACCTAAGACTTGTGACACCTTGGGTGCGATAGAAACACCGCAGATAAACGTGCTCCTACGCTCCTCGTTGGGATACGATATAAAAACCGGAAATAATACTTCCATGAAAACATGCACGAATGACCCTATGTTCTTGCAGGACATCACGTAACTGTGGTATGCTAGCTATACTGCCAGTAGAGGTGTTCATGGACAACATCTACAAGTTGCATGTTATGCCACTATCCCTTGTTTTTTATCGAGATCCAGTCTTCACAAGCCAGCTTTGGCAAGATGTTTTTCATGTTGCGAATGAGCACGACAAACCATCCAGAAACGGACATGCATATTGAGAGGATAACTCAATCCATTGAGTGCTATCTGAGGTGCTTCATCAGTTCCTAACCTCATCAATGGCCGAAGTGGTTGTCCTTGTGTGAATTTTGGTATAATACCAATTGGCATTATTTGTTGGGGAAGTCTCCATTCCTTGTGTTCTGTGGCAGGGATCCTCGTTACTTTGGAATTACAACTTCTGACAAAATTGCTCTAGCCGACATTCAGTCATGGCTCTAGGAGTGACATAGGCATCCCCAATGGGCCTACCGAAGATGGTACCCGGGGTTTACTGAAGGCCCACGACCCGAAGGATAAGAGGAACTCGGAAGCCCAACTTGCTAGTTAAGGAAAGCTAGAGTTGTATTAGGAGGGAACACATGTAATATTACGGGAAGAGTTAGAAACCTTCCCGGACTCTGTAACTTGTACATCATGAATCCCTCAGCTTCGCCTCCTATATAAGGGGGAGTCGAGGGACAAAGAAAGCATCGATTCATTGTCTCACAAACCCTAGTTTTCATATCGTCGAGCACTTTTCGGCTAAAACCTTCGAGATCTACTTGCCCTCTACTTCTAACTAAACCCTAGTCTACAACCCGTAGGCATTGACAAGTTAATCCCTTGTCAATTGGCGCCGTCTGTGGGAATTAGAGGCGTCAAGGATCTGATCTCGATGGCACGTTCAAGATCGTCGACTTCATCAATAGCAAGCAACGCGATGGATCGAGGTAAACAGGTCGCAACTGGTCTTGTCGATTTTGTTCCTCACCCGCCCCCCCCCCCGTTTGGATGCATATGCGTATCTGGAGGAGCCTATGGAGATGACGTTCGGAAGGTTCCACTTTCGCGTCGAGAAGGAGGGAGCGTATCGTCTCGAAATTCCGATCTCGTCGGGATTATCGGCGGTCGATTCCGATTTTTCAAACTCAACATCGTCAATCGAGCCAGGCGAAGAGGAGACTTCATCGCCACGCTTCATCAGCACCAGGGCAAGCGAAAAGCTCGCCAAGATCTTCAGCGACATGTCCTTCGAGTCATCTGCGGACTCAGATATAAGCGATGACTCGAATAGCTTCGACAGCTTCAACTTCGTCGAAAAATCCACTACCATTGGCGAGGTCTTCACCAATCTTTATGATGGTGTCACCAAACCCAACATGGTTCAGTATCCAAAATATCATCAGATCTATGCAATCGGAGATCCGAGTCGCCCACAAGAGGAGACATCAGAAAACTTCGACGAGGCAGGGAATCCATATGTCGATCCTGCAGATCTTACAAGAGGTCTAGGGACAAAATATATCGGACCAGGGACACGAGAGATGGTGCGATTTCCACAAGAAGTGTGGGATCGAGTCGCAAGAGCTATTAATGGTACAGAGCCAATGACTGTAATGGCGACACCTGAGGAGTTATAAGCATACCAGTATATGCTCGCACGTACCAGGCGGGAGCTCGAGAAGCAAAAAATCGAGTTGGATAGAAGGCAGGAAGCAGCCTCCGCATCAAGCAGGCGAAGGGCGGAGTTAAGTCGACATTCAGGAACTTCGGGAGATAGCCACAGGGAAGCTCGGAACAGAGCAAGATCAATGCTGCAAAACATACCTGAGGGAGAAAGAGAGCACCTGGTTCAAAACCTCGACATGTCTTTTATGTCGATAGACACGAGAGGGAACATTATCCCCAAGACACCAGAAGCTGGGTATATGGCGACACAGGCCTTTATCCTTGCATCCAGACCACCTGCCGGAGATCCAAGAGAGGCATTGTACAACATGGCGATGGCAGGAGTCGGGGCCATGGGAACGGCGTTTGCAGCAACACCTCCTGAAGGAACAGCAAGGCAAAATAGTCCACGGCCTGCGGCAGCAGCGACAGTTCCCGAGAGAACAAGTGGAGCAAGAGACACAGCAGCGCAAGCGAGGGTGGACAGAGCACGACAAAATAGAAGGGAACATCGGCACTCCCCAGAGCTAGATGACGAGGATATGTGTGGGCTACCGTGCTTCACAAGGAGGGTCCGAAAAACTCGAGTTCCTTCGGGGTTCAAATTGCCTGATAACTTCAAAAAATTCAACGGCCTGCAAGATCCAGAGGATTGGCTAGTTGATTACCTCGAGATGGTGAAGCTGACAGGAGGAACCAAAGCAACAGCTATGCAGAGCATCCAGGTACATTTGAGTGGAGCTGCGCGATCTTGGATAAAGAAGCTTCCTCCAGGATCTATCGACAGCTGGGATAGCTTCGCGGATGTGTTCGTCAAGAATTTCCGGTCCACTTGCAAAAAACTTACATCACTAGAGGAACTGAGGGCGTGTCGACAAAAGCCAGACGAGTCAATGAGAAAATACATCCAAAGGTGGAATATCATTAAAAACTCGGCAAAAAATATATCTGACGAGAGAGCGATAGATGCGTTTGTCGCAGGAATCAGGCGGCGAGATTTCGTCGAGGACCTGGGTAGAACTAACCCAAAGACAGTATCCGCACTAATGGAGATAGCAAACAGATGGGCAAATGGAGAAGATGTTGTTCACAACAAACGGCATAGGTCACCAGAGGAGGACCGCGGTCGAAATTATCAAAATAGGCGACGATTTCCTCGGCAGTACTCGAGCTATGATGCTCCTGGACAAATTTCGGCTGGCTTCCGAGCAAGTGCTGGAGGAAGCAATAGAGATGACTATCTGATACGTCTCCAACGTATCGATAATTTCTTATGTTCCATGCCACATTATTGATGTTATCTACATGTTTTATGCACACTTTATGTCATATTCGTGCATTTTCTGGAACTAACCTATTAACAAGATGCCGAAGTGCCAGTTGCTATTTTCTGCTGTTTTTGGTTTCAGAAATCCTAGTAAGGAAATATTCTCGGAATTGGACGAAATGAACGCCCAGGGGCCTATTTTTCCACGAAGCTTCCAGAAGTCCGAAGACGAAACGAAGTGGGGCCACAGGGTGCCCAAACCCTAGGGCGGCGCGCCCCCCCCTGGCCGCGCCGGCCTATGGTGTGGGGCCCCCGTGCCCCCTCCTGACTTGCCCTTCCGCCTACTTAAAGCCTCCGTGACGAAACCCCCAGTACCGAGAGCCACGATACGGAAAACCTTCCAGAGACGCCGCCGCCGCCGATCCCATCTCGGGGGATCCAGGAGATCGCCTCCGGCACCCTGCCGGAGAGGGGAATCATCTCCCGGAGGACTCTACGCCGCCATGGTCGCCTCCGGTGTGATGTGTGAGTAGTCTACCCCTGGACTATGGGTCCATAGCAGTAGCTAGATGGTTGTCTTCTCCCCATTGTGCTATCATTGTCGGATCTTGTGAGCTGCCTAACATGATCAAGATCATCCATCTGTAATTCTATATATTGCGTTTGTTGGGATCCGATGAATAGAGAATACTTGTTATGTTGATTATCAAAGTTATATCTATGTGTTGTTTATGATCTTGCATGCTCTCCGTTACTAGTAGATGCTCTGGCCAAGTAGATGCTTGTAACTCCAAGAGGGAGTATTTATGCTCGATAGTGGGTTCATGCCTGCATTGACACCTGGGACAGTGACAGAAAGTTCTAAGGTTGTGTTGTGCTGTTGCCACTAGGGATAAAACATTGATGCTATGTCTAAGGATGTAGTTGTTGATTACATTACGCACCATACTTAATGCAATTGTCTGTTGCTTTGCAACTTAATACTGGAAGGGGTTCGGATGATAACCTGAAGGTGGACTTTTTAGGCATAGATGCAGTTGGATGGCGGTCTATGTACTTTGTCGTAATGCCTAATTAAATCTCACTATACTCATCATGATATGTATGTGCATGGTCATGCTCTCTTTATTTGTCAATTGCCCAACTGTAATTTGTTCACCCAACATGCTGTTTGTCTTATGGGAGAGACACCTCTAGTGAACTGTGGACCCCGGTCCAATTCTCTTTCTTGAAATTCAATCTCTTGCAATATCTTTGTTCTACTGTTTTCTGCAAACAATCATCTTCCACACAATACGGTTAATCCTTTGTTACAGCAAGCCGGTGAGATTGACAACCTCATTGTTTCGTTGGGGCAAAGTACTTTGGTTGTGTTGTGCAGGTTCCACGTTGGCGCCGGAATCCCTGGTGTTGCGCCGCACTACATCCCGCCGCAAGGGGAGTCTCCATCAAGCTCTTTTTCTGGCGCCGTTGCCGGGGAGATCAAGACACGCTGCAAGGGGAGTCTCCACTTCTCAATCTCTTTACTTTGTTTTTGTCTTGCTTAGTTTTATTTACTACTTTGTTTGCTGCACTAAATCAAAACACAAAAAATTTAGTTACTTGTTTTACTTTACTTAATATCATGCATGTTTTTATTACACTAGTTTGGCATAATGGACAAGAATGAGCTTCTATTTCTATTTCCTGATTTAAAACATGGATTGTTTGATGCGAAAATTAAAAAACCTGTGGAATCTTATTTGCATGCTGGTAGTAATATTAGTATGAACGCTTTGAACACCATTGTTGATAATAATATAGAAAGTTCTAAGCTTGGGGAAGCTGGCTTTCATGATCTTTTTATTCCCCCAAGCATTGAGGAGAAGATTTACTTTGATGATACTTTGCCTCCTATTTATGATAATGATATTGGTCTTTTAGTACCGCCTGTTATGGAGGATAAATTTGATTATGATTACAATATGCCTCCTATATTTGATGATGAGTACAACTAATAAAATTGATTATGCCTATGTGGAGAGTAATAATTTTATGCATGAGACTCATGATAAGAATGCTTTATGTGATAGTTATATTGTTGAGTTTGCTCATGTTACTACTGAAAGTTATATGAGAGAGGAAAATATGGTTGTGGAAATTTTCATGTTACTAAAACACCTCTCTATATGCTGAAATTTTTGAAGCTACACTTGTTTTATCTTCCTATGCTTGTTACTTTGCTCCTCATGAACTTGTTTATTTACAAGATTCCTATGCATAGGAAGCATGTTAGACTTAAATATGTTTTGGATTTGCTTCTTGATGCTCTCTTTTGCTTCAAATACTATTTCTTGCAAGTGCATCATTAAAACTGCTGAGCCCATCTTAATGGCTATAAAGAAAGAACTTCTTGGGAGATAACCCATGTGTTATTTTGCTACAGTACTTTGTTTTTATTTTGTGTCTTGGAAGTTGTTTACTACTGTAGCAACCTCTCCTTATCTTAGTTTAGTGTTTTATTGTGCCAAGTAAAGTCTTTGATAGTAAAGTAAGTACTAGATTTGGATTACTGCGCAGTTCCAGATTTCTTTGCTGTCACGAATCTGGGTCAACCTCCCTGTAGGTAGCTCAGAAAATTAAGCCAATTTACGTGCATGATCCTCAGATATGTAGGCAACTTTCATTAAATTTGAGCATTTTCATTTGAGCAAGTCTGGTGCCATTTTAAAATTCGTCAATACGAACTGTTCTGTTTTGACAGATTCTGCCTTTTATTTCGCATTGCCTCTTTTGCTATGTTGGATGAATTTCTTTGATCCATTAATGTCCAGTAGCTTTATGCAATGTCCAGAAGTGTTAAGAATGATTGTGTCACCTCTGAATATGTTAATTTTTATTGTGCACTAACCCTCTAATGAGTTGTTTCGTGTTTGGTGTGGAGGAAGTTTTCAAGGATCAAGAGAGGAGTATGATGCAACATGATCGAGGAGAGTGAAAGCTCTAAGCTTGGGGATGCCCCGGTGGTTCACCCCTGCATATTCTAAGAAGACTCAAGCGTCTAAGCTTGGGGATGCCCAAGGCATCCCCTTCTTCATCGACAACATTATCAGGTTCCTCCCCTGAAACTATATTTTTATTCCATCACATCTTATGTGCTTTTCTTGGAGCGTCGGTTTGTTTTTTGTTTTTTGTTTTGTTTGAATAAAATGGATCCTAGCATTCACTTTATGGGAGAGAGACACGCTCCGCTGTAGCATATGGACAAGTATGTCCTTGGTTTCTACTCATAGTATTCATGGCGAAGTTTCTCCTTCGTTAAATTGTTATATGGTTGGAATTGGAAAATGGTACATGTAGTAATTGCTATAAATGTCTTGGGTAATGTGATACTTGGAAATTGTTGTGTTCATGATTAAGCTCTTGCATCATATGCTTTGCACCCATTAATGAAGAAATACATAGAGCATGCTAAAATTTGGTTTGCATATTTGGTTTCTCTAAGGTCTAGATAATTTCTAGTATTGAGTTTGAACAACAAGGAAGACGGTGTAGAGTCTTATAATGTTTTCAATATGTATTTTATGTGAGTTTTGCTGCACCGGTTCATCCTTGTGTTTGTTTCAAATAAGCCTTGCTAGCCTAAACCTTGTATCGAGAGGGAATACTTCTCATGCATCCAAAATACTTGAGTCAACCACTATGCCATTTGTGTCCACCATACCTACCTACTACATGGTATTTTCCGCCATTCCAAAGTAAATTGCTTGAGTGCTACCTTTAAAATTCCATCATTCACCTTTGCAATATATAGCTCATGGGACAAATAGCTTAAAAACTATTGTGGTATTGAATATGCAATTATGCACTTTATCTCTTAATAAGTTGCTTGTTGTGCGATAACCATGTTCACTGGGGACGCCATCAACTACTCTTTGTTGAATTTCATGTGAGTTGCTATGCATGTCCATCTTGTCTGAAGTAAGAGAGATCTACCACCTTATGATTAAGCATGCATATTGTTAGAGAAGAACATTGGGCCGCTAACTAAAGCCATGATCCATGGTGGAAGTTTCAGTTTTGGACATATATCCTCAATCTCAAATGAGAAAATTATTAATTGTTGTTACATGCTTATGCATAAAAGAGGAGTCCATTATCTGTTGTCTATGTTGTCCCGGTATGGATGTCTAAGTTGAGAATAATCAATAGCGAGAAATCCAAATGCGAGCTTTCTCCTTAGACCTTTGTACAGGCGGCATAGAGGTACCCCTTTGTGACACTTGGTAAAAACATGTGCATTGTGATGATCCGGTAGTCCAAGCTAATTAGGACAAGGTGCGGGCACTATTAGTACACTATGCATGAGGCTTGCAACTTGTAAGATATAATTTACATGATACATATGCTTTATTACTACCGTTGACAAAATTGTTTCATGTTTTCAAAATCAAAGCTCTAGCACAAATATAGCAATCGATGCTTTTCCTCTATGGAGGACCATTCTTTTACTTTCAATGTTGAGTCAGTTCACCTATTTCTCTCCACCTCAAGAAGCAAACACTTGTGTGAACTGTGCATTGATTCCTACATACTTGCTTATTGCACTTATTATATTACTCTATGTTGACAATATCCATGAGATATACATGTTATGAGTTGAAAGCAACCGCTGAAACTTAATCTTCTTTTGTGTTGCTTCAATGCCTTTACTATGAATTATTGCTTTATGAGTTAACTCTTATGCAAGACTTATTGATGCTTGTCTTGAAGTGCTATTCATGAAAAGTCTTTACTATATGATTCACTTGTTTACTCATGTCATATACATTGTTTTGATCGCTGCATTCACTACATATGCTTTACAAATAGTATGATCAAGATTATGATGGCATGTCACTCCAGAAATTATGAGGTTTATCGTTTTACCTGCTCGGGACGAGCAGAACTAAGCTTGGGGATGCTGATACGTCTCCAACGTATCGATAATTTCTTATGTTCCATGCCACATTATTGATGTTATCTACATGTTTTATGCACACTTTATGTCATATTCGTGCATTTTCTGGAACTAACCTATTAACAAGATGCCGAAGTGCCGATTCTTTGTTTTCTGCTGTTTTTGGTTTCAGAAATCCTAATAAGGAAATATTCTCGGAATTGGACGAAATCAACGCCCAGGGGCCTATTTTTCCACGAAGCTTCCAGAAGTCCGAAGACGAAACGAAGTGGGGCCACAGGGTGCCCAAACCCTAGGGCGGCGCGGCCCCCCCCCCTGGTCGCGCCGGCCTATGGTGTGGGGCCCCCGTGCCCCCTCCTGACTTGCCCTTCCGCCTACTTAAAGCCTCCGTGACGAAACCCCCAGTACCGAGAGCCACGATACGGAAAACCTTCCAGAGACGCCGCCGCCACCGATCCCATCTCGGGGGATCCAGGAGATCGCCTCCGGCACCCTGCCGGAGAGGGGAATCATCTCCCGGAGGACTCTACGCCGCCATGGTCGCCTCCGGTGTGATGTGTGAGTAGTCTACCCCTGGACTATGGGTCCATAGCAGTAGCTAGATGGTTGTCTTCTCCCCATTGTGCTATCATTGTCGGATCTTGTGATCTGCCTAACATGATCAAGATCATCTATCTGTAATTCTATATGTTGCGTTTGTTGGGATCCGATGAATAGAGAATACTTGTTATGTTGATTATCAAAGTTATATCTATGTGTTGTTTATGATCTTGCATGCTCTCCGTTACTAGTAGATGCTCTGGCCAAGTAGATGCTTGTAACTCCAAGAGGGAGTATTTATGCTCGATAGTGGGTTCTTGAGTGGATTGACACCTGTGACAGTGATAGAAAGTTCTAAGGTTGTGTTGTGCTGTTGCCACTAGGGATAAAACATTGATGCTATGTCTAAGGATGTAGTTGTTGATTACATTACGCACCATACTTAATGCAATTGTCTGTTGCTTTGCAACTTAATACTGGAAGGGGTTCGGATGATAACCTGAAGGTGGACTTTTTAGGCATAGATGCAGTTGGATGGCGGTCTATGTACTTTGTCGTAATGCCCAATTAAATCTCACTATACTCATCATGATATGTATGTGCATGGTCATGCTCTCTTTATTTGTCAATTGCCCAACTGTAATTTGTTCACCCAACATGCTGTTTGTCTTATGGGAGAGACACCTCTAGTGAACTGTGGACCCCGGTCCAATTCTCTTTACTGAAATTCAATCCATCGTGCAATACTGTTTTATCGTTTCGCAAACAATCATCTTCCACACAATACGGTTAATCCTTTGTTACAGCAAGCCGGTGAGATTGACAACCTCATTGTTTCGTTGGGGCAAAGTACTTTGGTTGTGTTGTGCAGGTTCCACGTTGGCGCCGGAATCCCTGGTGTTGCGCCGCACTACATCCCGCCGCCATCAACCTTCAACGTGCTTCTTGGCTCCTCCTGGTTCGATAAACCTTGGTTTCTTTCTGAGGGAAAACTTGCTGTTGTGCGCATCATACCTTCCTCTTGGGGTTCCCAACGAACGTGTGAGTTACACGCCATCACTATCAGAGGAGCAACGAGCAGCGAGGCGACAATAGAGATGACTCCCGAAACAACAGGCAAAATAATGGGCCAAGGTTCCAGAGACCTTTCGTGTCCCCTGAGGAGATGATGAACGGGCCGTGTCAGATACATTTTTATCTCGACAACAACAGAAAGAGGCAGTCAGAACACTTGCAAAAGGATTGCCGAAATTTTCAGGCAATGTTAAGGTGGGCAGGGCACGCCAATGCCCAGGCAACACATAGAAACCCTCAAGGGCCCAGGAGTGAGATCCACCTGCCACCTCCTCCCGCAATTACGGACGAAAATCGACACCAGCTTAGAATAGCGGCAGCACCTGCACCACCACCTTATGTTGATCCCAATTCCAACGGAGCGGTCTCGATGATTCAGAAAGGCAGGCCATCCAATATAACTCAGAAAGTAATCTCGCGACAGGTGTTCATGGCAGAGAAAATGCCTCCACCAACGGTTGAGTACCTTAATTGGTCAGGGCAAGACATTGGCTTCACAATAGCGGATCATCCACAGATAGTTCCTCGACCAGGGCAGTCAGCACTTATCTTACCAGCAGTAATTGCACGATTCGACGTATCTCGAGTATTCATAGATGGAGGCAGCAGTTTAAACCTTATGTATGTAGATACACTAAGGAAGATGAACATATCTCTAGCAAATCTGAAACCAACTGACACACGTTTCCATGGCATCACACCGGAGAAGCCAAGTTATCCGTTGGGGAAGATCAATCTCGACGTTCAGTTTGGGACCCGAGAAAACTACATAATAGAGAGGCTGGAATTCGAAGTCGTGGATTTCCCATCACAATACCACGCTTTGTTGGGACGACCAGCATATGCCAGGTTTATGGAGGTACCACATTACACGTACCTGTTGTGGAGGATGCCTGGACCTAAGGGACCAATCACAGTCAAAGGAAGCTTCGCGCTAGCCGATAAGTGTGACAAGGATTTTCATCGACTATCAGAAACCTTCGGGATGCAAGCAGAGTACATGGCGTCAAGGCTCACGACTGATTATGATGTACTGCCAGATGTAGGAAGGCCCAACAAAGAATCAACCTTTAACACTGAGAAAATTCTAAGGAGGTGCAGATTCACCCGACAGATCCAAAAAAGACGACGTCCATTGCGACAGACATGGACCTCGCATAGGAAAGCGCGCTCGTCGAGTTCCTCCGTGAGCACTGGAAAATCTTCGCATGGTGTCCAGCTGACATGCCAGGAGTACCTAGGGAATTTGCCGAGCACCACCTAAACTTGGATCCATTAGCAAGACCAATAAAACAACCTTTGCGGCGTTTTTCGGAGCCAAACCGCAAGGCTACGCTGTCAGAGATTGATCGACTGAGAGAAGCTAGTTTCATCAAGGAGCTGCATACAGAGGCCACGTGGGTCGCAAACCCAGTATTGGTCCCAAAGAAAAACACTAAAGTCCTTCGCATGTGTGTCGACTTTACGTGTCTCAACAAACACTATCCAAAGGATCACTTTCCCCTCCCGAGGATCGATCAAATTATCGACTCCACGGCAGGATGTGAACGTCTTTCCTTCCTGGATGCATATTCTGGTTATAACCAGATCAGATTGAAAGAAGAGGACGAGGTCAAAACAACGTTCATCACACCCTATGGTGTGTTTTGCTATAGAACAATGCCTTTTGGTCTGAAAAACGCGGGAGCAACGTACCAGAGGATGATGCAGAAGTGTTTAGCAACACAGATCGGAAAAAACGTACAAGTTTACATTGATGATGTCGTGATAACTTCAAAAAAGGGGACAACGCTAATCGAGGACCTGAAGGAAACTTTCGACAACCTCGACAAGTTTTGCCTCAAGTTAAACCCAACAAAGTGTTCTTTCGGCGTCCCTGCAGGAGAACTTCTTGGGTTCCTAGTCTCAACGAGAGGGACTGAAGCTAATCCCGAAAAAATTCAAGCTATCGTAACAATGAGGAAGCCAACAAAGTTGAAAGAAATACAGCAGCTAACTGGGCGAGTCGCAGCTTTAAGCAGATTTGTCGCCAGACTAGGAGAAAAGGCGTTGCCATTCTACGCTTTAATCAAGCAAGGGGAGAAATTCCAGTGGAACGAAGAGGCAGATAGAGCCTTCGAGGATCTAAAGCGCACAATGCCGAAAGAGAAGGAACCTCTCCTGTTATACATTGCAGCCACACCTCAGGTGGTCAGCACGGCGCTAGTCGTCGAAAGAGAAGAAGGAAAACTCCATGGAGTGCAAAGGCCGGTATATTTTATCAGTGAAGTTTTATCGCCTTCAAAACAGCGGTGCCCGCAGTACCAGAAGTTAGCATATGGAGTGTTCACAACAGCAAGAAAATTGCGCCACTATTTTTCGGCACACCCGATAATATTAGTCAATGAAGCACCTCTATCAAATATACTGAACAATCCAGAAGCTACAGGACGTGTCTCCCTTTGGGGAATAGAACTTTCTCCTCGGGACATCACGTATGAAAAAATAAAAGCAATAAAGTCGCAAATTCTGCCAGATTTCATCGCAGAATGGATGGAACTGCAAAATATAGGACCCCCAGATTTATCGAGAACTTGGACTATGAACTTTGACGGGTCAAAAAGGGTAGAAGGAGCTGGTGCAGGTGTGATACTTATATCACCTGAAGGCGACAAACTGAAGTATGTCCTACGGATGATGTTCCCAAACGCATCTAACAATGAAGCAGAATATGAAGCTCTCATACACGGGATGAAGATGGCGAAAGCTTGTGGTGCAACTCGATTAAAAATCTTTGGCGATTCACAGTTGGTGGCTCAGCAAGTCATGAACCAATGTGATGCAGTCAATGACAGCATGGTGTCATACAAGGAAGTGTACAACGAGCTCGAGAAGTTATTTGATGGATGCGAAGTAAATCACATCAGCAGGCTGAGTAATGATGAAGCCGATGTTCTCGCAAACATCGGGTCGCAGTGCCTCGCAATTCCGCCAGGAGTGTTTTGGGAAGAGATAACCGAGAGATCCACCAAACCAAAGAAAGCGCAGAAGAAGGAGAAGGAGGAGAAAATTTCGACGGCTCTCAAAGAAGCATCAGAAGAAGAAGAGGACCAGGAGCTGGTGATGATGGTGGAAGTCCCATGGATGCAAGCATACATATCATATATCTTAAGGAAAGAAATACCCGACGACCCAGTTGAAGCAAGACGAGTTATTCGACGATCGAAAGCCTTTACAGTGGTCAAAGGGGAGTTATACAAGCGCAGTATTTCGGGCGTGCTACAACGGTGCGTCACACCCGAAGAAGGAAGAGTAATCTTAAAGGATGTACACGAAGGAATATGTGGTCATCACGCGAGCAGTCGAGCCATTGCGGCCAAGGTTTTTCGGGCCGGATTCTACTGGTTGACAGCAATCGAGGACGCAAAGGAGATAGTACGAACCTGCGACGCGTGCCAGAGATTCACCGCAAAACCCCACTCTCCAGTGGCAGAACTGATGCCAATACCATTGTCTTGGCCCTTTGCCCAATGGGGTCTCGATATGGTGGAAAAATTACACAAGGCCTCGCCAGGAGGATACGAGTATATGCTTGTTGCTGTCGACAAATTCACCAAGTGGATAGAAGAAAACCGATAAATTCACCCGATGCAGCTGATACGTCTCCAACGTATCGATAATTTCTTATGTTCCATGCTACTTTATTGATGACACCTACATGTTTTATGCATACTTTATGTCATATTTATGCATTTTCCGGCACTAACCTATTAACAAGATGCCGAAGAGCCAGTTGCTGTCTTCTGCTGTTTTTGGTTTCAGAAATCCTAGTAAGGAAATATTCTCGGAATTGGACGAAATCAACGCCCAAGATCTTATTTTTCCACGAAGCTTCCAGAACACCGGGGGAGATACGAAGTGGGGCGACGAGGCGACGCCACACCAGGGCGGCGCGGCCCAGGCCCTGGCCGCGCCGGCCTGTGGTGTGGGCCCCTCGTGGCACCCCCTGACCTACCCTTTCGCCTATAAGAAGCCTTCGTCGATAATAACTCCAGTACCGAGAGCCACGATACGGAAAACCTTCCAGAGACGCCGCCGCCGCCAATCCCATCTCGGGGGATTCAGGAGATCGCCTCCGGCACCCTGCCGGAGAGGGGAATCATCTCTCGGAGGACTCTTCACCGCCATGGTCGCCTCCGGAGTGATGTGTGAGTAGTTAACCCCTAGACTATGGGTCCATAGCAGTAGCTAGATGGCCGTCTTCTCCTAATTGTGCTATCATTGTTGGATCCTGTGAGCTGCCTAACATGATCAAGATCATCTATCTGTAATGCTACATGTTGTGTTTGTTGGGATCTGATGAATATGGAATACTATGCTATGTTGAATATCAATCTATTATCTATGTGTTGTTTATGATCTTGCATGCTCTCCGTTACTAGTAGAGGCTCTGGCCAAGTTTTTGCTTGTAACTCCAAGAGGGAGTATTTATGCTCGATAGTGGGTTCATGTCTCCATTAAATCTGGGGGAGTGACAGAAACCTCTAAGGTTGTGGATGTGCTGTTGCCACTAGGGATAAAACATCAATGCTATGTCTAAGGATATATTTGTTGATTACATTACGCACCATACTTAATGCAATTGTCTGTTGTTTGCAACTTAATACTGGAGGGGTTCGGATGATAACTTTGAAGGTGGACTTTTTAGGCATAGATGCATGCTGGATAGCGGTCTATGTACTTTGTCGTAATGCCCAATTAAATCTCACAATACTCATCATAACATGTATGTGCATGGTCATGCCCTCTTTATTTGTCAATTGCCCAACTGTAATTTGTTCACCCAACATGCTTATTCTTATGGGAGAGACACCTCTAGTGAACTGTGGACCCCGGTCCATTCTTTTACATCGAATACAATCTACTGCAATACTCATTCTACTGTTCTCTGCAAACAATCATCATCCACACTATACATCTAATCCTTTGTTACAGCAAGCCGGTGAGATTGACAAACTCACTGTTACGTTGGGACAAAGTATCTTGGTTGTGTTGTGCAGGTTCCACGTTGGCGCCGGAATCCCTGGTGTTGCGCCGCACTACACTCCGCCGCCATCAACCTTCAACGTGCTTCTTGGCTCCTACTGGTTCGATAAACCTTGGTTTCTTACTGAGGGAAAACTTGCCGCTGTACGCATCACACCTTCCTCTTGGGGTTCCCAACGGACGCGTGTTGTACGCGTATCAAGACTGTTTTCTGGCGCCGTTGCCGGGGAGATCAAGACACGCTGCAAGGGGAGTCTCCACCTCCAATCTCTTTACTTTGTTTTTATCTTGCTTTACTTTTATTTACTACTTTGTTTGCTGCATTATATCAAAAACACAAAAAAATTAGTTGCTAGCTTTACTTTATTTGCTATCTTGTTTGCCATATTAAAAAAAACACAAAAAAATTAGTTACTTGCATTTAGTTTACTTATTTCATCATGTTTCCTCCTAATTTTACTTTAAAAGATATACATGTGGGACAAGGGTCTATAATTGGAAGGGATAATATAGAAGAATTTTTCACCCATGTTAGTATGCATGAAGATCTTGAAGATATACCCCTGGCAAAAGCTGTCCCTACTTATGAAGATGCCTCTGTCTGTTTGGTACGCATGATGGAAACTAGATTTATTAGTCTCAACCCCATTATACAACACATGTTTCTTACACTTTCTGATATGGAGAGGGGAGAAAAGAGATATTTTGTTTTAAAAGTCCTTGATAGGGAATTTAAAGATATAGCTAGAGAGGCTAGAAAAGTTTTCATTAAGCATAAGCGGCTTGGTATGTTCACCGATTTTAAAAGAACACTTGAAAAGATGGACATGGATAGAATAAGGTATACTAATAATGTTAATGATGGTGGGGAAATTAAAGCACCAATACCTTGCAAACTCCTAGGAATACATGAAGCGCTAGATGATAATTATGCTTGGCTTGTCCCTGAAAATTTGTTTGATGATAATAGCAAGCCTAAGACTAATGAAAAGGGAGCCTCTGAAATTTATAAAATACAATGCATGGTTGAGACTCCAAACCCCGCTGTAGATGCATCATCTCTTGATAACACTTGATACACACTTTCTGCGCCTAGCTGAAAGGCGTTAAAGAAAAGCGCTTATGGGAGACAACCCATGATTTTACTACTGCACTTTTGTTTTATATTTGAGTCTTGGAAGTTGTTACTACTGTAGCAACCTCTCCTTATCTTAGTTTTGTTGCATTGTTGTGCCAAGTAAAGTCTTTGATCGTAAGGTTCATACTAGATTTGGATTACTGCGCAGAAACAGATTTCTTTGCTGTCACGAATCTAGGCAGAATTCTCTGTAGGTAACTCGGAAAATTCTGAAAATGTACGTGAGTGATCCTCATATATGTACGCAACTTTCATTCAATTTGAGCATTTTCATTTGAGCAAGTCTGGTGCCTCTTAGAAATTCATCTTTACGAACTGTTCTGTTTTGACAGATTCTGCCTTTTATTTCACATTGCCTGTTTTGCTACGCTTGATGGATTTTCTATTCCATTAACTTTCAGTAGCTTTGTGCAATGTCCAGAAGTGTTAAGAATGATTATGTCAGCTCTGAACATGTGAATTTTGATTATGCACTAACCCTCTATTGAGTTGTTTTGAGTTTGGTGTGGAGGAAGTTTTCAAGGATCAAGAGAGGAGGATGATACAATATGATCAAGGAGAGTGAAAGCTCTACGCTTGGGGATGCCCCGGTGGTTCACCCCTGCATATTTCAAGAAGACTCAAGCGTCTAAGCTTGGGGATGCCCAAGGCATCCCCTTCTTCATCGACAACATTATCAGGTTCCTCTAGTGAAACTATATTTTTATTCCATGTGTTATTTTGCTACAATACTTTGTTTTATATTTGTGTCTTGGAAGTTGTTTACTACTGTAGCAACCTCTCCTTATCTTAGTTTTGTGTTTTGTTGTGCCAAGTAAAGTCGTTGATAGTAAGGTTCATACTAGATTTGGATTACTGCGCAGAAACAGATTTCTTTGCTGTCACGAATCTGGGCTAAATTCTCTGTAGTTAACTGAGAAAATTATGCCAATTTACGTGAGTGATCCCCAGATATGTATGCAACTTTCATTCAATTTGAGAATTTTCATTTGAGCAAGTCTGGTGCCTCAATAAAATTCGTCTTTACGGACTGTTCTGTTTTGACAGATTCCGCCTTTTATTTCGCATTGCCTCTTTTGCTATGTGGGATGGATTTTTTTGTTCCATTAACTTCCAGTAGCTTTGGGCAATGTCCAGAAGTGTTAAGAATGATTGTGTCACCTCTGAACATGTGAATTTTTGATTATGCACTAACCCTCTAATGAGTTTGTTTCAAGTTTGGTGTGGAGGAAGTTTTCAAGGGTCAAGAGAGGAGGATGATATAATATGATCAAGGAGAGTGAAAGCTCTAAGCTTGGGGATGCCCCGGTGGTTCATCCCTGCATATTTCAAGAAGACTCAAGCATCTAAGCTTGGGGATGCCCAAGGCATCCCCTTCTTCATCGACAAATTATCAGGTTCCTTCTCTTGAAACTATATTTTTATTCGGTCACATCTTATGTGCTTTGCTTGGAGCGTCTGTATGTTTTTGTTTTTGTTTTTGTTTCAATAAATGCTTGTGTGGGAGAGAGACACGCTCCGCTGGTTCGTATGAACACATGTGTTCTTAGCTTTTAATGTTCATGGCGAAGGTTGAAACTGCTTCGTTAATTGTTATATGGTTGGAAACAGAAAATGCTACATGTAGTAATTGGTATGATGTCTTGAATAATGTGATACTTGGCAATTGTTGTGCTCATGTTTAAGCTCTTGCATCATATACTTTGTACCTATTAATGAAGAAATACATAGAGCTTGCTAAAATTTGGTTTGCATAATTGGTCTCTCTAAGGTCTAGATAATTTCTAGTATTGAGTTTGAACAACAAGGAAGACGGTGTAGAGTCTTATAATGTTTACAATATGTCTTTTATGTGAGTTTTGCTGCACCGGTTCATCCTTGTGTTTGTTTCAAATAACCTTGCTAGCCTAAACCTTGTATCGAGAGGGAATACTTCTCATGCATCCAAAATCCTTGAGCCAACCACTATGTCATTTGTGTCCACCATACCTACCTACTACATGGTATTTCTCCGCCATTCCAAACTAAATTGCTTGAGTGCTACCTTTAAAATTTCCATTCTTCACCTTTACAATATATAGCTCATGGGACAAATAGCCTAAAAACTATTGTGGTATTGAATATGTACTTATGCACTTTATCTCTTATTAAGTTGCTTGTTGTGCGATAACCATGTTCCTGAGGACGCCATCAACTACTCTTTGTTGAATATCATGTGAGTTGCTATGCATGTACGTCTTGTCTGAAGTAAGGGAGATTTACCACTCATTTAATGGTTAGAGCATGCATATTGTTAGAGAAGAACATTGGGCCGCTAACTAAAGCCATGAATCATGGTGGAAGTTTCAGTTTTGGACATATATCCTCAATCTCATATGAGAACATTAATTGTTGCTACATGCTTATGCATTAAAGAGGAGTCCATTATCTGTTGTCTATGTTGTCCCGGTATGGATGTCTAAGTTGAGAATAAGCAATAGCGAGAAATCCGATGCGAGCTTTCTCCTTAGACCTTTGTACAGGCGGCATAGAGGTACCCCTTTGTGACACTTGGTTAAAACATATGCATTGCAATGATAATCCAGGTAATCCGAGCTAATTAGGACAAGGTGCGGGCACTATTAGTATACTATGCATGAGGCTTGCAACTTGTAGGATATAATTTACATGATACATATGCTTTATTACTACCGTTGACAAAATTGTTTCTTGTTTTCAAAATCAAAGCTCTAGCACAAATATAGCAATCGATGCTTTCCTCTTTGAAGGACCTTTCTTTTACTTTTATTGTTGAGTCAGTTCACCTATCTCTCTCCACCTCAAGAAGCAAACACTTGTGTGAACTGTGCATTGATTCTTACATACTTGCATATTGCACTTGTTATATTGCTTTGCATTGACAACTATCCATGAGATATACATGTTACAAGTTGAAAGCAACCGCTGAAACTTAATCTTCCTTTGTGTTGCTTCAATACCTCTACTTTGAATTATTGCTTTATGAGTTAACTCTTATGCAAGACTTATTGATGCTTGTCTTGAAAGTACTATTCATGAAAAGTCTTTGCTTTATGATTCATTTGTTTACTCATGTCATTTACATTGTTTTGATCGCTGCATTCATTACATATGCTTACAATAGTATGATCAAGGTTATGATGGCATGTCACTCCAGAAATTATCTTTGTTATCGTTTACCTGCTCGGGACGAGCAGAAACTAAGCTTGGGGATGCTGATACGTCTCCGACGTATCGATAATTTCTTATGTTCCATGCCACATTATTGATGATATCTACATGTTTTATGCATACTTTATGTCATATTTATGCGTTTTCCGGAACTAACCTATTGACGAGATGCCGAAGGGCCAGTTGCTGTTTTCTGCTGTTTTTGGTTTCAGAAATCCTAGTAAGGAAATATTCTCGGAATCGGACGAAATCAACGCCCAGCATCTTAGAAATACACGAAGCTTCCAGAACACCCGGGAAGGACCAGAGGTGGGCCACAGGGGCCCCAGGAGGGTGGCTGGCGCGGCCCAAGCCCTGGCCGCGCCGCCATACCCCCTCACCGCCTCGTCGCCCCTCCGACTCCGCCTCTTCGCCTATATAAAGGTCCCTGACCTAAAGCATCGATACGGAAAAGCCACGGTACGAGAAACCTTCCAGAGCCGCCGCCATCGCGAAGCCAAGATCTGGGGGACAGGAGTCTCTGTTCCGGCACGCCGCCGGGACGGGGAAGTGCCCCCGGAAGGCTTCTCCATCGACACCACCACAATCTTCATCAACGCTGCTATCTCCCATGAGGAGGGAGTAGTTCTCCATCGAGGCTCGGGGCTGTACCGGTAGCTATGTGGTTAATCTCTCTCCTATGTACTTCAATACAATAATCTCATGAGCTGCCTTACATGATTGAGATTCATATGATGATGCTTGTAATCTAGATGTCGTTATGCTAGTCAAGTGAATTTTACTTATGTGATCTCCGGAGACTCCTTGTCCCACGTGTGTAAAGGTGACAGTGTGTGCACCGTGTGGGTCTCTTAGGCTATATTTCACAGAATACTTATTCACTGTTATGAATGGCATAGTGAAGTGCTTATTTATATCTCTTTATGATTGCAATGTGTTTTGTATCACAATTTATCTATGTGCTACTCTAGTGATGTTATTAAAGTAGTTTATTCCTCCTGCACGGTGTAATGGTGACAGTGTGTGCATCCGTGTTAGTACTTGGCGTAGGCTATGATTGTGATCTCTTGTAGATTATGAAGTTAACTATTGCTATGATGGTATTGATGTGATCTATGCCTCCTTTCGTAGCGTGAAGGTGACAGTGTGCATGCTACGTTAGTACTTGGTTTAGTTGTGTTGATCTGTCGTGCACTCTAAGGTTATTTAAATATGAACATCGAATATTGTGGAGCTTGTTAACTCCGGCATTGAGGGTTCGTGTAATCCTACACAGTTAGTGGTGTTCATCATCCAACAAGAGGGTGTAGAGTATGCATTTATCTATTCTGTTATGTGATCAAAGTTGAGAGTGTCCACTAGTGAAAGTCTAATCCCTAGGCCTTGTTCCTAAATACTGCTATCGCTGCACATTTCTTGTTTATCTGCGTTACTACAAGCGTTACTACTGCTTGTTTACTGTCCTGGGCAAAGCACTTTTCTGGTACCGTTGCTACTACTTATTTATACCACCTGTATTTCACTATCTCTTCGCCGAACTAGTGCACCTATTAGGTGTGTTGGGGACACAAGAGACTTCTTGCTTTGTGGTTGCAGGGTTGCATGAGAGGGATATCTTTGACCTCTTCCTCCCTGAGATCGATAAACCTTGGGTGATCCACTTAAGGGAAACTTGCTGCTGTTCTACAAACCTCTGCTCTTGGAGGCCCAACACTGTCTACAAGAATAGAAGCACCCGTAGACATCACAATCTACTGCAATACTCGTTCTACTGTTCTCTGCAAACAATCATCATCCACACTATACATCTAATCCTTTGTTACAGCAAGCCGGTGAGATTGACAACCTCACTGTTACGTTGGGACAAAGTATCTTGGTTGTGTTGTGCAGGTTCCACGTTGGCGCCGGAATCCCTAGTGTTGCGCCGCACTACACTCCGCCGCCATCAACCTTCAACGTGCTTCTTGGCTCCTACTGGTTCGATAAACCTTGGTTTCTTACTGAGGGGTAACTTGCCGCTGTACGCATCACACCTTCTTCTTGGGGTTCCCAACGGACGCGTGCTATACGCGTATCAGCAGCGTCAGCAATAAAATTCGTGAAGAGCATGTTTTTCGGTTTGGAGTACCTCATAGCATCGTCATAGACAATGGCAGTAACTTCACGTCCAAGGAATTCAAGGCATATTGCGCAGAAGTAGGCATCAAATTGAACTTCGCGTTAGTTGGGCACCCGCAAACCAATGGTCAAGTCGAGAAAGCCAATGGTGTCATCTGCAACGGTATTAAGAAGCGCCTGCTAGGACCGCTTGAAAAGGCTCGACATACTTGGCCAGAACAGTTGCCAAGTGTTTTATGGAGTATTCGAACAACGCCAAATACAGCGACACAGGAAACTCCGTTTTTCCTGGTCCATGGAGCTGAGGCAGTTTTACCGATCGAAATAGAGCATGACTCCCCGAGAGTCACAGAATATGATGAAGAAACTTCCAGAAGAGCATTAGAGGATGATGTAGATGCACTCGATGAAGCTCGAGACGAAGTACTATCGCGGGTCACCAAGTACCAGCAAGACCTGAAAAACTACCACAGTCGACAACTACGGCCAAGATCCTTTCAGATCGGTGATTTAGTCCTATGGCTCAATCAGCAGAGTACCGAAAAACTCGAGTCGCCATGGTTGGGTCCTTACATCGTCACAGAAGTAATCGAAGGAGGAGCATACAGGATCAAAGACAAGAAGACAGGGGTTCCAGAGAAAAATTCCTGGAATGTGGCGCAACTCAGGCGGTTCTACGCTTAGAGTCGAAATATAGTCCTCCTTTGTAAAAATACAATGTACTGAAACGCCCGCGAGTTTTCAGACGCACTCTTTTCCTTTTCAGGGCACCGAGTGGGGCTGGAATATTTTTAATGAGGCGGGCTCGCGGTGCTGCAATATAGTAAAAGATATTGGTGATATACATCTTTTTCGTCGACAGGCTCGGGGGCTCATAACCCACGACAGCAAAATATATGTATTCTCGCAAAATAGTAAATTCATCGAGACGAAAAAACAGTATAAGCTCCGGCCAAAGGCTCGGGGGCTTCGCAATATAGATTACACTTCACAATATAGACAACTTCATTAACACAAAGAATTCGACAAAAAATATAGACATGATTTCTCCCAAATATAGTACAACTCAGTCAATGCCTAATATACTATCTATGGATAGAACTTTGTTATTTGCAGCAGTCGTCGTATGATCAGCATAGCTCCCCTTGACAAAGAATTCAGAATCCATCCGAAGAAGTTCGTCCATCATTTCTTCGGCTATAGGAGTCACAACGTCATTGATTTTATCGATGTTACTTTTTCGCTTCGATTGCTTGGCCAGGCATTTGGAGACAATCGTCGTCAGATCTAACTTTGGATGACACATCTGTATCATGATCATGGCGAATCTTGCTCCAGCAGTCAACTGAGCTCGTATAAAATTATGAATACGAGGGGCATCCCGAAACTTTTCCATCAAACCAAGAAGAGTGTCGGGCGCCTCATCCCGAGGAAACATCGTCTTATAAACAAGGGACAATGTTCTAGTGCAGAAATCAAGGAATTCGCGAACCTGACAGGCGCGGTCTTGAAACCTGACAATCTGTCGGGTCCGTTCTAGAGTGGCCCAGAATAGAGAACCGTGGTCAAGAGAAAGGTTAACGAGAAGATTTGTCCTTACGTTTACCCTTTCATCTTCAGCAGCAGCGTCGAGAAAGGAACCTATTTGGCGACGACACGAGAAATTCAAACAAGGATACAACAGAAAGATAGAAGAAGTTCTTGGTTGAAAAAGTGTACCTGACATATCCACACTGGCTTCATTCATCAGTTCGAGCATACTATTCTCTCGAGTGGTTGCCTTTTCAGCTTCAGAAACGGCGGCTTCCTTGGCAGCTATGGCTTCTCGAGCTTGTTGAAGGGCAATTTTCTCTTTTTCGGATGCCTTGCGAGATTGCTCCATCATCACAAGTGTTTGCTTCTTCGCATGTTGAAGTTGTTGACGAAGTTCTTTCAAGTCTTGCGATAAACTTTTACTCGAGGAATCTTCATCAAGTTCACTATTCACCAGCGCTTTCTTCGAGCGAGAAGAGGAAGGCAAAACATCGGAAGGAGCAGGAGTTGGAGTATAGTTATCGAACGTCAACCGAAAGAAAAGGCTCGACATCAATCATCAAGCAAGATAGAATTCCATTGATTTTTTATTTACAAGACATTACAATGGAGAAAGCCCTGACAAATTAGTGTGGTAGGCGTCGCCAAAGCTACTTTGGCGACAACATCAAAAGAAACAAGAAAAGAAAGAAAGGGTGGTCTACTTGACCTCCGGCTTGGATGCGCTTGGAGCAGGAGTCGGTTTAACGCCAAGATAGGCAAGTATTGGCTTTGAGGGAGGTTTGTCAGCTCTAATTAGAGATTGCAACTTCTTCGTTTCCATCTGCCCTATGTCGCCAACCTTGGCCCAGTCGACATTTTGCTGGCTATCAACAATCAGCGCGATAGTGCCCTCTACGCCAACTTTCAGGCCTTCTTGGCGAAGTTTCAGCCCAAGATCTTCTGGAACGTTGAAGCTTTTGGCAAGAGCAATAAAGGTGTTGGGCTCCTCTTTCTTCAGGAAGAAGTAGGGGAAAAGCTTCGACAGACCTGCCTCAGCATCAGCAAGGCCTTCGCGTGCTTCATCCCCATGGATTTCAAGAAGGGTTAGCACGTCGAGAAGCTCGTCGCCTTCAGGACCATCCACTTCGTATTCTTGATGAGTTCTCCCTGAAAACAAGCAAAGGGTAGCTAGTAAATAAAGAATGCTCGGATAATGTGAAGCAACCCGAGGAAATGCACAAGGATCCGAGTACTTACTAACAAAACGTCGACTCTGTGCCTCCAAGCGACTGAGGATCTTTTCCTCTCGAGCAGCTTGCTCAGCTATTTTGTCGCTCAAAGCAGTTTCTGCGTCGTGAAGCCTCTTCCGAAGATCTTCAACACCAGCAGCATCTGCCTTGGCCTTTTCAGCATGTGCCTTGGCCTTGTTAGCATCTGATTCAGCCTTCTTACGAGCCTTTTCACTTTCCTCCAATTTTTGAGCAAGTGCATCAGCACGCTTGTTGGTTTCCGCAAGTTTTTCTGCCAAAATAGTCAAAACCAGTCAAAATAACGACAAGAAAGGAGTGAGAAGTCAGGGGTCAGGGGAAGCAGAAAAATATTACCTTCAGCTTTGCTAGCATTTTCACGGTACCCGACGAATTGGGCACCGAAGCGGAGGAATTCATTAATCAAAGGCTGATGAAGAAAGATAGAGAAAGAAGGCATCAATATAGTCAAAAGCTCGACAGCACAAAGCAAAAAAGAAGCAAACAATGAAAAAAAATCGACAGCATCGGACAGTACGCAGGGACTTACATCATCCAAAAGAGGAGTCGTCGAATCACCAAGTTGTGGAGCAGGCTCCTTGGATAATTCAACCCTTGTTCTCTTTGGCGAAGGGGCAAGGGGGCTTGCAGGAGGAGTTGGTTGATCGGTGTTTTGTTGAGGAGGCGACGATTCTTCTCCTTCAACTTGTACTTCAGACACAACTAAAGTACGCGACGTACTCGTTCGAGCAGTCGCGTCAATAGCTTGCGCCTCTTCCTCGTCACCACTACAGTAAAAATGACGACAGTATAAGAAGCAAGATAGACAAAATATGCCAAGAGCAAAACAGTAAGAAGTAAGGGGTAACTTACGAGCTGACGAGGGCATCATCATATGGATTGAAAGCTGTCTTCTTATCGGAAGGACCAGCTTCTTCGGCTTTGGAGGCGCCGGAATCTTCGACTTCATCCCTCTTCCTATTGTTCCTTGGAGAAACAACAGGAGGAAGAGAGTGTGTCGAGGCGGTGGCCTCAGACTCAGCGTCTTTTTCAGAAGAAGCCGCGGATTTGTGAGAACCCGCAACTTCACTTTCAGGACGCGAGGTGCCTTGGTTGTCATCATCGACAACAGCACGGTCTTCAACTTCTCCACCCTCAGGAAGAGGAGGAAGAGAAGCGAGAACAGGGTGGTTTTGAGAAAAAGTGTCGATAAAAAAGAAGTTATGCAAAAGAAGCTAGCAAGACAGTAGTCGATAAAATATTAAAACTCGACGAGACAATATAGCAACTAAGAGGAAAAATTACCTCGGGAAGAGGATTGGCGCCACTGTATGGCGTAATGCGGCAAGAGGATGGAATTGGATCCTTCTTGTTGAGCGATGAGATTTTGCGGATAAGCTTTTCAAAATCCTTCAAAGGAAGGTCTTTTGAGAGCCTGTCGACATCTTCTTCACCAGCATACTTCCAGAGGGGATTTTTGCGAGCCTGGAGAGGCTGCACTCTAATCCTAAGGAAATAGGCAGTAATCTCAATGCCCGAAAGTTCCTTGCCGCGGGTGTTCTGTAGCTCGTGGATGCGAGTCATCAGCGCTTCTGTTGCCAACTTCTCAGCTTCGGTAGCTTCAACATCCCAGGAACGGCGGCGAAGGATTTTGGCCTCTCCGTTGAGAGGGGCGATGTTGTCCTCCACGGGATTGGCGCTTTCTTCGTGGATATACAACCATTTCTTCCGCCAACCTTGGACAGAGTCGGGGAATTTGACATCGAAATATTCGACGTTAGAGCGAACACAGATAACAATGCCGCCAATGTTGTAGGCGACGTTGTGAGAGCCATTACGGCGAAGGCAGAAGATACGCTTCCACAGAGCCCAATTAGGTTGGACCCCGAGGAAGCACTCACACAATGTGATAAAAATCGAGACGTGGAGGATGGAATTGGGCGTCAACTGATGTAGTTGAAGCCCATAGACAAACAAAAGACCCCGAAGAAACTCGTGGATTGGGGGAGAAAGACCTCGGATGAGGTGGTCAACGAAACTGACCCGATACTCGATTGGAGCCTTTGGATAGCTCTCCTCCTTGGGGAAGCAGAGCGAGTTCTCCTTCTTGTTGAACCCCATCTTCTTCAGCAGATTGATGTCTTGGGCGGAGATCTTAGATCTTTCCCACTCCGCGCTTCCCAGATCCGCTGTCGCCATTCTTGACTCCGGAGTGCTATGCCTTGTCAAACGGATGCGAGGCGGCATCAATGAACTTGGCGGCGAAGAGTGTGAGTGTGGTTGCGAGCTTGAAGCAATGGGAGCAATGGAGGATTTGGCAGAGGAGAAGCAGAGGTGCGGCGCGTGCGAAAAGACTAAAGGAGGAAGATGATACCTTTATATAGAGGTGCGGTGAACCGACGTACCGTTGGATTGAAAGATTGCGGAACAGATGGTGTACACGTGGACAAGTGGTAAAAAGTAATTTCATACCGGCGCGAAAGCACAGGAGCTACAGTACGTGCGCCACGAAAAGCGGAGGACGTGTGTCCCCCACTTGCACGACGTGTCAATACAGTGCGTAATTTGGGCCCGCAAGGCAGCGAGAGAGAACTTCTCGCGTTTTCCAGGAACAACGGTTGTGGCTATCGTCAGCAGTGATGTCACTTTGGCAAGAGAAAATTTTGACTCAACAGTTTCATAAAAAAGGCGACAGTAGAAGATTATGGATCATTTTGAGAGCCTTTGATCAAATACAAGTTTTTGATCAAATGCTCGGGGGCTACTTTGGAAAAATGAAAAATTCGAGAAAGACAAAATAGAAATGGCGAGAGTCTATGATTAAATACAAGTATTTGCTCATAGCCTCGGGGGCTACTCCCATCGGGAGCGCTGTTCGCGCACCCGAGAGATTTGAAAATTTCGAGAGAGAAAAAATATAGCAACATAAGGCGTGGAGCCTACACCCAAGCACAAGTACTTGGATGTAGCCTCGGGGGATACTCCCATCGGGAACGCTGTTCGCGTGCCCGATGAAAGTATAAAAAAGAAAGAAAGAAGAACAAGAGAGTATATTTCGAGTTATATAAATAACTCTACATATACTCCCATCGGGAGAGAAATATAAGTCATCCGTTGACTCAATAAAATGTGCTATTCCAACAGCCGAATAAGCACTCGATAATATATTCTCAGAACGCCAAAGTTGCGAACAATTTCTGAATGCCGTAAAACTTTGCGAAGGTAAGACCCCAGATCCGTTCTGTGTGGCGTGGCGCCGTCTCTGACGTCGATTTGCTACTTTTTTTCCGTATCAACAGATACGAAGAAAAATCCTAACAGACGCGTTAGGTACCCGATAAATATGACTGGGACTCGATAGAATGGTAAGACCTTAAGCGGCACCTGTCGAAGTTTACACCAGTATCCCGAGATCATGTCCAGGGACGTGATCTTGAAGTAGGTTTTTGCGGATTGCCACTAAGAGCAGTTAACTAGTACCTGATCCGTCAGATGAACTAGCCCCAACTACCATTATGCCTGTACAATATATAAATTTGTATGCAAAGATATGTGATAAAGTTCAGAGTTATCGAATAAATATAAAGGTGGAGATTTTCCCTGACTCTGCGATTCAAGCAAAATCTCGGGGGCTACTGACATAGGCATCCCCAATGGGTCTGCCGAAGATGGTACCCGGGGTTTACTGAAGGCCCACGACCCGAAGGATAAGAGGAACTCGGAAGCCCAACTTGCTAGTTAAGGAAAGCTAGAGTTGTATTAGGAGGGAACACCTGTAATATTACGGGAGGAGTTAGAAACCTTACCGGACTCTGTAACTTGTACATCATGAATCTCTCGGCTCCGCCTCCTATATAAGGGGGAGTCGAGGGACAAAGAAAGCATCGATTCATTGTCTCACAAACCCTAGTTTTCATATCGTCGAGCACTTTTCGGCTAAAACCTTCGTGATCTACTTGCCCTCTACTTCTAACTAAACCCTAGTCTACAACCCGTAGGCATTGACAAGTTAATCCCTTGTCAAGGAGCGCTCTCTAGTTTTGGAATCTGTCAGACAACACTTGTTACACATATAACAAAGGATGAAGCGCCAAGCGAACAGGGGGAGATCTGAAAGAGTCTTCTTTGTTGGATATAAGGTTTTTCTAAAACTTCAACCGTACATGCAATCTTCAGTGGCTTGCCGAGCTAATAACAAGTTGGCTTACAAGTTCTTCGGGCCTTTTCACATCATTGCACACATGGGAGAAGTGACATACAAGTTGGATTTACCATCATCAAGCAGGGTTCATCCTATCTTCCACATCTCCGAACTCAAACCGTGTTTAGGCCCTAGACAACAGGTTCTTCCTCAACTTCTAGCTCATGGCGATATGTTTCAGATTCCTGTTGTAGTTCTTCAACGTCGACTTTTTCAGCAAGGCTTGCACACGGTGATTCAAGTGTTGATCCAGTGGAGTGGGAGTCCAACATCCATGGCTACCCGGGAGGACATCGACATTCTTTGCCAAAAGTTTCCAAGAGCATTTGCTTGGGGACAAGAAGACTTACACGTAAAGGGGATTGTCAACGACCCATCTCCTTTTGTCAACGTCGATACTCCTGAAACTAACGATGAACAAGGCCCAACCCAAGAAACTCGCCCAAAAAGAATGAAGAAAAAGCCAGATAGGACTTGGGCCGTAAGAGGGCCATGCAATATCTTAAGATGGGTTTTGAGTTATATTAGCTTTTGTAATGCTTCATCTAGATTTGGATAGTGTGATATCTTGGCCCAAGGCTTAATAGGATTGATAGAGTACTCATACTAACAAGTTGCAACTTCTTTTCCGCAAGCTCATCCCCAAAGAACTTCAAGATTAAGCGTGCTTAGCCCAGAGCGATTTGAGGATGGGTGCGTGGATGGTGGAACTTGCTCGGAGGTGGTTGGGAGGGTAGCAATACATTTCAAATTCTTCCTAGTTCTAGAGAAATTCCACTGAAGTGTAGATCCTTAGGAATCCTACATATACATAGTCGCTTTGTCTGAACTTACAAGGCAGTCATTTATTAAAATAAAAACTTTAACCATTATTTTAATCATTAGTGTGAATCATATATGAAAACATATTATTAGATTGTATTTTGTCGATCAAAAGGTAAATGATCAATCTTCTTTAAAGTAACCTTACAAACCAGAGATAGCTTTTTTTCTTTGATAAAGAGCATATATTATTATCGCGTAGATACCAATTACACCAAGCCTCGGGAGGTCGGGAGCACCTACTTCTTCTAAATATGTCCAACATAGACCGGAAAAAACCGAACCGGCGTCTCCACTAGTCTGTTAGGCGTACTGGACCGGACAAGGAATCGAATCGGATTTTTTGCGGTTGAACCGCCGGTTTTCACCCGAACCAGCGTAAACCAGAGACTGGTCCAACCGATCAAACGGAATTCCTATGCCGGCGAACGGGAAAAGAACACATGACGTGAAGTTAGAGTGCATGCTCTGCTCCTGTACGTGGTGACCATCTATTCCATGCACCTTTTTTGATTATAATACTGAAGTCAATCTATTTGACACAATATTTCCCTACTATATAACTAAAAATAATAATAAAATTTTCAATTACCGGTTCAACTATTGAACCGAGTAGACCAGCGGTTGGACCAGTGAACCGTGAACCGAGAGCCTCGCCGGTTCGGTCACCGGTCCGGTTTTTAAAACTAACAAGACGGAAGATACTTGTGCAACTAGAGATAGCTCAACATGGGTGTAAGCCCACCCGTTTATTCAAAACTGGAAAAAAAATTCTATTTAAAAAAAGTTGAAATGAAATTTTGAATGTACATATTATCTTGACACTTACTCATGCCAATTCTCAAGAAAAAGGAATATGATTGTACGTGACCTGAATAAAAATGATAAAATGTGAAAATGACACTACAATGATTGGATTCATATTGTTCAAAGAAATACAAATCTTAATTCTCTCTTGTTCGTATAGGTCACATATGGTCGTATTTTCACTTGAGATTTGGTATGGGTATGTACCAATATAATATGTACATACACAAATTAATTTTTCCAAAACTTTCAAAAAAAATTAAACCAGGTACGCCTACACCCATGTTTACTAAATCCATATCGCCTTATAAACCCACATAAATGGAGTAAAATGATAGTCTTATGGGGGTCGTGGCACGAATGTGCGTGCCCCTCCCCTGTTCGACAGTTCCAGAGGATGACACTTGTAGCTTCCATACATGTCACGACCACAAAATTTATAACCATAACAGCGACACAAATCGTTTAATTTGTTTTACAACACCTTGCGAAGGTACCATCCAAAATGACACGATCGCGTGGAAAGCGAAACACACGAACAGAAAAGAAAGTTTCCGATGAACAGAACTGAGAGGCTTCTGGAGAGGCAGAGTGGCATAGCCAGGACAAAACAAAGCGATAGTGTCTGACGATGATGATGAGCCACCTGTGGCCTAGGTAGGCCTCAAGGGCCAAGCAGGGTATAATAGAGCCGCGCGGGCCGAGCCCACCTTATCGCCAGTCGCCACCACCAACCCCCGCAAGAGCTCCTCCGCTCCGCCGACGACCGCCATGGCCGCCCAGAGCATCCTCTTCGCCGCGCAGCCGGCGCCTCTGTTCCAGGCCCCTTCCTCTGCCCGCCCTTTCCACTCGCTCCGCCTCGTGTCCGCCCCCGGAGGCGCCGCCGCGGCCGCAGCCAGGGCGCTCGTCGTCGCCGACGCCACCAAGAAGGCCGTCGCCGTGCTCAAGGGCACCTCCCAGGTCGAGGGCGTCGTCACGCTCACCCAGGAGGACGACGGTGCGTCACCCCACCCCTCTCTATATCTTGTCATCACTAGTTCTACCTGTTGAATGTTGAACCCTCCTGAAGCTTCGTCAGTGGCCTGGCTCAGCAAGTTCTGCCTGACATCAGATTGGTGCTTCCAACCTTAATATAAACCCTGAATTGATTAGTAGCATTGTGCTGCTGTAGATTTTATGATACGCTCGAGTTAGTCTAGTTGCTAGTTATTAACTCTCACTAAATCGACTTACTGTCTCCAGTTTTCTTCAGTTCACATGCCAAAATGTTGGGTGCCGAGCTTGCCCGATGAGTTGATGCATTGCTAAAGCTGCCGTCTGGCTAAAATTTCTGTTGCATTTCTAAGTGTCACCATCACTGCAGACACATTAACTTTTTTTTTAAAAAAAACGCAATTACAAATCTACGGTTCCATCATCTTACTCCTCTATAACTCGTCTAACTTCTCATCTATTGCAGGTCCTACATCAGTGAGCGTCCGCATCACTGGACTTACTCCTGGAAAGCACGGCTTCCACCTCGTGAGTGTTCTTCTTTGGGCTGCTCCGAGATATGTTTCTTCATTTCTAAGAATAACACGGTCGTTCGTTTTGCAGCATCAATTCGGTGACACAACTAACGGGTGCATTTCGACAGGTTGGTTTTATCACTCAATCATGTAATGCGAAATGCCAACAATTCATAATGGAACGTAATCATGTTTTTCTTTTCTTTTCTGTTGTAAACATCATCAGATTGCCATGTACATATGTTTGTTCTACGTTTTCATGTTTATTCTATCTTTTACTTTCCCATTTGACTTACAGAAATTATGAATCCGCTAATCAGTTGCGCTTTTGAATCACATCTTTCTTACAGATCATTTTTTTTTAAATCTTGCAGGACCACATTTTAACCCAGATGGCCTGACACATGGTGCCCCAGAAGATGAAGTCCGCCATGCGGGTGACCTGGGAAACATTGTTGCCAATGCTGAAGGTATAGTAGGCGATAATCCATTGTGAACTTCCACCCCAAAGAACGTTTCTGATGTTTGTTTTCCTAATCTATCTTGCTGGATGTAACTTACTTATGGGTTGTGTGTTTATTTATGGTGGTGATCTAGGGGTGGCAGAGACAACCATTGTCGATAGCCAGGTAATGTTCAAACATCATATTCTTAATCTTTGCATAAGTTGCTGTATGTGTAGTTTTAAGTTCCAAGATTCAGTACACTCTTTCTCATTATTTCTTCTACACAGATTCCTTTGAGCGGTCCTAATGCAGTTGTTGGGAGAGCATTTGTTGTACATGAACTCGAGGATGACCTGGGGAAAGGTATGCCTAGTTGGCTAGTTCTAATTGTTCTACACTTTTCCCCCTTCAGTTCATAATGTTTCATTTTTTGCTCTTTCCTTATAGGGGGGCATGAGCTTAGTCTCAGTACTGGAAATGCCGGTGGAAGACTTGCATGTGGTATGTTCTCAGATACATTTCTTATTTGTTGACATTGTTCCTTGATTATACATGAAAGCGCATATCGAAAGATATCGGTATCAGTAATGACTGATATAAGAACGACTGATATGAGAACCGTCACATGGCACATTATTTAGATTCAGCCTGTTATTGATTACTCCCTCCATCTCATAATATAAGATGGTATTACAACCAATTAACTTGTGTATTAGTTGTAATAACATATTATAATATGGGATGGAGGGAGTAGAATATTACAAGTAGTAATAAATTGATTGTTTCTCTTTTAAACTCACTGCCATCTGTGCTGGTGGTATCAGGCATCAAATGCCCAAATTGCTACAGGGTAAATATTAAAGGTCCACTGGATAAGCATAAAAGAATGGTGCAGAAATTTAATGCAGTTTATTTACATGATCATAAACAAAAATTACTCCCTCCTTCCCAATTTAGGGTGCATATTAGCTTTGGTCAAAGTTAAACTTTATAAAGTTGGTCCAACTATATATGAAATTATATTAAATTTTGTAATACTAAGTGCATATAATATGAAAATATATTTCATGATGATTCTAATAACATTGAGATAATGTTATAGATGTTGCTATAATTTTTCTATAATTAATCAAAGTTTGACTTTGACCAAAACTAACATGCATCCTAATTTGGGAAAAAGGGGGTTATATGTAGAGTTGTGTACTATGAAGTGCTGTAATACTTCAGTCAGCACCCATCGATGCAGCTAGTGCTTAGCATTTACTATGTTTAATGCTTCAACTTTCAAGTGCATAATTGCCGCGGAAGTGCATCTGTTTCATCACTGCTTTGCTATGCAGGTGTTGTTGGCCTGACTCCGTTGTAAGTTGTGGGCCTTCAGTTCCATTGTCCCTGTCACACCTGTTGAGACAGCATGTTTCTCGTTGTACCTGGATTTCAGACCATGGGTGCTTAATAGCTTATGATGATCGTTTGTATCAGAGTGTAAAGTTCGGTTTAGCAAATAAGTGTTGGCACACTCACATCTTGTTGAGCTATGAAGCATAAACTTCAGAATTTTGATTTGTCCAGTTTGTTATAACATTACAAAGGATTAACTCTTTATATATATGACCTTTGTGTCAATTACTGCTGGTTCAGCTATCATAAGCATACTATCGTTGTTGTGCCTAGTTAATCCGAGGGGAATATTCCAGCTTCTAGGTCAGCGTTTGCTGTGGTTCTTTCTCAAGCTTATGTTGATCTTTTGTATCATCAGAGTGTAAAGTTCAGTTTAGCAAATAAGTGCTGTCACACTCGCATCTTGTTGAGGTATGAAGCATGAACATCAAAATTTTGATTACTAAGATTATCATAAAATGCTCAACGGATTATCATGGTGGGATCTCCTTATATCTGATATTTGGTGTCGATTACTGCTGCTGAGCTATCATGACCATAATAATATCGTTGTTGTGCCTGACTAATTTAAGGGTAATATTCCAGGTCAGCGTTTGCTGTGGTTCTTTCTCAAGCTGCCTACCTGTTGTTGCTGCTTGTTAGTCTTGGATGGTCGTCCTCGAATTGCTCAAGTTCTTACAGCTTTGCATGGCCAGATTCACAAGCAAGCTAAAAATAGGCAGTCTCGGAGGTTTTATCGCGTATTTAAGCAAATCCCAGACAAAGCATCGGAAAACTAGCTAGTAGTAATCATTGTAACTGTAATTAGCTGTTGATCCATGTCTGGTTCGTGGGCGCCTCTCGTCGTCCTGGCGCTGCTCGCCTCGGCGGGCAATGTCGCCGTGGACGGCAGGGCGCCTGCCGCGACGGTGCACCGCAACCACGGCAGGTTCAAGGCGGGGCCATGGAAGCCGGCGCACGCGACCTTCTACGGCGGCCGCGACGGGTCCGACACGCGCGCCGGGGCGTGCGGGTACAAGGACACGGTGGCGGAGGGGTACGGCCTGCAGACGGTGGCCGTGAGCACGGCGCTGTTCAACGGCGGCGCGACGTGCGGGGCGTGCTACGAGGTGCGGTGCACGGACAGCCCGGGCTGGTGCAAGCCCCCCGCCGGCGCGCCGCCGCTGATCGTGACGGCGACGAACCTGTGCCCGCCAAACTACCAGCAGCCGAGTGACAACGGCGGGTGGTGCAACCCGCCGCGGGAGCATTTCGACCTGACCATGCCGGCGTTCCTACAGATCGCCGAGGAGAAGGCCGGCATCGTGCCGGTCTCCTACCGGCGGGTGCCCTGCGCGAAGGCCGGCGGGATCCGGTACACGATCACGGGGAACAAGTACTTCAACATGGTGACGGTGACCAACGTGGGCGGCGCCGGCGACGTGGCCGGGCTGACGGTGAAGGGGAACAAGCGCGTGAAGTGGACGCCGCTGAAGCGGAACTGGGGCCAGGTGTGGCAGACCGGCGAGGACCTCACCGGCGAGTCGCTGACGTTCCGCGTCATGACCGGCGACCACCGCAGGCACACCTCCTGGCACGTCCTCCCCCGCGACTGGCAGTTCGGGGTCACCTACCAGGCGCCCAAGAACTTCTGAATGAATGAATCATCGTCGCCGTGAATATCCATCACCCAGTGATTCAATTTGTCCGCCGATCGAGATGTAAAACTGATCGATCGCTGATGCTGCCAGGCGCTCACGAATCTGTCTATCGCTGTAAAACCTAAACGATACGTGCATGCAGAAACAAGAGAACGTTCAGATACGTCCTCGTCTGTGCTGCAAATTGCGATGCCGATGGCCGAGTACTGACAACCGACACAGAAAATTCCAGGGAAAGATCGTACTCCCTAAAGAACGGGAAAGTAGTACGAAAGCTAGTTGCACGAATTGTGTCCAACGTTGCAGGGCTGGGCACTTTCATGCTGCACCTCGAGAGAGAAACAAGAAATAAACCTAGCAAGCATATGAGGCGGCACAGAAGGGGACGTCCGGTAACGTTGGGCGCACACACACAACTCCATCATCGTCAACAAAGACACCCGACCGTCGTTCCCTTCTCCTTGGAAGCTCTGCTTTTTTCGTCCACGATGTTGACATTGCAGATGAAGGATGCGCCCTTCATCCTCACAGGCAGGCTGTGGACATGCTTGGCGCAGCGTCAATGGAGGTACAGCGGCAATCTTGGTAATCCTTTTGATCCACACAAGAGATCGTTGTTTTTGGCGATTTTTTAATAATACATTTTCTTTTGTTAATTTCACGAATAATACTCAGTTTACTGCGTCGGGGAAGTGTACCCCCCCAACTAGGCCTTGTCAGGTTATGTTTTCCCGAAAGGTGGAATTCTGAAGGCCTGGTTGGCTGACAGGTCGGGCGTGCTTCCTCCAAAAGGTCCTTGTAGGGTTGGGCTTTCCTGAAAAGTCATTCTGTCAGGTTAGCCTTTCCCAAAAGGTATACCCTATCCCAAAAGGTTTCTATCAGGTTGTGCTTTTCCGACTTGTTCTGCAACAACTTGTAGCCTAAAATTGGGTTGGGGTACTACAACCCGATAGGCCCTAATCGGGTTAGCCCACCCCGACACAGTATTTTTTTTTTTGAAAAGTTCAAAAACAATTATATTCGTGAAATTTTCAAAAAAAGAATGTACTATTATTTTTTTTGCTTGTTTTTGTTGGTAAAAGTCCATTTTGATTCACAACTACTCTCTCCGGCTTAAAATAATTACCTAAAAATGAACATATCTACGCACTGAAACATGTCCAGATCAAGGTTTAAAATAGCGTGCTAAAAGAAATAGCCGCAGCCTCTTCCAAACGCTATACACGCTATATCACGATAATAGCATGTATTTCAAATAGCATTTTTTTTGCTAGATATAGCCTAGAAATAAAAGATTACAATCCAAAGTGATAGATTCATGCATATAACCGTGTACAAAAAATACTTCTCCAATTTTGTAGAAGCATAATATCAACATTCCATGAGGCAAGAAAGTAGTATAATTTTTTATTGAAAATCATCAGTATTAGAAGAATTATCTTCCGATTCAAAAGAAGAACCAACAGATTGACATTCATCACCACAACAAATATAAATCAATTTCTTCTTTTCTTAAGGAGAAAAGCTCGGACCCTGTACCATAGACCGGAGAAAATATCGTGGTAACGCTACGATGTTTTGGGGTGATATAGCATAATATTTCACAAATAACGACATAGCGAGAAATATCACTAAAATTTAGCGTAGACTGTCCATATATGCTACAACGCGTTATTAGCGAAGAAACAACGCACTTTTAAACCTTGGTCTAGATACATCTATTTTGGATAATTATTTTGAATCACAAGGAGTATTTTGTCTAATTAGTCAAACTAGAGCCTCTAAAGTACGAGATAAGCGCATATTGATTTGCGGGGCTTTGAAAACATGGGATTAGAAAATACACGCGTTTTTTAACAGATGAAAATGCTATTTTTACTAATAATTAAGAGAATTTTATTTTGCGGGGCAATTAAGAAGAAAATTTAAAGGTCTTATAGGCTTAGAAAAAAACCTACGCTATTAGAAAGGAGCCTACTCGATCTCCCGGTATTATGCTACCCAAGAATTTAGCACCGGCTATCCTCCGAGCTCTCGCCTCATCTTTCGCCTTCGCAATAATGGTTATTGCCGTGGATGAATGATTTCAAAATATTCTCGCATTGCGTTCCTTACTTCCAATGAAATAAGCACAGCCAAAGAAACCAGAATCTTCCTATTTCGTGCATTTTGTAAGGTGATCCTCGCCCACCAATCTACCGTAGCTTCATTTACCCATTGAGCCGGTTGTATGTCACGTAGACCACACCAAACAAGCATAGCCGTCCAAATACAACTTGTGAAGCGGCATTTGAAGAGGAGAATACGCATGATTACAGTGACATGTTCATTGGAATCCTATAGGGTTATTGTTTATTTGATTACTATCATTCAACAATCTTGACTGAATACAAACTTTCCTTTAAACTTTGGTTCAAAGGAAATCCTTAGCAAAAAGTCCTATAGGATTCAATATATCCTGTAAGGCTGTAACGTTGGACGCACACAACTCCATCACTCGAGGAAGACACCCGGCCGTCGTTCCATTCTCCGTGGAGGCTCTCCTTTCCTCAGAGACGTTGACACTGCAGCAGATGAAACACGAGGAGCCCTTCATCCGTGATCCTCCTTCACAAGCAGGCTGTGGACATGCTTGCCGCAGCTAGCGTCAATGGAGGTACAACACTACAACGGCAACCTCGGCAATCCTTTTGATCCACACAAGAGGTCGTTGTTCTTGTCCGAGAAAAAAATGCGTTTTCGAATCTCAAGTATTTATCTATACGGATTTGTTGAAAATCAGGCGTCTGATACTTAATAAGTTTAAGTCGAGCGTTTGAAGATTCGTATTTTGTGCTTGTAGATTCGTGCTCTGACATTTGGGTTGTTTGTGTGTTTTTGTGTTGTTGTTGGCCCAACGCGTAAGCATGCTGCCTTGTTTTTTGCGAGCCTTGCGGAGTGGGCTTTGTGGAGTGGGCTCGTGGTGACGGTTTCTATCTACAATGCGTCTGTCTCTCTCCTATGAAACCGCTTACCGCACATTTCAGTTGCTTTCGTTTGTTGTAAACCACATATTCTAGTTGCGTGTGTTGTAAACGACATATTCTAGTTGCGTCTTAATAAGCTATTGATGTTTTAAGTCACTAATGTCAGCAGCGACTGATCTCTAGACACTCCCTTATTTATAAACTTCAAGTATTTTCTATAAACTACTAATCCAGAAAATCGTTTGTACTATTAAACTTAAATTATTTTAAATGTAGGAACTATTGTGCATGGTAGCCTAAAATTTTCATCCAAAACATATGTTATTTATGACAAGAGAAATCCATTAATTTTTTGTATTTCTGTATAGAATGCCGATGATATTTCTCCGGTCCTCACTCTTCACACCTTTCAGGTTTTCGAGGAAATTAAGCCACCAAATCACTTTACACAGGGTGGTTTCGCACTTAAAAAATTCCACATAGGAGTTTAGACAGAGTGGTTTCACACTTTAGGAATTTCACTTTAGATAATATGGCTTGTCATATGCATTGTCATTGATTTCATAGCTCACCTTAGGAGCAGTGCCTTCCATAAGCCGGTTGAACACCAGATACCACTTCAACATATTGACATCAATGAGGGAACCGACCATGCTAAAGAAAGAGTGCCAGACCAATAAATCTTGCGATGTCTCTGCGTCAAGATTAACGGTGCATCCCTCGTCATGGCTTTTGTACTGACCCTGTCATGCAAATGGACAGTTCTTCCACGACCAATGCATACAATCAATGCTACCGATCATGCTCCGGAACCCTCTAGTATCACCGATCGATAATAGCCGTCTAGTGTCATCAACAGTTGGGGCTCTCAAGTACAGTTCGCCACACCCCATTCACGGCTCGACAAAACCGGTACATGGATTCATGGCAGGTGCTCTCACACATTTGCAGGTACTCGTCGAAGATATCACCAAACATTCCATAAAAATGCATGCGAATGGTTGTGGAGCATTTCTGGTAAGAGGTGAAGCCTAGCTTACCAGTGGCATCGGGCTTGCAATGGAAGTAGGCGTCGTTGTCTCTGACGTCCCATAGAATGACCATGAAAAGGTCTCTTGACATCCGGTAGCGGCGCCGGAACATTTGCTCCTTGTACACTAGATCGGTGAGGTGGAAGTAGTCTTTGTAAAGACGGGCATGCCCACTGACACGGTTGCGGGACACGTTGCCCTGGCGGCCCTTCTTCGAGCCCCGGTACACCGACATTTGCTTTCCATGGTGCTCGTGGAGGATGGAGGCCGCATCAACCATGAGTTACAACGTCTCCTCGGACTCTTCGTCACAAGAGGTGTTAATGCATTCGCTGCGGAACCTCTCGAGCGACTGCCTGAGGTCCATCTGGGAAGCACCAACAGTGGATCAATAGCAAGTCAAGTTGGCGCAGAATGGCCGCAAATGGTTTCCGAAAGGTTCGACGGGATCATACCGAACAATTTACCGAGCGAGTCCTGGGGGTCGAGGCCGGCCGTCGCTCCCAGTATATGCGCGGCCTACAAGGACGAGAGTGATGCGGGCATGTCCTCTCCACTACCCTAGCTCCGAGCCTGGACCGAGGAGGAGGCGTGGCACAGAGAAACCTAGTCAACTACGGCGGTGTGGCACAGCGGCAGTGGGGTGGTTGTATTACCCTAGGGCTGCAAAGAAGGGGAGGGGGACGCGAGCGAATGCTGTTCGATTTCGATGTCCCTAGCGGGAGGGTTGACTAGGAATACAAGGTCACGCGCAACGTCCGCGCAGATGCATTCACGGCGCAAATTTAGGCCGCGTTTGTATCCCGCGAACATTCCGAACATCTTACGTCGACGTCGAGTCGCTAGGCTGGGTGCAGACCCGTTTTTCGTCCGCGCGAACTTCAAGTCCGTTTGCGTCTGCGCGAACTTCATGCCCTTATTTGTAATTTTTATTACCTTTGAGGTTTTTTACCGATATATCCATGGACCTTTGTGAAACAAAATAAATAAAAATACAATGCAGATTCATCAACTAAATAACAAAAAAGGCACAAATTCCACTTTTTTCGAACTAGAACACATTTAGAGCATCTCCACCGGCGCTCCGAATAGAGCTCTTAATAGGCTCTATTGGGATTCTAGTGAGAGAAAGCGTCCGCACCGGCGCTCCCCAAAGAGCGCCGGCATGTTTTGAACCCCAATAAAACAGCCGACACTCCCGAAAGGATCTCTATGTTAAGAGCTTCGATTGGGAGCGCCGGCACCAAATTTCTTCACAAAAGATGCTAGCCGGCCGCTATATGGGGGGCCTCGGTGTGGGAACATCATCCCCAAATAGAGAATGTTGTGCCGGCGCCCCCATACCGTAGTGCCGGCGCTCCTGCCGGCGCATATTTGGGGGGCGCGGGTGGAGATGCTCTTTACATGGGCGTGCCAGACAAGCACGCCGGGCCACCATTCGTCCCCTAGTACGGTCGTACTATCGCTATCTTGCCACGTGTCAATGTTCGCGGCCTTTAAACGCAGGGTATAAGTACCGCGGGCTAATCCAACTCGTTCGCGCTCTAAATTATCTCCTCCACTCCCTCCCCTGCCTATCCACTCTGCTCCAAGCTCCAAGCTCCACACTCCGGCGCCCGCCATGGATCTCTCCTCCCTAGCGCGACCGCAATCGCTCCGCGGCGTCTCGCCGGGCCCTCTCGGCGCCCACGCCGCGCGCCGCCGATCCGTCCAGCTCCAGCTCCTCCGCCCGCGCAGGCCCGCCGTGCGCTGCTCCGTCGACACTGCCAAGTGAGTGCACGGCCAACATACTGTACTACCCAGCTAGTTTGATCATGCCTCTTTTGGCGCTGGGAAAGATCATGGGTATGTGTAAAGCGCGCGATTTTGGTTGCAACCACCAGGCAGCAGGCGCAGGGGGTACCCTCTGCGGTCGCGGCGGCGGCGGAGGCGGAGGCCGCGCGCAAGGAATGCTTCGGGGTCTTCTGCACCACCTACGATCTCCAGGCGGTGAGTCCATGCTGTCGTCCTCGGTTCCCTCCCGCCACGTGTTTGTTGAAATGATCGGCGACGTACGGTTCCACTGGCTGGGTTGGTGCCGGGAGCCCGATCGAGACTGCGATGTCACGTCTGAATCCGTGTTCTCGATTGAGGTTGATTAGGATCATGGCTTCCGAATTTAGGTAGACAACAAAGACACTTAGGTTTCGTGAGGTTTTCTTCGTGAGCCTGATTTCGCAAAGAAAAAGAAAAAGAACACTGCAGCTGATGTTGATCTGTTACTTTGTGATGGAGCCACGGCATTGCTTGATGATTGCACTCGCTCACTTTATTTCTCACTGGATATTGATAGTTACAACTTAGATGTGCTTAACTAATACAGAGTTTCTTGTATTAATCCGTGCTCCTCGGGTCAAATGGAATGCAGGATGAAAAGACCAAATCCTGGAAGAAACTAGTGAACGTTGCTGTGTCGGGGGCTGCCGGGATGATATCAAACCATCTGCTTTTCAAAGTAAGTAGCACCGAGTAACAAAAAAAAAATCGTCTCCATCCGAATTTATCCAATGTTGTCTATGTAAAGGTGATGGCCAACATGACAACTGATTGACTGAAGCTACTGTGCACCAAACTGATTGTATTGCTTTTCTGTTCCTTTCTTTTACTTATTTTATTTTATTTTGTAGCTTGCCTCTGGTGAGGTTTTTGGACAGGACCAACCAATAGCACTCAAGTTACTGGGCTCGGAAAGATCATTACAGGCACTAGAAGGTAGCTTCACTAACTTATTTGCCTTGACATTTGAGAAGCAACAACAATCCGTCTTAAGTTTCTACATGATCCACATTAACTACATTCCAGATTCCAATATTGATATACTCCTAGGCATGTATGAATTACTGAGGCAGACATATATTTCCCTTCTTCCTAATTCTTTCTTATAATTACAACTGCAGGTGTAGCTATGGAACTGGAGGATTCACTCTATCCATTGTTAAGGGAAGTCAGCATTGGAATAGATCCTTATGTGATCTTCGAAGATGCGGATTGGGCCCTTCTAATTGGCGCGAAACCCAGAGGACCTGGAGTAGAGAGAGCTGCCTTACTTGATATCAATGGTCAAATCTTTGCCGAACAGGTTTCCTTTTGCATTATTCCCCTCATTTCTTCTGAAGTATACCATCATAAAACTGCAAGGAGCCCTTTCTATAAGAGAGACATATTTTGTTTTGATCGCAAGGAAGCATTTCTTAAACTTTGAATTTTTACAATGAGATCCCTTTCATACAAAAGATGTGATGTTCTTTTGTGTATTTGAGGGAAAAAATAATTATGGGGTTCCTTACTATGAAACTGGCTAATAATAACCTTGAACAACAACCTAATATTAACACATATTTGATTACACAAATGGATCATGGAAATAGTTATATTGTTATTCGCTGAAATTTTGAATTGTCTCAGGGGAAAGCACTAAACGCTGTGGCATCTCGGAATGTGAAAGTCATAGTTGTTGGAAACCCCTGTAACACTAAGTATGGACAGGTTTTGTGGTTGCTAAGTGTGTTTCTGATTTATGCTATTATAATTTCTAACTTGCAGTATATGTTGCATGTAGTGCTTTGATTTGCTTGAAAAATGCTCCCAACCTATCAGCAAAGAACTTTCATGCATTGACAAGGTTGGATGAAAACAGAGCCAAGTGTCAGGTACTTGACCTTGAGCCTTAATTATTCAGATGTCTTCATGTTATTTCATTTCCCACAAATGACAATGCTGATCTTTCATTCACAATCGTTTTCCAGCTAGCGTTAAAAGCCGGCGTGTTTTATGACAAAGTATCAAATATGACTATCTGGGGGAACCATTCAACAACTCAGGTAATTGAAGATATGATTACAGATAGCAGGGTACTCTGTTTGCAGTAGCCGCATCTTTGCAGATGCATGTCTTGGTGATCACTAGTACTGGTTTCCACCTAAGTAGGTTCCTGATTTCTTGAATGCCAAAATTGATGGGAGGCCCGTGAAAGAAGTCATCGATGATACAAAGTGGCTAGAAGAAGATTTCACTATAACTGTTCAAAAGGTACACGCCGTTTAACATCTATTTGCAATTTATCCATCTTAGAAGAACAAACGTGGTGCCGTGCATTCATTCTTATGATTATGCAGCGTGGAGGCGTGCTCATCCAAAAATGGGGCAGATCTTCAGCTGCATCAACCGCTGTTTCTATCGTCGACGCAATGAGGTCTCTTGTGACTCCTACCCCGGAAGGAGATTGGTTCTCTACAGGGGTAATTTTTTTCAGACTTTTGGATGGTTCATTTCTCTCTTTTGCTTTGTTGTGCCTCTGAAGCAACGCCAATGTTAAACCTAGGTTTATACGACCGGAAATCCTTATGGCATAGCAGAGGACATTGTATTCAGCATGCCATGCAGATCGAAGGTACAGTTTTGTTCCGAAATTCCCCGGCTTTTCTTCCTGATATTAGACAATGCAGTAACTGGGACTATGGCATAATGCATACAGGGTGATGGTGACTATGAGCTAGTTAAAGATGTGATAATGGACGATTTTCTCTGGGGCCGAATCAAAAAGGTATTACGAGTTGTAATATAATACGACGACAGATAGAGCACAGTCAGTATAATGACTTGATAAATGATGCTGTAATCATTCTTTCAGAGTGAAGATGAACTGATCGCTGAGAAAAGATGTGTTGCCCATCTTACAGGGGAGGTAAGGGGTCGTGAATATACTTAAACCATGCATAAACATACTACAGTAAGTATTAATGTCGCTTATGTTGTTCCAACTGCAGGGCAATGCATTTTGTGATCTTCCTGGGGATACAATGCTTCCTGGAGAGATGTAGTGCTACCCAGCCTAGCGTTCTGCCAATCTCTACATCGTCTATGTTATCACTAGAGGGGTCACATACTCGCAATGTTTCCAACGGGGACAATTGATTGTTGAGAAAAACGACTGCTTGCAAGCAGTCCACAGCAGCAATTTATCTTCTGTATACCGAATAAGGACACAGACTTTGTTCTACATTATTCATTATTCATAGTATATAAAACAAAATGTAATGCTAAAAATACTTCTCAAGCTTTATGCATTAAGCACTGTCAGTTTGCAAAACGTGAGAAATAACCAAAGAGCAGAAACATCCTGATTGGATTCATTTGCAAACTTTGATTCATATTTACAGCGGTTCTGCACTAAAACTACCAACTAAAACCATCAACATGGATAATAGCGGCAGCACCATGCACTGATTATCAATCAATTTCCGAACTGCAAAACGGTACTGCTAATTAGGTTAAATTTAACAGCCACATACGGAGGTCATGTCATGCCATTTAATACATTTAGGCTAGCAGGAGAGGTCCCCAGTTCTCACCTCAATACACATACGATTAACTAACGTCATAATCTTTTTACCCAATACAAGGCAGGCTACTTGCCATAGATGCACAGGCCAACCTCGTAGCTCACCAGGAGCATTATGGCTGACAAGAAGAAAAAGAGGCAGAAGCCACCACGCAGCACCGCAGTCACTGTGTTGCAGCCACCGCAGTGTATGCGGTTATTGGGCTGGATAGCTGTGGAGAAGAGCAGCTCCACACCTTCATCCTTCTGGACGGACCACTTGTCTTGTCTAGATATGATTACTTCAGTAGAGAAGCTGACTGTGTTGCGAAGGTTGGCTGGGAACTCTGCTGCAAAGGCAGGGGGTGCCGAGATTGAATCCAGCATCCTTACAAAACGCTTTCCAATAGAGCTATTCTTGGGCTGAGAATCTGTTGGAACACAATATCAAAACATGTCAATAATGTTCAATTATAGGTACAACATCCAAGTTAACAAGCAGGAAGCTGAAGACCAGCCATTGGTAACATTGCCCTGATTAAGCCGAACTAAGCTTGATTTTCTTCGTAACACGAATGATCTAATACTTCATTCTAGCTTAATCAGGGCAAGTAAATACAACTGAGAACATTCCCTCCAAGTAACAAAGATAGAAGTACTGGTAAAGGAGGAACCAACAATGAATGAATATATGAAACAAAACATATATCTGGCCTACTGTATTTTTCCATAGTAAAATCACCTGGCAAAGCAACACAATTTAACTGACTACCAGCTTCAGGTAACCTAGTGGCTGATGGGGTACCAACTACAAAATTAGGTTCTAAAACCTTTTGAGTTGGACCATATGTATAGGTGGTATTGTTGACCTGTAAAAGTAGAAAATTTGTAGGTGAACTCCAATTATCACATCAATGATCTGCACTCTGTGCAGCAAGTTGATCTCTTACATGTAACTCAGAGCATACCTCTTGAGTAAGAACAGGCCCCTTAAAAACATGGGAACTGCTCCCAGCTGACTGGTGTACAGAGCACATCATATCATTAAATAAGTTATCCTCCACTGCATCATAGTATGGCATACCATCATCCACCATGTCCATGCCAGATAGATTGGTTGCTGGGGAGCTGAGAAATCTATTTGGCTGTGTAAACGCATCACTCAACATTGTGGAGTCAAAGGGTGCATCAAAGAACAACAGATCATCTTCTGGCTTAAAGGAATTTGTAACAGAAGAATGTGGGAGATCAGTGATGGTTGAGCCCAAAGGAGAGGAGTCATCTTGTAATGTCTGCAACAACTGCGCCAACTCATCTGGCTGGAAAGGCTGTTCACCCATGATTGGAAGAACCTCATTGTTGGCCCCATTTACAGCATCTGAGGCGTAAGGTGTTTTCCAGGCCCAAGCATCAGAAGGCCAGATGGTGGAACCATTGTCTAAAGGAAACTCCAAATCCTTCAGTTCCAGGAATTCATCACTGGGGGTAGAACTATTTAGAAACTCTCCACCATTGGCATTAGAAAACATATTTTCATTAACCGTTAGATTGTTTTGTCCTGCAGGATGAACATACTGAAGAAAATTAGATCCAATATTTGGATCATTCAAAATGTCCCCTGAATTTCCTTCCACATCTTCAGATTGGTTGCTATTGTTTGAAGTGTCAGAAACTGGCAAAGCAACACCACCATTCTCATTATGGCCAGCCAAGTCCTGCAAAGGGAAAATATAGCATGTTAGAACAATGGACATATTAGTGGGGTTTAATTAGGTAAAGAATGAAGAGAGCAAAACAACCAAAATCACCCATAAAGCAGAATTACACACGAAGAAAGTAAAATATAGTCAGTTAAAAAAAGTAAAATATAGTCCTGCACGGATAGTGTGCTCCTATTTAGACAGAACCAATCTTTTTATATCAAACACTAATATGTTCAACAACATTTTAGCTAACAACATTTTCTTATCATATCAGACACCCGAGACTTGTGAGTTGTGAATTTCATGTCATACAGTTAAAAGACAAAAGAGAAACACAAAAATTCCAACCTTTTAATGCTCATAGACATGAATACTATGACATCATGACTCTTGCGGGTCGTGATCTCATATGACTTGCTACCTAATCCTGACAGAAATATGAAGATGTATGTCAAAGAGCCAATGACTGTCAGCATTCTTGCTAGACAGCATGGCAGAGAAATTCATCAACGCAAGTTAGAACAAGCTAAACATCAATGCTGGCGGAAGTGGAGCATCTCTCTGAAAGAGATACACAATAAAAGTGACACCGAAGCTATTTTCAGTACTATTTTTTAACCCTTTATTCTCAACAAACAAAAAAACGATAGATTAGAGTGACACCATGTCCATCAACAAACATTCTACAAAGTTATATATTTTTCATTAACAAACCACTTCTTGTTTTACCCTGGAAAGTAAAAGACGGAACAAATGATGTGATAGCAGTTATATAGATATAGAGCATACTTACTGGCAAGATAGTGAAAATTTTCCTAACTCTGGCTATGCAAAAGCATCACCATCTCACTCTGACCATAGCTAATACAAAGGCACCCAAAAAAACTGGAAAGATTGTGCATTTCTTTTTCTAATTCCAGCTGTGACAAAGCATTATCTCACTCTGAACGAATCTAATACAAAGGCACCGAACAAAAGTTCCAATACTAATGGCAAGTAAGCTGTTCTTTGCAATTATTTTCACTGGTGTGGTGACAAGTATTGTCCGTGGCCATGAAAACAAGTAAAGCGTCAACAAGTCCATACAAAAGATTGAACATTTGGTTGTTGTCTACCAAGCAGGATAAAACCAAGCACTGTACCATAATTGAACATATTGGCCCAATAAGGTATATCAATATATGAAATGAGCAGTATGTAAGAAAAGGACATAGGTTGCCATATAAATATGGTGCTTCCACATTTTAGGTTTCCATGTGTGTGTTTTTAAGACTGGCAATGGTGGCACATTTTAACATGGAAGCCATCACTGTATGACAACGGCCTCTTGCTATGAATAATAAAGAGTCCCAGACAGCTAGTTATATGCTCGAGCACCTGTGTGGCATTTATATGGAAGATTTATCAGAATATTGTACATATAGGAACACACTAAGAAAAAGAGATGTAAAATATTTGCAGAAATTTTCATATGCTAATCGGTTAAGCTGAATAAAAAGGCATACAAGGACAAGTGTGGGGTAATGATACTTTGAGCGCCAACTCAAATTGATCTTTTTACAGCTCAAGCTGTAAGCATGAAGCTCAAACTGATTCTTTTTTATTTTAGCATTTCCTACTCAAGTAGACGTGCTTTTACTGAAACAAGCCATGAAAACTTTTACTGAACCGTGCTATTATGTTGAGATACAGAAGGTAAGCAAACTCAAGTTGATCTTTTTATAGCTCAAACTGATTCTTATGGAATATAGCTACACAAGTAGACGTGCTTTTACCGAAACAAGCCATATGCAAGCTGCAGGTAATACCTGAATTAGATCGGTCATCTGAAGATACCCTTTCTCCATAGCGCCAGGAGCCTCATGCTCGACAACAGCGTCTCTTTCCACGGGCAGCAGACCAACGTCATCATCCTCGTCGGCCTCCCACTCCTCCTCAACAAAGGGCGCTCCGTACTGCGCCCCATTCTGTGGACCAGGGCCGGCTTTCTGGAAGATCCGGCACACGACAAATGAATCCTGCGCACGCACACACAACGGTTCAGAAATCAGCATATTCCATTTATAAGCAGTATTAACCAGAAACTAAAATATCCGGCACACAACAAACGAATCCTGCGCGCCCACAACGGTTCAGAAATCGGCATATTTCATTTATAAGCAGTATTAACCACAAACTAAAAGATCCGGCACACGACAAACAAATCCTGCGCGCTCACAACGGTTCAGAAATCGGCATATTTCATTTATAAGCAGTACTAACCACAAACTAAAAGATGCGGCACACGACAAATGAATCCTGCGCACACGCAGTGGTTCAGAAATCAGGAAATTTCATTTATAAGCAGTATTAACCACTAACTAATTTATCCGGCACACGACAAATGAATCCTGCGCACGCGCAACGGTTCAGAAATCAGTATATTGCATTTGTAAGCAGTATTAACCACTAAGTAAAAGACCCGGCACACGACAAATGAATCCTGCGCGCACACACACGATGGTTCAGAAATCAGCACCGGTATATTTTGCATTTAAGCACTAGCTAGTATTAACCACTGATGAAACAGATCACTGGCTGGCTCCCTAGTGACAGGAAAAAAATGTAAGCATGCAAAATCATCACATTTTACTTGGGAGAAATGTCAGAATCCCCACTCGGACTTGGTTCTAATAAAGGTACGCAGGTAAAAACGGACAACATCTGATCTACAAGAGTCGTCGCCCTCGAGGCAAAAAAAAAGGTACCTGCGGGATCCCAGCGGCGCCGTCGCCCTCGAGGCGGTACTCGTGCATGACCCAGTTGGTGCGTTCGCCCTTGGGCGCGCGCCCTGCGTGGAAGACGAGCGTCTTCTTCATCCCCACGATCCTTGCCCCATGGCGCACCTCCCTGTCCTTGCCCGTGGTCTTCCAGTAGCCCCCGGCGGTGGCGCGGTTGGTGCGCGCGCGGTTGGCGTGCTTGCGGTCGAGGCGGCTGAAGAAGTACCACTGCGAGTCGCGGCTGCGGAGGCGCGAGCGGGCGGGCAGGTCCCAGGGCTCGAGCTTGTAGAGGTCGACCTCGGCGATGGCGTCGACCTTGAGCGCGCGGCCCAGCACCTTGCGCTTGAGGTAGTAGGAGACGAGCTCCTCGTCGGTGGGGTGGAAGCGGAAGCCCGGGGCGAGGGACGTCGGGTCGTCCGGCGCGGCGGCTGGCGCCGTGGAGGAGGACGGCGAGGGCTGGGTCATGTGCGGCGAGGGGGGCGGTGGCGGTGGCTAGGGTTCCGGCGGAGGGGATGGAGGAGATTGGATTGGGGAAAGTTTGGGTCTTTTTGGAAGGGGGTCGGCTCGCTCCGGGGAGAAGGGATTGATGGTTGGTTGGCTTGGGCTATAAGAAAGGCCAGGGGCTTTTTCGGAACGTCGCGGTATTCCAGAAGTAAAAATCTGATTAGAATACTCTGGTTGGGCAGTTTTGCAGGGCAGTCCTTCTGTTTGTGTAGAATTTCTGTTACACTCTGTCAGTCACATCTCAAATGTAGCCTTGGTCTCCAATTGGTCGCCAAATAGCATCGGTCGGCTTCAGACATGTCAAATGACATGGACTCGTTTGCGGACCTGGAGTTATCCCAGGTGCACTATTGCAAGATGTCCATTTATATGTGACGCAACAAAAAGACTATAATTGGGGAGTGATGTACCACTAGACCAGCGCCACCACGACGGCAGAGAAAGAAATGGATTGGGACGGGTGGAGCGACCAAGTCCACCGCGAAATTTCCCATCGGCATCTTATTAGAGCTCCACCGAGCTTGGCTCTTCCCTTGACCGTGGACTTTCCCGCCGAGAGTGCACGAGTTGTCCTGTCTCTGCTCACCTCACCTCAACCACGGATTCCTCTGTGGCACGCACGGCGTCACTCAGGGCCCCACATACCAGCCTCTGCCACTGAAATCTGACCCATTTTTTTAAAACTTTTTTTTTTTGAAACCAGGGCAAAAGCTTTGCCTTTCATTGATATAGGAGAAAAGAGTTGACTCGTTTATGAGGGAAACTGGCCGAAAAACCGTACAACACGACACCACACACCAGCCCCGAGGCTGCGCTCCACACGGGTCGACGACCAACCAGGTCGACACCACACCTCAACGCAACAGGCGGAGGCGAAAGACCGGAGCCACCGCTCCTACTACCACGCCGACCCCAAGGCCGCGCCCCGCCTGGCCGAAGACGAACCCGCCTCCACCGAACCACCAAAACACTGCACAAGCCCCTCTGACCGGTGGACGTCCAAAGCGAGGCCCCAAGAGGCAAAGCGACACAAGAGCGCCGCCCACGCCCGATCCCGCGAGGGATCTAGGGTTTCCCCCGGAGAGCCCGGGCGGAGATCATGAGACACCCACTTCGACGACGCCTTCAAGAAGGATGCGACGCCCACGGGCGTCACCGTCGTCGGTCCTAGCCGGCTGCCAAGACAAAGCTTTCGCCCAGCAAGAGTCCCAAAATCTCGCGCCCGCCCAACAAGGACCGGCACAGACCACCACCTGCATCCGCCGAATCACGACCCCCGGAGCAACGCGCCTGAAGCCAACGGAGCACCGCCGAAGAGCACCGTGGGCGCCGCCGGAACGCCACATAGAGGAGACGCCGACCAACACCAACGCGGGGCTCGATGACGAACGCCGAAGACTGCAGACAAGAGCTCCTAGAACACGCGGCCACCGCAGCCGCCGCACCGCCGAGGATTCCGAGGACGCCTTCCCGTCGCGCCCCTCACCCAGCTCCTTCTCCAGGCACACCTCCACCATCGAGCGACACCGCCCCTGGCCTGCAACCGCGGCGCGCCGCGACATCAGCAAGCAGACCCGCCGCGGACGTCCCGCAGCAACCTCGCCGCCATGGCTGTCCACCTGCAGCAACTTCGTGGCCAACCAAGGCCGCCGCCGCGCAGCCCTCCCGGTCCAGGGCCAGGCCAGCACGACGCCGCCACCGCGCCCTTGGCCTACACGGCCCTAGCAGGCCCAGATCGAGGCCCGCCCATGGCGCGGCCGCCGCGCCGCCGACCACCGCTGCGCCTCCGACTCGGCCACCCGACGCCACACCGCAGGGCCCCGCGCCGGCCGGCCGCCGCGCCGCCACAGCCAACCGCGCCCGAGCCGGCCCGCCCGGCCTAGATCTGACCCGGCCGACCTCGACTGCCGGAGTTCCTTGCGCCGCCAGTGGCTAGAAACGCCCCGCCGCAAGCAGCCACGCCCGCAGCACACCGCCGAGGCCACCGCACGCTGCCCTGAGCCGCGCCCGAGCGAGCTCCTCCTCGCCAGGGACGCGGGAGGGGAAGAAATGCCCCGCCGCCACCTTCCTCGGGGAGCGCGCGGCTTTGCTGGCCCCCTCCGGCGGCGGCGAGGTAAGGAAGGGAGGAGGTGGGGGCCTAAGGCGGCGGCGGCTAGGTTTGCCCCTCGGCCGCCCCCCCACTCTTTCCAAAAACAAGTAAACCTCTCCTTTAGCACCGTGTCACTAGCTACCTTTTCTAAAACAAGTAAACCCCTCCTTTCTAAAACTTCAGCACAAAATGAACCGATTTTAGGAAAATTTCATAATCTACCTCATTTGCAGGATAAGCCAACGGGGTACAAGAGGGAAACGAGAAAAGGAGAAAAGAAAGGCAATCTCCCAAGCGGGTAGGGCTCCGTCCACTCCGTCGGCGCCGGTCCGCCCGACTCCGAACGATGCGGACATTGACCTCTCGCCGGTGGAAGGGCTCTCGTTTCTTGTTTTAGATTTTTTTCGTATCTTGTTTGGGATGGTGAGGCCATGGCGATATCCTCAAGTCGGAATAAGGTCATACCCGCTCTACCCTCGCGTCGGTGGTGCGCCTAGCGCCGACAAAGGGTGCGCGAGTCGTGTCCGGCGGATCTCCTACGATCTGGTCGGTTTCCGTGTTTGTTTATGTACGTGGGTTGAGTCCGGTCTCTTTGGATCTACGGTTCTTATCATCGGTGCTAGTTGATGATTTGGTGCACTGGTCTTTTGAGGCCTTACACGACGACTTCATGTCTGTCTGCTCCAACAAGCACTGCTGAGACAATCTTCGCACGGCTCCGGTTATGGAAGGGCGAGGACGACAACGCGCCTTCAGCTAGCGCTAGTGTTTGTAGTTGTCGCTAGGTGGTCAAATGACCTATTTGTCTTCTTTTTTACTTTGAAACTTTTTATATTGTTATTGATGATTATTGATATGTCGGTGGAACTTACATAAAAAAAACTCATTTGCACGACATTCCATTCCATAATGTCATGGTTACATTGCACGACGCAATGGGCTAGGTGCCATGACCACGGACCATGACGCTCTACCCGATGCGTCATGTAATGTAACCAGAGCATCGTGCCGTAGAACTACATGCAAAAAAAATGTCAGTTTATGACTTTTTTTTCGAAAACTGGTTATGTTGGAATTTCATAAAAGGGTAAAATTGGTCTACCGTGGTAGACTATTACCATCCATCATACTACCTCTGTCCATAAAAATTTATCTAAATTTTGATGTATCTACGTACTCTCTAGTGTAAAGATATATATGAATTTAAACAAATGTATGATATCTCGGACAGAGGGAGTATATGTTGTCCATTGTGACCTGAGATTCAGTTTGCACAATAGCCTTCGATATATTCTGTTCGCTGCACACTAGCTACTCGATTTGGAGGATCGCCTATGTTCAGTTTGTACTTAACTTGCACAAAATACAAACCAAGGAGAGCCTTCGGAGCTAAGTATGCATGATGTATCCTTGGATCGCTTGCTGGTGGTGGTTACTGGTTAGCGACCAGCTAAGCTTAGCTAGCTGCTTGGAATCAACGCTGAACCGATCGATTAGTTTAGCCGAGAGCATGCGGTTCCAGCAAACAGGGTCTTGATCTGCTCCGTCAACGAGCTGCGCTAGCTTAGCGTACGGATCAGGCAGACAATTCAACCACCCGCTGATTAAGAACTGATAGTTCGTTGACAGTGTACAGCATGAAGCCAGCGCTGTTCGGTTTTACTTATAGTGCTAGCTAAGAAGATAAAATTAATCAAGGTCAAAAGGCTCCACCAGACCACGACATGGAGTATGTGGTAGTAGCCTGGCTACCAAGTACCACCCACCCTGAAATTATTTCCTGGAAAGAGGCAGTCAGACACGAAACGCGCACATACATTTGTGCTTCCTCCAACGCGACATGTATGTACTCCATGTGTCCTTAAGTAGGTGTACTTTTACCTCTTCTTCTAACTTAAATATTTTTAAGTGACAATTTTAGGAAAATGTAATAATCCCTCCGTCCCATGAAAATGTCATAGATAGTTAGATAAATCTAAATTTAGATAAATCTGCGATGTTCTTTTTTTACAACAAAGGGAGTAATATTTATGACAATAATTTAGTATGGACCAGCCTAGCTCTCGGGTCATCTAGATTTAAGCTAGAGCTTGATAGACGTCGCCGCCACCCTTCCCTATAGCTTTTCATCTCCTCCTCCGGCAAGCCCCCACAACCACCACCGGCTGAACTGCTTGCCTCCCAACACATGGCTGGTACGCTGCCGTGACACCTGGCCGCCCTGCCCTGCCCCAAGCTCCTCCTCCGTTGGTCCGCCGCCACCACAGCTATCCCTCTAAACTCCACCGCCATCCCTTTCGTCTTCGGCGGCCACGACTTGCCCTGCCCCAAGCTCCTCCTTCGTTGGTCCTTAAGTACCTGTATTTTTACCTCTTCTCTTCTAACATAAATATTTTTAAGTTTGACAAATTTTATGAAAAAGTAATAATCCCCTCGTCCCCCAAAAAATGTCATAAATAGTTAGATACAACTAAATTTAGGTAAATATGGGACATCTTTTTTAAAACGAAGGGGGTAATATTTATGACATTAATTTAGTATGGACCAACCTAGCTCTTAGGTCATCTAGATTTATGCTAGAGCTTAATGGGTGTCGTTGCCACCCTTCCCTATAGCTTTCTCCTCCTCCGGCAAGCCCCCACAACCACCACCGGCAGAACTGCCGGCCTCCCAACTCATGGCTGCTATGCTGCCGTGACGCCTGGCCACCCTGCCCTGCCCCAAGCTCCTCCTTTATCGGTTCGTCGCCACCCCATCTATCCCTCTAAACTCCATTGCCATCCCTTTAATCTTCGGCGCCCATGATCTGCACCCCCTTCCCCACTGTAAGGTCTCCTTCCTTGCCTTTCCTGGTGCCATTGCTACCGTATCGAGCACCACTTTTGGTCAGGTCACGGCTAGCAGTCGCCGTCTCCATAGTGGACAGCCACGGTGTCACCGGCCCGGCTCGGTTGCCTTCCCTGGTCTTGCTAGTCTCTCCTCAGCCTCCTCTTTCGATTGCTTTTAGTATACCAAGGAAGAAGGGGGGCCTGGAAGAGATATGGAGCAATCGACCGAGCTACAACCAAGTTCTTGATCAGCCGAGATCTAGCAAAAACGTTTAGTATTACTACATCCGTCTTTAAATGTTGATTCATATTATACCAATTTTTTTTACAACATATACCAATTTGATGTTATATATGTGTTGCTAATCATTTCAATAAAATTGGATATTATTTTTAAATAAGAGTTAAAAGTATATTTATTTGCGGATGGAGAGAGTATGTATTAGTTGCTGGTCAGTTTGAATCGTGGGCAAATTAAGATTAAAAACCGAATTGACGCGTCAGACAAGTCCATGAGCTCATTGATTAGTTCGTCATCGCTTTTATAGTTAATCTATTCTCCAGGCGGAACGGCATTGAATAATCGAACATAGACAGACAGAGAGAGCTTAACAGCACGTGATGATGTGAACGGGGCATTTGACAAAGAGTTGACAGTGCCATGTAGTGAGACCAGATTTGTTTTTTGTTTTGGCGTGACATGTCACTATGTCAGCTAGCTTCGTCGTGTCACCCTAGCCAATCAGCTGCCGATGCCTCTGGCGACGAGTGCCGTATTGTCGCTCCCATTCGATCGCTTAGCCACGACGCAGCCTTTCTAACTTGGTGAACTTGGAGTATATTTCAACTCTTACCAACCTTGTGACAATCTTGACTTCATTCAAACTTTTTTTTGCCACATTTTGACCATCACTTCTTTTTCTTGTGATATTCTTTATCCGTATCCCCTTCCCCTTATCCAAAGTGATGAGGCTGACCATTTGTGTTAGGATGACCTGCTGAATGGGAAGACATCTACGCCGTGTACCACCTCCTTTCCGAAAAAGAAGGCGTAAATTTTCATCAAAGGTCAAACCATGTAAAGTTCGGCCAATTTTATTGAAAAAACTGTCAATAATTATAATACTACATATATATAGTACGAAAATTTATTTAATAGTATATATAATAAGATTAATTTGATATTACAAAAGCTAATATTTTTCTACAAGTTTGGTTAAACTTTACATGATTTGAGTTTCGACAAAATTTATATGTCTTATCTTATAAAATAGATGGAGTATTTGCTAAGGGTGTGTTCCTACGTACGTAAATTGAGTAGTCGGTAGTGGAGCTTGATATAAAGAGCATATATTAATATCGCGGACATACCAATTACACTCAGCCTCTTCAACAACATCATGCCCTAATGGCATAAATGATGCACACAACAACAACAAAAAATTAAAAAAAGAAAAGTCCCGCTATAGAGATCGAAAACTTGAAACATCAACATTTGCACCACCAAGACAACACCAGAAGATCAGCTTCTTTATAAGCGACGCCTCCAAGAAGCAAACAGTGCACAAACGTTGTCATCGCCCAATCATAGATCTTAGGTTTTCACCGTGAAGAAATTCCTCACTCTTAAAACAATGCCTTCAACAAAAACATTGCCAAGCACAATCAATTAAGGTCAGACCTTGAATTTTCACCCTGAAAGATAGAACTCTGAAATTCTCATGTGTAGTTGCCCCCACGTACAAGTCGTTGTTTGAAGTCACGGAGCACCAAGCCAAATCCACCTCACCACTAAGATCTGATCACCATTGCTCTTCCACCGATCTCGGCTTTCATGACCTTCTCCACCAGCACCATGGAAAGAAAACGAGCTCAATGATATTAACAGCCGACAGAGTTCCGCTCCCTCTGAAACCAAATGATCAGATAAAAAATATGGGTGCGCACGACCGAAAACACCCAATCCGGCAATCTTCAGGCATTGATCGCACAATGAATTTCGCCGGCAGGGTCTTCTGGAACACGACAATCCAGCCAACCCGGTGTGAAGAAGCTTCCGACCGATCTTCACTTGGCGCGAGAGGAATCCGAGGACCACCACCATTACTCGCAAGACTAGCAGCCCGGCCCCTCGCCGCCAGTCAACTACCAACCAGATCGGAAGACATGGAGAGGGCAGTCCAGCACGGCCCGACGGTGTGGCAAGGACCAACACTAGGACCACACCTGCCCGAACTCACCTGGTCTAGATCTTGGCCGAAACCCTAGATCAGATCGAGGCGGCGCAGAGCACCACCGCGCGGAGGGCGCCGGTGACGCACCACCCCTACCATGTCGTCGATCCGGTGGAGGCGCTCAGGCCCCGGCCACGCCCAGCCGTGCCGCTGATACGCGTACAGCACGCGTCCGTTGGGAACCCCAAGAGGAAGGTGTGATGCGTACAGCGGCAAGTTTTCCCTCAGTATGAAACCAAGGTTTATCGAACCAGTAGGAGCCAAGAAGCACGTTGAAGGTTGATGGCGGCGGGATGTAGTGCGGCGCAACACCAGGGATTCCGGCGCCAACGTGGAACCTGCACAACACAACCAAAGTACTTTGCCCCAACGAAACAGTGAGGTTGTCAATCTCACCGGCTTGCTGTAACGAAGGATTAAATGTATAGTGTGGATGATGATTGTTTGCAGAAAACAAGAGAACAAGATTGCAAAGAGATTGTATTTCAGTATAGAGAATTGGACCGGGGTCCACAGTTCACTAGAGGTGTCTCTCCCATAAGATAAACAGCATGTTGGGTGAACAAATTACAGTTGGGCAATTGACAAATAAAGAGGGCATGACCATGCACATACATATTATGATGAGTATTGTGAGATTTAATTGGGCACTACGATAAAGTACATAGACCGCTATCCAGCATGCATCTATGCCTAAAAAGTCCACCTTCAGGTTATCATCCGAACCCCCTCCAGTATTAAGTTGCTAACAACAGACAATTGCATTAAGTATTGCGCGTAATGTAATCAGTAACTACATCCTTGAACATAGCACCAATGTTTTATCCCTAGTGGCAACAGCACATCCATAATCTTAGAGATTTCTGTCACTTCCCCAGATTCACGGAGACATGAACCCACTATCGAGCATAAATACTCCCTCTTGGAGTTACAAGCATCTACTTGGCCAGAGCATCTACTAGTAACGGAGAGCATGCAAGATCATAAACAACACATAGACATAACTTTGATAATCAACATAACAAGTATTCTCTATTCATCGGATCCCAACAAACGCAACATATAAAATTACAGATAGATGATCTTGATCATGTTCGGCAGCTCACAAGACCCGACAATTAAGCACAATGGGGAGAAGACAACCATCTAGCTACTGCTATGGACCCATAGTCCAGGGGTAGACTACTCACTCATCACTCCGGAGGCGACCATGGCGGCGTAGAGTCCTCCGGGAGATGATTCCCCTCTCCGGCAGGGTGCCGGAGGCGATCTCCTGAATCCCCCGAGATGGGATTGTTGGCGGCGCCGTCTCTGGAAGGTTTTCCGTATCGTGGCTCTCGGTACTGGGGGTTTCGCGACGGAGGCTTTAAGTAGGCGGAAGGGCAGGTCAGGAGGCGGCACGAGGGGCCCACACCCTAGGTCGGCGCGGCCAGGGCTTGGGCCGTGCCGCCCTATGGTGTCGCCACCTCGTGGCCCCACTTCGTCTCCTCTTCGGTCTTCTGGAAGCTTCGTGGCAAAATAGGATCCTGGGTGTTGATTTCGTCCAATTCCGAGAATATTTCGTTACTAGGATTTCTGAAACCAAAAACAGTGACAAAGAATCGGCACTTCGGCATCTTGTTAATAGGTTAGTTCCAGAAAATGCACGAATATGACATAAAGTGTGCATAAAACATGTAGATATCATCAATAATGTGGCATGGAACATAAGAAATTATCGATACGTCGGAGACGTATCAGCCGCCCATGGCCGCCTCCGCCCACCAACTCCCCTGAACAGCGGCGAGAACCACCTCTCCTGCCCACCACCGCACCTGACAGTTATGCGCCGCCGTCACCGCCGGCATCGGCGGCAACGATGGCCAGGAGAGGGAGGAGAGGAGGGCCTCTTAGGGTTGGGGAAGGATGGATCCTCCGGAGCCGTCTGGGAGGAGAGGCGACTCGGGAGGTCGGGAGGTCCAACTAGTGGTTGTATAGCAACAACACTGAAAAAAGGAATGTCCGATCTACTTGTGAGTTATGATAGTTTACTTTATACTCCTTCATATCAGAGTGCATCTAGACATCTAGTCGCATCTTTCAAACCATTTAACAAAGGTTGTTGGGGCACGTCGGAAAGAAAAACGCCCAGACCTGCGTGCCCCAAAGAGTTTTTCGGTCCGGCGTAACCCAACAGCGTGTCCTGCGCCCCTAGGCCATCCCCGCTCCACAGGGCTCTTTGCGGGCGCGCCAAACCCAAAAGTTTGGCACGTGGCGAGTGGCGGACTAGCCGTGTTAGTGACACAAAAAAACATGTGGTCAATTTTTCATTATAGCGAAGTCCATGCGTCCTTGCCATGTGCCTCCCCACACGACGGCGTTAATGACACACCGGTTGTTGTGCGGGTACCACGTCAATGTCCATGGATTATGGACTTGGGGTTTGGGGAAGAAGGCGATGTAGGAGAATCCAGGAGCAAGAGTGGTACACGATGTACCCAGGTTCACGTCCCCTCGGTGGAGGATGCTAGCTCCATCCTGCTAGCAATCTAGTATATGATCATAATTCTGTTACAAGATAGCAACCTCAGACGGAGGGAGTTGTTTATGTCTAATATGATGTCCCCCAAGGGATACCCTGTCTGGCTTTGTATATGCAACCACGCTATGTTGACAAGAGTTACTAGAAAGACTTTGCGTGCCTTGCTACGCCCGTTTTTCTTTTCCAATCATCTGTTTCCTACGACAATTTTCTTAGATGTGCTGCAGCGGCACATGTCGCCGATAACATCAGAAAGTAAATTGAGCACCCACAATACCCCATTTCCTAGGGAAATATCAATTTATTTCCATCATATGACATTACATTTGAACACCAATTTAAATTTTCTTCTATAGATTTTCTAAAGCTATGTCAAAATATTCGAAATTTGTTTAATATGGCAAAATTCTCAAGCTTTACTTTATATTGTTTTATGTATTTTCATATTGATTACACTTGCAAGCAGAGACACATGGACAATGAGAATTAATTTGCTTTAACATTGATGATTTTTTGTACAATATGGAACAATCTGAAAAATAGGTAATTGTGTATACCAGCAGTGTACTGAACTGAAGTTTAAGGCATACATGATCTAGTGCAAGAGAGATAAAGGGCACACTACACTTGTATGTCTGCGCCCAGCAAATTTTTGTTTTTAACACGCAACTAAATGAGTGTCAATGTAGAACAAATCACCAAGATGGTATGTGTATGTGTACAGCCCGAAACAGAAAAGCAAACGGAGAAAATAAAAAGGAAACAAAGAAGCAAAATGACCAGCAGGAAAGCTTTTCCGTACTATGTACAGAGCAAAGATATCTCAAGCATAGGGGAGGACGGGCATGTGCCCAGCAGATGTTTGTTACGTCCAGAAATATTACAGAACAACGGATTGAGAAAATAAATCAATCAGACATCTTTTATGAAATGTGAGATAGTCACACCTACAGCTATGCGTAGAAGATAAGAATCACCCGTACGTTTATGCTTAGGATTTCAGTGTTCAGGTTCCTCTTACGTACATAAGAAGATGTGTGTGTTACGTAGGTGGTTTTGACTCCTTTCAACCACTCACCGGTGACAGACAGAGGGCGAGAGATTGTGGCGCGTGCTAGGGTGGAGTCTCCTCACCTGGTCGCTTCGCCGCCGATGTCTTCTCGGGCTTCTCCTTCTAGAGTCCGGACGTTCATGCAGGGGCGAACTCGACCAGCTTCATCGACTTCTCCTCGGTCCACTTCGCCATGCACTCCGTAGGGGGCTTCGATTCCGTCTTCTTCTTCGACACAGGCGGAATCGGTTGGACGGGATGCGCCGCAGCCGATGGCGCAGCCCGCGGTTCCGACGCGGCCCGAGTTGCAGTCGCCGACTACGCAGCTTCAGCAGGCGGCACCGACGCCAACGCGGCAGCCGGCAGCGGCACACCACCCGCATCAGCCGGGGCCGGGGTCTTCGTACGTGCAGCAGCCGACCATGGAGTTGTCGGGCATGGTCCACCTGCAGCAGCAGCCGTCGATGGCTGCCACGGCTGATGGCGCCCAGCCGGACCGCGCGGGCGTCGAGGAGTCGCGCACGCCGATCGTCTCTCTTCCGAGCCGGACTGGAGCGGGGCGGGAGGAGTGATGCTGGCGGGCAGTTGACGTGCCCGTTGGGAACCCCAAGAGGAAGGTGTGATGCGAACAGCGGCAAGTTTTCCCTCAGTAAGAAACCAAGGTTTATCGAACCAGTAGGAGCCAAGAAGCACGTTGAAGGTTGATGGTGGCGGAGTGTAGTGCGGCGCAACACCAGGGATTCCGGCGCCAACGTGGAACCTGCACAACACAACCAAATTACTTTGCCCCAACGTGACAGTGAGGTTGTCAATCTCACCGGCTTGCTGTAACAAAGGATTAGATGTATAGTGTGGATGATGATGTTTGCAGAGAACAGTAGAACGAGTATTGCAGTAGATTGTATTCGATGTAAAAGAATGGACCGGGGTCCACAGTTCACTAGTGGTGTCTCTCCCATAAGAATAAGCATGTTGGGTGAATAAATTACAGTTGGGCAATTGACAAATAAAGAGGGCATGACCATGCACGTACATGTTATGATCAGTAGTGTGAGATTTAATTGAGCATTACGACAAAGTACATAGACCGCTATCCAGCATGCATCTATGCCTAAAAAGTCCACCTTCAGGTTATCATCCGAACCCCATCCAGTATTAAGTTGCAAACAACAGACAATTGCATTAAGTATGGTGCGTAATGTAATTAATAAATACATCCTTAGACATAGCATTGATGTTTTATCCCTAGTGGCAATAGCACATCCACAACCTTAGAACTTTCTGTCACTGTCCCAGATTTAATGGAGGCATGAACCCACTATCGAGCATAAATACTCCCTCTTGGAGTTACAAGCAAAAACTTGGCCAGAGCCTCTACTAGCAACAGAGAGCATGCAAGATCTTAAACAACACATAGATGATACATTGATAATCAACATAACATAGCATTCATTATTCATCGGATCCCAACAAACGCAACATATAACATTACAGATAGATGATCTTGATCATGTTAGGCAGCTCACAAGATCCAACAATGATAGCACAATTAGGAGAAGACGACCATCTAGCTACTGCTATGGACCCATAGTCCAGGGGTGAACTACTCACACATCACTCTGGAGGCGACCATGGCGGTGTAGAGTCCTCCGGGAGATGATTCCCCTCTCCGGCAGGGTGCCGGAGGCGATCTCCTGAATCCCCCGAGATAGGATTGGTGGCGGCGACGTCTCTGGAAGGTTTTCCGTATCGTGGCTCTCGGTACTGGAACTATTATCGACGAAGGCTTAAGTAGGCGGAAGGGTAGGTCAGGGGGCGCCACGAGGGCCCCACACGCCAGGGCCGCGCGGCCCAAGGCCTGGCCGCGCCGCCCTGTTGTGTGGGCGCCTCGTCGCCCCACTTCGTATCTTCTCCGGTGTTCTGGAAGCTTCGTGGAAAAATAAGATCCTGGGCGTTGATTTCGTCCAATTCCGAGAATATTTCCTTACTAGGATTTCTGAAACCAAAAGCAATGAGAAAACAGAATCGGCTCTTCGGCATCTTGTTAATAGGTTAGTGCCGGAAAATGCATAAATATGACATAAAGTATGTATAAATATGTAGGTATCATCAATAAAGTAGCATGGAACATAAGAAATTATCGATACGTTGGAGACGTATCAGCATCCCCAAGCTTAGTTCCTACTCGTCCCGAGTAGGTAAACGATAACAAAGATAATTTCTGAAGTGACATGCCATCATAATCTTGATCAATACTATTTTAAGCACATGTAATGAATGCAGCGATCCAAAGCAATGGTAAAGACAATGAGTAAACAACTGAATCATATAGCAAAGACTTTTCATGAATAGTAATTTTAAGACAAGCATCAATAAGTCTTGCATAAGAGTTAACTCATAAAGCAATAAATTCATAGTAAAGGCGTTGAAACAACACAAAGGAAGATTAAGTTTCAGCGGTTGCTTTCAACTTGTAACATATATATCTCATGGATAGTTGTCAATACAGAGTAATATGATGAATGCAAATATGCAAGTATGTAAGAATCAATGCACAGTTAACACAAGTGTTTGCTTCTTGAGGTGTAAGGAAATAGGTAAACTGACTCAACATAAAAGTAAAAGAATGGCCCTTCGAAGAGGAAAGCATCGATTGCTATATTTGTGCTAGAGCTTTTATTTTGAAAACAAGAAACAATTTTGTCAACGGTAGTAATAAAGCATATGTGTTATGTAAATTATATCCTACAAGTTGCAAGCCTCATGCATAGTATACCAATAGTGCCCACACCTTGTCCTAATTAGCTTGGATTACCTGGATTATCACCGCAATACATATGTTTTAACCAAGTATCACAAAGGGGTACCTCTATGCCACCTGTACAAAGGTCTAAGGAGAAAGCTCGCATTGGATTTCTCGCTTTTGATTATTATCAACTTAGACATCCATACCGGGACAACATAGACAACAGATAATGGACTCCTCTTTAATGCTTAAGCATTCAACAACAAATAATATTCTCATAAGATATTGAGGATTGTTGTCCAAAACTGAAACTTCCACCATGGATCATGGCTTTAGTTAGCGGCCCAATGTTCTTCTCTAACAATATGCATGCTCAAACCATTCAACTCATGGTAAAATCGCCCTTACTTCAGACAAGACGAACATGCATAGCAACTCACATGATATTCAACAAAGGTAGTTGATGGCGTCCCCAGGAACATGGTTATCGCACAACAAGCAACTTAATAAGAAATAAGATACATAAGTACATATTCAATACCACAATAGTTTTTAGGCTATTTATCTCATGAGCTATATATTGCAAAGATAAAGGATAGAAATTTAAAGGTAGCACTCAAGCAATTTACTTTGGAATGGCGGAGAAATACCATGTAGTAGGTAGGTATGGTGGACACAAGTGTCATAGTTTTTTGCTCAAGCATTTTGGATGCATGAGAAGTAATCCCTCTCAATACAAGGCTTAGGCTAGCAAGGTTATTTGAAGCAAACACAAGTATGAACCGGTACAACAAAACTCACATAAAAACATATTGCAAGCATTATAAGACTCTACACTGTCATCCTTGTTGCTCAAACCCTTACTAGAAAATATCAAGACTTTAGAGAGACCAATCATGCAAACCAAATTTCAACAAGCTCTATGTATTTCTTCACTAATAGGTGCAAAGTATATGATGCAAGAGCTTAAACATGATCCTTATGAGCACAACAATTGCCAAGTATCGAATTATTCAAGTCATTCTACCAATTACCACATGTAGCATTTCCCGTTTCCAACCATATAACAATTAACGAAGCAGTTTCAACCTTCGCCATGAACATTATGAGTAAAGCCAAGGACATATTTGTCCATATGCAACAGCGGAGCGTATCTCTTTCCCACACAATGAATGATAGGATCCAACTTTATTCAAACAAAACAAAACAAAAACATACAGACGCTCCAAGCAAAGTACATAAGATGTGATGGAATAAAAATATAGTTTCACTAGAGGAACCTGATAATGTTGTCGATGAAGAAGGGGATGCCTTGGGAATCCCCAAGCTTAGATGCTTGAGTCTTCTTGAAATATGCAGGGATGAACCACCGGGGCATCCCCAAGCTTAGAGCTTTCACTCTCCTTGATCATATTGTATCATCCTCCTCTCCTGATCCTTGAAAACTTCCTCCACACCAAACTCAAAAAAACTCATTAGAGGGTTAGTGCATAATCAAAATTCACATGTTCAGAGGTGACATAATCATTCTTAACACTTCTGGACATTGCACAAAGCTACTGAAAGTTAATGGAATAAAGAAATCCATCAAGCATAGCAAAACAGGTAATGTGAAATAAAAGGCAGAATCTGTCAAAACAGAACAGTCCGTAAAGACGAATTTTTAAGAGGCACCAGACTTGCTCAAATGAAAATGCTCAAATTTAACGAAAGTTGCGTACATATCTGAGGATCACTCACGTAAATTGGCAGAATTTTCTGAGTTACCTACACAGAATTCAACCCAGATTCGTGACAGTAAGAAATCTGTTTCTGCGCAGTAATCCAAATCTAGTATGAACCTTACTATCAAAGATTTTACTTGGCACAACAATGCAACAAAATTAAGATAAGGAGAGGTTGCTACAGTAGTAACAACTTCCAAGACTCAAATATAAAACAAAAGTGCTGTAATAAAATCATGTGTTGTCTCCCATAAGCGCTTTTCTTTAACGCCTTTCAGCTAGGCGCAGAAAGTGTATCAAGTATTATCAAGAGACGAAGCATCAACATCATTTTCACAATTTATCCCATCAGGTATCTTAGATGCTCCTTTTTCTATAGTGGTATTAAGAGCTTTATCAATTTTAGGCCTATAATAGATTTTTGGTTTAGGCACCTTAGAGACATACATGAACTTTTGCTCCTTACCCACATAAGCTTTCTCTCTAAACTTAATAGACGAAAAAGTTGAACCCAAGGTTCTCATAGCTTCTTCAAGTTCACTAATCCTTTGGGTTTGATTATCATGAGTAGCACAAGCTTCTAGGATGGCGATTCTCTCATTAATTCCACCTAGAGATTTGTCAAGTTTATCAGTGCTATTAAGTAATTCTCCCAGTTTAGTCTCAATACTTGGAAGGTTTTGCTCTATGGTTTCCAACTTTTTCATGACATCTTCAAGAGAGATTTCAATTTTAACTTCATTAACAGGTGGTATTCCAAATAGACTCTCAATAATGCAACAAGCTTCTAAGGCAGGAGTACCTAGGAAGTTACCTCCCGCGAGACAATCAAGAACATACCTATTCCAGCTAGAGATACCAACATAAAAATTCCTGAGTAGGATAGTGGTGGAGTGTTTCTTAGTGCACCTATTATGGGCATCACTAATTCTATACCAAGCATCTTTTAAACATTCTCCCCCTTGTTGCTTAAACGAACGAACTTCAACTTCAGGATTACTCATTTTAGCAATAGTAAATAAAGCAAACTAAATAAAGTAAATGCAAGTAACTAATTTTTTTGTGTTTTTAATATGGAGATTGCAAACAAGACAGTAAATAAAGTAAAGCTAGCAACTAATTTTTTTGTATTTTGATATAATGCAGCAAACAAAGTAGTAAATAAAATAAAGCAAGACAAAAACAAAGTAAAGAGATTGGAAGTGGAGACTCCCCTTGCAGCGTGTCTTGATCTCCTCGGCAACGGCGCCAGAAAATCTTGATGCTGGCGCGCAGTTGACGTGCCCGTTGGGAACCCCAAGAGGAAGGTGTGATGCGTACAACGGCAAGTTTTCCCTCAGTAAGAAACCAAGGTTTATCGAACCAGTAGGAGCCAAGAAGCACGTTGAAGGTTGATGGTGGCGGAGTGTAGTGCGGCGCAACACCAGGGATTCCGGCGCCAACGTGGAACCTGCACAATACAACCAAATTACTTTGCCCCAACGTGACAGTGAGGTTGTCAATCTCACCGGCTTGCTGTAACAAAGGATTAGATGTATAGTGTGGATGATGATGTTTGCAGAGAACAGTAGAACGAGTATTGCAGTAGATTGTATTCGATGTAAAAGAATGGACCGGGGTCCACGGTTCACTAGTGGTGTCTCTCCCATAAGAATAAGCATGTTGGGTGAACAAATTACAGTTGGGCAATTGAAAAATAAAGAGGGCATGACCATGCACATACATGTTATGATGAGTAGTGTGAGATTTAATTGGGCATTACGACAAAGTACATAGACCGCTATCCAGCATGCATCTATGCCTAAGAAGTCCACCTTCAGGTTATCATCCGAACCCCCTCCAGTATTAAGTTGCAAACAACAGACAATTGCATTAAGTATGGTGCGTAATCTATAATATCTAAATTGGAGCAATCCACTAAGTGTAATTCTCTCAACATGCAAGCATGCCACATCAGTTTTCAGTTTCATATTAGTTATATGCCCACGTCACCTAGCCATGTCAGCAAATTAAAACATTTTTTGCTCAGTTTTTATTGTTTTGATCATCAATGCATCTGACGAGAAACGTAGCATACCAAGCACCCACATCTTCTATTCTATTTATCTTGCCATTTATTAACCAGATGCATACCGCTTCCCATCCTCTTCTAGATCTTTTTTTAGATAAAAGGCCAGAGGTGGCCCGACTTTAAATTAATAAAGCCAGCAAGGTTCACGATAGCATACAAACCGCTGCGGCATACAGCTTAGCCAAGAGTGCAAAAGCATAAAACACACATACCGGGGGCGGCACCCCACAAAGACCGCTCTAAGAGTGACTGGAGAGATTACGCCGCGGTCTTGGACTTTGACTTCTTGGTCTCACGGACGCATAGAGCTCCCTCTTCTAGATCTCACTCCTCTTTCGTGCACTATCTTCCTATGGTGCCTCATTCCATCTCATCTGTTGCATCTAGCTTCCTCCGATCAAGCCTATGCAAAGCTCTTTACCCATCCTTCCTTCTCCACTCGAACGGTATGGGCCTTCTGCTAATCTCTCTCTCATATGGTTTTTGAGGATTTATTTATAATTTATAGTCTGTTTGTTTCTTCTATATCTATTTTGTTCTCAGGTATTCCGATAGAATTTGTTTTGGATACTTTATTCATCAAGATAGGTTGTAAATTGTTGTAAGTTCAAAAATTATCTCCACTATTTCTCCCCTTGCAGCCTTTCTATAACACAGATGAACACAGAACACAATAGCCCGTAAAAAAAGTGAATACTCAACAGAAGGTACGTCTGTCCAAATTCCTATTTTATTGCTTTTGATTTTGCGTCCTTCATCGAGTTCAACAGCAGGACTCTACGTGTAATCATCTAACATATTATGCCCTGGATGCATGTCTTTCCTCCTCAAATCATGCAGACGTTGAAAGAACTACATGCTCCTCACGGCCACGGTCTCAATTTTATCTCCATATGTTGCAGTCTGCTCCCACCCATTGGTGTCCTTTACAGCTTCTTTTATGAATCAAAGTATTTGAAAGATTTACTAATTAGAAGATAGTTTGTCCATGGTTTCTTATTTATTTTTATATGTGAAGATTACATATTTCAAGATTGATGACAAGGTATCAACTTGTCAATGCCTATGGATTGTAGGCTAGGGTTTAGTTGGAAGTAGAGGGTAAGTAGATCTCGAAGGTTTCAGCCGGAAAGTACTCGACGATTATGAAAACTAGGGTTTGTAGACAATGATTCGATTCTTTCTTTGTCCCTCGACTCCCCCTTTATATAGGAGGTGGAGCCGAGGGATTCGTGCCATACAAGTTACAGAGTCCGGGACGGTTTCTAACTCATCCCGCCAGATTACAAATAACACTTCCTATTACAACTCTTGACTTTCCCGAATCTTCTTATTCTTCGGGTAGTGGGCCTTCAGTAAACCCCGGGTACTATCTTTGGCAGGCCCATTTGGGATGCCTATGTCAGTAGCCCCCGAGATTTTGCTTGAATCGTAGAATCAGGGAAAATCTCCACTGTTTTTTATTCGAAAGCTTCAACTTTTTTATATTTCTTCACATAAAATTCTATATTGTACAGGGATAATGGTAGTTGGGGCTAGTTCATCTGACGGATCAGGTACTAGTTAACTGCTCTAGTGGCAATCCGCAAAAACCTACTTCAAGATCACGTCCCTGGACACGATCTCGGGATACTTGAGTGTAAACTTCGACGGGTGCCGCTTAAGGTCTTACCATTCGTCGAGTCCCAGTCAATTTTATCGGGTACCTAACGCGTCCGTTAGGATTTTTCGTATCCGTTGATACGGATAAAGGTAGCAGAGCGCAGTCTTTGGCGATGCCACGCCCAATGAACGGATGCGGGGTCTTACCTTCGCAAATTTGCGGCATTCAGAAATTGATCGCAACTTCGGCGTTCTGAGAATATATTGTCGAGTGCTTTTCCGGCTGTTGGAATGGCACATTTTATCGAGTCAATTTTGACTTATATTGTTCTCCCGATGGGAGTATATGTAGAGTTAATTATAACTCGAAATATACTCTCTTGCTTTTCTATTTTTCCTTTGTTAATTTCATCGGGCACGCGAACAGCGTTCCCGATGGGAGTAGCCCCCGAGGCTACAACCAAGAACTTGTGCTTGGTTGTAGGCTCAACATTTTAGTCCACCTTGTCGCTATATTGTCATTATTTCCCAATATGATCTCTTTCTTCTTCTTTTTTTATCTCTCGGGTGCGCGAACAGCGCTCCCGATGGGAGTAGCCCGAGGCTACAGCCAAGAACTTGTGCTTGGTTGTAGGCTCCACATAATTTCTATATTGTCATACTCGAAATTTTACTTTTTGTCGAAGTAGCCCCCGAGCATTTGGGCAAAAACTTGTATTTGATCAAAGGCTCCCGAAGTATTTAATAATTCTCCCTGTCGCCAATCTTCTTTTATTTTCCTTGTCGACATGCTTCCCTTAACCAAATTTACTTCATCCATGTTGAATAGTCGTGATTTTTCTGCCCTGTGGGTCCATTGCTTCCACCACGTTGACACGTCGTGCAAGTGGGGGACACACGTCCTCCGCTTTTTCTGGCGCACGTACGGTAACGCCTATCTCAGTAAAAATACCTTTTTACCCTTGTATCTAGGAGATCTTTTTTCACCACACGATTTCTTCATCCAACGGCGCACTGCTTCACCCGATTCTTATATAAACCTTTCTTCAACCTCCGTTCATCCCCTCGCTTGCGCCGCTCATCTGTTCCTCTTCGCAAAAGCTTCCCCTGCGCCCAACTCTCTCTGATCATCCGCACTCACGAGCATTGCTCTGCCCATTGCCGTTGATGCCACCGCGCACGCGACTCACTCGCCACAGTACTCCGGAATCCAAGATGGCCGCCGAGGATCTTGAGTGGGAGAGATCTAAAATCTCCAACCAGGACATCAACATGCTGAAGAGGCTTGGCCTCATGAAGAAGGAAGACGCCATCCGCTTTCCCAGCGAAGAAAGCTACCCCAAGCCTCCAATGGAGTACCGGGTTAGTTTTGTTGATCACCTTATCCGTGGTCTTTCGACCCCAATTCACGATTTTCTCCGCGGCCTTCTTTTCGTTTATGGGATTCAAGCGCACCGGTTGACCCCCAATTCCATCCTTCACATTTCTATTTTCATCACACTTTGCGAATGCTTCCTCGGAATCCCTCCCAATTGGGCTCGTGGAAACGCATTTTCTGCCTCCGCCGCAATGGCTCCCACAACGTCACTTATAACATAGGTGGCGTTGTTATCTGTGTTAAATGCGATGTCGATTATTTCGACGTCAAATTTCTGATTCTGTCCAAGGATGGCGCAAAAAGTGGCTCTACATTCACAAAGAAAGCGCCAACTCCGTTGAACACAACATAGTTCCTTTCGACGGAAATGCCAGAATTCAGCGCCGCCGCTCCTGGGATGCCGAAGCTTCTGAGGAAGAGAAAAAGGCGACAGAGGCACTCATGTCTCGTATTCATCGCCTTCGAACACTCGAGGCAAAGAGCTGTCACGGTGTTCAAATCACTGCCTACTTCCTTAGGATTAGAGTGCAGCCTCTTCAGGCTCGCAAAAATCCCCTTTGGACGTACTCTGGCAAAAACGACGCCAACAGAATCTCCGGTGATCTTTCCACCAAGGACTTGGAGAAATTGGTTCGAAGAGTTTCTCGACTAGCCAAGAAGGATCCTATTCCCACCTCTTGTCGAGTAGAACCATACAGTGCTTCCAATCCTCTTCCCGAGGTATTTTGTCTTCTCGAGTTTCTGTCTTGCTCTAAACTTTTCCTTGCATCTCATTGTATTGGTATCTCACTAATTTTCTTTTGTCGCTATTTTCTTGCAGAATCATCCTACTATGGCTTCCTTCCTCCTCTTCACGAGGATGGAGAAGTCGAAGAACAGAGCCATTATTGCCGAAGATACTCAAGGTTCTTCTATTCCTGAAAGTGAAGTCGCAGTTCTCACAAATCTGCGGCTTCTCACGAAAAAGAAGTTGAGTGCGAAGCCAGTGAGTCGACGCAATCCCTTCCTCCTGCTGTTTCTCCAAGGAACAAAAGGAAAAGGACTGATGCCGAGGATTCTGGCACCTCTAAGGCTGAAGAAGTTGTTCCTTCTCATCCGAAGGCAGCTTACGATCCTTATGTTGAATCCCTCGTCAGCTCGTAAGTCGTCTTTATTTCTCCCTTTTTTTTTCTCGAAATATTTATCTTGTCTTGCTTTTTATGCTGCCGAATTTTTGATCAACAGTGATGACGAGGAAGAAGTACCAACTACTGACGTGGCTCCTCGGACAAGCACGTCACGTACTGTACTTGCTTCAGACACGCTAGTTGAAGGAGAAGAAAACTCGCCTCCTCAACAAAACGTCGTCAGCACGACTCCACCATCAAGCCCCTTGCTCCTTCACCAAAAAGGACAAGGGTTGAAAAGATTGTTGAACCTGCCCCTCAGTTGGGTAGTTCGTCGACTCTGCTCTTAGATGATGTAAGCTTGTCGACATCTATATTTTCCTTATTTTGTTTTTGCACACCTTTTCTCTTTTTCATGCCAATGTTTCTCTTGCTGTGTTCACCTTGAACAGCCTATGATCAAAGATCTTCTCCGCATCGGTTCCCAATTTATTGGATACCGTGAATATGCTAATAGAGTCGAAGGTAACGACTTTTATACTTGCTGTTTTTCCTTGATTTTTTACTCCTGTTGCTTTTCGCGGTTTTGATCTTTCTTCTCTCTCTTTTCCATATCTCGACAGAGAAACTTGCAGAGGCCAACGAACGCGCCGACGCACTTGCTCGAAAACTTGAGCAAAGTGAGGCGGCTCGCAAGAAAGCCGAACTCGCTGCTAGCAAAGCCAAGGCCGAAGCTCATGAGGCCAAGGCGAAAGCTGCTGGTGTCGAGGAACTGCAGAAAAAACTCGAGGATGCTACAGCTGCCTTGGATGAGCACAAAGCTGCGCAAGCTTCTCGTGAAGAAGGAATCCTCAAGCGCCTGAAAACTCAGAGTCGCCGCACTTTCGGTAATTTCTTGACCCCTTCTCTTTTTATGAGAATCGTTGTTTCTGTCTTTTCACTAATGCTTTGTTTCCTTGACAGCCCAAACAAACCAGGATTTTGATCTGACGAATCCTGTCAATGACCCTGTCCTTGACGCACTTTCATATCTGGAGCTTCATGGATCCGAGATTCGTGAAGGTGTGTCGAATGCTAGCGCAGTGTTGTCGGCATTGTTCCCCTACTTCTTCCCGAAGAAAAAGGAACCTGCGACTTTCCTCAACCTTGCCAAGATGTTCAATACACCGGAAGACCTTGGACTGAAGATGCGCCAAGAAAATATGAAGGTTTGCTGTCGAAAGCACTGTCGCTTTGGTTGCTGACAGTCAACAGGCTGTTGATTGGACAAAAGTTGGCGACACCGAGCAGATAGAGCAATCAAGATGGAGGTCATTGATTAAGGCAGCCAAGCCCAACACGAAGAAGATCTTGGCCTATCTCGGGATCAAGCCAGCGTCGACTCCTAGCTCATCAAGGCCGGAGGTCTAGTTGCATGCCTCTTTATTTTTCTTTCTATGTTTCTTTTGCTCTTGTCGCCAAAGTAGCCATTTGGCGATACATACTTCCTTAGCTCCATTGTAATGCCTTTGTAATTATTCCGAGAGATCAATGAAAACTCTTTGTTTGTTGTTTGATGTTGTCTTGTCTAAATTTCAGTTGATATTTGATAACTATACTTAAATCTGCCGCTCCTTCCAATATTTCGCCCTCTTCTTCTCGCGCGAGGAGAGATTTTGCTGATCTTGCACCGTCGACGATACCTTGTCGCAAGAACTGGATGAACTTCGACGGCAACTTCGGTATGCAAAGAAACAAACACTTGTGATGATGGAGCAATCTCGTAAATCATACGAAGCCGAAAAAGTTGCTCTTGACAAGCTCGCGAGGCCATGGCTGCTAAGGAAATTGCTGCTTCCGAAGCTGAAAAGGCAACTACTCGAGAGAATTTCATGCTCGAATTAATGAATGAAGCCAGTGCAGACATGTCGGGTATGCTTGCTTCATCCTCCGATATCTTTCATCCTCATGCTATGTCTCTTAAAGGTTTCCCCTTCGTTGTTTTGATAGGTTCCTTTGCGATCTTCTGCCCGAGGAAGAGAGGGTAAACGCTAGGACGAACCTCCTTGTTAACCTTTCCCTGGACCATGGTTCTTTGTTTTGGGCTACCCCGAGAGAGGACCCGACAAATTGTCAGATTCCAAGATCGCACCTCTCAAACTCGCGATTTCCTTGACTTCTGTACCAAGACCTTGTCCATGGTTTACAACTCCATGTTTCCTCGGAACGTCCAACCAAAAACTCTCCCTGAATTGATGGAAAGATTCAAGGATGCTCGCGATATCCATGATTTTGTCAAAGCTCAACCGGTAGCTGGCGCAGATTTGCTCTTATCATGCTCCGGATCTGCCACTCAAATCTTGACCTTACCCAAGTTGTCGCAAAAGTTCATCAAAAGGTACAACATCGAAGAGTTGGTGTTGACAGGATTAACACGAAGGTTACGCCTATAGCCGAAGAAATGATTGAGGACCTTCTTCGGATGGACGCCGACTTTTTGCCGATGGCCATTATGCCGATTTTCTTGGTGCTGCTCTGAAGAAAACAGAGTTACTCTTGATGACATATTGAATCAAGACTAGTTATTTTCCTCTTGTAGATACTTCTTCTTTGTAATCCATGACTATATTGTAAAGCAATCATTATATTTCTCTGTTCGTCTAGCCCCCGAGTGTTTCGGTGACTCTTTCTTGTATTTATATATTTGCGAGGTTTTGAACCAAGGCATTTATATATTCATGGCGAATATGAGTCCCCGAGCTTCTTTATTGAGTACTATTTTGTATTTTTACTGACTCACGAGGTATTTTAATACCAAGGCGAGGTTTTTCCTTTTTTGATGGACTATATTGAAATTCGTCGGAGCGAAGACTTTGAACATGTCGATAAAGAGAAAGGTATATTGACACTATCTTTATTATATTGCAGCACCGCGAGCCCGCCTCATTAAAAACCTTCTCCGGCCCCACTCGGTGCCCCGAAAAAGGAAAAGAGTGCGTCTGAAAACTCGCGGGCGTTTCGGTATATTGAAGTTTTACAAGGACTATATTTCGACTCTAGGCGTAGAACACTTTGAGTTGCGCCACGTTCCGGGGGTTTGGCTCCTCCACCCCTGTCTTCTTGTCCTTTATCTGTATGCTCCTCCTCCGATTACTTCCGTGACAATGTAAGGGCCAAGCCATGGTGACTCGAGTTTTTCATGACTTTTTTGCGTGAGCCGAAGAACTAGGTCTCCCACCTGAAAAGATCTTGGCCGCAAACGTCGTTGTGGTAATTCTTCAGAGTCTGTTGGTATTTGGTTACCCTTGATAGTACTTCGTCTCGAGCTTCGTCGAGTGCGTCGACGTCATCTTCTAGCGCTTTTCTCGACACTTCTTCGTCATATTCCGCGACACGTGGAGAGTTGTGCTCTATCTCGATTGGTAATCTTGTGCTCCATGAACCGGGAAAAACGGAGTTTCTGTGTTCTTGTGTTTGGTGTTGTTCGGATGCTCCACAACACACTTGGTAGTTCTTACGGCCAGGTATGCCGAGCTTTTCCGATGGTCCTAACAAGCGTTTCTTGATGCCATTGCGAGATGATGCCATTGGCTTTCTCGACTTGCCCATTGGTTTGAGGATGTGCAGCGACGCAAAGTGCAATTTGATACCCACCTCTTCGCAATAATCTTTGAATTCGTGGGATGTGAAATTACTGCCGTTGTCTGTGACGATCTTTGTGGGGCACTCCAAATCTGAAAACGAGGCCTTTTATGAATTTCTTTGCGGATGCTCCGTCACGGTGAATTTATCGGCTTCGCTTCTATCCACTTTGTAAATTTATCGACAGCTACTAGCATATACTCCTTTCCTCCTGGCCAGGATTTGTGTAACTTGCCTACCATATCAAGTCCCCATTGAGCAAAGGGCCATGACAATGGTATTGGTGCTAGCTCTGCTGCTGGAGAGTGAGGTTTTGCGGCAAACCTTTGACACGCGTCGCAAGTTCTTACTATGTCCTTGGCGTCCTCGATTCTTGTCAACCGGTAGAATCCTGCCCGAAAGACCTTGGCTGCAATAGCTCGACTACTCGCGTGGTGGCCACATATTCCTTCGTGTACGTCCTTCGAATTATTCTTCCTTCTTCGGGTGTAACACACCTTTGCAAGACGCCTGAAATACTTCGCTTATACAATTCTCCTTTGACCACCGTGAAAGCTTTGGAGCGTCGAATTACTCGTCTTGCCTCAACTGGATCATCGGGTATTTCTTTCCACGAGGATGTATGATATGTACGGCTGCATCCACGGTATCTGTATTACCATGACCAGGTCCTGATCTTCTTCTTCTTCCTCTTGCTTTTCCTTGGTAGCCCCCGAGGGTTTCTTCTCCTTCTTTTTGATTTTGTTGATTTGGTGGACCTCTCTGTTATCTCTTCCCGAGAATACACCTGGCGGGACTGCAAGGCATTGCGACCCGATGTTTGCAAGAACGTCGGCTTCGTCGTTGCTCAATCTGCTAATATGATTTACTTCGCATCCATCGAACAACTTCTCGAGCTCGTTGTACACCTCCTTGTACGCCATCATGCTATCATTGACTGCGTCACATTGGTTCATAACTTGCTGAGCCACCAGCGTGAGTCGCCAAAGATTTTTAGTCGAGTTGCACCGCAGCTTTCGCCATCTTCATCCCGTGTATGAGAGCCTCATATTCTGCTTCATTGTTAGATGCGTTAGGGAACGTCATCCGAAGGATGTATTTTAACTTGTCGCCTTCGGGTGATATGAGTACTACTCTGCGCCAGCTCCTTCTAGTCTTTTGGACCCGTCAAAGTTCATGGTCCAGGTTCTCGACAAATACGGAGGTCCTGTATTTTGCAACTCCATCCACTCTGCGATGAAGTCCGGCGGTATTTGCGACTTTATTGCTTTTCTTTTCATACGTGATGTCCCGAGGAAAGTTCTATTCCCCAAAGGGAGACACGACCCGTAACTCTGGGTTGTTCGGTATATTTGACAATGGAGCTTCGTTGACCACTATGATCGGATGTGCCGAAAAATAGTGGCGCAATTTCGTGCTGTCGTGAACACTCCATATGCTATCTTTTGGTACTGAGGATACCTTTGTTTTGAGGGCGATAAAACTTCGCTAACGAAGTATCTTTGGCCTCTGCACGCCGTGGAGTTTTCCTTCTTCTTCCCTTTCAACAACTAGCACCGTGCTCACCACTTGGGGCGTGGCTGCGATATACAGCAGGAGAGGTTCCCTTTCTTTTGGCGCCACCAAAATTGGTGGTGTCGAGATTATGCGCTTCAAATCCTCGAAAGCTCTGTCGGCTTCTTCGTTCCACTGGAATTTATCTCCTTGCTTTATCAAAGCGTAAAATGGTAACGCTTTTTCACCCAGCCTAGCGACGAATCTGCTCAAAGCTGCGACTACGCCCGATTAGCTGTTGTATCTCCTTCAACTTTGTTGGCTTCCTCATTATTACGATAGCTTGTATTTTGTCGGGATTTGCTTCAATCCCTCTTGCTGAGACTAGAAACCCCAGAAGTTCTCTATTTGGGACGCCAAAGGAACACTTCGTCGGGTTCAGCTTCAGGCAGAACTTATCAAGGTTGTCGAAGGTTTCCTTGAGATCCTTGATCAGCGTTGCCCCCTTTTTTGATGTTATGACGACATCATCAATGTATACTTGCACGTTCTTCCCGATCTGTGTCGCCAAATACTTACGCATCATCCTGCGATATGTTGCTCCCGCATTTTTAAACCAAAGGGCATTGTTACGTAGCAAAACACGCCGTAAGGTGTAATAAACGCGGTCTTTACTTCATCTTCTTCTTTCAATCTGATCTGGTTATAACCAGAATATGCATCCAGGAAGGAAAGACGTTCACATCCAGCCGTGGAGTCGATAATTTGATCGATCCTCGGGAGGGGAAAGTGATCCTTTGGACAATGTTTATTGAGACACGTAAAGTCGACGCACATGCGAAGGACCTTAGTGTTTTTCTTCGGCACCAGCACAGGATTTGCTACCCATGTGGCTTCTGTGAATATCTCTTTGATAAAACCAGCTTCTTGTAGTCGATTGATTTCTGACAGCATGGCTTTGCGGTTTGGTTCGAAAAACGCCGCAAAGGTTGTTTGATTGGTCTCGCTAGTGGATCCAAGTTTAGGTGGTGCTCGGCAAGTTCCCTGGTACTCTGGCATGTCAGCTGGACACCATGCGAAGATTTTCCGGTGCTCACGGAGGAACTCGACGAGCGCGCTTTCCTATGCGATATCCATGTCGTTTGCGATAGATGTCGTCTTTTTCGAATGTCGGGTGAATCTGCACCTCTTTTGAATTTTTCTCGGTACTGAAAGTTGATTCTTTGTTTGGCCTTCCAACGTCACGGTAGTACGTCGTAATCAGTCATGCTTTTTGACGCCAAGTACTCAGCTTGCATCCCGAAAGTTTCTGACAGCCGGTGAAAATCCTTGTCGCATTTATCGGCTAAGGCAAAGCTTCCTTTGACTGTGATTGGTCCCTTTGGCCCAGGCATCCTCCACAACAGGTATGTATAGTGTGGCACCGCCATAAATCTAGCATATGCTGGTCGTCCCAACAGAGCGTGAATGCTGCGACGGAAAATCCACGACTTCAAATTCGAGCCTCTCGATTCTATAATTTTCTCGGGTCCCAAATCGAACGTCGAGATTGATCTTTCCCAATGGGTAACTTGGTTTCTCCGGTGTGATGCCGTGGAACCTTGTGTGCATTGGTTTCAAGTTTGCTAAGGATATGTTCATCTTCCTCAATGTATCTGCATACATAAGGTTCAAGCTGCTGCCGCCGTCTATGAACACTCGAGAGACATCAAATCCCGCGATAACTGCTGGCAGAATAAGTGCTGACTGCCCTGGTCGAGGAACTTGCTACGGATGATCTGCTATTGTGAAGCCGATATCTTGTCTGACCAATTAAGGTACTCAACTGTCGGTGGAGGCATTTTCTCTGCCATAAACACCTGTCGTGAGATTACTTTACGAGCTCTATTGGACGGCCTTCCCTTGAATCATCGACACCGCTCCATTGGAGTTAGGATCAACATAAGGTGGTGGTGCAGGTGCTGCCGCTATTACGAGCTGATGCCGATTGTCGTCTGTGATCGCGGGAGGAGGCGGCAAGTGAATCTCGCTTCTAGGTTCTCGAGGATTTCTACTGTGCTGCCCTCGCGTTAGCGTTTCTGCGTACCGCAACATTGCCTGAAAATTTCGACAGTCTTTACTGCAAGTGCCATTTTTGTCTTTTACCGTTCTTGTCGAGGAAAAAGTGCATACGGCACGGTCCATTCATCATCTCTTCAGGGGACACGAAGGGTCTTGGGAACCTAGGCCCGCTATTTTGCTCTGTTGCGTGAATCATCCTGTTATCACCTCGCTGTTCATTGCTTCTCTGGTAATCATCTCTGTTGCTTCCTCCTGTATTTGTCAGAAAACCTGCCGAAATTTGTCCTGGAGCGTCATAGTTACGAAATGCTGCCGAGAAATCTTCGCCTCGGTTGATAGTTTCGACCACGGTCCTCCTACGGCGACCTGTGCCGTTTGTTGTGGACAGCGTCTTCTCCATCTGCCCATTTATTTGCTATCTCCATTAACGCGGATCTTGTCTTTGGATTGGTCCTTCCCAAATCCTCGACAAAATCTCCACGCGACTCCTGCGATACACGCATCTATCGCTCTCTCGGCGGTGCTAGTGTCTGCTGAATTTTTGATGATCTTCCCTCGTTGGTGGTACTGTCGCGTTGGCTCATCTGGCGTTTGTCGACATGCTCTCAATTCCTCTAACGACGCGGTTTTTGCACGTGGATCTGAAGTTCTTGACGAACACATCCTCGAAACTTTCCCAGTGTCGATGGATCTGGAGCGAGTTTCTTTATCCAAGATCGTGCGGCTCCACTCAAATGTACACGGATGCTTTGCATAGCTGTTGCCCTGGTTCCTCTGTCGGCTTCACCGTCTCCAGATAGTCGACTAGCCAATCCTCTGGATCTTGGATGCCGTCGAACTTCTTGAAATTATCGGGTAGCTTGAGTCCTGGGGGGCCGCGGGGTTTTCGGACTCTCCTCGTGAAGCATGGCAAGCCGCACAGATCTGCGTCGGTCAGCTCCGGAGATTGCCGATGATCCCTTCTGCTTTGTCGTGCTCTGTCGACTCTTGCTTGTGCTGCCGTATCTCTTGCTCCACTTGGTCCTTCGGGGGCTGCCGCCGTTCTTGCTGCAGGTCGTGGACTATTTTGCCTTGCTTTGTTCCTTCGGGAGGCGTTGAAACGAACGCTGTCCCCATAGCTCCAACTCCTGCTATCGCCATATTGTATAGTGTTTCCCTTGGATCACCTGGAGGTGGTTTAGACGCGAGGATAAAAGCTTGTGTCGCCATATACCCAGCCTCTGGTGTCTTAGGGATAATGTGTCCTCATGTGTCTATCGCCATAAAAGACATGACGAGGTTTTGAACCAAGTCCTCTCTTTCTGCTTCGGGAATGTGTTGTAACCTTGAACTTCCTCTTGTTCCGAGCCTCCCTGTGGCTATCACCCGAAGTTCTAGATTGTCGACTCAGATCTACCCTTCTCTGCTGGATGCGAAGCTGCCTCCTTTCTCCTATTCAACTCATTGTCTGTTTTCCAATTCCCTGGCAGCTCGTGCGAGCCTATATTGATATGCTTGCAATTCTTCTGGTGTGGCTGTGGTAGCCATTGGTTACGTGCCGTTCATAGCTCTCGCGGCTCTGTCCCACGCTGCTTGTGAAAGTTGAACTCTATCTCGCGGCTACGGCCCGACGTATTTGTTGCCCAGGCCTTGTCGCAGATTGGAGGGATCGACGTATGGATTTCCCAGTTGTCAAAAGCCTCGAGATGTCTCCTCTTGATCTTCAATGGCGTAAATCTGATGATACTTTGTACTCAGATCTACGTTGGGTTTGGTGACATCATCGTTGAGATTGATGAAGACCTTGCCTTGTGATAGATTTGTCGATGAAGTCGTAATCGTCGACATCGCTTGAGCCATCGCTTATATATGAGTCCGCAGGTGACTCAAACGACATGTCGTTGAAGATCTTGGCGAGTTTCTCTCTTGTTCTGGTGCTGATGTAGCGTGTCGCCGAAGTTTCTTCTTCTCCTGACTCGGTTGACGACGCATAGCTTGAAAAATCGGAATCGACCTTCGACGATCCCGACGAAATCGGAACCTCGACACGATACGATCCTTCCTTCTCGACGCGAAAGTGAAACCTTCCGAACGTCATCTCCATGGGCTCCGCCAGATACGCATATGCATCCAAACGGGAGGGTGGGTGAGGAACAAAATCGACAAGACCAGCAGCGATCTGTTTACCTCGATCCATTGTGTTGCTTGCGGTTGACGATGTCGAAGATCTTGAGCGTGCCATCGAGATCAGATCCTTACGCCTCTAGTTCCCACAGACGGCGCCAATTGACAAGGTATCAACTTGTCAATGCCTATGGATTGTAGGCTAGGGTTTAGTTGGAAGTAGAGGGTAAGTAGATCTCGAAGGTTTCAGCCGGAAAGTACTCGACGATTATGAAAACTAGGGTTTGTAGACAATGATTCGATTCTTTCTTTGTCCCTCGACTCCCCCTTTATATAGGAGGTGGAGCCGAGGGATTCGTGCCATACAAGTTACAGAGTCCGGGACGGTTTCTAACTCATCCCGCCAGATTACAAATAACACTTCCTATTACAACTCTTGACTTTCCCGAATCTTCTTATTCTTCGGGTAGTGGGCCTTCAGTAAACCCCGGGTACTATCTTTGGCAGGCCCATTTGGGATGCCTATGTCAATTGACTCCAGGTTCACTCTATACTACACTACAGGAAAGTTGATTCTAATTTTGAATTAAGGAAATCATTTGAGTCACCAAATTATGTAGGCAAGGTATAACCAATAGTTATAATTTATTGCATCATGCTCCCTTTTCAACTTTAATATGTAAGTAAAACTAACTCTCAGAGGTAAATAACAACTATATACCGTCGATGGCGATTTGAGATGTTGATATGCATAAGACACTTTTTTTTGCAAGCTTGGGCACTACCTCAATGGCATCAATTTCTGGAAAGGTAAATCACGGACAAGTTTATTAATTTGTCTATTTTCTGCAGGGTTAAGTTATGAGAATCCATAATATTTGTCACGATAGGGAACTTTCAGATGAGAAGGGTAAGAAATAATTAAACACTGAATATATCTAAAAGGCGAAGCATAATGATTTAATCTGGACTAAAGACATTTGTTTAACTCCTATTGTGAAATGTATGAAAGCAAATGTAGATGAGATTTCTGATGGAGAGTACGCATAGCCAAGATTAGGTGTTATATTTAGAAATCGAGTTTGTGATGCTTCCATTGTAGGATAAAAGTTTTTTTTCCTGAATTGAAAGATTATGTGGTATCTTATATACCAAAGCTAATGGTTGTGTAATCCTCTAACTGGATTTTGTGTGATGTTCAAACATTCAATAATAAGTTGGAGGATTGATGTTACCTCCATATCATTCTAAAGTATCATGTCGAAGTGGAATCACTTATTCTCTATTTTATGATCGATTTAGGAGTAAACTCGGCTCAATAAAACAAGAATTTTTTTCCCGCAGCAACGCGCGGGAAACCATCTAGTGTAATCAATAAATACATCCTTAGACATAGCATTGATGTTTTATCCCTAGTGGCAACAGCACATCCACAACCTTAGAACTTTCTGTCACTGTCCCAGATTTAATGGAGGCATGAACCCACTATCGAGCATAAATACTTCCTCTTGGAGTTACAAGCAAAAACTTGGCCAGAGCCTCTACTAGCAACGGAGAGCATGCAAGATCTTAAACAACACATAGATGATAGATTGATAATCAACATAACATAGCATTCATTATTCATCGGATCCCAACAAACGCAACATATAGCATTACAGATAGATGATCTTGATCATGTTAGGCAGCTCACAAGATCCAACAATGATAGCACAATTAGGAGAAGACGACCATCTAGCTACTGCTATGGACCCATAGTCCAGGGGTGAACTACTCACACATCACTCCGGAGGCGACCATGGCGGTGTAGAGTCCTCCGGGAGATGATTCCCCTCTCCGGCAGGGTGCCGGAGGCGATCTCCTGAATCCCCCGAGATGGGATTGGCGGCGGCGACGTCTCTGGAAGGTTTTCCGTATCGTGGCTCTCGGTACTGGAACTATTATCGATGGAGGCTTAAGTAGGCGGAAGGGTAGGTCAGGGGGCGCCACGAGGGCCCCACACGCCAGGGCCGCGTGGCCCAAGGCCTGGCCGCGCCGCCCTGTTCTGTGGGCGCCTCGTCGCCCCACTTCGTATCTCCTCCGGTGTTCTGGAAGCTTCGTGGAAAAATAAGATCCTGGGCGTTGATTTCGTCCAATTCTGAGAATATTTCCTTACTAGGATTTCTGAAACCAAAAACAGCAGAAAACAGCAACTGGCTCTTCGGCATCTTGTTAATAGGTTAATGCCGGAAAATGCATAAATATGACATAAAGTATGTATAAAACATGTAGGTATCATCAATAAAGTAGCATGGAACATAAGAAATTATCAATACGTTGGAGACGTATCAAGGAGCTGGGCTCGGCACGCTGGACCGGCCCGGTCCTCGAGGAGGTGCAGCAGGCTGCGGACGCCCAGCCTACATGAGCGGATGGGCCGCTTGGGTTAGCAGCGCCGCCTCCACGTCGGAGGGGCTTGCTGGGCCGGGGAGCTAGCCCGCCCATCATGGGGCGGCTGGAGTCCCACCGTCGACACCGCCTTCGCCCGCAGAGGGGGGCTCACCACGGTCTGAGTCGGTATAGGGGGCTACACCGCCTTCCACCCTTGTATCGCCGACCTCTTCTCCTTCGACGGGTTCTTCACCGCGTTCGTCTTCACCATCGTCGGTCTCCACCTTTCAGCAGCCTCCTCCCGCTGTTCCTCCTCCTGTCGTTTAGCCAACGGTGATGCGGAGTGGGAGGTACGCACTTGTGGAGGATGGGTCAGGGGCGGCGGATGAGGACGTCATGCAGCGAGCCATGCGACGCAAGGCGGAGAAGAACCTCGACACGGCTGGTACTAAACAATCATCCAAGTCTTTCACTTTGTTTTCAGATTCTCGTATTTCTTCAAACTTGAGTAGTCTTGGGGTCTCGTTGGGTAGTCGGCCTGATGAGATCTCGGTTTCAGCTAATGTGTTGAGACAGACGGAGCTTGACCGTTTAGCGGTTGTTCCGAATGACTCCACTAGGCTTGAAACATCCATTATAGACGATGATGAAGAGGATGACATCCTAGATGGTCAGCTTCTCTCGGCTATCATTGGTAATGTCTCAGAAGTCGACTTAGAACACTCGGAGCTTAGTTCAGTTTATGATCTAAGCGCTTCTGCACGAGGTTCTAGGTCGTCGGCTGGAAAGAAGTCTCGTAGATATGGCAAGAATACTAAATCTAAAATAGTTTCTCAATGAATGGCATGTTTCAGAATAGCAGAGGTCTTGGTGACTTGGCTAAGCATTCTTACATTGTTGATGGTTGTAGAGACTATGATTTAGATTTTATTGATATATCCGAGACGGGTAGGCGAAATTTCTCATAGAGTTTCCTCGACTGTTTATCAGGCGGGATTAACTTTCAGTGGTTTTCTCGCCTGCCTCGTGGTAGGTCCGGGGGTATTTTAGTTGGTGTCCGCATAGACACCATGACTGTTTTAGCTAGTTCTGATGGAGAGTATCACATTAAGCTCGACATCCAGAATAAAGCTGACGGTTTCATTTGGAGTCCGGTTGTTGTGTATGGTGCCGCTCAAGATGCTTTTAAGGCTGACTTTTTACGTGAGTCGGTAAATCTTACTAAAGATAATCCCTACCTGATTTTAATCGGAGGGAATTTCAATCTACTAAGATTTTCTCATGAGAAAAGTAAAGGTCTTTTTGATGGACATTGGCCCTTTTTGTTTAATGCTATCATTGATAGCCTTGACTTAAGAGAGGTGTTTATGTCCGGTTGACAATTTACTTGGGCCAACAGGTTGCCTGAACCCACATACGAAAAGCTAGACCGCGTGTTGATGGATACCGAATGGGAAGATAAATACCCTATGGTGTCTGTCCGTGCACTAGAACGTATTGAAAAATTGTCTGACCATGCACCTATCCTCCGAACTACTGAAAATCCCCGACCTGTGTGTAAACGGCCTTTTAAATTTGAACTTGGTTGGCTACATCGGGAAGGGTTCCATGAGATGGTTAAGACGGTTTGGGAGAGACCGGTCGTAGCACTCCAATTTTGAGATGGAATAATAAGATGCGTGCAATGCGCAAACATCTCTCTGGTTGGGCTGCCCATATGGCCGGTATCCTTAGAAAAGAGAAGGCTCGCTTATCAAATGTGATTGATGAGCTAGAGGCTATTGTTGAGGTGAGACCACTGACTCCACATGAGATTGAACTTAAGAATCAATCCAATGCGCAGATGGCGTGTCTCCTTCGCGAGGAGGAACTCAAATGGTATCAACGTTCCAAAGCCCAATTCATTTTGGAAGGAGACTCAAATACGCGATATTTCCATGGCATAGCCAATGGGAGACATTGGAAAAAACATATTCACTCTCTTAATCAAGATGAAGGGTTGATTGAAGGTCATGAGCAAATCAAATCATACATTACTAATTATTAGAAGGGTCTGTTTGGTCCTCCGGATGAAAGTTCATTTTCTCTAAATGAGGACTTAACAGATGACATACCCCAAGTTTCTATGGAAGAAAATGCCTTATTAACCGCACCTTATTCTGAGGAAGAGGTACAAAAGGAAATTTTCAAATGGAATGCAACAAAGCACCGGGTCCGGATGGTTTTCCAGCTGAGTTCTATCAAACTTTCTGGGATTTTACGAAACCGGATCTTCTAAATTTGTTCAGTGCTTTGCATATAGGACAACTAGAATTATTTCGTCTAAATTTTGGTGAAGTAATTTTGTTACCGAAAGTTAATGAGGCAGAAAGGATTCAACAATATAGACCTATTTGCCTCTTAAACGTAAGTTTCAATATTTTCATGAAAGTGGCCACCATTAGACTTAATACGGTTGCAGATCATGTCGTTCAGCCATCTTAGACCGCTTTCATGCAAGGAAGAAATATCCTCGATGGAGTGGCGGTTTTACATGAGACGGTACATGAGATGCATTCTAAGAAATTAAATGGGGTTATTTTAAAATTAGACTTTGAAAAGGCTTATGACAAGGTCAAGTGGTCTTTCTTACAGCAGCCGCTCAGGATGAAAGTTTTTCTCCTGAATGGCGCGCTCTAATAAATAATTTCGTGTATGGAGGTAGTGTGGCGATCAGGGTTAATGATGACACTGGACACTATTTCCAAACTCGAAAAGGTTACGCCAAGGGGATCCGTTATCTCCAATATTGTTCAACATTGTAGCGGATATGCTGTCTATACTTATAGAGCGGGCCAAGTCTGATGATCAGATCGTGGGTGTGATTCCATATCTGGTTGATGGTGGTTTATCTATCATTCAATATGCCGATGATACAATTCTGTTTATGGATCACGATCTCGAAAAAGCTCGCAACCTGAAATTAATTTTGGCGGCTTTCGAGCAGTTGTTGGGATTAAAAATCAACTTCCATAAAAGTGAATTGTTCTGTTTCGGTGAAGCCCAAAATGGTACAACTCTGTATAAAGAGTTGTTTGGTTGTGGGCAAGGCCAATTTCCTATTCGCTATCTGGGTATTCCGATTCATTATCGGAGACTTACAATTGCTGAATGGATAATAGTGGAAGAAAGATTGCAAAAGCGTCTTAGTAGTTGGAAAGGTAAATTGTTGTCCCTAGGGGGAAGATTGATACTCATTAATTCGGTACTGACAAATATGGTACTGTATATGTTATCTTTCTTCCTATTGCCGAAGGAATTCTACATAAACTCGATTATTATCGATCCAGATTCTTTTGGCAAGGGGACAGTTAGAAAAAGAAATATCGACTGGTTAAATGGAGTATAGTTTGTAGTCTCAAAGATCAATGCGGGCTTGGAGTTCATGATCTGGAGGTCAAAAATTCAGCTCTGCTGGGTAAATGACTTTTTAAGCTTCTTACAGAGGATGGGATTTGGCAAACTATTCTTAGGAGAAAATATATCGGATCGAAGACGTTATCCCAAGTGGGTTGGAAACCTGGGGATTCACACTTCTGGGCTGGTCTCATGGTGACAAAAATGTCTTTTTTTTTGTCATGGTACTTTCTCGATCAAGAATGGAGCACAGATACGGTTCTGGGAAGATGTTTGGTTAGATAATGCCCCCCTAAGTGAACAATATCCTGCGTTGTATAGTATTGTTCGTCGCAAAGGTGATACCATTGCAACAGTACTGGCTACCTCGCCACCGAATGTGACGTTCAGACAAGTTTCGCTAGGACAAAGGCTATTGGCATGGAATGCACTAATTCAAAGGCTAGGGGATATTAACCTATCACCTGAACCAGACGAATTTAGGTGGAATTTACATGTAGATGGCTCTTTCTCGGTCAAATCTTTATACAACGCCATACTTCATTCTGATATATTAGTTGATAATAATAAGAAAATTTGGAAGATGAAGATACCATTAAAAATAAATAAAAAATTAGATGGTATATTCATCGAGGAGTTATTCTCAGCAAAGACAATCTTGTTAAGCGGAATTGGCACGGAAGTACTCGATGTGTTTTTTGTCATCATGATGAAACCATTAAACACTTTTTCTTTCAGTGCCAATTTGCGAGATCTATTTGGTCTGTCATCCAAGTAGCGTCTACCCTGTATCCTCCGACTAGTGTGGCAAATATCTTTGGAAATTGGCTTCACGGTATAGATTCAAGGTTCAAGTTGCTTCTTAGGGTGGGGGCGATAGCAGTTATCTGGGCGTTTTGGCTGAGTAGAAATGACAAGATTTTTAACGATAAAAATTGCTCTTTGTTGCAGGTCATCTACAGATGTACATGTATCCTCCGTTTGTGGTTACCTCTTCAGCGCATGGAGAACCGAGACCTATTTACGGAGGTCTGTACACAGTTGGAGTCTACGGCGAGGGATACTTTTTCCCTACATGGGTGGCAGCATAATCTACGAATTGAAGCCCCACCCACACCTTAGGCGTTATATGATTCATCGTTGCGATATGTATTCCACCTAGTTTTTCGTTTGACATCTTTTGGACTTAAGACTCATAAACGGCTGTGTGCATCATGGTTATGCAGATGCTGGATGTAATTGCTTCTCAAAAAGTAATAAAGCATCCTTTATCGAAAAATCAGAAGATGTGTTAAACAAAAATTGCTTAAGTATAGTGAATAACTTTTGATATCCATTGAGCATAACCATGCTTTGCTTGTTGAGGAATTATTACACTATAACATAACATTTTGACACCTGAATGAAATTATTATTTGAAGAAATAAAAATGTAGCTAATAAGTGGCTAATACCAACATCAGTTAAGCATTAGGTAAATAAAGGCAAAAACCAATTACCCACTGGAACACAAAGCTAACTTAAGGATGCACGACCAAACTGGTAGATGCTGGTTTGATCTTTTTCATTCACTAAAATGAATCTCGAAACACCATCCTAGGAGATCTACATAGAAAGTACGACACAATTTCTTGTCCAATATCAGGAAAATGTACAGCTTCACAGAACCCTCATGTTCAAGCCACTATAGATTATAAGAGCCACCCATACTTATAGAAGAAACAATAATAGTAAATATCATATTCAAAATCCAAGAGATGATTTTAAATAGGATTTTGATAGCATGCACACTAATTAATTTGACATGTATTTCATGAGGCAAAACCAGATTTGATTCAGATTGAACTCTTCAGGGCAATTCCTCAAGCACCTCACATGACAATCACATTCGAATTTATCTTATCTGCACATACCAGTTTTGAAAAATTGAAATCATTCTAATTACCTCATACAAAATTTGGGTGGATAAAGTAATATTTTTCGCACAACACACTTGGGTGGATAAAGTAATATTTTTCGCACAACACACTTGGGTGGATAAAGTAATATTTTCCGCACAACGCACTTGGGTGGATAAAGTAATATTGTTTGCACAACACACTTGGGTGGTGGAATAGCAAAAGCAACTGAATAATTAAATATATAAACTAACCTGGTTTTTTTTCTTATGGCTCATAAGATTCTACGGCAAACAAAAAAAATCGAAAAGGTACAGTCACGAATGATAAAAAATGTTCTGTTAAGCTATCTATACAATTTCTGCAAGAAGGATTTAATCAATGCAGAGGAACAAATTGTTATATTTCTCCCATGACAACACACAGCTAGCCAGCCGTTCGCCATTATTTGGTGCCATTAGAAGGACGTGTCACGGCGGATTGAGGAATTGCTACATTGATAAAGTGACAGGGAAAATATAACTATCATTCATGCAGAACAACATAAGTTAATTTGGCATGTTTGGACCAACCTTTTTAAGGCGTGAATATCGATTACTCTTCCAATCTTCACATATAAGTTGGTTTATGAATCATGAAGACGACGACTTCTATACATATAGCAGCATCAGGATCCTGAGCAGATCTAGGATCCTGAGCAGATCTAGGAGGAAGACCACCATGAGCATATAGGGAGAGATCAAAGTTATAGAGCATCTCATCATCAATGGGAGGCATCTCCCAAGTTGGTGCAACCACAAGCTCCATCTCAGATCCAGGAGGAGGAACAGGGTAATTTATTGCAGTCATGAACTCATTTTGGCGCCTCCTAGTCTCCTGGTTCAAGGCAAGGCTTTGATGAGCAACATCATTGGTATTCCTGCACATCTGCCACAGGCTAGCCAAAAAGCGAGAGGCACCGCGCTTGGGGCGCCTAGAATAGCGGGAGCTAGCTGCAGGATCATGCCTCTCCTTAGACCGGCGCTCAGAAGGCATCATAGATGGAACTTACGGTCTATCTCCCTGCTGGGGAATCTTGTAAGGTTCCATCTTGATTAGTTGTCCTTTCTTGTTGTTGGGAGTTGGCACAACTTTATTGATGAGCTGTTGAATATACTGAGCATAGTTCGGAGTCATGCAGTCACGAACAGAGCGTCTCAGTTCACAGTAGAGGAGGTCACAACCATCAATAGTCCTCAAGTTTTCAGGACGACAATAGTACATGAGATTAAGATGGTAGGCCCGGCATTCAATTGTATCTCCTGACTTGCTGATGAGAATCTCACGGAAGATCTTGGCAAGCAAGAAATAAGAATAGTACATTCCATAGATAGTGGGAGGATCAGCTGTAGGTTCCGGAGGATAGCAAAAAGCAATGTCCCATGAGTGAATTTATCCTGAGAGTGAATCTTGAAACCATGAGCACGGCCACCACTAAATCCCATGGCTTCACAGAAGTCAAGGTAATTGCAAGAGTACTTCTCTTGTCTAGTCATCCAAGTCATGGTGCGAGCGGGATCATCATGAAAGAACACGGTGTAAGTGGAACTGACGGACAAGGATTCGGCAATAGTACCCAACTACTCCCTTTGTATCACTAGGCTTCAGGCACACAATATCAAACAGGCCCATCTTCTGCAATGTATCAACCACAAAGCGGTACTTAGTGTCTTGGTGCATGGTGCGTACTTCCATGTTGATGGCCTTGGGCATCACAATGGCATCATTCTTCATATAGTCTCTGGAGTTGTAGAAATCATCCCATATGCTCACCTGAGTGTTGGTCCATAATTCCCTATCTCCACCAATGTAAGTCCGTTGCTCGAACTGATAGGGATTCTCCTCTCTGAGTCTTCTCCAATCAGCAAGATACACTGTGCCCACATTGTATGTTGGCAATCTCTCAAGAAGATCATCCTCTTGAGCTGCATGTTTGTCTTTCTTTCTCTTGACTGTTGTCTTGCTTTGACCTCCAGCTGAACTACCTGGACCACTGCCCTGAGCTGCTCTGCTAGGCATACAAGAGCTTGTACGGCACCCTGGAGGCCTCTCATGCCTACCTCTCTTGGAAACAGTACCACAGGCGTCATCACCTGAATCACCTGTGAATGAGCAAATAGAGCGAGGATAGCAGTGGGATAAGTGTACATGTCAACGGAAATAAGGAGGCCAAAGAGTATAACATATGTACAAGTGTTTTGACAAGATTGTGTGAAAGACTGGGCGAGCCGCACCGGCCGGCCCAACCGGACGAGTGACCGGACTGACCGGTCTGTCATTTGGTCGACCGGGAGACACGCCGGACCGGCCGGTGTGAGGGCCGGTTGGCCGGGCCTGAGGCCGGGCACTGTCGATTTGTGAGATTTTGCCCAGAATTTCAATCACAAAATCATACGAAAACTCATATACTTGTACATATATTACAACAATGTAGAGTGGAACATGTGCATAGTGGTGTGTGACACTCTAATGGCATGAGGACTTTAGACAAACCCTAACCCTAGTTTTCTCAAATCCCCTCAACAAATGTGCAATTTATGAGGGAACCGAGACATAGGAAGATGGGGAGAGGAAATTACCCGAAGACATGGTCCTCCTTGCTCATGGGAACAAGAAGAACAGCAAGAGGAAGTTTGAGGGCCAAAAACCCAAAATCTCCAAAAGTGGCTTGAGAGGGACCAAATCACTTGGTGGAGATCTTCCAATGTGCCCGATCTATGGTGGAGTGAAGTTTGAGGAGGTTCTAGTGGTGGGAAAGCCCTAGGGAGTGGTGGAGAGGAAGGGGCGGCCCCAATGGAGTCTATGGTGGAGGGGGGAAGTGAGGAAGAAGAGCCCAAGGGGTAACTTCCATCCCCACTTAACCAGTCGCGCGACCGGCACACCACCCGGCTGACCGGGCTGGAGACCGGGAGGGCCGGCGCATGGGCCGGTCCAACCGAACCAGGGACTGGGCAGCACTGTTTTGCCTTGTTTTGCCCCTATTCTTTGTGCAATTGTGTGTGAATGATCAGAAGATGAGATGTACATATAGATATATAGATGTATGATGAGAGGAGCACAGACATGGGGTAGGAAACATAAGGTTTTCTAGGCATACCCATTGGAGTGAAATCCAAACAAGATGTAAATAGCAACAATGGGCATGATTCGAAATATATCAAGAATCATAAATCATTTTGAAATAGTTTTGCAATAAGACCATTTAGCCTCATAGAGTGAAGACATTTTACAAGTGAGGCTAATGAGGGGCGGGCGATTACTCCCCATATGTTAAAGCACAAATTTCATGAGACCTCGAAGAGACATGCTTGGGTCCATATAATGACATTGGGTCTATTTATGTTGCACACATAGGTATGCATCATACCAAGACATGGTAGGATGACTATCCCCATATGTGATGCACTTCTAAGCTAGATAGCAAGATAAATGCAAGAATATAGTGCAAGAAGTTGTTCAATCTAAGTTGTTAGGATCAAGAATACCAAGTTCTCCTCTCAAGTTTACAAACTGGGCTTCATCCAAAGGCTTAGTAAAAATATCCGCCAATTGGTACGTTGTTCTCACATGAGTGGGATCAATGTCCCCATTGGCAACATGATCACGTTGGAAGTGATGAAGAATGTCAATGTGTTTTGTGCGGCAGTGTTGAACTGGGTTATTGGCGATCTTTATTGCACTTTCGTTGTCACATAGAAGAGGCACCGTACCAAGAAACACACGATAGTCTTTCAAGGTTTGCTTCATTCATAACAACTGAGTGCAACAAGATGCCACGGATATGTATTCGGCTTCGGCGGTGGATAAGGCAGTGGAGTTTTGTTTCTTGGATGACCAACTCACTAATGACCGGCCAATGAATTGGCAAACCCCGAAGGTAGACTTCCGGTCAACCTTATCACCAGCCCAATCGGAATCCGAATAGCCTATGAGTTCAAAGGTTGACCCCTTTGGATACCATAGCCCGAGAGTAGGAGTGAGAACAAGGTATCTTAGAATCCGTTTGACCGCCATCAAGTGGATCTCCTTAGGATCAGATTGAAAATGAGCACACATCCCTACTCTTAGCATGATATCCGGCCTAGAAGCACAAAGCTAGAGTAAGGATCCTATCATGGAACGGTATACCTTTATGTCCTCATCCTTCTCACCATCACATGAGCCAACACTAGTAGGAAAACGCTTATAGGTGGAGCTTAGTTATGTGGCGCACCACTAAAAATGCGCCACAGAAAGTTATTTTGTGGCGCACCAGGCACGGTGCGCCACAGAAATAGCTTAATTTTGTGGCGCACCAGGAACCAATGCGCCACAGAAACTTGGTGGGGCCCACACCCTGCCACCCCCAATCATTGGTTTCACTATTTCTATGGCGCACAGCACCTGGTGCGCCATAGAAATAAGTTATTCTGTGGCGCACCGACCGTGGTGCGCCACAAAAATAAGTTATTTTGTGGCGCACTGGCTCCGCTGCGCCACAGAAATAAGGTATTCTGTGGCGCACTGTGTCAGGTGCGCCACAGAATTAGCGAACCAGATATACAAAAGTAGAGCCAACCTCCCACCTACCACACACCCCAAGCCATTCTTCTTCCTCGATGTAGCTCGTCCCCCTTCTCTCTCATACCATTTTGGCTATACTTTTCACTTGCCTGGGTATTTATTGCACTTACTTTGGTTGATACATAATTGGAGTTGAGGAGAAGGCTCTCTATACTCTCTCCTCCTCTCGAACTCATCGATCGCGGTCTCGTCTCGATATCGAATCTACAAGGTGAGTAGTTGGAGGAGACATACATATGCTTGGAGGAGACATGCATATGCTTGTAGATCTTGTGTGGCCGTCGTGTGTATGGATGCTTGTTGCAGGTGAAGCGCTTGTGTGTGTGCCGGTGTGGTGCATGGATGTTCGCCAAAATGTTGATTCATTTCCGTTTCGGCAAATTTTTGCACTACCCATATGTCCTACCTTGAGGAGAGGTCATGCCGAATTTTTCCGCTCCATGTAATACCTTGAGGAGAGGTACGGCCCATGCATGTGTGTGCATTTGTTGCGGTTCTAATTTCCTGTTCTATGTATACCATTTGCAGGCAAGCATGGTCCTCTCGATGAGTTCCGCTCGAATCTCTAGATACAAGATAGACGCGAAGGAGGACATGATTCGGAACAATAGGCGCCAGATAAGATGTCCGTGTCGATCATGCAAACTCGAGCGCTGGATCAACCCTGATTCTGAACAACTGGAGGAGCACCTGCTGAGGCGCGGTTTCATGCAAGACAACCATGCGCGACCGGCCCCATCAAATGGTGCGCATGAAGACCATGTCGAGCGAGATGACTATCATCATGAAGAAGACTATCATCATGTCGACGGGGACTATCATCATGAAGAAGAAGTCGGAGGAGAAGATCATCATGAAGAAGAAGATGTCGGCGGAGAAGATTATGATGATGAAGAAGAAGATTCTGGCGCGACCCCGCTAATTTCGGCCTTGCGGGACTCTCATGTTCAAGATCTGCTCCTCCATGAGACGAGCAATTATAGAGTTGCAGCTAGAGAGAGAGCCAAGCTGTCGCAAATGGAGAAAGACGGGATGACTCCGATCTTTCCTGGGTGCCGTCCGCAGGATACGCGCTTGCATGTAACGCTTGATTACCTGCAGATGAAGACGCAGAACAAGTGGACCGATTCCATCTTCAGCAAGAACGTGAAATTCTGGCACGATCGTCTCCCGGAGGGGAACACATTGCCAAGTAGTATCGAGGAGGCCAAGAAAGTCGTGTGCCCCCTTGACCTACCGCACAAAAAATACCACGCCTGCATTAATGATTGTGTGATTTATAGGTGCGAGTACAAGGACAGAACCACATGTCCGGTGTGCGGCCACGGATGGTACAAAGTTGGGAACAAGAAGGTACCTCGAAAAGTGGTATGGTACTTTCCTATCACTCCCCCTCTGCAGCGGTATTTCGTGGACCCTAAGGAAGCAAAGCTCATGCAATGGCACGCGGAAAGGCAGAAGCCCGAAGAAGATCCGTAGATGGGCTATATGCTGACACACCCTTCAGACGCTGGACAGTGGGAAGCATTGGACATCACCTTCCCTAGATTCGGGGGCAACGCAAGGAACATTAGGCTGGGTATGAGCACCGATGGACTCAATCCGTTCGGCAACCAGAGTAGCATGCATAGCACCTGGCTTGTGTTTGTATGGCCTTACAACCTACCCCCGTGGCTGTGCACCAAGCAAAGGTACATACACCTGAGTATTCTCATTCAGGGGCCGAAACAACCAGGTGTCGACATGCATTTGTATCTCGGGCTGCTGAAAGAGGAGTTAGACACATTGTGGAAGACGCCACCCCGTACGTGGGACGCCTACACTAGAACTTATTTCGATATGAGAGCTGCGTTGATCACGTCGGTCACGGACTATCCTGGTTACGCATATGTATCTGCCCAGGTCGGCCACGGATTCAACGGCTGTGTGAAGTGCATGGACGAGACCCCGCATCTACAGCTACCAAGGGATCCTGGGTCCTCGAAAACCGTGTACCCAGGTGCTCGAAGGTGGCTTTGCTTGGATCACCTGTGGAGAAAACGCGGTGATCTGTTCAATGGTAAAGATGAGCCCGATGGACCCCCACGCCCGAGGAGCGGCGCAGAAATCGATGATCCTCTGAAAAATTGGAAGGAGTGCCCAGCGCCGAGAAAGAAGCGACCGAAGCCAGAGCCGCTGCTCGGTGTATGGAAAGCGAGGTATGTTTTCCACGACTTGGAGTACTGGAAGGTCCTCCACACGCCCCACAGCCTCGATGTCATGCACATTACGAAGAACGTTACCGAGGGCACTCTTTGCAACTCAGAAAAGTCCAAGGATGGACCGAAAGCAAGATACGATCTGAAACATTTTGGCATCAGGAAAGATCTTCAACCCCCGATACTGACGACGACGATGATGATGATGATGATCAGACGGAAGGGACTCAACGTCTCCGCAAAAGGGCTAAGAAGAGCGTGGTGCTTGTTGACGCGTAAAGCACACGCCTGTTGGGAACCCCAAGTGGAAGGTGTGATGCGTACAGCAGCAAGTTTCCCTCAGTAAGAAACCAAGGTTTATCGAACCAGTAGGAGTCAAGAAGCACGTTGAAGGTTGATGGTGGTGGAGTGTAGTGCGGCGCAACACCAGGGATTCCGGCGCCAACGTGGAACCTGCACAACACAACCAAAATACTTTGCCCCTACTTAACAGTGAGGTTGTCAATCTCACCGGCTTGCTGTAACAAAGGATTAGATGTATAGTGTGGATGAAGATGTTTGCAGAGAACAGTAAGAACAATGTTTGCAGTAGATTGTATTCGATGTAAAGAATGGACCGGGGTCAACAGTTCACTAGTGGTGTCTCTCCGATAAGAAATAGCATGTTGGGTGAACAAATTACAATTAGGCAATTGACAAATAAAGATGGCATGACAATGCACATACATGTTATGATGAGTAGTGTGAGATTTAATTGGGCATTACGACAAAGTACATAGACCGCTATGCAGCATGCATCTATGCCTAAAAAGTCCACCTTCAGGTTAGCATCCGCACCCCTTCCAGTATTAAGTTGCAAACAACAGACAATTGCATTAAGTATGGTGCGTAATGTAATCAACACAAATATCATTAGACAAAGCATTGATGTTTTATCCCTAGTGGCAACAGCACATCCACAACCTTAGAACTTTCTGTCACTGTCCCAGATTTAATGGAGGCATGAACCCACTATCGAGTATAAATACTCCCTCTTGGAGTTACAAGTAACGACTTGGCCAGAGCCTGTACTAATAACGGAGAGCATGCAAGATCATAAACAACACATAGATGATAGATTGATAATCAACATAACATAGTATTCCATATTCATCGGATCCCAACAAACGCAACATGTAGCATTACAAATAGATGATCTTGATCATGTTAGGCAGCTCACAAAGATCCGACAATGATAGCACAATGAGGAGAAGACGACCATCTAGCTACTGCTATGGACCCATAGTCCAGGGGTGAACTACTCACACATCAATCCGGAGGCGATCATGGCGATGAAGAGTCCTCCGGGAGATGATTCCCCTCTCCGGCAGGGTGCCGGAGGCGATCTCCAGAATCCCCCGAGATGGGATTGGCGGCGGCGGCGTCTCTGGAAGGTTTTCCGTATCGTGGCTCTCGGTACTGGGGTTATCTCGACGAAGACTTTGTATAGGCGGAAGGGCAGAGTCGGGGGGCTGACGGGGGCCCCACATGCTAGGGCGGTGTGGCCCCCCTAGGCCGCGCGGCCCTAGTGTGGCGGCGCCTCGTCGCCCCACTTCGTATCCCCCTCGGTCTTCTGGAAGCTTCGTGGAAAAATAAGACCCTGTGCGTTGATTTCGTCCAATTCTGAGAATATTTCCTTACTAGGATTTCTGAAACCAAAAACAACAGAAAGCAGCAACTGGCTCTTCGGCATCTTGTTAATAGGTTAGTGCCGGAAAATGCGTAATAATGATGTAAAGTGTGTATAAAACATGTGTGTATCATCAATAAAGTAGCATGGAACATAAGAAATTATAGATACGTTGGAGACGTATCAGCATCCCCAAGCTTAGTTCCTACTTGTCCTCGAGTAGGTAAACGATAACAAAGATAATTTCTGAAGTGACATGCTATCATAATCTTGATCAATACTATTGTAAGCATATGTAATGAATGTAGCGATCCAAAGCAATGGTAAAGACAATGGTTAACCAACTGAATCATATAGCAAAGACTTTTCATGAATAGTACTTTCAAGACAAGCATCAATAAGTCTTGCATAGGAGTTAACTCATAAAGCAGTAAATTCAAAGTAAAGGCATTGAAACAACGCAAAGTAAGATTTAAGTTTCAACGGTTGCTTTCAACTTGTAACATGTATATCTCATGGATAGTTGTCAATGCAAAGTAATATGATGAATGCAAATATGCAAGCATGTAAGAATCAATGCACAGTTAACACAAGTGTTTGCTTCTAAGATAGAAAGAAGTGGGTAAACTGACTCAACATAAAAGTAAAAGAATGGCCCTTCGCAGAGGGAAGCATGGATTGCTATATTTGTGCTAGAGCTTTTATTTTGAAAACATAGAGAGAGCATAAAAGTAAAATTTTGAGAGGTGTTTGTTGTTGTCAACGAATGGTAGTGGGCACTCTAACCCCCTTGCCAGGCAGACTTTCAAAGAGCGGCTCCCATGAATTTTTTTATTTTTGCGTGGCACTCCTTCCAACCTTTGCTTTCACAAACCATGGCTAACCAAATCCTCGGGTGCCTGCCAACAATCTCATACCATGAAGGAGTGCCTTTTTATTTTAGTTTTATTTAGATGACACTCGTCCCCACCTTTGCTTTCTCAAGCCATGGCTAACCGAATCCTCGGGTGCCGTCCAACAATCACATACCATGGAGGAGTGTCTATTTTTTTGTAAAATTATGAAGGTTAATTAATTGGGGATGGGAACCCCATTGCCAGCTCTTTTTGCAAAATTATTGGATAAGCGGATGAAGCCACTAGTCCATTGGTGAAAGTTGCCCAACAAGATTAAAAGATACAACACCACATACTTCCTCATGAGCTATAAAACATTGACACAAATAAGGGATGATAAATTTTGAATTGTTTAAAGGTAGCACTCAAGCAATTTACTTTGGAATAGCAGAAAATACCATGTAGTAGGTAGGTATGGTGGACACAAATGGCATAGTTTTTTGGCTCAAGGATTTGGATGCATGAGAAGTATTCCCTCTCAATACAAGGCTTAGGCTAGCAAGTTTATTTGAAGCAAACACAAGTATGAACCGGCACAGAAAAACTCACATAAGAACATATTGCAAGCATTATAAGACTCTACACTGTGCTCCTTGTTGCTCAAACCCTTACCAGAAAATATCTATACTTTAGAGAGACCAATCATGCAAACCAAATTTCAGCAAGCTCTATGTATTTCTTCACTAATAGGTGCAAAGTATATGATGCAAGAGTTTAAACATGATCTATATGAGCACAACAATTGCCAAGTATCAAATTATTCAAGACATTATACCAATTACCACATGTAGCATTTTCTGTTTCCAACCATATAACAATTAACGAAGCAGTTTCAACCTTCGCCATGAACATCTATTATATTATTAAAACAACAAACATTGTAGGGCTAAGATTAAGCAAAAGTTAAACGTACGATAACATCCGTTAGATCAGATTTATTGGATAATCTCCGAAGCGCACGACTTTGGTTGCCCTAAAAAAGCCTACCACATCTAGCCGCCAGAACTCCATAGATCCAAACGTTTTCCTATGATTTTCTGTCACCAACTATCGGACGTCGCCACCAAACCATCGCCGGCCGCCTTGCGCTGCGGCCTCCTCCGTGCTCAACTGTTGACGATCGATGTGGCTCCCTGCCTTCGTCGTCTTGAGGATGATGCCCCATGTCACACGAGGTAGGTGAAGCAGCGGGGATGGAGTGCACAGTGCAGGACTCAGATGCAGCTGCGCAGGGCATTGCAGGCACGAGGTGATTATTTCAAAGATTTGAGCATGGAGCGACTAGGGCCAGTTCTAGCAAATAATTGTCTAATCTCTTCTTGATTTGTTTTTTCCGATAGGTTACCCTAATTTGTAATTAGGTTTACTTGATTGATGTGGCGCTGATGCGGGCGTTGGGCTGCTGCTACACTATGTGCGCTCGGACCAAGGGGACATGGAGGCACGGCCGCTGTTCGCTGCTGTCGGATGGAGGTTGACCCACTCGGCATTGGCATGGAGCGGCCACGCAGGAGCTGCAGCGATGGAACAAGGCGGAATTAGCGATCGAGCGGAAAGAACGAAAAAAATGAAGATACTGTTAGGGTGCTGCTGGTCACCGGGATAGGAGCAGGTGGAAACCCGAAAGGAGCTGCACTGGGTGATCGATGGGTAGAGGAAGAACCGGCTACAAAGGAATCAGAGAATAGCTGCATGGGACACAATGTTCTTGCCTTCTTGGGCTCTATTCACGGATAGATGGTGGTGCTCCCCAACAAGTTTGTATTCGTTGTTTTGGCTCTACATATTTTGTCTTTCACGTTCTAGGTTCAGTTGGTAAAATATTATACTATCTTGGTTTGCATCGCCTGAGATGAATTTTAAAAATTTATACGCATATGACGAGCAGTGTTCATGGAAGGTATTGAGGCTCAGATCAAAACTCTCTACTCAGTTGTTCAAGGAATTTTTCGAGTAATCCTGCGATGAGATTTGGACCTTGAAACTAATTACCAAACAGTATTTTTTTTATCTTCGTATGTTTCTTTGAATTGAACATAGGATATAAAAAATGGACTACTATGAAGATACTATTGTTCCCATCTGTGTATTAGACTAATAATTTTTTTCCGAACATGTATAAAGCAATATTGACTGCAAGTATAACATCAGATTATGAGTTCGGTAAAATTATCTTACCAAGTACTTTTACTCAGTGCACTCACATATTTATTTATACCTAGATGCTTAATGTTTAACTGAATTTTATTTTTTAAATCGGTTTTATAGGCGAGAACAAGCTAGGGAGGTTATCGGCTACATGTGTCACAAACAACATTTTTCAGGTAATTAAGGAAGTTACTGTTGCACGTATGTTTTCTTATATTCATTTGCAGCACACATAACTGAATTTTGTATGTAAAATTGGCTTTGTAGGCGATAACTAGCTAGGGAGGTGATCAGCTACATATGTCGCAATCAACAATGTCCAGGAAACGAAAATAAATATTGTTGCATGAATACTTTCTGATATTCATGTTTGCAGATGTTAATGTAATGCCGATGATCTAGGTCGTATATTTATTTGGCAGCTAGGAGTGTGTATCAAATTTGCTACAATAGAAGCATATATAATTTGCTTTCATAGAAGTTACACAAGGCAGATTTATTGCATTTATTGTTCTTCTTTAGATTTAGAGTTAGTCTTCGACAATGGAATAATTAAGTCTACAAGCACAAGGTATTGATATTATAAGTTAATTATTTATTTTTCATCATCGCCTAGAATATTTTTCTTGCAAATTGCTGATCTTCCACTCAGCGCAGATGTAGTTGAAATGTTTCCTCGATTTAGGGATCTCCTAAGATTTCATTTTATAAGTGGAAGTAAATTTTTTTTCACTCACACTTTATTTCGTTTACTCGCTAGGATATATGGAATCGACATAGATCTAAATTGAATTTCCTCATATCTGAGAAAATGACAACTTTAGTCATCGCGGTATCATACCAGAGTAGCTGAAGACCATAAGATCCCTAAAAAAATATGACAACTCAAAGAACTAAAGCACTTTCTTAAAATTTCCCATTAAAGATATTATATATGCCTTTAAGTATTTTATGCGGAATCAAATACCTAGCCGCGCGGATGCGCGGGACAACATGCTAGTTAAGAATAAAGCTAAGAACATATGTGTTCATATGCAACAGCGGAGCGTGTCTGTCCCCCACATAATGAATGCTAGGATCCAATTTATTCAAACAAAACAAAAACAAAAACATACATACGCTCCAAGTAAAGCACATAAGATGTGATGGAATAAAAATATAGTTTCACTAGAGGAAACTGATAATTTGTCGATGAAGAAGGGGATAACTTGGGCATCCCTAAGCTTAGATGCTTGAGTCTTCTTGAAATATGCAGGGATGAACCACGGGGGCATCCCCAAGCTTAGAGCTTTCACTCTCCTTGATCATATTGTATCATCCTCCTCTCCTGATCCTTGAAAACTTCCTCCACACCAAACTCAAAACAAACTCATTAGAGGGTTAGTGCATAATCAAAAATTCACATGTTCAGAGGTGACATAATCATTCTTAACACTTCTGGACATTGCACAAAGCTACTAAAAGTTAATGGAACAAAGAAATCCATCAAACATAGCAAAACAGGCAATGCGAAATAAAAAGGCAGAATCTGTCAAAACAGAACAGTCTGTAAAGACTAGTTTATCTGGGGCACTAGACTTGCTCAAATGAAAATGCTCAAATTGAATGAAAGTCACGTACATATCTGAGGATTACTCACGTAAATTGGCAGATTTTTCTGAGTTACCTACAGAGAACACCGCTCAAATTCGTGACAGCAAGAAATCTGTTTCTGCTCAGTAATCCAAATCTAGTATGAACCTTACTATCAAAGACTTTACTTGGCACAACAATGCAACAAAATAAAGATAGGGAGAGGTTGCTACAGTAGTAACAACTTTCAAGACTCAAATATAAAACAAAAGTGCAGAAGTAAAATCATGGGTTGTCTCCCATAAGCGCTTTTCTTTAACGCCTTTCAGCTAGGCGCAGAAAGTGTGTATCAAGTATTATCAAGAGATGAAGCATCAACATCGGGGGTTGGAGTCTTCTCAACTATGCATTGTATCTTATCTATGTAAGTTTCAGAGGCTCCTTTTTCATTACACTTTGGCTTGCTACTCTCATCAAACAAATTTTCAGGAACAATCCAATCAAAATTCTTTTCTAGTGCCTCGCACATTCCTAAGAGCTTGCAAGGTATTGATGTTTTAATATCCCCCTCATAATTAACTTTATTAGTGTACTTTTGTCTATCCTTTTCCATCTTTTCAAGGGTGCTAGCAAAGTTGGTATAAGAGCCAAGCATATTATATTTAGTAAAGACTTTTCTAGCTTCTCTTGCTACATCACCAAATTCTTTAAGAAGGGTTTCTAAGACAAAATATTTCTTTTCTCCTTCTTCTATATCACCTAGTGTAAGAAACATATGTTGTATTACGGGATTGAGATTAACAAATCTAGCTTCTAACATGTGTACTAAAGAAGCAGCAGCAATTTCATAAGTAGGAGCAAGTTCTACCAAGTGTCTATCTTCAAATCTTCAACCGTACTAATATGAGTGAAAAAATCGTCTATATTATCTTTTCCAATGATAGACCCGCGTCCTACCGGTACATCCTTAAGAGTAAACTTAGGAGGAAACATGATGAGATAAGTAAAGTAAATGCAAGTAACTAATTTTTTTGTGTGTTTAATATGGAGAACGCAAACAAGATAGTAAATAAAGTAAAGCTAGTAACTAATTTTTTTGTATTTTTGATATAATGAGAAAACAAAGCAGTAAGTAAAGTAAAGTAAAGCAAGACAAAAACAAAGTAAAGAGATTGGAAGTGGGAGACTCCCCTTGCAGCGTGTCTTGATCTCCCCGGCAACGGCGCCAGAAATTTAGTTTGTTGACGCGTAAAGCACACGCCCGTTGGGAACCCCAAGTGGAAGGTGTGATGCGTACAGCAGCAAGTTTCTCTCAGTAAGAAACCAAGGTTTATCGAACAAGTAGGAGTCAAGAAGCACGTTGAAGGTTGATGGTGGCGGAGTGTAGTGCGGCGCAACACCAGTGATTCCGGCGGCAACGTGGAACCTGCACAACACAACCAAAATACTTTGCCCCAACTTAACAGTGAGGTTGTCAATCTCACCGGCTTGCTGTAACAAAGGATTAGATGTATAGTGTGGATGATGATGTTTGCAGAGAACAGTAAGAACAATATTTGCAGTATATTGTATTCGATGTAAAGAATGGACCTGGGTCCACAGTTCACTAGTGGTGTCTCTCCGATAAGAAATAGCATGTTGGGTGAACAAATTACAGTTGGGCAATTGACAAATAAAGATGGCATGACAATGCACATACATGTTATGATGAGTAGTGTGAGATTTAATTGGGCATTACGACAAAGTACATAGACCGCTATCCAGCATGCATCTATGCCTAAAAAGTCCACCTTCAGGTTAGCATCCGCACCCCTTCCAGTATTAAGTTGCAAACAACAGACAATTGCATTAAGTATGGTGCGTAATGTAATCAACACAAATATCCTTAGACAAAGCATTGATGTTTTATCCCTAGTGGCAACAGCACATCCACAACCTTAGAACTTTCTGTCACTGTCCCAGATTTAATGGAGGCATGAACCCACTATCGAGCATAAATACTCCCTCTTGGAGTTACAAGCATCTACTTGGCCAGAGCCTCTACTAGTAACGGAGAGCATGCAAGATCATAAACAACAAATAGATGATAGATTGATAATCAACATAACATAGTATTCCATATTCATCGGATCCCAACAAACGCAACATGTAGCATTACAAATAGATGATCTTGATCATGTTAGGCAGCTCACAAGATCCGACAATGATAGCACAATGAGGAGAAGACGACCATCTAGCTACTGCTATGGACCCATAGTCCAGGGGTGAACTACTCACACATCAATCCGGAGGTGATCATGGCGATGAAGAGTCCTCCGGGAGATGATTCCCCTCTCCGGCAGGGTGCCGGAGGCGATCTCCTGAATCCCCCGAGATGGGATTGGCGGCGGCGGCGTCTCTGGAAGGTTTTCCGTATCGTGGCTCTCGGTACTGGGGTTATCTCGACGAAGACTTTTTATAGGCGGAAGGGCAGAGTCGGGGGGCTGACGGGGGCCCCTCATGCTAGGACGGCGCGGGCCCCCCCTAGGCCGCGCGGCCCTAGTGTGGCGGTGCCTCGTCGCCCCACTTCGTATCCCCCTCGGTCTTCTGGAAGCTTCGTGGAAAAATAAGACCCTGGGCGTTGATTTCGTCCAATTCCGAGAATATTTCCTTACTAGGATTTCTGAAACCAAAAACAGCAGAAAACAACAACTGGCTCTTCGGCATCTTGTTAATAGGTTAGTGCCGGAAAATGCGTAATAATGATGTAAAGTGTGTATAAAACATGTGTGTATCATCAATAAAGTAGCATGGAACATAAGAAATTATAGATACGTTGGAGACGTATCAGTGCTGCTTCCCGCTTCCTGCTTCACAACGAGTCCGGAGGAGCTCGAGCAGTTTTTCAGGTGCCTCCTAGGAGTGAAAGTTCAACGGTTACTCGGGGAATATAAGCAGATATCTGGACGTAGCGAAGAAGAGGTTCACCGGGATGAAGTCTCACGATTGCCACGTGCTCATGACGCATATACTTCCCGTTGCGATCCGAGGGATAATTGACGAGCACGTCCGTGATACGCTGTTTGGCCTTTGCAACTTTTTTGACGTTATCACCAGGAAGTCGATCGGCGTGAGGCAGCTCAAGATGCTACAGGATGAGATCGTGGTGATACTATGTGAGCTCGAGATTTACTTCCCGCCCGCATTCTGTGATATATGCATCCATCTCCTTCTCCATGTCGTTGATGACATCAGGCAGCTCGGCCCGACGTTCCTCCACAATATGATGCCTTTCGAAAGGCAGAATGGTGTCATGAAATGATACGTTCGCAATAGGGCCCGTCCAGATGCAAGCATGGCCAAGGGGTTTCTAACCTACGAGTGCATCTCCTTCTGCCAGAATTATCTAAGCACCGAGGACGACGAGGATCATGTTGGTCTACCCCCAGGACGCACCTCAGAAGGCTTGCTGGAGTCGGTCACCGCGAGGGCTACCGCTCAGTCCATGTCGGCATTGCCAATCGACGCGACGACGGTGACAGGGCTCACCGGGTCGCGCTACAACACTTAAAACTGATCGAACCTTTTGTGCAAGAGCACGAAAGCATGATCGAGCAGAATTACATCGATATGGGCCGGCCGAGGAAGATGGGAGACGTAACCAAAGAGCACAACTCCAGATTCACATGTTGGTTCAAGCAAACTCAACTGCTTGAAGCATAGAGAAAAAAGGCCTTCTACCGAAGATGAAAAAGTCATATACACCTTATCACAGGGCCCCGGGCATAACGTAAGGACCTATCAGGGGTACGACATCAACGGTTACTGATTCTACACCGAGGAAAAGGACAGAAGTAGTGAAAATCAAAACTCAGGAGTAACTATGCTGTCATACGCCGATGACGAGACTAATGTCAAGGAAAGATTTTTTGGAAGGATAGAGGAGATATGGGAGCTCAATTACTGTGGAGAGACGGTGCCAATGTTTCGTGTGAGATGGGCCAAGAAGGTCGAAAAAGAAGGCCGATATTTCACCACCATGGTTATACCCGATGCAAAATCGAAGAACGCATCCGCGAAAAATGAGCCATGGGTACTCGGTATCCAAGTTTACCAATGCTTATTCATCACCGATCCGTCGAGGACTAGCCGTGTTGTCGTGAGGAGGGGCAAGAGGAGCATCATAGGAATGCAAGGAGATGCCAACGAGGAAGATTTGGACAAGAACGGTGACCCGAAGATCAGGGAGGAATTTGACAGGCACTTCGACATGCCTACTACTAGTAAAGTAAGAAGGAAGACCTCCCTACCCTCTAAAGGTTGTCCGTTCACGCGAAGAAATCTCAAGGTGGCCAGCATAAAGTATTCAACCGCCAACAACCGAAAGGGCAAGAAGATTGCAAAGAGACGCTAGAGCTCGGAGCCGGGACGAAGAAGATCTTTTTTTGGTCTATCACATGTGTGTGAGTGTGTGTGTTAGACAAGTACATGCATGTGTGTGTGAGAGAAACAAGAACATGTTTGTATGAGACAAGTAATTTATAATTCTCTACTAATTACTAAATAATGTTGTGTTATTTATTGAAATGTAACTAAAATATGAAAAAAGGAAGAAAAATTGTGTGGCAGCCAAGGTTCGAACCTGGCTACCAATGGGCTAACATTGACCTTAACCACTAGGCTAGTGCTAAGTATCTGTCAGGACACATCAGTAACCCATTTTGTTTTGCTAAGTGTCTAAATTCTGTGGTGCACCACCATGTAGGTGCGCCACAGAATTAAGTAATTCTGTGGCGCATGTCACGTCTGATGCGCCACAGAATTTAGAGACTTGGTGAAATAATCGACTCGTTTCTTTCTTCCCCACTCACAAGCAGTTCTCTTCCCCGACGAGCCAACCCTAGCGCCCACTGTTCTCTCGCAACCACCGCCACCGCCACCGCCTAGCGCCGCCACCTAGCGCCGCTGCCGCGAAGGAGGAGGACCGCCACGCCGCCGCCGAGCAGGACACGCCCGAGCCCGAGCCACCGCCGCAGATCGAGGAGGAGGGCACGCGCGAGCCCGAGCCCCCACCGCAGAGGAGGAGGAGGACAACACCGCCACTACCGCAACCTTGCGTCGCTGCCATTTGGTGAGAGCCCCTCTCCCCCGTCCCCACTCACTTGTCCCCGTCCCCACTGCCCTGTGCCCATCCCTAATCCTGCCACCGCCATTACCAATTCTCTAGGAACGCCGGTAGCCATATTCCCGCCACTGCATGTCTAGCTCGAACCCCACCCTGACCCAACCCTATAAAAATTCGTCGTCGCCTTGAACCACATCGGTGTTTGCTCGCCCAGTATCCCTAGCATCAGAGCTATTGCTACTGCCTTTAAAAAACAATTGGTGATAAAGTAGCAACAGTAGCTAGCAGTAGGTTTAATTAGTTGATAAAATTTGGTGATTTAAATTTGCTACTGCTAGGTAATGCTATGCTTGCTATTGGTAGGTAATGCTATGTTAGCAGTAGCTCATGCTCATTTTCTTAATTCGAATTGGCAGAGAAATGTAGATACAAATAATTGGTTGATTTAGGTTTTGAATGTAGTTAGTGAATTGGCATATACAAATTGGTTAGTGAATGTAGTTAGTGAATTGGTTGATTTAGGTTTTGAATATAGTTAGTGAATGTAGATACAAATTTGCTACTGCTAGGTAATGTTTTGAATGTGATTTAGGTTTTTAATTCATTGCTTGCAGTAGAGCTAATAAAGTTCTTGAAGTTCTCTGTGAAAAAGAATGAAGTTTGTTTAAATGAAAATTAAAATGAAGCTGCTACTACTCTGTTGATGTACATGGTTCAATAAAATGAACAATGCAGTAGGTTTTTCAATACAATGCAGTAGGTTTTTTAATAGAATGAAATGCTACTGCCTAGTTGGTTATGAATTAATGCTAGGATTTGTTGGCAGTAGCAAATTTAGGTTTAGAAAATGAAAATGCTCCCTGGTTGCAAGATGAGAATGCATAGATGGTTTTAGTTCACCTCTGGCCACTGATTAAATATATGGTTTTAGTATATATACAGTATATATTCCTGAACCCAAAATGCCTCTGCCTAGCAAGAATATTCCTCTGCCTATCAATATGACAGAATTTGTAGAATATTCCTGAACCAAAAATGCCTCTGCCTAGCAAGAACCATCAGTACATTGTCTCTGATCCTGACCAAATATGACAGATTTTGAAGAATATTCCTGAACCAAAAATGGACAGTCTCTCCTAACCCATTTTGGGGAATATTACCAATGGCTTGTATCTGACCCATTTTGGACAATTCAAAAAAAGAAACTGATGACATTGTCCTATGTATCACAACTGTTCAGCTTGTGTTCTCATACCCTGTGCCCTCTATCCTATATAAATGCCCAGTTTAGTGAACCAGAAAATCACACCAAACATGGACAACCTATCCTGGAGTGCAAAGAGGAGGAGCACTGGCTCCAGTGTTGCCTCTGGCTCTAGGGATGCCTCTCTTTCCAAGAGTTTTTCTATGGGTAGGGCAGACAAGGAGTTGAAAGTGTATCGTAGGAGAAGTGTGCAAGAGAGGGAAGAAGCTGCTGCCAGGGAGAGGGAAGAAGAAGCAGCAGCTGGCTTGAACCAGCTAGGTGTGTTCTCATACACTATAGAAGTTCTCCCAGTTCCAAAATCCAGACCTAAGCCCATTCCCAAAATGAAAAAGTATAATCATCAGTTGAGGGAAGGAGGACCCACAGAGGTGCTGCCCTACTATGTAGAACCAAATCTTGAAGAAAAGGTTAAAGCTGGAGTTATCTTGTGCTGGCTGAAGAAGGGCATTAAAAAAAATCAAAGATTTGGTATCCTAGTTTGTTGTAGTTTCAGCCATCTAGTTTTAGTGTGTCCTAGTTTGTCTGAATAATTATGTAATGTAAGGGTTGATGTAATGCTTCCATGCAATGATGAATAAAAGGGTTTATGTAATGCTTCTATGCAAATGCTACTGTTTGAATTCATTTATGCTTGTTTATACAGTATATATGAAGTGAATATGCTAGATATAAAATATGAAGCTCCATTTGATAGAAGCAGATATTGCATTTATTTGTGCTGATATGAAGTAGATATTACATATTTAAGTATATATGAAGCTTTTGTGCAGTTCTATATGAAGCAGACATTAAACTTGAAGTGAATATGAAAATATGAAGCTCCATTTAAGTATATATGAAGTGAATATGCTGTACCAATGCTGCAGCCCATATACAATGAATTCATATTAGTTAAAAACTTGAAGTGGCAGAGAATTCTCTGGTTTTTAATGTTCTCTATTAATGGAAATGAATAAGGTTCTCTGGTTTGAAGTGATAGCTTTCAAAATGTTTTTAATGTACTCTGGTTTTTGTAGTGCTCCAGGTTGTGTAGTGCTCCAGGTTGTAGTGCTCCAGGTTGTAGTGCTCCAGGTTGTAGTGCTCCAGGGTTTTTTTAGTGCTCCAGGTTGTAGTGCTCCAGGTTGTAATGTTCTCTGGCAAAAAATAAGCTGAAATAGATGCTCCAGGTTAAGAAGGTGATTGTTGTTGTACTACTCCATGTTAAAAAAAATTGCTGAAATAGATGCTCCAGGTTTATGTTGGCTTTTGTTTGATGTATTGTAGATGGGCAACTTTGTATATGGTGGATATATGGTGGATATGTTGGATATATGGTGTATATGGTGGATATTTTTGCAGGGATTTCATTGAGTTGCCCATTTCTCCCGAAGTGTTGATTAACTTCCGTTTCGGTTGAGAAATGGGCACTCCTACGTAGAAAAATTAGCAAAGGTCATGCCGAATTTTTTGGTTGACTTTTGTACTAACTTTTTGCCACTTTTTAATGAAGTGCAAATAAACATGTCGGGAGCACTTCTAAGCCCAGGAGCCAGAACGAAGAAGCGAGAGAGGCCAACAAGGACTTCTGGGCGGGCTACGAGCGGCCCCAGAAGGCCGCCGCCGAGTCGATCGGTGATAAGGAAGAGGGCTGGGACGCCGCCTCCGAGGGAGAGGGCCGGGGGCCGCCGACGACACCGGCGAGGGCCGGGACGCCGCCTCCGAGGGAGAGGGCCAGGGGGCCGATGCCGACACCGACAAGGACGAGACCTGGAACAATGCCGCCCAGACCAGTGAAGAGACCGGTGAAGAGACCGCGGCCAACCGCACGGAAGGTGATAGCGGTGGCAACCCTCAGGAGGGTAAGAAGAAGAGGACGGCGAGGAGGGCAAGGAGGGATCGGAGGCCGCAAGTGCTCGCCACGTCACCGATGCTGTCACGGTAGTCTCCGAAAGTGGCCTACCGATGGAGCCTTCATGGGTTGCCAAAGGGTACAACATGCAACTAGGGTGCATCGTCCGTGAAACCGTACCGATCCTAACTAAGGAGATCAGAAGCGAGGAAAACGCGTCTATCGCCCAATCCCTCATCCAGAAGCTTCACCAACGATACACGTTCTCGGAGCCGTTCAATAAGAAGGTGGACTCTTTAGCTCTCACGAAGATGAGCACCACCTTGAGCAGCTGGAAGAACCGGCTGAAGAGAAAGATCGAGGCCGGTGAAAGCTGGGAGAGGATAAGTAGCAAAGACCCGTCGCTCTCCATAGAAGACTATAATGCATTCAAGTCTTACTTAGAGACTGACAGTGTTAAAAAATGGACCGCGTGGGGGAAGAAAATGCGGGAATTGAACTTAGGGACCCACCATTGCGGAAGCGGCGGTTACCGAGGAAAACATCCCACTTGGGACAAGGAGGATGCCGAGATGGTACATCTGGGGAAAGAAAACCCCTGGCACAAAATCGAGGATGTTCAGGCTAGGAACTTTGTCCGGTCCCGCTACTACTTAGACTGGAAGACGGGTGAATTTATTACGGATCACAAAGATGTGAAGAATTTCGAGAAGTACCTGGTAAGGATAGTCTATATTATTTCGCTCATCTTATTAGGCAATGAAGCCAAATGGGATAACCTTAAGTTCCTTTGTCTGAAGGATGATGAGTTGAAGGCTAGTTGTACGGCTGGCCCGTCGTCCTAGGGGTCGACGGAACCGTGGGACACGCCTTTCAACAGGGTGACGAACAAATACAAGAACAGGGACCTGGACAAGCCACCGACGTCGGGTGGCCGTGTGTCCGGCTTTGGCACAAGTATGAAGCTATCCGAGTACTTCGGATCGGATGCCAAGACGAGAAAGCTGGAGAGGAGGTCGCCGGCTAAGGATAAATCCGAGGTTCAGGAGCTGAAGAAGAAGGTGGAGTCACTAGAGAAGCTGGTGGCCGAAAAGCTCGTGGAGAACACGGACATGATGAACAAGTTATTGGATGAGAAGATCCGGCAGATCATCCCCCCTGGGTTGATGGAGGGGTTAGCTGCTTGGAATGCGGGAGGTCAAGTGGGGCCGATACATGTGCCCAGCATCTGCGGCAGCAACTCAAGCTTCCACGTGTCGCCGACGCTGCCGCTCCACCCGACGCCGTAGCTACAGCCGCCACCGCAGCTCCAACTGGTCGCATCGACGCCCCCAACCGCCGCCCTTGTATCGACAGTAGCCGAGATCGACGCCATCCAGAAGGTGAACTCATTAGTTACTCCTTCGCGTCATCTTCTTTAACTATATATGCCTTTCGTGACTGCCATCTCACGATGCCCAACATGGCGCCCCTGACTCAGGACGAACCTTGCATACTCCTGCATAAGGTGGAGCCCGGCGGCAAGTTGATGGAAGTTGCTAGCGGCCATGTCATGGCTTCCCGCATTATACACGGCGCTAGATTGGCGGAAGACGTGGTGAAGGTCAAGTTGGTACTGGTAGTGCCGGAGTACCGCTATGTCATCCCCTCTTTTCAACCTCCAGGCGTAGACGAGGGCGACATTTTGGCCCTTGGGGATTGCATCTCATGGCTTATGACATGGCCGAAGAACCAGATTCGTCTGGGGGGGGGGGGGGGGTCTTCCGAGTGCTCAGAAGTGCACTGGCGCTACCTCCCCTATCATCCGGCCCAAGATCGCCAGCGCCGATGACACCCTTAAGGAAACGGCGGTCTCCGCCCCCAGTACCCTGAAGGAACCGGCGGTCGCCGCCACCACCCGGAAGGAACCGGCGATCGCCGCCACCACCACACGCCACCAACAGCTGTTGGGAGTGCTACCGCAACGACCGTCGACCAGACGCAAGGTACGCCAAGCGGCGGCATCGCAACCGCCACCACCTAAGGTCCAGGACATGGTGCCACTTGATGGCAATGATGTAGATGATGATGATGACATCGATGCCTACATCAACACTGGCGCCTGCAGACAAGATATCTACATGCCTCCTATGGATGAACAAGCCTTCCGCACTCATGGCGATCAACTTGGTCGTCCCACTACAGTCACGAAGCAGCGCCTGGTCTTCACGGGTTTTTTTCTCAAGACACTCCTCCGGAGGCTGGCAATCCAACTCAAGTCAAGCCTGCTACCATTTTCAGCCCTAACACGCTGCGTAAGACGATCATCGGGGAGCCACCCAAATCAACCCCAGCAGCAACCCAAGCAACCTCAGAAGCACCACCAGCACCAACCCCAGCAGCACCCGAAGCACCACCATCAGCACCACCAGCACCCCCAGCAGGTCAGGTGAAGAAGGCAAGGAAGAGAGCGACCAAGAAGGGCGCATCTTCGAGCCAGCCTGCTCCTAAGAGGATCCGGGCCGACGACATTGTACCACCTACACCGGATGGCTTGCCCCGGTGTCATGAAGCTGGTAAAGCGATACTGCCTCCGGACATGGAACACCTCGCAAGTGGACCAATGCTCCCTTTGCAGCACTCTATTAATTATCTAGAGTGCGTCCTTCTTAAAGAAAAGGATCCAAATTACCCGGTGTTCTCGGTCAAGGTGCCGTCCGACCCGAACTTCGTCCATGAAGACCCCGCGGATATCTTCTTCATAGCGTTCGAGGACGTCTTCAATCTATTTCACTCGAAACGGCTCGACTATAACTTGGTCCGCCTATACGCGATCAATCTTCAGATGAAGATATACAGAGAGAGACCCCCCACATCGCGGTAGCGGATCCCTACTACATGTGTGATAGCCAGCTCCAGGATGGCTCAAGGACACGGACCAAGGCGGTGCGGTACCTTCAGAGCTTCATGCTCATGTACAAAGAGAGCAACACCATTCTTCTGTCTGTCTTTCCCGAGTAAGTACACATCCGCTCACGGCCGTCGTAACTTATGCTTTCTTATATATTTCTTCCATTGCCGATTGATACGTCTCCAACGTATCGATAATTTCTTATGTTCCATGCTTGTTTTATGACAATACCTACATGTTTTGTTCACACTTTATGATGATTTTATGCGTTTTCCGGAACTAACCTATTGACGAGATGCCGAAGTGCCAGTTCCTGTTTTCTGCTGTTTTTGGTTTCAGAAATCCTAGTAAGGAAATATTCTCAGAATTGGACGAAATCAACGCCCAAGATCTTAAAATCCCACGAAGCTTCCAGAACACCCGAGAGCCACCAGAGGAGGGCCCTGTGGGCCCCAGATGATAGGCCGGCGCGGCCAGGGGGTGGGTCGCGCCCCCCTACTGTGTCGCCGCCTCGTCGACCCTCCGACTCCGCCTCTTCGCCTATTTAAAGGTCCCTGACCTAAATCTTCGATACGAATAAGACACGGTATGAGAAACCTTCCAGAGCCGCCGCCATCGCGAAGCCAAGATCTGGGGGACAGGAGTCTCTGTTCCGGCACGCCGCCGGGACGGGGAAGTGCCCCCGGAAGGCTCCTCCATCGACACCACCGCCATCTTCATCACCGCTGCTGTCTCCCATGAGGAGGGAGTAGTTCTCCATCGAGGCTAAGGGCTGTACCAGTAGCTATGTGGTTCATCTCTCTCCCTATGTACTTCAATACAATAATCTCATGAGCTGCCTTACATGATTGAGATTCATATGATGATGCTTGTAATCTAGATGTCATTATGCTAGTCAAGTGGATTTTACTTATGTGATCTCCGGAGACTCCTTGTCCCACGTGTGTAAAGGTGACAGTGTGTGCACCGTGTGGGTCTCTTAGGCTATATTTCACAGAATACTTATTCACTGTTATGAATAGCATAGTGAAGTGCTTATTTATATCCCTTTATGATTACAATGTGTTTTGTATCACTATTAATCTATGTGCTACTCTAGTGATGTTATTAAAGTACTCTATTCCTCCTGCACGGTGTAAAGGTGACAGTGTGTGCATCGTGTAGTACTTGGCGTAGGTTATGATTATGATCTCTTGTAGATTATGAAGTTAATTATTGCTATGATAGTATTGATGTGATCTATGCCTCCTTCATAGTGTGATGGTGACAGTGTGCATGCTATGTTAGTACTTGGTGTAATTGTGTTGATCTATCATGCACTCTAAGGTTATTTAAACATGAATATCGAATATTGTGGAGCTTGTTAACTCCGGCATTGAGGGTTCGTGTAATCCTACACAATTAGTGGTGTTCATCATCCAACAAGAGAGTGTAGAGTATAGCATTTATCTATTTTGTTATGTGATCAATGTTGAGAGTGTCCACTAGTGAAAGTATAATCCCTAGGCCTTGTTCCCAAATACTGCAATCATTGCTTGTTTATTGTTCTACTGCATCTGTACTGCCTGCAATATCACCACCATCAACCACACGCCAGTTGTAGCATCAAGCTATTTTCTGGTGCCGTTACTACTGCTCATATATATTCATACCACCTGTATTTCACTATCTCTTCGCCGAACTAGTGCACCTATACATCTGACAAGTGTATTAGGTGTGTTGGGGACACAAGAGACTTCTTGCTTTGTGGTTGCAGGGTTGCATGAGAGGGATATCTTTGACCTCTTCCTCCCTGAGTTCGATAAACCTTGGGTGATCCACTTAAGGGAAACTTGCTGCTGTTCTACAAACCTCTGCTCTTGGAGGCCCAACACTATCTACAAGAATAGAAGCACCCGTAGACATCAAGCACTTTTCTGGCGCCGTTGCCGGGGAGGAAAGGTAAAAGATACTCACACTCCGGATCTCAGCTACTAAGCTATTTTCCGGCGCCGTTGTAAGTGCTCGAAGCTATTTCCTTTAGATCCTGCAATTGCATCTTTTTGTTTCTTGTTTTACACTAGTTTGGCATAATGGAAAGCAACAGTGAGCTTTTAAAATTATTTCCTGAGTTAAGACATGGATGGTTTGATGCGAAAATTAAAAAACCCATGGAACATATTAGTATGAACACTTTGAACACCATTGTTGCTAATGATATGGAAAATTCTAAGCTTGGGGAAGCTGGTTTTGATGAGCATGATCTTTTTAGTCCCCCAAGCATGGAGGAGAAAATTTACTTTGATGATACTTTGCCTCCTATTTATGATGATTATAATGATAGTAGTCTTTTGGTGCCGCCTGTTATGGAGGATAAATTTGATTATGATTACAATATGCCTCCTATATTTGATGATAGCTACTTTGTTGAATTTGCTCCCACTATTACTAATAAAATTGATTATGCTTATGTGGAGAGTAATAATTTTATGCATGAGACTCATGATAAGAATGCTTTATGTGATAGTTATATTGTTGAATTTGCTCATGATACTACTGAAAGTTATTATGAGAGAGGAAAATATGGTTGTAGAAATTTTCATGTTACTAAAACACCTCTCTATGTGCTGAAATTTTTGAAGTTACACTTGTTCTATCTTCCTATGCTTGTTACTTTGCTCTTCATGAACTTGTTTGTTTACAAGATTCCTTTTCATAGGAAGCATGTTAGACTTAAATGTGTTTTGAATTTGCTTCTTGATGCTCTATTTTGCTTCAACTACTATTTCTTGAGAGTGCATCATTAAAACTGCTGAGCCCATCTTAATGGCTATAAAGAAAGCACTTCTTGGGAGATAACCCATGTGTTTATTTTACTACAGTAATTTTGTTTTATATTTGAGTCTTGAAAGTTGTTACTACTGTATCAACCTCTCCTTATCTTAGTTTTGTTGCATAGTTGTGCCAAGTAAAGTCTTTGATAGTAAGGTTCATACTAGATTTGGATTACTGCGCAGAAACAGATTTCTTGCTGTCATGAATCTGGGCCTAATTCTCTGTAGGTAACTCAGAAAATTATGCCAATTTACGTGAGTGATCCTAAGATATGTACGCAACTTTCATTCAATTTGAGCATTTTCATTTGAGCAATTCTGGTGCCTCTATAAAATTCGTCTTTACGGACTGTTCTGTTTTGACAGATTCTGCCTTTTATTTCGCATTGCCTCTTTTGCTGTGTAGGATGGATTTCTTTGTTCCATTAACTTCCAGTAGATTTGAGCAATGTCCAGAAGTATTAAGAATGATTGTGTCACCTCTGAACATGTGATTTTTTATTATGCACTAACCCTCTAATGAGTTTGTTTCGAGTTTGGTGTGGAGGAAGTTTTCAAGGGTCAAGAGAGGAGGATGATACAATATGATCAAGAAGAGTGAAAAGTCTAAGCTTGGGGATGCCCCGGTGGTTCACCCCTACATATTTCAAGAAGACTCAAGCATCTAAGCTTGGGGATGCCCAAGGCATCCCCTTCTTCATCGACAAATTATCAGGTTCCTTCTCTTGAAACTATATTTTTATTCGGTCACATCTTATGTACTTTACTTGGAGCGTCTGTTTGTTTTTGTTTTTGTTTTTGTTTGAATAAATGCTTGTGTGGGAGAGAGACACGCTCCGCTGGTTCATATGAACACATGTGTTCTTAGCTTTTAATTTTCATGGCGAAGGTTGAAACTGCTTCGTTAATTGTTATATGGTTAGAAACGGGAAATGCTACATGTAGTAATTGATAGAATGTCTTGAATAATGTGATACTTGGAAATTGTTGTGCTCATGATTAAGCTCTTGCATCATATACTTTGCACCTATTAGTGAAGAAATACATAGAGGTTGCTAAAATTTGGTTTGCATGATTGGTCTCTCTAAGGTCTAGATATTTTCTAGTAAGGGTCGAACAACAAGGAAGACGGTGTAGAGTCTTATAATGCTTGCAATATGTCTTTTATGCGAGTTTTGCTGTACTAGTTCATACTTGTGTTTTCTTCAAACAACCTTGCTAGCCTAAGCCTTGTATTGAGAGGGATTACTTCTCATGCATCCAAAATCCTTGAGCCAAACACTATGCCACTTGTGTCCACCATACCTACCTACTACATGGTATTTCTCTGCCATTCCAAAGTAAATTGCTTGAGTGCTACCTTTAAAATTTCCATCTTTTATCTTTGCAATATATAGCTCATGGGACAAATAGCCTAAAAACTATTGTGGTATTGAATATGTACTTATGCAACTTATCTCTTATAAGTTGCTTGTTGAGCGATAACCATGTTCCTGGGGACGCCATCAACTACTCTTTGTTGAATATCATGTGAGTTGCTATGCATGTTCGTCTTGTTGAAGTAAGGGCGATTTACCATGAGTTGAATGGTTTGAGCATGCATATTGTTAGAGAAGAACATTGGGCCGCTAACTAAAGCCATGATCCATGGTGGAAGTTTCAGTTTTGGACAACAATCCTCAATCTCTTATGAGAAAATTATTTGTTGTTGAATGCTTATGCATTAAAGAGGAGTCCATTATCTGTTGTCTATGTTGTCCCGGTATGGATGTCTAAGTTGAGAATAATCAAAAGCGAGAAATCCAATGCGAGCTTTCTCCTTAGACCTTTGTACAGGCGGCATAGAGGTACCCCTTTGTGACACTTGGTTAAAACATATGTATTGCGGTGATAATCCAGGTAATCCGAGCTAATTAGGACAAGGTGCGGGCACTATTAGTATACTATGCATGAGGCTTGCAACTTGTAGGATATAATTTACATGATGCATATGCTTTATTACTACCGTTGACAAAATTGTTTCTTGTTTTCAAAACCAAAGCTCTAGCACAAATATAGCAATCAATGCTTCCCTCTGCGAAGGGCCTTTCTTTTACTTTTATGATGAGTCAGTTCACCTATTTCTCTCCATCTCAAGAAGCAAGCACTTGTGTGAACTGTGCATTGATTCCTACATACTTGCATATTGCACTTATTATATTACTTTATGTTGACAATATCCATGAGATATACATGTTACAAGTTGAAAGCAACCGCTGAAACTTAATCTTCCTTTGTGTTGCTTCAATACCTTTACTTTGAAATTATTGCTTTATGAGTTAACTCTTATGCAAGACTCATTGATGCTTGTCTTAAAAGTACTATTCATGAAAAGTCTTTGCTATGTGATTCAATTGTTTACTCATTGCATTAACATTGCTTTGATCACTGCATTCATTACATGTGCTTACAATAGTATGATCAAGATTATGATGGCATGTCACTTCAGAAATTATCTTTGTTATCGTTTACCTACTCGGGACGAGCAGGAACTAAGCTTGGGGATGCTGATACGTCTCCAACGTATCGATAATTTCTTATGTTCCATGCTTGTTTTATGATAATACCTACATGTTTTGTTCACACTTTATGATGATTTTATGCGTTTTCCGGAACTAACCTATTGACGAGATGCCGAAGTGCCAGTTCCTGTTTTCTGCTGTTTTTGGTTTCAGAAATCCTAGTAAGGAAATATTCTCGGAATTGGACGAAATCAACGCCCAAGATCTTAAAATCTCACGAAGCTTCCAGAACACCTGAGAGCCACCAGAGGAGGGCCCTATGGGCCCCAGATGATAGGCCGGTGCGGCCAGGGGGTGGCATACTTTATTGATGATACCTACATGTTTTATGCATACTTTATGTCATATTTATGCATTTTCCGGCACTAACCTATTAACAAGATGCCGAAGAGCCAGTTGCTGTTTTCTGCTGGTTTTGGTTTCAGAAATCCTAGTAAGGAAATATTCTCGGAATTGGACGAAATCAACGCCCAGGATCTTATTTTTCCACGAAGCTTCCAGAACACCGGGGGAGAAACGAAGTGGGGCGACGAGGCGGCCAGACGCTAGGGCGGCGCGGCCCAGGCCCTGGCCGCGCCGGCCTAGTGTGTGGGCCCCTCGCGTCGCCCCTAAACCTACCTCTCCGACTATAAGAAGCCTTCGTCGATAATAACTCCAGTACCGAGAGCCACGATACGGAAAACCTTCCAGAGCCGCCACCGCCGCCAATCCCATCTCGGGGGATTCAGGAGATCGCCTCCAGCACCCTGCCGGAGAGGGGAATCATCTCCCGGAGGACTCTTCACCGCCATGGTCGCCTCCGGAGTGATGAGTGAGTAGTTCACCCCTGGACTATGGGTCCATAGCTTTAGCTAGATGGTCGTCTTCTCCTAATTGTGCTTCATTGTTGGATCTTGTGAGCTGCCTAACATGATCAAGATCATCTATCTGTAATGCTACATGTTGTGTTTGTTGGGATCCGATGAATAGAGAATACTATGCTATGTTGATTATCAATCTATTATCTATGTGTTGTTTATGATCTTGCATGCTCTCCGTTACTAGTAGAGGCTCTGGCCAAGTTTTTGCTTGTAACTCCAAGAGGGAGTATTTATGCTCGATAGTGGGTTCATGCCTCCATTAAATCTGGGACAGTGACAGAAAGTTCTAAGGTTGTGGATGTGCTGTTGCCACTAGGGATAAAACATCGATGCTATGTCTAAGGATGTAGTTGTTGATTACATTACGCACCATACTTAATGCAATTGTCTGTTGTTTGCAACTTAATACTGGAAGGGGTTCGGATGATAACCTGAAGGTGGACTTTTTAGGCATAGATGCATGCTGGATAGCGGTCTATGTACTTTGTCGTAATGCCTAATTAAATCTCACAATACTCATCATATCATGTATGTGCATGGTCATGCCCTCTTTATTTGTCAATTGCCCAACTGTAATTTGTTCACCCAACATGCTTATTCTTATGGGAGAGACACCACTAGTGAACTGTGGACCCCGGTCCATTCTTTTAATCGAATACAATCTACTGCAATACTTGTTCTACTGTTTTCTGCAAACAATTATCATCCACACTATACATCTAATCCTTTGTTACAGCAAGCCGGCGAGATTGACAACCTCACCGTCATGTTGGGGCAAAGTAATTTGGTTGTGTTGTGCAGGTTCCACGTTGGCGCCGGAATTCCTGGTGTTGCGCCGCACTACACTCCGCCGCCATCAACCTTCAACGTGCTTCTTGGCTCCTACTGGTTCGATAAACCTTGGTTTCATACTGAGGGAAAACTTGCCGCTGTACGCATCACACCTTCCTCTTGGGGTTCCCAACGGACGCGTGCTGTACGCGTATCAAGGTCTTTTTCTGGCGCCGTTGCCGGGGAATAATCAAAAGCGAAAAATCCAATGCGAGCTTTCTCCTTAGACCTTTGTACAGGCGGCATAGAGGTACCCCTTTGTGATACTTGGTTAAAACATATGTATTGCGATGATAATCCAGGTAATCCGAGCTAATTAGGACAAGGTGCGGGCACTATCGGTAATCTATGCATGAGGCTTGCAACTTGTAGGATATAATTTACATGATACATATGCTTTATTACTACCGTTGACAAAATTGTTTCTTGTTTTCAAAATAAAAGCTCTAGCACAAATATAGCAATCAATGCTTCCCTCTGCGAAGGGCCATTCTTCTACTTTTATGTTGAGTTAGTTTACCTACTTCCTTCTATCTCAGAAGCAAACACTTGTGTGAACTGTGCATTGATTCTTACATACTTGCATATTGCACTTGTTATATTACTTTATGTTGACAATATCCATGAGATATACATGTTGAAAGTTGAAAGCAACCGCTGAAACTTAATCTTCCTTTGTGTTGCTTCAATACCTCTACTATGAATTTATTGCTTTATGAGTTAACTCTTATGCAAGACTTATTGATGCTTGTCTTGAAAGTACTATTCATGAAAAGTCTTTGCTATATGATTTAGTTGTTTAATCATTGTCTTTACCATTGCTTTGAATCGCTGCATTCATCTCATATGCTTTACAATAGTTGGATTAAGATCATGTTGGTAGCATGTCACTTCAGAAATTATCTTTGTTATCGTTTACCTACTCGAGGACGTGTAGGAACTAAGCTTGGGGATGCTGATACGTCTCCGACGTATCGATAATTTCTTATGTTCCATGCTTGTTTTATGACAATACCTACATGTTTTGTTCACACTTTATGATGATTTTATGCATTTTCCGGAACTAACCTATTGACGAGATGCCGAAGTGCCAGTTCCTGTTTTCTGCTGTTTTTGGTTTCAGAAATCCTAGTAAGGAAATATTCTCGGAATTGGACGAAATCAACGCCCAAGATCTTAAAATCCCACGAAGCTTCCAGAACACCCGAGAGCCACCAGAGGAGGTCCCTGTGGGCCCCAGATGATAGGCCGGCGTGGCCAGGGGGTGGGCCGTGATACGTCTCCGACGTATCGATAATTTCTTATGATCCATGCCACATTATTGATAATATCTACATGTTTTATGCATACTTTACATCATATTTATGCATTTTCTGGAACTAACCTATTAACAAGATGCCGAAGTGCCAGTTGCTGTTTTCTGCTGTTTTTGGTTTCAGAAATCCTAGTAAGGAAATATTCTCGGAATTGGACGAAATCAACGCCCAGGGTCCTATTTTGCCACGGAGCTTCCAGAAGACCGAAGAGTCAACGAAGTGGGGCCACGAGGTGGCCAGGAGGGCAGGCGGCACGGCCCCACCCTTGGCCGCGCCGCCCTGTCTCCTGGGCCCCTCGCGTCGCCCCCTGACCTACCCTTCCGCCTATTTAAAGCCTTCGTCGCGAAACCCCCAGTACCGAGAGCCACGATACGGAAAACCTTCCAGAGACGCCGCCGCCGCCAATCCCATCTCGGGGGATTCAGGAGATCGCCTCCGGCACCCTGCCGGAGAGGGGAATCATCTCCCGGAGGACTCTACGCCGCCATGGTCGCCTCCGGAGTGATGTGTGAGTAGTTCACCCCTGGACTATGGGTCCATAGCAGTAGCTAGATGGTTGTCTTCTCCTCATTGTGCTTAATTGTCGGGTCTTGTGAGCTGCCGAACATGATCAAGATCATCTATCTGTAATTCTATATGTTGTGTTTGTTGGGATCCGATGAATAGAGAATACCACGTTATGTTGATTATCAATTTAGATCTATGTGTTGTTTATGATCTTGCATGCTCTCCGTTATTAGTAGAGGCTCTGGCCAAGTTTTTACTCTTAACTCCAAGAGGGAGTATTTATGCTCGATAGTGGGTTCATGTCTCCGTGAATCTGGGGAAGTGACAGAAATCTCTAAGATTATGGATGTGCTGTTGCCACTAGGGATAAAACATTGATGCTATGTCCGAGGATGTAGTTATTGATTACATTACGCGCAATACTTAATGCAATTGTCTGTTGTTAGCAACTTAATACTGGAAGGGGTTCGGATGATAACCTGAAGGTGGACTTTTTAGGCATAGATGCATGCTGGATAGCGGTCTATGTACTTTGTCGTAATGCCCAATTAAATCTCACTATACTCATCATAATATGTATGTGCATGGTCATGCCCTCTTTATTTGTCAATTGCCCAACTGTAATTTGTTCACCCAACATGCTGTTTATCTTATGGGAGAGACACCTCTAGTGAACTGTGGACCCCGGTCCAATTCTCTATACTGAAATACAATCTCCGCAATCTTTGTTCTACTGTTTTCTGCAAACAATCATCTTCCACACTATACATCTAATCCTTTGTTACAGCAAGCCGGTGAGATTGACAACCTCGCTGTTTCGTTGGGGCAAAGTACTTGGTTTGTGTTGTGCAGGTTCCACGTTGGCGCCGGAATCCCTGGTGTTGCGCCGCACTACATCTCGCCGCCATCAACCTTCAATGTGCTTCTTGGCTCCTACTGGTTCGATTAAACCTTGGTTTCATACTGAGGGAAAACTTGCCGCTGTACGCATCACACCTTCCTCTTGGGGTTCCCAACGGTCGCGTGCTGTACGCGTATCAAGACTGTTTTCTGGCGCCGTTGCCGGGGACCTGAAGAAAAGTTACATCACAGGGATCTCTAACTCCCACGTCAACTTTGCGCCAGCAACTGTTTTCTGGCGCCGTTGCCGGGGAGATCAAGACACGCTGCAAGGGGAGTCTCCACATCGCAATCTCTTTACTTTGTTTTTGTCTTGCTTAGTTTTATTTACTACTTTGTTTGCTGCACTAAATCAAAATACAAAAAAAAAATAGTTGCTAGTTTTACTTTATTTGCTATCTTCTTTGCTATATCAAAAACACAAAAAAATTAGTTACTTGCATTTACTTTACTTATTTCATTATGTTTCCTCCTAAGTTTGTTCTTAAAGATGTACCGGTAGGCCGAGGGTCTATCCTTGGGAAAGATAATATAGAAGATTTTTTCACTCATATTAGTACGGTTGAAGATTTTGAAGATAGACACTTGGTAGAACTTGCTCCTACTTATGAAATTGCTGTTGCTTCTTTAGTACACGCATTAGAAGCTAGATTTGTTAATCTTAATCCTGTGATTCAACATATGTTTCTTACACTCAGTGATATGGAAGAAGGAGAAAAGAAAGATTTTGTATTAGAAACCCTTCTTAAAGAATTTGGGGGAATAGCAAGAGAGGCTAGAAAAGTCTTCACTAAATATAATATGCTAGGCTCTTATACCAACTTTGCCAGTACCCTTGAGAAGATGGAAAAAGATAGACAAAAGTACACTAATGAAGTTAATTATGAGGGGGATATTAAAACATCAATACCATGCAAGCTCTTGGGAATGTGCGAGGCACTAGAAAAGAATTTTGACTGGATTGTTCCTGAAGATTTGTTTGATGAGAGTAGCAAACCTAAGACTAATGAAAAGGGAGCCTCTGAAACTCACATAGAAAAGATAAAATGCATAGTTGAGAAAGCTCCACACCCTGCTGTAGATGCACCATCCTTCGATAACACTTGATACACACTTTCTGCGCCTAGCTGAAAGGCGTTAAAGAAAAGCGCTTATGGGAGACAACCCATGTTTTTACTACAGTAATTTGTTTTTATTTTGTGTCTTGGAAGTTGTTTACTACTGTAGCAACCTCTCCTTATCTTAGTTTAGTGTTTTGTTGTGCCAAGTAAAGTCGTTGATAGTAAGGTTCATACTAGATTTGGATTACTGCGCAGAAACAGATTTCTTTGCTGTCACGAATCTGGGCAAAATTCTCTGTAGGTAACTCAGAAAATTATGCCAATTTACGTGAGTGATCCTCAGATATGTACGCAACTTTCATTCAATTTGAGAATTTTCATTTGAGCAAGTCTGGTGCCTCGATAAAATTCGTCATTACGAACTGTTCTGTTTTGACAGATTCTGCCTTTTATTTCGCATTGCCTGTTTTGTTATGTTCGATGGATATTTCGATTCCATTGACTTTCAGTAGCTTTGTGCAATGTCCAGAAGTGTTAAGAATGATTATGTCACCTCTGAACATGTATATTTTGATTGTGCACTAACTCTCTAATGAGTTGTTTTGAGTTTGGTGTGGAGGAAGTTTTCAAGGATCAAGAGAGGGAGATGATACAACATGATCATGGAGAGTGAAAGCTCTAAGCTTGGGGATGCCCCGGTGGTTCACCCCTGCATATATCAAGAAGACTCAAGCGTCTAAGCTTGGGGATGCCCAAGGCATCCCCTTCTTCATCGACAACATTATCAGGTTCCTCCCCTGAAACTATATTTTTATTCCATCACATCTTATGTGCTTTGCTTGGAGCGTCGGTTTGTTTTTGTTTTTGTTTTGTTTGAATAAAATGGATCCTAACATTCTTTGTGAGGGAGAGAGACACGCTCCGCTGTTGCATATGGACAAGTATGTCCTTAGGCTCTACTCATAGTATTCATGGCGAAAGTTTCTTCTTCGTTAAATTATTGTATGGTTGGAAACGGGAAATGTTGCATGTGGTAGATAAAATACTTGTAGAACATTGAGCTTTGATAACTTGATTCTTTGCAAATGTTTTGAGGTATTTAGATGGTAAGGCTTGCTGGATAAATAAGTTAAAATTAGTAGTGGATTGTTGTCTTTAAGCTTGTGCCGTACTACAAACTCTATTTAAATAGTTGAAGGCGTAGTTGGACTTGATAGCTTTCCATGTCTGAGAGTTCATCGTAATAACTAAGTTGTGCTGAAGGTCGAGGGAGCTAGCGGGGTACTTGTGCCACCGTGAACGGCCCTCCTTGGAGTAAATTTTAATCATGCTCTTAATGATGAACCTGCTAGTTGTTTGCAATAAGCTTGTGAGTTCTTTTTGACTAATGTTAAGCTACGGTTTTTGGCACTTCCACCATCTAAATTTGCTAGCCTCTTCGGTACTGTGCATTGCCTTTTGCTCACATTGAGAATTGTGCATACTTCGCCGGTACATCCAAACCCGTGGGGGAACTTTCTCTTGTTCTCCTACACATAAGCCCATACATCTCCTCAAAACAGCCACCATACTTACCTACCACAGCATTTCCATAGCTGTTCCGAGATATATTGCCATGCAACATCCATTTTACATTACATTCCATGTTGTCATTTATTATTTATATATTGCTTTGCATGATCATATACAGCTGATGTGTGGTTTACCCATGTTACGCTAGATCATTGCACATCCTGCTACACTGGCAGAGGCATACAGTTTCATACATCATGTTTCATTCATTATGAGTTATTTGTACCAAAAAGTGTGTTGTCATATTAGGATGTTGCCCCTAAAAATGAAAAGAGCCGTGGAGGCCATCAAAAATAAAAAAAAAGAAAGAAAAAAAAATGAAAAGAAAGAAAAAAGAAAAAAAAGGAAAAAAAGAGAATAAAGAAAAAGGGGGCAGCATTACTATCTTTTATCCACACTTGTGCTCATGTTTTAGCACCCGCATTATTCATAGTCATCATTTGTGCTCATGTTTAGCACCTACATTCATATGAGAGAGTTTTCATGTTTTACTAGTATAACTATGTGGGGAATTTACATTATAGAACTTGGATTGTATATTCCAATGATGAGCCTCCTCAAAAGTGCTCTAGGTCTTCGTGAGCAACCAAGTTGGATGCACCCCCACTAGTTCCATTGGAGAGCTTTCATACACATATAGCTCTATGTGCATCCGTTGCATGGCAATCACTACTCCTTGCATAGCATCGATCATAAGGCTTCCTCTTGTCTAATGGTCATTTACAGCTTTGCAAGCCTTTCTTCCATTTGGCCTTCCAAACCCCCATTAACGTTCTTTATGCCATAACATCCTGGTGCTAATACCAAATGCTTGCGCTCACCGGTTGAGTAGACTTCGAAACAGTTGATTCATGACGTTCATGTTTATGTTTACTTGACTGAATCCTTCTTATGTTGTGAAAATCTACTTGATGCTTGGAATGAAGGATAGAACTTCTATGCTGAATACTTAATACATCTTTAATGAACTTTGTACGGTTGCATGTCTTTAAAGCAATAGTTCATGAAAACTTCTAGCTTGTCTAACTCTTGCATTATCATCTCTTATATCAATATAGATACTTGCTTTGAATGATTTGATCTCAGCTCATATGCTTTACAATAGTATGATCAAGGTTATGATGGCATGTCACTCCAGAAATTATCTTTGTTTATCGTTTACCTGCTCGGGACGAGCAGGAACTAAGCTTGGGGATGCTGATACGTCTCCGACGTATCGATAATTTCTTATGATCCATGCCACATTATTGATAATATCTACATGTTTTATGCATACTTTACATCATATTTATGTATTTTCTGGAACTACCCTATTAACAAGATGCCGAAGTGCCAGTTGCTGTTTTCTGCTGTTTTTGGTTTCAGAAATCCTAGTAAGGAAATATTCTCGGAATTGGACGAAATCAACGCCCAGGGTCCTATTTTGCCACGGAGCTTCCAGAAGACCGAAGAGTCAACGAAGTGGGGCCACGAGGTGGCCAGGAGGGCAGGCGGCGCGGCCCCACCCTTGGCCGCGCCGCCCTGTCTCCTGGGCCCCTCGCGTCGCCCCCTGACCTACCCTTCCGCCTACTTAAAGCCTTCGTCGCGAAACCCCCAGTACCGAGAGCCACGATACGGAAAACCTTCCAGACGCCGCCGCCGCCAATCCCATCTCGGGGGATTCAGGAGATCGCCTCCGGCACCCTGCCGGAGAGGGGAATCATCTCCCGGAGGACTCTATGCCGCCATGGTCGCCTCCGGAGTGATGTGTGAGTAGTTCACCCCTGGACTATGGGTCCATAGCAGTAGCTAGATGGTTGTCTTCTCCTCATTGTGCTTAATTGTCGGGTCTTGTGAGCTGCCGAACATGATCAAGATCATCTATCTGTAATTCTATATGTTGTGTTTGTTGGGATCCGATGAATAGAGAATACCACGTTATGTTGATTATCAATTTAGATCTATGTGTTGTTTATGATCTTGCATGCTCTCCGTTATTAGTAGAGGCTCTGGCCAAGTTTTTACTCTTAACTCCAAGAGGGAGTATTTATGCTCGATAGTGGGTTCATGTCTCCGTGAATCTGGGGAAGTGACAGAAATCTCTAAGATTATGGATGTGCTGTTGCCACTAGGGATAAAACATTGATGCTATGTCCGAGGATGTAGTTATTGATTACATTACGCGCAATACTTAATGCAATTGTCTGTTGTTAGCAACTTAATACTGGAAGGGGTTCGGATGATAACCTGAAGGTGGACTTTTTAGGCATAGATGCATGCTGGATAGCGGTCTATGTACTTTGTCGTAACGCCCAATTAAATCTCACTATACTCATCATAATATGTATGTGCATGGTCATGCCCTCTTTATTTGTCAATTGCCCAACTGTAATTTGTTCACCCAACATGTTGTTTATCTTATGGGAGAGACACCTCTAGTGAACTGTGGACCCCGGTCCAATTCTCTATACTGAAATACAATCTACTGCAATCTTGTTCTCATCGTTTTCTGCAAACAATCATCTTCCACACTATACATCTAATCCTTTGTTACAGCAAGCCGGTGAGATTGACAACCTCGCTGTTTCGTTGGGGCAAAGTACTTGGTTTGTGTTGTGCAGGTTCCACGTTGGCGCCGGAATCCCTGGTGTTGCGCCGCACTACATCTCGCCGCCATCAACCTTGAACGTGCTTCTTGGCTCCTACTGGTTCGATTAAACCTTGGTTTCATACTGAGGGAAAACTTGCCGTTGTACGCATCACACCTTCCTCTTGGGGTTCCCAACGGTCGCGTGCTGTACGCGTATCAGGCCGCGCCCCCTACTGTGTCGCTGCCTCGTCGACCCTCCGACTCCGCCTCTTCGCCTATTTAAAGGTCCCTGACCTAAATCTTCGATACGAATAAGCCACGGTACGAGAAACCTTCCAGAGCCGCCGCCATCGCGAAGCCAAGATCTGGGGGACAGGAGTCTCTGTTCCGGCACGCCGCCGGGACGGGGAAGTGCCCTCGGAAGGCTCCTCCATCGACACCACCGCCATCTTCATCACCGCTGCAGTCTCCCATGAGGAGGGAGTAGTTCTCCATCGAGGCTCGGGGCTGTACCGGTAGCTATGTGGTTAATCTCTCTCCCTATGTACTTCAATACAATAATCTCATGAGCTGCCTTACATGATTGAGATTCATATGATGATGCTTGTAATCTAGATGTCATTATGCTAGTCAAGTGGATTTTACTTATGTGATCTCCAGAGACTCCTTGTCCCACGTGTGTAAAGGTGACAGTGTGTGCACCGTGTGGGTCTCTTAGGCTATATTTCACAGAATACTTATTCACTGTTATGAATAGCATAGTGAAGTGCTTATTTATATCCCTTTATGATTACAATGTGTTTTGTATCACTATTAATCTATGTGCTACTCTAGTGATGTTATTAAAGTACTCTATTCCTCCTGCACGGTGTAAAGGTGACAGTGTGTGCATCGTGTAGTACTTGGCGTAGGTTATGATTATGATCTCTTGTAGATTATGAAGTTAATTATTGCTATGATAGTATTGATGTGATCTATGCCTCCTTCATAGTGTGATGGTGACAGTGTGCATGCTATGTTAGTACTTGGTGTAATTGTGTTGATCTATCATGCACTCTAAGGTTATTTAAACATGAATATCGAATATTGTGGAGCTTGTTAACTTCGGCATTGAGGGTTCGTGTAATCCTACACAATTAGTGGTGTTCATCATCCAACAAGAGAGTGTAGAGTATAGCATTTATCTATTTTGTTATGTGATCAATGTTGAGAGTGTCCACTAGTGAAAGTATAATCCCTAGGCCTTGTTCCCAAATACCGCAATCATTGCTTGTTTACTGTTCTACTGCATCTGTACTGCCTGCAATATCACCACCATCAACCACACGCCAGTTGTAGCATCAAGCTATTTTCTGGTGCCGTTACTACTGCTCATATATATTCATACCACCTGTATTTCACTATCTCTTCGCCGAACTAGTGCACCTATACATCTAACAAGTGTATTAGGTGTGTTGGGGACACAAGAGACTTCTTGCTTTGTAGTTGCAGGGTTGCATGAGAGGGATATCTTTGACCTCTTCCTCCCTGAGTTCGATAAACCTTGGGTGATCCACTTAAGGGAAACTTGCTGCTGTTCTACAAACCTCTGCTCTTGGAGGCCCAACACTGTCTACAAGAATAGAAGCACCCGTAGACATCACCGATCATTTCCAACATTCCATTTCAATTGCATGTGTTGAGCAGGGACAAATATTGCACACTCATCATCCTTTGCCCGAAGTGGTCACTAGCCCAGTATTTCGACTCGTCGAGTACGACGACGAAGAAAGACTACAGAGAATAAGGGGTGTTCTCGATGAGGCTATCCTTGGCTACTCCAAAAATGGAGGCACCTTCGACAAGAATGGGCAATATATCAGGCCGGACAATAAAAAGCTCGGGTTCAAGCACGTGATTGACTTCCCTTGTATCAAGCCGCCAGCTGGCAGCATTAAGGAGGCCTTCTATGTCTTCCATCACCTTAAAGGGTTTGTCGAGGATGCAGAGATGATGTGTCTGCCACCTAGTAAGCGAGACCCCATTAAAATGTCGGGGGAAATCAATGATGATGATCTAAGAGAAGACTTCCATCGCATCCAAGTAAAGCTCTCAGAAATTATCTTACAAGATGTATCCAACGCATCGGTGCTCTTACACCAACTCAGAGGGTTGTCTAAGAGGATATCGAAGAACGCCTACATAGGCAGGGTGATGGAAGGACGTGGACGACGAAGGGCTTGTACAAGCCGTTCCCGGAGCCGCTCAAGAAGACGTCTCGTTGACCGAGGCCGGTGTGCCTAGCATTACTTCGAATCGATGGACAATTTGTACCGTGTTGTAAACTAAACTTGCTTAATTTGCTCGAAACGGTGGTCGTCGTTGTTGGACTTCAATTACTATTGCAGTCATTATCGTTGAACTTGATTACTTATGTGATACCGATGCTATATGTGTTTAGGTTTATTATTATTTCCTTGCTTTAATTCTTGTGAATATGTATGCATGTGAACCCACTAACTCTTTCCATTGCATTATATACTAATATGTCTTGTGTCCATAGAGATGACGTACTACGTCGTGTTCGAGGGGCAGGTTCCAGGAGTGTACGAGGAGTGGGAGGAGTGCAAGAAACAGGTGCACAAGTTCAGCGGCAACTGCTACAAAGGGTACCCGACTAGACACGAGGCGGTTGCCAAGTGGAGGAAGCACCAGTCGAACAAGCGCAAGATGAAGATGAAGACCTTCCTTGTGCTCTCGCTCTTGCTCACCATCGTCGCGGCGGTACTCTATTTCATCCTAGTGTAGGCGGCGGCCGGTGTCACTTCATTTGTATCTAGAGATGATGAACTTAATTAATTTGCATGGATTGTGAGTTGTATGGAGCTATATGTATAACTCGATCGGGCTCTAAGTAATGTGATGATGATGTATAATGTTGCTATGTTATATATGTCCTTATTATATCTGTCTATATTATATCTGTATATAACATGTATACTGTGTACAAAACCTGTATAAAACCTGTATAATACACCAGGGAGCACAAAATCGAGCATACCTGTACATTGTTCTGTGGCGCACCAAAATAGAATTCAGTGGCGCACCTATTTCTGTGGCGCAGCTGGTTCATATGCGCCACAGAACATCTTATTTCTGTGGCGCACCAGAGCCAGTGCGCCACAGAAACCTTAATTCTGTGGCGCATGATCCGGTGCGCCACAGAAACCTTATTTTTGTGGCGAAGTTTCTGTGGCGCACCTCCCATGCGCCACAGAATCATTTTTTCATGCGCCACTGATGAGGCTTTTCCTACTAGTGCAAGCTGCCCCTTTATGGGCATAGGTGTCTTCATTGGGCTTGCATTGGTCATGTTAAACTTCTTGAGCATGTCCTTCACGTACTTTTCTTGAGAGATGAAGGTGCCTTTTGCAAGTTGCCTCACTTGGAAGCCTAGGAAGAACTTCAACTCTCCCATCATGGACATCTCAAATTTCCTAGTCATCAATAGCTCAAAAGCTTTGTTATGATTGGGGTTAGTTCCACCAAAGATAATATCATCAACATATATTTGACATATAAATAAGCCACCCCCTTTAACCCGCTTGGTGAAAAGGGTGGAATCGACCGTACTCATGTAAAACCCATCATGTAGTAAGAAATCCCTAAGGAACTCATAGCAAGCATGTGGAGCTTGCTTGAGACCGTAGAGTGCCTTATGGAGTAAATACACATGGTTGGGTCGGCGTGGGTCTTCGAAACCCGGGGGTTGAGCCACATATGCAGTTTCTTTTAGGGGACCATTCAAAAATGCACTTTTCACATCCATTTGATATAGCTTGAAATAGTGGAAAGATGAAAATGCAAGCAAAAAGAGAATAGCTTCAAGGCGGGCTACCGGCGCAAAGGTATCCTCAAAATCCATACCTTCTATTTGGGCAAACCCTTGCGCCACTAACCTTGCTTTGTTTCTTATGACAATGCCATTCTCATCTTGCTTGTTCTTGAATACCCATTTGGTCCCAATGACATTGATGCGATGATCCTTGGGTGTCTCAACTAGAGGCCATACTTCATTGCGGGTGAAACACTCCAATTCTTCTTGCATGGCAATTACCCAATCCGGATCAACCAAGGCTTCATGTACCTTGAGTGGCTCAAAACTAGACATAAAAGCATGGTGTTGACAATAAGTGATCAGTAATGCATGGTGTCTACGAGTTACCACTCCTCTTGAGATGCTACTAGGGACTTGATCTACTTTCATACCACTTGCCCTTGAAGCAGCCTTGATCTTCCGGATGGTTCCTTCATGATCAATAAATTCATCTCTTGATAGTACTTGATCATGAGGGACAACTTGAGCTTGACCATGGGTTGAGGATGTTTCTTGATCAGCATCATGGTCTTGCTCAGTGGGTTGAGGGCTTTCTTCTTGTTCTTCGGAATGTGGCTCATCTTGAGTAGAGGATAATTAGTTGCACTTGATGGTTCAGCTTGAGTTGAGCTAGGCTCCACTTGGGCTGAGCTTGATACTTCTATTCCATCACTTTGATCATTAGTATGAACTTTGGTGGGCCGGATGTGTCCAATTCCCATAAGCTTGATGACATTAGAAGGATCATCATCACCTGCAACACATGAAATAACTTGCTCCACTTGGGAGCCATTATCCTCCAAGTACACCACGTCACAAGATACTTCAATAGCCCCAGTGGACTTGTTGTAGTATCTATAGGCATGGGAGTTCTCCGCATATCCAACAAATGTGCCCTCTATAGTTCTAGTTTCAAATTTACCGAGCTTCCCTTTATTGTTCTTAACAAGACATTTGCATCCAAAGACACGAATGTACATGACATTAGGCTTGTTACCTGTGAGAATCTCGTATGGAGTTTTATTATGAAGGGGGCGGAGGAAGAGCCGGTTGGAGTAGTGGAGAGCTGTAGAGATGGCTTCTCCCCAAAAATTATGGGGTGACTTGAATTCACTTAACATAGTTCTTTCCATCTCAATGATAGTCCGATTCTTCCTTTCAACAACTCCATTTTGTTGAGGAGTATATGGAGATGAAAACTCATGCTTGATGCCCTCATCATCAACAAACTCTTGCATAGTGTATTTCTTGAATTCGGTGCCATTGTCGGTCCTTATTGCCTTGATCTCAGATTCATACATCCGTTGAGCTTTCTTGGCGAAGATTATGAAATCTCTATGGGTCTCGTCCTTAGACTTGAGGAGAAACACCCAAGAGTATCTTGAGTAATCATCAACAATGACCAGTTCATATTTACTTCCACCGAGAGTATCATAATGGGATAGCCCAAAGAGATCCAAGTGAAGGAGCTCCAATGGCCTAGAGGTGGAGATGATACTCTTGATAGGATGTCCCTTCTTGAGTTTCTTTCCTGCTACACATGCACTGCACACACGATCTTTCTCAAAAGAAATGCCGGTTAGTCCAACAATGTGCTCGCCCTTTAGGAGTTGTTTAAGATTTCTCATATTGACATGACCAAGGTGGTGATGCCACAACCATCCTTCGTCATGTTTGGCCGCCATTAGACATGTGGGGAGAGAGGGCCTCTCTTTCGAGAGGTCAACCACGTAAAGGTTGTTCTCCACATATCCAACAAGGACCAATTTGAGATTATCACTCCAAAAGACTTTCACACAATAATTAGTGAAATATGAATTATAGCCGGCATCAACAAGATGATATATAGAAATCAAATTATAGCCAAGGGATTCAACAAGCATGACCGTCTCAAGGCACAAGTCCTTAGAGATTGCCACCTTGCCATACCCAGGTACCTTTCCCTTTGAATTGTCACCAAAGGTGATGCTTGACTTCTTGTTAATATCTTCTATAAATTGGTCAAGCACACCTCTTCCTCCGGTCATATGATTGGTGCATCCACTATCAAACACCCATTTTGGACCACCGGAGGAATACCCCTACAAGATCAAGTAGAGGATTTAGGAACCCATCGATTAATGGGTTCCTTTGTAATGTTGATACGTCTCCAACGTATCTATAATTTCTTATGTTCCATGCTAGTTTTATGACAATACCAACATGTTTTAGTCATACTTTATAATGTTTTTATGCATTTTCCGAGACTAACCTATTAACACGATGCCGCTGTGCCAGTTCCTGTTTTCTGCTGTTTTTGATTTCAGAAAAGTTAGTTTACGAATATTCTCGGAATTGGACGAAATGAAAGCCCACGGTCTTATTTTCCACGGAGTCTTCCAGAACACCGAAGAGGAGACGAAGAGGGGCCACGAGGCGGCCACCCCACATGGCGGCGCGGTGGGGCCCCTGGCCGCGCCGGCCTATGGGATGGACCCCTCGGGCGCCCCCGACGCCGCCCCTTCGCCTATTTATTCCTTCCGTCGCGAAAACCCTAGTACCGAGAGCCATGATACGAGAATAGTTCCAGAGACGCCACCGCGGTCAACCCTACCTCGGGGGGTTCATAAGATCGCCTCCGGCACCCTGCCGGAGAGGGGAATCATCACCGGAGGGCTCTACATCACCATGCCCGCCTCCGGACTGATGCGTGAGTAGTTCATCCTTGGACTACGGGTCCATAGCAGTAGCTAGATGGTTGTCTTCTCCTCTTGTGATATCATGTTTAGATCTTGTGAGCTGCATATCATGATCAAGATCATCTATTTGTAATGCTACATGTTGTGTTTGTTGGGATCCGATGAATATGGAATACTATGTCAAGTTTATTATTGCTCTATCATATATGTGTTGTTTATGATCTTGCATGCTCTACGTTGCTAGTAGAGGCTTTGGCCAAGTTGATACTTGTAACTCCAAGAGGGAGTATTTATGCTAGATAGTGGGTTCATGTCTCCATTGAATCTGGGGGAGTGACAGAAACCCCTAAGGTTGTGGATGTGCTGTTGCCACTAGGGATAAAACATCAATGCTTTGTCTAAGGATATTTGTATTGTTTACATTACACACAGTACTTAGTGCAATTGTCCATTGTTTGCAACTTAATACTGGAAGGGGTGCGGATGCTAACCCGAAGGTGGACTTTTTAGGCATAGATGCATGCTGGATGGCGGTCTATGTTTTTTGTCGTAATGCCCTAAGTAAATCTCATAGTAGTCATCATGATATGTATGTGCATTGTTATGCCCTCTCTATTTGTCAATTGCCCAACTGTAATTTGTTCACCCAACATGCTATTTATCTTATTGGAGAGACACCACTAGTGAACTGTGGACCCCGGTCCATTCTTTTACATATGAAATACAACCTACTGCAATCATTGTTCTCTTTTGTTTTCTGCAAGCAAACATAATTCTCCACACCATACGTTTAATCCTTTGTTTTTAGCAAGCCGGTGAGATTGACAACCTCACTGTTAAGTTGTGGGAAAGTAGTTTGATTGTGTTGTGCAGGTTCCACGTTGGCGCCGGAATCACTGGTGTTGCGCCGCACTACACTCCTTCACCAACAACCTTCACGTGGTCTTCATCTCCTACTGGTTCGATAACCTTGGTTTCTTACTGAGGGAAAACTCGCTGCTGTGCTCATCATACCTTCCTCTTGGGGTTCCCAACGGACGTGTGCTTTACCGTCACAAGCAGCTACTTTTCTTGCGCTGTTACACCCTAGGGATTTCTAACTCCCTACATGCCAGCAAATGGCAACAAGATCTTTTGGTACCCAAATTGAGTACCCTCTATAAGCATAGCCATTACGTGGGCCAGCATATTTATCATAAACATCACCATAATAAATCATAGTGATTGTTAGGTCCCGTGCGGTCACCACTAGTAGCTTTGCCCTTTGAGGCTTTGCCAACATTAGTGACCTTCTTGCTCTTCTCTTGAGCGGGTTTCTCCTTCTTGTAGTTGTTCTTCTTGTAGGGCTTGGGAACATACCCAAGTCCATACTTTTGATTGTTTGACCTTTGCTTACTCAAAAGGTCATCCAATCCCATCTTATTCTTGGGGGTGGTGAACTTGGCTAGTTCCTTTTTCAACCTAGCATTTTCCTCAAGAATAGATGCTTGCTCACAAGCCGAGTCAGTTGGATGAAATTTGAGACCATATTTGGTCACCAAGGATTCAAGATATGTATTGGTCTCAACATACAAAGATAATTCCTCTTTCAAATGAACATGTTCCTCAACAAGTTTAGCATGCTCACAAGTAAATGAGGTGGAGGGACTAGTAACTTTTTCAACAATAATGGGATCATTCATTGATCCAAGAGCCTTCTTGTAGGTTTCTTGGAGTAGGTCATGGTTCTCTCCAAGTTTTTTGATCTCATCCTTAACAAGCTTGTTAGCTTTTTCAAGATGGTCAAGATCCCTAGTGAGAGAAGCATGAGCAACTTCAAGCTCCTTCTTTGAAGCATCGAGTTCTTGGGCCAATAATTGAGCCCTTTCAATAGTTTCAAGGTCCTTAACTTTATCTAGTTCAAAAGTTTCAATTTGTTGCTTAAGGCCTTGAGATATGCACCTTTCGGTTTTTATCTCTTGTCTTAGGAGATTGAATCTCTGTTCTTTATCATTCAAATGATATTATAATTCCTCAATAAACTCGTCCCTTTCTTTGAGGGAGTCCATCAAGAAATCAAACTTGACAAGAGCCTCACCACGAAGGGTGCATCGAACTTTGTAAAGTTCCTTAAGCATGGCTACCTCTTTTTGATTTTCAGTTTCATCATCAAGAACACTAGATAGAGAATGTCGTGGTTCCATTACCTTTGTTTCTCTTGCCATTAGACAAGAGCTGACGATCATAGATGAGGGATATTCATCAGAGTCATCATCATGACTTGTTCTTGCCATGAAGGAAGAACCAATGTCATTCTCCATGGAGTAATCCTTGGAGTAGTCATATGTGAAGAGTGACCCGGGTTTGGAGAAAGCCAAACCAGCCAATCCGACCTCCTTCTCCTCATCTTCTTCCTCTTCATCGGAAGTGTACTCAGCCCCAATAAAGGCTCTTCCCTTGTTCTTCTCGTATCGTTCATTGATTGGGTTTGGCTTCAATCTTGGCTTGACCCCTTTGACAAACTTCGGCTTGTCTACCCTTTTCTCATAAGGGCACTCATTTGCAAAGTGACTATCTTCATCACAGTTGTAGCACGTTCTCTTCTTCTTCTTCTTCTCATTGAAGGATATTCGAAAATTCTTCTTGTACTTCTTGGCAAAGAAGGCGAAGTCTATTGCGATGTCACTAGTTGAAGTCATCTCTTCATCTTCTTCGATTTCATAGACTTCTTCTCTTTCTTGGTCAGCTCTAGCCTTCAAAGCAAGGTTGTGTGAGGATCCATCGACACTGTTCATCACCATGAGCCTTTCTCTTGTCTTGGCCATGTTATCATTGGCTGCCACATAGGTGACTAGATCATCTGCGTTCAGATCAGCTTGTTTGGTAAGGACTTGCAAGTTGAGTGCAAGGTTGGTGTCCTTTTGTTCGACAGCAATCATGGCAATGACCTTGGACTTTATGAATTCTTCATTCATTTCAAAACCATCATTGTACTTTTCACATCCAAGGCCCTTGACCTTTACTCTAAGGGAACCGAGCCTTCCATAGGCATCGGCCACAGATTCTCCTTCTTTAATCATGAACATAGTTGCCTCTGTTTTTGCTGACTCATAGAGAGCTGCTTGGATCAGATTGGTTCCCTCTTGGAGTACTACAATCCGATCCCAAAGCTCTTTAGCGGAGTCAATGTCATTGACTTGATCAAGGAGCTTGCGGTTGATGCCACTTCTAATCTTGTCACATGCAGAGGCATTGAGCTGGCGGTTGTAGAACTGAGTGGAGGTTAGCGTAATGGGATCTTGTGGCTTCCGGTAACCATTCACGATGATCTCCCACAACTCCACACTGCAGCTGTGAATATGAGACTCCATAGAGGATTTCCAAAAATAAAAGTGAGTTCCGTCAAAATGGGGAACATTCCCACTATGGTTTATATGAGGCGTGGGTGAAGTGTTTTTGGGATAGTTGATGGCGTGTAACTCACACGTTCGTTGGGAACCCCAAGAGGAAGGTATGATGCGCACAGCAGCAAGTTTTCCCTCAGAAAGAAACCAAGGTTTATCGAACCAGGAGGAGCCAAGAAGCACGTTGAAGGTTGATGGCGGCGGGATGTAGTGCGGCGCAACACCAGGGATTCCGGCGCCAACGTGGAACCTGCACAACACAACCAAAGTACTTTGCCCCAACGAAACAGTGAGGTTGTCAATCTCACCGGCTTGCTGTAACAAAGGATTAACCGTATTGTGTGGAAGATGATTGTTTGCAGAAAACAGTAGAACAAGTATTGCAGTAGATTGTATTTCAGTAAAGAGAATTGGACCGGGGTCCACAGTTCACTAGAGGTGTCTCTCCCATAAGACAAACAGCATGTTGGGTGAACAAATTACAGTTGGGCAATTGACAAATAAAGAGAGCATGACCATGCACATACATATCATGATGAGTATAGTGAGATTTAATTGGGCATTACGACAAAGTACATAGACCGCCATCCAACTGCATCTATGCCTAAAAAGTCCACCTTCAGGTTATCATCCGAACCCCCTCCAGTATTAAGTTGCAAAGCAACAGACAATTGCATTAAGTATGGTGCGTAATGTAATCAACAACTACATCCTTAGACATAGCATCAATGTTTTATCCCTAGTGGCAACAGCACAACACAACCTTAGAACTTTCTGTCACTGTCCCAGGTGTCAATGCAGGCATGAACCCACTATCGAGCATAAGTACTCCCTCTTGGAGTTACAAGCATCTACTTGGCCAGAGCATCTACTAGTAACGGAAAGCATGCAAGATCATAAACAACACGTAGATATAACTTTGATAATCAACATAACAAGTATTCTCTATTCATCGGATCCCAACAAACGCAACATATAGAATTACAGATAGATGATCTTGATCATGTTAGGCAGCTCACAAGATCCGACAATGATAGCACAATGGGGAGAAGACAACCATCTAGCTACTGCTATGGACCCATAGTCCAGGGGTAGACTACTCACACATCACACCGGAGGCGACCATGGCGGCGTAGAGTCCTCCGGGAGATGATTCCCTCTCCGGCAGGGTGCCGGAGGCGATCTCCTGGATCCCCCGAGATGGGATCGGCGTTGGCGGCGTCTCTGGAAGGTTTTCCGTATCGTGGCTCTCGGTACTGGGGGTTTCGTCACGGAGGCTATTTGTAGGCGGAAGGGCAGGTCAAGAGGCGGCACGGGGGCCCCACACCATAGGGCCGCGCGGCCAAGGGGGGGGCCGCGCCGCCCTAGGGTGTGGCCCCCTCGTGGCCCCTCTTCGTCTCTCCTTCGGACTTCTGGAAGCTTCGTGGAAAAATAGGCCCCTGGGCTTTGATTTCGTCCAATTCCGAGAATATTTCCTTACTAGGATTTCTGAAACCAAAAACAGCAGAAAACAGCAACTGGCACTTCGGCATCTTGTTAATAGGTTAGTTCCAGAAAATGCACGAATATGACATAAAGTGTGAATAAAACATGTAGATAACATCAATAATGTGGCATGGAACATAAGAAATTATCGATACGTCGGAGACGTATCAGCATCCCCAAGCTTAGTTCTGCTCGTCCCGAGCAGGTAAAACGATAACACAGATAATTTCTGGAGTGACATGCCATCATAATCTTGATCATACTATTTGTAAAGCATATGTAGTGAATGCAGCGATCAAAACAATGTATATGACATGAGTAAACAAGTGAATCATAAAGCAAAGACTTTTCATGAATAGCACTTCAAGACAAGCATCAATAAGTCTTGCATAAGAGTTAACTCATAAAGCAATAATTCAAAGTGAAAGCATTGAAGCAACACAAAAGAAGATTAAGTTTCAGCGGTTGCTTTCAACTTGTAACATGTATATCTCATGGATATTCTCAACATAGAGTAATATAACAAGTGCAATAAGCAAGTATGTAGGAATCAATGCACAGTTCACACAAGTGTTTGCTTCTTGAGGTGGAGAGAAATAGGTGAACTGACTCAACATTGAAAGTAAAAGAATTGTCCTCCATAGAGGAAAAGCATCGATTGCTATATTTGTGCTAGAGCTTTGATTTTGAAAACATGAAACAATTTTGTCAACGGTAGTAATAAAGCATATGTATCATGTAAATTATATCTTACAAGTTGCAAGCCTCATGCATAGTGTACTAATAGTGCCCGCACCTTGTCCTAATTAGCTTGGACTACCGGATCATCACAATGCACATGTTTTTACCAAGTGTCACAAAGGGGTACCTCTATGCCGCCTGTACAAAGGTCTAAGGAGAAAGCTCGCATTTGGATTTCTCGCTATTGATTATTCTCAACTTAGACATCCATACCGGGACAACATAGACAACAGATAATGGACTCCTCTTTTATGCATAAGCATGTAACAACAATTAATAATTTTCTCATTTGAGATTGAGGATATATGTCCAAAACTGAAACTTCCACCATGGATCATGGCTTTAGTTAGCGGCCCAATGCTCTTCTCTAACAATATGCATGATTAACCATAAGGTGGTAGATCTCTCTTACTTCAGACAAGACGGACATGCATAGCAACTCACACGAAATTCAACAATGAATAGTTGATGGCGTCCCCAGTGAACATGGTTATCGCACAACAAGCAACTTATTAAGAGATAAAGTGCATAATTACATATTCAATACCACAATAGTTTTTAAGCTATTTGTCCCATGAGCTATATATTGCAAAGGTGAATGATGGAATTTTAAAGGTAGCACTCAAGCAATTTACTTTGGAATGGCGGAAAATACCATGTAGTAGGTAGGTATGGTGGACACAAATGGCATAGTGGTTGGCTCAAGTATTTTGGATGCATGAGAAGTATTCCCTCTCGATACAAGGTTTAGGCTAGCAAGGCTTATTTGAAACAAACACAAGGATGAACCGGTGCAGCAAAACTCACATAAAAGACATATTGAAAACATTATAAGACTCTACACCGTCTTCCTTGTTGTTCAAACTCAATACTAGAAATTATCTAGACCTTAGAGAAACAAAATATGCAAACCAAATTTTAGCATGCTCTATGTATTTCTTCATTAATGGGTGCAAAGCATATGATGCAAGAGCTTAATCATGAGCACAACAATTGCCAAGTATCACATTACCCAAGACATTTATAGCAATTACTACATGTATCATTTTCAAATTCCAACCATATAACAATTTAACGAAGGAGAAACTTCGCCATGAATACTATGAGTAGAAACCAAGGACATACTTGTCCATATGCTACAGTGGAGCGTGTCTCTCTCCCATAAAGTGAATGCTAGGATCCATTTTATTCAAACAAAACAAAAAACAAAAACAAACCGACGCTCCAAGAAAAAGCACATAAGATGTGATGGAATAAAAATATAGTTTCAGGGGAGGAACCTGATAATGTTGTCGATGAAGAAGGGGATGCCTTGGGCATCCCCAAGCTTAGACGCTTGAGTCTTCTTGATATATGCAGGGGTGAACCACCGGGGCATCCCCAAGCTTAGAGCTTTCACTCTCCTTGATCATGTTGCATCATACTCCTCTCTTGATCCTTGAAAACTTCCTCCACACCAAACTCAAAACAACTTATTAGAGGGTTAGTGCACAATATAAATTGATATATTCAGAGGTGACACAATCATTCTTAACACTTCTGGACATTGCATAATGCTACTGGACATTAGTGGATCAAAGAAATTCATCCAACATAGCAAAAGAGGCAATGCGAAATAAAAGGCAGAATCTGTCAAAACAGAACAGTTCGTATTGACGAATTTTAAAATGGCACCAGACTTGCTCAAATGAAAATGCTCAAATTGAATGAAAGTTGCATACATATCTGAGGATCATGCACGTAAATTGGCTTAATTTTCTGAGCTACCTACAGGGAGGTAGACCCAGATTCGTGACAGCAAAGAAATCTGGAACTGCGCAGTAATCCAAATCTAGTACTTACTTTTCTATCAACGGCTTAACTTGGCACAACAAAACACAAAACTAAGATAAGGAGAGGTTGCTACAGTATTAAACAACTTCCAAGACACAAAATAAAAACAAAGTACTGTAGGTAAAAACATGGGTTGTCTCCCATAAGCGCTTTTCTTTAACGCCTTTCAGCTAGGCGCAGAAAGTGTGTATCAAGTATTATCAAGAGACGAAGTGTCAACATCATAATTTGTTCTCATAATAGAATCAAAAGGTAACTTCATTCTCTTTCTAGGGAAGTGTTCCATCCCTTTCTTGAGAGGAAATTGATATTTTATATTACCTTCCTTCATATCAATGATAGCACCAACAGTTCGAAGAAAAGGTCTTCCCAATATAATGGGACAAGATGCGTTGCATTCAATATCCAAGACAACAAAATCAACGGGAACAAGGTTATTGTTAATGGTAATGCGAACATTATCAACTTTACCCAAAGGTTTCTTTGTAGAATGATCAGCAAGATTAACATCCAAATAACAATTTTTCAGCGGTGGCAAGTCAAGCATATTATAAATTTTCTTAGGCATAACAGAAATACTTGCACCAAGATCACATAAAGCATTACAATCAAAATCTTTAATCTTCATCTTAATGATGGGCTCCCAACCATCCTCTAGCTTTTTAGGAATAGAGGCTTTACGCTCTAGTTTCTCTTCTCTAGCTTTTATGAGAGCATTTGTAATATGATGTGTGAAAGCCAAATTTATAGCACTAGCATTAGGACTTTTAGCAAGTTTTTGCAAGAACTTTATAACTTCAGAGATGTGGCAATCATCAAAATTCAAACCATTATAATCTAAAGCAATGGGATCATCATCCCCAATGTTGGAAAAAATTTCAGCAGCTTTATCACAGGCAGTTTCAGCAGTTTTAGCAGTTTCAGGCAGTTTTTCGCGCTTTGCATTAGAAGTGGAAACATTGCTAACACCAATTCTTTTATTAGTATTAGTAGGAGGTGCAGCAACATGTGTAGCATTAGCATTACTAGTGGTGGTAATAGTCCAAACTTTAGCTACATTCTTCTCTATCCCACCTAGCACGCAGTTCAGCCATTAATCTTATATTCTCATTAATTCTAACTTGGATGGCATTTGCTGTAGTAGTAATTTTATCATCTAAATCCTCAGGTTTAGCAGCCATTTTATTAATTAAAGAAGATTGTGATGCAGACATATATGAGATTCGGGTTTCAGCATTAGCAAGTTTAGTTTGCAACCCCGAGATCTCCCTATTCAAATTTTCAAGTTGATTCCCTATATTCTTCAACAAGGTAGATTGCTCATTCATAGTTTTAGTAAACAATTTATTTTGCTCATATTGTGATTGCATAAAGCTCTTAGTGGATCTTTCAATTTCTAGCATCTTTTCTTCATTAGATGAAGCATATCTACCATAAGAATTACCATTAGCAGGGTATGGCCTAGAATCATTGTGATTGTTATTTTTAATGAAATTCACATCAACATATTCTTTTTGAGCAACTAATGACGCTAACGGAACATTATTAGAATTAACATTAGGCCTACCATTCACAAGCATAGACATAATAGCATCAATCTTATCACTCAAGGAAGAGGTTTCTTCGACAGAATTTACCTTCTTACCTTGTGGAGCTCTTTCCGTATGCCATTCAGAGTAGTTGATCATCATATTATCAAGAAGCTTTGTTGCTTCACCAAGAGTGATGGACATAAAGGTACCTCCAGCAGCTGAATCCAATAAATTCCGTGAAGAAAAATTTAGTCCTGCAAAGAAGGTTTGGATGATCATCCAAGTAGTCAGTCCATGGGTTGGGCAATTTTTAACCAGAGATTTCATTCTTTCCCAAGCTTGAGCAACATGTTCAGTATCTAATTGTTTAAAATTCATTATGCTACTCCTCAAAGATATAATTTTAGCAGGGGGATAATATCTACCAATAAAAGCATCCTTGCATTTAGTCCATGAATCAATACTATTCTTAGGCAGAGATAGCAACCAATCTTTAGCTCTTCCTCTTAATGAGAAAGGGAACAATTTTAGTTTAATAATATCACCATCTACATCTTTATATTTTTGCATTTCACATAGTTCAACAAAATTATTAAGATGGGCAGCAAGCATCATCAGAACTAACACTGAGAAAATTGCTCTCGCATAACAAGATCCAAGAAAGCAGGTTTAATTTCAAAGAATTCTGCTGTAGTAGCAGGTGGAGCAATAGGTGTGCATAAGAAATCATTATTATTTGTGGTTGTGAAGTCACACAACTTAGTATTTTCAGCGTTGGCCATTTTAGCAACAGTAAATAAAGCAAACTAGATAAAGTAAATGCAAGTAAACTAATTTTTTTGTGTTTTTGATATAGCAAACAAGATAGCAAATAAAGTAAAACTAGCAACTAATTTTTTGTATTTTGATTTAGTGCAGCAAACAAAGTAGTAAATAAAACTAAGCAAGACAAAAACAAAGTAAAGAGATTGAGAAGTGGAGACTCCTTGCAGCGTGTCTTGATCTCCCCGGCAACGGCGCCAGAAAATATGCTTGATGGCGTGTAACTCACACGTTCATTGGGAACCCCAAGAGGAAGGTATGATGCGCACAGCAGCAAGTTTTCCCTCAGAAAGAAACCAAGGTTTATCGAACCAGGAGGAGCCAAGAAGCACGTTGAAGGTTGATGGCGGCGGGATGTAGTGCGGCGCAACACCAGGGATTCCGGCGCCAACGTGGAACCTGCACAACACAACCAAAGTACTTTGCCCCAACGAAACAGTGAGGTTGTCAATCTCACCGGCTTGCTGTAACAAAGGATTAACCGTATTGTGTGGAAGATGATTGTTTGCAGAAAACAGTAGAACAAGTATTGCAGTAGATTGTATTTCAGGATCGAGAATTGGACCGGGGTCCACAGTTCACTAGAGGTGTCTCTCCCATAAGACAAACAGCATGTTGGGTGAACAAATTACAGTTGGGCAATTGACAAATAAAGAGAGCATGACCATGCACATACAAATCATGATGAGTATAGTGAGATTTAATTGGGCATTACGACAAAGTACATAGACCGCCATCCAACTGCATCTATGCCTAAAAAGTCCACCTTCAGGTTATCATCCGAACCCCTTCTGGTATTAAGTTGCAAAGCAACAGACAATTGCATTAAGTATGGTGCGTAATGTAATCAACAACTACATCCTTAGACATAGCATCAATGTTTTATCCCTAGTGGCAACAGCACAACACAACCTTAGAACTTTCTCACATCGTCCTGTGTGTCAATGCAGGCATGAACCCACTATCGAGCATAAGTACTCCCTCTTGGAGTTACAAGCATCTACTTGGCCCGAGCATCTACTAGTAACGGAAAGCATGCAAGATCATAAACAACACGTAGATATAACTTTGATAATCAACATAACAAGTATTCTCTATTCATCGGATCCCAACAAACGCAACATATAGAATTACAGATAGATGATCTTGATCATGTTAGGCAGCTCACAAGATCCGACAATGATAGCACAATGGGGAGAAGACAACCATCTAGCTACTGCTATGGACCCATAGTCCAGGGGTAGACTACTCACACATCACACCGGAGGCGACCATGGCGGCGTAGAGTCCTCCGGGAGATGATTCCCCTCTCCGGCAGGGTGCCGGAGGCGATCTCCTGGATCCCCCGAGATGGGATCGGCGTTGGCGGCGTCTCTGGAAGGTTTTCCGTATCGTGGCTCTCGGTACTGGGGGTTTCGTCACAGAGGCTATTTGTAGGCGGAAGGGCAGGTCAAGAGGCGGCACGGGGGCCCCACACCATAGGGCCGCGCGGCCAAGGGTGGGGCCGCGCCGCCCTAGGGTGTGGCCCCCTCGTGGCCCCTCTTCGTCTCTCCTTCGGACTTCTGGAAGCTTCGTGGAAAAATAGGCCCCTGGGCTTTGATTTCGTCCAATTCCGAGAATATTTCCTTACTAGGATTTCTGAAACCAAAAACAGCAGAAAATAGCAACTGGCACTTCGGCATCTTGTTAATAGGTTAGTTCCAGAAAATGCACGAATATGACATAAAGTGTGCATAAAACATGTAGATAACATCAATAATGTGGCATGGAACATAAGAAATTATCGATACGTCGGAGGCGTATCAATAGTCATGATTGACTTCATGGAAACCTTCCGGAGGAACCGAAGTCCCACTAGCAGTCCCACTAGTCAAGTTCTTAAGCATGGCACTCATTTGTGCCATTTGGCTTTGTACTTAATCCTCCTTTTTTTTCTCAACCTCATATGCTAAGAATCTGGATTTCATCTCCTTAACCGAAAGGTTAGAATCTTCATCCAGACCCTCGAATAGTTTATCCATATCACTCTTAAGGCTGTGAAGCCCTTAAAAGGAGTCCAGGCTCTGATACCAACTGAATGTTCAGAGAAGTTAAACCTAGAGGGGGTGAATAGGTTTCTACAAATTTTAATTCTTTCTTTGCAATATTAGGCTTTGCGGAATATAAAGGTGAGCCTAATGCAAACTAGGTGAGGCACCCTATATGATGATACAAGTAACACAAGCACGAAGGCTCTCACAGGTAGTTATATCACAAGTAAGGAGTTCGGTTAGAGATAACCGATAGCACTCGGAGACGAAGGTTTATTCCCGTGTTACCTTCCTTTGCAAGAAGGTACGTCACGTTTGGAGGGGTGGAGGTCCCACGAAGGATTCCCCAACGCCACGAAGGCTCACCCTATTCTCCGGAGCCTATCCCACGAAGGAATAGCTCACTAACTTGTGGTAGACTTTGAGGTAGCCTCCAAACCTTCACAATCTTGTCAGGAGCAAATCCACAGTCCGGATGCTTCCAGACCTATTTTGCCCACCTAGGGTTTCCAAAGAACCCTAGAGAGCAAGTATCTTGATGAATACAAGGGGGAACAAGATTTGGCTCGGTAGAACGGTAGATCAGGGCCTCCTCCATCTTTTGTCTGCAGGGATTTGAGTTTGGGTGGAGGAGGAGAGAGATCTGAGGCTTTTGGTGTTTCTATCAATGGAGTGTGAGAGAGAGAGCTCAAGAACAGCTTGTAGTGTAGTGTGTAACTGTTCAGAGGTAGGAGAAGGGATATTTATAGTGTCACTTGAAATCTGGCCGTTGCAGCTTGTCCACCTCAGCATTTCTTCGAGGAACCCGGTCAACCGGGCCTGGGGCCGGGCCACCCGGTGCAGGGGCCGGTCCAACCGGGCCACATATCGGATCGTCCAGTCCAGACCGGAAGTGGCGCCGAACCGTGACCGAGGCCGAACTTGTCGCGCAGTACATGGCCCTCGGTTGCCACCAGAGCTGAGGCCGGTCCGCGCCGGGATAGCCGGTCCACAGCCTGGTCCGACCGGGAGTGGGACCGGACGATGCCGGTCCAAACCGAGCGGTCAGTCGGGCAGGCATCGGGCGAAGGGAAAAGTCCCCTGGACTGTACCCGGTTTGCACCGGTCCAGGAGCCGATCGGCGCCGGACTAGCCGGTGCCACGGCCGGTCTGACCGGGCATGTGACCGACCATGTGCTAAGTAGAACTTCTTCATTTTTTTGTCGAAGTGGGGGTCTCCCTTTACCTTCTTGTTCCATTGATACACCATTATGCCTATTTAGTAATACATGGGAATAATCTCATTAACATGTATTAGACCAAATACTCTAGCAACGGTGTCATTGTTACCAAAATAATGGATAAAGGTAAAATACCCTTACAGAAAACAACCCTAGGGAAACGCAAGGCTTGTGTTGGAGAGAAGGAAAAGGAGAGCCCCATTTTCAAGGCGTAGAACACTGCCTTTAACAACATAGTTTCAAAGGTGGATGATGGAAGTTCTAGCAGCAAGGATGACTCTGTCCCAACTATGAAGGAATTTTTAGCGATGGCTCGAGAGTGTGGAGTCAGTGAAGGCACTGATCTCATGTTTACAACTGCCAAACTTGCCGTGAAAAGGGAGCATAGAGAGTTGTTCGCAGCCTTTGAAACACCTGGATGACGGTTTGATTATCTGGAGAGGACACATAATGAGTTAAACAAGTAGATGTGTATTGTAATATGTGCGCTATTTATTTCGTATTTGGAATTCTACAACTTATGGACCATTTTGTGTGCTATTTATTTGGAATATCTTCTAGACTATTTTGATCATTCTATAACTTTTGCGGCATTATGTGTCTGTTCTATTTGGAACATCTTGTAGACTATCCATGAGTGTTGTTAGCAGCATTTGGTGTATACTACTCCGGTATGTATGAGGTTTTGACTTGTCTAGTTTGAATTTTGTAGATGGATGGAGATGATAATACACATGATGAAGAAATTAAAAGGATAATGCATCTTCTTGGAGTGGCGCATTATTTGGCTGTGTTGGGCGAACATCGTTGTAACCTGCCGCGTTGTTTGGGCGAACATCGTTGGCGCCGTTTCCGACGAACACCACCGTGTCCCCTGAGTGATATAGCAGTGGAACTCTGGCTCGCACTTCCTAGCTCGATAAGATAATGGAGGCAGAGGCGGTGGCGTCAATGGCGGCCGAGTGAAAGTGGTGGGGCAAGCTTGTCGATCGCATCATGAGGCCTAACCTCCTCGTTGTCCTGATAGGCCTCACCCGATCCTGGCGATCATGCGACGACTCGACGCTCGCACTACAAGAAAAGTTCTGATAGACAACGTCTCAAAATCGTCCGCTAAGGGGTATTTTTCGTCGCCTATGGGCCTAACCCGACGATATGGGTTCTGTTGTCGAAACTGCGTCAGGCAAAGTCCTACCACATATTTTTCGGTCCGTCGCGCTTGGGTGCCCTTCCGCCACGGAAAATCGGACCGTTGCAGAAGTATTTCCGGGAGCCCGTTGACTGCTGACGTCATGCAAACTGACACGTGGCAGACGCCGTTAACTGGCAGTTAACGGCGTTAACCGCTGAAACACCGTGGTAGATGGTAGGCCCACACGAGGCCTGCCACGTCTTAAGTGGGCCGGCCCATTAAGTTTGCGGGCCGGGCCAGCTGACTTAGTTTGACCGGTCAACTATATAGCTGGGCTGGTCCATTAGTTACGTGGGCCGGGCCTAACCTCTAAGGTTGACTGGTCAAAACATTAATGGGCCGGCCCACTAAGCATGTGGGCCGGGCCGAATGCACTCGTTTGACCGGTCAACAGGCAAAAGGGCCGGCCCACAAAACATGTGGGACCCACTTTCATGTTATCGGGCCGGCCCATTTACCAAGCGGGGTCCACCTTAAAGCAAGTGGGCCGGCCCAAGAAGTTATTGGGCCGGCCCAATTAGCACGTGGGTCCCACTTTCCTGCTAATCGGGCCGGCCCATTTAGTGCGTGGGGTCCACATTAGATCAAGTGGGCCGGCCCACCAAGCCAGTGGGCCGGGCCAAAAGCACAGGTGGGTCCCACTTTCCTGTTAAAGGGCCGGCCCATTTAGTATGTGGGGTCCACCATATAGCAAGTGGGCCGGCCCAACAAGATAGTGGGCCGGGCCAAAAACACAGGTGGGTCCCACTTTCCAGTTAAAAGGCCGGCCCATTTAGTATGTGGGGTCCACCATATAGCAAGTGGGCCGGCCCAACACGCTAGTGGGCCGGGCCAAAAACACAGGTGGGTCCCACTTTCCAGTTAAAGGGCCGGCCCATTTAGTATGTGGGGTCCACCATATAGCAAGTGGGCCGGCCCAACACGCTGGTGGGCCGGGCCAAAAACGCAGGTGGGTCCCACTTTCCTCTTAAAGGGCCGGCCCATTTAGTATGTGGGGTCCGTCATGTAGCAAGTGGGCCGGCCCAACAAGACAGTGGTCCGGGCCAAAAGCACAGGTGGGTCCCACTTTCCTGTTAACGGGCCGGCCCAGTAAGTAAGTTAGCCGGCCCAAAATGAAAGTGGGTCCCACACTACTGTTAATGGGCCGGCCCAATCTGTTATAGGGCCCTGGTTGTTTGACTAGTCAACTTGCATTAAATTACATGAGCCTAAAATCTGATATCAATGATACACACAATTACATACACAAATAAAATAACTAGGAAAATTACAAGGCAATTAATGTGTCCAAATAAAAAAAATTACATAGAATCATTGAGGACTTCTATTAGCATCATCAATAACATGTTGACATTTGGCAATCGCCTTGATTGAATCTTGTGTACTCTTGGTCAACATATCAGCTACAGACCTTAAAGCAGCAATACCATGTCTTTTATAAAGTACAGCCTTGAGATGTTCACTGTTTGATGAAAAGAATGGTCTAGGTTGACGGCTATGAGAGGATGCATCAGAACACAGATCAGAACTTTTTGTGGGCCTCTCTTCTAATGAAGATTGCTTCATCAGAACTGCATTCTGATAATAATGCAAAAAGAGTTAAACGATGAACTATGCAAACATGTATTAAGCATTGTCGATATGAGATAGTCACAAGTACTAAGCGCAGACTTACATTATATCGTTGCATAGGCTCACGCTGGAACCTTTTTTGCGCTCTAACTTCTACTAAGGACTTCTTCATTACAACTTCATTCTAGTAATATTGCAAACATAGTTACAACAGTGAACTATTCAAACATTTATTATGCAATGTAGATATAAGATAATAACAAGTTGCATAAATAAGACAATGTATGGAACTTGTACTAAGCAGACTTACATCATAATGTTGCAAAGGGTCGCTTTGGCGACTATCTTCTAATGATGACTGCTTCACTAAAACTGCATTCTGGTAATATTGCAAAAATAGTTACAACAATTAACTATTCAAACATGTATGACGCAATGTAGAGATCAGATAACAGCATGTAGCAGAACATACTGGCTTGCTGCAGGTCCTTCTCTTGCGTGCACTAGTCGTGGTCGACATGCCTGTCATTTTAGGTTCAGCCATCAAGTGAAATGCTAATCCTCCTGCTCCATTGTCCTTAATCTGTGTTTAGATATCACATTTAAGACCAAGTCAGCTGGTTTCAAATAACAAAAAACTTGAGCTGCCAAATGAATAAGCCAATATTTACCAGATATCAGATTAAAACCAACTAGATGTTGCTTTGCATGAGATACAAATTTCAGACATTCAGATTTAGAGTAGGGTAATGCCAAGGTTTTCCACATAAAGTAAACTGGCATTAAGAATGACCAAATGTAAGGTTCAAATCACCTTCGCAGTTGCTCCAAGACAAGCATATCAAATAGGCAGAAACATAGTAAAGCATGGATGGCATTGCTATGGTAGGGTTCCAAGTGTTTATCTCTTGCATAAGGAACAATGCATATAGGTTATAGATAATAACGGAAGTAAACTGCCTAAGTTACCAACCAAGAACTCAGATTCCAACCTTCCCTAGCGTCCCCGCTGTTAATGTTGGATATTCTAATAAGTGGTTCGCATGATTAATCCCTAGGAAAAATAACATTGACAAGTTAGTCTACGATAATACAAAGACCAGACATGCACGCAGCAATAACTATACAAGCTGTGCGACAGGAGCATTCATGGAAAAAATAGCTATAAGCTAAAGACGAGGTATAAGAGCAAGCAGATTGGAAATGCACATAGCATGATTATAAAAGCAGTAAAAGAATAGCAGACACGAGAAAACAGCTAGCGGCTAGCGGTGAGCTAATGACGTGGTATAAGAACAACCAGATTGGAAATGCCCATAGCATGACTATAAAAGGAATAGCATGCAGTACAAAAACAGTTGGCAGCAAATGAATGGGTCCCCTATAAATATGTGGATGCACACAGTGTCGATAGAATGAACAGGATGGTAGCGACCGGATAATGCTTTGGTACTGTACAATATTTAAACGAACTTCATGCGAAGTAACACATCAAGAAATTTAATGGCATATGAGATCTGCAAATAACTACACAAAACATGGCTAAAGAAACACCGCGATCTAACGGGCCAGCGTACTAACCAAGCTGCGGCGGGGTGGACGGGGGCGGCAACTTGCATTCCAGCGGCGGCGAACGCGGGAGACGATGAGTCGACCCTGTTTCAGTAGAAGCGGGCGTTAGTGAAGCAGATCTGGTTGGCTGGCAAGGGATTCGGTGAAGTTGATACAGCCGCTGCGCCGAGGTAGTCGGTGGAATAGATCGGCTTCTGTGGAGGGGGGGGGGGCGGTGAAGTAGACACGGTTCCATTGGAGAGGATCCGGTGCGTCGATAGGAAATACGTTGATTGCTACGCTGTGGATGAGGTCGGCGGTGAAGCAGATCCATCGGTGGCGAGGTCGGCGGTGAAGCAGATCCGTCGGTGGCGAGGTCGGCGGTGAAGCAGATCCGTCGGTGGCGAGGTCGGTGGTGAAGCAGATCTGTCGGTGGCGAGGTCGGCGGTGAAGCAGATCCGTCGGTGGCGAGGGCGGCGGGGGAGCGGATCAGGTGGGTGGACAACCAACACGATCAAGGCTACGCTGTGGAGGAGTATGCCGGCGGCGAAGCAGATCTAGTACTGTAGAGAGTCAGAGCTTTGGCGTGTGAGAGTATTTTTGAGCTAATGGGGCGAATGGTTGGTGGGTGGGTGTGGGCCTGTGGGGAGGGTTCGGGATCTAGGAAAGATATTTCATTGTTACCGAATGAGCCCTCCATGGTCGGTGGGTTGTAACTTCTGGACCAGGGTTAAAAGGGTAAAACTGGTCACGGGATTTTCGAATGGATGCGGCGGGATGATTTGGCGCGCGGCCGAAATTTTCAGTTTCAAGCTACGAGCAGAACGACAAAAATAATGTTCTTCCCCAGGGAGCTCTCATTTCTTCCTCTTCTCTTTCTCTCTCGAGTCTCTCCCACTCCCCTGGCTCCTCTCCCCCTTCTCTCGGCAGCCCTCGCGACCGGAGACGAGGCCGACTTCTCTCTGTATATCGTACACCCTCCGAACTAAATTAATTGATTCAACTTTCCTTAGACGTGTATGTATCTCGAGTAAAAACATGTGTGGATACATCCATATTTAGATAAGCAAAGTTGAGTCAGTTAATTTGGATCCGAGGGAGTTCATGTTGTTGTAAGCTTAGATCCAGTGTTTCCCATGAGCAGAATGGCGCAATGGAGTCGGGGATCTCGTCATTGGCTTCAGATCTAGCCTACGGTGAATCTGGCGGATCTTGCCGGCCAAACCCCGATCTGGTGCCATCAAGGTGATGGCGCTAATGGTGAGGCTTGCTTTGGTCAGTGCTTCAGATCTGGTCAATGGGGAAGTCAAGCTGCTAACGTTCACAAGCTCGGGGCATACGACGGCGTCATCCGTCTTGCCCGTGAACATCTTGGCCTTTCAGCGGCCCTTCTCAGAGCCAATGTGCCGTTGCTGAGGCCCTTCTTCTCCTTCGTCCTGGCGACTACCGGCGACACCGTCCCAAGTGGTGCGTCCCCGGCGACGGAGTTGCTGGAAAGGATGCGGAGCAGAGATCTGATGTGCGGTCCAGAAGGACTCGATTGATTTTCTTCTATATGTTTTGGGGTCCTTTTTGTAAAGTTGCAGGTCCTATTAGTTATTGTCTAGTTCTCTTGGACCTCTATGTAATTTTTTGGACTAGTTTCCATTTGCACCGATAAACTTGAATTTTGACAAGTTCACGGGAAAAAAATTCCTTTGCACATATGGCCTATCATGTATGAACATTCTTGAGTTTTAAACTATATGTAATGGCCAGCACTTGCGCAAGGGGCTCGTCTAGTGCGCACTAGTTTCCATTAGCACCGATAAATTTGAATCTTGACAAGTTCTTGGAAGAAAAAATTGATTCACATATAGCCTATCATGTATGAACATTATTTGGATTCAAACTATACATAGATGGCCAACACGTGTAAGAGGGGGTCCTCTAATGTGCACTAGTTTCCATTAGCACTGATAAATTTGAATCTTTACAAGTTCTCGAAAAACAATTGCTTCACACATATGCCCTATCATGTATGAACATTATTGGGATTCATATTATATATAGATGGCCAACACTTGTGCAAGGGGTCCTCTAATTCTTGGGGATTTCAATCTATCTATCTCTCTCGATCTATCGTTGGTGGCCAGAACAACACACATATGCATGCACTTTATGCGCAAAGGCGCGGGTGCCTCTAATAATTCATGTGTGTGCCTATATTTCAACATATTCTTGGGGATTTCAATCTCTATCTCTCGATCTATATATCGTTGGTGGACAAGAAACGCACTTATATATATACGCATGCACTTTATGCGCAAAGGCGCGGGTGCCTCTAATAATGTGTGTGTGCACTCGATCGATGATCCCTAAACCTTAAACCCTAAAACCCTAATCCCTAATTATACACTAAACACCCTAAACACTAAACCCTAGACCCTAAACCCTAAACACTACTCCATATACCCTAAACCCTAAACACTAGACCCTAAACCCTAAACCCCAACCCTTGACCTTGAACCCTAAACCCTAAACCATAAACCCTAAATATATTTCAATCTCTCTCTAGATCTATATATCTTTGGTGGCCAAGAAACTTACTTATATATATATATACGCATGCACTTTATGCGCAAAGGCATGGGTGCCTCTAATAATTAATGTGTGTGTGCACTCGATCGATGATCCCTAAACCTTAAACCCTAAAACCCTAATCCCTAATTATACCCTAACCGTACACCCTAAACACCCTAAACACTAAACCCTAAACCCTAGACCTTAAACCCTAAACCCTAAACACTAAACCCTAAACCCTAACCCTAGACCCTAAACCCTAAACACGTACTAAACCCTAAACCCTAGACCCTAAACCCTAATTAACCCTAACCCTAACCCTAAAACCCTAGCTAGCTAACCCTAAAACCTAAACCCTAATTAAACCCTACATATATATATAGGCCAACGACACTTAATTGCGCATCAAGCAGGCGACCAAATAATTAGCGCTGCTAAATTAATTAACTTGAATCTTGACAAGTTCTCTCGAATGAAAACACATTTGATTAAGTTGCCTCATAATATATATACAATTAGTGTGCATGCGCGCATGGCATACCATGGACATATCATTCGTGCATATATATATCTCAATATATATCTGAACATATTCTTGGGGATATATATATATATTTCAATCGCTCTCTCGATCTATATATATCGTTGGTGGCCAAGAAACACACTTATTATATATATACGCATGCACTTTATGCGCAAAGGCGCGGGTGCCTCTAATAATGTGTCTGTGCACTAGCTCGATCGATGATCCCTAAACCTTAAACCCTAAAACCCTAATCCATGATCCCTAATTATACCTTAAACGTACACCCTAAACACCCTAAACACTAAACCCTAGACCCTAAACCCTAAACCCTAAACTCCATATACCCTAAACCCTAAACACTAGACCCTAAACCCTAAACCCCAACCCTTGACCCTAAACCCTAAACCCTAAACCATAAACCCTAAATATATTTCAATCTCTCTCTAGATCTATATATCTTTGGTGGCCAAGAAACTTACTTATATATATATACGCATGCACTTTATGCGCAAAGGCGTGGGTGCCTCTAATAATTAATGTGTGTGTGCACTCGATCGATGATCCCTAAACCTTAAACCCTAAAACCCTAATCCCTAATTATACCCTAACCGTACACCCTAAACACCCTAAACACTAAACCCTAAACCCTAGACCTTAAACCCTAAACCCTAAACACTAAACCCTAAACCCTAACCCTAGACCCTAAACCCTAAACACGTACTAAACCCTAAACCCTAAACCCTAGACCCTAAACCCTAATTAACCCTAACCCTAACCCTAAAACCCTAGCTAGCTAACCCTAAAACCTAAACCCTAATTAAACACTACATATATATATAGGCCAACGACACTTAATTGTGCATCAAGCAGGCGACCAACTAATTAGCGCTGCTAAATTAATTAACTTGAATCTTGACAAGTTCTCTCGAATGAAAACACATTTGATTAAGTTGCCTCATAATATATATACAATTAGTGTGCATGCGCGCATGGCATACCATGGACATATCATTCGTGCATATATATATCTCAATATATATCTGAACATATTCTTGGGGATATATATATATATTTCAATCTCTCTCTCGATCTATATATATCGTTGGTGGCCAAGAAACACACTTATTATATATATACGCATGAACTTTATGCGCAAAGGCGCGGGTGCCTCTAATAATATGTCTGTGCACTAGCTCGATGGATGATCCCTAAACCTTAAACCCTAAAACCCTAATCCATGATCCCTAATTATACCTTAAACGTACACCCTAACACCCTAAACACTAAACCCTAAACCCTAGACACTAAACCCTAAACCCCAAACCCCAAACCCTAAACCCTAAACCCTAAACCCTAAACCCTAATTAATTTACCTTAACCCTAACCCTACCCCTAAAAATCCTAGCTAGCTAATCCTAAATCCTAAACCCTAATTAAACCCTACATATATATAGGCCAACGACACTAAATTGCGCATCAAGCAGGCGACCAACTAATTAGCGCTGCTAAATTAATTAACTTGAATCTTGACAAGTTCTCTCGAATGAAAACACATTTGATTAAGTTGCCTCATAATATATATACAATTAGTGTGCATGCGCGCATGGCATACCTTGCACATATCATTTGTGCATATATTTCAATATATATCTGAACATATTCTTGGGGATAAATATATATATTTCAATCTTTCTCTCTCGATCTATATATATATCGTTGGTGGCCAAAAAACACACTTATATATACGCATGCACTTTATGCGCAAAGGCGCGGGTGCCTCTAATAATGTGTGTGTGCACTCGATCGATGATCCCTAAACCTTAAACCCTAAAACCCTAATCCCTAATTATACCCTAAATGTACACCCTAAACACCCTAAACACTAAACCCTAAACCCTAGACCCTAAACACTACACCCTAAACCCTAAACCCTAACCCTAGACCCTAAACCCTAATTAAACACTAAACCCCAAACCCCAAACCCTAAACCCTAAACCCTAGACCCTAAACCCTAATTAATTAACCTTAACCCTAACCCTAACCCTAAAACCCTAGCTAGCTAATCCTAAACCCTAAACCCTAATTAAACCCTACATATATATAGGCCAACGACACTTAATTGCGCATCAAGTAGGCGACCAACTAATTAGCGCTGCTAAATTAATTAACTTGAATCTTGACAAGTTCTCTCGAATGAAAACACATTTGATTAAGTTGCCTCATAATATATATACAATTAGTGTGCATGCGCGCATGGCATACCATGGACATATCATTCGTGCATATATATATCTCAATATATATCTGAACATATTCTTGGGGATATATATATATATTTCAATCTCTCTCTCGATCTATATATATCGTTGGTGGCCAAGAAACACACTTATTATATATATACGCATGCACTTTATGCGCAAAGGCGCGGGTGCCTCTAATAATGTGTCTGTGCACTAGCTCGATCGATGATCCCTAAACCTTAAACCCTAAAACCCTAATCCATGATCCCTAATTATACCTTAAACGTACACCCTAAACACCCTAAACACTAAACCCTAAACCCTAGACCCTAAACCCTAAACCCCAAACCCCAAACCCTAAACCCTAAACCCTAAACCCTAAACCCTAATTAATTAACCTTAACCCTAACCCTACCCCTAAAACCCTAGCTAGCTAATCCTAAATCCTAAACCCTAATTAAACCCTACATATATATAGGCCAACGACACTAAATTGCGCATCAAGCAGGCGACCAACTAATTAGCGCTGCTAAATTAATTAACTTGAATCTTGACAAGTTCTCTCGAATGAAAACACATTTGATTAAGTTTCCTCATAATATATATACAATTAGTGTGCATGCGCGCATGGCATACCTTGCACATATCATTTGTGCATATATTTCAATATATATCTGAACATATTCTTGGGGATAAATATATATATTTCAATCTTTCTCTCTCGATCTATATATATATTGTTGGTGGCCAAAAAACACACTTATATATACGCATGCACTTTATGCGCAAAGGCGCGGGTGCCTCTAATAATGTGTGTGTGCACTCGATCGATGATCCCTAAACCTTAAACCCTAAAACCTTAATCCCTAATCCCTAATTATACCCTAAACGTACACCCTAAATTAACACCCTAAACACTAAACCCTAAACCCCTAGACCCTAAACCCTAAACACTACACCCTAAACCCTAAACCCTAAACCCTAACCCTAAACCCCAACCCCAAACCCTGCTAAACCCTAAACCCTAGGCCCTAAACCCTAATTAATTAACCTTAACCCTAACCCTAAAACCCTAGCTAGCTAACCCTAAACCCTAAACCCTAATTAAACCCTACATATATATATATATAGGCCAACGACACTTAATTAATTGCGCCTCAAGCAGGCGACCAACTAATTAGCTAGCGCGCTGATAAATTAATTAACTTGAATCTTGACAAGTTCTCTCGAATGAAAACACATTTGATTAAGTTGCCTCATAATATATATACAATTAGTGTGCATGCGCACATGGCATACGTACCTTGCACATATCATTTGTGCATATATTTCAATATATATCTGAACATATTTCTTTGGGATAAATATATATATTTCAATCTTTCTCTCTCGATCTATATATATATCATTGGTGGCCAAAAAACACACTTATATATATACATGCACTTTATGCGCAAAGGCGCGGGTGCCTCTAATAAAGTGTGTGTGCACTCGATCGATGATCCCTAAACCTTAAACCCTAAAACCCTAATCCCTAATCCCTAATTATACCCTAAACGTACACCCTAAATTAACACCCTAAACACTAAACCCTAAACCCTAAACCCTAAACCCTACACCCTAAACCCTAAACCCTAACCCTAGACCCTAGACCCTAAACCCTAAACACTAAACCCCAAACCCCAAATCCTAAACCCTAAACCCTAAACCCTAGACCCTAAACCCTAATTAATTAACCTTAACCCTAACCCTAACCCTAAAACCCTAGCTAGCTAATCCTAAACCCTAAACCCTAATTAAACCCTACATATATATATATATATATATATAGGCCAACGACACTTAATTGCGCATCAAGCAAGCGACCAACTAATTAGCGCTGATAAATTAATTAACTTGAATCTTGATAAGTTCTCTCAAATGAAAACACATTTGATTAAGTTGCCTCATAATATATATATAATTAGGTTGCATGAGCGCATGGCATACCTTGCACATATCATTCGTGCATATATTTCAATATATATCTGAACATATTCTTGGGGATAAATATATATAGTTCAATCTCTTTCTCTCTCGATCTATATATATCGTTGGTGGCCAAAAAACACACTTATATATACGCATGCACTTTATGCGCAAAGGCGCGGGTGCCTCTCTAATAATGTGTGTGTGCACTCGATCGATGATCCCTAAATCTTAAACCCTAAAACCCTAATCCCTAATCCCTAATTATACCCTAAGCATACACCCCCTAAACACCCTAAACACTAAACCCTAAACCCTAAAGCCCTAAACCCTAAACCCTAAACACTAAACCCTAAACCCTAAACCCTAACCCTAACCCCTAGCTAACCCTAAACCCTAAACCCTACATATATAGGCCAATGACACTTAATTGCGCATCAAGCAGGCGACCAACTAATTAGCGCTGATAAATTAATTAACTTGATTCGTGCATATATTTCAATATATTTTTGAACATATTCTTGGGGATATATATATATTTAAATCTCTCTGTTATCTCGATCTATATATCGTTGGTGGCCAAGAAACACACTTATATATATACGCATGCACTTTATGCGCAAAGGCGCGGGTGCCTCTAATAATGTGTGTGTGCACTCGATCGTTGATCCCTAAACCTTAAACCCTAAAACCCTAATCCCTAATCCCTAATTATACCCTAAACGTACACCCTAAACACCCTAAACACTAGACCCTAAACCCTAGACCATAAACCCTAAATGTACACCCTAAACACCCTAAACACTAAACCCTAAACCCTAGACCCTAAACCCTAGACCGTAAACCCTAACCCTAAAACCCTAGCTAGCTAACCCTAAACCCTAATTAAACCCTACATATATATATATATATATATATAGGCCAACGACACTTAATTGCTCATCAAGTAGGCGACCAATTAACTAATTAGCGCTGATAAATTAATTAACTTGATTTTTGACAAGTTCTCGATCTCCAATGAAAACACATTTGATTAAGTTGTCTCATAATATATATAATTAGTGTGCATGTGCGCATGGCATACCTTGCATATCATTCGTGCATATATTTCAATACATGTTTGAAGATATTCTTGGGGATATATATATTTCAATCTCTCTCTCTCGATCTATATATCGTTGGTGGCCAAGAAACACACTTATATATATATACACATGTACTTTAATTTATTTGCCTCACAATATATATAATAAATATGCATGCATGGCCTAACCATGTATGCTTATATATGTGTTTAATTTGGAGATTTCAATCGCTCTCTCGCCGCTCTCTCGTTGGTGGCCAACAACACACACATGCACTTTGTGCGCAAAGGCATGTGCCTCTAATAATGTGTGCGCAGTCGATCGGTCTAGTTTTGATTAATCATAGCACACAAATATAGAAGTTGTGTTTGAATCCACACAACCCTAATCTAAAACACATAGCCCCTAACATGGCCTAATTAACTGACCCCTTCTCTCTAGCTAATTAGTGGAAATTGCAAAAAATCAAAAGGGGTCCCTCACTAATTATACATATATATCTAGATTGTGATAAACTTTTGCCCCATATTTGGTGGATGGGTGCATCTTGGCATGTAAAACAATTAATGTTTGCAAATGGCGTTGTCAAAATTTATGTACAAATGATTTCTTTCCATCCAAAGTGCATAAAATGGGAGTTTTAATGAAGAAGGTACAAATAAAACAGCTCAACATGCCTCCACAGTCCACACCCCGATTTTCACAGGGAGTAGAGCATATTTAAAGGATAATTCCAGAGTTTTACTATTTTTCAAGCAACTTTGCTAATTTCCACCCACTCACATGACTTTATGTCGATTTAACGAAAATAGGGCGAATTTAAACTACATGGGCGGGATAGTTTGAATTGTGCGCGCGGCAAAGGGAACCGCCTATTCCTCAACCTTGTGCACGGCAAATTACACACGCAACTCCACTAAACACCACCTACCGGGCGGCCCGGCCGCATGACCCCCCACCCACCGCTACACAACATATCCCCGTCCGTGCGAAGAGCTTCCCCTCCCCGTCCCGTCCGTGCGAAGAAGAAGCTTCCCCTCCCCGTCGTTCTTCTCGAGACGCACCGGCGGTCAAGTTGATTCACGGTAGGGTTGCTATCTCTAGCTCAATCATGCATCGGGCAAGACGGCCTAACGATTTATATTTTCTTGATGCTGCTAAAAAAAATCGTCAGTATGCTCGAACTAATTGGCACTTTATAGTTTTCCGCTCGATTTGTCCTCGATCAATTTGTTCATTTGCATGGGCATATAGAGTCAGTTCTGCACTCGATCCGTTAATTTGCTGAAATGCCATGGCAGAGATTTGTACACGATCTGTTTGCTAAAATGTCGATGGGCATTTTTTGTTTTGTACTCGACATGATTGCTGAAATGCATAATCATGTACTAGTATAGTTTTGTACTCGATGGATATACATTTCCTACTTCGCCTTAAATTAATCACCAACCATTGTATCTCATAATTAAACAGATGGACAGAACTTGGATACTGCATGGACACTTATGTTCCCCTTCATATATAAATGGTGTTCAACCCTTTATGGGGTTTATTAGAGCTCATGAAGGTCACGACCTGGACGTGTATTGCCCGCGCTGCACATGTATGAATGGTGAGAAGAGGCCTCACCATGTAGTGGAAGATCATTTACACATTTTTGGGATGGACCGCACATATGTTAGGTGGGTTTATCATGGTGAACCACATAATGATCCTTCAGCGGGAGAAGCAGATCTTGCTCACACTGTATGTGTGCTGGCATATGTAGTTAATTATTTATATTGATGCTGCCGCTGTTTCGATCAATAGTTTGCATTGCTGTGCAAGTTCTGTACTCAAATTTAACTTGTTGCAGATGGATGGACGGGAAGGAGAGAAAAAGCGCTTGCTTCAGGAACCGGGTTTCAGCTCTGGGACATGTGCTGTGCCAGATGAGAAGGTAAATATGTAAAACGGCATTTGTTCAGGTTGCATCCCTTAGATGTTTTTCTAATCTGTTGATGTACTAATTGCAGAAGCATAGAGTTGAAGAGGTCTCTCAGTTTGATGGGAGATTTGAAGATGAATCTCAGTTTGATGCACCTGTGGATGGTACTGATGACGGGCCTTTCATAGACGAAGGTCCTGCACCTGAGATTATCCAGCCTACAGAAGGAGGCCGTGGACCGAGTACACATCTTTGCGTTGAAGTGGATGCACGCCCAAAGATCATCAGTGGCGTCCGGGTAGTCTCAAGACCACCCAGTCCTGATGCACTTGTGGATGGTACTGATGACGAGCCTTTCATAGACGAAGGTCTTGCACCTGAGATTATCTAGCCTACAGAAGGAGGCCGTGGACCGAGTACACATCTTTGCGTTGAAGCGGATGCACGCCCGGAGATCATCAGGGGCGTCCCGGTAGTCTCAGGACCACCTAGCCCTAATGCAAAATGTTGAGCTACTTTATGATTCGTACTCTTATGTTCTGGTGCTGTAGTATATACTATCTTTGTTATGATTTGTACGCCTTTGGCGCTAGAACTATAATTAAGCATTCAGTGGATGATCGCGTTGCAAAATTTGACACCCACACAATCAGTTCATCGTATGAGTAGTAGCACAATTACTTCTACAGCCAGTCCTGCCAGCGCATTAATTGGTAGCATGAAACACTTTCAGGCACTCCCCTCTGATTCATATTAATTGACTCAATTTTGTCTAGATATGGATGTATCTAGATGCATTTATTAACTAGACTAACAAACTTGAGTCAGTTAATATGAATCGGTGTAAACCGCCCAAGTCCTCCAGCAGCTAGTTTATTGACTCTGGACTCCAAGCCTCTCGCGGCAAGCCATCGACGAAGCTTTGACCAGATCTTGGCCCGCTTTTTTTTTGCGAATAGCAAAGCTTTGACCAGTTCCTCTCGGGATACAGCACGCCGGTGAGCTTGCACGGTTGCCATGAGCACTTTCCGGCGGAACTTCCTCTGCAGCGCCCTCAAGCCGTCGCTGCGAGACAGCACGCAGTGCCTCGAGGTGGACGGAACGGACGAACTGGGGATCTCAGGGCGGGGGGTCCGCCTCGTCCGGGAACAATCTCCAGCGGGTTAACGAGGACATGCATGGCGGCCAGGGGATTTGGTTTTTTTTTTGTTGTTGTTTGAGCTTGGGATTTGGGGTTTTTTCGGATAGGGGAGGAGGAACCGAGGAAGAGGAAGGAACAGCCCGCGTGCTTGGCGCGTGGCAGTGTGCTTGAATTTCGATTTTTTGTGAAATGTTTCATTTTCCCGCTACAATTCGGGGGTTTTCTTGACGCGCCAATGCGTCCCGCCGTGCAGGTTCAAGTGAATTTGGGGTGCCACACTATGGGCCCCAGTTTCAGTGAGACATGAAATGACTAGTCACAGCAGTAAGTTCACTGTGTAATAAAATATGTTACCCCTCCCCTTTATGTAGCCCCCTTTGTCTCTCCCGATCGAGTGCCGACAGCCGACGGATGCAAGCCGCTAGCTCGATCCCCTCCTTTCGCCTCCACCGTCCAGGCATCCAGCTTGGAGGGGCAAGCTGCATCTAGACCAAGCGGATTAGGTAGTACTAGTAATGCTCTTTCCTTTCTCGAGATCGGTTCTTTTTCCTCACCTCGATATCTTGCGCATCTACTATTTCCTATTCTGGGCGAAGGGGTGTCTTTCTGGTCACCCTCGCGCTGGGAGTGATTGATGGGGGTGGGGGGCGGGGGCTACCTTTGCTTGGATTGGGGTGTTCTTCCTTTATTTGTCGACATTTGCAACCTTTGTAGTTTCTGCAGATCCTCAATGTATCTTTTGTCAGCTTGTACAGGAAAGGAAATACCTCGGTGGTGGTGGTGGGGGAAATGGAGCGTAAGGCCACCACGCATGTGGGCAGTTGGCTGAGCTTGAGCTGCGTCCCCAGCCCCGCAAAGCAGGTACTCCGTTTGCTTATCCACTCTGTCTATCTGCATCCTCAATCTGTTCCTGTTCTGGAAGATGCTTAAAGTAGCATATGTCTTCAGCTGTTTGTGCATAAAGCCTCTGTGACACCATGCTCTATATTCTCTGTATCAGGTTGGTACCTCCAGGTTCCGTGCTGAGGCTACGGGGAACAAGAATAGCGCCCCACCTGCTGCAGGAGCATGGCCCGATCTGCAGCACAAGAAGCGAAATGCCACTGCCGAGCTGGGCAGGGACCGCCGAGGGGTAATTTTTTTTAACCAACTTACCATGATGTAGTCTGAATCTGATACTCCCTCAGATCCAAATTAATTGACTCAACTATCTGTAGATACGGATGTATCTAGATGTGTTTTTAGCTCTAGATACTACTACCTCCATCCAGAAGCTTAGGGATTATATTATTTTTAGAAAGTCAAACTATACCATGTTTGACTAAGCTTTTACCAAAAATCATTAACATGCAAAATACAAAATTTAATATCATTAAATAGGTTGTGAAATATATTTTCCTACGGCATCTACACAATATTATATTTGTTGATAGAATGTTCTAAAATTTTGGTCAAACTTTACTTGTTTTGATTTCTCAAAAATAAATAAGCCTTAAGCTTTGGGATGGAGGTATCTAGACAAAGCTGAGTCAACTGGAGTAGTTTTTTTTGTCTGTCCATAGCTAGTGTTCATGGTGCAAAAGGCTAAGAGCATCCACTATATGCATCAGTCTATCTCATACAGTAATTCAATATCACTGCTGAGGTCTGCCTTTTGTTTTGCTATTCATATGCAGACTGAAACTTTAGGGCCTTTACTCAAAAGGAAGATCAAAACTGCGGCTGATCAGGCTGCCAGTATGTTGATGCCGCCCCCATCTTCTAAATGCCTCTACAAGCACAAGGCCACGCGCCCGCTGGGTGGTGATCTTTTAATGAATATGGTATATTTTCTTAATCCACAAAACATGCCTTGATATTTGTCTGTTTAATGTCGGTTTTTTCTAATGCTTGCCAAAAGTTTACAACAACAACAACAACAACCAAGTCTTTCAGTCCCAAACAAGTTGGGGTAGGCTATAGTTGAAGCCCATAAGATCTCGAAGCCAAAAGTTTAGAAACACTAAATTCGTTTGCTTACAATCATCATACAGTAATGTTCATCTACTCTCCAGTTCCCCTAACCCAACAAAAAATGATGTTAATTACGATTTTTAGATTAAAAGAGCACCATTAGGCGCTGTTAATTACGATTTTGAGATTAAATGTCATTTGCAATTGCTAATTACAATTTTGAGGCAAATGATTAGTTTAACCTTGATCTGTTCCGCTATCCATTTTCCCAACCGAAAAAAATGTAACCATTCCATTCCTCTGAAATGGAACCATTCCATTCCATTCCACGCTGTTTCAGAACCGAACACACCCTTGCATTGTTGTGAACTGTTGTCCATACACAGCCATACCCTTCGACTTACATCCAGCACTATATGCATCAGTCTGTCTCAGAGTCATTCAATATCACTGCTGAGATCTGTTCCCATTCTTATGCAGGCTGAAACTGCTGCGCCTTTACTCAAGTGGATGCAAAATGAGGCTGATGAGGCTGCTGTGAGGACGATGGTGCCGGCACCATCATCCAAAAACCTCTACAAGCACAAGGCCATGGGCCAGCTGGGTGGTGACCTTTTAATGAATCTGGTATATTTTCTTAATCCACATACATGATTTTATTATTATCTGTTTAATTACTGTTGGCTTTGCCTAATGCTTACCAAAAGTTCAGAAACACTGCGTTTGCTTACAATCATCATACACTAATTTTTCACTTTTCAGTCTGTCTCATCCAGTATATAAATTGTTGAGTTCCGTTGGCTTCTTTTGTAATCATTTGCATTGTTGTCAACTGTTGTCTATGCACAACCCTATTCTTCCACTTACATCCCGCACTTTTTGCATCAGTCCATCTCATAGATTTATTAAATATCAATGATGAGTTCTGTTGCTATTCATATGCAGGATGAAGCTTCTGTTCCTCTACTCAAATGGATAAAAAATGATCCTGATGAGGCTGCTGTGAAGATGATGGTGCCGCCACCATCTTCTGAAAACCTCCTCAAGCACAAGGCCACGGGCCAGCTGGGTGGTATCCTTTTTAAGCAGGTATATTTTCTTAATCCTCATACATGATTTGTTTTGTCTGTTTATTGCCGAATTTGTCTAATTATGCTTACCAATAGTTCAGAAACACACACAACCCTATTCTTCCACTTACATCCAGCACTATATGCATCAGTGTCTCATAGATTCATTTTATATATCACTGCTGATGTCTGTTGCTCATCAATTTTCATATGCAGACTGAAACTGCTAAGCCTTCATTGGTCAAAAGGATTGCAACTGCTGCTGATGAGGCATCTGCAGAGGCTGCCACCAAGTTACTGTCAGCCCCACCTTCTGGATGCTTATATAAGCTCAAGTCCAAGGACCAGCCGGGCCGTAACCATCCAAGGGTTCGAGTATATTTTCTTAAGCCACATATACATGCCATGATTTATTTCTGATATTATCACCGGCTCGCTTCATCTGCTTCTTGGAATTCGGAAACGCCAAATTAGCATGCTTATATTCATCATACACTAAATTTTGACTGTTCAGTTTGTAACATAGTGTTATGCACTCGCTTGTCAACATTTGCATTGCTCTGAACTATGCACTTTACACAACCTAATTCTTCCACTTACATTCAGCGCTACGCACCAGTAGTACCTCCCATGTTTCCTTCACCATCCCGATGCTGAGCTTGCGGGAATATGGCGGGCCCATGTACATACCCCGCATATAACACCTCCCACGGCTCTATCTACCTTTCTAATAACTCCTTCACAGAGTTACAGGTATGTATTCTCAGTGGTTTAGCATGAATTGGCATATAGTAAAGTCTTGTTTTTAGTATTCCTGCTTCTTACATTAGTATCAATTTTCACCTGCAGACTGTACCTTGTGAACTTCGTCCAATGATTAACCAGATGTGTCCGCATGAAGGGTCTTTCACTATGCATGGCAATGGAAAATTGATGAACACCTACACGGTCTATGAGGTGTATGTCTACAAGACGCAGGCCATCACATATTTGTATGGACATGATTGGAGAAAGTTTGCTTTTGACTACGGTCTGAAGAAGGGCTATGAGCTGAGCATCAGAAACTCAAACGGGCAGATATACGTAACTGCTTACAGAGTTGGAGACACTTCCAAATATATAATATGTAACTTTTTTGTACTCATATCCTTTGATTACTGCATTCTGAGCAGTTGTTCTAAACCATTCCCTCTGTTCTAGCTTGCTGGGTTTAACATGATCAAAGTTGCAGATCCCCTGATGGAACAGGAGCGGATGTCACAAAGGGCACCCACACCAGCACCGGCTTCCCACTCTCCTGCATCAGCACCGGTTCCTGTACCAGCACCATTTATTGCATCTACCCAGCAGGCCCCTACATCAGCATTGGTTCCTGTAGAGGCCCCATATACTACACCTGCCCAGCAGGCTCCTGCATCAAGATCGGTTCCTCTAGCTGCACCGTTTATCGCACCTGCCCAACAGTCTCTGCATCAGCACCGGTTCCTCTAGAGGCACCGTTTATTGCACTCGCCTGCAGTCTCCTGCATCAGCACCAGCTCGTGTACCAGCCTGTGCTCCCGCACCTGCCCCAGCCAGATCACCGAGGTCTCAGCTCATTGCTGTGGCCACCCGTGTGGTGACCAGGACGCATCTGAAGGCTATGTTCGTGAGTATATGACAGCATAACTGCTCTTATCTTGATGTCTTTTCTGCTCAAAGTCTCACATGGTTCAGTCTTCAGTGCATTGGTGCCATTGACTAATTTTTGTTGGTATCTCTTGCTTTGAATCAAAAATTGCCTAAAAGTATCGCCAAGGATCTCAATGCTGGCCGAAGGGGCAAGATTTCCCTCGTCATGGAGAGTGAAGGTCTCACCGTGGAGGGACGGTACTCCGTCAGTCCCACAGATGGCCGCTTGGCTGTTACTTCCAGGTGGAAAAAGTTCATTGACGGTGCCAAACTTCGCATTGGATCAAAGTTGAAGGTCAAGATCTTTCGATGCCACTGTGACATGCTGGTCATCAAGTTTGCGGTTGTCTAGTTCTATTGTCCCATGAGCCCTTAGCAAATGCATTTGTAGTTATACTTATATAAGGTTATCTTATCTCGAATCGCTAATTAATTGTATGGGTGGTAAAACTCTGGCAAGCTTTTGCTCTTAGCAAGTATGTATGTATGATCAGCTATTATGATAACTAATGTTTGTGTTCATCTTAATTTGCATTTCCGTTTTAGAAAAAAACTTAATTTCTATTTTGGCTGACCTATTAGAGAACTATCAGATTGAATCCACAACATGATTCAAATAGATTCATTACACCAAGCCACATATCTTGACCTTGCTATACACTAGTTCCATTAATCAGTGCAAGAAGGCTTACCTGAGCTGCCTGAACCACGGCAGATTCGAATCCACCTTAGCTATCTAGCTAGAAATACAACCTTTGCAGAAAGAGGATTTGCAGTACGGGAGGCTGACATTGGGGACCCATGAGCCAGCAGCGTCGTCAACGTTTTAAAGGCGGCAGGAGATCGAAACAAAAAAAAAGCCAAAAATCAGTTGGTAAACAAAATCCAAGAAATGAAACTTTTACCTTTCTAAGAGGATGACATGCGGGACCCATGAGGCAGCAGCATCCTCAACTATTCCAAGGCGGCAGGGGATCAAAATAAAAATAGGAAATAGCTAGAAATTAATTAGGGTAAAAAATAAATCTATCAAAGGAAACCTTTATTGTTCATAGAGGATGACATGTGGGACCGACCTGCCAGCTGCGTCGTCATGGTTTCAAAGGGGGCAGGGGATCAAAAGAAAAAGGCAAATAACCAGAAATTAGGGGTAAAAAATAAATCCAACAAAGGAAACTTTTATTGTTCATAGAGGATGACATGCGGGACCCATGAGCCAGCAGCTTCCTCAACGTTTCAAAGTTGGCATGAGATTGAAAGAAAAAGGCAAGTGACCAAATATCAGGAGCCAAAAATAATCCAAGAAAAGAAATTTTATTGTACATAGAGGATGACATGCGGGTCCCATTTTGCAGCAGCGGTCTCAACATTTCCAAGGCGGCACAGCACCAAAAGAAAAATGAAGTAGCCAGAAATCAGGGGGTGAAAAAAATCCAAGAAAAGAAAGATTTCAATTGGGCTGCATCTGGACATCTGGGCCTTCGAACTATCCTGCTAGGCCTTTTGACTCATACAATTTCAGCCCACTCCAAAACAGGAAAGTTCGGATTTTTCTAAAAAAAATAGGAAAGTCCTATGCTTCGCAAAAACACAAAACAAGGAGATTCAGCATATAAGTTTGTTTATGTAAAAATAAAGATTTAATTTATCCGTTTGCAATAGCTCAGAGCGCAATACACTGTTTATTGTCTACAAAATAATCAAGATATCACACGTTTCTTGTACGGGGAGGCTGACATCGGGGACCCATGAGCCAGCAGCGTCGTCAACGTTTTAAAGGCGGCAGGGGATGGAAAGAAAAAATAAACCAAAAATCTGTTGGTAAAAAATACAAGAAAAGAAACATTTTCGTTCTGAGAGGATGACATGCGGGACCCATGAGGCAGCAGCATCCCCAGCGTTTATTGTTCATAGAGGCTGACATATGGGACCCGTGAGCCAGCAGCGTCCTCAACGTTTTAAAGGCTGCAGGAGATCGAAAGAAAAAATAAGCCAAAAATCGTTTGGTCAACAAAATCCAAGAAAAGAAACATTTACCGTTCTGAGAGGATGACATGCGGGACCCATGAGGCAGCAGCATCCTCAGCGATTTCAAGGCGGCAGGGGATCAAAGGAAAAAAGGAAATATCCCGAAATTAATTAGGGGTTCAAAATAAATCCATCAAAGGAAACTTTTATTGTTCACAGAGGATGACATGTGGGACCGACCTGCCAGCTGCGTCGTCATCGTTTCAAAGGGGGCATGAGATCAAAAGAAATAGGCAAATAGCCAGAAATTAGGGGTCAAAAATAACTCCAAGAAAGGAAACTTTTATTGTTCATAGAGGATGACATGCGGGACCCATGAGCCAGCAGCTTACTCAATGTTTCAAAGGCGGCATGAGATCGAAAGAAAAAGGCAAGTGACAAAATATCAGGAGCCAAAGATAATCCAAGAAAAAAACTTTATTGTACATAGAGGATGACATGCGGGTCCCAACTAGCAGCAGCGGTCTCAACGTTTCAAATGCAGCTTGAGATCAAAAGAAAAAGAAAGTTGATTGTACATAGAGGATGACATGCGGGTCCCATGAGTCAGCAGCTTACTCAACGTTTCCAAGGCGGCAGGGGATCAAAAGAAAAAGGAAATAGCCAAAAATCAGAGGGTGCAAAAAAACCCAAGAAAATAAACTTTTATAGCACATAGAGGATGACATGCGGGTCCCATGAGCCAGCAGGTTCCTCAACGTTTCAAACGTGGCATGAGATCGAAAGAAAAAGGCAAGTGACCAAATATCAGGAGCCAAAAATAATTCAAGAAAAGAAACTTGAGTGTACATAGAGGATGACATGCGGGTCCCATTTAGCAGCAGCGGTATCACCGTTTGAGAGGCTGCACGGGATCGAAAGAAAAAGACAAGTGACCAAATATCAGGAGCCAAAAAAAATCCAAGAAAATAAAGTTTTATAGTACATAGAGGATGACATGCGGGTCCCATTTTGCAGCAGCGGTATCACCGTTTGAGAGGCGGCAGGGGATCGAAAGAAAAAGGTAAGTGACCAAATATGAGGTGCCAAAAAAAATCCAAGAAAAGAAAGTTTTATAGTACATAGAGGATGACATGCGGGTCCCATTTAGCAGCAGCGGTATCACCGTTTGAGAGGCGGCAGGGGATCGAAAGAAAAATGAAGTAGCCAGAAATCAGGGGGTGAAAAAAAAATCCAAGAAGAAAGATTTCAATTGGGCTGCATCTGGACATCTTGGCCTTCGAACTATCCTGCTTGGCCTTTTGACTCGTACAATTTCAGCCCACTCCAAAACAGGAAAGTTCGGAATTTTCTAAAAAAAACAGGAAAGTCCTATGCTTCGCAAAAACAAAAAAAACAAGGAGATTCAACATATAAGTTTGTTTATGTAAAAATAAAGATTTATTTTATCCGTTTGAAATAGCTCAGAGCGCAATACACTGTTTATTGTCTGCTGATGACCCACAAGTATAGGGGATCGCAACAGTCTTCGAGGGAAGTAAAACCCAATTTATTGATTCGACACAAGGGGAGACAAAGAACACTTGGAAGCCTTAACAGCGGAGTTGTCAATTCAGCTGCACCTGGAAACAGACTTGCTCGCAAGAGTTTATCGAGTAACAGCTTTTATAGCAAAGAGTAGTGAAATAACAGCAGCAGAGTAACAAAGACAGCAGTAGTGATTTTAGTAAACAGCAGGATTAAAATACTGTAGGCACGGGGACGGATGAATGGGCGTTGCATGGATGAGAGAAACTCATGTAACAATCATAGCAGGGCATTTGCAGATAATAATAAAACGGTGTCCAAGTACAAAGCAATCAATAGGCATGTGTTCCATATATAGTCGTGCGTGCTCGCAATGAGAAACTTGCACAACATCTTTTGTCCTACCAGCCGGTGGCAGCCGGGCCTCAAGGGAAACTACTGGATATTAAGGTACTCCTTTTAATAAAGTACCGGAGCAAAGCATTAACACTCCGTGAACACATGTGATCCTCACATCGCTACCATTCCCTCCGGTTGTCCCGATTTCTATCACTTCGGGGCCATCGGTTCCGGACAGCGACATGTGTATACAACTTATAGGTAAGACCATAAACAATGAATATCTTGATGAAGCAATAACATGTTCAGATCTGAGATCATGGCACTCGGGCCCTAGTGACAAGCATTAAGCATAACAAGTTGCAACAATATCATCAAAGTACCAATTACGGACACTAGGCACTATGCCCTAACAATCTTATGCTATTACATGACCAATCTCATCCAATCCCTACCATCCCCTTCGGCCTACAGCGGGGGAATTACTCACACATGGATGGGGGAAACATGGCTGGTTGATGTAGAGGCGTTGGCGGTGATGGCGGTGATGATCTCCTCCAATTCCCCGTCCGGCGGAGTGCCGTAACGGAGACTTCGGGCTCCCGCGACGGAGTTTCGCGATGTGGCGGCGTTCTGGAGGGTTTCTGGCGACTTCGACTTCTCTCCGTGCGTTTTTAGGTCGAGGCCGATAAATAGTCCGAAGGAGGGCGTCGGAGGCCGGCCGAGGGGGCCACACCACAGGGCCGCGCGGGCCCCCCCCTGGGCCGCGCCGCCCTATGGTGTGGGGCCCTCGGGCCTCCACCTTACTTGACCTTCTGGCTCCGTCATTCTTCTGGGAAAATAGGGCCTTCTGCATAAATTCCGAGGATTTTCCCGAAAGTTGGATTTCTGCACAAAAACGAGACACCAGAGCAGTTCTGCTGAAAACAGCGTTAGTCCGTGTTAGTTGCATCCAAAATACACAAATTAGAGGCAAAACAATAGCAAAAGTGTTCGGGAAAGTAGATACGTTTTGGACGTATCAACTCCCCCCAAGCTTAGCTTATTGCTTGTCCTCAAGCAATTCAGTTAACAACTGAGCGATAAAAGAACTTTCACGAACACATTTGCTCATATGATGTATATATTCTCATGCTATGGCTAATACTTAAGCAATTCATAATGAGATACATGCAAATAAGATCATCTAACAGCTATGTCAATCATGGAGAGGTACCAACAATTAATAATAAGCATCATGAATCATGTATATAAGCAGGATTGCAATGTTCATAAGAGAGTATGATAAAGTGGTATCTCGCTTGCCTGTATTTGATTGGCAAAACATAAATGCCCGGGCACCTCTGGAGTTCATAGAAAGACTAGAAGTAGTGATTGTCAAAGATAAAAGCATCAAAGTTATACCACAATTAATCATATTTTGAGACAAGCATATTATACTAAGAATGACAGTTGTGCTCTCAAGATAGTGCTCAAAGAAATAATGGAGACACAACATAAAAGTAAAAGATTGACCCTTCGCAGAGGGAAGCAGGGATTAACATGTGCTAGAGCTTTTCATTTTTATAAATCAGGAGTAAAATTATTTTGAGAGGTGTTTGTTGTTGTCAACGAATGGTAATGGGTACACTAACTACCTCGCCAACCGGACTTTCAAGAGCGGCTCCCATGAAGTATTGCATATTTATTTGGCACTCCTTCCAACCTTTCTTTCACAAACCATGGCTAACCGAATCCTCGGGTGCCTGCCAACAATCTCATACCATGAAGGAGTGCCTTTTTATTTTATTTTTATTATGATGATGACACTCCCCCCAACCTTTGCTTACACAAGCCATGGCTAACCGAATCCTTCGGGTGCCGTCCAACAATCACAAACCATGGAGGAGTGTCTATTTAAGTTAATTAATTCGGGACTGGGAATCCCATTGCCAGCTCTTTTTGCAAAATTATTGGATAAGCGGATGTGCCACTAGTCCATATGAGAGTCCGTCAAAAGTAAATGACGAGGTTGAAAGCTAAACACCACATACTTCCTCATGAGCTATGAAACATAAACACAAATTGAGAAGCATTTTGAAGGTCTTAAAGGTAGCGCATGAGAATTTACTTGGAATGGTTTGAAATGCCATGCATAGGTATTTATGGTGGACACTTTTGGAACAACTTGGTTTTCAGGTGTTTGGAAGCACGAGCAGCGTTCCCACTCAGTACAAGTGAAGGCTAGCAAAAGACTAGGGAGCGACAAATCAAGAGAGCAGTAACTGTCATAATCATGCTTGCGGCAAAATAAATTAACGGAGGCATAAAAGTGATACAAGAACTCTGAAGCAATATAGATCATCGAGGCTTAGTTGACTTTTTGTTCAGTCATATGTATGCGTGAGCATGTGCCAAGTCGATATAAACGAATTATTCAGAGGAGGATACCACAATGCCATACTTACTTATGAATAAAACAATGCAAGCAAACATCCATGACATGCTACTCATATTAATAGATTGGTGCTAAACATGAGAGATCATAAACTACTAGACTTTCTCAAATAACATATACCTCACATGAACCAACTAAGCATGCTCACATGGATGAGTATATGTACAAAAATGAAAACAAATAGAGTTCATACCAGCCTCTCACCACAATCAGATTGTCGTAGATCGTCATTATTGCCTTTTCACTTGTGTAGCTTGGATAATATGAAATGAAAACCACGCTCCAGCCACCGAAGACCATTGAACTCATAAAGAACTTTACAAACCAAAGAAGAACAGCAAATATTTTTGGTGTTTTCGAATTTGAGAACAAGAGTAAGAGGGAACAAACAAACAAAGCAAAATCTTTTTGGGTTTTCTTATAGCAAACTAGCAATAGCAAATAAAGTGAAACAAATGCAAGAAACCAAAGCAAACAAATGGTGAAGAGAAACAACAGAAATATTTTTGGTCTTTTTGTGTTTTGGGAAAGAAACAAAGCGAAAACAAGAAATAGAAAACTAAAAGAAACACATAACAGCAGGATGGCAGAAATCTGCCAAAACCTGACAGCAGTACAGAAATCGATTTTTACAAAAATCTTACGTTGCTCAGATCGAAAAGTGTTCAACTAATGAAAGTTAGATAACAACCTGGGGAACCTGCACAAAAATTGGCAGCTCAAAATAACGCTCTGGCTATGTTTGAGAATTTTTACGGTAACGTTCCAGAATCTGTTTTCAGGCAGCACTTCCCCAAATATCATCTTCCTCTCATTAGAAAACCACTCAAACGAACAAAACAAGTATGTGCAAGTATCCAGCAACCATAATATGCAAAGAATGAGTGATGCCGGTATACCTCCCCCCAAGCTTAGGCTTTTGGCCTAAGTGGAGTTCAACCCCAACGAGGGTCATTGTTCCTCGCCGGTGGGTAGTCCATGGAGTAGTCATAGTAAAGTTCCTGTGCAGAAGAAAAGCGTGGAGGCTCCGCATATCCACCATGATGATGCGAGGAACTTGCTGCATCGGATGATGAGTCGAGGTGCTCCTCGACCTCCGTGTCATCTCTTGCATGTTGACCTCCTCTCTCTATGTGTGCATCCAGTGCACCTTCTGTGACCGACCAATCTCCCCTGGAATCAAGGTTAGACAAAACAGGCGCAGGCAATCTTACTAGTTTCTCAGTTTTCTTAGTTATTCTCCAGACTTTCTTATAAAATGTCATCTTGTAAAACAGGTTACCCAAGTTGGAGGAATCTGAAACAAATTCATGTTTAATCATAGAGGCTATATCAAGTTTTTCTATGTGGAATGGAATATCAAAATGATGAGGTTCTACATTATGAAAAGCCAGTAAACGAGAGGCAATGAGACCTCCACAAATTCCACCTTTCTCACGGTTAGTAGCAAGTCTATAGGCTATCAATGCCCCCAAATTATAAGTCTTACTATTTTGCAGTGCCGCAGCTAGAAAAGCCAAATCCGGGATAGAAAGTTTACCACCAATTCTTTTAGCAAGAACGCATTTGGTAATAAAATAGGCAAAGTAGCGGATAGCCGGGAGCTGAATACTAGTGATTTTACCATTATCCCCTAAGAAACTCCTTCCATCGCTAATCATCTTGAAGAGGTCCAAGAGTTCTTGCGGCGATCCCCTTATCTTCTCACATGACCCCCATTGCGGTACTCTAATTGCTGCACAAAAAACACTAAATGGCAAGTTGACAGCTTTATTGTAAATTTTATACTGGACCGTGGGGTTAGATCGCGACCAATTGAACTTGAAGTCCTGCACAAAAGACATGGTTAATTTTACATATTGTCTTGCCTCTCCTTCAACAAAGTCACTCAGCCCTGCACGAGAAATTAGACTTTGAACATCTTCAAGTATTCCCGCGCTTCTCATAAAATCCGCGCACGGGTAGTAAGAGGGGTATACTCCCTCTTCACGATTGACTCTCATAACTTGTTGGACTTCCAATTCTTGCTGGTTCAAGTGATATCTACTCCACTCCATTTTCTGAAATTTCAACAAATGATATAAAAATTTGATTTGGTGACATATAATTGAGGGAAACTACCATAGGAACTTGCTAGAGTACTAATCATGCATCAAAACTAGTTTCTACCACTTAGAACAAGCATGCAAGCTCACTAAACATGTTACCTACAGCAGCAAAATATTCAAGATATACTCAACCAAACAAAATTCTACTTGGATGGGTGGAGGAGTCACATACCAAGGAGCAAATGTGCCAAATTTCAGCAGGAAATCTGGGCTGAGCAAAGAGATCGAGAAATCTGGAGCTCTGGAGCAAAAACGCGAGAGAGAGGAACTTGGTACGAGTTTTTTCGGGAGAGAGAAGGTGCTGGGAGAAAGAGATGACAAAGTGGGGCAAAGGGGGGCCCACACCACATGGTGGCGCGGCCACCTCCTTGGCCGCGCCGGCCTGTGGTTTGGCGCCCTCTGGTGCCCCACAGGTCATCCTCTGGTGCTCCCAGGTGCCTCGTCGAAAAATAGGACCAACGGTATAATTTTTGTGAATTTTTGAAAACTTTGAAAAATGCACATTTCTGGGTATTTAGTTTATTATTACTGGCCAGGAAAATTTTTGAAATCTTCAAATAACTAAGGAACTTTGCAAATTAAAAATGCTACAGCAACTAGAGCAAGTGGAGGAAGAAAGATATGTTGTTTACCTCCTCTATGCATATAAAAAGTATTTGTTAACAAGGTTGATCAAGTCTTGTCACCAAATAAATTTTACACAGCATAAGAAGAAATAAACCTCAAATCAATCATGTTACCTTGAATTGTATTGATATAGATCCAATCACGAGAGTTTGATATTCTTCCTTAGGCTCATATATAGGACAATCAATAGTTCCCACTTTGATAGTTCTCACATTAGAAATAGTATTAACTCTACACGCTTTCTCAATCCTCTTGGGAAAATAAACGGTATGCTCCCTATCATCAACATTGAAAGTAACCTTTCCTTTATTGCAATCAATAACAGCCCCTGCGGTGTTAAGAAAAGGTCTCCCAAGAATAATAGACATATTATCATCTTCAGGCATTTCCAACACAACAAAATCAGTTAATATCAAGCAGTTAGTAGTAACTTGAACAGGAACATTCTCACATATACCAACAGGAATAGCAGTAGATTTATCAGCCATTTGCAAAGATATATCAGTAGGTATCAACTTATCTAAGTAAAGTCTCTTATAAAGAGAAAAAGGCATAACACTAACACCGGCTCCCAAGTCACATAGAGCAGTTTTAACATAATTATTCTTAATAGAACAAGGAATAGTAGGTATACCTGGGTCGCCTAACTTCTTTGGAACTTTGCCATTGAAAGAGTAATTAGCAAGCATAGTGGAAATTTCCTCATTTGGGATTTTCCTTTTGTTAGTAACAATATCTTTCATATATTTTGAATAAGGAGGCAATTTAATAGCATCAGTCAAAGGGATTTGCAAGAATAAAGGTTTCATCCAATCACAAAATTTATTATAGTGTTCTTCTTCCTTTGATTTTAGTTTCTTAGCAGGAAAAGGCATTTGCTTTTGCACCCAAGGTTCTCTTTCATTACCATGTTTCTCAGCAATAAAGTCTTCTTTAGTGTACTTTTTATTTTTAGCTTGCTTTTTAGGTTCTTCTTCAACCTCTTCTTTATCAGGAGTATCATTCTTATTATTATCTTTATCATTATCATGTTCATTACCACTTTCAGTTTCAGCATCAGAAATAGAAATACTATTAGGATCATTAGCAGGTTCAGAGGATTCTACAGCATTTTTATGTTTCTTCTTCTTTTTCTTCCTAGAATGAGCACTAGGTTCAATGTGTTGAGAATCTTGTTCAATTCTTTTGGGATGCCCTTCAGGATATAGAGGATCCTGGGTAGAGACACCACCTCTAGTTGTTACTTCATAAGCATGTTTCTCTTTAGAATTATTCCCTAACAAGTCATTTTGCACTTTAGTGAGTTGATCAATTTGAGTTTGAATCATATGAAAATGTTTAACAAGCATCTTAACATCATTGGAGGTTCTCTCCACAATATCATGCAATTCACTAATAGCTCGAGAATTTTCCATTAAATGATTCTCTACTCTCAAATTAAAATTTTCTTGCTTAACAATATAATTATCAAACTCATCTAAGCATTGTGCAGGAGGTTTCGAATACGGAATATCTTCCCTAGTAAAGCGTTGAAGGGAGTTTACCTCAATCATGGATGAAGGGGGAATTATCTCACATATATCTTCTATAGGAGGTAGATTCTTCACATCTTCAGATTTAATACCTTTCTCCTTGAGAGACTTCTTGGCTTCCCTCATATCTTCATCATTCAATTTAATTAAACCCCTCTTCTTCAATATTGGCGTTGGAGTTGGTTCAGGCGTAGTCCAATCATCATGATTCCGGCTTATTTTAGCCAATAATTCTTCACGTCGATGAGTTCTTTTCCTGAAAACACAACCAGCACAACTATCCAGGTATGCCCTAGACTCAATGGTCAGTCCACTATAAAATATATCAAGTAAATCATGCTTTTCCAAATCATGGTCAGGCTGAGCTCTAATAAGAGAGCAAAATCTCGCCCAAGCCTCAGGTAATTTCTCTTCATCTCCCTGGTCAAAATTATAGATTCTCTGCAAAGCAATATGTTGAGCACTAGCAGGAAAGTATTTGCGGAAGAAAACATCAAGCAATTCTTTTGGACTTTTAATAGAATTAGGTGGCAAATTATTATACCAAGTTTTAGCGTCATCCTTTAATGAGAATGGAAATATTTTAGCAACAAAGTAAGTACGCATCTTTACATCATCAGAAAACAAGCTACTCAAAGTAGATAACTCAGACATGTGTTCAACAGCACTTTCTTTTTCAGTACCACAAAAGGGTGTTTTCTCAACAATAGCTATATGAGATAGATCAAGAGAAAAATCATAATCTTTATCCCTAATGTTTATGGGAGATGTGGCAAACTTAGGATCAGGAGACAGTTTATATCTAACAGCATGTTCTGCAAGCAACTTTTTAATTTTTCTTGCATCAGTAGTAGCATTGCATTTTTCAATAAAATCATCATTAAGCTCCACATAATCTTCATCAGGATCATCACTAAAATAATCAAGTTCAGGTGAACTAACAGGTGTAGTAGCATTAGGAGTTTCAGTATTTTCAATTTGTCTAGACCTAGCAATTGTAGCATCTAGAAAGGATCCCAATGAACCACTATCATCAAGCACAGCAGAAACATTATCAATATTATGAGAGTTTTCAGATTCAACAGAAGTACCCGCATGTGAAACATGCGGCGGTGAAACAAGTTTATCAATCACAGATGGTGAATCAAGGGCAGCAGAGGTATTCAGAATTGTACCTTTTCTTGTAGTGGATGGTAATATGGCGATCTTAGTATCGCGAGGTTTACCCATGATGGAGAATTTGCAGCGAACAATATTAATCCAAGTGAACTTCCAAATAAAGCTATGCTCCCCGGCAACGGCGCCAGAAAATAGTCTTGATGACCCACAAGTATAGGGGATCGCAACAGTCTTCGAGGGAAGTAAAACCCAATTTATTGATTCGACACAAGGGGAGACAAAGAACACTTGGAAGCCTTAACAGCGGAGTTGTCAATTCAGCTGCACCTGGAAACAGACTTGCTCACAAGAGTTTATCAGTAGTAACAGTTTTATAGCAGTAGCAGTAGTGAAATAACAGCAGCAGAGTAACAAAGACAGCAGTAGTGATTTTAGTAAACAGCAGGATTAAAATACTGTAGGCACGGGGACGGATGAATGGGCGTTGCATGGATGAGAGAAACTCATGTAACAATCATAGCAGGGCATTTGCAGATAATAATAAAACGGTGTCCAAGTACAAAGCAATCAATAGGCATGTGTTCCATATATAGTCGTGCGTGCTCGCAATGAGAAACTTGCACAACATCTTTTGTCCTACCAGCCGGTGGCAGCCGGGCCTCAAGGGAAACTACTGGATATTAAGGTACTCCTTTTAATAAAGTACCGGAGCAAAGCATTAACACTCCGTGAACACATGTGATCCTCACATCGCTACCATTCCCTCCGGTTGTCCCGATTTCTGTCACTTCGGGGCCATCGGTTCCGGACAGCGACATGTGTATACAACTTATAGGTAAGACCATAAACAATGAATATCTTGATGAAGCAATAACATGTTCAGATCTGAGATCATGGCACTCGGGCCCTAGTGACAAGCATTAAGCATAACAAGTTGCAACAATATCATCAAAGTACCAATTACGGACACTAGGCACTATGCCCTAACAATCTTATGCTATTACATGACCAATCTCATCCAATCCCTACCATCCCCTTCGGCCTACAGCGGGGGAATTACTCACACATGGATGGGGGAAACATGGCTGGTTGATGTAGAGGCGTTGGCGGTGATGGCGGTGATGATCTCCTCCAATTCCCCGTCCCGGCGGAGTGCCAGAACGGAGACTTCTGGCTCCCGCGACGGAGTTTCGCGATGTGGCGGCGTTCTGGAGGGTTTCTGGCGACTTCGACTTCTCTCCGTGCGTTTTTAGGTCGAGGCCGATAAATAGTCCGAAGGAGGGCGTCGGAGGCCGGCCGAGGGGGCCACACCACAGGGCCGCGCGGGCCCCCCCCCTGGGCCGCGCCGCCCTATGGTGTGGGGCCCTCGGGCCTCCACCTTACTTGACCTTCTGGCTCCGTCATTCTTCTGGGAAAATAGGGCCTTCTGCATAAATTCCGAGGATTTTCCCGAAAGTTGGATTTCTGCACAAAAACGAGACACCAGAGCAGTTCTGCTAAAAACAGCGTTAGTCCGTGTTAGTTGCATCCAAAATACACAAATTAGAGGCAAAACAATAGCAAAAGTGTTCGGGAAAGTAGATACATTTTGGACGTATCATCTGCAAAATAATCAAGATATCACATGTTTGTTGTACGGGGAGGCTGACATTGGGGACCCATGAGCCAGCAGCGTCGTCAATGTTTTAAAGGCGGCAGGGGATGGAAAGAAAAAATAAACCAAAAATCTGTTGGTAAAAAATCCAAGAAAAGAAACATTTTCGTTCTAAGAGGATTACATGCGGGACCCATGAGGCAGCAGCATCCTCAACGTTTATTGTTCATAGAGGCTGACATATGGGACCCGTGAGCCAGCAGCGTCCTCAACGTTTTAAAGGCTGCAGGAGATCGAAAGAAAAAATAAGCAAAAAATCGTTTGGTCAACAAAATCCAAGAAAAGAAAACATTTACCGTTCTGAGAGGATGACATGCGGGACCCATGAGGCAGCAGCATCCTCAGCGATTTCAAGGCGGCAGGGGATCAAAAGAAAAAAAGGAAATACCCAGAAATTGATTAGGGGTTCAAAATAAATCCATCAAAGGAAACTTTTATTGTTCATAGAGGATGACATGTGGGACCGACCTGCCAACAGCTTCCTCATCGTTGCAGAGGGGGCAGGAGATCAATAGAAAAAGGCAAATAGCCAGAAATTAGGGGTCAAAAATAACTCCAAGAAAGAAAACTTTTATTATCGTAGAGGATGACATGCGGGACCCATGAGCCAGCAGCTTAGTCAACGTTTCAAAGGCGGCATGAGATCGAAAGAAAAAGGCAAGTGACCAAATATCAGGTGCCAAAAAAAATCCAAGAAAAGAAAGTTTTATAGTACATAGAGGATGACATGCGGGTCCCATTTAGCAGCAGCGGTCTCACCGTTTGAGAGGCGGCAGGGGATCGAAAGAAAAAGGTAAGTGACCAAATATGAGGTGCCAAAAAAATCCAAGAAAAGAAAGTTTTATAGTACATAGAGGATGACATGCGGGTCCCATTTAGCAGCAGCGGTATCACCGTTTGAGAGGCGGCAGGGGATCGAAAGAAAAAGGCAAGTGACCAAATATGATGTGCCAAAAAATCCAAGAAAAGAAAGTTTTATAGTACATAGAGGATGACATGCGGGTCCCATTTAGCAGCAGCGGTATCACCGTTTGAGAGGCGGCAGGGGATCGAAAGAAAAAGGCAAGTGACCAAATTTGAGGTGCCAAAAAAAACTCCAAGAAAAGAAAGTTGATTGCACATAGAGGATGACATGCGGGTCCCATTTAGCAGCAGCGGTCTCAACATTTCCAAGGCGGCAAGGGATCAAAAGAAAAAGGAAGTAGCCAGAAATCAGGGGGTCAAAAAAAATCCAAGAATAGAAAGAATTTTGGTTCATAGAGGATGACATGCGGGACCCATGATCCTGCATCGTAAACGGCTCGATCGGAGAACGTTGAACGAGATGGCGCGATCGAGAAAAAAAACAATGCCAGAGAGGCTGCCATCTAGGCCCTACATCCCTCGGCGGTGCGGATTTGCGTTGACTCGGCCGGCGAACCCGAGAATTCGAGATGCACCACGTCCCGGGCCACCATACGCAACGTTTTGGCCGGTTTCGTCGGGCTAGGTGGCCTCAAAAACGAGAAAAAAAACGTTTTGACATGCACAACGGACAGACCCAAAATCGTCGGCCATGGTACACCAGCAACCACGGCGCGACTTCAACTTCGTCGGCCATGGAAACTTTTCTTGTAGTGTCGCCGGCTCACACAATTGTAGCCGCGCAAGCCCAACCTCGATTTCATCATGCATAACTTTCTTTCCCCTCTCATTCAGGAATAAGCTACTCCCGTGTCCTCTTTGATGATTCGCCACACTAGACAGATGAATCATTTTGCAGTTAGCAGCGTATTTGATTCCGCTTGCTGATTGTTCGTCAAGGGAGTTCACGGACCAGAAGCGGCAATAGATGTCCGTGTAGGAATTCATGCACTCGATCAGTTGATTTCTTTTGCCTGCAATTAATCGATCCTGCAGACATTGCAGACGCTAAGTGTTACGGTTTTGGTGTAAGGCGAGTACTAAGGAGAAGGAAATACGGAGTTGGTTGGTGTTTATTTCAGCCAGAAAAGTGACGTGGGAAGGAAATTTGCCGGGACCGTGCGATATTGAATTAACGGAACGGGCGCATGGATGGTTGCATAAGCGGGGTTGCGGCAACAAATCAAGAGAGGCCGACCTGATGGTCAAAGCCAAGGAACCGCCTCGAAGCGTATCCACACGTTTCCAAGTGACCCAACACATGCGGGCTGTTGCGCTGGCAGGTAGACCGAGAACAAACGATCACACAACGCAATGCGGTCAGCCGCTGACATGTAGGACCAAAACCAGCGATCAACCACAGGGCAGCAAAACACTGGAGCTTAGAGCTCTTTAGAGATTCTAGAGTATTCTTTATTGTACTTCAAGTCACTATGACGTGCGGGTTTAGCTTGTCAAGTCGTCGTGTTGTGCCACCTCTATAATGGGCCAAACCAGGTAGACCAACATTGGGTACCCAATGTGGGTATGCCCACAACACCGACCCTTGCTTCCCCTTCTCCACTGCTTTCCGCATTTGTTTCCCATGTCGCCTCCACCTATAAAAGCCACTCCTTCGTCGGCCACACCACAACACTCGTTGTCATCGCACACCAGCTCCACCTCCACGTCGAAGCCAATTGTAGACGAAAAATTTCGCACCACCACGCCACGACGTACTCCATACTAGGATGGAACGTCCCGCATCGACATGAACACCGCCGCCTTCACCTTCACCTCCATCCCCACCTTCGCGGGAACCTGCATCGCCGCAGCCCGAGCCCAAGCTCAACAAGTATGACATGGCGTAGTTCGCGGAGCTTGGCAGGCGGTTCATGGATGAAGCTAAACGCGATGCGGCAGAGGAGAAGGCATAGTAGGAGGGGAATGACTAGGGTTAGGAGGACTAGAGCGAGGAGGAGGAAGACTGGAACAATGGCTCGGAGCAAGCAGTCCAGTTCAGGAGGCCATTCTCATGTCGTATGAGATGAAGCAACAGCTTCGGGACGTCGCCGGTGCTCAAGAGGAGGCCACCAAGGCTAGATGGCAGCGTGTCGCCCAAAGCTCCATCGAGCAGGCACTAACGTAGGAGGTCGGTCACCTCCCGATGAGTGCATTTTACAACATATTTAGGCATGTGAAAGGTACTATTTTCCACTCATATCATGCTCCATCTAGTTCTAAGTATGCCATTGATGCATGATTACGAGTACTCTTTCTCTTCCACTAATGTTGCACAAATATTAGTTTTATTAGGATTTATTAGTTTTTCTTGTCTTTTATATGTGTGTAGGTGCAAGGTACAATTATGGATGAAGCAAGGCAAGGGAAACAAAGAAGGTGCAATAGCCATTTAGAGAGTGGTGTTGGAGATATGCCCAAGAGGCAATAATAAAGTGGTTATTATTATATCTTTGTGTTTATGATACATTTTTGCAACACATGCTATAATTGTATTAACCGGAAACATTAATACATGTGTGTTTTGTGAGCATAAAATAGTCCCTATTAAGCCTCTTGTAAAACTAGCTTGTTGATTAATAGATGATCATGGTTTCCCGATCATGAACATTGGATGTTATTAATAACAAAGTTATGTCATTGGGAGAATGATGTAATGGACACACACTCATAATAAGCATAGCATAAGATCAAGTCATTAAGTTCATCTTGCTATAATCTTTCAATATATAGTAACCTAATCCTTCGACCATGAGATCGTGTAAATCCTTACACCGGATGAATGCTTTGATTACATCAAATGCCACTTCGTAAATGGGTGATTATAAAGATGGGATTAAGTATTCGAAAAGTATGAGTTGAAGCGCATGGATCAAGAGTAGGATTTGTCCATCCTGATGACGGATAGATATACTCTGGGCCCTCTCGGTGGAATGTGATTCAATTAGCTTGCAAGCATGTGACTAGGTCACAAGGGATGACATATCACGGTAACGAGTAAAGAGCACTTATCGGTAGGTATAGAGATACCGATGATCGAACCTCGGATAAGTAAAGTATTGTGCGACAAAGGGAATCAGTATCGTATGTTAATGGTTCATTCGATCACGAAGTCATCATTGAATATGTGGGAGCCATTATGGATCTCCAAGTCCCGCTATTGGTTATTGATCGGAGAGGTGTCTCGATCATGTCCGCATAGTTCACGAACCGTAGGGTGACACCCTTAAGGTTCGATGTTGTATAGTAGATATGGAATATGATTTGGAGACCGAATATTGTTAGGAGTCTCGGATGGGATCCAGGACATCACGAGGAGGTCCGGAATGGTCCGGAGAATAAGATTCATATAAGGCAAGTTATTTTTCGGGGTTCGGAAAAGTTCGGGAACTTTCCAGTGGAAGACCGGGAAGCTTCTAGAAGGTTCTAGAGGGTCCACCCATGGGCTCACGACCCCGGGAGGGTCCACCTGAGCCGAGGGGGTCGAGCCCAGCCCTAATGGGCCAGGCGCAGCAGCCCTCAAGGCCCAGGCCGGCCAAACCCCTAGGGTTTTAGGGGAAATTGTCAACACCCGGATTTTTAATTCCAGATGCCTATTATGCCATACATCGCAATCCCATGAATATTATTTTTGCGAGACATAATATTTGATATCACAGAACATCATTCATTACAAACCATAATCGTCTTACAACAAGGGATCACATGATCCACTCTTACAACATAGTTGATCTAAATACAAAACACATAGCGGAAGAACTAGTAGCGGTCCATCTGTTCCACATGCAACGCTTGACGTTAGGAGGGGATCCTAGTTATCATAGACGTCCTGCTATCCATCTTCCTGGTACTGGTGCTCCTCTTCATAGTCTGGCCATTTGAATAGCCAGGGACACAGCCATGAGTACTTTAAAGTACTCGCAAACTAATACTAATATAAGTACTAGTAGCTCTAATCAGGGTTCTAAGCTCTAGGTTTATTTGCATGAAGCCAGTTTTATTTCATAAGCACTTAGTAATAAAAGACTCTTGATTTGTCTAACTAAACTCAAGTGGGAACATTAGTGTCATTCCCACCACTCTGTTGTGATCAAGTCAAATTCACCTTTCAATTCACCAGTCATTATTAGAAAACATCTGACAACGGAACAGTATGGCCATCCAATCATCCATGACCGTGGACACGGCTATTCGAATAGGTTTAACACTCTGCAGAGGTTGTACACTTGTGCCACAACTTTTGATTACATCCGTCAGGGATAGCCCTGAATAATCATACTCAGTATGCGGATCATCAACCATTAACCTTTCACTTACATACCCTAGTATAAGCACCTCCCCTATGAGCTTGGCCTCCCAGTGATGGCTCTGCTATCCTGGGAACTGCACAGGGCTTGGGTAAGACATTCACCTCATTTTCACGTCAATTCACCTTTCACGGAGGCAGCCTCGGCATAACCCCTATGACGCTTGTTTAGAGGGAACTCATACTAAAGTGCATAAATTTCCACTTAAGCCCTACCCATAATTAGGTATTGTGGGGGTACTCTAAAATTGGAATGGTATCACATCCAAACCCAACCGTCAGTTTTTGTCAAATTCACCTTGTCATTCAAAGGTCATATTCACCTTCAAAACTTTCAATATAATGACTCATCATTCTAAGGTTTTCAAAGTCATTTGATTCACATGTTCCCATCTAGAGTAGTAAATTTTAGTTTTAGCACTAGCAACTAATCATGAGGGGTGCTAACTAAATTCTAGCTCTCTAGGCTACATTTGATGCTTTTGTGGTACTCTATACTTAGACCAAAGTTAACTATAACAATAAGAATTGATAATCAAAGTAAAAGATTTGCAAGATAAAAACTTGGGCTTAGAAAAGAAAATCCTTAAACACAAAATAATAATGCAATGGTGTCTTGCTCTAGTAGAGCTTGCATTAGGGTAGCTTGCAAGAGTATAGCTTGCCTTGATTGGTACAGTTGTCAAAGTGTTCTCCTTCTTCTTCGTAGAAGACTTCTTCCTCCTCGTAGCCTTCAGTACTAGCGTCTATAAACGGATACGAGGTATACCATCACCAAACAATACTTAAGTACTTAACAATCAAGTGGCTCACACAAGATAATCTATCATCACACCATTTTTAATATTTTGGTTGGCTTTGTTTTCTTTTTAAGAAAAATAATTTCCTCTCATTGAAATATTGACTAGGGTTTCCATTTATTTCCTTTGAAGAATAATTTCCTCTCATTGAACATTACTAAGATTTAATATCCTCAAATAATAAGTATGAGATTATGTTTACCAAGGTCACCACCTCATATTTATCATTTGGGAAAATGATTTAAATGAGATACTACCTCTCATACAATTTAACACTACCTTGGAATCAATTTAATATCACTAAGTAATAAAATATGAGGTCCTATAGACTAAGGTCATTACCTCATATTGAATTACTTGGGACATTGATTTAAATGAGAGGATACCTCTCATACTATTTAATTAATAAATTGCGGTAATTTAAATGAACTAGAAATGGCCACATAGCCATTATTCTACTCTAGCCCATGATCATGGTAAACACCACTGTCATATTTTAACATATTCTTGTACAGCATTTTAAATGTGAATTATGAGAGTTGGAATCAACTCAAAATAAATTATGGTTGATTTTTAATAAATGTTTGAAGTTTGAAAAGGTACTGCCTTGTTATTTTTACTAGATGAGTTCTACAATAAATCAAGGGTTGAGACCAGTGGGGTTGGATAGATATTTTCATAAGCTTTCCAGAAATCTGTATTTCATAATTTTTTGGCTCAGTGGATATTTTCCTATTTAATTTTGAATATGGCATCAGTATTGAATTTGGATTAAAACGAAATAACAGAATTTGAATTACTGGGCTAAGGCGGGAAACTAAACGGGCCAGCCCAGTTACGCTTCAGCGTGCAACGGGCCGCCTGACAAGTGGCTCCACCTGTCAGTGGGTTATAAAACCCGAAACGGTATGCGTGAAAGGGATCCGTTGGATTAGAAAGAAGATCGACGACCGAGGCGCGTCGTCATCGTCGACGGGATCCAACCCTGGCCGCGGCGGACCTAGGGTTCGGTGGCTCACCTGGGCTTCGGCGAGGGTCGGCGTTGGCGGTGTTCAACGTGGAAGACGATGGCGAGGCTCCTGGTACCGGCGGCTGCTCCTGGGACGGCTCCAATCGACGGCGAGCTTGCAGGGGTGCTGGCGGAGCTCCGGCGAGGAACTGGGGTGCTACGGGCTAAATTGAGGCGGCGGAATGCTCGAGGAGGGGTTGTGAGAGGAGAGGGGGCGATTGGTGTGAAGAATGAGGGCCGGGGTGCGCTCTATTTATAGCGGCGACGAGGTGCCGAGGTGCACGGGCAGGTCGACCATGGAGCCGACGTTACAGGGCGGAGAGGCGTGGGCGAGGACACAATGCTGTTCCTGGCGTCATGGTGAGCAGGACAGGCTTCGTGGCACATAAAATGGTGGATGGGGTGGCTCGGGCGACGTCGTCGTCCGCCACGGGTCCGTCGGAAGTCGTCGACGGTGGCGTCAGCTACAGGGCTCGCGCGGGCAGGTGAGCATGTCTGGGAGGTAGCTGGTGCCGTGGTGAGCGCGTGTGCGAGAGGAGAGGGCGAGAGGAGGTAAGCAGCGATGGGGTGAGGCCGTGCACTGGCGTGTCCAGGGACGTGGCCGTGCACGCTCTGGCGCGTTTGGGCGTCGTGGGCACGTACCGTGCTTACCGTTGCTATGCTCTCCTTGGCCAATGGCGTGCACGAGCAGGTTCAGGAGAGTGAGGGGAGTGTCAAGGACATGGTTGGTGAGGCTAGTGAGGAGTGGAGAGGGAGTTGGCATGAAGGAGTGGCATGTGAGTGACATAAGCAAAGTTTGGTCAATTCTCTCCTTGGAACAGTGGTGCAAAGGGCATGGTTTGGTCCAGAGGATGAAGAAGGACAATGATGAACACAAGGCCTGGATGGTTTAGGCTAAAATCCATTGGGTTTTAGAGTGTATGAACAAAGTCAATTCTTGCACATAAGGTGTTTGTTGAAATGGCCGCAAGAGATTTAAATTTGAAATTTGCCAAAATCTTTTATGGGTGTGAAACAAATAAAGTTTGGCACCTCTGGATGTCCTTGGTTTGAAAATTGGAGAAGGTTTGGAGAAATTCAAAATGGGGTTGATCTAGTACCTCATTCAAAGTTGCAACTTTGGATGCTTAGAATAAGGGTTTGAAAATGAATTTGCAAGGTTGGTCTTCACCATTATGATCACCTTGATGAGTTCTTTGATGAGTAGAGAAGAATTGAGAAAGTTTAGTTTAGAAATTGCTTAATACAGGGGCTCAAAGTAGGTACCCTGATTAAAAGTCAGAAATGACCATTATCATATGTAACTTGGTTTTGATATTTCTTTTGATTTCTTTTGTATTTCTTTGATTCAAATGTGATTATTATGAGTTTAGTAATGTTTCCAAACCCTTTACACAAGTAAACATGGCCTAGGTTAAGATTTGCAAATGTGCCATAGGCTCATATGTGATGCTATTTTTATTTTATTTTGTTTCTATTTGATCCAAATTGCATTCTTTTGGGTTCATTTAGTATTAGGTTAAGTTTGTTAATGGTTAAGAACCATTTAGGTAAAGTAAATATGACATAGGCCAATATTTGCAAGTATGGCCATTTGCTCACATAAGACTTTACTTTTATTTCAAATTTCTTTTTATTTGTTCCTCTTTGATTTTGAAAAGGGTAGGGTTTAGGGTTTAAAACATGTTCAACACTTCAAACAAACAATCATGGCAAAGATCACCACATACATGCATGAGCACTATGCACACAACTCAATTTAATTCAAGTTTTTGTTGGCTCCCAATTTTGGGAAAGAGAAATTGGGTTTTCTTTGTTTTGAAATTTTGGGGTGTTAAAGAAACCCATATGTCAACACCCGGATTTTTAAGTCCAGATGCCTATTATGTCATTCATCGCAATCCCAGGAATATTGTTTTTGCGAGACATAATAGATTAATATCACAACACATCATTTATTACAACGCATAATTGTCTTACAACAAAGGATCACATGATCCAGTCTCATTACAATACTAGATGATCCATTGATCAATTACAAAACACATAGCGGAAGCGAAGTAGCGTAGCGGTCGTGGTCCATCTGTTCCACAGGCAACTATTGACGTCAGGAGTGATCCTAGTTGTCGTAGACGTCCTGCTGTCCTTCTTCCGGGTTCTGGTACTCCTCTTCATAGTCTGGCCATTTGAATAGCCAGGGACAAAGCCATGAGTACTTTAAAGTACTCGCAAACTAATACTAAGGTAAGTATTATCAACTATGGAGGGGGATGCTAAGCTCTAGTTTCATTTGCATAAAGCCAGTTTTATTTCATAAAACACTTTTAATAATCAAAAACTCTTCATTTGCTTACTAACTCATGTGGGAACATTAGTGTCATTCCCACAACTCAGTTGTGATTCAAAGTCAAAGTCACCTTTCAAACTCAAGTCACAAGTCACCCTTCATATTTTTGGAAAAGTTCTGATGACGGAACAGTATGGCCTTTCCAACTGTCCATGACCGCGGACGCGGCTATTCGAATAGGTTTACACTCTGCAGAGGGTGTACACTTGTGCCACAACAATTGCAATAGTTCGTCAGGGGTAACTGGCCCTGATTTATCGTATGCAGTACGCGAACTACCAATCCTAACCTTTCATTTACATACTCTAGTATAGGCACCTCTCCCCATGAGCTTGGCCTCCCAGTGAAGACAGACAGTCAGCCTGGGAACTGCACAGGGCTTGGGCCGGACATTCACCTCATTTCACGTCATTTCATATCACTTCACCGGTACGGAGGCAGCCTCAAGCATAACCCCTATGACGCTTGTTCAGAGGGAACCCATACTAAAATACATAAGTTTCCAGCTAAGCCTTACCCAGATTCAGGTATTGTGGGGGTACTTGTAAAATTGGAAATGGTATCGCATCCAAACCCAACCATCAGTTTTTGGTAAGTTTCACCAAGTCATTCACAAGTCACATTCACCTTCAAAATCTTTCAATGGAATGACTCATCATTCCAAGGTTTTCAAAGTCATTGGTTTTCACAAGTTCCCATCTAGAGTAGACCATTTTAGTGTAGCGCTAGCAACTAGTCATGAGGGGTGCTAACTAGCTTATAGCTTTCTAGGCTAAGTGTGATGCTCTTGTACTACTCCATATCTAGACCAAATGAAACATGAATCAAAAAGTAAACTTTGATAAATCAAAATCAGTAAAGCTTGTAAAGTAAAGACTTGGGATAGGACCATCAAGCATAAAGTAGAAGGTAATGGTGCCTTGCTCTTGTGGAGCTTTGCACTTGGGTAATCTTGCAAGAATATTAGCTTGCCTTGATTGGGGTAGTGGTCAAAGTTCTCTTCTTCTTCTTGGTAGAATACCTCCTCCTCTTGATAGTCTCCGGTACTAGCGTCTATAAACGAATACGAGGATACAATCACCAAACAATACTTAAGTAGACCTAATTAGCCTTAATGGCTCACACAAATGATCTAGCATAAATACTTAACATTACTACCCAAAATTATGCTAGGGTTTTCTTACTTAGTGTTAGAAAAATAATTTCCTCTCATTGAAGTGTGGATTAGGGTTTCTCTTTAGTTTGGGAGAAATAAATTCCTCTCATTGAATCTTGTTAAGATTTAATCTCCTCAAATAACAAGGTATGATCACATGTTGACCAAGGTCAACACTTCACGTTTATTATTTGAGAAACATGATTTAAATGAGGTTCTATACCTCATGCAATTTAAACCTTATTTGATTTAATATCCTCAAGTGAGCACATATGATACCAAGCAATAAGGGTCATCATATTACTTCATACCACTTGGGAATATGATTTAAATGAGGTGCTACACCTCATAGATTTAAATTCCTAAAATTTGAAATAGTTTAAATGGGCTAGTATTGACTACATAGCCAATATTCTGCTTCTAGCCCATGATCATATACAGAACATATATCATACTTTTACATAATAAATTAGAGTTTGTTAAATGTGAATTATGAGAGGTGGAATCACCTAAAAATTCAAAAGGGTTGATTTTTAATAATTATTCTAAGTCAGAAAAGTCTATGTCTTGTTTATTTTGCTACTTTAATTCTACAAAAGCTATTGGTTTGAATCCAGTGGCATTGGATAGATAATTTCACAGGCTTTCCAACCATATGAAATTCACTAAAAATGGCCAAGTAGATTGGGAGATATTTGATTTCTAGCAAAGCATCTGATAGCAAATTAAATGAAAAAGAATTAAACAAAGTTTGAATTCAAACGGGGGCGGGAACGCAGTTGGGCCGGCCCAGTTGCTGCCCGGGCCGTGCTGCATGGCGCATGCACGTGGCCGACGCGCGGGGCGCACAGAGCGTTGGATCGAGATCGGACGGGGCTGGTTCGTCGTGTACCTCGCGATTCTGCAACCTTGCGGGGGCTCTAACTTTCACCTCGGAGCTCGGATTGAGGCGTGGTTTGTTGCGTTGGAAAGGTCTTTCCAAGGGCTACAACTTTGCTGTAGGGCTCGGGGGCTATGGTGATAAAAATCTGGGCGCTTTTGAGGGATGCCGCCGGTGGCCGTGGCAACCTTGTGGACGCCGGTGTGCGGCAAGGAGGGGGAGAGGGAGGCTCTAGGAGGGAGAGAGGGATGCTGCTGGGTGGTGTGGTGATGTCCAAGGCGCGGAGGGCTGCTTATATAGGCTCCAGGGACGGGAACGCGATGTGGAGGTCATGGCGGGCGACGTCACGGGCGCGTCAAGTACAGGGGGCTCTGGTCCTTGCCATGGCGTCAGCGGAGAGGTACTGGGGAGGGGTGAACGCGTGCACAGTGGCTGGCCTGCAGACGTAGTGTGCAGGGCACACGAGGACGAGGCCGACGTCGGTGTCCTTTGAGGGTGTCGCGTCGTGGCATCCACTTGGGGCGTGGGCAGGTCAACGGTCGTGTCTAGGAGGTGTTCTGAGGTGAGAGGAGTGTGGTGGCGCAGTGGGACGCGATGGGATGTAGTGTGCACGCAGAGGGAGAGAGGTGGCCACGGGTTGGTGATCAAGTGACATGGCATGAGTGTTGTGGTCAAGTCTTTGCTCTCCTCCACCAAGGACCATGTCTGGCAGGTGTCTAGGGTCCAGGGGACTGTAGGTGACATGGTGAGAGGGAGGGAAAAGGGCCAGGTCATGTGGGGGCATGGTGGTGAGCATGTGAGTGGCATGGTGTGACATAGGCTATGCTATGCTTCTCCTGAGGTCAACCTTGGCATGGTGGGGGTCAGTGAGGTGAGGGAAGCTTATTTGACAAGGTGAGGGTGACTAGAGAGGGAGGAGGACAAGGGTTGGCATGTGATGTCATTTGGAGTGGCATGGCATGGCATTGATGCTTTGTGCATATTTTTCTTGTGTACCAAGGTGCTGCAAGCTTAAGTGGGGTGAGGTGAGTCTAGGAGACATGGTGGGCAAGGTGAGAGGGGTCTAGAGTGTGCACATATATTATTTGGCAAAGTGTATGTGACATATGACAAGATTTTGGGCATGGTGGTGATGTGAGGTGACCATGCACACTAGGTGAGGTCATGCTAGGTGGGTTTGGGCACCAGGTAGTGTGGATGAGCACAAGGGAGAGAGAGGTGAGGTGATAGGAGAGTGGGTGGAATAGTGGTTGTACCTCTATGGCATCATTTTGATTATTTAACAAGGTCTCATGTGTGATGACTTTTGACCAAAATTTGTGAGGGAGGTGTTCTAAATGATATTTGGCAGCCATGAGTGGCATTGGTTTGAAATTTGAAGTGGTTTTGTGGAAATTTCAAAAGTGGAGGGAATCTAGAATTTGTGTTAAAGTGGCAATTTGGCTTGACTAATGTGAGCAATGGTCAACTCTCTGGTCAAAGTGGTCAACATCAAAGTTGCTCATCTTGATGAGGTCTTGGATGAGGTGCAAATAGTTGTTAGGGTTTGGTTTAAGAATCTCCTAATAAAAGGGCTCAAAGGGGGTAAGATTTTATAAATGGGCAAAGTGACCATTATCACAAGTATGTTGAATTTGATTTTTTTCCTTTGATTTGAAATGGGTTTCTTTGATGCATTTGTGTTTGTTATTCATATATAAGTGTTTTACAAACAATGGCACAAGCCAAAGTGGCCTTGGTTGAAGATTTGCAAAAGTGGCTAAAGTGCATGTGAGTGAAAAATGGAATTTTCTCACTATGTCATTTCTCCTTATTTGATTTGATTTTTCTTGACTCAAAAGTGATTCTTATTAGTTTAGGAACATTTCCAAACCTTTGAAACCATTCCAAAAGGTCTAACTCAAAGATTTGCAAAATGGGCCATAACACATAAGAGGTGATGTGTCAATTTTTCTTATTCTTGTAATTTGTTCTCCTTGCTTTACTTGGGCATGGGTTAGGGTCCATATAGTGTGAGATTAGGTTTAGAGATGGTTTCACACCATTTGGTCAAGGTAGAAGTGCATAGGTCAAGATTTGGTGAAATTGGCTAAGTGTCACATATGCCTCTATGCATATGTTGTATTTGATTTTAGATTTGACTTGGCTTGACCCAATTGATGTTGTTGAGTGATGAAATGGTATAGAGGAGTGATCCCACCATTCACATCAAATCCTAGGGTTAAGATTCTCAAATTTACAAATTTGCATTTTACTCTCATATGCCTCTATGGCATTTTTAGTTTCTTTTTATTTTCTTTGGAAACCACTTGGATTTGATTTGATAAGTACTAGGTAAGGTGTATGAAGGTTTTCCAAACCTCTAAGCAAAGTAGAAAGGCCTAGGGTAAAGTTTTATAAAAATAGCCATAGGCACATATGCCTTTTTCTTATTTAAATTGTTTTTATTTTATTTTAACTTGGGTGGTAAAAAGAGGTGTGAGGTTTAGGGTTTAAGAGTATTGCAAATACTAATTAAACAAACACTCATGGCAATAGCACAAGAATTAAACAAGATCTCTATGTATCAAACTTAATTTAATAAAAGTTTTTGTTGGTTCCAAAATTTGGAACTAGGGAAATACATTTTGTTTGTTTTGAAATTTTTGGGATGTTACAAACCCTTCCCCCTTAAACAAATCTCGTCCCGAGATTTTAAGAAAAGTTAGGTTCCTAAGAGAGATTGAGCATTTTTTATTAACAGGATGACATACTTGGCATGGTCTGGGGTGCTTCCTGAGCTTCAGTGGCAGTCATGTGGTAGAAACGTCCGTTGTTGTTGTTCTGGTTCCTTCTTCCAGCAAAGCGGCGCTGTTGTTGAGCAGGTGCTGCGGTATTGGCGGCAATCCTGGCAAGCTTCTTGGGGCACTCCTTGGAGAAGTGACCCACAACTCCACATTCATAGCAGTTGACGGTGGACTTGTCTTTGGGGTTGACGGGGGTAGCATTGCTTCCAGTCCTCGGGGCGGTATTGGGGTTGTTGTTGTTTCCATTGTTGTTGCTGTTGTTGGGGCGGTTGTTGTTGTTGTTGTTGTTCCCTCCGTGCTTTGGGGGTCCTCCGTTGTTATTGGGGTAGTTGGGGCGATAACTCTGAGCAGTTGGCTTGTTGTTTCTGGGGGTGAATCCTCCAGAGGAGTTATTGCGATACTTCTGGTTATGGTGGGGTCCACTCTGGTTCATCATTCTTCTCTTGCGGTTCTCGTTGGCCTGGTGCAACTTTCCTTCCATCTGTATGGCTGAGTCCACGAGGGCTTCTAAGCCAGCGAACGGAATGTTCACTAACACTGTCTGCATCTCATCATGCAGTCCGTTCAGAAATCTTTCCTTTCTCTTCTCATTGGTGTCGGTCTCATCCGGGGCGTACCTTGACAGAGTGAGAAACCTGTCGCGGTATTCCACCACGGACATCCTTCCTTGCTTGAGTTCGCGGAACTCGTCTCTCATCTTTTTGATCAGTCCTTGGGGCACATGGTATTTGCTAAACTTAATCTTGAAGTCTTCCCAGGTCATCATCTGTCCTGCATTCATGGCACGGGTGCTGGTCCACCAAGCTCTGGCTGGTCCTGCCAGATAATGGGTGGCAAACAGCACTTTCTCTGCGGCTTCAACTTGCGCAACTTCGAGGTTGTTCTCCATGGTCTGGAGCCAGTCATCAGCATCGAGGGGCTCTTCAGTCTTGTGGAATACCGGAGGGTTGGTGTTCTGGAAGTTCTTTAGCTTTGATCCTGGGTGATCATGATGGCCTTGATTGTTCTGAGCTATCTGTTGCAGTGCCGCAAGGTTGGCTTGGCGTTCAGCTCTTTCGACTTCTCGGTCTGCCATCATTGTCTGCAGCAGTTGCATCATCGCGTCGTTGGTGCGATTGGGAGGGGCCATCTGAACATGGATGTAGATGATAAGATAAGAGGGAATTTTCTATGGTTTGTTTTGTTAAGTTTAAAAGTTCATAAAATTGAAAACTTGAGTAGTGTTGCGGGGGTAAAAACCAACAACACTTTTTCATTCATACCAAGCATCATACATTACAAATCTAACACACCGTTGGTTTGAAGAACCATTCATCGCTCTACGATACAAGGGGGATCCTGATACAACTCACACCTACTTAAGTGCTTGGGTGATACTACTCTTCAGGGGGGGGTTTCTTCGTCTTCACGGGTGAGGTGCTTGGCGAGAGGCGAGGGCGTTGTCCAAATCCCTGCGGGTTTTGTACTGCTGAAGTCCCGAGGTGCTTCATAGGGGTTCATCTTTGGTTGTGGTGGGGGCATGGTCATTGATCTTCCCATGGAGTCATGTCTTGGGTAGTAAATGAAGCGAGTGTTCTTGATCTTGTCCTCATTTTGTCCACACAGACGGGAAATTGCTTCTTGCATAGCTTTGTCTAGTCCTTCCTTCCAAGTGTTTCCCGTTACAGAAAACCATATGGTTTCCCATACTGGGGCATCAAGCTTCCTTCGTAGATCAGTAGAGACGTCCCACTGAGGTGGTTCTCCTGACTGAGCCTTGAGGGGTATTCCGAAGAACTCGGGATACGGATGTCCCAGATAGTCCACCAGTTGCTTCAATTCCTTTTCGAAACTTTTGTCGTCTCCGGATCCAAGCTTATAGGACTCCCATTGGTACTTCATCTGTGAGCAAAGAGGAGGAGTAAATTTAGAGAAGTATTCAAGTGTGCAAAATTTTAGATAGTGCTACAAAGAAAGTAGAGTATGAATTTCTCATTTTGAAAAAGATTTCAAGGATAAGAGTGAGAATAAGTTTTTCACAATTATTCACTTCTTTGGTTTTTGAAGCTAAGTTTTGCAGACGTCCATTCTAACTAGGGTCCCCTAAGGTCAAACAATGGCTCTGATACCAACTTGTCAACACCCGGATTTTTAAGTCCAGATGCCTATTATGTCATTCATCGCAATCCCAGGAATATTGTTTTTGCGAGACATAATAGATTAATATCACAACACATCATTTATTACAACGCATAATTGTCTTACAACAAAGGATCACATGATCCAGTCTCATTACAATACTAGATGATCCATTGATCAATTACAAAACACATAGCGGAAGCGAAGTAGCGTAGCGGTCGTGGTCCATCTGTTCCACAGGCAACTATTGACGTCAGGAGTGATCCTAGTTGTCGTAGACGTCCTGCTGTCCTTCTTCCGGGTTCTGGTACTCCTCTTCATAGTCTGGCCATTTGAATAGCCAGGGACAAAGCCATGAGTACTTTAAAGTACTCGCAAACTAATACTAAGGTAAGTATTATCAACTATGGAGGGGGATGCTAAGCTCTAGTTTCATTTGCATAAAGCCAGTTTTATTTCATAAAACACTTTTAATAATCAAAAACTCTTCATTTGCTTACTAACTCATGTGGGAACATTAGTGTCATTCCCACAACTCAGTTGTGATTCAAAGTCAAAGTCACCTTTCAAACTCAAGTCACAAGTCACCCTTCATATTTTTGGAAAAGTTCTGATGACGGAACAGTATGGCCTTTCCAACTGTCCATGACCGCGGACGCGGCTATTCGAATAGGTTTACACTCTGCAGAGGGTGTACACTTGTGCCACAACAATTGCAATAGTTCGTCAGGGGTAACTGGCCCTGATTTATCGTATGCAGTACGCGAACTACCAATCCTAACCTTTCATTTACATACTCTAGTATAGGCACCTCTCCCCATGAGCTTGGCCTCCCAGTGAAGACAGACAGTCAGCCTGGGAACTGCACAGGGCTTGGGCCGGACATTCACCTCATTTCACGTCATTTCATATCACTTCACCGGTACGGAGGCAGCCTCAAGCATAACCCCTATGACGCTTGTTCAGAGGGAACCCATACTAAAATACATAAGTTTCCAGCTAAGCCTTACCCAGATTCAGGTATTGTGGGGGTACTTGTAAAATTGGAAATGGTATCGCATCCAAACCCAACCATCAGTTTTTGGTAAGTTTCACCAAGTCATTCACAAGTCACATTCACCTTCAAAATCTTTCAATGGAATGACTCATCATTCCAAGGTTTTCAAAGTCATTGGTTTTCACAAGTTCCCATCTAGAGTAGACCATTTTAGTGTAGCGCTAGCAACTAGTCATGAGGGGTGCTAACTAGCTTATAGCTTTCTAGGCTAAGTGTGATGCTCTTGTACTACTCCATATCTAGACCAAATGAAACATGAATCAAAAAGTAAACTTTGATAAATCAAAATCAGTAAAGCTTGTAAAGTAAAGACTTGGGATAGGACCATCAAGCATAAAGTAGAAGGTAATGGTGCCTTGCTCTTGTGGAGCTTTGCACTTGGGTAATCTTGCAAGAATATTAGCTTGCCTTGATTGGGGTAGTGGTCAAAGTTCTCTTCTTCTTCTTGGTAGAATACCTCCTCCTCTTGATAGTCTCCGGTACTAGCGTCTATAAACGAATACGAGGATACAATCACCAAACAATACTTAAGTAGACCTAATTAGCCTTAATGGCTCACACAAATGATCTAGCATAAATACTTAACATTACTACCCAAAATTATGCTAGGGTTTTCTTACTTAGTGTTAGAAAAATAATTTCCTCTCATTGAAGTGTGGATTAGGGTTTCTCTTTAGTTTGGGAGAAATAAATTCCTCTCATTGAATCTTGTTAAGATTTAATCTCCTCAAATAACAAGGTATGATCACATGTTGACCAAGGTCAACACTTCACGTTTATTATTTGAGAAACATGATTTAAATGAGGTTCTATACCTCATGCAATTTAAACCTTATTTGATTTAATATCCTCAAGTGAGCACATATGATACCAAGCAATAAGGGTCATCATATTACTTCATACCACTTGGGAATATGATTTAAATGAGGTGCTACACCTCATAGATTTAAATTCCTAAAATTTGAAATAGTTTAAATGGGCTAGTATTGACTACATAGCCAATATTCTGCTTCTAGCCCATGATCATATACAGAACATATATCATACTTTTACATAATAAATTAGAGTTTGTTAAATGTGAATTATGAGAGGTGGAATCACCTAAAAATTCAAAAGGGTTGATTTTTAATAATTATTCTAAGTCAGAAAAGTCTATGTCTTGTTTATTTTGCTACTTTAATTCTACAAAAGCTATTGGTTTGAATCCAGTGGCATTGGATAGATAATTTCACAGGCTTTCCAACCATATGAAATTCACTAAAAATGGCCAAGTAGATTGGGAGATATTTGATTTCTAGCAAAGCATCTGATAGCAAATTAAATGAAAAAGAATTAAACAAAGTTTGAATTCAAACGGGGGCGGGAACGCAGTTGGGCCGGCCCAGTTGCTGCCCGGGCCGTGCTGCATGGCGCATGCACGTGGCCGACGCGCGGGGCGCACAGAGCGTTGGATCGAGATCGGACGGGGCTGGTTCGTCGTGTACCTCGCGATTCTGCAACCTTGCGGGGGCTCTAACTTTCACCTCGGAGCTCGGATTGAGGCGTGGTTTGTTGCGTTGGAAAGGTCTTTCCAAGGGCTACAACTTTGCTGTAGGGCTCGGGGGCTATGGTGATAAAAATCTGGGCGCTTTTGAGGGATGCCGCCGGTGGCCGTGGCAACCTTGTGGACGCCGGTGTGCGGCAAGGAGGGGGAGAGGGAGGCTCTAGGAGGGAGAGAGGGATGCTGCTGGGTGGTGTGGTGATGTCCAAGGCGCGGAGGGCTGCTTATATAGGCTCCAGGGACGGGAACGCGATGTGGAGGTCATGGCGGGCGACGTCACGGGCGCGTCAAGTACAGGGGGCTCTGGTCCTTGCCATGGCGTCAGCGGAGAGGTACTGGGGAGGGGTGAACGCGTGCACAGTGGCTGGCCTGCAGACATAGTGTGCAGGGCACACGAGGACGAGGCCGACGTCGGTGTCCTTTGAGGGTGTCGCGTCGTGGCATCCACTTGGGGCGTGGGCAGGTCAACGGTCGTGTCTAGGAGGTGTTCTGAGGTGAGAGGAGTGTGGTGGCGCAGTGGGACGCGATGGGATGTAGTGTGCACGCAGAGGGAGAGAGGTGGCCACGGGTTGGTGATCAAGTGACATGGCATGAGTGTTGTGGTCAAGTCTTTGCTCTCCTCCACCAAGGACCATGTCTGGCAGGTGTCTAGGGTCCAGGGGACTGTAGGTGACATGGTGAGAGGGAGGGAAAAGGGCCAGGTCATGTGGGGGCATGGTGGTGAGCATGTGAGTGGCATGGTGTGACATAGGCTATGCTATGCTTCTCCTGAGGTCAACCTTGGCATGGTGGGGGTCAGTGAGGTGAGGGAAGCTTATTTGACAAGGTGAGGGTGACTAGAGAGGGAGGAGGACAAGGGTTGGCATGTGATGTCATTTGGAGTGGCATGGCATGGCATTGATGCTTTGTGCATATTTTTCTTGTGTACCAAGGTGCTGCAAGCTTAAGTGGGGTGAGGTGAGTCTAGGAGACATGGTGGGCAAGGTGAGAGGGGTCTAGAGTGTGCACATATATTATTTGGCAAAGTGTATGTGACATATGACAAGATTTTGGGCATGGTGGTGATGTGAGGTGACCATGCACACTAGGTGAGGTCATGCTAGGTGGGTTTGGGCACCAGGTAGTGTGGATGAGCACAAGGGAGAGAGAGGTGAGGTGATAGGAGAGTGGGTGGAATAGTGGTTGTACCTCTATGGCATCATTTTGATTATTTAACAAGGTCTCATGTGTGATGACTTTTGACCAAAATTTGTGAGGGAGGTGTTCTAAATGATATTTGGCAGCCATGAGTGGCATTGGTTTGAAATTTGAAGTGGTTTTGTGGAAATTTCAAAAGTGGAGGGAATCTAGAATTTGTGTTAAAGTGGCAATTTGGCTTGACTAATGTGAGCAATGGTCAACTCTCTGGTCAAAGTGGTCAACATCAAAGTTGCTCATCTTGATGAGGTCTTGGATGAGGTGCAAATAGTTGTTAGGGTTTGGTTTAAGAATCTCCTAATAAAAGGGCTCAAAGGGGGTAAGATTTTATAAATGGGCAAAGTGACCATTATCACAAGTATGTTGAATTTGATTTTTTCCTTTGATTTGAAATGGGTTTCTTTGATGCATTTGTGTTTGTTATTCATATATAAGTGTTTTACAAACAATGGCACAAGCCAAAGTGGCCTTGGTTGAAGATTTGCAAAAGTGGCTAAAGTGCATGTGAGTGAAAAATGGAATTTTCTCACTATGTCATTTCTCCTTATTTGATTTGATTTTTCTTGACTCAAAAGTGATTCTTATTAGTTTAGGAACATTTCCAAACCTTTGAAACCATTCCAAAAGGTCTAACTCAAAGATTTGCAAAATGGGCCATAACACATAAGAGGTGATGTGTCAATTTTTCTTATTCTTGTAATTTGTTCTCCTTGCTTTACTTGGGCATGGGTTAGGGTCCATATAGTGTGAGATTAGGTTTAGAGATGGTTTCACACCATTTGGTCAAGGTAGAAGTGCATAGGTCAAGATTTGGTGAAATTGGCTAAGTGTCACATATGCCTCTATGCATATGTTGTATTTGATTTTAGATTTGACTTGGCTTGACCCAATTGATGTTGTTGAGTGATGAAATGGTATAGAGGAGTGATCCCACCATTCACATCAAATCCTAGGGTTAAGATTCTCAAATTTACAAATTTGCATTTTACTCTCATATGCCTCTATGGCATTTTTAGTTTCTTTTTATTTTCTTTGGAAACCACTTGGATTTGATTTGATAAGTACTAGGTAAGGTGTATGAAGGTTTTCCAAACCTCTAAGCAAAGTAGAAAGGCCTAGGGTAAAGTTTTATAAAAATAGCCATAGGCACATATGCCTTTTTCTTATTTAAATTGTTTTTATTTTATTTTAACTTGGGTGGTAAAAAGAGGTGTGAGGTTTAGGGTTTAAGAGTATTGCAAATACTAATTAAACAAACACTCATGGCAATAGCACAAGAATTAAACAAGATCTCTATGTATCAAACTTAATTTAATAAAAGTTTTTGTTGGTTCCAAAATTTGGAACTAGGGAAATACATTTTGTTTGTTTTGAAATTTTTGGGATGTTACACCATATGGAAGGCTTGTGGGGGGGGGGGGGGGAGGAAAGTTCCCCCTCCCCCTTGCGCTGGCCCTAGATGGGTTTGGGCAGGGGAGAAACCCTAGCCGACCCCCCACTATATAAAGAGGGGAGGGGTGGCCGACCATAGCCCCCCACCTGAAAACCTAGTCTACCACCTCTCCCCTCCCAGTTTCTCCTGCTCCGGCTTAGTCGAAGCCCTGCAGGAATTCTCCTCCACCACCACCACCACACCATCGTGCTGCTGGGATTCCAAGGATATCTACTCTTCCGCTGCCCACTGGAACGGGGAGAGGAAGGACGTCATCGACACCGTACGTGTGACCGAGTACGGAAGTGCTGCTGGATTGCAGCACCGGAAGGATCGTCTACATCAACCACGAGATATGATCTTGTATAGGCGAGTATGCATATATAGAACATGGGGGCATGTGAACCCACTTTTTAAAAAGTTCCGTTTGTGATATCTAAACATGTTTTAAAAATCGAAAGACAAAATGATTTCCCAGATGATCTCAAATATGTGCCCTGGACATGAGTTTCGTGACGAAAAAACTTTTTATTTTGTCTCGGCAAAAAAGTGAAATTTTACAGGATTATATAGCAGTATATATGTGACGTATTTTGTTTTTTTATATTCTGAAATAAAAAAGTGGTTTATCCGCGAAAACTTTCTACGCATACATGAAACATGCGTACGTACCCGGATATTTTTATTTCAGAATTTTTTAACATTTAGAAAATGCATTTCCAACTAGGGTTCACATGCACCCATGTTCAAACCGGACTTTTCCTTGGATCTCCGAGGGTTAGTCTCTCTTCTTTCTCATTGCTCCGATCTCATAGATTAGATCTTGGATTTTCCATAGATTGGATCTTGGTTCTATAAGTCTTTGCGGTAGATTTTTTTTGTTTTTTATGCAACGAACCCTACAAGTGGAAAGGTGCATTTTTCCAATTTCAAAATTTCAAATCCAAGAAGATGACATTGTAGTTCTTGTCCATACGATCTCAATGAGCCGAAGAACACTGAAATCAGAGTCCGTATGAGGAAGTGGCGATCGTTTTACTATGGAGGCCAGAGAGTTTAACAAGCACAACTTGCCCGTTTGGCTGCCCATATCGGGTATTCCTAGACACGAAAACCTCCAGAATTAAGGCAGTTCTGCACTGTGTCGGTCTCCACTCGTACTTAGGGTTTTCCCAAGATATATTGACGATATTGGGAGGTCCTAGGGACCCTCCTAAGCCTATATAAAGAGGGGAGGAGCCAAGGGAGAAGAACCCTCTCCATATACTCATCTGGGCTGGCACAGCGGAGCCCAGCCGCTCCACCGCATCCATAGCCACCTCCACGAAGATCTCCACCATCACCACCACACAAGAGGAGAAGGGACTTGGCTCCTTGGAGGCTTGGGTATCATCTACATATCAACCGCTGTTATATTTGCGATCCAAATTCATATACTAAAGGGAGGTTAACTTCTGACGAGCGGAGCGAGGCCCATCGTCGGTAGGCTTGGGCCGGTAAGTTTGAGCTTTGCTCGAGCTTAGTTGGTATAACTGTTTATCCCAAGTGGTTGTTGGCGCCAGCAACTGTTTTTCTTTGTTTGTTCAGGAGATTGTTGAAGTTCATGCTACAAGATGGAATTTGTCTCAAGGTGGAGTTTGTTATATTTGTGATCCCAATTCATATACTAAAGGGCGTCTAACTTTTGACGAGCGGAGCGAGGCCCGTCGCCGGGGTGCGGGGGATGGCAGCCCCTCGCGGTATGGATCGTTGCCGCCGCATATATATACATCTTGTAAGCCTCTGGCTAGGGTTTATAAGATTATAAGATAACCCACGGCATTTGTAAACACTTCCCGATATAGTGAAGTATTTGCTGGTTGGCGCCCGTGGTTTTTCTCCTTCTGTGTTGGAAGGGGGTTTTCACGTTAAATATTGTGTCTACGCTTCATTTTCCTTTAACGTTCTTCATTATTTGTTTGTCGCGTTTATAACAACCGCTGCATCTACGCCATCACCATCACCATTATTTCCCTCAATCCATCTTGTTATAATCTCTAAACCTATTGTGGATTTATACAAGGATTTATCCATTAGTTGTATCTTCATTCATGTCATTATGATGATGTTAATTTCCTCTATGCATGAATATTTTCCGTTGTTCTTGGGTGACGTGGGCATACCCTTTTAGGTAACCACTATTGGCATAGTGGACGTGGTTCAGTCGAAGGTCAACAAGCAGTCAAAGCCCAAGAAGCTAGGCGTATCGACTAAGGAAAACTCATAGAAGGAAGAGACCTACATGGACATAGCTCCAATGCGTAGTCGACTAGGACTCTTGTAAACCCTAGTCTGGTTGCATATATAAAGCCAGGCAGGGGCACCCCTTAGGACAAATTATGATACCCGCAGAGTAGACATAGACTAGACACAACTCCGCCTACGGCGGCACCCTGTAACACAACTATAATTATACTAAATTGCTAGAAGGATATAGCGATCCTCGACCGTAAGGAAGTGAACCTAGGTACGTCGTGTGCCTACTCACGATCCCCAAATCTCCATCGTCGCCTTTCCCGAAAACCTAAGCACCTAGGTTCACATTCTCACAGTGGAGGATTGTAACGTTTCTTTTATCCCAAGAAGGATTAGTTTTCTAATCACTGTGAATATCAGCTTTCCATTCAAAAAAGGACATGACAACTCATATTGTTATCGAGTAAAGGGCACCACTCTATGGCATCCATTCAACTACTGGAGCATACCCTTTCTACTGGATGAGTGTTATCCATGGGTCGAACCGTGGTCCTGTCAAGAAAGCATTACAAATGTATCCAGATTATAAAATTTTAGAACCTCATATACAATCAGAAACCTCTGTCATATACAATAGAGAAGTAGACCATATAATAAACAATGGCTATGTAGTGAACCTTTTGGTTGCTAAATTGAAGACATATTCGGAGAAGTAGACCATATAATAAACATTGCCTATTTACTGATTTTTTTGTTGCTAAACTGAATACATATTCGGATAAGTAGACCATAATTGTACAATTGCTTCATGTCATATACAACACATAGGGCACGATTACCACACATAGGACACAATTACATAGGCTGACTCCACTCTTGTATGTCATGACGGGATGGTAGTTTCACAACAACCTCTTGACGTACACTGCAGACTCGATGCCATTTAGATACGAGGCCTGATGGATCTGTTGGAGATATGCCCAAGAGGCAATAATAAAAGTGTTTATTGTTATATCTTAGTGTTCATGATAAATGTTTACATCCCATGCTATAGTTGTATTAACCGGAAACATTAATACTTGTGTGTTTTGTAAACATAAAGGAGTCCTTAGTAAGCCTCTTGTTAAACTAGCTTGTTGATTAATAGATGATCATGGTTTCCTGATCATGAACATTGGATGTTATTAATAACAAGATCATATCATTAGGTGAATGATGTGATGGACATACACCCATAGTAAGCGTAGCATATGATCAAGTCATTTAGTTCTTTGTGCTTCAAGCTTTAATATGCATAGTAACTTAATCCTTTGACCATGAGATCATGTTAATCACCTACACCGGATGGATACTTTGATGACACCAAACACTAATGCGTAAATGGGTTGTCATAAAGGTGGCATTAAGTGTTCGAGAAGTATAGGGTTGAGGCACTTGTATCAATAGTGGGATTTGTCCATCCTAATGACGGATAGATATACTCTGGGCCCTCTCGGTGGAATGATATCTAATTAGCTTGCAATCATGTGACTGGTTCACAAGGGATATCATTTCATGTTACGAGTAAAGAGTACTTATCGGTAATGAGGTTGAACTAGGTATGGAGATACCGACGATCAAACTTCGGATAAGTAAAATATCGTGAGACAAAGGGAATTGTTATTTTATGTGAATGGTTCTTTCGATCACAAAGTCATCGTTGAATATGTGGGAGCTATTATGGATCTCCACATCCTGCTATTAGTTATTGATCGGAGAGGAGTCTCGATCATGTCCGCATAGTTCTCGAACCGTAGGGTGACACACTTAAGGTTTGATGTCGTTTTAAGTAGATATGGAATATGGAATGGAGTTCGAATGTTGTTCGGAGTCTCGGATGGGATCCATGACATCACAAGGAGTTTTGGAATGGTCCGTGGAATAAGATTCATATATAGTAAGTCACTTTCTAAGTTTGGAAATGATCCGGTGCATTTATGGAAGGTGCTAGGATGTTCTAGAACCTTCCGGAAGAAATCACCATGGAAGGTGGAGTCCCAGATGAACTCCACCAACCCTAGCCGACCGACCAAAGGGGAAGGTGGAGTCCATGGTGGACTCCACCACCATGGCCGGCCATAGGGGAAGGAAAGGGAGCAATCCCACTTCCCCCCAGGTTTCACCCATATGGAAGGTTTTGAGTTGGACCCTTATTCGAATTTTGGGCAAACCCTAGGGGGTTCCACCTATATAAAGAGAGGGAGAGGGCTGGACACCTCTTGAGACGCACCACCAAAGGGCACCCAAGGCTGGTGCCCAAGTGCCCCCTCTCCCAAACCCTAGCCACTCCCCTCCTCTATCCTCTCCCGCGGTGTTTACGGCGAAGCGCTGCCGGAGATCTCCACCACCACCGTCACCACGCCATCGTGTTAGCGGGATTCCGAGGAGGATCTACTACATCTGCTGCCCACTGGAACGGGGAGAAGGACATCGTCATCAACACTGTACGTGTGACCGAGTGTGGAGTTGCTGCCCGATTGTGGCACCGTCAAGATCTTCTACGCGCTTTTGAAAGTGGCAAGTGATCGACTACATCCACCACGCGATTTATCTCGTTAACACTTAGCGATCTTCGAGGGTATGTTGATCTTCACCTCGTTGCTACCATCTATTAGATTAGATCTTGGCTTGTTATTCGTTCTTGCGGTAGGAAATTTTTTGTTTTCTATGCTACGAATCCCTACAGTGGTATCGGAGCCGTGTCTATGCATAGATTGGTTGCACGAGTAGAACACAATGGTTTTGTGGGCGTTGATGCTTTTGTTGTCTCTTGTTATGTGTACTTTGCATCTTGCGGTATGGTGGGATGAAGCGGCCCGGGCTAACTTTACATGACCGCGTTCATGAGACTTGCTCCACGCTCGACATGCAACTTGTATTGCATAAGTGGCTTTGCGGGCATCTGTCTCTCTCATCATAGTTAAGATTCAATTTACTATTTCAATTTAAAACACTAGTATCAGCGTTGTAGTTCATTTTCGTAGGTAGACTGGATCTTACTCGAAAACCCTAAACCACGTAAAATATGCAAACCAAATTAGAGGCATCTAACTTGTTTTTCTAGGGTTTGGTGATGTGATATGGCCATGATGTAATGATGAATATGTATGGGATGATCATTATTGTATTGTGGCAACCGGCAAGAGCCTTATGGTTGTCTTTATATTTCATGTCGTAGTATTATTTCAAATTAGTTGTAATAGTTGCTACATGTGGTGAACAACCATGAAGATGGCGCCATTGACCTTGACGCTACGCCGACGATGATGGAGATCATGCCCGTTGATGATGGAGATCATGTCCGTACTTTCAAGATGAAGATCAAAGACGCAAAGACTAAAGGGTCATATCATATCGATCACATTATGAATTGCATGTGATGTTAATCCTTTTATGCATCTTATATTGCTTAGACCGCGATGGTAGCATTATAAGATGATCCCTCTCACTAAAAATCAAGATACTAAAGTGTTCGTCCTTAGTTAGCACCGTTGCTAAGACTTGTTGTTTCGAAGCATCACGTGATGATCGGGTGTGATAGACTCAACATGTGCACACAACGGGTGCAAGCCAGATTTGCACATGCGGAAACTAGGGCTTGACTTGACAAGCCTAGCATGTAAAGACATGACCTCGGAACATGGAAGACCGAAAGGTTAAGCATGAATCATATAGATGATATGATGAACATGTTAATGTTCGCCTTTCAAACTACATCATCTCACGTGATGATCGGACTTGGTGTAGTGGATTTGGTTCGTGTAATCACTAAGAAAATGCGAGGGATATTATTTTGAGTGAGAGTTCACCTAGTTAATTTAAGAATTAATAGTAAACTCAATTTATCCCTAAATTCTATTTGAATTAAATTTTGTAGAATTGGCATCCGTTTTCTACTTTGCGCTAGGTTTGTAATTGATATAGAAATACTGTTAAATCTGACAAGTAACTTTACGGACTAGTACCATATCGTTAAAGAATAAAGAAATGATTAAGTCCTATTGCAAATTTTTGGTAATCCTCAAATTGCTGATTCGAAAAGCAATGGTTTCAATTAGTACCTAAAATTATCTTGTCTCCGTGAAACTTGATGTTCAAATATGTTTGAAAAGTAAGGAGCTGAAAAGTTTGTTTTCAGAAATAAGAAAGGTGTGAGATATATATGATATCTAAGACCTTATTACACGATGATAGAATATAATTTAGTGAGACTACATAAACTCACAAGTTTTATGGGAATGTATGAAGGTTGAAGATGCTAGGCGTCAAGATCCTCCAACTAGTTGGGCACTAACGTTATTCGCATATCCATGTAAGCCATAGTAGCTTCATCATGAAGTTGTCATGATTTGATGGATAAAATTATGAGTGAAATTGTTCATCACATTAAAAATTACTAATAGTGAAATCCGGAACACTTGTCATGTGATGATCAACTTCAAAGTGCGAACCTCAAGGATTGGTATTTGACCAACAAGCCTAGAAGTTATTGATGTTGAAGTGTTTTCAGAAATATGAGGACATTCGAAAGAGAAACTATAAAAGGATTTTGGCAGAAAGAAAGAAAAGACTAGAAAGTCTAGCTCAGGTGTATATAGATGATATACATGTTATGAATGTATTCTTTGATTGGTCACACAATGAAGTTCTTGGGTATTTGTACCATATTGGTTGGTATGAGATGTCATACAAAACAACACAATACAAGAATACAATGGCCTATGTGACTGATAAGGAATGTGGTAATAATGCACGTCTGGAACAAAATAAAGTGTTATTATGTTCGTCGTTGGCATTCTACCTAGCCCTTCAGATTTATAATAAAGAACTTAATAATTGTTATTTTGCTCTGGTTAAATGAAAACAATGAGTTGTTCAAATTATGACCTTACTCCATGTACGATGGATAAGTTATTATAAATCTTAATGGTGAAACACACTTGCATAACACTGACGTTAAAATGCCATAAGGCAAATGATTTGAGTTCCACTTAATTGTGGAACCGCCATTTAGGTCATGTTAGAAAGGAACACATGAAGAAACTCCATGCAAATGGATTTTTGGAGTCATTTGATTTTTGAATCGTTTGGCACTTGCAAAAAAATTCTAAAGAAAATGACGAAAATACCGTTAATAGGCCAAGTGTTGAACGGGCAACTAACTTAGTGTAAACATACACTACAACACAACATAGATTTGGTAACACAATCATGTAACACATGGTAAAATATGTTACAAGGAAAATTGCAGTAACACAAAATTTGTGTGCCAACAATCGAGAGTAACACAAGCTGTATCAGAGTTAAAAGTGTGTTACATGGATATCGACACAGTAACATATAAATATGTGTGGAACGTAATGTGTTACAATAATATTAACATAGTAGCACATAGGTGTGTGTTGGTGGGAATATGTTACACGCTGAACCATCAAAGCAGCCCATCCCAAAATAGATGATCAAGTAAGCCCTTCATCAGTTCGAGGAAACATTTAGTTTTCAACCCTTCCCCTAATCCCCGGTACATTGATAAGTCGCGCTAAATTTAGGGACTAGGCTTGTCGGTTCTTGTGTTATTTGATTTTTCCTTCATGATTCAAATGATCTCTTGGTTCCAATAAATATTTGCTTTCCGCTTCATGTCTACACTGTATTCAGCCTCATCTGCTTTCAACAATATCTATTTATGTATTTGTTTATAGGATTTATGTATTCGTTTCCGCTTCCACAAAAGAATATAAAAACAAATGTGGAACCACTTTGTTACGCCCTTCTTGGGTGACCTTACACTTGCACCCATCATCGTTCCACGTTGTGGGAATAGTTTCGGTCGATACGAGGGAAGGGACCGGTTCCTTCCACCATATCACTCCACTATAGACTATAGAGGCATAATAATGAGCATGACGATTGTGTCCCGTCACCGCACGCCACGAAGGAAATTGCCTGGTGGTTTGGTCGGACTCGGTCCATAGATGATCCCACCTCGGGTCGTCTTTGGAGATGGTGGATGGACCCTCCAGCTGTTCCTTGATGAACGCTTTCCTTCGATGCCGGTCCGCCAGCTTCGCCCTCCTCTCCGCCTCTTCTACAGAAAGATATCCCTCTCATCGACGATGTCTTGGGGGAAGTTCACATGCCAGGCTTGCATAGTGAGCACATCAGCCATGGCGATGGCGAGCCACCGCTGCGCCTGGCTGTGGCGGTCCTCGTCGGTGATGAGAATTGGAGGCGGGGCCACGAGCTCCGCCTCAGTGGGCGAGTTGATGCGTCGAAGGTTATGTCGCGGCATGGGCGGCTGATGTGCCTCACCGCCGCGTCTCGTAGGTGACAAGGCACAGGCGAAAGCCGACGGCGCGTAGCTCGGCGTATAACGTGTCGTTCAGCCGCGCACGCACGCCGCGAAAGCCAGACGAGCTCAACGGCTCATGACGGCACAACAACATCCCAACGTCGGAGGGGAGGGGGGATGGAAGGGGCAGTGGAGCGGAGGCGAGGTGACGAAGCTGCGCTACGAAAGGCGACAAAGAGGCGCGTCGCGTGGAAGTTGGAGGCGCGGTGCGTGAAATGTCCTCTGCGGTTTCCTCCTGTGCTGACGCGCGAGCTCTGTTTATAGCGCGGACACGAGCCGGTGCCCAAAATATCCCGCGCCGAATAATGTTTTATCCCCCGCGTGCCAAAATTTTACCGCACATGCATTTTTTCCACGCCCTCTGGAGCTGCGCGCATCCTCCCGCACACAATATTGGCGGTTTTTATTTAACGAGGGCATGATATAATGTGGTTGCTGAAGTTTCTCTAAAAAAAGCAAATTCATATTGTCCCAATCTGCTTATTTTGTTGAGCCTAAAAATCAGCGAGAGGGAAAACTTTTAATTGTTCCCGCTTTTATACACTTTTCCCTCCAATCAATAGGTTCTATATATAGAGCTCCCCTGCTAATTCCCTTACCACCGGGGCGTGAAACAAAAAGGCCCGTAATTAACTTATACTCTAAATATATCTCTACTAATAAGTTACGGATAGATGGTGTTGGTTGGTTAAAAAAATCAAAACAAATTTTCGTCCGTCAAAAAACCGGAACTCCCAATACCTTCCGATCTACCATCGAGCCTCCCAGCGATCCAAATCGTGTACGGCTCAAGAAATACAGACCTTTTCGTACGTCAATAAAACCAGACGCTAGCTTTCCGTCGGCCTCTTCCTTCGTCTGTAAAAAAACCCGGAGGTATTTGGAAAAAACTGTTCGCGCCCTATATCTTCCCGTGCAAGGACCGCGTCAGCCACGAATAGAACTCCTATACGGTATGTTCCAGCCGTCCAGGAGCCGGCCACATCCAAGAGTCCAACAGTCATACGTCCCTGGAGTCTGAACCGGTTTCAGTTTGTTTCTTGTTGATTTTCTCCAGCGGCGTGACGGAAAAAGACGCTGAGCATCCACCGGGCCGAAAAATGCGTCTGGGTACCATTCCAGCGGTGCGACTTAAAGTGACCGGGCCATTCGCAGAGACGCAACTCTGGCCCAAATATGCGCCTCGGGTGCGTTTCTGCGGACGCTGCGCGGACGCGGAAAGTGTCCGCTCGCGTCTGACGGATGTTTCGTTTGGCCTTCATGGTAGTAACCCAGCATCGATGCGTCTTCTCCGCCAGTACTGGCGTCGAGGCGTCGCTTCGGCAGTCTGCGGCCGCATAAATGGCGATGTCTCGCGTGGCGCGCGGCCGTCGCCTACCTCTGCGCACGAAGTAATGGCGATGCCACGCATGCCGCGGCCGTCGCCCTGCCTCCGATCTATATAAACAGGAGGGCGAGCATCTCATCTCCTCCCCACTAAACCCTAGCCGCCGCACAACCTCCACCCTAGCACAGTTGTCGCTCAGACTCCGTCGGAGCCATCATGAGCAGCGCCGGCCGCGGCCAGGCTGCCGCGCCTCCACCTCCACCTCCCACTTCACCTCCCCCGGCCTCGAGCTCCGACGAGGAGTTCGACTCCGACGACAGCACCGACCTACTCCACCCGGTCAGGGACGCCGCAGCCCTGACTGAAGCGGAGAAGGAAGCAGAGGAGGAGCGGGCGGCCCATGCGGCGGTCGACGCCGAGTTGGAGCAGCGCAGGGTGGAGGCCGCCGCTGCCGCGGAGGACTCCGACTCCGACATATCATGGTCTTCCGACGACCCTGATGCGCCTACCCCAAAGAAGAGGGCGGCGGAGTAGAGAGCTATAGTCGATTCCTTCGAGACGCTCAAGGACGACGCGGCCAACGCGAGGCTGTAGCAGAGCTTGCAAGAGGACGCGGTGGTGCACCGAGCCATAGCGGCCGCATGGGAGGCGGCGGAGAAGCAGGCGAGGGAGCGACGCAACGACGGAGCCGGCCCGTCAGGCAGCAAGTAGTTTAGATTTTACTTTCTATATTTTTTATGCTATCAAATGTACTACTATGTTTACTTTCAAATATGTTGCAAATCTAAAAATGGGTCACCCCGGTGGACACACCCAGACGCAAACGGACACGCGGACAAAATATGTCCGCGGGATGACGCAAACGGACGCTAGCGACTACTTTTGGGCGTCCGAAATGCGTCGCCCCGCTGGAGATACCCTTATAGGAGAACCTGCCAATTCTGTACCGTGAATCAATCCTCTCCTTCGTCCTTCCAGGCCGTCGTCCTCATGTGACCTAGGGTTATCGGCCGTCGTCCTGATGTGACCTAGGGATCCCACCATCTTCAATTTGGAGATCCCGCGGCAGCAGCCATGGGTATGCTTCTCCAGCTGAGCACGACCATCTAGCGCTGACACTGTAAACCACGCTGGGCAGCTGGGCGATATATACTCCACGGCGCCGTCGTCCAACTCAGCGCTGCCGACTCGGCCCAGTCAATGATGCCAGCATCGCTGCCTCCAAACTGGGGACGTCGACATCACAGTGCTACAGGACATGGTGGTCGGATTTCTCCAGGCCAGCTATTAACAGCAGCGGCGACAACCGGGATAAGGGCATCTCCAACGGGGCGACCCATCCCGCGCCCGCGCGTCCGGATGGGTACAGACGGACAAAAACCCGGCCCAACGCGCGGACCTATCCCTAAAACGGATGGCCGCGGCGTCCGGAACGACGCAATCTGGGCCGGGTTTGCGTGGCCGCGGACGCGAAAGGCTGGTCGCTCGCGTCCGCCCCTTGTCCGCCCCTGGCCCGCGTGTCATAGACATAAACATTTGTTTTCATTTAGAAGAACCTATTATATTTTTTTTAACTACTACTTCTATCCTACTACGTACGGGGCCGGCGGCCTCGCCGGCGGCTCCTCGCCGGCTCGCCGTCGGGGCCGTGGATTTCACTCGACGCGGGCGGCCTGTACGCATGAGGATTCCACTCCAGCTCACGAGCTGGGTGGAGCGGCGGCGGCGGCGGCGGCTGCGGCGGCGGAGGCTTTCATCCTCCTCCTTTCCGTCCGCGCGCCTCGGGTGCGCTCGCGCTCCGCCTCCTGCTGCGGCACCATCCGCTTCCCGCATAGCTCCAGCTCCTGCAGGGCCGCACGTTCCACAGCGGTGCGCGCCTCCAGGCGGACGCGGCCGGCGGCCCAGGCTTCGTGGTTCCCCGTGCGCCGGCGCATGCGCTCTTGCCGGCCGCGCTCCGCCGACGCAGCAGCCTCCCGGGCGCGCCGCTCGGGCGAGGGCATCCGGACGAGGTGACGGGCTGCTCGCATAGCGAGCAGCTGGTTCTTCCGCCCGAGGAGGTCGCCCTGTCGGCGGCGGCCGGCCGGCAGGTGGCCTCGTGCTCCTTCGTCACGCGCGTGAGGTCGGCGAGACGTTCCTCGATGGCGGTGTTGATGTTCGCCGGCCGCGAGGTCCTCCTCGTCGACGGACTCCTCCGCGGCGGCCGCCCTCCTCCGCGGCCTCGTACCAGCCGTCCGCGGTCTCGTGCCATCCGTCCGCGGCCTCGTGCCATCCGTCCGCGGCCGCCTCCACCATCTCCGCATCCCCTTCCTTCGTCGCCGCCGCCTCCGCCGCGACGCGGAGCGCCTCGTCGTCGGCGACCCACCGCGAGTCCGCGCGCTCCTCCTCCTCCGTCCGCGGGAACCTGGCCCGGGCGGCGAGGGAGAGCTTGGCCCACGTGGCCTGCAGGGTGCGCGGCATGGCGCCTGAGAAGGTGGAGGGGGAGAGAACGGTGATGCGGTCTGTGTGAGACCGCCGCCGTCTTTTATAGCCGGCGGTCTGGCGGGAAACTTGGGCGCGAGCGCGCGCCAATGGCGTTTTCGCGCGCGCGGGAACCTTGGTGCGTGCAGGATCTTTCCCGCGCGTTCCACCGCCCACCATGGCTGTCCCGTCGAGGCCTGCCATGGCGCAGCGCCGCGCAACGAAGACGAACCACGTGGCGTCTTTTGGGGTCGCCGCGTTGGGCGCCGCGTGCGACCCAAACGGACACGCGGACGCGGGGCGCTGTCCGCGTGTCCGGGCGGCCACGCAAACGGCCCAAAACGACGGCCCAGCGCGTCCGTTTGGGTCGGCCGGTTGGAGATGCCCTAAGACCATGAGACCTGATGCGTCTCCTGCGAGTGAGGCTGCAGGTGGCACTCTGCGCACGGTTGCCTCCGTCGTGGACTCTGTTGCCGACGAGTCCGGCGTCCTGCCCAGCGCCAGTGGTGGCGGGCGTAATCACAGGTGCCGGCCGAGGTAAGCTGGTCAAGGGCAGTACTACCAATATTAGCACGTCACGACATGAAGGATGTGGTGGACGCGCTGCCGATCGTGGAGTGGAGGTGAACATTCACATGCACGTCTTTCTGGTGGACTCTCGCATGATTTCTACGAAGAAACAAAAAAAAACACATTCCAGCTTGCTAAACTTGGCCGCGCCTCCCTGCTGGTCCATAGTCGGTCATCTGCATGCTAGAATCCGATATTCAAAATCTGGCAGGTTAGCCAATCCAGCATCTCTGGCTTCTGATACAACATATCGCAGACTTACTATAAATCTTTTTCAAGGTCTCGGTGACATGCATCGGATGCTGCATGAGAAGGCCACCATGAATGATGAGCAGGATCATCAACTGGTTCTTGGGCACCGGCTGTGCCTGTACTTCCTTGGCATCACGAGGAAAGCCACATTAAGTGTCAGTGTTTGCCAAAATCTAAAGAGTACATATTACAATTGTACACTCTCACTTAGTTGTATAAGTTAGCATACCATGCAGAGAGGCTCAACTCACTTGCCAACACAGGTGACCTCCTCGATCGCGTTTGACTTTGGCTACAATGACACCGGCTGCCGGCAAGGCCAAGATCTCGCAAGTCAAGACCATCATCACCCCTAAGTTGTCAAATCAAGCATAAAACGGCGCTAACTATCAATTAAAAATTTGAGCTAGCAGTTCATAAATTGTTTTCAACACATGTTGCATGTTTTATTTCAATACATATGTTTCATTTCTATGGATCACAGATCAATTATGTCGATGCTACAGATTGAATACTAACCGAGTTTTACACATCAAAGAATTTACATATTGAGTTGCCTATTCAAATTTATATGCATACGCGTCCTAGGAGTAGATCTTAATTACTAAGAAATAAAAATTAAAACTTACTTTCTATGTATATTATGTTGAATTGAAACCATTTTTAAGAATATATATTTATAGAGTGTACTTTTAAATATTTTAGACGGTTATTTTTTTTACACACAGTTATTCGTAAATTTAATATATGATGAGATATCTTTTGAAAGGCCGTAGCAACGCACGGGTATTCAGCTAACTTAAATTTAATAAAAATATGATTAGGCGATTCACAAATGTCACAAACTGGCGCAGTACAAGTATCAATTTGATGCCTAGGTTGCTTGCATCTAAAACATGGGTTCTTGTCCACCTTTTTAGCCTTCTTAGTCGGGTTTGGAACATCATGTTTCGACACTGTCCCGGCATCCAATTGCATTGGGTATCGAACCTGTGGCCAAAGATTGAGACTGTTGCACCACCCGAGTGACAGATTGTGTTGCCACCGATACGGCATCACCCAAAACCGAAGCTGGCAACCCTTCACCCCCTCCTTTCTGTGTTGCTGCAGCCAAAGCCGCAACTACACCTTGCATGACTTCTTTAATCAAATCAGGACTAATACCGACCAAACTTGCACCACTTTGAACCCCTGCATCACTGTTACCTCCTCCATTGTTATGATACTGATTAAAATTAGAGCGACCACCATTGTACCAATATCGATTGTTGGCATTAAAAGTGTTGTTCCCATAATTTCTAGGTCGATATTGCTGATTAACTCCGTTACGGTGATAATTGTTGTAGTTCATACCTCTGTTGAACTGCCCAAATTCTTCTCCGAACTCCGCGTTGGAGTACTGCCCTTGCCCATGGCCGCGCTCATCTCCAGTCGTGTCGCTGGCCTCTCGAGCCACGAAGTTCCCTTGCCGGCCAGAGATGAAGCCTCCACCGCGACCAGTGTTGAACCCCGAGGGCCCATTGAAACCAGCGCCAGGCCAATGAAACCGGCGCCACGGCCAGTGTCATGGTGTCCGCTGATACGTCTCCGACGTATCGATAATTTCTTATGTTCCATGCCACATTATTGATGATATCTACATGTTTTATGCATACTTTATGTCGTTTTTATGCGTTTTCCGGAACTAACCTATTGACGAGATGCCGAAGGGCCGATTCTTTGTTTTCTGCTGTTTTTGGTTTCTGAAATCCTAGTAAGGAAATATTCTCGGAATCGGACGAAATCAACGCCGAAGATCTTAGAATCCCCAGAAGCATCCAGAACACCCGAGAGTCGCCAGAGGGGGGCCACAGGCCCACCAGATAATAGGCCGGTGCGGCCCAGGCCCTGGCCGCGCCGCCTTATGGTGTCGTCGCCTCGTTGACCTTCTGACGCCGCCTCTTCGCCTATAAGAAGCCCCTCGACCTAAAACCTCGATACGGAAAAGCCACGGTACGAGAAACCTTCCAGAGCCGCCGCCATCGCGAAGCCAAGATCTGGGGGACAGGAGTCTCTGTTCCGGCACGCCGCCGGGACGGGGAAGTGCCCCCGGAAGGCTTCTCCATCGACACCACCGCCATCTTCATCAACGCTGCTGTCTCCCATGAGGAGGGAGTAGTTCTCCATCGAGGCTCGGGGCTGTACCGGTAGCTATGTGGTTAATCTCTCTCCCTATGTACTTCAATACAATAATCTCATGAGCTGCCTTACATGATTGAGATTCATATGATGATGCTTGTAATCTAGATATCGTTATGCTAGTCAAGTGAATTTTACTTATGTGATCTCCGGAGACTCCTTGTCCCACGTGTGTAAAGGTGACAGTGTGTGCACCGTGTGGGTCTCTGAGGCTATATTTCACATAATACTTATTCACTGTTATGAATGGCATAGTGAAGTGCTTATTTATATCTCTTTATGATTGCAATGTGTTTTGTATCACAATTCATCTATGTGCTACTCTAGTGATGTTATTAAAGTAGTTTATTCCTCCTGCACGGTGTAATGGTGACAGTGTGTGCATCCGTGTTAGTACTTGGCATATGCTATGATTGTGATCTCTTGTAGATTATGAAGTTAACTATTGCTATGATGGTATTGATGTGATCTATTCCTCCTACATAGTGTGAAGGTGATGATGACCCACAAGTATAGGGGGTGTATCGTAGTATTTTCGATAAGTAAGAATGTCGATCCCAACGAGGAGCAGAAGGTGTTGACAAGCAGTTTCGATGAAGGATTCACTGTAAATGCTCACAGACAAGTATTCAGGGGGTTATGATGTAACAGTTGAATAAAGTACGAGTAAGTAAAATGCGAGAGTAACAATTGCAGCGAGTGGCTCAATCCTTTTTAGCACAAAGGACAAGCCGGGTTGTTTACTTATAATGACCAAACGTTCTCGAGGACACACGGGATTTTAGTCTAGTGCTTTCGCTACATACGGCTAAATAATCTTCATTGTTATGATAAGTGTTGTGTGGGTGAACCTATGCTAATGTACCGCCCTTCCTAGGACTAATACATACTTGTGATTATACCCCTTGCAAGCATCCGCAACTACAAGAAAGTAATTAAGAATAAATCTAACCACAGCCTTAAACTCTGAGATCCTGCTATCCCTCCTGCATCGATATACCAACGGGGGTTTAGGTTTCTGTCACTCCGGCAACCCCGCAATTGGCAAACGAGTACAAGATGCATTCCCCTAGGCCCATAAAGGTGAAGTGTCATGTAGTCGACGTTCACATGACACCACTAGAAGAATAACACCACAACTTAAATATCATACCATTGAATATTACTCAACCATAGTTCACTACTAACAGTTAGACTTCACCCATGTCCTCAAGAACTAAACGAACTACTCACAAGACATCATATGGAACATGATCAGAGGTGATATGATGATGAATAACAATCTGAACATAAACTTGGTTCAATGGTTTCACTCAATAGCATCAACAACAAGTAGAAATCGATACCGGGAGAGTTTCCCTATCAAACAATCAAGATCAAACCCAAATTGCTACGGCGGTGACGGTGTCCAGCGGTGGAGACGGCGGTGATGATGGTGGAGATGATGATGATGGTGATGGAGATGATGTCCAGCTCGATGACGGTGACGATGGTGTCGATTTCCCCCTCCGGGAGGGAATTTCCCCGGCGGATTCCTGCCCGCCGGAGAGCTCTTTTCTCTCTGGTGTTCTCCGCCCCGCAGAGGCGGCTGTAACTCTTCGTGAGGTACCCTCTGTGGCTTAGGTCTTCGGGACGAAGGGTTTCGCGAAGAAAAGGAGGAGAAAGGGGCTGTGGGGCCCCCACACCACATGGTGGCGCGGCCAGGCCATGGGCCGCGCCGGCCGTGGTGCAGCCCCACCTTGGGCCTTCTCAGCTCCTCCTTCTGGCTTCCTTCGTCATCTTGAAAAATAGGATTTTTGGTATAATTTCCTTCCACAGTTGATCTTCCGAAATATTGCGTTCTGACGGTGCTTTTTCCAGCAGAATCCTGGCTCCGGTGCTTGATCCTCCAATAATGATGAAACATGCAAAATAGATGAAATAACATAAGTATTGTGTCCAAATATGAAATATATCAATGAATAACAGCAAATTATGATATAAAATAGTGATGCAAATTGGATGTATCAACTCCCCCCAAGCTTAGACTTCGCTTGTCCCCAAGCGAAACTGAACTCAGTAAACAGGACCACATGTTTATGGAGTGAAGAGTCGACAAATAAAATACGGACAAGAAGCATCATATTCATTCACACAAGACATTCTAGTAAACAACTTCCTCATATAGCTCAACTTGAAACAAGTATAAAGTAATCACAAATAAAGGTGCATAAGAAATCATAGTTGGTGATGGCAAACTTCGTTCTTGGTCAGAGAACAATTAACAGATTATACTTATCTCATTGAGCAGCGCTCTCATGTTAAAGTTTATATTGCACAACTTGCATACTCAATCATAATGGTCTCCTCATGATCATTGATAACTTGCAAAGCTATATTCATTCAGATAAAACTTGTACTAAACAAGGAAGAATAAAGGACATGATGAAGCAGATCACAATATAATGGTTTGATCACAACTACTCAAATGCTTGCTTGAGATGGAGGGAAATAGGTTTACTGACTCAACATATAGTAAAAGACAGGCCCTTCGCAGAGGGAAGCAGGGATTAAATCATGTGCTAGAGCTTTTTCATTTTTGAAATCATATAAAGAGAATAAAAGTAACATTTTGAGAGGTGTTTGTTGTTGTCAACGACTGGTAGCGGGTACTCTAACCCCCTTGCTAGACAACCTTCAAAGAGCGGCTCCCATTTTATTTTCATTTTATGTGGCACTCCTTCCAACCTTTCTTTCACAAACCATGGCTAACCGAATCCTCGGGTGCCTGCCAACAATCTCATACCATGAAGGAGTGCCTTTTTATTTTAGTTTTATTATGATGATGACACTCCCCCCAACCTTTGCTTACACAAGCCATGGCTAACCGAATCCTTCGGGTGCCGTCCATCAATCACATACCATGGAGGAGTGTCTATTTAGTTTAATTAATTTGGGACTGGGAATCCCATTGCCAGCTCTTTTTGCAAAATTATTGGATAAGCGGATGAAGCCGCTAGTCCATTGGTGAAAGTTGCCCAACAAGATTGAAAGATAAAACACCACATACTTCCTCATGAGCTATAAAACATTGACACAAATAAGAGATAATAAGTTTTGAATTGTTTAAAGGTAGCACACAAAGTATTTACTTGGAATGGCAGAAAATACCATGTAGTAGGTAGTTATGGTGGACACAAATGACATAGGTTTGGGCTAAGGTTTGGATGCACGAGAAGTATTCCCTCTCAGTACAGGTTTTTGGCTAGCAAGGTTAATTAGCAAGCATAAGAGTTGAGGGAAACAAACAAATATACATGTGATAGAAACAATCATGCATCTTCCTTGTAAGCACAAACAATTTTAACTTCAGAATAATAAGCTATGAGCTAACAAGAAAGAAAGACAATGAAACAACTACATGTATTTCTCTTTTCTACTCAAACCTCAAAGTGTTGTTGCTATTGACCAATGCTAAGTTTGCCAAAACCAAATAGATTTATTCAATGCTCCCAAAGTGATACCAATACTAACAACAAGGTAAATCATATAATAGAGATTGCAAACTAAAATAAGATGTGCAATATGTAAATGATAAGACTTCTCATTAATATTCCATAACGATAACTCACACCAAGGGATACATAGATAACCAACTAAAGGAGAGATACTTCCAAACTACAACCCATCTTATATGATAACTTCCCTACTCATGATATGACACTAGTTGACAGTAAAAAGTAAAAGATAGTGATGATGTGATACCGCGGCACTCCCCCAAGCTTGGAACAAACCAAGGGGATGCCAATACCGATGATGAGTTACTCCTTCGGCGATGGTGGTGATGAATTCCTGACAAGCTTCTCAATAAGCTCCTGAAGCTCATCAATCTTGTATGTGAGATTGCGAATCATCTCCGAATTGTGCTCGACGCGGTTAAGAAGTCTGTCCGACGGCGAGTCCCAACTCTTGAAGTTATTTCCCCACTCTTCACCCTCAGGCTTCCTCCCTCCTGCAGTGTTAGAGCGATCTATATCCCAGTGGTTAGGCAATGCTGCCTTGGGAGTCCCTTCAATTTGATTATTGAAAATTAGATTGTGGAAGGGATGGTGAATGCCTGATAAAGATGTTTTCGGAGCTAGGTAATGACGTGGAACCGCTCCTCCAGTGCGAATTCTTGCGCTCTTGTTTGCACTAAAAGGGTTGTCCACCACCTTGATGCTTGCGATGGTAGCACGCGGGTGTGCGCGCGAATCTTCCTCCACCTCTTCTTCATCCTCTTCCTTGACGTCCTTGTCCTCCTCTTTCCACCCAAGATCTCGATTATCTTCATCCGGAAACTCCTTGCCCTTGTTCTTGGAGACCATGGTGCTTCTAAACTGAAAACAGATCCTGGCAGAAACAACTCGAAACAAAACACGTCGAGAAAACGATATACGGACCTCCAGGGGTCCGGGGGATTATATAGCAAAAATTTTCACGACAAAAGGAAAGTACCAGATCGAACCAGAGTCGGAAAGGGGCGACGAGGCGGCCAGACCATAGGTCGGCGCGGGCCCAGGTCAGGCCGCGCCGGCCTATGGTGGCACGCCCTCGTGCGTCTTTTCCACTCCGTTTCGATCTCGTAATTTTTCATATTTTCCAAAAACAGCAAAAATATTGTTCGGAAAGTAAATTGCGTACTTTTCATTACCAGTACTGTTACCTATTCAAAGTCGAGTTCTGGCGGCATGTCAATTTGCCCTTTGATGAAAGCCTCCGGCGTTTCCACTTGAATAATATCAACATCAACATTATAGGAATCACCCGAGATATAATGCTTGAGTCTTTGTCCATTCACCACTTGCGTAGCATTGCCTTGGAGAGAGCTAATTTTGATTGCTCCTGAACGATACACCTCCTCGACAACATATGGTCCTTCCCATTTCGAGAGTAATTTCCCTGCAAAGAATCTGAGACGAGACCGATACAATAGGACTTTATCCCCAATATTAAATTCTCTTTTGATAATCCTTCTATCATGCCATTTTTTTAACTTTCTCTTTAAAGAGTTTAGCATTTTCATAAGCTTCACTTCTCCATTCATCTAGAGAACTCAATTGCAACAACCTCTTATTACCGGCAAGTTTAGGATCTTTATTTAATTCTCTAACTGCCCAATAAGCTTTGTGCTCTAGTTCTAAAGGTAAATGACAAGCTTTCCCATAAACCATTTTATAAGGTGACATTCCCATGGGATTTTTATAAGCAGTTCTATAAGCCCATAGTGCATCCTTCAATTTACTAGCCCAATTTTTTCTAGTTTTATTAACAGTCTTTTGCAAGATAGATTTAATCTCTCTAGTTGATAATTCTACTTGCCCACTAGTTTGAGGATGATAAGCGGAAGCAATTCTATAATTAATACCATACCTAGCAAGAGTTTTTCTAAAACCTCCATGAATAAAATGAGAACCTCCATCGGTTATAATATATCTAGGAACTCCAAATCTAGGAAAAATAATATCTAAAAACATTCTTAAAGAGGTCTCACCATCAGCACTTTTTGTAGGTATGGCTTCCACCCATTTAGTAACATAATCAACAGCAACAAGTATATGAGTGTTACCTTCTGAGGACGGAAAAGGTCCCATGAAGTCAAATCCCCAACAATCAAATGGTTCGATAACAAGAGTATAATTCATAGGCATTTCATTACGTCTGGAGATATTACCAACCCTTTGGCATTCATCACAAGATAAAATAAACTTTCTCGCATCCTTGAAGAGAGTTGGCCAATAAAAACCTGATTGTAGAACCTTTTGCGCGGTTCTTTCTCCGGCGTGATGTCCTCCATAAGCACTACCATGACATTTACTCAATATCTCTTGTTGTTCATATTCGGGAACACATCTTCGCATAATACCATCCACTCCTTCTTTATATAAGTGTGGGTCATCCCAGAAATAGTGCCTCAAGTCATAAAAGAATTTCCTCCTTTGCTGAGCTGAAAAGGTTGGAGGCAAGTACTTGGAAACAATAAAGTTAGCATAATCAGCATACCAAGGACTGTCTCGCGAGCTCACCTTTATTACAGCCAATTGTTCATTTGGAAAACTATCATTAACAGGAACAGGATCATAAGCAATATTTTTCAATCTAGACAAATTATCAGCAACCGGATTATCAGCACCTTTCCTATCTACAATATGTAAATCGAATTCTTGCAAAAGAAGTACCCATCTAATAAGCCTCGGCTTAGCATCTTTCTTCGTCATAAGGTATCTAATTGCAGCATGATCAGTATGAATCGTAACTTTTGAATCAACAATATAAGATCTAAATTTATCACAAGCAAAGACTACAGCTAATAATTCTTTTTCAGTTGTAGCATAATTTCTTTGAGCAGCATCAAGAGTTTTACTAGCATAATGAATAACATTCAGTTTTTTATCTACTCGCTGTCCAAGAACAGCGCCTACAGCAAAATCACTAGCATCACACATAATTTCAAAAGGCAAATTCCAATCAGGAGGTTCAACTACAGGAGCAGTTGTTAAGGCTTTCTTTAGAGTTTCAAAAGCTTCCTTACAATCATCATCAAAAACAAAAGGTGTATCTTTTTGAAGAAGATTAGTAAGAGGCTTTGAAATCTTGGAGAAATCTTTAATAAATCTCCTATAAAACCCAGCATGACCAAGAACACTACGAATACCTTTAACATCCCTCGGATAGGGCATCTTCTCAATTGCTTCAACTTTAGTTGTATCAACTTCAATACCTCTCTCAGAAATTTTATGTCCCAATACAATTCCTTCATTAACCATAAAGTGGCATTTCTCCCAATTAAGAACAAGGTTAGTTTCTTCACATCTCTGCAAAACTTTATCAAGGTTTCGCAAACAACTATCAAAAGAATTCCCATAGACAGAAAAATCATCCATGAATACTTCCACAATACTCTCACAAAAGCCATGAAAAATAGCAGACATGCATCTTTGAAAAGTAGCAGGAGCATTACATAAACCAAAAGGCATACGCCTATAAGCATAAGTTCCATAGGGACAAGTAAAAGTGGTTTTCTCTTGATCTTTAGTTTTAACAGCAATTTGTGAAAACCCAGAATAACCATCAAGAAAGCAAAAATGAGTATTTTTAGACAATCTTTCTAGCATTTGATCAATAAATGGTAAAGGGTAATGATCTTTCTTAGTAACTTTATTAACTTTTCGAAAATCAATGCACATTCTATACCCTACAACTACTCTTTGAGGGATGAGCTCATCATTATCATTAGGCACAACAGTCATTCCTCCTTTCTTGGGAACGCAATGCACAGGACTAACCCATCTACTATCAGCAATAGGATATATAATACCAGCTTCAAGAAGTTGTAATACCTCATTCCTTACCACCTCCTTCATCTTCGGAATTAGACGACGCTGATGTTCAACAACAGGCTTTGCATCATCTTCCATATTAATAGCATGTTGGCAAATAGAAGGAGAAATCCCCTTCAAATCATCAAGAGTGTAGCCAATAGCTCCTCGGTGTTTCTTCAATATCTCCAATAACCTTTCTTCTTCAAACTCTGTAAGCTTAGAACTAATAATAACAGGATATATTTTCTTATCATCAATATGAGCATATTTAAGATTATCAGGTAAAGGCTTTAAATCAAAAACAGGATCTTCCTTTGGTGGCGGTGTTGTACCCAGATCTTCCACCGGTAAATCATGCTTGAGAATAGGTTGGCGAAGAAAAATTTCCTCAAGCTCATCTCTTTCTTTCCTAAAAACTTCACTCTCGCTATTCTCCAAATGTTGCTGCAAAGGATTATTAGGAACAAGAACAATAGATGCACACTGTTCCATTTTAAAATCATTATTAGGCAAATCAGCTTTATAAGGAGTTTTGGTAAATTTAGAGAAGTTAAACTCATAAGATTCACCAGCAAATTTAGTCAAAATTTTCTCTTTCTTGCAATCTATAATAGCTCCACAAGTATTTAGAAAAGGTCTACCAAAAATGATAGGACAATAATCACTAGCAGCAGAACCAAGTACCAAAAAGTCAGCAGGATATTTAATCTTACCACATAGAACTTCTACATCTTGAACAATACCAATTGGAGAAATAGTTTCTCTATTAGCCAGCTGAATAACCACATCAATATCTTCAAGTTCACAAGAATCAATTTCGTGCATAATCTCCGTGTAAAGCTCATAAGGAATAGCACTAACACTTGCACCAATATCACATAATCTATAATAGCAATGATCACCAATTCTAACAGATAGCATAGGAACACTAACTTGTTTGGGTTTATTAGGATGTGAAACAATATTAGAAGCATCTTCATAGAAAATAATATGACCATCCTCCACATTTTCAGTCACAAGATCTTTAACTATTGCAACAGCAGGTTCAACTTTTATTTGTTCTTCAGGTTCTACAGGTTTCTTTTCGCTTTTATGAACCGCACTATTTATAACAGAGTACTCCTTCATTTTAGCAGGGAAAGGAGTTTTTTCAATATAAGCTTCAGGAATAACATGATCAGCAGTTTCAACTACAACACATTTATTAATAGATGAATCAATTTTATCTTTATACGGTTCATGATACTTATCAAAATTCTTCTTTGGCAATTCATAATGAGAGGCAAAAGCTTTATAAAGATTTGCAGCAACTTGAGAATCAAGACCATATGTAGCACTCATATTACGAAATTTATCAGTATCCATAAAAGCTTCAATGCATTTATAATCATAAATTATACCTGATTCTCTATCCTTGTCGTTCTCCCAACCTTCAGTATTTTCTTGGATCCGATCAAGAAGGTCCCTTTTAAACTCTTCTTTGTTGCGTGTAAATGATCCAGAACAAGAAGTATCCAGCAAGGTCTTGTCTTGAAAAGAAAGTCTTGCAAGGAAATTATCAATAATAACATTACCAGGAAGCTCATGAATGGGGCATTTGAGCATTAAAGACTTCAATCTCCCCCAAGCTTGGGCAATACTCTCTCCATCATGAGGCCAAAAATTATATATGCGATTCCGATCCTTGTGAATTTCACTTGGAGGATAGAACTTAGAATAAAACCGGGGCACAATATCATTCCATTCAAGAGAATCCCCATTATCCAGTAATTTATACCAATGCGCCGCCTTACCAGACAACGATATAGAGAATAGTTTCTTCCTCACTTCATCCATAGCAATACCTGCACACTTGAATAAACCGCATAATTCATGTAAGAACAATAAATGATCTCCAGGGTGGACAGTTCCATCCCCTTCATAGCGGTTATCCATAACACGTTCAATAATTTTCATAGGTATTTTATATGGTATCACTTCCTCACCTGGCGCCTCATCCACTACCGTTGCAGTAGTAGTAGATTTCCCAAATAGAAATTGAAGAGAAGATCTCTCCATAATGACTTATAGCAGCAGGCAGAAATAAAATCAGCACAAACAGTAAAGGTTTTCCTTACCAATTCCACTTACCAATAGCGCTTCACTCCCCGGCAACGGCGCCAGAAAATAGTCTTGATGACCCACAAGTATAGGGGGTGTATCGTAGTATTTTCGATAAGTAAGAATGTCGATCCCAACGAGGAGCAGAAGGTGTTGACAAGCAGTTTCAATGAAGGATTCACTGTAAATGCTCACAGACAAGTATTCAGGGGGTTTTGATGTAACAGTTGAATAAAGTACGAGTAAGTAAAATGCGAGAGTAACAATTGCAGCGAGTGGCTCAATCCTTTTTAGCACAAAGGACAAGCCGGGTTGTTTACTTATAATGACCAAACGTTCTCGAGGACACACAGGATTTTAGTCTAGTGCTTTCGCTACATACGGCTAAATAATCTTCATTGTTATGATAAGTGTTGTGTGGGTGAACCTATGCTAATGTACCGCCCTTCCTAGGACTAATACATACTTGTGATTATACCCCTTGCAAGCATCCGCAACTACAAGAAAGTAATTAAGAATAAATCTAACCACAGCCTTAAACTCTGAGATCCTGCTATCCCTCCTGCATCGATATACCAACGGGGGTTTAGATTTCTGTCACTCCGGCAACCCCGCAATTGGCAAACGAGTACAAGATGCATTCCCCTAGGCCCATAAAGGTGAAGTGTCATGTAGTCGACGTTCACATGACACCACTAGAAGAATAACACCACAACTTAAATATCATACCATTGAATATTACTCAACCATAGTTCACTACTAACAGTTAGACTTCACCCATGTCCTCAAGAACTAAATGAACTACTCACAAGACATCATATGGAACATGATCAGAGGTGATATGATGATGAATAACAATCTGAACATAAACTTGGTTCAATGGTTTCACTCAATAGCATCAACAACAAGTAGAAATCGATACCGGGAGAGTTTCCCCTATCAAACAATCAAGATCAAACCCAAATTGCTACGGCGGTGACGGTGTCCAGCGGTGGAGACGGCGGTGATGATGGTGGAGATGATGATGATGGTGATGGAGATGATGTCCAGCTCGATGACGGTGACGATGGTGTCGATTTCCCCCTCCGGGAGGGAATTTCCCCGGCGGATTCCTGCCCGCCGGAGAGCTCTTTTCTCTCTGGTGTTCTCCGCCCCGCAGAGGCGGCTGTAACTCTTCGTGAGGTACCCTCTGTGGCTTAGGTCTTTGGGACGAAGGGTTTCGCGAAGAAAAGGAGGAGAAAGGGGCTGTGGGGCCCCCACACCACATGGTGGCGCGGCCAGGCCATGGGCCGCGCCGGCCTGTGGTCTGGCCCCACCTTGGGCCTTCTCAGCTCCTCCTTCTGGCTTCCTTCGTCATCTTGAAAAATAGGATTTTTGGTATAATTTCCTTCCACAGTTGATCTTCCGAAATATTGCGTTCTGACGGTGCTTTTTCCAGCAGAATCCTGGCTCCGGTGCTTGATCCTCCAATAATGATGAAACATGCAAAATAGATGAAATAACATAAGTATTGTGTCCAAATATGAAATATATCAATGAATAACAGCAAATTATGATATAAAATAGTGATGCAAATTGGATGTATCAACTCCCCCCAATCTAAGCCATCCTATGGCATCTGTCTGTTCACCACGACGACATGGAACATGATCAGAGGTGATATGATGATGAATAACAATCTGAACATAAACTTGGTTCAATGGTTTCACTCAATAGCATCAACAACAAGTAGAAATCGATACCGGGAGAGTTTCCCCTATCAAACAATCAAGATCAAACCCAAATTGCTACGGCGGTGACGGTGTCCAGCGGTGGAGACGGCGGTGATGATGGTGGAGATGATGATGATGGTGATGGAGATGATGTCCAGCTCGATGACGGTGACGATGGTGTCGATTTCCCCCTCCGGGAGGGAATTTCCCCGGCGGATTCCTGCCCGCCGGAGAGCTCTTATCTCTCTGGTGTTCTCCGCCCCGCAGAGGCGGCTGTAACTCTTCGTGAGGTACCCTCTGTGGCTTAGGTCTTCGGGACGAAGGGTTTCGCGAAGAAAAGGAGGCGAAAGGGGCTGTGGGGCCCCCACACCACATGGTGGCGCGGCCAGGCCATGGGCCGCGCCGGCACGTGGTCCTGGCCCCACCTTGGGCCTTCTCAGCTCCTCCTTCTGGCTTCCTTCGTCATCTTGAAAAATAGGATTTTTGGTATAATTTCCTTCCACAGTTGATCTTCCGAAATATTGCGTTCTGACGGTGCTTTTTCTAGCAGAATCCTGGCTCCGGTGCTTGATCCTCCAATAATGATGAAACATGCAAAATAGATGAAATAACATAAGTATTGTGTCCAAATATGAAATATATCAATGAATAACAGCAAATTATGATATAAAATAGTGATGCAAATTGGACGTATCAGGTGACAGTGTGCATGCTATGTTAGTACTTGGTTTAGTTGTGTTGATCTGTCATGCACTCTAAGGTTATTTAAATATGAACATCGAATATTGTGGAGCTTGTTAACTCCGGCAATGAGGGTTCGTGTAATCCTACACAATTAGTGGTGTTCATCATCCAACAAGAGAGTGTAGAGTATGTATTTATCTACTCTTTTATGTGATCAAAGTTGAGAGTGTCCACTAGTGAAACTATGATCCCTAGGCCTTGTCCCTAAATACTGCTATCACTGCTTGTTTACTGTTTTATTGTGTTACTACTGCTGCGTTACTACTGCTTGTTTACTGTCCTGGGCAAAGCACTTTTCTGGTGCCGTTGCTACTGCTTATATATATTCATACCACCTGTATTTCACTATCTCTTCGTCGAACTAGTGCACCTATTAGGTGTGTTGGGGACACAAGAGACTTCTTGCTTTGTGGTTGCAGGGTTGCATGAGAGGGATATCTTTGACCTCTTCCTCCCTGAGTTCGATAAACCTTGGGTGATCCACTTAAGGGAAACTTGCTGCTGTTCTACAAACCTCTGCTCTTGGAGGCCCAACACTGTCTACAGGAAAAGGTGGGGGCGTAGACATCAAGCTATTTTCTGGCGCCGTTGCCGGGGAGGAAAGGTAAAAGGCACTCATACTCCGGTCCCAGGTAACAGTACTTTTCTGGCGCCATTGTGTTTGTGCTCGAAGCTATTTCCTTTAGATCCTGCAATTGCATCTTTTTGTTTCTTGTTTACACTAGTTAGGCATAATGGAAAACAACAAAAATATGAGAGATCTTTATGAACTTTATCTTGAATTAGGACATGATGTGTTTGAAGAGAGAATTAAAAAACCCATGGAACTTTATATGCATGCTAATGGGAATGTTATTAATATGAATGCTTTGAACACTATTGTTGCTAATGCTATGGAAAATTCTAAGCTTGGGGAAGCTGGTTTTGATGAGCATGATCTTTTTAGTCCCCCGGGCGTGGAGGAGAAAATTTACTTTGATGATACTTTGCCTCCTATTTATGATGATTATAATGATAGTAGTCTTTTGGTGCCACCTGTTATGGAGGATAAATTTGATTATGATTACAATATGCCTCCTATATTTGATGATGAGAATAATAATGATAGCTACTTTGTTGAATTTGCTCCCACTACAACTAATAAAATTGATTATGCTTATGTGGAGAGTAATAATTTTATGCATGAGACTCATGATAAGAATGCTTTATGTGATAGTTATATTGTTGAGTTTGCTCATGATGCTACTGAAAGTTATTATGAGAGAGAAAAATATGGTTGTAGAAATTTTCATGTTACTAAAATGCCTCTCTATGTGCTGAAATTTTTGAAACTACACTTGTTTTATCTTCCTGATCTTGTCACTTTGCTCTTCATGAACTTGTTTATTTACAAGATTCCTATGCATAGGAAGCATGTTAGACTTAAATGTGTTTTGAATTTGCCTCTTGATGCTCTCTTTTGCTTCAAATACTATTTCTTGCGAGTGCATCATTAAAACTGCTGAGCCCATCTTAATGGCTATAAAGAAAGAACTTCTTGGGAGATAACCCATGTGTTTATTTTGCTACAGTACTTTGTTTTATATTTGAGTCTTGGAAGTTGTTTACTACTTTAGCAACCTCTCCTTATCTTAGTTCTGTGTTTTGTTGTGCCAAGTAAAGTCGTTGATAGTAAGGTTCATACTAGATTTGGATTACTGCGCAGAAACAGATTTCTTTGCTGTCACGAATCTGGGCAAAATTCTCTGTAGGTAACTCAGAAAATTATGCCAATTTACGTGAGTGATCCTCAGATATGCAACTTTCATTCAATTTGAGCATTTTCATTTGAGCAAGTCTGGTGCCTCAATAAAATTCGTCTTTACGGACTGTTCTATTTTGACAGATTCTATCTTTTATTTCGCATTGCCTCTTTTGCTATGTTGGATGGATTTCTTTATTCCATTAACTTCCAGTAGCTTTGTGCAATGTCCAGAAGTGTTAAGAATGATTATGTCACCTCTGAACATGTATATTTTGATTGTGCACTAACCCTCTAATGAGTTGTTCTAAGTTTGGTGTGGAGGAAGTTTTCAAGGATCAAGAGAGGGAGATGATACAACATGATCAAGGAGAGTGAAAGCTCTAAGCTTGGGGATGCCCCGGTGGTTCACCCCTGCATATATCAAGAAGACTCAAGCGTCTAAGCTTGGGGATGCCCAAGGCATCCCCTTCTTCATCGACAAATTATCAGGTTCCTTCTCTTGAAACTATATTTTTATTCGGTCACATCTTATGTGCTTTGTTTGGAGCGTCGGTTTGTTTTTGTTTTTGTTTTGTTTGAATAAAATGGATCCTAGCATTCGTTGTGTGGGAGAGAGACACGCTCCGCTGTTGCATATGGACAAGTATGTCCTTAGGCTCTACTCATAATATTCATGGCGAAGTTTCTTCTTCGTTAAATTGTTATATGGTTGGAATTGGAAAATGATACATGTAGTAATTGCTATAATGTCTTGGATAATGTGATACTTGGCAATTGTTGTGCTCATGTTTAAGCTCTTGCATCATATACTTTGCACCTATTAATGAAGAAATACATAGAGCTTGCTAAAATTTGGTTTGCATATTTGGTCTCTCTAAGGTCTAGATAATTTCTAGTATTGAGTTTGAACAACAAGGAAGACGGTGTAGAGTCTTATAATGTTTTCAATATGTCTTTTATGTAAGTTTTGCTGCACCGCTTCATCCTTGTGTTTGTTTCAAATAACCTTGCTAGCCTAAACCTTGTATTGAGAGGGAATACTTCTCATGCATCCAAAATCCTTGAGCCAACCACTATGCCATTTGTGTCCACCATACCTACCTACTACATGGTATTTCTCCGCCATTCCAAAGTAAATTGCTTGAGTGCTACCTTTAAACAATTCAAAATTTATTACCTCTGATTTGTGTCAATGTTTTATAGCTCATGAGGAAGTATGTGGTGTTTATCTTTCAATCTTGTTGGGCAACTTTCACCAATGGACTAGTGGCTTCATCCGCTTATCCAATAATTTTGCAAAAAGAGCTGGCAATGGGATTCACAGTCCCAAATTAATTAACAAAAATAGACACTCCTCCATGGTATGTGATTGTTGGACGGCACCCGAAGGATTCGGTTAGCCATGGCTTGTGTAAGCAAAGGTTGGGAGGAGTGTCATCATAATAAAACTAAAATAAAAAGGCACTCCTTCATGGTATGAGATTGTTGGCAGGCACCCGAGGATTCGGTTAGCCATGGTTTGTGAAAGAAAGGTTGGAAGGAGTGCCACCCAAAAATAAAATAAAATGGGAGCCGCTCTTTGAAGGTTTGTCTGGCAAGGGGGTTAGAGTACCCGCTACCATTCGTTGACAACAACAAACACCTCTCAAAATTTTACTTTTATGCTCTCTATATGTTTTCAAAATCAAAGCTCTAGCACAAATATAGCAATCGATGCTTTCCTCTTTGAAGGACCATTATTTTACTTTCATGTTGAGTCAGTTCACCTATCTCTCTCCACCTCAAGAAGCAAACACTTGTGTGAACTGTGCATTGATTCCTACATATTTGCATATTGCACTTGTTATATTACTCTATGTTGACAATATCCATGAGATATACATGTTATAAGTTGAAAGCAACCGCTGAAACTTCATCTTCCTTTGTGTTGCTTCAATACCTCTACTATGAATTATTGCTTTATGAGTTAACTTTTATGCAAGACTTATTGATGTTTGTCTTGAAGTACTATTCATGAAAAGTCTTTGCTATATGATTTAGTTGTTTACTCATGTCATTTACATTGTTTTGATCGCTGCATTCACTACATATGCTTACAAATAGTATGATCAAGGTTATGATGGCATGTCACTCCAGAAATTATCTTTGTTATCGTTTACCTGCTCGGGACGAGCAGAAACTAAGCTTGGGGATGCTGATACGTCTCCGACGTATCGATAATTTCTTATGTTCCATGCCACATTATTGATGATATCTACATGTTTTATGCATACTTTATGTCGTTTTTATGCGTTTTCCGGAACTAACCTATTGACGAGATGCCGAAGGGCCAGTTGCTGTTTTCTGCTGTTTTTGGTTTCAGAAATCCTAGTAAGGAAATATTCTCGGAATCGGACGAAATCAACGCCGAAGATCTTAGAATCCCCAGAAGCATCCAGAACACCCGAGAGTCGCCAGAAGGGGGCCACAGGCCCACCAGATGATAGGCCGGCGTGGCCCAGGCCCTGGCCGCGCCGCCTTATGGTGTCATCGCCTCGTTGACCTTCTGACGCCGCCTCTTCGCCTATAAGAAGCCCCTCGACCTAAAACCTCGATACGGAAAAGCCACGGTACGAGAAACCTTCCAGAGCCGCCGCCATCGCGAAGCCAAGATCTGGGGGACAGGAGTCTCTGTTCCGGCACGCCGCCGGGACGGGGAAATGCCCCCGGAAGGCTTCTCCATCGACACCACCGCCATCTTCATCAACGCTGCTGTCTCCCATGAGGAGGGAGTAGTTCTCCATCGAGGCTCGGGGCTGTACCGGTAGCTATGTGGTTAATCTCTCTCCCTATGTACTTCAATACAATAATCTCATGAGCTGCCTTACATGATTGAGATTCATATGATGATGCTTGTAATCTAGATGTCGTTATGCTAGTCAAGTGAATTTTACTTATGTGATCTCCGGAGACTCCTTGTCCCACGTGTGTAAAGGTGACAGTGTGTGCACCGTGTGGGTCTCTTAGGCTATATTTCACAGAATACTTATTCACTGTTATGAATGGCATAGTGAAGTGCTTATTTATATCTCTTTATGATTGCAATGTGTTTTGTATCACAATTCATCTATGTGCTACTTTAGTGATGTTATTAAAGTAGTTTATTCCTCCTGCACGGTGTAATGGTGACAGTGTGTGCATCCGTGTTAGTACTTGGCGTATGCTATGATTGTGATCTCTTGTAGATTATGAAGTTAACTATTGCTATGATGGTATTGATGTGATCTATTCCTCCTACATAGTGTGAAGGTGACAGTGTGCATGCTATGTTAGTACTTGGTTTAGTTGTGTTGATCTGTCATGCACTCTAAGGTTATTTAAATATGAACATCGAATATTGTGGAGCTTGTTAACTCCGGCATTGAGGGTTCGTGTAATCCTACGCAATTAGTGGTGTTCATCATCCAACAAGAGAGTGTAGAGTATGCATTTATCTACTCTGTTATGTGATCAAAGTTGAGAGTGTCCACTAGTGAAAGTATGATCCCTAGGCCTTGTCCCTAAATACTGCTATCCTTTGCTTGTTTCTTGTTTCTTTGTGTTACTACTGCTGCGTTACTACGCTTGTTTCTTGTCCTGGGCAAAGCACTTTTCTGGTGCCGTTGCTACTGCTTATATATATTCATACCACCTGTATTTCACTATCTCTTCGCCGAACTAGTGCACCTATTAGGTGTGTTGGGGACACAAGAGACTTCTTGCTTTGTGGTTGCAGGGTTGCATGAGAGGGATATCTTTGACCTCTTCCTCCCTGAGTTCGATAAACCTTGGGTGATCTACTTAAGGGAAACTTGCTGCTGTTCTACAAACCTCTGCTCTTGGAGGCCCAACACTGTCTACAGGAAAAGGTGGGGGCGTAGACATCATCCGCCGTGGTCACCGCCAGACCCATGGTGTCCACTGCGGTCACCGCGCCCCCTGCCCAGTCCGCTTCCTCAGGCCGGACCAAAACCCCCTCCACCATTACTCATCTCCAAGTCAGCACACTCTCCGCCGCCCGCACGATCACCGCCGCCAGGAACAGCCGAAATCGCCTATTGATACGTCCAATTTGCATCACTATTTTATATCATTATTTGCTGTTATTCATTGATATATTTCATATTTGGACACAATACTTATGTTATTTCATCTATTTTGCATGTTTCATCATTATTGGAGGATCAAGCACCGGAGCCAGGATTCTGCTGGAAAAAGCACCGTCAGAACGCAATATTTTGGAAGATCAACTGTGGAAGGAAATTATACCAAAAATCCTATTTTTCAAGATGATGAAGGAAGCCAGAAGGAGGAGCTGAGAAGGCCCAAGGTGGGGCCAGACCACAGGCCGGCGCGGCCCATGGCCTGGCCGCGCCACCATGTGGTGTGGGGGCCCCACAGCCCCTTTCGCCTCCTTTTCTTCGCGAAACCCTTCGTCCCGAAGACCTAAGCCACAGAGGGTACCTCACGAAGAGTTACAGCCGCCTCTGCGGGGCGGAGAACACCAGAGAGAAAAAGAGCTCTCCGGCGGGCAGGAATCCGCCGGGGAAATTCCCTCCCGGAGGGGGAAATCGACACCATCGTCACCGTCATCGAGCTGGACATCATCTCCATCACCATCATCATCATCTCCACCATCATCACCGCCGTCTCCACCGCTGGACACCGTCACTGCCGTAGCAATTTGGGTTTGATCTTGATTGTTTGATAGGGGAAACTCTCCCGGTATCGATTTCTACTTGTTGTTGATGCTATTGAGTGAAACCATTGAACCAAGTTTATGTTCAGATTGTTATTCATCATCATATCACCTCTGATCATATTCCATATGATGTCTCGTGAGTAGTTCGTTTAGTTCTTGAGGACATGGGTGAAGTCTAAATGTTAGTAGTGAACTATGGTTGAGTAATATTCAATGCTATGATATTTAAGTTGTGGTGTTATTCTTCTAGTGGTGTCATGTGAACGTCGACTACATGACACTTCACCTTTATGGGCCTAGGGGAATGCATCTTGTACTCGTTTGCCAATTGCGGGGTTGCCGGAGTGACAGAAACCTAAACTCCCGTTGGTATATCGATGCAGGAGGGATAGCAGGATCTCAGAGTTTAAGGCTGTGGTTAGATTTATTCTTAATTACTTTCTTGTAGTTGCGGATGCTTGCAAGGGGTATAATCACAAGTATGTATTAGTCCTAGGAAGGGCGGTACATTAGCATAGGTTCACCCACACAACACTTATCATAACAATGAAGATTATTTAGCCGTATGTAGCGAAAGCACTAGACTAAAATCCCGTGTGTCCTCGAGAACGTTTGGTCATTATAAGTAAACAACCTGGCTTGTCCTTTGTGCTAAAAAGGATTGGGCCACTCGCTGCAATTGTTACTCTCGCATTTTACTTACTCGTACTTTATTCAACTGTTACATCAAAACCCGCTGAATACTTGTCTGTGAGCATTTACAGTGAATCCTTCATCGAAACTGCTTGTCAACACCTTCTGCTCCTCGTTGGGATCGACATTCTTACTTATCGAAAATACTACGATACACCCCCTATACTTGTGGGTCATCAAGACTATTTTTACGGCGCCGTTGCCGGGGAGTGAAGCGCTATTGGTAAGTGGAATTGGTAAGGAAAACCTTTACTGTTTGTGCTGATTTTATTTCTGCCTGCTGCTATAAGTCATTATGGAGAGATCTTCTCTTCAATTTCTATTTGGGAAATCTACTACTACTGCAACGGTAGTGGATGAGGCGCCAGGTGAGGAAGTGATACCATATAAAATACCTATGAAAATTATTGAACGTGTTATGGATAACCGCTATGAAGGGGATGGAACTGTCCACCCTGGAGATCATTTATTGTTCTTACATGAATTATGCGGTTTATTCAAGTGTGCAGGTATTGCTATGGATGAAGTGAGGAAGAAACTATTCTCTATATCGCTGTCTGGTAAGGCGGCGCATTGGTATAAATTACTGGATAATGGGGATTCTCTTGAATGGAATGATATTGTGCCCCGGTTTTATTCTAAGTTCTATCCTCCAAGTGAAATTCACAAGGATCGGAATCGCATATATAATTTTTGGCCTCATGATGGAGAGAGTATTGCCCAAGCTTGGGGAGATTGAAGTCTTTAATGCTCAAATGCCCCATTCATGAGCTTCCTGGTAATGTTATTATTGATAATTTCTATGCAAGACTTTCTTTTCAAGACAAGACCTTGCTGGATACTTCTTGTTCTGGATCATTTACACGCAACAAAGAAGAGTTTAAAAGGGACCTTCTTGATCGGATCCAAGAAAATGCGAAGGTTGGGAGAACGACAAGGATAGAGAATCGGGTATAATTTATGATTATAAATGCATTGAAGCTTTTATGGATCTTGATAAATTTCGTAATATGAGTGCTACATATGGTCTTGATTCTCAAGTTGCTGCAAATCTTTATAAAGCTTTTGCCTCTCATTATGAATTGCCTAAGAAGAATTTTGATAAGTATCATGAACCGTATAAAGATAAAATTGATTCATCTATTAATAAATGCGTTGTAGTTGAAACTGCTGATCATGTTATTCCTGAAGCTTATATTGAAAAAACTCCTTTCCCTGCTAAAATGAAGGAGTACTCTGTTATAAATAGTGCGGTTCATAAAAGTGAAAAGAAACCTGTAGAACCTGAAGAACAAATAAAAGTTGAACCTGCTGTTGCAATAGTTAAAGATCTTGTGACTGAAAATGTGGAGGATGGTCATATTATTTTCTGTGAAGATGCTTCTAATATTGTTTCACATCCTAATAAACCCAAACAAGTTAGTGTTCCTATGCTATCTGTTAAAATTGGTGATCATTGCTATTATGGATTATGTGATATTGGTGCAAGTGTTAGTGCTATTCCTTATGAGCTTTACACGGAGATTATGCACGAAATTGATTCTTGTGAACTTGAAGATATTGATGTGGTTATTCAGCTGGCTAATAGAGAAACTATTTCTCCAATTGGTATTGTTCGAGATGTGGAAGTTTTATGCGGTAAGATTAAATATCCTGCTGACTTTTTGGTACTTGGTTCTGCTGCTAGTGATTATTGTCCTATCATTTTTGGTAGACCTTTTCTAAATACTTGTGGAGCTATTATAGATTGCAAGAAAGAGAAAATTTTGACTAAATTTGCTGGTGAATCTTATGAGTTTAACTTCTCTAAATTTACCAAAACTCCTTATAAAGCTGATTTGCCTAGTAATGATTTTAAAATGGAGCAGTGTGCATCTATTGTTCTTGTTCCTAATAATCCTTTGCAGCAACATTTGGAGAATAGCGAGAGTGAAGTTTTTAGGAAAGAAAGAGATGAGCTTGAGGAAATTTTTCTTCGCCAACCTATTCTCAAGCATGATTTACCGGTGGAAGATTTGGGTACAACACTGCCACCAAAGGAAGATCCTGTTTTTGATTTAAAACCATTGCCTGATAATCTTAAATATGCTCATATTGATGATAAGAAAATATATCCTGTTATTATTAGTTCTAAGCTTACAGAGTTTGAGGAAGAAAGGCTATTGGAAATATTGAAGAAACACCGAGGCGCTATTGGCTACACTCTTGATGATTTGAAGGGGATTTCTCCTTCTATTTGCCAACATGCTATTAATATGGAAGATGATGCAAAGCCTGTTGTTGAACATCAGCGTCGTCTAATTCCGAAGATGAAGGAGGTGGTAAGGAATGAGGTATTAAAACTTCTTGAAGCTGGTATTATATATCCTATTGCTGATAGTAGATGGGTTAGTCCTGTGCATTGCGTTCCCAAGAAAGGAGGAATGACTGTTGTGCCTAATGATAATGATGAGCTCATCCCTCAAAGAGTGGTTGTAGGGTATAGAATGTGCATTGATTTTCGAAAAGTTAATAAAGTTACTAAGAAAGATCATTACCCTTTACCATTTATTGATCAAATGCTAGAAAGATTGTCTAAAAATACTCATTTTTTGCTTTCTTGATGGTTATTCTGGGTTTTCACAAATTGCTGTTAAAACTAAAGATCAAGAGAAAACCACTTTTACTTGTCCCTATGGAACTTATGCTTATAGGCGTATGCCTTTTGGTTTATGTAATGCCCCTGCTACTTTTCAAAGATGCATGTCTGCTATTTTTCATGGTTTTTGCGAGAGTATTGTAGAGGTATTCATGGATGATTTTTCCGTCTATGGGAATTCTTTTGATAGTTGCTTGCGAAACCTTGATAAAGTTTTGCAGAGATGTGAAGAAACTAACCTTGTTCTTAATTGGGAGAAATGCCACTTTATGGTTAATGAAGGAATTGTATTGGGACATAAAATTTCTGAGAGAGGTATTGAAGTTGATAGAGCTAAAGTTGAAGCAATTGAGAAGATGCCCTATCCGAGGGATGTTAAAGGTATTCGTAGTGTTCTTGGTCATGCTGGGTTTTATAGGAGATTTATTAAAGATTTCTCCAAGATTTCAAAGCCTCTTACTAATCTTCTTCAAAAAGACGTACCTTTTGTTTTTGATGATGATTGTAAGGAAGCTTTTGAAACTCTAAAGAAAGCCTTAACAACTGCTCCTGTAGTTGAACCTCCTGATTGGAACTTACCATTTGAAATTATGTGTGATGCTAGTGATTTTGCTGTAGGCGCTGTTCTTGGACAGCGGGTAAATAAAAAACTGAATGTTATTCATTATGCTAGTAAAACTCTTGATGCTGCTCAAAGAAATTATGCTACAACTGAAAAAGAATTATTAGCTGTAGTCTTTGCTTGTGATAAATTTAGATCTTATATTGTTGATTCAAAAGTTACGATTCATACTGATCATGCTGCAATTAGATACCTTATGACTAAGAAAGATGCTAAGCCGAGGCTTATTAGATGGGTACTTCTTTTGCAAGAATTTGATTTACATATTGTAGATAGGAAAGGTGCTGATAATCCTGTCGCTGATAATTTGTCTAGATTGGAAAATATTGCTTATGATCCTGTTCCTGTTAATGATAGTTTTCCAAATGAACAATTGGCTGTAATAAAGGTGAGCTCGCGAGACAGTCCTTGGTATGCTGATTATGCTAACTTTATTGTTTCCAAGTACTTGCCTCCAACCTTTTCAGCTCAGCAAATGAGGAAATTCTTTTATGACTTGAGGCACTATTTCTGGGATGACCCACACTTATATAAAGAAGGAGTGGATGGTATTATGCGAAGATGTGTTCCCGAATATGAACAACAGGAGATATTGAGTAAATGTCATGGTAGTGCTTATGGAGGACATCACGCCGGAGAAAGAACCGCTCAAAAGGTTCTACAATCAGGTTTTTATTGGCCAACTCTCTTCAAGGATGCGAGAAAGTTTATTTTATCTTGTGATGAATGCCAAAGGGTTGGTAATATCTCCAGACGTAATGAAATGCCTATGAATTATACTCTTGTTATTGAACCATTTGATTGTTGGGGATTTGACTTCATGGGACCTTTTCCGTCCTCAGAAGGTAACACTCATATACTTGTTGCTGTTGATTATGTTACTAAATGGGTGGAAGCCATACCTACAAAAAGTGCTGATGGTGAGACCTCTTTAAGAATGCTTTTAGATATTATTTTTCCTAGATTTGGAGTTCCTAGATATATTATGACCGATGGAGGTTCTCATTTTATTCATGGAGGTTTTAGAAAAACTCTTGCTAGGTATGGTATTAATCATAGAATTGCTTCCGCTTATCATCCTCAAACTAGTGGGCAAGTAGAATTATCAAATAGACAGATTAAATCTATCTTGCAAAAGACTGTTAATAAAACTAGAAAGAATTGGGCTAGTAAATTGAAGGATGCACTATGGGCTTATAGAACTGCTTATAAAAATCCCATGGGAATGTCACCTTATAAAATGGTTTACGGAAAAGCTTGTCATTTACCTTTAGAACTAGAGCACAAAGCTTATTGGGCAGTTAGAGAATTAAATAAAGATCCTAAACTTGCCGGTAATAAGAGGTTGTTGCAATTGAGTTCTCTAGATGAATGGAGAAGTGAAGCTTATGAAAATGCTAAGCTCTTTAAAGAGAAAGTTAAAAAATGGCATGATAGAAGGATTATCAAAAGAGAATTTAATATTGGGGATAAAGTCCTATTGTATCGGTCTCGTCTCAGATTCTTTGCAGGGAAATTACTCTCGAAATGGGAAGGACCATATGTTGTCGAGGAGGTGTATCGTTCAGGAGCAATCAAAATTAGCTCTCTCCAAGGCAATGCTACGCAAGTGGTGAATGGACAAAGACTCAAGCATTATATCTCGGGTGATTCTTATAATGTTGATGTTGATATTATTCAAGTGGGAACACCGGAGGCTTTCATCAAAGGGCAAATTGACAGTCCGCCAGAACTCGACTTTGAATAGGTAACAGTACTGGTAATGAAAAGTACGCAATTTACTTTCCGAACAATATTTTTGCTGTTTTTGGAAAATATGAAAAATTACGAGATCGAAACGGAGTGGAAAAGACGCACGAGGGCGTGCCACCATAGGCCGGCGCGGCTTGGCCTGGGCCCGCGCCGCCCTATGGTCTGGCCGCCTCATCGCCCCTTTCCGACTCTGGTTCGATCTGGTACTTTCCTTTTGTCGTGAAATTTTTTGCTATATAATCCCCCGGACCCCTGGAGGTCCGTATATCGTTCTCTCGACGTGTTTTGTTTCGAGCTGTTTCTGCCAGGATCTGTTTTCAGTTTAGAAGCACCATGGTCTCCAAGAACAAGGGCAAGGAGTTTCCGGATGAAGATAATCGAGATCTTGGGTGGAAAGAGGAGGACAAGGACGTCAAGGAAGAGGATGAAGAAGAGGTGGAGGAAGATTCGCGCGCACACCCGCGTGCTACCATCGCAAGCATCAAGGTGGTGGACAACCCTTTTAGTGCAAACAAGAGCGCAAGAATTCGCACTGGAGGAGCGGTTCCACGTCATTACCTAGCTCCGAAAACATCTTTATCAGGCATTCACCATCCCTTCCACAATCTAATTTTCAATAATCAAATTGAAGGGACTCCCAAGGCAGCATTGCCTAGCCATTGGGATATAGATCGCTCTAACACTGCAGGAGGGAGGAAGCCTGAGGGTGAAGAGTGGGGAAATAACTCCAAGAGTTGGGACTCGCCATCGGACAGACTTCTTAACCGCGTCGAGCACAATTCGGAGATGATTCGCAATCTCACATACAAGATTGATGAGCTTCAGGAGCTTATTGAGAAGCTTGTCAGGAATTCATCACCACCATCGCCGAAGGAGTAACTCATCATCGGTATTGGCATCCCCTTGGTTTGTTCCAAGCTTGGGGGAGTGCCGCGGTATCACATCATCACTATCTTTTACTTTTTACTATCAACTAGTGTCATATCATGAGTAGGGAAGTTATTATATAAGATGGGTTGCAGTTTGGAAGTATCTCTCCTTTAGTTGGTTATCTATGTATCCCTTGGTGTGAGTTATCGTTATGGAATATTAATGAGAAGTCTTATCATTTACATATTGCACATCTTATTTTAGTTTGCAATCTCTATTATATGATTTACCTTGTTGTTAGTATTGGTATCACTTTGGGAGCATTGAATAAATCTATTTGGTTTTGGCAAACTTAGCATTGGTCAATAGCAACAACACTTTGAGGTTTAAGTAGAAAAGAGAAATACATGTAGTTGTTTCATTGTCTTTCTTTCTTGTTAGCTCATAGCTTATTATTCTGAAGTTAAAATTGTTTGTGCTTACAAGGAAGATGCATGATTGTTTCTATCACATGTATATTTGTTTGTTTCCCTCAACTCTTATGCTTGCTAATTAACCTTGCTAGCCAAAAACCTGTACTGAGAGGGAATACTTCTCGTGCATCCAAACCTTAGCCCAAACCTATGTCATTTGTGTCCACCATAACTACCTACTACATGGTATTTTCTGCCATTCCAAGTAAATACTTTGTGTGCTACCTTTAAACAATTCAAAACTTATTATCTCTTATTTGTGTCAATGTTTTATAGCTCATGAGGAAGTATGTGGTGTTTTATCTTTCAATCTTGTTGGGCAACTTTCACCAATGGACTAGCGGCTTCATCCGCTTATCCAATAATTTTGCAAAAAAAGCTGGCAATGGGATTCCCAGTCCCAAATTAATTAAACTAAATAGACACTCCTCCATGGTATGTGATTGATGGACGGCACCCGAAGGATTCGGTTAGCCATGGCTTGTGTAAGCAAAGGTTGGGGGGAGTGTCATCATCATAATAAAACCAAAATAAAAAGGCACTCCTTCATGGTATGAGATTGTTGGCAGGCACCCGAGGATTCGGTTAGCCATGGTTTGTGAAAGAAAGGTTGGAAGGAGTGCCACATAAAATGAAAATAATATGGGAGCCGCTCTTTGAAGGTTGTCTGGCAAGGGGGTTAGAGTACCCGCTACCAGTCGTTGACAACAACAAACACCTCTCAAAATATTACTTTTATTATCTCTATATGATTTCAAAACTGAAAAAGCTCTAGCACATGATTTAATCCCTGCTTCCCTCTGCGAAGGGCCTGTCTTTTACTATATGTTGAGTCAGTAAACCTATTTCCCTCCATCTCAAGCAAGCATTTGAGTAGTTGTGATCAAACCATTATATTGTGATTTGCTTTATCATGTCTTTTACTTTTCCTTGTTTAGTTCAAGTTTTATCTGAATGAATATAGCTTTGCAAGTTATCAATGATCATGAGAAGACCATTATGATTGAGTATGCAAGTTGTGCCTTATAAACTTCAACATGAGAGCGCTGCTCAATGAGATAAGTATAATCTGTTAATTGTTCTCTGACCAAGAACGAAGTTTGCCATCACCAACTATGATTTCTTATGCACCTTTATTTGTGATTACTTTATACTTGTTTCAAGTTGAGTTATATGAGGAAGTTGTTTACTAGAATGTCTTGTGTGAATGAATATGATGCTTCTTGTCCGTATTTTATTTGTCGACTCTTCACTCCATAAACATGTGGTCCTGTTTACTGAGTTCAGTTTCGCTTGGGGACAAGCGAAGTCTAAGCTTGGGGGGAGTTGATACGTCCAATTTGCATCACTATTTTATATCATAATTTGCTGTTATTCATTGATATATTTCATATTTGGACACAATACTTATGTTATTTCATCTATTTTGCATGTTTCATCATTATTGGAGGATCAAGCACCGGAGCCAGGATTCGGCTGGAAAAAGCACCGTCAGAACGCAATATTTTGGAAGATCAACTGTGGAAGGAAATTATACCAAAAATCCTATTTTTCAAGATGAAGAAGGAAGCCAGAAGGAGGAGCTGAGAAGGCCCAAGGTGGGGCCAGACCACAGGCCGGCGCGGCCCATGGCCTGGCCGCGCCACCATGTGGTGTGGGGGCCCCACAGCCCCTTTCGCCTCCTTTTCTTCGCGAAACCCTTCGTCCCGAAGACCTAAGCCACAGAGGGTACCTCACGAAGAGTTACAGCCGCCTCTGCGGGGCGGAGAACACCAGAGAGAAAAGAGCTCTCCGGCGGGCAGGAATCCGCCGGGGAAATTCCCTCCCGGAGGGGGAAATCAACACCATCGTCACCGTCATCGAGCTGGACATCATCTCCATCACCATCATCATCATCTCCACCATCATCACCGCCGTCTCCACCGCTGGACACCATCACCGCCGTAGCAATTTGGGTTTGATCTTGATTGTTTGATAGGGGAAACTCTCCCGGTATCGATTTCTACTTGTTGTTGATGCTATTGAGTGAAACCATTGAACCAAGTTTATGTTCAGATTGTTATTCATCATCATATCACCTCTGATCATGTTCCATGTCGTCGTGGTGAACAGACAGATGCCATAGGATGGCTTAGATTGGGGCCGAATGGACGCTAGAGGATTCGGGGGAGGGTTTGTGATCAGATGGGACGAACTTCCGGATGGTTTCCTCAAGAACTTTGCCAAGGCCAGAGGTTGAAGAAGAAAGACACAAGGAAGAACTCGCTTCTAGATCACTATCTTCATTGATTCACACATGTTACAGGTTTGTGCTTCGTGCCTTGCTACTTCCGTGCGTGCCCGTAAGGAGGGCTGCCCCCTCTCCTTATATAGGGGAGAGGGTGGCTTACAGTGCAAGAAACCCTAATGGCATCTTTGACTGGACAAACTACTTTACAAAGCTACTTTACAAAGCTACTTTAATCATAGATGACGCCGGGGTCCTCTTTAATCAGGGAGGATGACGTCCTCCGGCTTCTTTCTCCGTCATCTTCTTTATCGTCAGCCCTTCGTTTAAAGCTACTTTGCTTAGCTCATCTTTGTCTTCTAGCTCTGGAGAGAATCTTTGACCAGTCTTGTTGACATGCTCTTCTTTCCGGTGGCCCGGTATCTTTTCTATCCGGTTCCGGTATCCCTCTTCTGAGGATACCGGCTTAGCCCTGCTCAGCTAAACGCCTATCTTACGCTCCGGTATGAACATTTAACCGGTATCCTGATGGCTGAAACCATCCGGTTTGGCATGCCTTTGGCATACCGGGGGTCATCCCCCCAACATTCCATATGATGTCTTGTGAGTAGTTCGTTTAGTTCTTGAGGACATGGGTGAAGTCTAAATGTTAGTAGTGAACTATGGTTGAGTAATATTCAATGCTATGATATTTAAGTTGTGGTGTTATTCTTCTAGTGGTGTCATGTGAACGTCGACTAGATGACACTTCACCTTTATGGGCCTAGGGGAATGCATCTTGTACTCGTTTGCCAATTGCGGGGTTGCCGGAGTGACAGAAACCTAAACCCCCGTTGGTATATCGATGCAGGAGGGATAGCAGGATCTCAGAGTTTAAGGCTGTGGTTAGATTTATTCTTAATTACTTTCTTGTAGTTGCGGATGCTTGCAAGGGGTATAATCACAAGTATGTATTAGTCCTAGGAAGGGCGGTACATTAGCATAGGTTCACCCACACAACACTTATCATAACAATGAAGATTATTTAGCCGTATGTAGCGAAAGCACTAGACTAAAATCCCGTGTGTCCTCGAGAACGTTTGGTCATTATAAGTAAACAACCCGGCTTGTCCTTTGTGCTAAAAAGGATTGGGCCACTCGCTGCAATTGTTACTCTCGCATTTTACTTACTCGTACTTTATTCAACTGTTACATCAAAACCCCCTGAATACTTGTCTGTGAGCATTTACAGTGAATCCTTCATCGAAACTGCTTGTCAACACCTTCTGCTCCTCGTTGGGATCGACATTCTTACTTATCGAAAATACTACGATACACCCCCTATACTTGTGGGTCATCACTTGTGCCCTCCAAAACCCTAATTTCCGACGCCAAGCACGCCCAACAACATTGTCAGCGTGGAAAGGAATTTTCTTTGGGATCGTTCGGGTGAGTTAGGCCTTAGCACGGCGAGCCTCACGACGGGCAGCATTGAGCGTAGTAGGCCGGCCTGGAGCCCGAGCCAAATTCTTATTGAAAATTGCAACCGAGCCTAGTAGCTCGTTTTTCGAATTCCGGTGATTATGCGGATCAGAACAGGAAACAACCGAGGAATCCGACGACCGAAGCCGTCACCGAACCACCATCCACCCCACAACATCGTCGGCGGCAAGGGGAAACGTGGTAGGTTCGAGAACGGGCAGTCTAAAAGGACAAACCGGAGAAGATCCGCTGGCCGGCGAAGGAGAAAGACTCACAGATGATCGTACCTTGCCTGTTGAGGACGAAAACTCCCGAGCTGCCGAACGCTGACGATTCTGCCGATCACGTTGTTTCTCAGCTCGCCGGGCTAGTCCAGACAAAGATTCGACCAAGTCCCTGGTGTCATACGGCGAAGGAGATCGGCACAGATAGTCCAACGCCCGCGCCGAGCAACCCTCTCCCTCTTCCGCCTTCGAACTTGAGTTTGAATCTTCAACAGCCAAAGCCCAGAAACGACCAAGCGGAGCCCTCTCCGTCGAAGCAGACGGCGGCGGAGACACTTCAGCGGCCGGCAGGCCAGGATCGCCACCGCGGTCGCCCACGCGGACGTCAGACCGCCTAACGGTCATTTTTCCCCTCTCAGACGACGTATGTAGTGTCATAGTGTGCCATATCAGAGACGGACTTTCTCCCGGCATATTCTTTGCATGCCTAAGGCAGAAGGTGGCTGATCCCCTACAGGGTATCTGAGCGAATGTTTTGCTGATTCCAGTTTGATCCTGGATCGAAGGAAACAAACTGGCTTGGCGCACAACGCAGTTTTTCTACATATAGGTGGGTGTCCCTGGCTTATCCTAAGGTCACTATAGCTTCAAGATTCGTGCTTGCAACTTTACATCTATATCCTGAACTTTGTACATCTTCTCACCTTATATAAACGAAAGTGTACGTGTACACTTCATTTTCTCCATCTCATCCACGCCACCTCTCCTCGTCCTTGTCCAGCTCGCCCACCTCAATTGCTCCATGCCACCTCTCCTTGTCCAACTTCTCCTCCGGCAGCCTACCGCGATGGATCCGGCTTCCCAGGCCATGCTGCCGCCGGGATTCCTCCCACCGCACCGGCCGCCATGAGCATGGAGGCCACGAGCCCATGACCCCGAGATCCAAAACGAACTCCACCCCTGTCCTCCACACCGATCTCCTTCAAATCGAGTGGAAGGAGGACGACGAGAAGGTTCTGTCCTTCAGATCGACGGGATCTGTGCTAATCATACCCGTCTTCATAAATTTTACTTCTCTTTCCTGGAAGAGGAACTTCTGTTGCAATATGTTCTTGGTTGGGTCATGGATTTCTTGCTCAAAGTTTCTGGAACTGGATGGTTCTGATTTTTTTCCCGATCTGATTTGCTTCCTTTCCACATGGCAAAGTGGTAGGAACATCATAAAATCGTGCTTAATTCTATGTCCAAGTCTGTACATTATAGTCTTCTATGTCTCAGATCAAGAAATATAACATGTGCAGAAACATACGGGTAAAAACAATGCTTTACAGATTAGGATTCTTTTTATCAGAACATGTTCAGCACAAAGTCTATTTGATGTATGAATGGTAAAAAATTAATCTGTTTTATTATTCGGATCATATAAAAATTTCCTTCCATTAGAAGACACGGGCTGTTGTATACCCTGTTCACTGTACAGAACAAAGAAGCGACAAAAGGATCTCAGAGTAAAAGGTGGACAGACTGTAGGTGTTTTCTGCACTGAACAGAAAAATACCCTAAAGGGGTTCCTTGCAAATGTACACACTCGCTGCACAGATCTTGATGCATATTCGGACGCCCAGGATAAGCCCGGGACGCCCACATATATGTAGACTGTGATTTCCGGCTTGGCGCACCCATCCAGCCAATTCTAGTGATAGAAATACGCGGGGTGAAGAAAGCGCCTTTCGATGTGGCATGCCAGATAGAACCGATGGCTAGGAGTAGTCGGGCAGATCCGAAAAACTTAAAAAGGGGTAAAATCTAGACAAAAAGTTGACTAAATGGAGTAATCGAAATGAGTTGCTGCTAAACAAGATAATTGGTGTGAAAATTATCAAAGTGGGAGGTAAAAATGAATATACAGAAATGAACATAATTTCCATTTCCTATTTTTGAACGGGAAGAAGCGGATTATAATAATTTGTTCTTATGTCATTCTGTTTTACTTTTTACCTCACATTTTCGCAAGTGAGTCAGCAAAGTAGCCAAAATAGTTTTGGCTCCGGTTAGCAAGGATCTAACTCCAAGAATCAGTCTCTAGGAGACGAAATCTGAAACAAGAAAATGAAAATGAGAAGGTGCTGTATTAATTAGAACCAATTTTTTTTAGATAATATTATGGAATTCATGCTTTGACTTTTCGAAAAGCATACAAAACTTACTACAAATAAATAACCACCCTCTCAGCATCGCCGCCGCCCCTCCCTCCCTCCACCACCGCCCCCTCCGGCCCATCCCCTCTCCTTCCTTCCCACCTTCGCCCCGGGTCGTCTCGCGCGAGGCGGCTCCGGGCAACGACCCGAACCCAAGAAGAGGTGGCTCCGGGCAACGACCCGAACCCAAGAAGAGGCGGCACATCTTCCTCCTCCTGGCCGTTGCCACCGTTGGGGTCGGCGGTGGCGGCCGCGTTCGGCTGCCAAAGGCAGGGGCGGTGGTGGCGCGTCCATGGACTCCCCTTCGCGCGGAGGTGGGGTCTTCCAGGGCGGCGACGGTGGACGGCGGGCTGGCTAGCTAGCTTTCCTAATCTGCAAGATTAGATCAATTTGTTTCTGGTATGGTCCAAGGCCATGGTGGGCAAGGATTAGTGGGTCCCCGTGGAGGGGTTCTTGCGCCTCGACGGCACCCTGCGATGTACAGTTCAACCTGCCGATGATGACAGCCGGACGGGGGTGGAAGGTGTGAAAGTTAGGGTAACGATGTAGGGGGTATTGCCTTAGCACCATACACGGGCCGGCATATGACATATATATAGGGGTAGAGTTACAGAGACGTATACGGTTGGTTTATACACAACACCATACCGATACATGTACAATATACAGTTTATCACCCTCCCTCAATCTCAACCAGGAGTATCAAGGTTGAGATTGCGTCTACAGAATTGAAACAACGGCAAAGGGAGAGGTTTAGTGAATATATCAGCTAACTGATCCTTGGAGGAGATGAACCGAATCTGCAGAAGCTTCCGAGCAACCCTTTCGCGAACAAAGTGGAAATCCACCTCTATGTGCTTAGTACGAGCATGAAACACAGGATTCGACGAGAGAAAAGTTGCTCCAATATTATCACACCATAAGACTGGTGAACGTCTCTGAGTAACTCCAAGTTCAGCCAGCAAAGCCTGTATCCAAATCACCTCTGCAGTGGCGTTAGCGAGTGCTTTATACTCAGACTCTGTACTGGAACGAGACACCGTAGCCTATTTACGAGCACTCCAGGAAACCAGGTTACCACCATAGAAGATGGCATATCCCCCGGTTGATCGCCGATCATCAGGATTACCAGCCCAGTCCGCATCAGAGAAAGCAGACAGAAGATCAGGAGACGAGGTGGGACGTCTCAACAACACACCATATGATAAGGTGCCCTGGACATAGCGCAAGATACGCTTAACTGCTGCCCAATGAGAACAGCGCGGTGCAGCGAGATATTGACACACCTTGTTCACAGCAAATGATAAGTCAGGTCTGGTCATGGTGAGGTACTGTAAGCAACCAACAATACTGCGATAGCGTGTAGACTCATCAGCAGAGAGAAGTGTACCATCTGTAGCGCTAAGCTTGTCAGTAGAACACATCGGTGTAGACACCGGAGCAGACTGAGCAAGACCAGCCCTCCGCAGGAGCTCAAGTGCATACTTATGCTGACTCAGATGAATACGGCCAGGAGAACGATGCACTTCAATACCAAGAAAGTAATGTAAATCTCCAAGATCTTTGAGTGCAAACGATGTACCAAGCTGATGAAGTAGGCGATCAGTAGCAGCAGATGAGGAGCTGACCACAATAATATCATCAACATAGACCAATAAGTAGATGGTAAGAGTTGATTTCCGAAGAATGAATAGTGATGTGTCAGCCCTAGACGCCGCAAATCCAAGACCATGGAAAACAGAGCTAAGACGAGCATGCCAAGCGCGAGGAGCCTGTTTTAGTCCATAAAGGGCCTTGTAAAGGCGACACAAATACTGAGGATGTGAAGGATCCTCAAAGCCAGGAGGTTGACGCATATAAACCTCTTCTTCAAGAACTCCATGTAAGAAGGCATTCTGAATATCCAACTGCCGAAGATGCCACCCCTGAGTGAGGGCCATAGACAGAAGAAGACGAATAATAGTCGGTTTAACAACCGGACTAAAAGTGTCTTCGTAATCAAGGCCATATCGTTGTTTGAAGCCTTTAGCGACCAACCGAGCCTTATACCGCTCAATAGTACCATCCGACTTTTGCTTGATCTTAAACACCCATTTACAGTCAATGATGTTGACACCAGGCCGAGGAGGAACAAGCTGCCAGGTTTTGTTGGTCTGAAGAGCTGAGAATTCAGCTTCCATAGCGGCGCGCCAGTGAGCACAGGTCATGGCGTCGAGATGACTACGAGGCTCGGTATGAACAAGATCATCCGTACGAGCAGTATGCCATGCAATGGTTCCATCGGTGCGCGTCTTGGGATGACGAATACCACGCATGAGACGCGTGGTAACACCTGGGCGAGGAGCAGGAGCAGGCGATGAGGTGCTCGCAGGAGAGGATGTCGTCGATGTAGCCGATCCAGGGGACGGTGCAGAGGAGACGTCGAGTGATGGTGGGCCGGATGAGGGAGTAGGCGGGCCGTCATCGGCCCAAGTTGCACCACCAGACGAAGAGTGCACGTGATCGTCGTGCATGCGATCATCGGCGCTATGCACCTGGGCGCGATCCGAGGTGCCCTCCAAGTGCTCATCAAGTAACTCCAGGCGAACACCACGCCCCAAACCTGCACCATGGTTAGGCAATAGAGACGGAGTATATGCGGCATCAACAAATTGGTCAGGGAGTAAAGGAGTAGTGGAATCGGAGGGTATGGTGGAAGGAATAGAAACATGAGAGAAGGGAAACACCGTTTCATCAAAAACAACATCCCGAGAAATATAGACTCGATTTGTAGGAATATGAAGACACTTATAACCCTTGTGCATAGAACTGTAACCAAGGAAGACACATTGTTTGGATCGAAACTCGAGTTTGCGTTGATTGTAAGGTCGAAGATGCGGCCAACACGCACACCCGAACACCTTAAGAAAGGTATAGTCAGGCACTTCCCCCAGAAGAAGACGCTCAAGAGGTGTTTGCATATTGATCACTCGACTTGGGAGTCTATTTATAAGGAAGCAAGCGGTATAGAAAGCATCACTCCAAAACCGATAGGGAACAGAAGCGTGTGCAAGGAGAGTCAACCCAGTTTCAACAATGTGTCGATGTTTTCTTTCAGCAGTGCCATTTTGTTGATGTGTATGAGGACAAGACACTCGATGAGAGATGCCAAGATCAGCAAAGAACTTATTTAACTTGTGGTACTCACCACCCCAATCGGATTGTACATGCAGAATTTTCTTATTTAGGAGGCGTTCAACATGCTTTTGAAATTGAAGAAACACATGAAACACATCAGACTTCCTTTTAAGCAAATAAAGCCATGTAAAACGACTGTATGCATCAATAAAACTAACATAGTATTCATGTCCACTAACAGAAACTTGGGCAGGTCCCCATACATCAGAATAGATAATCTCAAGAGGAACTGTAGTGACACGAGTAGACAATGAAAAAGGTAACTGATGACTTTTGCCCTGCTGACAGGCATCACAAACTACAGTTTTATTGACTGACACGGATGGAAGCTCATGACGATGCAAAACATGTTGAACTATAGGAACTGCTGGATGACCTAGGCGGGAGTGCCACTGCTCGCGAGAAACCTTGACACCACTAAAAACTTGCTTGATAGACGACACATCGAGATTATAGAGTCCTCCACGGCAACCCCCTCTAAGAAGAACCCTTCTCGTGACGCGATCCTTAACAAGAAAATACCAAGGGTGAAACTCAAAGAAGACATTATTATCAAGTGCAAACTTTTTAACCGAGAGGAGATTGCGAGTGATAGAAGGGACATGGAAAATATCACGGAGGTGAAGATTATGGGATAATGAAGGAATAGTGGAATGACCAATATGTGTAATGCGCATACCTGATCCATTAGCGGTTTGGACTTGATCCTTCCCAAGATAGGGCTCCCTCATGGTGAGCTTGTCAAGATCGTTGGTGAAGTGGTCTGTCGCCGCCGTGTCCGCATACCAAGCCGGATCTATCGGATAGGATGGAGTAGCACCATAGGAGGTGTTGTTGGCAGTAGGAGAGGTAAAAGCCGCCAACTGTCGATCCTTGTAACGCCCATCATTGCCAGCGCCAAGAAAGTTAGGATTATAGCGCTTGAAACAACACGAGGCAACATGTCCAGTCTTGGTGCAAATTTGGCAAATAGGCCGACCACCACCACCAGAAGAGCCACCACCACCAGTGCCACGCGACATACTCTCCTGGCCGCGTTGCTGGTTGGAAGACGGAGGTGGTTGCTTGGAATAGGGCGGCGAGGTCGGAGCAGATGGAGGCGGACCACCACGCCCATGGTAGTTGAGGTGAGCCATGTGGACATCTGTTCCAAGATCAGCACGGCGAGCCTCCATGCGTTGTTCAGTATTGAGGAGCTGTGCATATACATCACGGATAGGCATTGGATCAGTGAGAGCCCGAGAGGAGACCAGCTGAACAAGAGCATCATACTGCTCATCCAGGCCGGCGCAGAGATAGCCCGTGAACTCATCAGGACGCAATGGCTGGCCAATGGAGGCCAACATGTCTGCCTTGGACTGAATCTCATTGAAGAAGACCGAGACCGTTTTGTTCAGCTTCTTCGCCTTGTGGAGTTCAGCGCGGATTGCCATGGCACGCGCAGTAGACTGAGAGGCAAAGCTGCAGGCCAGGGTTTCCCACGCCTCATGCGATGTAGTCACCATCGTCATCGTCCCGAGGACAGACTCATGAAGAGAACAGACAATGGCTGAAAGTATTGCCTGATCTTGTTGATGCCAGGCCGAAAACAGAGGATTAGGGATGGTTGCAGGATCACCGTCCTGCTTTGCCGCCGGGTTCGGCAGTGTCGCGGGCGGGCATGCAAGAGATCCATCCACAAACCCAAAAAGCAGATTGCTTCGGAGTATTGGGACAACCTGTGTCCTCCAGTAGATGTAGTTTTCCGAGGTGAGCTTGACGGTAATCTGGTTCGCCAGGCTGATCGGCGACGTCGGAATCACGGAGGTGACAGTGGAGGATCCCGCCATGGTCGACCTGTACAGGCCGGGAGAGGCGGAGCTGTTAGCACCTGAGAACACGCCGGAGGTAGCACCACTGGTGCCGCTCATGAACGACATCGCGCAGGCGGCGGCGGTGATCGGCGATGGACGGATCGTGCGGAAGCGGAGACGATCGGCGAAACCAATCTAGGTCAGGAGCCGATCGGCTCTGATACCATGTGAAAGTTAGGGTAACGATGTAGGGGGTATTGCCTTAGCACCATACACGGGCCGGCATATGACATATATATAGGGGTAGAGTTACAGAGACGTATACGGTTGGTTTATACACAACACCATACCGATACATGTACAATATACAGTTTATCAGAAGGCAAGAAGGTTGTGTGGGAGCTTCCGCCCGGTGAGATTGCAACGCTCCACCATAGAAACAACAGTCGGACATAGAGGAGTTAGTTAGCTAGCCTCCGGTTAGTTAGCTAGCCTCCGGTTGCTTGGGTCGCGGTGGACTTTTCCCCTGTATTGGACATCGTCCCCCCCTTTTTTCCCATCTTAATATAAAACGCGCAGATCTCCTGCGGGTACTCGAAAAAAAAAAACAGTCGGACATCGAGCCTTGGCAGCCGACTGTAAGGTCAAAATCGGCGATCGAAGATAACAGAGTGCGTGGTGGATAATGTATTCTCAGTTGATTGTGTTTCAAGGTGACGAGGATCAAAGTCACCTCCACGGACGGCAACAACATCTGTCTTGGTGTGCAGGGCCGTAAGAGGGTAAATCTGACGCCTGCATGGACCAAAGCCAAAGAGCAGGCTCAAACATGGAGTTCGATGTGCGCTTGTGCAGGACTCCGTGCTCCTGCACAAGATGATGCAAAGAGATTTCAGATCCAAACTATTGGAGGTTACTTGCGAGTAAACTTTGTGCTAGCGTCTAATGGTACTGGTATTCAGAACTTGCGCATAGCCCCGGCACTAAAGCGTCCGCCGATTCGCATGCAAAGACAGTTATTTTTGCTTAACTGATGGATGATGATGGTGGAATACATCCGGATCCAGCGCGCACCTGATTTCTATTGTTCTGTTTATTCTTTTTCTTCGAACAAAGTTGCTCCCTTAATCTTGGATTGATCGAGTGTTGGTTCTGCATTATGGAAGTGTCTGAGTATATCCGAGATTTTAATGGCACACCAGAGTGAATATCTGCTAAAACATGTGACGTCTGTGAGCTGCCTACAACTTTCTACAATTTCGGTTGTAAACCATTGGGTGAACATCTGACCAACAACATCACACATCTTTATGAACAGTGTTAGAGACCTGAAAAATAATAAAAATGTTCTCAAATATTCTCGATGGTATTTGTGTTCCTGTGAATAATACTCAGTAAAATCAATCTGCCGATATTCAGTAAAAATCAACCGCCGCAACGCGCGGGCATATTTCCTAGAAACTTGTTGTACTCGGGGCAAGTGTTAAGGGCTAAACTAAGAAGAGGCAACACCTAGCATGCATTCAGAGCGTGCGATGTTATAACCGAGTCGATCCTGAAGAATAGACAGGCAAGGCCATATTCAACATTCATCTCATACTCGAAAACACAAAGTTACCTAGAGTGTAGATGAAGTTTGGTAGAAGTATAATATGATTAATATCCTTCTTGTTCTTGGCATTCTCCCTCACCGCTAAGTACTCGGTCTCGAACTGAACGAGCTCGGGTAACCTCATGCGGCGGCGGCCTCCACGTCGGCCTCATGCGCCCTAACCTGCAAGAAGGTGCGGCAATTCCCCTTCTTTTGCTTGCGGGTGACCATGCACATTTGTTGCGAGCGGAACTCGACCTCCCTTAGGCTTTCCACTTCGGGAAGTTCACCTCGGGGCACGACCGATCGTACGTCCACGCGCCGAAGTCGTAGGCGCGGACGACAAGCTCCGGTGACGAGAATGTCCCAAGCCACCGGTGGACACCGTCCACGGTTATCTCCACGGCGAAACAGCCGGAGTTCCGATGCCACGCACTGAGGAAACTCACCGTTGACCTAGGGCGGCGGCGTGGCAGCATCTCGAGGTCTAGTTGGTCTTGTCTTTTTTTCCCTTTTATCTTTTCTGTTTTATTTTTTATTTTAAGTTTTAGGCCACCAAATTGATCCAAATAAAATTTGTAAAATTCCAGATAGTTAAATAGGATATCTTGGAATAGTTTTCTAATCCATAACAAAATACAAGACTATTCTTTATGCATTTGGCCTTATAGGCTACTTTGGCATTAGTATTCCAAATAGGGTTTTGACTTTTGACTTCTCAAATAAAGTTCTTTATGATTTCAAAACTTCAAAACTAGAATAGTTTTGGTTTGAAATAATTTGAAACCAAATGTTTAAGTAAAACTATTTTTGGAAAATAATTTTAAATGCATTCAAAAGTCCAACCAACAAGTTTCAAGTTCTTATTTATTTTCGTCGGCGTCCTCCTTGGCCTTCCTGGCCTCCTCCTCCAGCACGGAGGCGCGCAACGCCTCGTCGAGGTGCGGCCATTTGGCCAGCTCCTCGAGGTCGTTGACCTCGTGGGACGCCGCGAGCGCGGCCTGCAACTCGGGGTCGACGCCCTCCTCGGGCTGGGCCTATGGCGCTAGCGCTGGCGTGGCCCGCGGCGGAGTAGCCATGGGCTCGTCGATGTAGAAGCCGCCGGGGCGGCGGCCAGTCCTCCTAGCAGGCGTGCATGGCTACGCGCGAGGCTGCGGGCGAGGCCTCGCCATCGCCTAGGTGAAGTACGTGCGCAGGCGCGCATCGTGCTCCACCTCGAACCACAAGTCCCCGTAGGGACTTGTGTCGCTGTAGGCGGGGTCCTCCCGGAGGTCCGTCGGCAACTGCGTGCGGCGCCGCTCGATCTCCGCGAGGCGGGCGCGGCCGGTGGCCGGGATCGGTGGCACCGGAACCCGATCTGGGCAAAGGTGCCAGCCGTGGGGGAGGTGCACGTCGCCCCACGACATTGGGGCGCCGGCCTCCAGAAGATCCGCACCACCACTACAGTGACGTAGATCCGGTCGCGGATGGCCGTCGATGGCCCCACGTCGAAAGCCGACGGCGCGGCTCCCCGGCTGCTGCCGACCTCGTGGTCGTTGGCGGATGGCTCGAACTCACGCTTCGGGGCCATGACGGCGCGGAAGCTCGAGCTCGTGTGGGTGGAGGGGACTGGGGAAATGGGGACTGGATAGGGACAGTCCCCCACCCAGTCCACATTTAATAGGACTCCCGCCCGCCAATAGGTGGGCCTGGCAGGCAAGGAGGCGGACGCGCGAGGACACCGTGTGCCATCCGCGGCCACGCAAAACTGGCCCAGATTTTGGCCAGGTTTGGATCGTCCCGGACACCGCGGCCATCCGCATTTGTGATGCGTGGCCGCTTTGGGCCACGTTTTTGTCCGCCGGGACCCATCCGAACGCGCGGACGCGGGATGGATAGCCGCATTGGAGATGGCCTTAGAGGTTGTAGTTGTCAGTGTAGTGGGTTCTCACTTGTTCCTTGTACCTTTAAGAGCATCTCCAGCCGCGTCCCCCAAACCGTCCCCCAAAGCGCGCCGGATCGAGCGTTTGGGGGACGTGTTTTGTTCGTGCCGCCTTTGAGGGACGTCGCTCCCCAGCCGCGTCCCCCAAACGCCGGCCCCAAATGAATATTGGTGCACGAAAATAAAGGTTTTCATTCAATTTTGATTATATATTACAAAGTTTGAATGAAAACGGCTAGATTTCATCTAAACCTAGACTACTGACCGCCCGGCGGTGCGTTCGACGGCCCCGCCCCGTCGTCGCCTCCCCTACGCCGCAGCTCCTCCTGCACGCGCCTCCTCTCCTTGCGTTCGGCGGTGGCCAGACGGTGCCGCTCCCGCCGCGCGTCCTCCTCCGCCCTCCCCTGCTGGGCCGCCTGGAGGGAGAGCTCGACGGCGCGACGAATCTGCGCCTCTTCGCGGGCACGGGCGTCGTCCTGGAGCTTCTTCTCCGACTCGAAGGACTCGACGAGCGCGCATTGCTGATCGGCCGTCTCGTCCGGGTGCGGCCCGTCGTTGTCGGACCACTCGAACTCGTCGTCGTCGTCCTCCACCTCGGTCTCCTCCGCCTCGGCCTCCTCCTCCTCCATTGGCGCCTCCTCCTCCACATCTGTTGGCGCCTCCATCATCGCCGCCGCCAACACGGCGTCCTCCGCCGCCAACTGGTCCGCCCGCCTCCCCCAGATCGCCCTCAGCGCCGCCTCCCGCTGATGACGCTCCTCCACCGCCAGCTGATGCTGGCGCTCGATCGACTCCCGCCGCCGGCGCTCAATCGCCTCCCGCCGTTCACGGTACAGCGCCTCCCGCTCACCGCGCTGGCACTGGCACTCCTCAGCCCACCGCTGCTCCATCTCCGCCCGGTACCGGCACCGTCGCGCCTCCTGTAGAGTCGAGGCGTCAGACACCGCAACGGTGGCGTCCTGCTGCTCCTGCCACGCTGCTGCCGCCGCGGCCTCGCCAGCAGCGGGGCCATGGGCGCAGAACGCCGCCAGATCCTCCGCCTGCGCCGCCTCCCGCTGCTGGCGGGCCTGCTGCTGCATTGCCTCCCGCCGCTGCTGACGGTGTGCACGCCATCGCTCTTCCCGGGCCGCTGCTGAGGGGTCGGTGTCGACTTGCGTTTCCGGGCCTGCAAGTGGAGGGGACGGCGGTGGAGGGAAATGGCCAGCGCCGGGGCGGTTCGCCATTGCTACTGGTGGTGGAGGAGACGGCGGTGGAGCGACGAGGGCTGTGTTTGTTGCCGGCGGGGTGTGGTGGCTACCATTGAGCCGGGAGGCCTTTTATAGACGCCGGCGTCGGGAAGAAAGCGCGGGAACAAGCGAGAAGAGGCGGGAAGAAAGCGCGGGAACGGGCGGTGGCGTGCGCACGCCGGCGACGCGTCTCGTTGGCGCAGCACCGACGAGACGTCTCGCCTGCCCCTCCGTCGCCATTAAGGCAAAGATGCCGTCGTGTGTCACTGCGCGCGAATAACTTCCGTCGCGAGGTAGGCGACGGTAAGGTTCAATTAACTGTGCCGCTGACGCGTCGGCCCCGCCACTCCCCGCCTCGCTTTTCGTTGTGTCCGGCGTCCCCGGTGCGTCCCCTGTGGGACGGGGACGGGCTCGGGGCGCCGGACACCGAATGGGGGCGCGCCGGACAAAAAAGGGCTTTGGGGGATGCGGCTGGAACGCATTTTCTGTCCGGCGCGCCCCAAATCGCTTTGGGGGACGCGGCTGGAGATGCTCTAAGATGTTTATCCTATACCTGTAAGAGGTGTTCCCTGCTTTGAGTTGGTTGATGTTGGGTGTGTTGTAAAACCTTGAACCATGGTTTGGCTTTATTAATTTAAAGCTGGGCATTTTATGCCTATTATTCAAAAAAAATATTAGAGAGGATTTAGATTTTTTGGTTAATCCGTTAGACCATCTATAATGTAAGGTGGTTTAGGCTTATGAAGTATAAATAAGCATTGATGCTTAACTAAAAAATATATATACTAGACAGATGTCGAACTAGTCACCTCCCCTATACAAATAATCATAGGTGCTTATGAAAGTGCTTGCCTCTAAGACTGTTTTGCTCACAGCTCGTCCAAAAATGCGTCCATAAATTCATTCATGCTGCAATTATACCTTGCACAATAGGTATGACAGGAAAGTTGTGATGGTCAAAGAAAATAACTGAAAATTATTTGTTTGTTAGGTGTGTACAAATGACAAGAACACTGGATCTAAAATGTGTGATAAATTGGCAGTAGAGCTGTATATATAGGTGTTTCCTTGTTTAGGAGAAGGTGTCCTATGTTATTCATGGAGACAGACATCGATGGATTATTCTCCATAGCGCTTCATCCTAGCATTAGTACTCAAATTTAAGATTTTGGAGTGAAGCAAAATAGAAGTTCATTGTTCTTCCAGCGCCTACACCTTTCCTCGTCACGTAGTGGCACCACCCGCCAAATCCCTGGCATCAGATGGTTCTTTGCTTTCATTTGAAATAATAACTAGCATAATACCCGTGCGTTGTTACAGGAATAACATCATGGTCAACATAATAATGATGAACAATGAGGTCTTCAATTGTGCGGTCATCGGCAAGAAAACCGTCGTACGCGCGCAGGTCAGCATAGCCGATGTGATAGGCGTGTCATCTTGGACCAATGCCGAGTTGATGGCTGTCAGCGTAGACAAGGACACCTTCTCACACGCTCGTTGAGAAGTAGCATCAAAGGCGCCATCATGCCTCCAAAGGTGCGGCTGCCCGCCAGGAGCCACCTCCGTGTGGCTAGCAGTGTGGGCGTCGCTGCCCGATCGTTGATGGGGAACATAGAAAAATATTAACTGGAAAAGAAAGAGAAAATAACAAATCGGCGATATGCTTCGCATGGTTACCTAGACGCTTCAGACGTGACATGTCAGTTTTTTGTATATGTGGTAATGTTATACATAACCCGTTGTAAACTCCTTAATATAAAGACAAACACAACTGTCATAGAAGTGATGAGAAATTCTTCAAATGAATCTATCTCATTTTTTTGTCAAAAAAATCTATTTCATAGCTTTTCATTCAGTGTATTAAATATGAGATTTTGCTTACTCAACTATTATCTCAAAGATGTGAAAGAAACCTGCATCAAATGAAGGACTGCTTGGATTTATATGGCTGATAGACAAATAACAACAACAAATAAAAACAATGGAAAGATAGCAGTGCTTGATGACAATGCAGATAAAATGGAGCAAAGCCATAATAAACACAAGGATGAAGAGAAGATATACATTAGCAAGGCGACACCCATAGTAACCATACAGTTGAAGAGATTTGACTATTGCCACCCTGATAAGCCAGACAAGTTGCAATAGAATTCGGCAGTATATACTGGAGGATTGTTACTCCATGTTCTTTATTGCACAACACATATATATTCAGTAGTGAACAGTAACAGCCATGTAGTAGTGAACACTGACCACCATGTACAGACCTCCAGCTACGCAGCGCCAGTAAAATGCTTGCTAGGTACAAATCCAAATTCAGATATTTTGTTAAGCATATTTCATGTTTTGATTAACGTGCATCGGGTGAGATGAGATAAACTGGTGTTCACTACTGAATGCTAGCAAGCTGTGTTCAGATTTATTTTTCTCCATGTTTTCTTCACCTGCAATTGCAAACAAAACCATGCAATCTACAATCATCAATTGCCTAATTCGCATAAATCATTTGCAACTGGTTTCACACTCTATTGTTCAGTTTGGTCAGTTGAACAGAGGGGATAAACAAACTGAAGCAGTGATGCATAGTTCCAAGCCAAGCCAATGAACAGGTCATTCTCCACGCTGGGACTACCCCGCCATCCTCGTCGGCAGGCACCGATGTTCCCACTCCCTCGAGTACTCAGATTTACTCAATAGAAAACACACACTTATCTCACTGGTTGAGTTTCTCTCTGAAACCAGCACTCAGATTTACTCAATAAAAACGCTAGCAACTTCATCACGAAAAAATATCGTGCAAGTATATGATAAATAATTGCACAGTCCTTCCGTTATGTTAATAGATTCTATGCAAACAACTACATAGGTTCAGTTTATAATTTTCAATGGGTCGTAGTCTGAATCTCTAGAAATGGTGACTCAAAAATTTCCAGATGTTCAGTAACCACATAAAATAATTTTGCAACTACCTATATAAGTGTGATGTAATGTTTGCAGAAAGGCTACAATGCATATAACCTTGTCTTTGTCGACTTCACTATATCATCATTCAGTGCAACAGTATTAGTTTAGACTCACTGGGCATTAGCCACTACTTCACTTATCAAAGTAACCACATTAACCAGACCTATATTTGAACTACAATCTTGGCGCAGCTAAAAAAATTCATGCACATATGAAATTGGAGAAGGTTTCTTCACTCCTAATTTCCTCAAAACAGATACATGGAACAAAACCCCGTAGGAGCTGGTCCAAGAGGAACTATATTTGAGCTACGATCTTGGCGCAGCTAAAAAAAATCATGCACATATGAAATTGGAGAAGGTTTCTTCACTCCTCATTTCCTCAAAACAGATACATGGAAGAAAACCCCGTAGGAGCTGGTCCAAGAGGAACTATATTTGAGCTACGATCTTGGCGTGGCTAAAAAAATTCATGCACATACGAAATTGGAGAAGGTTTCTTCACTCCTCATTTCCTCAAAACAGATACATGGAACCAAACCCCGTAGGAGCTGGTCCAAGAGGATCGGATTCACACTGCAATAGTAATAGTTCAAGGATAGGTAGAACTTGACAACTTGGATGAATTTTTGGTCTCAAACACAAAACAGTTGAAATCCCCATTTCAAATAAATAATAAATAACCAGTTGCAATCGAGACACTGAGGTCAATCTATGGTCAATGATCAACCACTCAAACTAACTCAAAGCTTGCTTCTGTGGCTATTGCACTTAGTCACTCCAACTCTCTTCATCAATTTCAAGTACCAAATGAAACCAGTGCTAAATAACTACTTGAAACCGTTGATGGCATGCAAGAGCTCAGAAATCAATCTTAGTAAACATGGCTGGAAGGAGGGCACAACTGCAGAGGTGAAGTGTACACAAACGCCAGTGAACTCCTGAGTTTTGATGGGGCACATATTATTTCCTGTCGACCTCGTTCCCCATTCAAATCCTATCCTCCAGCACACCATCTTAGCTCTAACTGAATCAACTGGATTGCAACCAAATCTGACTAACTTAAGTTGGGCGGTCACCCAGATCCGGAATTCATGGGGTGGTACTGGACGACAGTTGGGAGGTAGATCAAACCTGAAAGACTACGGCTGCTCCAGCCACGCGAGCACCCGCATCGGTCACGTCGGCCTCCGGTGCCGGTCCTTGTGCCACCGAGTAACTCTAGCCTCCTCCCGTGAACCGACGATACTGGCAACACCCTGCAAGCTAACGTCGTCTCCGTGGAGTCCAATGCTCGGGAGGAGGCCGTCCGATGGGATGGAGACGGTTGTGGGTGGTTGTAACCAAGAGGGGAAGGGTAAAGGCGGCGTACGAGGAGCTCAGATCAAGAGCTCGACAATGTGCAGGATCGGGGATCTTTCTCTTTCCATGGAACATAGTAGGGAAACGGTAAGTTATACTTGGCGGTGGCAAAACGTGTAATATTAACGAACGCTCCGGTTTTTCTGACGGATGAAATATCGGAAGGCACTGGGAGGCCCGGTTACAAGTCGGACGGCACTGCGAGTCCCGGTTTTTTTGACGGACGAAAATTTGTTCCGATTTTTTTACCTACCAACACCACTTATCTCTACTACCTAAAATCTCTACTACCTAAAAAAGAGGAAGAGGTTCCGTCGTCAGGCGATACGTCGTCTGTTTCGTCCATCGTCCGCCCTCCCGGAAACCGCGCCTCGTGAGAAAATGCGTAGTCAAAACAGCCCCACGGTCAACCCCACACACACCACCCATGCCCTTCATTAAACTTTGCCTCAACGTCCTGCATCGCCGCGATGCGATTTTTGTACACAGCGTCGCCTCCTCTCTGCCATGAAGGCTGAAGCCACCCCTGCTAGGCTGCTACCTCGCCGGCCCACGCCAGCCCGCCCTTCCGCTTGCCGTCACTCCTGCACCCATGGGCAACCGATCTAATGATCCGCTGTCCATGCCGGAGAGGTAGAGAGCCTAACCGGGAATCTGGGATTAGGGGATTAGGCAGGAACGATCCGGTCCACCTCTCGCCACTTTGATTGACGCGTAGGATCTGGGATGGATGTGGTACTCCATCAACAAATATAAACAGGTCCTCAAACTCTCAGGTTTGTACCCCTCTACCTTAATTTCCTGGATAGAGGGTTGGACTCTCTAGGATTCCCGTGATTCATCCCCTATTGATGCCCGCCTCGCCACACACTGCAATCCCCGCTCTTTTGTTAAAGATCCGATGGTGGGAACCGTCGGCCTCAGTTGCCACACTCCTCTCGCCCGGATGCATTGGGTTGGGAGCCACGGCCGTCCAACTCAACCCTTGATGGTACTCCATGAACTGTGTCGCCCAGGTGCTTCGGCGCACGAATGTGCTTTGTAGGCCGATGTTTGATCCTTCAGGTTTTCCTCATCTCCATGTTTCAAAATTTTGGCCCTACAGTGAATAGTACATGGGGTGTCAACGTGGTTAAATAATAGATATGGAATTTCATGTTATACCATGAAGGAATCAAGTGTAAACACTATATCTTTGGCATCACAGTATCTGCAAATGTTTAATAAATAGAAATTGAGTTGGATTCGATTCGTTTGTTTCATTGTTAACTTTTACGATGGTGTACCTGAACAGTCTGTTTCTTACCAAAAAATATCCACAAATGTTGAATCACATTTTCTTCGAAAGTCTATTTATTCCAACAGAACACATTGTTTCAGACGAGCAACCTTCTATGGCAGTGAGGCAAAATCAAGGCTTCTATTTGTAAGAGCATGATCAGGTAATTAAGCATGGGAAGACCCTGTTGAGAATTTTTATGCAAATTTTGACATGTCAATGGTATATATAAAGGAGGGTGCCCAGAAACCACGGTGTTTGCATTTGTTGCTAGAACAATGGATGACCCTGGAGATTTTTGAGTTGAAACAAGGAGTTTTCAGAGTTCAGTATGTCGATTAAATACATGTATCAGGATTTTAGAAGACGTGCTATTCACTAATTCTAGCGTTCTCTTATCAGGAAAGCTCTTCTCGATGTTCTAAGGAACTTACTGAAGACACCAGGGAAGATAATATTTTAGCCGAGGATGTGAGATGTTATTTATGGATGAGTTACCGGAATGCCATTCTACAATATGAGCATGAATAAGGTACTATGCTTCCTCGATGTTCTATTGATAGATTTCCTTTACATCGACATTTCTTATTGTGTAACTTGCTGCATAATTGGGTTCACAGAAAATCAGTAACTTTTAAATGTAATCAAGTTGAATCTAAAATTGAATTGGCGGAAGATATTTCCATCCTAGACTACATGATAACTTCCATCACACAAGGATGGTTTATAGCCTGCATGGTTTACATGTGGGCCATAGTGGAACTCGCTCAGGTGTCGTAACGGCGCGTCATGCTGTAGACATGCCCAACCAAAACAATGGCCAGTGACATGTGTTCTTGAGGCGATTGTTCACCTTTGTGTTGTCACTTCGTTCAAACCATGCACTATGCCATTAGATTTCCGCAGGGGAGCTAGATGCAAGAAACATGTACTCTATTTCATAGCCAATTAGTAATGCTTTAAAAAAGTTCCATTCAAAAAGCTGGTGGTACCGTCCACTGATCGGGCCTTCTAATTTTGAAGGATGAACTGAAGCTTTTGTATATGTTGTCAAGTCTTCCTATGTCTGTAACCTATTTTCACATGTTTCTTTTTGTAGAGTCTAATTATTTGTAATGCAATTGTATTATGTTTCATAGGAGATGGTGGTGAAATCAATTCAAGCACTCATAAACATTTTTTTTGTACCAAATCATCGATCATATATTTTTCCCATTTATGTACTTGCTAGGATGATATTTTATCGCTATGAATTAAGCAATTACTACACTTCAGAGGGACCTGCTGCGGTAAGGTTAGTTGATATAGAGTCAACATATTTGAGGATGGACTTCACAAGTATCCACATTTAGTAAGCAGGAGTGGAAATAGGAATTCTTTTACTACTTACGTTCATCGTTTGCACACTAAGGGAGAACAACATTTGCATGGTATCTCGTACATAAGATTGCCATCACCAAGGCTATTCTTCAGTGTTAGGATAGCATGACAGATGTATGTAGCCTTCTTGGTTTCCTGTTTCTCTGATACTTTATTTTAGGCTTAAGCAGAGTTAATAATATTTGTGATCCAAGTGACATGTTTCAGGTTATCAACTTTACATATGTATGTAGCCGTTCCAGATTCCAGTTTCTCTAATTCTTTTGGCCATTTCAGATACTTCTGTTTCCTTGAACTTCCTTCTGCACCAATAAAGATATTATGTCAGATGGAGAGTCATCTTTCCAGTCTTCGTCGCATCCAGTTATTAGTTGGCTCTTGCTGTGTTTCATGTACACGTATCTTTTCCTTCTAGAATTTGCAAAGTTACTTTGTTCTTGTTACTTCTTCTAAATCCATGTGTTCGTGGGTTACAATCTCCGTGCTAGCATGCAGTTCCAAAGTTTATGTTCTCTGTAACACTCAGTTCTCGGTGTCAAACACTTTGTCTCAATACCACAAGGTGCTAGCATCCGAAGAAGTGAAGAGTTAGCTGTATCCGAAGAAGAGTTCCATCGCACCGTATGGTGCTCCTCCTATAACAGATATTATCTAAACAGGTAAGTAATGCAGACTTTTGAAATTGGCAAAGTGTCCATATTCCGTCTCAGTTAATCTGAATTTAAAATAGCCCGCTGCAGAGTATATATTTTAAAATCTAACTATGTGTTAGTTCACCGCTCCTGAAGTGCCTATGGATGAGATCAGTCTCATATTGATAGTAGTGAAAAGCTGCCTCCCTCGCATGATGTCATACTTTCAACTTGGTTGCATTTTTTTGCTTACATTCCTTCTTGGACTACCTTTGATGTGAGATTTATTGAGCAGATGAAAAATTGCTAAAGTAAATATATGGAGACATATTTTATTCTAATCTGCATTTTCAATTTATAATTGAAATGCAAATAAATGGAAGCTTTCGTATGCTTCGAGAGAGTGGTATGAAAAATAAATTCAGACCTTATGCAGTGGTTTCATTGAGACAAAAGTTTTTGATTGGGCCCTCAGAATATGGGGACCTACTACCAGGGACGTGATACTACCTGTAGAGAGTGGTGATGATTCTTACGGGCATTCAATTGGAAAATCTACAGGACAAGGAGAGTACAAGGCAGAAAATCGATACTTTGTAGCAAGAAACCTCTGTTTATTCTATTAGGATGTTGTTCCATTACGAAGTATTTGTAAAAAATTGATCAGTACATATGCAATGTACACTATTTCATCTAGCTCTGAAATGAGATTATTAAGTGATAATTAGTGAAAGTTAGGTAGCAACCAAAACGGAGAATCAAAATTAGAACCTTTCTCCAGCACATAGAAAAAGGTCCTAAACTCTTTGGACCAGCGCGGTAGTTTGGCCTTGCCACCCGCACCAGTGACCACCGACATCATTTCTAGAATTCCTAAAAACAAAAAAAATAAAAATGTATAACCACATAAAATGGTGGAGAGATGAATTCACATTAAGTTCTTGCATGGATAGGAACACATGCGAGAGGGATTGCATGGCATGAAGAGTGTAATCGGAGCTCTGGTAACAACTAATCTTTTTTGCGAGGATGAGGGGGAACCCCACCGTTTGTTATTTCTACTCCCGAAAACAACTTGGCAATCAGTCCATTCCGTACAACAAAGGTCTCCTTGAGAGGAAAATAGATATGAGCGAGTCGAGCGCCGACTGGTCCGCCGCCTTGGAGCGCCGGCGCCAGATGTCCAAGTCATCGCCCACCCTCCGCGGGATGGTGCATGCTGAACGGGCCCCGCGCGCTGTTGAAGACGATGTCATTCCTCGCCTTCCTTGTACACCACAGGACCGCATCAATGCCAGTTCACTAAATCCCGCTCTCAATCGTAAGGGGCGCTGAAGGTCTCAGGGAGAAGTGTCCCGATAGCACGAAGATGCCTAGACAAGCAGCCAGTCGAAGAACAGGTTCCTTCCAATCTTGGTAGACATGCAAGCATCACAAACGTCCGAGGGTGCACAACCCTTGAAGAGGAGGTTGACACGAGTACTAAGCCTGCCAATGCTGGTGAGGTAGGAGAAGATCTTCATCTTCGTAGGAAGCCTCAGCGCCCAGGCCGCGTAGGCATCGGAGTCAACAAGGTGCGTCGGCGAGGGCAGGGGGTAAACCTCGCACGAGCTGAACGGAGGGGTCAAGGAGAGTCGATGAAGAGACGATCTTGTCCGGTGCGCACTGTGATGTTGTCAATGATCCGGCGAACGAGCGAGAGCTCTAACGCAACGACAACAGACAGTCGTGGCTAGAGCGCAAGGACGTGCGCCGCTACCATCGCCATCGGGGCCTGCTGTCGGGTGCAGCGGGAGAGCAGCACGGGGAAGCGCTCAACATGGCTGGTCGGGTAGCCACTTATCGAACCAGAAGGATGTAGTGCAGCCGCTCATCACCGCCGCCCGGGTGATGGAGAGATAGAGAGGGAGGCAGTCCACAAGGATCTGCTCGAGGAACGATGGGAAAGACAAGATCACACCAAGGTCGTAGCCCGAGTGCCGCAAAAACCAGTCCTTCCGTGGAAGAGAATTTATTTGGTGGAGTTTATGGATAAAATTTAGCAGCAAGCATATGTTTTATCGGTGGAGATCCTTGATGCTGAGACCACCCCTGTTAGATAACAAAACTTATCCCAATCGATTAGATAACGAGCTCCAGAACAAAAGTTTCCCGGTGCAGAAAAATACGGCGTCTCTTATCGATACTAATATGAAATCGCGTAAAAAGCCTTTCATAGTTTTGTTTGATAGATTCTAATTTATTAGCCGTAGCAACGCACGGGCATTCAACTAGTCTGTAACTTATTGGTAAAGCGCTGGAGTTTGAATTGTTACGTGCAGCACGCATGCTGGCGTTCCCTGCCCTCTTCTCTCCCCTGCCCCCAAGGCCGCGGCCATCGCCCTGTATGGGAACTGGGAAGGAGGAAAAGAGAAGACTGGGATGATACACCACTGCTCCTCGAACCGTACGAAAATTCCATATTCATCACAGAAAAGAGAGAAAGCAAAAAAAAAAAAAGTAATTAAAGACTGCAAATTAAAGAGCAGCTTGTTCTTTTCTTTTCTGGTCAAGCCTTCTTACACCTTTCTCTGTTCATATGCCTTTAGCGTACTATCGGCTAGGCACAAAGGAAAATCTTCCGGTTACATTACATCCATGAAATAATTAATCAGGTAACTCAGCTGGCTGGTAGATCCGCTATGTATCCATGAATGAACAGTAATCCAACCATGTGAATAAAAGGATGCAAAGGATGGGTTGTTGGAATAAAGAGAAGGACAAGATCATACCGATCAGATTTAAAGAGTACATTTCAGACGTCCTGCAGCTGAGCTGACCCAAAGAACTCTCGAGGACCAGGGTTTGAGATGCTGGTATGGGAATTTCTACATGATTGCAATTTATCAAATTCAGAATTCTTATCACCCACAATACCAGTAACGACCACACCTACCGGAGAGGCAGCAGCAGTGCTATAAATAGGTAACAACAGCAGTGGTAGCCACCGAAGAAGTTAATTAAAAGCTGCTTGCAATGGCCGGCGCTTCCGTCAACGTGGAGCAACCCCGAGACCCACCGGCCATGCATCCAAAGCTGCTCATGGCCACCCGCCTAGGTGAAACTGAGAGGATGAAGGATCTTCTAGAGGAGGCAAGCTCAGCGGCGGTGCCGCCGGATTTGGCTCTTCAATTTGAAGCATCGGCACCTTGTGCGGCATTGCTCCTTGAGGGAGCGACCGTTCAAGGGGACTCCGCACTCCATGTAGTGGCAGCATGCGGAGACGGCAATGAGTTCTTGGAGTCGGCGAAGATGATCCACGGCAAGGCCAACCACCTCCTGGCCACGCCCAACAAGAGGGGTGACATGCCACTGCACTGCGCCGCCAGAGCTGGGAATGCTCGGATGGTCTCTCAGTTGATCACTCTGGCTAAAGTGGAGGGCCACGGAGCAGAGGAAAAGCTGCGCACCGTGAACAAACTCGGGCAGACCGCCTTGCATGAGGCAGTCCGCGCTGGAAATGAGGATATTGTTATCCAGCTAATGGCCGAGGATTCTGAACTGGCCACTTTTCCGAAAGATGGCAGTTCACCATTGTACCTTGCCATCTTGCTAGAGGAGGTAGATATTGCGCGGTCGCTGCATTGCATGAGCCGCGGGAATCTTTCCTACTCTGGACCAAATGGCCAAAATGCATTACATGCGGCGGTTCTCCGGGGCAGAGGTACAATATTCCTAGCTATATGTGCATATTTACTATCAGTGATTTTGCTTTCTTTCTTTCTATTGTATGCAACGTTTTTGCTCTCCTCATTCAAGGAGAAAGCAAAGCACAGAAACATTAATTCTGATAAACCAACAAAAAGGTGCAGTTAAGTTGCTGTGTGTGTGTGTGTGTGTGTGTGTGGGGGGGTGGGGGTAAGATCAAATCTGAATGTTTGGTGCCCGCCCTGACTTACACATAGCTCCGCCCCTGTAGTCCAGTATTTCTGAGACTAACTAGACTAACTCGGGTTGAAGTCTAGATCGATATTTGATTTAAACATACGCCTTCAAGTTTTGACCCAGGCCTCTCGTTTAATTTCATGCATGCACACAATGGGCAGTGATGACAGAGATGCTATTGGACTGGAACAAGGACCTTACCGAGCAAGCGGACCAGCATGGCTGTACGCCTCTCCATTTCGCTGCATCGCAAGCACAAGTAGCTAGCCGGATCTCCCCAGACTATTCCAAGGGGTTCCCTTGGATTCGCTTTGCGACAGTAGACGTTCTCCCGCTCCTGTTGCTATTACTACAAGCAAACCCTTCTTCAGCGTACCAGCCAGACAAGAGTGGGTCATTCCCTATACATGTTGCTGCTGTTGTCGGTGCGGACAAGGCCGTCTCAACTTTCCTTGAGATGCTTCCGGACAACGCCTGCTTGCGTGACACCAAGGGAAAGACTTTCCTCCACGTCGCCGTTGAGAAGAAGAAGCGCAGTATAGTTGAGCATGCGTGTCGAACTGCATCGTTACAATGGATTCTGAACATGCGGGACGACGACGGGAACACTGCACTGCACCTAGCTGTGCAGACTGGAGATACCAAGGTGTTTTTCCCTCTGCTCAGGAACCGGCAAGTGCGCATGAATTTGACCAACAATAACGGGCAAACTCCAAGAGATATGTCACTCAGTGACATTCCCCCAGGGTTGTCTTATAAATGGGTACGTGCTACTGCTCGATCTCGGATCTCCTCCCATTATTACTAAGTATATAAATTTTATCTTTAGTTAACAGTCCTCTCCTACTGCAGAACCCAAAGCAAATGATACATCGTGCACTAACACGCGCGGTCGCAAACCACGGTGTGTATCGCCGGGACCAGTTCGAGGAAGAGTACATTCTGCGACCAAAACGAGCGGACGAGGAGAAAGAGTCGGTGAAATTAAACAACTCGACGCAGACTCTTGGCATCAGCTCGGTGCTCATAACCACCGTGGCCTTCGGCGCCGCTTTCGCCCCGCCTGGAGGCTACGTTGCCGACGACCATGCCCACGGTGGCACGCCCACACTTGCAGGCAGCTATGCCTTCGAAGCATTCACCATGGCCAACATGCTGGCCTTCACCTGCTCCGCCATGGGCACCATTGGTCTCATGTACTCCGGCATCACCACCGTCGACTTGCCCATCCGCCAGAAGCATTTTCTCAGGTCACTCTTCTGGGTGTCCAGCGCACTCACATGCCTTGTCGCTGCTTTCGCATTGGGCACCTACACGGTGCTGGCCCCTGTTGCTCACAAGACTGCCGTTGCAATCTGCGTCCTCACTCCTGCCGTTGTTCTCTACAGAAGCGCAGGACGTTTCTACAGAATGTACGCTCTTGCAGGACCTTTATATGCTAGAGCGGGGCTTCGCCCACTCATAGGGTTAGCAAAAGACATATTTACTCGCATGCTAAGACTATACTGGCCCTTCATCATGATATTTGGTTGGGCCGCATATGCATCCAAATAAAGGAACCGCGAAATCTACATCAGTCTATATTTATATGTAGTATTAGTAGTAATAATCTATCCAAGAACGGTGGAGATCTATTATATTTGTTGTACTACTATATCTATGTACCGGTCGTGTAATATATTTGATACTACCATGTCCCGTCTCAAGGCACTGCATTTTCCGGTTTGTCTTCAACGTCTACCATTGTACATTTGTGTCTAATAAAAAATAATTCCAAAAATCCGAGTAGGATAAGGAACTGCTTTTTAATATCTATGTTTCTTTTACCCAACTAGAACAGTGGCCCGCGCACATGCGCGGGCAACCATCTTTAGCACATATATCATTTTATTGTTTAATTATCTTTTGAATATTTTTTATCTATCTACATTTATTCAACACTTTAAGACATATAATTATGTGTGTTATCATTTGTTGAAAACTTTGATCACTAATATTAGCAAAGGTAGAAGGCCAACAAAATATTTTCTATGTATATGTGCCTTCAAAAATGGTTTGAGGGTAGATGTGTTTCTATTAATATTTTTTATGTGTATTATTAGTGAAAATCTAGATACCATAAAATTCAAACGTGCTGCATGTATTATGAATTAGAGTGTAGTGGTGCACATAATCAAGTCTCACAACATTTATTATAGGATTTTAGAATCCAGTAAAAGATATATTGTTTCATTATAAAGATACTCATAAAAATCAATAGCATGTGCATATTAAATGAAATAAAAAATGGATTGTTTTTAACATCATAATATTACTAAAATAAATATAATAAGCATTCAAATAGATTTAGCCTCAATGAAATACTCCAACTATTAAATTTTAGTAAATTTTTAATTACCTTTATGCATACCAATGTAAATAATATCTTAAGAATATAACTTATTCTAGAAAATTTGCATGTGATGGTTCACTATTTTAAGTTATCATATATTTGTATATGCTTTCATTTTTCCAAAATGACGATAATACTCACATTTGTGTATGCACCAAAATAACTTGTTAGTTAATTTCACTAAAAATTATATTACTACGATATGTAAGATTGGAGCTACTTATATGCAAATAGTAGGCAATTGGTGTAAGCTTATAACTAATTCTAGAAATTTGAAGATTTTTTATTAATCATTGTACATTAGTGGCTCACTATGTTGGCCAATCTTAGTTTATTACATGGTTTTCATGGTTGCAAATGAATTTACTATACTGGCGCATCTATTCAAATTTGGTTGTTTTTTGTGTGCCTTGTTTTCACTAGAAAAATTAGTCGAATATATAAGATTAGTGATAACCTTTTGTGAACTCTTCTGATAGTTAGTATTGATCGAATGACTATGTCATATGGTATCCTGCAATTTAGATCTGGTGGTGTAGGTGGACCCAAATCATGAGGTCATGTTTGATTTTACCTCATCCCTATTTTATACATTTAATATTTATTTTTTACTTCATCGACCAACTTTTAATTTGTCAAGTTACAAACATAAATTGCGTATGGAGTTTTAACATTAAAATTTTATGAGTTTAGGGCGAATACCACAAGAGGCCATATATTTTGTAGACTATAAGATAAATACATATGTTTTAGTGTTTACCATTAAAGAAATGATTGAGTAGGCAAAGAGGGGCACTTATTTAACTATTATCAAAGGGATTGTTATGAATTAACATAAGACAGGGACATAATATCCTAGATCCTGGTTGACAACATACTGTGAAAAAGTTTTATGAATTACCCGAAACATTATGAGTTCAATATAAAATAAAGAGAAATGAAGAAAACACATACATAATAAATCGATATGTATATATATATATTTAAATATAGTCAGTGATGATGAAGCAGAAAATGGAAATAACTATGAAGCACATTTAAGCATACATATCAACTTTGCTCTTTGAAGTACTTGGGCTCTGTAATCTCATCTCTTGAGTTTGACAGAAAGGAAGTTTTGTGCGATTTCAATATAAAATGGTTGTTTAGTGGATACTTGCATTGCAATTTTTTTGAGCATGTTTGAAATTAAAAATCAGCAGTGGAGGAAAGGATGCAAGCATATCCTGATGAGACTACTATACGACCCAATTCCACGATATATTATACTGAATGATAATTTTATTTAATCAAAATACTATAATCTAATATTGCATTCTGTTCGAAAAGCTCACAAAATCACCATATACTTGTACTTGTAATTTCTTGGACATAGCCAACCACGTTACCTATGCTCGTCCGGAAAGGTACATAAAGATCTGTGTATTACTCCATCCTTCAGAAATACAAATCATTTTAGCGGCGGGTATTTTCTTCAACATGCAACTTTAACCATTGAGTTTTCACACGAATATGTTGTTCAATATTTATAAAATTTAAATACTATCAGAAAATTATAACTATAATGTGATATCAGTTCAAATATGTGATCACACTGACACATAATAAATATAAACATACCCAAATTCTCAATAAGCCGTGCTTGGACGGGATCCTTATTCAGTATTAAAACATGACAACCTGGGTACAACATATAAACATGACAACCTTGGTCGTGTTTTTTTAATCCCTGACGATACTTGAATAAGATTTCCAACATAAGAACTAAATTGAAGAATGGTTATTACTAATTTAATCCAAATAATCATGCTCGTCTAGCTAAAGGTACAATCCCCTGATGTGTATAGGTCTAGGTGATATGATAAGATTGACCAAACAGAGAAGTAGTAATTATATGGAGCAATCAAAGATGGGGCCAATCTGTATAGGTCCTAACACACAAAAATTATCTGCAAGTACTCCAGAATATCCATGATAAGATATTGATCATATTTTGTAATAATTATACTGAGAATAAAGGAACAAAATAACTGGCTTATCAATATGATAATTTCAGAAACGTCATCTTCAAAAAAGTCAGTTATCCCCCTGCTTCCAAAATAAAGGACTAAATAACTCCATGCCTATTATTTTTTTCTACGATAGACGTGTAATGAATTAGGATGGCACACCTTCACGACATGTCACGCAAAAGGAAACTATATTCTCAGGAAGCAACTCAAACCTGATCTTTTGGTTGTGTTTTCTATGAAAGTAGAAGAGGCATACATGATACCATACCACTGGCAGTGCGTAGTTCTACCGTACCTGATGCATGGGAGTCTTCTTGCCGTATCCGGACAAACGCCTGATGCATGCATGAGGCAATTCTTCTTGCCTAACACGACCGGTATGCACTGAGAACTAATTGGATTCCCTGCATGCAACGTATGCAACGTGTGAGACAGCCGGTCGATCGGATGAACTGGGCCAGATTAGGGAAAAATATAAATATATGCAAATAGTACGCAATTGGTGTAAGTTTATAACTAATTCTAGAAATTTTAAGATTTTTTTATTAATCATTGTACATTAGTGGCTCACTATGTTGGCCAATCTTAGGTTATTACATGGTTTTAATGGTTGTAAATGAATTTACTATACTGGCGCATCTATTTAAGTTTGGTTGTTTTTTGTGCCTTTCTTTCACTAAAAAAAATTAGTCGAATATATAAGATTAGTGATAACCTTTTGTGAACTGCTCTGATAGTTACTATTGATCGAATGACTGTGTCATATGGTATCCTGCAATTTAGATCTGGTGGTGTAGGTGGACCCAAATCATGAGGTCATGTTTGATTTTACATCATCCCTATTTTATACATTTAATATTTATTTTTTACTTCATCGACCGACTTTTAATTTTTCAAGTTACGAATATAAATTGTGTATGGAGTTTTAACATTAAAATTTTATGAGTTTAGGGTGAATACCACAAGAGGCCATATATTTTTTAGACTATAAGATAAATACATATGTTTTAGTGTTTAACATTAGAGAAATTATTGAGTAAGCAAAGAGGGGCACTTATTTAACTATTATCAAAGGGATTGTTATGAATTAACATAAGAAAGGGACATAATATCCTAGATCCTGGTTGACAACATAGTGCGAAAAAGTTTTATGGATTCTCCGAAACATTATGAGTTCAATATAACATAAAGAGAAATGAAGAAAACACATACATAATCAATCGATATATATATATTTAAATATAGTAAGTGATGATGAAGTAGAAAAATGGAAATAACTATGAAGCACATTTAAGCATACATTGAAGTACTTGGGCTCTGTAATCTCATCTCTTGAGTTTGACAGAAAGGCAGTCTTTTGCGATTTCAATATAAACTGGTTGTTTAGTGTGGATACTTGCATTGTAATTATTTTGCGCATGTTTGAAATTAAAAATCAGCAGTGGAGGAAAGGATGCATGCATATCCTGATGAGACTACTGTACGACCCAATTCTACGATATATTATACTGAATGATAATTTTATTTAATCAAAAGACTATCTAATATTGCATTCTGTTCGAAAAGTCCACAAAATCACCATATACTTGAACTTGTAATTTCTTGAACATAGCCAACCACACGTTACCTATGCTCGTCCGGAAAGGTACATAAAGATCTGTGTATTACTCCATCCTTCCGAAATACAAATCATTTTAGCAGCTGGTTTTTTTTCAACATGCAACTTTAACCATTGATTTTTCACACGAATATGTTTCAATATTTATAAATTTAAATACTACGGTTGAATAAATCAAAAAATACCTAAAAAGGCCTAAAGTTAAAGATTTATCAATGGGTAATGTTGCTCCAATACTCAACCAAAGAGCTACTGCAGCACCAATTAAAAAAACGGTCGTAGCTACTGGGCGGCGAAAGGGATTTTGGAATTTATTGACATTCTCTAGAAAGGGTACTGTCAATAAGCCTGTTGGCACAGAAACCATTAAGAGAACGCCCAATATCGGAAAATTATAACTATAATGTGATATCAGTTCAAATATGAGATCACACTGACACATAACAAATATAAACTTACCCAAATGCTCAATAAGCCGTGCTCGGACGGGATCCTTATTCAGTATTAAAACATGACAACCTTGGTACAACCTATAAACATGACAACCTTGGTCGTGTTTTTTTAATCCCTGACAATACTTGAATAAGATTTCCAACATAAGAACTAAATTGAAGAATGGTTATTACTAATCTAATCTATATAATCATGCTCGTCTAGCTAAAGGTACAATCCCCTGATGTGTATAGGTCTTGGTGATATGATAAGATTAACCAAACGGAGAAGTTGTAATTATATGGAGCAATAAAAGAAGGCGCCAGTCTGTATAGGTCCTAACACACAAAAATTATCTGCAAGTATACTCCAGAATATCCATGATAAGATATTGATCATATGTAGTAATAATTATACTGAGAATAAAGGAACAAAATAACTGGCTTATCAATATGATAACTTCAGAAACGTCATCTTCAAAAAAGTCAGTTATTCCCCCTCCAAAATAAAGGACTAAATAACTCCATCCCTATTATTTTTTTTCTACGATAGACGTGTAATGAATTAGGATGGCACACCTTCACGACATGTCAGGCAAAAGGAAACTATATTCTCAGGTAGCAACTCAAACCTGATTTTCTTGTTGTGTTTTCTATGAAAGTAGAAGAGGCATACCACTGACAGTGTGTAGTTCTACCGTACCTGATGCATGGGAGTCTTCTTGCCGTATCCGGACAAACGCCTGATGCATGCATGAGGCAATTCTTCTTGCCTAACCCGACCGGTTTGCACTGAGAAGTAATTGGATTCCCTGCATGCAACGTGTGAGACAGCCGGTCGATCGGATGAAATTAGTTAACATTGGTAAGGAGTGTGTGTTCATGCTATATTGCATATCAAGTGATGGGGGGTGAGAAATATAGAATCGAGGAGAATGGCTCCTGCGTCCCGCGGCCCCCGCGACCTCAACTCCGACCTCGACGCCGCCGCCGCCGTCCTCGAAGGCGCTCTCCCTCCCTCCGGTGCGCATCCCCATATCTCCCGCTCATTCCCCGCAACCCCCCTGTCTTGGTATGCTTCGTTCACCATGCTCACGCAGGATGGATTCCTGGTTCATCGGAGAGGATACATTTGCGCAGATCTGGGTAAAATTCTGTTAAAAAGCAATTCGGGAGAGACAGTCAGATCGTGGGATTTGGATCTGATCGACCAAATCAAGTTTGGCGCGAGTTTTCGATTTGAGGATATTAAAATCTGGATTGGGCCGCAGCAGCAAAATTCGATTCGAGGGCGAGATCTTCAGCCCGCGCCGCCCTCTGTGCGTGCGTGTTCTGTGGTCTGCGTCGGATCACAGGCCGACTCTGGTTCCTTGCTTCGATCCGCGGTGGCGTTGGGCTATGGGCTGCAGCCCAATACTGTTCATCGGCCGGAAGATTTATCGGGGTGGAGTGGTAATTTTCCGCAGCCTGATCCGTCTTTGATCCGTCTCAACCCTAGATCGACAGACAGGGCGAGAGTGGTTTTCGTCCCAAACCCTAACCTCCAAATCGACAACCGCCGTTCTCCTCCACCAAATCCTCCAACAGTTTGGCAAGGCGTCAGATCTGGTGACCGCAGATCCTACGCCACGGTTGCAGCCTCTCCTCCTGCCATCGATCGTAGGTATGGAGGTCCTCGGAGATCGCCGCCTCGCAGATCTCCACCTCGCGGCCGTTCTCCTCCACGCGGATACTTCGGCTATCGACCCCGTGTTGGATCTGAAGCGGATCGTCGTGATGAACAGCGGCGATGGGAAGAAGAAAGGCGTCGTGAAGAAAACTGGCGCTGTGAAGATGATCGACGCAGAGAGGAAGATCGGCATCATGCAGATCAAGAGAGGCTCCGTGAAGAAGAGCGCCGACGTATTGAGATTCGTCGTCGTCTAGAGGAAGATCGTCTTCGCGAGGCAACCCTGAAAGAACATCTCTCACATTATGTTTTGTGTGTTTGATGTCAATATATGTGATACACTAATGTTTGTTTAAGTGGTACAGGGATTACATAGATACATATAATTGTGTGTTGGATATGGTCGGTCTGTCAAAAGAAAAACAGCAAAGTTGGTCAGGCCGGATAATCCGGGCCGGATATTGTTGAAATATCCGGCCCCCTGATTTCGGCTAAGTCAAATGAGGAAAAGCAGCGCAGTATAGGGGCCGGATTTTTGCCCGGATATTGTCCCGGTATTGTACCAGGGCCGGAATATCCGGGCCGGATATTTTGGAAATATCCGGCCCCCTCGAATTTGGCTAAGGACTGGAAGAAAAACAAGTCTGGCATAGGGCCGGACATTTGGCCGGATAATGTCATAGTTTTGTTCCGAAGACCGGATTATTCGGGGGGGGGGGGGGGGGGGGGGTTATCCGGCCCTTACTTAGGCCGGAATATCCGGCCCCCCGGAAGCTGCAACGGCTCATTTTTGAGGGGAGGTATAAATACCCCCCTTCTTCTACCTTGGTTGCTTGCTCAGTCATTACACAAGAAATCTGCCAAGCCACCTCCATTAGAGCCACCTCAAGAAACTCAAGATTTGCAAGATCTCCTTCCTCCCCCAACCAAAGCTCTTGATCTTTGGAGATTCGAAGGAGAAGACACCGATCTACTTCCTCACCGAAGCGTTCTTCATTTCCCCCTCTCTTGTTTGAGGGATCTCATGCTAGTGTTCCTATTTGGTTCCCTAGTTGATTTGTGTTGATGTATTGTTGTTGATTGTTGTGTTGTAACAGATTTGGGAGCCTCCAATTTGGTTGTGGATGTGTGCCCCAAGAACCTTGTAAAGGCCCGGTTTCCGCCTCGAGGAAATCCCTTAGTGGAAGTGGGCTAGGCCTTCGTGGCGTTGCTCACCGGAGATCTGAGTGAAGCCTTCGTGGCTGTTGGTTTGGCTTTCGTAGCAACCACACTCCTCCAACCATAGACGTACCTTCTTGCAAAGGAAGGGAACTACGGGAATCATCTCCGTGTCATCGCGTGCTCCACTCTCGGTTACCTCTATCCTATTCTATCTCTATATTGCTTAGCTATATCTTGCTTAGTTGTTAGCCTTGTCATATAGGTAAATTCACTTAGTTGCATATCTAGAGAATTTACCTTTTGTGTCAAGCCTAAATTGAAAAAGAACTAAAAATTGGTTAGCACCTATTCACCCCCCCCTCTAGGTGCGGCATACGATCCTTTCAATTGGTATCAGAGCCTCGGCTCTTATTTCGGGCTTAACCGCCTAAGAGTATGCCGGACGATGGACCATCGGAAGGGGAGACTAGGCCGGTCACCATGGAGGATATCAACTCGTTGAAATCATCCATGGATGCTCAAATGGAAAGCATGAGAAAAATGATTTCCGAGCTTTTGGCCCCTCCCCGTCCCGTGGCTCCCACCATAGAGGTTAATATCACAGATGCGGTTGTAGAGGGTGATACTTCGGTATTACCCTCCGCTACCACACCCATGGATGGTGATAACTCAAACACTATCAAACCCCCCATTGCATCTCCCAAGGGAACTAGTGGAAGTGAGAGCTACAATCGAGTACCTCCACCTTTCCAATCACCCGATATACCGGTTCCCCATCCTCATATAAACATCCGGGGCGACCCACCTAAGTTTTCCGTTAATGATTACGATACTTGGCAATTTGAGTTTAGCTCTCATGTTCGCAGTGCCTCCAATGAACTTTGGAGAATCATCGAGGAAGGCTTCAATCCTTACAACCCCAAGAAGTTGACTAGAAGAGAAGCGGTTGATAGTCAACTCAACAACACCGCCTTGCACATGATTCAAACCGCCGTGGGGACAAAGGAGTTGTCTCGTGTTCGGCATTTCACCACCGCCAAGGATGCTTGGGATGCTTTGGCCTCGGGTTGCATTGGAAGCGAGAGCACAAGAAGGAACAAGTATAATGCTCTTCGGAATAAAGCCGAAGGATTCATGAGGCTTCCGGATGAAGATCATGAAGACATGTATGGAAGACTTCTCACCGTTGCCGACGCCTTCCGGATTGTTGGTGCCTCTCACATTAATGACTCTTGGATCAAGGAGAAGTACATTGAGTGCATGATGCCGTTCGAGCCTATTGATGTCAAGACTCTTGTCGGAAGAGAATGCTATGCCTCTCTCACCTCTCAACAAGCCGTGCACGAGATGCAAGCTCTCAAGCTCCTTGAGCAAAACTCTCATGATTCCCGCAATCGTGCCATTGGGATGACAAAAGGGTCCAACCTTGCCTTGGTGGTCAACCCCGTGCAAGAAGTGATTCCTCAAGAATCTTATAGGGCATCTTGGAGCATGACCTACCCGGAAGACTTGGAACACCACTACCATGACCACATGGCATTCCATGCAAACACCTTTTGGATTGATCCGTCCAAGGCCAAGTAGGACAACATCAAGAGAAACAACTCAAGGGGTACCTCAAGCTCGGGCCCAAGAACAAGATCTTGCTACAATTGCAATGACAAGCGCCATTTCATTGCCGAATGTCCCTATGAGAATAGGGAGACTCATGGTGGAAGGCTCATCCCCAAGGACAAGAGCAAAGACTCAAAGGGCAAATATTCAAAGCCCCCCAACAAGAAATTCTACAACAAGAACAAGAAGGGCAAGAGGCCCTCAAGGATTGTGCTAGTGGCTAATGAAGAATACTCTTCCGATGAGATTGCAAGTGCTAGTGATGATGATGAAGAGGAAAGCTCAAGAGAAGTGGCCGCCATTGTCACCACCAACATTCCCTCTTCATCTCTCTTTGATTCACCCAATGAGAACCCTCAACGCAAGAATGCACATTGCTTCATGGCAAGGTCCACCTTGGACACATCTATTGTGCTATCAACTCAAGAAGAGTATACCTCCGAAGATGAAGATGTTGATGATGAAGAAGATGCAACCTCAAATGGATTGGTTGCCCTTGCCTCCCTCGCTACTAACTCTTCATCAACAAGTGAATCTCTCAATGAGGTCATTCATGTGGAGGAAGAAAGTTGCCTCATGGCTAAATCTTCCGAGGTATCATCTCCTAACCCCTCTATGCCTAACATTGCTAATGATCTAGGGGTTGATCCCGCTAGTCTAAAAGTGAAACAAGAAATGCTAGAGTTTGATGATTTCATTAATAACCTACAAGGTAACACTAAGAAGAATGTTTCAAGTCTCATGGTTCGTATGGCTCAACTAAATGATACTCTTGAGAAAAAGTGCCAAATAGAGAGAGAAGACTCTCTAGAAATACATGCTCTTAAAAATGCTCTTGAGGAATGTCAAGAAACTATAGCATCTCTTGAAGAGAAGCTAGAAAGTCTTGAAGAACCTCAAGATAAACTTAACAAGCTCACTAAAGCTAGAGATCTTGCTAGAGCTAAGACTAAAGTGCTTATAAAGGAAAAGGCCAAATTTGGTGTTGATCATGAGAAACTTGTGAAGGATCTAGATGAACTAGACAAGGCTCACAAAGCCTTGAAGAGTGAATACTCTCTCCTCTCCGAGTCTTATGAGCAACTTCAAATTAGGCTAGCTTCATATGACATACCTAGTACCTCTACTCCTTCATGTGATCATGCAAATATTATTGAGGAAAATGCTAGGTTGAAGGATGAACTTGCTAAGGCCTCCTCTCCCCAAAGTAAACTTTCCTTGGATGATCTTTTGAGTAAGCAAATGTCAAACAATGGGAAGGAGGGACTTGGTTATAATACCAAGGCAAAAAAGGCAAACAAGAAAAAGACCAAGCCCGCACATGAGAAAGCTAATGGTGAAACCCGAAAGGGCAACACCATTAATGATGATGGTGAGGGAATAGATAACCCTCACTATGTTCTCTTTAAAGATTATTATGGTGATGTTTATGCTAAATATGTTGGCCCATATGATGGTTATGTTGCTTGTTCTATTTGGGTTCCAAAGACCCTTGTTGCTAACAAAAGAGGACCCATTGAAAAATGGGTACCTAAATCCAAGAATTGATCTCATGTAGGACTATGCCGCCGGAGGTTCAAAATGGGTACTTGATAGTGGATGTACAAGTCATATGACCGGCGGCAAGAACCTCGTCAAGGAGTTGAGGCCCAACATAAATCATATCACCGTCTCCTTTGGCGATAATTCTACATCCGAGGTATTGGGTTTTGGCAAGGTTGTGGTTGCACACAACATTACTCTTGTGGATGTCATGCTTGTCAAAACCCTTGGTTACAATTTGCTTTCCGTTTCCGCCCTTGGCAAGATGGGTTTCGCCGTCTTTATTGATAATGATATTGTGGTCCTCTTGTGGAGCAAGACTCTAAAAGTCGCATTCGTTGGGTATCGCGAACACAACTTGTATGTGGTGGACTTTTCGGGGACCACCACGACAAGTGCGATGTGCCTATTCGGAAAGGCGGACGTGGGTTGGTTGTGGCATCGCCGCCTAGCCCATGTCAACATGAGAACTTTGCAAAGTCTTCACAAGGGGAACCATATTGTGGGACTAATGGAAAATGTGTCTTTTGCCAAAGATCGTGTTTGTAGGGCTTGTGTTGAAGGCAAAGTGCATGACACTCCGCATCCAAGCAAGACCATTATCTCTTCCAAGAGGATCTTGGAGCTCCTTCATGTGGATCTCTTTGGTCCCGTTACTCATGCAAGTCTTGGTGCGAAGAAACATTGCTTGGTGATTGTCGATGACTACTCAAGATACACTTGGGTCTACTTTCTCAAGACAAAAGATGAGACTCAACAAATATTCATTGACTTTGCTACCGAGGTGCAACGCCAACACAATCTCCTCATTATGGCAATAAGAAGTGACAACGGCTCCGAGTTCAAGAACTACACACTCAATGATTTTCTTAGTGATGAGGGGATTCGTCATCAATATTCCGCTGCTTACACCCCTCAACAAAATGGTGTTGCGGAGAGGAAGAACCGGACTCTTATGGATATGGCAAGGTCTATGATGGCGGAGTATAAATCCCGCTATAACTTTTGGGCCGAAGCCATCTCCACCGCTTGTCACTCCTCCAACCGGCTCTATCTCCGCAAGGGCTTGAATAAGACTCCATATGAAATACTCACCGGGAACAAGCCTAATATCTCATACTTCAAGGTGTTCGGGTGTAAGTGTTTCTACAAAATCAAAGGAGTTCGTTTATCTAAATTCGCTCCTAAAGCTTTGGAGGGTATATTTGTTGGTTACGGTGCTGAGTCTCACACTTATAGAATCTTTGATATAGCCTCCGGGATTATCATTGAATCTTGTAGTGTGAGGTTCGAAGAAAATGATGGCTCCCAAGTGGGGCAAGTTGATGTTTGTGCAGGTGATGAAATACCTCAAGATGCCATAGTAAGAATGGGTGTGGGATTTTTCCGCCCTATTGAGGGACACGGTGTGGCGTCTCGGGAAGGACTATGCTCTACCACGGTGGAGACCTCATCTTCTCAACATCAACAAACCCCATCAAGTGAAGCAAGTGATGCACCAACCCAAGAACAAGAACAAAACCCTCCCTCTAGTGTGCAAGATCAAGGACAAGATCAAGGGCAAGATCAAGGACAAGATCAAGGACAAGATCAAGGTCAAGATCAACCAAGAATTCATGATGGTTCCGGGGAGTATCCATTTGATATTTGCTCCGCACCAAATGATGTCCAAGATCAAGCACATGATGTTGAGCACCCACAAGAAATTGTAGTTGCTCAAGTTGAAGGTCAAGACGGGGACCCAAAAGATCAAGTTGATCAAGTGATACCTCCAAGGCCAAGAAGAACCAAGGAGGAGATCGAGGCCCGTCGTCTAGCAAGAAGAGAAAGGAACCTTGAGCTTCGTGATCACACTCATGATAAGGTTCTTGGTGATATAAGGGCAAAGGTTTCCACAAGAAGGCAATTGGCTAATTTTAGCAACCATCATGCTTATATCTCCTTAGTGGAACCCAAGAAAGTATTTGAAGCCCTTGAAGATTCGGATTGGATGGAAGCTATGCACGAAGAACTCAACAACTTCAAGCGCAACAAAGTGTGGACCTTAGTAGAGAAGCCAAAGGAGTGCCGCAATGTTAATGGCACTAAATGGATATTCAAGAACAAGCAAGATGAGTTTGGCAATGTTGTGAGGAACAAGGCAAGATTGGTGGCTCAAGGGTTCTCTCAAGTTGAGGGAATTGACTTTGGAGAAACCTATGCTCCCGTGGCTCGCCTTGAGTCCATCCGTATCCTTCTTGCTTATGCATCGCATCATAACTTTAAGTTACAACAAATGGATGTGAAAAGTGCATTTCTTAATGGTCCTTTGCATGAAGAGGTTTATGTTAAGCAACCCCCGGGGTTCGAGAATCTCAACTTCCCTAACCATGTCTACAAGCTCGATAAAGCCCTTTATGGTCTCAAACAAGCTCCTAGAGCTTGGTATGAGCACCTCAAGGAATTATTGGTAGACCGTGGGTTTGATGTTGGGCTAATCGATCCCACTCTTTTTACTAAGAGGGTCAATGGGGAGCTTTTCGTTTGCCAATTATATGTTGATGATATTATCTTTGGCTCTACTAACAAAGCTTTCAATGATGAATTCTCAAAGCTTATGACCGATAGGTTTGAGATGTCTATGATGGGAGAGATGAAGTTCTTCCTTGGTTTTGAGATCAAGCAATTGAGAGGAGGAACCTTCATCAACCAAGAAAAATATCTCCAAGACATGCTCAAGAGGTTCAAGATGACCGAGATGAAAGGTGTTGCCACTCCTATGGTTACCAAATGTCATCTTGCACTTGATCCCAATGGTAAAGAGGTGGATCAAAAGGTATATCGCTCCATGATTGGATCCTTGCTTTATCTTTGTGCATCTAGACCGGACATAGTGTTGAGTGTTGGTGTGTGTGCAAGGTATCAAGCTTCTCCTAAGGAGAGCCACATGATAGCTCTCAAGAGAATCTTTCGATATTTGGTTGATACCCCAAGATATGGTATTTGGTACCCCAAAGGCTCAAGTTTTATTCTCAATGGATACACCGATGCGGATTGGGCGGGAGACAAGGATGATAGGAAATCAACCTCCGGGGCTTGCCAATTTCTTGGTAGGTCCTTGGTGTGTTGGTCATCTAAGAAGCAAAATTGTATATCTCTCTCCACCGCCGAAGCCGAATATGTTGCCGCCGCAAGTGGATGCACTCAATTGTTATGGATGAGGCAAACTTTAAAGGAATACGGTGTCATTTGTGACAAAGTGCCTCTATTATGTGACAATGAAAGTGCTATCAAGATTGCCTATAATCCGGTGCAACATTCAAGAACGAAGCATATTGAGATCCGGAATCATTTCATTAGGGATCATGTTGCCCGGGGTGATATTGAGCTTATCTATGTTCGTACCAAAGATCAACTTGCCGATATATTCACGAAGCCTCTTGATGAAGCAAGGTTCACTTATTTGAGGAATGAGCTAAATATCATTGATTCAAGGAGTATAGCTTGACCATCTTGCAAACACACCTTCGTCTCAAAACTTTATTTGGTTTAGATGTGGGCATGGAAATAGGGGGAGTGCGGTTTAAATTGTTGAGCTATCCCTCCCCCCATAATGCCAACATTAAGAAATCATTCTCTTTATATCATATGTTGATATGTGAGCTTCAATGATGAGTAGTGGCTTGGACCCAAGATATATCTTCGCGGTGCCATGCCACAACACTCATATATGGTGGCCTAGGCCACCACACTCTTCTTTGTGAAGAGTTGGAGTTATTTGGATCTTATCGCCTTTTATTTGACAACTCCATGTTCTTATGGGAAATCACTCTAGTTTGGCCTTATTTGCTCATATCTTGCAAACTTGAGTGACCATGTACCATTAACAGTTTATATCTTCTAAAACCTAAGCCTACTCTCTCCTATAAGCCATTTCCATCTTGCTCATTTGTCATGTTTGGTAAAAACTTGGAGTTTTAGGTTTTTCGGTCGGATGATCTAGGTTGCTCCATCTTATTAGTAAATTTGCACCTTATATGTGACGTGATACATTATTGCATCGCATATGGGTCGTGCAAATAACCAACGAAAGATGGGCTGGATTCCCGGTGATTCTGGATTTTTCCAGAACCCCGGATAATCCGGCCCCAGGAGACCCCGGAAAATCCGGCCCGGCCGGATTATCCGCCCTAAGCTAGGGCCGGATTATCCGGCCTGGGCAGATCTTGAAAGGGTTGAGGACGAGGCCGCGGGGGGGCAAACGGTTCACACCACCCCCCACGCGCCTCTCTCTCCTCTTTCTCCTCTCAAGTTCGCCGGACCTCCTCCTCCTCGCCGGAGACGCTCCGTCCGCCCCCTCTCGGAGTTCTTGGGTGGATCGGGTGCATCTCCTCCCTAGCTACCTTCTCCTCCAAGCCGTTTCCACAATGGATGTGGGTATGATTCACAATCTCTAACCCTAGATGTTGTGTTTTATATGTGCTATTTTCTGGGTGGAATTGGTGTCTAGTTGTTCCAAATCAAGTGTAGTGTACTCCTCTTGCATGCTATGAGGCCGATCTAGTCTTAGACAAGCTTTTGATTGGAAAACTGCAAGTTTCGCAGGGCCGGATTATCCGCCCCCCGCGCAGGCCGGATTATCCGGCCAGGCCGGATTATCCGCCCCCTGGGGACACCGGATTATCCGGCCTGGAGCTTCATCGCCGCTGCAGTTTTTGCTTCAATCTATCATGTCTAGATTTGTACCGACTTATAGCATGTTTCTCGAGTATATTACTGTATCTTACATGACTTATGAGCATTACCTTCTCTTTGCTACCCGCCTTTGCTTCTCACAGGTGGTGCTTCTCGGGGTGGTCGGAGACGCTCAAGGCATGATCGATCTAGTGACGAGTTTGCACCCAATGCACCTCGCAAGTCCGTCGCTTCAAGGCGGAAGAACAAGGAAGTGAGGGAGAACTACAAGGCCATGGACCCTATCTCTTATTCCGCTATCCGCATGAAGAACTGGTATGAAGACCTCCCAAGGGATGAAGAGATGGAGGGCAGGAGATACTGGTGCATGGAGCAGGATTTCATCTACAGGGACATCTATGAGCCCATGAAGAATCTGAGACCCATGCAAGCTATCGATGTGGACATTCTGGCTGTCAACAATCACTTTGAAGATGCAATCTGGGTAGCTGGCAGGTTGGGCTTGGTTGATATCATGAAGATTCAATGTGACTATAGCCCAGATTTGGTGAAGCAATTCTTTGCCACTTTGGCAATCAAGAAAGACGAGGAACACACTATGGAATGGATGACTGGCTCCTCTCACTGTAGTGCCACTCTGCGCCGATTTGCTGGTATTCTTGGAGTTCCTGCAGAAGGGGGTCATCGCCTTCATGGACCACAGAAGACAGATAAGAATGCACTGGTGGATCTCTATACCTCAGCGGGAAAAGTTGGTTATGCCAAGGGGCTGCTTCCCATCTACAGTCAGTTGCTCCGGTTCTTTCGGGCAACCATTTGCCCAATTGGTGGTAACAATGATGCTCTCCGGGGAGCCCTTGTGGACCTTATGCACCTCAGCTTTAAGTGTGCTCGTGATGTTAATGAGGAACGGAACTACACTGTTGATGTCATGGACTTCATCTTCCATGAGATCCATGATGCCATGGTCTCCCGGGCCACCATACCTTATGCTCCCTACATCCAGCTTCTCATCAACAACTCTGTGGCCTTGGGTGGTGAAGACTTGAGCAGGTACCCTTTGATGAAGCACGGTGTCAAGAAGGCTTACAAACTTAAGCCGGTCTCTTCTGCTGTACCTGCACCCGACACTTTCATGGGTGATGCTCGTTCTAGTGGTTTTGCTCCTGCTCGCCATCCTGATGTCCCGGCTATGAGGAAGCAAGTGAGCCGGCTTAGTTGGTTTCAGCGTCACATCCTTTGCATGAACATTGAGATCCATAAGGAGAACTATGCGGCTAGCTGAGAGCGTTCTAAGATTAAGCATACTCAGGCGGTTATTCTACACAAGCTCAGTGGTGATCAAGGACCCCCGCCTCAGCCTCCAGCTCACCAGGGTTACAGTGGATGGCATTCTGCACAGGTTCCATGGAGTGATCTTGATAATTGCCTTCAAAGGTCCAACACCTCTCGCCGCTCTCCGGATGCACCTGACACTGATGATGAAGAAGAGGAAGCGGCATACCAGTCCGATGATGATGATGCCTCCGAGTGATTCCCATGGGACGTGTAGCATCGCGCTTGTCCCCTTTTTGGCGTCTCGATACCAAAGGGGGAGAAGTGTTCTATTAGGACTCTCGGGGATTTGCATGGTTTGGGCACAAGCATATGCGTTTCTCATTCTTATATTGCTTGTGTTCCCTCTTATTTGAACTATTTGGTTTGTTTGTGTGCCGTTCAAAACTATGTGCTATGTGGTGTGAGACATTGTTATGGTTTTCGGATTTCTATTTGTTGAGATCAAGGATATTACATTATGTGTGATGCTATATCTCCGTATTATATATCTACACATGGGTATGATTTCTTGCATCCTATCTCAACTTCATATTTGTCAATGTCTATTGTTAGAGCTCATGTTGGATATCTCTAGTGTTGAGGCACCTTACTCCTATGTGTTGTGTATTTGTATTCAAATGCAAATTACTTATATGCAAACATGTAGGGGGAGTGCCTCTATGTTTTGCCATCATGCTTGTCTCTATAGTGATTCTCTTGCAAATCCGTATATTGTCATCAAACACCAAAAAGGGGGAGATTGAAAGAACATCTCTCACATTATGTTTTGTGTGTTTGATGTCAATATATGTGATACACTAATGTTTGTTTAAGTGGTACAGGGATTACATAGATACATATAATTGTGTGTTGGATATGGTCGGTCTGTCAAAAGAAAAACAGCAAAGTTGGTCAGGCCGCATAATCCGGGCCGGATATTGTTGAAATATCCGGCCCCCTGATTTCGGCTAAGTCAACTGAGGAAAAGCAGCGCAGTATAGGGGCCGGATTTTTGCCCGGATATTGTCCCGGTATTGTACCAGGGCCGGAATATCCGGGCCGGATATTTTGGAAATATCCGGCCCCCTCGAATTTGGCTAAGGACTGGAAGAAAAACAAGTCTGGCATAGGGCCGGACATTTGGCCGGATAATGTCATAGTTTTGTTCCGAAGACCGGATTATCCGGGGGGGGGGGGGGGGGATTATCCGGCCCTTACTTAGGCCGGAATATCCGGCCCCCCGGAAGCTGCAACGGCTCATTTTTGAGGGGAGGTATAAATACCCCCCTTCTTCTACCTTGGTTGCTTGCTCAGTCATTACACAAGAAATCTGCCAAGCCACCTCCATTAGAGCCACCTCAAGAAACTCAAGATTTGCAAGATCTCCTTCCTCCCCCAACCAAAGCTCTTGATCTTTGGAGATTCGAAGGAGAAGACACCGATCTACTTCCTCACCGAAGCGTTCTTCATTTCCCCCTCTCTTGTTTGAGGGATCTCATGCTAGTGTTCCTATTTGGTTCCCTAGTTGATTTGTGTTGATGTATTGTTGTTGATTGTTGTGTTGTAACAGATTTGGGAGCCTCCAATTTGGTTGTGGATGTGTGCCCCAAGAACCTTGTAAAGGCCCGGTTTCTGCCTCGAGGAAATCCCTTAGTGGAAGTGGGCTAGGCCTTCGTGGCGTTGCTCACCGGAGATCTGAGTGAAGCCTTCGTGGCTGTTGGTTTGGCTTTCGTAGCAACCACACTCCTCCAAACGTAGACGTACCTTCTTGCAAAGGAAGGGAACTACGGGAATCATCTCCGTGTCATCGCGTGCTCCACTCTCGGTTACCTCTATCCTATTCTATCTCTATATTGCTTAGCTATATCTTGCTTAGTTGTTAGCCTTGTCATATAGGTAAATTCACTTAGTTGCATATCTAGAGAATTTACCTTTTGTGTCAAGCCTAAATTAAAAAAGAACTAAAAATTGGTTAGCACCTATTCACCCCCCCTCTAGGTGCGGCATACGATCCTTTCAAACCCGCAACACCGAGCGCCTTGCTCGTGAGCGAGCCCTCGCTGAGAAACAACGCCTTGAAGATGAAGCTCGTTCCAGAGATAGATGGGCTCACAGATCAGAGATGCAGCCTGGCGTTTCCATCAATCCTTCCTCCCGCAGCAGATCCCCCGATGTAAGTCGCAATAGTTTCTGCAAATACGTCGCAAATGCCATCTGCTCAAGAGAATCAACAGCTGCAGCGCGTTACTGCTAGATCCATATCTTTGTCCTCTGCTCCTGATCCAGCGGGGTCCTCTGTACCTCCTCTGGTGACGGCTACAAACACAGCTCTTACAAGGCAACAGAGATCTGCTCCCCTTTCCACTGTTTGCACTAGGTGTGGTTTGAATCATTTGTTAGAGGTTTGCCAGGAACGTGAGCCTTGGGAATATGTAGCTACATATTATGGTAGTGAAGAATTTGGATCTGGTTTTTACTCTATCCCTGCTGCAGAACTTGAATCCCCTCCTCTTGATCAGATGAATTATGCACATATCACTGTAGAAAAAGGAGAGGTGTCTTGTAGAGATATTGAGCATGAGTTTGATGTCTGGGCTGCCTCCATGAAGATTAACTGGAGGTTCTTTGCAAAGGTGGTGTCTCCCACTGAATTCAGAACAAGATTCCCTTCTGCAAAAGCCATTGAAGAGCTGTCTCACTTTGGGAAGCTGTTCATGAGGACTGTACCTGAAGCAATCATCAATATTGAGAAATGGTCTGGGGACATTGAACCAATAGGTGTGATGCAGGAAGCTTGGTTCAGAATTAAAGGGATTCCAATGAAATTCAGAAGCAAGTCGACTGCCTATTATGTTGCAAGCTTAGTGGGGAAGCCTTTGGGGCTGGACAAGAATTGTCTAAGGAATTTCTCATATGTGAGAGTAAAGATTGGTTGTCAGGACCTCTCCTTAGTACCCAGTTCCAGGATTGGGGAGATCAAAAATGACTTCTATGAATTCCAGTATACTAGAGAATTGTTTGAACCAACTCCTTCCTCTGGCAACAGAGCTGGTGTCAATGAGACAAATACAAATGAAGGTGGCAACCAAGGGACTCCAAAAAGGCAGAGAACTACTGCTAATGACTCTGAGACAGGATCTCAATCAGCTCCTCCGATTGTTAGCACAGGTCCTCCTGCTGGCTCTCATAGACAGGCTCATATTGCTCCTCAAGGTAGACAATTCTCTGTTGCAGAAAAGGGGAAAAGGAAAGTTAGAGATGATTGTTCTTCTGAAGAAAGATGTGGTGATCAGAGCAACACTCAGACAGTTCTGACTGAGCTATAAAATGAAGTGGTGACTGCTCTTGCTAATGAACAACCTCTCACTGATGATTTTTTCCTTGCTCAACAGAAGGACCCCTCTTTCAGAAAGTTTGTTGGTGAACTTGCCTCCTCCAACAGTGATAAATCTTTTCATCTAAGGAAACAGTTTGGTCACTTCTTACCTCCCATTGTGGAAAATGTTGCAGAAAATGAACCACTTGATGATGAACAGGTGGATTATGGAGATGATACTGAAAGTGATGAATCTAATCCATCAACTGATATGCCTCTCATTGAACCAGGTAGTGGTATTCTTGCTCTAGCTGCCCCATCCCCCAGGCATGAGCGCCATGCTGTGGTCATTCCTGTTGATGGCTCTCAACCTGAAGTGGAGTGTACTCAAGAAGATCCAGCCTCCCAGGTGGAAAACCCTACAGAAGATGAAGGTGGACATCAAGATGTGTGCCCTGAGGCACCTGCTAGGAGGAGCTCCAGAATGAGCAATCAAGGAGGCACATCTACCAAAGTTGCTGACAAAGCTGCAGCAGCTGCTAAGAAGAAAGATTTATCAGGTACTTCTTTAAACACTTCTAATTCCTTTGCTGTCTTAGATGATGATGATATTATAGCTAGAGCTCTTGAAATGGGTGCGAGTCAGTGTTCTTTGCCTCTTGAAAAAGTGCATTATCTCAAAGATTTAGAGATTGCCAGACATTCCATCAAAGAAATGCAGGGGAAAGAGACAGCTGTAGGCAATGAGTCAGACACTATTTTGCTGTTGGGTTTCAATGAAGAGTTGGAGGATGATATAGATGACTTTACTCCTGTGGTATCCAGAAGAACAAAAAAGCAAAGAAAATCAGCAGAAAAGAAAAAGGGTAGAGGGGCACCAGCAAAATCAGGTGTTGCCTTAAGAGGAGCACTAGCAAAATCCAGTGCTGCCTCGGTGAAAGTTCATAATGACCACCCTTTGTGTGGCATTGTGACTGGAACCAGAAATAGAAGGAAAAATTCCAAGTATCTATGATAGGTGCTACACTGAATTGCAGGGGAGTTGGCAAGAAAGGTATGAGTGTTTTCCTGGCAGATTTCCTCAGAAACCAAGGGATTGACTTCATTGGTTTACAAGAAACAATAAAGATAGATTATTCTCCTGCTTTCTTCAGGAGGTTTGACCAGATGAATGATTTTGAATGGAGATGGATTCCTTCTAGTGGCAGAAGTGGTGGGATTCTGGGTGGCTTTAGGTCATCCAGGTTTGACATATGCAAGACTGAGGTTGGCAGATTTTATATTAAAGTTACTTTACTAGACAAAAAAACAAATGAAGTGGAATTTGATTATTGTGTATGGAGCTGCTCAACTAGATGACAAGGAAGATTTTCTGATTGAACTGGGGAGTGCCTGCAGTGATCAAGAGCTACCTTTGCTCATTGGAGGAGATTTTAATATCATTAGATTCCCTTCAGAAAAGAATAAAGTTATGAGGAGAAACAGATGGACTGATATGTTTAATGCCATTATTAATTGTCATGGCTTGAGAGAACTTTATTTGTCAGGAGGCCAATACACCTGGTCTAACAATCAACAAGATCCCACTCTGGAAAAACTTGACAGGTTTTTGATGAATGATGCCTGGGAGACTTTGTTTCCACTAACCACAGTACATAAACTTGTCAGAGAGATGTCAGATCACAATCCCTTGATCCTTGATACTATGGAACAGAAAGATAAAGTTGTCAGGGATTTTAAATTTGAAAAAGCCTGGCTGCAAGAAGAAGATTTCAAGAGCAGAGTTTCCAGGGCTTGGCAGATTCCTGTCAGGGCTTCTGACAGTGTGGGAAAATGCAACAGAAACTGAAGAATGTCAAGAGAGAGTTGAAAGCATGGGGAGCAAATCTGAAGGGGAGAGACATCAAAAGAAGAAAAGAGATCAACAGTGAGCTAGAAGAATTTGAGAAAATAGTAGAAGTACAAGCTTTGTCTGCCACACAGATTAGAAAAAGAACCCAACTGCAACATGAGTTACTGAACATTCTAGACAAAGAGGAGAAATACTGGCAGCAGAGATCCAGGGAAAAATGGCTCCTTCAGGGTGACTGCAACACCTCCTTCTTTCATAGAATTTCTAATGGGTGCAAGAGAAAGAGAACAATTTTCTCCATGACTGATGGTGATAATGCTATTCATGGGACAGCTGAGTTGCTTAATCATGCAACAAACTTCTATAAAACCCTTTTTGGCTCAGTTGCTGATTCTGGTATCAGATTGGATGATCACATTTGGTCTGCTGAGGATACTATCAGTGATGAGGAGAGAGACACAATGGATAAAATTTTCAGTGAGGAAGAAGTAAAAAATGCTATTGACCTGATGGAAAATAATAAGGCAGCTGGACCTGATGGCATCCCTGCTGAATTCTACAAGGAGTGTTGGGATATCATTAAGGTGGATCTGATGGCTGTCTTCAGTGATTTCCACAGGCATGCTGTTGATCTGAGGAAAATCAACTATGGTATTATAACTCTTGTACCAAAAGGACCTGATGCAGACAAGATTCAAAAATACAGGCCAATTTGCTTATTGCAAGTCCTTTTCAAGATCTTCACAAAGGTATTGACTATTAGGGCAATTCCAATCATGAACAAGGTGATTCATCCTTGCCAGACAGCATTTATAAAAGGAAGATTTATTACTGATGGGGTGGCTCTGTTGCAAGAAGTGTTGAGAGAGGCAAAGTTCAGAAAGCAACAGGGGGTTGTGTTGAAAATTGACTTTGAAAAAGCATATGACAAAGTCAACTGGGATTTTTTGTTTGATTGCTGTAGACAGAAGGGGTTCAGTGAAAATTGGTTGATCTGGATAAAAAAAGCAGTAGCAGAAGGAACTCTCAGTGTGAAAGTTAATGACAAAATTGGTCCATATTTTGGTAGTCATAAAGGTGTCAGGCAAGGAGATCCATTTGCTCCATTCCTATTCAACATGGCAGCTAATAGTCTTGCTAAGATGATATCTGTGGCACAACAGAATGGGCTTTTGGTTGGTTTGGCTGATAATATGGTCACTAGAGGGGTTGCTATGCTTCAGTATGCTGATGATACCATTCTCTTGATTCAAGATGACTTAGAACAAGCTAGAAACCTCAAGCAGTTGCTCTACATTTTTGAAGCAATGTCTGGGTTAAAAATAAATTTTGAAAAAAGTGAGGTTATGATGATTCTTCATGATGACAGCAAGATTCAAATTTACTCAGAGCTGTTCAACTCTCAAAGTGGTACTTGGCCAATAAAATACCTGGGCACTCCCATTTGTGCTAGAAGGCCTACTGTCACTGAAATGGGTTTCCTTGGGGATAAGACAAGGAAAAAAATGAGTGCCTGGGTAGGCAATAACATGTCCATTGGTGGAAGAGTGATAAAAATTGGTGCATGTCTGTCCAGTACAGGTGTTTATCAAATGTCCCTGCGATTGTTACATAAGACAACTATTGAAGAAATGGATAAGCCCATTAGATCTTTTTTCTGGGCTGGGAGTGCAGACAAAAGGAAGTATCATTTTGTCAGGTGGAAATGGATCTGTAAGCCAAAGAAAAAAGGGGGCCTGGGTCTGAAAGATCTCACAAAATTCAACATCAGCCTCATGTGCAAGTGGTGGTGGAAAATTGAATCATCCAACAGCCCCTGGAATGATTTTATGTGTAAGAAATATCTCAGAGGATCTGGGGTTTTTTATTCAAAGAGCAGGCCAGGTGACTCACCCCTGTGGACTGATATGCAAAAAAATAAAGAGCCTGTATTTATTTGGCAGGAGAATGAAAGTTGGGGATGGGAGACTGACTAGCTTTTGGCATGATGCTTGGTGTGACAAAGTCCCTCTGAAAGATTCCTTCCCTGAGATTTTCCATATTTGTAATGAGCAAGATATCACTGTTGCTGCTGCAGCAAACCTGGGGTGGAATCTTTCCTTTAGAAGATATCTGTCTCCAAATCTTGCTACTCAAGTCCATGGTTTGTTGGGGATTGTGAGACAGATTTCTTTATCTCACACAAAAGATAAACCTGTCTGGAAATGGACCAAGGATGGGATTTTCTCTGTGAAATCCATGTATAATCATCTCTGTGGGAATGGGATAGACAGATCTCTCAAACATCTATGGAAGAGCAAGATTCCTCTGAAAATAAAAATCTGGTTGTGGTTAATCTGGCACAATGCAATTGCCTCAAAGGATAATCTGTTGAGGAGAAACTGGAATGGGGATGCTTCATGTCAGTTTTGCAGCCAGAATGAAAGTATATCCCACATGTTCTTTACCTGTGTTGCAGCAAAGTATGTCTGGAGTACTGTGGCAAAGGCTGTGGGAGCAACTGACAGACCTGGCAGTTTTACTCAATTTTTCTGGTGGTTTCCCAACCTGGTCCCTGCTAGTAGAAATGTCCAGATAGCTGGCCTGGCTGCGATATGTTGGGCAATCTGGAAATTGCGAAATCGAGCTTGTTTTGACAAGAAACTAATCAAATCTCCCAGTGAACTAATTAGCTTATCTGTTGTGTTTATGAAACACTGGGCAGGTCTCCACAATGCTGCTGATGAAGTAAACATCAAAACTGGAGCTGATAACCTCCTCCGATTAGCTACTGCTGCAACTACTACGTCCTCGTCTACTGGAGGAAGAGCTGGCCGAGGAACTCTGACGATTATGGACGCCGTTCCAGATGAACGTGGAGGAGAAGACATGGAGACCGATGATGCTGCTGGAGACTGATTTTAACTCCTTGATGCCTGGAAAAACTCTGATGCTTTTGCTGTTGTTGGCTTAAAAAGCTTGCCCCCTTTCTGCTGCTGCTGTGATGATCTAGATAGCAACTGTTGCTTTAGTTTCCTGCTTTTGTTCTTGTTCGGCTGGTTCTGTAATAACTCCTTAAACACTAGCATTAGGCGGTGCTCCCCCCTCTTTGCTTTTTCTTTCCTTGTATGTGAACTACTGCTGTTTTTCGTTATCTCCTGATAATGAAAATCGATCCCCTGTGGGTGGATCGCTTGGAAAAAAATTGCATATCAAGTGATCAATAAGCACCTTCTGTTTTTCTGCCGATATTCCTGTTCATATTTGTGCGTATGTACGTACGCATATGTATCCAGCCAACTGCTTCATCCCTGCAGCGAATGCAAATTCCTGAACCATCCTTGATCTTGTCACGCGCACTGGCGCCACACCTTCGACACAGCTGAATTGTATAACCTGACAATCGCTGATTTCTATCGGTGAGAGGAACATCAAAACTGGCCTAACCATGCAAGGCGATTCAAGTGTATGTGCACGGTGTACTTCCTAGCGATGAGTAGGTTGCAATTCTGGTTCAGGACGGCCGGCGCGAACGACCATTGCCCATAACTCCAATTCTTTTGCTGCAAGTCCAACGGTGAGCCGGCGATCAATTAAACCTACTTGCGATACGTAGATCGCAACTCTTTGTTGACAATGGCCGGCCCCAGCTGTCTGTGCCCATAACTCTAATTAGCGATCAATTAGCCTTCTTTGATCCTTGATATGTGCATCGTGCAAGTTCAGCGGTGAGCCGGCGGCGATCGATTAACCTTCTTGTGATACATAGATCGGAATTCCTACTGATAATGGCCAGCGCGATATGTGTGCATCGTGCAAGTCCAGCAGCGAGCCGGCGATCATTAAGCTTCTTCGTAAACATAGATCGCAATTCCTGCTGATAATGGCCGCTGCATAACTCCAATTCTTTTTCGACACAGCAATCAATTAGCCTTCCTTGGTCCTCCATGTGTGCACGCATATGTACAATTGGAACAAATGGTGGATCTAGGATTTGAATCAGAGCTTATGAGCATATGGTTTTCCATGGTGGCTGATGCGATATATACGTGAAGAGCAAAATAGTTTTTTTAGGTTTTAGTAGAAGAAGAGCCGCACTCATCTGATGGCATTGGTGGGTGAATGTTTGTAACTTTGTTTTTTTATAAGATCCATTGGCTGCTATCGGTTATCATGTTAAATTAATGGCCAGATGTGTCTGATTATTGTGGGATTTTCTACATTAATTCCTTTTTTCTGGTGAAACCGTAATTTACTTTTAATATATAATAGATACCCAGATTTCGCCCGTCAACCAACAGAACACAAAAATTATTAAAAAAATTATGAAGAAGGAAAATTTCTTCGGACGGGAACAGTTTTAATAAAAAAGGAACATTTTTTAATAAAAAGGAAACATTTTTTTGCGGAAAGGAACAAATTTGGGAACAAGGAACATTTTTTGCGCAAGGGAACAATTCTGGAAACAATGAACAATTCTATTGAACAATTATTTTGGAACAATTTGTGCGTTAGTGGAACAATTTATTCGCCAACAAAAATTGGTTATTGTTCAGATAATCTGTATTGTATTTTTTGCTTCCAGTAGGGCTGTTACACATATTGAGTTGCTTGGCCATTTCCCGCAAAAATGAAAACTTGCTTCATCATAACGCAGATTTTTCTTGCACCAGAAGATCATTGGGCCAGATTAAATGTTGAGTAGGTTATCCCCATTCTGAGGGGATACTCCCCGGCAACCACGATGACCAAAGGAACAAGTTCGACTGCATGACAGGTTCCCAGTCCCTCGAATGAATATGATGCCTGGTATTCCTAGGACCAGACCGTGATAGGCAATTTCTTCTCCTCGGTGGAGGAGTATGTACTCCCTATGATCGTCTCCAGATGTCCGTAGCAGAGTTCTACCACGAGATGACCTTCATTTTACCCCATGGTTCATGAATTTGTTCTTAGAAATAGACCGCTCGGGTCGTCCCCCTCCTGGGCGACCTGGGGCGGCAAACTCTAGCCGCCGCCGCCGTCCTCCCGTCCCCCTCCCGCCCTCCTCGTCGTCCCCGGAGGCCGTCGCCGACGAAGCCGGACGCGGCCGGTGATGGGGGCGGCGGGGCTGCTCGCATGATCCCTCCGTGCGGTGGATGGAGGCTAGCCTCCGCACGGGGGGATGGTCCCGGCCCGTGGAGGGTGTTGGCAGCGCGGCCCGTCGTCGGGCGGCCGGTGATGGTGGCGGCGGCGTGGCCATGATCTGGGGGCGCGGCTCTCCTCTTCCTCGCCGCGGCTTTCGGGCGGGCGGTGATGGGGGTGGCGGAGCGGACCCGGAACCTGGCGGCGCGATCCTCTCCTTCCGTCCTAGCCTCGGCATCGCCGGGCCAGCGGTGATGGAGACGGATCTCGCACTACTCCTCCACAAGGTTTGGGACCACGAAACCAAGGGAGGCGGCCCTGGATGGCGGAGACGCCGTCGACCTGTTGGCAGGTGGCGGGCATCTGGTGCCACTGACCGTGGCACCGCGGTGGTGGTCTTCTCTCTCGCCGGAGGACATCGGCTAGTTGTGTGGCTAGCCGTGGCGGATCTCGCGATCCGTCGCCTAGCCCCCGATGGCGAGGCGCAGCTGCCAGTGAAAGCCGGACGGACTTCGGTCATGGCGGATGATGGCGGCGTGATTCGTCGTTACCTTGTTGAAGGCATTGTCTCTGCAGCCTGCGTTTCTTCGCCTGGGCTGCTCCGGGAGAAATCCTAGACCCGGGTCTCCCGGATCGGACGATGGCGGCGCGCAACGTAGTTCTCCCTGTTGGGGGCATCGTTTTTGGAGCAGACAAAGGATGGCGGTGGTGCTGAGGTGGAGCGGTGTGCTTTCGCTGTGTCGGCGTCGTCGAGTCGCCGCAGCATGGTGCAGTGGTGTCTCGGGACGGATGCAGTGTGATGGACTCGGGCAGGATGGTGGAGTCATCTGGCGCTGTGGCGGCATCGATGGCAGGCTTGGCATGGTCAATGTGATGATCTCTCTTGAAGATGGAGTCGAGGAAGATGGCGGTAGCAACTTCTATGGCGTAGGCGTTGGCGTATGCTGGGAGTCTGGTTGACTGGATGTGCTTCTCATCTGCTATTGGGCGGCCTGGGAAGGCATTTGGTTTTTGGTTGATGTGAGTTGGTGAATTGTCACCCCCTTCATCCCTCTGTAGGTTTAGCGAGGTGGCTTCGAGTTTGATCTTTTGTATTGTTCTTGTAAGGTGTTGTGAATAATCTAATAAAAAAAGTCGTGTGCATCCCTTGGATGCAGAAGCTGGGGCGATATTTCCCCCATTTCAAAAAAATGAATTTTTTCTTCCCTCTAAAAGATGATCATTATTTTTTATTTTGAAACGATAACAAAAGGCTTCCCATTTTCATTGATTAAGAAAGAAAGAGTTTAGAAAGTTACAAAACTAGGCTGAAGCCAAACAAAAATATTACTCTCTTGGGATTAACTCCAAGATAGGCAGCCCCTGCCCTAACCCATAATTGAGCCTCTATTTTGATGTTCGCCAAGATCACCGCCGGTGGGGAGGAGACGTTGTGGAAAACTCTCGCATTTCTTTCACTCCAGATTTTCCAAACCGAAAGCATAAGGATCACAACAATGGCCTTTTTGGGAATGCCCTGCCTTTTCAGGAATTGGCTGATGTGCAACAAGTTGTTCAGAACCTAGAATAAATAGAGGAGCATGACATCTAGAAATATGCATGGGGAATGATTTATCTATTTCTAGATCTTATTAAAACTTTCAAGGTCCAGTTCATACTACCCCATCTTTTAAATGGTTGTCGGACTCATGTTGTTAGAAGAAACACAAGGTTTTTGGATGGTATTTTCTTCACAACAGAATAAACACTCAAGAGCTATTGAAGAGAAAGAACTTTTTCCTTCCTGATTACTCATCTCACATCGAATCCAGAGATCACCTTTTCTTTGAATGCACCTTTGATGTGTGGTGTTGGTCTGCTTTCCTTCATGGCTGGTTGGCTCCACATTCAGACATTCATGGAATTATTCAGTCCTTCAAGGCATCCTTCAATCAGTATTTTTTCATGGAAGTTTGCCTTGTTGCTCTTTGGTCTATTTGGACTATACGAAATGGTCATATCTTCAAGGGCATTAGAGCTAATCTTTATAGATGCAAGAGGAAGTTCAAAGAGGAACTGGAATGGGTTATTCTTAGAGGAACAAAGTCTGTTTTCCCCCCTAAACTTTTCACTTGGCTCATATTTACCCCCTAAAGTTTACTTGGCTCACTAAATCTCCCTAAACTACAATTAATGATCCACTTAACCCCCTCACCGGTTCAAAAGGTTGGGTCCAAATTTCAGGTTAAGGGGGTTAAATGGGCCATTAGAGACAGTTTAGGAGGGTTTAGTGAGCAAAGTAAAGTTTAGGGGAGGAATACGAGCCAAGTGAAAAGTTTAGGGGGGAAATACGGACTTTGTTCCTCACTGATATGAGTCTTACATATTCAAGTAATCATTCGGTCACATATTAAAGATGATTGAAATAGGTTTCCCATGATATTGTTTATTTACCATAAAATTTGTGTTCACTAGAACTATATCAATCTTGGCAACATAATATAAATCTCTATGCAACCGTAGATATATATTCTAGACATTCTTAGATATTTCCATCACAAATAAATATTTATATAAGATAATAAATACACACTTAATATTTTAATATACTAAAGATGTTGTCCTCTCAATGTCTAAGCCGCCTTGAATTTTTCAAAAATCGGGTAAATAGGAGCAAAATATATTTTTATAAAATAATTAATGAATACTTAATACTCCCTCCGATCCGATTTAATTGTTGCATGTTTAGGCAAAAATTTACATGAACATGCGATAATTAAATCAGATCGGAGGGAGTAATTTTATATATTAAAGATGATGCCCTCGCATTTGCTAGGGCCACCGTGCTAGTTTTAGGAAAATAGAAGCGAAACAACGACCAACTGGCCTTTGGAATGGTCAGTGCAGAACTGGACAGGTGCTTCAGGACATGAAGACAGATGCTTCCATTACTATTATTAACTGCACAGAACTAGATGCCAGTTGGCAGTTGGTGGTACCATGCGCTGACCAAGACCATGGAGAGCCAATCAACCTGTTCCAATGTTGTGCAAAACATGTTTTTAACATCGAGATATTTAGAAAAAGCACAAGAAAAATGTTGTTGCATTATACCAAGAAGAATGGAGCAAAGGTGCAATATGCAGCAACAAGCACTCTTATCAGCTAAAACCGCTTACCGGAAGATAAAATTCTCTTCCACCCAAATTGTTGATCTCGTGAAACTCAAGCTGTCGAGTCACTAGGAAGCCAGCCAATGCATGCACAAGTGAGTTGGCTGATACTCCATACAAGCAATGAAAAGAACCTCTATCATCTGAGACTTTAAACATTGCATAGTTTGAAGGTAAGAACAACTATTGCAGATGGTGCTTATTGGCCATGTTGGGGCCGTTGTAGGGCCCGCTGCTGCATTGTAGCAGTGCCATCCATCAAAAACCAGGGCGAGGGGAAAGGCTTCCATGTGGGTCCCTAGGCCCACTGACCAGTGCATGGAGTAAGGAAGAGTGTGTGGAGCTGAGTAAGTGAAGCAAACATCAAATGCCAACGCTGCCCCGAGGTGAAAACTTGATGTTAACCATGAATTATTACCGAGTTGAGGAGGGAGATAATGTCAAACCGACATAACAAAAATATGAGCATCCTCAGAAACTGTTTGGGGTTTGTAGGAACATTTTTAGTTAATGCTTTGTCCAAAGTTTGATTTTCTGGACATAACTGAATTTTTAGTTTTAGATTCAAATATGTGAACATGATTATGTGAGTTTTACTAGTGAAGGTCATAAAATGATAACATTATGAAAATAGTTTATGATTGTTTTAAGTTGCAAAATTAAACATGTGATATGAATATTTTTGTTTCTCCTGATTTTGTGAAAGGATAAAAATAGTTACTTAAATAATTTTTAATACATTTAGAAGTGGGCGGAGATATAACCAGTCGTAGATTTAGGAAACTAAATAGGTAGAAACTTTGATATGTGTTACCAATTGTGTTACCATAGTTAGGAAACTATGTTACTAGTACGGTTACGGTGCACTGTAGTTATAAAAACATGTTACTAGTGCACTTAGTAACACGTATAATTAGTGTTACTACAATAAAAATTGTAACACAGTTTCTCACATGTAGGAACATTTATTATGTGTGACAGTGGACACCATTTAGTAACACGGCCTAATGGAACACATCCCAAATTGTGTTACTACATGTCCTAGTAACACTGTTTTGGACCTGTAGTAACACAACAATGTGTTTCCAAAGCTCTGTCCTATTGTAGTGATACATGATGATATATGTGGTTCACTAGGCATAGTTGTGTGCAGAAGATTCTTCTACTTCATGAAAACTTCCAACAATGAATTGAGTGTATATATATGGATATATTTATTAGATGAGGAAGAAGTTTGAAACATTTGAATAGATTCATATAAATTTCAGCATGAAGTGGAAATAATCGTAATAGAAAAGTCAAATATTTATGATTGGATCATGGTGGAAATATTTGAATTACGATTTTTAGCGAACATCTAAGAGAGTTACGAAATTATTCCACAACTCACGTTTCTCGGAACACCAAAGTTATGAAGGAGTATTCGAGAAACGTATCCAAACCTTGTTGGATTAATGATGATATAAAATAAAATAATGCCATTATATTTTTGTAGATTATGCTTTACAGACTACCGCTTTTACGCTAAATAGAGCGCCATCATAATCCGTTGAAATGACACCATATGAGTTATGGCATGGGTATAAACCCTAATAGTCCTTTCTTAAAGTTTGGTATGCATAGCATAAGTAAATGAGTTTACAACCAAAATCAGATGAATGTCTTTGTTGGTTATCCCAGAGAACAATTTGGGAATTCTTTCCACTATGAAGTCAAAGACAAACGTGTTTGTCGATGTTTCTTGTTTATTTCCAAGAAATTATTTCTAACAAAGTATTTGAGTGGGAGGATAATGGAACTTGATAAGTTTGATGAACCTGAGCATGATGATCAGAGTAGCGCAGCATCGGAAATGGTTCCAGAAGCAGCCACAACGATTATGGCTCCCATGTCTACAAAGTGTTATAGTCATGGAGATCAAAGTATATTGAACCTTGTAGGTGTGGTTTACTTTGTGATCAAATAAATTATTTGTGGACAAATGATTGCTTTTGAACAATGATAAACCAAGTACATACAAAGAAGCTATGATGGGCCCTGACTCCGTTAAAATGGCTAAGAGCCATGAAATCCAAGATAGTATCTATAATCAAGCTTGAAGTTTGGTAAATTTTTTGAAGGAATTAATACTTTTGAAAGTAAATAGATATATAAAATTAATATACTTGGATATAATATCCTTCAACAAGCTCGATTTGTCGAAAGCTTGTTTACGACAAAGTTTAAAGAGTTGACTGCTATAAGATTAGATCTTTCACAGCGATGCTTGTAGTCTATACATATTGTTCTAGTAATCGCTACATATTTCTTTTATGAGATATGTAAGTAGGATGGCAGAAATACATTCCTTCAGAAGTGTGTATTAAAGGTGTATACAAGATACAACTGAGAATTTTGCTAGTCCGTAGAATGCTAGAAAGGTATACAAACTTCACTGGATGAAGTGAGTATCACGGAGTTGGAATCTTCACCGGATGAAATAATCAAAGAGTTATGATTTCATCAGAAATGATGTAGAGCTTGCATTTGCAAGAAATTAAGTGGGAGCGCTGAGACATATTTATAATACTTTATGTAGATGACATATCGTTGATTATAAATAATGTAATCATATACTTGATATGATTAGAAGGTTTCATTGAAAATCAACTTCAATGAAACAATATGAACTAAAAACATATTTAGCGTCAAGATCTATGAAGATAGATTGAAATGCATAATAAGTTTAAGTCAAAGTACATCGAATGAATATTGAAGTAGTTCAATATGAAAACGTTAAGAAGGTGTTCTTTTTCTTATGGAGGTTTAAACAAGACTTGAGTGTATTTGACACTCAATGAGTAAAAACACATGAGTGATTTTAGATCACGAATAATATGTACACAATTAGATGTCCTATGTTCTAAAACAAGAATATATCAGAATGATTCATATGATGATCATTGGACAACAGTAAGAATATCCCTGAGTGCTTTGTCAGAGCCGAGGATATACATATGTAGTTTTATATGGGGTAATGACAAACAAATCGTTATAAGGTGTTACACCGATATTAGTTTGGTCACATATAAAATATATTTCAATCTCAATTAGGATAAATGTGTTCATTAAAAGGTAGCACAATGGGCTAGAAAGAGTCTATGCTAGATTTAGATGAGTTCTAAATATTGTGATAGATTCTACAAATGAAGGTAGAGTATCTCGTTGTTTTGACAATGACCGAGGGTGTTTTAGTCGAGGAGTTCTTTGAGAACTTGGTGTAGTTCCGGTAGTGTCAGAACTATGAAACTATATTGTATGTGACAATATTGGTAACATATTTCAGACCGCGGAATTAAGGTTCCACCGGAAGTCCAAACATATACAATTGATGCCGACTCATTTTTGTAAAACTGAGTAATGCGTAGAGATGCAAATGAATTGCAGAATACATACGTTTCTGAGTATGTCAGATTCGTTGACTGAAACCTCTTCCATAAGCAAACATGATAAGCACCAGAAGGCCAAGGTGTTATATCTTTACAAATGTAAACTAGATGACTCTAGTGGAAGCGGGAGACTGTTGGAGATATGCCCAAGAGGCAATAATAAAAGTGTTTATTGTTATATCTTAGTTTTCATGATAAATGTTTACATCCCATGCTATAATTGTATTAACCAGAAACATTAATACTTGTGTGTTTTGTAAACATAAAGGAGTCCCTAGTAAGCCTCTTGTTAAACTAGCTTGTTGATTAATAGATGAGCATGGTTTCCTGATGATGAACATTGGATGTTATTAATAACAAGATCATATCATTAGGTAAATGATGTGATGAATATACACCCATAGTAAGCGTAGCATATAATCAAGTCATTTAGTTCTTTGTGCTTCAAGAGCTTTAATATGCATATTAACTTAATCCTTTGACCATGACATCATGTTAATCACCTACACCGGATGGATTCTTTGATGACACCAAACACTACTACGTAAATGGGTTGTTATAAAGGTGGCATTAAGTGTTCGGAAAGTATAGGGTTGAGGCACTTGTATCAATAGTGGGACTTGTCCATCCTAATGACGGATGGATATACTCTGGGCCCTCTCGGTGGAATGATATCTAATTAGCTCGCAAGCATGTGACTGGTTCACAAGGGATATCATATCACGGTACGAATAAAGAGTACTTATCGGTAACGAGGTTGAACTAGGTATGTAGATACCGACGATCAAACTTCGGATAAGTAAAATATCGCGAGACAAAGGGAATTATTATTGTATGTGGATGGTTCTTTCGATCACGAAGTCATCGTTGAATATGTGCGAGCTATTATAGATCTCCCAGTCCCGCTATTAGTTATTGACCGGAGAGGAGTCTCGATCATGTCCGCTTACTTCTCGAACCGTAGGGTGACACACTTAAGGTTTGATGTCGTTTTAAGTAGATATGGAAAATGGAATGGAGTTCGAATGTTATTAGGAGTCTCGGATGGGATCCAGGACATCACGAGGAGTTGCGGAATGGTCCGGAGGATAAGATTCATATATAGGAAGTCACTTTCCAAGTTTGGAAATGATCCGGTGCATTTATGGAAGGCGCTAGAATGTTCTAGAACCTTCCAGAAGAAATCACCATGGAAGGTGGATTCCCGGATGGACTCCACCAAACCTAGCCGACCGACCAAAGGGGAAGGTGGAGTCCATGGTGGACTCCACCACCATGGTCGGCCATAGGGGAAGGAAAGGGAGCAATCCCACTTCCCCTAGGTTTCACCCATATGGAAGGTTTTGAGTTGGACTCTTATTCGAATTTTGGGCAAACCCTAGGGGGTTCCACCTATATAAAGAGAGGGAGAGTGACATGGGCATTACCCTTCGGGTAACTGTTATTGCCCTATCCTGTGCAGCCCAACTGGAGGCCCATGAAGACACCCGATGGTAAGGTGGGCCACTACGTCGGTGCCGAAGAAGACTCCTTGAAGAACAAGATGAAGAGGAATCGAACAAGGAAAATTTAGAGCTAGGGTCTTTTGTAACCTAGCCATAATCGGACAGATCTCTTGAGACCTTGCCCCCTATATAAGGGCTAGGAGAGGGGCTGCCGAGAAACACAATCAATCTTAGCAACTTTAGACACCGCAAGTCTAGAGCTAGGTCAAGATCAGAAAGGCTGGACGTAAGGGTTTTACCTCATCGAGGGCCCCGAACCTGGGTAAATCGCTCTCCCCGCTTGTCTGTTAACCGATGTCTCATGTCAGCCTACAGGAGTCCATCAACCCTAAGCCCCAAATGGAGGGCATTGCTGTAATATCCCAGTATTTGGGGTTAAAAAAATAGAGGAAACATATGTGTGCATAGCATTCATGCATAGAAAATCCGGGGAATTTTCGCGCTTTTGTTTAAAACTGTCAAAGTGACCGAGGTCTCTCTTGCATCGGTGGAATTGAGTTAGTCATCGATGTAAGTGCAACAAATTTCTACATGACCTTTGTGCATTCATGTGTTTTTGGGAGAACAAGTTTGAATTCAAATCAAATATGAATAACATGAACTCAAATAAGATATTGAATTGAATTTGAATTCCACACTATAATATTAAATACAATATGTAAAAGTTAACACATTTGATAATTCAAAATAGATAGATAATTTAAACCTTAGTACAATTATCATAATTCAATTATTTACAACTCCATAAAAAGAAACCAAATTACAAAGAATAGAAAACGGAAATAAAAGAATTCCTAAATCTAATCTTCTCCAATTCCCCAACATCTTCTTTTCCTGCAAAAGTAGACAAAAACAAAAGAGGGTTGTTGATTGGTTAGAATGTATGCATCTCCTGCGGAGATGCAAATTGAATGTTGGAGCTAGTACTTAGGAAACCTGGGAACTAGTCCAGATTTCCTAATTTCACTGGAATCATCAAGTTAAGTAAGTAGGCAACACTTCAGAAGGCAACATGAGACAATCAGAGAACATTTATTCCGATTCCAGCGAAGGCATCAATGAGGCATCATCATTTCAGGCAGCTAATCAACATATCTTTAGGCAACAATGACAAATAATTGATAGGCAGCTAAGCAGACAAAAGGCAACAGTTTATCAAGTGACTAATGTCAAATTAGCACTAGCTCCTTATAGAAAATTAAGCCACAACCTTTTCCATTTAAATTTGGATTCTATATTGACATGAAATGGTCAATATGAACCAAGCCAAACTATTTAGAAACCATTAGGGGAAGCCCACATAAATTATACACTTGTACGTAACAAAAATAAATAGCCAGTACAAGATAAGGACAACCTGACATTGCTTGCACAAGGAAGAAGAGAAGATCAACTTTATAGCATACACTAGATGGCAGGAGCACACACACAAGTAGCTTACACCACACATGCATGTCATGTGCTGTCAACCATACAACATCAGTATAAAAGCCAAACATCAGCAGCTGTACTGGTAGTATTTCATACACACCTCAGCCGAACCAGGATATCAAGAACAACCGTAGCAGCTACAGTACAGTAGCTAGAACAGCAAGAACACCTCATGATCCAATAGAACAACACAGGTAACAGCCCACCAGTAGCTAGATCATTAGGAAGAAGAAGAAGAAGCAGAGAGCAGGTGCAGGCTAACCACAAGAAGCAGTCAACATCCAGAAGACAGGCTACCAAGTACAGTAGGTAGCAATTCAGAGACCAGATCTTGCAGTATCTATTCCTATCTTTTGCATAGTCATATCAAGTAAATCAGGGGAATAATATAAATCAGTCCAATCTCACTACCCTCTAGCTAGGTTTTCACCTAGGAGGATGGAGAGATGGATATCTCTCCGATCTGGCATAGAAGTGCTATGCCCAGTTCATCACAGAGAATCTTATAAAAACATAAATACTATATCTGTTCTTATCAATAGGAAGTGCCTCAGCCTTTGCATCATAGGCAGGGCCAAAGAAACAAGTACATCATCTGTTCTTATCTGAAATATATATAGTACAACCACTAGATGTACAAGTATACTTAGGGTCCAGGAGATCACTCCTAGGCCAACTAAGTAAAACTAGAAAAGCAAGCAGGGCCACAAGCTAGCCATCATACAAAGTATCCAGTAAGCATCTCCACTAATCAGAGCTTAATAAGCACACCATAAGCTCACCAGAATTCGACAAATAAATCATCCAGCAATAGTACTTCTATTTCATTGCTTACATTCAACCATGAATTAAACTGGGCATCAATATATATCACAGTCAAGGCCCAAACCAAACCTCAACTCAATAGTGCATGTTGTAGTGTGTGTTCAGTTTCAACAGTAAAAGAAATACAACCAGCCACAATGCCTGGATAATTAATTATCCAATTCGAGACACCACTGTATTTATTAAGCAAGGATTTGACCAGTAGCATTTGTGCATTTGATTGAGTCATCACCATAAACAGCCACTACTAATTAACATGTCACCAGGATTTACATAGGGTCCAGGAAATCATCCCAGGCCAACCAAGTAGTACCATAGTTGCAGCACAGTAATAAAGTATATATCTAAGCTCATAAGCAAGCCACCAAACAAAGCATCAATCTGCAAGCAAATATGGATGCATCTCACATTTCCAAACTAAGTAATAAGATACATAGGGATATAGCTGAATTATTTCAGTTGACTGAATTGTCCAAGTTCAGTTTCGTCAAATATGGGGTGAGCAAACCATCCAAGTTGAGGCATAAAATTACGCATATTACACATATCAGGTAGCTTAGTACTTGACTAGCTCAAGTCCCATAAGGCACAGTAATCACATACACTTACCAGGAAATGATCAATTGAATCCCAATATTTAACCCCACTATAAACAGACATGTACCACCAGGAGCACAAGTATGATGCAATATTCATTTTACAACCCCAACATTGTAACCAAGACATAGACAGGGAGGAGAGGAATTTAGTTTACAGTAGAATACATGGCGTAGGCGAGCTATTCGACACCGAGGTTGCGCTTGCAGCGCCGTCCATCGATGTCGAGCACCACAGCTCACAGCAGTAGCTCCATCATGAGCAACAGCAGCATCCGCAATGGCAAAGGCCACAGGGCAGCGGACCGAGGCGCCAGGGTTGCGTCCGCGGCACCGTCCTACTAGCGCCACGTAGAAATCATGGAGGAGGACGAGGAAGCCGGGCTCGTCGTCGAGAGGCAAAGCCAGGGGACAAATGCGGGAGCCAGTCAACCACCTAGCCACGGCTAGTGTCAACACCCGGATTTTTAAGTCCAGATGCCTATTATGTCATTCCTCGCAATTCCAGGAATATTGTTTTTGCGAGACATAATAGATTGATATCACAACACATCATTCATTACAACACATAATCGTCTTACAAATAAAGGATCACATGATCCAGTCTCATTACAATAATAGAAGTTCTATTGATCCATTACATAACACATAGCGGGAGCGAAATAGCGTAGTAGTAGTCCATCTATTCCACAGGCAACTGTTGACGTCAGGAGTGATCCTAGTTGTCATAGACGTCCTGCTGTCCTTCTTCCGGGTTCTGGTACTCTTCTTCATAGTCTGGCCATTTGAATAGCCAGGGACACAGCCATGAGTACTTTAAAGTACTCGCAAACTAATACTAAGGTAAATACTATCAAATATGGTAAGGGGGTTCTAAGCTCTAGTTTCATTTACATAAAGCCAGTTTTATTTCATAAAACACTTTTAATAATCAAAGCCTCTTCAATTAACTAACTCAAGTGGGAACATTAGTGTCATTCCCACCACTCAGTTGTGATTCAAAGTCAAAGTCACCTTTCAATTGAAATCACAAGTCACCATTCATATTTTTAGAAAAGTTCTAATGACGGAACAGTATGGCCTTTCCAACTGTCCATAACCGCGGACGCGGCTATTCGAATAGGTTTAACTCTGCAGAGGTTGTACACTGGTGCCACAACAATTGCAATAGTTCGTCAGGGGTAACTGACCCTGATTTATCGTACGCAGTACGCGAACTACCAATCCTAACCTTTCATTTACATACTCTAGTATAGGCACCTCTCCCCATGAGCTTGGCCTCCCGGTGAAAACAAACCGTCAACCCGGGAACTGCACAGGGTTTGGGTAGTACATTCACCTCATTTCACGTCATTTCACATTCAATGGAGGCAGCCTCGGCATAACCCCTATGACGCTTGTTCAGAGGGAACCCATACTAAAATGCATAAGTTTCCAGCTAAGCCTTACCCAGATTCAGGTATTGTGGGGGTACTTGTAAAATTGGAATGGTACTGCATCCGAACCAAACCATCAGTTTTGGTAAAATTTACCAAGTCATTCACCAGTCATATTCACCTTCAAAATCTCTCAATAGAATGACTCATCATTCCAAGGTTTTCAAAGTCATTTCAATTCACAAGTTCCCAACTAGAGTAGTCACTTTTAATATTGAGCACTAGCAACTAGTCATGAGGGGTGCTAAGTAGTTTGCCTTGCTTCTAGGCTAAGTGTGATGCTCTTGTACTACTCCATAACTAAACCAAGTGAATCATAAATCAAAAAGTAACTTTGATAAATAAAATTCAATAAAGCTTGTAAAATAAAAACTTAGGATGGGATCATAAAGTAAAATGTAATGGTGCCTTGCTCTTGTAGAGCTTTGCACTTTGCAAGAATATAATCTTGCAACCAAAATAGCTTGTATTAGTCTAGCTTGCATTGGTAATAGCTTGCCTTTATTGGTGATGTGATCAAAGTTCTCTTGCTCTTCCTCTTGGTAGAAGACCTCTTCCTCTTGATAGTCTCCCCGGTACTAGCGTCTATAAACGAATACGAGGATACAATCACCAAACAACACTTAAGTATTCTTAATTAGCCTTAATGGCTCACACAAAGGATCTAGCATCACTACTTAACATTTATTCTCAAATTATGCTAGGGTTTCCTTATTTAATATTAGGAAAATAATTTCCTCTCATTGAAAATTGTAATTAGGGTTTCTCTTTAGTTTGGAGAAATAATTTCCTCCCATTGAATGCTTCTTAAGATTTAATCTTCTCAAATAACCAGGGATGATCCCATGTTGACCAAGGTCAACACTTCACACTTATCATTTGAGAAAAATAATTTAAATGAGAGTCATCATCTCATGTGATTTAAATAACCATTGCAATTTAAATACTACATTGATTTAAATTCTACAAGTGAGCAATTATGAACCTAACTAGTAGAGGTCATCACATTACTTCATAATACTTGAGAAAATGATTTAAATGAGGTGCTACACCTCATAGATTTAAATTTCTAACAATTTGATATAGTTTAAATGGACTAGTATTGACTACATAGCCAATATTCTGCTTCTAGCCCATGATCATGTACAGAACCTATATTATATTTTTACATAGGAAATTAGAGTTTGTGAAATGTGAATTATAGCAATTGGATTCACTTCAAAATTCAATTTGGTTGATTTTCTATATTTATTTGAATACTGAAAAGTCTTTGTTTTGTTATTTTTGCTATTCAAATTCTACACAAGATATGGGGTTGAATCCAGTGTGGTTGGATAGGAAATTTCATAGGATTTCCAACAACATAAAGTTTGTCCAAAATGGTTTAGTAGATTTGAAATTATTTGATTTCTAGCAAAGCATCTGTAAGCAAAAATAACTGAAAAATATTTAAACCTATTTTGAATTTAAACGCGGCGGGAAACTAACTGGGCCGGCCCAGCTGCGCACGTTGCACGTGGGCCGCCTGACAAGCTGGGGCCCAGGCGTCAGCGCGTTATAACGCCGAAGCGGTAAAGGATGATGCGGTGCGTTGGATTAAAGAAGATCGGATGGCTCTGGGTCGCCACCTTCCTCGACATGGCTCGCCGGAGAGCCAACCCTACCGGCGGCAGCGAGGTAGCGATGGGGAGCTTACCGGCGTCCGGCGAGATCGGCGAGGCGGGCAATCGGCATTGGAGACGATGGCGGTTCCAGGGAGGGTTGCAGCAGGAGCTGAGGTGGTCGCAATCGACGGCGTCGTCGAGCTACCGTCGCGGCAGACTTCGGTGAAATTGGGACGGGCTACTGCACAATGTGGACGGGCGAGCGTTTGAGGGGATCAAGTGAAGGGAGGGGAGCAAGTTTGTTGTGGAGAATGGGGGGCGGAAATGGCCTCTATTTATAGGAACGCGAGGTGACCGAGGGGTGTGGAAGAAGTCGATCATGGCGCGGCCGTCTGGAGCGGTGAAGGGGCAAGGTAGGGGTCGCGTCGTGTAGGCGACGTCTAGGCGATGCTAGTGAGCGTGATGGCACGGTGGATGAGGGTCTGAGGCGTGCAGGGGAGGTCCTAGACTTGGCAGTACTGGCACGGCAATACTTTGATCATGTCGACGGCGACGAGGCTTCCGCGAGCTAACGAGGTTGTCTAGGCGTGTACTGGTGTGGTGATGAGCGAGCGTGCGCGAGGAGAGAGGGAGAGGAGGACGAGAGCATGCTGGCAAGGTGGTGTACTGGCGGGTACCGTGGCATGTCAGTGCACGCTCTGGCGTGCACTGGACGCGGTGATCACGTCGTGTCCTGGGCTGTGGAGTCTTCTCTTTGTCCCGAAACCATGTCTAGGGTGTTTAGCAAGAGAAAGTGGGGCTATTTGACAAGGTGCTGTGGAGAGGAGAGGACCACGGTAGGGTTGAGCATGAGTATGTCCATCATGGCCGGCATGGTGGAGTTTTTGCTCATTGGCTTCACCTTTAGGAGGGCTGCAGGGCATAGGATGATGCAGGGAGGGTACCAGTGTGTGATGATCACGATTAGAAAGTGGTGGAGGCTAAAAACCAGTGTGTAATAGAGTGTTTGCCAAATTCAGATTGTTGCCTGCCAAGTGTTTGTGAAAATGGCCGCATGAAACTTTTATTGGAATTTTGGAAATCTTTTTGGTGGAGCTCAATTATATAATTAATGTGATATAATGGTGGTGGTGGTGTTCATTTTGGTGAAGGTTTGTGAGAATCCAAATTTGGGGTTATCTTCTCTTTATTTCAAAGTCTCCACTTGTCAACTCTATTCTGGTCAACCTGTTCAAAGTTAGCATGGGTGGTCAACATGAAAGTTGTTCACCTTGACATGGTCTTGGATGACATGCCAAGAGTTGGTCAAGTTTGGTTTAAGAAAAGTCCAAACCAGAGGGGTAAAGTGAGGAACATTTTATAAAACTCAATTTGGACCATTATCATATGTATGTTGGTTTTGAGATTTTCTTTGATTTGATTCTGGTTTCTTTGATGCATTTGTGTTTTTTTATCATATATAAGTATTCTACAAGCAATAGATCAAGCAATGGTGGCCTTTGGTGATGATTTGCCAAATTGTCCTTATGTGTATGTGAGTGAAATTGGGATTTTCTCACTATTTGATTTCTCTCTTTTTGATTTGATTTTTCTTGACTCTAATGTGATTCTTATTAGTTTAGAAATATTTCCAAACCATTGCAACCATTCCAAAAGGTCTAGATCAAAGATTTGCAAAATTGGCCATAACACATAAGAGGTGATGTGTCAACTTTCATTATTCTTGTAAATTGTTCCCTTTGCTTTACTTGGGCATGGGTTAGGGTCAATTTAGTGTTATATTAGGTTTAGAGATGGTTTCACATCATTTGGTCAAGGTTTAAAGTCATAGGGTAAGGTTTGGTGAAATGGCTATGTGTCACATATGTCTTGATGCATATGTTGTATTTGATTTTCAATTTGACTTGGCTTGACCCAATTGGTGTGGTTGAGGGTTGAAATGGTATATAGGAGTGATCCAACCATTCACAACAAGTCTTAGGGTTAAGATTCTTAAATTCACAAATTTGCTATTTTACTCTCATATGCCTCTATGGTATTTTTAGTTTCTTTTTATTTTCTTGTGTTTCACTTTGGATTTGGTTTGATAAGTACTAGGTAAGGTGTAGGAAGGTTTTCCAAATCTCTAAAAAAGTAGAAGAGCTTAGGGTAAGGATTTATAAAAATAGCCATAGGCACATATGCCTTTTTCTTATTTAATTTAATTTTCTTTTATTTTAACTTGGGTGGTGAAAAGAGAGGGGTGAGGTTTAGGGTTTAAGATTATTTCAAACTACTAATTAAACAAGCAAACATGGCAATAGCACAAGAATTAAGCAAGATCACTATGCATCAAACTTAATTTAATAAAAGTTTTTGTTGGTCCCAAAATTTGGAACTAGGGAAATTCATTTGTTTTGTTTTGAATTTTTGGGATGTTACAGCTAGGGTTAGCTGAGGGCAGGGCCACGCGAGGGCGGCGCAGGGCGATGTTGAGGCAGAAGTTTTTGGAGGTGGAGTTCGTGGAGGCGTCACGGCGGGGTGAGGCGCCGCCGGAATCGGCCGATGACGGCCGAATTGAGCCAACATCGAGCTAGGGTTCTCGATTTGGGGACGGACCAGATACGGCTCGAGAATCGAATCGAGTGGAGCCGAGAGGTACGGAACGCCGATGGGAGCCCGAAAACCATATCACCGACGCCGGAGTTGACCAAGAGCGGCCGGTGTAGTGGTAGAGACTGGCGACTCAATCGGGGTCGTGGGCGAGCAACTAGGGCCATGGAAATCAAATCGAAGAGAGGGTTTCGAAGAGCATGAGGAGGCGGAGTAGATCTGGCCTGCGGCGGCGCCGGAGTGGGCCGGAGGCAACCAGGAGAGGGTGGCGACGCTGCAGAGACATGGTCGTCACGAGAGAGAAAGGGGGTCGTGTGCGTGCGTATGGGAGAAGTGAGCGAGAGAGAAGGGTCGGGTCGGGGTCTTGCCCAACCTCGACCAGGCCAACTAGATCGGACCAGGTTTGGGTCAAACCAATTGGGCCAGCCCATCTAACCATTTAACTATTTTTATTTATTGATTTATCTTCTGAATAAATCAAGTCATGAGAAATTTCAAATATAAGGAAATTGTCCATAAAATTAAGAATTTCTAAATACAAGTGAAAACAGACACAAATACTACAAAAGCCAAAGAAAAATAATATGAACTCTTCACTATTTCTAAAAAATCAATTCTTAAATCTTAAACTATTAAGACAGAAATATTAGAAAAATATAATCTTATTATTTCTATTTTTCACATCAAGAACATAGTAAATATTACTTTGTATTAAAATTTTCATATAATACCACAATTGTTTCTTTATGGTTATGTTTAATCATATGAAAATCCTAATTCCCTATTGGATGAAATCACAACCTTGTCATTTTATGTGGAACCCTAAAACCCTAAATTCATTTAGGAACCCTAGTTCCTTTATTTATATGTGAACCCTAATTACCCCTAAACCTAAACCCTAGATTATGTTATATGATCTTGTTACCCTCTTTACATTCATAGATCCATAGTAGCAACTAAATACTTGTCATGTCTCCATAAAATAATAGAGACCTATCCCTAATAAATTGGTATTTCATGTTTCCATCCAAATCAAACCTAGATGATCCAATAGGAAACCCTAATACCTATAAACCCTAATTGCAATACTTCTTATTACTTAAGAAGTATGTTCTTCAAAAGTTATTCTTTTGAAGTAAATAGGGAGTAGCCATCAAACCTGCTTAATAGGATCTATAAATCCTAGCCAGCTATCACCAGCAAGGTATACCAACCTTGATAACACCTATGTATAATGATTTGCTTACATGTGCTTCACTAAAACCATATGATTCCTAGCTATTGATGAATCCAACATTGTTGGGATCCATCTAATCCTTACTCCAGAAACTAGTTTAGAACCATAGTAAACCATAGAACTCCACAACAATAATTATCATACTTGTTCCTAATTAAAGAACATGTTCTTCAAAAGTTATTCTTTTGAAGTATTTATTAAGTAATCATCAACCATGCACTACAGGACTTAAAATTGACAACTGCTCTTTATTTATTTTACAACTACTATGCCTTGGTGTGTATGATTGTTACTATGCATTATACCACTTGTTTATGATTCTAAGACAACAAAACCCTAATAAGAACCTTGTTTGTGAATCACTCTAAAAGTGCAACACACATAGAACTAATCATTACAACTCACTAATCCTAAATCATCGGGGTTAGGACACACTTAGAACGATTGCATCCCATCTTATGCATTATTGCATCCTTGCCAATCTCTTAAACATCGTCCTTACCGGACGATGATGCTATTTCAGAATTTGGAGTTATTGCATATCGAAGACCTTGCCTGCATAATCTTGCAGTCAAGAAAGGCAAGTTCATCGCTTGCTCATGTCATTTGAGTATTTTTATCAAATTACTTGCAAAGTACTATGTTTATCACTTGTGCATAAAAAGGCAAAACCACTATTTTCATAACTATGAATATGATTATGTGGTTGGCAATGGAACCATGGATTGTGTTGATATGGTGGAGGTTCCATTGCAATGGGTTTATATCCATCTAGGATTAAACAACAAATGTCGTCCAGTGATTCTTGTGCCATAATGCCCGTGTTAACCATAAGATCTGGTGTGGGACGGAATAGTCAATTGTATTTCCACCTCTTGTACATCAACGGATGCGCTTTACGTTAGACACTTGTATTCCAAGGGGACAAGCGGTGGGCTGGGGAAGCCTAAAGTCCCCACGGCATTGTCCGTAGACACTTGTAGCCCGAGGAGCAAGCGGTGGGCTGGGGAAGCCTAAAGTCCCCACGGTATTGCGGTCTATGAGGGGTTGCATCTACCGGCGAATGAGTTTGGTTTAATCCCAGATTGTTGTCGTGGTCGGGGGCCATCCTTAATTGGTATAAGTACACCGGCGAGGACCCAGGGTCGGGGATGCAACAAAGGGTGGGTGTATGAGGTAGCGGAGGAATATGATTGGCTATGACCTTATACCGGGTATCACACCAAAGGAAGTGTCGACGGGAAAGCTGCTGGTTGGCACCAAGGTTAAGATCTCTTATGGGTAAAGCAACACACCTCTGCAGAGTGTAATGAATCGTGACCTTTCACTCCCTGTTCCGGGTTTGGAACTGCAAACGCTGCCGGAAAGGAACTCCATGAAGTTCTAGTAAACCGGTGAAGGCTGACAGACATAGTTCTTCTGAATAAAAGCAACCTTTTGAAGAAATGATTATGAAAACCTGCATTGGTATTAGACTTTCTGGTCTAATGCCGTAGCTAGTGCATTAAACACCTCTTTCCTATAATGAAATTGTTGAGTACGCTCGTACTCATCCCACTCTTAAATCCCCTGCTTAGATATGGAGGCATCGAAGGAGGATCTACAGTGCAACTCGAAGACCGAGGAGTCAACAACTACTTCAAGGGACAGGAACCTATCAGAAGAGACAAACACCACATCCAACAAGGATAAAACCTATATTAGACATAGAAGGGGACTAGCTTCCTAAACCTAGCTCCTATTTAGCTAGAATCTATTCATAGCCTCTATAGCTAGTCAAATACTCTATAATTAGAGTCCGTGATAAGATTAGACTACGAGTCGTTCTCCTGGAGTTTATTTGCAGTTTTACCTCATTGTAAAGTAGGAGGCTGTGCTGATCTTATGTAACAGAGTCTATGTGTAATTCTATAGACATGCCTTGGACCCGCATATGTTTCTGTTGTACCACTCTGAGCGATATAATACTAGTGGAACGGTGTTTCATTGGTGTTATATCAGACTTGCATACTACACCATGCAGTGGTATGCCGGGTCACCACAGTTGGTATCAGAGCGAATGCTTTGACCCTAGGATTAAAACCCTTTAAAGGAGACCTATAGGTTTGGTAGTGTCTATAGGTATTTGTCTTAGATAAACCAAATATTTCTTATGACTTGAGATGGGTATTCACTTGAGAATAATCCTGACACACTTGAGTCAATTTTCCCTATTTATACTTCCTAAGTAAAGTTAGTTAACTAATCCCAAACATATAGTTACCCTGAAGTCTTAAAACAATAGATGAGTAGATCACAGTTTGTATACAATACATGGTAGTCCAGAGAGAGGATACAACCATAAGGAAGCTATCCTATTGGAAGATGTGTACCAACACATGTTATGGTTAAGTAAGAGTTATCCAGACCTATAATAGGAGTGATATCTAGTGATAAAGATAAGTATATAAGGAAGATATCCTAATAGAAGATGTAGACCAAGATAAGTAATGAGTAAGTAAAATTATCTAGACATGTGAAACAATTGATAGTAAGTGATAACTATGAGTCATATGAGGTAATATAGACCATGATGAGTCAATCATGGGAGATAAGGAAGAGAGATAGGAATAAAATATGTCTACTTACAAGGTCGAGTTGTTAATCATAGATGATTCACTTAAGAGTCATTATGTGAGGAGTAGAACATCCTAAATAATTACGAGGAGTACAATAAGAAGCCAAGTGTTAAACAATAGTGCAAGATTACTGATCCAAAACCATGGCAACAATGTTAAGTATGCTAGAACCATAGTCCAAAGTCTGAAGAAGACTTCATTAGAGCATAGCTTATAAAGAAACCTTGGAGTATAGGTAATAAACTCTAATAGTTATGTGTTTAGAGTAGCCACATAGAACCTAGAAACACATGTGAAGTAGTCCTCAACAAAATGGAAACTAAGTTAGTACTTCCAAAGAAAAACTAGGTTAACCTTAACTATCATAGACCACTTTGTTTCAAGTTTATCTCATTGCAAATGAGCAATTAAGATAAATGTTGAGACAAATAGTAGAAATCCACATATTCGTGCTAAGTATCATGATAGAAACCTATATTATGTGGTGTTATATACTACACATCAGAGCCTGATGTTTAGAGATGTCTTAATCAACTATTATATTCAGGCTTATGATGGTGTGTATTATAAGCACAAAGCTGAATCTTCTTGGATTTTATTGGATTTTCATTGTTTGACTAGATCCATACATGAAGTTTGACTTTGATATGCAAATGCATGTTGCAATATCAAGTTCTTACTTGATGCTATAGATCTAGAGGGTAATGGTAAACGTGTGAGGAAGTGACGAATTTTGAAGATTCTGAAGACAAGATGACGGATCATCAATAAATGGAAGCAAAATTGTGGGAAGTAACCACAATACTTTGAAGGAAGTACCAATCAAAACTCATGCTTTACCTCAACAGAGGAATACTTTAGTATAGGAGAAGCATGAAGGTGAGAAATATGATGATTATGGTGAAGTAGAAGTAGAACCATAGTCATTATAGAAGAAGGAATGCATGGGAAATCACTTAGGATACTATAGTCATAGTGTCAGCTAGTGGTTTTCTTGCAAAAATAAACCCTGAATGAAGGAAAATGATATATGAAATCATAGCAGATATAAGAAGGCCACAGTTTGTATCAGAAGACCACAGTTGGTATAGGATCAATACTGGAAGATAGAGTAGAAGATGTCTCGTCCAATTGATCAAAACCTATAATAGAGTCCATTTTTAGATAACAAATAGCCACAGTGTTATCAAGTAGTCCACAATTGGATTCTTTGTAACAAGAAGTTGTGAACAAATAAAATTTTGTAAGCCAAATAACTATAACTTATAATCATTTAGTTGAAGGATTCACATTGGATGTCCACAATTGAGTGGATACACCACAGAGATTCTTCGTAAGACCTTAGAAGAATACAACCCATAAGCTAGACCTAGACCAATATTTTAACCATGAGTCCAATGGTTGGAAGAAAAAGGAGTTGAAGACCATAAGAAAACACTAAGGGGTAGAGTAAAGATTGAGTTGGTTGTACAATAACACAATATTTTGAGCAAGATAGATGAAGAAGTTCTGAACTGACAGGAAGTTCGATCTTATTTTCATAAAATTTTTGAACAATACTTTCAGAAGGATGTCAGACCAGAAGCCGAGGTTTATACCTCGAGGAAGTAAGAAGTAGATTATAACTTGAGCAAGTGAGTAATATTTACTCAGAAGTACGATAGCTCAAGTAAACTAAGGTTAATGAAGTTGGATGAAGGAAATACCGGAGACCAAATACAACTCAAGAAGGCCAAAGACCGAAGGAGATTGACTATACCAAAACTAAAGTTTTTTTGAAAGATTCCTTTCATGGAACCTAAATAACCCAAAATAGTTATAGGTATCAACTATAATCCATGATTGGATAGACTAAATGAGTCTAATCCATTCTTAGCGAAATAAACCGTCAAGACCATTTCCATGGTAAGTACCTTACTAAGTACCATTATTGCAGTTCTGGTAGTAAGGGAAAACAAAGACCGATTTACCAATTAAGAGTATGTTATCAAATTAGTCTTCAGTTAAGACCAACCACACTAGAAGAAGTCCCAATCATTGAATCTTCAATGAGAAAGGAAACAAAATTATAGTATTGAAAGAAATCATGGAATTGAAGTATGAAGCCATGGTTCAGAGACAGACACTATTGGATTCCAGGAAGAATCTAGACAAGGGATATATTCAATATATCCAGTGAGACCACCACGGAGTTCGAGAAAAGTTTTAGTCTGCACAAGTCAGATCCACACTCCGGAAATGTGAGGGAGATCAAACTTCGAGGACGAAGTTTAGTTTAAGGGGTAGAGACTGTAATATCCCAGTATTTGGGGTTACAAAAATAGAGGAAACATATGTGTGCATAGCATTCATGCATAGAAAATCCGGGGAATTTTCGCGCTTTTGTTTAAAACTGTCAAAGTGATCGAGGTCTCTCTTGCATCGGTGGAATTGAGTTAGTCATCGATGTAAGTGCAACAAATTTCAACATGACCTTTGTGCATTCATGTGTTTTTGGGAGAACAAGTTTGAATTCAAATCAAATATGAATAACATGAACTCAAATAATATATTGAATTGAATTTGAATTCCACACTATAATATTAAATACAATATGTAAAAGTTAACACATTTGATAATTCAAAATAGATAGATAATTTAATCCTTATTACAATTATCATAATTCAATTATTTACAACTCCATAAAAAGAAACCAAATTACAAAGAATAGAAAATGGAAATAAAAGAATTCCTAAATCTAATCTTCTCCAATTCCCCAACATCTTCTTTTCCTACAAATGTAGACAAAAACAAAAGAGGGTTGTTGATTGGTTAGAATGTATGCATCTCCTGAGGAGATGCAAATTTAATGTTGGAGCTAGTACTTAACAAACCTGGGAACTAGTCCAGATTTCCTAATTTCACTGGAATCATCAAGTTAAGTACGTAGGCAACACTTCAGAAGGCAACGTACATGAGACAATCAGAGAACATTTATTCCGATTCCAGCGAAGGCATCAATGAGGCATCATCATTTCAGGCAGCTAATCAACATATCTTTAGGCAACAATGACAAATAATTGATAGGCAGCTAAGCAGACAAAAGGCAACAGTTTATCAAGTGACTAATGTCAAATTAGCACTAGCTCCTTATAGAAAATTAAGCCACAACCTTTTCCATTTAAATTTAGATTCTATATTGACATGAAATGGTCAATATGAACCAAGCCAAACTATTTAGAAACCATCAGGGGAAGCCCACATGAATTATACACTTGGAAGTAACAAAAATAAATAGCCAGTACAAGATAAGGACAACCTGACGTTGCTTGCACAAGGAAGAAGAGAAGATCAACTTTGTAGTATACACTAGATGGCAGGAGCACACACACACAAGTAGCTTACACCACACATGCATGTCATGTGCTGTCAACCATACAACATCAGTATAAAAGCCAAACATCAGCAGCTGTACTGGTAGTATTTCACACACACCAAAGCCAAACCAGGATATCAAGAACAACCGTAGCAGCTACAGTACAGTAGCTAGAACAGCAAGAACACCTCATAATCCAATAGAGCAACACAGGTAACAGCCCACCAGCAGCTAGATCATTAGGAAGAAGAAGAAGCAGAGAGCAGGTGCAGGCTAACCACAAGAAGCAGTCAGCATCCAGAAGACAGGCTACCAAGTACAGTAGGTAGCAATTCAGAGACCAGATCTTGCAGTACCTATTCCTATCTTTTGCATAGTCATATCAAGTAAATCAGGGGAATAATATAAATCAGTCCAACCTCACTACCCTCCAGCTAGGTTTTCACCTAGGAGGATCGAGAGATGGATATCTCTCAGATCTGGCATAGAACTGCTATGCCCAGTTCATCACAGAGAATCTTATAAAAACATAAATACTATATCTGTTCTTATCAATAGGAAGTGCCTCAGCCTTTGTATCATAGGAAGGGCCAAAGAAACAAGTACATCATCTGTTCTTATCCGAAATATATATAGTACAGCCACTAGATGTACAAATATACTTAGGGTCCAGGAGATCACTCCTAGGCCAACTAAGTAAAACTAGAAAAGCAAGCAAGGCCACAAGCTAGCCATCATACAAAGTATCCAGTAAGCATCTCCACTAATCAGAGCTTAATAAGCACACCATAAGCTCACCAGTATTCGACAAATAAATCATCCAGCAATAGTACTTCTATTTCATTGCTTACATTCAACCATGAATTAAACTGAGCATCAATTTATATCATAGTCAAGGCCCAAACCAAACCTCAACTCAATAGTGCATGTTGTAGTGTGTGTTCAGTTTCAACAGTAAAAGAAATACAACCAGCCACAATGCCTGGATAGTTAATTATCCAATTCGAGACATCACTGTATTTATTAAGCAAGGATTTGACCAGTAGCATTTGTGCATTTGATTGAGTCATCTCCATAAACAACCACTACTAATTAACATGTCACCAGGATTTACATAGGGTCCAGGAAATCATCCCAGGCCAACCAAGTAGTACCATAGTTGCAGCACAGTAATAAAGTATATATCTAAGCTCATAAGCAAGCCACCAAAAAAAGCATCAATCTGCAAGCAAATATGGATGCATCTCACATTTCGAAACTAAGTAATAAGATATATCGGGATATAGCTGAATTATTTCAGTTGACTGAACTGTCCAAGTTCAGTTTCGTCAAATATGGGGTGAGCAAACCATCCAAGTTGAGGCATCAAATTACGCATATTACACATATCAGGTAGCTTAGTACTTGACTAGGTCAAGTCCCACAAGGCACAGTAATCACATACACTTACCAGGAAATGATCAATTGAATCCCAATATTTAACCCCACTATAAACAGACATGTACCACCAGGAGCACAAGTATGATGCAATAGTCATTTTGCAACCCCAACATTGTAACCAGGACATAGACAGGGAGGAGAGGAATTTAGCTTACAGTAGAATACATGGCGTAGGCGAGCTATTCGACACCGAGGTTGCGCTTGCAGCGCCGTCCATCGATGTCGAGCACCACAGCTCACAGCAGTAGCTCCATCACGAGCAACAGCGGCATCCGCAATGGCAAAGGCCACAGGGCAGCGGACCGAGGCGCCAGGGTTGCGTCCGCGGCACCTTCCTGCTAGCGCCAGGGTTGCCTCTACTATGAATTTATTGCTTTATGAGTTAACTCTTATGCAAGACTTATTGATGCTTGTCTTGAAAGTACTATTCATGAAAAGTCTTTGCTATATGATTCAATTGTTTAACCATTGTATTTACCATTGCTTTGAATCGCTGCATTCATCTCATATGCTTTACAATAGTATGATTAAGATCATGTTGGTAGCATGTCACTTCAGAAATTATCTTTTATCGTTTACCTACTCGGGGACGAGCAGGAACTAAGCTTGGGGATTGATACGCGTACAGCACGCGTCCGTTGGGAACCCCAAGAGGAAGGTGTGATGCGTACAGCGGCAAGTTTTCCCTCAGTATGAAACCAAGGTTTATCGAACCAGTAGGAGCCAAGAAGCACGTTGAAGGTTGATGGCGGCGAGATGTAGTGCGGCGCAACACCAGGGATTCCGGCGCCAACGTGGAACCTGCACAACACAAACCAAGTACTTTGCCCCAACGAAACAGTGAGGTTGTCAATCTCACCGGCTTGCTGTAACAAAGGATTAGATGTATAGTGTGGATGATGATTGTTTGCAGAAAACAGTAGAACAATTGCAGTAGATTGTATTTCAGTATAGAGAATTGGACCGGGGTCCACATTTCACTAGAGGTGTCTCTCCCATAAGATAAACAGCATGTTGGGTGAACAAATTACAGTTGGGCAATTGACAAATAGAGAGGGCATGACCATGCACATACATATTATGATGAGTATTGTGAGATTTAATTGGGCATTACGACAAAGTACATAGACCGCTATCCAGCATGCATCTATGCCTAAAAAGTCCACCTTCAGGTTATCATCCGAACCCCCTCCAGTATTAAGTTGCTAACAACAGACAATTGCATTAAGTATTGCACGTAATGTAATCAATAACTACATCCTCGGACATAGCATCAATGTTTTATCCCTAGTGGCAACAGCACATCCATAATCTTAGAGGTTTCTCTCACTCCCCCAGATTCACGGAGACATGAACCCACTATCGAGCATAAATACTCCCTCTTGTAGTTACAAGCATCAACTTGGCCAGAGCATCTACTAGTAACGGAGAGCATGCAAGATCATAAACAACACATGGATATAAATTGATAATCAACATAACATGGTATTCTCTATTCATCGGATCCCAACAAACACAACATATAGAATTACAGATAGATGATCTTGATCATGTTCGGCAGCTCACAAGACCCGACAATTAAGCACAATGGGGAGAAGACAACCATCTAGCTACTGCTATGGACCCATAGTCCAGGGGTAGACTACTCACACATCACTCCGGAGGCGACCATGGCGGCGTAGAGTCCTCCGGGAGATGATTCCCCTCTCCGGCAGGGTGCCAGAGGCGATCTCCTGAATCCCCCGAGATGGGATTGGCGGCGGTAGCGTCTCTGGAAGGTTTTCCGTATCGTGGCTCTCGGTACTGGGGGTTTCGCGACGAAGGCTATTTGTAGGCGGAAGGGTAGGTCAGGGGGCGTCACGAGGGGCCCAGGAGACAGGTCGGCGCGGCCAAGGGTGGGGCCGTGCCGCCTACCCTCCTGGCCACCTCGTGGCCCCACTTCGTTGACTCTTCGGTCTTCTGGAAGCTTCGTGGCAAAATAGGACCCTGGGCGTTGATTTCGTCCAATTCCGAGAATATTTCCTTACTAGGATTTCTGGAACCAAAAACAGCAGAAAACAGCAACTGGCACTTCGGCATCTTGTTAATAGGTTAGTTCCAGAAAATGCATAAATATGACATAAAGTGTGCATAAAACATGTAGATATCATCAATAATGTGGCATGGAACATAAGAAATTATCGATACGTCGGAGACGTATCAGCATCCCCAAGCTTAGTTTTTGCTCGTCCCGAGCAGGTAAACGATAAACAAAGATAATTTCTGGAGTGACATGCCATCATAACCTTGATCATACTATTGTAAGCATATGTAATGAATGCAGCGATCAAAACAATGTATATGACATGAGTAAACAAATGAATCATATAGCAAAGACTTTTCATGAATAGTACTTTCAAGACAAGCATCAATAAGTCTTGCATAAGAGTTAACTCATAAAGCAATAATTCAAAGTAGAGGTATTGAAGCAACACAAAGGAAGATGAAGTTTCAGCGGTTGCTTTCAACTTATAACATGTATATCTCATGGATATTGTCAATGTAAAGTAATATAACAAGTGCAATATGCAAGTATGTAGGAATCAATGCACAGTTCACACAAGTGTTTGCTTCTTGAGGTGGAGAGAGATAGGTGAACTGACTCAACAATAAAAGTAAAAGAATGGTCCTTCAAAGAGGAAAGCATCGATTGCTATATTTGTGCTAGAGCTTTGGATTTTGAAAACATATAGAGATCATAAAAGTAAAATTTTGAGAGGTGTTTGTTGTTGTCAACGAATGGTAGTGGGCACTCTAACCCCCTTGCCAGACAAACCTTCAAAGAGCGGCTCCCATTTTATTTTGTTTTTGTGTGGCACTCCTTCCAACCTTTCTTTCACAAACCATGGCTAACCGAATCCTTCGGGTGCCTGCCAACAATCTCATACCATGAAGGAGTGCCTTTTTATTTTAGTTTTATTATGATGACACTCCTCCCCACCTTTGCTTTCTCAAGCCATGGCTAACCGAATCCTTCGGGTGCCGTCCAACAATCACATACCATGGAGGAGTGTCTATTTTTATTAATTAATTTGGGACTGGGAATCCCATTGCCAGCTCTTTTTGCAAAATTATTGGATAAGCGGATGAAGCCACTAGTCCATTGGTGAAAGTTGCCCAACAAGATTGAAAGATAAACACCACATACTTCCTCATGAGCTATAAAACATTGACACAAATCAGAGGTAATAAATTTTGAATTGTTTAAAGGTAGCACTCAAGCAATTTACTTTGGAATGGCGGAGAAATACCATGTAGTAGGTAGGTATGGTGGACACAAATGGCATAGTGGTTGGCTCAAGTATTTGGATGCATGAGAAGTATTCCCTCTCGATACAAGGATTAGGCTAGCAAGGCTTATTTGAAACAAACACAAGGATGAAGCGGTGCAGCAAAACTTACATAAAAGACATATTGAAAACATTATAAGACTCTACACCGTCTTCCTTGTTGTTCAAACTCAATACTAGAAATTATCTAGACTTTAGAGAGACCAAATATGCAAACCAAATTTTAGCATGCTCTATGTATTTCTTCATTAATAGGTGCAAAGTATATGATGCAAGAGCTTAAACATGAGCACAACAATTACCAAGTATTACATTATCCAAGACATTTTAGCAATTTACTACATGTATCATTTTCCAATTCCAACCATATAACAATTTTAACGAAGAAGAAATTTCGCCATGAATATTATGAGTAAAGCCTAAGGACATACTTGTCCATATGCAACAGCGGAGCGTGTCTCTCTCCCACACAAAGAATGCTAGGATCCATTTTATTCAAACAAAACAAAAAACAAAAACAAACCGACGCTCCAAGCAAAGCACATAAGATGTGATGGAATAAAAATATAGTTTCACTAGAGGAACCTGATAATGTTGTCGATGAAGAAGGGGATGCCTTGGGCATCCCCAAGCTTAGACGCTTGAGTCTTCTTGATATATGCAGGGGTGAACCACCGGGGCATCCCCAAGCTTAGAGCTTTCACTCTCCTTGATCATGTTGTATCATCTCCCTCTCTTGATCCTTGAAAACTTCCTCCACACCAAACTCAAAACAACTCATTAGAGGGTTAGTGCACAATCAAAATATACATGTTCAGAGGTGACATAATCATTCTTAACACTTCTGGACATTGCACAAAGCTACTGAAAGTCAACGGAATCGAAATATCCATCAAACATAACAAAACAGGCAATGCGAAATAAAAGGCAGAATCTGTCAAAACAGAATAGTTCGTAATAACGAATTTTATTGAGGCACCAGACTTGCTCAAATGAAAATGCTCAAATTGAATGAAAGTTGCGTACATATCTGAGGATCACTCACGTAAATTGGCATAATTTTATGAGTTACCTACAGAGAATTTTGCCCAGATTCGTGACAGCAAAGAAATCTTTTTCTCCGCAGTAATCCAAATCTAGTATGAACCTTACTATCAACGACTTTACTTGGCGCAACAATACACAAAACTAAGATAAGGAGAGGTTGCTACAGTAGTAAACAACTTCCAAGATACAAAATAAAAACAAAGTACTGTAGTAAAAACATGGGTTGTCTCCCATAAGCGCTTTTCTTTAACGCCTTTCAGCTAGGCGCAGAAAGTGTGTATCAAGTATTATCAAGAGATGAAGTGTCAACATCATAATTTGTTCTAATAATAGAATCAAAAGGTAACTTCATTCTCTTTCTAGGGAAGTGTTCCATACCTTTCTTGAGAGGAAATTGATATTTAATATTACCTTCCTTCATATCAATCATAGCACCAACAGTTCGAAGAAAAGGTCTTCCCAATATAATGGGACAAGATGCATTGCATTCAATATCCAAGACAACAAAATCAACGGGGACAAGGTTATTGTTAACGGTAATGCGAACATTATCAACTTTCCCCAAAGGTTTCTTTGTAGAATGATCAGCAAGATTAACATCCAAATAACAATTTTTCAACGGTGGCAAGTCAAGCATATTATAAATTTTCTTAGGCATAACAGAAATACTTGCACCAAGATCACATAAAGAATTACAATCAAAGTCATTGACCTTCATCTTAATGATGGGCTCCCAACCATCCTCGAGCTTTCTAGGAATAGAAGCTTCGCGTTTTAATTTCTCTTCTCTAGCTTTTATGAGAGCATTTGTAATATGTTTCGTGAAAGCCAAATTTATAGCACTAGCATTAGGACTTTTAGCAAGTTTTTGTAAGAACTTTATAACTTCAGAGATGTGGCAATCATCAAAATTTAAACCATTATAATCTAAAGCAATGGGATCATCATCCCCAATGTTGGAAAAATTTCAGCAGCTTTATCACAGGCAGTTTCAGCAGTTTTAGCAGTTTCAGGCGGTTTTTCGCGCTTTGCATTAGAAGTGGAAACATTGCTAACACCAATTCTTTTATTATTAATAGTAGGAGGTGCAGCAACTTGTGTAGCATTAGCATTACTAGTGGTGGTAATAGTCCAAACTTTAGCTATATTATCTTCTTTTTCATTTTCTTCTCTTTCCCATCTAGCACGCAATTCGGCCATCAATCTTATATTCTCATTAATTCTAACTTGGATGGCATTTGCTGTAGTAACAATATTATTATTATGATTTTCATGAGGCATAACTTTCAATTTCAAAAGATCAACATCAGCAGCAAGACTATCGACTTTAGAAGCAAGTATATCAATTTTCCCAAGCTTTTCTTCAACAGATTTGTTAAAAGCAGTTTGTCTACTAATAAATTCTTTAAGCATAGCTTCAAGTCCAGGGTGTGTGTTCCTATTATTGTTGTAAGAATTCCCATAAGAATTACCATAGCCGTTGCCATTATTATAAGGATATGGCCTATAGTTGTTACTAGAATTGTTCCGGTAAGCGTTGTTGTTGAAATTATTATTTTTAATGAAGTTTACATCAACATGTTCTTCTTGAGCAACCAATGAAGCTAATGGAACATTATTAGGATCAACATTAGTCCTATCATTCACAAGCATAGACATAATAGCATCAATCTTATCACTCAAGGAAGAGGTTTCTTCGACAGAATTTACCTTCTTACCTTGTGGAGCTCTTTCCGTGTGCCATTCAGAGTAATTAATCATCATATTATCAAGAAGCTTTGTTGCTTCACCAAGAGTGATGGACATAAAGGTACCTCCAGCAGCTGAATCCAATAGGTTCCGTGAAGAAAAATTCAGTCCTGCATAAAAGGTTTGGATGATCATCCAAGTAGTCAGTCCATGGGTTCGGCAATTTTTAACCAAAGATTTCATTCTTTCCCATGCTTGTGCAACATGCTCAGTATCCAATTGTTTAAAATTCATTATGCTACTCCTCAAAGATATAATTTTAGCAGGGGGATAATATCTACCAATAAAAGCATCCTTGCATTTAGTCCATGAATCAATACTATTCTTAGGCAGAGATAGCAACCAATCTTTAGCTCTTCCTCGTAATGAGAAAGGGAACAATTTTAATTTAATAATGTCACCATCTAAATCTTTATACTTTTGCATTTCACATAATTCAACAAAATTATTGAGATGGGCAGCAGCATCATCAAAACTAACACCAGAAAATTGCTCTCGCATAACAAGATTTAGTAAAGCAGGTTTAATTTCAAAGAATTCTGCTGTAGTAGCAGGTGGAGCAATAGGTGTGCATAAGAAATCATTATTATTTGTGGTTGTGAAGTCACACAACTTAGTATTTTCAGGAGTACCCATTTTAGCAATAGTAAATAAAGCAAACTAGATAAAGTAAATGCAAGTAACTAATTTTTTTGTGTTTTTGATATGGAGTGCAAGACAGTAAATAAAGTAAAACTAGCAACTAATTTTTTTTGTATTTTGATTTAGTGCAGCAAACAAAGTAGTAAATAAAATTAAGCAAGACAAAAACAAAGTAAAGAGATTGGGATGTGGAGACTCCCCTTGCAGCGTGTCTTGATCTCCCCGGCAACGGCTCCAGAAAAAGACCTTGATACGCGTACAACACGCGTCCGTTGGGAACCCCAAGAGGAAGGTGTGATGCGTACAGCGGCAAGTTTTCCCTCAGTATGAAACCAAGGTTTATCGAACCAGTAGGAGCCAAGAAGCACGTTGAAGGTTGATGGCGGCGAGATGTAGTGCGGCGCAACACCAGGGATTCCGGCGCCAACGTGGAACCTGCACAACACAAACCAAGTACTTTGCCCCAACGAAACAGTGAGGTTGTCAATCTCACCGGCTTGCTGTAAAAAAGGATTAGATGTATAGTGTGGATGATGATTGTTTGCAGAAAACAGTAGAACAATTGCAGTAGATTGTATTTCAGTATAGAGAATTGGACCGGGGTCCACAGTTCACTAGAGGTGTCTCTCCCATAAGATAAACAGCATGTTGGGTGAACAAATTACAGTTGGGCAATTGACAAATAGAGAGGGCATGACCATGCACATACATATTATGATGAGTATTGTGAGATTAATTGGGCATTACGACAAAGTACATAGACCGCTATCCAGCATGCATCTATGCCTAAAAAGTCCACCTTCAGGTTATCATCCGAACCCCCTCCAGTATTAAGTTGCTAACAACAGACAATTGCATTAAGTATTGCGCGTAATGTAATCAATAACTACACCCTCGGACATAGCATCAATGTTTTATCCCTAGTGGCAACAGCACTGTAGGAAAACGTTGCATAGAAAACAAAAATTTTCCTACCGCGAACACGCAATCCAAGCCAAGATGCAATCTAGAAGACGGTAGCAACGAGGGGTTTATCGAGTCTCACCCTTGAAGAGATTCCAAAGCCTACAAGAGTAGGCTCTTGTTGCTGTGGTAGACGTTCACTTGCCGCTTGCAAAAGCGCATAGAAGATCTTGATCACGATCACTTCCGGCGCCACGAACGGGCAACACCTCCGTACTCGGTCACACGTTCGGTTGTTGATGAAGACGACGTCCACCTCCCTGTTCCAGTGGGCAGCGGAAGTAGTAGCTCCTCTTGAATCCGACAGCACGACGGCGTGGTGTCGATGGTGGTGGAGAAGTCTGGCGGAGCTTCGCTAAGCGTGCGGGATTTAGTGGAGGAGAGAGGCCGCTAAGGTTTGGGGAGAGGGGGGCGCCGGCCACTAAGGGGTGCGGCCACCTTGGTGGATCTTTGGGTGGCCGGCCCCCTCCCCTTGGCCTCTCATTATATAGGTGGAACCCCAAGTGTTGGTCTCCAAGTCTTCGAATAAGACCCGAACCAAAAACCTTCCATATGGTGGGGAAACCTACCCAAGCTAGGACTCCCACTAGAGGTGGGAGTTCCACCTCCCATATGGGGGGGTGGCCGGCCCCCTAAGGGGGAGTCCACTTGGGACTCCTCCCCCACTAGGGTTGGCCGGCCATGGAGGTGGAGTCCCATGTGGACTCCACCTTCCTTGGTGGTTTCTTCCGGACTTTTCTAGAACCTTCTAGAACCTTCCATAGAACCTTCTGTGTCATTTTAATTCACATAAAATGACATCCTATATATGAATCTTATTCTCCGGACCATTCCGGAACTCCTCGTGATGTCCGGGATCTCATCCGGGACTCCGAACAAATATTCGAACTCCATTCCATATTCAAGTTCTACCATTTCAACATCCAACTTTAAGTGTGTCACCCTACGGTTCGTGAACTATGCGGACATGGTTGAGTACTCACTCCGACCAATAACCAATTGCGGGATCTGGAGATCCATAATGGCTCCCACATATTCAACGATGACTTTAGTGATTGAATGAACCATTCACATACGATACCAATTCCCTTTGTCACGCGATATTTTACTTGTCCGAGGTTTGATCTTCGGTATCACTCTATACCTTGTTCAACCTCGTCTCCTGACAAGTACTCTTTACTCGTACCGTGGTATGTGGTCTCTTATGAACTTATTCATATGCTTGCAAGACATTAGACGACATTCCACCGAGAGGGCCCAGAGTATATCTATCCGTCATCGGGATGGACAAATCCCACTGTTGATCCATATGCCTCAACTCATACTTTCCGGATACTTAATCCCACCTTTATAACCACCCATTTACGCAGTGGCGTTTGGTGTAATCAAAGTACCTTTCCGGTATAAGTGATTTACATGATAGGTCATAAGGACTAGGTAACTATGTATCGAAAGCTTATAGCAAATAACTTAATGACGAGACCTTATGCTACGCTTAATTGGGTGTGTCCATTACATCATTCATACAATGACATAACCTTGTTATTAATAACATCCAATGTTCATGATTATGAAACTAATCATCCATTAATCAACAAGCTAGTTTAAGAGGCATACTAGGGACTTCTTGTTGTCTACATATCACACATGTACTAATGTTTCGGTTAATACAATTATAGCATGATATATAAACATTTATCATAAACATAAAGATATAAATAATAACCACTTTATTATTGCCTCTAGGGCATATCTCCTTCAGTCTCCCACTTGCACTAGAGTCAATAATCTAGATTACATTGTAATATACCTAACACCCATGGCATTCTGGTGTTGGTCATGCTTTGCCCTAGGGAGAGCTTTAGTCAACGGATCTGCTACATTCAGATCAGTGTGTACTTTGCAAATCTTTACTTCTCCATCTTCGATGTACTCGCGAATCGAGTGGTAACGCAGCTTGATATGCTTCAGCCTCTTGTGTGACCTTGGCTCTTGTGCATTGGCGATGGCACCCATGTTATCACAGTAAATGATTAATGGGTCCAATGCACTAGGAACCACACCGAGCTCTACAATGAACCTCTTCATCCATACCGCTTCTGATGAAGCCTCTGAAGCCGCTATGTACTCTGATTCTGTTGAAGACTTCGCCACCGTGCACTGCTTCGAGCTTTCCCAGCTTACTGCAGCACCATTCAATATAAACACGTACCCATTTGTGACTTAGAGTCATCGGGATCGGTGTTCCAACTTGCATCGGTGTAACCGTTTACAACGAGCTCTTGGTCACCTCCATAACAAAGAAACATATCCTTAGTTCTTTTCAAGTACTTCAGGATATTCTTGACCGCTGTCCAGTGTTCCATTCCTGGATCACTTTGATATCTTCTAGTCAAACTAACAGCATGTGCTATATCCGGTCTAGTACATAGCATGGCATACATGATAGATCCTACTGCCGAGGCATAGGGGATATTACTCATCCTTTCTCTTTCTTCTGCCGTAGCCGGTCCTTGAGTCTTACTCAAGACCTTGCCTGGTAACATAGGTAAGAACCCTTTCTTACTTTCGTCCATTCTAAACTTCTTTAGAATCTTGTCGAGATATGTACTCTGTGATAGCCCTATTAGGCGTCTTGATCTATCTCTATAAATCTTGATGCCTAATATATACGATGCTTCACCAAGGTCTTTCATTGAAAAACTATTATTCAAATAACCTTTTACACTGCTTAATAGTTCTATATCATTCCGGATTAATAATATGTCATCTACATATAATATCAGGAATGCTACAGAGCTCCCACTCACTTTCTTGTAAATACAGGCCTCTCCATGACACTGTATAAACCCGAAGTCTTTGATCACCTTATCAAAGCGTCGGTTCCAACTTCTTGATGCTTGCTTCAGTCCATAGATTGAACGCTGAAGTTTGCATACTTTGTCAGCATTTTTAGGATCGACAAAACCTTTGGGTTGTACCATATACAACTCTTCCTCAATTCCTCCATTAAGGAACGCCGTTTTGACATCCATCTGCCAAATCTCATAATCGAAAAATGCAGCTATTGCTAACAAAATCCTCACAGATTTTAGCTTCGCTACAGGTGAGAAAGTCTCATCGTAGTCAACTCCTTGAATTTGTCGGAAACCCTTTGCAACAAGTCGAGCTTTATAGACAGTAATATTACCATCAGCATCTGTTTTTCTCTTGAAGATCCATTTATTCTCAACAGCCTTTCGGCTATCAGGTAAGTCTACCAAAGTCCATACTTTGTTATCATACATGGATCCCATTTCGGATTTCATGGCTTCTTGCCATTTGTTGGAATCTGGGCTCATCATCGCTTCTTCATACGTCGCAGGGTCCTCATCATTGTTATCCACAATCATGACATTTAGACAAGGATCATACCAATCAGGAGTGGTACGCTCCCTTGTCGATCTGCGAGGTTCAGTAGTTTCCTCGTTCGAAGTTTCATGATCATTATCATTAGCTTCCTCTGTTGCCAGTGTAGGCGGTACAGGTACAACTTCCGGTACTGCGCTACTCTGATCAACGAGTATAGATTCATCAATCTCATCGAGTTCTACTTTTCTTCCAGTCACTTCTTTAGTGAGAAATTCTTTCTCAAGAAAGGTTCCGTTCTTAGCAACAAAGATTTTGCCTTCGGACTTGTGATAGAAAGTGTACCCTATAGTTTCCTTAGGGTATCCTATGAAGACGCATTTCTCCGCTTTGGGTTCTAGCTTGTCCGGTTGTAACTTCTTTACATAGGCTTCGCAACCCCAAACTTTCAGGAACGACAGCTTAGGTTTCTTATTAAACCATAATTCATACGGTGTCGTTTCTACGGATTTTGATGGTGCTCTATTTAAAGTGAATGCGGCTGTCTCTAATGCATAACTCCAAAATGATAACGGCAAATCAGTAAGAGACATCATCGAACGAACCATATCTAAGAGAGTTCGATTACGACGTTCGGACACACCGTTTCGTTGTGGTGTTCCCGGCGGTGTCAATTGTGAAAATATTCCGCATTTCTTTAAATGCATGCCAAACTCATAACTAAGATATTCACCTCCACGATCAGATCGTAGAAATTTAATCTTCTTGTTACGTTGATTTTCTACTTCACTTTGGAATTCCTTAAACTTCTCGAAAGTTTCGGATTTAAGTTTCATGAAATAGATATACCCATATCTACTCAGATCATCTGTGAAGGTTAGAACATAACGATAACCACCGCGCGATGCTACGCTCATTGGTCCGCACACATCGGTATGTATGATTTCCAATAAGTCAGTAGCTCGCTCCATCAAACCAGAAAATGGAGTCTTAGTCATTTTTCCCATTAGACATGCTTCGCATCTATCAAGTGACTCAAAGTCAAGTGATTCAAGTAATCCATCTTTATGGAGTTTCTTCATGCGTTTCACTCCAATATGACCAAGACGACAGTGCCACATATAAGTAGAATTATCATTCAATTTAATTCGCTTAGCATCAACGTTATGTATATGCGTATCACTACTATCGAGATCTAACAGAAATAAGCCATTCTTTTCTGGTGCTCGACCATAAAAGATATTATTCATAAAAATAGAACAACCTTTATTCTCAGACTTGAATGAATAACCATCTTGCATTAAACAAGATCCAGATATAATGTTCATGCTCAACGCAGGTACAAAATAACAATTATTTAGGCTTAAAACTAATCCCGAAGGTAGATGTAGAGGAAGTGTGCCGACTGCGATCACATTGACCTTGGATCCGTTTCCAACGCGCATCGTCACTTCATCTTTCAGTAGTCTCCGTTTATTCTTTAGTTCCTGTGTCGAGTTACAAATATGAGCAACCGAACCAGTATCAAATACCCAGGTACTAGAACGAGGACCAGTGAGATAAACATCTATAACATGTATATCAGATATATACCTTCTTTCTTCTTCTTGACAAGGCCGCTCTTCAGATCAGCCAGATACTTGGAGCAATTACGCTTCCAGTGTCCCTTCTCCTTGCAGTAATAACACTCAGCATCAGGCTTAGGGCCGTTCTTAGGTTTCACAGGAGGCGTGGCAGCTTTCTTGCCACCCTTCTTGAATTTTCCCTTAGACTTGCCCTGTTTCTTGAAACTGGTGGTCTTGTTGACCATCAACACTTGGTGCTCTTTCTTGATCTCAATCTCAGCAGCTTTTAGCATGCCAAGGAGTTCAGGTAACTCCTTGTTCATGTTCTGCATATTGTAGTTCATCACAAAGTTCTTGTAACTTGGTGGCAGTGATTGAAGGACACGATTAATCCCCAGTCTGTCAGGAATCACTATTCCCAAGTCACTGAGTTTCTTCGCATGCCCGGTCATGGCGAGCATGTGCTCACTAACGTAGCTGCCTTCTTCCATCATACAGCTGAAGAATTGTTTCGATGCTTCATAGCATTCCACGGCCGCATGAGTCTCAAAAATAGCTTTCAGCTCTTTCATCAACTCATGAGGATCGTGGTGCTCAAAACGTTTTTGAAGATCGGATTCGGCATCGCACGGGATGGCACACCGAACTTGAGAGTACCGAATTTTCCGAGTCTCGTAAACAGCTTTTACTTCATCGGTTTCAGTTTCTGCAGGAGGGTCACCTAGCGGTGCATCAAGCACATATTGCAGATTTCCGCCAGAGAGGAAGATCCTCACATGACGGAACCAGTCGGTGAAGTTGCTACCGTTGCTCTTAAGTTTTTCTTTCTCTAGGAACTGGTTAAAATTGATTGGGGATGCCATCTCTACAACATATATTTGCAAAAGTTTAGACTAAGTTTATGACAAATTGAGTTCAAATTTTAATTCAACATAATTAAAAAAAAACTAGGTGAACTCCCACTCAAAACAATATCCCTCGCATTGTCTTAGTGATCACACGAACCAAATCCACCGCACCTAAGTCCGATCATCACGAGACAAGGTGTGATTTCAATGGCGAACACTCAAAGTGTTCATCATATCAACCATATGATTCATGCTCTACCTTTCGGTATCACGTGTTCCGAGACCATGTCTGTACATGCTAGGCTCGTCAAGGCCACCTTAGTATCCGCATGTGCAAAACTGTCTTGCACCCGTTGTATGTACTTGTTGATTCTAACACACCTGATCATCACGAGATGCTTCGAAACGACAAGTCATGGTAATGGTGCTACTAAGGATGAACACTTTATTATCTTGAGATTTTAGTGAGGGATCATCTTATAATGCTACCGTCGCGATCTAAGCAAAATAAGATGCATAAAAGGATTAACATCACATGCAGTTCATATGTGATATTATATGGCCCTTTTGTCTTTGCGCCTTTGATCTTCATCTCCAAAGCACGGACATGATCTCCATCATCTTCGGGCATGATCTCCATCATCGTCGGCGTAGCGTCAAGGTCAATGGCGCCGTCTTCATGATTGTCCTCCATGTAGCAACTATTACAACTACTTTGAAATACTACTCAACATGAAATTTAAAGACAACCATAAGGCTCCTACCGGTTGCCACAATACAATAATGATCATCTCATACATATTCATCATCACATTATGGCCATATCACATCACCAAACCCTGCAAAAACAAGTTAGACGTCTCTAATTTGGTTTGCATATTTTACGTGGTTTAGGGTTTTCGAGAGAGATCTAATCTACCTACGAACATGAACCACAACGTTGATACTAATGTTTTCAATAGAAGAGTAAATTGAATCTTCACTATAGTAGGAGAGACAGACACCCGCAAAGCCTCTTATGCAATACAAGTTGCATGTCAAACGAGGAACAAGTCTCATGAACGCGGTCATGTAAAGTTAGTCCGAGCTGCTTCATCCCACTATGCCACAAAGATGCAAAGTACTCAAACTAAAGATAACAAGAGCATCAACACCCACAAAACCATTGTGTTCTACTCGTGCAACCATCTATGCATAGACACGGCTCTGATACCACTGTAGGAAAACGTTGCATAGAAAACAAAAATTTTCCTACCGCGAACACGCAATCCAAGCCAAGATGCAATCTAGAAGACGGTAGCAACGAGGGGTTTATCGAGTCTCACCCTTGAAGAGATTCCAAAGCCTACAAGAGTAGGCTCTTGTTGCTGCGGTAGACGTTCACTTGCCGCTTGCAAAAGTGCGTAGAAGATCTTGATCACGATCGCTTCCGGCGCCACGAACGGGCAACACCTCCGTACTCGGTCACACGTTCGGTTGTTGATGAAGACGACGTCCACCTCCCCGTTCCAGCGGGCAGCGGAAGTAGTAGCTCCTCTTGAATCCGACAGCACGACGGCGTGGTGTCGGTGGTGGTGGAGAAGTCCGGCGGAGCTTCGCTAAGCGTGCGGGATTTAGTGGAGGAGAGAGGCCGCTAGGGTTTGGGGAGAGGGGGGCGCCGGCCACTAAGGGGTGCGGCCACCTTGGTGGTTCTTTGGGTGGCCGGCCCCCTCCCCTTGGCCTCTCATTAAATAGGTGGAACCCCAAGTGTTGGTCTCCAAGTCTTCGAATAAGACCCGAACCAAAAACCTTCCATATGGTGGGGAAACCTACCCAAGCTAGGACTCCCACTAGAGGTGGGAGTTCCACCTCCCATATGGGGGGGTGGCCGGCCCCCTAAGGGGGAGTCCACTTGGGACTCCTCCCCCACTAGGGTTGGCCGGCCATGGAGGTGGAGTCCCATGTGGACTCCACCTTCCTTGGTGGTTTCTTCCGGACTTTTCTAGAACCTTCCATAGAACCTTCCGCATCATTTTAATTCACATAAAATGACATCCTATATATGAATCTTATTCTCCGGACCATTCCGGAACTCCTCGTGATGTCCGGGATCTCATCCGGGACTCCGAACAAATATTCGAACTCCATTCCATATTCAAGTTCTACCATTTCAACATCCAACTTTAAGTGTGTCACCCTACGGTTCGTGAACTATGCGGACATGGTTGAGTACTCAGTCCGACCAATAACCAATAGCGGGATCTGGAGATCCATAATGGCTCCCACATATTCAACGATGACTTTAGTGATCGAATGAACCATTCACATACGATACCAATTCCCTTTGTCACGCGATATTTTACTTGTCCGAGGTTTGATCTTCGGTATCACTCTATACCTTGTTCAACCTCGTCTCCTGACAAGTACTCTTTACTCGTACCGTGGTATGTGGTCTCTTATGAACTTATTCATATGCTTCAAAGACATTAGACGACATTCCACCGAGAGGGCCCAGAGTATATCTATCCGTCATCGGGATGGACAAATCCCACTGTTGATCCATATGCCTCAACTCATACTTTCCGGATACTTAATCCCACCTTTATAACCACCCATTTACGCAGTGGCGTTTGGTGTAATCAAAGTACCTTTCCAGTATAAGTGATTTACATGATCTCATGGTCATAAGGACTAGGTAACTATGTATCGAAAGCTTATAGCAAATAACTTAATGACGAGACCTTATGCTACGCTTAATTGGGTGTGTCCATTACATCATTCATACAATGACATAACCTTGTTATTAATAACATCCAATGTTCATGATTATGAAACTAATCATCCATTAATCAACAAGCTAGTTTAAGAGGCATACTAGGGACTTCTTGTTGTCTACATATCACACATGTACTAATGTTTCGGTTAATACAATTATAGCATGATATATAAACATTTATCATAAACATAAAGATATAAATAATAACCACTTTACTATTGCCTCTAGGGCATATCTCCTTCAAGCACATCCATAATCTTAGAGGTTTCTCTCACTCCCCCAGATTCACGGAGACATGAACCCACTATCGAGCATAAATACTCCCTCTTGGAGTTACAAGCATCAACTTGGCCAGAGCATCTACTAGTAACGGAGAGCATGCAAGATCATAAACAACACATGGATATAAATTGATAATCAACATAACATGGTATTCTCTATTCATCGGATCCCAACAAACACAACATATAGAATTACAGATAGATGATCTTGATCATGTTCGGCAGCTCACAAGACCCGACAATTAAGCACAATGGGGAGAAGACAACCATCTAGCTACTGCTATGGACCCATAGTCCAGGGGTAGACTACTCACACATCACTCCGGAGGCGACCATGGCGGCGTAGAGTCCTCCGGGAGATGATTCCCCTCTCCGGCAGGGTGCCGGAGGCGATCTCCTGAATCCCCCGAGATGGGATTGGCGGCGGCGGCGTCTCTGGAAGGTTTTCCGTATCGTGGCTCTCGGTACTGGGGGTTTCGCGACGAAGGCTATTTGTAGGTGATACGTCCCCGACGTATCCATAATTTCTGTCGTTCCATGCTTGTTTTATGACAATACTTACATGTTTTGCTTGCACTTTATGATGATTTCATGCATTTTCCGGAACTAACCTATTAACGAGATGCCACAGTGCCAGTTCCTGTTTTCTGCTGTTTTTGGTTCCAGAAAGGCTGTTCGGGCAATATTCTCGGAATTGGACGAAATTAACGCCAAACCTCCTATTTTTCCCGGAAGGCTCCAGAACACCGAAGAAGAGTCGGAGAGGGGCCAGGGGGCCACCACACCACATGGCGGCGCGGCCAGGGGGGGCCCGCGCCACCCTATGGTGTGGGCACCCCTTCGACCCCCCTGCGCCGCCTCTTCGCCTATAAAATCCCTTTCGACCTAAAAACGCAGTACCAATTGACGAAACTCCAGAAAGACTCCAGGGGCGCCGCCGCCATCGCGAAACTCCAATTCGGGGGACAGAACTCTGTTTCGGCACCCTGCCGGGATGGGGAATTGCCCCCGGAGCCATCTCCACCGCCGTCTTCACCGCCATCTTCACCGCCATCGCTGCCTCCATGATGAGGAGGGAGTAATCCACCGAGGTGAGGGCTCCATTTGTAGCTATGTGGTTCATCTCTCTCCCATGTACCTCAATACAATAATCTCATGAGCTGCTTTACATGATTGAGATTCATATGAGTTTGTATCACAATTTATCTATGTGCTACTCTAGCAAAGTTATTAAAGTAGTTCTATTCCTCCTGCACGTGTGTAAAGGTGACAGTGTGTGCACCGTGTTAGTACTTGGTTTATGCTATGATCATGATCTCTTGTAGATTGCGAAGTTAACTATTGCTATGATAATATTGATGTGATCTATTCCTCCTACATATGCATGAAGGTGACAGTGTGCATGCTATGTTAGTACTTGGTTTAGTCTATTGATCTATCTTACACTATAAGGTTACTTAAATATGAACAAATTGTGGAGCTTGTTAACTCCGGCATTGAGGGTTCGTGTAATCCTACGCAATGCGTTCATCATCCAACAAGAGTGTAGAGTATGCATTTATCTATTACATTATGTGATCAATGTTGAGAGTGTCCACTAGTGAAAGTGTAATCCCTAGGCCTTGTTCCTAAATATCGCTATCATTTGCTTGTTTCTTGTTTCTTGCGTTACTCTTTCTGCAATACTACCACCATCAACTACACGCCAGCAAGCTATTTTCTCGGCACCGTTGCTCTTGCTCATACTTATTCATACCACTGTATTTCACTATCTCTTCGCCGACCTAGTGCACGTCTGTGGTGTGTGGGGGTCACAAGTGACTTCTTGCTGGGTGGTTGCGGGGTTGCATGAGAGGGATATCTTTGACCTCTTCCTCCCTGAGTTCGATAAACCTTGGGTGATCCACTTAAGGGAAAACTTGCTGCTGTTCTACAAACCTCTGCTCTTGGAGGCCCAACACTGTCTACAGGAAAAGGAGGGGGAAGTAGACATCAAGCTATTTTCTGGCGCCGTTGCCGGGGAGGAAAGGTAAAAGGTACTCACACTCCGGACCTCGGCTACCAAGCTATTTTCCGTCGTTGTAAGTACTCGAAGCTATTTCCTTTAGATTCTGCAATTGCATCTTTTTGTTTCTTGTTTACACTAGTTAGGCATAATGGAAAACAACAAAAAAATTGGTGAGCTTTTTAATCTTTTTCCTGATTTAGAATTGTTTGATGCGAAAATTAAAAAACCTATGGAACCTTATTTGCATGCTAGTAGCGATGTTATTAGTATGAATGCAATTACTGCTAATACTATGGAAAAGTCTAAGCTTGGGGAAGCTAGTTTATATAAAAATAATCTTTTTTGCTCCTCAGCTTTGGAAGAAATATTTTGCTCTGATAATGCTTTATCTTCCATATGCGATAACTCTAATGATGCTTCTGATATTTTAAATCCACCTGCTGAAAGTATTCCGTATAAAATACCTATGAAAATTATTGAACATGTTATGGACAACCACTATAAAGGGGATGGAACTGTCCATCCTAGAGATCATTTACTGTTTTTGCACGAATTATGCGGGTTATTCAAGTGTGCAGGTATCTCTATGGATGAAGTGAGGAAGAAGCTATTCTCTGTTTCGCTGTCTGGTAAAGCGGCGCATTGGTATAAATTGTTGGAGAATAGACATTCTCTTGGTTGGGAGGAAATTGCATCTCTCTTTTATTCTAAATTTTATCCTCCTCATGAAGTGCATATTGATAGGAATTATATTTATAACTTTTATCCTCGTGAGGGAGAGAGTATTTCTCAAGCGTGGGGGAGACTGAAGTCACTAATGCTCAAATGTCCCATTCATGAGCTCCCCCGTAATGTTATTGTTAATAATTTTTATGCGAGGCTTTCAGGACAACACAAGGACTATCTGGACGCGTGTTCGGAGGGATCTTTCACAAGCAAGGAGGTTGAAGCTAGGTGGGATCTTCTTGATCGGATTGAGGACAACGCTGAAGGATGGGAGAACGACAAAGGTAAAGAGTCAGGTATAAATTATGATTATGAATGCATTGAAGCTTTTATGGATACCGATGAATTTCGAAATATGAGTGCTACTTATGGTCTTGACTCTCAAATTGCTGCAAATCTTTATAAATCCTTTGCTTCTCATTTTGAATTGCCTAAGAAGAACTTTGATAAGTATCATGAACCTTTTAAAGAGGCTTGCATGAAGAATCAAATTGTTGTTAATTATTGCAATAAGCATGCTCAAACTCCTAAGAATTCTATTTCTTATAAGCATGTTAATTTTTGTGGAATGCATAGACCTTGTGGAATTAATCAAGTCAAAGATGAATATTGCATCCATCATATTAATGAAAAAACTAGAAAGTGGCTCAAGGCTCTAGATGATCTTGGTAAAAAAGTTTGTGCCCTCTATCCTTTTATTTGTGAAGTTTGCCATGAAGTTGGTCATTTTAATTTTCAATGCTCCTCCAATGATAATTTGAACCCAATGAGTGCTGCAAATTTGTATTGTGATGATGAAATTACTCCTAATCAGCATGATGAACTTACTTTATTTTTGGGGTGTGAAGAACTGTCGAGAAAAATCTCTTTGTTACATATGAGTGATCTTGATATTGATGATGTCCTGCATGGGTGTTTTTCTTATTGCATTGATAATAGCCATACAAATACTTACATACAAAATATTTTAGAAGATGACACCTTGCCAAAATATGATAGGACCGCTGTGTGTTTTCAACTAATTAATGAAAAGGAGGGGTCCTCCCAAGTTTCTTCTATTGTTTCTGAAAATAAATCAGGTTATGCGGACAAGCTACCCTTCAAACCTCTTCCTCCTAAAGAAGGGAACGAGGAGAAGGAAGAGAAGAAGAAGAAGAAGGGAACGAAGAAGAAGAAGAAGAAGAAGGAGAATAAAAAGAAAGAGGTAACGGCGTATCCCCGCGTGAATGAGATAACGCTAAGTAACCGTAAGTATGTTGCTCCTAATGATTATTGTGATAATGAATCTGAATACGATGATCTTCCTATGCCCTTTACATATATTAGCAATCATGATTTGAATGAGCGCACTACTTTTTATATTGCAAATCTCTGGGAAACTAATTCTGAAAATGATGATGATAATAATTGCCATAGTGTCAGTGCTATCCATGCTTCCTCCCATAATGATATAGAAAGCTCTAAGCTTGGGGAAGAGGTGTTTGAAAATCCTTTTGCTACTGGTCATTATGTCCTTGATGCATCTCCTTCTAATAACAATGATGGTGTGGACACAGATAAACCGACTGTGAAAGATAACTATTCTATTTCTTATGATGACACTGTGCCTCCAATCTTTGATGATTATTATAAAGAATGCTATGATATAGGTAATAACTATCCTTATGAAACTTGTCATAGTCATGATTGGATTACCAAAAACAATTCCCTTAATATGCAACTCGTTTACCATGTTCAAATTCTTGATAATAATCTTGCTCCAGTTACTATTAGTGAGAAGAACTCTTCTTATGCCAAAATTAATGATACTTCTATGCATATGAACCATGATAAGAATGTTTTAAGTGATGGGTATATTGTGGATTTCATCAATGATGCTACTGAAAGTTATTATGAGAGAGGGAAATATGGTTATATGCATCTTAATAATATTAAGTTTCCCCTCTTTATGTTGAGAATCTTGAAGTTACTTGTGTTCTATCCTCTTATGCTCGTCACTTTGTTCTTCATGAATTCATTTGTGTACAAGATTCCTCTGCATAGGAAGCATGTTAGGCTTAAATGTGTTTTGAATTTGCCTCTTCAAGCTCTCTTTTGCTTCAAATATTATTTCCTGCGAGTGGATCATTAAAACTGCTGAGCCCATCTTAATGGCTATAAAGAAAAGAACTTCTTGGGAGATAACCCATGTGTTTATTTTGCTACAGTACTTTGTTTTTATTTTGTGTCTTGGAAGTTGTTTACTACTGTAGCAACCTCTCCTTATCTTAGTTTTGTATTTTGTTGTGCCAAGTGAAGCCTCTAATCGAAGGTTGATACTAGATTTGGATTTCTGCGCAGAAACAGATTTCTATCTGTCACGAATCTGGGCTGTTTTCTCTGTAGAAAAATTAGAAAAATATGCCAATTTACGTGCGTGTTCCTCAGATATGTACGCAACTTTCATTAGTTTTGAGTTTTCTGATTTGAGCAACGGAAGTATTTATTAGAAATTCGTCTTTACGGACTGTTCTGTTTTGACAGATTCTGCCTTTTATTTCGCATTGCTTCTTTCGCTGTGTTGGGTGGATTTCTTTGTTCCATTACCTTCCAGTAGCTTTGAGAAATGTCCAGAAGTGTTAAGAATGATTGTGTCACCTCTGAACATGTGAGTTTTTGATTATGTACTAACCCCTCTAATGAAGTTTATGAGAAGTTTGGTGTGAAGGAAGTTTTCAAGGGTCAAGAGAGGAGGATGATATACGATGATCAAGAAGAGTGAAAGCTCTAAGCTTGGGGATGCCCCGGTGGTTCACCCCTGCATATTCTAAGAAGACTCAAGCGTCTAAGCTTGGGGATGCCCAAGGCATCCCCTTCTTCATCGATAAATTATCAGGTTCCTTCTCTTGAAACTATATTTTTATTCGGTCACATCTTATGTGCTTTACTTGGAGCGTCTGTATGTTTTTGTTTTTGTTTTGTGTTTGAATAAATACTTGTGTGGGAGAGAGACACGCTCCGCTGGTTCGTATGAACACATGTGTTCTTAGCTTCTAATTTTCATGGCGAAGGTTGAAACTGCTTCGTTAATTGTTATATGGTTGGAAACGGAAAATGATACATGTAGTAATTGCTATAAATGTCTTGGGTAATGTGATACTTGGCAATTGTTGTGCTCATGTTTAAGCTCTTGCATCATATGCTTTGCACCCATTAATGAAGAAATACATAGAGCTTGTTAAAATTTGGTTTGCATGAGTGGTTTCTCTAGAGTCTAGATATTTTCTAGTGAGGTGTTTGAACAACAAGGAAGACGATGTATAGTCTTATAATGCTTGTAATATGTCTTTTATGTGAGTTTTGCTGTACTAGTTCGTGCTTGTGTTTGCTTCAAACAACCTTGCTAGCCTAAACCTTGTATCGAGAGGGAATACTTCTCATGCATCCAAATCCTTGAGCCAAACAACACTATGCCATTTGTGTCCACCATACCTACCTACTACATGGTATTTCCTGCCATTCCAAAGTAAATTGCTTGAGTGCTACCTTTAAGATTCCATCATTCACCTTTGCAATATATAGCTCATGGGACAAATAGCTTAAAAACTATTGTAGTATTGAATATGTAATTATGCACTTTATCTCTTAATAAGTTGCTTGTTTTGCGATAACCATGTTCACTGGGGACGCCATCAACTATTCATTGTTGAATTTCATGTGAGTTGCTATGCATGTCCGTCTTGTCTGAAGTAAGGTAGATCTACACCTTATGGTTAAGCATGCATATTGTTAGAGAAGAACATTGGGCCGCTAACTAAAGCCATGATCCATGGTGGAAGTTTCAGTTTTGGACATATATCCTCAATCTCAAATGAGAAAATTATTAATTGTTGTTACATGCTTATGCATAAAAGAGGAGTCCATTATCTGTTGTCTATGTTGTCCCGGTATGGATGTCTAAGTTGAAGAATAATCAATAGCAAGAAATCCAATGCGAGCTTTCTCCTTAGACCTTTGTACAGGCGGCATAGAGGTACCCCTTTGTGACACTTGGTAAAAACATGTGCATTGTGATGATTCGGTAGTCCAAGCTAATTAGGACAAGGTGCGGGCACTATTAGTACACTATGCATGAGGCTTGCAACTTATAAGATATAATTTACATGATACATATGCTTTATTACTACCGTTGACAAAATTGTTTCATGTTTTCAAAATCAAAGCTCTAGCACAAATATAGCAATCGATGCTTTCCTCTTTGAAGGACCATTCTTTTACTTTTATTGTTGAGTCAGTTCACCTATCTCTCTCTACCTCAAGAAGCAAACATTTGTGTGAACTGTGCATTGATTCTGACATACTTGCTTATTGCATTTGTTATATTGCTTTGCATTGACAACTATCCATGAGATATACATGTTACAAGTTGAAAGCAACCGCTGAAACTTAATCTTCCATTGTGTTGCTTCAATGCCTTTACTTTGAATTATTGCTTTATGAGTTAACTCTTATGCAAGACTTATTGATGCTTGTCTTGAAGTACTATTCATGAAAAGTCTTTGCTATATGATTCACTTGTTTACTCATGTCATATACATTGTTTTGATCGCTGCATTCACTACATATGCTTTACAAATAGTATGATCAAGGTTATGATGGCATGTCACTCCAGAAATTATCTTTGTTATCGTTTTACCTGCTCGGGACGAGCAGAACTAAGCTTGGGGATGCTGATACGTCCCCGACGTATCCATAATTTCTGTCGTTCCATGCTTGTTTTATGACAATACTTACATGTTTTGCTTGCACTTTATGATGATTTCATGCATTTTCCGGAACTAACCTATTAACGAGATGACAATGTTCCTGTTACTGTTTTCTGCTGTTTTTGGTTCCAGAAAGGCTGTTCGGGCAATATTCTCGGAATTGGACGAAATCAACGCCAAACCTCCTATTTTTCCCGGAAGGCTCCAGAACACCGAAGAAGAGTCGGAGAGGGGCCAGGGGGCCACCACACCACATGGCGGCGCGGCCGGGGGGGCCCGCGCCACCCTATGGTGTGGGCACCCCTTCGACCCCCCTGCGCCGCCTCTTCGCCTATAAAATCCCTTTCGACCTAAAAACGCAGTACCAATTGACGAAACTCCAGAAAGACTCCAGGGGCGCCGCCGCCATCGCGAAACTCCAATTCGGGGGACAGAACTCTGTTTCGGCACCCTGCCGGGACGGGGAATTGCCCCCGGAGCCATCTCCACCGCCGTCTTCACCGCCATCTTCACCGCCATCGCTGCCTCCATGATGAGGAGGGAGTAATCCACCCCCGAGGCTGAGGGCTCCGCTGTAGCTATGTGGTTCATCTCTCTCCCATGTACCTCAATACAATAATCTCATGAGCTGCTTTACATGATTGAGATTCATATGAGTTTGTATCACAATTTATCTATGTGCTACTCTAGCAAAGTTATTAAAGTAGTTCTATTCCTCCTGCACGTGTGTAAAGGTGACAGTGTGTGCACCGTGTTAGTACTTGGTTTATGCTATGATCATGATCTCTTGTAGATTGCGAAGTTAACTATTGCTATGATAATATTGATGTGATCTATTCCTCCTACATATGCATGAAGGTGACAGTGTGCATGCTATGTTAGTACTTGGTTTAGTCTATTGATCTATCTTACACTATAAGGTTACTTAAATATGAACAAATTGTGGAGCTTGTTAACTCCGGCATTGAGGGTTCGTGTAATCCTACGCAATGCGTTCATCATCCAACAAGAGTGTAGAGTATGCATTTATCTATTCTGTTATGTGATCAATGTTGAGAGTGTCCACTAGTGAAAGTGTAATCCCTAGGCCTTGTTCCTAAATACTGCTATCGCTGCTTGTTTACTACTGCAATACTACCACCATCAACTACACGCCAGCAAGCTATTTTCTGGCACCGTTGCTACTGCTCATACTTATTCATACCACCTGTATTTCACTATCTCTTCGCCGAACTAGTGCACCTATTTGGTGTGCTGGGGACACAAGAGACTTCTTGCTTTGTGGTTGCAGGGTTGCATGAGAGGGATATCTTTGACCTCTTCCTCCCTGAGTTCGATAAACCTTGGGTGATCCACTTAAGGGAAAACTTGCTGCTGTTCTACAAACCTCTGCTCTTGGAGGCCCAACACTGTCTACAGGAAAAGGAGGGGGAAGTAGACATCAGTAGGCGGAAGGGTAGGTCAGGGGCGTCACGAGGGGCCCAGGAGACAGGTCGGCGCGGCCAAGGGTGGGGCCACGCCGCCTACCCTCCTGGCCACCTCGTGGCCCCACTTCGTTGACTCTTCGGTCTTCTGGAAGCTTCGTGGCAAAATAGGACCCTGGGCGTTGATTTCGTCCAATTCCGAGAATATTTCCTTACTAGGATTTCTGAAACCAAAAACAACTTGACAAGCGGCACTTCGGCATCTTGTTAATAGGTTAGTTCCAGAAAATGCATAAATATGACATAAAGTGTGCATAAAACATGTAGATATCATCAATAATGTGGCATGGAACATAAGAAATTATCGATACGTCGTAGACGTATCAGGGATGCTCATACGTCTCCAACGTATCGATCATTTCTGATGTTCCATGCTTGTTTTATGACAATACCTACATGTTTTGTTCACACTTTATGATGATTTTATGCATTTTCTGGAACTAACCTATTGACGAGATGCCGAAGTGCCAGTTCCTGCTTTCTGCTTTTTTTGGTTTCAGAAATCCTAGTAAGGAAATATTCTCGGAATTGGACGAAATCAACGCCCAGCATCTTAGAATCCCACGAAGCTTCCAGAACACCCGAGAGCCACCAGAGGAGGGCCCTGTGGGCCCCAGATGATAGGCCGGCGCGGCCAGGAGGTGGGCCGCGCCCCCCTACTGTGTCGCCGCCTCGTCAGCCCTCCGACTCCGCCTCTTCGCCTATTTAAAGGTCCCTGACCTAAATCTTCGATACGAAAAAGCCACGGTACGAGAAACCTTCCAGAGCCGCCGCCATCGCGAAGCCCAGATCTGGGGGACAGGAGTCTCTGTTCCGGCACGCCGCCGGGACGGGGAAGTGCCCCCGGAAGGCTTCCCCATCGACACCGCTGCCATCTCCACCGCCATCTTCATCAACGCTGCTGTCTCCCATGAGGAGGGAGTAGTTCTCCATCGAGGCTAAGGGGCTGTACCGGTAGCTATGTGGTTCATCTCTCTCCCTATGTACTTCAATACAATAATCTCATGAGCTGCCTTACATGATTGAGATTCATATGATGATGCTTGTAATCTAGATGTCATTATGCTAGTCAAGTGGATTTTACTTATGTGATCTCCGGAGACTCCTTGTCCCACGTGTGTAAAGGTGACAGTGTGTGCACCGTGTGGGTCTCTTAGGCTATATTTCACAGAATACTTATTCACTGAGTTATGATTTGAGTTGGATGTCTCTATGAAATTGTGGTGTGTTAGTACCTCCTGTGAATGCTCAAAGTGACAGCGTGGGGTGTTCATTAGTACTTGGGAATACATCTTTAAGGTTTGCCTACATGATGAATTAGAGTTCGTTATCTTGCCAGAGAGTAATTCGGAATAGCATAGTGAAGTGCTTATATTTATATTCCTTTATGATTGCAATGTTGAGAGTGTCCACTAGTGAAAGTATGATCCCTAGGCCTTGTTCCTAAATACTACTATAGCTGCTTGTTTACTGTTCTACTGTATCTGTACTGTCCGCAATATTACCACCATCAACCACACGCCAGTCCTGGACAGCAAAGCACTTTTCTGGCGCCGTTACTACTGCTCATACTTATTCATACCACCTGTATTTCACTATCTCTTCGCCGAACTAGTGCACCTATTAGGTGTGTTGGGGACACAAGAGACTTCTTGCTTTGTGGTTGCAGGGTTGCATGAGAGGGATATCTTTGACCTCTTCCTCCCTAAGATCGATAAACCTTGGGTGATCCACTTAAGGGAAACTTGCTGCTGTTCTACAAACCTCTGCCCTTGGAGGCCCAACACTGTCTACAAGAATAGCAGCACCAGTAGACATCAAGCACTTTTCTGGCGCCGTTGCCGGGGAATGAAGGAAAGCTACACCATTTCCTCCCTCTGTTGGCGTCCGAAACCCACCGGCGAGTAGCGACGGGCAACACGTAGAGCCGGGAGGCTCCCAGAACTGCGGCTGGCCCTGGTCCCTCGAGCGACGGCCCGCAAAGCTCCGGCACGCACGTCCCGATGCTGGTGCAAGGGCGTGCCACCTGACCTATACCTGGTCAGGAAGGTGATGGATTGCTTCGCTTAGTTTCCTGCATGGCATACACGTAAACATTAAATACGAGCCTCGATCGGCTCTCAGGTTGTCCTGTGAATCGGCTCAAGGAGCCGATCCACCCATGATTCGTATGAGGTCTACGATCACATGGTGGTCCTGCTTGATCAATATAAAGCTAAAACGACCTACGACGATTTAGGGTTTTCACCGCATAATCGGAACATCCTACACGTGATTGAGCCTGGCAGCCACGCAAGATGATAATAAACCAGCCCTAGATAAGGCCTAAAAACCAACATGGAGTTGATTCCCGGAACATCTTATCTAGGGCTAGCAAACTACACCCTACGTGCTACTGGATCCTTCAACCCGTTTGCAAGGCCTAACTATGCAGATATTAAACTAATCCTTGAAGAACAAGGAGCAATCATAACAGATCGGATCTACTAAACACGGATCAAGCAAGGTGCCGCCCTTACACCTAAGATAGGTGTAAAGGCGGCTAGACGTCTAGGGATAGCATGGATCAAAGCATGTATAAAGGTAAAACAATGCTAACCCTAACACGTCTACGATAACTACGTTGCTCGCCATCAACAAGGCTTCAGCATGAGCAACGCATGAACAACGAATAAACGTATACTGCCTAGATGCGATCTAGGCAGCATGATGCTTACCTGGAAGAATCCCTCGAAACAAGGGGTTGGCGATGCGCCTAGATTGGTTTGTTGTGAACGTGATTGTTGTTTTTCTCAATAACCCTAGATACATATTTATAGTCCGTAGACTTTCTAACGTGGGAATAATCCCAACCGTGTACGAGCCAAATTCTACCTAACCGACACGTATCCTACTATATTTACAGATACACGGGCAAACTAGCCCAAAACTTCGTACACAAGGCCGATTCATGTATATCTTCCATGTATATTCTTCAAGCCCATCTTTAATCACGGCCCACCTCTGATCCGGTCAAATTCTGGTGATAACACATGCCCCCCTGGTTTTGGAAATGATAATTCCAAAACCACTCTGCCTTTTCTTTGTTGGGTCACTTCGTGGCAGGGCAAAACCGCCGCAGTATCCTTCATCATGATGCCTTGCCTTCTCAACTTCTCCGCGTGATTTGACAGTTGTTTTTTTCTTTTGGCACCCCTTCCTCGGAAACTGCTGTGGCATTAAATCCACCATACTCCTTTTATTTAACTGCGCTGAACAGTTTGCCTCTTCATCCCCTTGCTCTGCTCTAGCCATCGGCACCCAAAAATTCCCCATCTCCTGTAGCAATGTCTTCCTCTTCTTCCTCCTCCGCCTCGTCGGATCTTTCTTCCCAGTCCTTCTCCTCTTCGTCTTCCTTCTCCCGCGAGCCCACACCGGAGTATGTTCTAACGGCGGCGCACAACCAGCGCGCCCCAGACGAATGGGACCAGGAGGAGCACAACTCCTCCATCTGGTCAGAGGACGACAAGTCCTTGACCAGCGGAGACGAAGACCTCCAGTTCCTTGCCGATGGGGAACTGGAACCGGAGAGCGAGGACGACTCGTTCTCCTGGGACGACTACACTTCCTCCTCCGAGGAGGAAGAAGAAGACAACGACGACTCCCTCGAGGACTACCCGCCGGCGAAGCGCTTCCGCGCCGGGTCAGATGATGATGACGACGATGAAGAGCTCCGACGGCGACGACGAGGGCAGCGACGACCCGTAGGGTAGCGTCTACTAGTATAGGTCTAGTAGTAGTAGCAGATTGGTCAATGGACCTTTCTTTTGTTCTTCCTCCCTTGAGCAATCGGCTCTTTCTTTGTAAGAAATCTCCTTTATTAATGAAGAAAATATTCCTCTATTAATTTTGCTTTCTCGTTAATTTTGCCGATTGCCGAACGAAGTCACTGCACAAAGAGCCGATGGCAGGGCATCGGCTTGTACCATAAACACGCTTTAAGGCCAAACCAGTTGCCTATTCACACGGTCAAACAGATCCAATCCGTGTCCACGCCATCCTCCAATCTCAAACGCGCAGATTCAATTCCTCAGCAAATCCAATGGGAGAATCATGCCATGGACTCTGGCCTGAACTGATCTGTTAACCTGCTCAACTGAGCTCGTTCCTCTAGAGTTGATGAACATGCATCGGCTTTTTCATTATTCTAGAGTCGATGTCCGAGCATCGGCTGTACTGGTATCCATGTTCCTAAAGTCGATGTCTGTGCATCGGCTGTGATTTGCATATAAATTTTTTTTTACTGGCCGATTTTATACATCGGCCCCCATGTTTCACTGTCCATCGTCCCACATGCTTGGGAAATATTTCTTGAGGTGTTGACCATTGACGGCTACTGGGAATTTAACACCGTCCAGCTGCTCGAGCATGTATGCATTACCCTTCAATACCTGATCGACTTTGTACGGACCGTGCCAATTAGGAGACCATTTGCCATATGCTTTATCCTTGGTTCCTAATGGCAACACGGCTTCCCATACTAGATCACCAACTTGAAACTCCTTTGGTCTCACCTTCTTATTGTATGCGCGAGCCACCCTGGCTTTGTTCTCCTTAATCTTCTCCAAGGACCAAAGTCTAAGTTCCGTTGCATCCTCAATAGTATCACTCATCAGGGCTGCATATTCTTCAGCTGTTAGATCATTCTGAAACGTGACACGTCTCGATCCAGCCGTAATTTCCCAAGGCAATACGGCTTCCTGCCCATAGACGAGTTGGTATGGCGAAGTTTTTATAGCTCCATGGCATGACATGCGATAGGCCCACAAAGCTTCTGACAATGTTTCATGCCAAACCCTAGGGTTCTCGTCAATTTTCCTCTTAATCAGCTTGATCAGGCTCTGATTGGACGCTTCAGCCTGCCCGTTGGCTTGAGCATAGTATGGAGATGATCGGATCAGCTTAATTCCCATGTCATCGCAGAACTTTCTGAATTCTTTAGAGATGAAGACCGAACCTCCATCGGTCGTGATGGTTTGAGGAATCCCGAACCTATGAATGACATGTTCTTTCACAAATTTGATAACATCTTCTGATTTTACCTTCTTCATAGGGACGGCCTCCACCCATTTAGTGAAGTAATCCGTAATAGCCAAAATCCACTCGTGGCCTTTGCTCGACGCAGGATGGATTTTGCCGATCATATCCATGCCCCAACCTCGAAACGGCCAAGGTTTGATGATGGGATTCATTGCTGATGCGGGTACCATCTGAATCTTCCCGAACATCTGACACGCTTGGCACCCTTTGTAGTAGTTGAAGCAATCCTCAAGCATGGTGGGCCAATAAAACCCTCATCGCCTGACCAGCCAATTCATCTTATGAGCCGATTGGTGAGTTCCACAGGCGCCTTCATGCACCTCGTGTAAGAGCCGATTAGACTCAGTTGGTCCCAGGCATTTGAGCAGTAACCCTTCCAACGTCCTGTAGAACATGTCATCTCCTATAAGGACATATTTCATGGCCTTGTACCTTATCCGTTTAGGTGCCCCCCGAGCCGAATCCTTCAAGTAATTGAAGATATCGGCTCTCCAGTCATCCTGTTCCAGGAACTGCACCTGAACTTCTGACCCGTCTGGTATGTCCTTGTAACCTGACGCCATCTGTGCAAGATCGTTGGCCTCGGTATTTTGAGATCTTGGGACCCAATTGAAGTTGATGTACCGAAATTTTGCCATCAGCTCGCGGCATTCCATCCAATAAGGGAAGAGTGACTCACTCTCGCACTTGTATTCATCCGTGAGCTGTGAGATCACGAACTTCGAGTCTCCAAAAAGTTCCACCGCTTCTGCCCCGGCTTCCAAAAGAAACTCCATTCCCTTGCGTATCGCCTCATACTCAGCGACATTGTTGGTGCAAGGTGTAGATAGCCTGATGGAAAAGGAATACGCTGCCCCCCGAGGCGACACGAGCAGAATGCCGATGCCACAACCATCGTCACAAGCCGATCCATCGAAGAACATAGCCCATGCACGTACAGATAGTGCTGCTATATTAATATTGATCCGTTCAGCTATGAGATCGGCCAACGCTTGTCCCTTGACTGCTTTCACAGGCTGATACCGGAGATCGAATTCCGATAACGCAAACATCCACTTACCAAGTCGGCCTTTCAAAACAGGAGCCGACAGCATGTGCTTGACAACGTCTGACTTGCATATGACGATGATTTCTGCCGTCAAAAGGATGTGATGAAGCTTGGTGCAGGTGAAGAACAGGCAGAGGCATAACTTCTCGACCTCAGGATACCTTGTCTCTGCATCCAACATCCTCCGGCTGAGGTAGAACACGACCTTTTCAACACCCTCATAGAGTTGCACCACCACTGAAGCGATGGATGTGTCAGCTACCGATAAGTAGATATAGAACGGCCTGTCTTGCTGGGGTGGAACTAGCACAGGTGGCGTTGTCAGATACCGCTTGATCTCGTCAAACGCTCGCTGCTGTTCTGCCCCCCAGTGAAACTCGTCATCCGATTTGATCTTCACCAACGCCATGAACGGCTCGATTCGTCCTGACAGATTAGAGATGAACCGTCGGACGAAGTTGATCTTGCCGATAAGACGTTGGAGTTCCTTCTTCATGGTAGGCGGCTGCATGGTACGTACTGCCTCCTGACTTTTCAGGCCGATCTCAATTCCTCGTTCATGAACCAGAAAACCTAGGAACTGACCGGCCGTCACACCAAAGGCACACTTCTTTGGATTCATTCTCAGCCCGAATTTTCGAGTTCGGTCTAGGACGCGTCGCAAATCATCCAAGTGTCCTTCCATAGAGACAGACTTAACCACCACGTCGTCGATGTAAATTTCCACCAACTTGCCGATCAGATCATGAAAAATGTAATTCATGGCTCGTTGGTATGTTGCACCGGCATTCTTCAGCCCAAAAGTCATGACCACATATTCAAACAAGCCCACCGATCCTGGGACTCTGAATGCAGTCTTGTGTATATCTTCTGGAGCCATGAAGATTTGGTTGTAGCCGGCATTGCCATCCATGAAGCTTAACACCTTGTGGCCAGCAGCTGCATTGATCAATGTTTTACGCCACGAGCATTGGATATTCATCCTTTGGAGTGGCTCTGTTGAGATCTCGGAAATCTATGGCCACACGCCATCGGCCGTCCTTTTTCTCTACAGGTACGATACTGGAGATCCATTCAGCATACCTGCATGGCCTGATGAACCCGGCGGCCAACATTTTCTCGATCTCTTTCTTGACTTCTTCGAGAATTTCGGCCTTCCTCTGACGTGCACGTTGTTGGAATGGCCGAAATTCTTTCTTGAGCGGGAGCCGATGCTCAATGATGCTCATGTCTAACCCAGGCATCTCTGTGTAATCCCATGCAAAGCAATCTGGGTATTCTTTTAACAGAGCTATCATCTGGCTCCTGAGATGTGGATCTAACTTTTTGCTGATGAAAGTTGGCCGTGGCTTATCCCCAGGACCAATGTCGACTTCTTCTAGCTCATCAGCCGATGTAAACCCATACCCTAGCTTTCCGTCACCTGTCAGATCGACGCTGAACACAGGCAAAACGTATGGCGAGAATAATAATATGGGCCGATTGCTGGAATCGGCCCCCATTTTGATTGCATTGCTCAATGAAGGTTTATATCTTGTTCGTGCGTCACTACGACTACGTGGCATGCTTGAGACAAGATCATCACTTTTCATTTTTTGGGGCCGATCGCTGGGATCGGCCTTGCCACGTACGTCCATAGCCTTTGCTCTTGTTACACGGTCAGGCCGGTGGATAAGACCAGCCTCACCCCGTTTTTTGTCACGTCGATGCGCTCACAGTCGTCCAAAGTGATGCCGGAGAGTGGCTCTTGGCCTGCCGTCTCCCAAACGTTCATGCCAGCCGTTGAGATCTCGGCTGAGTCATCTGCGTGGACGATTTCTACTTCATCTCCATCCCACTGTATTAAGCATTGATGCATCGTGGATGGAATGCAGCAGTTGGCGTGGATCCAATCTCTCCCTAGCAGGACAGCGTAGGTGCTCTTGCTATCAACAATGAAAAATGTCGTAGGGATGGTCTTCCTTCCTACGGTCAGATCCACGTTCAGAACACCTTGTGCTTCTGATGCTTGGCCGTTGAAATCGCTCAATGTGACGTTGGTCTTGATCAGATCCGAGCTAGAGCGTCCCAAACGACGTAGCATGGAGTATGGCATGATGTTGACTGCCGCTCCGGTGTCAACCAGCATCTTGTTGACAGGCTGCCCATTGATATAACCTTGTAAGTACAGGGCCTTCAGGTGTCTGTAGCTTCTCTCTCGTGGCTTCTCAAAGATAACTGGCCGTGGGCCGCAGTCAAGTTGTGCCACAGGTGCCTCCTCTGTGCCAGGAGCACAAAACTCCGCCGGAAGTATGAACACCATGTTTGTGCCAGCCGATGTCTCATCATCGGCTTTCTTCTGTTTGGGGCGCCACTCTTTCTTCTGTGGTCGACCCTCCCCGTCCAGAGTTCGCTGAATTTTCGCGGCCAGATCAGGCCGTGCCTTCCTCAACGTATGCAGGTATAACCTTTCGGCTTTCTCCAAGCAACGTAGTCGCTGAACCCTACGTTTTTGGGAGTGGCTGAGTCCATCAGGGCACCACCTAGGACGGTGGTATTTATCTTCTTCTTCTTCATCTTCTAATTCCTCGAGATCTTCCACCCGAGAGGACTCAGCTTGCTTGTTCCGAGATGGGAGAGGTCCTAGACGCTTGAACACTGACACGTCTCCTGTGCCCTTCTTCTTCTGTCTACATTCTGGGCAGTTGCCGATTGTGGGCAATCGGCTCATTCCTGAATCCCAGCAGTGTCTGAAGAAGGGACAGTCCCAGTGCCTGTCCACGTCATCTTGCTCTCTTGGCTTTTCCTTGGCATGGCGCTCATATCCTCCATCGTCCCGATCATGCCGACGATTTTCCCTGGCGTCCCTGCTAGCCCGACGATCGCTTTCATCGTCGTCGTTGTATCGCCGGCGTTGGTCATACTGACTCACATATTTGTTGAGGAGGTGATCAGAGAGAGGTCGTTGATATCGCACATTCTTCACTTCTCCCTCTGTGATGTAGCGCTTGCCATCGTGTCGGGACCGATCGCGTGGAACGGCCTCCTCTTTGTCCTTACCACGAGAGCGGCTGCCCTCGTCTCTGTCCTTACCAGGGTGGTGCACAGGCCCGACCATGTTGATGCTGAACGAGAAACCTGGCTGGCACCTTCCGGGGTAAGTGTACTCCACCATGTTAACGGCGGGGAAGGGGTGCGTGTCAACTTTCATGGCGTACTGGCTGAAAATTAGACGCCCTTGTTCTATCACCATTTGGATCTGCTGATGCCACACCCTGCAGTCGTTGGTGGTATGGGTGAACGTGTTATGCCACTTGCAATATGGCTTGCCGTTCAGCTCTTGCGCCGTAGGGAATTTGTGGCCTTCGGGTAACTTCAGCTGCTTCTCCTTGAGTAAGAGGTCGAAAATTTGCTCAGCTTTGGTCACGTCGAAGTCAAACCCTCTTGGAGGACCTTGTGGCTTAACCCACTTGCAGGACACGGGGCCTGCCCCCCGAGTCCATTCAGCCACTGCTACCTCTTGATCTCCTGCAGAGCCTTCACCTTCCTCTGTCTCAACCAGGACTACCGCACGCTTGAACTTGTCCTGGTACAACTCCGGGTGGCGCTGTTCATATAATGACAGTTTCTGAACCATATGCGCCAGTGAAGCGTAATCTGCTTGGGAAGCCATATCCTTGATCGGCGATGCGAGACCCACCACCGCCAACTCGACTGCTTCTTTCTCAGTCAAATGAGCCGAATAGCATCGGTTCCTGATGGTCCTGAAGCGCTGGATGTATTCTGACACTGTTTCTCCGCGCTTCTGTCGTACTTGTGCTAGATCGGCAATGCCAGCCTCGGAAGCCTCTGAGTGATACTGCATGTGGAACTGCTCTTCCATCTGCTTCCAAGTCCGGATTGAATCTGGTGGCAGCGAGGTGTACCACCCGAAAGCCGATCCTGTGAGGGACTGTGCGAAGAACCTCACGCGTAGTGCGTCTAATGCTGAGATCGTGCCCAACTGCGCCAAATATCGGCTCACATGCTCGATTGAACTGGAGCCATCTGACCCACTAAACTTGGAGAATTCAGGGAGCCGATATTTGGGTGGTAGTGGGATCAAATCGTACTCGTTGGGGTACGGCTTGGAATAGCCGATTGCCCTCCTTTTCGGCACCATGCCGAACTGGTCTCTCAAGATTGTACTGATCTGATTCGCGGTGCTAGCTGCAGGAGTCGAGCTCTGAAGATTCGCTGGAGTGGCATACTTAGCTAGCCACGCCTGCTTCTCAAGATCTGAGCTAGCTGCAGGAGTTGAGCTCTGAAGGTTTGTTGGAGTGGCATACTTAGCTAGCCACGCCTGCTTCTCAGAATCTGATCCAGAAGCCGCTCCTGCTGTTCCAGAAATCCCTCTTTGTTGCGATCGGGTTCGTGAGTACCCGATTCTTGCGATACGGCACATATGTGCACGTGTATCCGTGCGGGATCTCCTTAGGCGCCTTATACAAGAACTGGTAATCACTAGGATCACCACCGATCTTGTATACGATGAATGCCGGTGAACTCGGCACTTCTGGTGCTGCCAGCGCGAACGGCAGCGGTGGTCGGGTCTGGAGTGGTATCTCTCCCTGGTGAGTCCCTAGAGCAGGTCCTGACGGAGAGTACTGGTGTCTCATGATTTCCTGGATCACCCGAAGCGCGACACGCTCCAAAGCGTTCACCAGGCTCTCAGAATGGCGGTGTAGCGAATGAGCTACCATGTGATTAACCTCCTGAGCGGGTCCTCTGGAAAGAGCCGATGAGGTCGGCTTCGAAGATAGCTTTGACATCGTCATACTTCTTCTTGAGCTCCTCCGTCAGATCCTCGTACGTGACTGGATCTTCTGCCATCTCATATGCGGATGGCGATGCGGTTGATGTCGAAGACTGTCCCACCGGGCGTGCCAGAATGTGTTGGCGTCCGAAACCCACCGGCGAGTAGCGACGGGCAACACGTAGAGCCGGGAGGCTCCCAGAACTGCGGCTGGCCCTGGTCCCTCGAGCGACGGCCCGCAAAGCTCCGGCACGCACGTCCCGATGCTGGTGCAAGGGCGTGCCACCTGACCTATACCTGGTCAGGAAGGTGATGGATTGCTTCGCTTAGTTTCCTGCATGGCATACACGTAAACATTAAATACGAGCCTCGATCGGCTCTCAGGTTGTCCTGTGAATCGGCTCAAGGAGCCGATCCACCCATGATTCGTATGAGGTCTACGATCACATGGTGGTCCTGCTTGATCAATATAAAGCTAAAACGACCTACGACGATTTAGGGTTTTCACCGCATAATCGGAACATCCTACACGTGATTGAGCCTGGCAGCCACGCAAGATGATAATAAACCAGCCCTAGATAAAGCCTAAAAACCAACATGGAGTTGATTCCCGGAACATCTTATCTAGGGCTAGCAAACTACACCCTACGTGCTACTGGATCCTTCAACCCGTTTGCAAGGCCTAACTATGCAGATATTAAACTAATCCTTGAAGAACAAGGAGCAATCATAACAGATCGGATCTACTAAACATGGATCAAGCAAGGTGCCGCCCTTACACCTAAGATAGGTGTAAAGGCAGCTAGACGTCTAGGGATAGCATGGCTCAAAGCATGTATCTATACCTAATAATAAAGGAGCTAACGTTTCCTTGGTTTGGTCCGTTCAAAAACACTTTCGTCCGCCCAAAATTGCCTTTTCGTCCGTAATCTGTCGCGTTTGATCCAACTACGCCCGTGCTACGTTAAGACTTAACCCGTCGTGGTCTAATCTAAGACGTATCAGGGCAGGATTCTAGCCCGCCCCACTCCTATGTCTGCGATTTTGCCTATGTGTACAGGCCGGCCAAGGAACGGCAGTAATGTTCGACTCGAATCCAGTAGCTTGTCCTTAAGGCAGAGTCCCGCTCGAAACTAATCCATCATGTTCTCAAATACATCGCCGTATCGCTATTTTATAACGCACATACGCGCGTGGCCTCGATCGATTTGCTTCGCCGCCTGCGGCCTGCCACCGCTCGACCTCCGACGAGCGGCGCCGTCTCCCTCATCCGTCGGGAGGTTCCAAACTAACCGACGCGGATTCCTCGCCTTCGACCTCCAGCGGCCGAGCGCCTAATACGATCCCTTCCCTGCTTCCACATCCATCCTGGCCCTCCTGGACATGGCTGCCGGTCGGGGCTTTCTGCAAAGAGGGACACCCACGGGCCACGGGTGACAGTCAAACTCGTCGAACAAGGTCGAAAAGATGTGGGCGGAGATCCGTCCGGCCGAAGTGCATCCGACACTTATCTCCTACGGGTGGTGTATCTATCTGATGTACTCCAGCCAGACATGGTGGTGTGTCTCAGATGCCGACATGCCTCTCAGATAGTCAGATCGTATGGAAGATGTGATTTCGGTTGATCTATAGCAGATGGAAGGCGCTCACATGCATATGTGATTCCGATTGATCCCGATCAGAAAGGTATGCTTGATTCGGGACCTGCATATACGAGGCTTTTGATCTTAACCTCACCTGCTGTCCGGTGATTAACTCAAGGTTTGGAGGTAAGATGCTTTTGTTTGCCTAGGAGTAGCAATCGTTTGTATTTAGTGCTAACAAACGAGGTCTAATTTGCTAGCTTTCCCTGCTTATGAGGATATTATTTGGTTGGCTGAACGTTACTACATAACTAACATGTCTACTCAATTAGTTAATTTTTATGATGGGGAATGATTAGAACTAAGCTAAAGAATGATCTGTTCTTTAGCTGGAATCTTCTGTATATGGCATATCTATTATATACTCTATCAATCTGGATTTCTCGTCATGGACGGAATATTTACAATATGTACTATATATGAACCTTACTACTAGCAGACCACATCTTTGGTCCAAGAAAAAAAGTCATAACTTTGGTTTTTTGTTCTCATAAAACACAACCTCCTTAACAGAAACCTTAAACCCATGTTCTGGCTCATATAGCTACTGATTTGCTATCCAATGTCTGTGTCTACTGATTTGGGGTAAAAAAAGATTGATATTCTTTTGCATGTACTAATAAGGACAAAAAAAGGAGAGCGCTAGAAAGAAGTGTTGCTAATATATTTGATATTGACTGTGTGCGCGTTTTTCTACTGATTATTATGTGATTGTGTTCATTAGTTGAAGGTAGAGGACACGACAGCGACACACCGGTGGAAGGGGTGGTGCATTCAAAAAAAATCGTGGTTCTCTTCGGGCTAGAGGATTTTAGGATTTCCAGATATGGGCTGAAAATAATTACATATAGTAAAACCGTTGCAACGCACGGGCAATTTTCCTAGTAAAGGTAAAACAATGCTAACCCTAACACGTCTACGATAACTACGTTGCTCGCCATCAACAAGGCTTCAGCACGAGCAACGCATGAACAACGAATAAACGTATACTGCCTAGATCGCAAGATGCGATCTAGGCAGCATGATGCTTACCCGGAAGAAACCCTCGAAACAAGGGGTTAGCGATGCGCCTAGATTGGTTTGTTGTGAACGTGATTGTTGTTTTTCTCAATAACCCTAGATACATATTTATAGTCCGTAGACTTTCTAACGTGGGAATAATCCCAACCGTGTACGAGCCAAATTCTACCTAACCGACACGTATCCTACTATATTTACAGATACACGGGCAAACTAGCCCAAAACTTCGTACACAAGGCCGATTCATGTATATCTTCCATGTATATTCTTCAAGCCCATCTTTAATCATGGCCCACCTCTGATTCGGTCAAATTCTGGTGATAACACCCTCGTCAACAGTGCGCCAGTTGTGGACAGCAAGCACTTTTCTGGCGCCGTTGCCGGGGAGGAAAGGTAAAAGGTACTCACACTCCGGATCTCGGCTACTAAGCTATTTTCCGGCGCCGTTGTAAGTACTCGAAGCTATTTCCTTTAGATCCTGCAATTGCATCTTTTTGTTTCTTGTTTACACTAGTTAGGCATAATGGAAAACAACAAAAATATGAGAGATCTTTATGAACTTTATCTTGAATTAGGACATGATGTGTTTGAAGAGAGAATTAAAAAACCCATGGAACTTTATATGCATGCTAATGGGAATATTATTAATATGAATACTTTGAACACTATTGTTGCTAATGCTATGGAAAATTCTAAGCTTGGGGAAGCTGGCTTTGATGAGCATGATCTTTTTAGTCCCCCAAGCATTGAGGAGAAAATTTTCTTTGATGATACTTTGCCTCCTATTTATGATGATTATAATGATAGTAGTCTTTTGGTGCCGCCTGCTATGGAGGATAAATTTGATTATGATTACAATGTGCCTCCTATATTTGATGAAGAGAATAATAATGATAGCTACTTTGTTGAATTTGCTCCCACTACAACTAATAAAATTGATTATGCTTATGTGGAGAGTAATAATTTTATGCATGAGACTCATGATAAGAGTGTTTCATTTGATAGTTATATTGTTGAGTTTGCTCATGATGCTACTGAAAGTTATTATGAGAGAGAAAAATATGGTTATGGAAATTTTCATGTTACTAAAACACCTCTCTATATGCTGAAATTTTTGAAGTTACACTTGTTTTGCCTTCCTATGCTTGTCACTTTGTTCTTCATAAATTTATTTGTGTACAAGATTCCTATGCACAGGAAGCATGTTAGGCTTAAATTTGTTTCACATTTGCTTTTTAATGCTCTCTTCTACTTCAACTACTATTTCTTGGGAGTGCATCATTAAAATTACTGAGCCCATCTTAATGGCTATAAAGAAAGAACTTCTTGGGAGATAACCCATGTGTTTATTTTACTACAGTTATTTTGTTTTATATTTGTGTTTTGGAAGTTGTTACTACTGTAGCAACCTCTCCTTATCTTATTTTTATTGCATTGTTGTGCCAAGTAAAGTCTTTGATAGTAAGGTTCATACTAGATTTGGATTACTGCGCAGAAACAGATTTCTTTGCTGTCACGAATCTGGGCCTAATTCTCTGTAGGTAACTCAGAAAATTATGCCAATTTACGTGAGTGATCCTCAGATATGTACGCAACTTTCATTAAATTTGAGCATTTTAATTTGATTAAGTCTGGTGCCTCTTAGAAATTCGTCTTTACGGACTGTTCTATTTTGACAGATTCTGCCTTTTATTTCGCATTGCCTCTTTTGCTGTGTTGGATGGATTTCTTTGTTCCATTGACTTCCAGTAGCTTTGGGCAATGTCCAGAAGTGTTAAGAATGATTGTGTCACCTCTGAACATGTGAATTTTGATTATGCACTAACCCTCTAATGAGTTTGTTTCGAGTTTGGTGTGGAGGAAGTTTTCAAGGGTCAAGATAGGAGGATGATACAATATGATCAAGAAGAGTGAAATCTCTAAGCTTGGGGATGCCCCGGTGGTTCATCCCTGCATATTTCAAGAAGACTCAAGCGTCTAAGCTTGGGGATGCCCAAGGCATCCCCTTCTTCATCGACAAATTATCAGGTTCCTTCTCTTGAAACTATATTTTTATTCGGTCACATCTTATGTACTTTACTTGGAGCGTCTGTTTGTTTTCATTTTTGTTTTGTTTGAATAGATTCATGCTTGTGTGGGAGAGAGACACGCTCCGCTGGTTCATATGAACACATGTGTTCTTAGCTTTTAATTTTCATGGCGAAGGTTGAAACTGCTTCGTTAATTGTTATATGGTTGGAAACGGGAAATACTACATGTAGTAATTGGTATGATGTCTTGAATAACTTGATACTTGGCAATTGTGGTGCTCATTTTTAAGCTCTTGCATCATATACTTTGCACCAATTAATGAAGAAATACATAGAGCTTGCTAAAATTTGGTTTGCATAATTGGTCTCTCTAAGGTCTAGATAATTTCTAGTAAAGAGTTTGAACAACAAGGAAGACGGTGTAGAGTCTTATAATGTTTACAATATGTCTTTTATGTGAGTTTTGCTGTACCGCTTCATACTTGTGTTTGTTTCAAATAGCCTTGCTAGCCTAAGCCTTGTATCGAGAGGGAATACTTCTCATGCATCCAAATCCTTGAGCCAACCACTATGCCATTTGTGTCCACCATACCTACCTACTACATGGTATTTCTCCGCCATTCCAAAGTAAATTGCTTGAGTGCTACCTTTAAACAATTCAAAATTTATCACCTCTGATTTGTGTCAATGTTTTATACCTCATGAGGAAGTATGTGGTGTTTATATTTCAATCTTGTTGGGCAACTTTCACCAATGGACTAGTGGCTTCATCCGCTTATCCAATAATTTTGCAAAAAGAGCTGGCAATGGGATTCCCAGTCCCAAATTAATTAACCTTCATAATTTTACAAAAATAGACACTCCTCCATGGTATGTGATTGTTGGACGGCACCCGAGGATTCGGTTAGCCATGGCTTGAGAAAGCAAAGGTGGGGAGGAGTGTCATCATAATAAAACTAAAATAAAAGGCACTCCTTCATGGTATGAGATTGTTGGCAGGCACCCGAGGATTCGGTTAGCCATGGTTTGTGAAAGTAAAGGTTGGAAGGAGTGCCACCCAAAAATAAAAATAATTCATGGGAGCCGCTCTTTGAAGGTTTGTCTGGCAAGGGGGTTAGAGTGCCCACTACCATTCGTTGACAACAACAAACACCTCTCAAAACTTTACTTTTATGCTCTCTTTATTGTTTTCAAAACCAAAGCTCTAGCACAAATATAGCAATCAATGCTTCCCTCTGCGAAGTGCCATTCTTCTATTTTTTATGTTGAGTCAGTTCACCTATTTCTCTCCACCTCAAGAAGCAAACACTTGTGTGAACTGTGCATTGATTCCTACATACTTGCATATTGCACTTGTTATATTACTTTACATTGACAATATCCATGAGATATACATGTTACAAGTTGAAAGCAACCGCTGAAACTTAATCTTCCTTTGTGTTGCTTCAATGCCTCTACTATGAATTTATTGCTTTATGAGTTAACTCTTATGCAAGACTTATTGATGCTTGTCTTGAAAGTACTATTCATGAAAAGTCTTTGCTATATGATTCAATTGTTTAACCATTGTATTTACCATTGCTTTGAATCGCTGCATTCATCTCATATGCTTTACAATAGTATGATTAAGATCATGTTGGTAGCATGTCACTTCAGAAATTATCTTTTATCGTTTACCTACTCGGGGACGAGCAGGAACTAAGCTTGGGGATGCTCATACGTCTCCAACGTATCGATAATTTCTGATGTTCCATGCTTGTTTTATGACAATACCTACATGTTTTGTTCACACTTTATGATGATTTTATGCGTTTTCCGGAACTAACCTATTGACGAGATGCCGAAGTGCCAGTTCCTGTTTTCTGCTGTTTTTGGTTTCAGAAATCCTAGTAAGGAAATATTCTCGGAATTGGACGAAATCAACGCCCAGCATCTTAGAATCCCATGAAGCTTCCAGAACACCCGAGAGCCACCAGAGGAGGGCCCTATGGGCCCCAGATGATAGGCCGGCGCGGCCAGGAGGTGGGCCGCGCCCCCCTACTGTGTCGCCGCCTCGTCAGCCCTCCGACTCCACCTCTTCGCCTATTTAAAGGTTCCTGACCTAAATCTTCGATACGAAAAAGCCACGGTACGAGAAACCTTCCAGAGACCCGCCATCGCGAAGCCAAGATCTGGGGGACAGGAGTCTCTGTTCCGGCACGCCGCCGGGACGGGGAAGTGCCCCCGGAAGGCTTCTCCATCGACACCGCTGCCATCTCCACTGCCATCTTCATCAACGCTACTGTCTCCCATGTGGAGGGAGTAGTTCTCCATCGAGGCTAAGGGGCTGTACCGGTAGCTATGTGGTTCATCTCTCTCCCTATGTACTTCAATACAATAATCTCATGAACTGCCTTACATGATTGAGATTCATATGATGATGCTTGTAATCTAGATGTCATTATGCTAGTCAAGTGGATTTTACTTATGTGATCTCCGGAGACTCCTTGTCCCACGTGTGTAAAGGTGACAGTGTGTGCACCGTGTGGGTCTCTTAGGCTATATTTCACAGAATACTTATTCACTGAGTTATGATTTGAGTTGGATGTCTCTATGAAATTGTGGTGTGTTAGTACCTCCTGTGAATGCTCAAAGTGACAGCGTGGGGTGTTCATTAGTACTTGGGAATACATCTTTAAGGTTTGCCTACATGATGAATTAGAGTTCGTTATCTTGCCAGAGAGTAATTCGGAATAGCATAGTGAAGTGCTTATATTTATATTCCTTTATGATTGCAATGTTGATAGTGTCCACTAGTGAAAGTATGATCCCTAGGCCTTGTTCCTAAATACTGCTATCGCTGCTTGTTTACGTTCTCCGCATCTGTCTTATCGTCCGCAATATTACCACCATCAACCACACGCCAGTCCTGGACAGCAAAGCACTTTTCTGGCGCCGTTACTACTGCTCATACTTATTCATACCACCTGTATTTCACTATCTCTTCACCGAACTAGTGCACCTATTAGGTGTGTTGGGGACACAAGAGACTTCTTGCTTTGTGGTTGCAGGGTTGCATGAGAGGGATATCTTTGACCTCTTCCTCCCTGAGATCGATAAACCTTGGGTGATCCACTTAAGGGAAACTTGCTGCTGTTCTACAAACCTCTGCTCTTGGAGGCCCAACACTGTCTACAAGAATAGAAGCACCAGTAGACATCACCAGCCCATCTAACCATTTAACTATTTTTATTTATTGATTTATCTTCTGAATAAATCAAGTCATGAGAAATTTCAAATATAAGGAAATTGTTCATAAAATTAAGAATTTCTAAATACAAGTGAAAACAGACACAAATACTACAAAAGCCAAAGAAAAATAATATGAACTCTTCACTATTTCTAAAAAATTAATTCTTAAATCTTAAACTATTAAGACAGAAATATTAGAAAAATATAATCTTATTATTTCTATTTTTCACATCAAGAACATAGTAAATATTACTTTGTATTAAAATTTTCGTATAATACCACAATTGTTTCTTTATGGTTATGTTTAATCATATGAAAATCCTAATTCCCTATTGGATGAAATCACAACCTTGTCATTTTATGTGGAACCCTAAAACCCTAAATTCATTTAGGAACCCTAGTTCCTTTAATTTATATGTGAACCCTAATTACCCCTAAACCTAAACCCTAGATTATGGTATATGATCTTGTTACCCTCTTTACATTCATAGATCCATAGTGGCAACTAAATACTTGTCATGTCTTCATAAAATAATAGAGACCTATCCCTAATAAATTGGTATTTCATGTTTCCATCCAAATTAAACCTAGATGATCCAATAGGAAACCCTAATACCTATAAACCCTAATTGCAATACTTATTATTACTTAAGAAGTATGTTCTTCAAAAGTTATTCTTTTGAAGTAAATAGGGAGTAGCCATCAAACCTGCTTAATAGGATCTATAAACCCTAGCCAGCTATCACCAGCAAGGTACACCAACCTTGATAACACCTATGTATAATGATTTGCTCAGATGTGCTTCACTAAAACCATATGATTCCTAGCTATTGATGAATCCAACATTGTTGGGATCCATCTAATCCTTACTCCAGAAACTAGTTTAGAACCATAGTAAACCATAGAACTCCACAACCATAATTATCATACTTGTTCCTCATTAAGAACATGTTCTTCAAAAGTTATTCTTTTGAAGTATTTATTAAGTAATCATCAACCATGCACTACAGGACTTAAAATTGACAACTGCTCTTTATTTATTTTACAACTACTATGCCTTGGTGTGTATGATTGTTACTATGCATTATACCACTTGTTTATGATTCTAAGACAACAAAACCCTAATAAGAACCTTGTTTGTGAATTACTCTAAAAGTGCAACACACACTGAACTAATCATTACAACTCACTAATCCTAAATCATCGGGGTTAGGACACACTTAGAACGATTGCATCTCATCTTATGCATTATTGCATCCTTGCCAATCTCTTAAACATCATCCTTACCGGACGATGATGCTATTTCAGAATTTGGAGTTATTGCGTATCGAAGACCTTGCCTGCATAATCTTGTAGTCAAGAAAGGCAAGTTCATCGCTTGCTCATGTCATTGGAGTATTTTTATCAAATTACTTGCAAAGTACTATGTTTATCACTTGTGCATAAAAAGGCAAAACCACTATTTTCATAACTATGAATATGACTATGTGGTTGGCAATGGAACCATGGATTGTGTTGATATGGTGGAGGTTCCATTGCAATGGGTTTATATCCATCTAGGATTAAACAACAAATGTCGTCCAATGATTCTTGTGCCGTAATGCCCGTGTTAACCATAAGATCTGGAGTGGGACGGAATAGTCAATTGTATTTCCACCTCTTGTACATCAACGAATGCGCTTTACCGTAGACACTTGTATTCCAAGGGGACAAGCGGTGGGTTGGGGAAGCCTAAAGTCCCCACGGCATTGTCCGTAGACACTTGTAGCCCGAGGAGCAAGCGGTGGGCTGGGGAAGCCTAAAGTCCCCACGGTATTATGGTCTATGAGGGGTTGCATCTACCGGCGAAGGAGTTTGGTTTAATCCCAGATTGTTGTCATGGTCGGGGGCCATCCTTAATTTGTATAAGTACACCGGCGAGGACCCAGGGTCGGGGATGCAACAAAGGGTGGGTGTATGAGGTAGCGGAGGAATATGATTGGCTATGACCTTATACCGGGCCTCACACCAAAGGAAGTGTGGACGGGAAAGCTGCCCGGTTGGCACCAAGTGACATAGGCATCCCCAATGGGCCTGCCGAAGATAGTACCCGGGTTTACTGAAGGCCCACGACTCGAAGAATTAGAAGAATCGGAAGCCCAAGTTGATATTAAGGAAAGCTAGAGTTGTATCAGGAGATAATATTTGTAATCTTGCGGGATGAGTTGGAAACCCCCCCGGACTCTGTAACTTGTGCAATACGAATCCCTCGGCTCCACCTCCTATATAAGGGGGAGTCGAGGGACAAAGATAGCATCGAATCATTGTCTCACAAACCCTAGTTTTCATATCGTCGAGTACTTTTCGGCTGAAACCTTCGAGATCTACTTGCCCTCTACTTCCAACTAAACCCTAGTCTACAACCTGTAGGCATTGACAAGTTAATCCCTTGTCAATTGGCGCCGTCTGTGGGAATTAGAGGCGTCAAGGATCTGATCTCGATGGCACGTTCAAGATCGACGACTTCATCAACAGCAAGCAACGCGATGGATCGAGGTAAACAGATCGCAACTGGTCCTGTCGATTTTGTTCCTCACCCGCCCTCCCGTTTGGATGCATATGCGTATCTGGAGGAGCCTATGGAGATGACGTTCGGAAGATTCCACTTTCGCGTCGAGAAAGAGGGAGCGTATCGTCTCGAAATTCCGATCTCATCGGGATTGTCGGCGGTCGATTCCGATTTTTCGAGCTCAACATCGTCAATCGAGTCAGGCGAAGAGGAGACTTCATCGCCACGCTTCATCAGCACCAGGGCAAGCGAAAAGCTCGCCAAGATCTTCAGCGACATGTCCTTCGAGTCATCCACGGACTCCTATATAAGCGATGACTCGAGCAGTGTCGACAGCTTCAACTTCATCGACAAATCCACTACAGTGGGCAAGGTCTTCACCAATCTTTATGATGGAGTCACCAAACCCAGCACAGATCTGAATACAAAATACCATCAGATTTATGCCATCAGAGAGCCAAGCCGCGATCAGGAGGAAACGTCTGAGGCTTTCGACGATTTGGGAAATCCATACGTCGATCCCTCTTATTTACGACGAGGTCTAGGCAACAAATATGTCGGACCTACGCCTCGTGTTAGGGTTCAACTCCCGCAAGCAGCATGGGATAGAGCTGCAAGAGCTATGGATGGCTCAGAACCAATGGCCACAACAGCCACGCCAGAAGAGTTGCAAGCATACCAATATAGGCTCGCGCGAGCTGCAAGGGAATTGGAAAAACAGATAGCTACTTTGAACAGAAAAAAGGAGGCAGCCTCCACATCAAGCAGGCGAATGGCGGAGTTAAGTCACCAATCTAGAACTTCGGGAGATAGCCACAGGGAAGCTCGGAACAGAGCAAGATCAAGGCTACAAAACATACCTGAAGGAGAAAGAGAGCACTTGGTTCAAAACCTCAACATGTCTTTTATGTCGATAGACACGAGAGGGAATATCATCCCCAAGACACCAGAAGCTGGGTACATGGCGACACATGCCTTTATCCTTGCATCCAGGCCACCTCCAGGAGATCCAAGGGAGGCATTGTACAACATGGCAATGGCAGGAGTCGGAGCCATGGGAACAGCGTTTGCATCAACACCTCCCGAAGGAACAGCAAGGCAAAATAGTCCAAGACCTGCAGCAGCAGCAACAGTTCCCGAAGGAACAAGTGGGGCAAGAGACACGGCAGCTCAAGCAAGGGTGGACAGAGCAAGGCAAAATAGAAGGGAACATCGGCATTCCCCAGAGCTAAACGACGAGGATATGTGTGGCTTGCCATGCTTCACAAGAAGGGTCCGAAAAACTCGGGTCCCTTCGGGGTTTAAGTTGCCTGATAACTACAAAAAATTCGACGGCCTGCAAGATCCAGAGGATTGGCTAGTTGACTATCTCGAGACGGTGAAACTCACAGGAGGAACCAGAGCAACAGCTATGCAAAGCATCCAGGTGCATTTAAGTGGAGCCGCGCGATCTTGGATAAAGAAGCTTCCTCCAGGATCTATCGACAGCTGGCATAGTTTCGAGGACGTGTTCGTCAAGAACTTCTGGTCCACCTACAAAAAACTCGCATCGCTGGAGGAATTGAGGGCGTGTCGACAAAAGCCAGACGAATCAATGAGAAAATACATCCAAAGGTGGAATATCATTAAAAACTCGGCAGAGAATATATCTGACGAGAGAGCGATAGATGCGTTTGTCGCAGGAATCAGGCGAGGAGATTTGGTTGAGGACTTGGGGAGAACTAACCCAAAGACAGTATCCGCATTAATGGAGATAGCAAATAGATGGGCAGATGGAGAAGATGCTGTTCACAACAAACGGCATAGGTCACCAGAGGAGGACCGTGGCCGAAACTATCAAAATAGGCGACGATTCCCTCGGCAGTACTCGGGCTATGATGCTCCTGGGCAAATTCCGGCTGGCTTCCGAGCAAGCGCCAGAGGAAACAATAGAGATGATTATCAGAGGAGCAACGAGCAGCGAGGCGACAATAGAGATGACTCTCGAAACAACAGGCAAAATACAGGGTCAAGGTTTCAGAGACCTTTCGTGTCTCCCGAAGAGGTGATGAACGGGCCGTGTCAGATGCATTTTTATCTCGACAATAACGGAAAAAGATAGTCAGGACACTTGCAAAAGGATTGCCGAAATTTCCAGGCAATGTTAAGGTGGGCAGGGCATGCCAAAGCTCAGGCAGCGCACAGAAATCCTCAAGGACCCAGGAGTGAGATTCACTTGCCACCTCCTCCCGCAATTACGGACGACAATCGACATCAGCTCAGAATAGCGGCAGCACCTGCACCACCGCCTTATGTTGATCCCAATTCCAACGGAGCGGTCTCGATGATTCAGAAAGGTAGGCCATCCAATAGAGCTCAGAAAGTAATATCGCGACAGGTGTTCATGGCAGAGAAGATGCCTCCACCAACGATTGAGTATCTCAATTGGTCAGGGCAAGATATCGGATTCAGAATAGCGGATCATCCACAGCAAGTTCCTCTACCAGGGCAATCAGCACTTATCTTACCAGCAGTAATTGCAGGATTCGACGTATCTCGAGTGTTCATAGATGGCGGCAGCAGTTTAAACCTTATGTATGCAGATACATTAAGGAAGATGAACATATCCCTAGCAAACCTGAAACCAATCGACACGCGATTCCACGGTATTACACCGGAGAAGCCAAGTTATCCGCTGGGGAAGATTAATCTCGACGTTCAATTTGGGACCCGAGAAAACTACAGAATAGAGAAGCTGGAATTTGAAGTTGTGGATTTCCCATCGCAATACCATGCTTTGTTGGGACGACCAGCATATGCTCGGTTTATGGCGGTACCACATTAAACGTACCTGTTGTGGAGGATGTCTGGACCTAAGGGACCAATCACAGTCAAAGGAAGCTTTGCGCTAGCCGATAAGTGTGATAAGGATTTTCATCGACTGTCAGAAACCTTCAGGATGCAAGCAGAGTACATGGCATGAAGGCTCACGACTGACTATGATGTGTTGCCAGATGTAGGAAGGCCCAACAAAGAATCAGCTTTTAACACCGAGAAAAATTCTAAGGAGGTGCAGATTCACCCAACAGACCCGAAAAAGACGATGTCAATTGCGACAGACATGGACCTCGCATAGGAAAGCGCGCTCATCGAGTTCCTCCGTGAGCACTGGAAAATCTTCGCATGGTGTCCAGCTGACATGCCAGGAGTACCCAGGGAACTTGCCGAGCACCACCTAAACTTGGATCCATTAGCGAGACGAATAAAACAACCTTTGCGGCGTTTTTCGGAGCCAAACTGCAAGGCTATGCTGTCAGAAATCGATCGACTAAGAGAAGCTGGTTTTATCAAGGAGCTGCATACAGAAGCCACATGGGTAGCAAATCCAGTGTTGGTGCCGAAGAAAAACACTAAAGTCCTTCGCATGTGCGTTGATTTTACATGTCTCAATAAACATTGTCCAAAGGATCACTTTCCCCTCCCGAGGATCGATCAAATTATCGACTCCATGGCAGGATGTGAACGTCTTTCCTTCCTGTATGCATATTCTGGTTATAACCAGATCAGATTGAAAGAAGAAGACGAGGTCAAAACAACGTTCATCACACCTTATGGCGTGTTTTTCTATAGAACAATGCCTTTTGGTCTGAAAAACGCGGGAGCAACATACCAGAGGATGATGCAGAAGTGCTTAGCAACACAGATTGGGAAAAATGTACAAGTGTACATCGACGATGTCGTCATAACATCAAAGAAGGGGACGACGCTAATCGAGGATCTGAAGGAAACCTTCGACAACCTCGATAAATTCTGCCTCAAGTTGAACCCAACGAAGTGTTCCTTTGGCGTCCCTGCAGGAGAACTTCTTGGGTTTCTAGTTTTAGCAAGAGGGATTGAAGCAAATCCCGAAAAAATCCAAGCTATCGTAACAATGAGGAAGCCAACAAAGTTGAAAGAAATACAGCAGTTAACTGGGCGAGTCGCAGCTTTAAGCAGATTTGTCGCCAGGCTGGGAGAAAAACCGTTACCGTTCTATGCTTTAATCAAGCAAGGAGAGAAATTCCCGTGGAATGAAGAGGCCGATAGAGCCTTCGAGGATTTAAAGAGCACAATTTCGACACCACCAATCTTGGTGGCACCGAAAGAGAAGGAACCTCTCCTGCTATACATCGCAGCCACACCTCAGGTGGTTAGCACAGCGCTAGTCGTTGAAAGAGAAGAAGAAGGAAAACTCCATGGAGTGCAAAGGCCGGTATATTTCATCAGTGAAGTTTTATCGCCTTCCAAACAGCGGTACCCGCAGTATCAGAAGTTAGCATATGGAGTGATCACAACAGCAAGAAAATTGCGCCACTATTTTTCGGCACACCCGATAATAGTGGTCAATGAAGCACCTCTATCAAATATACTGAACAATCCAGAAGCTACAGGGCGTGTCTCCCTTTGGGGAATAGAACTTTCCCCTCGGGACATCACGTATGAAAAAAGAAAGGCAATCAAGTCGCAAATTCTGCCAGATTTCATCGCAGAGTGGATGGAGCTGCAAAACACAAGACCCCCAGATTTGTCGTGAACTTGGACCATGAACTTCGATGGATCCAAGAGAGTAGAAGGAGCTGGTGCAGGAGTGATACTCATATCACCTGAAGGCGACAAATTGAAGTACGTCCTACGGATGACGTTCCCAAACGCATCTAATAATGAAGCAGAATATGAAGCTCTTATACACGGGATGAAGATGGCGAAAGCTTGCGGCGCAACTCGACTAAAAATCTTTGGCGACTCACAATTGGTAGCTCAACAGGTTATGAACCAATGTGATGCAGTCAATGATAGCATGGTGGCATACAAGGAAGTATACAACGAGCTTGAAAAGTTGTTTGATGGATGCGAAGTAAATCATATCAGTAGGCTGAGCAACAATGAAGCCGATGTTCTCGCAAACATCGGGTCGCAGTGCCTTCCAATCCCGCCAGGTGTGTTTTGGGAAGAAATAGTTGAGAGATCTACAAAGCCAAAGAAGGCGCAGAAGAAGAAGAAGAAGGAGGAGAAAACTTCGGCGCCTCTCAACGAAGCTCCAGATGAAGAAGAGGATCAGGAGCTGGTGATGATAGTAGAAGTCCCATGGATGCAAGCGTACATATCGTATATCCTAAGGAAAGAAATACCCGACGACCCAGTTGAAGCAAGACGAGTTATTCGACGATCCAAAGCTTTCACAGTGGTCAAAGGGGAGTTATACAAGCGAAGTATTTCGGGCATGCTGCAAAGGTGCGTCACACCCGAAGAAGGAAGGATAATCTTAAAGGATGTACACGAAGGAATATGTGGTCACCACGCGAGCAGTCGAGCTATTGCGGCCAAGGTTTTTCGAGCTGGATTTTACTGGTTGACAGCAATCGAGGATGCAAAAGAAATAGTACGGACCTGCGACGCGTGCCAGAGATTCGCCGCAAGACCCCACTCTCCAGCAGCAGAGCTGATGCCAATACCATTGTCTTGGCCCTTTGCCCAATGGGGTCTCGATATGGTGGGAAAATTACACAAGGCTTCGCCAGGAGGATACGAGTACATGTTGGTTGCTGTCGATAAATTCACCAAGTGGATAGAAGCAAAGCCGATAAATTCACCAGATGCAGCATCATCAATAAAATTCGTGAAGGGCATCGTTTTTCGATTTTGAGTACCTCACAGCATCGTCACAGACAATGGTAGTAACTTTACATCCAAGGAGTTCAAGGCATACTGCGCAGAAGTAGGCATCAAATTGCACTTCGCGTCAGTTGGGCACCCGCAAACCAACGGTCAAGTCGAGAAAGCCAATGGTATCATCTGCAACGGTATTAAAAAGCGCCCGCTAGGACCGCTTGAAAAGGCTCGACATACCTGGCCAGAAGAATTGCCAAGTGTCTTGTGGAGTATTCAAACAACACCAAACACGGCGACACAAGAAACTCCGTTCTTCTTAGTCCATGGAGCTGAGGTAGTACTACCGATCGAAATAGAGCATGACTCCCCAAGAGTCACAGAGTATGACGAAGAAACTTCAAGAAGAGCTTTAGAGGACGATGTGGATGCACTCGACGAAGCTCGAGATAAAGTACTCTCATGAGTCACCAAGTACCAGCAAGACCTAAAAAACTACCACAGTCGACGATTGCGGCCAAGATCTTTCCAGGTCGGAGATTTGGTCCTACGGCTCAATCAACAAAGTACTGAAAAGCTCAATTCGCCATGGCTAGGCCCTTACGTCGTCACAGAAGTAATCGAAGGAGGAGCGTATAGGATCAAGGACAAGAAGACAGGGGTTCCCGAGAAAAACCCTTGGAACGTGGCGCAGCTCAGGCGGTTCTACGCTTAGAGCCAAAATATAGTCCTCCTTTGTAAAAATACAGTGTATTGAAACGCCCGCGAGTTTTCAGACGCACTCTTTTCCTTTTCAGGGCACCGAGTGGGGCTGGAAAGGTTTTTAATGAGGCGGGCTCGCGGTGCTGCAATATAATAAAAGATAGTGATGATATACATCTTTTTTCTTCGACAGGCTCGGGGGATCATAACCCACGACAGCAAAATACATATGTTCTCGCAAAATAGTAAATCCTTCGAGAAGACAAAATAGTATAAGCTCCAGCCAAAGGCTCAGGGGCTTCTCAATATAGACTACACTTTACAATACAGATACAAAGAATTCGACAAAAAAATATAGACATAACTTTTCGCAATATAGTACAACTCAGTCAAGGCCTAATATACTATCTATGGATAAGCCTTTGTTATTTGCAGCAGTCGTCTTGTGCTCAGCATAGCTCCCCTTGACGAAGAATTCAGAATCCATCCGAAGAAGTTCATCCATCATCGCTTCGGCCACAGGAGTCACCATGTCATTGATTTCGTCGACGTTATTCTTTCGTCGCGATTTTTTGGCCAGGCAGTCAGGGACAATCTTCGTCAGATCTAATTTTGGATGGCAAATATGTATCATGATCATGGCGAATCTTGCTCCAGCAGTCAACTGATCTTGTACAAAGTTATGAATACGAGGGGCATCTCGAAATTTTTCCATCAATCCAAGAAGAGTATCGGGAGCTTCATCTCGAGGGAACATAGTCTTGTAAACAAGGGTCAAGGTTCTCGTGCAGAAGTTAAGGAAATCGCGAACCTGACAGGCGCGGTCTTGGAACCTGACAATTTGTTGGGTCCGCTCGGGAGTGGCCCAGAACAGACATCCGTGGTTAAGAGAAAGGTTAACGAGGAGGTTCGTTCTTACATTAACCCTTTCATCTTCAGCAGCAGTGTCGAGAACAGAACCTATCAAGCGAAAGAACAAGAAATTCAAAACACAAGGGGGTACAGCAAAAGACAGAAGAAGTTCTGGGTTGAAAAAGCATACCTAACATATCCACACTAGCTTCAGTCATTAGCTCGAGCATACTATTTTCTCGAGCAGTTGCTTTTTCAGCTTCCGAAATAGCAGCTTCCTTGGCAGATATGGCTTCTTTAGCTTGTTGAAGGGCAATTTTCTCTCTTTCAGATGCTTTGCGGGATTGCTCCATCATTGCAAGAGTTTGCTTTTTCATGGACTGAAGTTGTTGGTGAAGTTCTTGCAAATCTTGCGAGGAGTGTTTGCTTGAAGAACCTTCGATAAGGTCATCATCGACAAGTGTCTTCTTCGAGAAGGAGGAAGCAGGAAAAGTATCGGCAGGATGAGGATTTGCGGAGTAGTTATCAAATATCAACTGGAAAAGAAAATTTCAGTATCAATGGTCACGCAAAATAGAATTCCATTGATCTTCGGGAAATTTACACAGATATTACAGAAGGAGTCTTCAAAAGAATTACTACGACAGTTGTCGCCAAAGCTACTGTGACGACAACATCAAAAGAAACAGTAAAAAGAAAAACAGAAAAAGATAGGGCACTCTACTAGACCTCCGGCTTCGATGAGCTAGGAGCAGGAGTAGGCTTGCATCCAAGATAGGCAAGGATCTTCTTTGAGTTGGGCTTTGAAGCCCTGATCAGCGATTGCCACTACGTGGTCTCCATCTCCTGCGTGTCGCCAACTTTGGTCCAGTCGATATTTTGCTGGCTGTCCGCAACCAGAGCAATAGTGCTTTCCACGGCGACCTTCATATTTTCTTGGCGAAGCTTAAGTCCAAGATCCTCTGGGGGATTGAAGCACTTAGCAAGAGCAAGGAAGGTCGCGGGTTCCTTTTTCTTCGGGAAGAAGTAAGGGTACAACCGCGACAATCCTTCCCTAGCCGCAGAAAGACCTTCGTGTGCTTCATCGCCGTGAAACTCCAGGAAAGCAAGTGCGTCAAGAAGAGGATCATTGTCGGGATCTTCAAGTTCATATTCTTGAGATGTTTTACCTGTCGAAGCAGAAATTTATTGATCAACAAACGAGTAAAGGAAAGCAAGTCCAAAGAACACAAAATAGTTCGGGTACTCACTGACAAAGCGACGGCTTTGCGATTTCAGGCGTTTAGTAATCGCGTCTTCACGAGCAGATTGTGCGGCTATATGCTCGCTCAACGAAGTCTTGACGTCGTGAAGCCTCTTCTGAAGTTCTTCGACACCAGCAGCGTCTGCCTTGGCCTTGTCAGCATCTGCCCTAGCTTTACTAGCATCTGATTCAGCCTTCTTACGAGACTCCTCACTTTGCTCTAATTTTTGAGCAAGTGTGTCGGCACGTTTGTTGGCCTCCGCCAGTTTTTCTGCCAAGATAGTCAAATCCAGTCAAAATCACGACAAGAAAGGAGTGAGAAGGCAAGGGTAAAGAGAAGCAGAAAGACATTACCTTCAGTTTTGCTAGCATACTCGCGGTACCCGATGAATTGGGCACCAAAGCGGATGAATTCCTTAATCAAAGGCTGTTAAAGAAAGATAGAGAAATAAAGCATCGGTATGGGAAAAGTGTGATAGCACAAAATGAAAAGAAGCAAACAATGAAAACATCGACAGCATCAGAAAGCATTCAAGGACTTACATCATCCAAAAGAGGAGTCGAGGAGCTACCCAATTGTAAGGTAGGCTCTGCGATTGTTTCAACCCTCGCCCTTTTTGGTGAAGGGACGAGGGGGCTCGCAGGAGGAGTAGGTGCGTCGGTGTTTTGTTGAGGAGGCGAAGATTCTTCTCCTTCAACATGCACTTCAGAAACAACTAAAGTATGCGACGTACTCGTTCGAGCAGTCGCATCAATAGCTGGCATTTCTTCCTCGTCACCACTACGATTAAATGGCGACAGTATAAGAAGCAAGATAGACAAAAATATTCAAGAGGCAAAGCAGTAAGAAACAAGGGGTGACTTACGAACTGACGACGGTGTCAAGGTATGGATCGAAAGCCGCCTTCCGATTTGAAGGAGCAGCTTCTTCGACGTCTGTCCTCTTCCTCTTGTTCTTTGGAGAAACAGCAGGAGGAGGAGAGTGTGCCGATGTGGTACCCTCGGATTCAGCTTCCTTTTCAGAGGATCCCGCAGATTTTCGAGAACCTGCGGGTTCACTCTCAGGGCAAGGAGCACCCTGGTTGTCATCAGTGACAATGGCTCGTTCTTCGACTTCCCCACCTTCAGGAAGGGGAGGAAGAGAAACAAGATCTGGATGGTTCTGCAAAAAACAACGGGGGATGTCAGTAAAAGAAGTTATGCAAAGGATATCAAACAAAAATAGCAAGTCGACAAAGGTTACCTTGGGGAGCGCATTGGTGGCGCTATATGGTTTTACGCGACAAGAAGAGGGGACAACATCTTTCTTGCCGAGGGAGGAGATTTTCCGGACAAGTTTTTCTAAATCCTTGACCGGCAAATCCACCGACAGCCGATCCACATCATTGTCGCCAGCATACTTCCAGAGGGGATTTTTGCGAGCCTGCAGAGGCTGCACTCTGATTCTAAGGAAATAGGCCGTGATTTGGATACCCGACAGCTCTTTGCCGCGGGTGCTTTGAAGCTCATGGATGCGGGTCATCAGTGCCTCCGTCGCCGTTTTTTGTTCGTCGGTAGCCTCTGCATTCCAGGAGCGGCGGCGGTAGATTTTCTCGGCACCATCAAAAGGAGGGATGTTGTCTTCAGCACACCCATGATTCTCCTCGTGGATGTACAACCATTTTTTGCGCCACCCTTGAACTGAGTCAGGGAATTTGACATCGAAGTACTCGACATCAGGGCGAACGCAGATAACAACGCCGCCTATGTTATAGGCCACATTGGGAGAGCCATTACGGCGACAAAAAAAGATGCGTTTCCACAACGCCCAGTTAGGCTGGACGCCAAGGAAGGACTCGCAAAGGGTGATGAAGATGGAAATATGGAGGATAGAGTTGGGAGTGAGCTGATGAAGTTGCAGTCCATAAACAAAAAGCAACCCCCGAAGAAAAGGGTGAATGGGGGCAGAGAGACCGCGGATGAGATGATCGACGAAACTAACCCGATACTCCATTGGAGGGGTTGGGTAGCTCTCTTCGCTGGGGAAGCACAGCGCCTTTGGCTTCTTGCTGATCCCCAGTTTCTTCAGGAGGTTGATGTCTTGGGCAGAGATTTTGGATCTCTCCCATTCAGCGCTCCCTAGATCTGCGGAAGCCATCTTTGATTCAGGAGTGTTGTGCCTGATCAATCTGCGCGGTGGCATCAATAATGGCGCAGGAGTACAGTGTGGGAGTAGTTGAGCTCAAGGAGCTATGGAGCGCAAGAGGAGATTTTTGCAGAGGAGAGCAGAGGAGCGGCGCGAGCGAAAGTGCTGGAGGAAGAAGATGGAGACCTTAAATAGAGGTGCGGCAAAGCGGCGTACCGTTGGATGGAAAAAGCGTGAGGCAGATGATGTACACGTGGAACAGGGGTAAAAAAGTAATTTAACCCTGGAAGAGTTACAGTGCGTGCGCCAGGAAAAGCGGAGGACGTGTGTACCCCACTTGCACGATGTGTCAATACGATGCGTAATTTGGGCCCGCAAGGCAGCGAGAGAGAACTTCTCGCGATTTCCAGGAACAGCGGTCGTGGCTATCGTCAGCAATGATGTCATCTTAGCAAAGAGAAAATTTCGACTCAACAGTTTCATAAAAAAGGCGACAGCAAAAGATATTGGAGAGCCTTTGATCAAATACAAGTTTTTGATCAAATGATCGGGGGCTACTTTGGAAAAATGAAAAATTTGAGAAAGACAAAATAGAAATGGTGTGAGCCTATGATCAAATACAAATATTTGCTCATAGCCTCGGGGGCTACTCCCATCGGGAGCGCTGTTCGCGCACCCGAGAGATTTGAAAAAAAAATTCAAGAGAGAAATAAAATATAGCGACATGAGGCGTGGAGCCTACACCCAAGCACAAGTCCTTGGCTGTAGCCTCGGGGGCTACTCCCATCAGGAACGCTGTTCGCGTACCCGATGAAATTATAAAAAAGAAGAAAGATAGAAGAACAAGAGAGTATATTTCGAGTTATAAGTAACTCTACATATACTCCCATCGGGTGAGCAATATAAGTCATCCATTGACTCAATAAAATGTGCCATTCCAACAGCCGAATAAGCACTCGACAATATATTCTCAGAACGCCAAAGTTGCGAACAATTTCTGAATGCCGCAAAACTTTGCGAAGGTAAGACTCCAGATCCGTTCTTTGTGGCGTGGCGCCGTCTCTGACGTCGGTTTGCTACTTTTATCCGTATCAACAGATACGAAGAAAAATCCTAACGGACGCGTTAGGTACCCGATAAATATGACTGGGACTCGACAGACTGGTAAGACCTTAAGCGGCACCTGTCGAAGTTTACACCAGTATCCCGAGATCATGTCCAGGGACGTGATCTTGAAGTAGGTTTTTTGCGGATTGCCACTAGAGCAGTTAACTAGTACCTGATCCGTCAGATGAACTAGCCCCAACTACCATTATCCCTGTACAATATAGAAATTCATATGAAGAAATATAGAGAAGTTTAAAAGTTGTAGAGTAAAAATAAACAGTGGAGATTTTCCCTGACTCTATGATTCAAGCAAAATCTCGGGGGCTACTGATATAGGCATCCCCAATGGGCCTGCCGAAGATAGTACCCGGGGTTTACTGAAGGCCCACGACTCGAAGAATAAGAAGAATCGGAAGCCCAAGTTGATATTAAGGAAAGCTAGAGTTGTATTAGGAGATAATATTTGTAATCTTGCGGGATGAGTTGGAAACCCTCCCGGACTCTGTAACTTGTGCAATACGAATCCCTCGGCTCCACCTCCTATATAAGGGGGAGTCGAGGGACAAAGATAGCATCGAATCATTGTCTCACAAACCCTAGTTTTCATATCGTCGAGTACTTTTCGGCTGAAACCTTCGAGATCTACTTGCCCTCTACTTCCAACTAAACCCTAGTCTACAACCCGTAGGCATTGACAAGTTAATCCCTTGTCACCAAGGTTAAGATCTCTTATGGGTAAAGCAACACACCTCTGCAGAGTGTAATGAATCGTGACCTGTCACTCCCTGTTCCGGGTTTGGAACTGTGAACGCTGCCGGAAAGGAACTCCATGAAGTTCTAGTAAACCGATGAAGGCTGACGGACATAGTTCTTCTGAATAAAAGCGACCTTTTGAAGAAATGATTATGAAAACCTGCACTGGTATTAGTCTTTCTGGTCTGATGCCGTAGCTAGTGCATTAAACACCTCTTTCCTATAATGAACTTGTTGAGTACGCTCGTACTCATCCCACTCTTAAATCCCCTGCTTAGATATGGAGGCATCAAAGGAGGATCTACAGTGTAACTCGAAGACCGAGGAGTCAACAACTACTTCAAGGGACAGGAACCTATCAGAAGAGGCAAACACCACATTCAACAAGGATAAAACCTAGATTACACATAGAAGGGGACTAGCTTCCTAAACCTAGCTCATATTTAGATAGAATCTATTCATAGCCTCTATAGCTAGTCAAATACTCTATAATTAGAGTCCGTGATAAGATTAGACTACGAGTCGTTCTCCTGGAGTTTATTTGCAGTTTTACCTCATTGTAAAGTAGGAGGCTGTGCTGATCTTATGTAACAGAGTCTATGTGTAATTCTATAGACATGCCTTGGACCCGCATATGTTTCTGTTGTACCACTCTGAGCGATATAATACTAGTGGAACGGTGTTTCATTGGTGTTATATCAGACTTGCATACTACACCATGCAGTGGTATGCCGGGTCACCACAATTGCCGAGGAGTACCCTCGACAATTGGCGCCGTCTGTGGGAAGCCTGTCAGCACAAGACAGATCATCGGCAGTACCAGTCACGTCTGCAGCGTTCGTGCTGGAGTCACCAACGCCATCAGATCCAAGAGATTTAGTTCGCTGCGGATCCTTCGAGTTCATACCGCACACCGAGGCGTCGCATCCGATCTCCGCAGAATCACGCGGCAACATGGATACCACTTTCGGTGGTGTTCACTTCATCATCGATTCCAGAGGGTTTCTTCGCCTCCCTAGTTCAAATGCATCAAGCCCAAGAACTTCGGTTCTAGAAGATACCACGCCAGCAGCAGCTTTGGCAGTCCTATCCAGGAGTGCGGGAGAAGGCGGCCGAAGCAGCTTCGGTGCCGTCGAGGAGCAAAGGAAAAGACGAAGGGACCCACGCCGAGAAGAAGAAGAGCAAATCGCGACTCGCCCCCGTCAGTACGAACGAGGATGCCCCAGCACGCAGCCGAGCAAGAATCGCCTTTGCATACCTTACCTATCGGCCACGGAGCAACTTGAAGCACCGTGTTATCTACATTCTTACATCGACCCAAAGGATAATCATGTTAAATCCAGTCATCTGCTCAGGAATTGTCGACAGTTCCTCGAAATTCGGCAGTTCTGCGACGATCTTAGAGCCGAAGCCGCGGCAAGAGTTCACTCAATGGAGAGAAGAGCGGCATCCTACGGTTATCCACCAGAACCATACATACCAGAACCATACGTACCAGAAGGAGCAAACAAGTACGTACCAACCGAGGTGTTCCCGGAATCTCGCGGACAGGTCAGCATGATCCATAAAACCAGTTTTTCAAAGAGAGAAGTCAAGAAGTTTTCACGGGAAGTAAAGTACGCAGAAGTTTCTATGGTCGATACACCCGAATACGTTGACTCGTCAGTCAAGATCATATCTTTTAGCTGCCCGAAGGCCGAAGGCCGTTCCAAGGCCTGGTCACGCTTCCCTGGTCCTTGAAGCACAGATCGGAGGGTACAACATGAGCAACGTATTCATGGACGGAGGAAGCGGTCTGAATCTATTATTTGCCAGCACAATGAAAGCAATGGGCCTAACAGTCGACATGCTAAGAGAGTCTGACACGGGATTCCACGACATCATACCGACTCGACCCGCTTACTCCCTTGGTAAAATATCACTGGACGTAGTTTTCGGCACACCTAGCAACTTCAGAAAGGAGAAAATGTTGGAGATATTCCCAAGAGGCAATAATAAAATGGTTATTATAATATATCTTTGTATTTATGATAAATGTTTGCATACCATGCTATAATTGTATTAACCGAAACATTGATACATGTGTGTTATGTAAACAACAAGGAGTCCCTAGTAAGCCTCTTGTATAACTAGCTTGTTGATTAATAGATGATCATGGTTTCGTGATCATGAAAATTGGATGTTATTAATAACAAGGTTATGTCATTAGGTGAATGATATAATGGACACACACCCGAATAAGCGTAGCATAAGATCATGTCATTAAGTTCAGTTTGCTATAAGCTTTCGATACATAGTTACCTAGTCCTTCGACCATGAGATCATGTAAATCACTTATACCGGAAGGATACTTTGATTACATCAAACGCCACTGCGTAAATGGGTGGTTATAAAGGTGGGATTAACGCCACTGCGGAGCAACTCGCCTGGAAATTTATGGAGATTCGAACCTGGTGGTACATCAGTCGATGAATTTATGCGACGCAGTCAGCGATAATATGAACGAGTACATGATGTATAAAACACACATTAAGTTACATATGAGATTATCCCTTGCAGGTACAAGGTCATTACATACATATGAATGCATAATTTCATGGCAGGTTTCCTTGGTCCTCTCGGGCTTTCAGATCCCTCTCAATACCTGTTTCCATTCGAGAGATGATGACATATGCGGGATTTCTAGTAATGTCACAATATTGGTTTAAACTCCTGCTGGTATTCGCTATGGCCTCCAAATCTAAGGTTGGGTGACATGCTAAAACTGAAGCAAAAGCAAGTTCGGCGCCGGCCAGAAGTTCCTTCCGCACCAACAGTCGAATCCTTTCTGGAGTCTTGAATCGGGTAAACAAAGCAGATAAAGTCTCGGGTGCCTGGTCTAAAGGAAACAAGGTTCTCCATACCATCGAGAGATGAGCGTGATACTTGTCAAAGTAATAGTGCACCTTCTCTGCTCGATGTTCGAATTTGGCTACGACAACAACCTTCGGTCGGTGGGACCATAATTCATGCTTCGGGTGAGCAACATTGGTCATCGCTTCAATCTTTTCGTGGATCATTTTGTTTTCCTATGATTCATCAGAAGCTACGACTGTTGAAAAGCAAAAATCAGTCAATGAATATTTAAGCTTCGGTAAAAATCGACAGATGGATGGACACTTACAGCTCAAGCTTTCAGTAGCAACATGGAGACGGTCAAGAGCATGTTGTTCGATTGCAGTAGCAATCTCACTCTTTCTTTTTACCAATGCTGCCATTGCGTGAAGGGTGGTCATGTCTCTATTTAATCGGGTTATTTGGTCACGTAAACGACGAACAAGGTCGTATTCATCGCTAGCCGAAGAATTTAAAGAAGGATCGGCACGAGAAGAAGACGAAGGAATCTACAGCACAATTCTCAGTTTAGAACAGCATTAATAAAAACTCCCATCGGGAGCGCAGCAGCGTATATATTACATCCAAAAGATTGTTGATGCTAGCAACAGAGCCAGAATAAAACAGGACTAGGTTAAACTGTATCAGGCCTTAATTACAGCTGACAAAGCAAGAATTCATTCAAGGAAGAGCTGATGATGAGACAGGGGCAGCTTCAGGCGCAGTTTTGGTCTTCGCCTCGTCAACCAGCTTGAGGAGTTGATTAGCACATGTTACTACCGATTGTTTGAAGGGCTCAAGATTGACTAGGCAATTGTTGTCATCTACAGGCAATGACTTAGACAACTTTTCTAGCTCAGAGCCCAGCCCATGACCCATTAGTAGCTGAAAAGTAAGAACCTGTAATGTCCCAGGTTTAGAGACGATCGAGGGGTAGATTTTAGAAAGGGATGTGCATTGCATTGCAAATTCTGGGGAAATTTCGCGCTTTTAAAACAAAACTGCATCGAAGGGGGACAGGTTTCTCTCTCGACACCTTACAGGGTCAGGGTTTCGAGAGTGCGATGAACTTGTTCCTACTTATCTAAATTAGGGTTTTGAGAAGAGAGAAGTGATATTCCATTGAAATCTTAAGTTGCATGATTGAATTACAAGTTAAGTTGTTTGATTGAATTCAAACCAAATTTGAATTTGAATTTCAACTTCAAACATTAAATGATCATCACATAATTCAAATTTAAGATAATTTCACAAACAATTATCATTAAGCAAGAAAATGAGTTATACAACAATTAAATTAAGCTCATTGAGAGAAACTTGAGCTTTATTGATCAACACACACATAATACATTGTCTTTACAATATTCAGATTTGAATTATGGAATTACAACATATTACAAGAATTGAATAAATAGAAAAAGAAAAAGGAAAATTACAAGATATCTAAATGACCTAAACTACATTGTGATCTTCATGAATTCCTTGATCTTGATGATCTTGAGTTCATCCTAATCAGTACTTGATACCTGCACACATACACAACAACCAGATCATTAAGCCAAGTGGCAAAGCCACTTGGCAGGTTAGCAAACAATTGAAATGAAGGGGATATGATCAAGCTGCCGAGCTGATCTCTCCACAGCACAAGTCCCAAGCTGGACTTGCACACACATACAACCAGGCAGCACACAAGGCTGTGTGCATGTGTAACAACACACACACCAGAGTGAGTCACCACAAGCTGCAGGTGGTGCTGTCGACCAACAAGAGCAAGCCAGAAACATATATAACTTGCCACAGTAAACCCTAGGTCATTTGATCGACAGCAGCTTCACAGAGTAAGTCACAAGGACAGCCAAGAACACAAGAACAGCTTGAACAGCCACTGCTGTTCAACACATTTCCACCACCACATCACATAACCAAGAGGCATCAAGCTCACCAGGAGGAGCAGGGCAAGTAATTCAACCACAAGAGCCACACAGAAGCAAAACCTCTACACCAACACCCATTTCTAGGAGCTGGAGTGAGGTATACCCAGAAAAACATGAGCAAGCCATGGTTTTGCTCATAAATAAGCATGTGCATATGTCACAGAAGCAAAGGGGGTAGAATACCCTGTTTGTGTCATCACCTGGCTACACAGCCATATGGTGCAAGCAAATAAGTGTAAGGCCAATAGGAAATCATCCAAAGGGAACATCAGTTATGCAAATCAGTGCACAACTAAAGAAATCCAGCATAGAATGAAATCACAGCTAGCCTAGCCCTACACACTTAACACCTACAGCTAGCTAGGCCATCAGACTATAGACAAGTTCTTGTCTAGATATTTTCTCAATAGCAAAGAGCCACTAGAAGTCCAGATTTGGATCAACCAGTGAGCATCTATTCATCACAGCAAGCCACATAGAAAGGGGGAGCTACCATGACAGCACCAAATGGCTGTCAGGGCCACCTCAACCCACAACCAACAATTCCAGCCCTCACATCATCACCCAAGTGGGTTCAGTATGAGCTAGGGTACCCAACAGATGTTGGCATCCCTCTAGCTCAAGTAAATCAAGGAAAAGAATCATCACTGAATCACAGTTCATCTCATTCATCCAGTAAACAAGCACAAGTTACACAGATAAATGAATTACATAAGTCACCAGTAACTAGAACACTTGCAAATGAACCCAAGGATCACTGCAAGCATCAGCAGATGCTTGATCAAGCAAAACCTGCACCAGCACAAGGCATGGTGATACATAGCCACCAGGATAAGCACCAGATAGGCAAAGGCAGGGAGTAAGCAAGCAATCAACAATAATATGATGCTCATTTGATCACCAGAGCCTGCTAAAGCAAGCTCAAGCCTGCTAGAATCAATTCTAGCATCATCACAAGGCCCAGACAATTAAATTAACCATATAATTGAACAATTGCATCACAGATTAGTGAATAAAGCATTATAATTGTATCCAGAAGCACTCCATCAAGGGATGGAGTTGTTAATGCAACAGTTAGGCTCAATTGAGCATGTCCATGAATTAGAGCACAGATAATAGCACATCAGGAGCACTGGCACTTGCCAAAGGCAAGGATCATCACAGAATGATCAAGCCAAGGGCAATCAATGGCATATACAGGAGAGGCATAATATACAGAGAAACATCAGGAGCCAATATATTACACAAAGCACCACAGCATGCTCATGAGCAATAGTTCATGAGTTGCAACAGCCTGTAATGGAGAAAGAACAGCACAGCACAGCAGACTAGAACCATGGCAGATGCACAGCAGCTAGCACAACACAAGGGCTGGCATAGCGCAAGGCCATAGAAGAGTAGCAGCAGCAGCACCTCAGCACAGCAAGCATCTCCACATGGAGAAGCAGGCCAGTGGCCAAGCTAGACGAAGGGAAGGAGAAGCAGTAGAACAAGTAGCAGAGAAGGACGGAGGAGATGAGAACTTACTGGTGAAGCGGAGAGAAGCTCGACCATGGCGGCACGGTGGCACACGCCGGGCGAACAGCGGCGCCAGGCCAAGCCTAGCCAGGCACACCTCGCCGCAACGCCAGCACCACCACAGCGAGGCACACGGCCACGCCACAGCACCTGGAGCGTCGGCGGCGACGAAATTGCCGTGGCACACCACGGCAGACACCGAGGGTCTGGCGTACTGGCGGGTCGATGGCGAGCGAACGGCGGCGCCAGCGACAGATCGGCGCGGACCATCTGGTTCGCCGTCGAAAGGCGACCCAGATCCACAGCATCTCGTCGCCGGCGACGGCCTAAGGCGGCAGGGATAAATCGGCGACGGCGGAGGCGATTTTGGTCGCCAGAGCGAGGAGGGGATTAGGGTTAGGACACGCGCGAGAGAGAAGGAGAGACTGAACGGGTTGGGCCGGACCAGGTGGGTCGGCCAAACCTGACCCTTTGGGCCACCTGACAGGTGGGACCCAAGGGCATTTAGGTCATTTCACAATTCATATAAATACAGAAACTTTGAAATTAAATAAGAAATGCTTAGAAGCTCAGAAAAATAAATTAAAAATATGAAAATGGATCAGCATAAAATTCTCTATTTAAATAAAATACCAAACATAATTTTTGAAGAAAATTAAGAATAAATCTTATTTTGATGATTTAAATAATAATTTAAATCACACATACTATTTTCAATAATGAAAATAAGTCCATTAATACAAATGGACTACCAAAAACACCTTGACAATATCTCAAGGTTGTATTTACCCTAAATCAAGTATCCCTAAGATGTTCTTAGTCTTTAACCTCTCATAAAATAACCACGACATCGGAAGGGGGGAAACAAACCCTAAAACTGGAATCATGCATAATTGCTTCTTTAACCCTTGCCCTTATCGGACAATGATGCTATTTTTCAGAGACAGAGGACAAGGGTCAGTCCACACCTTCCAACTGCAAAACTTTGCAGTGTTCAGGCAAGTTCATCACTTGCTCATGTCATTTGAGTATTTCTATCAAATTATTTGCAAAGTATTATGGTTATCACTATTGCATAAAAATCAAAACCACTACTTTCATAACTATGAATATGACTATGTGGTGGGCAGTGGAACCATGGATTGTGTTGATATGGTGGAGGTTCCATTGCACGGGCTTATATCCATCCAGGATTAAACAACAAATGTCGCCAGTGATTCTTGTGCCGTAATCCCCGTGTTAACCATAAGATCCGGAGTGGGACGGAGTAGTCAAAAGTGTTTCCACCTCTCGTTCATCAACGGATGCGCTTTACCGTAGACACTTGTATCTGTCAGGGCAAGCGGTTGGCTGGGGAAGCCTTAAGTCCCCACGGCATAGTCCGTAGACACTTGTCGCTCGAAGTGCAAGCGGTTGGCTGGGGAAGCCTTAAGTCCCCACGGTATTGCGGTCTATGATGGGTTGCAGCTACCGGCGAAGGAGTTTGGTTAACGAGTCCCAAACTGTTGTCGTGGTCAGGGTCCACCCGTGAGTGGGAATAATGGGACCGGCGAGGACCCAGGGTCAGGGCATGCAACAAAGGGTGGGTGTTCGTGGTAGCGGAGGAACATGATTGGCTAGACCTTATACCGGGCCTCACACCGAAGGAAGTGTGGACGGGAAAGCTGCCCGGTTGGCACCAAGGTTAAGATCTCTTATGGGTAAAGCAACACACCTCTGCAGAGTGTAAAGAACTGTGACCTGTCACTCCCTGTTCCGGGATAAGGAACTGCGAACGCGGCCGGAAAGGAGCTCCATGAAGTTCTAGTAAACCGGTGAAGGCTGACGGACATAGCTCTTTGGAATAAAAGCAATCTCTTGAAGAAATGTTTATCAAAACTTGCATTGGTATTAGACTTTCTGGTCTAATATCGTAGCTAGAGCATTAATCACCTCTTATCTATAATGAACTTGTTGAGTACGCTCGTACTCATACCACTCTTAAATCCCATGCTTAGACTGTCTGAATCATCTGGAGGAGGACTACGACAACAAAGAAGGAGCCGAGATCATCGGCTATGAAGAACCAGACCTCTCTGGAGGTATTAAAGGCGTAGACTACCTCATCGTCTACGGATCCGGGGAGGCTTCCGGAAGAGATCAAGCCTAGAAACATCCAGTAGTAGTAGAAACCGAGCAGCCCAAACTCTTAGTATTTAGCTGCTCGAGGAAATAAATGTATAACTTAATGAGACTCTTATATTGTAAGCTAAGTTGGGTTCACCTCGAACCCAGGAGTATTCCTCTTAGAACCCAAGAGGAGCTCCGAGACGACATGTTGTATGATATTTGTAATAATAAATGAATGAGTTATGGACCTGCTATGTTCTGTTGTACTACTCTGAGGGATGTAATATTTGCGGAATGGTACTTCATGAATGTTATATCAACGACTGGCATACTACAACATGCAGTGGTATGCAGGGTCACCACAGTTGGTATCAGAGCAAAAGCTTTGACCTTAGGTTGGAACCTAGTAAATGGGACTAAACGTTAGGAGTCAAATAGGATCAGTAAAGAATTCTCTAAAAATATGGTGTATATTCAATTGAGAATACAACAATCATATCTTTTAGTGCGATAATTCTTTATTATGTCTATTATGATGCATTATTACTAATCTTATAATCTTTCTATTTCTACAGCCAACATGGCAAGTTCACGTCCAGGACGAAACGTGAAAGTGATGGATTCCACACTGAGTGAATACGAAGGAGGACTTGCAGATATTCTACGAGCCATGTTACTTGAATTTGGGTGTGATCCCCAGATCCAAGTAAAGAAATACATGTACTATGATGGTACTGTATTGGCCAAGTGTAGGGTAGGACTGCGACTTCCCGAATCTTTGGGAATGAGCGTAGTAATGCTAGCAGGTGAAGCCAGAACTATCAATACAGCCTACCATATAGCCATTATGAGAGCCATCACAGATATTCGGGAGCATAAGACGAAAGAGCTTATGGGTTCCGAATTTACCCACATTCCTCATAATCAGGAGGAAGAAGATCCCATGCTTAACCACTACAAATATGCAAAACGCAAATCAATAGCAGCTGCAAAATACATGGACAATAGCCGCAACTTCATATCATTACTCTTTCAGTTGAACCATCATCTGACGGGAGCAATTGATACGATGCTAGAGGAGTTTACTGAACCCAAGGAGGAGATTAGGGGGAAAGAACCTATGGAGAATGTGGTGCACACACCAGTTTACTCAGCTGGTGACTACATTAGTATTGATCCTCTTGAGCGTGAAACTACACCTGTTACACCTGGGAACTATCTGGGAAGTTCCCATGGGGGATATGAGGGCGGAGAGGAATCCAGAAACAATCAGCGTTCCGAGACTCCTATGGAAAATTCCACGGGTTGGCGTTGGGGATCATCATCTGATTCGGATTACCAGCCGACGGGGAGACCTTATGTTCCAGGGTCTATCAGGAGGACGACACGCTCGACCAGATGGAAGCCTGGGATGTACCGGGAGTGAAGATCGACTAGAGTCCACCAAGGGAGGCGAGGCTATAATACACAAGTACCACGTGTATTATAGTATGTAATATTTGTATAAATTTGTACATATACTTCAATAAGTGAGTTTGCATACTCACATCGACTTGAGTATTGTAATAAGACCACTTAAGTATGTATATACATGGTATATGTTTTGTATGATTTGGATTTGCTTTTTGATTTCCATTGCGTGACTAGTTCCGTGCACAAAGTTGAGCTCAGAAAACTTGCGCATGGAGTAATTATGAGTATCATCTTGTGTTGCAGAACTAGGGGGTTATGTCGGGAGCGATAGGTGAGGAGACCGAAGCGCAGCGCATGGAGCGCGAAGCAAAACAAAAGGAAGAGGCTGAGGGAGCAGCCAGAGATCAGTTTCCACCACCACCACCACCCATGACGCAGCAGAATTTTGTTCAGTACATGCAGCTAGTGGAGGAAAGACAATGTGTAACGTTGGAGCAGCAGAATAAATTCTTCCAAGAATTGCTGCAACAGAACAGAGTGGAGAGACCTGAGAATCCGGGAGTCACCTTAGCAGACTTCCAGAACACCAAGCCTATATCTTTCGCATACGCGCCCGAGCCAATGGACGCGGAAGATTGGCTTATGGATACTGAGCGAAAGCTCAATACCGTTGGATGTAACGACCAAGAGAAAGTTCGTTATGCTACCCACCTGCTGTGTGGACCTGCCGCATCATGGTGGGACAATATAGTAGCCGTTTATCCGGCTGGAAAGGTCTTTACCTGGGAGGAATTTGCAAGGAAGTTCAGGGAATCCAATGTCCCTGAAAGTATCGTGGAATTGAAGCATCGAGAATTTGAAAGTCTCGAGCAGAAGGACAAGGCCATCCTGACTTATGTCAGGGAATTCTCAAAGCTGTCCCGGTATGCGGTAGAAGAAGTCAACACCGAGGACAAGAAAAAGAAGAGGTTTCTGAGGGGGTTAAGTCCCCAGTTCAAAGTACAGCTCCGTATGATGAGAGCAACAGAGTTCCAAGAGTTGGTGGATGCAGCCATCACTCTGGAAGATGATTTTAAGCAACTGCAAGAGGAAAAGAGGAAGAAGGCCAAGTTTGATCCTAAGAGGTTTGTTAGTAACAAGCCTAATACCAGCTTGAGTTTCAAGCCCAGGTACAGCAACAACAACAACAACAGCAACAACAGCAACTACTACGGTAGTAGGAGGAACCAAGCTTTCCAGACTGCCAATCCAATGGTCTGTCGAAGCTGTGGACTTCCAGGGCATTTCTCTAAGGATTGCAAGAAGCCAAAGATTATATGCTTTGGTTGTTGTCAGGAGGGGCACATGCTGAAGGACTGCCCCAAGAAAAATAATGGAGGAGGTCAGTCAGGAGGAGGAGGAAATCGTGGAGGAAACACCGGAGGGAACTGGAAGAATAAGAAGCCCTTCGGCAAGCTGAACTGCACTAGTCTGGAGGAGGTGGTCAACTCCGATCAGGCGGTGATAGGTACGCTCCAGATACTCACTCATCCTGGCAAAGTACTTTTTGATACTGGTGCAACTACATCATTCATTTCTCAACAATTCATCATCAAACATGGGATTAGTTGCACTAAGTTAGATACATCCATAACCATACTTTCTGCGGGGGGAACGATAGTAGTAACCCACACCAAACAAAAACAATTCATCATGATCAATAAGTGCGCGTTTGACGCGGACCTGTTCATTTTACCGATGAAGGACATTGATGTCATTCTTGGTATGAACTGGTTGGAAGCTAATGGAGCATTGATCGACTGTGTGAGCAAGACGGTATCTTTGAAAAGCCCCGACGGAAGTAGAATGATCTACCAAGGCGACAAACATACACAGATTGAAGTTGAGCTGCAGTTGAACAGCATGAAGGAGGTGAAGCTAGAGGATATACCTGTAGTAAATGAATTCCAGGATGTATTTCCTGCGGAATTACCTGGTATGCCACCAGATAGGGAGATAGAATTCACTATCGACCTAATTCCAGGAACAGCTCCGATTGCTAAAGCACCATATAAGATGGGGCCCAAGGAGTTGAAAGAACTTAAGGAGCAACTGGATGACTTAGAACAAAAAGGATTCATACAAGAGAGTGTTTCACCATGGGGATCACCTGTAATCTTCGTGGATAAAAGGGATGGAGGAAGAAGGATGTGCGGAGACTACAGGAATCTGAACAACGTCACAATCAAGAACAAGTATCCACTTCCAAGAATACAAGATCTATTCGATCAAGTAAGAGGCGCGGGAGTCTTTTCCAAAATTGATCTAAGATCCGGTTATCACCAGATAAAGATCAAGAAGGAAGACGTTCCGAAAACTGCCTTTGTCTCAAGGTATGGACATCATGAATACCTTGTAGTACCTTTTGGATTAACCAATGCCCCAGCAATATTCATGAATCTCATGAATAAGATTTTCATGCCATATCTAGACAAGTTTGTTATCGTATTCATCGATGATATCTTGATCTATTCCAAGAACAAGGCCGAACATGCTGAACATTTAAGGTTAGTGTTGCAAACACTAAGAGAACATCAACTCTATGCCAAATTCAGCAAGTGTGAATTTTGGCTAGATCAAGTGGAATTTCTTGGTCATGTCATTAGCAAAGATGGAATTGTTGTTAACCCGAGCAAGGTAGCAGCAGTTTTAGAATGGGAAGCACCCAAGACTGTCAAGGAAATCCGAGGATTCCTAGGAATGGCAGGATATTATCGGAGATTCATAGAAGGATTCTCCAAGATAGCAGGACCTATGACGAAACTGTTAAGAAAGAACACACCATTCGTGTGGTCAGAGGAGTGTGAGAAGAGTTTTCAAACTCTGAAGGAGAAACTCACCACGGCACCGGTGTTAGCAGTTCCGGAAGTTGGCAAGGACTACACCGTGTACTGTGACGCATCCAAGCATGGATTGGGTTGCGTACTCATGCAAGATCGGAAAGTGATATCTTATGGATCGAGGCAACTCAGACCTCATGAAGTAAACTATCCAACACATGACTTGGAATTAGCAGCAGTCGTATTTGCACTCAAAACTTGGAGACATTTTCTCTATGGAGCCAAGTGTGAGCTCTTTACAAATCATAAGAGTCTCAAATATTTCTTCACTCAGAAAGAACTCAACATGAGGCAGAAAAGATGGCTAGAATTGATCAAGGATTATGATTTGACTATCAATTACACTCCAGGGAAGGCCAATGTTGTAGCAGATGCCTTGAGTAGGAAGAGCACCGGAGGAGTGGAACAAGAAATATCACCGGAGCTGAAGAAGGAAATAAGTCAAGCCCAGATACAACTTTGGGAGAAGGAAGCTCATGAAGGACTATCAGCTTTACAAGTAGCTGATGAGCTAAATGTCAACCTGAAGAATGAGATAATGATGGGTCAGCTGGACGATCCATTCATCGTGGAGGAGATGAGAAGAATAGATGAGGGAAGACCATCAGAATTTCACCACAGAGAATCTGGATCATTATGGTTCCAGAAGAGAATTTGTGTTCCGGATATTGCTGAAATCAAAGAAGTAATACTCCGGGAAGCCCATCAAACACCATACTCCATTCATCCGGGAAGTACAAAGATGTACATGGATCTAAAGGAGTTATTCTGGTGGAATAATATGAAGAGAGAGATAGCACAATATGTGGCGGAATGCCATACCTGCCAGAGAGTGAAGGCTGAACACCAAAGTCCGGCAGGAAAGTTACAACCTTTACCTATTCCAGAGTGGAAATGGGAGGAAATAGGGATGGATTTCATCACCGGACTACCCATGACCAATAAAAAGAAGGACATGATATGGGTAATCGTGGACCGGTTGACGAAAAGTGCACACTTTTTAGCTGTAAACCAGCAAGATAAAGGAGAGAAACTCATCGATCTCTACATCAAGGAGATCGTGAGTAAACATGGAGTGCCCAAGAAGATCGTGTCGGATCGAGGATCCGTGTTCACATCAGCATTCTGGAAGCAATTACATGTAGCTTTAGGATCCAAGTTGGATTATAGTACCGCCTATCATCCTCAGACAGGTGGACAAACCGAGAGAACCAACCAGATCTTAGAGGATATGCTTAGGGCTTGTGCCCTAGATTTCGGAGGATCATGGGAGGAGCAATTACCACTAGCAGAATTTTCATACAATAATAGCTATCAAAGCAGTATCAAGATGGCACCGTTTGAAGCTCTGTATGGAAGAAAGTGTAGATCACCGATATGTTGGTATGAAGCCGGAGCAAGTAAGGAGTTCAACCCTGATTACATCAAGGAAAAGCAACAAATAATTGACATTATAAGGGATAGGCTCAAGATAGCCCAGAGCCGACAGAAGAGTTATGCCGATCAAAAGAGGAGAACATGGGAGCCACGAGTTGGAGACATGGTATACCTTAAGGTGAGCCCGATGAAGGGACTTCAGAGGTTCGGAGTGAAAGGAAAGCTCAGCCCTAGGTACATAGGACCTTTCAAGATTTTGAGTCAAAACCGAGGGTTAGCCTTTGAATTGGAATTACCGGGAAGGTTATCTCAGGTTCACAATGTATTCCATGTGTCGCAACTCCGAAAGTGTCTGAAGACCCCCGATGAACCAGTATCACATGAAGAGCTCGAGTTGCAACCAGACTTGACCTACATCGAGAAGCCAGCGAAGATTCTCGAGGAGAACTGGAAACAACTCAGGAATCGAGCCATCAAATACTGCAAGATACAATGGAAGCACCATCCCGAGAGGGAAGCTACCTGGGAAAAGGAGGAAGACCTGAGGAAAACATACCCCGAACTCTTTAGGTATTACAACCACAACTTCGGGACGAAGTTTTCTTTAAGGGGGAAAGGCTGTAATGTCCCAGGTTTAGAGACGATCGAGGGGTAGATTTTAGAAAGGGATGTGCATTGCATTGCAAATTCTGGGGAAATTTCGCGCTTTTAAAACAAAACTGCATCGAAGGGGGACAGGTTTCTCTCTCGACACCTTACAGGGTTAGGGTTTCGAGAGTGCGATGAACTTGTTCCTGCTTATCTAAATTAGGGTTTTGAGAAGAGAGAAGTGATATTCCATTGAAATCTTAAGTTGCATGATTGAATTACAAGTTAAGTTGTTTGATTGAATTCAAACCAAATTTGAATTTGAATTTCAACTTCAAACATTAAATGATCATCACATAATTCAAATTTAAGATAATTTCACAAACAATTATCATTAAGCAAGAAAATGAGTTATACAACAATTAAATTAAGCTCATTGAGAGAAACTTGAGCTTTATTGATCAACACACACATAATACATTGTCTTTACAATATTCAGATTTGAATTATGGAATTACAACATATTACAAGAATTGAATAAATAGAAAAAGAAAAAGGAAAATTACAAGATATCTAAATGACCTAAACTACATTGTGATCTTCATGAATTCCTTGATCTTGATGATCTTGAGTTCATCCTGATCAGTACTTGATACCTGCACACATACACAACAACCAGATCATTAAGCCAAGTGGCAAAGCCACTTGGCAGGTTAGCAAACAATTGAAATGAAGGGGATATGATCAAGCTGCCGAGCTGATCTCTCCACAGCACAAGTCCCAAGCTGGACTTGCACACACATACAACCAGGCAGCACACAAGGCTGTGTGCATGTGTAACAACACACACACCAGAGTGAGTCACCACAAGCTGCAGGTGGTGCTGTCGACCAACAAGAGCAAGCCAGAAACATATATAACTTGCCACAGTAAACCCTAGGTCATTTGATCGACAGCAGCTTCACAGAGTAAGTCACAAGGACAGCCAAGAACACAAGAACAGCTTGAACAGCCATTGCTGTTCAACACATTTCCACCACCACATCACATAACCAAGAGGCATCAAGCTCACCAGGAGGAGCAGGGCAAGTAAATCAACCACAAGAGCCACACAGAAGCAAAACCTCTACACCAACACCCATTTCTAGGAGCTGGAGTGAGGTATACCCAGAAAAACATGAGCAAGCCATGGTTTTGCTCATAAATAAGCATGTGCATATGTCACAGAAGCAAAGGGGTAGAATACCTGTTTGTGTCATCACACAGCTACACAGCCATATGGTGCAAGCAAATAAGGGTAAGGCCAATAGGAAATCATCCAAAGGGAACATCAGTTATGCAAATCAGTGCACAACTAAAGAAATCCAGCATAGAATGAAATCACAGCTAGCCTAGCCCTACACACTTAACACCTACAGCTAGCTAGGCCATCAGACTATAGACAAGTTCTTGTCTAGATATTTTCTCAACAGCAAAGAGCCACTGGAAGTCCAGATTTGGATCAACCAGTGAGCATCTATTCATCACAGCAAGCCACATAGAAAGGGGGATCTACCATGACAGCACCAAATGGCTGTCAGGGCCACCTCAACCCACAACCAACAATTCCAGCCCTCACATCATCACCCAAGTGGGTTCAGTATGAGCTAGGGTACCCAACAGATGTTGGCATCCCTCTAGCTCAAGTAAATCAAGGAAAAGAATCATCACTGAATCACAGTTCATCTCATTCATCCAGTAAACAAGCACAAGTTACACAGATAAATGAATTACATAAGTCACTAGTAACTAGAACACTTGCAAATGAACCCAAGGATCACTGCAAGCATCAGCAGATGCTTGATCAAGCAAAACCTGCACCAGCACAAGGCATGGTGATACATAGCCACCAGGATAAGCACCAGATAGGCAAAGGCAGGGAGTAAGCAAGCAATCAACAATAATATGATGCTCATTTGATCACCAGAGCCTACTAAAGCAAGCTCAAGCCTGCTAGAATCAATTCTAGCATCATCACCAGGCCCAGACAATTAAATTAACCATATAATTGAACAATTGCATCACAGATTAGTGAATAAACCATTATAATTGTATCCAGAAGCACTCCGTCAAGGGATGGAGTTGTTAATGCAACAGTTAGGCTCAATTGAGCATGTCCATGAATTAGAGCACAGATAATAGCACATCAGGAGCACTGGCACTTGCCAAAGGCAAGGATCATCACAGAATGATCAAGCCAAGGGCAATCAATGGCATATACAGGAGAGGCATAATATACAGAGAAACATCAGGAGCCAATATATTACACAAAGCACCACAGCATGCTCATGAGCAATAGTTCATGAGTTGCAACAGCCAGTAATGGAGAAAGAACAGCACAGCACAGCACAGCAGACTAGAACCATGGCAGATGCACAGCAGCTAGCACAGCACAAGGGCTGGCATAGCGCAAGGCCATAGAAGAGTAGCAGCAGCAGCACCTCGGCACAGCAAGCATCTCCACATGGAGAAGCAGGCCAGTGGCCAAGCTAGATGAAGGGAAGGAGAAGCAGTAGAACAAGTAGCAGAGAAGGACGGAGGAGATGAGAACTTACTGGTGAAGCGGAGAGAAGCTCGACCATGGCGGCACAGCGGCACACGCCAGGCGAACGGCGGCGCCAGGCCAAGCCTAGCCAGGCACACCTCGCCGCAACGCCAGCACCACCACGGTGAGGCACACGGCCACGCCACAGCACCTGGAGCGTCGGCGGCGACGAAATCGCCGCGGCACACCACGGCAGACGCCGAGGGTCTGGCGTACTGGCGGGTCGATGGCGAGCGAACGGCGGCACCAACGACAGATCGGCGTGGACCATCTGGTTCGCCGTCGAAAGGCGACCCAGATCCACAGCATCTCATCGCCGGCGACGGCCTAAGGCGGCAGGGATAAATCGGCGACGGCGGAGGCGATTTTGGTCGCCAGAGCGAGGAGGGGATTAGGGTTAGGACACGCGCGAGAGAGAAGGAGAGACTGAACGGGTTGGGCCGGACCAGGTGGGTCGGCCAAACCTGACCCTTTGGGCCACCTGACAGGTGGGGCCCAAGGGCATTTAGGTCATTTCACAATTCATATAAATACAGAAACTTTGAAATTAAAAAAGAAATGCTTAGAAGCTCAGAAAAATAAATTAAAAATATGAAAATGGATCAGCATAAAATTCTCTATTTAAATAAAATACCAAACATAATTTTTGAAGACAATTAAGAATAAATCTTATTTTGATGATTTAAATAATAATTTAAATCACACATACTATTTTCAATAATGAAAATAAGTCCATTAATACAAATGGACTACCAAAAACACCTTGACAATATCTCAAGGTTGTATTTACCCTAAATCAAGTATCCCTAAGATGTTCTTAGTCTTTAACCTCTCATAAAATAACCACGACATCGGAAGGGGGGAAACAAACCCTAAAACTGGAATCATGCATAATTGCTTCTTTAACCATTGCCCTTATCGGACAATGATGCTATTTTTCAGAGACAGAGGACAAGGGTCAGTCCACACCTTCCAACTGCAAAACTTTGCAGTGTTCAGGCAAGTTCATCACTTGCTCATGTCATTTGAGTATTTCTATCAAATTATTTGCAAAGTATTATGGTTATCACTATTGCATAAAAATCAAAACCACTACTTTCATAACTATGAATATGACTATGTGGTGGGCAATGGAACCATGGATTGTGTTGATATGGTGGAGGTTCCATTGCACGGGCTTATATCCATCCAGGATTAAACAACAAATGTCGCCAGTGATTCTTGTGCCGTAATCCCCGTGTTAACCATAAGATCCGGAGTGGGACGGAGTAGTCAAAAGTGTTTCCACCTCTCGTTCATCAACGGATGCGCTTTACCGTAGACACTTGTATCTGTCAGGGCAAGCGGTTGGCTGGGGAAGCCTTAAGTCCCCACGGCATAGTCCGTAGACACTTGTCGCTCGAAGTGCAAGCGGTTGGCTGGGGAAGCCTTAAGTCCCCACGGTATTGCGGTCTATGATGGGTTGCAGCTACCGGCGAAGGAGTTTGGTTAACGAGTCCCAAACTGTTGTCGTGGTCGGGGTCCACCCGTGAGTGGGAATAATGGGACCGGCGAGGACCCAGGGTCGGGGCATGCAACAAAGGGTGGGTGTTCGAGGTAGCGGAGGAACATGATTGGCTAGACCTTATACCGGGCCTCACACCGAAGGAAGTGTGGACGGGAAAGCTGCCCGGTTGGCACCAAGGTTAAGATCTCTTATGGGTAAAGCAACACACCTCTGCAGAGTGTAAAGAACTGTGACCTGTCACTCCCTGTTCCGGGATAAGGAAGCTATGACAATGGGAAAGGAGCTCCATGAAGTTCTAGTAAACCGATGAAGGCTGACGGACATAGCTCTTTGGAATAAAAGCAATCTCTTGAAGAAATGTTTATCAAAACTTGCATTGGTATTAGACTTTCTGGTCTAATATCGTAGCTAGAGCATTAAACACCTCTTATCTATAATGAACTTGTTGAGTACGCTCGTACTCATACCACTCTTAAATCCCATGCTTAGACTGTCTGAATCATCTGGAGGAGGACTACGACAACAATGAAGGAGCCGAGATCATCGGCTATGAAGAACCAAACCTCTCTGGAGGTATTGAAGGCGTAGACTACCTCATCGTCTACGGATCCGGGGAGGCTTCCGGAAGAGATCAAGCCTAGAAACATCCAGTAGTAGTAGAAACCGAGCAGCCCGAACTCTTAGTATTTAGCTGCTCGAGGAAATAAATGTATAACTTAATGAGACTCTTATATTGTAAGCTAAGTTGGGTTCGCCTCGAACCCAGGAGTATTCCTCTTAGAACCCAAGAGGAGCTCCGAGACGACATGTGTATGATATTTGTAATAATAAATGAATGAGTTATGGACCTGCTATGTTCTGTTGTACTACTCTGAGGGATGTAATATTTGCGGAATGGTACTTCGTGAATGTTATATCAACGACTGGCATACTGATGCGTGTAGTTGACACGTCCGTTGGGAACCCCAAGAGGAAGGTGTGATGCGCACAGCGGCAAGTTTCCCTCAGTAAGAAACCAAGGTTTAATCGAACCAGTAGGAGTCAAGAAGCACGTTGAAGGTTGATGGCGGCGGGATGTAGTGCGGCGCAACACCAGAGATTCCGGCGCCAACGTGGAACCTGCACAACACAACCAAAGTACTTTGCCCCAACGAAACAGTGAGGTTGTCAATCTCACCGGCTTGCTGTAACAAAGGATTAACCGTATTGTGTGGAAGATGATTGTTTGCAGAAAACAGTAAAACAAGTATTACAGTAGATTGTATGCGATGTAAAGAATAGGACCGGGGTCCACAGTTCACTAGAGGTGTCTCTCCCATAAGATAAACAGCATGTTGGGTGAACAAATTACAGTTGGGCAATTGACAAATAGAGAGGGCATGACCATGCACATACATATTATGATGAGTACTGTGAGATTTAATTGGGCATTACGACAAAGTACATAGACCGCTATCCAGCATGCATCTATGCCTAAAAAGTCCACCTTCAGGTTATCATCCGAACCCCCTCCAGTATTAAGTTGCTAACAACAGACAATTGCATTAAGTATTGCGCGTAATGTAATCAGTGACTACATCCTCGAACATAGCACCAATGTTTTATCCCTAGTGGCAACAAGACATCCATAATCTTAGAGGTTTCTCTCACTCCCCCAGATTCACGGAGACATGAACCCACTATCGAGCATAAATACTCCCTCTTGGAGTTACTAGCATCAACTTGGCCAGAGCATCTACTAATAACGGAGAGCATGCAAGATCATAAACAACACATAGACATAACTTTGATAATCAACATAACAAGTATTCTCTATTCATCGGATCCCAACAAACGCAACATATAGAATTACAGATAGATGATCTTGATCATGTTCGGCAGCTCACAAGACCCGACAATTAAGCACAATGGGGAGAAGACAACCATCTAGCTACTGCTATGGACCCATAGTCCAGGGATGAACTACTCACTCATCACTCCGGAGGCGACCATGGCGGTGAAGAGTCCTCCGGGAGATGAATCCCCTCTCCGGCAGGGTGCCGGAGGCGATCTCCTGAATCCCCCGAGATGGGATTGGCGGCGGCGGCGTCTCTGGAAGGTTTTCCGTATCGTGGCTCTCGATGCGGGGGTTTCGCGACGGAGGCTTTAAGTAGGCGGAAGGGCAGGTCGGGGGCCACACGAGGGCCCACACTATAGGTCGGCGCGGCCAAGACCCAGGCCGCGCCGCCCTATAGTCTGGCCACCTCGTGGCCCCACTTCGTCTCCTCTTCGGTCTTCTGGAAGCTTCGTGGCAAAATAGGACCCTGGGCGTTGATTTCGTCCAATTCCGAGAATATTTCGTTACTAGGATTTCTGAAACCAAAAACAGTAAGAACAAAGCAATGGCTCTTCGGCATCTTGTTAATAGGTTAGTTCCAAGAAAATGCACGAATATGACATAAAGTGTGCATAAAAAATGTAGATAACATCAAAAATCTACAATGGAACACAATAAATTATCGATACGTCGGAGACGTATCAGCATCCCCAAGCTTAGTTACGCTCGTCCCGAGCGGTAAAGCGATAACAAAGATAATTTCTGAGTGACATGCCATCATAACCTTGATCATACTATTTGTAAACATATGTAATGAATGCAGCGATCAAAACAATGTATATGACATGAGTAAACAAGTGAATCATAAAGCAAAGACTTTTCATGAATAGTACTTCAAGACAAGCATCAATAAGTCTTGCATAAGAGTTAACTCATAAAGCAATAAATCAAAGTAAAGGTATTGAAGCAACACAAAGGAAGATTAAGTTTCAGCGGTTGCTTTCAACTTATAACATGTATATCTCATGGATAATCGTCAACATAGAGTAATATAATAAGTGCAATATGCAAGTATGTAGGAATCAATGCACAGTTCACACAAGTGTTTGCTTCTTGAGGTGGAGAGAAATAGGTGAACTGACTCAACATAAAAGTAAAAAGAATGGTCCTTCAAAAAGGAAAGCATCGATTGCTATATTTGTGCTAGAGCTTTTATTTTGAAAACATGAAACAATTTTGTCAACGGTAGTAATAAAGCATATGAGTTATGTAAATTATATCTTACAAGTTGCAAGCCTCATGCATAGTATACTAATAGTGCCCGCACCTTGTCCTAATTAGCTTGGACTACGGATCATCGCAATACACATGTTTTAACCAAGTGTCACAATGGGGTACCTCCATGCCGCTTTGTACAAAGGTCTAAGGAGAAAGCTCGCATTTTGGATTTCTCGCTTTTGATTATTCTCAACTTAGACATCCATACCGGGACAACATGGACAACAGATAATGGACTCCTCTTCAATGCATAAGCATGTGGCAACAATTATTATTCTCATATGAGATTGAGGATATATGTCCAAAACTGAAACTTCCACCATGAATCATGGCTTTAGTTAGCGGCCCAATGTTCTTCTCTAACAATATGCATGCTTAACCATAAGGTGGTAGATCTCCCTTACTTCAGACAAGACGGACATGCATAGCAACTCACATGATATTCAACAAAGAATAGTTGATGGCGTCCCCAGAAACATGGTTATCGCACAACAAGCAACTTAATAAGAGATAAAGTGCATAAGTACATATTCAATACCACAATAGTTTTTAAGCTATTTGTCCCATGAGCTATATATTGCAAAGGTGAATGATGGAATTTTAAAGGTAGCACTCAAGCAATTTACTTTGGAATGGCGGAGAAATACCATGTAGTAGGTAGGTATGGTGGACACAAATGGCATAGTGGTTGGCTCAAGTATTTTGGATGCATGAGAAGTAATCCCTCTCGATACAAGGTTTAGGCTAGCAAGGCTATTTGAAACAAACACAAGGATGAACCGGTGCAGCAAAACTCACATAAAAGACATATTGTAAACATTATAAGAATCTACACCGTCTTCCTTGTTGTTCAAAACTCAATACTAGAAATTATCTAGACTTTAGAGACCAAATATGCAAACCAAATTAGCAAGCTCTAGGTGTTTCTTCATTAATGGGTGCAAAGTATATGATGCGAGAGCTTAAACATGAGCACAACAATTGCCAAGTATCACATTATCCAAGACATTTTAGCAAATTACTACATGTATCATTTTCCAATTCCAACCATATAACAATTTAACGAAGAAGAAACTTCGCCATGAATACTATGAGTAAAGCCTAAGGACATACTTGTCCATATGCTACAGCGGAGCGTGTCTCTCCCCCACACAAGGAATGCTAGGATCCATTTTATTCAAACAAAACAAAAACAAAAACAAACCGACGCTCCAAGAAAAGCACATAAGATGTGATGGAATAAAAATATAGTTTCAGGGGAGGAACCTGATAATGTTGTCGATGAAGAAGGGGATGCCTTGGGCATCCCCAAGCTTAGACGCTTGAGTCTTCTTAGAATATGCAGGGGTGAACCACCGGGGCATCCCCAAGCTTAGAGCTTTCACTCTCCTTGATCATGTTGTATCATCTCCCTCTCTTGATCCTTGAAAACTTCCTCCACACCAAACTTAGAACAACTCATTAGAGGGTTAGTGCACAATCAAAATATACATGTTCAGAGGTGACACAATCATTCTTAACACTTCTGGACATTGCATAAAGCTACTGGACATTAATGGATCAAAGAAATTCATCCAACATAGCAAAAGAGGCAATGCGAAATAAAAGGCAGAATCTGTCAAAACAGAACAGTTCGTATTGACGAATTTTATTGGGGCACCAGACTTGCTCAAATGAAAATGCTCAAATTGAATGAAAGTTGCGTACATATCTGAGGATCACTCACGTAAATTGGCTTAATTTTCTGAGTTACCTACAGAGAATTTTGCCCAGATTCGTGACAGCAAAGAAATCTGTTTCTGCGCAGTAATCCAAATCTAGTATGAACTTTACTATCAACGACTTTACTTGGCACAACAAAACACTAAACTAAGATAAGGAGAGGTTGCTACAGTAGTAAACAACTTCCAAGACACAAAAATAAAAACCAAGTACTGTAGTAAAAACATGGGTTGTCTCCCATAAGCGCTTTTCTTTAACGCCTTTCAGCTAGGCGCAGAAAGTGTGTATCAAGTGTTATCAAGAGATGGTGCATCGTTATCATGAGCTCCCCCATCCGTAGTGGTACTAAGGGCTTTGTCAATTTTAGGCCTATAATAATACTTCTTTGGTTTAGGCACTTTAGAGACATACATAAACTTTTGCTCCTTACCCACATAAGCTTTCTCCTTATATTTAAGAGAAGAAAATGTTGAACCCAAGGTTCCCATAGCTTTTTCAAGTTCGTCAATCCTATTGCTTTGATCGTCATGGACAACACAAGTTCCTAGGACACTAATTCTTTCATCAATTCCTCCTAAGGATTTATCAAGTTCATCAGTTTTATCAAGTGACATTTCCAATTTAGCTTCAATACTTGGAAAAAATTTCTCTAAGGTTTCCAATTTTTTCATAACATCTTCAAGAGAGATTTCAGTTTTAACTTCATCAACAGGGGGTATTCCAAATAGACTCTCAATAATGCAGCTAGCTTCTAATGCAGGAGTACTTCGGAAGTTACCTTTCGCGAGACTATCAAGAACATACCTATTCCAGCTAGAGATACCAACATAAAAATTCCTGAGTAGGATAGTGGTGGAGTGTTTCTTAATGCACCTATTATGGGCATCACTAATTCTGTACCAAGCATCTCTTAAACATTCTCCCCCTCGTTGCTTAAACGTACGAACTTCAACTTCAGGATTACTCATTTTAGCAGTAGTAAATAAAGCAAACTAGATAAAGTAAATGCAAGTAACTAATTTTTTTTTTGTGTTTTTGATATAGCAAACAAGATAGCAAATAAAGTAAAGCTAGCAACTAATTTTTTTGTGTTTTGATATAATGCAGCAAACAAAGTAGTAAATAAAACTAAGCAAGACAAAAACAAAGTAAAGAGATTGGGATGTGGAGACTCCCCTTGCAGCGTGTCTTGATCTCCCCGGCAACGGCGCCAGAAATTTGCTTGATGCGTGTAGTTGACACGTCCGTTGGGAACCCCAAGAGGAAGGTGTGATGCGCACAGCGGCAAGTTTCCCTCAGTAAGAAACCAAGGTTTAATCGAACCAGTAGGAGTCAAGAAGCACGTTGAAGGTTGATGGCGGCGGGATGTAGTGCGGCACAACACCAGAGATTCCGGCGCCAACGTGGAACCTGCACAACACAACCAAAGTACTTTGCCCCAACGAAGCAGTGAGGTTGTCAATCTCACCGGCTTGCTGTAACAAAGGATTAACCGTATTGTGTGGAAGATGATTGTTTGCAGAAAACAGTAAAACAAGTATTGCAGTAGATTGTATGCGATGTAAAGAATAGGACCGGGGTCCACAGTTCACTAGAGGTGTCTCTCCCATAAGATAAACAGCATGTTGGGTGAACAAATTACAGTTGGGCAATTGACAAATAGAGAGGGCATGACCATGCACATACATATTATGATGAGTACTGTGAGATTTAATTGGGCATTACGACAAAGTACATAGACCGCTATCCAGCATGCATCTATGCCTAAAAAGTCCACCTTCAGGTTATCATCCGAACCCCCTCCAGTATTAAGTTGCTAACAACAGACAATTGCATTAAGTATTGCGCGTAATGTAATCAGTGACTACATCCTCGAACATAGCACCAATGTTTTATCCCTAGTGGCAACAGCACATCCATAATCTTAGAGGTTTCTCTCACTCCCCCAGATTCACGGAGACATGAACCCACTATCGAGCATAAATACTCCCTCTTGGAGTTACTAGCATCAACTTGGCTAGAGCATCTACTAATAACGGAGAGCATGCAAGATCATAAACAACACATAGACATAACTTTGATAATCAACATAACAAGTATTCTCTATTCATCGGATCCCAACAAACGCAACATATAGAATTACAAATAGATGATCTTGATCATGTTCGGCAGCTCACAAGACCCGACAATTAAGCACAATGGGGAGAAGACAACCATCTAGCTACTGCTATGGACCCATAGTCCAGGGGTGAACTACTCACTCATCACTCCGGAGGCGACCATGGCGGTGAAGAGTCCTCCGGGAGATGAATCCCCTCTCCGGCAGGGTGCCGAAGGCGATCTCCTGAATCCCCCGAGATGGGATTGGCGGCGGCGGCGTCTCTGGAAGGTTTTCCGTATCGTGGCTCTCGGTACTGGGGGTTTCGCGACGGAGGCTTTAAGTAGGCGGAAGGGCAGGTCAGGGGGCCACACGAGGGGCCCACACTATAGGTCGGCGCGGCCAAGACCTGGGCCGCGCCGCCCTATAGTATGGCCACCTCGTGGCCCCACTTCGTCTCCTCTTCGGTCTTCTGGAAGCTGCGTGGCAAAATAGGACCCTGGGCGTTGATTTCGTCCAATTCCGAGAATATTTCGTTACTAGGATTTCTGAAACCAAAAACAGCAGAAAACAGCAACTGGCTCTTCGGCATCTTGTTAATAGGTTAGTTCCAGAAAATGCACGAATATGACATAAAGTGTGCATAAAACATGTAGATAACATCAATAATGTGGCATGGAACACAAGAAATTATCGATACGTCGGAGACGTATCACATACTACAACATGCAGTGGTATGCAGGGTCACCACAGAACCGCCCCAAACAAACGGGAACAACGCTTAAGTACCTCTACAGGCTCAGAAGGGTCGACGAAGAAAGCATCTACCATCTCGCCAAGAGTCTTGTCCTGCTTCATCTTCAGGAATATCATCGAGAATAACCTCGACAATGCTCCCTTGGTTTTTTGCAAGAGTCCAAGGACTTGGATATTGGACTCAGTAGCGAATGACAGGGCATCGGATATGGAATCCTCCCGAAGCTTGCGGGCTCGATTTATGGTCACATTGGCAACACCTGGAAGAAAATAGATAAGCAATCTGGAGGAAAGTATTGGAAAAATAACATTCACGGACGAACTTACTCAACAAGTTTGCAATGGATTCACGGAGGACGCCTTCTTTTTCATCGACTGCAATAGCAGCCTCGCGTCTAGCATCCTGCTCATCCTTCATCTTCTGCTTCAGCTTCTTCAGTTCATCTTTCAGCAAGATGTTCTCATTTTGAGCATCGGCTGCGAGCTTGTTAGCCTCCAGCACTTCGTCAGCCGAAGTCTTGATGGTCTTTCGAAGATGAGCATTCTCAGACTCCAGACGTGTGAATTGATCAGCAAAATCTGCCACAGCGTCAACTGTGGCATAAATTGGCTGCAAGGCAAAGGTCAAGAAACCTCAGTTAAATATGGAAATCCACCGTAAAAGAAGAAAGCCAAGTTAAATAAATCGCTTACATGGTCGCGGGCAGCTGGTGAAACGGGGGCGTTGCCAGAAGGAATGACCTTCGACACCGGAATCTTCACCACGACCATCCTTGAGGGCGGCGTCGGTTCGGCAGGCGAAGGATTCGATTCCTTGGCTGACTCGGATTTCTCGGAGACTAACTTAGCCCTCTTTGCGAGAGGAACATCATCGTCATCGTCAGAGCTGCTTGAAAAGCAAGGACGTTCATCATGCAGAATAAAGAAAGCTAGTTACGAAGAGAAAAATAGATACTCACAGGTCTAAGTCATCCTCGACAGCAAAAAAAAACCTGTCGAACTTTTCGCAGCAGGGGGAGGCGATGCAGTTTCGTCGGCATCATCATCTTGTCCGCCAAGACTCGATTCAACAGTTGTGATCAGGTCCTCATTTATCCTCCTGCACCGCCTGCTCCTGGTAAGAACATCGTCCTCGGGGGCTTCGTCCCCTTGGACGTCGCTGTCCTCAAGAACGTGCTAAGCATCCTCGGTCTCCTCGGAGTCACCATCGTCATCCTCTAGTTCTACACCACTTTCGGGTGTGGGAGGATATCATTGAGCCACGATGGAGGCCTGTCGACAGGTGAAAAATTATTAGAAGATCTGAGGACGGAATAATAATGGCAATCAAAGAAAATGCAGTAGAGGTTACCTCGGCCGGAAGATGCTTGAGATCATATGGAAGGCGAGCTGAAGTCAGGACAATGTTGTCCTTCATACTGAAGCAAGTAAGACGACGCACCTCGTCGCGAAGCTGGTCATCCGACAGGTCGACTGAGTTGACTCTCGACTTGTCATCCTTGCCGATATACATCCACAACTGGTGGGGCCGGGACATCAGTGGTTACACCCGACATTTTAGGAACACTGAGACTACCTCAGTGCCGCACATCGTTAAGCCTCCAGTGTTCTTCAGGTCTACAACATGTTTGAGCAGCTTGTCAGCTATGGCGCTTTCTTTGGGAGACAGGATATTCCGCCAGGATTTCTTCGGCTGGGCCACCAGAACGTCCTCAAATGGCGGAAGGTTGGAGCGCCGCCCAGATGCAGGGATATCTCGCAGGTAGAACCATTTATGATGCCAGTCATGGACGGATTCTTTCATCGGGAAGTTGAAGTAATGAACCTCCTTTCTAACAACAAAACCAACGCCACCAACAACAGGAGGGCCACTGTTGTCATTGTGGTGCTTGACATAGAAGATTTTCCTCCATAGACCCCAATGGGGATCAGTGCCGAGGAAAGCTTCACAAACAGTGATGAAAACGGAGAGATGAAGAATGGAATTTGGGGTCAGCTGCCAGAGCTGGATCCCGTAGAAAAACAAAAGGGAATGAATAAATTCGTGGGCAGGAAGAGAAAGCCCACGAAACATGAAGGCGACGAACATAACAGTGAAGCCCTTGGGAGGCTTTGGGCGAGAAGATGGACCTGGAAGACGAATGTCTTTGTCGGATGAAGAGATGAGGCCGAGGGTGCGCAGCTTGTTCGCCTCGCGGTTGGAAATGGTGGAGGCGCCCCAATCGCGGCTGACCTTGGTTGCGCCTGATGCGCTGGTGCTCTTCTTCTTGCCCATGGCGTCCGGAGCTCTTGAGAGAAGGAGCAGAGGTGAAAAGAAAGGCTGGGGAAGGAGATGAGCAGTGTGGAAGCGTAAAAAGTAAAAACAATGGGAAGGCCCCTTATTTATATCATGAGACTGATGGGAAATCGTGGCCATAACTCCAAAGCCATCGTGGGAGGTGGACGACATCTAGTCGTACACGTGTCGCTCTAATGAGAACGGAACCGGCGGCCCATTATTCCCACGATGTGCGGAAATCAAGGAGGCGCGTCAGTTAATGCGCATGCACTGGTCATTTCCTAAAAACTGCCCGCGCAGAACTAGGGTGGGCCTGTCAGGTCACATCTTGTCAATCAAACCATAGCAGTGGTGACATAATCAGTGATGTCATGGAACGTGTCGACTCTAATTGAAGCATCCGAAGAAATATTGAAATCATTGAGTGGATCAACTTGAGTCTATGCACGGTTGCAAAGATCCGCACCTAGACTTGGGGGCTACTCCCATCGGGAGCGCTGGATGCGCACCCGATAAATTTGAACTTGAAGATCGAATCGTTCAGCTCGAGTCTGCACCCGGTCGCAAGCGCCCGCGCTCAGACTCGGGGGCTACTCCCATCGGGAGCGATGGATGCGCACCGACAAACTTTTTTGCACTCCAGGATCATGCCCGGGGACTTGATTCTGTGTAGGGTAACGTTGTTTTGCCATCGGCAGTTAACCAGCAAAGCTTGGCACGTTACTCAATATCCTTTACGCGTTAAAAACCTTGCTTAAAATATTGAAGCCCCGATGCAAATGTATCGGATGACCTATGAAGACTTGCAGAAAGCTTCGGCAGAAGAAAACATTCGAGTGGCACAACTTGAGTCTACGCACGGATTGCAAGCATCCGTACCTAGACTCGGGGGCTACTCCCATCGGGAGCGCTGGACGCGCACCCGATAAAAAGAGATAATGCTGTTACAAGGAGAACAAGAATTATCAAGAGAGAAGAACATTCGGTGGAGGTATGCTTTAGTCTCTACCCGAAATATCTTCGGCTAGACTCTCGGGGGCTACTGACATGGGAATTACCCTTCGGGTAACTGTTATTGCCCTATCCTGTATGGCCCAACTGGAGGCCCATGAAGACACCCGATGGCAAGGTGGGCCACTACGTCGGTGCTGAAGAAGATTCCTTGAAAAACAAGACGAAGAGGAATCAAACAAGGAAAGTTTAGAGCTAGGGTCTTTTGTAACCTAGCCGTAATCGGACAGATCTCTTGAGAGCTGGCCCCCTATATAAGGGCCAGGAGAGGGGCTGCCGAGAAACACAATCAATCTTAGCAACTTTAGCCACCGCAAGTCTAGAGCTAGGTCCACGTAGAACTTAGCCTCTCGACGAGATCGCAGCCGAAACCTTCGGCACCCCATTGTAACCCGATATTTTCATAATCAAGATCAGACAGGCTGGACGTAAGGGTTTTACGTCATCGAGGGTGCCGAACCTGGGTAAATCGCTCTCCCCGCTTGTCTGTTAACAGATGTCTAGTGTCAGCCTACAGGATTCCATCAACCCTAAGCCCCAAACGGAGGTCATTGCCGAGGAGTACCCTCGACAGAGAGGGAGAGGGCTGGCCACCTCTTGAGCCGCACCACCAAAGGGCACCCAAGGCCGGCGCCCAAGTGCCCCCTCTCCCAAACCCTAGCCACTCCCCTCCTCTATCCTCTCCCGCGGTGCTGACGGCGAAGCGCTGCCGGAGATCTCCACCACCACCGTCACCATGACGTCTGATACGTCTCCGACGTATCGATAATTTCTTATGTTCCATGCCACATTATTGATGATATCTACATGTTTTATGCATACTTTATGTCGTTTTTATACGTTTTCCGGAACTAACCTATTGACGAGATGCCGAAGGGCCAGTTGCTGTTTTCTGCTGTTTTTGGTTTCAGAAATCCTAGTAAGGAAATATTCTCGGAATCGGACGAAATCAACACCGAAGATCTTAGAATTCCCGGAAGCTTCCAGAGCACCAAAGAAGGGCCAGAGGGGAGCCAGGGGGGCCCCACCCCACAGGGCGGCGCGGCCAAGGGGGGGCGCGCCCCCCTAGTGTGTGGGCCCCCTGTGGCCCCTCCGACTCCGCCTCTTCGCCTATTTAGTCGTCCCTGACCTAAATCCTCGACCCCGTTCGACAAAACCAGAGAAAACCATCCAGAGCCGCCGCCATCGCGAAACTCCAATTCGGGGGACAGAAGTCTCTGTTCGACGCCGCCGGGACGGGGAATTGCCCCCGGAGTCATCTCCACCGCCGTCTCCACCGCCATCTTCACCGCCATCGCTGTCTCCATGATGAGGAGGGAGTAATTCACCCCCGGGGCTGAGGGCTCCGCTGTAGCTATGTGGTTCATCTCTCTCTTTGTGATCTAGTTGAATATCATCTATGTGCTACTCTAGTGATGTTATTAAAGTAGTCTATTCCTCCTCCATGATGTAATGTTGACAGTGTGTGCATCATGAAGTACTTGGTATATGCTATGATTGTGATCGCTTGTAGATTATGAAGTTAACTATTACTATGATGGTATTGATGCGATCTATTCCCCCTTTCATAGCTGATGTTGACAGTGTGCATGCTATGTTAGTACTCGGTATAATTGTGTTGATCTATCTTGCACTCTAAGGTTATTTAAATATGAATATCGAATATTGTGGAGCTTGTTAACTCCGGCATTGAGGGTTCGTGTAATCCTACACAATTAGTGGTGTTCATCATCCAACAAGAGAGTGTAGAGTGGTTCTATTGTGTGATCATTGTTGAGAGTGTCCACTAGTGAAAGCGGGATCCCTGGGCCTTGCTTCCAAGCATCGAATCTCCGTTTGTTTACTGTTTTGTTGCGTGTTTACTCGCTGCCATATTTTATTCAGATTGCTATTACCACTCATACTCATCCATATTACTTGCATCTCACTATCTCTTCGCCGAACTAGTGCACCTATACATCTGACAAGTGTATTAGGTGTGTTGGGGACACAAGAGACTTCTTGCTTTGTGGTTGCAGGGTTGCTTGAGAGGGATATCTTTGACCTCTTCCTCCCTGAGTTCGATAAACCTTGGGTGATCCACTTAAGGGAAACTTACTGCTGTTCTACAAACCTCTGCTCTTGGAGGCCCAACACTGTCTACAAGAATAGAAGCTCCCGTAGACATCAAGCACTTTTCTGGCGCCGTTGCCGGGGAGGAAAGGTAAAAGGTACTCACACTCCGGATCTCGGCCACCAAGCTATTTTCCGCCGTTGTAAGTACTCGAAGCTATTTCCTTTAGATCCTGCAATTGCATCTTTTTGTTTCTTGTTTTACACTAGTTTGGTATAATGGAATACAACTATGAGCTTTTTAATTTATTTCCTAAGTTAAGACATGAATTGTGTGATGCGAAAATTAAAGAACCTATGGAGCCTCAATTGCATGCTAGTAGCAATGTTATTAGTATGAACGCAATCACTGCTAATGCTATGGATAAGTCTAAGCTTGGGGAAGCTAGTTTTTGTGATCTTTTTAGTTTCCCATCTTTAGGGGAGAGAATTTGTTCTGATAATGCTTTATCTCCCATATGCGATAACTCTAATGATGCTTGTGATATTTTAAATCCACCTACTGCAAGTACTGCTTTCAAGATACCCATGAAAATTATTGGACATGTTATTGATAACCGTTATGAAGGGGATGGAACTGTCCATCCTGGCGATCATTTACTGTTTTTGCATGAATTATGCGGGTTATTCAAGTGTGCAGGTATCTCTATGGATGAAGTAAGGAAGAAGCTATTCTCTGTTTATTTATGCAGTAAAGCGGCGCATTGGTATAAATTGTTGAAGAATAGTCATTCTCTTGGTTGGGAGGAAATTGTATCTCTCTTTTACTCTAAATTTTATCCTCCTTATGAAGTGCATATTGATAGGAATTATATTTATAACTTTTATCCTCGTGATGAAGAGAGTATTTCTCAAGCGTGGGGGAGATTGAAGTCACTAATGCTCAAATGTCCCATTCATGAGCTCCCCCGTAATGTTATTATTAATAATTTTTATGCAAGACTTTCAGGACATCACAAGGACTATCTAGATGCCTGTTCGGAGGGATCTTTCACAAGCAAGGAGGTTGAAGCTAGGTGGGATCTTCTTGATCGGATTGAGGAGAAGGCTGAAGGATGGGAGAACAACAAAGGTGAAGAGTCAGGTATAAATTATGATTATGAATGCATTGAAGCTTTTATGGATACTGATAAATTTCGAGATATGAGTGCTACTTATGGTCTTGACTCTCAAGTTGCTGCAAATCTTTATAAAGCCTTTTCTTCTCATTTTGAATTGCCTAAGAAGAATTTTGATAAGTATCATGAACCTTTTAAAGAGGCTTGCATGAAGAATGAAATTGTTGTTAATGATTGCAATAATCATGCTCAAACTCCTAAGAATGCTATTTCCTATAAGCATGTTATTTTTTGTGGAATGCATAGACCTTGTGGAATTAATCAAATCAAAGATGAATATTGTATCCATCATATTAATGAAAAAACTAGGAAGTGGTTTAGGGCTCTAGATGATCTTGGTAAAAAAGTGTGTGCCCTCTATCCTTTTATTTGTGAACTTTGCCAACAAATTGGTATTGTGATGATGAAATTACTCCTAATCAGCATGATGAACTTACTTTATTTTTGTGGCGTGAAGAGCTCTCAAGAAAAATCTCTTTGTTACATATGAGTGATCTTGATATTGATGACGTCCTGCATGGGTGTTTTTCTTATTGCATTGATAATAGCCATACAAATACTTACATACAAAATATTTTAGAAGATGACACCTTGCCAAAATATGATAGGACCACTGTGTGTTTTGAACTAATCAACGAAAAGGAGGAATCCTCCCAAGTTTCTTCTATTGTTTCTGAAAGTAAATCAGGTTATGCGGACAAGCCACCCTTCAAGCCTCTTCCTCCTAAAGAAGGGAATGAGGAGAAGGAAGAGAAGAAGAAGAAGAAGGGAACGAAGAAGAAGAAGAAGACGAAGGAGAATAAAGAGAAAGAGGTAACGGCATATCCCCGCGTGAATGAGATAACGCTAGGTAACCGTAAGTATGTTGCTCCTAATGATTATTATGATAATGAATCTGAATACAATGATCTTCCTATGCCCTTTACATACATTAGTGATCATAATTTGAATGAGCACACTACTTTTGATATTGCAAATCTCTGGGAAACTAATTCTGAAAATGATGATGATAATAATTGCCATAGTATCAGTGCTATCCATGCTTTCTCCCATAATGATATAGAAAGATCTAAGCTTGGGGAAGAGGTGTTTGAAAATCCTTTTGCTACTGATCATTATGTGTTTGATACATCTCCTTCTAATAACAATGATGGTATGGTCACAGATAAACCGATGATTGTGAAAGATAACTATTCTATTTCTTATGATGACACTGTGCCTCCGACCTTTGATGATTATTATAAAGAATGCTATGATATAGGTTATAACTATCCTTATGAAACTTGTCATAGTCATGATTGGATTACCAAAAACAATTCCCTTAATATGCAACTTGTTTACCATGTTCAAATTCTTGATAATAATCTTGCTCCAATTACTATAAATGAGAAGAACTCTCCTTATGCCAAAATTAATGATACTTCTATGCATATGAACCATGATAAGAATGTTTTAAGTGATGGGTATATTGTGGATTTCATCAATGATGCTACTGAAAGTTATTATGAGAGAGGGAAACATGGTTATATGCATCTTAATAATATTAAGTTTCCCCTCTTTATGTTGAGAATCTTGAAGTTACTCGTGTTTTATCCTCTTATGCTTGTCACTTTGTTCTTCATGAATTCATTCGTGTATAAGATTCCTTTGCATAGGAAATGGGTTAGACTTAAATGTGTTTTGAATTTGCCTCTTGATGCTCTCTTTTTGCTTAAAATACTATTTCTTGCGAGTGCATCATTAAAACTGTTGAGCCCATCTTAATGGCTATAAAGAAAGAACTTCTTGGGAGATAACCCATGTGTTTATTTTACTATAGCAACTTTGTTTTATATTTGTGTCTTCGAAGTTGTTATTACTGTAGCAACCTCTCCTTATCTTTATTTTATTGCATTGTTGTGCCAAGTAAAGTCTTTGATAGTAAGGTTCATACTAGATTTGGATTACTGCGCAGAAACAGATTTCTTGCTGTCACGAATCTGGGCTTAATTCTCTGTAGGTAACTCAGAAAATTATGCCAATTTACGTGAGTTATCCTCAGATATGTACGCAACTTTCATTCAATTTGAGAATTTTCATTTGAGCAAGTCTGGTGCCTCTTTAAAATTCGTCTTTACGGACTGTTCTGTTTTGACAGATTCTGCCTTTTATTTCGCATTGCCTCTTTTGCTATGTGGGATGGATTTATTTGTTCCATTGACTTCCAGTAGCTTTGAGCAATGTCCAGAAGTGTTAAGAATGATTGTGTCACCTCTGAACATGTGAGTTTTTGATTATACACTAACCCTCTAATGAGTTTGTTTCGAGTTTAGTGTGGAGGAAGTTTTCAAGGGTCAAGAGAGGAGGATGATACAATATGATCAAGAAGAGTGAAAGCTCTAAGCTTGGGGATGCCCCGGTGGTTCATCCCTGCATATTTCAAGAAGACTCAAGCATCTAAGCTTGGGGATGCCCAAGGCATCCCCTTCTTCATCGATAAATTATCAGGTTCCTTCTCTTGAAACTATATTTTTATTCGGTCACATCTTATGTACTTTACTTGGAGCATTTGTATGTTTTTGTTTTTGTTTTTGTTTGAATAAATGTTTGTGTGGGAGAGAGACATGCTCCGCTTGTTCATATGAACACATGTGTTCTTAGCTTTTAATTTTCATGGCGAAGGTTGAAACTGCTTCGTTAAATTGTTATATGGATGGAATCGGAAAATGATACATGTAGTAATTGGTAAAATGTCTTGGATAATGTGATACTTGGCAATTGTTGTGCTCTTGTTTAAGCTCTTGCATCATATACTTTGCACCTATTAATGAAGAAATACATAGAGCTTGCTAAAATTTGGTTTGCATAATTGGTCTCTCTAAGGTCTAGATAATTTCTAGTAAAGAGTTTGAACAACAAGGAAGACAGTGTATAGTCTTATAATGTTTACAATATGTCTTTTATGTGAGTTTTGCCGCACCGCTTCATCCTTGCGTTTGTTTCAAATAAACCTTGCTAGCCTAAGCCTTGTATCGAGAGGGAATACTTCTCATGCATCCAAAATCCTTGAGCCAACCACTATGCCATTTGTGTCCACCATACCTACCTACTACATGGTATTTCTCCGCCATTCCAAAGTAAATTGCTTGAGTGCTACCTTTAAATTTCTATCCTTTACCTTTGCAATATATAGCTCATGGGACAAATAGCCTAAAAACTATTGTGGTATTGAATATGTACTTATGCACTTTATCTCTTATTAAGTTGCTTGTTGTGCGATAACCATGTTCCTGGGGACGCCATCAACTACTCTTTGTTGAATATCATGTGAGTTGCTATGCATGTCCGTCTTATCTGAAGTAAGGGAGATTTACCGCTAGAATGGTTAGAGCATGCATAATGTTAGAGAAGAACATTGGGCCGCTAACTAAAGCCATGATCCATGGTGGAAGTTTCAGTTTTGGACAAATATCCTCAATCTCATAGGAGAAAATTAATAATTGTTGAATGCTTAAGCATTAAAGAGGAGTCCATTATCTATTGTCTATGTTGTCCCGGTATGGATGTCTAAGTTGAGAATAATCAATAGCGAGAAATCCAATGCGAGCTTTCTCCTTAGACCTTTGTACAGGCGGCATAGAGGTACCCCTTTGTGACACTTGGTTAAAACATATGCATTGCGATGATAATCCAGGTAATCCAAGCTAATTAGGACAAGGTGCGGGCATTATTAGTATACTATGCATGAGGCTTGCAACTTGTAGGATATAATTTACATAACACATATGCTTTATTACTACCGTTGACAAAATTGTTTCTTGTTTTCAAAACCAAAGCTCTAGCACAAATATAGCAATCGATGCTTCCCTCTGCGAAGGGCCATTCTTTTACTTTTATGTTGAGTCAGTTCACCTATTTCTCTCCATCTCAAGAAGCAAACACTTGTGTGAACTGTGCATTGATTCCTACATACTTGCATATTGCACTTGTTATATTACTCTACATTGACAACTATCCATGAGATATACATGTTACAAGTTGAAAGCAACCGCTGAAACTTAATCTTCCTTTGTGTTGCTTCAATACCTTTACTTTGATTTATTGCTTTATGAGTTAACTCTTATGCAAGACTTATTGATGCTTGTCTTGAAGTACTATTCATGAAAAGTCTTTGCTATATGATTCATTTGTTTACTCATGTCATTTACCATTGTTTTGATCGCTGCATTCATTATATATGCTTACAATAGTATGATCAAGGTTATGATGGCATGTCACTCCAGAAATTATCTTTGTTATCGTTTACCTGCTCGGGACGAGCAGGAACTAAGCTTGGGGATGCTGATACGTCTCCGACGTATCGATAATTTCTTATGTTCCATGCCACATTATTGATGATATCTACATGTTTTATTCATACTTTATGTCGTTTTTATGCGTTTTCTGGAACTAACCTATTGACGAGATGCCGAAGGGCCAGTTGTTGTTTTCTGCTGTTTTTGGTTTCAGAAATCCTAGTAAGAAAATATTCTCGAAATCGGACGAAATCAACACCGAAGATCTTAGAATTCCCGGAAGCTTCCAGAGCACCGAAGAAGGGCCAGAGGGGAGCCAGGGGGCCCACCCCACAGGGCGGCGCGACCAAGGGGGGGCGCGCCCCCCTAGTGTGTGGGCCCCCTGTGGCCCCTCCGACTCCGCCTCTTCGCCTATTTAGTCGTCCCTGACCTAAATCCTCGACCCCGTTCGACAAAACCAGAGAAAACCATCCAGAGCCGCCGCCATCGCGAAACTCCAATTCGGGGGACAGAAGTCTCTGTTCCGGCACGCCGCCGGGACGGGGAATTGCCCCCGGAGTCATCTCCACCGCCGTCTCCACCGCCATCTTCACCGCCATCGCTGTCTCCATGATGAGGAGGGAGTAATTCACCCCCGGGGCTGAGGGCTCCGCTGTAGCTATGTGGTTCATCTCTCTCTCTTTGTGATCTAGTTGAATATCATCTATGTGCTACTCTAGTGATGTTATTAAAGTAGTCTATTCCTCCTCCATGATGTAATGTTGACAGTGTGTGCATCATGAAGTACTTGGTATATGCTATGATTGTGATCTCTTGTAGATTATAAAGTTAACTATTACTATGATGGTATTGATGCGATCTATTCCCCCTTTCATAGCTGATGTTGACAGTGTGCATGCTATGTTAGTACTCGGTATAATTGTGTTGATCTATCTTGCACTCTAAGGTTATTTAAATATGAATATCGAATATTGTGGAGCTTGTTAACTCCGGCATTGAGGGTTCGTGTAATCCTACACAATTAGTGGTGTTCATCATCCAACAAGAGAGTATAGAGTGGTTCTATTGTGTGATCATTGTTGAGAGTGTCCACTAGTGAAAGCGGGATCCCTGGGCCTTGCTTCCAAGCATCGAATCTCCGTTTGTTTACTGTTTTGTTGCGTGTTTACTCACTGCCATATTTTATTCAGATTGCTATTACCACTCATACTCATCCATATTACTTGCATCTCACTATCTCTTCGCCGAACTAGTGCACCTATACATCTGACAAGTGTATTAGGTGTGTTGGGGACACAAGAGACTTCTTGCTTTGTGGTTGCAGGGTTGCTTGAGAGGGATATCTTTGACCTCTTCCTCCCTGAGTTCGATAAACCTTGGGTGATCCACTTAAGGGAAACTTACTGCTGTTCTACGAACCTCTGCTCTTGGAGGCCCAACACTGTCTACAAGAATAGAAGCTCCCGTAGACATCAACGTCATGCTGGTGGGATTCTGAGGAGGCTCTACTACATCCGCTAGCCACTGGAACGGGGAGAAGGACGTCGCCATCAACACCGTACATGTGATCGAGTGTAGAGGTGCTGCCCGATTGTGGCACCGTCAAGATCTTCTACGCCGCTTTTGAAAGTGGCAACTGATCGACTACATCCACCACGAGATTTATCTCATTAACGCTTAGCGATCTTCGAGGGTATGTTGATCTTCACCTTGTTGCTACCATCTACTAGATTAGGTCTTGGCTTGTTATTCGTTCTTGCGGTAGGAAACTTTTTTTTTCTATGCTACGAATCCCTACAGGATCATCTAACCATGTCGCATATGCACTTCCTGGAATCATTGTCTCATTATCCATAATGACTCGGGGGCCCGTCCGGCGTGCTTTTCTCTTCATATTGCGCTCCTTCATCTTGTTATCCTTTTTTCGGTTCCTCCTCTTTCTTGTTCAATTAATCCAATGCTGCCGCATGATTTGCTATAATCTCCAAGCTTTTCCGATAGTATGTACCGTCAAATGCTAGAATCATTGGTAGATTTCCCTCTTTCTGTAGCTTCACTTTTCCCATATGTTTTATATCGTATGTGTTATCTCCTTCAACTTTCATCACCTCGATCATGACATACTGAAGGGTTATGAACACTCTAACCAGTGTGTCCACATCATAACCATCAAAGTATTGTTCAACCGACTCAGTTAATTCCTTTAGTGTGGTAGGTGCATACTGTAGGGATTGTATGGAGCTGAAAAAGCCAAGATCTAGGGCATTCAAGTCAGGTGAGTTTGGAGGCTGTTGCAGCAACTTAATGTCCCGTCCAGATTCTTTGACAACAGCTAGGAAAATTGGATCATTTGGAAGAACGTGTGTTCATGCACTGTCTTGCTGGATAAAGATGGTTCCCTCATTGTCCGGCCATAGATATGCAATTGCTGAAATTACCTTTTCACAAAGGAATTCCCTCATTACGGTTTCTAGTAACTATGATGGTCTTTAGTTCCATCGTTCCTTTCAATCTATTTTTGGAGTTGTACTTGGCTGTGGTTTCTTCAACAAATTAATGCCCAGATTCCGATTTTTCCATCAAACATGACTTTTTTTTTCTCATTGTGTCGGGGTTTGGCCACTGCAGTTAAGACCATAACTTTGCCTATACTGTTCTTGTTGTGAATAGTTCGCACGGGGTCTTGTTATTACGGCAGTAGATAGTATTTTCTGCTCCTCTTTGTCATGTCGAACCATTTTTCATCTATATAAACTATGTTCTCCATACTAAGGAACGATGGTTCTGCCTCTCATATTGTTGTTTGATCGATCATTGAAGTGCAAAATTTGAGTCCAGCAATCTTGTTTTCTGATTTCAATGCTGGTTTGAGGGTACTTTTATGTCGTCTTATTTTACCCCATTGAAACCTTCTCTGCAAGGTGGCATGAGCGACACCCAATTCCCTTGCGAGCGCCCTCAATGTCGACCTTTTGTTTAGAGGAATGGAAAGCATCCTTGACAAACCAAGATCTGCTCTCTTCCATCCACACCGCCCCTTCTTTTGATTTGACACATCAACCTCTAGCTCCTTTATCTCTTGTTCTCGTGCCTTTTTCCATATTCTTTATATTGTGCTGAGACTTGTTTTCAGAAGAGTAGCTACAAATTCTTTATCTGCCTTTTCAATTGACCTGTCATTGCGAAGAGCTTTCAATGCAATGTCTGCCGTGAATCTGTGACTATCAAGAAGCTCTCTACGGTGTGCATGCGCAACAGGTATTTGTACATCTTCGGCTTCGGGCATGTGTACATCTTCGGCTTCGAGTATTTGTACATCTTCTTCCTCTTCCTCTTCCTCGTGTGGATTAAAGTTAAGATCCAAATAAATCACCACTTGTGGAGGCAAGTTGAGATCTAGGTCCATCTCCTCTTGTTGTACCTGCACCAAAAGGAACAAAAAAATACCAGTAATGCATCAAAAGGAACAAAAAAAATATCAGTAATGAATGTGCAAGTGTGTGTCCCTTGTATTTTGGGTATTTCAACTAGGCCGATTCAGCGATTACTAGGCCGATTAATCGCTACTAGGGGCCTGCCGTGTCGATTACCATTAATCTCTTGTGTTAATCCTTTAGCCCGATTAATCGTACCGAAAGTCTGATTACTAGGTATGTTCCCGATTAACTACTGCACTTGGTCAAAAAAGTTAGAAACTTTTCAATGCATATAGTTAGTACATGCGCTACCCCTCCCCAATAAAGTAGGTTTTACAAAGCTCTCGCTTGATTGCAGCCTCTAACAGCTCGAATTCCGTTGTGGCCAACTAGTTCCTTGCCCTCCCAGACTAGTTACTCTGAGTTGCCTAGATACAGGAGCTCGACCACCTTGAGTAGATCGTGCAGGAGCTCAAGAGCGCCATCGATAGGTTAGGTGGTTGAGGTGTAAGAGGGATCGTACCCTAGGTAGGTGGTGGGAGAAGATAAACTTCAGAGGTGAGAGGATAAGAAGTGGAAAGAAACGCGGCTTCGACTAGTGGATCCTAATTCGCTCGTGACCTTGAAGATTAGGTCACGGTGGAGAAGCATACATGTTTTTTCTGAGATTTTAGGCTCTAGAAAAGTAGGGCCAGACATATAGAGGCTCATATACTATTATTTTTCTTATATAAACTGTTTTTACGTGCTAATTTGTGTAGGTTACGCCGATTAACAGCCGACCGATTAAATTAGTTAATCGTCCGAATTCCGATTAATCGCTACTCCCAAGCCAACCGAGCAGTTAACGATTACCGAATTCCTTACCATTGGTCTTTAGTGATAAATTTCTTGTCCAAAGTGATCTTGAGCTCCACAAGTAAAGGGTGAAAGCAGCTACTGTTCAAACTCGCGTTGATTTGGCTGTCTAGCATTTGAGTAGCTCATATCTTAGGCTTAATTAAGTTTATTCCAAGCAAATTTCATCTGTCTAGTGCTTTTACACCTTGTGATTGATGATCCTTACATATATGCTGAAACATAGGTGCACGTTTTTGTTATTTACCTGTTCACTGGATTTACGCTGGGAAGTGGTTTTCTACAAGGAATGCTCTGCCATTTTGTAGGATGAAGCACTGGATGATGTGCCCGAAGAGGAAGATGATAGGACCATCTGATAGAGAGCTCATGCGACCACCAAAGAAGTATCCAAGAGCGTTACGATTCCTGGTGAGAATATTGTACCTCATCTTTCTCATCAACCATGAAATGAATGTACCCTAAAACGCCTGATGCAATGTGTGGAAGTATCTACAAAGAGATTCTATCAACTTGAGTGGGGAGAAGCATACTTGTTAAAACATGAGTTCTTTTTATCTCATGTTAGCCTAAACTTGTTTTGCATTATCGTTTCTGTAAGTATTATAGAAGGTTAACTTGTTTTGCATCATCTCTTTAGCCAAATTATGCATACTGATAGCTCAGCCATCTACGGACAAGATAATTATGTGGGACATCTATACATGCTACAATGTCAATAGTCTGTATCCCTTATGGTTCTTCAGTTGATCTGACACTGACAGTTAAACGGCGTCATTCTGCTTAATCAGATTTGTTTGATAAACCTGGCTTATATCATGTTGTTTCACCTCATTCACCACTACTGTGGGAATATGGATGGTCTCCTGCAGTATTTTAATCTTCTATTCATGATATAGCTTACATACATAACCAAATGTCTTCGCTTAAATCAGAAGAACATTGTTGACGCAAGATACATGTCACTTCAGAATTAAATCAGACTAGGACATTTGCCCGTGCTTCGCTACGGGTGAATATTTTGTAGGTCATGAAAAAACTCATATATGTGTTAAAGTCAATGACCATGTTAATTTTTCGCACCGCGACGCACAGGAAGGTTTTAAGATTTGTAGATTGTTTTACATTAAAAGACTTCAAGTTATATTCATATATCATTGTTCAACCCTTTCCATTTTAGATATTGCATTTTTTTCTTTTGGACCAAAATTATCACTATCACATTCAGTAAAGGAACGTTCAGCCTTCTTCTCAGAAGGTGCTTCTGAAGGATTAGTCTTCGATGGTGCCGTCCTACACCCGAGACTGTAGCAGCACGGAGGTTTCTGAAATTAGCGATGAGTCCCAAATAATTAAATTTAAATCGAGACTATATGTGATATTTCGATGAAACAAATTAACTTTTGTATTTCCCAGAAGTAAAGACTGGATCAAAGCTAACAAAGTACAGAATGCAGTACAGAATGCAGGCAGGTGTACATAGCAGTAGCAACACCATGGAGATCACCAACTAATTTCTTTGTTAACTAAATTATGTTGCTCAAGTGATCATGTGTAGCAGTTTAACTTTTCCTTTTCTATTATTTCTGCCCAAAATAATGCAGCAACATACCATCAGCAGCGTGTAGAGTTGTATCCACTGCCACCAGGAGGAGATGCCAAGGTCAAAACCGGAGTCTGAATATTCAAACAGACTTGTCTGCTTCTTCTTCAGAAAAACTATTTCACGAACAGACGCCTTCAATCCGCGGCACAAGGGCGCATACACAGGAAGCACGCAAGCTCCAGGATCGCGACGCAGAGACCCACCGAAACCTATCTTGAACACGAGACTCGACTCCATCCATGGCGCTCAAGCACTTCATACCGGCGGCGGCGCTGCTCAGGACGACAAACATGTCGATCGGATAGGTCAGATTGGCAAGCCCCAATCGACAGATTCCGCGGCCATTGTTGAGCTCAGGGAGGGTCAGAAGAGGAGATCCAAGAGAATCAAAGGGAGCTCATTTATTTACTTTTCATGGAATCATTCCTCGGAGACCCACTCAGTGCGGCCTACGGGAGGAAGGAAAGAGCGACCGCCGGGCGAAACAAACTGAAATTTTTATTTTAACTCGGGGGTGGCAGTGCTTGTAATTTAGACAGAAAATTAAGGGTACAAAAAAACGGACCAACAAGAAACCTTATTTTTATTATTATTAGGTATATAGATAAACCTATGTTTGTTGTGCAGAATTGTATCAGCGGCCCAATTATTTGGCTTCTTTTTTTGCTGATTGGAACGGACATAATGCTTAGCCACGTGAAATTCCAGCACTGCTTTTACTATTACTAGAAAAATTGCCCGTGCGTTGCATCGGGACAAAAAAATACAGATCAATATTTGACGAAAACTTCATTAGTGGGAAGGGATGAGAGGTACAATTGTTGATGAGTTCCCCATTCATGCTAAACCTAAATCCTAACACTATTCTTTTTAAATACATCGCCACTGATGGCTAGTAGAAAAGTAATTATATCTTTTCTACATCATATAAAATTCTCTCTGTGAAATTCATTGACCAAGATAATAGTTTCATAATATGTTCAGCATAAAAGACAATATTAGACGAACCTTGCTGACTGGGCTACCAACATAAGTTTCATAAGGATGTTCTTTTGCTGCAATCTCAGCATACATTTTAAAACCATGATAATAGATTGTCCCAAAATATGTTTAAATGTCGGCCCTGGGAAAAAATTCCATAATAATGTGTATGAGAAAAATGGAAAATGAAATAGTCCGACTTTGTTAGCTTAGGATGTACATGTGGTGAATCGAATGGCACGCCGAATAACATGAAAGTGACTGCTAGGCCCTGAACATTTATTCCAATTGGCATGCGCCTCATATTTAACATCCTTGCTGTCTCAACAGACTAATTATTTTCTTGCTTAAATTTTTTTGAGTAATAAAACGTCCTTTATAGAAAAATATTTTCTTGCGATTCCATGTAACAAGTGATTTAATCTGTCATATTGCCAGTAATTTGTTAGTAGCTTGTAGGGCAATGAGATATGATCGTAAATAGTAAAGATGAACCAGGCAAACTTCAGATAATGTATCAAAGTCAAATTATGTGTTTTCTGATCCACTGCAACCAACAAGCTTAGCTAGACGCGTCTCTATACAAACAACTTGAAAATACAAGCGTATGGCAACATGTCATACACATAAGCTACTGGATTACATCAGCTAGCCAATGCAGTAGCCATGAACACATACCTTTTTACTTACAAAAACGTGGTACAAGAAGATTGCAAACAGCAGTGTGGTCCACCAATTGATTCAAGATTGCAAGCAACACTTTCAGTGGTGAATTTTCTCAAGTACTACTCAGTCCCTATAGCATGTAGACGCAAATTATCTTGGCAGGTTCCGACGGCGTCACGTATATCCAGTAAATTGTCACATATATACATTAATCCTATGGTTCGTTCTCCACAAAACCGGTTGAACAGTTTTATACAGTCACCTGTCGGGTGTTGAACAGTTTTTTACGCTCACCTGTCGGGTGTTGGGGCTAGACTTGCGACGCTGTTGTGGGATGGCAAGCACGAAGTATTGCCGAAGACCATTCTGAGATGCTGCGAATTTCGATGCGGCTGCTTGTCCTGGACGGCGCTATTCTCCCGCTAACCGCTGCAGTGCTCGCCGGCCTCCACGGCAGGGTTCGGGAGACAGCAAGACAGGTAGGTGTCCCGGCTGATGCACTTCTCCGGCCAACCGCCGGCGTTGTGCGCCTGTATCAGACGATGCGGAAAGCTTGCGCCTGTGCCCGACAATGCCGTTCTGCTATCAACAGCCACCGACTTCGTCAGCCTTGGCATCCACTGTTAGCAGTTCTGTTTTTAGTCAAGCGTTGATGCCCGGCGCTGCTGCCACTGCCGCTCCTGTTGCTGCTCGGCGTGGCTAACGACGGTCGCTGTTTGTCACGATGGATAGCAGCTTGTGCTCCTCCAATTCGTCTTCGCCGATGTTGGTGAGAATTCCGCGCCGGGCCAGTGCCGTCCTAGGCGCCGCTGCCAGCGGCTACCATGGTGGTGAACTTGCGGCTCGTCGTCATGAACTTCTCCTCAAAGTGACCTCCTCATCTAGGACGTCGTGGAACGTGGCGCTGGGTTGGGATCTCGCCGACCTCCGCCACCACCAACAAATTGATCTGACCAGTTTCCTGGGCCACCGACGCGTCCGTGACCCTGCTGATGATGACCGCGCGTGGCCGCATAGGTCTGACGTGCTCTACCCTATGAGACCCTCCTTGAACAACCACTTCGATCGATGGTCCATCGAGCTAGGAAGCCAGCTCATACCCGATCGATGCGGAGTTGTTTTCTTTGACGAGAGGCTAAATAAACTTTCCTTCAACGGCCTCGAATCAAGTACGAAGAAGGAGGTGATCCGTGGAGATAGGCATTCCACTTCCGGTGAGTCGTCGAGATCGAGATTGGGTAGTTTTCATCCTGGTTCGTCGATCTTGTCTCGTCTCATAGATCGATCCCGTCTGTATATACAGGGAAGGGAACCAGCTCCAGGGGTCGGTCGCTACAAAACGGGCCTGCAATTCGAGTAGTACACGGTCGTTCTATTCCAGCGATGAAGACCAAGCCTAGAACGTACGGGATCCAGGACGGACAACCTGTTGGGCCGATCGAGCCGAGCACAGCCTAAATCGCTCAATACGACCGGGTGACATACGTTAGGATAGGAAATTTATCACCGGTGGACGATGGACGAAACGAACAACCACCGAACCAGACGGACCAAACCACGGAAACGCTTCTCCCTTTATTATTAGGTATAGATTTTATTGTTTCTTCAAATCGAATAAGCAGAGAGCAACATTGCTTGTTATCTCCGCCGCTTGACTTCACCAAAAATCTGTTAGGTCTGTCCTTCACACAGGAAGGAGGCGTGGCTCAAATCGAACATCCTCCCAACCTCATAGCACTCCTATCTACCTCTCTTAGCCACACGACGGCCAGTTCCGCTCCAGGCCACCGCCTACTTCTGTTCCTACGAGTAACTCCGCCGCCGGTCCGATTACTGTGACGGTGCTCCCTTCTCCAATTCCTTCCTCCTGTAGGATCCCCTCCTTTCCTCTGACCTGTTTCCTTAGTCAATTTCAAGGAATCGCCTTGAAGGGACAGAGGAATTAGCGCTCGTGACTCGTGAGGACGTTTGCGTCTTCAGTCAGAGAAGTTGCTTCTGGTCTGCGGCTACAGAGGAGGCGCGGAATCGATCAATGGGGAGGTCACCACTCACAAGCATGATCTCTGGTTGGCCCTAGGCGGACGGCGCTTGATCTCACCTACAGAATAGCGGGGCCGGAGCAAGCGGGAGGAGTGAGATCGCCTCGGGCGGAGCTCCTCGCTGTCGGCCACCTCGGCGAAGGACCCCACGAAGTCCATCGTATCGGCGTCAGCTTCGACGTGATTGAAGGACGGGCCTATGGGGCTTGATCTCTCGTCGAATCGCTAGATGGTTGTTGATAGATGGATTTGGACCTTAAACTTGATCGATTTTATGCCAGGACAATCGTTGCTCCTATATTTAAAGGCCCATAGAAGGCAAGAAGAGCCCGACGGGTTTGGTCGGGATTCTCTGTTCTAGTTTGGGATTCTCTACCCATAGAAGCAAGAGGAGAAACCAGGCCGCACTGGGGAGTTGGTGACGGATCGGGGACTCGAAGCGAACGGGGGTTTGTGTTTTCTTGCTCCGCTGCGAACTGTTAATTCACTTATGAGGTGGCAATCATTGTAATTTGGATGAAAAATAGGGGCATAAACTGACGGACCAACAAGAAGCTCTTTTTCCTTTATTATTAGGTATAGATTTCACATTATCCATGGATCGATCTTCGCATGGTTCGGTCAGGGTTGTGACATTTATGAGTTATTTTTGCAGGTCTGTGTGAATTTTCTTGATCTGTGGTGTGTGAGCTGAACTGAACTGAAACTAAATGCTGGCAAAGACGCCAAGGACGAGCTGCTGAAACTGGCCGAGGGCAAGTACATGGCGAGCGGAGCAGCGACGCGGCGGGAGGAAGCTGCGCACGGACAGCTACGGAGCGGTGAGGGGCGGCGATGGAGCTGCTTGATGGGGGGGGGGGGGGGGGGGTCGCCTCTACTCCTGGAGGCCCCGCCTTCGCCCTGCCTCCTCTACTCGAGGCCTGCCTCCGCCCCACCTCCTCTGCTCCTGGAGGCCCCATCTCCGCCCCGCCTCCTCCTCTCCTAGAGGCCCGCCTCCGCCCCGAGGCCCCGCCTCCTATGCTCCTGAGCGGTCGCGAATGGGCGGTGGGGCTGCTGACTACCGTCGACGTCGAGCGCGTGAGCCCAGCTCCGGTGCGGGACGGGGATGGAGAGCTCCGGCGTGGGATGGGACTATCGGGATCAAGAATTTTGAACTAAGGACCACGGTTGAGAGGAACTAAATCTGCGAGGGGGTTTTCACAAAACTATCATTCTACATGGGCCACATCAAGTAAATCGGGCCGGAGGGAGTACAAAATTTGAACAAATTATTTTGGAGCGGATGGAGTATAAAAGTAGTCACAGTATATGTCACAAAGAATGGTTAAATGTGAGAAGAATTTAAGAGGCAGGGTAAAACCTAACAAAGGGCCACAATTAGGTGGTAGTAAAACATACTGAATTATACTGAAAACCCCATCGTCTAATAAATCATCTAACCTGTGACACATTGGTATTGGTATTGGTACTTTTCAGACATTCAGAAGTTTTAAAGTATTAGAGTTAGTAAATGCAAGCATGAAAACATGCAATTTTTTTTATCAAAAAGGCACGACCATTCCTGCAACTGCGTGCATTCTATAAGATTAACTCCTGATATAGCTACTCAGGAATCGTTGGAGGATGCAACTCAGATCCATTATTTCGGAGGATGCTCATGCAAGCTAATTGAGCAACGAGAGAAAACCGTCTTAGTGAGATTGTACTTTTAATTTTTGAACATAAGTGAGATTGTACTTGGAGCAAGGAAATCTCCGTTTTAGCCTTTTACTTTAGGGAGGCAAGCCTGATAAGGTAAAACTTCCACCCGGCCAATGTTGCGTGTTTGCTACAGGCCTCCAATCCCGCTGCTGCTTCAGCAGCATATACGCACGGAGATTTTTGCTGAAACACGATCATACCCCGTTTCTCACCCAAATTTGGAAGTTTGGTGGCCTAGTCTGTTTTTAAATTTTGGCCCATGATTTTACCCTTTTTCGGCTAGCTAAACACCACGCTGCCAAAAAGGGAAAATGCGACTCCCTATCCGTGCAAGCCCGAAAATGGCGCTAGCTCGTGAATTTATACCGCCTATGACTGCTTAGCTCACAGCGAGATACCGCGCCACCATTTCTCCCCCTTCGACCTCTCCATCGATGGCGGGGCACGACGAGATTCACCGACGAGCATGTAAGTGGCGTCATCTACCTTGATCGTTGTAGGATGGCGGGGACAAGCAATCTTCCTCATCTTTTCCGAGCTCTTTGCTGGACCAACAGAGCAGATGCACGAAGAGGCGACGAAAAAATGATCTGGTTGGTATTCGTATTTTCAATTTCTACATTGGCGTGTTGACAATCGAGGATCTTGCATATCGTTGTGGCATGAAGATTAGATGCTTTTATTTTCTGTTGGTCAAAATTAATAAAATATTAATGATGTTCTGCTACTGCTCCTCGGGCGACGACTCTGTTTCTCTTGAAGTTCCTCTACCGTGGGCGCCGGCGACTCTCCGTCAAGGTGTCTGACGGTAGTACGGCACCCTCTACCACCGTCGCTACCCCGCCCCGGGCAACGACGACGACGCGTAGGTGATGCGGGCGGACAACATGTTGCTTGTGGAGGCAGGACCGAGAAGTCTCGGTCGCCACGGTCGCTGCAGATTTTTAGCTAGTCCGTGTAGCCGTTCTATTGCTTAGAGCATCTCCACCGGCGGCCCCCAAATAGTCGTCGGAAGGGTGCCGACACTGTTGTATGGGGGTGCCGGCAGTGCATCCTCCATTTGGGGATGTTATTCCCACACCGACGCCTCCCAAACGGCGGCCCCCAATTTTTTTTCTTTTTACAATATTTTGAAATAACATATCAATCACATTTTATTCATACAATCACACAAATAGAATTAAATTATTCATACAATCAATCAAACAAATAGTACTTAAATTATTAATACAATCAATCAAACAAATAGTACTTAAATTATTCATACAACCCAATAAACAAATAGTACTTAAATTATTCAGACATGCAAACAAATAGAAATAAAATCATGCATTATTGGTGGCTCATCTCCTCGCCTACAGATGCGCAGCTAGATCCGCCTTTAGCTATGCATGGACACTTGCATCTCGAATTTAATTGTGCATATGAAGAAAATAAGCAAATTCTTGGGGTACATGCTCTACCTCAGCTAGTGGCCCTTGATAATCAAATAGTTGATCATCCTACACAGGTGCGTCATGCTCGCTCTCAATGATCATGTTGTGGATGATCACACAGACGTTCATCATCTCCCACATCTGAGTCTCAGACCAAGTGAGAGCAGGGTACCTAACAATAGCGAAACGCTGCTGAAGCACCCCAAAAGCATGCTCAACATCCTTGCGTGCTGTTTCCTGGCATGTTACAAAATAGGCTCACATCTCGTTTGATGGAGAGGGAATTGTCTTCACAAATGTAGCATACGTCGGGTAGATACCATCAGCTAGATAATACCCCCTTGTTGTATGCGTGACCGTTTACCGCAAAGTTCACGGCAGGAGCTTGTCCCCCAGCTAGCCTGGCAAACACCGGAGAGCGCTGCAGCATGTTGATATCATTGTTTGTTCCTGCCATGCCAAAAAATTCATGCCAAATCCAAATCTCATGGTCTGCCACCGCCTCAAGAATGACACTGCACTCACCAGTATGCCTCTTATAGATCCCCTGCCAAGCAAAAGGAATTCTTCCAGGAAACCATCTTGCTGCATTCTTTTGCAGGATCCGAGCTGTATCATCTTATCTTGGTGCTCCCAAAATACTATCGGGGCCGCTATGGAGATGCCGGTGAAGATGCTCTTAGAAATATCAGAGACTATCTATGCAGTATACGAACATACATATGCTTTTTCTCATTACATGATTCGATTGTGGGAACGGGAAAAACGAAGAATTCTCTCTTTGTCATGTGTTGGGTCTAAATTACTCAGCCCTTGTTCCTCTCTACTACCTCTCACTCTGAATTCTCACAAATCTCTCTTGTCTCTCTCAAGTACACTCACGGTGAGGAACTCCACACACATGCACCAAGGAGGAATCCAACCGGCGGCTTTGCAACGAGCTATCCTCTCCCCAAGGATGCTACACTTACGGATTGTTTCTACGGAATCTCCAGACATACGTGGAGGATTCTGGGGAGACATCAGTTCCTAATCTCACAGGAGGGAAAAGATTTGCTCCAATCGAATTGGTCCACCCCATCCCATAACAATATCCCATAATAAAATTTGTGTAAGTGTAGTATTATTGGTATTATTGATTCTCTTCTTGGAGTATCACATGGACTACATTATTTTGGTCAGCCCTCACGACCTGTTGTTTTCATTAACTCAAACTAGCTTGGTGACCCGCGCATTTGCGCGGCTAGATTTATTTTATAATAGTTTCCCTGATGGTGCATTGTCTTCCTATATTTATCACAAACTAAATCCAAATATATGTGGCTTATACTTAAACATTGTGTTCTTTTCATGCACGTATCAGTGTTCATAATATTTTTATTTTTTGGCATTAATTCTGTATAGGTCTTCCCATAAAGCAAAATACAGCGTATATCTACTTGAACGCACTTAAATGAGTAGTTCCTCATACCTTGATCAGACAACATTCCTTTTATTAGATTTGTGACGCCCGTCAAGCGTAACGGACACCGTCACTCAGAGTTGCGCCAGGATCAACCAAGGAGAACAGTAGCATGTATATAGTGGAAACTTTCACCGTTTGAAAAGCGGTGTCCTTTATTACATCTTCACAAGAAGTGTCACTTTAACCAACGTACTAGGGTGATACAACCCCACCCGCTTGAACTACAAGCCATATATCTACTCCTCTTAGCCTTGGACATCGGCTCCCCCATACTCATACTCCACTTCAGCAAAGTCAAAGTCACCACAAGCACCAGATTCATCATAAGCACAGATCTCTACCTCCTCGGAGTTGTCATACATCACGGGCTCTGGAAAACAACGAGAAAGCAAGGCTGAGCACGTATAAAATACGCGCTCCGCAAGTCGCCGGGGGTGGAGGGGTGGTGGGTGTTTTAAAAGGAAAATAAAAACTCAACGGCTACTCAGCCGTCCGACCGACAACACTTTTAGAAAAAAAACTTCCCCGATTTCCCGTTTATAGGAAAACCATATTTTTATTTATGAAATCTGCTGGCGGCAGACAACGTGGAATCTTACATCCTGTGTTAGAGGAATACCCACACGACGCACTTCCAAACCCGGAAGCTGGGAGTGATATCACATTTTACTCTGATCAGAGGTGTACTGCTTTGCCCATAGCGTCACTTGGTCGATTTCGTGCATGCGCTACCACGGCGCACAACTAGACCAAGGGACCGAAACCTTTAGCCAGTCCGTACACCACCTCTGCTTTTCCACCTTGCCTTAATCGCCAAAGGCCCGCGGGTCGAGACCCCTAACCGGCGGTCTCGCCCTAGGGTGACTGTACCTACCCGGCTACAGTCACCTTCTCACCCGTGCAGAGGTAGCTACTTGGCATGGTTAATCGGTTAAGCCCGTCTCATTCCAGGTCTATGGTCAGTACGGGCTGCGCCGCTTTTGAAGTAAGCGCCAGTTGGTTATGTTTTTATTAGATAATCCATGTATAGAGGAGCCTGACTTTCAAGGCAACGCTGATCGAGATGCTTCCACCAATTCCGGCTCCTCTACCCACCAAATAATTAAAACACCATCCTGCTCGGGTTTAGATGACATACCTCAGACGAACCACCGGATCTGGTCCATTCGCCAAATCGGCGGATCTTTCCGATCCACTTCAAATTTTCATTTAGAAAACCAAAAGCTTTGTATTTGGTTCTCATGCGAGATTTTGGAATAATTCATAACCCATAAAACATTTTAGTAAAACATAGGAGTCCGACGACTTGCCTTGCGGTGCTTCGATCGACTCGGATACACTGTCGGGGCCTTCTAAATATCCATGGTCAATTCCTAATATTTATTTCACAAGCATGCTCAATACTTTAGCAAACTTTAACACACGCAATAGGCAGCACACTCAAATTGGGCAAATCCATTTAGCTAGCTAACAAATTATGGTACACACGTGATAATGTGCTAGTGCCACTTTGTGTTGTTAGGCTGGTGCCAATGCATAGCCTCACTCTCACCCGCCACGTCAGCTTTTTTCCTCACTCTCACCCCACTTTCACCCCACTCTCACCCCACGGTGCCAATGCACAGGCTATAGTGCCAGCTTTAGTTCTCTCTCCTCCACGTCAGCTTTTCTCTCTCTTCAACATCAGCATTTCTTTTTCACATTACAACAATATAAATAATGCAAGGAAATTATTTTATTGAACTAAAATTGTTACCGATTACATCATAAAAAAAATTACATAAAAAATTTGAAAAGATTACATAAAAATCTGAAAAAATTACATAATCTAGGAATTAGCCCACACATGCTCCATCAAATCATGCTGGAGCTGTGTATACATCGGTGACTCCCTCATTTCGGTGTCCATCTGAATCCTGGCTGCTAGGCTTGGTGGTGCATGGTGGTGTATTGCAGGGCCGACATTTGAAGCAACTGTCTCATAGATGTTGTCCAAATTTTGTCCACGCTCATCGTCGATGATCATGTTGTGCAGAATGACACATGCACGCATGATCAATCCAAGAGTACGTCTGGAGTAGGAGCGTCCCGGAACTGCTAGAATGTTGAACCTAGCCTTCAACACTCCAAAGGCACACTCGACATCTTTGCGATGCGCTGATTGAGCAGAAGTGAACACTCGCTGCTTTTCATTTTGTGGAAGAGTAACACCTTTCATGAACACCGGCCAGGAGGGGTAGATGCCGTCGGCAAGGTAGTAACCATAGTGGTACTTGTGTCCATTCACCGTGAAGTTCACTACGGGTGCTTCTCCCCTAAGCACATCAGTGAACAACGGCGACTGGTTGAGTACATTGAGGTCGTTGTTGGACCCGGCCACTCCAAAAAAGGCATGCCAGATCCAATGATCATACGACGCAACGGCTTCTAAGATTATGGTAGGGTGTTTGATGTCTCCCCTTGTGAATTGGCCAGCATGAGCCACTGGGCAGTTCCTCCACTGCCAATGCATGCAATCGATGCTCCCTAACATGCCCGGAAAGCCACGCTCCTCGGCTTTCGCTAACAGCCGCTGAGTATCCTCCACAGTTGGGCGACGGCAAAACGTCTCCCCGTAACACTCAATGATGCCTTCACAGAATCTATCTAGACAATCTGATGAAGTTTGTCTAGCTAACTTAAGCCACTCATCTATTGTATCTGCAGCGGCTCCATAAGCTAACAGACGCAAAGCCGCAGTACACTTTTGCAGGGGAGAGAAACCAGCACGGTTGAGAGCATCATTTCTTTGGGTGAAATACGGAGAGTATTCACCCAATCTAGCCACAATGGTCAGGAAGAGGGATCGTCTCATCCGATACCTTCGCCGAAAGTAGCTCGGAGGATAGTTGCAGTCGTCGGCGAAGTAGTCCTCGAAGAGCCGATCGTAGGCACCCAGACGATCACGCCTGATGAACTCTCGGCGGCGCCGACGTCTTGGCACCACCTCCTCGTTGAGCATCTCCTCATCATACTCCTCCTGGAATGCAGCGATGAAATCACCCTCCACTCCGTCGCTCGAACTGCTGCTGGACGAAGACATGGCGTTGAGTGGAGTGGAAATGGAGAGTGGAGGTGTTGAATGACTGAAAACATATGGGGGTATTTATAGGGTTTTTTGAACCAGCAACGGCTAGCTGACGTGGACGAATCACGTCGCGCCACGTCAGCTAGCCGTTAGCCACTCCCGCCCCACTCTCGCCCGCCTCTCGCCCGCATAACGCCCGCCTCCCGCCCCACTCTCGCCCGCCCTAACGCCCGCCACCCTCTCGCCCCACCCCGCCATCGCGCCGCCCCGCCTCTCACCCCTCTCCCGCCTCGCTCTCGCCGCCAACGCGGGCGGCAGCCGGGCGGGAGCAGGCGATAGCGCCGGGCGCCCCCGCCGGCGCCCCTCCCTCTCGTCTCGCCCGCCTCCCGCCCCTCTCCCGCCCGGCGCCGGGCGGTACCGCCCCGCCTATCGCCTGCAATGGCACCAGCCTTAGAAGGCATGCAGCCATGCATGCATCAGTGCGTGTGTGCCTCTCTACTCTACTGTACGATCAAAGAGCAAATAATCATGCAATCGGTTGTTTGCCATCTGCGAGTGCGGTCAAAGCCCAGCCCAGCCCTGCTTGATACTACTCGGTTACTCGTCTTCCTCGCCCAACGCTCATCTCCCCCTCCCGTGCTACTTTCCCTTCTCTATCTCAAAACAGAGCAGCAACGCCGTGCGCAGCCGGTTCGATCTACCATGTCCGTCCCTCTCCGTCGCCACTGCTGGCATCTACATAATCCCTTCATCCTCCTCTACTCGATCCGTACACTCGCGTCTGTCACCGCTGTCTGGAACGACCTCGCCACCAACTATAACGCTGTCGTCCTTGGGTCCGACGGGCTCACCGCCGTCCCCAACATCTGCGACAGCTGCACTACTCATTCGCTCTCCCTTGATGCCGCTCCCTATAGTGAGTCGCGCGGCCCTGGTCGACGGCTCGAGCGGCTTCGCCACATGGCTCTAGGACCGGACGGCGCCGACTTCGACGCGGCCGAGCCTGCCGCGCTCACGCCAGCACCACGACGAGCGTGATGCCTGCCGACTGCAGCGTGTGGCTAGCGACGGCCTCCTACTGCTAATCCTCCTCCACAACTAAGGTAAGTGCTAATCCCTTTTTCCTTCCTAATGCAACAGAGTCGATGTGTCTAGCACATGTACAGATGCTTCTCGCTGGTACTAGTTTCTCAACTCACAGTCTGTACTGTGTATTGATGCATGTAAGGACCGTGTGGTTCTAGTTTGATAAGACAATCTTGCCCTAATTAATCTTCCTAAGACCAGAGTAAGTCAACATTGGATTAGAATACATAGGGGATGAACTAGTACAATCTCAGAAGCAAAACGTGTAAGGCAGCAAGTTGATTAACAATCTCTAGTTCTTATTATTTTGTAAAGGCATGAAATATATCTAGCACATCTCATTTTTGTGAAGGGTAGAGATATGCTAATCAGGCTAGTACGTAACACTCGGTGAAATCAATTCATATCAACTTCACATTGTACTGCAGATATGGCAGAAGCAAGCAAAACTATGCCACAAGTACATTGCACATTCAATACTACAGATTACAAGCAAACCGAGTGTGCCAATACCTGATGAAGCCGCAACAAGGTAGCACAAGCACAACAGTGAAATGGAGTGGAAGGAAGTGGTCTAGCTGTCTGGGAGAGGTGGGGTGTGCGGTCTAACAGTAAAAAGGACTGCCTATTTATAGCAGGGAGATGGCAAGGTCGGTTTCGGAGGATGAGCCAGTTGGCCTCCATGCGAGGCTTTGGTGTGCATGCGGCTTACATTTGTACTCCTCCAGCTGGCATTTTTACAAGTGTTTGAAGAATAGTTGGACCTAAGTTGGCACTTACCTTGCTACTAAGTAATGGTGGATAGGGACTAAACTGTAAATTTCGAATTTCTAATAGGGGCTGAAAAGTAAAAATGATCTATAAGAACTTTGTAACCAAATATTTGTAGGACTTTGATGATTTAATTTTATTTAATATGAGATTAGGGTGAAAGCATGTTTAGTGATATGTGATCAATACTAATGTCGTAAAAATGGTGTTTAAATTTTGGGGTTTTCACAAGATTGTACAGTACACTCGCTTAAATACACATACATGTAAATGGATTTTTCTTCTTACCCAACATACTACTTGTTTATTTCTAGCATGGCACTTGGCTCCTAATTAATTTCAGCTAACCTGAACAATCTGAGACAGAGCTAGCTCATATAGAAATTTATCTGCAAGCAAAAAAGCAGGAAGTAATTGCTACCTGACATTTGTCCAAATAATTTTACTTAAATTATATTGCCACGTGCTCCAAAAACCACTACGTAAAATGATCCATAAATAAACAATGTATTGTTTTACGTGAACATACTGAGCAAGTAGGAATCGATGGCAACCACTTTGTTGTGAAAAAGAGATCGGTGGTAGTTTCCACTCATATACATCTGTAAGCAAGGGAGTTTTGTGTGCAACATACTAACCAAAAAGATGATCATTTGAAATTTAGTGGCATTATCAGTGGAGTCTAAAAGTAAAATATATGTAATATGTAGACTAAGAACCGTTGAAATTACACTTCATGGTGAAATATTTTACCTTCTGGGTTCAGTTTAGACACATCTTCTACCATGCATCATGCCAACCCAACTCACCGGGCCACCATGACTTATGTGAGTAATACAACAGATAAAAACTCAATAGTCAGATACAAAAGTCTACGATTAAACATGGCGCACTTACACATAGATCATAACTTTGTATGTGTTTTCCTAAATGTATCGCTCTTCTGGCAGTATTTTAAGAATAGATTTAAACACCATATCTGAATTTCTTCATCTTCCAAAATTTACGCATCTCTAAAAGTCAAAACAAAAGAATTCAAAATATTTCTAATGAGTATGTACACTTTATTAAATATTTTACCCAATCCATTAAACATCATACATGTTTTTTGCAGAGAGATAAGCATTATAGAATGCTATTTTTTCAAATCATGCACTTATCAATCATGCTTAATTTTTTAAGAAATGCCAAAACATTTTCCCACTCTGATGATTTACATGAGAGCTCAGTAAACATGCATAGTATTGCTTCACTACAGATCTAGGAACTGAACTAATGTTTTGAGAAACAGAAAAGGAATGCAAGAAGTAAAAGTTACCTGACATGTGCCCAAAAGATTTTAATGAAACTATATTTTCATGTATTCCGTAAACCGTTATCCAAAAGATTGTGACACCTGTAAAACTAAAGAACATACATGTACGTAACGTTCTACATTAACCGTAGTTGTTTCATGTTGGCTTGTAAGTGAACATTATGGCATTTAATTGAATATTTTGTTGCATGATATAAGCCAATAGTCAAAATAAGCCTAAAACAATAGTTACTACATTCCTTTACTTCTTCCCGTCTTCTATGTTGTGTGCATTCTCGCCAGGAAGATTGGTTTTAGTAGCCATTCAGAAAATCTTCAAGTGCAAATAGTTCTGTGCAACATACCAAAAAATAGAGACAGTTATTAAATTTAATATCATCGTCGCTGGAGAGAATTTAAAGGTAGAAACTCGGGAAAAACATTTAAGAGGATAACCTCACCATCAATTTTGTATCTCTTGGTTGCTGCAAAGAGTATTTATCAAGAGGCCACCTTCTTGATATCTTGAATACATACTATTCTTTCTAGTACAATCAGAGGTTTAGCCATCAGAGTAGAACATGGTTTGTGATTCCCAAAATACTCACATCCTATCGAATCATTGAGTGAAAGTAAACTGAAAACAGAGAACATATTTCCTTGAAACAGTGAATATATTTGCTGGAACTGAATCTTCTAAATCAATCATATAGAACATGTGAATCTTGTATGAGGCCAGCCTAGTAGTAGAGATCCGATCTTGAATTAAAGAACACGCATCATGAAATACCCCAAAGCATGTCAATGCATACACATACGCATGCAGCTTAGTACTGCAATATAACATATGATGCAATAAAGAGAAGACATACCTCCACCCAGGATTTAATGGAAGATCAGATCGTTTTCTTGCATAGCAAGGAGCGAAATTTGGGTGAATTAATTTGCACACTACTACTCTCACGTCTCATCATGTTGGCACAATGGTTATACTCAGCAGTTCGCAATTACTCCTGCTAGTTTTTATCCCTGTTGAATTCTCATCAACATTTACATGCTTGTTCCTCTGTGGTCTCCCGTGCTGCAAACTCCACAGAATAAACTTTAATATCTAAGAAACATTCCATATAAGATTTGTTCTATCTGAATCAATTGACGCCTGTGGAGGGTGGTGCTCTCGATCGGCAGTGGACTCTAATCGGAGAGCCAATCCCGGCACGCATGCTAGTAGACGTAACGGAGGATGCACGTGTGGTGCACAGTGTGCATCAGCTGTTGAACTAATAATATTTGCTATCAGAACTAAAGATTTGTTTAGCCAGTTTACTAACACGCATGTTTTGTACTTCCAAACCAATCTATCTTGAGAAAATGGTGCAGGTAACATCAACGTTTTGTGCTGGTGTTAGAGATAAACTGTACCATAATTAAAAATAATTATTGGCAGGATATTCTAGGACCAATTTACTTGCCTGGCAAGGGAATAACCATTGTGCGATAGATTCAACCACTGGACTGCAGAGAGGAAGGGAATTAGATGTACACTACCACTACATGTAGGTGCATTAGTACTTGACGTACTCACGCGGGCAGCCTGCTAAACTCCAGAAGACGCCGCTAGCAAGAAAAGCAGACTCGCGGCCGCTCTGCAGTGATGATTAGCAGACAGCGTCTGAGATATCGGGCTGAACGCAGCGCGCGTCGCTTGCATCGTTAACTTAGTGAAGAGCTAGATTGAACATTCATACCCGCGATTTGGGGATAGCAAGTCTGGATCGTACCTTATTTAATCATGGATCGTACAGGGTGTAGATCGATTGTAGTCGATCAAATATTGCAGAAGCGAATGACGGCATGGAGAATATTGACGCCGCGAGGAGGGCAATAAGCAAGAGCCGCGGTAGGGTTAGTCGACGCCGCGTTGGTTGGGACGGCGCTGAAGGAGGTTGAGCAGTAGATGTTTTTCCTTGGGTTTATTTATCTTTTTTTCATCATGATGGGCTGCTGTAGAGACGCGGAGGAGAAGTAAATCGTTACCGTTGTTCTGTGGTTGATTATTCCTAGCTAATCTCCATCGTTGGTTGTCTTGTACTTTAATTCTACTAGGAAGTTCTCCGCGCGGCGCACGCCGCGCTCGTGTTGTCTATTGCGTGGCATTCTTTTTATAAAACGACGATTTATAGGTTTAAGAGTGCGGGATTCCTTTTCAAAAACAGCTGAAGAAACATCTAAAACTGGACTGCGCCCTTGGTATCAAGATCGTTGGTTACAATTTTGTAGAAATAATACAATATCCGGGTTGCTGAAGTACCGCGAAGTGCTAGTGAAATAGGCGGAGTGCTTTTGTTTCTAGATCGTTGCTTAAAATATTGTAGAAATAAACCAATATTTGGGTTCTGATGTACCGCAAAGTGCCGGTGAAATGGGTGGCGGATGGTGGAGTGCTTTTGTTTTCGGTGTTGCTACAAAAGGAAATGGTAGTATTTCTCCGGCCGAAAGAGGCAACGGGTGGTGGAGTAAATCTATCTTTATAAAGTTACCGTAGAAGAAGGTCATCCATGTGAAAATGTGACATATGGTGAAGTAAGTATAGTTTTTCGATGTTACCGTAGAAGAACACAACGTTATTTTCCCCGAGTAAAAGAGGGGGCGGATGTTGGATTTTACTTTGAATCACCGTTCAAGAATTATACAGCACTAAGAAAATATCGGCCGATAATTACTATCCAGAACCACGGTTGAGGCTGAAGGTTCGTGTAAAAACTATTACCCTTATGCGTCGTTGCAAAATGACGGTGGAGAAATATGCGGCCATAAATAATTATTAGTAGGTAGTTAGCAGCGTGTTTCATAGTTAACAAAGCTCAAGATATCTACCGGAAATTGCTTTCTAGAAAAATATAGGTAGTTGCCGCCTTGCAAAAAATTACTGCCAAAATTAATGATCTATTTCAGAGTTGACACCGGAAAATTACTGTTGACGTTTATGAATTGCATTGAGAAATTGTTTTGGAAATTATAGGCAGTTACCGCCTTGCAAAAAATAAGTGATATATTGTTAACACGGTAAATTATTACAAAAGCTAACAATTTTAACCGACTATCTACTGTCAAAGTATTTAAATATTGCTAGCGTGATAAATTACTACGAAAACCGACGATCTAATGTGAGAAATTACCATCAAATTCTTTGAAAAATAGTATGTGAAATTTTTAAAATCCGAAAAAGAAAAAATGGTGCATTGTTCATGTGCAGTGTTCATGCACGTTAACAGTGACGAAAGCAACAAGGGAGCAGCAAAGGTCGTCGACCTTTATATACAGTAATAATGGAAGAAAATATTTTGCATCTAAAATTAGAATTCTAGTGTCTCAAAGAAGGAAGAAAAGAAAAAGAAAATCACATTGTGGTAGTCCACCTGGTGAACTTTGATTAGAGGAAAATAAACATCAACAGTGCATGCACATGGAGCAATGTGGTGCAAGCAAATCCCTTTAGCTTTAATATATAGTAATAATAGATAGATAGATTGACTATTTATACAAGGAGTTGGCACTGGCATGCCTCCGCTGATACCTAAACTCAGGCCACAATTACCACTAAGCACTAACAGCTCACCTGATCTATTTCCTAGACAGCATGCTCGTGCGAGGTACTTTCTCCATATCGGTTTAGAGCAATTCCAATAGTGTAACTAGCTGCTGGCTATAAGCCAAATGCCATGTTATCTATAGATAACTTAGAGTCAACATATACAATAGTAAACTATAAAAATGTAGCACTTTATCAATGTATGACCCACCTTTCATTCTCACAAAGTGCCTAGGAGCACGTGCTAGAGCTGGCTCTTGCATAAGAGCTCACTCTCCTTCTCTCTCATCCTCTCTCTCCTCCAACTAAGCGATAATATACTATTTTAATTATTATAGCCAGCTGACTAGGACTTATTGTACTTGCTTTTAGAGGGGTATTACGCATTTCGAGATAAAACTTTAAATACTAATTTAGTCAATAAAATATAAGATATATATATCACAAAACTTATACTATTGGAAACTTCTTTTGAATATGAATCTAATGGTATAATTTTTGTCGCATATATCTCATATTTTTTTGACCAAATTTATAGTTAAACTTTCTCCTCGAAATACATAATAGCCATGTAAACCGGTATGAGTCGTCCTCACGTATTTACGGCGACATTCAATTTCATGTCCAATATAAGAATAGTTTGCTAAGCATTTCTAATATCTTGTGATCTGAGTTCTATTGTACTCCCATGGATATATATACCGCATGGCTTTATATAATTAACTCTAGTATATATGATCACATTGATATCATTCCAATAAAGAGAAAGAAACACTAGAAATCATTATAGAATATCAAGTGCCGGTTTTTGATTTTTCCTAATCGTGTGAGAAACAATTATTTCTAAGTCAAAACTAAGAACTATCTGATCTAAAAGCTGAGATTCTGTAAGTTCAAAAGGATAAAAAGATCTTCATCCAATGGCTATGGATGCCATTATGTAAATTGAGCTCTATTTAAAATTGCCACGACTTGCCCAACTGCACACGGTAATGAGTGGAAAATAAAATCCATGGAACATTTATGGTTTTTTCTTTAAGAAAAGCTAATCAGCAAGGTTCGAGTTGACCAGATGACGACCTCTCTTGGGGTACAGAGAAGAGCAAACGTCACAGTTACGACGAGATTACACTTTGGAAGCAAACTTGGTAATGAGCTCATTCAGAACAAGTACAATACTAGTCAGCTGACTATAAGATACAGTAGTAAATAATATATTTTAGATGAATTGGTGGAGAGAGAAGGGAGATGGGCTACTATGCAATAGCCAGCTCTTGCACGTGATCTTAGATACTTTGTGAGAATAAAAGGTGGGACATATGTTAATAAAGTACTTCATTGTACTGTACATGTTAACTATATGGTGACTATAAATGACATGATATCTTGTTATAGCCATCTGTTGACTGTACTATTGGAATTGCTCTAAGCGTGCGCAGCAGATGTGACCTTGGCATCGACGCCACTAGATGCGGCGCTGGCGATAATCGTAGGATTCTTTTTCTTCACCATCTCTGAGAGTACTTGGTAATCGGAAGAAAGTCAAGGAATGGCGGCGGCGGCACGGTAGCTTTGAGGAAGAAGGGCACACGAGGAAGGAAGACTATGAAAGGGGAGAGCGGAAAAATAAGTTTTCTCCTTTTCGTTCATAAAGCAAAGGTTATCAAAGGAAATGTGCGGTTAGGTCACCCCGTGTCATTGCATCTATCATAACAAAGGATACTTTTTTCATCACGCGCGGAAATCGAGGAGGCACCTCGATCAATGCGCAAGGACTAGTCATTTCCTAACTGACCGCGCATAAGTAGGGTGGGCCCGTCAGGTCACGTCCTGTGAATCAAACCACCGCAGTAATGACATCATTGATGATGTCATAGAAAGTATCGACTCGTCATGAAGCATCCGAAGAGAATTAAAACGTCGAGTTGCTTGACTTGAGCCAACGCACAGTTGCAAGCGTCCGTCCCTAGACTCGGGGGTTACTTCCATCGGGAGCGCTGGACGCGCACCCGATAAAAAGCTAAGGACTCGAAGATTTCAAATTATTTCTAGAATCATGCCCGGGGACTTGATTCTGAGTAGGGTAACGTTGTTTTGCTATTGGCAGTTAGCCAGTATCGATTTATCGAGTAAAACTGGGCACGTTACTCAGAATCCTTTACGTACTATCGACAGGCATGGCATAATTTGAAGGTATTAAAGACCCGATATACAAAAGTTATCGGATGACCGTGACAGTTTTCAGAAAATATCGGCAGCATAAGAAGCATTCGAGTAGTACAACTTGAGTCTACGCACGGTTGCAAGCACATGTCCTAAGACTCGGGGACTACTCCCATCGGGAGCGCTGGACGCGCACCTGATAAAAAAAATACGTTTGTGTTTCAAAGAACTCAAGATCTTCCGGCAGTTATGAATGTTCGACAGAAGACAAATTCAGTCCCTGCCCGAAGCTTCTTCGACCAGTCACTCGGGGGCTACTGATGTGGGCATTACCCTTCGGGTAACTAGTAGTACGCTACCTCCTACGGCCCAACCAGGGGCCCATGAAGATCATCCACCGACCGAGGTGGGCCATTATGTCGGTTCTAAAGAAGGACTCTTGAAGAACAAGGCAAGAAGACGAAGAAAACAAGGAAAGTTTAGACATAGAACTCTTTGTAACCTAGTCGTGTACCCGGACAGACCTCTCGAGACCTGGCTCACAATATAAGGGCCGGGAGAGGGTCTGCCGAGGGACACACAATCAACTTAGCCATAATCACCGTAAGTCTAGAACTAGGTCATACAAAATCTTAGCTTCTCGACGAGTTCATAGTCGAAACCTTCGGCTACCGCATTGTAACCCAATATTCTAAATAATCAAGATCAGACAAGCAGGAAGTAAGGGTGTTACCTCATCGAGGGGCCCGAATCTGGGTAAATCTCTCTCCCCGTTTGTTTGGTATCCGATGTCTCGTGTCAGCCTGCAGGATTCCGTCAACCCTAAGCCCCGAAACGTGGGCATTGCCGAGGAGTACCCTCGACAGCATGCTCCATTGGATCCTTTTAAGATACCTATGAAAATTGTTGAACATGTTATGAATAACTGCTATTTAGGAGATGGAACTGTCCATCCGGGTGATCATTTACTCTTTCAACATGAATTATGCGAGTTGTTCAAGTGTGCAGGTATTTCAATGGCCCAAGTTAAGAGGAAATTATTCCCTTTATCACTTAAGGGAAGAGCTGCGGAATGGTATAAGATGCTCAAGAATGGCCGATCTATTGGATGGGAGGAAATTGTACCTCTCTTTTATTCTAAATTCTATCCTCCAAGTGAGATTCATAAAGATCATAATCAAATATATAATTTTTGGCCTCGAGATGGAGAGAGTATTGCCCAAGCGTGGGGGAGATTGAAGTCACTAATGCTCAAATGTCCCATTCATGAGCTCCCCAGTAATATTATTATTAATAACTTCTATGCAAGGCTTTCTCTTCATGATAAGGATTTATTGGACACTTCTTGTTATGGATCATTTACACGTATGAAATAAGAAGCTAAATGGGATCTCCTCTACCGCATTCAGGAAAATACTGAAGGATGGGAGAATGATAAAGGAAGAAAGTCAGGTATAGATTATGATTATGAATGCATTGAATCTTTTATGTGAATTGATGACTTTCATAATACTAGTGCTGTTTATGGTCTTGATTCTGAAATTCTTGCAAATTGTTTTAAGACTTTTGCCTCTTATCTTGATGTTCCGAAAAAGGAGTGGAACAAGTACCATGCACCTTATAAAGATATTGTTAATTGTGTTCCTGCTAGAAATATTGAAGTTTGTATTGTTGATCGTGTTTTGCCTGAACCTTATATCGAGAAAGTACCTTTCCCTGCCAAGGTAAAGGAACATTCTATTTTAACTAGTGTGGTTAATAAAATTACAAAGAAAACTATAGAACCTGATGAACAAATAACTATTGAACCTGCGGTAGCAATAGTAACGGACCTTGTTACTGAAAATGTAGAATATGGACACATTATCCTCTGTGAAGATGCTTCTAATATTGTTTCACATACTAGTAAATCAAAGAAAACTAGTGTTCGCGTGCTTTCTGTCAGAATAGGTGATCATTGCTATTATGGTTTTTGTGATATTGGTGCAAGTTCAAGTGCTATTCCTTAGGAGCTTTACAAGGAAATTATGCATGAAATTGGTTATTGTGAACTTGAAGAAATTGATGTGGTTATTCATCTTGCTAATAAAGAAACCATCTCTCTAATTGGTATTGTTAGAGATGTGGAAGTTTTATGTGGTAAGATTAAATATCCTGTTGATTTCTAGTACTTGGTTCAGCTGCTAGTAAGACTTGTTCTATAACTTTTGGTAGACCTTTCTTGAATACTTGTGGTGCTATTATAGATTGTAAGAAGGAGAAAATTCTTACTAAATTTGATGGAGAGCCTTATGAGTTTAATTTTTCTAAGTTTGCTAAAGCTCCTTATGAAACTGAATTGCCTAATGAAGATTTTAGAGTATAACAACTTGCCTCTATTCCTCTTGCTCCTAATGATGCTTTGTAGCAATATATGGAGGAGCACGAAAGTGACATCTTTATAGAGGAAAGAAATGAGATTGATGAGATTCTTCTTCGACAACCGGAGATGCTTAAGCACAATTTACCTGTGGAAGACTTGGGTACCACACTACCACCCAAGGAGGATCTTGTTTTCGATTTAAAACCTTTACCTGATGATCTTAAATATGCTTATATTGATGATAAGAAAATATATAATGTTATTATTAGTTCTAAACTTTCAGGACAGGAAGAGGAAAGATTATTGGGAGTATTGAAGAAACACCGAGGAGCTACGGTATATACTTGATGGCGTGTAACTCACACGTTCGTTGGGAACCCCAAGAGGAAGGTATGATGCGCACAGCAGCAAGTTTTCCCTCAGAAAGAAACCAAGGTTTATTGAACCAGGAGGAGCCAAGAAGCACGTTGAAGGTTGATGGCGGCGGGATGTAGTGCGGCGCAACACCAGGGATTCCGGCGCCAACGTGGAACCTGCACAACACAACCAAAGTACTTTGCCCCAACGAAACAGTGAGGTTGTCAATCTCACCGGCTTGCTGTAACAAAGGATTAACCGTATTGTGTGGAAGATGATTGTTTGCAGAAAACAGTAGAACAAGTATTGCAGTAGATTGTATTTCAGTAAAGAGAATTGGACCGGGGTCCACAGTTCACTAGAGGTGTCTCTCCCATAAGACAAACAACATGTTGGGTGAACAAATTACAGTTGGGCAATTGACAAATAAAGAGAGCATGACCATGCACATACATATCATGATGAGTATAGTGAGATTTAATTGGGCATTACGACAAAGTACATAGACCGCCATCCAACTGCATCTATGCCTAAAAAGTCCACCTTCAGGTTATCATCCGAACCCCCTCCAGTATTAAGTTGCAAAGCAACAGATAATTGCATTAAGTATGGTGCGTAATGTAATCAACAACTACATCCTTAGACATAGCATCAATGTTTTATCCCTAGTGGCAACAGCACAACACAACCTTAGAACTTTATGTCACTGTCCCAGGTGTCAATGCAGGCATGAACCCACTATCGAGCATAAGTACTCCCTCTTGGAGTTACAAGCATCTACTTGGCCAGAGCATCTACTAGTAACGGAAAGCATGCAAGATCATAAACAACACGTAGATATAACTTTGATAATCAACATAACAAGTATTCTCTATTCATCGGATCCCAACAAACGCAACATATAGAATTACAGATAGATGATCTTGATCATGTTAGGCAGCTCACAAGATCCGACAATGATAGCACAATGGGGAGAAGACAACCATCTAGCTACTGCTATGGACCCGTAGTCCAGGGGTAGACTACTCACACATCACTCCGGAGGCGACCATGGCGGCGTAGAGTCCTCCGGGAGATGATTCCCCTCTCCGGCAGGGTGCCGGAGGCGATCTCCTGGATCCCCCGAGATGGGATCGGCGTTGGCGGCGTCTCTGGAAGGTTTTCCGTATCGTGGCTCTCGGTACTGGGGGTTTCGTCACGGAGGCTTTAAGTAGGCGGAAGGGCAAGTCAAGAGGCGGCACGGGGGGCCCAAACCACAGGCCGGCGCGGCCAGGGGTGGGGCCGCGCCGCCCTAGGGTTTGGCCACCCCGTGGCCCCTCTTCGTTTCGTCTTCGGACTTCTGGAAGCTTCGTGGAAAAATAGGCCCCTGGGCTTTGATTTCGTCCAATTCCGAGAATATTTCCTTACTAGGATTTCTGAAACCAAAAACAGCAGAAAACTTGACAAGAATCGGCACTTCGGCATCTTGTTAATAGGTTAGTTCCAGAAAATGCACGAATATGACATAAAGTGTGCATAAAACATGTAGATAACATCAATAATGTGGCATGGAACATAAGAAATTATCGATACGTCGGAGACGTATCAATACTCTTGATGATTTGAAGGGGATTTATCCTACTACATGTCAACATGCTATTAATATGGAACCTGATGCGAAGCCAGTTGTTGAACATCAACGCCGTTTAATTCCGAAGATGAAGGATATGGTAATAAATGAGGTATTGAAACTCCTTGATGATGGTATTATTTATCATATTGCTGATAGTAGATGGGTTAGTCCTGTGCATTGTGTCCATAAGAAAGGAGGAATTACAATTGTGCCTAATGAGAATAATGAGCTTATTCCTCAAAGAGTAGTAACTGGTTATAGGATGTGCATTGATTTTAGAAAAGTTAACAAAGTTACTAAGAAATATCATTACCCTTTACCTTTTATTGATCAAATGTTAGAAAGGTTATCTAAGAAAACTCATTTTTGTTTTCTTGATGGTTATTCTGAGTTTTCTCAAATTGCTGTTAAGAAGCAAGATCAAGAGAAAACCACTCTTACTTGTCCTTATGGAACTTATGCTTATAGACATATGCCTTTTGGTTTCTGTAATGCTCCTGCTATGTTTCAAAGATGCATGTCTGCTATCTTTCATGGTTTTTGTGAATAAATTGTGGAAGTATTCATGGAAGATTTCTTCGTCTATGGGACTACTTTTGATAACTATTTGCACAATCTTGATAAAGTTTTGCAGAGATGTGAAGAAACTAATCTTGTTCTTATTGGGAGAAATGCCACTTTATGGTAAACTAAGGAATTGTTCTTGGACATAAAATTTCTGAAAGAGATATTGAAGTCGACAGAGCCAAAGTGGAAGCAATTGAGAAAATGCCATGTCCAAGGGATGTTAAAGGTATTCGTAGTGTTCTTGGTCATGCTGGTTTCTATAGGAGGTTTATTAATGATTTCTCTAAAATTTCAAAGCCTCTTACTAATCTTCTCTAAAAGGATGTACCTTTTGTTTTTGATGATGATTGTAAGGAAGATTTTGAAACTCTAAAGAAGGCTTTAACCACTACTCCTATTGTTGAACCACCGGATTGGAATTTACCATTTGAAATTATGTGTGATGGTAGTGATTTTGCAATAGGTGTTGTTCTTGGACAGCGAGTAGATAAGAACTTGAATGTTATTCATTATGCTAGTAAGTCTCTTGATGCTCCTCAAAAGAATTATGCTACTACTGAAAAAGAATTTCTAGCTATAGTCTTTGCTTGTGATAAGTTTAGACCTTATATTGTTGATTCGAAAGTTACTATTCATACTGATCATGCTGCTATTAGGTACCTTATGGAAAAGAAAGACGCTAAGCCTAGGCTTATTAGATGGGTGTTTCTTTTACAAGAGTTTGATTTGCATATTGAAGATAGGAAGGGTGCTGAAAATCATGTTGCTGATAATTTGTCTAGATTGAAAAACATTTCTTATGATCCTATTCATGTTAATGATAGTTTTTCAAATGAACAATTGGCTGCAATTAAAGTAACTTCGCGAGAGAGTCCTTGGTATGCTGATTATGCTAACTTTATTGTTTCCATGTACTTGCCTCCAACATTTGTAGCTCAGCAAAGAAGGAAATTATTTTATGATTTGAGGAATTATTTTTGGGATGACCCACACTTATATAAAGGAGTGGATGGTATTATGCGAAGATGTGTTCTAGAATATGGACAACAAGAGATATTGAGAAAATGTCATGGTAGTGCTTATGGAGGACATCATGTTGGAGATAGAACTGCACAAAAGGTTCTACAATCAGGTTTTTATTGGCCTACTCTTTTTAAGGATGCAAAAAAGTTTATTTTATCTTGTGATGAATGCCAAAGAGTTGGTAATATTTCTAGACACAATGAAATACCTATGATTTATTCTCTTATTATTGAACCATTTGACTATTGGGGATTTGAGTTTATGGGTCTTTTTCCTCCTTCAGAGGGTTATACTCATATACTTGTTTCTGTTGATTATGTTACTAAGTGGGTAGAAGCTATACCTACAAAGAGTGTTGATGGCGAGACCTCATTAAAAAGGCTTAAAGATGTTATTTTCCCTAGATTTGGTGTGCCTATATATCTTATGGCTGATGGAGGTTCTCATTTTATTCATGGTGGTTTTAGAAAGACTCTTGCTAGATATGGTGGTAATCATAGGATTGCTTCAGCCTATCATCCCCAAACAAGTGAGGCAAGTAGAATTATCAAATAGATAAATTAAATCTATCTTGCAAAAGATTGTTAATAAATCTAGGAAGAATTTGGCTAGTAAGTTAAATGATGCTTTATGGGCTTGTAGAACTGCTTATAAAAATCCTATGGGTATGTCTCCTTACAAAATGGTTTATGGCTTGTCACTTTCCTTTAGAATTAGAACACAAAGCTTATTGGGCCGTGAAAGAACTTAATAGAGATTTTAAACTAGCTGGTAAGAAAAGGTTGCTTGACTTAAGTTCTCTAGATGAATGGAGGAATTAATGAAGCTTATGAAAATGCTAGACTCTTTAAAGAGAAGGTTTAGAAGTGGCATGATAAGAGAATTATTAAGAGAGAGTTCCATGTTGGTGATAAAGTTCTACTTTATAGGTCCCGTCTCAGAATTTTTTGCAGGAAAATTACTCTCAAATGGGAAGGACCTTTTATCATTGAAGAGGTGTATCGTTCTGGTGCAATAAAAATTGCTTCATTGAAAGATAACACTACACAAGTGGTGAACGGGCAAATACTCAAACATTATATTTCTAGAGACTCTTATAATGAATATATTCATATTTTTCAAGTGGTGACTCCGGAAGAATTTATTAAGGAGAAAATCCAGGAATCTGCAGAGTCCATTTTCGAATAGGTAACATTTTTAGTAAGAAAAAATTTCGTGTTAAACTTTCCAGCTTATATTTTTGTTGTTTTTATTAAATATGAAAAATTACGAGACGGGTAGGATACGGTGCCCGGGGGCACCACACCACCCCTAGGCGCGGGCCAGCCTCAGGCCGCGCCTAGGCAAGGTGGGGGAGCCCCAGAGCCCCACTCCGACCCGGTTTCGCCTTGTTCCCTTCCTTTTGTTACGAAACTTTATGCTATATAATCCCCTGGATCCCCCGAGGTCCGTATATCGAGTTCTCATCGTGTTTTTGTTTTGATCTGTTTCTGTCAGGATTTGTTCTCAGATTTAGAGCCACCATGTCTTCTCTTGGATCACCCAAAGACAACTCCTTCGTGAACGTTGACAACTCGTACATGAACAAGCTGAAGATGCATCCTAAGGAGTTGTTGCTCAAGGATGGGAAGTTGCAAGTAAAACATGTTCGGGGCCCTAAAGGAGAAGGCAGTCTGGAGGCTAGGATGGAAAAGCTGGAGCAAGAAGTCTTTAGATACAAGAAGATGGCAGAACATGAAGTGGACATTATCCATAAGATAAATGCATAACTCATTAGCGAGCACAGAAAGGAAGTTGCAAGTCTTTGGGATGATATTTTCTCGCTCCAGACCACCAACAAGTTACAAGCACAACTCTACGACATGCAATCAAAAATGTGAGTATGAGACTAGGTTTAAACACATAAGTTTTGCTGCCAGTTTCAGGATATTAGAAACCAAGTCGTCTTTTGTTGATGGGGAGCCTTTACCTTGGAAGACTGATGATGAGAAGGATGCACCACCACCACCGAATGAGTAATTCGTCATTGGTATTGGCATCCCCCTTGGCTTGTTCCAAGCTTGGGGGAGTGCCGCGGTATCACACTATTATCTTTTACCTATTTATTTTTCAATAGAGTCATATCATGAGTAGTGAAGTTATCATATAGGATAGTTTGCAGTGTGGAAGTATCTCTCCTTTAGTCGATTATCTATGTATCCCTTGGTGTGAGCTGTCGTTATGGAATATTAATGAGAAATTTTTATCATTTACTTTCTGCACATCTTATTTTAGTTTGTAATTTATGTCATATGATTAATCTTGTTGGTTAGTATTGGTATCACTTTGGGAGCATCAAGTAATTCTAGTTGGTCTTGACAAACTTAGCATTGGTCAGTAGCAACAATACTTAGAGGCTTAAGTAGAAAAGAGAGAAATACATGTAGATACATTATTCCATTATCTTTCTTTCTTGTTGGCTCATAAGCTTAGTATTCTTAAGTTAAAATCATTTGCACTTCCAAGGAAGCATGATTGTTTTCTATCACATGTATATTTTTTGTTTCGTTCAACTCTTATCCTTACTACACAGCCTTGCTAGCCCAAGACATGTACTGAGAGGGAATGCTTCTCGTGCATTCAAACTTGAACCAAAAACCCATGCCATTTGTGTCCACCATATCTACCTATATGTGGTATTTCACTGCCATTCCAAAGTAAATTGCTTGTGTGCTACCTTTAAACCTTCAAACACTATTACCTGTTTTGTGTTTTGTTTTAGCTCATGAGGAAGTGTTGAATGCTTTACTATATCTTTCATATTTATTATGGCTTCACACCTTGACTAGTATGCACAATGTGCTGGTCCTTAATTTTGCAAAAGAGCAGGCGCGGGTGCCCAACCCACTAAAATATAAATTGAACTAATAATCCAAATCTCCTAACACTATGTACTTGAGAAATCATGAACCTAGCTTGTTCAAACAAAGGAGAAGATGAACTTTATTTCTCTCTCTATGGGAGCCGCTCTTGAAGCCATTAAACATGAAAAGATGATAAATCATTTGATGCCATTCGTTGACATAGACATACACCACTCTCAAAATTACATTTTCATACCTTTGGTTCATTTAAAACAAAAATCTCTAGCACATGAGTAATCTTGCTTCCCTCTACGAAGGGCCTATCTTTTACTTTTATGTTGAGTCAGTAAACCTATTTGCCTCTATCTCAAGCAAGCATTTGAGTTGTTGTGATCCAACCATTTATGTGTGTTGATGCATTCAATCATTTCTTTTATCTTTTCTTGGGTAGCACAATGCTTTTATCTAAATGAATATAACATTGAAAGCTATCTATGATTGCAAAGAGACTGTAATGATTGAGCATGTGATTTCTGCAATATAAGCTCTAATATATAGACTCTACTCGAAAGATAAGTACTATCTGTTAATTGTTCTCTGACCAAGAACGAAAGCTTGCAATCACCAATTATGATTTTCTCTATGCACTTCTATTAGTGACTCCTTACTTATTGCAAGTTGAATTATATAAGAGGAAGTTGCTGTCTATAATGACTTGTGTATTGGTAAGTATGATGCTTCTTGTCCGTATTTTGTTTCTCGACACTTCACTCTATAAAACCGTGGTCTGGTTTACTAAGTTCAGTTTTCTCTTGGGGACAAGCGAGGTCTAAGCTTGGGGTGAGTTGATACGTCCAAATTGCATCACTATTTTATATCATAATTTACTGATATTCATTGATATATTTCATATTTAAAGATGATACTTATGTTACTTCATCTATTTTTGCATGTTTGATGATTATTGGAGAATTAACTGCCGGAGTCAGAATTCTGCTGGAAAAGGACCATCAAGATACCATATTTCTGAAGAACAACAATTCCCAAAAAATACCCAGAAATTCCTATTTTGCCAGATGACGGAGGAAGCCAGAAGGGGATCCTGGGGTGGGCCAGGAGGGGCCCACATCACCCCTAGTTGCGGGCCACCCCTAACCGCGCCTAGGCATGGTGTGGTGGCCCTGGCCCACCTATGGCATCGTGCCCTCGCATATTTCATCCCCCGAGAACCCTAAGACTGGAGGAGCAAACGGAGAAATATTCCGCCGCTGCTACGGGGCGGAAAACCACAGAGGGAGAAAAGCTCTCCGGCTGGGAGAAATCTGCCGGGGAAATTCCTTCCCGAAGGGGGAAATCGTCACCGTCATCGGGCTGGACTTCATCAAGATCATCATCATCATCTCCACTACCAGCACCATCATCACCGCCATCTCCACTCCGTCCCGCTGTAACATCTTGGGTTTGATACTTGTCTAGTTCATAGGGAAAACTTTCCCGGTGTTGATTACTCCATGTAGTTGATGCTATTGAGTGAAACCATTGAATTAAGGTTTATGTCCAGATTGTTATTCATCATTATATCACCTCCAATTATGATCCATATGATTTCTCGTGAGTAGTTCGTTTAGTTCTTGAGGACATGGGAGAAGTCATGATGTTAGTAGTGGAACTATGTTGAGTAGTATTTAATGGTTTGATATTTAAGTTGTGGTGTTATTCTTCTAGTGGTGTCATGTGAACGTCGACTACATGATACTTCACCTTTATGGGCATAGGGGATTGCATCGTGTATCTAGCTACTAATTGTGGGGTTGCGGGAGTGATAGAAACCCAAACTTCCATTAGGAACCCGGTGCACGAGGGAGTGTAGGATCTCAAAGTTTAAGGCTGTGGTTAGATTTATCTTAATTACTTTATTGTAGTTGAGGATGCTTGCAAGGGGTATAATCACAAGTATGCATTAGTCCAAGTAGGGGTAGTGCATTAGCATAGGTTCACCCACACAACACCTACCAAACCAATAAAGATTATTCAGCGGCGTGAAGCGAAAGCACTTGACGAAATTCCAGTGTGTCCTCAGGAACGTTTAGTCATCATAAGTAAAACAACCGGCTTGTCCTTTACTCTAGAAACGATTGGGCCACTCGCTGCAAGTATTATTACTATCTTTTATTTACTTGTACTTTACTTATTTGCAATACCAAATACCCCTGAAAACCTGTTTGCTAGTGTTTACAGTGAATCCTTGATCAAAACTGCTTGTCACAACTTCTGCTCCTCATTCGGTTCGACACTCTTATTTATCGAAAGTACTACGATACACCCCCTATACTCGTGGGTCATCATCGACGTCATCCACAATGAATCCATCCTTCTCGTACTCGTTTTGTCCCTCCTCTGCTCATCACCAGCTCTGGCTTCCTCTTGTTCTTCCTCCTCCTCCGCATCATCAATGTCATCCACGATGAAGCCATACTTCTCGTACTCGTTTTGTCCTTCCTCTTCTCACCACCAACTCAGGCTTCCTCTTCTTCCTACTCCCCATCATCATCGGCGTCATCCACAATGAAGCCATCCTTCTCGTTCTCGTTTTGTCCCTCCTCTGTTCACCACCAGCTCTGGCTTCCTCTTCGTCCTCTTCCTCATCATCATCGGCATCATCCACGATGAAGCCATCCTTCTCGTACTCGTTTTGTCCCTCCTCTGCTCACTACCAGCTCTGGATTCCTCTTCTTCCTCCTCCTCCTCATCATCGGCGTCATCCACGATGAAGCCATCCTTCTCATACTCGTTTTGTCCCTCCTCTGGTCACCACCAGCTTTGGCTTCCTCTTCTTCTTTCTCCTCCTCATCATTATCGGCGTCATCCATGATGAAGCCATCCTTCTCGTACTCGTTTTGTCCCTCCTCTGCTCACCACCAGCTTTGGCTTCCTCTTCCTCCTCCTCCTCATCATCAACGGCGCCATCCACGATAAAGCCATCGTTCTCGTACTTGTTTTGTCCCTCCTCTGCTCACCACCAGCTCTGGCTTCCTCTTCTTCCTCCTCCTCATCATCAACGGCGCCATCCACGATGAAGCCATCCTTCTCGTACTCGTTTTTCCCTCCTTTGCTAACCACCAGCCCTGGCTTCCTCTTCTTCCTCCTCCTCATCATCTGCGTCATCCACGATGAAGCCATCCTTCTCGTACTCGTTTTGTCCCTCCTCTGCTCAGCACCTGCCCTGGCTTCCTCTTATTCCTCCTCATCATCATCATCGGTGTCATCCACGATGAAGCCATCCTTCTCATACCCGTTTTGTCCCTCCTGTTCACACCACCAGCCCTGGCTTCCTCTTCTTCCTACCCCTCATCATCGATCATCAGTGTCAGCCATGATGAAGCCATCCTTCTTGTACTCGTTTTGTGCCTCCTCTGCTAACCACCAGCTCTGGCTTCCTCTTCTTCTTCCTCCTCCTCATTATCGGCATCATCTAAGATGAAGCCATCCTTCTCGTACTCAAATTCAAACACTTTTCATGTTGAAAATGGAAAATTGGTTAATAGTTTTAATTGTTACAATAAATATTTAGAAAACACAAAATGGTTTTAGATTAAATTATCCAAATTCAAACACTTCTCATGTTGAAAGCTTTGTCAGAATAGAAATTATGCAAAAGATATAAATTAATGCATTTTAAATTCAAAATGGCAAAATGATTAATAGTTTGAATAGTTAGAATAATTATTTTAGAAAACATAAAATGTATATTATTTATCTAAATTAAAACACTTTTCATGTTGAAAGTTTTCTCACGTTCAAAATTATACATAAGTTATTTAAATTCATATTCAAACACTTAACATAAGGAATTTAAATAATTAAATGTTCATAAAGAATAAATTATATTTTTATTAGATAAAAAAAATCTTTTCTGAACATTTTTACAACCTATATGTTATTTTTTGATTTGAAATAATGCAGGAAACAAAATAATTTATAAGACAAATCCAAATAACCCTTGAGTCCCGGTTGATATTACCAACCGGGACTAAATGCGTGATTTGGGCGCGCACCGAAAATTCACAGCGAAAATACCCTTTAGTCCTGGTTGGTGGCACCAATCGGGACTAAAGGGTCACCGTAGTATAACTTCTCATGGTCTTCTCCACTCAGATCAATCTCGCGGAAAAGGCACACAGACGCCGAAATCACCTATGCCACGGCACCTCCTTCGCGTGCTGCTCAATGTAGCCGCCGCCGGCCACGCGCGTCGACGCCACTGCGCGCCCGACCTCCCCTCCTTCCGCGCACAGCGCCCCCCTGGCCTCGTCCTTCCTCCGCCACCCGCCGCGCACCTCCGAAGCCGCCGACGCCACCCGCCATCGGTGAGCCCGCGCGCCCTCTCCTTTCCTCCGACCACTTTTTTTTTACTTTTTTTAATAGTTAGAAATATTTAGAAAATTTCGTTAGAACTATTTACTTAGAAATATTTAGAACTATTAGTTAGAAATATTTAGTTATAAATATTAGTTCGAAAAATTAGTTAGAAATATTTAGTTAGAACTATTATATCTCTATTTTTTTACTTACATATATCTCTGTTTTTTTACTTATATATTTTTTTTAATATGTAACTATTATAATTGTAGTATGTAAATATTATAGGAAATATAGTTACTAAATTAGTATATAGTCAGTGGTTTATTTAGCACAATACATGTTAGTACATTGTTAGTTTATTTAGCACAATATTATGTTAGTTTAATTATGGTAGTGTATAGTTAGTTTATTTGTTAGTAAATATATGTTAGTTTATGATTTAGTTTTCATAGTTACGATGTCGGCGCCCCACCTGCATCATCGACTTGGATTGGGCTCTAGGCCACCTTTTGGACGTGAGGACCAACGATGTTCGGGACTGGGTTCCGCCGGGCTGGCAGTGGGATGTGTTAGCTTCCGGGGCACGCAGCTTGGTGAGGAAGCCAGGTCCCGTCATCGAGCCGGATCTTCTTTGGTGGCGGTCGCCTAGGCCATGAGCGGTGCAGAGGGAGCCGGCCCCCGAGGAGGTGGTACGTCGCCGTATCTGAGAGGAAGACTAGCACGTCCGTCGTTACATGCATGTGTTGGATAAGGTGTATTCCAACACCTAGGCGTTTTTGAGGGATCTCACGTGAGCTATGATCATGTGAGGGTTCCTTATCTTTGGTTGTCCACCGCCCGCGGCTCAGCATCCGGTCGACGTTGAGAGGTTCATGCATGGGACTCTTGTGATGTATTAGGGTTAAATAAAAATGGACCCGAGCTATATATGTAACTGCATTCTCTATTTTTAGTATTATCCTTAATTACTGCTTCACCAGCACCACCACCGTAGCCATATGTGATTATATGATGGTTCCTATAACTTGCAAGTCTTTGCAGAAACTATGGACGGTGACAGAGACGAAGTACAAGAAGAATTGATGGCAAAACTCATAGCTGGTGGAGATGGTGTCACCGCAACATATCTGAATGACTCCGGTGAGACAGCGGAGGATCTCAAGCGAAGAGATGGCTCCGGTGAGGGAGAAGATGATGGCTCCGGTGAGGGAGAAGATGATGGCTCCGGAGGAACCTTAGTTATTTCAAAGTCCACCGAGGTATATAAATTAAGCCGCTGCTGACTAGATGCATTAACTGATTTGTATATATATATATTGACTATGAATTCTTTCTTCTTTTAGCCTTCCGGATCGAGCCAATCTTATGTAAAGACGAAGCGAGACCTGGCCAAAAAGTTGAACGATAATGCTAGGGTCGACATCATCGAAGTCGCACTACATGAAAAGTTCTGATAGACAACGTCCCAAAATCGTCCGCTAAGGGGTATTTTTCGTCGCCTATGGGCCTAACCCGACGATATGGGTTCTGTTGTCGAAACTGCGTCAGGCAAAGTCCTACCACGTTTTTTTCGGTCCGTCGTGCTTGGGCGCCCTTCCGCCACGGAAAATCGGACCGTTGCAGAAGTGTTTCCGGGAGCCCGTCATGCAAACTGCCACGTGGCAGACGCCGTTAACTGTCAGTTAACGGCGTTAACCGGCTGAAACCCCGTAGTAGATGGTAGGCCCACACGAGGCCTGCCACATCTTAAGCGGACCGGCCCATTAAGTTTGTGGGCCGGGCCAGCTGACTTAGTTTGACCGGTCAACTATATAGCTGGGCTGGACCATTAGTTACGTGGGCCGGGCCTAACCTCTAAGGTTGACTGGTCAAAACATTAATGGGCCGGCCCACTAAGCATGTGGGCCGGGCCGAATGCACTCGTTTGACCGGTCAACAGGCAAAAAGGCCGGCCCACAAGACATGTGGGACCCACTTTCCTGTTATCGGGCTGGCCCATTTTACAAGTGGGGTCCACCTTAAAGCAAGTGGGCCGGCCCAAGAAGTTATTGGGCCGGCCCAATTAGCCTGTGGGTCCCACTTTCCTGTTATCGGGCCAACCCATTCAGTACGTGGGGTCCACAATAGATCAAATGGGCTGGCCCAACAAAAAAATGGGCCGGACCAAAAACACGGGTGGGTCCCACTTTCCTGTTAAAGGGCCGGCCCATTTAGTATGTGGGGTCCAGCATATAGCAAATGGGCCGGCCCAGCAAGATAGTGGGCCGGGCCAAAAACACGGGTGGGTCCCACTTTCCTGTTAAAGGGCCGGCCCATTTAGTATGTGGGGTCCACCACATAGCCAGTGGGCCGGCCCAACAAGATAGTAGGCCGGGCCAAAAACACAGGTGGGTCCCACTTTCATGTTAAAGGGTCGGCCCATTTAGTATGTGGGGTCCACCATATAGCAAGTGGGCCGGCCCAACAAGATAGTGGGCCGGGCCAAAAACACAGGTGGGTCCCACTTGCCTGTTAAAGGGCCGGCCCATTTAGTATGTGGGGTCCACCATATAGCAAGTGGGCCGGCCCAACAAGATAGTGGGCCGGCCCAATAAGCAGGTGGGCCCACTATCGTGTTAACGGGGCGGCCCAATAAGTAAGTGAGCCGGCCCAAAATGAAAGTGGGTCCCACACTACTGTAAATAGGCCGGCCCAATCTGTTGTAGGGCCCTGGTTGTTTGACTAGTCAAATTGCATTAAATTTCATGAGCCTACAATCTGATATCAATGATACACACAATTACATACGCAAATAAAATAACTAGGAAAATTACAAGGCAATTAATGTGCCCAAATAAAAAAATTACATAGAATCATTGAAGACTCCTATTAGCATCATCAATAACACGTTGACATTTGGCAATCGCCTTGATTGAATCTTGTGTACTCTTGGTCAACATATCAGCTACAGATCTTAAAGCAGCAATACCATGTCTTTTATAAAGTACAACCTTGAGATATTTACTGTTTGATGAAAGGAATGGTCTAGGTTGACGGCTATGAGAGGATGCATCAGAAGAAAGATCAGAACTTTTTGTGGGCCTCTCTTCTGATGAAGATTGCTTCATCACAACTGCATTCTGATAATAATGCAAAAAGAGTTAAATGATGAACTATGCAAACATGTATTAAGCATTGTCGATATGAGATAGTCACAAGTACTAAGCACAGACTTACATTATATCGTTGCATAGGCTCACCCCGGAACCTTTTTTGCGCTCTATCTTCTACTAAGGACTTCTTCATTACAACTGCATTCTAGTAATATTGCAAACATAGTTACAACAATGAACTATTCAAACATTTATTATGCAATGTAGATATAAGATAATAACAAGTTGCATAAATAAGACAATGTATGAAACTTGTACTAAGCAGACTTACATCATAATGTTGCACAGGGTCGCTTTGGCGAGTATCTTCTAATGATGACTGCTTCACTAAAACAGCATTCTGGTAATATTGCAAACATAGTTACAACAATTAACTATTCAAAAATGTATTACGCAATGTAGAGATCAGATAACAGCATGTAGCAGAAATAAGCACAAGATAAGATAAGATGCATGTACTAAGCACATACTGGCTCGCTGCAGGTCCTTCTCTTGCGTGCACTAGTCGTGGTCGACATGCCTGTCATTTTAGGTTCAGCCATCAAGTGAAATGTTAATCCTCTTGCTCCATTGTCCTTAATCTATGTTTAGATATCACATTTAAGACCAAGTCAGCTGGTTTCAAATAACAAAAAACTTGAGGTGCCAAATGAATAAGCCAATATTTACCAGATATCAGATTAAAACCAACTAGATGTTCCTTTGCATGAGATACGAATTTTAGACATTCAGATTTAGAGTAGGGTAATGCCAAGGTTTTCCACATAAAGTAAACTGGCATTAAGAATGACCAAATGTCAGGTTCAAATCACCTTCGTAGTTGCTCCAAGACAAGCATATCAAATAGGCAGAAACATAGTAAAGCATGGATAGCATTGCTATGGCAGGGTTCCAAGTGTTAATCTCTTGCATAAGGAACAATGCATATAGGTTATAGATAATAACGGAAGTAAACTACCAGAGTTACCAACCAAGAACTCAGATTCCAACCTTCCCTAGCGTCCCCGCTGTTAATGTTGGATATTCTAATAAGTGGTTCGCATGATCAATCCCTAGGAAAAATAACATTGACAACTTAGTCTACGATAATACAAAGACCAGACATGCACGCAGCAATAACTATACAAGCTGTGCGACAGGAGCATTCATGGAAAAAATAGCTATAAGCTAAAGATGACGTATAAGAGCAAGCAGATTGGAAATGCACATAGCATGATTATAAAAGCAGTGTGAGAATAGCTGGCACGGGAAAACAGCTAGCGGCTAGCGGTGAGCTAATGACGTGGTATAAGAACAACCAGATTGGAAATGCCCATAGCATGACTATAAAAGGAATAGCATGCAGTACAAAAACAGTTGGCAGCAAATGAATGGGTATAAGGCTATAAATATATGGATGCACACATGTGTCAGTAGAATGAATAGGATGGTAGCGACCGGATAATGCTTTTGTACTGTACAATATTTAAACGAACTTCATGCGAAGTAACACATCAAGAAAGTTAATGGCATATGAGATCTGCAAATAACTACACAAAACATGGCTAAAGAAACACCGCGATCTAACGGGTCAGCGTACTAACCAAGCTGCGGCGGGGTGGACGGGGGCGGCAACTTGCATTCCAGCAGCGGCGAACGCGGGAGACGATGAGTCGACCCTGTTTCAGTAGAAATACGCGTTAGTGAAGCAGATCTGGTTGGCTGGCAAGGGATTCGGTGAAGTTGATACAGCCGCTGCGCCGAGGTAGTCGGTGGAATAGATCGGCTTCTGTGGAGGGGGGGCCGCGGTGAAGTAGACCCGGTTCCGTTGGAGAGGATCCGGTGCATCGACAGGAAAGGCGTTAATTGCTACGCTGTGGATGAGGTCGGCGGTGAAGCAGATCCGTCGGTGGCGAGGTCGGCAGTGAAGCAGATCCGTCGGTGGCGAGGTCGGCGGTGAAGCAGATCCATCGGTGGCGAGGTCGGCGGTGAAGCAGATCCTTCGGTGGCGAGGGCGGCGGGGGAGCGGATCAGGTGGGTGGACAGCCAACACGATCAAGGCTACGCTATGGAGGAGTATGCCGGCGGCGAAGCAGATCTAGTACTGTAGAGAGTCAGAGCTTTGGCGTGTGAGAGTATTTTTGAGCTAATGGGGTGAATGGTTGGTGGGTGGGTGTGGGCCTGTGGGGAGGGTTCGGGATCTAGGCAAGATATTTCATTGTTACCGAAAGAGCCCTCCATGGTCGGTGGGTTGTAGCTTCCGGATCAGGGTTAAAAGGGTAAAACTGGTCACGGGATTTTCGAATGGATGCGGCGGGATGATTTGGCGCGCGGCCGAAATTTTTAGTTTCAAGCTACGAGCAGAACGACAAAAATAATGTTCTTCCCCAGGGAGCTCTCATTTCTTCCTCTTCTCTTTCTCTCTCGAGTCTCTCCCACTCCCCCGGCTCCTCTCCCCCTTCTCTCCGGCGGCCTCGCCGGCCGGAGACGAGGCCGACTTCTCTCTGTATATCGTACACCCTCCGAACTAAATTAATTGATTCAACTATCCTTAGACGTGTATGTATCTAGAGTAAAAACATGTGTGGATACACCCATATTGAGATAAGCAAAGTTGAGTCAGCTAATTTGGATCCGAGGGAGTTAGTGTTGTTGTAAGCTTAGATCCAGTGTTTCCCATGAGCAGAATGGCGCAATGGAGTCGGGGATCTCGTCATCGGCTTCAGATCTGGCGGATCTTGCCGGCCAAACCCCGATCTGGTGCCATCAAGGTGATGGCGCTAACGGTGAGGCTTGCTTTGGTCAGTGCTTCAGATCTGGCCAATGGGGAAGTCAAGCTGCTAACGTTCACAAGCTCGGGGCATACGACGGCGTCATCCGTCTTGCCCGTGAACATCTTGGCCTTTCAGCGGCCCTTCTCAGAGCCAATATGCCGTTGCTGAGGCCCTTCTTCTCCTTCGTCCTGGCGACTACCGGCGACACCGTCCCAAGTGGTGCGTCCCCGGCGACGGAGTTGCTGGAAAGGATGTGGAGCAGAGATCTGATGTGCGGTCCAGAAGGACTCGATTGATTTTCTTCTATATGTTTTGGGGTCCTTTTTGTAAAGTTGCAGGTCCTATTAGTTGTTGTCTAGTTCTTTTGGACCTCTATGTAATTTTTTGGACTAGTTTCCATTTGCACCGATAAACTTGAATTTTGACAAGTTCACGGGGAAAAAAATTCCTTTGCACATATGGACTATCATGTATGAACATTCTTGAGATTTAAACTATATGTAATGGCCAGCACTTGCGCAAGGGGCTCGTCTAGTGCGCACTAGTTTCCATTAGCACCGATAAATTTGAATCTTGACAAGTTCTTGGAAGAAAAAATTGATTCACATATAGCCTATCATGTATGAACATTATTGGGATTCAAACTATACATAGATGGCCAACACGTGTGCAAGGGGGTCCCTCTAATATGCACTAGTTTCCATTAGCACTGATAAATTTGAATCTTTACAAGTTCTCGAAAAAAATTTGCTTCACACATATGCCCTATCATGTATGAACATTATTGGCATTCATATTATATATAGATGGCCAACACTTGTGCAAGGGGGTCCTCTAATTCTTGGGGATTTCAATCTCTATCTCTCTCTCTCTCGATCTATCGTTGGTGGCCAGAACAACACACATATGCATGCACTTTATGCGCAAAGGAGCGGGTGCCTCTAATAATTCATGTGTGTGCGTATATTTGCACATATTCTTGGGGATTTCAATCTCTATCTCTCGATCTATATATCGTTGGAGGCCAAGAAACACACTTATATATATACGCATGCACTTTATGCGCAAATTAAGGCGGGTGCCTCTAATAATGTGTGTGCCCACTCGATCGATGATCCCTAAACCTTAAACCATAAAACCCTAAAACCCTAATCCCTAATCCCTAAACACCCTAAACACTAAACCCTAAACCCAAAAACCCTAAACACTAAACCATAAACCCTAAAAGCTAAACACTAAACCCTAAACCCTAAACACTAAACCCTAAACCCTAGACCCTATAGCCTAATTAACACTAATCCTAACCCTAGCCCTAATTAAACCCTACATATATAGGCCAACGACACTTAATTGCGCATCAAGCAGGCGACCAACTAATTAGCGCTGATAAATTAATTAACTTGAATTTTGACAAGTTCTCGATCTCGAATGAAAACACATTTGATTAAGTAGTCTCAAAATATATATATAATTAGTGTGTATACGCGCATGGCATACCTTGCATATCATTCGTGCATATATTTCAATATATATTTCAACATATTCTTGGGGATATGTATATATATCAATCTCTCTCTCGATCTATATATCATTGGTGGCCAAGAAACACACTTATATATATATATATACGCATGCACTTTATGCGCAAAGGCGCAGGTGCCTCTAATAATGTGTGTGTGCACTCGATCGATGATCCCTAAACCTTAAACCCTAAAACCCTAATCCCTAATCCCTAATTATACCCTAAACGTACACCCTAAACACCCTAAACACTAAACCCAAAATCCTAAACCCTAAACCCTAAACACTACACCCTAAACCCTAAACCCTAAACACTAAACCCTAAACCCTAAACCCTAACCCTAGACCATAAACCCTAAACACTAAACCATAAGCCCTAAATATATTTCAATCTCTCTCTAGATCTATATATCGTTGGTGGCCAAGAAACACAATTATATATACGCATGCACTTTATGCGCAAAGGCACGGGTGCCTCTAATAATGTGTGTGTGCACTCGATCGATGATCCCTAAACCTTAAACCCTAACACCCTAATCCCTAATCCCTAATTATACCCTAAACGTACACCCTAAACACTAAACCCTAAACCCTAGACCCTAAAACCTAAACACTACACCCTAAACCCTAAACACTAAACCCTAATCCCTAACCCTAGCTAGAACCTAAACCCTAAACACTAAACCCCAAACCCTAAACCCTAAACCCTATATAGACCCTAAACCCTAATTAACCCTAACCCTAACCCTAAAACCCTAGCTAGCTAACCCTAAACCCTAAACCCTAATTAAACCCTACATATATATATAGGCCAACGACACTTAATTGCGCATTAAGCAGGCGACCAACTAATTAGCGATGATAAATTAATTAACTTGAATTTTGACAAGTTCTCGATCTCGAATGAAAACACATTTGATTAAGTAGTCTCATAATATATATATAATTAGTGTGCATGCGCGCATGGCATACCTTGCATATCATTCGTGCATATATTTCAATATATATTTGAACATATTCTTGGGGATATATATATATATATATATATATATATATATATATATATATATATCAATCTCTCTCTCTCGATCTATATATCGTTGGTGGCCAATAAGCACACTTATATATATACGCATGCACTTTATGCGCAAAGGCACGGGTGCATCTAATAATTCATGTCTGTGCGTATATTTGAACATATTCTTGGGGATTTCAATCTCTATCTCTCGATCTATATATCGTTGGTGGCCAAGAAACACACTTATATATATACGCATCCACTTTATGCGCAAATTAAGGCGGGTGCCTCTAATAATGTGTGTGCGCACTCGACCGATGATCCCTAAACCTTAAACCATAAAACCATAAAACCCTAATCCCTAATCCCTAAACACCCTAAACACTAAACCCTAAACCCTAAACACTAAACCCTAAACCCAAAAACCCTAAACACTAAACCCTAAACCCTAAACTCTAAACCCTAAACCCTAAACACTAAACACTAAACCCTAAACACTAGACCCTATACCCTAATTAACACTAACCCTAACCCTAGCCCTAATTAAACCCTACATATATATATAAGCCAACGACACTTAATTGCGCATCAAGCAGGCGACCAACTAATTAGCGCTAATAAATTAATTAACTTGAATTTTGACAAGTTCTCGATCTCGAATGAAAACACATTTGATTAAGTAGTCTCATAATATATATATAATTAGTGTGCATGCGCGCATGGCATACCTTGCATATCATTCGTGCATATATTTCAATATATATTTGAACATATTCTTGGGGATATATATATATATATATATATATATCAATCTCTCTCTCTCGATCTATATATCGTTGGTGGCCAATAAGCACACTTATATATATACGCATGCACTTTATGCGCAAAGGCACGGGTGCGTCTAATAATTCATGTGTGTGCGTATATTTGAACATATTCTTGGGGATTTCAATCTCTATCTCTCGATCTATATATCGTTGGTGGCCAAGAAACACACTTATATATATACGCATCCACTTTATGCGCAAATTAAGGCGGGTGCCTCTAATAATGTGTGTGCGCACTCGACCGATGATCCCTAAACCTTAAACCATAAAACCCTAAAACCCTAATCCCTAATCCCTAAACACCCTAAACACTAAACCCTAAACCCTAAACACTAAACCCTAAACCCAAAAACCCTAAACACTAAACCCTAAACCCTAAACTCTAAACCCTAAACCCTAAACACTAAACACTAAACCCTAAACACTAGACCCTATACCCTAATTAACACTAACCCTGACCCTAGCCCTAATTAAACCCTACATATATATATAAGCCAACGACACTTAATTGCGCATCAAGCAGGCGACCAACTAATTAGCGCTAATAAATTAATTAACTTGAATTTTGACAAGTTCTCGATCTCGAATGAAAACACATTTGATTAAGTAGTCTCATAATATATATATAATTAGTGTGCATGCGCGCATGGCATACCTTGCATATCATTCGTGCATATATTTCAATATATATTTGAACATATTCTTGGGGATATATATATCAATCTCTCTTGATCTATATATCATTGGTGGCCAAGAAGCACACTTATATATATACGCATGTACTTTATGCGCAAAGGCGCGGGTGCGTCTAATAATTCATGTGTGTGCGTATATTTGAACATATTCTTGGGGATTTCAATCTCTATCTCTCGATCTAAATATCGTTGGTGGCCAAGAAACACACTTATATATATACGCATGCACTTTATGCGCAAAGGCGCGGGTGCCTCTAATAATGTGTGTGTGCGCTCGATCGATGATCCCTAAACCTTAAACCCTAAAACCCTAATCCCTAATCCCTAATTATACCCTAAACGTACACCCTAAACACCCTAAACACTAAACCCTAAACCCTAGACCCTAAACCCTAAACACTACACCCTAAACCCTAAACCCTAAACACTAAACCCTAAACCCTAACCTTAGACCATAAACCCTAAACCCTAAACCATAAACCCTAAATATATTTCAATCTCTCTCTAGATCTATATATCGTTGGTGGCCAAGAAACACACTTATATATACGCATGCACTTTATGCGCAAAGGCGCAGGTGCCTCTAATAATGTGTGTGTGCACTCGATCGATGATCCCTAAACCTTAAACCCTAAAACCCTAATCCATAATCCCTAATTATACCCTAAACGTACACCCTAAACACCCTAAACACTAAACCCTAAACCCTAGACCCTAAACCCTAAACACTACACCCTAAACCCTAAACCCTAAACACTAAACCCTAATCCCTAACCCTAGCTAGACCCTAAACCCTAAACACTAAACCCCAAACCCTAAACCCTAAACCCTATATAGACCCTAAACCCTAATTAACCCTAACCCTAACCCTAAAACCCTAGCTAGCTAACCCTAAACCCTAAACCCTAATTAAACCCTACATATATATATAGGCCAACGACACTTAATTGCGCATCAAGCAGGCGACCAACTAATTAGCGCTGATAAATTAATTAACTTGAATTTTGACAAGTTCTTGATCTCGAATGAAAACACATTTGATTAAGTAGTCTCATAATATATATATATATAATTAGTGTGCATGCGCGCATGGCATACCTTGCATATCATTCGTGAATATATTTCAATATATATTTGAACATATTCTTGGGGATATATATATATATATTGTAATATCCCAGGTAATGGGGTTACAAAAATAGAGGAAACAGATGTGTGCATTGCATTCATGCATAGAAAATCTGGGGAATTTTCGCGCTTTAAAGTAAAACAGTCACAGTAACTGACGTTTCACTTGACCTTGGTGGAATTGAAGTAGCTCATCAAGTCAAGCGCTATAAAACTCAACGTGACTTTGCTAAAACCTTGTTTTGGGTAGAGATAATTTGATCTAAGGGGTTAGATCAAATGGAACTATAATCAACACAAGAACTTATTAATCAAGGATCAACTACTTGATCTTATTAAAGATCACAACATGATATTCTTTGCCATAACATATGAACATCCATTTAATTGGAAATCAAGTAACAGTAAAATGGAGAAACCATTCTTGACTAATCTTTTCCATGTCTTAAACTAATCCTTGATCCTACCATGAACCTCATGGTATTCATTCTATTTCAATCTTGGAAACAAGACAAGGAGATCAACTCTAGAAGCATATATTCTTCTCTATTACATATTATTATACTTCAAACCCAGAGAGGTGAGAGTTCTATAATATTTATTAGAGAAGTAATGGAAAACCTTAAGCTGAAACCTTGGATATACATCCATGTAATCAAATCATCATCTTTCAGAGAAACCCTAGGATGTTATTCAAGACAATCCCTAGAGAGAGAACCCATTTATGTTAACCATAGATATTGGTGACCCCATCATTATCTTTGGAGAATAACCTTAGGTTAGCATTGTAGTCCTTCCCAAATGAGAGAGACCACTCATACCAATCTTAGCTTTACCTATTTAAGAATAAAGGACAACCTTTGAACTAAAGTATTAGGAGATTAACCATTTCATCTTGGAGTGGTGAGACAACCTAATATCACATGGAATAAGATTATATCCATGGATTGATAAGGAAAGGAGGAGATTAATTCAACCAAGTTAGCCAAGTGGAGTTTTAGACTAAATACCTATTGAGATATTGTGAATACACCATAAACCCTAGAATAACTATTCCTATGAGAGAGAGCTCAAGTTATGGTGTTACACTCAAGTTAATGAGGCAACACTTGGACTTGGGAAAGAGAACTATCTATATAACCAGATGATTATATCATCATTGATTAAGTAGAACCCTAACATAATATCTCAAGCATTCTCTTGGGATATAAACTTTAGAGGCAACCATAGTAATCCCATTCAAGAAGGTAAATTAGAAATATTATACCCTAGTTGATCAAGACAATGCTTGATCATGGAAGTGAGAAACCTATTTAATGAGAGATACCTTAGGAATCCAAACCTTGATCATTATAAATTGAGTGATGATCATAAACCCTAAGAACTTGAGGTAGAGATATTAAGAACAAGTGGATCATGCCTAATCCATGACCATGCTTTGGAGAAATAGGAGAATAATCCAAATGCTAACACTTATATGATTAGTAGATATTATTCCCCACATGAAATCATAGGGAGGTAACTAGTAAGCAAACCTAGGCTTATATCCCAACCTTAATTTGTGAACCACTTGGTGATCATCAGTAGAATCCTACCATATCTATATTTCATAAATTAAAGAACCTAAGAAAACCTTAGAGTAAAACTCCATACTTAATATGGTGAGAAACCATCCATCCATATGACCAAAGTTAACTATAAAAAGAACTATAACAACTTTAGTTACTTTAATGATAAATTGAGGATATCAATAGAAGTTAATTTGGAGAAGACAAAACTAATTCTCAAGTCCTTAGTAATTAAAGGAGCACATGAACAATCAAGTAAGTAATCATATTACCTTGGTTAGGGGAGATTAAACCCTAGCAAATGCAATATGATAGCATTCCAAATCTACAAACTAGGATATATCTCAACCATAGTTTATGCATCACTATGGTGATCATAATATGAACCTAGGCATAATTGAGATGCAAACCAATTGCCATTATGTGAATATGATGAGAACCCTAGAATTGATCACTAGTTAAAGCTTATGCTTAAATATGGAACTTAAGAATAACCTAGTGCTAAACCATTTGATTAAACCCATGGTGGTGATCAACCACTTATATGTATAACCAAGACCCAACCATAATGAGAGTAGTACCTACTCTAGATAAGTTAAGGTGATATCAAACTATAATAATAGTACTAAAATTTGAAGGAGCCCTAGTAGAATCTCATATTTATTAACACATAATTGTGCACATAAAATAACATGCAAGTGATCACTTCCCAAATGGAAACCAAGATCTAATTCAACCTCTGAATTACTTTGAGTTGAAAGTATCAACATTAATCATTCCAAACAGAATTGATTCATAAGAAAAAGAAAATTAAAATATAAACTCATGGCCAATTGCTATTTTGAATAAACACATATGAATAAACTCAATCTAATACAAGATAATTGCTTCAAATGGAATAGTGGTGTAATAATCATTGCACCAGATCTTAATAAAATTAACATATTGAAATACCTGCAAAATAGAAAAGGGTTTGAATATGAATTCAAAACTGAATTCAAAATAGAAATACAAAACAGGAAATAAATAAAAGAGAAAATGGGAGAAAAGCCTTACCTGGACCTTGCCAGCCGAAGGAGCCCAGCAGCAGCCTGTCTAGCAGCCCAGCAGTAGCCTAGCAACCAAGCCAGCAACGCAGCCCAGCAGCAGCCTGGCCCAGCCCAACTTACCCCTTCGCAAAATATCAGCGGGGGAGGAAGTCGTCCTCATCCTCTCCCCGCGCATGGTCGACAGCACGAAGCCGTGCTCGGCTTCGTCTCGGCGCTGGCGAGCTCTCCTTCCTCGGCAACGTGACGAGGCGCGTCCTGGCGCCAGATAAAAGCCGCGACGAACCCTAATCCCCAACTTCTTTCCTCTCTGCCCCAATTTCGCCCCAAATTGAAACCCTAGCCCGTACGGTCTCCGATCATCGCCGCCGTTGGAGACGACCCCAGGCCTCGCCGTGACCACCAACGTGACCGCCGACCTCGACTTGTTATTCCTGCAAGAGGAATCGAGCCGCCATGCTCGGAATCACCGTCGATGAACTCATCTTCTCCGACGCCGGCATCAAGCTATTCCGGCGACTGCGACCTCCCCTTGCCACGCCGACATGCCCGTCGTGCTCGCGGTGAGTCACTGACTCTCCTGAGCATCCTAGCTCATCCTCTAGCACTCCCTAGCATGCTCCGCACCGTAGACCCGTAGGCACCGCCGCAGCACCTCGCTGCCGGCAAGGTTCCGGCGACCATTTGGAGGCGGCGACACCACCAGTAGATTCCTCTCGTTGTGCTCGTTCCAACAAGCCCCTACACAGCCCCGCGAGAACCCCGTAGCGCCGGCGCCGTCGCCGACATTCCGCCGGCAGAGAGCCCCGCCGTGATTTCAATTTTGACCCCAGTCAACTGCAACGTGGCAGCTGACGTGGCTTAGGTCCACCAGTCAGTCCCTTATGGGTAGAATAGCCCGGGTAGATTTAGGATTTTTTATTTTAATTTCAATTCAATAATTACTGCAACTTTAAAAATTTATATAAAATTCATAATAACTCAGAAAAATGAAAATAAGATATCAAAATTCTTAGAAAAGAAAACTCTATCCAATAAAAATATAATATGAAATTTTTATTTTTTTAAAAATCAATTATTTAATACCTGTTAATTTAAGCCTTTTCTTTTAATTCTTAATACAATTAAAATCCAGAAATTAGGAAAACTTTTCAAATTAAATAAAAACCAGTAAATAAACAAAGAAAACCTTAAAAGTAATTATCTTTATTTGTTAAATCATTATTAGAGAGATTTAAACCCTGATTAATAATTACCTTAATTATTAATTGTTTTAAAAAAAGGAATAAAATACCAAATTCAATGTTATTTTATTTACAAGTTACTAATAACTTCAACTTTAAATTGAAGTCATTAATTATAGAACTATATGGTAAATAGCAAACCCTAATTCCATATTGAATGATATTAAAACCTCATCATTTCATGTGTAATCCTAAAACCCTAATGCCATTTAGACCCTAGTTCCATTATTACATATGAACCCTAAATGGTTCCAAACCTAAACCCTAAGTAACATGTGATCATGTTACTTCATTAGTAATCATAGATTCATATCTAGAAACTAAATACTAGTTCAAATCCACATAAAATATGGGAACCCTATCACTACTAATTAGCATCCCATGTGTTCATCTTCATCAGACCTAAGTAATCAAGTAGGGTCAACCAAGTGTAAACCCTAGATCCTATTACCAAAGCCATCATCCTTACTCATTCCTATTTAGCATGACACCAATGTGATGAACCTCAGGAGCAACTATGCCAAATCTTGAGCATTACATAATCATATTCCACTAAACCCTATTAGTGTTGGATACTAATCCACCATCCTATTTAGGAGCCAAATATCCCTTACTTAATAGAACCAACAGTAAAACCTAAACCACCTCAACCCTAATTGATATACTTCTTATTATTTAAGAAGTATGTTCTTCAAAAGTTATTCTTTTGAAGTAAATAAAGAATCATCATCAACCCTGCTTATAAGGACCTAGAAACCCTAGCTAGCTATCACCAATAAGATGAACGAATCCTGATAGCAACCTTGTATGAATAATTGCTTAGGATGCCTAGGCTTAACTCAACCTCACAACCCTAGGTGTTGATGAATCCAACTAGGTTGTGATCCATCTACTACTTACTCCAGAAACCAATTAGAACCATAGAAAACCATAGAACTCCACAACCCTAATTATCATACTTGTTCTTTATTAAAGAACATGTTCTTCAAAAGTTATTCTTTTGAAGTATATGATAATTAATCATTAACCATGCCATATAGTGCTAAAACCAACCACTATTCATTACATGTTAGGATTATACCAAATATTATTGTTGTGTGCTATTAGTGTTATTATTATGATATACTACAACACCTATTTATGATACCAAGCAACCAATCCTTAATAAGAACCTTGTTTGTGAATCACTCTAAAAGTGCAACACACCCTGAACCAATCATTACAACTCACTGATCCTAAAACATCGGGGTTAGGTCACGCTTAGAGCGATTGCATCTCATTCTTATGCATTATTGCATCCTTGCCAATCTTTTAAACATCGTCCTTATCGGTCGATGATGCTATTTCAGAATTTGGAGTTATTACGTATCGAAGACCTTGTCTGCATAATCTTGCAGCCAAGAAAGGCAAGTTCATCACTTGCTCATGTCATTCGAGTATTTTTATCAAATTACTTGGAAAGTACTATGTTTATCACTATTGCATAAAAAACCAAAACCACTATTTTCATAACTATGAATATGACTATGTGGTTGGCAATGGAACCATGGATTGTGTTGATATGGTGGAGGTTCCATTGCAAGGGTTATATCCATCTAGGATTAAACAACAAATGTCGTCCAGTGATTCTTGTGCCGTAATACCCGTGTTAACCATAAGATCCGGAGTGGGATGGAGTAGTCAAAAGTGTTTCCACCTCTCGTTCATCAACGGATGCGCTTTACCGTAGTACACTTGTAATCCAAGGGGGCAAGCTGGTGAGGCTGGGGAGTCCTAAGTCCCCACGGCATTGTCCGTAGTACACTTGTCACCCGAAGGAGCAAGATGATGAGGCTGGGGAGTCCTAAGTCCCCACGGTATTGCGGTCTAGGATGGGTTGCAGCTACCGGCGAAGGAGTTTGGTTCGATCCCAGACTGTCGTCGTGGTCGGGGTCCACCCGTAAGGGGGAATAATGGGACCGGCGAGGACCCAGGGTCGGGGCATGCAACAAAGGGTGGGTGTTCGAGGTAGCGGAGGAACATGATTGGCTAGACCTTATACCGGGCCTCACACCGAAGGAAGTGTGGACGGGAAAGCTGCCCGGTTGGCACCAAGGTTAAGATCTCTTATGGGTAAAGCAACACACCTCTGCAGAGTGTAATGAATCGTGACCTGTCACTCCCTGTTCCGGGATTTGGAACTGCGAACGCTGCCGGAAAGGAGCTCCATGAAGTTCTAGTAAACCGGTGAAGGCTGACGGACATAGTTCTTCTGAATAAAAGCAACCTTTTGAAGAAATGGTTATGAAAACTTGCATTGGTATTAGATTTTCTGGTCTAATGCCGTAGCTAGTGCATTAAACACCTCTTTCCTATAATGAACTTGTTGAGTACGCTCGTACTCATCCCACTCTTAAATCCCCTGCTTAGATATGGAGGCATCGAAGGAGGATCTACAGTGCAACTCGAAGGCCAAGGAGCCAACAACTACTTCACGAGACAGGACCCTGTCAGAGGAGTCAGATACCACATCCAACAAGGAGAAAATCTAGTTTAGCCATAGAAGGGAACTAGCTTCCTAAACCTAGCTCATACTTAGCTAGAATCTATTCTGAGCCTCTATAGATAGTCAAATACTCTACAAATAGAGTGCGTGATAGGATTAGCCTACGAGTCATTCTTCTGGAGTTTATTTGCAGTTTTACCTCATTGTAAAGTAGGAGGCTGTGATGATCTTTTGTAACAGAGTCAATGATGTAATTCTATAGACATGCCTTGGACCCGCATATGTTTCTGTTGTACCACTCTGAGCGATATAATACTAGTGGAACGGTGTTTCATTGGTGTTATATCAGACTTGCATACTACACCATGCAGTGGTATGCCGGGTCACCACATATATCAATCTCTCTCTCTCGATCTATATATCGTTGGTGGCCAAGAAGCACACTTATATATATACGCATGCACTTTATGCGCAAAGGCGCGGGTGCGTCTAATAATTCATGTGTGTGCGTATATTTGAACATATTCTTGGGGATTTCAATCTCTATCTCTCGATCTATATATCGTTGGTGGCCAAGAAACACACTTATATATATACGCATGCACTTTATGCGCAAATTAAGGCGGGTGCCTCTAATAATGTGTGTGCGCACTCGATCGATGATCCTTAAACCTTAAACCATAAAACCCTAAAACCCTAATCCCTAATCCCTAAACACCCTAAACACTAAACCCTAAACCCTAAACACTAAACCCTAAACCCAAAAACCCTAAACACTAAACTCTAAACCCTAAACCCTAAACCCTAAACACTAAACCCTAAACCCTAGACCCTATACCCTAATTAACACTAACCCTAACCCTAGCCCTAATTAAACCCTACATATATAGGCCAACGACACTTAATTGCGCATCAAGTAGGCGACCAACTAATTAGCGCTGATAAATTAATTAACTTGAATTTTGACAAGTTCTCGATCTCGAATGAAAACACATTTGATTAAGTAGTCTCATAATATATAGTATATAATTAGTGTGCATGCGCGCATGGCATACCTTGCATATCATTCGTGCATATATTTCAATATATATTTGAACATATTCTTGGGGATATATATATATATATATATCAATCTCTCTCTCTCGATCTATATATCGTTGGTGGCCAAGAAGCACACTTATATATATATATACGCATGCACTTTATGCGCAAAGGCGCGGGTGCGTCTAATAATTCATGTGTGTGCGTATATTTGAACATATTTTTGGGGATTTCAATCTCTATCTCTCGATCTATATATCGTTGGTCGCCAAGAAACACACTTATATATATACGCATACACTTTATGCGCAAATCAAGGCGGGTGCCTCTAATAATGTGTGTGCGCACTCGATCGATGATCCCTAAACCTTAAACCATAAAACCCTAAAACCCTAATCCCTAATCCCTAAACACCCTAAACACTAAACCCTAAACCCTAAACACTAAACCCTAAACCCAAAAACCCTAAACACTAAACCCTAAACCCTAAACCCTAAACCCTGAACGCTAAACACTAAACCCTAAACCCTAGACCCTATACCCTAATTAACACTAACCCTAACCCTAGCCCTAATTAAACCCTACATATATAGGTCAACGACACTTAATTGCGCATCAAGCAGGCGACCAACTAATTAGCGCTGATAAATTAATTAACTTGAATTTTGACAAGTTCTCAATCTCGAATGAAAACACATTTGATTAAGTAGTCTCATAATATATATATAATTAGTGTGCATGCGCGCATGGCATACCTTGCATATCATTCGTGCATATATTTCAATATATATTTGAACATATTCTTGGGGATATATATATATATATCAATCTCTCTCTCTCTCGATCTATATATCGTTGGTGGCCAAGAAGCACACTTATATATATATACACATGCACTTTATGCGCAAAGGCGTGGGTGCGTCTAATAATTCATGTGTGTGCGTATATTTGAACATATTCTTGGGGATTTCAATCTCTATCTCTCGATCTATATATCGTTGGTGGCCAAGAAACACACTTATATATATACTAGTAAGTAGCACGTGCTTTGCACGTTGAAAGACATAGTAGAAGCATACAGTTTTTAAAGTAAATGCTATTTACTGCATCTATATTTAAACTAAATTTTATTTCCTTTAAGCTTCAATGACAAATACAGTAGCAAATGACACAATGGTAACGATATAGAGTTATCTTGATATGTTTCTAATTTAATTATAATAGATTTTATAATTCTGAAGTGAACCATATTATAATGTCTTTCATAAAGTTTGCATGTGACATATACTTGTGTATTTTACTTCCTACCATGAGTTGTTTTGGAATACACAAATGAAAAGCCCTAGAATACACGACTATTTCTTGACAAACTTACAAATAGTTTTCTCCTGGTTATGGTAAATGTTTCTTCATAAGTATATTTGTGACATAATGTATTGTCATTTATCGTACTGACATGACTTAGTTTAGGAAAAGATGGAATGAACAAATAAAAACACCTTGAATACCTTCAACACTATATAACAGATGGAGTGATTATTTCTCAGTCAACTTATAAATACTACCTCTCAGCCAACACTTATAGCCACCCAAGATCTTATCATCTATTTGAACTTTCATAGATCTCAACGTTTAGATCATGTGGTTCTTAACTCCAACTTAAAAGTAGTTATTTCTCAGTTGTCATGGGAATAGCAAAATCATATATCAGCATATGCAAGATTAGGGTGTTTCCGCTCATGAAATCTATGATTTTAATAGTCGATTAACGCACTATTAGAATAAGCTAAATATGAGTATATAAAGGTTAATTTTTGTATGCACAGCTCAAAGTCAGTTTGTATTTCTTTAAAAAAAATATCAAGAGTAGCTTTTATATGTACAAACTATTTATTTATTTTTATTAAGTAAATTGTTTTCAGTGAATTTGAAACAGGGCATGCAAAATTTTGCTGAAAAATCTATAATAATAAGAAAAAAATACAAAAGAAATGTGTTCATAAATTTGGAAACGGAGATTCTTCCTTTGATGGTATAATTAGCCTCTTAAAATTCGAAGTGTATTGGCTATTACACGTTTCTTATTAATTTAGTTTATGCGTAAGCTTCGGCTGTAAAGAAATATTCATTGTATAAGATCTGAATGATTAAGCATCTCTGTTGATTTCTTTCTATTTATTATTACGGGATGTTTTGCTACCTAGAGTAGAATCCTAGATCACTCACCCACAGAAGATCCACATAGCCTGAACCATACGTGCATGTGCATGTTTCTGGAAAAATCATTTAGGTCCTAGGTGTGGTTCACGCAACAAGATCGGTGCCAGAGTGCATGTTTCTGGAAAAGTCGTGTAGCTCCTAGGTGGTTCACATTACAGGGTCGGTACAGACGTCCGTGTGCAGCAGGAGAGGCGAATCCGGCGCATGCTAACCATTGGATTTAGAGAGTTGGTGAGTGATGAACGGTAGATTTCTGTCCATTATGAAAAATCAACGGCAGAGAATACTCCATGGTTGCTTTGGCGGGAAAACAGCTGGGAGGGTGGTGGTAAATCCAAATTCAAAACTGCTACATTATAGTAGTAGAGATAGAGATACGCATGCACTTTATGCGCAAATTAAGGCGGGTGCCTCTAATAATGTGTGTGCGCACTCGATCGATGATCCCTAAACCTTAAACCATAAAACCCTAAAACCCTAATCCCTAATCCCTAAACACCCTAAACACTAAACCCTAAACCCTAAACACTAAACACTAAACCCTAAACCCAAAAACCCTAAACACTAAACCCTAAACCCTAAACCCTGAACCCTAAACACTAAACCCTAAACCCTAGACCATATACCCTAATTAACACTAACCCTAACCCTAGCCCTAATTAAACCCTACATATATAGGCCAACGACACTTAATTGCGCATCAAGTAGGCGACCAACTAATTAGCGCTGATAAATTAATTAACTTGAATTTTGACAAGTTCTCGATCTCGAATGAAAACACATTTGATTAAGTAGTCTCATAATATATATATATAATTAGTGTGCATGCGCGCATGGCATACCTTGCATATCATTCGTGCATATATTTCAATATATATTTGAACATATTCTTGGGGATATTTATATATATATATATATCAATCTCTCTCTCGATCTATATATCGTTGGTGGCCAAGAAGCACACTTATATATATATATACACATGCACTTTATGCGCAAAGGCGTGGGTGCGTCTAATAATTCATGTGTGTGCGTATATTTGAACATATTTTTGGGGATTTCAATCTCTATCTCTCGATCTATATAACGTTGGTGGCCAAGAAACACACTTATATATATACGCATGCACTTTATGCACAAATTAAGGCGGGTGCCTCTAATAATGTGTGTGCGCACTCGATCGATGATCCCTAAACCTTAAACCATAAAACCCTAAAACCCTAATCCCTAATCCCTAAACACCCTAAACACTAAACCCTAAACCCTAAACACTAAACCCTAAACCCAAAAACCCTAAACACTAAACCCTAAACCCTAAACCCTAAACACTAAACCCTAAACCCTATACCCTAATTAACACTAACCCTAACCCTAGCCCTAATTAAACCCTACATATATAGGCCAACGACTCTTAATTGTGCATCAAGCAAGCGACCAACTAAATAGCGCTGATAAATTAATTAACTTGAATTTTGACAAGTTCTCGATCTCGAATGAAAACACATTTGATTAAGTAGTCTCATAATATATATATAATTAGTGTGCATGCGCGCATGGCATACCTTGCATATCATTCGTGCATATATTTCAATATATATTTGAACATATTCTTGGGGATATATATATCAATCTCTCTCGATCTATATATCGTTGGTGGCCAAGAAGCACACTTATATATATATGCATGCACTTTATGCGCAAAGGCGCGGGTGCGTCTAATAATTCATGTGTGTGCGTATATTTGAACATATTCTTGGGGATTTCAATCTCTATCTCTCGATCTAAATATCATTGGTGGCCAAGAAACACACTTATATATATACGCATGCACTTTATGCGTAAAGTCGCGGGTGCCTCTAATAATGTGTGTGTGTGCACTCGATCGATGATCCCTAAACCTTAAACCCTAAAATCCTAATCTCTAATCCCTAATTATACCCTAAACGTACACCCTAAACACCGTAAACACTAAAACCTAAACCCTAGACCCTAAACCCTAAACACTACACCCTAAACCCTAAACCCTAAACACTAAACCCTAAACCCTAACCCTAGACCATAAACCCTAAACCCTAAACCATAAACCCTAAATATATTTCAATCTCTCTCTAGATCTATATATCGTTGGTGGCCAAGAAACACACTTATATATACGCATGCACTGATACGTCTCCGACGTATCGATAATTTCTTATGTTCCATGCCACATTATTGATGATATCTACATGTTTTATGCATACTTTATGTCATATTTATGCGTTTTCCGGAACTAACATATTGACGAGATGCCGAAGTGCCAGTTCCTGTTTTCTGCTGTTTTTGGTTTCAGAAATCCTAGTAAGGAAATATTCTCGGAATTGGACGAAATCAACGCCCAGCATCTTAGAATCCCCGGAAGCATCCAGAACACCCGAGAGCCGCCAGAGGGGGGCCACAGGGGCCCCAGATGACAGGGTGGCGCGGCCAGGGCCTGTGCCGCGCCCCCCTAGCGTGTCGTCGCCTCGTTGACCCTCCGACTCCGCCTCTTCGCCTATTTAATCGTCCTTGACCTAAAACCTCGAGCCAGTTCGACGAAACCAGAGAAAACCATCCAGAGCCGCCGCCATCGCGAAACTCCAATTTGGGGGACAGAAGTCTCTGTTCCGGCACCCTGCCGGGACGGGAATTGCCCCCGGAGTCATCTCCACCGCCGTCTCCACCGCCATCTTCATCGCCATCACTGTCTCCATGATGAGGAGGGAGTAATTCACCCCCGGGGCTGAGGGCTCCGCTGTAGCTATGTGGTTCATCTCTCTCTTTGTGATCAAGTTGAATATCATCTATGTGCTACTCTAGTGATGTTATTAAAGTAGTATATTCCTCCTACACGGTGTAATGTTGGCAGTGTGTGCATCGTGTACTACTTGGCGTATGCTATGATTGTGATCTCTTGTAGATTATGAAGTTAACTATTACTATGATGGTATTGATGTGATCTATTCCTCCTTTCATAGTGTGATGGTAGTAGTGTGCATGCTATGTTAGTACTTGGTTTGGTCGTGTTGATCTATCTTGCACTCTAAGGTTATTTAAATATGAACATTGAATATTGTGGAGCTTGTTAACTCCGGCATTGAGGGTTCGTGTAATCCTACACAATTAGTGGTGTTCATCATCCAACAAGAGGGTGTAGAGTAGTCCTATTATATGATCATTGTTGAGAGTGTCCACTAGTGAAAGCAGGATCCCTGGGCCTTGCTTCCAAGCATCGAATCTCCGTTTGTTTACTGTTTTGTTGCATGTTTACTCGCTACCATATTTTATTCAGATTGCTATTACCACTCATACTCATCCATATTACTTGCATCTCACTATCTCTTCGCCGAACTAGTGCACCTATACATCTGACAAGTGTATTAGGTGTGTTGGGGACACAAGAGACTTCTTGCTTTGTGGTTGCAGGGTTGCTTGAGAGGGATATATTTGACCTCTTCCTCCCTGAGATCGATAAACCTTGGGTGATCCACTTAAGGTAAACTTGCTGCTGTTCTACAACCCTCTGCTCTTGGAGGCCCAACACTGTCTACAAGAATAGAAGCTCCCGTAGACATCAAGCACTTTTCTGGCGCCGTTGCCGGGGAGGAAAGGTAAAAGGTACTCACACTCCGGATCTCGGCTACTAAGCACTTTTCCGGCGCCGTTGTAAGTACTCGAAGCTATTTCCTTTAGATCCTGCAATTGCATATTTTTGTTTCTTGTTTTACACTAGTTAGGCATAATGGACAACAATGAGCTTCTTATTTTATTTCCTGAGTTAAGACATGAATTGTGTGATGCGAAAATTAAAGAACCTATGGAGCCTCAATTGCATGCTAGTAGCAATGTTATTAGTATGAACGCAATCACTACCAATGCTATGGATAAGTCTAAGCTTGGGGAAGCTAGTTTATATAAAAATAATCTTTTTTGCTCTTCAGCTTTGGAAGAAATATTTTGCTCTGATAATGCTTTATCTCCCATATGCGATAACTCTAATGATGCTTCTGATATTTTAAATCCACCTGTTGAAAGTATTCCGTATAAAATACCTATGAAAATTATTGAACGTGTTATGGATAACCGCTATGAAGGGGATGGAACTGTCCATCCTGGAGATCATTTACTGTTTTTGCATGAATTATGTGGGTTATTCAAGTGTGCAGGTATCTCTATGGATGAAGTGAGGAAGAAGCTATTCTCTGTTTCGCTGTCTGGTAAAGCGGCGCATTGGTATAAATTGTTGAAGAATAGTCATTCTCTTGGTTGGGAGGAAATTGTATCTCTCTTTTACTCTAAATTTTATCCTCCTCATGAAGTGCATATTGATAGGAATTACATTTATAACTTTTATCCTCGTGATGGAGAGAGTATCTCTCAAGCGTGGGGGAGATTGAAGTCACTAATGCTCAAATGTCCCATCTATGAGCTCCCCCGTAATGTTATTGTTAACAATTTTTATGCGAGGCTTTCAGGACAACACAAGGACTATCTGGATGCTTGTTCGGAGGGATCTTTCACAAGCAAGGAGGTTGAAGCTAGGTGGGATCTTCTTGATCGGATTGAGGAGAACGCTGAAGGATGGGAGAACAACAAAGGTGAAGAGTCAGGTATAAATTATGATTATGAATGCATTGAAACCTTTATGGATACTGATAAATTTCGAGATATGAGTGCTACTTATGGCCTTGACTCTCAAGTTACTGCAAATCTTTATAAAGCCTTTGCTTCTCATTTTGAATTGCCTAAGAAGAATTTTGATAAGTATCACGAACCTTTTAAAGAGGCTTGCATGATGAATGAAATTGTTGTTAATGATTGCAATAAGCATGCTCAAACTCCTAAGAATGATATTTCCTATAAGCATGTTAATTTTTGTGGAATGCATAGACCTTGTGGAATTAATCAAATCAAAGATGAATATTGTATCCATCATATTAATGAAAAAACTAGAAAGTGGTTTAGGGCTCTAGATAATCTTGGTAAAAAAGTTTGTGCCCTCTATCCTTTTATTTGTGAACTTTGCCATAGAGTGGGTCATTTTAATTTTCAATGCTCCTCCAATGATAATCTGAACCCCATGAATACTACAAAGTTGTATTGTGATGATGAAATTACTCTTAATCAGCATGATGAACTTACTTTATTTTTGTGGTGTGAAGAGCTATCGAGAAAAATCTCTTTGTTACATATGAGTGATCTTGATATTGATGATGTCCTGCATGGGTGTTTTTCTTATTGCATTGATAATAGCCATACAAATACTTACATACAAAATATTTTAGAAGATGACACCTTGCCAAAATATGATAGGACCGCTGTGTGTTTTGAACTAATTAATGAAAAGGAGGAATCCTCCCAAGTTTCTTCTATTGTTTCTGAAAGTAAATCAGTTTGTGCGGACAAGCCACCCTTCAAGCCTCTTCCTCCTAAAGAAGGGAACAAGGAGAAGGAAGAGAAGAAGAAGAAGAAGAAGAAGAAGGGAACGAAGAAGAAGAAGAAGAAGAAGAAGAAGAATAAAGAGAAAGAGGTAACGGTATATCCCCGCGTGAATGAGATAACGCTAGGTAACCGTAAGTATGTTGCTCCTAATGATTATTATGATAATGAATCTGAATACGATGATCTTCCTATGCTCTTTACATACATTAGTGATCATGATTTGAATGAGTACACTACTTTTGATATTGCAAATCTCTGTGAAACTAATTCTGAAAATGATGATGATAATAATTGCCATAGTATCAGTGCTATCCATGCTTCCTCCCATAATGATATAGAAAGCTCTAAGATTGGGGAAGAGGTGTTTGAAAATCCTTTTGCTACTGATCATTATGTGTTTGATACATCTCCTTCTAATAATAATGATGGTATGGTCACGGATAAACCGACTGTGAAAGATAACTATTCTATTTCTTATGATGACACTGTGCCTCCGACCTTTGATGATTATTATAAAGAATGCTATGATATAGGTTATAACTATCCTTATGAAACTTGTCATAGTCATGATTGGATTACCAAAAACAATTCCCTTAATATGCAACTTGTTTACCATGTTCAAATTCTTGATAATAATCTTGCTCCAATTACTATTAATGAGAAGAACTCTTCTTATGCCAAAATTAATGATACTTCTATGCATATGAACCATGATAAGAATGTTTTAAGTGATGGGTATATTGTGGATTTCATCAATGATTCTACTGAAAGTTATTATGAGAGAGGGAAACATGGTTATATGCATCTTAATAATATTAAGTTTCCCCTCTTTATGTTGAGAATCTTGAAGTTACTCGTGTTTTATCCTCTTATGCTTGTCACTTTGTTCTTCATGAATTCATTTGTGTATAAGATTCCTTTGCATAGGAAGTGGGTTAGACTTAAATGTGTTTTGAATTTGCCTCTTGATGCTCTCTTTTGCTTCAAATACTATTTCTTGCGAGTGCATCATTAAAACTGCTGAGCCCATCTTAATGGCTATAAAGAAAGAACTTCTTGGGAGATAACCCATGTGTTTATTTTACTATAGTAATTTTGCTTTATATTTGTGTCTTGGAAGTTGTTACTACTTTAGCAACCTCTCCTTATCTTAGTTTTGTTGCATTGTTGTGCCAAGTAAAGTCTTTGATAGAAAGGTTCATACTAGATTTGGATTACTGCGCAGAAACAGATTTCTTGCTGTCACGAATCTGGGCCTAATTCTCTGTAGGTAACTCAGAAAATTATGCCAATTTACGTGAGTGATCCTCAGATATGTACGCAACTTTCATTCAATTTGAGAATTTTTATTTGAGCAAGTCTGGTGCCTCTTTAAAATTCTTCTTTACGGATTGTTCTGTTTTGACAGATTCTGCCTTTTATTTCGCATTGCCTCTTTTGCTATGTGGGATGGATTTCTTTGTTCCATTGACTTCCAGTAGCTTTGAGCAATGTCCAGAAGTGTTAAGAATGATTGTGTCACCTCTGAACATGTGAGTTTTTGATTATGCACTAACCCTCTAATGAGTTTGTTTCGAGTTTGGTGTGAAGGAAGTTTTCAAGGGTCAAGAGAGGAGGATGATATACTACGATCAAGAAGAGTGAAAAGTCTAAGCTTGGGGATGCCCCGGTGGTTCATCCCTGCATATTTCAAGAAGACTCAAGCATCTAAGCTTGGGGATGCCCAAGGCATCCCCTTCTTTATCGACAAATTATCAGGTTCCTTCTCTTGAAACTATATTTTAATTCGGTCACATCTTATGTACTTTACTTGGAGCGTCTGTATGTTTCTTGTTTTTGTTTTTGTTTGAATAAATGCTTGTGTGGGAGAGAGACACGCTCCGCTGGTTCATAGGAACACATGTGTTCTTAGCCTTTAATTTTCATGGTGAAGGTTGAAACTGCTTCGTTAATTTGTTATATGGTTGGAATCGGGAAATGCTACATGTAGTAATTGCTAAAATATCTTGGATAATGTGATACTTGGCAATTGTTGTGCTCATGTTTAAGCTCTTGCATCATATACTTTGCACCTATTAATTAAGAAATACATAGAGCTTGCTAAAATTTGGTTTGCATATTTGGTCTCTCTAAGGTCTAGATAATTTCTAGTATTGAGTTTGAACAACAAGGAAGACGGTGTAGAGTCTTATAATGTTTACAATATGTCTTTTATGTGAGTTTTGCTGCACCGGTTCATCCTTGTGTTTGTTTCAAATAGCCTTGCTAGCCTAAACCTTGTATCGAGAGGGAATACTTCTCATGCATCCAAAATCTTTGAGCCAACCAATATGCCATTTGTGTCCACCATACCTACCTACTACATGGTATTTCTCCGCCATTCCAAAGTAAATTGCTTGAGTGCTACCTTTAAATTTCTATCCTCTACCTTTACAAAATATAGCTCATGGGACAAATAGCCTAAAAACTATTGTGGTATTGAATATGTACTTATGCACTTTATCTCTTATTAAGTTGCTTGTTGTGCGATAACCATGTTCCTGGGGACGCCATCAACTACTCTTTGTTGAATATCATGTGAGTTGCTATGCATGTTCGTCTTGTCTGAAGTAAGGGAGATTTACCACCAAAATGGTTAGAGCATTGCATAATGTTAGAGAAGAACATTGGGCCGCTAACTAAAGCCATGATCCATGGTGGAAGTTTCAGTTTTAGACAAATATCCTCAATCTCATATGAGAAAATTAATTGTTGCTACATGCTTATGCATATAAGAGGAGTCCATTATCTGTTGTCTATGTTGTCCCGGTATGGATGTCTAAGTTGAGAATAATCAATAGCGAGAAATCCAATGCGAGCTTTCTCCTTAGACCTTTGTACAGGCGGCATAGAGGTACCCCTTTGTGACACTTGGTTAAAACATATGCATTGCAATGATAATCCAGGTAATCCAAGCTAATTAGGACAAGGTGCGGGCACTATTAGTATACTATGCATGAGGCTTGCAACTTGTAGGATATAATTTACATAACACATATGCTTTATTACTACCGTTGACAAAATTGTTTCTTGTTTTCAAAACCAAAGCTCTAGCACAAATATAGCAATCAATGCTTTCCTCTTTGAAGGACCTTTCTTTTACTTTTTATGTTGAGTCAGTTCACCTATTTCTCTCCACCTCAAGAAGCAAACACTTGTGTTAAATGTGCATTGATTCTTACATACTTGCATATTGCACTTGTTATATTACTTTACATTGACAATTATCCATGAGATATACATGTTACAAGTTGAAAGCAACCGCTGAAACTTAATCTTCCTTTGTGTTGCTTCAATACCTCTACTTTGAATTATTGCTTTATGAGTTAACTCTTATGCAAGACTTATTGATGCTTGTCTTGAAGTACTATTCATGAAAAGTCTTTGCTATATGATTCATTTGTTTACTCATGTCATTTACATTGTTTTGATCGCTGCATTCATTACATATGCTTACAATAGTATGATCAAGTTTATGATGGCATGTCACTCCAGAAATTATCTTTGTTATCGTTTACCTGCTCGGGACGAGCAGAAACTAACCTTGGGGATGCTGATACGTCTCCGACGTATCGATAATTTCTTATGTTCCATGCCACATTATTGATGATATCTACATGTTTTATGCATACTTTATGTCATATTTATGCATTTTCCGGAACTAACCTATTGACGAGATGCCGAAGTGCCAGTTGCTATTTTCTGCTGTTTTTGGTTTCAGAAATCCTAGTAAGGAAATATTCTCGGAATTGGACGAAATCAACGCCCAGCATCTTAGAATCCCCGGAAGCATCCAGAACACCCGAGAGCCGCCAGCGGGGGGCCACAGGGGCCCCAGATGACAGGGTGGCGCGGCCAGGGCCTGGGCCGCGCCCCCCTAGCGTGTCGTCGCCTCGTTGACCCTCCGACTCCGCCTCTTCGCCTATTTAATCGTCCTTGACCTAAAACCTCGAGCCAATTCGACGAAACCAGAGAAAACCATCCAGAGCCGCCGCCATCGCGAAACTCCAATTCGGGGGACAGAAGTCTCTGTTCCGGCACCCTGCCGGGACGGGAATTGCCCCCGGAGTCATCTCCACCGCCGTCTCCACCGCCATCTTCATCGCCATCGCTGTCTCCATGATGAGGAGGGAGTAATTCACCCCCGGGGCTGAGGGCTCCGCTGTAGCTATGTGGTTCATCTCTCTCTCTTTGTGATCAAGTTGAATATCATCTATGTGCTACTCTAGTGATGTTATTAAAGTAGTCTATTCCTCCTGCACGGTGTAATGTTGGCAGTGTGTGCATCGTGTAGTACTTGGCGTATGCTATGATTGTGATCTCTTGTAGATTATGAAGTTAACTATTACTATGATGGTATTGATGTGATCTATTCCTCCTTTCATAGTGTGATGGTAGTAGTGTGCATGCTATGTTAGTACTTGGTTTGGTCGTGTTGATCTATCTTGCACTCTAAGGTTATTTAAATATGAACATTGAATATTGTGGAGCTTGTTAACTCCGGCATTGAGGGTTCGTGTAATCCTACACAATTAGTGGTGTTCATCATCCAACAAGAGGGTGTAGAGTAGTCCTATTATGTGATCATTGTTGAGAGTGTCCACTAGTGAAAGCAGGATCCCTGGGCCTTGCTTCCAAGCATCGAATCTCCGTTTGTTTACTGTTTTGTTGCATGTTTACTCGCTGCCATATTTTATTCAGATTGCTATTACCACTCATACTCATCCATATTACTTGCATCTCACTATCTCTTCGCCGAACTAGTGCACCTATACATCTGACAAGTGTATTAGGTGTGTTGGGGACACAAGAGACTTCTTGCTTTGTGGTTGCAGGGTTGCTTGAGAGGGATATCTTTGACCTCTTCCTCCCTGAGATCGATAAACCTTGGGTGATCCACTTAAGGGAAACTTGCTGCTGTTCTACAACCCTCTGCTCTTGGAGGCCCAACACTGTCTACAAGAATAGAAGCTCCCGTAGACATCAACTTTATGCGCAAAGGCGCGGGTGCCTCTAATAATGTGTGTGTGCACTCGATCGATGATCCCTAAACCTTAAACCCTAAAACCCTAATCCCTAATCCCTAATTATACCCTAAGCGTACACCCTAAACACCCTAAACACTAAACCCTAAACCCTAGACCCTAAACCCTAAACACTACACCCTAAACCCTAAACCCTAAACACTAAACCCTAATCCCTAACCCTAGCTAGACCCTAAACCCTAAACACTAAACCCCAAACCCTAAACCCTAAACCCTATATAGACCCTAAACCCTAATTAACCCTAACCCTAACCCTAAAACCCTAGCTAGCTAACCCTAAACCCTAAACCCTAATTAAACCCTACATATATATATAGGCCAACGACACTTAATTGCGCATCAAGCAGGCGACCAACTAATTAGCGCTGATAAATTGATTAACTTGAATTTTGACAAGTTCTCGATCTCTAATGAAAACACATTTGATTAAGTAGTTTCATAATATATATATAATTAGTGTGCATGCGCGCATGGCATACCTTGCATATCATTCGTGCATATATTTCAATATATATTTGAACATATTCTTGGGGATATATATATATATTTCAATCTCTCTCTCGATCTATATATCGTTGGTGGCCAAGAAATTCACTTATATATACGCATGCACTTTATGCGCAAAGGCGCGGGTGCCTCTAATAATGTATGTGTGCACTCGATCGATGATCCCTAAACCTTAAACCCTAAATTAACCCTAATCCCTAATCCCTAGTTATACCCTAAACATACACCCTAAACACCCTAAACACTAAACCCTAAACCATAAACCCTAAATATATTTCAATCTCTCTCTAGATCTATATATCGTTGGTGGCCAAGAAACACACTTATATATATACGCATGCACTTTATGCGCAAAGGCGCGGGTGCCTCTAATAATGTGTGTGTGCACTCGATCGATGATCCCTAAACCTTAAACCCTAAAACCCTAATACCTAATCCCTAATTATACCCTAAACGTACACCCTAAACACTAAACCCTAAAACCTAAACACTCCACCCTAAACCCTAAACCCTACACACTAATTAAACCCTAAACCCTAACCCTAGCTAGACCCTAAACCCCAAACCCTAAACCCTAAACCCTATATAGACCCTAAACCCTAATTAACCCTAACCCTAACCCTAAAACCCTAGCTAGCTAACCCTAAACCCTAAACCCTAATTAAACCCTATATATATAGGCCAACGGCACTTAATTGCGCATCAAGCAAGCGACCAACCAATTAGCGCTGATAAATTAATTAACTTGAATTTTGACAAGTTCTCTCGAATGAAAACACATTTGATTAAGTTGCCTCATAATATATATACAATTAGTGTGCATGCGCGCATGGCATACCTTGCACATATCATTCGTGCATATATTTCAATATATATCTGAACATATTCTTGGGGATATATATATATATTTCAATCTCTCTCTCTCGATCTATATATCGTCGTTGGTGGCCAAGAAACACACTTATATATATACGCGCATGCACTTTATGCGCAAAGGCGCGGGTGCCTCTAATAATGTGTGTGTGCACTCGATCGATGATCCCTAAACCTTAAACCCTAAAAAAACCTAATCCCTAATTATACCCTAAACATACAACCTAAACAATGTAAACACTAAACCCTAAACCCTAGACCCTAAACCCTAAACACTACACCCTAAACCCTAAACACTAAACCCTAAACCCTAAACCCTATAATTAAACCCTACATATATAGGCCAACGACACTTAAATGCGCATCAAGCAGGTGACCAACTAATTAGCGCTAATAAATTAATTAACTTGATTTTTGACAAGTTCTCTCGAATGAAAACACATTTGATTAAATTGCCTCATAATATATATATAATTAGTGTGCATGCGTGCATGGTGTAATGTCCCAGGTTTAGAGACGATCGAGGGGTAGATTTTAGAAAGGGATGTGCACTGCATGGTAAATTCTGGGGAAATTTCGCGCTTTTAAACAAACACTGCATCGAAGGGGAACAAGTTTCTCTCTCGACACCTTACAGGGTTAGGGTTTCGAGAGTGCGACAAGCTTGCATCTCACTTAACTAGTTTAGGGTTTTGAGAAGAGAGGGGAGAGTTTGCATCAAACTTAAGTTGCATGATTGAATTCTAAATTAAGTGACATGGTTGAATTCAAACCAAAGTTGAATTTGAATTTCAAATTCAAATATTAAATAAATACCCTAAATATTTGAATTGTGAGGAAATTCATTAAGTAAATAATACATAACACACATTATGAATAATTTAAACCATAAGACAAGCTCATTAGAGAAAACCTTGAGCTTTATTGATTAACACACAAGATACATTGTCTTTACAATATTCATAATGGAAATAAATGAATTTTACAACACATTACAAGAATTGGAGAAATCGAAAAAATAAAAGAAAATAAAAAGAAAAGTACAAGGATGGATCCTATCCTAAATACTACAAGATCATCTTCACTTGATCTTGGATTTGATGACCTCCATATCCATTTTGATCAATTGTTGATCCCTGCACATAATCACAACAAAAAGAAGTTATGCCAAGTGGCATATCCACTTGGCAGGTTAGAAGAACAATGAAAATGAGGGGATATGGATCAACTCTGTCGAAGCTGATCATCTCCCAGCCGAGCACATGCCAGATACTAAGTATCTGGTATACACGCACACACAAGCAGCTCACACAGCCTGTGTGCATGCTCAACACCAAGCCACTGAGTGTGCATGTAGCACAACACACACACACATCAGCAGTGAGTCACAAAGTGTGCCAGACCAAGCTGTCGACCAGGGAGAGCAAGGGAGCACCAAATATAAGCTTTTCAGAAGCAAACCCTAAGCCATATCCATCGACAGGCTTCCGGGTAAGTCACCAAGAACACAAGAACACAAGAACACAAGAACAGCCACTGCTGTTCAATCTGCCTGACTCACCACAGCACTGAATCAAGCACCACAAGATTGCAAGGAGGAGCAGGGCAAGCACAAGCTCAACACTGAAGAAATCCTCTACCCCAACAAACAATCTAGGAGCTGGAGTGAGGTATAAACCAAATCAACCTGAGCAAAACCAAGTTTTGCTCATAAATAAGCATACAATGCATCACAGGAGCACAGAGGGGTAGAATACCCTGTTTGTGTCATCATCTGGCTACAAAGCCATTTGGTGCAAGCAAATATGGGTAAAGACTCTAGGAAATCATCCTATGGGAACATCAGTCATGTAAATCAGTGCATAACTGAAGAAATCCAGCAAAAGATGAAGTCCTAGACTAGCCTAGCCCACACACCTAGCACCTACAGCTAATTAACCATCAGACTTAGACAGAATACTGTCTGTTTGATTTCAACATCAAGAGTCACTGGTAATCCAATAAATGGATCACCCAGAAAACATTTGGTAAGCAACAGCAAGCCAACAAATAGGGGAGCTACCCTAGGGTAGCACATGACTACTGCCAGGGTCACCTCAAACCCTAGATCAACAACATCAACAAGCCAAATACATATATCATCACCCTGATTGGGTTCAAAGAAGGGCTAGGGTTCCCAACCACTGTGGGCATCCATATAGCCTAATCCAACCAATTGTGATGATCATCACTGTATAGTTCACATCAATTATCCACTCCATCAATTAAAGCAACATAGATAATTGAGATTAACAAGTAAATCATAACACAGACACATGCTAATGATCCAGTGGATCACTGCAAGTGTCAGCTGATGCTTGAGCAAGCACTTGCACTGATCTGTGCCACACACATACATAGAGTCAAGTAACAGCAAGGCACAGGCAACAATTAAACCATACACTGACCAATAGTTAATGATCACATGAACACCAGAGCCTGCCATAGCATTCTAGGGCATGCTAGAGCATCATTAAGCAACAGAGCAAGGACCAGATATCTAATTGGCCGCAGATAATCAACACATGAACCAGACAACAAGATCAGCCACAGGACATGAACAAATATATCACAGATAATTAAATCAGTCATATACAGGAGCAAACCATCCAAGGATGGTGATATTTTGTAACAGACATGCTCAAGGGAGCATGTCTATAAATTATAGCACACAGAAGAGCACCCTGGGGCACTGGCTCTTGTAAATTTACAAGAATTGCACACTGCAAACAAGCCAGAATACCATAAATGAATGCACTTGAGTAATTGGTAAAGATAGCATCAAGAACAGAGACACTGGCACTTGCATACTACAAGGATCATGCATAATGATCAAGCCAGGGTCAAGATTATGCACACACAGGATATCCTTGTGGCAGTAGTTATCACAGGAGCAAGCCAGTAGGCCATGAGCATCACTGGATGCTCATGAGCAATCACAGGAGGGCCACAGTAGGAGTATAGCATACAACAGTAGTGCATAGAGCAAAGTTAGAAGAGCAGCTGAGCCTAGCAATTCATGGCAAGAAGCAAAGGCACAAGAGCATACGCACGACAACGGAAACACAAAGCAGCAACAAATTAGTAGCGCAAGAGGTAGCAAAGAAGGCATGGCCTCTCCATAAGGAGGAGCAGCCGCAATTCTAGCTAGAAGAAGGAGGAGGAACAGAAGAAAGAGAGAGAGAGAAGAGCACTTACAGGTGAGCAGACAAAGGACACGGCCATGGCGACCACGGCGGCACATGCCGGGCGCACGGCAGCGCCAGGCCAGGCCAAGCCAAGCCCGGACCAACGCCGCAACACCCAGCACCACCGCGGCGGGACCACGGAGGGCACCGCAACGCCAGGACGCCGGCGAGCGGCGAATCGCCGCGAACCCGCGCAACCCTAGTCGCAGTAGGGTTGGGGGCGAACAGCGAGGGCCTTCAATCGCAAATCGACGCGGGCCATCTGATGCGCCGTCGAAAGGCGAGTCAGATGCGACCGATCTCACCGCCGGAGCTGGCCGGAGACGGCCGGATTAATTCGGCGACGGCGGCGGCGACCACGGATCGCCAGAGCGACGGGAGAGGGTTAGGGTTTAGTCGCGCGAGAGAGGAAGAGAGGGGAATGAGCTGGTCGAGCCGGACCGGGCCGGTCGGTTCGATCTAACCACTGGGCCACCCTGACAGGTGGGCCCAGGGGCAAATTTGGTATTTCACAAATGCCAATTAAATCAGAAACTTTGAAATTTCATAGGAAATTATTTATAACACTAAAAAATTAATTAAAAATATGAAAATAGATCAACATAAAATTCTCTATTTAAATAAAATATCAAAGAGAATTTTTGAAGACAAATAAGAATAAGTCTTCATTTGATGATTTAAATAATCATTTTAATCACACATACTATTTTCAATAATAAAAATAAGTCCATTAATACAAATGGATTATCAAAAACACATTGACAATATTTCAAGGTTGTATTTACCTTAAATTAAGTATCTCTAAGATGTTCTTAGTATTTAACTTCTCATAAAATAACAACGACATCGGAAGGGGGGAAAACAAACCCTAAAAATGGAATCATGCATAATTGCTTCTTTAACCATTGCCCTTATCGGACAATGATGCTATTTTTCAGAGACAGAGGACAAGGGTCAGTCCACACCTTCCAACTGCAAAACTTTGCAGTGTTCAGGCAAGTTCATCACTTGCTCATGTCATTCGAGTATTTCTATCAAATTACTTACAAAGTATTATGGTTATCACTATTGCATAAAAACCAAAAACCACTACTTTCATAACTATGAATATGACTATGTGGTGGGCAATGGAACCATGGATTGTGTTGATATGGTGGAGGTTCCATTGCAAGGGTTTATATCCATCTAGGATTAAACAACAAATGTCGCCAGTGATTCTTGTGCCGTAATAACCGTGTTAACCATAAGATCTGGAGTGGGACGGAATAGTCAATTGTATTTCCACCTCTTGTACATCAACGGATGCGCTTACCGTAGCAGTTGTATCTTGCGGAGCAACTTGTGGGTGGGGAACCCATTCTAAGTCCCCACGGTTATGCTGTGCATACCGTAGCGGTTGCGGCTTGCGGAACAACTTGTGGGTGGGGAACCCATTCTAAGTCCCCACGGTAATGTGGTCTATGATGGGTTGCAGCTACCAGCGAAGGAGTTTGGTTCGATCCCAGACTGTTGTCGTGGTCGGGGTCCGTCCTTTAATGGTGTAAGTGGACCGACGAGGACCCAGGGTCGGGGTTTGCAACAAAGGGTGGGTGTGCGAGGTAGCGGAGGAATATGATTGGCTATGACCTTATACCGGGCCTCACACCGAAGGAAGTGTGGATGGGAAAGCTGCCCGGTTGGCACCAAGGTTAAGATCTCTTATGGGTAAAGCAACACACCTCTGCAGAGTGTAAAGAACTGTGACCTGTCACTCCCTGTTCCGGGATGAGGAACTGCGAACGCGGCCGGAAAGGAGCTCCATGAAGTTCTAGTAAACCGGTTAAGGCTGACGGACATAGCTCTTTGAAATAAAAGCAATCTCTTGAAGAAATGTTTATCAAAACTTGCATTGGTATTAGACTTTCTGGTCTAATATCGTAGCTAGTGCATTAAACACCTCTTATCTATAATGAACTTGTTGAGTACGCTCGTACTCATACCACTCTTAAATCCCATGCTTAGATTGTCTGAATCATCTGGAGGAGGACTACAACAACAATGAAGGAGCCGAGATCATCGGTTACGAGGAACCAGACCTCTCAGGAGGTGTTGAAGGCGTAGACTATCTCATAGTCTACGGATCCGGGGAGGCTTCCGGAGGAGATCAAGCCTAGAGATATCCAATAGTAGTAGTAACCGAGCAGCCGAACTCTTAGTATTTAGCTGCTCGAGGAAATAAATGTATGACTTAATGAGACTTTTATATTGTAAACTAAGTTGGGTTCGCCTCGAACCCAGGAGTATTCCTCTTAGGACCCAAGAGGAGCTCCAAGACGACATGTGTTTGATAATTGTAATAATAAGTGAATGAGTTATGGACCTGCTATGTTCTGTTGTACTACTCTGAGGGATGTAATATTTGCGGAATGGTACTTCGTGAATGTTATATCAACGACTGACATACTACAACATGCAGTGGTATGCAGGGTCACCACACATGGCATACCTAGCTTGCATATCATGCGTGCATATATTTCAATATATATATTTGAACATATTCTTGGGGATATATATATAGTTCAATCTCTCTCTCTCGATCTATATATCGTTGGTGGCCAAAAAACACACTTATATACGCATGCACTTTATGCGCAAAGGCGCGGGTGCCTCTAATAATAATGTGTGTGTGCACTCGATCGATGATCCCTAAACCTTAAACCATACAACCCTAAAACCCTAATCCCTAATCCCTAAACACCCTAAACACCCTAAACCCTAAACCCTAAACCCTAAACGTACACCCTAAACACCCTAAACACTAAAACCTAATTAAACCCTACATATATATATAGGCCAACGACACTTAATTGTGCATCAAGCAGGCGACCAACTAATTAGCGCTGATAAATTAATTAACTTGAATTTTGACAAGTTTTCGAATGAAAAACACGTACATTTGATTAAGTTGCCTCACAATATATATATAATTAGTGTGCATGCATGCATGGCCTACCATGCATGCATATATATATATATATATATATATTTGAACATTCTTGGCGATTTCAATAATCTCTCATCTCTATCTCTCTCTTTATCGATTGGTGTGGCCAGCGCAACGACACACATTATGCTTGCACTTTACGCGCAAAGGCGGGTGCCTCTAATAGTGCATGTCTGTGCACACTCGATCGATCTAGCTAGAGTTTTGACTAATTGTGTAGCACACTAATAAAAAAGTTGTAATTTAATTCACAATAAGTTATAATTAACCCTAACACATAAACCCTCTAAATAAACCATAAAACCCTATATAGCTAGCTATAGGCCAACGACGACCCTTAATTGCGCATCAAGCAGGCCAGGGGTCCTCGCGGTCCTCTAATTAAATATATGTGCCATTAACCCTAAACCCTAAACCGTATATATATAGAAAACTAACCTTAATTAGATAATCAAACCCTCGTTAAAACACATAACCCCAAGCTAATTAATAACCCAATCTAATAAAACCTTGCTATATATAGCTAGTAAACCCTAGATTATATAACCCCAATTAATATATATGGCCTATATCGATCATATATATATATATATAGACATTATTGGGATTCATTAATTATATAATAAGTACTGATAATTCAATTAATTATATATATAAGTACTGGTAACACAAATAAAGAAGTTTTATTTGAATCCACACAACCCTAATCTAAAACACATAGCCCCTAACATGGCCTAATTAATTGACCCCTTCTCTCTAGCTAATTAGTGGAAATTGCACAAAATCAAAAGGGGTCCCTCACTTATTATACATATATATTTAGATTGTGATAAACTTTTGCCCCATATTTGGTGGATGGGTGCATCTTGGCATGTAAAACAATTAATGTTTGCAAATGTCGTTGTCAAAATTTATGTACAAATGATTTCTTTCCATCCAAAGTGCATAAAATGGGAATTTTAATGAAGAAAATACAAATGACACAGCTCAACATGCCTCCACACCCCGATTTTCACACGAAGTAGAGCATATTTAAAGGATAATTCCAGAGTTTTACTATTTTTCAAGCAACTTTGCTAATTTCCACCCACTCACATGACTTTATGTCGATTTAACGAAAATAGGGCGAATTTAAACTACATGGCCGGGATAGTTTGAATTGTGCGCGCGGCAAAGGGAACCTCCTATTCCTCAACCTTGTGCACGGCAAATTACACACGCAATTCCATTAAACACCACCTACCGGGCGGCCCGGCCGCATGACCCCCCACCCACCGCTACACAACTTATCCCCGTCCGTGCGAAGAGCTTCCCCTCCCCGTCCCGTCCGTGCGAAGAAGAAGCTTCCCCTCCCCGTCGTTCTTCTCGAGACGCACCGGCGGTCAAGTTGATCCACGGTAGGGCTGCTATCTCTAGCTCAATCATGCATCGGGCAAGACGGCCTAACGATTTATATTTTCTTGATGCTGCTAAAAAAATCGTCAGTATGCTCGAACTGATTGGCACTTTATAGTTTTCCGCTCGATTTGTCCTCGATCAATTTGTTCATTTGCGTGGGCATATAGAGTCAAATCTGCACTCGATCCGTTAATTTGCTGAAATGCCATGGCAGAGTTTTGTACACGATTTGTTTGCTAAAATGTCGATGGGCAATTTTTGTTTTGTACTCGACATGATTGCTGAAATGCATAATCATGTACTAGTATAGTTTTGTACACGATGGATATACTTTCCTACTTCGCCTTAAATTAATCACCAACCATTGTATCTCATAATTAAACAGATGGACAGAACATGGATACTGCATGGACACTTATGTTCCCCTTCATATATAAATGGTGTTCAACCCTTTATGGGGTTTATTAGAGCTCATGAAGGTCACAACCTGGACGTGTATTGCCCGCGCTGCACATGTATGAATGGTGAGAAGAGGCCTCACCATGTAGTGGAAGATCATTTACACATTTTTGGGATGGACCGCACATATGTTAGGTGGGTTTATCATGGTGAACCATATAATGATCCTTCAGCGGGAGAAGTAGATCTTGCTCACACTGTATGTGTGCTGGCATATGTAGTTAATAATTTATATTGATGCTGCCGCTGTTTCGATCAATAGTTTGCATTGCTGTGCAAGGTTCTGTACTCAAATTTAACTTGTTGCAGATGGATGGACGGGAAGGAGAGAAAAAGCGCTTGCTTCAGGAAACGGGTTTTAGCTCTGGGACATGTGATGTGCCAGATGAGAAGGTAAATATGTAAAACGGCATTTGTTTAGGTTGCATTCCTTAGATGTTTGTCTAATCTGTTGATGTACTAATTGCAGAAGCATAGAGTTGAAGAGGTCTCTCAGTTTGATGGGAGATTTGAAGATGAATCTCAGTTTGATGCACCTGTGGATGGTACTGATGACAAGCCTTTCATAGACGAAGGTCCTGCACCTGACATTATCCAGCCTACAGAAGGAGGCCGTGGACCGAGTACACAGCTTTGCGTTGAAGTGGATGCACGCCTAGAGATCATCAGGGGCGTCCTGGTAGTCTCAAGACCACCCAGCCCTGATGCACCTGTGGATGGTACTGATGACGAGCCTTTCATAGACGAAGGTCCTGCACCTGAGATTATCCAGCCTACAGAAGGAGGCTGTGGACCGAGTACACAGCTTTGCGTTGAAGTGGATGCACGCCCGGAGATCATCAGGGGCGTCCCGGCAGTCTCACGACCACCCAGCCCTGATGCAAAATGTTGACCTACTTTATGATTCGTACTCTTATGTTCTGGTGCTGTAGTATGTACTATCTTTGTTATGATTTGTACCCCTTTGGCGCTAGAACTATAATTAAGCATTCAGTGGATGATCACGTTGCAAAATTTGACACCCACACAATCAGTTCATCGTATGAGTAGTAGCACAATTACTTCTACAGCCAGTCCTGCCAGCGCATTAATTGGTAGCATGAAACACTTTCAGGCACTCCCCTCTGATTCATATTAATTGACTCAATTTTGTCTAGATATGGATATATCTAGATGCATTTGTTAACTAGACTAACAAACTTGAGTCAGTTAATATGAATCGGTGTAAACCGCCCAAGTCCTCGAGCAGCTAGTTTATTGACTCTGGACTCCAAGCCTCTCGCGGCAAGCCATCGATGAAGCTTTGACCAGATCTTGGCCCGCTTTTTTTTTGCGAATAGCAAAGCTTTGACCATTTCCTCTCGGGATACAGCACGCCGGTGAGCTTGCATGGTTGCCATGAGCACTTTCCGGCGGAACTTCCTCTGCAGCGCCCTCAAGCCGCCGCTGCGAGACAGCACGCAGTGCCTCGAGGTGGACGGAATGGACGAACTCGGGATCTCAGGGCGGGGGGTCCGCCTCGTCCGGGAACGATCTCCAGCGGGTTAACGAGGACATGCATGGCGGCCAGGGGATTTGGTTTTTTTTGTTGTTTGAGCTTGGGATTTGGGGTTTTTTCGGATAGGGGAGGAGGAACCGAGGAAGAGGAAGGAACAGCCCGCGTGCTTGGCGCGTGGCAGTGTGCTTGAATTTCGAATTTTTGTGAAATGTTTCATTTCCCCGCTACAATTCGAGGGTTTTCTTGAGGCGCCAATGCGTCCCGCGGGCAGGTTCAAGTGAATTTGGGGTGCCACACTATGGGCCCCAGTTTAAGTGAGACATGTAATGACTAGTCACATCAGTAAGTTCACTGTGTAATAAAATATGTTACCCCTCCCCTTTATGTAGCCCCCCTTGTCTCTCCCGATCGAGTGCCCTGGGAGTGATTGATGGGGGTGGGGGGTGGGGGCTACCTTTGCTTGGATTGGGGTGTTCTTCCTTTATTTATCGACATTTGCAACCTTTGTAGTTTTTGCTGATCCTCACTGTATCTTTTGTCAGCTTGTACAGGAAAGGGAAGACCTCGGTGGTGGTGGTGGGGGGGGGGCAATGGAGCGTAAGGCCACCACGCATGTGGGCAGTTGGCTGAGCCTGAGCTGCGTCCCCAGCCCCGCAAAGCAGGTACTCCGTTTGCTTATCCACTCTGTCTGTCTGCATCCTCAATCTGTTCCTGTTCTGGAAAATGCTTAAAGTAGCACATGTCTTCAGCTGTTTGTGCGTAAAGCCTCTGTGACACCATGCTCTATATTCTCTGTATCAGGTTGGTACCTCCAGGTTCCGTGCTGAGGCTATGGGGAACGATAGCGCCCCACCTGCTGCAGGAGCATGGCCAGATCTGCAGCACAAGAAGCGAAATGCCACTACCGAGCTGGGCAGGGACCGCCCAGGGGTAAATTTTTTAAACCAACTTACCATGATGTAGTCTGAATCTGATACTCCCTCAGATCCAAATTAATTGACTCAACTATCTGTAGATACGGATGTATCTAGACGTGTTTTAGCTCTAGATACTACTACCTCCATCCCAAAGCTTAGGGCTTATATTATTTTTAGAAAGTCAAACTATACCATATTTGACTAAGCTTTTACCAAAAATCATTAACATGCAAAATACAAAATTAATATCATTAAATAGGTTGTGAAATATATTTTCCTACGGTATCTACACAATATTATATTTGTTGATAGAATGTTCTAAAATTTTGGTCAAACTTTACTTGTTTTGATTTCTCAAAAATAAATAAGCCTTAAGCTTTGGGATGGAGGTATCTAGACAAAGCTGAGTCAACTAGTTTTTTTTGTCTGTCCATAGCTAGTGTTCATGGTTCAAAAAGCTAAGAGCATCCACTATATGCATCAGTCTATCTCATACAGTAATTCAATATCACTGCTGAGGTCTGCCTTTTGTTTTGCTATTCATATGCAGACTCAAACTTTAGGGCCATTACTCAAAAGGAAGATCAAAACTACGGCTGATCAGGCTGCCAGTATGTTGATGCCGCCCCCATCTTCTAAATGCCTCTACAAGCACGAGGCCACGTGTCCGCTGGGTGGTGATCTTTTAATGAATATGGTATATTTTCTTAATCCACAAAACATGCCTTGATTTTTGTCTGTTTATTGTCGGGTTTTTTTCTAATTCTTGCCAAAAGTTTACAACAACAACAACAACCAAGTCTTTCAGTCCCAAACAAGCTGGGGTAGGCTAGAGTTGAAGCCCATAAGATCTCGAAGCCAAAATTTTAGAAACACCAAATTCATTTGCTTACAATCATCATACAGTAATGTTCATCTACTCTCCAGTTCCCCTAACCCAACAAAAAATGATGTTAATTACGATTTTTAGAGTAAAAGAGCACCATTAGGCGCTATTAATTACGACTTTGAGATTAAAATGTCATTTGCAAATGCTAATTACAATTTTGAGACAAATGATTAGTTTAACCTCGATCTGTTCTGCTATCCATTTTTCCCAACCGAAAAATGTAACCATTCCATTCATCTGAAATGGAACCATTCCATTCCATTCCACGCTGTTTCAAAACCGAACACACCCTTGCATTGTTGTGAACTGTTGTCCATACACAGCCATACCCTTCCACTTACATCCAACACTGTATGCATCAGTTTGTCTCAGAGTCATTCAATATCACTGCTGAGATCTGTTCCCATTCTTATGCAGGCTGAAACTGCTGCGCCTTTACTCAAGTGGATGCAAAATGGGGCTGATGAGGCTGATGTGAGGACGATGGTGCCGGCACCATCATCCGAAAACCTCTACAAGCACGAGGCCATGGGCCAGCTGGGTGGTGACCTTTTAATGAATCTGGTATATTTTCTTAATCCACATACATGATTTTATTATTATATATTTAATTACTGTTGGCTTTGCCTAATGCTTAGCAAAGATTTAGAAACACTGCGTTTGCTTACAATCATCATACACTAATTCTTCACTTTTCAGTCTGTCTCATCCAGTATATAAACTGTTGAGTTCCGTTGGCTTCTTTTGTAATCATTTGCATTGTTGTCAACTGTTGTCTATGCACAACCCTATTCTTCCACTTACATCCCGCACTACTTGCATCAGTCTATCTCATAGATTTATTAAATATCAATGATGAGTTCTGTTACTATTCATATGTAGGATGAAGCTTCTATGCCTCTACTCAATTGGAAAAAAATGATCCTGATGAGGCTGCTGTGAAGACGATGGTGCCGCCACCATCTTCTGAAAACCTCCTCAAGCACAAGGCCACGGACCAGCTGGGTGGTATCCTTTTCAGTAAGCAGGTATATTTTCTTAATCCTCATACATGATTTGATTTGTCTGTTTATTGCCGGCTTTGTCTAATGCTTACCAATAGTTCAGAAACACACACAACCCTATTCTTCCACTTACATCCAGCACTATATGCTTCAATGTATCATAGATTCATTTTATATATCACTGCTGATGTCTGTTGCTCTTCAATTTTCATATGCAGACTGAAACTGCTAAGCCTTCATTGGTCAAAAGGATTGCAATTGATGTTGATGAGGCATCTGCAGAGGCTGCCACCAAGTTACTGTCAGCCCCACCTTCTGGATTCTTATATAAGCTCAAGTCCAAGGACCAGCCGAGCCGTAACCATCCAAGGGTTCGGGTATATTTTCTTAAGCCACATATACATGCCATGATTTATGTCTGATATTATCACCGGCTCTGTCTAATGCTTTTTGGAATTCAGAAACGCCAAATTAGCATGCTTATATTCATCATACACTAAATTTTGACTGTTCAGTTTGTAACATAGTGTTATGCACTCGCTTGTCAACATTTGCATTGCTCTGAACTATGCACTTTACACAACCTAATTCTTCCACTTACATTCAGCGCTACGCACCAGTAGTACCTCCCATGTTTCCTTCACCTTCCCGATGCCGAGCTTGCGGGAATATGGGGGGCCCATGTACATACCCCGCATATAACACCTCCTATGGCTCTATCTACCTTTCTAATAACTCCTTCACAAGGTTACAGGTATGTATTCTCAGTGGTTTAGCATGAATTGGCATATAGTAAAATCTTGTTTTTAGTCTTCCTGCTTCTTACATTAGTATCAATTTTCACCTGCAGACTGTACCTTGTGAACTTCGTCCAATGATTAACCAGATGTGTCCGCATGAAGGGTGATACGCGTACAGCACGCGTCCGTTGGGAACCCCAAGAGGAAGGTGTGATGCGTACAGCGGCAATTTTTCCCTCAGTAAGAAACCAAGGTTTATCGAACCAGTAGGAGCCAAGAAGCACGTTGAAGGTTGATGGCGGCGAGATGTAGTGCGGCGCAACACCAGGGATTCCGGCGCCAACGTGGAACCTGCACATCACAACCAAAGTACTTTGCCCCAACGAAACAGTGAGGTTGTCAATCTCACCGGCTTGCTGTAACAAAGGATTATATGTATAGTGTGGATGATGATTGTTTGCAGAAAATAGTAGAACAAGTATTGCAGTAGATTGTATTCGATTAAAAGAATGGACCGGGGTCCACAGTTCACTAGAGGTGTCTCTCCCATAAGATAAATAGCATGTTGGGTGAACAAATTACATTTGGGCAATTGACAAATAGAGAGGGCATGACAATGCACATACATGATATGATGAGTATAGTGAGATTTAATTGGGCATTACGACAAAGTACATAGACCGCTATCCAGCATGCATCTATGCCTAAAAAGTCCACCTTCAGGTTATCATCCGAACCCCTTCCAGTATTAAGTTGCAAACAACAGACAATTGCATTAAGTATGGTGCGTAATGTAATCAATAACTACATCCTCGGACATAGCATCGATGTTTTATCCCTAGTGGCAACAACACATCCACAACCTTAGAACTTTCATCCTTTGTCCCAGATTTAATGGAGGCATGAACCCACTATCGAGCATAAATACTCCCTCTTGGAGTTACTAGCAAAAACTTGGCCAGAGCCTCTACTAACAACGGAGAGCATGCAAGATCATAAACAACACATAGATATAAATTGATAATCAACATAACATAGTATTCTCTATCCATCGGATCCCAACAAACACAACATATAGCATTACAGATAGATGATCTTGATCATGTTAGGCAGCTCACAAGACCCGACAATGAAGCACAATTAGGAGAAGACGACCATCTAGCTACTGCTATGGACCCATAGTCCAGGGGTGAACTACTCACTCATCACTCCGGAGGCGACCATGGCGGTGAAGAGTCCTCCGGGAGATGATTCCCCTCTTCGGCAGGGTGCCGGAGGCGATCTCCTGAATCCCCCGAGATGGGATTGGCGGCGGCGGCGTCTCTGGAAGGTTTTCCGTATCGTGGCTCTCGGTACTGGGGGTTTCACGACGAAGGCTATAAGTAGGTGGAGGAGATAGGTCAGGGGGCGTCACGGGGGCCCCACACAACAGGCCGGCGCGGCCAAGGCCCAGGCCGCGCCGCCCTGGTGTCTGGCCACCTCGTGGCCCCACTCCGTGACTCCTTCGGTCTTCTGGAAGCTTCGTGTGAAAATAGGCCCCTGGGCGTTGATTTCGTCCAATTCCGAGAATATTTCCTTACTAGGATTTCTGAAACCAAAAACAGCAGAAACAAAGAATCGGCTCTTCGGCATCTCGTTAATAGGTTAGTGCCGGAAAATGCATAAATATGACATCAAGTATGCATAAAACATATAGATATCATCAATAATGTGGCATGGAACATAAGAAATTATCGATACGTCGGAGACGTATCAGCATCCCCAAGCTTAGTTCCTGCTCGTCCCGAGCAGGTAAACGATAACAAAGATAATTTCTGGAGTGACATGCCATCATAACCTTGATCATACTATTGTAAGCATATGTAATGAATGCAGCGATCAAAACAATGGTAAATGACATGAGTAAACAAATGAATCATAAAGCAAAGACTTTTCATGAATAGTACTTTCAAGACAAGCATCAATAAGTCTTGCATTAGAGTTAACTCATAAAGCAATAATTCAAAGTAAAGGTATTGAAGCAACACAACGGAAGATGAAGTTTCAGTGGTTGCTTTCAACTTATAACATGTATATCTCATGGATATTGTCAATGTAAAGTAATATAACAAGTGCAATATGCAAGTATGTAGGAATCAATGCACAGTTCACACAAGTGTTTGCTTCTTGAGATGGAGAGAAATAGGTGAACTGACTCAACATAAAAGTAAAAGAAAGGCCCTTCGACGAGGGAAGCATTGATTGCTATATTTGTGCTAGAGCTTTGGTTTTGAAAACAAGAAACAATTTCGTCAACGGTAGTAATAAAGCATATGTGTCATGTAAATTATATCCTACAAGTTGCAAGCCTCATGCATAGTATACCAATAGTGCCCGCACCTTGTCCTAATTAGCTCGGATTACCTGGATTATCATCGCAATACATATGTTTTAACCAAGTGTCACAAAGGGGTACCTCTATGCCGCCTGTACAAAGGTCTAAGGAGAAAGCTCGCATTGGATTTCTCGCTATTGATTATTCTCAACTTAGACATCCATACCGGGACAACATAGACAACAGATAATGGACTCCTCTTTTATGCATAAGCTTTCAACAATTATTAATTTTCTCATATGAGATTGAGGATATTTGTCCAAAACTGAAACTTCCACCATGGATCATGGCTTTAGTTAGCGGCCCAATGTGCTTCTCTAACATTATGCATGCTCTAACCATTCTAGCGGTAAATCTCCCTTACTTCAGACAAGACGGACATGCATAGCAACTCACATGATATTCAACAAAGAGTAGTTGATGGCGTCCCCAGGAACATGGTTATCGCTCAACAAGCAACTTAATAAGAGATAAAGTGCATAAGTACATATTCAGTACCACAATAGTTTTTAGGCTATTTGTCCCATGAGCTATATATTGCAAAGATAAAGGATAGAAATTTTAAAGGTAGCACTCAAGCAATTTACTTTGGAATGGCGGAGAAATACCATGTAGTAGGCAGGTATGGTGGACACAAATGGCATAGTGGTTGGCTCAAGGATTTTGGATGCATGAGAAGTATTCCCTCTCGATACAAGGTTTAGGCTAGCAAGGTTATTTGAAACAAACACAAGGATGAAGCGGTGCAGCAAAACTCACATAAAAGACATATTGTAAACATTATAAGACTCTACACCGTCTTCCTTGTTGTTCAACCCAATACTAGAAATTATCTAGACCTTAGAGAGACCAATTATGCAAACCAAATTTTAGCATGCTCTATGTATTTCTTCATTAATAGGTGCAAAGTATATGATGCAAGAGCTTAACCATGAGCACAACAATTGCCAAGTATCAAATTATCCAAGATATTTTACCAATTACTACATGTAGCATTTCCCGTTTCCAACCATATAACAATTTAACGAAGAAGATTCAACCTTCGCCATGAATACTATGAGTAAAGCCTAAGGACATATTTGTCCATATGAAACAGCGGAGCGTGTCTCTATCCCACACAATGAATTCTAGGATCCATTTTATTCAAACAAAAACAAAAACAAAAACAAACAGACGCTCCAAGCAAAGTACATAAGATGTGATGGAATAAAAATATAGTTTCACTAGAGGAACCTGATAATGTTGTCGATGAAGAAGGGGATGCCTTGGGCATCCCCAAGCTTAGACGCTTGAGTCTTCTTGAAATATGCAGGGGTGAACCACCGGGGCATCCCCAAGCTTAGAGCTTTCACTCTCCTTGATCATATTGTATCATCCTCCTCTCTTGATCCTTGAAAACTTCCTCCACACCAAACTCAAAACAACTCATTAGAGGGTTAGTGCACAATTAAAATTTTCACGTTCAGAGGTGACATAATCATTCTTAACACTTCTAGACATTGCACAAAGCTACTGAAAGTCAATGGAATCAAAAAATCCATCAAGCATAGCAAAACAGGCAATGCGAAATAAAAGGCAGAATCTGTCAAAACAGAACAGTTCGTAAATACGAATTTCTAAGAGGCACCAGACTTGCTCAAATGAAAATGCTCAAATTGAATGAAAGTTGCGTCCATATCTGAGGATCACTCACGTAAATTGGCATAATTTTCTGAGTTACCTACAGAGAATTAGGCCCAGATTCGTGACAGCAAAGAAATCTGTTTCTGCGCAGTAATCCAAATCTAGTATGAACCTTACTATCAACGACTTTACTTGGCACAACAATGCACAAAACTAAGATAAGGAGAGGTTGCTACAGTAGTAACAACTTCCAAGACTCAAATATAAAATAAAAGTGCAGTAGTAAAAACATGGGTTGTCTCCCATAAGCGCTTTTCTTTAACGCCTTTCAGCTAGGCGCAGAAAGTGTGTATCAAGTATTATCAAGAGACGAAGCATCAACATCATAATTTCCACAATTTTCCCATTGGGGATCTTAGATGCTCCCTTATCTATAGTGGTTTTAAGAGCTTTATCAATTTTAGGCCTATAATAGCTTTTTGGTTTAGGCACCTTAGAGACATACATGAACTTTTGCTCCTTACCCACATAAGCTTTCTCTCTAAACTTTATAGATGAAAAGGTTGAACCCAATGTTCCCATAGCCTCTTCAAGTTCGCTAATCCTTTGGGTTTGATTATCATGAATAGCACAAGATTCTAAGATGGCGATTCTCTCATTAATTCCACCTAGAGATTTATCAAGTTTATCAGTGCTATCAAGTAATGCTCCCAAAGTAGTATCAATACTTGGAAGGTTTTGCTCTATGGTTTCCAACTTTTTCATGACATCTTCAAGAGAGGTTTCAATTTTAACTTCATTAACAGGTGGTATTCCAAATAAACTCTCAATAATGCAACTAGCTTCTAAAGCAGGAGTACCTAGGAAGTTACCTCCCGCGAGACAATCAAGAACATACCTATTCCAGCTAGAGATACCAACATAAAAATTCCTGAGTAAGATAGTGGTGGAGTGTTTCTTAGTGCACCTATTATGGGCATCACTAATTCTGTACCAAGCATCTTTTAAACATTCTCCCCCTTGTTGCTTAAACGAACGAACTTCAACTTCAGGATTACTCATTTTAGCTATAGTAAATAAAGCAAACTAGATAAAGTAAATGCAAGTAACTAATTTTTTTGTGTTTTTAATATAGAGATTGCAAACAAGACAGTAAATAAAGTAAAACTAGCAACTAATTTTTTTTGTATTTTGTTTTAGTGCAGCAAACAAAGTAGTAAATAAAATAAAGCAAGACAAAAACAAAGTAAAGAGATTGGAATGTGGAGACTCCCCTTGCAGCGTGTCTTGATCTCCCCGGCAACGGCGCCAGAAAATCTGCTTGATACGCGTACAGCACGCGTCCGTTAGGAAACCCAAGAGGAAGGTGTGATGCATACAACGGCAAGTTTTCCCTCAGTAAGAAACCAAGGTTTATCGAACCAGTAGGAGCCAAGAAGCACGTTGAAGGTTGATGGCGGCGAGATGTAGTGCGGCGCAACACCAGGGATTCCGGCGCCAACGTGGAACCTGCACATCACAACCAAAGTACTTTGCCCCAACGAAACAGTGAGGTTGTCAATCTCACCGGCTTGCTGTAACAAAGGATTATATGTATAGTGTGGATGATGATTGTTTGCAGAAAACAGTAGAACAAGTATTGCAGTAGATTGTATTCGATTAAAAGAATGGACCGGGGTCCACAGTTCACTAGAGGTGTCTCTCCCATAAGATAAATAGCATGTTGGGTGAACAAATTACAGTTGGGCTATTGACAAATAGAGAGGGCATGACAATGCACATACATGATACGATGAGTATAGTGAGATTTAATTGGGCATTACGACAAAGTACATAGACCGCTATCCAGCATGCATCTATGCCTAAAAAGTCCACCTTCAGGTTATCATCCGAACCCCTTCGAGTATTAAGTTGCAAACAACAGACAATTGCATTAAGTATGGTGCGTAATGTAATCAATAACTACATCCTCTCCCTAGTGGCAACAACACATCCACAACCTTAGAACTTTCTGTCACTGTCCCAGATTTAATGGAGGCATGAACCCACTATCGAGCATAAATACTCCCTCTTGGAGTTACTAGCAAAAACTTGGCCAGAGCCTCTACTAACAACGGAGAGCATGCAAGATCATAAACAACACATAGATATAAATTGATAATCAACATAACATAGTATTCTCTATCCATCGGATCCCAACAAACACAACATATAGCATTACAGATAGATGATCTTGATCATGTTAGGCAGCTCACAAGACCTAACAATGAAGCACAATTAGGAGAAGACGACCATCTAGCTACTGCTATGGACCCATAGTCCAGGGGTGAACTACTCACTCATCACTCCGGAGGCGACCATGGCGGTGAAGAGTCCTCCGGGAGATGATTCCCCTCTCCGGCAGGGTGCCGGATGCGATCTCCTGAATCCCCCGAGATGGGATTGGCGGCGGCGTCGTCTGATACGTCTCCGACGTATCGATAATTTCTTATGTTCCATGCCACATTATTGATGATATCTACATGTTTTATGCATACTTTATGTCATATTTATGCGTTTTCGGGAACTAACCTATTGACGAGATGCCGAAGGGCCAGTTGCTGTTTTCTGCTGTTTTTGGTTTCAGAAATCCTAGTAAGGAAATATTCTCAGAATCGGACGAAATCAGCGCCCAGCATCCTATTTTTCCACGAAGCTTCCAGAACACCCGAGAGTCGCCAAAGGGGAGGCCTGGTGGGCCCAGGAGGGTGGCCGGCGCGGCCCAGGCCCTGGCCGCGCCGCCTTACCCCCTCACCGCCTCTTCGACCCTCTGACGCCGCCTCTTCGCCTATTTAAGCCCCCTTGACCTAAAACCTGGACACGGAAAAGCCACGGTACGAGAAACCTTCCAGAGCCGCCGCAATCGCGAAGCCAAGATCTGGGGGACAGGAGTCTCTGTTCCGGCACGCCGCCGGGACGGGGAAGTGCCCCCGGAAGGCTTCTCCATCGACACCGCTGCCATCTCCACCGCCATCTTCATCACCGCTGCTGTCTCCCATGAGGAGGGAGTAGTTCTCCATCGAGGCTCGGGGCTGTACCGGTAGCTATGTGGTTAATCTCTCTCCTATGTACTTCAATACAATGATCTCATGAGCTGCCTTACATGATTGAGATTCATATGAGTTTTGTATCACAATTCATCTATGTGCTACTCTAGTGATGTTATTAAAGTAGTCTATTCCTCCTCCATGATGTAATGTTGGCAGTGTGTGCATCATGAAGTACTTGGTTTATGCTATGATTGTGATCTCTTGTAGATTATGAAGTTAACTATTACTATGATGGTATTGATGTGATCTATTCCTCCTTTCATAGTGTGATGGTAACAGTGTGCATGCTATGTTAGTACTTGGTTTGGTTGTGTTGATCTATCTTGCACTCTAAGGTTATTTAAATATGAATATCGAATATTGTGGAGCTTGTTAACTCCGGCATTGAGGGTTCGTGTAATCCTACGCAGTTAGTGGTGTTCATCATCCAACAAGAGAGTGTAGAGTCTAGCATCTATTTATTCTGTTATGTGATCAATGTTGAGAGTGTCCACTAGTGAAAGTATAATCCCTAGGCCTTGTTCCTAAATACTGCTATCGCTGCTTGTTTACTGTTCTACTGCATCTGTAATGTCCGCAATATTACCACCATCAACCACACACCAGTCCTGGGCAGCAAAGCACTTTTCTGGCACCGTTACTACTGCTCATATTTATTCATACCACCTGTATTTCACTATCTCTTCGTCGAACTAGTGCACCTATTAGGTGTGTTGGGGACACAATAGACTTCTTGCTTTGTGGTTGCAGGGTTGCTTGAGAGGGATATCTTTGACCTCTTCCTCCCTGAGATCGATAAACCTTGGGTGATCCACTTAAGGGAAACTTGCTGCTGTTCTACAAACCTCTGCTCTTGGAGGCCCAACACTGTCTACAAGAATAGAAGCACCCGTAGTCATCAAGCACTTTTCTGGCGCCGTTGCCGGGGAACGAAGGAAAGCTACACCATTTCCTCCCTCGTCAACCACGCGTCAAGTACTTTTCTGGCGCCGTTGCCGGGGAGGAAAGGTAAAAGGCACTCATACTTCGGTTCCAGGTAACAGTACTTTTCTGGCGCCATTGTGTTTGTGCTCGAAGCTATTTCCTTTAGATCCTGCAATTGCTACTTTTTGTTTCTTGTTTACACTAGTTAGGCATAATGGAAAACAACAAAAATATGAGAGATCTTTATGAACTTTATCTTGAATTAGGACATGATGTGTTTGAAGAGAGAATTAAAAAACCCATGGAACTTTATATGCATGCTAATGGGAATGTTATTAATATGAATGCTTTGAACACTATTGTTGCTAATGCTATGGAAAATTCTAAGCTTGGGGAAGCTGGTTTTGATGAGCATGATCTTTTTAGTCCCCCAAGTATTGAGGAGAAAATTTACTTTGATGATACTTTGCCTCCTATTTATGATGATTATAATGATAGTAGCCTTTTGGTGCCACCTGTTATGGAGGATAAATTTGATTATGATTATAATATGCCTCCTATATTTGATGATGAGAATAATAATGATAGTTACTTTGTTGAATTTGCTCCCACTACAACTAATAAAATTGATTATGCTTATGTGGAGAGTAATAATTTTATGCATGAGACTCATGATAAGAATGCTTTATGTGATAGTTATATTGTTGAGTTTGCTCATGATACTACTGAAAGTTATTATGAGAGAGGAAAATATGGTTGTAGAAATTTTCACGTTACTAAAACACCTCTCTATGTGCTGAAATTTTTGAAGCTACACTTGTTCTATCTTCCTATGCTTGTTACTTTGCTCTTCATGAACTTGTTTATTTACAAGATTCATTTTCATAGGAAGCATGTTAGACTTAAATTTGTTTTGAATTTGCCTCTTGATGCTCTCTTTTGCTTCAAATACTATTTCTTGCGAGTGCATCCTTAAAACTGCTAAGCCCATCTTAATGGCTATAAAGAAAGCAACTTCTTGGGAGATAACCCATGTGTTATTTTGCTACAGTACTTTGTTTTATATTTGTGTGTTGGAAGTTGTTTACTACTGTAGCAACCTCTCCTTATCTTAGTTTTGTGTTTTGTTGTGCCAAGTGAAGCCTCTAATCGAAGGTTGATACTAGATTTGGATTTCTGCGCAGAAACAGATTTCTATCTGTCACGAATCTGGGCTGTTTTCTCTGTAGGTACCTCAGAAAAATATGCCAATTTACGTGCGTGTTCCTCAGATATGTACGCAACTTTCATTAGTTTTGAGTTTTCTGATTTGAGCAACGGAAGTATTTCTTTAAAATTCGTCTTTACTGGCTGTTCTGTTTTGGCAGATTCTGTCTCTGTTTTTTGCATTGTCTCTTGTGGACTTTAAGCAAAGCTTTCTACACGTGGAGAGCTATAGCTAATGTTTTATTGAGTTCTTGCAATGTGTCACTATAGGACCAAGGTGAATTCAAATTTTTTGAGTACTAACCCCTCTAATGAAGTTTATGAGAAGTTTGGTGTGAAGGAAGTTTTCAAGGGTCAAGAGAGGAGGATGATATATGATCAAGAAGAGTGAAAAGTCTAAGCTTGGGGATGCCCCCGTGGTTCATCCCTGCATATTTCAAGAAGACTCAAGCGTTTAAGCTTGGGGATGCCCAAGGCATCCCCTTCTTCATCAACTTATCAGGTTTCTTCTATTGAAACTATATTTTTATTCGGTCACATCTTATGTGTTTTACTTGGAGCGTCTGTGTGCTTTTATTTTTGTTTTTGTTTGAATAAATTCGGATCCTAGCAATCCTTGTTTGGGAGAGAGACACGCTCCGCTTTTTCATATGAACACTTGTTCTTCGTTTTATTTTTAATGTTCAATGATAAAAGTTGGAAGCTACAATACTTATGGTTATTTGGTTGGAAACAGAAAATGCCTCATAATGTTTTGAATAATTTGACACTTGGCAATTGTTTTGAGCTCTCAAGTAGATCATTATTAAGTTTTTTTCATGTAGTTTAAACCTATAAGTGGAGAACTACTGTAGAGCTTGTTGAAATTGGTTTGCACGATTGGTCTCTCTTAAGGTCTAGATATTTTCTGGTAAAAGTGTTTGAGCAACAAGGAAGACAGTGTAGAGTATTATAATGCTTGCAATATGTTCTTATGTAAGTTTTGCTGTACCGGTTCATACTTGTGTTTGCTTCAAATAGCCTTGCTAGCCTAAGCCTTGTATCGAGAGGGAATACTTCTCATGCATCCAAAATCCTTGAGCCAACCACTATGCCATTTGTGTCCACCATACCTACCTACTATGTGGTATTTCCTGCCATTCCAAAGTAAATTGCTTAAACAATTCAAAATTTATCACCTCTGATTTGTGTCAATGTTTTATAGCTCATGAGGAAGTATGTGGTGTTTTATCTTTCAATCTTGTTGGGCAACTTTCACCAATGGACTAGTGGCTTCATCCGCTTATCCAATAATTTTGCAAAAAGAGCTGGCAATGGGATTCCCAGTCCCAAATTAATTAACAAAAATAGACACTCCTCCATGGTATTTGATTGTTGGACGGCACCCGAAGGATTCGGTTAGCCATGGCTTGAGAAAGCAAAGGTGGGGAGGAGTGTCATCATAATAAAACTAAAATAAAAAGGCACTCCTTCATGGTATGAGATTGTTGGCAGGCACCCGAGGATTCGGTTAGCCATGGTTTGTGAAAGAAAGGTTGGAAGGAGTGCCACACAAAAATAAAAATAAAATGGGAGCTGCTCTTTGAAGGTTTGTCTGGCAAGGGGGTTAGAGTGCCCATTACCATTCGTTGACAACAACATACACCTCTCAAAACTTTATTTTTATGCTCTCTATATGTTTTCAAAACCAAAGCTCTAGCACAAATATAGCAATCGATGCTTTCCTCTTTGAAGGGCCATTCTTTTACTTTTATTGTTGAGTCAGTTCACCTATTTCTCTCCATCTTAAGAAGCAAACACTTGTGTGAACTGTGCATTGATTCCTACATACTTGCATATTGCATTTGTTATATTACTCTATGTTGACAATATCCATGGGATATACATGTCATAAGTTGAAAGCAACCGCTGAAACTTCATCTTCCTTTGTGTTGCTTCAATACCTTTACTTTGAATTATTGCTTTATAAGTTAACTCTTATGCAAGACTTATTGATGCTTGTCTTGAAGTACTATTCATGAAAAGTCTTTGCTATATGATTCATTTGTTTACTCATGTCATTTACATTGTTTTGATCGCTGCATTCATTACATATGCTTACAATAGTATGATCAAGGTTATGATGGCATGTCACTCCAGAAATTATCTTTGTTTATCGTTTCCCTGCTCGGGACGAGCAGAAACTAAGCTTGGGGATCCTGATACGTCTCCGACGTATCGATAATTTCTTATGTTCCATGCCACATTATTGATGATATCTACATGTTTTATGCATACTTTATGTCATATTTATGTGTTTTCCGGAACTAACCTATTGACGAGATGCCGAAGGGCCAGTTGCTGTTTTCTGCTGTTTTTGGTTTCAGAAATCCTAGTAAGGAAATATTCTCGGAATCGGACGAAATCAGCGCCCAGCATCCTATTTTTCCACGAAGCTTACAGAACACCCGAGAGTCGCCAGAGGGGAGGCCTGGTGGGCCCAGGAGGGTGGCCGGCGCGGCCCAGGCCCTGGCCGCGCCGCCTTACCCCCTCACCGCCTCTTCGACCCTCTGACGCCGCCTCTTCGCCTATTTAAGCCCCCTTGACCTAAAACCTCGACAAGGAAAAGCCACGGTACGAGAAACCTTCCAGAGCCGCCGCAATCGCGAAGCCAAGATCTGGGGTGCATGAGTCTCTGTTCCGGCAAGCCGCCGGGACGGGGAAGTGCCCCCGGAAGGCTTCTCCATCGACACCGCTGCCATCTCCACCGCCATCTTCATCACCGCTGCTGTCTCCCATGAGGAGGGAGTAGTTCTCCATCGAGGCTCGGGGCTGTACCGGTAGCTATGTGGTTAATCTCTCTCCTATGTACTTCAATACAATGATCTCATGAGCTGCCTTACATGATTGAGATTCATATGAGTTTTGTATCACAATTCATCTATGTGCTACTCTAGTGATGTTATTAAAGTAGTCTATTCCTCCTCCATGATGTAATGTTGGCAGTGTGTGCATCATGAAGTACTTGGTTTATGCTATGATTGTGATCTCTTGTAGATTATGAAGTTAACTATTACTATGATGGTATTGATGTGATCTATTCCTCCTTTCATATTGTGATGGTAACAGTGTGCATGCTATGTTAGTACTTGGTTTGGTTGTGTTGATCTATCTTGCACTCTAAGGTTATTTAAATATGAATATCGAATATTGTGGAGCTTGTTAACTCCGGCATTGAGGGTTCGTGTAATCCTACGCAGTTAGTGGTGTTCATCATCCAACAAGAGAGTGTAGAGTCTAGCATCTATTTATTCTGTTATGTGATCAATGTTGAGAGTGTCCACTAGTGAAAGTATAATCCCTAGGCCTTGTTCCTAAATACTGCTATCGCTGCTTGTTTACTGTTCTACTGCATCTGTACTGTCCGCAATATTACCACCATCAACCACACGCCAGTCCTGGGCAGCAAAGCACTTTTCTGGCACCGTTACTACTACTCATATTTATTCATACCACCTGTATTTCACTATCTCTTCGCCGAACTAGTGCACCTATTAGGTGTGTTGGGGACACAAGAGACTTCTTGCTTTGTGGTTGCAGGGTTGCTTGAGAGGGATATCTTTGACCTCTTCCTCCCTGAGATCGATAAACCTTGGGTGATCCACTTAAGGGAAACTTGCTGCTGTTCTACAAACCTCTGCTCTTGGAGGCCCAACACTGTCTACAAGAATAGAAGCACCCGTAGTCATCAGCGTCTCTGGAAGGTTTTCCGTATCGTGGCTCTCGGTACTGGGGGTTTCGCGATGAAGGCTATAAGTAGGCGGAGGAGATAGGTCAGGGGGCGTCACGGGGGCCCCACACAACAGGCCGGCGCGGCCAAGGCCCAGGCCGCGCCGCCCTGGTGTCTGGCCACCTCGTGGCCCCACTTCGTGACTCCTTCGGTCTTCTGGAAGCTTCGTGTGAAAATAGGCCCCTGGGCGTTGATTTCGTCCAATTCCGAGAATATTTCCTTACTAGGATTTCTGAAACCAAAAACAGCAGAAAACAGCAACTGGCTCTTCGGCATCTCGTTAAAAGGTTAGTGCCAGAAAATGCATAAATATGACATAAAGTATGCATAAAACATGTAGATATCATCAATAATGTGGCATGGAACATAAGAAATTATCGATACGTCAGAGACGTATCAAAGGGTCTTTCACTATGCATGGCAATGGCAAATTGATGAACACCTACACGGTCTATGAGGTGTATGTCTACAAGACGCAGGCCATCACATATTTGTATGGACATGATTGGAGAAAGTTTGCTTTTGACTACGGTCTGAAGAAGGGCGACGAGCTGAGGATCAGAAACTCAAACGGGCAGATATACGTAACTGCTTACAGAGTTGGAGACACTTCCAAATATATAATATGTAACTTTTTTGTACTCATATCCTTTGATTACTGCATTACGAGCAGCTTGTTCTAAACCATTCCCTCTGTTCTAGCTTGCTGGGTTTAACATGATCAAAGCTGCAGATCTCCCGATGGAACAGAGCGGATGTCACAAAGGGCACCCACACCAGCATCGGCACCGGCTTCCCACTCTCTGCATCGGCACCGGTTCTGTACCAGCTCCGTTCATCGCATCTACCCAAAGAGGCCCCTACATCGACATTGGTTCTGTAGAGGCCCCATATACTACACCTGCCCAAAGAGCTCTGCATCAGATGGTTCCTCTAGCTGCACCGTTTACTGCACCTTCCCAACAGTCTCCTGCATCAGCACCGGTTCCTCTAGAGGCACTGTTTATTGCACCTGCCCAGCAGTCTCCTGCATCAACACCAGCTCGTGTACCAGCCCAGGCTCCTGCACCTACCCCAGCCAGATCACCGAGGTCTCAGCTCATTGCTGTGGCCACCCGTGTGGTGACCAGGACGCATCTGAAGGCTATGTTCGTGAGTATATGACAGCATAACTGCTCTTATCTTGATGTCTTCTCTGCTCAAAGTCTCACATGGTTCAGTCTTTAGTGCATTGGTGCCATTGACTAATTTTTGGTGGTATCTCTTGCTTTGAATCAGAAATTGCCTAAAAGTATCTCCAAGGATCTCAATGCTGGCCGAAGGGGCAAGATTTCCCTCGTCATGGAGAGTGAAGGTCTCACCGTGGAGGGACGGTACTCCGTCAGTCCCACAGATGGCCGCTTGGCTGTTACTTCCAGGTGGAAAAAGTTCATTGACGGTGCCAAACTTCGCATTGGATCAAAGTTGAAGGTCAAGATCTTTCGATGCCACTGTGACATGCTGGTCATAAAGTTTGCGGTTGTCTAGTTCTGTTGTCCCATGAGCCCTTAGCAAATGCATTTGTAGTTATACTTATATAAGGTTATCTTATCTGAACTGCTAATTAATTGTATGAGTGGTAAAACTCTGGCAAGCTTTTGCTCTTAGCAAGTATGTATGTATGATCAGCTATTATGATAACTAATGTTTGTGTTCATCTTAATTTGCATTTCCGTTTTAGAAAAAACTTATTTTCTATTTTGGCTGACCTGTTAGAGAACTATCAGATTGAATCCACAACATGATTCAAATAGATTCATTACACCGAGCCACATGTCTTGACATTGCTATACACTAGTTCCATTAATCAGTGCAAGAAGGCTTACCTGAGCTGCCTGAACCACGGCAGATTCGAATCCACCTTAGCTATCTAGCTAGAAATACAACCTTTGCAGAAAGAGGATTTGCAGTACGGGGAGGCTGACATTGGGGACCCATGAGCCAGCAGCGTCGTCAAAGTTTTAAAGGCGGCAGGAGATCGAAACAAAAAAAGCCAAAAATCAGTTGGTAAACAAAATCCAAGAAATGAAACATTTACCTTTCTGAGAGGATGACATGCCGGACCCATGAGGCAGCAGCATCCTCAACTATTCCAAGGCGGCAGGGGATCAAAATAAAAAAGGAAATAGCCAGAAATTAATTAGGGTCAAAAATAAATCTATCAAAGGAAACCTTTATTGTTAATAGAGGATGACATGTGGGACCGACCTGCTAGCTGCGTCGTCATCGTTTCAAAGGGGGCAGGGGATCAAAAGAAAAAGGCAAATAGCCAGAAATTAGGGGTAAAAAATAAATCCAGCAAAGGAAACTTTTATTGTTCATAGAGGATGACATGCGGGACCCATGAGCCAGCAGGTTCCTCAACGTTTCAAACTCGGCATGAGATTGAAAGAAAAAGGCAAGTGACCAAATATCAGGAGCCAAAAATATTCCAAGAAAAGAAATTTTATTATACATAGAGGATGACATGCGGGTCCCATTTTGCAGCAGCGGTCTCAACGTTTCCAAGGCGGCACAGGACCAAAAGAAAAATGAAGTAGCCAGAAATCAGGGGGTGAAAAAAATCCAAGAAAAGAAAGATTTCAATTGGGCTGCATCTGGACATCTGGGCCTTCGAACTATCCTGCTGGGCCTTTTGACTCGTACAATTTCAGCCCACTCAAAAACAGGAAAGTTCGGATTTATCTAAAAAAAACAGGAAAGTCCTATGCTTCGCAAAAACACAAAACAAGGAGATTCAACATATAAGTTTGTTTATGTAAAAATAAATATTTAATTTATCCGTTTGCAATAGCTCAGAGCGAAATACAATGTTTATTGTCTGCAAAATAATCAAGATATCACATGTTTCTTGTACGGGGAGGCTGACATCGGGGACCCATGAGCCAGCAGCGTCGTCAACGTTTTAAAGGCGGCAGGGGATGAAAAAAAACCAAAAATCAGTTGGTAAAAAAATCGAAGAAAAGAAAACATTTATCGTTCTGAGAGGATGGCATGCGGGACTCATGAGGCAGCATCCTCAACGTTTATTGTTTATAGAGGCTGACATGTGGGACCCGTGAGCCAGCAGCCTCTCGATAACGTTTTAAAGGCGGCAGGAGATCGAAAGGAAAAATAAGACAAAAATCAGTTGGTAAACAAAATCCAAGTAAAGAAATATTTACCGTTCTGAGAGGATGACATGCGGGACCCATGAGGCAGCAGCATCCTCAATGATTCCAAGGCGGCAGGGGATCAAAAGAAAAAAAGGAAATAGCCAGAAATTAATTAGGGGTCAAAAATAAATCCACCAAAGGAAACTTTTATTGTTCATAGAGGATGATATGTGGGACCGACCTGCCAACAGCGTCCTCATCGTTTCAAAGGGGGCAGGGGATCAAAAGAAAAAGGCAAATAGCCAGAAATTAGGGGTCAAAAAATAACTCCAAGAAAGGAAACTTTTATTGTTCGTAGAGGATGACATGCGGGACCCATGAGCCAGCGCTTAGTCAACGTTTCAAAGGCGGCATGAGATCGAAAGAAAAAGGCACGCGACAAAATATCAGGAGCCAAAGATAATCCAAGAAAAGAAACTTTATTGTAGATAGAGGATGACATGCGGGTCCCATTTAGCAGCAGCGGTCTCAACGTTTCAAATGCGGCTTGAGATCAAAAGAAAAAGAAAGTTGATTGTACATAGAGGATGACATGCGGGTCCCATGAGTCAGCAGCTTACTCAACGTTTCCAAGGCGGTAGGGGATCAAAAGAAAAAATCCAAGAAAAAACTTTTATAGTACATAGAGGATGACATGCGGGTCCCATGAGCCAGCAGGTTCCTCAACGTTTTCAAAGGCGGCATGAGATCGAAAGAAAAAGGCAAGTGACCAAAAATCAGAGGGTGTAAAATAATCCAAGAAAAGAAACTTGTATTGTACATACAGGATGACATGCGGGTCCCATTTTGCAGCAGCGGTCCCAACGTTTCAAATGCGACTTGAGATCAAAAGAAAAAGAAAGTAGCCAGAAATTAGGGGGTCAAAAAAATCCAAGAAAATAAAGTTGATGGACATAGAGGATGACATGCGGGTCCCATGAGCCAGCAGGTTCCTCAACGTTTCAAACGTGGCATGAGATCGAAAGAAAAAGGCAAGTGACCAAATATCAGGATCCAAAAATAATTCAAGAAAAGAAACTTGTATAGTACAAAGAGGATGACATGCGGGTCCCATTTAGCAGCAGCGGTCTCACCGTTTGAGAGGCGGCAGGGGATCGAAAGAAAAAGGTAAGTGACCAAATATGAGGTGCCAAAAAAATCCAAGAAAAGAAAGTTTTATAGTACATAGAGGATGACATGCGGGTCCCATTTAGCAGCAGCGGTATCACCGTTTGAGAGGCGGCAGGGGATCGAAAGAAAAAGGTAAGTGACCAAATATGAGGTGCCAAAAAAAATCCAAGAAAAGAAAATTTTATAGTACATAGAGGATGACATGCGGGTCCCATTTAGCAGCAGCGGTATCACCGTTTGAGAGGCGGAAGGGGATCAAAAGAAAAAGGCAAGTGACCAAATTTGAGGTGCCAAAAAAACTCCAAGAAAAGAAAGTTGATTTCTCATAGAGGATGACATGCGGGTCCCAATTAGCAGCAGCGGTCTACACGTTTCCAAGGCGGCAAGGGATCAAAAGAAAAAGGAAGTAGCCAGAAATCAGGGGGTCAAAAAAAATCCAAGAATAGAAAGAATTTTGGTTCATAGAGGATGACATGCGGGACCCATGATCCTGCATCGTAAACGGCTCGATCGGAGAGCGTTGAACGAGATGGCGCGATCGAGAAAAAAAAATGCCAGAGAGGCTGCCATCTGGGCCCTACATCCCTCGGCGGTGCGGATTTGCGTTGACTCGGCCGGCGAACCCGAGAATTCGAGATGCACCACGTCCCGGGCCACCATACGCAACGTTTTGGCCGTTTTCGTCGGGCTAGGTGGCCTCAAAAACGAGAAAAAAAACGTTTTGACATGCACAATGGAGAGACCCAAAATCGTCGGCCATGGTACACCAGCAACCACGGCGCGACTTCAACTTCGTCGGCCATGGCAACTTTTCTTGTAGTGTCGCTAATTATAGCCGACCGATTGCTCCCTTGAAGATGACAAGATTATTTGTAAGTCAATGGATAGTTGTTGTTAGGGACAACATCCTGATCACCGTTCGAGAATGGGACAAGCCAAAGGTTGAAGGAGTTAGTTATGTCGATTATATAGCCAAAGACCACCTTTGGAGTGAACTCATGGCACATTTCACCCTACCTCCAGAGGAGGGTACCGGAGACAAAAAGATAGAGGGGAAAGTCAAGGCCTGGGCTCTTAAGAAGATGGCCAAACAATTCAAGAACCATAAGAAAATATTGTACCATGACTACATCCTAAAAAAGAAGACTCCGGAGTTCACTGGAGCGAATGAGAAGATAAAAGATCACTAGGCCGAATTAGTGTTGTTCAAGCATTCAGATGAAGCTAAAAAAAGGTTGGAAACAAATAAGGCAAATGATGCGTTGAAGAAATATCACCATATTACTGGCCCAGGTGGCTACAAGTATAACAGGCCTCAGTGGGAGAAAGCTGAGGTGGAATTGATCAACAAAGGGATCGATACAGAGGCATCGAGTTTTACCGAACGACCGAAGGAGTGGTTCTACGGGGTTGGGAGAAAGTTGGACCCAGAAACATGGAAGTGTTGGAGATATGCCCAAGAGGCAATAATCAAATATTTATTGTTATATCTTAGTGTTCATGATAAATGTTTACACTCCATGCTATAATTGTATTAACCGGAAACATTGATACATGTGTGTTGTGTAAACAACCAGAGTCCCTAGTAAGCCTCTCATTTAACTAGCTTGTTGATTAATAGATGATCATGGTTTCCTGATCATGAACATAGGATGTTATTAATAAAAAGATCATATCATTAGGTGAATTATGTGATGGACACACCCATAGTAAGCATAGCATGAGATCAAGTCATTAAGTTCAACTTGCTATAAGCTATCGATACATAGTTACCTAGTCCTTCGACCATGAGATCATGTAAATCACTTACACCGGAAGGATGCTGTGATTACATCAAACACCACTGCCACCACTTGGCCGCACCACCCAACGGGCACCAAGGCCGGCGCCCAAGAGCACCCCCTCTCCCAAACCCTAGGTACTCCCTCCTCCTTCTTCTCCCGTAGCACTTACATTGAAGCCCTACCGGAGATCTCCACCACCACCGTCACCACGCCGTCGTGCTGGCGGGATTCCGAGGAGGATCTACTACATCTGCTGCCCGCTGGAACAGGGAGAAGGACGTCGTCATCAACACCGAACGTGTGACCGAGTACGGAGGTGCTTCCCGACTGTGGCACCGTCAAGATCTTCTACGCGCTTTTGAAAGCGGCAAGTGATCGACTACATCAACAACGAGATCTAATCTCATAGGCTTTGGAATCTTCGAGGGTTAGTCTCATGATCTTCATCTCGTTACTACCATCTACTAGATTAGATCTTGGCTTGTTATTCATTCTTGCGGTAGGAATTTTTTTGTTTTCTATGCTAAGAATCCCATTAGTGGTATCAGAGCCGTGTCTATGCATAGATTGGTTGCACGAGTAGAACACAATGGTTTTGTGGGCATTGATGCTTTTGTTGTCTCTTGTTATATGTACTTTGCATCTTGCGGTATGGTGGGATGAAGCGGCCCGGGCTAACTTTACATGACCGCGTTCATGAGACTTGCTCCACGCTCGACATGCAACTTGTATTGCATAAGTGGATTTGCGGGTGTCTATCTCTCTCACCATATTTATGATTCAATTTACTATTTCAATTGACAACACTAGTATCAGCGTTGTGGTTCATGTTCGTAGGTAGATTGGATCTTACTCGAAAACCCTAAACCACGTAAAATATGCAAACCAAATTAGAGGTGTCTAACTTGTTTTTGCAGGGTTTGGTGATGTGATATGGCCATGATGTGATGATGAATATGTATGAGATGGTCATTATTGTATTGTGGCAACCGGCAGGAGCCTTATGGTTGTCTTTATATTTCATGTTATAGTATTATTTCAAAGTAGTTGTAATAATTCCTACATGTGGTGAACAACCATGATGACGGCGCCATGGACCCTACGCCGACGATGATGGAGATCATGCCCGTTGATGATGGAGATCATATCCGTGCTTTGGAGATGAAGATCAAAGGCGCAAAGACTAAAGGGCCATATCATATCACATTATGAATTGCATGTGATGTTAATCCTTTTATGCATCTTATATTGCTTAGATCGCGACGGTAGCATTATAAGATGATCCCTCACATTAATATCAAGATAATAACGTGTTCTCCCCTCGTATGTACCGTTGCTATAGTTTGTCGTTTTGAAGCATCTCATGATGATTGGATGTGATAGATTCTACGTTCACATACAACGGGTGTAAGCCATGTTGCACACGCGGAAATACTTGGGTTTGCTTGACGAGCCTAGCATGTACAGACATGGTCTCGGAACACAGGAAACTGAAAGGTTGAACACGAGTCATATGGATGATATGATCAACATGTTGATGTTCACCATTGAAGCTACATCATCTCACATGATGATCGGTTTTGGTGTAGTGGATATGGATCGTGTGCCACTAAACAACTATGAGGGATGTTGTATTAAGTGGGAGTTCATTAGTAATTAGATTAAAACATGAGCTAATTATCATGAACATAGTCTGAATAGTATTTTGAATTAAATTTGTAGAATTGGCATCTGTTATCTACCATGCGCTAGTCTTGTAATTGAGATAGAAATATTGTTAAAGTCTGACAAGAAACTTTACGGACCGGTACCGTATTGTTAAAGAATCAAGAAACGATTAAGTCCTATTGCAAAATTTTAGTAATCCTCACATTGCTGATTCAAAGAGCAATGGTTTCAATTAGTACCTAAAATCATCTTGTCTCCGTGAAACTTCAAGTTCAAATCCGTTTGAAAAGTAAGGAGCTGGAAATTTTGTTTTCATAAATAAGCAAGGTATGAGATATATGTGATATCTAAGACCTTATTGCAAGATGATAGAATATAATCTAGTGAGACTACATAAACTCATAAGTTTTATGGGAATGTACGAAGGTTGAATACGCTAGGCATCCCAATCCTCCAACTAGTTGGGCACTAACGATATTCGCATATCCATGAAGTGATCGTCCTTACTATGCACCGTTGCTAAGACTCGTCGTTTCAAAGCATCACGTGATGATCGGGTGTTATAGATTATACGTGTGCATACAACGGGTGCAAGCCAGATTTGCACATACGAGTACTAAGGTTAACTTTACGAGCCTAGCGTGTACAGACATGGTCTCAGAAAGTCATCATAATTTGATGGATAAAAATTATGAGTGAAATTGTTCATCACATTAAAAGGTTACTAATAGTGAAATCTGGAACACTTGTCATGTGATGATCAACTTCAAAGTAAGAACCTCAAGGTTATTAGTATTTGACCAATGGACCTAGAAGTTATTGAAAGTGAAGTGTTTTCTGAAAATTAGAAAAGCTAAAAGAGAAAATACAAAAGATTTTGGCAGAAAGAAAGAAAAGACTAGAAAGTCTAGCTCAGGTGTATATAGATGATATACATGTTATGAATGTATTCCTTGTTTGGTCACACAATAAAATTCTTGGGTATGTGTACCATATTGGTTGGTATGAGGTGTCATACAAAACAACGCAATACAAGAATGCAATGGCCTAAGTGATTGACAAGGATTATGGTAGGAATACACGTCTGGAACAAAATAAAGTGTTATTGTGTTCATCGTTGGCATTCTACCTAGCCCTTCAGATTTATAATAAATAACTTTATAATTGTTGTTTTGTTCTTGTCAAATGAAAACAATTAGTCGTTAAAATTATGATAGTATTCCATGTACGATGGATAAGTTATTATAAATCTTTATGGTGAAGCACACATGCATAACACTGACGCTAAAATGCCATAAGGCAAATGATGTGAATTCCACTTATTAGTGGAACCGCCATTTAGGTCATGTTGGAAAGGAACGCATGAAGGAACTCCATGCAAATGTATTTTTGGATTCATTTGATTTTTGAATCGTTTGGCGCTTGCAAATCTCTTCTAAAGAGAATGAATGATATACCGTTCATAGTCCAAGAGTAGAACGGGCAACTAACTTAGTGGAAACATACATGATGATGTATGTGGTTCACTGATGCTAGCACGCAGTCGACGTGCCCGTTGGGAACCCCAAGAGGAAGGTGTGATGCGTACAGCAGCAAGTTTTCCCTCAGTAAGAAACCAAGGTTTATCGAACCAGTAGGAGCCAAGAAGCACGTTGAAGGTTGATGGCGGAGGAGTGTAGTGCGGCGCAACACCAGGGATTCCGGCACCAACGTGGAACATGCACAACACAACCAAGATACTTTGTCCCAACATAACAGTGAGGTTGTCAATCTCACCGGCTTGCTGTAACAAAGGATTAGATGTATAATGTGGATGATGATGTTTGCAGAGAACAGTAGAATGAGTATTGCAGTAGATTGTATTTGATGTAAAAGAATGGACCGGGGTCCACAGTTCACTAGAGGTGTCTCTCCGATAAGAATAAGCATGTTGGGTGAACAAATTACAGTTGGGCAATTGACAAATAGAGAGGGCATGACCATGCACATACATGTTATGATGAGTAGTGTGAGATTTAATTGGGCATTACGACAAAGTACATAGACCGCTATCCAGCATGCATCTATGCCTAAAAAGTCCACCTTCAGGTTATCATCCGAACCCCCTCCAGTATTAAGTTGCAAACAACAGACAATTGCATTAAGTATGGTGCATAATGTAATCAATAAATATATCCTTAGACATAGCATTGATGTTTTATCCCTAGTGGCAACAGCACATCCACAACCTTAGAACTTTCTGTCACTGTCCCAGATTTAATGGAGGCATGAACCCACTATCGAGCATAAATACTCCCTCTTGGAGTTACAAGCAAAAACTTGGCCAGAGCCTCTACTAGCAACGGAGAGCATGCAAGATCATAAACAACACATAGATGATAGATTGATAATCAACATAACATAGCATTCACTATTCATCGGATCCCAACAAAACATATAGAATTACAGATAGATGATCTTGATCATGTTAGGCAGCTCACAAGATCCAACAATGATAGCACAATTAGGAGAAGACAACCATCTAGCTACTGCTATGGACCCATAGTCCAGGGGTGAACTACTCACACATCACTCCGGAGGCGACCATGGCGGTGTAGAGTCCTCCGGGAGATGATTCCCCTCTCCGGCAGGGTGCCGGAGGCGATCTCCTGAATCCCCTGAGATGGGATTGGCGGCGGCGGCGTCTCTGGAAGGTTTTCCGTATCGTGGCTCTCGGTACTGGAACTATTATCGATGAAGGCTTCTTATAGGCGAAGAGGTAGGTTTAGGGGCGACGCGAGGGGCTCACACAACAGGCCGGCGCGGCCAGGGCCTGGGCCGCGCCGCCCTAGCGTGGCGTCGCCTCGTCGCCCCACTTCGTATCTCCCCTGGTGTTCTGGAAGCTTCGTGGAAAAATAAGATCCTGGGCGTTGATTTCGTCCAATTCCGAGAATATTTCCTTACTAGGATTTCTGAAACCAAAAACAGCAGAAAACAGCAACTGGCTGTTCGGCATCTCGTTAATAGGTTAGTGCCGGAAAATACATAAATATGACATAAAGTATGTATAAAACATGTAGGTATCATCAATAAAGTAGCATGGAACATAAGAAATTATCGATACGTTGGAGACGTATCAGCATCCCCAAGCTTAGTTCCTACTCGTCCCGAGTAGGTAAACGATAACAAAGATAATTTCTGAAGTGACATGCCATCACAATCTTGATCAATACTACTGTAAGCATATGTAATGAATGCAGCGATCCGAAGCAGTGGTAAAGACAATGAGTAAACAACTGAATCATATAGCAAAGACTTTTCATGAATAGTACTTTCAAGACAAGCATCAATAAGTCTTGCATAAGAGTTAACTCATAAAGCAATAAATTCATAGTAAAGGTGTTGAAGCAACACAAAGGAAGATTAAGTTTCAGCGGTTTCTTTCAACTTGTAACATGTATATCTCATGGATAGTTGTCAACATAAAGTAATATGATGAATGCAAATATGCAAGTATGTAAGAATCAATGCACAGTTAACACAAGTGTTTGCTTCTTGAGATGGGAGGAAATAGGTAAACTGACTCAACATAAAAGTAAAAGAATGGCCCTTCGCAGAGGGAAGCATTGATTGCTATATTTGTGCTAGAGCTTTTATTTTGAAAACAAGAAACAATTTTGTCAACAGTAGTAATAAAGCATATGTGTTATGTAAATTATATCCTACAAGTTGCAAGCCTCATGCATAGTATACCAATAGTGCCCGCACCTTGTCCTAATTAGCTCGGATTACCTGGATTATCACCGCAATACATATGTTTTAACCAAGTATCACAAAGGGGTACCTCTATGCCGCCTGTACAAAGGTCTAAGGAGAAAGCTCGCATTGGATTTCTTGCTTTTGATTATTCTCAACTTAGACATCCATACCGGGACAACATAGACAACAGATAATGGACTCCTCTTTAATGCTTAAGCATTCAACAACAAATAATTTTCTCATAAGAGATTGAGGATTGTTGTCCAAAACTGAAACTTCCACCATGGATCATGGCTTTAGTTAGCGGCCCAATGTTCTTCTCTAACAATATGCATGCTCAAACCATTCAACTCATGGTAAATCGCCCTTACTTCAGACAAGACGAACATGCATAGCAACTCACATGATATTCAACAAAGGGTAGTTGATGGCATCCCCAGGAACATGGTTATCGCACAACAAGCAACTTAATAAGAAATAAAATACATAAGTACATATTCAATACCACAATAGTTTTTAGGCTATTTGTCCCATGAGCTATATATTGCAAAGACAAAGGATAGAAATTTAAAGGTAGCACTCAAGCAATTTACTTTGGAATGGCGGAGAAATACCATGTAGTAGGTAGGTATAGTGGACACAAATGGCGTAGTTTTTGGCTCAAGGATTTGGATGCACGAGAAGTAATCCCTCTCAATACAAGGCTTAGGCTAGCAAGGTTATTTGAAGCAAACACAAGTATGAACCGGTACAGCAAAACTCACAGAAAAACATATTGCAAGCATTATAAGACTCTACACTGTCATCCTTGTTGCTCAAACCCTTACTAGAAAATATCTAGACTTTAGAGAGACCAATCATGCAAACCAAATTTCAACAAGCTCTATGTATTTCTTCACTAATAGGTGCAAAGTATATGATGCAAGAGCTTAAACATGATCTATAACAATTGCCAAGTATCAAATTATTCAAGACATTCTACCAATTACCACATGCAGAATTTCCCGTTTCCAACCATATAACAATTAACGAAGCAGTTTAACCTTCGCCATGAACATTATGAGTAAAGCCAAAGGACATATTTTTCCATATGCAACAGCGGAGCATGTCTCTCTCCCACACAATGAATGCTAGGATCAAACTTTATTCAAACAAAACAAAAATAAAAACATATAGACGCTCCAAGCAAAGTACATAAGATGTGACGGAATAAAAATATAGTTTCACTAGAGGAACCTGCTAATGTTGTCGATAAAGAAGGGGATGCCTTGGGCATCCCCAAGCTTAGATGCTTGAGTCTTCTTGAAATATGCAGGGATGAACCACCGGGGCATCCCCAAGCTTAGAGCTTTCACTCTCCTTGATCATATTGTATTATCCTCCTCTCTTGATCCTTGAAAACTTCCTCCACACCAAACTCAAAACAACTCATTAGAGGGTTAGTGCATAATCAAAATTCACATGTTCAGAGGTGACATAATCATTCTTAACACTTCTGGACATTGCACAAAGCTACTGAAAATTAATGGAACAAAGAAATCCATCAAGCATAGCAAAACAGGCAATGTGAAATAAAAGGCAGAATCTGTCAAAACAGAACAGTCCGTAAAGACGAATTTCTAAGAGGCACCAGACTTGCTCAAATGAAAATGCTCAAATTTAATGAAAGTTGCGTACATATCTGAGGATCACGCACGTAAATTGGCAGAATTTTCTGAGTTACCTACAGAGAATTCAGCCCAGATTCGTGACAGCAAGAAATCTGTTTCTGCGCAGTAATCCAAATCTAGTATGAACCTTACTATCAAAGACTTTACTTGGCACAACAATGCAACAAAATTAAGATAATGAGAGTTTTCTACAGTAGTAACAACTTCCAAGACTCAAATATAAAACAAAAGTGCAGAAGTAAAATCATGGGTTGTCTCCCATAAGCGCTTTTCTTTAACGCCTTTCAGCTAGGCGCAGAAAGTGTGTATCAAGTATTATCAAGAGATGAAGCATCAACATCATAATTTGTTCTAATGATAGAATCAAAAGGTAACTTAATTCTCTTTCTAGGGAAGTGTTCCATACCCTTCTTGAGAGGAAATTGATATTTAATATTACCTTCCTTCATATCAATAATAGCACCAACAGTTCGAAGAAAAGGTCTTCCCAATATAATGGGACAAGATGCATTGCATTCAATATCCAAGACAACAAAATCAACGGAGACAAGGTTATTGTTAACCGTAATGCGAACATTATCAACTCTCCCCAAAGGTTTCTTTGTAGAGTTATCAGCAAGATTAACATCCAAATAACAATTTTTCAATGGTGGCAAGTCAAGCATATTATAGATTTTTCTAGGCATAATGGAAATACTTGCACCAAGATCACATAAAGCATTACAATCAAAATAATTGACCTTCATCTTAATGATGGGCTCCCAACCATCCTCTAGCTTCCTAGGAATAGAAGCTTCACGATTTAATTTCTCTTCTCTAGCTTTTATGAGAGCATTTGTAATATGTTTTGTAAAGGCCAAATTTATAGCACTAGCATTAGGACTTCTAGCAAGTTTTTGTAAGAACTTTATAACTTCAGAGATATGACAATCATAAAAATCTAAACCATTATGATCTAAAGCAATGGGATCATTATCCCTAACATTAGAAAAAAAATTCAGCAGTTTTATCACAGGCAGTTTCAGCAGTTTTAGCAGTTTCAGGCAGTTTTTCACGCTTTGCATTAGAAGTGGAAACATTGCCAACACCAATTATTTTACCATTGATAGTAGGAGGTGCAGCAACATGTGAAGCATTAGCATTACTAGTGGTGGTAATAGTCCAAACTTTAGCTACATTGTTATCTTTAGCATTTTCTTCTTTCTCCCACCTAGCACGCAATTCGGCCATCAATCTTATATTCTCATTAATTCTAACTTGGATGGCGTTTGCTGTAGCAAATGACTTAATATCTTTATTTTCATTAGGCATAACTTTCGATTTCAAAAGATCAACATCAGCAGCAAGACTATCGACTTTAGAAGCAAGTATATCAATTTTCCCAAGCTTTTCTTCAACAGATTTGTTAAAAGCAGTTTGTGTACTAATAAATTCTTTAAGCATGGCTTCAAGTCCAGGGGGTGTATTCCTATTGTTGTTGTAAGAATTCCCATAAGAATTACCATAACCATTACCATTATTATAAGGATATGGCCTATAGTTATTACTAGAATTGTTCCGATAAGCATTGTTGTTGAAATTATTATTTTTAATGAAGTTCACATCAACATGTTCTTCTTGGGCAACCAATGAAGCTAACGGAACATTATTAGGATCAATATTTTTCCTACCATTCACAAGCATAGACATAATAGCATCAATCTTATCACTCAAGGAGGAGGTTTCTTCGACAGAATTTACCTTCTTACCTTGTGAAGCTCTTTCCGTGTGCCATTCAGAGTAATTAATCATCATGTTATCAAGAAACTTTGTTGCGTCGCCTAGAGTGATGGACATAAAGGTACCTCCAGCAGCTGAATCCAATAAGTTCCGCGAAGAAAAATTCAGTCCTGCATAAAAGGTTTGGATGATCATCCAAGTAGCCAGTCCATGGGTTGGGCAATTTTTAACCAAAGATTTCATTCTTTCCCATGCTTGGGCAACATGATCATTATCCAATTGTTTAAAATTCATTATGCTACTTCTCAAAGATATAATTTTAGCAGGAGGATAATATCTACCAATAAAAGCATCCTTGCATTTAGTCCATGAATCAATACTATTCTTAGGCAGAGATAGCAACCAATCTTTAGCTCTTCCTCTTAATGAGAAAGGAAACAATTTTAATTTTATAATGTCACCATCTACATCCTTATACTTTTGCATTTCACATAGTTCAACAAAATTATTGAGATGGGCAGCAGCATCATCAGAACTAACACCAGAAAATTGCTCTCTCATAACAAGATTTAGTAAAGCAGGTTTAATTTCAAAGAATTCTGTTGTAGTAGCAGGTGGGGCAATAGGTGTGCATAAGAAATCATTATTATTTGTGGTTGTGAAGTCACACAACTTAGTATTTTCAGGAGTACCCATTTTAGCAACAGTAAATAAAGCAAACTAGATAAAGTAAATGCAAGTAACTAATTTTTTTGTGTTTTTAATATGGAGATTGCAAGCAAGACAGTAAATAAAGTATAGCTAGCAACTAATTTTTTTTGTGTTTTGATATAATGCAGCAAACAAAGTAGTAAATAAAATAAAGCAAGACAAAAACAAAGTAAAGAGATTGGAGGTGGAGACTCACCTTGCAGCGTGTCTTGATCTCCCCGGCAACGGCGCCAGAAAATGTCTTGATGCTAGCACGCAGTCGACGTGCCCGTTGGGAACCCCAAGAGGAAGGTGTGATGCATACAGCGGTAAGTTTTCCCTTAGTAAGAAACCAAGGTTTATCGAACCAGTAGGAGCCAAGAAGCACGTTGAAGGTTGATGGCGGAGGAGTGTAGTGCGGCGCAACACCAGGGATTCCGGCGCCAACGTGGAACCTGCACAACACAACCAAGATACTTTATCCCAACGTAACAGTGAGGTTGTCAATCTCACTGGCTTGCTGTAACAAAGGATTAGATGTATAGTGTGGATGATGATGTTTGCAGAGAATAGTAGAACGAGTATTGCAGTAGATTGTATTTGATGTAAAAGAACGGACCGGGGTCCACAGTTCACTAGAGGTGTCTCTCCGATAAGAATAAGCATGTTGGGTGAACAAATTACAGTTGGGCAATTGACAAATAGAGAGGGCATGACCATGCACATACATGTTATGATAAGTAGTGTGAGATTTAATTGCGCATTACGACAAAGTACATAGACCGCTATCCAGCATGCATCTATGCCTAAAAAGTCCACCTTCAGGTTATCATCCGAACCCCCTCCAGTATTAAGTTGAAAACAACAGACAATTGCATTAAGTATGGTGCGTAATGTAATCAATAAATATATTCTTAGACATAGCATTGATGTTTTATCCCTAGTGGCAACAGCACATCCACAACCTTAGAACTTTCTGTCACTGTCCCAGATTTAATGGAGGCATGAACCCACTATCGAGCATAAATACTCCCTCTTGGAGTTACAAGGAAAAACTTGGCCAGAGCCTCTACTAGCAATGGAGAGCATGCAAGATCATAAACAACACATAGATGATAGATTGATAATCAACATAACATAGCATTCACTATTCATCGGATCCCAACAAACGCAACATATAGAATTACAGATAGATGATATTGATCATGTTAGGCAGCTCACAAGATCCAACAATGATAGCACAATTAGGAGAAGACAACCATCTAGCTACTGCTATGGACCCATAGTCCAGGGGTGAACTACTCACACATCACTCCGGAGGCGACCATGGCGGTGTAGAGTCCTCCGGGAGATGATTCCCCTCTCCGGCAGGGTGCCGGAGGCGATCTCCTGAATCCCCCGAGATGGGATTGGCGGCGGCGGCGTCTCTGGAAGGTTTTCCGTATCGTGGCTCTCGGTACTGGAACTATTATCGACGAAGGCTTCTTATAGGCGAATATGTAGGTTTAGGGGCGACGCGAGGGGCCCACACAATAGGCCGGCGCGGCCAGGGCCTGGGCCGCGCCACCCTAGCGTGGCGTCGCCTCGTCGCCCCATTTCGTATCTCCCCCGATGTTCTGGAAGCTTCGTGGAAAAATAAGATCCTGGGCGTTGATTTCGTCCAATTCCGAGAATATTTCCTTACTAGGATTTCTGAAACCAAAAACAGCAGAAAACAAAGAATCGGCTCTTCGGCATCTCGTTAATAGGTTAGTGCCGGAAAATGCATAAATATGACATAAAGTATGTATAAAACATGTAGGTATCATCAATAAAGTAGCATGGAACATAAGAAATTATCGATACGTTGGAGACGTATCATTCACTGGGAATAGTTGTGTGCGGGAGATTCTTCTACTTCATGAAAACTTCCAACAATGAATTGAGTATATATATGTGGACATATTTATTCGATAAGGAAGAAGTTTCAAACATTTGAATGGATTCAAATAAATTTCAGCATGAAGTGGAAATCATCGTAATAGAAAAGTCAAATATCTATGATTGGATCATGGTGGAAATATTTGAATTACAAGTTTTAGCGAACATCTAAGAGAGTTATGAAATTTTTCAACAACTCACATTTCTTGGAGTATCATAGTGATGATGGAGTATCCGAGAGACGTATCCAAACCTTGTTGGATTAATGATGAGATAAAATAAAATGACACCATTATATTTTTGTGGATTATGCTTTAGAGACTACCGCTTTTACTCTGAATAGAGCATCATCATAATCCGTTGAAATGACACCATACGAGTTATGGCATGGGTATAAACCCTAATAGTCCTTTCTTAAATTTTGGTATGCATTGCATAAGTAAATGAGTTTACAACCAAAACTGGATGAATGTCTTTGTTGTTGTCCCAGAGAACAAATTGGGAATTCTTTCGACTATGAAGTAAAAGAAAAAAGTGTTTGTTAATATTACTTTCTTATTTCCAAGAAATTATTTTCTAGCGAAGTATTTGAGTGGGAGGACAATGGAAATTGATAAGGTTCATGAACCTGAGCATGGTGATCAGAGTGGCGCAGCATCGGAAATGGTTCTGGAAGCGGCCATGACAATCATGGCTCCCATGTCTACAAAGTGTTATAGTCATGGAGATTAAAGTACCTATTGAACCTTGTAGATGTGGTTTACTTTGTGATCAAATAAATGATTTGTGGACAAAGGATTGATTTTGAACAATGATAAACCAACTACATACAAAGAAGTTATGATGGCCCCTGACTCCGTTAAAATGGCTATGCGCCATGAAATCCAAGATAGGTGAATACTTTTTGAAAGTAAATGGATCTATAAAATTGATGGACTTGGATGCAATATCCTTGAAGAAGCTCGACTTGTTGAAAAGTTGTTTACGACAAAGTTCAAAGAGTTGACTACGATAAGATTAGATCTTCCGTAGCAATGCTTATAGTCTATATGGATTATTCTATTAGCCACTACATATATATTTCTTTAATGAGATATGTTAGTAGGATGGCAGAAATACATAACTTCTAGAAGTGTGTATTAAGGATGTATACTAGATACAACCAAGAGTTTTGCTGGTCCGTGGAATACTAGATAGGTATACAAACTTCAATTGGATGAAGTGAGTATCGCGGAGTTGGAATCTTCACCGGATGAAATAGTCAAAGATTTTTTTTATTTCATCAGAAACGATGAAGATGCTTGCATTTGCAAGAAATTAAGTGGGAGCACTGAGACATAGTTATAATATTATATGTGGATGACATATCATTGATTATAAATGATGTAATTATATACTTGATGTGATTAAAAGGTTTCATTGAGAATTAACTTCAATGAAAAGATATGGACTGAAACATATTTAGTGTCAAGATCTATGAAGATAGATTGAAACACATAATAAGTTTAAGTTAAAGTACATAGAATGAATATTGAAGTAGTTCAATATAAAAATATTAAGAAGGTGTTCTTTTCCATGTGAATGTTTAACAAGACTTGAGTGTGTTTGACACTCGATGAGTAAAAACACATGAGTGATTTTAGATCACGAATAATATGTACAAAATCAGATGTCCTGTGCTCTAAAGTATTATGAGCATATACCAGAATGATTCATGTAATGATCATTGGACAACAGTAAGAAGACCCCTGAGTGTTTTAGAAGAACCAAGAATATATATAGTTTTGTATGGGGTAATGACAAACAAATCGATGTAAGGTGTTGCACCGATATTAGTTTGGTCACATATAAAATCTAAATTAGGCTAAGTGTTGATTAAAAGGTAGCACAATGAGCTAGAAGAAGTCTATGCTAGATTTAGATGAGTTCTAAATATTGTGACGAATTCTACAAACGAAGGCAGAGTATGTAATTGTTTTGACAATGACTGAGGAGTTTTAAGTCGAGGAGTTCTTTGAGAACTTGGTGTAGTTCCGATAGTGTCAGAACTTTGAAGCTATATTGTGTGTGACAATATTAGTGACATATTTCAGACCGCGGAATTAAGGTTCCACCAGAAGACTGAACATATATGATTAATGCCGACTCATTTGGAAAATGAGTGATGCGTTGAGACGTAAATAAATTGCAAAATACATACATTTCTGAGCGTGTCAGATCCATTGACTGAAACCTCTCCCGTGAGCAAAACATGATAAGCACTAGAAGGCCAAGGTGTAATAACTTTACAAATGTAAACTAGATTATTAACTCTAGTGCAAGTGGGAGACTATTGGAGATATGCCCGAGAGGCAATAATAAAATAGTTATTTTTATATCTTAGTGTTCATGATAAATGTTTACACTCCATGCTATAATTGTATTAACCGGAAACATTGATACATGTGTGTTGTGTAAACAACCATAGTCCCTAGTAAGCCTCTCATTTAACTAGCTTGTTGATTAATAGATGATCATGGTTTCCTGATCATGAACATAGGATGTTATTAATAACAAGATCATATCATTAGGTGAATGATGTGATGGACACACCCATAGTAAGCATAGATGAGATCAAGTCATTAAGTTCAACTTGCTATAAGCTTTCGATACATAGTTACCTAGTCCTTCGACCATGAGATCATGTAAATCACTTACACCGGAAGGATGCTTTGATTACATCAAATGCCATTGCGTAAATGGGTGCTTATAAAGATGGGATTAAGTATTTGGAAAGTGTGAGTTGAGGCATATGGATCAAGAGTGGGATTTGTCCATCCCGATGATGGATAGATATACTCTGGGCCCTCTCGGTGGAATGTTGTCTGATTAGCTTGCAAGCATGTGACTAGGTCACAAGAGATGACATACCACGGTACGAGTACAGAGTACTTGTCGGTAACGAGGTTGAACTAGGTATGGAGATACCAATGATCAAACCTCGGACAAGTAAAGTATCGCGTGACAAAGGGAATCAGTATCGTATGTAAATGGTTCTTTTGATCACGAAGTCATCGTTGAATATGTGGGAGCTATTATGGATCTCCAGGTCCCGCTATTAGTTATTGATCGGAGAGGAGTCTCGATCATGTTCGCATAGTTCTCGAACCGTAGGGTGACACACTTAAGGTTTGATGTCGTTATAAGTAGATATGGAATATGGAATGGAGTTCGAATGTTGTTCGGAGTCTTGGATGGGATCCAGGACATCACGAGGAGTTCCGGAATGGTCCGCAGAATAAGATTCATATATAGGAAGTCACATTCCAAGTTTGGGAGTGGTCCGGTGAATTTATGGAGGGTTGTAGAAGTTTCTAGAATCATCCGGAATAAATCACTATGGAAGGTAGAGTGCCGGAGGGACTCCACCAGCCCTAGCCAACCCACCAAGTGGGTAGGTGGAGTCCATGGTGGACTCCACCAAGGTGGCCGACCACACCACAAGGAAGGGGAGGAATCCCACCTTGTCTAGGTTTCCCAAATTTGGTAAGTTTTGGAGTTGGACTCCAATGTGGTTTTGGGGTAAACCCTAGGGATTTCCACCTATTTAAAGGGGAGGAGAGGGGAGGGGCTGCCACCACTTGGCCGCACCACCCAACGGGCACCAAGGTCGGTGCCCAAGAGCACCCCCTCTCCCAAACCCTAGCTACTCCCTCCTCCTTCTTCTCCCGCAGCGCTTATAGTGAAGCCTTGCCGGAGATCTCCACCACCACCGTCACCATGCCGTCGTGCTGGCGGGATTCCGAGGAGGATCTACTACATCTGCTGCCTGCTGGAACGAGGAGAAGGACGTCGTCATCAACACCGAACGTGTGATCGAGTACGGAGGTGCTGCCCGACTGTAGCACCGTGATACGTCTCCAACGTATCTATAATTTCTGATGTTCCATGCTTGTTTTATGACAATACCTACATGTTTTGCTCACACTTTATAATGATTTTATGCATTTTCCGGAACTAACCTATTAACAAGATGCCGAAGTGCCAGTTCCTGTTTTCTGCTGTTTTTGGTTCCATAAAGGCTGTTCGGGCAATATTCTCAGAATTCGACGAAACAAACACCCAATATCTTATTTTTCCTGGAAGATTCCAGAACACCGAAGGAGAGTTGGAGGCGGGCAGCAGGGGGCCCACACCATAAGGCGGCGCGGGCCCAGGCCTGGCCGCGCCAGCCTACGGTGAGGGGGCCCCATGCGCCTCCTTGCGCCGCCTCTTCGCCTATAAGACCCCTTTCGACCTAAAAACGCACGGATTGACGAAACTCCAGAAAGACTCCAGGGGCGCCGCCGCCATCGCGAAACTCCAATTCGGGGGACAGAATCTCTGTTCCGGCACCCTGCCGGGACGGGGAAGTGCCCCCGGAAGCCATCTCCATCAACGCCACCGCCTCCATCATGCTCCGTGAGTAGTTCCCCCATGGACTACTGGTTCTAGCAGTAGCTAGTTGGTACTCTCTCTCTCTCATGTACTTCAATACAATGATCTCATGAGCTGCCTTACATGATTGAGATTCATCTGATGTAATCGGTGTTGTGTTCGTTGGGATCCGATGGATTGTTACATTATGATTAGTCTATCTATAAAGTTTGTGAAGTTATTGTTGATGCAATCTTGTTGTGTTTACTGCTTGTCACTAGTGCACGAGTGGCATGATCTTAGATTTAAGCTCTATACTTATTGCTTAGATTGTATCTACAAGTTGTTTGCACATGTCTATGTCCGGAACCCGAGGCCCCAGAGTGACAGCAACTGGGATAACTGGAGGGGATGGCTTAGATATGAGATCACATGTTTTCACCAAGTGTTAATGCTTTGCTCCGGTGCTCTATTAAAAGGAGTACCTTAATAGCCAGTAGATTCCCTTGAGGTTCGGCTGCCACCGGCTGGTAGGACAAAAGATGTCCTGCAAGTTTCTCATTGCGAGCACGTATGACTATATATGGAAAACATGCCTACATGATTAATAATCTTGATGTTCTGTCTTAATGCTATTTCAATCCTATCAATTGCCCAACTGTAATTTGTTCACCCAACACTTGTCACTTGTTATTGGAGAGTTACCACTAGTGTAGATCGCTGGGAACCCCGGTCCATCTCTCATCATCATATACTCGTTTCTATATGACATTGGAAGTAGTATCAACTATTTTCTGGTGCTATTGCCTCTGTGTTCCTGTTACTGCTGCTGTGTTACTGTTACTATTGCTCTCATATTACTGCTGCCTTCACATCACCCCTGTTACTAGTGCTTTTCCAGTGCAGCTGAATTGACAACTCAGTTGTTAAGGCTTATAAGTATTCTTTACCTCCCCTTGTGTCGAATCAATAAATTTGGGTTTTACTTCCCTCGAAGACTGTTGCGATCCCCTATACTTGTGGGTTATCACACCATCAAGATCTTCTACGCGCTTTTGAAAGCGGCAAGTGATCGACTACATCAACAACGAGATCTAATCTTGTAGGCTTTGGAATCTTCGAGGGTTAGTCTCATGATCTTCATCTCGTTGCTACCATCTACTAGAATAGATCTTGGCTTGTTATTCGTTCTTGTGGTAGGAATTTTTTTCTATGCTACGAATCCCATCAGGAAGTGTATTTATACAAAAGAACATCTCAAAACACCTGGCGAAGCCCTTATAACTACAAATAAGGAGGTGCGGGAGGGGAAGTTACATCCCGAAAGAGAGAACAACGAGGTGACACACACCCTTGGGAATAAAGAACACGGCAGACGAACATGAGGCACTACATGCTCCCTTCCGTGGAAATATGGGTTTCCTGAGGAAAGGAAGATATTTCCTGATAAAAGCCATGAGAGGAGAAAGGAAAGGGAAGCAGACTGGCTCATGTACTTAGAAGAATATTTGAGGGAGACGCACCAACAAGTGAGGTCACAGCATGCCCAAATTAACGAAGTACTTGGCCAACGATCTCAGGGGCAACATGAAGATCCCGCATTCGATGCTATCGACCGCAGCAATCTCAGCACCGAGAAAATAAGGTGATGTTGGTTCTCCAAGACTAATGATGATAAGGTGATGTTGGATCCTCGCTACCCCGTGGATGATATCACAGAGAGCCGTCCTTGTGAGATGCATGTCAAAGTTGTGAACATAACCATGAAGGCGGCGGTTGACTATGTCTTACCTACAACAACTTACCATTGCCGTACGGTTCCAGATGGCTATGCTGTTGCCGGGGTGGATGAAGTGATGAAAAGATTTGAGCCGGTGAAGCTTGACCACCATGAAGGTGAAGATGGGGAACTGACTGAACTGGGAGAAGCCATTGGAAGCACTGCTCTATGGTGAAAGGGGTACATTGTGCTTCCAGGTTCAAAGCCAAGGCCACCTCCAGCTCATTGTTCGCCGCCTCTGCCGTCTCCACCGCCTCCGTAGTCTCCTCCGCGTGAGCAGACTCCGTCATCTCCTCCGTGTCAGGAGACTCCGTCGACTCAGCCGCCTAAGCAGACTCGGCAAAAGATGAAAAGTACCACGACAAGTACTACAACTCCGAAGAGATCATCAGCCGCGAAGAAGTCTCCTCCCCTGTTAGCATACACGATGACTGATGAGCAAAGCGAGTAAGTCTCAAGGGCTGAGGTGAAGGCGCATTTTGCACCAAAGAAGCCCCCACCAAAGCTGTATATACCACCGCATATAGTGAGGAACTTTGCCGAGCGAAGCCAGTTGAGTTGGCAACATATTATGACCGCTCTCTTAGACAGGCCTTATGAGCGGATTTTTAGCAAAAGCATGGAAGTAGACCATTAACAGGGAAAACAATTGCCTAGCTCGGGGAACAGGAAAAACTATCGGTACCCCCTTGGTCGTGCACTCCTATGATGATCCGGAAACGGCAAAATTGATCAAACAGACGACTAAAAATCTTGGAGCACCCTTTCAGTACGAAAGTTACTCCGCATGGCTAAACTCACGTACAAATACACATATGGGCATCCTCACGTAAGATCTGACCAGATCCGGCTTCTACAAACTCAAATGTGAAATTGCATGACTGGTACATGCAAGCCTGTAGGGATTCTAAGATCTTCCTCATAGTGGGAATTAAAGATGAGCATTACTTCCGGGGAAACAAGGAGCTAAACATTTACTTTGAAGAACTATTTCAGTTATTTAATCAATACGCCCTCAACAAAACTCTAATGAGTTGCTACTGTCTGTAAGCGATTTATTTCTGTAATTAAGTCCCTAGCTTAGCTCGTTCATTGCACTAACAATTATTCTTAATATATTCTTTTATATATATGCTATATATTATGCAGAATGAAGATGCTCGAATGCAAAAGAGGCGGACTCCATGACATTGGGTTCACTGACTCAAACACCGTTAATCAAGTTACGATACAACAATTCCCCAAGAAAATAGAGAATAATTTGCTAATGTTTTTACAAAAGCAAGAAAATAAATCAGAAATATTTTTCCCTTACAACTTCGAGTGAGTGTTACTGTCTTATACACATTCGATTTCGCTTACTCAATGTTAAGTCTAACTAATCCTCTGAGTTATGTGTGCGCAACTTCCACTATATTCTCCTAATCATTCAAGTTAACAAAGGAGTAGTACTTGTCATGGATTCCAAACGTAAAGACCATGGGCAATGGCGAACATGGCTGCCCTGCTCCAGAGGTAATTTCAATTAATATCGCCCTGTCTCAGCATATTCTATTCTCATTTCCTGATATCAAGTAATTAATAACTCATTTACTCATTTTTTCTTTCCCGGGCAGGCTTGAAAATGGTTCATCAAGACTGCTCCGGGTGAATGGAAACTGGAGCTTACATTTGAAGATCGCCCTGTAAGCAGTACTATAGCTATGTTCGCGAATCTCTTTGATTTTTTTTGTTTCAATACCATGCATTATCATGCTTAATTATTACTTTGATGGAACTATGTTTTCGTAAAGTGTTTGAAGCATGAAGCTAGGAATAATTTATGTGAGTACTACGTCTGCGAGTTCATTCGTGAGATGGCCTGTCATGGGGAGCCGAAAAAGTCTATACATGCTCTTCATGTTCGTGAACAATATTTCACAATCTTATTTCATTACTATCAATTGTCAATTGTGTTGAGTTCCATTCATATATATTGATCTCCTTTTTAAATTAGATGGAACGTGTGAAGCGACACTCTCCTAATGGTGGATCGCGTACGAGAAATTCAAGAGGAATTGGTTGGATTCTTAGTTAGGGAGGTCATAGCTCCAACTGAAGCATATCATCGAGAGTTAATATTTGACGTTAGGGATAGAAAATATAGATGGTAAAGAGGATCGACTTTATATTGTAAATATGCATTACATGTACTGTATTTCATGACGATGTCTATATATTCATGACGATATTGTGGTTCCTTGAATGATGTATGCATACAGATTTGAGTGAATAACATAAAATCCTGAAACTCTGCTGCGATGAAGAAATGGCCATTTTCTCTGCCGCGGCAGAGAAACGCTGCTCCACCCTAAACCTCTGTCGTGGCAGAGAAACGGTTATTTTCTCTGCCGCGGCAGAGACCCTTTAATCTCGATTCGTTTTACGAACCGGGACTAAAGCCCCTCCAGCCCAAGCCCCCCGGGCGCACCACGTGTAGAATCCTTTAGTCGCTGTTTATATTTGAACCGGGACTAAAGGTGGAGGCCTTTAGTCCCGGTTGCCCAACCGGAACTAAAGACCCACATAAACTGGGACTAAAGGTCCATTTTCCACTAGTGAACTGCATTATAATATTAGTGTTTTTAAACAGGAAGATGGTGGTCCACTAGATCTTTGTTTGGGAGAGAATGAAGGAGTCCGCAAGAAATTGTCCCTACCATGAGATGGAAGCATGGATTATTCTTCATTTATTCTATCATGCTCTTAATCTAATGACCAAATCTATGTTCCATTCTGCAGCAAGAGGGGCATTCACGGGAAAATAATTTGAGTTTGCAAAGAAACTCCTAAATGACATGAAAGCAACCATACCTAATGGAATCTACAAAAATCAATCTTAAGAAAGGTAAACTCCATCACCGAGATGAAGAAATGAAGAGATCACAGGTAAGGTGGATGAGCTTATAAGTATGATCAAATGTTAAGAGAAAAATCAAATTACTGCTTGTTTTGCTAAATAAACATAAACGAGATGTTGCTCTAGAAGGAGGCAATGCATCATAAGCAAAATTCCGCGTATCTGCATGAGTCTGCATCCAATATTAAGTTATCACACCCTGGAGGTGTAAAGGATTTAAAAGCATACACGCGGCATGCTGCAAAGTTTAGTAGAAAAATTATAACTACTTGTGACATGCAAAGAAATTTGAACAAATGGATGAGTTATTCACATGAGCCTAATTAAATTCTAACGTTACATATTGCCTTCAAGTTCCACATGTTTTCTCCTGTAGTAGCCAAGCTAATTTATACTCGAGTTATGCATTGTATTGGTCTATCGGTAGAGCTAGGAGAGAAATGGATCAAATTTGAAACCATGCGTAAAATTTGAGGAAATAGTTAATGGTAGCCCGCAACATGGAAGTTGGCTAGCTATATGCTTATAACCGAGTAGATGGGTCAAATAATTAAACAGAAACAAGAAAAATGACGATGAATTAGACAACAAGGGTGAGATAATATAGAGTGAGACCACAGCACATTCCCCGAGCACATCCTCATCAGAGTACTGTGCTGTAGTACGAGGCATTCCTAGAAAGGGGACCATATGTATTGCTGCTCTCTATCTTTTGGGGCATTTCGGGCGACATCCAATTTCATGTCCAATATAAGATCATTTTTTCAAGCATTTCTAATAGCACCGATCTCACGTTCTGAATTCGATTGTACTACCATGTGGACATACACATCACAGTTTCATATAATTAACACTATAGTAGATATGATTATATTGATATCATTAAGAAACATTAGAAAGCATTCTATAATACCTCTAAGTGTGCTTTTGTGCTATTTTCTAATTGTGTGAGAAACATATAATGTTGCTAGCTAAGATGTGAGCCTGGTCGTCACTCTCGCCCCAAATCTTTACAAATAATGTTGCTAGCTGATTATCCTTTACTGTTTGCCAAGAAAGTATAAGAATATGTAATGAGTTTTAGGGCAAATAAAACTAGCTTGATCTCCATTAGCTACCAGAGAGTGGCACACACACACATCAATTGCATTCCTCGACCAGCATATGAAATCTACATCAGTACGTGCATTCGCGACAAACAACTTTACCACATAGATATTTTGTCGGAGCATTGATGCCCTAATTTTCATCATAATCAACATATATGTTGTATTATAAGCCTTGCTATATCCAGACAATTGAGCGTTTCTAATTGCGTCGATCTCGAGCTCATGAGTATGATTGTATTCCCCACGGACAAAAACATTTCGTAGCTTTACTTTATTAACTCTAGTTAATATGGTTTTATTGATAGCCCACAAAGACAGAGTAAGCAAACAACAGAAATAATCCTAGAATATCTCATATGTGAGATTTTACCCTTTCTCAGTCGCCAAGGAAATTATTATTTCAGAGAATAGATGCTACAAATGACGGTGCATTTGTAGCAGTTTTTTTGCAGGTTCCCCGCTAATGAACCGATCAATTCTCTTTTACTTTTGAAACAAAAAGAGGCAAAATTGTCAGTTTTGTTAACATAATAAATAAAAAGATCTTCGCCAATAGTTGCGCGTGTCGACTGCAATATTTCTCACAGTTTTACTAAGATATATGTCGATTTACTCCCGCCCACAACACTTACACTTACTAGATCTACAGCTCAAATGCTTCCAGCAGATATTCCTAATTAACCTGTCCGGTAAGGAAGCACAAGAAGTATTCAGTCGGTGTTAGGGCAAAACAAAAGTAGCTTAATCTCCCCTAGCTAACAATAGCATTCCCCAAGCACATGAAATCTACGCATTCATTCACAACAAATAGCTTTACCTTATGCATATGAATTGTCACTGACAGTACTGATGCCCTAATTAATTTCCTGCGTATTCCTTATATATGCTGTATTTCAGCCCTACTATATCTACACAATGAATTCATGGGCCTGTAGGTATGTACAATGACGATGACAACATAGTATTAAGCACGTACACAACACTATATGTCGTCATGTAATGGAAAAGCCGCCGGTGCAGTTTCTAAGCTGATCGGCGGTGGACGTCGACGAGGATTTCTTACCGTGTCTGCCGCCCATGGGCACGACGACGGGCTCGTGGCCGGCGAAGAGGGAGACGTGTCCGGCGAGCTTGTCCTTCCGGGAGAAAGTGGTGCCGCAGGAGCAGACCCAGCGGTGGTCGCCGCAGTGCTTCTCGTGGGTGCGGAGGTCGGAGAGGACGGAGAAGTGCTTGCGGTTGCAGCGGTTGCAGACGTACATCTTGGGGCAGTGGCTGCGCTTGTAGTGGTTTTTGACGCAGATCACCGACTTGAGCGGCTGGAACTTGGCGTGCTTCCGGTTCCACCGGCATCCCTCCTGTGGGCACGAGTACTTGTTCCTCCTCCCCGCCGCCTCGACAGCAGCAGCCGCCGCGTCCTCGCCGGCGAGCTTGTTGGTGAGCGGGTTCGCCAGCGCCGCCTTGCTCTTGTACTCGTCGCCGTGGGCGCGCATGTGCATGCGCAGGTTGGCGTCGCGCTTGAAACCCTTACCGCAGACTTGGCAGTAGTGCGTGTACTTAGCTAGCAGCTCCGCCGCGTCCAGCTCGATGATGATAGTGTCGAACGCCGTGACCGACGACGACACGGCCGTCTCCGTCGTCGACTTGCCGTGGATCTCGTAGTAGGTTTCGTCGTGGCCGCCGCCATGGTGCTGCTGCTGCCACTGGTGCATGGCTTGGTCCATGGCCTGCTGGCCGCTGCACCCTGCACCGGCGTTGACATCCGCTACGGCGCCGTTCTTGTCATGGGCGACGACGGCGCCCTCCTGCGCCAGCGCCAGCGCCATGTTATTAACGGATGTCAACGACGCGCCGAGGCCGCCGCACAGGTGCTGGAAAGCGTAGAGCATCGAGGACGCGGCGGCGATGATCTCCTGGATGATGGCGCTGGCGCCGGGCACCACGGGGTCGACGTGGCCGCGGCCGTCGTGGCCGACCGCGATGCCCACGAGCGGCTGCAGCTGCTGCACCTTGTCCCTGAGCACGGACATGTTGTACAGCAGCGCGTTGCTGTGCGCGTGCGTGTCGGGCGCCGCCAGACCGCCACCGCCGGTCGCGCCCATGAAGGACGAGTCCATGCCAATGCCATCTGCATCGAGGGCGGCATGGAACATCTGCTGCTGGCTCTGGAGGAAGTAATGGCTTGCCCCTCCGCCGCCTCCTCCTCCTCCTCCAGGAAACATTACTACAACGCTAGCTAGCTCTGTCCCTCGCCTCCTGAGTCCTGAGTCCTGACTCACAATCGGCCAGCAAATAGACACATACGATCTACTCAATCCAGCTCAGGATTTCGGAATTGGATAGGTGAGGAACAAGATCGAATGCGAGGAGACGCCAGAACAAGAAGTAGGGGAACGAGAAGAGATCATAGAAGGGAAAGTCAACTGGGTCCGAGGTGCCCACTTAGCAACATCCCTACTTGAAGCCTCCCTCGAATGGAACCGGGCCCGAAAGGTGACACTGTGTCAGAGGCTATATATACTACTTACTCATTTTCTACTCTGAACAAGTAAGTCTTGCAGCTTCATTCATGATTATATATTGCCAAGTACACGAATTGTTTGCTTATTTTAGTCCAATAATGGCCTGGATGCCACAGTTTTCTAGGGTGGCCCTTTTGAGGGAATACACTTTCCTTCTTTATTTGGCCCTGTGTGAGGTAGCAGCTCAGCGCGAATCTATCTTCAACACGATCAAGCCTGGGTGGGTCGTCAAGCAGCGTCTCTGCCGACCTCCACACAGAACTAGAGATGGATTTCGCCAAAATCAATTTTGGCCTTAATTTGTGTTAGATTATTACAAGCATAGTTAACCACATACATCAGACTAAGCACATGTATCAGATCTGAACATGGAACAAGTAGCAGTGCAAGGTAGGAGAGAAAAAGCACGTACATTGCGATCGGGAAGGTCGCAGCAGCAGCAGCACCACCACCACCATGGGAATCGTTGATGTCGCCCATGGTGCAGTTAGATTTGTCGATGAAGCAGTCGAACCGGCGAAGAAGAGCACAAACAATAGCGAGCAGTCGCGCCGAGATGCTCCCCACCCGGTACAGGATCTCAACGGACGGGGTTTCGGAGGCCTGCTCTCCCGGACGGCTGTGCACGCGGTCGCCGGGATGGGGAAGAGTAGAGAGTAGCGCAGCAAAAGGAACTTCGTGAGAGAGACGGACTAGAGAGTTCCGAGAGCTGTGTTCTCCAGATCTGATCTGTCTCCTTGTACATCATGGGAGGAGAGACCGCGTTGCCACACGTAGGAAGCCACAGACACGCGGCAAGCATGCACATGCAGGTCGACACGTACCCAACTCAGTTGGTGCACCAAAAAAAATTTGAGGCTTCCTTGCGTGTGTCTCGAACTCGAACTCGAGTCACGAAACGCAACGTTCGTGCGTGCCGAGCCGAGCCGAGCCGAGGCGGGGAGGGCGGAGGAGGAGGTGTGCGCGAGGGCTCCTTCTATTCTCACTCACTTGGAAGGACTAGAAGAGCAGCCCTTATATACCACTTCAAATCACTTCCAACGAGCAATGTGGGACTAAACTTTGTCCCCAAGGCTGTCCCAAGCTGTCAACGTGATGGGTCTTGAGATTTCAGAAATTGTAGACTATATGGGTTGCCTTACTGGGCTGCAGCCCATCTACATTCAACAATCCCCCACCATATCTCCTATGCACATCAGATGACACATTAGTTCCATTAACTGTTTAATATGCCTGCACTTCAGTGGAGACTGTTAAGTTGAACTTCCACTTAGACAAGGAGCTACGCTTGACTACAACTGAACAATGGACTATGCCTTGAATTGTCAGTCTTTGTGCAGCAAGTTTTACTCAATATCGGTACGGTACTAGGCTACCATAACCTTCCCCTCAGGTGGAGCTTATAAGTCATACTCCTCGGCCCTTCATGAGCTTACTAGAGATTCACCCAAATCTCACACACTATGACCAGTAGTGCACTCATATAGGTGTGTTCTTTAAAGATCGCCATGTAGGCCAGCGTCTTTGCTCATTAAGAGCCGCTCAGAACACATTAAAACATTATCAACCTGCCTTACAGTAACTATGAGAGAATTGCATCTGCAACGGAGTGTGAGTATTAAATTTTCTCTCAACTCAGTTACTCCGGTTTGTTTTCCCAGGTCATAGTTCACGGAATTTTCGGTCACATAGGTTGGGTTACCCCCCGGCATCTCAGGTGGGTCTCAAACCCATCTCCCTTGATGCAAGGTCTATCATGTTTCTTAATAGTCCTTTTATGAAAGGATCTGCCAGATTTTTAGCACTTTCGACATAATCCAATGCTATCACTCTGGAGTTCTTTAGTTTTCTGACAAAATTCAATCTCCTCTTGATATGTTTGGAACTTTTCATATTATCCTTAGAACTTTTTATTTTAATAATCACAGTTTGATTATCACAGTTCATGAGGATGGCCAGTATTGGTTTTTCAACCATAGGCAAGTCCATCAAGAGCTCACGAAGCCATTCCGCTTCGACAGTAGTTGTATCTAATGCTGTGAGTTCTTCTTCCATAGTTGACCTCGTTAAGATGGTCTGCTTGCAAGACTTACAGGAAATAGCGCCACCACCAAGAGTGAAAATATATCCACTTGTGGCCTTCATCTTAGCATCTGAAATCCAATTGGAATCACTATACCCTTCAAATCCTCTTGGATACCCGGTATAATGAATTCCATAACTTATGGTTCCCTTTAGATAGCGCATCACTCTCACAAGAGCATGCCAATGATCATCTCCGGGGTTGGCCACAAACCGGCTAAGTTTGCATACATCAAACGAGATATCAGGCCTCGTAGCGCAAGCTAAATACATGAGTGAACCAATGATTTGAGTGTATCTTAATTGATCTCTAGTTGCCTTTTCATTCTTTCGAAGCAAGACACTAGGATCATAAGGTGTGAGAGAAGATTTGCAATCAGCATAGCCAAATCTGCCCAACACCTTCTCAACATAATGAGATTGCACAAGTGTAATCCCATTATTCCCATCTCTTAATAACTTGATGTTCAATATAACATCAGCTTCTCCAAGATCTTTCATCTCGAAACACTGAGATAAGAAGGTTTTTACCTCCTCAATCACTTTGAGATTTGTCCCAAAAATTAGTATGTCATCCACATACAAGCATAGGACAACTCCCTCACCCCCACCATGGCGGTAGTACACACATTTGTCGGCTTCATTAACAACAAAGCCCACAGATGTCAAAGTTCTTTCAAACTTCTCATGTCATTATTTGGGTGCTTGTTTCCAACCATACAAATATTTCTTTAATTTACACACCTTTCTTTCTTGACCTTCTAGTACGAAATCATCAGGCTGTTCCATGTAAATTTCCTCGTCCAACTCTCCATTTAGGAAAGCCGTCTTAACATCCATTTGATGAACGAGAAGACCATGTGAGGCAGATAATGACGGTATTACTCGAATGGTAGTCAATCTCGCCACAGGTGAGTAGGTATCGAAGAAATCTTCGCCTTCCTTTTGGGTATAGCCTTTGGCTACAAGCCGAGCTTTGTACTTCTCAATAGTACCATCAACTCGAAGCTTCTTCTTAAATACCCATTTACATCCTACAGGTTTACACCCATAAGGACGCTCAGTTAACTCCTATGTTCCATTAGCCAAGATAGAATCCATCTCGCTTTGAACGTTTCCTTCCAGTAGTCTGCATCAGGAGATGCGAGAGCTTCTGAAATGGTAGTGGGAGTATCATCCACAAGATACATAATGAAATCATTACGAAAAGACTTTGCAATCCTTTGTTTCTTGCTCTTTGTGGGAGCTTCATTGTCATCTTCATCAGAATCTGAACTCTCATCATCAGATTCCTCATCAGACTCCATAGGAGTTTAATGTATTGAATCAGATTCCCAACTAGACATACCATGCATATCTCTCATAGGAAATATATCCTCATAGAATGTAGCATCTCTTGATTCAAAGATAGTGCCAACATGCATGTCGTACACACCAGATTTCACCGCAAGAAATCTATAAACAATGCTATGTGAAGCATAGCCAAGAAAGACACAGTCCACGGTTTTTGGTCCAAGCTTTCGCTTCTTGGTGATTGGTAAATTCACTTTAACCAAACAGCCCCAAGTTCGTAGGTAGGAGAGTGATGGCCTTTTCTTTTCCCATTCATCATAAGGGGTAATCTATTTATTCTTGGTTGGAACACGGTTTAGGACATGACACGAAGTCAATATAGCATCCCCCACCATTCCTTGGATAAACCCAAAACATCTAACATGGCGTTAACCAAATCTATTAGAGTACGGTTTTTTACTTTCCGCAATCCCATTGGATTGTGGAGAATTGGGAGGCATCCTCTCATGGATTATACCATGTTCCGCACAGAATAAATTGAACTCATTAGAAAAGTACTCTCCACCACGATCGGACCGACCCTTTTTTATCTTTCTTTCAAGTTGATTCTCAACTTCAGCCTTATAGATTTTAAAGAAATCAAGAGCCTCATCTTTAGTTTTCAGGAGATACACATAACAATACCTAGTGGAATCATCAATTAATTAAAGTCATGAACTATTTGTTTCCACCTCTTGTCAACTCACCATTCATCTCACATAGATATGAATTTATGAGCTCTAGTGGTGCCAAGTTTCTTTCCTTCGCAGGCTTGTGAGGCTTGCGAGGCTGCTTTGCTTGCACACAAGCATGACACTTAGAGCCTTTGAAAAAGGTGAATTTCGGAATTAAACTCATATCAGCAAGCCGCGACATACAACCGAAATTAACATGACAAAGTCGTGAATGCCAAACATTAGTTTCATTAACACTAGTGTTTACATGGTTCACAACATTATCATAGAAGTCTTCTAGAGAGACGCGAAACATTCCCTCACATTCATATCCCTTTCCAACAAAAGTTTCATACTTAGACAGTACAACTTTATTGGACTCAAACATCAAGTTAAACCCATCTTTCATAAGACGGGAGCCACTAACGAGATTCTTCTTGATAGAAGGGACACGCAGCACGTTCTTCAGTTGTACGATTGATACGTCTCCGACGTATCGATAATTTCTTATGTTCCATGCCACATTATTGATGTTATCTACATGTTTTATGCACACTTTATGTCATATTCGTGCATTTTCTGGAACTAACCTATTAACAAGATGCCGAAGTGCCAGTTGTTGTTTTCTGCTGTTTTTGGTTTCAGAAATCGTAGTAAAGAAATATTCTCGGAATTGGACGAAATCAACGCCCAGGGTCCTATTTTGCCACGAAGCTTCCAGAAGACCGAAGAGGAGACGAAGTGGGGCCACGAGGTGGCCAAACCATAGGGCGGCGCGGCCCAAGCCCTGGCCGCGCCGACATATAGTGTGGGCCCCTCGTGTGGCCCCCTGACCTGCCCTTCCGCCTACAAATAGCCTCCGTCGCGAAACCCCCAGTACCGAGAGCCACGATACGGAAAACCTTACTGAGACGCCACCGCCGCCAATCCCATCTCGGGGGATTCAGGAGATCGCCTTCGGCACCCTGCCGGAGAGGGGAATCATCTCCCGGAGGACTGTACGCCGCCATGGTCGCCTCCGGAGTGATGTGTGAGTAGTCTACCCCTGGACTATGGGTCCATAGCAGTAGCTAGATGGTTGTCTTCTCCCCATTGTGCTTAATTGTCGGGTCTTGTGAGCTGCTGAACATGATCAAGATCATCTATCTGTAATTCTATATGTTGCGTTTGTTGGGATCCGATGAATAGAGAATACTTGTTATGTTGATTATCAAAGTTATGTCTATGTGTTGTTTATGATCTTGCATGCTCTCCGTTACTAGTAGATGCTCTGGCCAAGTAGATGCTTGTAACTCCAAGAGGGGGTATTTATGCTCGATAGTGGGTTCATGTCTCCGTGAATCATGGGAATTTACAGAAATCTCTAAGATTATGGATGTGTTGTTGCCACTAGTGATAAAACATTGTTGCTATGTTAGAGGATCTATTTACTGATTATATTACGCGCAATACTTAATGCAATTGTCTCGTTGTTAGCAACTTAATACTGGAGGGGGTTCGGATGATAACCTGAAGGTGGACTTTTTAGGCATAGATGCATGCTGGATAGCGGTCTATGTACTTTGTCGTAATGCCCAATTAAATCTCACTATACTCATCATAATATGTATGTGCATGGTCATGCCCTCTTTATTTGTCAATTGCCCAACTGTAATTTGTTCACCCAACATGCTGTTTATCTTATGGGAGAGACACCTCTAGTGAACTATGGACCCCGGTCCAATTCTCTATACTGAAATACAATCTACTGCAATACTCGTTCTACTGTTTTCTGCAAACAATCATTATCCACACTATACATCTAATCCTTTGTTACAGCAAGCCGGTGGGATTGACAACCTTGCTGTTTCGTTGGGGCAAAGTACTTGGTTTGTGTTGTGCAGGTTCCACGTTGGCGCCGGAATCCCTGGTGTTGCGCCGCACTACATCTCGCCGCCATCAACCTTCAACGTGCTTCTTGACTCCTACTGGTTCGATAAACCTTGGTTTCTAACTGAGGGAAACTTACTGCTGTACGCATCACACCTTCCACTTGGGGTTCCCAACGGTCACGTGCTGTACGCGTGTCAAGCTAAATTTCTGGCGCCGTTGCCGGGGAGATCAAGACACGCTGCAAGGGGAGTCTCCACATCCCAATCTCTTTACTTTGTTTTTGTCTTGCTTAGTTTTATTTACTACTTTGTTTGCTGCACTAAATCAAAATACAAAAAAATTAGTTGCTAGTTTTACTTTATTTACTGTCTTGCACTCTATATCAAAAACACAAAAAATTAGTTACTTGTTTTACTTTACTTAATATCATGCATGTTTTTATTTCACTAGTTAAGCATAATGGAAAACAACAAAAATATAAGAGATCTTTATGAACTTTATCTTGAATTAGGACATGATGTGTTTGAAGAGAGAATTAAAAATCCCATGGAACTTTATATGCATGCTAATGGGAATGTTATTACTATGGATGCTTTGAACACCATTGTTTCAAATGCTATGGAAAATTCTAAGCTTGGGGAAGCTGGCTCTGATGAGCATGATCTTTTTAGTCCCCCAAGCATTGAGGAGAAAATTTTCTTTTATGATTACAATATGCCTCCTATATATGATGATAGCCACTTTGTTGAATTTGCTCCCACTACAACTAATAAAATTGATTATGCTTACGTCGAGAGTAATAATTTTATGCATGAGACTCGTGATAAGAATGCTTTATGTGATAGTTACACAGTTGAGTTTGCTCATGATGCTACTGAAAATTATTATGAGAGAGGAAAATATGGTTGTAGAAATTTTCATGTTACTAAAACACCTCTCTATGTGCTGAAATTTTTGAAGCTACACTTGTTTTATCTTCCTATGCTTGTTACTTTGCTCTTCATGAACTTGTTTATTTACAAGATTCCTATGCATAGGAAGCATTTTAGACTTAAATGTGTTTTGAATTTGCCTCTTGATGCTCTCTTTTGCTCCAAATACTATTTCTTGCGAGTGCATCATTAAAACTGCTGAGCCCATCTTAATGGCTATAAAGAAAGAACTTCTTGGGAGACAACCCATGTTTTTACTACAGTACTTTGTTTTTATTTTGTGTCTTGGAAGTTGTTTACTACTGTATCAACCTCTCCTTATATTAGTTTAGTGTTTTGTTGTGCCAAGTAAAGTCGTTGATAGAAAAGTTCATACTAGATTTGGATTACTGCGCAGAAACAGATTTCTTTGCTGTAACGAATCTGGGCAAAATTCTCTGTAGGTAACTCAGAAAATTATGCCAATTTACGTGAGTGATCCTCAGATATGTACGCAACTTTCATTCAATTTGAGCATTTTCATTTGAGCAAGTCTGGTGCCTCGATAAAATTCGTCAATACGAACTGTTCTATTTTGACAGATTCTGCCTTTTATTTCGCATTGCCAGTTTTGTTATGTTCGATGGATATTTCGATTCCATTAACTTTCAGTAGCTTTGTGCAATGTCCAGAAGTGTTAAGAATGATTATGTCACCTCTGAACATGTATATTTTAATTGTGCACTAACCCTCTAATGAGTTGTTCTAAGTTTGGTGTGGAGGAAGTTTTCAAGGATCAAGAGAGGGAGATGATACAACATGATCAAGGAGAGTGAAAGCTTGATACGTCTCCGACGTATCGATAATTTCTTATGTTCCATGCCACATTATTGATGATATCTACATGTTTTATGCACACTTTATGTCATATTTATGCATTTTCTGGAACTAACCTATTGACGAGATGCCGAAGGGCCGATTCTTTGTTTCTGCTGTTTTTGGTTTCAGAAATCCTAGTAAAGAAATATTCTCGGAATCGGACGAAATCAACGCCGAAGATCTTAGAATCCCCGGAAGCATCCAGAACACCCGAGAGTCGCCAGAGGGGGGGCACAGGCCCACCAGACCATAGGCCGGCGCGGCCAAGGGGGGGTCCGCGCCCCCCTATAGTGTCGTCGCCCCGTTGACCTTCTGACGTCGCCTCTTCGCCTATTTAAGCCCCCTCGACCTAAAACCTCGAGACGGAAAAGCCACGGTACGAGAAACCTTCCAGAGCCGCCGCCATCGCGAAGCCAAGATCTGGGGGATAGGAGTCTCTGTTCCGGCACGCCGCCGGGACGGGGAAGTGCCCCCGGAAGGCTCCTCCATCGACACCACCGCCATCTCCATCAACGCTGTTGTCTCCCATGAGGAGGGAGTAGTTCTCCATCGAGGCTCGGGACTGTACCGGTAGCTATGTGGTTCATCTCTCTCCTATGTACTTCAATACAATAATCTCATGAGCTGCCTTACATGATTGAGATTCATATGATGATGCTTGTAATCTAGATGTCGTTATGCTAGTCAAGTGAATTTTACTTATGTGATCTCCGGAGACTCCTTGTCCCACGTGTGTAAAGGTGACAGTGTGTGCACCGTGTGGGTCTCTTAGGCTATATTTCACAGAATACTTATTCACTGTTATGGATAGCATAGTGAAGTGCTTATTTATATCTCTTTATGATTGCAATGTGTTTTGTATCACAATTCATCTATGTGCTACTCTAGTGATGTTATTAAAGTAGTTTATTCCTCCTGCACGGTGTAATGGTGACAGTGTGTGCATCCGTGTTAGTACTTGGCGTAGGCTATGATTATGATCTCTTGTAGATTATGAAGTTAACTATTGCTATGATGGTATTGATGTGATCTATGCCTCCTTTCGTAGCGTGAAGGTGACAGTGTGCATGCTATGTTAGTACTTGGTTTAGTTGTGTTGATCTGTCATGCACTCTAAGGTTATTTAAATATGAACATTGAATTGTGGAGCTTGTTAACTTCAGCATTGAGGGTTCGTGTAATCCTACGCAATGATGTTCATCATCCAACAAAAGAGTGTAGAGTATGCATTTATCTATTCTGTTATGTGATCAATGTTGAGAGTGTCCACTAGTGAAAGTCTAATCCCAAGGCCTTGTTCCTAAATACTGCTATCGCTGCTTGTTTACTGTTTTACTGCGTTACTACTACTGCGTTACTACTGCTTGTTTACTGTCCTGGGCAAAGCACTTTTCTGGTGCCGTTGCTACTACTTATTCATACCACCTGTATTTCACTATCTCTTCGCCGAACTAGTGCACCTATTAGGTGTGTTGGGGACACAAGAGACTTCTTGCTTTGTGGTTGCAGGGTTGCATGAGAGGGATATCTTTAACCTCTTCCTCCCTGAGTTCAATAAACCTTGGGTGATCCACTTAAGGGAAACTTGCTGCTGTTCTACAAACCTCTGCTCTTGGAGGCCCAACACTGTCTACAGGAAAAGGAGGGGGCGTAGACATCAAGCTATTTTCTGGCGCCGTTGCCGGGGAGGAAAGGTAAAAGGCATTCATACTTCGGTTCCAGGTTAAGTACTTTTCTGGCGCCATTGTGTTTGTGCTCGAAGCTATTTCCTTTAGATCCTGCAATTGCAACTTTTTGTTTCTTGTTTACACTAGTTAGGCATAATGGAAAACAACAAAAATATGAGAGATCTTTATGAACTTTATCTTGAATTAGGACATGATGTGTTTGAAGAGAGAATTAAAAAACCCATGGAACTTTATATGCATGCTAATGGGAATGTTATTAATATGAATGCTTTGAACACTATTGTTGCTAATGCTATGGAAAATTCTAAGCTTGGGGAAGCTGGCTTTGATGAGCATGATCTTTTTAGTCCCCCAAGCATTGAGGAGGAAATTTTCTTTGATGATACTTTGCCTCCTATTTATGATGATTATAATGATAGTAGCCTTTTAGTACCACCTACTATGGAGAGTAAAATTGATTATGATTACAATATACCTCCTATATTTGATGATGAGAATAAAAATGATAGCTACTTTGTTGAATTTGCTCCCGCTATTACTGATAAAATTGATTATGCTTATGTGGAGAGTAATAATTTTATGCATGAGACTCATGATAAGAATGCTTTATGTGATATTTATATTGTTGAGTTTGCTCATGATGCTACTGAAAATCTTTGTGAGAGAGGAAAATATGGTTGTAGAAATTTTCATGTTACTAAAATACCTCTCTATGTGCTGAAATTTTTGAAGCTACACTTGTTCTATCTTCCTATGCTTGTTACTTTGCTCTTCATGAACTTGTTTATTTACAAGATTCCTATGCATAGGAAGCATGTTAGGCTTAAATGTATTTTGAATTTGCTTCTTGATGCTCTCTTTTGCTTCAAATACTATTTCTTGCGAGTGCATCACTAAAACTGCTGAGCCCATCTTAATGGCTAAAAAGAAAGAACTTCTTGGGAGATAACCCATGTGTTATTTTGCTACAGTACTTTGTTTTATATTTGTGTCTTGGAAGTTGTTTACTACTGTAGCAACCTCTCCTTATCTTAGTTTAGTGTTTTGTTGTGCCAAGTAAAGTCGTTGATAGTAAAGTTCATACTAGATTTGGATTACTGCGTAGAAAAAGATTTCTTTGCTGTCACGAATCTGGGCAAAATTCTCTGTAGGTAACTCAGAAAAATTATGCCAATTTACGTGAGTGATCCTCAGATATGTACGCAACTTTCATTCAATTTGAGCAAGTCTGGTGCCTCGATAAAATTCGTCAATACGAACTGTTCTGTTTTTGACAGATTCTGCCTTTTATTTCGCATTGCCAGTTTTGTTTTGTTCGATATTTCGATTCCATTGACTTTCAGTAGCTTTGTGCAATGTCCAGAAGTGTTAAGAATGATTATGTCACCTCTGAACATGTATATTTTAATTGTGCACTAACCCTCTAATGAGTTGTTCTAAGTTTGGTGTGGAGGAAGTTTTCAAGGATCAAGAGAGGGAGATGATACAACATGATCAAGGAGAGTGAAAGCTCTAAGCTTGGGGATGCCCCGGTGGTTCACCCCTGCATATATCAAGAAGACTCAAGCGTCTAAGCTTGGGGATGCCCAAGGCATCCCCTTCTTCATCGACAACATTATCAGGTTCCTCCCCTGAAACTATATTTTTATTCCATCACATCTTATGTGCTTTTCTTGGAGCGTCGGTTTGTTTTTGTTTTTGTTTTGTTTGAATAAAATGGATCCTAGCATTCACTTTGTGGGAGAGAGACACGCTCCGCTGTAGCATATGGGCAAGTATGTCCTTAGGCTCTACTCATAATATTCATGGCGAAAGTTTCTTCTTCGTTAAATTGTTATATGGTTGGAATTGGAAAATGATACATGTAGTAATTTGCTAAAATGTCTTGGATAATGTGATACTTGGCAATTGTTGTGCTCATGTTTAAGCTCTTGCATCATATACTTTGCACCCATTAATGAAGAAATACATAGAGCATGCTAAAATTTGGTTTGCATATTTGGTCTCTCTAAGGTCTAGATAATTTCTAGTATTGAGTTTGAACAACAAGGAAGACGGTGTAGAGTCTTATAATGTTTACAATATGTCTTTTATGTGAGTTTTGCTGCACCAGTTCATCCTTGTGTTTGTTTCAAATAAACCTTGCTAGCCTAAACCTTGTATCGAGAGGGAATACTTCTCATGCATCCAAATACTTGAGCCAACCACTATGCCATTTGTGTCCACCATACCTACCTACTACATGGTATTTCTCCGCCATTCCAAAGTAAATTGCTTGAGTGCTACCTTTAAACAATTCAAAATTTATCACCTCTGATTTGTGTCAATGTTTTATATCTCATGAGGAAGTATGTGGTGTTTATCTTTCAATCTTGTTGGGCAACTTTCACCAATGGACTAGTGGCTTCATCCGCTTATCCAATAATTTTGCAAAAAGAGCTGGCAATGGGATTCCCAGTCCCAAATTAATTAATAAAAATAGACACTCCTCCATGGTATGTGATTGATTGGACGGCACCCGAAGGATTCGGTTAGCCATGGCTTGAGAAAGCAAAGGTGGGGAGGAGTGTCATCATAATAAAACTAAAATAAAAAGGCACTCCTTCATGGTATGAGATTGTTGGCAGGCACCCGAAGGATTCGGTTAGCCATGGTTTGTGAAAGAAAGGTTGGAAGGAGTGCCACACAAAAATAAAATAAAATGGGAGCCGCTCTTTGAAGGTTTGTCTGGCAAGGGGGTTAGAGTACCCGCTACCATTCGTTGACAACAACAAACACCTCTCAAAATTTTACTTTTATGCTCTCTATATGTTTTCAAAATCAAAGCTCTAGCACAAATATAGCAATCGATGCTTTCCTCTTTGAAGGACCATTCTTTTACTTTTATGTTGAGTCAGTTCACCTATTTATCTCCACCTCAAGAAGCAAACACTTGTGTGAACTGTGCATTGATTCCTACATACTTGCATATTGCACTTATTATATTACTCTATGTTGACAACTATCCATGAGATATACATGTTACAAGTTGAAAGCAACCGCTGAAACTTCATCTTCCATTATGTTGTTTCAATATCTTTACTATGAATTATTGCTTTATGAGTTAACTCTTATGCAAGACTTATTGATGCTTGTCTTGAAGTACTATTCATGAAAAGTCTTTGCTTTATGATTCAATTGTTTACTTATTGCATTTACCATTGCTTTGATCGCTGCATTCATTACATATGCTTACAATAGTATGATCAAGGTTATGATGGCATGTCACTCCAGAAATTATCTTTGTTTATCGTTTACCTGCTCGGGACGAGCAGAAACTAAGCTTGGGGATGCTGATACGTCTCCGACGTATCGATAATTTCTTATGTTCCATGCCACATTATTGATGATATCTACATGTTTTATGCACACTTTATGTCATATTTATGCATTTTCTGGAACTAACCTATTGACGAGATGCCGAAGGGCCAGTTGCTGTTTTCTGCTGTTTTTGGTTTCAGAAATCCTAGTAAAGAAATATTCTCGGAATCGGACGAAATCAACGCCGAAGATCTTAGAATCCCCGGAAGCATCCAGAACACCCGAGAGTCGCCGTAGGGGGCACAGCCCACTGCACCATAGGCCGGCGCGGCCAAGGGGGGGCCCGCGCCCCCCCTATAGTGTCATCGCCCCGTTGACCTTCTGATGCCGCCTCTTCGCCTATTTAAGCCCCCTCGACCTAAAACCTCGAGACGGAAAAGCCACGGTACGAGAAACCTTCCAGAGCCGCCGCCATCGCGAAGCCAAGATCTGGGGGACAAGAGTCTCTGTTCCGGCACGCCGCCGGGACGGGGAAGTGCCCCCGGAAGGCTCCTCCATCGACACCACCGCCATCTCCATCAACGCTGCTGTCTCCCATGAGGAGGGAGTAGTTCTCCATCGAGGTTCGGGGCTGTACCGGTAGCTATGTGGTTCATCTCTCTCCTATGTACTTCAATACAATAATCTCATGAGCTGCCTTACATGATTGAGATTCATATGATGATGCTTGTAATCTAGATGTCGTTATGCTAGTCAAGTGAATTTTACTTATGTGATCTCCGGAGACTCTTTGTCCCACGTGTGTAAAGGTGACAGTGTGTGCACCGTGTGGGTCTCTTAGGCTATAATTCACAGAATACTTATTCACTGTTATGGATGGCATAGTGAAGTGCTTATTTATATCTCTTTATGATTGCAATGTGTTTTGTATCACAATTCATCTATGTGCTACTCTAGTGATGTTATTAAAGTAGTTTATTCCTCCTGCACGGTGTAATGGTGACAGTGTGTGCATCCGTGTTAGTACTTGGTGTAGGCTATGATTATGATCTCTTGTAGATTATGAAGTTAACTATTGCTATGATGGTATTGATGTGATCTATGCCTCCTTTCGTAGCGTGAAGGTGACAGTGTGCATGCTATGTTAGTACTTGGTTTAGTTGTGTTGATCTGTCATGCACTCTAAGGTTATTTAAATATGAACATTGAATTGTGGAGCTTGTTAACTCCGGCATTGAGGGTTCGTGTAATCCTACGCAATGATGTTCATCATCCAACAAAAGAGTGTAGAGTATGCATTTATCTATTCTGATATGTGATCAATGTTGAGAGTGTCCACTAGTGAAAGTCTAATCCCTAGGCCTTGTTCCTAAATACTGCTATCGCTACTTGTTTACTGTTTTACTGCGTTACTACTACTACGTTACTACTGCTTGTTTACTGTCCTGGGCAAAGCACTTTTCTGGTGCCGTTGCTACTACTTATTCATACCACCTGTATTTCACTATCTCTTCGCCGAACTAGTGCACCTATTAGGTGTGTTGGGGACACAAGAGACTTCTTGCTTTGTGGTTGCAGGGTTGCATGAGAGGGATATCTTTGACCTCTTCCTCCCTGAGTTCGATAAACCTTGGGTGATCCACTTAAAGGAAACTTGCTGCTGTTCTACAAACCTCTGCTCTTGGAGGCCCAACACTGTCTACAGGAAAAGGAGGGGGCGTAGACATCAAAGCTTTAAGCTTGGGGATGCCCCGGTGGTTCACCCCTGCATATATCAAGAAGACTCAAGCGTCTAAGCTTGGGGATGCCCAAGGCATCCCCTTCTTCATCGACAACATTATCAGGTTCCTCCCCTGAAACTATATTTTTATTCCATCACATCTTATGTGCTTTTCTTGGAGCGTCGGTTTGTTTTTGTTTTTGTTTTGTTTGAATAAAATGGATCCTAGCATTCATTGTATGGGAGAGAGACACGCTCCGCTGTAGCATATGGACAAGTATGTCCTTAGGCTTTACTCATAATATTCATGGCGAAGTTTCTTCTTCGTTAAATTGTTATATGGTTGGAATTGGAAAATGATACATGTAGTAACTTGCTAAAATGTCTTGGATAATGTGATACTTGGCAATTGTTGTGCTCATGTTTAAGCTCTTGCATCATATACTTTGCACCCATTAATGAAGAAATACATAGAGCATGCTAAAATTTGGTTTGCATATTTGGTTTCTCTAAGGTCTAGATAATTTCTAGTATTAAGTTTGAACAACAAGGAAGACGGTGTAGAGTCTTATAATACTTTCAATATGTCTTTTATGTGAGTTTTGCTGCACCGGTTCATCCTTGTGTTTGTTTCAAATAGCCTTGCTAGCCTAAACCTTGTATCGAGAGGGAATACTTCTCATGCATCCAAATACTTGAGCCAACCACTATGCCAATTGTGTCCACCATACCTACCTACTACATGGTATTTCTACGCCATTCCTAAGTATATTGCTTGAGTGCTACCTTTAAACAATTCAAAATTTATTACCTCTGATTTGTGTCAATTTTTTATAGCTCATGAGGAAGTATGTGGTGTTTATCTTTCAATCTTGTTGGGCAACTTTCACCAATGGACTAGTGGCTTCATCCGCTTATCCAATAATTTTGCAAAAAGAGCTGGCAATGGGATTCCCAGTCCCAAATTAATTAATAAAAATAGACACTCCTCCATGGTATGTGATTGATTGGACGGCACCCGAAGGATTCGGTTAGCCATGGCTTGAGAAAGCAAAGGTGGGGAGGAGTGTCATCATAATAAAACTAAAAATAAAAAGGAACTCCTTCATGGTATGAGATTGTTGGCAGGCACCCGAAGGATTCGGTTAGCCATGGTTTGTGAAAGAAAGGTTGGAAGGAGTGCCACACAAAAATAAAATAAAATGGGAGCCGCTCTTTGAAGGTTTGTCTGGCAAGGGGGTTAGAGTGCCCACTACCATTCGTTGACAACAACAAACACCGCTCAAAATTTTACTTTTATTGCTCTCTATATGTTTTCAAAATCAAAGCTCTAGCACAAATATAGCAATCGATGCTTTTCCTCTTTGAAGGACCATTCTTTTACTTTTATTGTTGAGTCAGTTCACCTATTTCTCCCCATCTCAAGAAGCAAACACTTGTGTGAACTGTGCATTGATTCCTACATACTTGCATATTGCATTTGTTATATTAATCTATGTTGACAATATCCATGAGATATACATGTTACAAGTTGAAAGCAACCGTTGAAACTTAATCTTCCTTTGTGGTTCTTCAATGCTTCTACTATGAATTATTGCTTTATGAGTTAACTCTTATGCAAGACTTATTGATGCTTGTCTTGAAGTACTATTCATGAAAAGTCTTTGCTATATGATTCACTTGTTTACTCATGTCATATACATTGTTTTGATCGCTGCATTCACTACATATGCTTTACAAATAGTATGATCAAGGTTATGATGGCATGTCACTCCAGAAATTATCTTTGTTTATCGTTTACCTGCTCGGGACGAGCAGGAACTAAGCTTGGGGATGCTGATACGTCTCCGACGTATCGATAATTTCTTATGTTCCATGCCACATTATTGATGTTATCTACATGTTTTATGCACACTTTATGTCATATTCGTGCATTTTCTGGAACTAACCTATTAACAAGATGCCGAAGTGTCGATTCTTTGTTTTACTGCTGTTTTTGGTTTCAGAAATCCTAGTAAAGAAATATTCTCTAATTGGACGAAATCAACGTCCAGGGTCCTATTTTGCCACGAAGCTTCCGTAAGACCGAAGAGGAGAAGTGGGGCCACGAGGTGGCCAAACCATAGGCGGCGCGGCCCAAGCCCGGCCGCGCCGACCTATAGTGTGGGCCCCTCGTGTGGCCCCCGACCTGCCCTTACGCCTACAAATAGCCTCCGTCGCGAAACCCCGCACCGAGAGCCACGATACGGAAAACCTTGCGAGACGCCGCCGCTAATCCCATCTCGGGATTCAGGAGATCGCCTCCGGCACTCGCCGGAGAGGGGAATCATCTCCCCGGAGGACTCTACGCCGCCATGGTCGCCTCCGGAGTGATGTGTGAGTAGTCTACCCCTGGACTATGGGTCCATAGCAGTAGCTAGATGGTTGTCTTCTCCCCATTGTGCTTAATTGTCGGGTCTTGTGAGCTGCTGAACATGATCAAGATCATCTATCTGTAATTCTATATGTTGCGTTTGTTGGGATCCGATGAATAGAGAATACTTGTTATGTTGATTATCAAAGTTATGTCTATGTGTTGTTTATGATCTTGCATGCTCTCCGTTACTAGTAGATGCTCTGGCCAAGTAGATGCTTGTAACTCCAAGAGGGGGTATTTATGCTCGATAGTGGGTTCACGTCTCCGTGAATCTGGGGAAGTGACAGAAATCTCTAAGATTATGAATGTGCTGTTGCCACTAGGGATAAAACATTGGTGCTATGTTCGAGGATGTAGTTACTGATTACATTACGCGCAATACTTAATGCAATTGTCTGTTGTTAGCAACTTAATACTGGAGGGGGTTCGGATGATAACCTGAAGGTGGACTTTTTAGGCATAGATGCATGCTGGATAGCGGTCTATGTACTTTGTCGTAATGCCCAATTAAATCTCACTATACTCATCATAATATGTATGTGCATGGTCATGCCCTCTTTATTTGTCAATTGCCCAACTGTAATTTGTTCACCCAACATGCTGTTTATCTTATGGGAGAGACACCTCTAGTGAACTGTGGACCCCGGTCCAATTCTCTATACTGAAATACAATCTACTGCAATACTCGTTCTACTGTTTTCCGCAAACAATCATTATCCACACTATACATCTAATCCTTTGTTACAGCAAGCCGGTGGGATTGACAACCTCGCTGTTTCGTTGGGGCAAAGTACTTGGTTTATGTTGTGCAGGTTCCACGTTGGCGCCGGAATCCCTGGTGTTGCGCCGCACTACGTCTCGCCGCCATCAACCTTCAACGTGCTTCTTGACTCCTACTGGTTCGATAAACCTTGGTTTCTAACTGAGGGAAACTTACTGTTGTACGCATCACACCTTCCACTTGGGGTTCCCAACGGTCGCGTGCTGTACGCGTGTCAACGATCTTTCCCGAAGTAAACTTCATATCTACCATGCCAACACCACAAATAGTAGCATGTAACCCATTCCCCATCATTAGTGAGGAACCTCGGGCCCGATAAGAGGTAAACATGGAGATGTTAGCACACACATGAACATTGGCACCTATATCAACCCACCATTCTGTGGGCTGAAACACCGAAAGAACAGTAGGTAATATATTACCATACCCTGTAGTTCCTTCACCTGTGTTACCAATGACCATGTTGACAGAATTTGAGTTCTGTCCAGCCTGACCTTTCTTTCATTTGCGTTGTGGACAACGATTAGCTCAATGGCATGTCTCGCCACACACCCAGCAAGGATCTTTCTTCTCCGTTTTCCCCTTCTTCTTAAAGTTGGTAGTCTGGGAGACTCCCTTATTCTTTCCCTTGGACTTGTGGGCACTTTTATGCACCATATTGGCATCAGAACGTCCCTCGGTTCCCCCAGTGTGTTTTTTTTCCTCGCGTTCTCCTCAACATCCAGAGAACCCATGATATTCTCAACTGAGAATTCATGCCTCTGATGTTTCAGAGAAGTGGCAAAGTTCCTCCATGAAGGGGGAAGCTTAGCGACAATGCATCCCGCAACAAACTTGTCCGGTAGCACACACTTGAGGAGCTCAAGTTCCTTTGCCATGATCTGTATCTCATGAGCCTGTTCTACTACAGATCGGTTCTCAACCATTATGTAGTCATTGAACTGCTCCATAGCATACAGTTCACCTCCGGCATCGGCAGCACCAAACTTAGCGTCCAGTGCATCCCACAGTTCCTTCCCATTTCGGATGTGCAGATAAGCATCAACAACCTTGTCTCCAAGCACACTTAGGATATCACCCACAAAGATTACGGTGGCATTCCAGAACGCTTTATCCTCTTCAAGAGTAAGCGGACCTCTGGGAGTACCTTCCGCAACTCGGTGCACGCCCATAGAAGTGAGTCACAAGAGGGTCGTATTCTGCCATCTCTTGAAATGAGAACCCGTAAACGGGCTCTGTTTGAGCGCAGGAGCAAAACAAGACGGTGAAAATTGCCTAAGCACATATGGTTTTTGGATTGTTAGATTATTAGGCAATTTATGTGTGAGTATAATTACCGAAAACAACATTACAAATGCACAAGCATACTTAACCATACACATCAGACTAAGCACATGCATCAGATCTGAACATGGAATAAGTAGCAGTGCAAGGTAGGAGATAAAAATCACGTACATTGCGATCGGGAAGGTCGCAGCAGCACCACCACCACCATGCGAATCGTTGATGTCGCCCATGGTGCAGTTGGATTTGTCGATGAAGCAGTCGAACTGGAGAAGAAGAGCACAAACAACAGCGAGCAGTCGCGCCGAGACGCTCCCCAAAAACCTTATCGCCCGTCTCCCGGTGCAGGATCTCAACGGGCGGGGTTTCAGAGGCCTGCTCTCCGGACGGTTGTGGACGCAGTCGCCGGGATGGGGAAGACTAGAGAGTAGCGCAACAAAAGGAACTTCGTGAGAGAGATGGACTAGAGAGTTCTGAGAGTTGTGTTCTCCAGATCTGATATGTCTCGTTGTATAGCCTGGGAGGAGAGACCGCGTTGCCACGCATAGGAAGCCAGAGAACTCGAACACGAGTCACGAAACGCGATGTGCGTGTGTGCCGAGCCAAGCCGAGGCGGGGCGGACGGAGGAGGAGTGCGCGATGGCTCCTTCTATTCTCACTCACTTGGAAGGACTAGAAGAGCAACCCTTATATACCACTCCAACTCACTCCCAACTAGCAATGTGGGACTAAACTTTGTCCCCAAGTCTGTCCCAAGCTGCCAACGTGATGGGCCTTGAGATTTCTGGAATTGTAGACTATATGGGATGCCTTATTGGGTTGCAGCCCATCTACATTCAACAATTTGAACTAGAATTTATTTACTTCAAAAAGGAGTCTTAAAACGATTGGAATATTTCTGATCAAGATTTTTCTGGCAATGTGATAGTGAGAAAGGAAATACTGATCGGCTAAGTTGAGTGTGGTTTGCTTCCCAAAGATCAAGCATGACTTGGGATTCATGACCATGAAATAGGGCCCTCCTTGATAAAGGGTGTGACTATTTTCAGGTCGACCGGAATGAAGTTCATCCTCAGCCAGATGGTATCATCAAATCTCAGTTGCAACCAGCGGCGAATCTACCTTTAGGTAGCAGGGTGCATAGGACCCCGGTAGAAAACAAAATCCTCCGTTAAAAAACATTTTTTCACCACTAATGCACCCCTTAAATTTCTTTTTTATGTGTTGAGGCATCTGCTATGCACCCGAGTTTCAAATGCCATGTCTCCGCCACTGGTTGCAACTGATGACTAGCACGAATCACGAAGCAAATTTAACGGTTCGGATAATTTTTCATAGTTGCAACTTCACTTCCAACTGAAAAAATATCAGTTGCAACTCCACATGCAACTGAAAAAAACCTCGGTTGCAACTCTACTTGCAACTCGTATGCACAAATCACGATGCAATCAAACGGTGTAGCTAGCTGAGAACTAGCAAATCCCCTTGATAAATGCCTTTTCAAGCTTCTTTGTGAAGAGGGGGTCAAACACTTCTTAGGATCAAGACAGAACCAGGGTGGTCCACAAAAGGTGGGCTATAAAGCCCTCCGAGGTTACTCATCTTGCAAGGGTGGCCCAACCGGCTAGGCTTAGCGCAAGACTGATCTAGATATAGGAGTCCAATGACCGAAGAATTTTTTTTACGGGAAATTGGCGGCTTTATTAAACTTCAGGAACAGGTTCATTACAAATGACCCAAGGCTTGAAGCACATTAACTTAGATTGCGTATCTTCTTGGGACTCTACACCTTAGTTACTTAGAATACCATGTAAATCATCAGCCCAAAGGAAGAACCAATCTTATCACTGTAAGCCCACGCATTGTTGTCTTATAAATTATAGCATAATCGAGTTAAGATCCACCACTGATGTGGATCTTAAACCTAGATAAACCGTGCATCCGGTTACACACCCTCTCGACCCTCTATGGTATACCCTCTATGTCATACTCGTTGACACCATGGGGAAGGTGCTATGTGGATTTCATGAATGCACACTATAAGACAACATTTGAAGCGAAAGTGATGATTTCGTGAATACATCGCTTTCAGAAAATAAGAAAAACGCACATTAGAAGGGACGTGGTGATTTCGTGAATACATCGCTTTCAAAAATAAGGAAAAAAAAACCCAATTTCTATTACGTGCCAGGGCACCGCTGTGTCTTCCGGAGTGCTCCCCTCTACTTGCCGTTAGATTGCCATCGTGCGGTTTGCTCGGGGATATCCAGGACACACAGGATCCTCTCCTTTCTAGAGTCGTCGTTTTCCTCGGCCTCTTCACCTCAAGCTCCTCGCATCCACTCGTTTCTTATCTCCTCCCCACAAACTACTCCTCCACGACCAGCCCACATCGAAGGGATCCCGGCGCCGGCGGAGGAGAAACAGGAGGCGCTGGTGGTGCGGATCGAACAGCGATCGAGCTCCGGTGTCGAAGGGCGGCGGTCATGGCGGTTGGGGAGGAGCTCGCGCTCCTATGGCAAAGGGGCGGGGGCAATGGAGTTGGTGGGGGCTCGGGGGTGTGGGGCGAGGCGGCGGACGCCCACCTCCACCGCGTATTGAAGGCCCCTCCTCTGTAGCGCGCCGCCAGGAGGACTGCATAGGACCAGAGAGTTCCCACGCAGGGTGCAGGACCTTGATCCGGGAGAAGATGTGCTGCTGGCCGAAGGATCCGCCTTGGCTATCGCGCTCGCAAGAGCCGCCACGCCGTGCCGCTCCGTTGTTTTCCCCCTCCAGCGTATGCACATCAACAGCGCCCGTCGCCCCGCCTTTAGCCTGATTCCCGATCGAAAGCAGCAGTCTGCAGGCATGGTCGTCCACGCAAGAAGGCAGCAGGCCACTTTTTCCTCTCGCGTATGTGGTGTCCTCTCCCTCTCGTCTTTTCTGGCTGCTTCCATGGGCATACTACTTGATCTACTCTACATATTGATGATGTAGTTATTCACCTCCAGATCAATAGAAGATTATGTTCCCTAGATGTAATTTTTGCAGTCCAATTTTTGCCTCTTAAGTTTTTTTACTTCTAGAATGGTCAAAAGATGTATATTATGTCACTGGATGTATTTTTTGCACACTAATTTTCGCCTATTGAATTTTCCACTTTTCAGAATCAGTGAAATGATGTAACTATGTTAGTTTCTTTCTCTACTTTAGATGTAATTTTTATTATTTTTCTACATCCAGAACGTTTAAAAGGGTCAAGGTGTAAAACACTATAATATTTGTGATCCCAGCTTTTGTGATTTTTGATGTAATTTTTATATTTTTTTACATCTATCATTATATTTTTTACATCCTCAATTAGATCACTTATGAGTTGTTTTTTTACGAGGAAAGTAATTTTCTCTATCTCTACTACTTAAAAAGAAGGAACGTGTTCCCCCTTCTCCCCTACTTTCGTCGTCCTTCTGGTCGCTCCACCTCTCCCGAACAAGCCGACAAGTGGGCCAGATCCCAAAATTCTCTCCCCGAGTCGATTTCCTCATCTCCCGTGCGCTGCTCCCCCACCTTCTCTCCCTCTCTCGCCTGCAAGCACCAACTAGGGTTCCGTCGCCGGTCCATTGCACCCTTGTTGCTGGTCGTTGACCTCAAAAGCGGGATCCCCGCGCTGCGCCATGATCGCCGCCATTTGCGAAAATACGCCGCCCACCGCCCCCGATGCCTATGTCGCCCACCATCCCCATCTCGATCATCGCCGGCGCCCCTCACCTCCAGCGCGGACGCTGGTCGTCACAGTGTAGGCTGACGCCAGCTAATGTATCGAGCTTCGCCGTCATCGGAGCCCATCAGGTCTAGCGTGGACGCCGACCATAGAAGCGCAGGACGACGCCGCCCACAATACGTAGCTCGGCCTCCTCCGCCCCTCAAGATCTTTGAGCATGGGTGCTTGATCCGTCGACAACGAAGGACAACGCGGGTCTGCTGGCGAAGGACAATGGTGATTTGTCCCTCCCTCGCCCTCTTCGACATGGTGTCCTACCTCCACTCGCTCGCCTCTAGCCCCTCCCTCGACCAGGTCCCCTTCCATCCCTCCTCCCCGATCACCATCCCTCAGATTTGTGAGATTCGTCCTCATGTGCTCGGTTCTGCGTTGGTTTGGGGGCAGGAAGGGATCCACGAGGGGGTGCTGCAGCGCTGGGATGAGATGGTGAGTAAGCTCGGCCTCTTCTCCTCCAACGAGACCAAGGAAGACGTCTCCAACGCAACCTCAACTACTCGTATGGTTCTCCCGGCCTCATCCTCTTAGAGTTTCATCTCCATTTCATGTCTGCATGTGTAAGGTGTGGCTGGTTCGATCTGTGATGCTGTTCAATTTCTACAGGTGACATACTACCTTGGTGAGATGACTGAACAAGTGGAGCAGGAGGATTGATTTGGTGGCTGCTTGCGTGCATGCGTCTGCTGCCCCGCACGATTTGGTTGAAATTCATCGATTCACAAGTTTGATAAATCTGATGAGAGTTTGATCAGGGAGGATACAGAGGTTGAATCCAATGGATTGGTTAGTCTCCCTAATCTGCGTGCAATGGTTTGGTGTTCAACTAACAGTTCATCTAAATTATGGTTTCAGGATGGGGAGAAAACAGAGGAGCTTCATGTGATTCACGCGAAGGTGGACGAGATCATTGCTGATGAATGGTTTGTCTCTCTGCGCAAACCTTTGGAGAAATTTACATAAATTAAGATACATCCTGCATTGATTCACAGGTTTGTCTCGTTTGTTCCTTAATTTTGTTCATAATGTTCTTAATTTGGGGTTTCAGGACAGCGAACCTGTAGATAACTTTGACACAAACTCAAGCAGGGAACATACCCGATTTCGAAATGTTGCAAAGCCTGGGGTAGAAAAAAAGGGAGAAAGATCATCGACGATACGGTCAGCTCGATTTTCCTGTGCAAAGGTGTGACAACTAAAATCGTCCTCTTGTAGCATTGTCAAAAGTTTTCAGTTCTGTAAATTTGACAAAATTTTATCTTCAGGGCCGTGGAGATGTAAAGAAGGTTGACCAGGATTCAAGCATGACTGGCGTCGAGAATGAGGTCACACCAAGTGTAATGCTTTCCTCTTGGTCTCATTCACATTTGGTAACACCTCTCAAACGCTCCTGCACGCTGCATCTCCACAAGGTTTGCTACTTTTCTCTCATCTCCACATGGCATGAAATTCCAAATATTCTATTTACCCATTGCTGAATATGTGCAGCCATGTGCCTTTTTCAAGTTGTAAATAGGTGGGTGTCCTGCAATGTAATTGATGTACGCTTGTACATGAATTCTTTGATATCTCAAAGAAATATGATTGCCCAAAATCTAATTGGTACAAAGTTGGTTTTTATACAGAGAGTTTTGATGAAACACATGCCTGGATTTCTGGCTGATATATGACAGAACAGTGCTATCGTCTATAACAATATACAATATGATGCTTGGCTCCTAGAGCACCTGTAAGTTTGATCATATCTAACCAGAGAGAGGGGGACGAATCTACTGTTATGGTTCATAATACTAACTTCATCTAGGCATCCATACCAGCCATGTACACTACTTCAAATTGTACTTGGTAGCAAAGTTGTCTTATTTTTTTTGCTTAAAAAAGTCTTGCTGAATTTTGGGCAGTCACACGATCATGCAGCCCTACAAGAATTTGCAGTCGTGAAGTGACAGAACCAATGTATTAGTTGCCCCGGTAGTTAAATGTTCTGGTGTGTCTAATGTGCCTTGTATTGCTTACATTTGTGTTCTTCCTTTTAAGGCCTCAGAATGATGCATGTGAATTATATAATTTTAGATTCTTCAACTTAAATTTGTATCTTTGCAAGTTGTCGAGATGCAAGCTATTTCTCAGATTGGTACTGATATGAAGTGCTGCTGGTATATGGTAGAAAGCGAAGTTTGAGGGAGGTTATGAAAATAGCGTAGTTTGTGTGTGAGTCGTATGAAATCCAACAAAGTACTACAAAGTAACTTTCCTTGATCTAGCATAGTTACTGTTTGTTGAAACAAAGTAATACAAAGTAACTTTCCTTGATCTAGCATAGTTACTGTTTGTTGAAACAAAGTAATACAAAGCAACTTTCCTTGATCTAGCATAGCTAATTATAAGTTATTTTAATTAGGTAGTTGGGGCGAGATCTGATGTTGAATACAGCTCCATGCGTCCAAGGTATGAGGAAGAGACTTATCATGCTAAGACATATAAAGTGAAATTAATGTGTATTAAATATCCATGAAATACTTCTGGAATACCAAACGGAATTCTTTTGAACTTATGTTTATAAACAATGTTTAACATATTTGACTTTACCCACTTCTGTTGGCGGTGATATATATTCTGGTACATACATAGTTTTTCCGTCACATGAGAAATATAGTACCCTCAATTAATTTGTAGTAGATATGTAACCGAAATAAAGGAAAATGGCCGGTAAGATGGTAACACAATCGTTTTTTTGGAGACATAGAAGGTTTTCTTTTGAAACACATATTATTTTTGTTTGACAGGAGAAGACATTTCATTAACGGATAATAGCAGACTGCAGAAGGACGGTGATAGCAGGATCCAAAAAATGTAATACAAGGTTCGTAACCACATGGCCAGTATGCATTAGGAATACATAAAGCAAATGTTATATCACAGTAGGAGTTTTTATTTGTGCGAAAAGTTATTTATTGGAAGCACAAAGACATCAAGGCACATGTTTGTTTTCTCCATTGCAAAAACTTCATGGCACATATTTTTATTTATTCATCCTTTCCAAATCAAGGTCTTCATGAGGTAATGTCTTCTGAGGTATTGATGAACAATTTTTTTGGCTAGAAGATTTATTTCCATTAGTTGCTTACCAACACGCCTGAAGTAGATGGTCCAGGGATCTTATCGACAAGGTGCCAACAATTGACTGAATTGTACTACATCAGGAGAAAGGGCAAGGTAGCGTTTCTTATTAGTTTCTCATTTTTCTTTCTTTGCCTTTGATGCGTCATTTGTCTGTTTGACTAGGTAGATACGTATTTGTCTTATTTTAGGTAGCAGAACATGTAAATTTACAATGCAGGAGAGGAAGGAAATTTACCAAATACTGGTCTGAACTTTGTACACCATAATTCTCTTCTCTGCATGTTTTGTTTTGGCCACAACGAAATATTCATACCGACATGGAGTACACCTAGAAAACACTGGAGTCTAAACTCGGAAGACATGGGGTCTTACCTCTGATTTTTTTGTGCTGTAGCTATTAAATATTTCTACAAACACTAAAGTGAAATGTGTAAATAGTAAATACAGTGTCTTAGTACACATGTCAATTGAATGTGTTATATAACGTCGTTCAAGCCTGTAAATGAGAACTCTTCATTATGTAGGGATGTACATATGTTTGTATTTGTACCATGCTTCGTTCATCCTTTTTGAACATATTTGTTTTTGGTGTTCATACGGTTCTGCAGTGTTGCAAGTGCTTCATGTATACTACCCGAGATATAGGTATATGGGGGATTTACTAGCACGCCGAGAGGCTCATGGCACAACAGGTATCATTGAATTCCTTGGCTTTTTAGTTGATGTACCATTGCGCCACGAGTGCTAGCTAGAAATTGGCCGACTATGCATATTTGGACTTGAATAAGCAATTAGGAGTAATAGGGGTATTTTTCTTGGCCTATCTCAAACTTAAAGGGGCGGAGAATTATTCAAAAAGGTGAGATATTGTATGGTGCATATCTTTTAACATTAGCTGGATTGATTCTGAAATGGAGAGCAAACACATGGCGAGGAATTAGCTGAAGGTCAACAATGTCTTTCTCGATCTGGCAGCCTCTGACTAAAGTGCACCTGCAAAGTCGACCCCTCGAAAACGCTACTAGCTGGAAGTTTGGATCCCTTCACTCATATTTTCTTATTTGCCCTCTAGGAATTTATGCATACGCTCATGTTGTCATGTTCAAGCTAGCTTTGCTGTTAAACTTCATGTCGGTATGGAACCATTCTCTCAAATCTAAGTCTCTATTGTGAACAATAGTTAGAGTATTATTTATGTGTAATACATGCAGTGTCTAGGTTGTTCCCCTTCAACAAATGTCTTTTTGGCAATGTAAATATAGAAGTGAGGAGGAAGGAGCACATGTTTTCATCAAGTTCAAGGAGGTTAACCTGGTGTGTGGCGAAAGCACTACATATCGTATGGAAAATATTAGAGCGATTGAGGTTTCAACTGATGACTACTTGCTGGAGGAACCAGAATAGTACCCATGAATGACATATTCCTTTCTCGATTGAAGATGTTGCTCAGAACACTTGATGCTATTCTATACATGTGCATTAAGAAATAAAATTTGAGACCCGTGGCAACGCACGGGCATTTGTACTAGTTTATAAAAAATAGATGAAGTTTTGCATCTAAATTACATGGGTTGGAATACGGTAGGGTGCTTTTTCTCGTTCAGTTGCAGGGGACCTCCGCTCTCGCATGCGGGGAAAGGGTTTCCTCGGTCACATTTTCCACTTCGAGTAACATGTCGCGTTTAGATCTGGGACCACTGGGACCACTTTCCTGTTTTAGAAATAATTCTGTTCAGACATAAGGGGCACCCTGGTAGACTAACGGGTGCTATAGCACCGTGTAGCAACGTCCAAAAAAAAATGCACATTTGAAGTGAAGTGATGGCCGAGTATGTGTAACCAAATACGGAGTATGTAAATCCAGTTGGATGCTTACAATACACATTACATGACCAGGAGGATCATGGCTTACACAAACTAATCGATCCTTTCCTTATTCAAGTGGAGCAAATCAACACACGCTAGTAACGATAACGACCGAAATAACGAAGCTTGCTAGGCTAGGGCACACACACACCACCTGCGTACGTTGCGTACATACATAGGCAAAGCAACATACTCCGTACTATAAATCTCAAACCCTCGCTTACTTAATCAAGCTCACTAATTAATGCAGCAGGCAGCAGCGACGCGATCAGGCGGCGGCGACCTGGAGGAACTGGTCGTCCTTCTCGAGGTTCTGCATGGGCTCCGGCTGCAGCGCCAGCTCCACGTCGATGCCGCCGCCGTTGGCGCCGCCGCGGCCGGGGTAGAGGTACACCATCCCGTCGAACTTGTTGTTCCCGCCGCTGCGGACGCGGGCGGGCCTGCCGAAGCCGAAGTCGACGTCGTAGACTTTGAAGCGCGGCGAGCTGCCGACGGCGACGCAGTTGGGCCCGGCGTCGCTGTAGTGGAAGAGCTTGGGCGCCGCCTCGTACTCGTCCAGCCTCCGCGTGACGGCGGCCGCGTCGTGCTCGTCGATGGCCTTCTGCAGCATCCCCGCCGCCAGCTCCGGCGGCCCACCCAGGAGCATCCCCGCGGGGACGCCCGTGAACACCGCCTGGATGAGGTTCCCGAAGTATGCCGCGGGCACCGGCGGGTCGAGGCGCGCGCGGCAGTCGGCGAAGACCGCGAAGACCGTGATGTCGGCGGGACCCAGACCCCGCGCGCGGGAGACGGCACGCCAGATGTGGGCGCCCAGGGACTGGAAGGTGGAGAAGGGCTTGGCGCCCGGCGGAAGCACGGCGTTGGCGGCGGCCTTGATGCGCGCCACGGTGTCTTCCGGGAAGGAGAAGACGCGGGCCACCAGCGGCTTCTTGGGTCCGTTGGGGTCCGTCGCCTCGTGGGCCTCGGCGGAGGCCGGCAGGGTGAGGCCGACGCGGACGGAGCGCGCCATGGACCGGTTGTGGACGGGGAGCACCGAGGGGGCGGCGCCGCCGCGGCTGAGCTCGGCCCAGGAGGTCATGAAGTGCCACGTGGCGGTGCCGTCCAGCACTGCGTGGTTGAAGGCGCAGCCCACGGCGAGGCCGTCCTTGAGCTTGGTGAACTGCGACATGCAAATCCTTATTCGCCAACATTACTTTCAATTTGCGGGATTTAAACTGAAACTTTTAAACAGAATGCCAAAATTTAAACTGAGTAGAGAACGGGTAATTTTGCAGGAAACTGAACTCAGTAGCTCTATAGCTTGCTTTCCAAATTAGTGGGCGTACGTGCAATGTCCAATGAATCAGTAATGCTGGCCGTACTAGTTGGTTGGTTCATAATTTGTCATAACCGTGTATCCGCGTCAGAATGCAGCCCTATATTTGCATTTTGCAATGCACAACTTGGAAATGAGTGGATCTGAAGTGGTTTGTAGGTGTATATATTTATTAATAGGAGTATACGGGTATACCCCAGCTAATTATGCCAGCAATGACAATGTGGCCGCAGAACCCACGTGTCGGTGAGAAATGGGTGACAAACTGACAACACCATTCGTTCCAAGTAGCCAATGTTTGTCCTTTCTATTAAAAAGAATCGAGCCAATACGGTTAGAGACACTTCTTCTCCGTTGAGACCCACATAAAACTGAAAAAAACTCATTGCAACTCACCTGCAACTTATAGTGTGCTTCTTAAGTCGCTATTTGTAGCAAATCACGATACAAATCTAACGGCACTGGATACCAAGAACTAGTCAAACCGTAAAAAAAAGTGACATTGCAGTGTATAGGTGTGCTTCTAATTTCACAATTTGTAATTTATCCGAAGTACACAAAGAGATCTTGGTTCAAGTGTATTTTTGCTGAGATATGCATACATCAGAGATCAGACATACCTGGACCGCGAGCAGCGGGCGGTGAAGCCCCTCGAGGTTCATGACGCCAGTGTAGGGTATGAGCTGCTGCATGAGCCTCTCCGCCTCCTCGCCGCAGGCCTCGCCGGCGAGCTCGTCGACGGAGACGCCCTCGGCGGCGGCCTCCACGACCTCCGCGCCCTCCTCCCCGTCCACGTACAGGGCGCCGCCGTCGCCCTTCTCCTGGCGGATCCGGCCGGCGAGCGGGTAGAAGTACGCGAGCGCGTCCCCGAGCGCATCGGCCATGCGGGCGGTGACGTCCTGGAAGTCGCCGGCGCCGGGGGCGAGGCGGTAGAGGAGCAGCTTCTGGTTGTAGTAGAAGGTGATGTAGGGGAGGTCGAAGGTGGCGAGGGTGACCTTGGTCTTGGCCGGCGCCACCGTGCGGGTGCCGGTGACCGTGACGGCCATGGCGGCAGACCCGTTCTCCACGGCCATTATTTGTTTGGTTACTTAATCTGCGACGCGAGCTGCGAGTGTCGAACAGTGGAGTGTGAGTGGAGTGGGGAAGCTAGGTGAGTGATATAAAGGAGGGAGAGGTGGAGGTGGGCGCATTGATGGAGGAGGCAGATCGAGCAGGCCTTGAATGTCTCATGCCCTCAGCTTGATGGAGAAAGGGAGGACGAAGGCGATGGCCGTTGGGAGGGAGGTGGGACATTAATGGCGGCCTTGATACGTCTAGCTAATTAAGCGACGGCCACCGCGCTCCAAGCCACCCGGAACCATGCACACACCACATCTCCTAGCGCAAATTCATCTTCTGGCAAAAAAATTGAAAACACTCTTTCTCCTTTTCATTGCCACGACCTTCTTTGTCATTGAGATGGGAGAGAGTGCGTCTCAGACATATTTTCAACGATCAATAACACAACACTTATGTGAATAATCTTACGTATTTTTCTTACGGGCCGAGGTGTGTAGATCTGTGGAGGCAACACCGGCCTGATATCACGGGGCATGCCGCATATCTGATTTACAACAAATCCACTACACCAACGTCCTCCCCTAAGTTAATCCTGTAAAAAATATCCCGTAGATGTAGCATTTATGTTTCAATGATAGTCTATATTTTTCATTTTGTGCATATGGTGTTAAAGGTCAAGGTCTTATTTTCTTACTATTTAGAGGTGCTATTGCAACGAAAGATTACTTAGCCAGATTTAAGCATATCAAATGGTAGTATGCTTAGAGCATCTCCAGCCGCGTCCCCAAAGCGTCCCCCAAAGCGATTTGGGGCGCGTCGGACAAAAAAACCGTTCCAGCCGTGTCCCCCAAAGCCCATTTTTGTCCGGCGCGTCTCCATACGGTGTCCGGCACCCCGAGCCCGTCCCCGTCCCACAGGGACCCGCTGCGTGCGGCTACTACCGGTGGATCGTCGACGTGATCTACAACGCGCGCGGCAAGATGTACCTCAACATCGGCTGGGAGAAGTTCGCGCGGCACCACAGCCTCCAAGCCGGCTTCATCCTCATGTTCTCCTACTTCGGCGACAGGGACATGAGCGTCAAGGTCTTCGACGAGACGCGGTGCCGCCGGGACTACCACGGCGACAACACCGACGAGGAGGACGACTGAGTGTTCTTTCTTCGCAGCGAACACGTGCACGGAGGTTTCTGCCTGTTCGCCTCATCGGTAGAACCAACAAGGGCACCATCCTCCCGCTGGATTTTTCAGTTTAGGTGACTAGGTGTGCCCTCGAGTGTTCTTTCTTAGCAGCGAACACAGGAAACCTTCGATGCAAGGCCTAGTTAGGTTTAGTTTCTTTGCAAAATTTTATATTTGTGTCCACGACGGTTCAAACTATGTATTGTGGAAAACCACGTTCCCAATTATGTATTAGTTTGTGGAAAACCACGTTCCCAATTATGTATTAGTTTGTGGAAATTGAAATAAAAATGCCAAAAAAAAGTATTTTAAATGTTTGGGGGTGGCGTTTGGGGGACACGGCTGGGGAGCGACGTCCCCCAAAGGCGGCACGAACAAAACACGTCCCCCAAACGCTCAATCCGGCGCGCTTTGGGGGACGCGGCTGGAGATGCTCTTAGGTATTTAGCTGAAAACCAGGCTCAAACTATACAAGAACGCCAACACCACAGGCATGCCCACCATAGTCACACTCTCAACGAGGCCGAGGCCAAGCTTAAGACATCTGCCTAATTTGCATTACTCTTTGAGCTAGCTCGGCTAACATAGCCCTCTGCCTAATTTGCATTCCGCTTTTTTCGATTAGCTTTGTTTTACCGAGAGCTTAATATCTATATCTCACAACAGAAGGTCCCGATGAAGATGTAAATGAGTTAGGTACCCTCTACTTTTTTTTAGTTCAAAAAATGAACTAACTTTTCCAATGATATCATCTGTTTAGAAAAGTTAGCTCGTTTTTTAAACTAAAAAAAGGGTAGAGGGTAGTAAAGATTTTTTTTGCCTCATTTGTTATCAAGATAGTAACCAATATGTTGTCAAGCTATTTTGTAAGAAGTTACCATATGGTATCAGTATCGACATTGCGGAAATTTTATTTATTGTTGGGTGGCAACTTTGAAGGCGAATGTAACTTGTCGAAACATACCAACATGTAGTCTAATTTCAAAAAAAAAACCTAATCTAGAAAAAATCAAAACTGAAGATACATCATCAATTAGATTCAAAGTTTAAGAGTTATTGAATCTTAAAGTTTCGAGTTTGGAAAAAAATGATGATGTTATCTTTTTGAATCATAGCCTATGCATGCAAAAACAATAGCTTGAGATGTGAGGAATACAACGAGTGTTAGCGCCTATTTTTTTTCACCTGCCATTTGAACGAAGGAAGCCGGCTCGGGACTGAAAACCTAGATGGATACGTCCGATATTGAGTTGAATCAAATACTCGGACGTGGAGGAAAGTTGCCACAACTAGACGATTCTAAAAGCTACATCTAAAAGGCCAGAAAATGGGTATTGCTACCACCTGGTGACTTAACTTAAGTCAGATCCACCATGAAAACCAGGTGGGCTCGACGCCAATACGAAAGAATAAGGCATTTCCCACCATGAGCTCACTAGTACAGAACGACGCTAAGGATGATAAGGGGTGGCCCGATCTTCTCAGTAAGCAACGGTGGTGATGATGATCACGGGGTGATGGCAGCGGAGAAACACGATGATGAAGTGGATGATAACTTGTATGACGCAACGAGATCTCTCGATTGGTCCCTGTCGCCAATGCAACAGCTCTCAACCCTGCAAGATATTCGCAACTCCACACACTTGCGCACGTAGCCGCCGACCACGAAGCGGTAAGTTGCAACCGTCTAATTCCCAATGGAACAGCAGATCACACAAGACTTTTTCAGGATCTACACAATATCAAGCAATATGGTGTAGGGATTCAATAGTTTTCCTAGAGCAAACAACTAAGAACTAGGGTTTATCTTAAACGTGGTCTCAAGCAGCTAGGGGGGTGTCCTGGGCACTTATATAGGCGTCCGGGACGAGTTCTGGTCGAAAGATACAAAAATAACCGACCCAGAATAGATCTGGTCGAGACAGACTCGGACTAATCCGGTCTGGAATCCGGTCAACCGGGCCAGGGACCGGGGCGGCCGGTCTGGGGTCCGGTCAACCGGGCGGCAACCGGGTCGGCCGGTCTAGGGTCCGGTCAACCGGGCGGCAACCGGGCAGCAACCGGATAGTTGCGAGGTTTCCGGTTTTCTTCCGGTACGATAAATTTGCGTCCGGTTGGCGCCCGGTCGACCGGGCCAGTGACCGGGTTGGCCGGTCTGGCGGCCGGTCGGACCGGGTGCTGGACCGGCCTGGACGTCTTCTTCTCCTCTCGCGCATGCCTCCCGCTCCTCCCTCGCGCGTCCATGAGATATCTTCATGTCCAGCTCCATGTCCAGCTTCACGTCCATCTTGACGTCCGTCTTCACGTCCAGCTGCTCCTCTTCTCCTCGTGCGATGCTCGTCTCCTCTTGATACCTGATGATACACAAGTAATAGGACTTAGGCAGTATAAAGCTCTCATCAATCAAAGTACCGTTTAGAAACAAGTTCACCTGTTGTTTAAGTAGCTTCGCACGAGCCCTTGTAATTGGTCCAATCCGAACTTCATTGGACTTGAGCTCCACAGCAGGTTCATCTTCATTTATCAATGACGGAGGTAGTGGTGTAGTAGGGATGTCCTCATCATCTCCCCCCCCCCTTCAAAAGGCGTCGACCCCGACGCTCCAAGGTCTTCTCCGTCATATGGTGTCAAATCAGCAACATTGAAAGAATTACTGACACCAAACTCATCCACTGAAAGATCTATCGAGTATGCATTATCATTGATCTTGGCAAGCACTTTGTAAGGACCAGCACCACGAGGCTTCAACTTCGACTTCCGCAGCTTCGGGAACCTATCCTTGCGAAAATGTACCCAGACCATATCACCAGGCTTGAACAACATCTCTTTGCGCTTCTTATTCATCCTTGCAGCATTGCTCTTGCCTTTCTTTTCTATCAACTCTTTAGTCTTCACATGTATTTTGCGCACAAAATCTGCCCTCTTGGATGCCTCCATATTAACTCTCTCATGTATGGGCAACGGCAACAAGTCAAGTGGAGTAATGGGTTTGAAACCATACACCACCTCAAAAGGACATAGCTCCGTGGTAGAATGTACCGCCCTGTTGTAAGCAAACTCTACATGCGGCAAACACTCTTCCTACTCCTTCAGGTTTTTCTTGATCATGGATCTCAACAGTTGTGACAAGGTTCGATTCACCACCTCAGTTTGACCATCAGTTTGGGGATGACAAGTTGTACTGAACAGCAGCTTTGTCCCAATCTTTCCCCAAAGTGTCTTCCAGAAGTAGCTCATGAACTTCACATCACGATCAGAAACAATAGTCTTCGGGACTCCATGCAGTCGAACAATCTCCCTGAAAAATAGGTTAGCAATATGCGACGCATCGTCGCTTTTGTGGCAGGCAATAAAGTGTGACATTTTAGAAAATCTGTCCACTACCACAAATATAGAATCATGGCCTCTTTTAGTACGCGGCAAACCCAACACAAAATCCATACTAATATCTTCCCAAGGTGTAGTAGGTGCCGGTAATGGAGTATACAAACCGTGAGGCTTCAGCTTGGACTTGGACTTGTTGCAAGTAATGCACCTCTTCACATACCTGTCCACATCCCGCCTCATCATTGGCCAATAAAAGTGATCAGCGAGCATGAGTAGCGTCTTCTCACGCCCAAAGTGACCCATCAAACCTCCAGCATGTGATTCCTGCAATAAGAGCAAACATACAGACGATTCTGGAACACATAGTTTGTTAGCTCGAAACAAGAACCCATCATGTATGTGATATTTTTCCCATGCTTTACCAAGAGCACATAAGCGATATGGTTCAGCAAAATCATGATCAGTAGCATACAAATCACATAACACCTCTAAACCAGGAATTTTAACATCAAATTGAGTTAATAGCATATTCTTCCTAGATAGAGCATCAGCAACAATGTTATCTTTTCCCTTCTTATGCTTAATAATGTACGGAAAAGACTCAATGAACTCAACCCACTTAGCAAGACGCCTATGCAAAGTAGATTGAGCTTTCAGATATTTCAAAGCTTCATGATCAGAATGTATGATAAATTCTTTTGGCCACAAATAATGTTGCCAAACCTCAAGAACTCTAATTAAAGCATACAATTCTTTATCATATATTGGATAGTTCAACTTAGCACCAGAAAGTTTCTCAGAAAAATATGCAATTGGACGACCCTCTTGCATCAACACACCACCAATTCCAATACCACTAGCATCACATTCAATCTCAAATTGCTTATTGAAATCAGGAAGTGCAAGCAACGGTGCAGAAGTTAACAATCGTTTTAGTTCATCAAAAGCATGATCTTGGGCAACGCCCCACTCAAATGCAACACCCTTTTTAGTCAATTCATTCAAAGGTGCAGCAATAGTAGAAAAATTGGGCACAAAACGGCGATAAAACCCAGCTAGACCATGAAAACTTCTAACTTGACTCACATTCATGGGAGTAGGCCAATTTTGAATAGCTTCAATTTTAGACACATCTACTTCTACTCCATGCTTAGAGACAACATAACCCAGAAATATGACCTTATCTTTGCAAAATGTGCACTTCTCAAGATTACCATAAAGTTTACTATCACGCAACACTTGCAAAACATGTCGAATATGTATAATATGATCAGATTCATTGCGGCTGTAGATTAATATGTCATCAAAATACACAACCACAAACTTGCCAATAAATTCACGCAAAACATGGTTCATCAGTCTCATGAAAGTGCTAGGTGCATTAGTCAAACCAAAAGGCATTACTAACCACTCATATAAACAAAATTTTGTTTTAAAGGCGGTTTTCCACTCATCCCCTTCTTTCATCCTAATTTGATGATAACCACTACGCAAATCAATTTTAGAGAAAACAGCAGCACCACTCAATTCATCTAGCATATCCTCTAATCGGGGAATAGGGTGACGATATCGAATAGTGATATTGTTTATAGCTCTACAATCTACGCACATACGCCATGTACCATCTTTCTTAGGAACAAAGAATAACAGGAACAGCACAAGGACTAAGGCTTATGCGGATATAACCTTTGTCGAGTAGCGCTTGTACTTGCTTCTGTATCTCCTTCGTCTCTTCAGGGTTCGTTCTATATGGTGCCCGATTGGGTAGCGAAGCTCCGGGAATCAAGTCAATTTGATGCTCAATACCTCGCAATGGTGGAAGTCCTGCGGGTACCTCATCCGGAAACACGTCGCCAAATTCCTGCAAAACATTAGAAACACCAAGAGGAAGAGGGGTCATGTTGTTAGAAACCAAAATCGTACCCCTGTACAAGAGCACAAGAGGCATGGCTGTAGGATCCTCACTAAATTCTCTCATGTCTTCTTTGGTGGCTAATGAGACTAAGGAATTCACTCTCTCACTTTTCGTTATATCACTCACAACATTACAATTCTCTCGCCTATCTAAAGAAGCATCCTCCAAATTGACTTCAACTTTCTGACGAGACTCATTGACAATTTGCTGTGGTGTCATAGGCTGTAAGTTGATTTTCTTGCCCTTGAACTCCAAGTGATATGTATTGGCACGGCCATTGTGTTGCACAGAACGGTCATAGAGCCAAGGCCGACCCAATAGTAGGTGACACACCGTCATAGGAACGACATCAAAATCAATGCAATCCTTATACGGTCCAATAGCAAACTCAACACGCACCATGTGGTTTACCTTCATCTCACCATTGTCGCTCAACCACTGAATATAGTATGGATGCGGGTGCGGTAGATACTTCAACTTCAGCTTGGTACACAACTCCTTGCTTGCTAAATTGCGGCAACTCCCGCCATCAATAATGACCTTGCAAGCCTTGTCAGGACCAACTAAAGCCTTTGTCTGGAACAAATTGCAGCGCTGAGTAGATGCACTAGGCAACACATTAAGAGCACGCTGCGACACAACAATGGTGCGAGCATCAGACGGATATGCATCTTCACCATCAGTGTCATAGTCATCATCTTCTGGAGCATTAAGATCAACATCATCTCCAGTCTCATACTCATTGTCCTCATTGATAACCATGACCTTGCGGTTAGGACAATCTCTCTTGAAGTGACCCTTGCCACCACATGTATGACAAACCATATCACGGTTACGCGCAGTAGACACATTAGAGCCACTCGTACTTGCAGCAGATTCGGACTTCTTTGTGTTAGACACATTGGAGACCGACTTACTAGGCGGAGGGGCGGAGCGTGTCGAAGGCGCCGGCGCCATAGGTGGGGCCGCGCGTGGGGTGAAACGCCCAGCTCCTGTAGCACGACCTTTGATCTTTGCTTCGTCAGCCAACTGTGATTCAGCTTCTCTTGCATGATGTAACAATTGATTCATATTGGTGTAGCTGTAGTGACGAACAATTCCTTTGATGTCATACTTCAAACCGTTGAGGAAACGCTGCATTGTCATTTCAAGAGACTCACGGACACGGCCACGCTGCATAAGCATCTCCATCTCCATGTAGTATTCATCCACAGTCTTCACACCTTGTCTCAAAAGAGTCAGCTTATCATATATATTCCGCAAGTAATTTGTAGGCACAAAGCGAGCAGTCATCGCCTCCTTCATGGCACGCCAAGTGCGTATAGGTTGCTCACGATCCTCTTCACGGTTATGAACAAAAGCATCCCACCAACGCAAAGCATAGCCATCAAATTCAGAAGAAGCAAGCTTGATCTTCCGATCTTCAGTATAATGCGGATGTAAGCTCCACAACTTCTCAATCTTCAGCTCCCAAGTGAGGTATTCTTCAACATCAGCTCCTCCTTCAAACTTGGGTATAGAAAATTTGGGCTTACCCAAACCATCTTCTTCATCTTGTCCACGACCATGGCGGGCAAGTGGAACCCAACCGCGAGGACGATTACCACGTGGCGCATCACGAGCATTGTGTGCGTCATCTTGAAACTCAGGATCATCGTCATCTTCTTGTTGTTGTTGCGCGGTCAAATTCTCAACAGCTAAGCGCAAATCAGCAAGATTGCGTTGTGCATCCGTCATTTGATCTTGCATTGTAGTGACGGTCACATGAGTAGCATCCAGCTTTTGGGAGATCTCATCAATCTTCCCATTAAGCACATCGTCCTGAGCGCGGAATTCACGTCGCATCTCATTACGAAGAGCCTCATACTCCCTCCATGTGATGATATCTGCAGCACTCTTGTTTTCCTGGTTAACAATTCTATGATCACTAGCAGACATTGTTAGTAGATTAGTGCACTAAATCAAAAAGATATGGTGGTACTCTCACAACTCACTCAAAACTGATAAGAAAAGGAGATCTTACCGTTCCAAAGTAAATTAGTGTTGCTTACCACTTGTAGTTACAACTAGTGCACGGATGTAGCGAAGCGAATATCAAGGGTATAAGAACAAATCACACGACAAAGCAGGGTATATGTGGGGCTGTAGGTAGGCTACCTATTTGCACCAATAACAAGCTCTAGCGCGGACCGTAGACAACCAATGATACTCACACAAGGCGATATGATGGGGCAAAGCAACTATATGTGGGAAAGGTTGCAATGCACACGAGAGACGCTAGCAAAGCTCAACGAGACAGGCACAAGATTACTCAACTACAGGTGCAGTAAAGTAAACTTAGGCCTTCACTTGATTCAACTAGCACTACACTTTTCTTTTTGGATTTTCTATTTGTATAACACACGCAGCGATGTAGCTCTTTTTGCTTCTTTTCAATTTTCTCTTTTTTTTTTGATTTTCTGACACAACTCCTTGATAACACGGCCAACAGAAATATGCAAAGCACCGATAACCTAACGAGCAGCCTGTCGAGCGGTAAAACTAGTCTCTTCTGGGGAAGTTCCTAGTCACTTTATATCGATAGGCTGTGTCTATGGTTGGGAACAAGCACACTGTACGCTATGTGGACTCGGAGTAACAAAACTGACACCACAAGATAAAGTAACACAAGATGATAGAGAAAACTCAAACCCTAAAAGACTAGATGGAAAGAAAAGATACGCAAAAACAACTACGAAAAGCAACTAAAACTTGAAATTAGTGCAATCTAAGGCTATGGCAAACCCTAACCCTATTTTTTTTTGGCTTTTTCTGGATAGGAAAACACTCACAACTCAACTATGGGGTGGATTGTGGATGGCTTACCGAGGAAAACTGGAAATCTGATACCAAGATGATAAGGGGTGGCCCGATCTTCTCAGTAAGCAACGGTGGTGATGATGATCACGGGGTGATGGCAGCGGAGAAACACGATGATGAAGTGGATGATAACTTGTATGACGCAACGAGATCTCTCGATTGGTCCCTGTCGCCAATGCAATAGCTCTCAACCCTGCAAGATATTCGCAACTCCACACACTTACGCACGTAGCCGCCGACCACGAAGCGGTAAGTTGCAACTGTCTAATTCCCAATGGAACAGCAGATCACACAAAACTTTTTCAGGATCTACACAATATCAAGCAATATGGTGTAGGGATTCAATAGTTTTGCTAGAGCAAACAACTAAGAACTAGGGTTTATCTTAAACGTGGTCTCAAGCAGCTAGGGGGGCGTCCTGGGCACTTATATAGGCGTCCGGGACGAGTTCTGGTCGAAAAGATACAAAAATAACCGACCCAGAATAGATCTGGTCGAGACAGACTCGGACTAATCCGGTCTGGAATCCGATCAACCGGGCCAGGGACCGGGGCGGCCGGTCTGGGGTCCGGTCAACCGGGCGGCAACCGGGTCGGCCGGTCTAGGGTCCGGTCAACCGGGCGGCAACCGGGCAGCAACCGGATAGTTGCGAGGTTTCCGGTTTTCTTCCGGTACGATAAATTTGCGTCCGGTTGGCGCCCGATCGACCGGGCCAGTGACCGGGTTGGCCGGTCTGGCGGCCGGTCGGACCGGGTGCTGGACCGGCCTGGACGTCTTCTTCTCCTCTCGCGCATGCCTCCCGCTCCTCCCTCGCGCGTCCATGAGATATCTTCATGTCCAGCTCCATGTCCAGCTTCACGTCCATCTTGACGTCCGTCTTCACGTCCAGCTGCTCCTCTTCTCCTCATGCGATGCTCGTCTCCTCTTGATACCTGATGATACACAAGTAATAGGACTTAGGCAGTATAAAGCTCTCATCAATCAAAGTACCGTTTAGAAACAAGTTCACCTGTTGTTTAAGTAGCTTCGCACGAGCCCTTGTAATTGGTCCAATCCGAACTTCATTGGACTTGAGCTCCACAGCAGGTTCATCTTCATTTATCAATGACGGAGGTAGTGGTGTAGTAGGGATGTCCTCATCAAAGGATATCCCTCTATGGAAACGACATGATACGAGAAATGGTTAAAAATATTTACGCGTGGCCGAGGAGGCCCATGGGAGATGGGGTCCACCATGGAGACAACATGGGCCACGATCATATATTTATGCCCGTCATCGAAATATTGCAAATGGAGATTCACGTATCTCCTTTTCCAATATGGGGCTCCCAAACTAACACCACAAAAAAGCCGTTTTACTCTGCGGATTTTTTGGACGGTACATGCGACTTCGGCCCGCAAAAATATTTCCCCCGTGTACACCTTTCCTAGGGATATGATTAGAAGGAGGATATTTATGCACCGTGTTTGAGTCCATATCGGCGCTTATTGGTGCCATAGTTGGTATCACACAAGAGTGTCCCTAATTAATGTCTGCATCGGGGAACAAGGGCAAAATATTTGAGTCGTGCATTTTGAGGGTCGTTAAAAGTGGAAGCTAGCAAGATAAAAGTCAAGCATATAACGTTGGCTGGTAAGGCATGTCTCGCTGACCGGTGTGGGCCACATCACAACGAACTGTTTTGACTTATATTCTATATATACAACACCAACACGATATACCTCACCACGTAGCTAGTTCAGCGTACCCATGGCCCCAGCATGGCGGCAGTCGTCCGTCACAAGTCCGACTCAGCCACTAGGCCGGTGGCTCCCCGCCGTCCACCACGCAGGTGGTCGACGTTGCCATCCACCACAAAAAGCCAGCTGAGGGCCATATCACATGCATATACGGGCCGACAACAAATATGACTCTACCTGATTGTACATCTTATATAAGAGGAATTTTCTCGGGACGGTAAAGTACCCATATGGGTCCACAACGAGGACTGGAATGGCATAGATGATATGTGGCGTCATTGCGACTGCGCCTAATTCCCTCGTCGGCTCGTGGCTTACGAGGGTGTTGACTTCGGCTAGAAGTTCATGGGAGGCCACTATAAATCCCCTAAGTGCGCCTTCGTGGAATGAATCGATAAACCGAACTCACCAGAGCTTTCTCACGCGTTGCTGGCGATGTGAACGCTTGCACAAACCAAAGAAATCAAGGTCTCCAAGGTGAAATTTCAGCGGGTTGCGAGTATAAGCCAAGCCAATGTCTTAATAGTTGCGCAAAAGAGAAACGTTTCGGCGTGATTGGACAACAAATACAAAAACTGGTTGGATGTTCGGCTTCAGTCGTTGCATCTTTGGTTCAGCTCTCGCCTCTTTGTTTCATCTCCCAGCGCTATCTGTTTGCCTTCTCGGTCGTGCATATAAAATATAGTTCGCTCCCCTCCAAAGAGACACACCACCGCAAAAACACGTACACCGTCCTCTTGGTTCCAGAGCATTGTGCCGACGCTCAGGTCTTCCCCATATCCCTTTGCAGCGTGCACCACAGGCTAGGATAGTAGGCCTCCGAAACCACGCCTCTTCGATTATTGTACGGGACATGGACGATAATTTTTTGGAGAGCACTGCAACGCGACTACTGGCTTCTTCCTAAGAGATGCTGCCACGTATGACGACGACTACTTCCCCAACAACAACCTCTTCGGCGACATGGCTCACAACAGCCACAACATCAATACCAACATTGGTTCTTGTTATGGATCGTATGTTTTATTATCTTTTGCTTATGATATTGTGCTTCAATTTCTTTTCCTAGCAATATGTCTAGGCGTGTTGCTGTGTAATATATTGCTCTTAGTAATATGTCTAGATTTTTTATCTACTCAGTGTTCATTTGCATGACTAGTTTCATTCAGTTCATTTATTCATGTTTTATCTACTATTTTCATGGATTAAATCATGGGTAAACTTGCTAATATTTCCAACAATCCAAAAACCTTATAAAAATATTCCCCCAGATAGCTTTATTTCATCTCTTAAGCCTCCTCCATTCGAGGGAGTGAATTACAAGAGGTGGTGCGCGAGATCTATCCTCTAGCTTACAACCATGAGATGGTTTTACGGCACGAAGGGCAAGCCTCAAGCAGATCTTAGTCCCATCGAGGAGAAAGCTTTTCAGGATGACGGTCACCTTCTGAGAGATGCTACTATTAGCGTTCTTGGCGATAATATTATTGACTTGTATTTTTCCATCTCTACAGGCAATGATATGTGGAACGTGATCAAGGCCGAGTTTGGGGTCTCGGATGCGGACAGTGAATTGTATGTCATGGAGCAATTTTATAACTAGAAGATGGCTGATGAGCACTACATTGTTGAGCGGACTCATGAGATATAGTCAATTGGTAAGAAATTTGAGCAGTTTACCTGTGTGCTACCGAACAAGTGATTTGCCAGAGGAGCCAATGCCAATTTTCCTTCTTCGTGGAGGAATTTTGCAACTTCTCTGAAACACAAGAGAAAAGATATTTTGTTACGGGTCTTATTGGGTATCTTAACATGGAAGAAAAGGTGAGAGCAAAACATACACATGCTCGAGCTATTGAAGGAATTCTATTGCAAAATTGGAATCGGAGAAAAACAACAAATCCCAGTAATCGAAGAATAAGAACAAGCATGATGGCAAAGAAAAATTGGATGGGAAGAACAAGGCTTCAGAGTCTACCAACTTCCACAAGAAGACCGATAAGAAGAAAGGAGTTGCCGCGTATGTGGTGATCCTGGTCAATTGGGCTCCAAATTTCCCAAATCGCTTTGACAAGTGTCACCAAGGGAAGAGAGGAAAGATCACTAATGTTGTCATTGGAGATACTGAGATGAATGATGATGAGTAGGGTATATTTCCTGCTATTGTTGCAGTACCCTAGTATCCGAAATGGTGGATTGACGCATGTGCCAATGTACATGTTTGTGCTGATATATCTATGTTTTCTTCTTATCGGGCCACAGGGACTTCCTCCACGTTGATCTGAAGTTGAATTCCGGAAAGATCGTGCGCCTGAAGAACATGCATCATGTCCGCTCCATCAATAAAAATCTTATTAGCGGATCTCTTATGTATCAAGTTTGTTACAAGATATTTTCCGAGTTAAATAAATTTGTCGTTTACAAGTTTGGAGCTTTCGTTGGTAAATGCATGAGTGCGGAGGCTTATTTCTCTTATCTTTGTCAAACATTTGTAATAAAGTTGTTAATGATATTTGCACCAATATTGAGATAAATGTTTGGCATTCATGTCTTTTTCTTGTTAATGTTGGTTGCATGATGTTGTTAGGTAAAATGAATTTAATCCCTAGTTTCAGTATTGGCAATGGCTCTAAGTGGCAAGTGTGTGTCTAGCCTAAGCAACCTCGCAAGTCTCATATGACTGCAGGTAAGAAATTTGACACCTCTAATACTCATACATTCAGATCTCTGTGAGATGAATGGTGTGCTGACAATAGTGAAAAGAAATATTTCAATATGTTGATTGATGACTCTATTGCTATGTGTATCTTCTGAAATAAAAAAGATGAGACGTTAAATTTCTTCAAAGTATATAAAGCTGAAACGGAAATCCAACTTGATTAAAAGGCCAAGAAGCTTAGGTCTAATTATGGTGGAGAGTATGTTTCCAATGAGTTTGATTTGTTTTGTGCTAAACATGATATAATCGATGAGAGGATGCCCCCCTACTCACCCCAGCCAAGTGGGGTAGCCGAAATAAAGAATCATACTCGAACTAATTTTGTGAACGCCATGTTAGAGACAGCAGGTCTCTCCAAGGCATGGTGGGGAAGGCAATATTAATTATGTGTTATGTTCTAAACCAAGTTCCCATAAATAACAAAGAAATGACTCCATTCAAGAAATGGGAGAAAAAAGGATAAAACTCTACTATCTACGGACTTGGGGCAATTTTTCGAAAGTCAAATATGCCCAAATCCCAAGAAGAGCAAGCTTGGACCAAAAATTGTGGATTGTGTTTTTTTAGTTATGCTTTTCATAGCATTGGATATTGGTTCTTGATAATAAATTTGAGTTCTATGACATGCATGTTGGTATAATCATTGAGTAGAATCATGTGACTTTCTTTTAGGATAACTTTCCCATTAAGGATATGCCTTGCTCACCGATTCAGGAGATGCCTAGTATATCTAGTCGCGAATTTGCTAACATTTCCGAACCTACCCTGGAACACCTTGAAAAGCACGTGGAGGATGACAATGAAGCTCCTAAAAGGAGCAAGAGACATATGATTGCAAAAAAATATGGTAACGATCTCATTGTTTACCTCGTGGATGATACTCACACTTCTATTTCAGAAGAGCCTATGCATCCCCGGATGCTGACTACTGGAAGGAAGTCGTCTGTAGTGAGATTGATTCATTTTGGATAATGGAACTTGGGAGATCATTGATTGTCCTTGTGGGTGAAAACCTATTGGATGTAGGTGGTTGTTTAAGAACTGGTCGTACAATTGAAAAAAAATACAAGGCACGACTTGTAGCCAAGGGTTATACCCAAAAGGAAGATGAAGATTTCCTTAATACTTACTCACATGTAGCCAGATTTTCTACCATTCAAGTACTAGTATCACTGGCTTTCTCATACAGGCTTCACGTTCGTCAATTGGACGTTAAGACGGCTTTACTAAATGGATAGTTGGACAAGGAAATTTACATGGAGCGGCCAAATGATTTTTTAGTAAACAGTCAAGAAGGAAAAGTGTGTTGTTGAAGTATTTGTATGGTCTTAAGAAAGCTCCTAACTAGTGGCATGAGAAGTTCGAAAGAACTTTAACTACTAAAGCCTTTGTTATAAAAAAAAGGTGATAAATGTGTGTACTACCGCAATGGTGGGGGTGAGAGATTCATGCTTTGCTTATACATCGATGACACACTAATTTCACAAACCAAACTTAACGTGATTAAGGAGGCCAAGGATTTCTTACCCCGCTATTTTGAGATGAAGGATAAGAGTAGCTGATATAATCTTGAACATCATGGAGAGATGACATTGGTGGAATTACCGTGCTTTATTCTCACTGTGTAAATTAAAGATCTTTAGTTGTTTTGGGTACAAAGACTCCAAGACTTCTCCAACATCATATGATCCTAGTGTGCTACTTTGAAAGAATCAAATGGCTGCTAAAGATCAATTGAGGTACTCTCAAATTGTTGACTCGCTTATGTATTTAGCTAGCGCTACGAGACCTGACATTGCTTTTGTCATGAGCAAACTTAGCCGATTTGTTCCAAATCCTAGTGATGATGAGTTTGCATGCTCTTGAAAGAGTTACTGGGTATTCAAGGGTACTGGAGGCTTCTAGTGACTATAACTGGATGTCTGATGCTGATAAGATTAAGGCCACCAATGGATATGTATTTGCACTTTGTGGTGGCATTGTTTTTTGAAAGTTTTGAAAGCAGACCATCTTAACAAGGTCAACAATGGAAGCAGAACTCACAACATTCGACATATCCACTGTTGAAGCAGAGTGGCTTCGTGAACTCTTGATGAACTTATTTGTGGTTGAAAAACCAATACATGATATTCCAATGAATTGTGATCATCAAAGTAATCGGTTCTAAGGATAATATGAAGTCATCAAGGCATGTGAAGATGAGACTAAAATCTGTCAGAAAAATGAGAAATTCCAGTTTTATGCATTGGATTATATCCATATATCTAGCAATTTGGCAGATCCCTTCATAAAGTGTCTATCACGTAATGCCATAGATAATGCATCGAAGAAAACGGGTATGAGACCCACCATATAACTTGTCCACGGTGATAACCCACTCTATGTGATCAAAGATCCTGTGAGTTAGAATTGGAAGACTAGATGTTGATTAAATGAGAGGAGAGTATTCGTACTTTTGTATAATACCACTCCGTGAAGATACAATACATTCCTAATTTATACAATAGACTGATTTTATCTTAATGTATTCTGAGTGGCTTATTTAAGTTGGGATGTTGTCTATGAGAGTTGGGTACTCTGTAATAAACTCATGAAAGGTTGTGGAGTATGACACATAAACTCCACCCACTGGGAAGCCCTGCGACAGCCTAGTATATGTCAAGGCTTTGTGTAAAGTTAGATTTGTAGAACACATGCAGTTCAAGACTTATTCCACTGTTCAACTAGCAATCTAATATAACATGGAGTTTTAGGTGTAAGTCCAACTTAATGGTCTCCATTGTAGTACCGGTGTATAAAACAATATTCTGTAACCAAAGAAAAAATTTATGTGCCTCTCGGATCTAGTAGGGATTGTTGAAATTTTCCCTTAAATAGGCCCAACCCACTTAACTATGTCCACAATTTCTGAAAATCCCAAAGTTTCAATATACCCATTCATGCATGGCAAGAGGTGGGACAAAAATTGAGTCCCACCTTCTATCTTAGAGAGAGTTGGACCTACTTATGAGACGGCATGTTCCACTTGTTATACGAACACGAGAAAAAGACTACTACAAACACGCTCCTCCTCCTCCTCCACAGCCCGCCTCACCTTGTCATGACGTGCGCGCCGCAGGTTGTGGAAATGAGCCAAGCCGATGTCTAACGTTTTTGCGTGAGTGGACAATGTACAAAAACTATCGGTTCTTCGTCTTTGGTCGTTGCTTCTTCGTTTCATCTCCGATTGCTTCATGTTCGCCTCCTCCACAACACCTATAAAAGAGAGGCTGCTCCTCTCCAGGGAGACACAACACCAGAATAACTCATGCACCTTCTACTTGGTACCAGAGCATTGCGCTGACGCTCAGGTCTTCCCCATCCCGCCTTGCGGCGTGCACTGCAGGCCATGACAATAGGCATCCTAAACCCCACCTCTTCGTGTCTTGTACGGGTGAATGACAATAGGCCTCCTAAACCCCACCTCAACGCTAACGCCAACGCTGGTTCCTCTTCTGGATCGTATGTGTTCCTACCTTCTGCTTATGAGATCATGCTTAAATTTCTGTTCCTAGCAAATATGTCTAGCCTTGTTGCTGCACAATATATTGCTCTTAGCAATGTGTCTAGATTTGTTGTTAATCTACTCAACGTTGATTTGCATGATTAGTTTCATCAAAATTCATTTAGTCATGTTTCATCTACTGTTTTCGTAGATAAAATCATGAAAAAACTTGCTGATATTTCCAACAGTTTACCGTGGCTTGTAGGCGAATCAAACCGTCATGGCGCCATCTAGCTACCTAAACCTGAGCATAAAATTTCGAGTTACTAGTTTAACATATGGGGCGCATGGTAATGGTACGTGGGGCCTCGCGAGAAATCCCGTGCCGTGCTTCTTTGGATTCAGCTTTAGATTGACAGTTACTCGGTTACGTGGATGCGTCGATGTCGATCTACATAGTTTTCCTCAATATTCTCGACCTCGTCTCATTCCATCACCATCAGGATTGAAGTCCACAAGATCGATCGTATGACGCTGGCGCATGCCAGGTGCTGTTTCTTGGTGGATCTGTGACGACCACCCGACGCCTAAATGCATCTATAATTTTGGCTATGCTGAAGGCGTAGTTATGTTAGATTAACCTTGCAGATTTGAGTGATTGCTCCCATGGCTGATCGGGGATGGGCTCGATATCCGTGTAGTTGCATATCGGAGTATGCGTACAAGGCTACAACTAATTCTTGCATGGGTCGATAGATCATCATGCGTTAGGAGTTAGGACACACTGGCAGATCATCAGTCAGTCTACCTGGGAGATTTGCTAGCGCTTTAGGATTCTACGTCGCAAAAGTTCCAAGAATTCTTGCGCTTTGGAGCTCTACGTTGCGAAAGTGTTGCTATTTCTTTGGACCCAGCTTTAAATCCAGAGTTTCTGGTTGACGTGGGAGCCTCCATCTGCATAATCTTCCTCACACTGGTGGAAAAAGGGCCTTTGATCGCGGTTGGCAACTGCCATTAGTCGCGGTTGCGCAACCGCGACCAAAGTAGCGCGACTAAAGGCCCCCCCCCCCCCCCCCCCCGGAACCGCGACTAAAGGCCCGTCCACGTGGGCCGCAAGCGAGCGCCAGGGCGGAGGACCTTTAGTCGCGGTTCTTCTGGCCAACCGCGACTAAAGGCCTCCGCAGGGTTTAGGGTTTAGCCCCCCCTCCCCCTAAATCTGGTTTCTTTTTAATTTGTATTGTTTTATTTCTTTTGGGTTTTAATTTTGAAGGAGTTTCACATATTCTACGGTACTACATACATGCATATGAATGTACAATTTCAAACAAATTTGAAATTAGAACCAAAAAGAATTCAAGAGGAATATACAATATATATTCAATATCGGATGACCATATACAATATATATTCAATATCGGATGACCATATACAATTTTGAACAAGTTTCCATCCATAATTTAGTGCATATGAAGTTCTACGTCATCGTAATGGTGTTCTCCTCTAGGATCGATGACTTCCCTCGCCAACCATCCAGCTAGTTCCTCTTGAAGTGGTCGGAAGCGAGCTTCTGGACTAAGCGTCTTCCGGAGGTTATTCCTCATGATGTTGTTCTCACACTTCTGGTCCCGCTCATTGCAGTATCTCCGGATCCTCTCACAAACATAGTATCCACATAGATTGGTCCCCGGTGGCTGAATATCCCCAGTCGTCCGCACTGCCATTTTAAATTGGAGCTCTTGTTTGAATTCACCGACCTTTTTATCTACGAACCGTCTCCAAACCCTACGAGGCAAAGAAAATTAAATGAACAAGAGAGTTATTAATTAGTTACTTGATATTAGGAAATGATGAACGAAATAGGCCGATCGATATAGAGCGCAAATGAATGAAAATAATTACTTTTGCATCATTTTTTCTCATGTCGGCCCAAAGCGCCGGATCCATATTCAGAGAGTCGTGGACGAGAACCGAGGAGGTGTGAAATTGAATTACCATAAGAATCCAAAGTGGAACCTGCGGACACGATACATGCACAGTCATGCATAACTCATCGATTAGCCACATACCATGCATGGAGTAAACAAAAGAGAATGTGCTCAAGACAGAAACACTCACCCAAAATGGTAAGGAAATAGAATATCACTTTTGAGTTCCTGTTTTCTAAAAAACCGCCACAGGTCATCCTCCACGTCGTCGGGGTGGTGTTCTAACACATATGAATTAACGATTTGTGGGTCAATGAACCCAACATCATGGATGTTCCTTATTCGCATTTCCCGCTTCTTCATTCTGCATAATAGCGTACACAACAAGATAGTTAGGACAATATATATATATATAGTGTGCAATGAACGAGATGGGGTAGAAATTAATAAATCACTTACAGAACGTAGCAACTGATGATAGATTTGTCGAGGTCGCGCAGATTGAACAGCTGGAACAATTCACTCCGATGAATTTGTATATAGTAATGTTTGAAGTGATGCTCATATCTAACTTCCGCATAAATATAGTCTTTGGCGTTTTTAAGTTTTATGTAACCCTTGTACCAATTTAGCAGACCTTTCATTTGTCGAGGTAGATCCTCTTCCTGCGCAGGCTCGACGAGAGGGCCATTCTTCACATATGTAAATACTACGTCCTTCATTGGCGCCTCATCAAGGCCTAACAGTGCACGAAGAGTGATACCTAAGTCGGCCGCTTGTTCTCTGGCACTCGTTACAGTCAATCCATGTGCTGCCGCAGCTGCTATGATATCGGGGGCATCCGGACCGGCGGCTTGCACTATGAGCGGGGCGATCGATTGTTTACTTTGTTCCCCGAGCTGGGCAACTTCTTTCCCCCTTTCTAAATTTTTCTCGGCCTCCTCCTCCAAGGCTTTCTTCTCCGCCAACTCTTGGTTCCTCTTGAACGCGAGTGCTTGCCTACGAAGTTCACGTAAATAGTCGTCAGGCAGATTCTTCGCGGCTTGGGACGGTGTGTTCAAAAATGACTTAGCCCAGCTCTTTTCCTTGTCAGAAAATACTTGCTTGGGCTCGGGCTCTCTTTTCTTCTTGCAGTCCGCCTTCCATTTCTCATATTCAGCAGCCGCGTGTGCGTCGACTTCCTCGGCACTACGTTCCCAAGGCCTTGTGGGGAGAGGCTTCAGTGATGGCTCTGGTATCTTTGTGGTTCTAGGTACATAAGGGTTCGGGTTAATAACCCAGGACTGCTTCTGCTTCTTCGCCGGAGGTGGGATTGGGGGCGGTGTCGATCACCCGCCGGACGAGGATCGGGGGCGGCGTCTGCTTACCCGCCGGAGGTGAATTGGGGGGCGGCGTCGGCTGACGTGAAGGAGGTGTAGGTGAAGCACCACCACCACCACCGCCACCGCCACCGTCACCGCCACCGCCACCGCCACCGCCACCGCCACCACCACCACCGTAGGGGGGTGGACTTGTTGGCGCCTCGCCTGGAAACTTGATAAATTTCTTCTGCCATAGAATGAACTGGCGCTTGACATCTCCAAGTCTTTTCACCCCTTCGGTGTGTAGCAATGTCAATGTCCAGGTCCTCAAACCCTTGGACTATCTCCTCCACCGTGACACGAGCATAGCCATCTTGAATGGGGTTGTTGTGGTGGAGTGCTCCAGGTGGTAAAGCACTGCCGATGGCTACCTTCATGGACATGTTCCCGATAGGATAATACAGATGACATGCTTTCATCTCCTTTATATCGTCCACGGGGTAGCGAGGAGGCTCCGGTGCAGTAATTTCGACCACCAGAGGCTCCGGTGCAGTAATTTCGATCGTCGGTGCACCAGCCGGTGAGGCCTCCGTGGAAGCCACGCTGCTTCTTCTCCGCTGCTGGCTTCCGAGATCCATTGGATGATCTTCATGCTGCGCCCGAGCTGCATCTCTTTCGGCTACTAGTACACTCACGGTTTTCTTCATCACATCCATTTCCGTTACCAACTTCGCCACAACATCTGCATCCCGATCCATCTTTCTCTTACGGCTTCTGTAACCGTACGGGTCATCGTTCTGGGGGAACCCTACTTTCCACGAAATGGGCCCCATGCCTCGTACACGTCCTCCGTGTTCAGGATTCCCGAGGGCTTTTGTCAGGGCGTCGTTCTCTCTGTTGAACTTGATCCTACACTATTGATAATCCATCATTGCCTCAATAAGCTTTTGGGTGGGTTTAATTATTTTGCCCCGATAAACACACTCCCTGTCTCCGGGTTCGCCGATCCCCCATGCCCGTACCACCAGCTTTTGGCCCTTGGGTCCCATCCCTCCGTACCTGGACGGATTCCTCGCGTCCTCAGCTCGTTCTCCATCTTCTCCCACCTAGGCTGCCAAAAGCGATACCCTCCTGGCCCCATAATATGATTGTACTCCTTCTTGGCCGCATTCTTCTTATTTTTTTTCGACATTTCAAGGAACTGCTCCGATTTCTTTTGCTTCACAAATTCTGGCCAATCATGTTGCAGTTTCTCATATTGTCCTTTGAAATCCGGAGTCTTGCCCTGCTTGACAAAGTCATGGGCTAGATTTTGCTTGTATTTCCGGAATGCGTTGGCCATCTTAGAAAGAGCGAACTGTTTGACTAGCTTGCACCTCTCCTTGTTTTCCTGAATCTTGTTACCCGCCTCATCGTATTTGCGGTATTCCGGAGGTAGAACGAAATGTTCCATAAGCTTGTTGAAGCAATCTTTTTTTGTTCTCTTATCGACAAAAGTGAAACCAAGACGTGCCTTCTTTGGCTCATTCCACTCCTGGACGGTGATCGAGACGTTGTCTCTAACAACGGCTCCGCATTGGCTGATAAACTTGGTGGCGTTCTTGCTGGGCTCCAGCGGCCTGCCGGTTGCTTCCTCGACAACCTCGATGGTGCATGTTTCGTTTGGTTTCATCGTCTTGGTTGCGCCACGCTTTGACGACGTACTCGATTTTTTCGACGATCCGGCCGAGGGCTAAAATAAGAAAGAGTCGCGCGCGTTAGTACACACATATTTATTCAAATCAGTTAGTTTGTATCACTAGAGGCTCAATGTATATATATACCTCGGTGCCGGAGGTGGTTGCTACTTCCAATTGAAGATCGTCGTTTATCGACGTTTCTTCGGCATCATCTTGCTGACGACGCCCTTCATCTTCACCCTCAAGGTTCAGATAAGAAGAGATATCATCTTCTTCTTGTCCGGTCGGCACATATAGAATATCGCCTTTTATGATGCCGAACATATGGTCTTCAGCGTCCGGATCATAGTTGTCCAGAATCGGGTCAGCTCTATCGTCCGCCATATGTCAGTCCTGAAAACATGTAGTCAAAACAAATTAATTGTGTATATGCCAGCATTATCATATCTCTTCTACATATAAAGAGAGAGGGCGACGAGGGAGGCGAGAGGGGGGACGCAGTGATCGCGTGACCGAGAGAACGGTGGTGGTGGCGAAAGGGGGGACGCAGTGACCGCGTGACCGAGAGACCGGTGGCGGTGGCGAAAGGGGGACGCAGTGACCGCGTGACCGAGAGACCGGTGTGGCGGTGACCGAGAGGGCGGTGGCGGTGCCGAGGACACATAACCCTCGCCGCCCCCTCTCGATCCCAAATAAAATTTTGTTAAGTTAAAATTTTGATCATTAAGTCTAAATTTTGTTAAGTAAAATTTTTCTTAAGTTAAAATTTTGATCATTAAGTCTAAATTTTGTTAAGTTAAAATTTTGATCATTAAGTCTAAATTTTGTTAAGTAAAATTTTTCTTAAGTTAAAATTTTGATCATTAAGTCTAAATTTTGTTAAGTAAGTCTAAATTTTGTTAAGTAAAATTTTAGTTACATTAAGTCTAAATTTTGTTAAGTAAAATTTTAGTTACATTATACTATTACATGTGTAAATTTTTGTTAACCTAACACATTTTTGTTAAGTAAATTTTTGTTATGTCAAAATTTCGAGGGAGTACAAAATTATATACATTATACTATATATTACATATTTGTTAAATTTTGTTAAGTCAAAATTTTGTTAGTATACAAATTTTTAGTTAAGTTAAAAAAAAAAAAACAAAAAAAAAACGAGAGAGGCAGGGGCGCCGGCCGTGTACTGGCGCTCCCCGCGCCCTCTCTCTCTCTCTCTCCCGGGCGCAGCGCGCGGTATACGGTGGGCGGCGGCGGCGGGCAAGCGGCGGCGCTGCGAGTGGGGGCGCGCGGTGGCGTCGGCAAGCACAGCGCGCGGCTCTCTGCGCGGGGAACGGCGGCGAGCGGCGAGCGGCGCGGTTGTTGGCGTCGGGGACGGCGAGACGTACGGCGGCGCGGTCGAAGAACGGGCGGCGCGCGTTCGGCGGCTCGGGCGCGGCGACGGCGGCGTGAGGAGCGACGGCGACGGCGGGCAGGGCTTCGCTGCAGATCGAATTCGTCGTTCGCGCGGAGAAGAAGATGAACTGGCCGCTCGCCGCCGCGCGCGTATTTATAATAACCCCCCCTTTAGTCGCGGTTGGGGAGGCGAACCGCGACTAAAGGGTACTTTCGCCGGGTTTTCGTTTCCCGCGGAAAAATACCCTTTAGTCGCGGTTGGCGAGGCGACTAAAGGTATTTTTTCAAATTACTTTTCTTTTTCAAATTACTTTTCTTTTTCGAATTACTTTTCTTTTTCAAATTACTTTTCTTTTTCAAATTACTTTTCTTTTTCAAATTACTTTTCTTTTTCAAATTACAAATAATATATCAAAAAGTAAAGAAAAATAAAACTAATTCATTTCAAAATCTGAAAAATACATATAATATATCAATAAATTCAGAAAAATAAAACTAATTCAAGTCAAAATCTTAAAAATACAAATATTATATCAAAAAATTCAGAAAATTAAAACTAATTCATTTCTAAATGTTAAAAATACAAATAATGTATGAAAAAATTCAGGAAAATAAAACTAATTCATTTCTAAATCTTAAAAATACAAATAATATATCAAAAAAATCAAAAAAATAAAACTAATTCAATTCAAATTCTTAAAAATACAAATAATATATCAAAAAAATCAGAAAAATAATATAACAAAAAATTCTTTCTTCCCGCCACTTTCTTCCCGCCACTTTCTTCCCGCCTCTTTCTTCCCGCCACATTCTTCCCGCCTCTTTCTTCCCGCCTCCTGTCTTCCCGCTCCCATTTTTCCCGCCATTTGTCACTACATATAGGTAGCCCGGCTTGGCCAGCATTATCACATCTCTACAATCTCTCATCACTCTCTCATGGCTTCCACCGCACCCACTCTAACCTACCAGCAGGTGGAGGAGCTTTGCGCCTCGAACTACCCTTGCCCTCCGGGCTACCGCGTCCTCGCCGGCTGGAGCCTACGCACCGGCGGCGTGCCGGTCCCTCCCGTCGCTCAGGCTACTGCGCGCCAGGCGGCCATCACGAACCACTACTACCTCGACCTCACGCCGGAGCAGCGGATGAATCCCCGCTGGCATCCCGATAACCAGCATACTTGGGACGCCTTCTTCATCAATCGGCGTGAGAGGGCGCTCGCCAGGTATGAGGAGGACGGTCTGCCTCCTGGAAACTTCCACGAGGCCGGCCGTCGGCTATGGTGGTACGGCCGGACTCTGCAGAGCGTCATGGACTACATCACGGCCGGCGATATCCCCGCTGCGCTACCCTCGATTCGAGCCACGAGCGCCGCCCGACGACAGCGACGACAGCTGACGACGACGCCGCAACTTAGAAGGCGACGACTACCGGTACAACGGCGGCGGCTATGAAGACTACGAGTATGCATATTATACGCCTAGGCAGGAGTATGACTAAATCACTCCAAATTTCATGTATGCAGGAGTATGACTTAGTCACTCCAAATTTCTGTATGCGGAGTATGACTTAGTCACTCCAAATTTCATGTATGCAGGAGTATGACTTAGTCACTCCAAATTTCATGTATCATCAGTGCTATCTCGAGTCAATTGAATCATTCGAAAATGGACACCAAACACATCACGGGTAATATAATTCACATGATTCATTCAATAAAGTTTGGTACAATAAATTATTACACATCATTTCTTCCCTTGTGTCCCTGCTTGCTTACGATTGTGCCGTATCCATGGAGCATCCTCATCATTTAACTTAATGCTTGGGTCGGTGTTCACTTTGAAGGGCGGAATTTCAGCAAACATATTATAATCTTCTGACATGTCTGTCTTGTCCTCCACTTCCACGATGTTTCTTTTACCTGAAAGAACAATGTGGCGCTTTGGATCATCGCATGATGTACTGATCGTTTTCTTATCTTTCCGTTTCCTCGGTTTGCTACTCATGTCCTTCACATAGAAAACCTGAGCGACATCTTTCGCTAGGACGAATGGTTCGTCAAGGTAACCAAGATTGTTGAAATCCACCATTGTCATTCCGTATTGCTGGTCCACCTTTACCCCACCTCCTGTTAGCTTGAACCATTTGCACCGGAACAAAGGGACCCTAAAGGAGGGTCCATAGTTAAGTTCCCATATCTCCTCTATGTAACCATAATATGTGACCTTTTGCCCATTCTCGGTTGCTGCATCAAAGCGGACACCACTGTTTTGGTTGGTGCTCTTTTTATCTTGGGCGATCGTGTAAAATGTATTTCCATTTATCTCGTACCCTTGGAAAGTCGTTATAGTCGAAGATGGTGTCTTGGCCAACATGTACAGCTGATCTACAACCTTATTGTCATGCATTAAATGTTTTCTCAACCAACTGCCGAAAGTCTCCATGTGGGCCTTCCTAATCCAGGATTCAGGCTTCCCAGGGTTGTCCGAGCGTAAAATATTCTTGTGTTTCTCAAAGTACGGAGCCACCAAGCTGGAATTGGTCGAAGCGTGTGGTGTGCTTCAGTCAGAGAATGGCCGTCCATACATATCGTTGATTTCCTTCCGATCGTGCCTTTTCCACTTAGTCTCCCCTCGTGCCGCGATTGAGGAAGACCAATCGGCTTAAGGTCAGGAACAAAGTCAACACAAAACTCAATTACCTCCTCATTTCCATAGCCCTTGGCGATGCTTCCTTCTGGCCTAGCACGGTTACGAACATATTTTTTTAATACTCCCATGAACCTCTCGAAGGGAAACATATTGTGTAGAAATACAGGACCGAGAATGGAAATCTCATCGACTAGGTGAACCAGGAGGTGCGTCATAATATTGAAGAAGGATGGCGGGAACACCAACTCGAAACTGACAAGACATTGGATCACATCGTTCTGTAACCGTGGTAGAACTTCTGGATTGATTACCTTCTGAGAGATTGCATTGAGGAATGCACATAGCTTTACAATGGCTACTCGAACATTTTTCCTAGCAGAGCCCCTCAAAGCAATCGGAAGCAATTGCGTCATAATCACGTGGCAGTCGTGAGACTTCAGGTTTTGGAACTTTTTCTCCGCCATGTTTATTATTCCCTTTATATTGGACGAGAATCCTGACGGGACCTTCATACTGCTCAGGCATTCAAAAAAGATGACCTTCTCTTCTTTGGTCAGAGCGTAGCTGGCACAACCTTGAAACCGTTCCGGATGCCGGTCATCAAGGTCTTTCAAACTTTGCTGGTCCTGCCGTGCTTCTTTTGTATCATTTGACTTCCCATACACGCCCAAGAAGGTTAGGATGTTCACGCAAATATTCTTCGTAACGTGCATCACGTCGATTGCAGAGCGGACTTCTAGGACTTTCCAATATTCTAGCTCCCAGAATATAGATTTCTTCTTCCACATGGCTACGTGCCCGTCAGCTCCCTTCGAACCGATTGTCCGCCAGGACCCTTTCCAAATATGTCTTTCAATTCCTTGACCATATCAAATACCTCAGCACCAGTGTGTTCCGCAGGCTTCGGCCGGTGATCTGCCTTGCCGTTGTAATGCTTGCCTTTCTTTCTTACTGGATGACCTTTCGGAAGAAATCGACGATGCCCAAGGTACACGTTCTTCTTACAATTTGGCAAATGTACACTTTCAGTCTCATGTAAGCAGTGCGTGCATGCATTGTATCCCTTATTTGACAGTCCCGAAAGGTTACTAAGAGTAGGCCAATCGTTGATGGTTACGAAAAGCAACGCTCGTAGGTCAAATTCCTCTTCTTTGTGCTCATCCCACACACGGACACCAGGTCTGCCCCACAGCTGTAAAAGTTCATCAACTAATGGCCTTAGGTACACATCGATGTCGTTGCCGGGTTGCTTCGGACCTTGGATGAGCACTGGCATCATAATGAACTTCCGCTTCATGCACAACCAAGGAGGAAGGTTGTAGATGCATAGAGTCACGGGCCAGGTACTATGGCTGGAGCTCTGCTCGCCAAAAGGATTCATGCCATCCGTACTTAGACCAAATCTTATGTTCCTTGCGTCAGCTGCAAAATCTTTGAACTCTCTGTCGATCTTTCTCCATTGCGTTCCATCTGCGGGGTGTCTCAACTCCCCGTCCGACTTACGGTCCTCTTTGTGCCATCGCAACAACTTGGCATGCTCTTTGTTCCCGAACAGACGTTTCAACCGTGGTATTATAGGAGCATACCACATCACCTTGGCGGGAACCCTCTTCCCGGGTTTCTCGGCCCTCAACATCGTCACCAGGGTCATCGCCTCGATCTTATAACGCAATGCAACGGTGCATACCGGGCATTCATTCAAATTCTCGTATTCACCGCGGTAGAGGATGCGATCGTTGATGCATGCATGTATCTTCGAACCTCTAAACCTAGAGGGCAGACAACCTTCTTTGCTTCGTACGTAGTGGCGGGCAACTCGTTATTCTTTGGAAACATATTCTTCAACATTTTCAGCAAGTTTTCAAATGCCGAGTCAGCTACACCTGCCTGTGCCTTCCATTTCAACAAATCCAGTGTGCAGCCCAGCTTTTTCAGACCATCATCGCATCCGGTACAGCGCCTTCCTGTGATCCTCTAACATGCGATCCAAATTCTCCCTCTCTTTTTCAGTTTCGCAGCGTCTCCGTGCATCAGCAATGGTCCGACCAAGATCATCAACGGGATCATCACGTGCCTCTTCTTCACCTTCCCCCTCACCTTCCCCTTCACCTTCCAGCATCCTCCATGAAAGTATCACCGAAATGAGCAAGATAGCTTTCATCGATGAAATCATCCCCTTCTTCATCTTCTTCCATTATAACCCCTCTTTCTCCATGCTTGGTCCAACAATTATAGCTTGGCATGAAACCGTGCCGAAGCAGGTGCATGTGAACATCTCTTGAGGAAGAGTAACCCTTCGATTCTTACGGTTAACACATGGACAGATAACAAAACCCCTCTCGCTTGTTCGCATTAGCCACTACGAGGAAATCTTTCAAACCCGTACCGAACTCGCCGGAGAGTCGGTTACCGTACATCCATTGTCGATTCATCTGCATTATTATAATATAAAATATATAATTAACCATCATGCATTTGTTAAACTAACTAGCTACAAACAATATAAATTAAACAATGAACTACACACACATGCATATTTTATCAACGACACATCAAAGGTTCAAGTTGCTAACCGCGATCGAGGAGGAAAAAATAAATGAGAAAGCTCAAGTGTGGCTCCAACACTTCATATCATGTTTGTTTCATGCTCTTGGGGCATTTCATCAAACACCTTATGTGCATAAGAGGAACCAAAAGCAAACCTAACACCCACTTGTGAAGTTTGTGAAGAGAATGGCTCCAAATGGCTAAGTGTTGGCTGCTGGATGGGTATATATAGGGGGGGGGGGGCTTTAGTCCCAGTTGGCCTGGCCAACCGCGACTAAAGGCCCTCGGGCACCTTTAGTCGCGGTTGGCCAGAGCTTTAGTCCCAGTTGGCCTGGCCAACCGCGACTAAAGGCCCTCGGGCACCTTTAGTCGCGGTTGGCCTGGCCAACCGCGACTAAAGCCCCCCACGTGCACCGGCTGGCCACCGAGCGCCCTGGGCCCAGGCCTTTGATCGCGGTTCGCCTCCCGAACCGCGACTATAGGTCCCATTAGTCACGGTTCCTACAGCTTCGCGACTTATGGGGCTCACCGGAAGCCTGTTTTTCTACCAGTGTCATCATCCTCGACCTCGTTTCGTTCCATCACGGTCAGGATTGAAGGCCTAGATCGACGACTCTTCTCTTGCTGGTGTGACGTGTTGTTTCTTGTTGGATCTCTAGCGACCACACGCGACGCTTATAAATGCACCCACAATGCAGAAATGGGAGCGTGATATGTAAAATTAACCTTACAGAAATGAGGGAATTGACTGCAGTTCAAGTAGAGATGGCTTGAGCTGCGCGTAAAAATTGCATATATTGGAGTATACTGTATACGTACAACTAAAAATGCACCGAGATATCGATCTTCACGAGCCACGAGCCACACACACAATCGGTTAGTCTACGAACTAACATCTCCCGACGCCTCGCTCAACCCTACTTACCTAAGAGTTGCATATGTCTTTCAGTAAGCAAACATACATACTGAAGCCTGAAGAACAGGTAGATCCGAAGTTGGTCGAGGCCAGCCTAGATATATACAGTTAAGATTCATTCAATTTACCGAAAATTTTATAAAGATTCGTTACCGACGATGGATATGAATGCTGCCGTGCCGGGCCGGCCGTGGTATGATTTCTAGTTATCTATTTTAGGTGAGAAAGGGCAGCAACGAATTGATTTCTGGACGAGTCAAGTAGCTAGGCGTGCAAACATGGATGAGCATGATCTGGATCTGCCGCAGCATGCATGGTCCGTTATCGCGTGTGTCCATGGGCATCGATCGGGTCCATGGATCCGTCAATTTGGGATATGATGTACCAGCTAAGCTCAGCCGGCTTAATTTGCGAGCACAGTAATGTAGATGGGGACTAGATCACCGACAGGCACAGGATGAACATACCAGTGCTTTAAATCTTGACGTGCATTGGCTTGCCTTTGATGATGTCGAGTCTGGGTGGAATATATTGCTTGATTATTACCCACGATGGGAGAAAGAAGGCCACGATCACTTTAGTCAGCCTGGTTAGATTCCTGCAACGTTAGATTTGCCTCGTGATCCGTGCAACTAAGATACAAATCAGGTTAAAGATTTTTCAGTTGCAAGTGAGGTTTCAGTTACAACCACGGATAACACCTTCAAACTATTGGATTTGCTTTGTGATATGTGCTAATGGTGAGTTGCAACATCGGTTGCAATTGAGATTCGATAACATCATTCTACTGACAACGAGGAAAGTTAGTCACACCCTTTTTATAATATTCTCTAAACTTTTCTTATTCATTTCAAAAGAAAATCTTACGCGGATACAAGCATAGACTGAATCGTGTACACACATGAGTTAGTAACTAGTCAGTCTCAGTCGGTATCAATCACCGCTGGATCAGGTACTAGTTCTACGAATTAATTAAGACCTGCAGCACCGTGCTCGATCATGGTTTTCAACAGCTCGTCAAGTCATGTCATGGACGCAAGAACAGGTAGCCTGAGGAACTTGATGACATGATCAATGTGCTATCGATGCGTGCATAGAGACCAGGTAGCTGGGGAGCTAGTAAACTGCCACCCCCGTGATAACCGTAATCTAGGTTAATACAGATTACTTATACTCCTACTGTCGTTGCTAGATGATCCAGTGATCTATTTATAGTATTTGTTACTTTTAATTTTTTTATATTACAGATGGTACTTATTAATAGATTTTTGGATTTTTCGATAGAAAAACAAAATTTGAAAATGAGGCAGTACTTGTGTACAGTACATGCCACAGCTCACGGTACTTGCAGGCGAAGAAGAGGCACCGGCGGGGACAGCCATGTGCGGGGTTAGACATGCCGGCCGGCGGAGGCCCTACGGCATTCATTCGCCATGTGAGGGGTTAATTTGGAACGGAGACGGTACTTGTGTTCAGTCCATACGTACGGGGAGTACGGGAGATGGAGAAGAAATGAGAAGCTAGCTAACAGCATCTCCACCGGTGGCCCCGATAGCGTTTTAAGGAGCGGTGTAGTTGTGGACTCACACCGGTGCGCCTCAAACGGCGCCGGCTAGTTTTCGAGCCCAATAGAAGCGCCGGTATCCCCGTGCCGGCCCCTTGGTCAAGGGCGTCAATCGGGCGCGTCAGTGCCTCGCGGAACGTCGAAAACGAGCGTGGGCTCCGCCTAGCAGCCAAAAACACCGATTTCCCGCCTCCTATCCACGCTCGAGATGACTCCCACCCCTCTAGATCGCCAACGTCGCCGTCGCGCCCCTGCTTGCAATAAACACCGCCGTCTGTCTAGGAACTGCCGTCCATCGACACGGCCGCCACCCCCTCGACCGGCGGCCGCTGTTTCTCCCGGAACAGAGCTCACCGCCACCACGGCACAACCGCCCCGCCTGCAAGGTGTTTGTACGATTGCCGCGATGGACAATGACGATGAGATGATGGTGTAGCTGTTCACGGAGGAGCAGAATGCTGAGGCTGTCCGGCGGCAACAGCAGCAGATGATTCTGACGAGCATGCTGCGCGTTCGCCAGCCTTTCTTCGTCGTGCCTCATCGCGGCGTCTCAAAGCCAGGCAAGAGGAGGAACATCAACCGGCATCGTCAAGCCGGTGCAATGTTTCTTGACACCGGCTACTTCAACAACGACGTGACACATTCGCCGAAGGAATTTCGGCGCCGGTTTAGGATGAAGAAGGAGCTGTTCTTGAAGATTGTCTACGGCATCAGGGAGTACCGCAAGTACTTCATGGCCAAGCAAGATTGCACAGGTTTGTGGGGCTTCACCTTAATTTAGAAGCAGGGGTGGACCTAGAGGAAAGAGTTCCCGGTCTCCTCAGTCTATTTCACACAATGTTCTTGCTTCAAATAGGGGTGTCATTGGGTGTATTTGTATGAAGGATAGCAAAGAACATCACTCTGGACCCGGTGTCATGTGACACTCCCAAGCATAACGTAGGTTCGCCCCTGTTCAGAACTGCACTGCTGCAATGCGCTGTCTTGCATACGGAGCTCCTCCAGATACAGTCAATGACTACCTATGGATGGCAGAGTTGACATGTACAGAGACTCTCTACAGGTTTTGCCGAGCCGTCATAGCTGTCTTTGCTAAAGACTATTTAAGAGCACCAAGAGAAGATGATATAGCTTGGATCCTGCAAAAGAATGCAACAAGAGGGTTTTCTGGGATGCTCGGAAGCATTGACTGTATGCATTAGGCTAGAAGAATTGCCCTTTTGCTTTGCAGGGGATCTACAAGGGGCATAGTGGTGAGTGTAGTGTCATTCTTGAGGCGGTGGCAGACCAGGACCTTTGGATTTGGCATGCATTTTTTTGGCATGGCAGGAACAAACAATGATATCAACGTGTTTTCGCGCACTTCGGTGTTTGCCAGGCTAGCTGAGGGACAACCTCCTGCCGTGAACTTTGAGGTAAAGACCACACAGGGGCACTATCTAGCTGATGGTATCTACCCGACGTATGCTACATTTGTGAAGACAATTCCCTCTCCATCAAACGAGATGGTAGCCTATTTTACAACATGCCAGGAGGCAGCACGCAAGGATGTTGAGCGTGCTTTTGGGGTGCTTCAGCAGCGTTTCGCCTTTGTCATGTACCCTGCTCTCATTTGGTCCGAGTCTCAGATGTGGGAGGTTATGAACGCATGTGTGATCATGCACAATAAGATCACTGAGAGCGAGCGTGACGAACCTGTGCAAGATGATCAACCATTTGATTATCAAGGACTACTTGCTGAGGTAGAGCCTATACCCCAAGAATTTTCCGCTTTTATCCATATGCACAATGAAATTCGAGATGCAGGTGTCCATGTACAACTGAAGACGGATCTAGCTGCGCATTTGTGGGTGAGGAGAGGAGCCGCCAACAATGCATGATTTTATTTCTATTTGTTTGGTTGTATGAATAATTTAAGTACTATTGTTTGTTTGATTGATTGTATGAATAATTTAAGTACTATTTGTTTCATTGCAGGAATAATTTAATACTATTTGTGTGATTGTATGAATTATTGAATATAGTATGAATAAAATGTGATTGATATGTTGTTGAAAATATTGTAAAAAGAAAAAAAGTTTTGGGGGCCGCCGTATGAAAGGGAAACATAAACTAAACTTAAAACACGGCGTTCTACAGGCCGAAATGGCGGTAGAACACTGTGTAGTTGTTGTCATCGTCATCGCTGGAGTCGTCGCCCTCCTGGGGTGGCGGCGCCTGCTGGCTGTTGCGCCCTCTGGTCGGCGGTGGCGACGCCGGCTCCTTCTTCACCGTCCTCGGCGTCGCCGCTGGAGGAGCCGACCCGCAGGAGCGGGATGCCGACCTCGACACCGACCCGGACGACGATGAGGATGCCATCCGCCGTGGCATCCATGAGCTTCCGTTTCGGCGCGACACAGAGGCACCTCCGCCGGCGGCGGCATCCTCAGGGGGTAGTTGAAAGGACACGAATGTCGCCTAGAGGGGGGTGAATAGGCGATTTAAAACTTTTACGAGATGGGCTTAACAAATGCGGAATAAAACTCGCGTTTACTTTGTCAAGCCCAAAGCCTATACACTATGGTTCACCTATATGCACCAACAACTTATGCTAAACAATACAAGAAACTATGTGATAGCAAGATATATAACTTCAAGCACGAAGGCTATCACAAAGTAAAGTGCATAAGTAAAGAGCTCGGGTATAGAGATAACCGAGGCACGCGGGAGACGATGATTTAACCCAAAGTTCACACTCTTGCGAGTGCTAATCTCCGTTGGAGAGGTGCGATGGCTTAGCTCTCCTAAACGCCACAAATGGCCTCACCTTTAGGTGTGGTTGCTCGATGCACACCAACGCCACAAAGGCCTCACCCCAAGATGCGGGAGTCACACACACCGAGCGCCACGAAGGCGCCTCACCTTATTCTCCGGTCACCCTCGCCACAAAGGCCTAGGTCACGGTTCCACTAAGGGATTTCCTTCGAGGCGGAAACCGGGCCTTACACAAAGGTTGGGGCACACATCCACAACTTAATTGGAGGCTCCCAACAAATCTCCACAAAGGCATAGAATCCGTCTAGGGTTCCAAGAACCCAAGAGTAACAACCTTCTTGCTTTCACTTTCACGAATCACCGTGGGGAACTCAAACCTATGCACCAAATGCAATGGCAAAAACACCACAAAGATGCTCAAGTCCTTCTCTCTCAAATTTCAACAAAGCTACAAAAGCTATTGGGGGAATAAGAGAGGAAGAACAAAGAGGATAACACAAAATTCTCCAAGATCTAGATCCCAAATATTCACTCACAAAGATATCATATGGTGTAGTCAAAGTGTGGATCTAGATCTCCTCTCTTTTCCCACAAAAGGGGGCAAGAATCATGGAGGGATAGAGAGATAGGGCAAGCTTCTCAAGATCAACAATGGAGGAGAGAGAGAGAGAGAGTAGAAGAAGCAACAACCCAAGGAGGAAGAAGGGGGTATTTATACCCCCAAGAAAATTGAGCCGTTGCAGGATATTTGGGGGCGGATAATCCGGTCTAAGTAGGGGCCGGTTTATCCCCCCCCCCCCCCCCCCCCCCCCCCGGAAAATCTGGCTTCTGGAAAAATCCGGGCAAAAGTTCGGCTAGTGAGCCGCATTACGAAAAGTCCTTAGCCAAATTTCAGGGGCAGGATATTTTGCAAATAATATCCGGCCCGGAAAATCCGGCCTGGTGATATAGACCTGCTACCTTGTAAAATCTAAAACTTAAGATTGGTAGCTCCGAATAGAGCGAAACCAGTTTTGTTGAAAATATGGAAACCAATGGGGGCTGATTTTCTATTATATTTAGAGGTGCAACACCTCAACATGAGAAACCGAGAAAATCACCAAACTCGAAAACGCAACAAGTGATCTATGCGAAATACGTTTTCGATGAACTAGAGCTTGTCATGAGAATAAGCACAAGCTCTAAAACATCACATGGATAAGATCCAAATAACAACCAAGAAAGATGATGCAAGGATGCAAAGGTTTGAGCTCTCCGAAGGATACGATCAAGTTACTCACTCGAGAGCCCTCTTGATAGTGCGACAACTAAACTATAAACCGGTCTCCAACTACACCATGAGACCGGTGAGAAAGAAACCCTATCAAGAGAAACCTTAACCTTGCGCATTCCACTTGAGCTTGATGATGACGGTCTTGACCGCAACAAGATGGAACGCCTTTCTTGAATGTGCTTGCTTGATGAAGTCATGCAAAATGCTCCCCCATACTCCACTATGGGAGAGCTTCTTCTTCGGCGCATCTTCACATATCCATGAGCACCATATGGATGGCAAGATTCAAGCATATGATCTCTTCGAGTTGGCTCATCTTGAACTTGCACTTCATTTCTTAATTCTTCATCATGTTGATGTCCTGAAGTAACTTGAGGGCTCACTTCATCTTCATCTTCAAGACATACTTGATACTTGATCTTCTTCATTTGCTTCTTATTGCAATCTTGAAGCCAGCATATGGTTCAAGCATTGTCTATGGACAACTCCTACAAATATAACTCAATGCAAACATTAGTCCATATGGATTGTCATTAATTACCAAAACCACACATGGGGGCTCTATGCACTTTCAGCAGTTACCGCCCTCGATGTGCGCGAGCACGTTTTCGAGGGTAGGGCCCGGCGCACACCACCAGTGGCGGCGGTTGACGGCGTTGTTGCGCGCGGGAGGAGGGGGAGGTCCATCGTAGGCTGCGAGCTCACGGTCGTACCTGCGCCGGAAGAAGTCGTTCCACGCGACGTAGTTGTCGGGGAACTAGCGCGGCTTGGCACGCTGCTCGTCGCTGAGGGTGGGGATCACCGCGTCGATCTCGACGTCAAGGGTGTCACCTCCCACTGGCTGCGGCGGGATCGGGATGCCCCCGCACTCAGGCGCCAGCCTCCGGGCACGCGGAAGTCCAGCGGCGCCGAGTAGCCCGCCATGTGCAGCAACCTCGCCTCCCATTGGTGAAGAGACCTTCGGTCGAAGCCGTTGTTTGCCGCGCCGTCACCTGGTAAGCGGTCTGCCATTGATCGAGGAGTTTTCGGGGAGAGAAGACTGGGGAGAAGGGAGACAGCGGTGGTGAATGCGGCCAATCGCGGTAGCTCCGCGATAAATAGTGGGAGACGCGCGTGAATTCGAGGCGAGGCATTAACTAGCCATGTGGAAGCTACGCGTCGCGGCGAAGACTGGTCCACGACAGGCTTTTACAACACGCGGAAGACGATGCGATGAGGATGATGATCGGCCTTTCTCACTGACAAGTCAGGGCCACCAGGCGCGCGGGAACATTCCTCGATGTTTCTCGCGCTTTTTTTTTCCTCCAGACTCCCTGAACGTGCCCCGGGGGTGGGAATGACATGGGCTCGCCGAATGGATGTGAAAGCCCAAATCCGGGCGAAAACAAGGATCCGGGAGCACAACTGAACCATTTTCGTTGTCCGAATGAAAAAAAAGAGCAGCCGGGGGCTCGTCAGAAAGGCGGCTGGAGGTGCTCTAAGAGCACCTCCAGTCGCGTCCCCCAAAGGTATTTGGGGCGCGTCGGACAAAAAAACGTTCCCAGCCACGTCCCCCAAAGCCTCTTTTTGTCCGGCCTGGCCCGATACGGTGTCCGGCGCCCTATCAACACCCGGATTTTTAAGTCCAGATGCCTATTATGCCATACATCGCAATCCCAGGAATATTGTTTTTGCGAGACATAATAGATTGATATCACAGAACATCATTCATTACAACTCATAATTGTCTTACAACAAAGGATCACATGATCCAGTCTTACAACATAGTGGATCTAGAGATCCAATTACAAAACACATAGCGGAAGCGAAGTAGAGGTGGTGGTCCATCTGCTCCACAGGCAACTGTTGACATCAAGAGTAGTCCTAGTTATCGTAGACGTCCTGCTGTCCATCCTCCTGGTACTGGGGCTCATCTTCATATTCTAGCCATTTGAATACCCAGGGATACAGCCATGAGTACTTTAAAGTACTCGCAAACTAATACTAGTGTAAGCATTATCAACTATAGTATGGGGGTTCTAAGCTCTAGGTTCATTTGCATAAGCCAGTTTTATTTCATAAACATTTAGTAAACAAGACTCTTCATTTGCCAAACTTAACTCAAGTCGGAACCTTAGTGTCATTCCCACAACTCAGTTGTGATTCAAAGGTCAAAGTCACATTTCTCTTTCCAGTCACAAGTCAAAACTTACCAATCATATTTTGAAAAGTTCTGATGACGGAACAGTATGGCCTTTCAAATTGTCCATGACCGCGGACGCGGCTATTCGAATAGTTTAAACTCTGCAGAGGTCGTACACTTGTGCCACAATAATTGCAATAGTCCGTCAGGGGTAACTGGCCCTGATTTATCGCACTCAGTGCGCGAACTACCAATCCTAACCTTTCATTTACATACCCTAGTATAGGCACCTCTCCCCATGAGCTTGGCCTCCTAGTAAAGACAACCCATCAACCTGGGAACTGCACAGGGCTTGGGTCTGACATTCACCTTATTTTACGTCATTTCACTTTCAACAGAGGCAACCTTGGCATAATCCCTATAACGCTTGTTCAGAGGGAACCCATACTAAAATACATAAGTTTCCAGTTAAGCCTTACCCAGATTCAGGTATCGTGGGGGTACTTGAAATTGGAATGGGATCGCATCCGAACCCAACCATCAGTTTTTGTAAAGTTCATCATGTCATTCAAAAGTCACATTCACCTTCAAAAGCTTTCAATAGAATGACTCATCATTCCAAGGTTTTGAAAGTCATTTGATTCACATGTTTCCCATCTAGAGTAGTTAATTTTAGTTTAGCACTAGCAACTAGCCCATGAGGGGTGCTAACTGACTTTTAGTTCTCTAAGCTAACTTTGATACTCTTGTAATACTTCATATCTAGACCAACGTGAACTATGAACAAAATAAACTTTGATAAACCAAAGTAAAGCTTGTAAGAATAAAACTTGGGATTTGGATCCTTAAACAAAGAATAGAAGTGTAATGGTGCCTTGCTCTATTAGAGCTTTGCACTTGGAAAACTTGCAAGAGTATAGCTTACCTTGATTGGTGTTGTGATCAAAGTTCTCTTCTTCTTCCTCTTGGTGGAAGGCCTCCTCCTCTTGGTAGTCTCCGGTACTAGCGTCTATAAACGAATACGAGGATATAATCACCAAACAATAATTAAGTAGACTAATTAGCCTTAATGGCTCACACAAGATGATCTAGCATCATCCCTATCATTATTCAACATTAGACTAGTGTTTCTTCTTTAGGGTTTGGAAAATAGTTTCTTCTCATTGAAAAATTCTATTAGGGTTTCTATTGATTTCCTTTGGAGAAATAATTTCCTCTCATTGAATCTTCTTAAGATTTAATCTCCTCAATTAATAAGTGTGAGATCATGTTGACCAAAGTCAATACTTCACATTTATCATTCGAGAAAAATGATTTAAATGAGATATTACACCTCATGCAATTTAAATCCTACTTTGATTTAATATCCTCAAGTAAGAAATGATGAAACCATGCCACTAAGGTCATCACTTTACTTCACAATACTTGGGAAGATGATTTAAATGAGGGGCTACACCTCATAGATTTAAAATCCTAAATTTGAAAATAATTTAAATGGGCTAGTATTGACTACATAGCCAATTTTTGATTCTAGCCCATGATAATATGAAGCAACTATGTAATATTTTTACATAATCAATTAGACAAAGTGAAATGTGATTTATGAGAGTTGGAATCAACTCCAAATCACTTATTGTTGATTTTTAATAATTGTTTGAAATTTAAAAAGTCCTTGCCTTGTCATTTTTGTTGCAGATGATCTAAGAAGAATTTTGATTTGGGGCCAGTGGGGTTTGACAGAGCATTTCATGAGCTTTCCAAATATATAAAATACATCAAATTTGGCTCAGTATATTTCCTATTTTTAATTTTGAACAAAGCATCTGCAGGGAAATTTAAATCAAAAGAAATAAATCAGATTTCAATAGTTGGGCTGCGCGGAAAATTTTAACGGGCCGGCCCAGCTATGTGCACGTTGCACGCGGGCCACCTGACAGTGAGGGACACACGCGTCAGAGTGTTTTAAACAGCAAAACAGTAAGGGTGAATGAGGGGCGTAGGATTAGATCGACGATCGACGGCTGAGGAGCGTCGTCGTCTCCGGCGAGAAGGAGCTACTGGCGCGGTGAGGCTAGGGGTGGGCAAGCTCACCGGCGGTTGGCTAACAGTGGCGTTGACGCGAGGCTACGTTGCGGAGGATGAGGAGGCTCCTAGTACTGGCGGTGTCGCCTGAGGTGGAGCAAATCGATGGCTTCGTCCGCGGCGGTTCCGTGGGCTCCGGCGACGAATTGGCTCACTATGGCGGGCAAGGTGGATGGGAGAGGAGTGGAGGAGATCGAGAAGAGGGTGTGGAGCGAGATGGTGTGGACAATTGAGGCGCGGGGGCTCTCCTTTTATAGCGGCGCGAGGTGCTGCGGGGGTGCGCATTGGGTCGATCATGGCAACGGCGATTAGAGCGGCGAACGGGCAAGGCGAGGACGCAATCATGTTGGAGACATCATGGCGAAGCTCAAGGACGTGCTGGCGCAGAAAAAGGAGGAGGGGACGGCTCGGGATGCTGCAAGTTCTGCGGCGGTACTGGCGGTGATCTTTGGAAAGGGGCGACGGCGACAGGGCTCCCGCGTGCATTCGAGCATGTCTACGGTGTAGTTGGTGGCGCGGTGAAGCGGTGTGCAGAGGTAGAGGATTAGGGGAGGACGGAGGCAACGATGCGACGGCGTGCTCTGGCGCGTCCAGGGCTGTGCCCATGCGCGCTCTGGTGTGTACTGACGCATCTGGGCATGTCGCGTTCCAGGCGCTGGCGTGCTCGTCTCTGGCCAGGGATGGTACAGTCACGCTTGGGGGAGTGAGGGCGAGCTGGGAGACATGGTGGAGGGGACCAGAGAGTGGTGGAGAGGTTGAGTGGCATGGGAGTGGCAAAGTATTTCGGCATGGTTAAAAAGTGAGCATGTCTCTACTTTAAGCATGGCTGCAAAGCTTGGCTTGGTGCAGAGGAGGTACAAGGAGGTTGATGATCACAAAGCAAAAGGGGTTTAGGCAAAAATCTGTTGGATAATAGCATGTATGTGCAAAGTTGAATTATGCCTGCCAAGTGTTTGATGTAATGGCCGCATGAAATGAAAATTTGAATTTTGCAAAGATTTTTGGTGGAGTTCAATCTAATAATAAATGGCACCCATGGGTGGTGGTGATATGCAAAATTGAGTTGATTTGTGAATTTTCAAAAAGTGTAAGATCTAGTTCTTGTTTCAATGTTGCCATTTGGCATTATTATATTAAGCAATTGGGAAAGATTTAGTCAAAGTGGTCAACACCAAACTTTTTCACCTTGATGAGTTCTTGGATGAGGTGCAAAGAGTTGAGAGGTTTTAGTTTAGAAAACTCTTAATGCAAGGGGCTCAAAGTGGGTAAGATATTAAAATTGTCACATATGACCATTATTAGATGTGACTTGGTTTTTGATTTTCTCTTTATTTTATTTGCATTTCTTTGATTCAAAAGTGATTCTTATTAGTTTAGGAACATTTCCAAACCATTTAAACAATTCAAAATGGCCTTGGTTGAAGATTTACAAAAATGGCCATAGCCTCATATGTGGTGTTATTCTTATTTTTCTTTTTCTTCTATTTTGTTTCACTTGATTCCCTTGGGCATGGTCTAGGGTCCATTTAGGGTTAGATTAAGGTTAGTGATGGTTTCAAACCATTTGGGTAGAGTATGAGGGCATAGGGCAAGATTTTCCATTATGGTTATGTGCCACATATGCCTCTATGCATCTTTTTATTTTATTTTTGTTTCACCTTTGATTTTAGTTGGTAAGTGATAGGTTGGGTTTGTTGAGGTTTTTCAAATCATCCAACAAGGTAGAACATGGCCTAGTTCATTATTTGCAAAAATAGCCATAGGCTTACATAGGCCTATCTTATTAATTTATTTTTATTTTCTTTTATCTTGGATGGTGAAATGAAGAGTGAGGTTTAGGGTTTTAGGAACATTTGATAAGCATACCAACACTCATCATGGTAATAATACAAGGATCAAGAATGAGCACTATGCATAGTACCTCATTTAATAAAAGCTTTTGTTGGTTCTCATTTTTGGAAATAGGGAAATTCATTTTCTCTTTGTTTTAAAATTTGGGATGTTACAAACCCTTCCCCCTTAAACAAATCTCGTCCCGAGATTTTAAGAAAAGTTAGTTTCCTAAGAGAGATTGGGCACTTGGATTAACAGGAAAACATACTTGGCATGGTGTAACATCCCAAATTTGAAAACAAAGAGAAAATGAATTTCCTTTTTCCAAAAATGAGAACCAACAAAAACTTTTCTTACATAGAGTGCTATGCATAGTGCTCATACCTAATCCTTGTGTTTTTTCCATGATTGTTTGTTTATTACTTTGAACACATTTCCAAAACCCTAAACCCTAACCTTCTCAAAACCAAGTGGGTCAATTTTGAGAAACCCAAAATAAAAGAGAAAGGACATATGTGGGCATATATCCCTAATATGTCAATCTTGACCCCTACCCTCTCTTACTTTTCAAAATGGTGGTGAACCTTGGTAAACCCCACTAAATCCTAAACCTCTTTCCTCTTATCACCAACCTTTGAAAAACAAAATAAAAAGAAAGGATCTTAAATAAGAAAGAGGCATATGCAAGCCTATGGCTACTTTTTGCAAATACTAAAATTTGCTTTGTCTACCTTGGTAGATGATTTGAAATATCCCAACATACCTAATTTAAGGCTTACCACTCAAATCTTGGTGAAACCAAAAAGAAAACAAAAATCAAATAAAGCATATGCATAGAGGCATATGTACGTGTCACTTAGCCAAAATATCAAATTTTGACCTAGGCACCCCCATTGCCCCAAAATGGTTTGAACCCTTTACCTAACTCAATCTAACACCAAATAAACCTCACACATGCTTAAGTGAAGCAAAGAAAAAGAAAAGAATAAAAGTGAGAAAATCACAAAACCCCCACATATGGTTTATGCCATTTTTCCAAATCTTTGATCAAGAACATTTTGGCCTTCACCATTGGTTGTATTATGTTACTAAACACTTATTACAACTTTTGGAATCAAAGAAACACAAATCAAATCAAATTCAAACTCATATTGTGATCACATATGATAATGGCCAAATCTGCCATTTATATTCTGGTCACTACTTTGAGCCCCTGGTTTTCAAGTTTTTCAAACTAAACTTCCCCAATTCTTTGCACTCATCCAAGAGCACATGAAGGAGAACAACTTTGGTAAAGACCACCATGTCAAATTCATCTTGGATCAAAAACTATGCTCATCCAAAGTTGGAACTTTTTATCAAATGCAACAATCTCACACATTGCAATTTTGCAATTCTTTTATTTTTAAAATTCCACCACCACTTGTGAATGTCTCTGGTCATTTGCAACTTATCCAAATGCACCATTTTAAAATTTTGGAACCCCTTGAACCAAACCCAATTTTGGCAAAATTTGCAATTTGCACATAGGCATCAATTCAACACTATTTGCAATAGTGTTTTCCCCAACTCTAAACTACCACCACTTGACACCTACTGGTCCCCTTGTCCCCTCTCTCCCTACTCTAAGCATAGAAATCCTAAGAGGGGGGCCAAACCTAGCATGGACATGGCCATGCCGGCCATGTAACACTTGGCACACTCCCCTCCTTTCCTTACCTCCCTAACCCTGGCCATGGTGCCTAAACCCTCAACCTTGCCTCCCTACTGCTGCCTAGCACCGCCATTGCCGGAGATCGACCCGCCACCGCCAGGAACGGACGTGCCCACGACGTCATGCGCATGCCGTGGGCGTCGCACACGCGCGCGCCACGGGCAGCGTAGAGCACCTGTCGCCTCGCCGCTCGAAGCCTTCCTCGGACCCCCTGGCTACACGTTGAGCTTCACCACCGTCCTTGAAAACCGCCAGACACGCCCCCTTGCCCTCGCGCCACCTGCCGCCGTCAACCACCTCGCCGATTTCCCGCGCCCGTGCCGCCAGAACTCACCATCACCAGCCCGTCCCCCACCTAGCTAGCTAGCGCGCTAGCACCGCCTTGAGGTCGCCTACCCCGCCCTGCCCTCGCCTACCCCTCTCCATCGCCGGAGTTGCCGCGCCGCTGTCGACCCCCACGGCATCCACAGCACCCGCGCGCCACTATAAATACAGCCCCTCCCGCACTTCCTCCTCCACACCAATCTTGCTCCTCTCCCTTCTCTCAAGCTCCTCGCACCCTCTCCTCTCCGAATTAGTGACCACCGCCGCCCAATCGCACGCCGGAGACCCGCAAGCCGCCGCAGAGCAATCTCTCGATTTAGGCCACCCCAAGCCCTGCCGCGACTACCGTTGAGCTCAGCGTCGTCGACAACGTCGCCCTGCCTCGTCGCCGTTGATCGCCGGAGTCTCAGCTCGCCGCCGACCCCCTACCTCCGCCGCGGCAGCAACCCCTTCTCCCCGACAACGACGACGACGCACAGCCGCTCGATCGTCTTCTAATCCGACGGCTCCAGTTGAAAGGTACCGATTCGGGTTGATGAAGTCGCTGACCACTGGGTCCCACCCTGTCAGTTGGCCCGTGGCGCATTGACGCGTTACTGGGCCAGCCCAATTCTTTTTCCCGCGTTTCGGCCCAAGTTGCTTTCCCGCCTAATCCCAAGTTTCAAATTCATTTAATCCTTTTCAGTTTAATTCAAATACTGGTCCTGAATTTGAAATTCAATATGATCTGTTTGGCTTGGCCAAATTTAACCAACTTTATATTGTTTGAAAGCTATTGAAAATTTCTAACCAATGCCACTGGTCTCATTGTGAGATCTGTTGTAGAAATAAGGTGACAAAAATATTAAGTCAGGGACTTTTGCACATTCAAATAAATCTTAAAAATCAACCAAAAATGATATTTAGTTAATTCCAACTCTAATAGCTCACATTTCACTTACATTAATTGTTTCTGCAAAAGTATGGTGTGGTCACCTTGGATTATCATGCCCTAGTTGAAATAAAGGACTATATGGCTAGTTTAATCTAGTGATATTGTCCAAAACTATTATGCAAATCATATGAAGTGTTTCACTTCATTTAAATCTTGTCTCAAGTACTTTCATATGAAGTTGGACCCCTGGTCAAATACTCTCACATGAAATACTTGGTGATTTTAAATCATAATAAGCATTGTTAAATAGTATGATGTATTCTACCTCATTTAAATCATTTTCTCAAATGATGATAATGGATGGTTGACTTAGGTCAACATGATTTCATGTATGATTGTTTGAGAAATTAAATCTTAAGAAGATTCAATGAGAGGAAATTATTCCTCAAGAACTAAATGGAAACTATCATTTACATATGTAATGAGAGGAAATTATTTCTCTAACCCTAAGTAAGAAAACCCTAGATTAATTCTCGGTAGCAATGCTAAGTGATGATGCTAGATCATTTGGAGTGAGCCATTAAGGCTAATTAAGGCTACTTAACTATTGTTTGGTGATTGTATCCTCGTATTCGTGTATAGACGCTAGTACCGGAGAATACCAGGAAGAGGAAGGATTCTACCCAGAAGAATAAGAGAACTTTGATCACCTCAACAACCAAGGCAAGCTAACACCTTTGCAAGCTATATGGTTGCAAGCTAATATTCTTGCAAAGTGCAAAGCCCTTTGGGGCAAGGCACCATTAGTCTTACCTTTCTTACTACAATCCTATCCCAAGTTTTTACCATACAAGTTTTTACTGGTTTACTTAAAGAGTTACTTTTATAGTTAACTTTGGTCTAAGTTAAAGAAGGTTACTAGAGTAGCAAAGTTAGTCTCAAAGCTAGCCAAGCAAGATAGCACCCCTCATGATTAGTGCTAGTGCTAAATACTAAAACTTGACTACTGTAGATGGGAACATGTGACTTGAAATGAATTTGAAACCTTGGAATGATGAGTCATTCCATTGAATGAATTTTGAAGGTGAATATGACTTGGAGAAGATGGTGATTTTTGATAAAACTGATGTTGGTTTGAATGCGATACCTTTCCAATTTTGAGTACCCCCACAATACCTGATTATGGGTAGGGCTTAACTGGAAATTTATGCATCTTAGTATGGGTTCCCTCTGAACACACATCATAGGGGTTATGCCGAGGCTGCCTCCGTTGTTGAGAAATGATGTGAATTGAGGTGAATTGTACGGCCAAGCCACTGTGCGGTTCCTGTGGTTGACAGTTTGTCTTCACTGGGAGGCCAAGCTCATGGGGAGAGGTGCTCATACTAGGGTTTGTAAGTGAAAGGTTATGGTTGATGATCCGTGTACTGTGTTACGATGATTCGGGGTAATCACGACGGGTGAAATCAAATGTTGTGGCACAAGTGTGCAACCTCTGCAGAGTGTAAACCTATTCGAATAGCCGTGTCCATGGTTACGGACGGTTGGAAAGGCCATACAGTTTTCGGTGTCAGATTCTTGAAAATATTGGTAAAGTGAATGGTGAATTGGTGACTTGTTTTTGAATCACAACTTGAGTTGTGGGAATGACACTAATGTTCCCACTTGAGTTAGTTAGCACATGAATAAGTCTTTTCTCAAATACTTGTGAACTAAAATTGGCTTTATGCAAATAAACTAGAGCTTAGCACCCCCTTACTAGAATTGATAGTACTTACATTATTATTAGTTTGCGAGTACTTTAAAGTACTCACGGCTGTGTCCCTGGCTATTCAAATGGCCAGACAATGAAGAGGAGCAGAACTATCAAGATGACTGCAACCAAGATGTCTACGACAACTAGGGAATCTTCTGACGTCAGACGTTGGCCTGTGGACTAGAGAGTCCATTTCTATTTACGCTTCCTCTATGAACTTGTGATTGTTTGTTGATCGATAGATGAACTATTTGTGTAATATGGATCATGTGATCTGAATTTGTAAGACGACTATGGTATGTAATGAATGATGAATTATGATATTCAACTGTTATTTCTCGCAACAACAATATTCCTGGGATTGCGATGTATGGCATAACAGGCATCTGGACTTAAAAATCCGGGTGTTGACAAGTTGGTATCAGAGCCATTGTTTGACCTTAGGAGACCCTAGTTAGAATGGACGTCTGAAAAACTTAGTTTCAAAACAAATAAAGTGAATATTTATGAAAACTTATTCTCACTCTTATCCTTGAGATCTTTTCAAAAGCGACATTCATACTCTACCTTCTTTCTACATAAAAATTTGGCACACATGGACACTTCTCTAACTTACTCCTCCTCATTGTTCATAGATGGAGTACAAATGGGAGTTCTATCAGCTTGGTCATGGAGGAGACCTGATGTTCGAAAAAGACTTGAAGCAAATAGTGGAATATCTAGGAAGCCTGTATGCCGAGTTCTTCGGAACACCCCTCAATAATCAGTTGGGAGGACCACCTCGATGGGAAGTTTCTGCAGATCTACGAAGAAAGCTTGGAGCCCCGGTATGGGAAACCATATGGTTTTCTGTAACGGGAAACACTTGGAAGGAAGGACTCGTCAGAGCTATGCAAGAAGCAATTGCCCGTCTGTGTGGACAAAATGAGAACAAGATCAAGAACACTCACTTCATCTACTACCCAAGACATGACCCCATGGGAAGACCGATGACCATGCCTCCGCACACGGAGATGAACCACTATGTAGCACACCTCGACTTCATGTTGTACAAGACCCGCAAGGAGTTGGACAACGCCCTCGCCTCTCGCCAAGCACATTACCCGTAAAGACGAAGAATCCACCCTGAAGAGTAGTATCACCCCAGCACTTAAGTAGGTTTGAGTTGTATCAGGATCCCCTTGTATCGTAGAGCGAATGAATGGTTCTTCAAACCAACGGAGTGTTAGATTTGTAATGTGTGATGTTTGGTATGAATGAAAAAGTTTTGTTGGTTTTACCCCCTCAACACTACTCAAGTTTTCAAGTTTTGAACTTTTTGAACTTTAAATCAAACAAAACATAGAAATTTCCCTCTTATCTTATCATCTACCTCGATGTCAGATGGCCCCACCAACCCGCAACGCCAACCAAGACGCCATGATGCAGATGCTAGAGATAATGATGGCCGACCGAGAAGCCGAGAGAGCTGAACACCAAGACAACATCGCTGGACTGCAGCAGGTCGCTCAGAACAACAACGGCCATGGAAACCACGACCACCCTGGGTCAAAACTGAAGAACTTTCAAAACACCAACCCACCTATTTTCAGCAAGACCGAATGACAAGGGATTAACTTATCAATGCCTATGGGTTGTAGACTAGGGTTTGTGAAACAATGAATCGATGCTTTCTTTGTCCCTCGACTCCCCCTTATATAGGAGGTGGAGCCGAGGGATTCGTGATGTACAAGTTACAGAGTCCGGGAAGGTTTCTAACTCCTCCCGTAATATTACAAGTGTTCTCTCCTAATACAACTCTAGCTTTCCTTAACTAGCAAGTTGGGCTTCCGAATTGTTCTTATACTTCGGGTCGTGGGCCTTCAGTAAACCCCGGGTACCATCTTTGGCAGGCCCATTGGGGATGCCTATGTCAGTAGCCCCCGAGATTTTGCTTGAATCATAGAGTCAGGGAAAATCTCCACCTTTATATTTATTCGATAATTCTGAACTTTATCATACACAAATTTCTATATTGTACAGGGATAATGGTAGTTGGGGCTAGTTCATCTGATGGATCAGGTACTAGTTAACTGCTCTAGTGGCAATCCGCAAATTCAAGATCACGTCCCTGGACATGATCTCGGGATACTGGTGTAAACTTCGACAGGTGCCGCTTAAGGTCTTACCATTCTGTCGAGTCCCAGTCATATTTATCGGGTACCTAACGCGTCCGTTAGGATTTTTCTTCGTATCTGTTGATACGGAAAAAAGTAGCAAACCGACGTCAGAGACAGCACCTCGCCACACAGAACGGATCTGGGGTCTTACCTTCGCAAAGTTTTGCGGCATTCAGAAATTGTTCGCAACTTTGGCGTTCTGAGAATATATTGTCGAGTGCTTATTCGGCTGTTGGAATAGCACATTTTATCGAGTCAACGGATGACTTATATTGCTCTCCCGATGGGAGTATATGTAGAGTTATTTATATAACTCGAAATATACTCTTTTGTTCTTCTTTCTTTGTTTTTTATAATTTCATCGGGCACGCGAACAGCGTTCCCGATGGGAGTAGCCCCCGAGGCTACAGCCAAGGACTTGTGTTTGGGTTTAGGCTCCACGCCTTATGTTATATTTTTCTTTTCTCTCGAAGTTTTCAAATATCTCGGGTGCGCGAACAGCGCTCCCGATGGGAGTAGCCCCCGAGGCTATGGAAAAATACTTGTATTTGATCATAGGCTCTCGCCATTTCTATTTTGTCTTTCTCGAATTTTTCATTTTTCCAAAGTAGCCCCCGAGCATTTGATCAAAAACTTGTATTTGATCAAAGGCTCCATAATCTTCTGCTGTCGCCGTTTTTTATGCAACTGCTGAGTCGAAATTTTCTCTTGCTAAGGTGACATCACTGCTGACGATAGCCACGACCGCTATTCCTGGAAAACGCGAGAAGTTCTCTCTCGCTGTCTTGCGGGCCCAAATTACTCACCGTATTGACACTTCGCGCAAGTGGGGGACACACGTCCTCCGCTTTTTCTGGCGCACGTACTGTAGCTCCTGTGCTTTCTCATCTGTATGAAATTACTTTTTACCCCTTGTCCACGTGTACACCATCTGTTCCGCAATCTCTCAATCCAATGGTGCATCGGTTCACCGCACCTCTATATAAAGGCATCGTCTTCCTCCTCTAGTCTTTTCGCTCGTGCCGCACCTCTGCTTCTCCTCTACAAAATCCTCCATTGCTCCCATTGCTTCAAGCGCTCAACCACACTCACATCCTTCACCGCCAAGCTCATTGATGCCGCCTCGCATCCAAGATCTCTGCCCAAGACATCAACCTGCTGAAGAAGATGGGGTTCAGCAAGAAAGAGAGCTCGCTCCGCTTCCCCAAGGAGGAGAGCTATCCAAAGCCTCCAATCGAATATCGGGTCAGTTTTGTTGACCATCTCATCCGAGGTCTTTCTCCCGCAATCCATGAGTTTCTTAGGGGTCTTCTGTTTGTTTATGGGCTTCAACTGCATCAGTTGACGCCCAATTCCATCCTCCACGTGTCGATCTTTATCACATTGTGTGAGTGTTTCCTCGGGGTCCAACCTAATTGGGCTCTGTGGAAACGTATCTTCTGCCTCCGCCGTAATGGCTCCCACAACGTCGCCTACAACATTGGCGGCGTTGTTATCTGTGTTCGTTCTGACGTCGAATATTTCGACGTCAAATTCCCCGACTCTGTCCAAGGTTGGCGAAAGAAGTGGCTGTATATCCATGAAGAAAGCTCCAATCCAGTGGAGGACAACATCGCCCCTTTTGACGGAGAAGCCAAGATTCTTCGCCGCTGTTCCTGGGATGCTGAAGCTACCGAAGCTGAGAAGTTGGCGACAGAAGCGCTGATGACTCGCATCCATGAGCTACAGAACACCCGCGGCAAGGAACTTTCGGGTATTGAGATTACTGCCTATTTCCTTAGGATTAGAGTGCAGCCTCTCCAGGCTCGCAAAAATCCCCTCTGGAAGTATGCTGGTGAAGAAGATGTCGACAGGCTCTCAAAAGACCTTCCTTTGAAGGATTTTGAAAAGCTTATCCGCAAAATCTCATCGCTCAACAAGAAGGATCCAATTCCATCCTCTTGCCGCATTACGCCATATAGTGGCGCCAATCCTCTTCCCGAGGTAATTTTTCCTCTTAGTTGCTATATTGTCTCCTCGAGTTTTAATATTTTATCGACTACTGTCTTGCTAGCTTCCTTTGCATAACTTCTTTTTTATCGACACTTTTTCTCAGAACCACCCTGTTCTCGCTTCTCTTCCTCCTCTTCCTGAGGGTGGAGAAGTTGAAGACCGTACCATTGTCGATGATGACAACCAAGGTACCTCGCGCCCTGAAAGTGAAGTCGCGGGTTCTCACAAATCCGCGGCTTCTTCTGAAAAAGATGTTGAGTCTGAGGCCACCGCCTCTACACACTCCCTTCCTCCTGCTGTTTCTCCAAGGAACAAAAGGAAAAGGGATGAAGTCGAAGATTCCGGCACCTCCAAAGCCGAAGAAGTTGTTCCTTCAGATAGGAAGGCAGCTTTCAATCCATATGATGATGCCCTCGTCAGCTCGTAAGTCCTCCATTGCTTCTTATTGTTTTGCTCTCGATGTTTTTGTCTATCTTGCTTTTTATGTTGTTGCTATTTGACTGCAGTGGTGACGAGGAAGAAGCGCAAGCTATTGACGCGACTGCTCAAATGAGTACGTCACGTACTTTAGTTGTTTCTGAAGTGCAAGTTGAAGGAGAAGAATCTTCACCTCCTCAACAAAACACCGATCAGCCGACCCCTCCTGCAAGCCCCCTTGTTCCTTCGCTAAAAAGGGCAAGGGTTGAATCAATCACAGATCCTGCCTTACAATTGGGTGGCTCCACGACTCCTCTTCTGGATGATGTAAGTCCCTTCTTTGTTTTTTTATGCTAAGTACTTCCCAATGCTATCGATTTTTTTTTGTTGTTTGCTCCTTTTTGCTGTGTGCTGTCGAACTTTTTCTATGTTGACACTTTCTTTTCTCTATCTTTCTTCGCCAGCCTTTGATTAAGGAGTTCATCCGATTCGGTGCCCAATTCGTCGGGTACCGTGATCATGCCAACGAAGCTGAAGGTAATATTCTGCTGCTTCTCCTGGCCCATGACTGCTTACTCGTTTCTTGTCGTGATTTTGAGTGGTTTTGACTATTTTGGCAGAAAATCTTGCGGAAGCCAACAAGCGTGCTGATGCACTTGCTCAAAAATTAGAGCAAAGTGAAAAGGCTCGTAAGAAGGCTGAAACAGATGCTCAGAAGGCCAAGGCAGCCGCTGAAAAGGCCAAGGCAGATGCTGCTGGTGTTGAAAGTCTTCGGAAGAGGCTTCACGACGCAGAAACTGCTTTGAGCGACAAAATAACTGAACAAGCTGCTCGAGAAGAAAGTATCCTCAGTCGCTTGCAGTCACAGAGTCGACGTTTTGTTAGTAAGTACTTCCATTGTTGTGCATTTCTGCAGGTTACTTCACTTTCTTTCGAGCATTTTTATTGACGAACTTCCCTTTGCTTGTTTTTAGGGAGAACTCATCAAGAATACGAAGTGGATGGTCCTGAAGGCGACGAGCTTCTCGACGCGCTGACCCTTCTTGAAATCCATGGGGATGAAGCACGCGAAGGCCTTGCTGATGTTGAGGCAGGTCTGTTGAAGCTTTTCCCTTACTTCTTCCCGAAGAAAGAGGAGCCCAACACTTTTGTTGGTCTTGCCAAAAGCTTCAACGTGCCAGAAGATCTCGGGCTCAAACTTCGCCAAGAGGGCCTGAAGATTGGCGTTGAGGGCACCATCGCACTGATTGCGGATAGCCAGCAAGACGTCGACTGGACCAAGGTTGGCGACATAGGGGAGATGGAAACGAAGAAGTGGCAATCTTTAATTAGAGCTGCCAAGCCTCCCTCAAAATCGATCCTTTCCTTCCTTGGTGTTAAACCAACTCCTGCTCCAAGCACATCCAAGCCGGAGGTCAAGTAGACCACACTTTCTTTCTTATTTCTTCTCTTTTGATGCTGTCGCCAAAGTAGCTTTGGCGACACTTACCCCACTAGTTTGTTAGGGCAATCTCCATTGTAATATCTTGTAAAAATGCTGAAAATCAATGGAATTCTATTTTGCTTGATGATTGATGTCGAACTTTTTCTTTCAGTTGACGTTTGATAACTATGCTCCAACTCCTGCTCCTTCCGATGTTTTTCCCACTTCCTCTTGCTCGAAGAAAACGCTTATCGACAAAGAATTTGGTGGAGATTCCTCGAGTAAAGATTTAGCAGAAGACTTGGAAGAACTTCATCAGCATCTTCAGTATGCAAAGAAACAGACACCTGTGATGATGGAACAATCTCGAAAGGCAGCCGAAAAAGAGAAGGTTGCACTGCACCAAGCTCAAGAAGCCATAGCTGCCAAGGAAGCCGCCGTGTCTGAAGCTGAAGAAGCGACCACTCGAGAGAATTTAATGCTCGAGTTGATGAATGAGGCCAGTGTAGATATGACAGGTATGCTTTTGCAAACCAAAGCTTCTTCTTTTTCCCTGCTGTTTCCTTTTGTGAAATTCCTGTACTGTCACCAAATAGGTTCTTCCCGTGACGCTGTGCTGAAGACGAAATGGTAGATACAAGGACAAATCTCTTGGTCAACCTCTCCCTTGATCATGGTTCTTTGTTCTGGGCCACTCCAGAACGCACCCGACAGATTGTCATGTTTCAAGACCGCGTCTGTCAGGTTCGTGAATTCCTTGACATCTGCACAAGAACCTTGTCCCTGGTGTACAATACAATGTTTCCTCGGAACGAGACACCCGACACTCTTCTTGGTCTGATGGAAAAATTTCGGGATGCTCCTCGTATTCATAACTTTGTACGAGCTCAATTAACTGCTAATGCAAGGTTTGCCATGATCATGATACAGATCTGCTATCGAAAATTAGATCTGACGACGATTGTCTCCAAATGCAGCCAAGCAATGGCGAAAAAGTAACGTCGACAAAATCAATGACATTGTGACTCCTGTAGCCGAAGAAATGATGGACGAACTTCTTCGGATGGACTCTGAATTCTTTGTCAAAGGGAGCTATGCTGATCATACGACAACTGCTGCAAATAACAAAGGTCTATCCATAGATAGTATATTAGGCATTGACTGAGTTGTACTATATTGCGAGAAATCATGTCTATATTTTTTGTTGAATTCATTGTGTTAATGAAGCTGTCTATATTGTGAAGTGTAATCTATATTGCAAAGCCCCCAAGCCTTTGGCCGGAGCTTACACTATTTTTTCGTCTCGATGAATTTACTATTTTGCGAGAGTATATATATTTTGCTGTCGTGGGTTATGAGCCCCCGAGCCTGTCGATGAAAAAGATGTATATCATCAAAATCTTTTACTATATTGCAGCACCGCGAGCCCGCCTCATTAAAAACCTTTCCAGCCCCACTCAGTGCCCTAAAAAGGAAAAGAGTGCGTCTGAAAACTCGCGGGCGTTTCAGTACATTGTATTTTTACAAAGGAGGACTATATTTCGACTCTAAGCGTAGAACCGCCTGAGTTGCGCCACGTTCCAGGGATTTTTCTCGGGAACCCCTGTCTTATTGTCCTTGATCCTGTATGCTCCTCCTTCGATTACTTCTGTGACGATGTAGGGGCCAAGCCATGGCGACTCGAGGTTTTCAGTACTCTGTTGATTGAGCCGTAGGACTAAATCTCCGACCTGAAAAGACCTTGGCCATAGTCATCGACTGTGGTAGTTTTTCAAGTCTTGCTGGTACTTGGTGACCCGTGATAATACTTCGTCTCGAGCTTCATTGAGTGCATCTACATCATCCTCTAATTCTCTTCTGGAAGTTTCTTCATCATATTCTGTGACTCTTGGGGAGTCATGCCCTATTTCGATCGGTAATACTGCCTCAGCTCCATGGACCAGAAAGAATGGAGTTTCCTGTGTCGCCGTATTTCGCGTTGTTCGAATACTCGATAAAACACTTGGCAACTCTTCTGGCCAAGTATGCCGAGCCTTTTCAAGCGGTCCTAGCAGGCGCTTCTTGATGCCGTTGCAGATGATACCATTGGCTTTCTCGACTTGACCATTGGTTTGCGGGTGCCCAACTGACGTGAAGTGCAATTTGATGCCTACTTCTGCGCAGTACGCCTTGAATTCCTTGGATGTGAAGTTACTGCCATTATCCGTGACGATGCTATGAGGTACTCCAAATCGAAAAACAATGCTCTTCATGAATTTTATTGCTGACGCTGCGTCTGGTGAATTTATCGGCTTTGCTTCTATCCACTTGGTGAATTTATCAACAGCGACAAGCATGTACTCGTATCCTCCTGTTAAGGCCTTGTGTAATTTTCCCACCATATCGAGACCCCACTGGGTAAAGGGCCAAGACAATGGTATTGGCATCAATTCTGCTGCCGGAGAGTGAGGTTTTGCGGCAAATCTTTGGCACGCGTCACAAGTTCGTACTATCTCCTTCGCGTCCTCGATTGCTGTCAACCAGTAAAATCCAGCCCGAAAAACCTTGGCCGCAATAGCTCGACTGCTCGCGTGATGACCACATATTCCCTCGTGTACATCCTTTAAGATTATCCTTCCTTCTTCAGGTGTGACGCACCTTTGTAGTACGCCCGAAATACTGCGCTTATACAACTCCCCTTTGACCACTGTAAAGGCTTTGGATCGTCGGATAACTCGCCTTGCTTCAACTGGGTCGTCGGGTATTTCTTTCCTTAAGATATATGATATGTACGCTTGCATCCATGGGACCTGCACCATCATCACCAGCTTTTGGTCCTCTTCTTCTTCTTCTGGTGCTTCCTTGGGAGCCGTCATAGTTTTCTCCTCCTTCTCCTTCCTCTGCGCCTTCTTTGGTTTTGTGGATCTCTCTGTTATCTCTTCCCAAAACACTCCTGGCGGAATTGCGAGGCACTGCGACCCGATGTTTGCAAGAACATCAGCTTCATCATTGCTCAGCCTGCTGATGTGATTTACTTCGCATCCATCAAATAACTTGTCGAGCTCGTTGTACACTTCCTTGTATGCCACCATGCTGTCATTGACTGCATCACATTGGTTCATGACTTGCTGAGCCACCAACTGTGAGTCGCCAAAGATTTTTAATCGGGTTGCACCACAAGCTTTCGCCATCTTCATCCCGTGTATGAGAGCTTCATATTCTGCTTCGTTGTTAGATGCGTTTGGGAACGTCATCCGTAGGACATACTTCAGTTTGTCGCCTTCAGATGATATAAGTATCACACCTGCACCAGCTCCTTCTACCCTCTTGGACCCGTCAAAGTTCATAGTCCAAGTTCTCGATAAATCTGGGGGTCCTGTATTTTGCAGCTCCATCCACTCTGCGATGAAATTTGGCAGAATTTGCGACTTTATTGCTTTTCTTTTTTCATACGTGATGTCCCGAGGGGAAAGTTCTATTACCCAAAGGGAGACACGACCTGTAGCTTCTGGATTGTTCAGGATATTTGATAGAGGTGCTTCATTGACCACTATTATCGGGTGTGCCAAAAAATAGTGGCGCAATTTCCTTGCGGTTGTGAACACTCCATATGCTAACTTCTGGTACTGCGGGTACCGCTGTTTTGAAGGCGATAAAACTTCACTAATGAAATATACCGGCCTTTGCACTCCATGGAGTTTTCCTTCTTCTTCTCTTTCGACAACTAGCGCCGTGCTGACCACCTGAGGTGTGGCTGCAATGTATAACAAGAGGAGTTCCTTCTCTTTCGGCGCCACCAAGATTGGTGGTGTCGAAATTGTGCATTTAAGATCCTCGAAGGCTCTATCTGCCTCTTCATTCCACTGGAATTTCTCGCCTTGCTTGATTAACACGTAGAACGGTAACGCATTTTCTCCTAGCCTGGCGACGAATCTGCTTAACGCTGCAACTCGCCCAGTTAGCTGCTGTATTTATTTCAACTTTGTTGGCTTCCTCATTGTTACGATAGCTTGGATTTTTTCGGGATTAGCTTCGATCCCTCTTGCTGAGACTAGAAACCCGAGAAGTTCTCCTGCAGGGACGCCGAAAGAACACTTCGTTGGGTTCAGCTTGAGGCAAAACTTGTCGAGGTTATCGAAAGTTTCCTTCAGGTCCTCGATTAGCGTTGTCCCCTTTTTTGATGTTATGATGACAGCATCAATGTACACTTGTACGTTTTTTCCAATCTGTGTTGCTAGGCACTTCTGCATCATCCTCTGGTACGTTGCTCCCGCGTTTTTCAGACCAAAAGGCATTGTTCTATAGCAAAACACGCCATAAGGTGTGATGAATGCTGTTTTCACCTCGTCTTCTTCTTTCAATCTGATCTGGTTATAACCAGAATATGCATCCAGGAAGGAAAGACGTTCACATCCTATCGTGGAGTCGAAAATTTGATCGATCCTCGGGAGGGGAAAGTGATCCTTTGGACAATGTTTGTTGAGACACGTAAAGTCGACACACATGCGAAGGACTTTAGTGTTTTTCTTCGGGACCAACACTGGGTTTGCGACCCAGGTGGCCTCTGTATGCAGCTCCTTGATGAAACCAGCTTCTCTTAGTCGATCAATCTCTGATAGCATAGCTTTGCGGTTTGGCACCGAAAAACGCCGCAAAGGTTGTTTTATTGGTCTCGCTAATGGATCCAAGTTTAGGTGGTGCTCGGCAAGTTCCCCAGGTACTCTGGCATGTCAGCTGGACACCATGCGAAGATTTTCCAGTGCTCACGGAGGAACTCGACGAGCGCGCTTTCCTATGCGAGGTCCATGTCTGTCGCGATGGACGTCGTCTTTTTTGGATCTGTCGGGTGAATCTGCACCTCTTTAGAATTTTTCGCAGTATTAAAGGTTGATTCTTTGTTAGGCCTTCCTACATCTGGCAGTACATCATAATCAGTCGTGAGTCTTGACGCCATGTACTCTGCTTGCATCCCGAAGGTTTCTGATAGTCGATGAAAATCCTTGTCACATTTATCGGCTAGCGCGAAGCTTCCTTTGACTGTGATTGGTCCCTTAGGTCCAGGCATCCTCCACAACAGGTATGTGTAATGTGGTACCGCCATAAACCTGGCATATGCTGGTCGTCCCAACAAAGCGTGGTACTGTGATGGGAAATCCACGACTTCAAACTTCAGCCTCTCTATTCTGTAGTTTTCTCGAGTCCCAAACTGAACGTCGAGATTGATCTTCCCCAATGGATAACTTGGCTTCTCTGGCGTGATGCCATGGAAACGTGTGTCAGTTGGTTTCAGATTTTCTAGAGATATGTTCATCTTCCTTAGTGTATCTGCGTACATAAGGTTTAAACTGCTGCCTCCATCTATAAATACTCGAGATACGTCGAATCCTGCAATTCTTCTTTGGTAAGATAAGTCTTGATCGCCCTGGTCGAGGAACTTGCTGTGGATGATCCGCTATTATGAAGCCAATATCTTGTCCTGACCAATTGAGGTACTCAACCGTTGGTGGAGGCATCTTCTCTGCCATGAACACCTGTCGCGAGATTACTTTCTGAGCTCTATTGGATGGCCTGCCTTTCTGAATCATCGAGACCGCTCCGTTAGAATTGGGATCAACGTAGGGTGGTGGTGCAGGTGCTGCCGCTATTCTGAGCTGGTGTCGATTTTCGTCCGTAATTGCGGGAGGAGGTGGCAAGTGGATCTCACTCCTGGGCCCTTGAGGGTTTCTATGTGTCGTCTGGGCATTGGCGTGCCCTGCCCACCTTAACATTGCCTGAAAATTTCGGCAATCCTTTTGCAAGTGTCCTGACTGTCTCTTTCCGTTGTTGTCGAGATAGAAATGCATCTGACACGGCCCGTTCATCATCTCCTCGGGGGACACGAAAGGTCTCTGGAACCTTGGCCCATTATTTTGCCTGTTGTTTCGGGAGTCATCTCTACTGTCGCCTCGCTGCTCGTTGCTTCTTTGATAGTCATCTCTATTGCTTCCTCCAGCGCTTGCTCGAACGCCAGCCGAAATTTGTCCAGGAGCATCATAGCTCGAGTACTGCTGAGGAAATCGTCGCCTATTTTGATAATTTCGACCGCGATCCTCCTCTGGTGACCTATGCCATTTGTTGTGAACAACATCTTCTCCATCTGCCCATCTGTTTGCTATTTCCATCAATGCGGATACTGTCTTTGGGTTAGTTATTCCCAAGTCCTCGACAAAATCTCCCCGCCTGATTCCTGCGACAAACGCATCTATCGCTCTCTCGTCAGATATATTTTCTGCCGAGTTTTTGATGATATTCCACCTTTGGATGTACTTTCTCATTGATTCGTCTGGCTTTTGTCGACACGCCCTCAGTTCCTCTAGTGATGCAGGTTTTTTGCAAGTGGACCAGAAATTTTTTACGAACACATCCTCGAAGCTATCCCAGTTGTCGATAGATCCTGGAGGAAGCTTTTTTATCCAAGATCGCGCAGCTCCACTCAAATGTACCTGGATGCTCTGCATAGCTGTTGCTCTGGTTCCTCCTGTCAGCTTCACTGTCTCGAGATAATCGACTAGCCAATCCTCTGGATCTTGCAGGGCATCGAATTTTTTGAAGTTATCGGGTAATTTGAACCCCGAAGGAACTCGAGTTTTTCGGACCCTCCTTGTGAAGCACGGCAGCCCACACATATCCTCGTCATCTAGCTCTGGGGAATGTCGATGTTCTCTTCTATTTTGTCGTGCTCTGTCCACCCTTGCTTGCGCTGTTGTGTCTCTTGCTCCACTTGTTCTTTCGGGAACTGGTGCTGCTGCCGCAGGCCGTGGACTGTTTTGCCTTGCTGTTCCTTCGGGAGGTGTGCTGCAAACGCCGTTCCCATGGCCCCTACACCTGCCATGGCCATATTGTATAATGCCTCTCTTGGATCTCCGGGAGGTGGCCTGGATGCAAGGATAAAGGCTTGTGTCGCCATATACCCAGCTTCCGTTGTTTTAGGGATAATGTTCCCTCTCGTGTATATCGACATAAAAGACATGTCGAGGTTTTGAACCAAGTGCTCTCTTTCTGCCTCAGGTATGTTTTGCAGCCTTGATCTTGCTCTGTTCCGAGCTTCTCTGTGGCTATCTCCCGAAGTTCCTGAATGTCGACTTAAGTCCGCCCTTCGCCTGCTTGATGCAGAGGCTGCTTCCTGCCTTCTATCCAACTCGATTTTCTGCTTCTCAAGCTCCCGCCTGGTACGTTCAAGCCTATACTGATATGCTTCTAACTCCTCAGGTGTCGCCGTCACAGTCATTGGCTCTGTGCCATTTATAGCTCTTGCGACTCAATCCCACACTTCTTGTGAAAATCGCACCATCTCTCGTGTCCCTGGTCCAATATATTTTTTTCCTAGACCTCTCGTGAGATCTGCAGGATCGACATATGGATTCCCTGCCTCGTCGAAGTTCTCTGATGTCTCCTCTTCTGGGCGACTCGGATCCCCAATTGCATAGATCTGATGATATTTTGGATATTGAACCATGTTGGGTTTGGTGAAACCATCATAGAGATTGGTGAAGACCTTGCCAACGGTAGTGGATCTGTCGATGAAGTTGAAACTGTCGAAGCTATTCGAGTCATCGCTTATATCTGAGTCCGCAAACGACTCGAAGGACATGTCACTGAAGATCTTGGCGAGCTTTTCTCTTGCCCTGGTGCTGATGAAGCGTGGCGATGAAGTCTCCTCTTCTCCTGACTCGATTGATGATGTTGAGTGCGAAAAATCGGAGTCGACCGCCGATAATCCCGACGAGATCGGAATTTCGAGACGATACGCTCCCTCCTTCTCGACGCGAAAGTGGAATCTTCCGAACGTCATCTCCATAGGCTCCTCCAGATATGCATATGCATCCAAATGGGAGGGCGGGTGAGGAACAAAATCGATAGGACCAGTTGCGATCTGTCTACCTCGATCCATCGCGTTGCTTGCTGTTGACGAAGTCGACGATCTTGAACGTGCCATCGAGATCAGATCCTTGACACCTCTAATTCCCATAGACGGCGCCAATTGAAAAGGGATTAACTTGTCAATGCCTACGGGTTGTAGACTAGGGTTTGTGAAACAATGAATCGATGCTTTCTTTGTCCCTCGACTCCCCCTTATATAGGAGGTGGAGCCGAGGGATTCGTGATGTACAAGTTACAGAGTCCGGGAAGGTTTCTAACTCCTCCCGTAATATTACAAGTGTTCTCTCCTAATACAACTCTAGCTTTCCTTAACTAGCTAGTTGGGCTTCCGAATTCTTCTTATCCTTCGGGTCGTGGGCCTTCAGTAAACCCCGGGTACCATCTTTGGCAGGCCCATTGGGGATGCCTATGTCACCGAAGAGCCCCTCGATGCCGATGACTGGCTCCAGACAATGGAGAACAACCTGAAGTTGCGGGAGTAGAAGCCGCAGAGAAAGTACTGTTCGCCACCCACTACCTGTCAGGACCTGCAAGAGCCTGGTGGACAAGTGCCCGCGCAATGAATGCGGGACAGATGATGACCTGGGAAGACTTCAAGCTGAAGTTTAGCAAGTACCATGTGCCCCAAGTACTGATTAAGAAGATGAGAGACGAGTTCCGCGAACTCAAGCAAGGCAGAATGTCTGTGGTAGAATACCGCGACCGATTCCTTACACTGTCATGGTACGCCCCGGACGAAACAGACACCCACGAGAAGCGGAAGGAAAGATTTCTGAACGGATTACATGCCGAGATGCATACCGTACTGGTCAATATTCCCTTTGCTGACCTAGAAGCCCTGGTGGACTCCGCCATCCAGATGGAAGGGAAGCTTCACCAAGCCAACGAGAACCGCAAACGCCGGATGATGAACCAGCATGGGTCCAGCAATACCCAGAAGTACCACAACAACTCATCAGGAGGATTTGCTCCAAGATACAACAAGCCCACTGCCCAGACTTACTGCCCAAACTACACCAATAACCAAGGAGGACCCCCGAAGCCCGGAGGCAACAACAACAACAATCACAACAACACCACCAACCCCAACAGCAGCAACAACAACGGGAACAACAACAACAACAACACTGGCCCTAGGACTGGAAGCAACGCCATCCCCGTCGCCACCAAGGACAAGGCCACCATCACTTGTTATGAGTGTGGAGTGGTTGGGCATTACTCCAATGAGTGCCCCAAGAGATTAGCCAAGATTGCCGCCAACACCGCTGCACCTGCTCAGAACCAGTGCCGCTTTGCCACAAGAAGGAACCAGAACAACAACAACGGCCGCCTCAACAACATGACCGCAGAAGCCCAAGAAGCACCTCAGGCCATGCCAAGTATGTTTTCATGTTAAATCATATTGCCCAATCTCTCTTAGGAACCTAACTTTTCTTAAAATCTCGGGACGAGATTTGTTTAAGGGGGAAGGGTTTGTAACATCCCAAATTTGAAAACAAAGACAAAATGAATTTCCTTTTTCCAAAAATGAGAACCAACAAAAACTTTTCTTACATAGAGTGCTATGCATAGTGCTCATACCTAATCCTTGTGTTTTTGCCATGATTGTTTGTTTATTACTTTGAACACATTTCCAAAACCCTAAACCCTAACCTTCTCAAAACCAAGTGGGTCAATTTTGAGAAACCCAAAATAAAAGAGAAAGGACATATGTGGGCATATATCCTTAATATTTCAATCTTGACCCCTACCCTCTCTTACTTTTCAAAATGGTGGTGAACCTTGGTAAACCCCACTAAACCCTAAACCTCTTTCCTCTTATCACCAACCTTTGAAAAACAAAATAAAAAGAAACGATCTTAAATAAGAAAGAGGCATATGCAAGCCTATGGCTATTTTTTGCAAATACTAAACTTTGCTTTGTCTACCTTGGTAGATGATTTGAAATACCCCAACACACCTAATTTAAGGCTTACCACTCAAATCTTGGTGAAACCAAAAAGAAAACAAAAATCAAATAAAGCATATGCATAGAGGCATATGTGGCACTTAGCCAAAATATCAAATTTTGACCTAGGCACCCCCATTGCCCCAAAATGGTTTGAACCCTTTACCTAACTCAATCTAACACCAAATAAACCTCACACATGCTTAAGTGAAGCAAAGAAAAAGAAAAGAATAAAAGTGAGAAAATCACAAAACCCCCACATATGGTTTATGCCATTTTTCCAAATCTTTGACCTAGACCATTTTGGCCTTCACCATTGGTTGTATTATGTTACTAAACACTTATTACAACTTTTGGAATCAAAGAAACACAAATCAAATCAAATTCAAACTCAAATTGTGATCACATATGATAATGGTCAAATCTGCCATTTATATTCTGGTCACTACTTTGAGCCCCTGGTTTTCAAGTTTTTCAAACTAAACTTCCCCAATTCTTTGCACCTCATCCAAGAGCACATGAAGGAGAACAACTTTGGTAAAGACCACCATGTCAAATTCATCTTGGATCAAAAACTATGCTCATCCAAAGTTGGAACTTTTTATCAAATGCAAGAATCTCACACATTGCAATTTTGCAATTCTTTTATTTTTAAAATTCCACCACCAGTTGTGAATGTCTCTGGTCATTTGCAACTTATCCAAATGCACCATTTTCAAATTTTGGAACCCCTTAAACCAAACCCAATTTTGGCAAAATTTGCAAATAGGCATCAATTCAACACTATTTGAAAAAGTGTTTTCCCCAACTCTAAACTACCACCACTTGACACCTACTGGTCCCCTTGTCCCCTCTCTCCCTACTCTAAGCATAGAAACCCTAAGAGGGGGCCAAACCTAGCATGGACATGGCCATGCCGGCCATGTCACACTTGGCACACTCCCCTCCTCTCCTCACCTCCCTAACCCTGGCCATGGTGCCTAAACCCTCCACCTTGCCTCCCTACTGCTGCCTAGCACCGCCATTGCCGAAGATCAACCCGCCACCACCGGGAACGGATGTGCCCATGACGTCCTGCGCATGCCGTGGGCGTCGCACACGCGCGCGCCACGGGCAGCGCCGAGCACCTGTCGCCTCGCTGCTTGAAGCCTTCCCCGGACCCCCTGGCTACATGTTGAGCTTCACCACCGTCCTTGCAAACCGCCAGACATGCCCCCTTGCCCTCGCGCCGCATGTCGCCGTCGACCACCTCGTCGATTTCCCGCGCCCATGCCGCCAGAACTCACCTTCGCCAGCGCTCGCCAGGCCGTCCCCCACCTAGCTAGCTAGCGCGCTAGCACCGCCTTGAGGTCGCCTACCCCGCCCTGCCCTCGCCTACCCCTCTCCATCGCCGGATTTTCCACGCCGCTGTCGACCCCCACGGCATCCACAGCACCCGCGCGCCACTATAAATACAGCCCCTCCCGCACTTCCTCCTCCACACCAATCTTGCTCCTCTCCCTTCTCTCGAGCTCCTCGCACCATCTCCTCTCTGAATTAGTGACCATCGCTGCCCAATCGCACGCCGGAGACCCGCAAGCCGCCGCAGAGCAATCTCTCGATTTAGGCCACCCCAAGCCCTGCCGCGACTACCGTTGAGCTCAGCGTCGTCGACAACGTCGCCCTGCCTCGTCGCCGTTGATCGCCGGAGCCTCAGCTCGCCGCCAACCCCTACCTCCGCCGCGGCAGCAACCCCTTCTCCCTGACGACGACGACGACGCACAGCCGCTCGATCGTCTTCTAATCCGACGGCTCCAGTTGAAAGGTACCGATTCAGGTTGATGAAGTCGCTGACCACTGGGTCCCACCCTGTCAGTTGGCCCGTGGCGCATCGACGCGTTACTAGGCCAGCCCAATTCTTTTTCCCGCGTTTCGGCCCAAGTTGCTTTCCCGCCTAATCCCAAGTTTCAAATTCATTTAATCCTTTTCAGTTTAATTCAAATATTGGTCCTGACTTTGAAATTCAATAGGATCTGTTTGGCTTGGCCAAATTTAACCAACTTTATATTTTTGGAAAGCTATTGAAAAGTTCTAACCAATGCCACTGGTCTCATTGTGAGATCTGTTGTAGAAATAAGTTGACAAAAAGATTAAGTCAGGGACTTTTGCACATTCAAATAAATCTTAAAAATCAACCAAAATTGATATTTAGTTAATTCCAACTCTAATAGCTCACATTTCACATACACTAATTGTTTCTGCAAAAGTATGGTGTGGTCACCTTGGATGATCATGCCCTAGTTGAAATAAAGGACTATATGGCTAGTTTAATTTAGTGATATTGTCCAAAACTATTATGCAAATCATATGAAGTGTTTCACTTCATTTAAATCTTGTCTCAAGTAATTTCATATGAAGTTGGACCCCTTTTCAAATACTCTCACATGAAATAAATGGTGATTTTAAATCATAATAAGCATTGTTAAATAGTATGAGGTATTCTACCTCATTTAAATCATTTTCTCAAATGATGATAATGAATGGTTGACTTAGGTCTACATGATTTCATGTATGATTGTTTGAGAAGTTAAATCTTAAGAAGATTCAATGAGAGGAAATTATTCCTCAAGAACTAAATGGAAACTATCATTTACATATGTAATGAGAGGAAATTATTTCTCTAACCCTAAGTAAGAAAACCCTAGATCAATTCTTGGTAGCAATGCTAAGTGATGATGCTAGATCATTTGGAGTGAGCCATTAGGCTAATTAAGGCTACTTAAGTATTGTTTGGTGATTGTATCCTCGTATTCGTGTATAGACGCTAGTACCGGAGAATACCAGGAAGAGGAAGGATTCTACCCAGAAGAAGAAGAGAACTTTGATCACCTCAACAACCAAGGCAAGCTAACACGTTTGCAAGCTCTATGGTTGCAAGATAATATTCTTGCAAAGTGCAAAGCCCTTTGGGGCAAGGCACCATTAGTCTTACCTTTCTTACCACAATCCTATCCCAAGTTTTTACCATACAAGTTTTTACTGGTTTACTTAAAGAGTTACTTTTATAGTTAACTTTGGTCTAAGTTAAAGAAGGTTACTAGAGTAGCAAAGTTAGTCTCAAAGCTAGCCAAGCAAGATAGCACCCCTCATGATTAGTGCTAGTGCTAAATACTAAAACTTGACTACTCTAGATGGGAACATGTGACTTGAAATGAATTTGAAACCTTGGAATGATGAGTCATTCCATTGAATGAATTTTGAAGGTGAATATGACTTGGAGAAGATGGTGATTTTTGATAAAACTGATGTTGGTTTCAATGCGATAGCTTTCCAATTTTGAGTACCCCCACAATACCTGATTATGGGTAGGGCTTAACTGGAAATTTATGCATCTTAGTATGGGTTCCCTCTGAACACACATCATAGGGGTTATGCCGAGGCTGCCTCCGTTGTTGAGAAATGATGTGAATTGAGGTGAATTGTACGGCCAAGCCCTGTGCAGTTCCCAGGTTGACAGTTGGTCTTCACTGGGAGGCCAAGCTCATGGGGAGAGGAGCTCATACTAGGGTTTGTAAGTGAAAGGTTATGGTTGATGATCCGCGTACTGTGTTACGATGATTTGGGGTAATCCCGACGGATGAAATCAAATGTTGTGGCACAAGTGTGCAACCTCTGCAGAGTGTAAACCTATTCGAATAGCCGTGTCCACAGTTACGGACGGTTGGAAAGGCCATACAGTTTCCGGTGTCAGATTCTTGAAAATATTGGTGAAGTGAATGGTGAATTGGTGACTTCTTTTTGAATCACAACTTGAGATGTGGGAATGACACTAATGTTCCCACTTGAGTTAGTTAGCACATGAATAAGTATTTTCTCAAATACTTGTGAACTAAAATTGGCTTTATGCAAATAAACTAGAGCTTAGCACCCCCTTACTAGAATTGATAGTACTTACATTAGTATTAGTTTGCGAGTACTTTAAAGTACTCACGGCTGTGTCCCTGGCTATTCAAATGGCCAGACTATGAAGATGACGGCAACCAAGATGTCTACGACAACTAGGGAATCTTCTGACGTCAGACGTTGGCCTGTGGACTAGAGAGTCCATTTCTATTTACGCTTCCGCTATGAACTTGTGCTTGTTTGTTGATCGATAGATCAACTATTTGTGTAATATGGATCATGTGATCTGAATTTGTAAGACGACTATGGTATGTAATGAATGATGACTTATGATATTCAACTGTTATGTCTCGCAACAACAATATTCCTGGGATTGCGATGTATGGCATAACATGCATCTGGACTTAAAAATCCGGGTGTTGACAAGTTGGTATCAGAGCCATTGTTTGACCTTAGGAGACCCTAGTTAGAATGGACGTCTGAAAAACATAGTTTCAAAACAAATAAAGTGAATATTTATGAAAACTTATTCTCACTCTTATCCTTGAGATCTTTTCAAAAGCGACATTTATACTCTACCTTCTTTCTACATAAAAATTTGGCACACTTGGACACTTCTCTAACTTACTCCTCCTCATTGTTCATAGATGGAGTACAAATGGGAGTTCTATCAGCTTGGTCACGGAGGAGACCTGATGTTCGAAAAAGACTTGAAGCAACTAGTGGAATATCTAGGACGCCCGTATCCCGAGTTCTTCGGAACACCCCTCAATAATCAGTTGGGAGGACCACCTCGATGGGAAGTTTCTGCAGATCTACGAAGAAAGCTTGGAGCCCCGGTATGGGAAACCATATGGTTTTCTGTAACGGGAAACACTTGGAAGGAAGGACTCGTCAGAGCTATGCAAGAAGCAATTGCCCGTCTGTGTGGACAAAATGAGAACAAGATCAAGAACACTCGCTTCATATACTACACAAGACATGACCCCATGGGAAGACCGATAACCATGCCTCCGCACACGGAGATGAACCACTATGTAGCACACCTCGACTTCATGCTGTACAAGACCCGCAAGGAGTTGGACAACGCCCTCGCCTCTCGCCAAGCACATTACCCGTAAAGACAAAGAATCCACCCTGAAGAGTAGTATCACCCCAGCACTTAAGTAGGTGTGAGTTGTATCAGGATCCCCTTGTATCGTAGAGCGAATGAATGGTTCTTCAAACCAACGGAGTGTTAGATTTGTAATGTGTGATGTTTGGTATGAATGAAAAAGTGTTGTTGGTTTTACCCCCTCAACACTACTCAAGTTTTCAAGTTTTGAACTTTTTGAACTTTAAATCAAACAAAACATAGAAATTTCCCTCTTATCTTATCATCTACCTCGATGTCAGATGGCCCCACCAACCCGCAACGCCAACCAAGACGCCATGATGCAGATGCTAGAGATAATGATGGCCGACCGAGAAGCCGAGAGAGCTGAACGACAAGCCAACATCGCTGCACTGCAGCAGATCGCTCAGAACAACAACGGCCATGGAAACCACGACCACCCTGGGTCAAAACTGAAGAACTTTCAAAACACCAACCCACCTATTTTCTGCAAGACCGAAGAGCCCCTCGATGCCGATGACTGGCTCCAGACAATGGAGAACAACCTGGAAGTTGCGGGAGTAGAAGCCGCAGAGAAAGTACTGTTCGCCACCCACTACCTGTCAGGACCTGCAAGAGCCTGGTGGACAAGTGCCCGCGCAATGAATGCGGGACAGATGATGACCTGGGAAGACTTCAAGCTGAAGTTTAGCAAGTACCATGTGCCCCCAAGGACTGATTAAGAAGATGAGAGATGAGTTTCGCGAACTCAAGCAAGGCGAACTATGAAGAGGAGCAGAACTATCAAGATGACGGCAACCAAGATGTCTACGACAACTAGGGAATATTCTGACGTCAGACGTTGGCCTGTGGACTAGAGAGTCCATTTCTATTTACGCTTCCGCTATGAACTTGTGCTTGTTTGTTGATCGATAGATCAACTATTTGTGTAATATGGATCATGTGATCTCAATTTGTAAGACGACTATGGTATGTAATGAATGATGACTTATGATATTCAACTGTTATGTCTCGCAACAACAATATTCCTGGGATTGCGATGTATGGCATAACAGGCATCTGGACTTAAAAATCCGGGTGTTGACACATGGTCTGGGGGCTTCCTGTGCTTCTGTGGCCCTCATGTGGTAGAGACGGCCGTTGCTGTTGTTCGGGTTCCTTTTAGCTGCGAAGCGGCGCTGTTGCTGGGCAGGTGCAGTGGTATTGGGGGCAGTCTTGGCAAGTTTCTTGGGGCACTCATTGGAGTAATGCCCAATCGTTCCACATTCATAGCAGGTTACCGTTGACTTGTCCTTTGGGGTGACGGGGATGGCATTGCTTCCAGTTCTTGGGGCAGTATTGGGATTATTGTTGTTGGCACCACTCTGGTTGTTGTTGTTGTTGTTGCTGTTGTTGTTGAGGTGGTTGTTGTGGCCTCCGGGCTTCGGGGATCCTCCATTATTGTTGGAGTAGTTTGGGTGGTATGTCTGAGTAGTTTACCTGTTGTGTCTTGGGGTAAATCCTCCCGATGATTTGTTGCGGTACTTCTGGGCATTGCTGGGCCCATTCTGGTTCATCATACGGCGCTTGCGGTTCTTGTTGGCTTGATGCAGCTTCCCTTCCATCTGTATGGATGAGTCCACAGGAGCTTCCAAGTTAGCGAACGGAATGTTTACTAACACAGTTTGCATTTCATCATGCAATCCATTCAGAAATCTTTCCTTTCTCTTCTCGTTGGTGTCGGTCTCATCCGGGGCGTACCCTGACAGAGTAAGAAACCTGTCGCGGTATTCCACCACGGACATCCTTCCTTGTTTGAGTTCGCGGAACTCGTCCCTCATCTTCTTGATCAGTCCCTGGGGCACATCGTACTTGCTGAATTTGAGTTTGAATTCTTCCCAAGTCATCATCTGTCCCGCATTCATTGGACGGGCACTTGTCCACCAGGCTCTGGCAGGTCCTGACAGGTAGTGGGTGGCGAACGGTACTTTTTCTGCGGCTTCTACTCCCGCAACTTCCAAGTTGTTCTCCATGGTTTGGATCCAGTCATCAGCATCAAGTGGCTCTTCGGTCTTGCTGAACATAGGAGGGTTGGTGTTCTGAAAGTTCTTCAATTTGGATCCAGGATGATCATGGTTTCCATGGCCTTGATTGTTCTGACCTATTTGCTGTAGGGCTGCAATATTGGCTTGTCTTTCAGCTCTCTCGGCTTCTCTATCTGCCATCATCATCTGCAGAATCTGCATCATTGCATCCTGGTTGGTGCTGCGGGTTGGAGGGGCCATCTGAACATTGAGGTAGATGATAAGATAAGAGGGAAATTTCTATGGTTTGTTTGGTTAAAGTTTAAAAAGTTCATAACTTGAAAACTTGAGTAGTGTTGAGGGGGTAAAAACCAACAAAATTGTTTCATTCATACCAAGCATCACACATTACAAACAAACACACCGGTGCTTTTAAGAACCATTCATTCATTCTACGATACAAGGGATCCTGATACAACTCACACCTACGCAAGTGATCTATTGATACTACTCTTCATGGTGGGTTCTTCGTCTTCAGGGGTAATGTGCTTGGTGAAAGGCGCGGGCGTTGTCCAACTCCTTGCGGGTCTTGTACAACATGAAGTCCAGGTATGCAACATAGTGGTTCAGCTCCGGGTGCGGTGGCATGTTTATTGGTCTTCCCATGGGGCCATGCCTTGGGTAGTAGTTGAAGCGAGTGTTCTTGAGCTTGTTCACATTCTGTCCACTGATATGTCTCCGACATATCGATAATTTCTTATGTTCCATGCCACATTATTGATGATATCTACATGTTTTATGCATACTTTATGTCATATTTATGCATTTTCCAGCACTAACCTATTAACGAGATGCCGAAGAGCCAGTTGCTGTTTTCTGCTGTTTTTGGTTTCAGAAATCCTAGTAAGGAAATATTCTCGGAATTGGACGAAATCAACGCCGAGGGGCCTATTTTGCCACGAAGCTTCCAGAAGACCGAAGTGAAGATGAAGTGGGGCCACGAGGCGGCGCCACGCTAGGGCGGCGCGGCCCAGCCCCTAGCCGCGCCGACCTACTGTGTGGGGCCCTCGTGCGGCCCCTGACCTGCCCTTCCGCCTACAAATAGTCTTCGTCGCGAAACCCCCAGTACCGAGAGCCACGATACGGAAAACCTTCCAGAGACGCCGCCGCCAATCCCATCTCGGGGGATTCAGGAGATCGCCTCCGGCACCCTACCGGAGAGGGGAATCATCTCCCGGAGGACTCTTCACCGCCATGGTCGCCTCCGGAGTGATGAGTGAGTAGTTCACCCCTGGACTATGGGTCCATAGCAGTAGCTAGATGGTTGTCTTCTCCTTATGTGCTTCATTGTCGGGTCTTGTGAGCTGCCTAACATGATCAAGATCATCTATCTGTAATGCTATATGTTGTGTTTGTTGGGATCCGATGAATAGTGAATACTATGTTATGTTGATTATCAATCTATCTATGTGTTGTTTATGATCTTGCATGCTCTCCGTTACTAGTAGAGGCTTTGGCCAAGTTGATGCTTGTAACTCCAAGAGGGAGTATTTATGCTCGATAGTGGGTTCATGCCTCTGTCGAATGTGGGGGAGTGACAGAAACCCCTAAGGTTGTGGATGTGCTGTTGCCACTAGGGATAAAACATTGATGCTATGTCCGAGGATGTAGTTATTGATTACATTATGCATCATACTTAATGCAATTGTCTGTTGTTTGCAACTTAATACTGGAAGGGGTTCGGATGATAACCTGAAGGTGGACTTTTTAGGCATAGATGCATGCTGGATAGCGGTCTATGTACTTTGACGTAATGCCCAATTAAATCTCACTATACTCATCATATCATGTATGTGCATGGTCATGCCCTCTCTATTTGTCAATTGCCCAACTGTAATTTGTTCACCCAACATGCTATTTATCTTATGGGAGAGACACCACTAGTGAACTGTGGACCCCGGTCCATTCTTTTACACTGAATACAATCTACTGCAATACTTGTTCTACTATTTTCTGCAAACAATCATCATCCACACTATACATCTAATCCTTTGTTACAGCAAGCCGGTGAGATTGACAACCTCGCTGTTTCGTTGGGGCAAAGTACTTTGGTTGTGTTGTGCAGGTTCCACGTTGGCGCCGGAATCCCTGGTGTTGCGCCGCACTACATCTCGCCGCCATCAACCTTCAACGTGCTTCTTGGCTCCTACTGGTTCGATAAACCTTGGTTTCTTACTGAGGGAAAACTTGCCGCTGTACGCATCACACCTTCCTCTTGGGGTTCCCAACGGACGCGTGATGTACGCGTATCAAGCAGATTTTCTTGCGCCGTTGCCGGGGAGATCAAGACACGCTGCAAGGGGAGTCTCCACATCCCAATCTCTTTACTTTGTTTTTGTCTTGCTTTATTTTATTTACTACTTTGTTTGCTGCATTAAATCAAAATACAAAAAAATTAGTTGCTAGCTTTACTTTATTTATTGTCTTGTTTGCATACTCTATATCAAAAACACAAAAAAATTAGTTACTTGCATTTACTTTATCTAGTTTGCTTTATTTACTATTGCTAAAATGAGTAATCCTGAAGTTGAAGTTCGTTCGTTTAAGCAACAAGGGGGAGAATGTTTAAAAGATGCTTGGTATAGAATTAGTGATGCCCATAATAGGTGCACTAAGAAACACTCCACCACTATCCTACTCAGGAATTTTTATGTTGGTATCTCTAGCTGGAATAGGTATGTCCTTGATTGTCTCGCAGGAGGTAACTTCCTAGGCGCTCCTGCTTTAGAAGCTAGTTGCATTATTGAGAGTCTATTTGGAATACCACCTGTTAATGAAGTTAAAATTGAAATCTCTCTTGAAGATATCATGAAAAAGTTGGAAACCATAGAGCAAAACCTTCCAAGTATTACTACTAATTTGGGAGCATTACTTGATAGCACTGATAAACTTGATAAATCTCTAGGAGGAATTAATGAGAGAGTTGCCATCTTAGAATCTTGTGCTATTCATGATAATCAAACCCAAAGGATTAGTGAACTTGAAGAGGCTATGGGAACATTGGGTTCAACCTTTTCATCTATAAAGTTTAGAGAGAAAGCTTATGTGGGTAAGGAGCAAAAGTTCATGTATGTCTCTAAGGGGCCTAAACCAAAAAGCTATTATAGGCCTAAAATTGATAAAGCTCTTAAAACCACTATAGATAAGGGAGCATCTAAGATACCTAATGGGATAAATATTGAAAATGATGTTGACACTTCGTCTCTTGATAACACTTGATACACACTTTATGCGCCTAGCTGAAAGGCGTTAAAGAAAAGCGCTTATGGGAGACAACCCATGTTTTTTTTACTACAGTATTTTTATTTTATATTTGAGTCTTGGAAGTTGTTACTACTGTAGCAACCTCTCCCTATCTTAGTTTTGTGCATTGTTGTGCCAAGTAAAGTCGTTGATAGTAAGGTTCATACTAGATTTGGATTACTGCGCAGAAACAGATTTCTTTGCTGTCACGAATCTGGGCCTAATTCTCTGTAGGTAACTCAGAAAATTATGCCAATTTACGTGAGTGATCCTCAGATATGTTCGCAACTTTCATTCAATTTGAGCATTTTCATTTGAGCAAGTCTGGTGCCTCAATAAAATTCGTCTTTACGAACTGTTCTGTTTTGACAGATTCTGCCTTTTATTTCGCATTGCCTATTTTGCTATGCTTGATGGATTTTTCGATTCCATTGACTTTCAGTAGCTTTGTGCAATGTCCAGAAGTGTTAAGAATGATTATGTCACCTCTGAACATGTAAATTTTGATTGTGCACTAACTCTCTAATGAGTTGTTTTGAGTTTGGTGTGGAGGAAGTTTTCAAGGATCAAGAGAGGAGGATGATACAATATGATCAAGGAGAGTGAAAGCTCTAAGCTTGGGGATGCCCCGGTGGTTCACCCCTGCATATTTCAAGAAGACTCAAGCGTCTAAGCTTGGGGATGCCCAAGGCATCCCCTTCTTCATCGACAACATTATCAGGTTCCTCCCCTGAAACTATATTTTTATTCCATCACATCTTATGTACTTTGCTTGGAGCGTCGGTTTGTTTTTGTTTTTGTTTTGTTTGAATAAAATGGATCCTAGAATTCATTGTGTGGGAGAGAGACACGCTCCGCTGTTGCATATGGACAAATATGTCCTTAGGCTTTACTCATAGTATTCATGGCGAAGGTTGAATCTTCTTCGTTAAATTGTTATATGGTTGGAATCAGGAAATGATACATGTAGTAATTGGTAAAATGTCTTGGATAATGTGATACTTGGCAATTGTTGTGCTCATGTTTAAGCTCTTGCATCATATACTTTGTACCTATTAATGAAGAAATACATAGAGCTTGCTAAAATTTGGTTTGCATAATTGGTCTCTCTAAAGTCTAGATAATTTCTAAAGCATTGTTAAATAGTATGATGTATTCTACCTCATTTAAATCATTTTCTCAAATGATGATAATGAATGGTTGACTTAGGTCAACATGATTTCATGTATGATTGTTTGAGAAGTTAAATCTTAAGAAGATTCAATGAGAGGAAATTATTCCTCAAGAACTAAATGGAAACTATCATTTACATATGTAATGAGAGGAAATTATTTCTCTAACCCTAAGTAAGAAAACCCTAGATTAATTCTCGGTAGCAATGCTAAGTGATGATGCTAGATCATTTGGAGTGAGCCATTAAGGCTAATTAAGGCTACTTAACTATTGTTTGGTGATTGTATCCTCGTATACGTGTATAGACGCTAGTACCGGAGAATACCAGGAAGAGGAAGGATTCTACCCAGAAGAAGAAGAGAACTTTGATCACCTCAACAACCAAGGCAAGCTAACACCTTTGCAAGCTATATGGTTGCAAGCTAATATTCTTGCAAAGTGCAAAGCCCTTTGGGGCAAGGCACCATTAGTCTTACCTTTCTTACTACAATCCTATCCCAAGTTTTTACCATACAAGTTTTTACTGGTTTTCTTAAAGAGTTACTTTTATAGTTAACTTTGGTCTAAGTTAAAGAAGGTTACTAGAGTAGCAAAGTTAGTCTCAAAGCTAGCCAAGCAAGATAGCACCCCTCATGATTAGTGCTAGTGCTAAATACTAAAACTTGACTACTCTAGATGGGAACATGTGACTTGAAATGAATTTGAAACCTTGGAATGATGAGTCATTCCATTGAATGAATTTTGAAGGTGAATATGACTTGGAGAAGATGGTGATTTTTGATAAAACTGATGTTGGTTTGAATGCGATACCTTTCCAATTTTGAGTACCCCAACAATACCTGATTATGGGTAGGGCTTAACTGGAAATTTATGCATCTTAGTATGGGTTCCCTCTGAACACACATCATAGGGGTTATGCCGAGGCTGCCTCTGTTGTTGAGAAATGATGTGAATTGAGGTGAATTGTACGGCCAAGCCCTGTGCAGTTCCCAGGTTGACAGTTTGTCTTCACTGGGAGGCCAAGCTCATGGGGAGAGGTGCTCATACTAGGGTTTGTAAGTGAAAGGTTATGGTTGATGATCCGTGTACTGTGTTACGATGATTCGGGGTAATCCCGACGGGTGAAATCAAATGTTGTGGCACAAGTGTGCAACCTCTGCAGAGTGTAAACCTATTCGAATAGCCGTGTCCACGGTTACGGACGGTTGGAAAGGCCATACAGTTTCCGGTGTCCGATTCTTGAAAATATTGGTAAAGTGAATGGTGAATTGGTGACTTGTTTTTGAATCACAACTTGAGTTGTGGGAATGACACTAATGTTCCCACTTGAGTTAGTTAGCACATGAATAAGTCTTTTCTCAAATACTTGTGAACTAAAATTGGCTTTATGCAAATAAACTAGAGCTTAGCACCCCCTTACTAGAATTGATAGTACTTACATTAGTATTAGTTTGCGAGTACTTTAAAGTACTCACGGCTGTGTCCCTGGCTATTCAAATGGCCAGACTATGAAGAGGAGCAGAACTATCAAGATGACTGCAACCAAGATGTCTACGACAACTAGGGAATCTTCTGACGTCAGACGTTGGCCTGTGGACTAGAGAGTCCATTTCTATTTACGCTTCCTCTATGAACTTGTGATTGTTTGTTGATCGATAGATCAACTATTTGTGTAATATGGATCATGTGATCTGAATTTGTAAGACGACTATGGTATGTAATGAATGATGAATTATGATATTCAACTGTTATTTCTCGCAACAACAATATTCCTGGGATTGCGATGTATGGCATAACAGGCATCTGGACTTAAAAATCCGGGTGTTGACAAGTTGGTATCAGAGCCATTGTTTGACCTTAGGAGACCCTAGTTAGAATGGACGTCTGAAAAACTTAGTTTCAAAACAAATAAAGTGAATATTTATGAAAACTTATTCTCACTCTTATCCTTGAGATCTTTTCAAAAGCGACATTCATACTCTACCTTCTTTCTACATAAAAATTTGGCACACATGGACACTTCTCTAACTTACTCCTCGTCATTGTTCATAGATGGAGTACAAATGGGAGTTCTATCAGCTTGGTCACGGAGCAAATAGTGGAATATCTAGGAAGCCCGTATCCCGAGTTCTTCGTAACACCCCTCAATAATCAGTTGGAAGGACCACCTCGATGGGAAGTTTCTGCAGATCTACGAAGAAAGCTTGGAGCCCCGGTATGGGAAACCATATGGTTTTCTGTAATGGGAAACACTTGGAAGGAAGGACTCGTCAGAGCTATGCAAGAAGCAATTGCCCGTCTGTGTGGACAAAATGAGAACAAGATCAAGAACACTCGCTTCATCTACTACCCAAGACATGACCCCATGGGAAGACCGATGACCATGCCTCCGCACACGGAGATGAACCACTATGTAGCACACCTCGACTTCATGTTGTACAAGACCCACAAGGAGTTGGACAACGCCCTCGCCTCTCACCAAGCACATTACCCGTAAAGACGAAGAATCCACCCTGAAGAGTAGTATCACCCCAGCACTTAAGTAGGTTTGAGTTGTATCAGGATCCCCTTGTATCGTAGAGCGAATGAATGGTTCTTCAAACCAACGGAGTGTTAGATTTGTAATGTGTGATGTTTGGTATGAATGAAAAAGTTTTGTTGGTTTTACCCCCCCTCAACACTACTCAAGTTTTCAAGTTTTGAACTTTTTGAACTTTAAATCAAACAAAACATAGAAATTTCCCTCTTATCTTATCATCTACCTCGATGTCAGATGGCCCCACCAACCCGCAACGCCAACCAAGACGCCATGATGCAGATGCTAGAGATAATGATGGCCGACCGAGAAGCCGAGAGAGCTGAACACCAAGACAACATCGCTGGACTGCAGCAGATCGCTCAGAACAACAACGGCCATGGAAACCACGACCACCCTGGGTCAAAACTGAAGAACTTTCAAAACACCAACCCACCTATTTTCAGCAAGACCGAATGACAAGGGATTAACTTGTCAATGCCTATGGGTTGTAGACTAGGGTTTGTGAAACAATGAATTGATGCTTTCTTTGTCCCTCGACTCCCCCTTATATAGGAGGTGGAGCCGAGAGATTCGTGATGTACAAGTTACAGAGTCTGGGAAGGTTTCTAACTCCTCCCGTAATATTACAAGTGTTCTCTCCTAATACAACTCTAGCTTTCCTTAACTAGCAAGTTGGGCTTCCGAATTGTTCTTATACTTCGGGTCGTGGGCCTTCAGTAAACCCCGGGTACCATCTTTGGCAGGCCCACTGGGGATGCCTATGTCAGTAGCCCCCGAGCTTTTGCTTGAATCGTAGAGTCAGGGAAAATCTCCACCTTTATATTTATTCAATAATTCTGAACTTTATCATACACAAATTTCTATATTGTACAGGGATAATGGTAGTTGGGGCTAGTTCATATGACGGATCAGGTACTAGTTAACTGCTCTAGTGGCAATCCGCAAATTCAAGATCACGTCCTTGGACATGATCTCGGGATACTGGTGTAAACTTCAACAGGTGCCGCTTAAGGTCTTACCATTCTGTCGAGTCCCAGTCATATTTATCGGGTACCTAACGCGTCCGTTAGGATTTTTCTTCGTATCTGTTGATACGGAAAAAAGTAGCAAACCGACGTCAGAGACAGCGCCACGCCACACAGAACGGATCTGGGGTCTTACCTTCGCAAAGTTTTGCGGCATTCAGAAATTGTTCGCAACTTTGGCGTTCTGAGAATATATTGTCGAGTGCTTATTCGGCTGTTGGAATAGCACATTTTATCGAGTCAACGGATGACTTATATTGCTCTCCCGATCGGAGTATATGTAGAGTTATTTATATAACTCGAAATATACTCTTTTGTTCTTCTTTCTTTGTTTTTTATAATTTCATCGGGAACGCGAACAGCGTTCCCGATGGGAGTAGCCCCCGAGGCTATGGACAAATACTTGTATTTGATCATAGGCTCTCGCCATTTCTATTTTGTCTTTCTCGAATTTTTCATTTTTCCAAAGTAGCCCCCGAGCATTTGATCAAAAACTTGTATTTGATCAAAGGCTCCATAATCTTCTGTTGTCGCCGTTTTTTATGCAACTGCTGAGTCGAAATTTTCTCTTGCTAAGGTGACATCACTACTGACGATAGCCACGACCGCTGTTCCTGGAAAACGCGAGAAGTTCTCTCTCGCTGTCTTGCGGTCCCAAATTACTCACCGTATTGACACGTCGCGCAAGTGGGGGACACACGTCCTCCGCTTTTTCTGGCGCACGTACTGTAGCTCCTGTGCTTTCTCATCTGTATGAAATTACTTTTTACCCCTTGTCCACGTGTACACCATCTGTTCCGCAATCTCTCAATCCAATGGTGCATCGGTTCACCGCACCTCTATATAAAGGCATCGTCTTCCTCCTCTAGTCTTTTCGCTCGTGCCGCACCTCTGCTTCTCCTCTACAAAATCCTCCATTGCTCCCATTGCTTCAAGCGCTCAACCACACTCACATCCTTCACCGCCAAGCTCATTGATGCCGCCTCGCATCCAAGATCTCTGCCCAAGACATCAACCTGCTGAAGAAGATGGGGTTCAGCAAGAAAGAGAGCTCGCTCCGCTTCCCCAAGGAGGAGAGCTATCCAAAGCCTCCAATCGAATATCGGGTCAGTTTTGTTGACCATCTCATCCGAGGTCTTTCTCCCGCAATCCATGAGTTTCTTAGGGGTCTTCTGTTTGTTTATGGGCTTCAACTGCATCAGTTGACGCCCAATTCCATCCTCCACGTGTCGATCTTTATCACATTGTGTGAGGGTTTCCTCGGGGTCCAACCTAATTGGGCTCTGTGGAAACGTATCTTCTGCCTCCGCCGTAATGGCTCCCACAACGTCGCCTACAACATTGGCGGCGTTGTTATCTGTGTTCGTTCTGACGTCGAATATTTCGACGTCAAATTCCCTGACTCTGTCCAAGGTTGGCGAAAGAAGTGGCTGTATATCCATGAAGAAAGCTCCAATCCAGTGGAGGACAACATCGCCCCTTTTGACGGAGAAGCCAAGATTCTTCGCCGCCGTTCCTGGGATGCTGAAGCTACCGAAGCTGAGAAGTTGGCGACAGAAGAGCTGATGACTCGCATCCATGAGCTACAGAACACCCGCGGCAAGGAACTTTCGGGTATTGAGATTACTGCCTATTTCCTTAGGATTAGAGTGCAGCCTCTCCAGGCTCGCAAAAATCCCCTCTGGAAGTATGCTGGTGAAGAAGATGTCGACAGGCTCTCAAAAGACCTTCCTTTGAAGGATTTTGAAAAGCTTATCCGCAAAATCTCATCGCTCAACAAGAAGGATCCAATTCCATCCTCTTGCCGCATTACGCCATATAGTGGCGCCAATTGATGTCTACGCCCCCTCCTTTTCCTGTAGACAGTGTTGGGCCTCCAAGAGCAGAGGTTTGTAGAACAGCAGCAAGTTTTCCCTTAAGTGGATCACCCAAGGTTTATCGAACTCAGGGAGGAAGAGGTCAAAGATATCCCTCTCATGCAACCCTGCAACCACAAAGCAAGAAGTCTCTTGTGTCCCCAACACACCTAATAGGTGCACTAGTTCGGCGAAGAGATAGTGAAATACAGGTGGTATGAATAAGTATGAGCAGTAGCAACGGCACCAGAAAAGTGCTTTGCCCAGGACAGTAAACAAGAAGTAGTAACGCAGCAGTAGTAACGCAGTAAAACAGTAAACAAGCAGCGATAGCAGTATTTAGGAACAAGGCCTAGGGATCATACTTTCACTAGTGGACACTCTCAACATTGATCACATAACAGAATAGATAAATGCATACTCTACACTCTCTTGTTGGATAATGAACACATTGCGTAGGATTACACGAACCCTCAATGCCGGAGTTAACAAGCTCCACAATTCAATGTTCATATTTAAATAACCTTAGAGTGTAAGATAGATCAACACGACTAAACCAAGTACTAACATAGCATGCACACTGTCACCTTCATGCTAAGAAAGGAGGCATAGATCACATCAATACTATCATAGCAATAGTTAACTTCATAATCTACAAGAGATCATAATCATAGCCTACGCCAAGTACTAACACGGATGCACACACTGTCACCATTACACAGTGCAGGAGGAATAAAGCTACTTTAATAACATCACTAGAGTAGCATGTAGATATATTGTGATACAAAACACATTGCAATCATAAAGAGATATAAATAAGCACTTCACTATGCCATTCATAACAGTGAATAAGTATTCTGTGAAATATAGCCTAAGAGACCCACACGGTGCACACACTGTCACCTTTACACACGTGGGACAAGGAGTCTCCGGAGATCACATAAGTAAAACTCACTTGACTAGCATAACGACATCTAGATTACAAGCATCATCATATGAATCTCAATCATGTGAGGCAGCTCATGAGATTATTGTATTGAAGTACATAGGAGAGAGATGAACCACATAGCTACCGGTATAGCCCCGAGCCTCGATGGAGAACTACTCCCTCCTCATGGGAGACAGCAGCGTTGATGGAGATGGCGGTGGTGTCGATGGAGGAGCCTTCCGGGGGCACTTCCCCGTCCCGGCGGCGTGCCGGAACAGAGACTCCTGTCCCCCAGATCTTGGCTTCGCGATGGCGGCGGCTCTGGATGGTTTCTCGTACCGTGGCTTTTTCGTATCGAGGTTTTAGGTCCAGGGGCTTTATATAGGCGAAGAGGCGGCGTCAGGAGGTCGAAGGGGCGCCGACACTATAGGGGGGCGCGGGCCCCCCCTTGGCCGCGCCGGCCTAGGGTTTGGTGGGCCTGTGCCCCTCCTCTGGCGGTTCTCGGGTGTTCTGGATGCTTCCGGGGATTCTAAGATCTTCGGCGTTGATTTCGTCCGATTCCGAGAATATTTCGTTACTAGGATTTCTGAAACCAAAAACAGCAGAAAACAGGAACTGGCCCTTCGGCATCTCGTCAATAGGTTAGTTCCGGAAAACGCATAAATATGACATAAAATGTGCATATAACATGTAGATATCATCAATAATGTGGCATAGAACATAAGAAATTATCGATACGTCGAAGACGTATCAGCATCCCCAAGCTTAGTTTCTGCTCGTCCCGAGCAGGTAAACGATAAACAAAGATAATTTCTGGAGTGACATGCCATCATAACCTTGATCATACTATTGTAAGCATATGTAATGAATGCAGCGATCAAAACAATGTATATGACATGAGTAAATAGATGAATCATATAGCAAAGACCTTTCATGAATAGTACTTCAAGACAAGCATCAATAAGTCTTGCGTAAGAGTTAACTCATAAAGCAATAATTCATAGTAAAGCATTGAAGCAACACATAGGAAGATTAAGTTTCAGCGGTTGCTTTCAACTTGTAACATGCATATCTCATGGATATTGTCAACATAGAGTAATATAATAAGTGCAATATGCAAGTATGTAGGAATCAATGCACAGTTCACACAAGTGTTTGCTTCTTGAGGTGGAGAGAAATAGGTGAACTGACTCAACATTAAAAGTAAAAGAATGGTCCTTCAAAGAGGAAAGCATCGATTGCTATATTTGTGCTAGAGCTTTGATTTTGAAAACAAGAAACAATTTTGTCAACGGTAGTAATAAAGCATATGTATCATGTAAATTATATCCTACAAGTTGCAAGCCTCATGCATAGTATACTAATAGTGCCTGCACCTTGTCCTAATTAGCTTGGATTACCGGGATTATCGCAATGCACATGTTTTAACCAAGTGTCACAATGGGGTACCTCTATGCCGCCTGTACAAAGGTCTAAGGAGAAAGCTCGCATTGGATTTCTCGCTATTGATTATTCTCAACTTAGACATCCATACCGGGACAACATAGACAACAGATAATGGACTCCTCTTTTATGCATAAGCATGTAACAACAATTAATTTTCTCATATGAGATTGAGGATATTGTCCAAAACTGAAACTTCCACCATGGATCATGGCTTTAGTTAGCGGCCCAATGTTCTTCTCTAACAATATGCATGCTCTAACCATAAGGTGGTAGATCGCTCTTACTTCAGACAAGATGAACATGCATAGCAACTCACATGAAATTCAACAAAGAGTAGTTGATGGCGTCCCCAGGAACATGGTTATCGCACAACAAGCAACTTAATAAGGGATAAAGTGCATAAGTACATATTCAATACCACAATAGTTTTTAAGCTATTTGTCCCATGAGCTATATATTGTAAAGGTGAAGAATGGAAATTTAAAGGTAGCACTCAAGCAATTTACTTTGGAATGGCGGAGAAATACCATGTAGTAGGTAGGTATGGTGGACACAAATGGCATAGTAGTTGGCTCAAGTATTTTGGATGCATGAGAAGTATTCCCTCTCGATACAAATTTTAGGCTAGCAAGGTTGTTTGAAACAAACACAAGTATGAACTAGTACAGCAAAACTTACATAAAAGACATATTACAAGCATTATAAGACTATACATCGTCTTCCTTGTTGTTCAAACACCTTACTAGAAATTATCTAGACCTTAGAGAGACCAATTATGCAAACCAAATTTTAGCATGCTCTATGTATTTCTTCATTAATGGATGCAAAGCATATGATGCAAGAGCTTAAACATGAGCACAACAATTGCCAAGTATCACATTATCCAAGACATTATAGCAATTACTACATGTAACATTTTCCAATTCCAACCATATAACAATTTAACGAAGAAGAAACTTCGCCATGAATACTATGAGTAAAACCTAAGGACATACTTGTCCATATGCAACAGTGGAGCGTGTCTCTCTCCCACACAAAGAATGCTAGGATCCATTTTATTCAAACAAAACAAAAATAAAAACAAACCGATGCTCCAAGCAAAGCACATAAGCTGTGATGGAATAAAAATATAGTTTCAGGGGAGGAACCTGATAATGTTGTCGATGAAGAAGGGGATGCCTTGGGCATCCCCAAGCTTAGACGCTTGAGTCTTCTTGATATATGCAGGGGTGAACCACTGGGGCATCCCCAAGCTTAGAGCTTTCACTCTCCTTGATCATAGTATATCATCCTCCTCTCTTGACCCTTGAAAACTTCCTTCACACCAAACTTGAAACAACTCATTAGAGGGTTAGTGCATAATCAAAAACTCATATGTTCAGAGGTGACACAATCATTCTTAACACTTCTGGACATTGCTCAAAGCTACTGGAAGTCAATGGAACAAAAAATCCATCCCACATAGCAAAAGAAGCAATGCGAAATAAAAGGCAGAATCTGTCAAAACAGAACAGTCTGTAAAGACGAATTTTATTGAGGCACCAGACTTGCTCAAATGAAAATGCTCAAATTGAATGAAAGTTGCGTACATATCTGAGGATCACTCACGTAAATTGGCATAATTTTCTGAGTTACCTACAGAGAATTTTGCCCAGATTCGTGACAGCAAAGAAATCTGTTTCTGCGCAGTAATCCAAATCTAGTATGAACTTTACTATCAACGACTTTACTTGGCACAACAAAACACAAAACTAAGATAAGGAGAGGTTGCTACAGTAGTAAACAACTTCCAAGACACAAATATAAAACAAAGTACTGTAGCAAAATAACACATGGGTTATCTCCCAAGAAGTTCTTTCTTTATAGCCATTAAGATGGGCTCAGCAGTTTTAATGATGCACTCGCAAGAAATAGTAGTTGAAACAAAAGAGAGCATCAAGAAGCAAATTGAAAACACATTTAAGTCTAACATGCTTCCTATGCATAGGAATCTTGTAAATAAACAAGTTCATGAAGAGCAAAGTAACAAGCATAGGAAGATAAAACAAGTGTAGCTTCAAAAATTTCAGCACATAGAGAGGTGTTTTAGTAACATGAAAATTTCTACAACCATATTTTCCTCTCTCATAATAACTTTCAGTAGCATCATGAGCAAACTCAACAATATAACTATCACATAAAGCATTCTTATCATGAGTCTCATGCATGAAATTATTACTCTCCACATAGGCATAATCAATTTTATTAGTAATAGCGGGAGCAAATTCAACAAAGTAGCTATCATTATTATTCTCATCATCAAATATAGGAGGCATATTATAATCATAATCAAATTTATCCTCCATAACAGGCGGTAACAAAAGACTACTATCATTATAATCATCATAAATAGGAGGCAAAGTATCATCAAAGTAAATTTCCTCCTCAATGCTTGGGGGACTAAAAAGATCATGCTCATCAAAACCAGCTTCCCCAAGCTTAGAATTTTTCATAGCATTAGCAACAATAGTGTTCAAAGCATTCATGTTGATAACATTCCCATTAGCATGCATATAATGTTCCATGGGTTTTTTAATTCTCTCTTCAAACACATCATGTCCTAATTCAAGATAGAGTTCATAAAGATCTCTCATATTTTTGTTGTTTTCCATTATGCCTAACTAGTGTAAACAAGAAACAAAAAGTTGCAATTGCAGGATCTAAAGGAAATACCTTCGAGCACAAACACAATGGCGCCAGAAAAGTACTGTTACCTGGAACCGAAGTATGAGTGCCTTTTACCTTTCCTCCCCGGCAACGGCGCCAGAAAATAGCTTGACTGCCTACAACTGGCGCGTGGTTGACGAGGGAGGAAATCCCTGTATTGTAGCTTTTCGTTCCCCGGCAACGGCGCCAGAAAATAGCTTGATGTCTACGCCCCCTCCTTTTCCTGTAGACAGTGTTGGGCCTCCAAGAGCAGAGGTTTGTAGAACAGCAGCAAGTTTTCCCTTAAGTGGATCACCCAAGGTTTATCGAACTCAGGGAGGAAGAGGTCAAAGATATCCCTCTCATGCAACCCTGCAACCACAAAGCAAGAAGTCTCTTGTGTCCCCAACACACCTAATAGGTGCACTAGTTCGGCGAAGAGATAGTGAAATACAGGTGGTATGAATAAGTATGAGCAGTAGCAACGACACCAGAAAAGTGCTTTGCCCAGGACAGTAAACAAGCAGTAGTAACGCAGCAGTAGTAACGCAGTAAAACAGTAAACAAGCAGCGATAGCAGTATTTAGGAACAAGGCCTAGGGATCATACTTTCACTAGTGGACACTCTCAACATTGATCACATAACAGAATAGATAAATGCATACTCTACACTCTCTTGTTGGATAATGAACACATTGCGTAGGATTACACGAACCCTCAATGCCGGAGTTAACAAGCTCCACAATTCAATGTTCATATTTAAATAACCTTAGAGTGTAAGATAGATCAACACGACTAAACCAAGTACTAACATAGCATGCACACTGTCACCTTCATGCTAAGAAAGGAGGCATAGATCACATCAATACTATCATAGCAATAGTTAACTTCATAATCTACAAGAGATCATAATCATAGCCTACGCCAAGTACTAACACGGATGCACACACTGTCACCATTACACCGTGCAGGAGGAATAAAACTACTTTAATAACATCACTACAGTAGCATGTAGATATATTGTGATACAAAACACATTGCAATCATAAAGAGATATAAATAAGCACTTCACTATGCCATTCATAACAGTGAATAAGTATTCTGTGAAATATAGCCTAAGAGACCCACACGGTGCACACACTGTCACCTTTACACACGTGGGACAAGGAGTCTCCGGAGATCACATAAGTAAAACTCACTTGACTAGCATAACGACATCTAGATTACAAGCATCATCATATGAATCTCAATCATGTAAGGCAGCTCATGAGATTATTGTATTGAAGTACATAGGAGAGAGATGAACCACATAGCTACCGGTACAGCCCCGAGCCTCGATGGAGAACTACTCCCTCCTCATGGGAGACAGCAGCGTTGATGGAGATGGCGGTGGTGTCGATGGAGGAGCCTTCCGGGGGCACTTCCCCGTCCCGGCGGCGTGCCGGAACAGAGACTCCTGTCCCCCAGATCTTGGCTTCGCGATGGCGGCGGCTCTGGATGGTTTCTCGTACCGTGGCTTTTTCGTATCGAGGTTTTAGGTCCAGGGGCTTTATATAGGTGAAGAGGCGGCGTCAGGAGGTCGAAGGGGCGCCGACACTATAGGGGGCGCGGGCCCCCCCCTTGGCCGCGCCGGCCTAGGGTTTGGTGGGCCTGTGCCCCTCCTCTGGCGGTTCTCGGGTGTTCTGGATGCTTTCGGGGATTCTAAGATCTTCGGCGTTGATTTCGTCCGATTCCGAGAATATTTCGTTACTAGGATTTCTGAAACCAAAAACAGCAGAAAACAGGAACTGGCCCTTCGGCATCTCGTCAATAGGTTAGTTCCGGAAAACGCATAAATATGACATAAAATGTGCATATAACATGTAGATATCATCAATAATGTGGCATAGAACATAAGAAATTATCGATACGTCGGAGACGTATCACCAATCCTCTTCCCGAGGTAATTTTTCCTCTTAGTTGCTATATTGTCTCCTCGAGTTTTAATATTTTATCGACTACTGTCTTGCTAGCTTCCTTTGCATAACTTCTTTTTTATCGACACTTTTTCTCAGAACCACCCTGTTCTCGCTTCTCTTCCTCCTCTTCCTGAGGGTGGAGAAGTTGAAGACCGTACCGTTGTCGATGATGACAACCAAGGTACCTCGCGCCCTGAAAGTGAAGTCGCGGGTTCTCACAAATCCGCGGCTTCTTCTGAAAAAGATGCTGAGTCTGAGGCCACCGCCTCGACACACTCCCTTCCTCCTGCTGTTTCTCCAAGGAACAAAAGGAAAAGGGATGAAGTCGAAGATTCCGGCACCTACAAAGCCGAAGAAGTTGTTCCTTCAGATAGGAAGGCAGCTTTCAATCCATATGATGATGCCCTCGTCAGATCGTAAGTCCTCCATTGCTTCTTATTGTTTTGCTCTCGATGTTTTTGTCTATCTTGCTTTTTATGTTGTCGCTATTTGACTGCAGTGGTGACGAGGAAGAAGCGCAAGCTATTGACGCGACTGCTCGAACGAGTACGTCGCATACTTTAGTTGTTTCTGAAGTGCAAGTTGAAGGAGAAGAATCTTCACCTCCTCAACAAAACATCGATCAGCCGACCCCTCCTGCAAGCCCCCTTGTTCCTTCGCTAAAAAGGGCAAGGGTTGAATCAATCACGGATCATGCCTTACAATTGGGTGGCTCCACGACTCCTCTTCTAGATGATGTAAGTCCCTTCTTTGTTTTTTTATGCTAAGTACTTCCCAATGCTATCGATTTTTTTTTTGTTGTTTGCTCCTTTTTGCTGTGTGCTGTCGAACTTTTTCTATGTTGACACTTTCTTTTCTCTATCTTTCTTCGCCAGCCTTTGATTAAGGAGTTCATCCGATTCGGTGCCCAATTCGTCGGGTACCGTGATCATGCCAACGAAGCTGAAGGTAATATTCTGCTGCTTCTCCTGGCCCATGACTGCTTACTCGTTTCTTGTCGTGATTTTGAGTGGTTTTGACTATTTTGGCAGAAAATCTTGCGGAAGCCAACAAGCGTGCTGATGCACTTGCTCAAAAATTAGAGCAAAGTGAAAAGGCTCGTAAGAAGGCTGAAACAGATGCTCAGAAGGCCAAGGCAGCCGCTGAAAAGGCCAAGGCAGATGCTGCTGGTGTTGAAAGTCTTCGGAAGAGGCTTCACGACGCAGAAACTGCTTTGAGCGACAAAATAACTGAACAAGCTGCTCGAGAAGAAAGTATCCTCGCCGCTTGCGATCACAGAGTCGACGTTTTGTTAGTAAGTACTTCCATTGTTGTGCATTTCTGCAGGTTACTTCACTTTCTTTCGAGCATTTTTATTGACGAACTTCCCTTTGCTTGTTTTTAGGGAGAACTCATCAAGAATACGAAGTGGATGGTCCTGAAGGCGACGAGCTTCTCGACGCGCTGACCCTTCTTGAAATCCATGGGGATGAAGCACGCGAAGGCCTTGCTGATGTTGAGGCAGGTCTGTCGAAGCTTTTCCCTTACTTCTTCCCGAAGAAAGAGGAGCCCAACACTTTTGTTGGTCTTGCCAAAAGCTTCAACGTGCCAGAAGATCTCGGGCTCAAACTTCGCCAAGAGGGCCTGAAGATTGGCGTTGAGGGCACCATCGCGCTGATTGCGGATAGCCAGCAAAACGTCGACTGGACCAAGGTTGGCGACATAGGGGAGATGGAAACGAAGAAGTGGCAATCTTTAATTAGAGCTGCCAACCTCCCTCAAAATCGATCCTTTCCTTCCTTGGTGTTAAACCAACTCCTGCTCCAAGCACATCCATGGAATATCTCCATTGTAATATCTTGTAAAAATGCTGAAAATCAATGGAATTCTATTTTGCTTGATGATTGATGTCGAACTTTTTCTTTCAGTTGACGTTTGATAACTATGCTCCAACTCCTGCTCCTTCCAATGTTTTTCGCACTTCCTCTTGCTCGAAGAAAACGCTTATCGACAAAGAATTTGGTGGAGATTCCTCGAGTAAAGATTTAGCAGAAGACTTGGAAGAACTTCATCAGCATCTTCAGTATGCAAAGAAACAGACACCTGTGATGATGGAACAATCTCGAAAGGCAGCCGAAAAAGAGAAGGTTGCACTGCAGCAAGCTCAAGAAGCCATAGCTGCCAAGGAAGCCGCCGTGTCTGAAGCTGAAAAAGCGACCACTCGAGAGAATTTAATGCTCGAGTTGATGAATGAGGCCAGTGTAGATATGACAGGTATGCTTTTGCAAACCAAAGCTTCTTCTTTTTCCCTGCTGTTTCCTTTTGTGAAATTCCTGTACTGTCACCAAATAGGTTCTTTCCGTGACGCTGTGCTGAAGACGAAAGGGTAGATACAAGGACAAATCTCTTGGTCAACCTCTCCCTTGATCATGGTTCTTTGTTCTGGGCCACTCCAGAACGCACCCGACAGATTGTCAGGTTTCAAGACCGCGTCTGTCAGGTTCGTGAATTCCTTGACATCTGCACAAGAACCTTGTCCCTGGTGTACAATACAATGTTTCCTTGGAACGAGACACCCGACACTCTTCTTGGTCTGATGGAAAAATTTCGGGATGCTCCTCGTATTCATAACTTTGTACGAGCTCAATTAACTGCTAGAGCAAGGTTTGCCATGATCATGATACAGATCTGCTATCGAAAATTAGATCTGACGATGATTGTCTCCAAATGCCTGGCCAAGCAGTCGAAGTGAAAAAGTAACGTCGACAAAATCAATGACATTGTGACTCCTGTAGCCGAAGAAATGATGGACGAACTTCTTCGGATGGACTCTAAATTCTTTGTCAAAGGAGCTATGCTGATCATACGACAACTGCTGCAAATAACAAAGGTCTATCCATAGATAGTATATTAGGCATTGACTGAGTTGTACTATATTGCGAGAAATCATGTCTATATTTTTTGTTGAATTCATTGTGTTAATGAAGCTGTCTATATTGTGAAGTGTAATCTATATTGCGAAGCCCCCAAGCCTTTGGCCGGAGCTTACACTATTTTTTCGTCTCGATGAATTTACTATTTTGCGAGAGTATATATATTTTGCTGTCGTGGGTTATGAGCCCCCGAGCCTGTCGATGAAAAAGATGTATATCATCAATATCTTTTACTATATTGCAGCACCGCGAGCCCGCCTCATTAAAAACCTTTCCAGCCCCACTCGGTGCCCTGAAAAGGAAAAGAGTGCGTCTGAAAACTCGCGGGCGTTTCAGTACATTGTATTTTTACAAAGGAGGACTATATTTCGACTCTAAGCGTAGAACCGCCTGAGTTGCGCCACGTTCCAGGGATTTTTCTCGGGAACCCCTGTCTTATTGTCCTTGATCCTGTATACTCCTCCTTCGATTACTTCTTTGACGATGTAAGGTTCAAGCCATGGCGACTCGAGTTTTTCAGTACTCTGTTGATTGAGCCGTAGGACTAAATCTCTGACCTGAAAAGACCTTGGCCGTAGTCATCGACTGTGGTAGTTTTTCAAGTCTTGCTGGTACTTGGTGACCCGTGATAATACTTCATCTCGAGCTTCATTGAGTGCATCTACATCATCCTCTAATGCTCTTCTGGAAGTTTCTTCATCATATTCTGTGACTCTTGGGGAGTCATGCCCTATTTCGATCGGTAATACTACCTCAGCTCCATGGACCAGAAAGAACGGAGTTTCCTGTGTCGCCGTATTTGGCGTTGTTCGAATACTCCATAAAACACTAGGCAACTCTTCTGGCCAAGTATGCCGAGCCTTTTCAAGCGGTCCTAGCAGGCGCTTCTTGATGCCATTGCAGATGATACCATTGGCTTTCTCGACTTGACCATTGGTTTGCGGGTGCCCAACTGACGTGAAGTGCAATTTGGTGCCTACTTCTGCGCAGTACGCCTTGAATTCCTTGGATGTGAAGTTACTGCCATTATCCGTGACGATGCTATGAGGTACTCCAAATCGAAAAACAATGCTCTTCACGAATTTTATTGCTGACGCTGCGTCTGGTGAATTTATCGGCTTTGCTTCTATCCACTTGGTGAATTTATCAACAGCGACAAGCATGTACTCGTATCCTCCTGGCAAGGCCTTGTGTAATTTTCCCACCATATCGAGACCCCATTGGGTAAAGGGCCAAGACAATGGTATTGGCATCAATTCTGCTGCCGGAGAGTGAGGTTTTGCGGCAAATCTTTGGCACGCGTCACAAGTTCGTACTATCTCCTTCGCGTCCTCGATTGCTGTCAACCAGTAAAATCCAGCCCGAAAAACCTTGGCCGCAATAGCTCGACTGCTCGCGTGATGACCACATATTCCCTCATGTACATCCTTTAAGATTATCCTTCCTTCTTCAGGTGTGACGCACCTTTGTAGTACGCCCAAAATACTGCGCTTATACAACTCCCCTTTGACCACTGTAAAGGCTTTGGATCATCGCATAACTCGCCTTGCTTCAACTGGGTCGTCGGGTATTTCTTTCCTTAAGATATATGATATGTACGCTTGCATCCATGGGACCTGCACCATCATCACCAGCTTTTGGTCCTCTTCTTCTTCTTCTGGTGCTTCCTTGGGAGCCGTCGTAGTTTTCTCCTCCTTCTCCTTCCTCTGCGCCTTCTTTGGTTTTGTGGATCTCTCTGTTATCTCTTCCCAAAACACTCCTGGCGGAATTGCGAGGCACTACGACCCGATGTTTGCAAGAACATCAGCTTCATCATTGCTCAGCCTGCTGATGTGATTTACTTCGCATCCATCAAATAACTTGTCGAGCTCGTTGTACACTTCCTTGTATGCCACCATGCTGTCATTGACTGCATCACATTGGTTCATGACTTGCTGAGCCACCAACTGTGAGTCGCCAAAGATTTTTAATCGGGTTGCACCACAAGCTTTCGCCATCTTCATCCCGTGTATGAGAGCTTCATATTCTGCTTCGTTGTTAGATGCGTTTGGGAACGTCATCCGTAGGACATACTTCAGTTTGTCGCCTTCAGGTGATATAAGTATCACACCTGCACCAGCTCCTTCTACCCTCTTGGACCCATCAAAGTTCATAGTCCAAGTTCTCGATAAATCTGGGGGTCCTGTATTTTGCAGCTCCATCCACTCTGCGATGAAATTTGGCAGAATTTGCGACTTTATTGCTTTTCTTTTTTCATACGTGATGTCCCGAGGGGAAAGTTCTATTACCCAAAGGGAGACACGACCTGTAGCTTCTGGATTGTTCAGGATATTTGATAGAGGTGCTTCATTGACCACTATTATCGGGTGTGCCGAAAAATAGTGGCGCAATTTCCTTGCGGTTGTGAACACTCCATATGCTAACTTCTAGTACTGCGGGTACCGCTTTTTTGAAGGCGATAAAACTTCACTAATGAAATATACCGGCCTTTGCACTCCATGGAGTTTTCCTTCTTCTTCTCTTTCGACAACTAGCGCCGTGCTGACCACCTGAGGTGTGGCTGCAATGTATAACAAGAGGAGTTCCTTTTCTTTCGGCGCCACCAAGATTGGTGGTGTTGAAATTGTGCGTTTAAGATCCTCGAAGGCTCTATCTGCCTCTTCATTCCACTGGAATTTCTCGCCTTGCTTGATTAACACGTAGAACGGTAACGCATTTTCTCCTAGCCTGGCGACGAATCTGCTTAACGCTGCAACTCGCCCAGTTAGCTGCTGTATTTATTTCAACTTTGTTGGCTTCCTCATTGTTACGATAGCTTGGATTTTTTCGGGATTAACTTCGATCCCTCTTGCTGAGACTAGAAACCCGAGAAGTTCTCCTGCAGGGACGCCGAAAGAACACTTCGTTGGGTTCAGCTTGAGGCAAAACTTGTCGAGGTTATCGAAAGTTTCCTTCAGGTCCTCGATTAGCGTTGTCCCCTTTTTTGATGTTATGATGACAGCATCAATGTACACTTGTACGTTTTTCCCAATCTGTGTTGCTAGGCACTTCTGCATCATCCTCTGGTACGTTGCTCCCGCGTTTTTCAGACCAAAAGGCATTGTTCTATAGCAAAACACGCCATAAGGTGTGATGAATGCTGTTTTCACCTCGTCTTCTTCTTTCAATCTGATCTGGTTATAACCAGAATATGCATCCAGGAAGGAAAGATGTTCACATCCTGTCGTGGAGTCGATAATTTGATCGATCCTCGGGAGGGGAAAGTGATCCTTTGGACAATGTTTGTTGAGACACGTAAAGTCGACACACATGCGAAGGACTTTAGTGTTTTTCTTCGGGACCAACACTGGGTTTGCGACCCAGGTGGCCTCTGTATGCAGCTCCTTGATGAAACCAGCTTCTCTTAGTCGATCAATCTCTGATAGCATAGCTTTGCGGTTTGGCACCGAAAAACGCCGCAAAGGTTGTTTTATTGGTCTCGCTAATGGATCCAAGTTTAGGTGGTGCTCGGCAAGTTCCCTGGGTACTCCTGGCATGTCAGCTGGACACCATGCGAAGATTTTCCAGTGCTCACGGAGGAACTCGACGAGCGCGCTTTCCTATGCGAGGTCCATGTCTGTCGCGATGGACGTCGTCTTTTTTGGATCTGTCGGGTGAATCTGCACCTCTTTAGAATTTTTCGCAGTATTAAAGGTTGATTCTTTGTTAGGCCTTCCTACATCTGGCAGTACATCATAATCAGTCGTGAGTCTTGACGCCATGTACTCTGCTTGCATCCCGAAGGTTTCTGATAGTCGATGAAAATCCTTGTCACATTTATCGGCTAGCGCGAAGCTTCCTTTGACTGTGATTGGTCCCTTAGGTCCAGGCATCCTCCACAACAGGTATGTGTAATGTGGTACCGCCATAAACCTGGCATATGCTGGTCGTCCCAACAAAGCGTGGTACTGTGATGGGAAATCCACGACTTCAAACTCCAGCCTCTCTATTCTGTAGTTTTCTCGAGTCCCAAACTGAACGTCGAGATTGATCTTCCCCAATGGATAACTTGGCTTCTCTGGCGTGATGCCATGGAAACGTGTGTCAGTTGGTTTCAGATTTTCTAGAGATATGTTCATCTTCCTTAGTGTATCTGCGTACATAAGGTTTAAACTGCTGCCTCCATCTATAAATACTCGAGATACGTCGAATCCTGCAATTACTGCTGGTAAGATAAGTGCTGACTGCCCTGGTCGAGGAACTTGCTGTGGATGATCCGCTATTATGAAGCCAATATCTTGTCATGACCAATTGAGGTACTCAACCGTTGGTGGAGGCATCTTCTCTGCCATGAACACCTGTCGCGAGATTACTTTCTGAGCTCTATTGGATGGCCTGCCTTTCTGAATCATCGAGACCGCTCCGTTAGAATTGGGATCAACGTAGGGTGGTGGTGCAGGTGCTGCCGCTATTCTGAGCTGGTGTCGATTTTCATCCGTAATTGCGGGAGGAGGTGGCAAGTGGATCTCACTCCTGGGCCCTTGAGGGTTTCTATGTGTCGTCTGGGCATTGGCGTGCCCTGCCCACCTTAACATTGCCTGAAAATTTCGGCAATCCTTTTGCAAGTGTCCTGACTGTCTCTTTCCATTGTTGTCGAGATAGAAATGCATCTGACACGGCCCGTTCATCATCTCCTCGGGGGACACGAAAGGTCTCTGGAACCTTGGCCCATTATTTTGCCTGTTGTTTCGGGAGTCATCTCTACTGTCGCCTCGCTGCTCGTTGCTTCTTTGATAGTCATCTCTATTGGTTCCTCCAGCGCTTGCTTGAACGCCAGCCGAAATTTGTTCAGGAGCATCATAGCTCGAGTACTGCTGAGGAAATCGTCGCCTATTTTGATAATTTCGACCGCGATCCTCCTCTGGTGACCTATGCCATTTGTTGTGAACAGCATCTTCTCCATCTGCCCATCTGTTTGCTATTTCCATCAATGCGGATACTGTCTTTGGGTTAGTTATTCCCAAGTCCTCGACAAAATCTCCCCGCCTGATTCCTGCGACAAACGCATCTATCGCTCTCTCGTTAGATATATTTTCTACCGAGTTTTTGATGATATTCCACCTTTGGATGTACTTTCTCATTGATTCGTCTGGCTTTTGTCGACACGCCCTCAGTTCCTCTAGTGATGCAGGTTTTTTGCAAGTGGACCAGAAATTTTTTACGAACACATCCTCGAAGCTATCCCAGTTGTCGATAGATCCTGGAGGAAGCTTTTTTATCCAAGATCGCGCAGCTCCACTCAAATGTACCTGGATGCTCTGCATAGCTGTTGCTCTGGTTCCTCCTGTCAGCTTCACTGTCTCGAGATAATCGACTAGCCAATCCTCTGGATCTTGCAGGGCGTCGAATTTTTTGAAGTTATCGGGTAATTTGAACCCCGAAGGAACTCGAGTTTTTCGGACCCTCCTTGTGAAGCACGGCAGCCCACACATATCCTCGTCATCTAGCTCTGGGGAATGCCGATGTTCTCTTCTATTTTGTCGTGCTCTGTCCACCCTTGCTTGCGCTGTTGTGTCTCTTGCTCCACTTGTTCTTTCGGGAACTGGTGCTGCTGCCGCAGGCCGTGGACTGTTTTGCCTTGCTGTTCCTTCGGGAGGTGTGCTGCAAACGCCATTCCCATGGCCCCTACACCTGCCATGGCCATATTGTATAATGCCTCTCTTGGATCTCCGGGAGGTGGCCTGGATGCAAGGATAAAGGCTTGTGTCGCTATATACCCAGCTTCCGTTGTTTTAGGGATAATGTTCCCTCTCGTGTATATTGACATAAAAGACATGTCGAGGTTTTGAACCAAGTGCTCTCTTTCTGCCTCAGGTATGTTTTGCAGCCTTGATCTTGCTCTGTTCCGAGCTTCTCTGTGGCTATCTCCCGAAGTTCCTGAATGTCGACTTAAGTCCACCCTTCGCCTGCTTGATGCAGAGGCTGCTTCCTGCCTTCTATCCAACTCGATTTTCTGCTTCTCAAGCTCCCGCCTGGTACGTTCAAGCCTATACTGATATGCTTCTAACTCCTCAGGTGTCACCGTTACAGTCATTGGCTCTGTGCCATTTATAGCTCTTGCGACTCAATCCCACACTTCTTGTGAAAATTGCACCATCTCTCGTGTCCCTGGTCCAATATATTTTGTTCCTAGGCCTCTCGTGAGATCTGCAGGATCGACATATGGATTCCCTGCCTCGTCGAAGTTCTTTGATGTCTCCTCTTCTGGGCGACTCGGATCCCCAATTGCATAGATCTGATGATATTTTGGATATTGAACCATGTTGGGTTTGGTGAAACCATCATAGAGATTGGTGAAGACCTTGCCAACGGTAGTGGATCTGTCGATGAAGTTGAAACTGTCGAAGCTATTCGAGTCATCGCTTATATCTGAGTCCGCAAACGACTCGAAGGACATGTCGCTGAAGATCTTGGCGAGCTTTTCGCTTGCCCTGGTGCTGATGAAGCGTGGCGATGAAGTCTCCTCTTCTCCTGACTCGATTGATGATGTTGAGTGCGAAAAATCGGAGTCGACCGCCGATAATCCCGACGAGATCAGAATTTCGAGACGATACGCTCCCTCCTTCTCGACGCGAAAGTGGAATCTTCCGAACGTCATCTCCATAGGCTCCTCCAGATACGCATATGCATCCAAACGGGAGGGCGGGTGAGGAACAAAATCGACAGGACCAGTTGCGATCTGTTTACCTCGATCCATCGCGTTGCTTGCTGTTGACGAAGTCGACGATCTTGAACGTGCCATCGAGATCAGATCCTTGACACCTCTAATTCCCACAGACGGCGCCAATTGAAAAGGGATTAACTTGTCAATGCCTACGGGTTGTAGACTAGGGTTTGTGAAACAATGAATCGATGCTTTCTTTGTCCCTCGACTCCCCCTTATATAGGACGTGGAGCCGAGGGATTCGTGATGTACAAGTTACAGAGTCCGGGAAGGTTTCTAACTCCTCCCGTAATATTACAAGTGTTCTCTCCTAATACAACTCTAGCTTTCCTTAACTAGCTAGTTGGGCTTCTGAATTCTTCTTATCCTTCGGGTCGTGGGCCTTCAGTAAACCCCGGGTACCATCTTTGGCAGGCCCATTGGGGATGCCTATGTCACCGAAGAGCCCCTCGATGCCGATGACTGGCTCCAGACAATGGAGAACAACCTGAAGTTGTGGGAGTAGAAGCCACAGAGAAAGTACTGTTCGCCACCCACTACCTGTCAGGACCTGCAAGAGCCTGGTGGACAAGTGCCCGCGCAATGAATGCGGGACAGATGATGACCTGGGAAGACTTCAAGCTGAAGTTTAGCAAGTACCATGTGCCCCAAGTACTGATTAAGAAGATGAGAGACGAGTTCCGCGAACTCAAGCAAGGCAGAATGTCCGTGGTAGAATACCGCGACAGATTCCTTACACTGTCATGGTACGCCCCGGACGAAACAGACACCAACGAGAAGCGGAAGGAAAAATTTCTGAACGGATTACATGACGAGATGCATACCGTACTGGTCAATATTCCCTTTGCTGACCTAGAAGCCCTGGTGGACTCCGCCATCCAGATGGAAGGGAAGCTTCACCAAGCCAACGAGAACCGCAAACGCCGGATGATGAACCAGCATGGGTCCAGCAATACCCAGAAGTACCGCAACAACTCATCAGGAGGATTTGCTCCAAGATATAACAAGCCCACTGCCCAGACTTACTGCCCAAACTACACCAATAACCAAGGAGGACCACCGAAGCCCGGAGGCAACAACAACAACAATCACAACAACACCACCAACCCCAACAGCAGCAACAACAACGGGAACAACAACAACAACACTGGCCCTAGGACTGGAAGCAACGCCATCCCCGTCGCCACCAAGGACAAGGCCACCATCACTTGTTATGAGTGTGGAGTGGTTGGGCATTACTCCAATGAGTGCCCCAAGAGATTAGCCAAGATTGCCGCCAACACCGCTGCACCTGCTCAGAACCAGTGCCGCTTTGCCACAAGAAGGAACCAGAACAACAACAACGGCCGCCTCTACAACATGACTGCAACAGAAGCCCAAGAAGTACCTCAGGCCATGCCAAGTATGTTTTCATGTTAAATCATATTGCCCAATCTCTCTTAGGAACCTAACTTTTCTTAAAATCTCGGGACGAGATTTGTTTAAGGGGGAAGGGTTTGTAACATCCCAAATTTGAAAACAAAGAGAAAATGAATTTCCTTTTTCCAAAAATGAGAACCAACAAAAACTTTTCTTACATAGAGTGCTATGCATAGTGCTCATACCTAATCCTTGTGTTTTTGCCATGATTGTTTGTTTATTACTTTGAACACATTTCCAAAACCCTAAACCCTAACCTTCTCAAAACCAAGTGGGTCAATTTTGAGAAACCCAAAATAAAAGAGAAAGGACATATGTGGGCATATATCCTTAATATTTCATTCTTGACCCCTACCCTCTCTTACTTTTCAAAATGGTGGTGAACCTTGGTAAACCCCACTAAACCCTAAACCTCTTTCCTCTTATCACCAACCTTTGAAAAACAAAATAAAAAGAAAGGATCTTAAATAAGAAAGAGGCATATGTAAGCCTATGGCTATTTTTTGCAAATACTAAACTTTGCTTTGTCTACCTTGGTAGATGATTTGAAATACCCCAACACACCTAATTTAAGGCTTACCACTCAAATCTTGGTGAAACCAAAAAGAAAACAAAAATCAAATAAAGCATATGCATAGAGGCATATGTGGCACTTAGCCAAAATATCAAATTTTGACCTAGGCACCCCCATTGCCCCAAAATGGTTTGAACCCTTTACCTAACTCAATCTAACACCAAATAAACCTCACACATGCTTAAGTGAAGCAAAGAAAAAGAAAAGAATAAAAGTGAGAAAATCACAAAACCCCCACATATGGTTTATGCCATTTTTCCAAATCTTTGACCTAGACCATTTTGGCCTTCACCATTGGTTGTATTATGTTACTAAACACTTATTAAAAATTTTGGAATCAAAGAAACACAAATCAAATCAAATTCAAACTCAAATTGTGATCACATATGATAATGGTCAAATCTGCCATTTATATTCTGGTCACTACTTTGAGCCCCTGGTTTTCAAGTTTTTCAAACTAAAATTCCCCAATTCTTTGCACCTCATCCAAGATCACATGAAGGAGAACAACTTTGGTAAAGACCACCATGTCAAATTCATCTTGGATCAAAAACAATGCTCATCCAAAGTTGGAACTTTTTATCAAATGCAACAATCTCACACATTGCAATTTTGCAATTCTTTTATTTTTAAAATTCCACCACCACTTGTGAATGTCTCTGGTCATTTGCAACTTATCCAAATGCACCATTTTAAAATTTTGGAACCCCTTAAACCAAACCCAATTTTGGCAAAATTTGCAAATAGGCATCAATTCAACACTATTTGAAATAGTGTTTTCCCCAACTCTAAACTACCACCACTTGACACCTACTGGTCCCCTTGTCCCCTCTCTCCCTACTCTAAGCATAGAAACCCTAAGAGGGGGCCAAACCTAGCATGGACATGGCCATGCCGGCCATGTCACACTTGGCACACTCCCCTCCTCTCCTCACCTCCCTAACCCTGGCCATGGTGCCTAAACCCTCCACCTTGCCTCCCTACTGCTGCCTAGCACCGCCATCGCCGAAGATCAACCCGCCACCGCCGGGAACGGATGTGCCCAGGATGTCCTGCGCATGCCGTGGGCGTCGCACACGCGCGCGCCACGGGCAGCGCCGAGCACCTGTCGCCTCGCTGCTCGAAGCCTTCCTCGGACCCCCTGGCTACATGTTGAGCTTCACCACCGTCCTTGCAAACCGCCAGACACGCCCCTTGCCCTCGCGCCGCATGTTGCCGTCGACCACCTCGTCGATTTCCCGCGCCCATGCCGCCAGAACTCACCATCGCCAGCGCTCGCCAGGCCGTCCCCCACCTAGCTAGCTAGCGCGCTAGCACCGCCTTGAGGTCGCCTACCCCGCCCTGCCCTCGCCTACCCCTCTCCATCGCCGGATTTTCCGCGCCGCTGTCGACCCCCACGGCATCCACAGCACCCGCGCGCCACTATAAATACAGCCCCTCCCGCACTTCCTCCTCCACACCAATCTTGCTCCTCTCCCTTCTCTCGAGCTCCTCGCACCATCTCCTCTCTGAATTAGTGACCATCGCTGCCCAATCGCACGCCGGAGACCCGCAAGCCGCCGCAGAGCAATCTCTCGATTTAGGCCACCCCAAGCCCTGCCGCGACTACCGTTGAGCTCAGCGTCGTCGACAACGTCGCCCTGCCTCGTCGCCGTTGATCGCCGGAGCCTCAGCTCGCCGCCAACCCCTACCTCCGCCGCGGCAGCAACCCCTTCTCCCTGACGACGACGACGCACAGCCGCTCGATCGTCTTCTAATCCGACGGCTCCAGTTGAAAGGTACCGATTCAGGTTGATGAAGTCGCTGACCACTGGGTCCCACCCTGTCAGTTGGCCCGTGGCGCATCGACGCGTTACTGGGCCAGCCCAATTCTTTTTCCCGCGTTTCGGCCCAAGTTGCTTTCCCGCCTAATCCCAAGTTTCAAATTCATTTAATCCTTTTCAGTTTAATTCAAATATTGGTCCTGACTTTGAAATTCAATAGGATCTGTTTGGCTTGGCCAAATTTAACCAACTTTATATTTTTGGAAAGCTATTGAAAAGTTCTAACCAATGCCACTGGTCTCATTGTGAGATCTGTTGTAGAAATAAGGTGCCAAAAAGATTAAGTCAGGTACTTTTGCACATTCAAATAAATCTTAAAAATCAACCAAAATTGATATTTAGTTAATTCCAACTCTAATAGCTCACATTTCACTTACACTAATTGTTTATGCAAAAGTATGGTGTGGTCACCTTGGATGATCATGCCCTAGTTGAAATAAAGGACTATATGGCTAGTTTAATTTAGTGATATTGTCCAAAACTATTATGCAAATCATATGAAGTGTTTCACTTCATTTAAATCTTGTCTCAAGTAATTTCATATGAAGTTGGACCCCTTTTCAAATACTCTCACATGAAATAAATGGTGATTTTAAATCATAATAAGCATTGTTAAATAGTATGAGGTATTCTACCTCATTTAAATCATTTTCTCAAATGATGATAATGAATGGTTGACTTAGGTCAACATGATTTCATGTATGATTGTTTGAGAAGTTAAATCTTAAGAAGATTCAATGAGAGGAAATTATTCCTCAAGAACTAAATGGAAACTATCATTTACATATGTAATGAGAGGAAATTATTTCTCTAACCCTAAGTAACAAAACCCTAGATCAATTCTTGGTAGCAATGCTAAGTGATGATGCTAGATCATTTGGAGTGAGCCATTAAGGCTAATTAAGGCTACTTAAGTATTGTTTGGTGATTGTATCCTCGTATTCGTGTATAGACGCTAGTACCGGAGAATACCAGGAAGAGGAAGGATTCTACCCAGAAGAAGAAGAGAACTTTGATCACCTCAACAACCAAGGCAAGCTAACACCTTTGCAAGCTCTATGGTTGCAAGCTAATATTCTTGCAAAGTGCAAAGCCCTTTGGGGCAAGGCACCATTAGTCTTACCTTTCTTACCACAATCCTATCCCAAGTTTTTACCATACAAGTTTTTACTGGTTTACTTAAAGAGTTACTTTTATAGTTAACTTTGGTCTAAGTTAAAGAAGGTTACTAGAGTAGCAAAGTTAGTCTCAAAGCTAGCCAAGCAAGATAGCACCCCTCATGATTAGTGCTAGTGGTAAATACTAAAACTTGACTACTCTAGATGGGAACATGTGACTTGAAATGAATTTGAAACCTTGGAATGATGAGTCATTCCATTGAATGAATTTTGAAGGTGAATATGACTTGGAGAAGATGGTGATTTTTGATAAAACTGATGTTGGTTTCAATGCGATACCTTTCCAATTTTGAGTACCCCCACAATACCTGATTATGGGTAGGGCTTAACTGGAAATTTATGCATCTTAGTATGGGTTCCCTCTGAACACACATCGTAGGGGTTATGCCGAGGCTGCCTCCGTTGTTGAGAAATGATGTGAATTGAGGTGAATTGTACGGCCAAGCCCTGTGCAGTTCCCAGGTTGACAGTTGGTCTTCACTGGGAGGCCAAGCTCATGGGGAGAGGTGCTCATACTAGGGTTTGTAAGTGAAAGGTTATGGTTGATGATCCGCGTACTGTGTTACGATGATTCGGGGTAATCCCGACGGATGAAATCAAATGTTGTGGCACAAGTGTGCAACCTCTGCAGAGTGTAAACCTATTCGAATAGCCGTGTCCACAGTTACGGACGGTTGGAAAGGCCATACAGTTTCCGGTGTCAGATTCTTGAAAATATTGGTGAAGTGAATGGTGAATTGGTGACTTCTTTTTGAATCACAACTTGAGTTGTGGGAATGACACTAATGTTCCCACTTGAGTTAGTTAGCACATGAATAAGTATTTTCTCAAATACTTGTGAACTAAAATTGGCTTTATGCAAATAAACTAGAGCTTAGCACCCCCTTACTAGAATTGATAGTACTTACATTAGTATTAGTTTGCGAGTACTTTAAAGTACTCACGGCTGTGTCCCTGGCTATTCAAATGGCCAGACTATGAAGAGGAGCAGAACTATCAAGATGACGGCAACCAAGATGTCTACGACAACTAGGGAATCTTCTGACGTCAGACGTTGGCCTGTGGACTAGAGAGTCCATTTCTATTTACGCTTCCGCTATGAACTTGTGCTTGTTTGTTGATCGATAGATCAACTATTTGTGTAATATGGATCATGTGATCTGAATTTGTAAGACGACTATGGTATGTAATGAATGATGACTTATGATATTCAACTGTTATGTCTCGCAACAACAATATTCCTGGGATTGCGATGTATGGCATAACAGGCATCTGGACTTAAAAATCCGGGTGTTGACAAGTTGGTATCAGAGACATTGTTTGACCTTAGGAGACCCTAGTTAGAATGGACGTCTGAAAAACATAGTTTCAAAACAAATAAAGTGAATATTTATGAAAACTTATTCTCACTCTTATCCTTGAGATCTTTTCAAAAGCGACATTCATACTCTACCTTCTTTCTACATAAAAATTTGGCACACTTGGACACTTCTCTAACTTACTCCTCCTCATTGTTCATAGATGGAGTACAAATGGGAGTTCTATCAGCTTGGTCACGGAGGAGACCTGATGTTCGAAAAAGACTTGAAGCAACTAGTGGAATATCTAGGACGCCCGTATCCCGAGTTCTTCGGAACACCCCTCAATAATCAGTTGGGAGGACCACCTCGATGGGAAGTTTCTGCAGATCTACGAAGAAAGCTTGGAGCCCCGGTATGGGAAACCATATGGTTTTCTGTAACGGGAAACACTTGGAAGGAAGGACTCGTCAGAGCTATGCAAGAAGCAATTGCCCGTCTGTGTGGACAAAATGAGAACAAGATCAAGAACACTCGCTTCATATACTACACAAGACATGACCCCATGGGAAGACCGATGACCATGCCTCCGCACACGGAGATGAACCACTATGTAGCACACCTCGACTTCATGCTGTACAAGACCCGCAAGGAGTTGGACAACGCCCTCGCCTCTCGCCAAGCACATTACCCGTAAAGACGAAGAATCCACCCTGAAGAGTAGTATCACCCCAGCACTTAAGTAGGTGTGAGTTGTATCAGGATCCCCTTGTATCGTAGAGCGAATGAATGGTTCTTCAAACCAACGGAGTGTTAGATTTGTAATGTGTGATGTTTGGTATGAATGAAAAAGTGTTGTTGGTTTTACCCCCTCAACACTACTCAAGTTTTCAAGTTTTGAACTTTTTGAACTTTTAGAACTTTAAATCAAACAAAACATAGAAATTTCCCTCTTATCTTATCATCTACCTCGATGTCAGATGGCCCCACCAACCCGCAACGCCAACCAAGACGCCATGATGCAGATGCTAGAGATAATGATGGCCGACCGAGAAGCCGAGAGAGCTGAACGACAAGCCAACATCGCTGCACTGCAGCAGATCGCTCAGAACAACAACGGCCATGGAAACCACGACCACCCTGGGTCAAAACTGAAGAACTTTCAAAACACCAACCCACCTATTTTCAGCAAGACCGAAGAGCCCCTCGATGCCGATGACTGGCTCCAGACAATGGAGAACAACCTGGAAGTTGCGGGAGTAGAAGCCGCAGAGAAAGTACTGTTCGCCACCCACTACCTGCCAGGACCTGCAAGAGCCTGGTGGACAAGTGCCCGCGCAATGAATGCGGGACAGATGATGACCTGGGAAGACTTCAAGCTGAAGTTTAGCAAGTACCATGTGCCCCAAGGACTGATTAAGAAGATGAGAGACGAGTTTCGCGAACTCAAGCAAGGCGAACTATGAAGAGGAGCAGAACTATCAAGATGACGGCAACCAAGATGTCTACGACAACTAGGGAATCTTCTGACGTCAGACGTTGGCCTGTGGACTAGAGAGTCCATTTCTATTTACGCTTCCGCTATGAACTTGTGCTTGTTTGTTGATCGATAGATCAACTATTTGTGTAATATGGATCATGTGATCTCAATTTGTAAGACGACTATGGTATGTAATGAATGATGACTTATGATATTCAACTGTTATGTCTCGCAACAACAATATTCCTGTGATTGCGATGTATGGCATAACAGGCATCTGGACTTAAAAATCCGGGTGTTGACACATGGTCTGGGGGCTTCCTGTGCTTCTGTGGCCCTCATGTGGTAGAGACGGCCGTTGCTGTTGTTCGGGTTCCTTTTAGCTGCGAAGCGGCGCTGTTGCTGGGCAGGTGCAGTGGTATTGGGGGCAGTCTTGGCAAGTTTCTTGGGGCACTCATTGGAGTAATGCCCAATCGTTCCACATTCATAGCAGGTTACCGTTGACTTGTCCTTTGGGGTGACGGGGATGGCATTGCTTCCAGTTCTTGGGGCAGTATTGGGATTATTGTTGTTGGCACCACTCTGGTTGTTGTTGTTGTTGTTGTTGCTGTTGTTGTTGAGGTGGTTGTTGTGGCCTCCGGGCTTCGGGGATCCTCCATTATTGTTGGAGTAGTTTGGGTGGTATGTCTGAGTAGTTTGCCTGTTGTGTCTTGGGGTAAATCCTCCCGATGATTTGTTGCGGTACTTCTGGGCATTGCTGGGCCCATTCTGGTTCATCATACGGCGCTTGCGGTTCTTGTTGGCTTGATGTAGCTTCCCTTCCATCTGTATGGCTGAGTCCACAGGAGCTTCCAAGTTAGCGAACAGAATGTTTACTAACACAGTTTGCATTTCATCATGCAATCCATTCAGAAATCTTTCCTTTCTCTTCTCGTTGGTGTCGGTCTCATCCGGGGCGTACCCTGACAGAGTAAGAAACCTGTCACGGTATTCCACCACGGACATCCTTCCTTGTTTGAGTTCGCGGAACTCGTCCCTCATCTTCTTGATCAGTCCCTGGGGCACATCGTACTTGCTGAATTTGAGTTTGAATTCTTCCCAAGTCATCATCTGTCCCGCATTCATTGGACGGGAACTTGTCCACCAGGCTCTGGCAGGTCCTGACAGGTAGTGGGTGGCGAACGGTACTTTTTCTGCGGCTTCTACTCCCGCAACTTCCAGGTTGTTCTCCATGGTTTGGATCCAGTCATCAGCATCAAGTGGCTCTTCGGTCTTGCTGAACATAGGAGGGTTGGTGTTCTGAAATTTCTTCAATTTGGATCCAGGATGATCATGGTTTCCATGGCCTTGATTGTTCTGAGCTATTTGCTGCAGGGCTGCAATATTGGCTTGTCTTTCAACTCTCTCGGCTTCTCTATCTGCCATCATCATCTGCAGCATCTGCATCATTGCATCCTGGTTGGTGCTGCGGGTTGGAGGGGCCATCTGAACATTGAGGTAGATGATAAGATAAGAGGGAAATTTCTATGGTTTGTTTGGTTAAAGTTTAAAAAGTTCATAACTTGAAAACTTGAGTAGTGTTGAGGGGGTAAAAACCAACAAAATTGTTTCATTCATACCAAGCATCACACCTTACAAACAAACACACCGGTGGTTTTAAGAACCATTCATTCATTCTACGATACAAGGGATCCTGATACAACTCACACCTACGCAAGTGATCTATTGATACTACTCTTCATGGTGGGTTCTTCGTCTTCAGGGGTAATGTGCTTGGTGAAAGGCGCGGGCGTTGTCCAACTCCTTGCGGGTCTTGTACAACATGAAGTCCAGGTATGCAACATAGTGGTTGAGCTCCGGGTGCGGTGGCATGTTTATTGGTCTTCCCATGGGGCCATGCCTTGGGTAGTAGTTGAAGCGAGTGTTCTTGAGCTTGTTCACATTCTGTCCACTGATACGTCTCCGACGTATCGATAATTTCTTATGTTCCATGCCACATTATTGATGATATCTACATGTTTTATGCATACTTTATGTCATATTTATGCATTTTCCGGCACTAACCTATTAACGAGATGCCGAAGAGCCAGTTGCTGTTTTCTGCTGTTTTTGGTTTCAGAAATCCTAGTAAGGAAATATTCTCGGAATTGGACGAAATCAACGCCCAGGGGCCTATTTTGCCACGAAGCTTCCAGAAGACCGAAGTGAAGACGAAGTGGGGCCACGAGGCGGCGCCACGCTAGGGCGGCGCGGCCCAGCCCCTAGCCGCGCCGACCTACTGTGTGGGGCCCTCGTGCGGCCCCCTAACCTACCCTTCCGCCTACAAATAGTCTTCGTCGCGAAACCCCCAGTACCGAGAGCCACGATACGGAAAACCTTCCAGAGACGCCGCCGCCGCCAATCCCATCTCGGGGGATTCAGGAGATCGCCTCCGGCACCCTGCCGGAGAGGGGAATCATCTCCCGGAGGACTCTTCACCGCCATGGTCGCCTCCGGAGTGATGAGTGAGTAGTTCACCCCTGGACTATGGGTCCATAGCAGTAGCTAAATGGTTGTCTTCTCCTTATGTGCTTCATTGTCGGGTCTTGTGAGCTGCCTAACATGATCAAGATCATCTATCTGTAATGCTATATGTTGTGTTTGTTGGGATCCGATGAATAGTGAATACTATGTTATGTTGATTATCAATCTATCTATGTGTTGTTTATGATCTTGCATGCTCTCCGTTACTAGTAGAGGCTTTGGCCAAGTTGATGCTTGTAACTCCAAGAGGGAGTATTTATGCTCGATAGTGGGTTCATGCCTCTGTCGAATGTGGGGGAGTGACAGAAACCCCTAAGGTTGTGGATGTGCTGTTGCCACTAGGGGTAAAACATTGATGCTATGTCCGAGGATGTAGTTATTGATTACATTATGCATCATACTTAATGCAATTGTCTGTTGTTTGCAACTTAATACTGGAAGGGGTTCGGATGATAACCTGAAGGTGGACTTTTTAGGCATAGATGCATGCTGGATAGCGGTCTATGTACTTTGACGTAATGCCCAATTAAATCTCACTATACTCATCATATCATGTATGTGCATGGTCATGCCCTCTCTATTTGTCAATTGTCCAACTATAATTTGTTCACCCAACATGCTATTTATCTTATGGGAGAGACACCACTAGTGAACTGTGGACCCCGGTCCATTCTTTTACACTGAATACAATCTACTGCAATACTTGTTCTACTGTTTTCTGCAAACAATCATCATCCACACTATACATCTAATCCTTTGTTACAGCAAACCGGTGAGATTGACAACCTCGCTGTTTCGTTGGGGCAAAGTACTTTGGTTGTGTTGTGCAGGTTCCACGTTGGCGCCGGAATCCCTGGTGTTGCGCCGCACTACATCTCGCCGCCATCAACCTTCAACGTGCTTCTTGGCTCCTACTGGTTCGATAAACCTTGGTTTCTTACTGAGGGAAAACTTGCCGCTGTACGCATCACACCTTCCTCTTGGGGTTCCCAACGGACGCGTGATGTACGCGTATCAAGCAGATTTTCTGGCGCCGTTACCGGGGAGATCAAGACACGCTGCAAGGGGAGTCTCCACATCCCAATCTCTTTACTTTGTTTTTGTCTTGCTTTATTTTATTTACTACTTTGTTTGCTGCATTAAATCAAAATACAAAAAAATTAGTTGCTAGCTTTACTTTATTTATTGTCTTGTTTGCATACTCTATATCAAAAACACAAAAAAAATAGTTACTTGCATTTACTTTATCTAGTTTGCTTTATTTACTATTGCTAAAATGAGTAATCCTGAAGTTGAAGTTCGTTCGTTTAAGCAACAAGGGGGAGAATGTTTAAAAGATGCTTGGTATAGAATTAGTGATGCCCATAATAGGTGCACTAAGAAACACTCCACCACTATCCTACTCAGGAATTTTTATGTTGGTATCTCTAGCTGGAATAGGTATGTCCTTGATTGTCTCGCAGGAGGTAACTTCCTAGGCGCTCCTGCTTTAGAAGCTAGTTGCATTATTGAGAGTATATTTGGAATACCACCTGTTAATGAAGTTAAAATTGAAATCTCTCTTGAATATATCATGAAAAAGTTGGAAACCATAGAGCAAAACCTTCCAAGTATTACTACTAATTTGGGATCATTACTTGATAGCACTGATAAACTTGATAAATCTCTAGGAGGAATTAATGAGAGAGTTGCCATCTTAGAATCTTGTGCTATTCATGATAATCAAACCCAAAGGATTAGTGAACTTGAAGAGGCTATGGGAACATTGGGTTCAACCTTTTCATCTATAAAGTTTAGAGAACCACTATAGATAAGGGAGCACCTAAGATACCTAATGGGATAAATTTTGAAAATGATGTTGACACTTCGTCTCTTGATAACACTTGATACACACTTTATGCGCCCAGCTGAAAGGCGTTAAAGAAAAGCGCTTATGGGAGACAACCCATGTTTTTTTTACTACAGTATTTTTATTTTATATTTGAGTATTGGAAGTTGTTACTACTGTAGCAACCTCTCCCTATCTTAGTTTTGTGCATTGTTGTGCCAAGTAAAGTCGTTGATAGTAAGGTTCATACTAGATTTGGATTACTGCACAGAAACAGATTTCTTTGCTGTCACGAATCTGGGCCTAATTCTCTGTTGGTAACTCAGAAAATTATGCCAATTTACATGAGTGATCCTCAGATATGTACGCAACTTTCATTCAATTTGAGCATTTTCATTTGAGCAATTCTGGTGCCTCAATAAAATTCGTCTTTACGAACTGTTCTGTTTTGACAGATTCTGCCTTTTATTTCGCATTGCCTATTTTGCTATGCTTGATGGATTTTTCGATTCCATTGACTTTCAGTAGCTTTGTGCAATGTCCAGAAGTGTTAAGAATGATTATGTCACCTCTGAACATGTAAATTTTGATTGTGCACTAACTCTCTAATGAGTTGTTTTGAGTTTGGTGTGGAGGAAGTTTTCAAGGATCAAGAGAGGAGGATGATACAATATGATCAAGGAGAGTGAAAGCTCTAAGCTTGGGGATGCCCCGGTGGTTCACCCCTGCATATTTCAAGAAGATTCAAGCGTCTAAGCTTGGGGATGCCCAAGGCATCCCCTTCTTCATTGACAACATTATCAGGTTCCTCCCCTGAAACTATATTTTTATTCCATCACATCTTATGTACTTTGCTTGGAGCGTCGGTTTGTTTTTGTTTTTGTTTTGTTTGAATAAAATGGATCCTAGCATTCATTGTGTGGGAGAGAGACACGCTCCACTGTTGCATATGGACAAATATGTCCTTAGGCTTTACTCATAGTATTCATGGCGAAGGTTGAATCTTCTTCGTTAAATTGTTATATGGTTGGAATCAGGAAATGATACATGTAGTAATTGGTAAAATGTCTTGGATAATGTGATACTTGGCAATTGTTGTGCTCATATTTAAGCTCTTGCATCATATACTTTGTACCTATTAATGAGGAAATACATAGAGCTTGCTAAAATTTGGTTTGCATAATTGGTCTCTCTAAAGTCTAGATAATTTCTAAAGCATTGTTAAATAGTATGATGTATTCTACCTCATTTAAATCATTTTCTCAAGTGATGATAATGAATGGTTGACTTAGGTCAACATGATTTCATGTATGATTGTTTGAGAAGTTAAATCTTAAGAAGATTCAATGAGAGGAAATTATTCCTCAAGAACTAAATGGAAACTATCATTTACATATGTAATGAGAGGAAATTATTTCTCTAACCCTAAGTAAGAAAACCCTAGATTAATTCTCGGTAGCAATGCTAAGTGATGATGCTAGATCATTTGGAGTGAGCCATTAAGGCTAATTAAGGCTACTTAACTATTGTTTGGTGATTGTATCCTCGTATTCGTGTATAGACGCTAGTACCGGAGAATACCAGGAAGAGGAAGGATTCTACCCAGAAGAAGAAGAGAACTTTGATCACCTCAACAACCAAGGTAAGCTAACACCTTTGCAAGCTATACGGTTGCAAGCTAATATTCTTGCAAAGTGCAAAGCCCTTTGGGGCAAGGCACCATTAGTCTTACCTTTCTTACTACAATCCTATCCCAAGTTTTTACCATACAAGTTTTTACTGGTTTACTTAAAGAGTTACTTTTATAGTTAACTTTGGTCTAAGTTAAAGAAGGTTACTAGAGTAGCAAAGTTAGTCTCAAAGCTAGCCAAGCAAGATAGCACCCCTCATGATTAGTGCTAGTGCTAAATACTAAAACTTGACTACTCTAGATGGGAACATGTGACTTGAAATGAATTTGAAACCTTGGAATGATGAGTCATTCCATTGAATGAATTTTGAAGGTGAATATGACTTGGAGAAGATGGTGATTTTTGATAAAACTGATGTTGGTTTGAATGCGATACCTTTCCAATTTTGAGTACCCCCACAATACCTGATTATGGGTAGGGCTTAACTGGAAATTTATGCATCTTAGTATGGGTTCCCTCTGAACACACATCATAGGGGTTATGCCGAGGCTGCCTCCGTTGTTGAGAAATGATGTGAATTGAGGTGAATTGTACGGCCAAGCCCTGTGCAGTTCCCAGGTTGACAGTTTGTCTTCACTGGGAGGCCAAGCTCATGGGGAGAGGTGCTCATACTAGGGTTTGTAAGTGAAAGGTTATGGTTGATGATCCGTGTACTGTGTTACGATGATTCGGGGTAATCCCGGCGGGTGAAATCAAATGTTGTGGCACAAGTGTGCAACCTCTGCAGAGTGTAAACCTATTCGAATAGCCGTGTCCACGGTTACGGACGGTTGGAAAGGCCATACAGTTTCCGGTGTCAGATTCTTGAAAATATTGGTAAAGTGAATGGTGAATTGGTGACTTGTTTTTGAATGACAACTTGAGTTGTGGGAATGACACTAATGTTCCCACTTGAGTTAGTTAGCACATGAATAAGTCTTTTCTCAAATACTTGTGAACTAAAATTGGCTTTATGCAAATAAACTAGAGCTTAGCACCCCCTTACTAGAATTGATAGTACTTACATTATTATTAGTTTGCGAGTACTTTAAAGTACTCACGGCTGTGTCCCTGGCTATTCAAATGGCCAGACAATGAAGAGGAGCAGAACTATCAAGATGACTGCAACCAAGATGTCTACGACAACTAGGGAATCTTCTGACGTCAGACGTTGGCCTGTGGACTAGAGAGTCCATTTCTATTTACGCTTCCTCTATGAACTTGTGATTGTTTGTTGATCGATAGATGAACTATTTGTGTAATATGGATCATGTGATCTGAATTTGTAAGACGACTATGGTATGTAATGAATGATGAATTATGATATTCAACTGTTATTTCTCGCAACAACAATATTCCTGGGATTGCGATGTATGGCATAACAGGCATCTGGACTTAAAAATCCGGGTGTTGACAAGTTGGTATCAGAGCCATTGTTTGACCTTAGGAGACCCTAGTTAGAATGGACGTCTGAAAAACTTAGTTTCAAAACAAATAAAGTGAATATTTATGAAAACTTATTCTCACTCTTATCCTTGAGATCTTTTCAAAAGCGACATTCATACTCTACCTTCTTTCTACATAAAAATTTGGCACACATGGACACTTCTCTAACTTACTCCTCCTCATTGTTCATAGATGGAGTACAAATGGGAGTTCTATCAGCTTGGTCACGGAGGAGACCTGATGTTCGAAAAAGACTTGAAGCAAATAGTGGAATATCTAGGAAGCCCGTATCCCGAGTTCTTCGGAACACCCCTCTATAATCAGTTGGGAGGACCACCTCGATGGGAAGTTTCTGCAGATCTACGAAGAAAGCTTGGAGCCCCGGTATGGGAAACCATATGGTTTTCTGTAACGGGAAACACTTGGAAGGAAGGACTCGTCAGAGCTATGCAAGAAGCAATTGCCCGTCTGTGTGGACAAAATGAGAACAAGATCAAGAACACTCGCTTCATCTACTACCCAAGACATGACCCCATGGGAAGACCGATGACCATGCCTCCGCACACAGAGATGAACCACTATGTAGCACACCTCGACTTCATGTTGTACAAGACCCGCAAGGAGTTGGACAACGCCCTCGCCTCTCGCCAAGCACATTACCCGTAAAGATGAAGAATCCACCCTGAAGAGTAGTATCACCCCAGCACTTAAGTAGGTTTGAGTTGTATCAGGATCCCCTTGTATCGTAGAGCGAATGAATGTTTCTTCAAACCAACGGAGTGTTAGATTTGTAATGTGTGATGTTTGGTATGAATGAAAAAGTTTTGTTGGTTTTACCCCCTCAACACTAGTCAAGTTTTCAAGTTTTGAACTTTTAGAACTTTAAATCAAACAAAACATAGAAATTTCCCTCTTATCTTATCATCTACCTCGATGTCAGATGGCCCCACCAACCCGCAACGCCAACCAAGATGCCATGATGCAGATGCTAGAGATAATGATGGCCGACCGAGAAGCCGAGAGAGCTGAACACCAAGACAACATCGCTGGACTGCAGCAGATCGCTCAGAACAACAACGGCCATGGAAACCACGACCACCCTGGGTCAAAACTGAAGAACTTTCAAAACACCAACCCACCTATTTTCAGCAAGACCGAATGACAAGGGATTAACTTGTCAATGCCTATGGGTTGTAGACTAGGGTTTGTGAAACAATGAATCTATGCTTTCTTTGTCCCTCGTCTCCCCCTTATATAGGAGGTGGAGCCGAGGGATTCGTGATGTACAAGTTACAGAGTCTGGGAAGGTTTCTAACTCCTCCCGTAATATTACAAGTGTTCTCTCCTAATACAACTCTAGCTTTCCTTAACTAGCAAGTTGGTCTTCCGAATTGTTCTTATACTTCGGGTCGTGGGCCTTCAGTAAACCCCGGGTACCATCTTTGGCAGGCCCATTGGGGATGCCTATGTCAGTAGCCCCCGAGATTTTGCTTGAATCGTAGAGTCAGGGAAAATCTCCACCTTTATATTTATTCGATAATTCTGAACTTTATCATACACAAATTTCTATATTGTACAGGGATAATGGTAGTTGGGGCTAGTTCATCTGACGGATCAGGTACTAGTTAACTGCTCTAGTGGCAATCCGCAAATTCAAGATCACGTCCCTGGACATGATCTCGGGATACTGGTGTAAACTTCGACAGGTGCCGCTTAAGGTCTTACCATTCTGTCGAGTCCCAGTCATATTTATCGGGTACCTAACGCGTCCGTTAGAATTTTTCTTCGTATCTGTTGATACGGAAAAAAGTAGCAAACCGACGTCAGAGACAGCGCCACGCCACACAGAACGGATCTGGGGTCTTACCTTCGCAAAGTTTTGCGGCATTCAGAAATTGTTCGCAACTTTGGCGTTATGAGAATATATTGTCGAGTGCTTATTCGGCTGTTGGAATAGCACATTTTATCAAGTCAACGGATGACTTATATTGCTCTCCCGATGGGAGTATATGTAGAGTTATTTATATAACTCGAAATATACTCTTTTGTTCTTCTTTCTTTGTTTTTTATAATTTCATCGGGCACGCGAACAGCGTTCCCGATGGGAGTAGCCCCCGAGGCTACAGCCAAGGACTTGTGCTTGGGTGTAGGCTCCATGCCTTATGTTATATTTTTCTTTTCTCTCGAAGTTTTCAAATCTCTCGGGTGCGCGAACAGCGCTCCCGATGGGAGTAGTCCCCGAGGCTATGGAAAAATACTTGTATTTGATCATAGGCTCTCGCCATTTCTAATTTGTCTTTCTCGAATTTTTCATTTTTCCAAAGTAGCCCCCGAGCATTTGATCAAAAACTTGTATTTGATCAAAGGCTCCATAATCTTCTGCTGTCGCCGTTTTTTATGCAACTGCTGAGTCGAAATTTTCTCTTGCTAAGGTGACATCACTGCTGACGATAGCCACGACCGCTGTTCCTGGAAAATGCGAGAAGTTCTCTCTCGATGTCTTGCGGGCCCAAATTACTCACCGTATTGACACGTCGCGCAAGTGGGGGACACACGTCCTCCGCTTTTTCTGGCGCACGTACTGTAGCTCCTGTGCTTTCTCATCTGTATGAAATTACTTTTTACCCCTTGTCCACGTGTGCACCATCTGTTCTGCAATCTCTCAATCCAATGGTGCATCGGTTCACCGCACCTCTATATAAAGGCATCGTCTTCCTCCTCTAGTCTTTTCGCTCGTGCCGCACCTCTGCTTCTCCTCTACAAAATCCTCCATTGCTCCCATTGCTTCAAGCGCTCAACCACACTCACATCCTTCACCGCCAAGCTCATTGATGCCGCCTCGCATCCAAGATCTCTGCCCAAGACATCAACCTGCTGAAGAAGATGGGGTTCAGCAAGAAAGAGAGCTCGCTCCGCTTCCCCAAGGAGGAGAGCTATCCAAAGCCTCCAATCGAATATCGGGTCAGTTTTGTTGACCATCTCATCCGAGGTCTTTCTCCCGCAATCCATGAGTTTCTTAGGGGTCTTCTGTTTGTTTATGGGCTTCAACTGCATCAGTTGACGCCCAATTCCATCCTCCACGTGTCGATCTTTATCACATTGTGTGAGTGTTTCCTCGGGGTCCAACCTAATTGGGCTCTGTGGAAACGTATCTTCTGCCTCCGCCGTAATGGCTCCCACAACGTCGCCTACAACATTGGCGGCGTTGTTATCTGTGTTCGTTCTGACGTCGAATATTTCGACGTCAAATTCCCCGACTCTGTCCAAGGTTGGCGAAAGAAGTGGCTGTATATCCATGAAGAAAGCTCCAATCCAGTGGAGGACAACATCGCCCCTTTTGACGGAGAAGCCAAGATTCTTCGCCGCCGTTCCTGGGATGCTGAAGCTACCGAAGCTGAGAAGTTGGTGACAGAAGCGCTGATGACTCGCATCCATGAGCTACAGAACACCCGCGGCAAGGAACTTTCGGGTATTGAGATTACTGCCTATTTCCTTAGGATTAGAGTGCAGCCTCTCCAGGCTCGCAAAAATCCCCTCTGGAAGTATGCTGGTGAAGAAGATGTCGACAGGCTCTCAAAAGACCTTCCTTTGAAGGATTTTGAAAAGCTTATCCGCAAAATCTCATCGCTCAACAAGAAGGATCCAATTCCATCCTCTTGCCGCATTACGCCATATAGTAGCGCCAATCCTCTTCCCGAGGTAATTTTTCCTCTTAGTTGCTATATTGTCTCCTCGAGTTTTAATATTTTATCGACTACTGTCTTGCTAGCTTCCTTTGCATAACTTCTTTTTTATCGACACTTTTTCTCAGAACCACCCTGTTCTCGCTTCTCTTCCTCCTCTTCCTGAGGGTGGAGAAGTTGAAGACCGTACCGTTGTCGATGATGACAACCAAGGTACCTCGCGCCCTGAAAGTGAAGTCGCGGGTTCTCACAAATCCGCGGCTTCTTCTGAAAAAGATGCTGAGTCTGAGGCCACCGCCTCGACACACTCCCTTCCTCCTGCTGTTTCTCCAAGGAACAAAAGGAAAAGGGATGAAGTCGAAGATTCCGGCACCTACAAAGCCGAAGAAGTTGTTCCTTCAGATAGGAAGGCAGCTTTCAATCCATATGATGATGCCCTCGTCAGATCGTAAGTCCTCCATTGCTTCTTATTGTTTTGCTCTCGATGTTTTTGTCTATCTTGCTTTTTATGTTGTCGCTATTTGACTGCAGTGGTGACGAGGAAGAAGCGCAAGCTATTGACGCGACTGCTCGAACGAGTACATCGCGTACTTTAGTTGTTTCTGAAGTGCAAGTTGAAGGAGAAGAATCTTCACCTCCTCAACAAAACACCGATCAGCCGACCCCTCCTGCAAGCCCCCTTGTTCCTTCGCTAAAAAGGGCAAGGGTTGAATCAATCACGGATCATGCCTTACAATTGGGTGGCTCCACGACTCCTCTTCTGGATGATGTAAGTCCCTTCTTTGTTTTTTTATGCTAAGTACTTCCCAATGCTATCGATTTTTTGTTGTTGTTTGTTCCTTTTTGCTGTGTGCTGTCGAACTTTTTCTATGTTGACACTTTCTTTTCTCTATCTTTCTTCGCCAGCCTTTGATTAAGGAGTTCATCCGATTCGGTGCCCAATTCGTCGGGTACCGTGATCATGCCAACGAAGCTGAAGGTAATATTCTGCTGCTTCTCCTGGCCCATGACTGCTTACTCGTTTCTTGTCGTGATTTTGAGTGGTTTTGACTATTTTGGCAGAAAATCTTGCGGAAGCCAACAAGCGTGCTGATGCACTTGCTAAAAAATTAGAGCAAAGTGAAAAGGCTCGTAAGAAGGCTAAAACAGATGCTCAGAAGGCCAAGGCAGCCGCTGAAAAGGCCAAGGCAGATGCTGCTGGTGTTGAAAGTCTTCGGAAGAGGCTTCACGATGCAGAAACTGCTTTGAGCGACAAAATAACTGAACAAGCTGCTCGAGAAGAAAGTATCCTCAGTCGCTTGCAGTCACAGAGTCGACGTTTTGTTAGTAAGTACTTCCATTGTTGTGCATTTCTGCAGGTTACTTCACTTTCTTTCGAGCATTTTTATTGACGAACTTCCCTTTGCTTGATTTTAGGGAGAACTCATCAAGAATACGAAGTGGATGGTCCTGAAGGCGACGAGCTTCTCGACGCGCTGACCCTTCTTGAAATCCATGGGGATGAAGCACGCGAAGGCCTTGCTGATGTTGAGGCAGGTATGTCGAAGCTTTTCCCTTACTTCTTCCCGAAGAAAGAGGAGCCCAACACTTTTGTTGGTCTTGCCAAAAGCTTCAACGTGCCAGAAGATCTCGGGCTCAAACTTCGCCAAGAGGGCCTGAAGATTGGCGTTGAGGGCACCATCGCGCTGATTGCGGATAGCCAGCAAAACGTCGACTGGACCAAGGTTGGCGACATAGGGGAGATGGAAACGAAGAAGTGGCAATCTTTAATTAGAGCTGCCAAGCCTCCCTCAAAATCGATCCTTTCCTTCCTTGGTGTTAAACCAACTCCTGCTCCAAGCACATCCATGGAATATCTCCATTGTAATATCTTGTAAAAATGCTGAAAATCAATGGAATTCTATTTTGCTTGATGATTGATGTCGAACTTTTTCTTTCAGTTGACGTTTGATAACTATGCTCCAACTCCTGCTCCTTCCAATGTTTTTCGCACTTCCTCTTGCTCGAAGAAAACGCTTATCGACAAAGAATTTGGTGGAGATTCCTCGAGTAAAGATTTAGCAGAAGACTTGGAAGAACTTCATCAGCATCTTCAGTATGCAAAGAAACAGACACCTGTGATGATGGAACAATCTCGAAAGGCAGCCGAAAAAGAGAAGGTTGCACTGCAGCAAGCTCAAGAAGCCATAGCTGCCAAGGAAGCCACCGTGTCTGAAGCTGAAAAAGCGACCACTCGAGAGAATTTAATGCTCGAGTTGATGAATGAGGCCAGTGTAGATATGACAGGTATGCTTTTGCAAACCAAAGCTTCTTCTTTTTCCCTGCTGTTTCCTTTTGTGAAATTCCTGTACTGTCACCAAATAGGTTCTTTCCGTGACGCTGTGCTGAAGACGAAAGGGTAGATACAAGGACAAATCTCTTGGTCAACCTCTCCCTTGATCATGGTTCTTTGTTCTGGGCCACTCCAGAACGCACCCGACAGATTGTCAGGTTTCAAGACCGCGTCTGTCAGGTTCATGAATTCCTTGACATCTGCACAAGAACCTTGTCCCTGGTGTACAATACAATGTTTCCTCGGAACGAGACACCCGACACTCTTCTTGGTCTGATGGAAAAATTTCGGGATGCTCCTCGTATTCATAACTTTGTACGAGCTCAATTAACTGCTAGAGCAAGGTTTGCCATGATCATGATACAGATCTGCTATCGAAAATTAGATCTGACGACGATTGTCTCCAAATGCCTGGCCAAGCAGTCGAAGCGAAAAAGTAACGTCGACAAAATCAATGACATTGTGACTCCTGTAGCCGAAGAAATGATGGACGAACTTCTTCGGATGGACTCTGAATTCTTTGTCAAAGGGAGCTATGCTGATCATACGACAACTGCTGCAAATAACAAAGGTCTATCCATAGATAGTATATTAGGCATTGACTGAGTTGTACTATATTGCGAGAAATCATGTCTATATTTTTTGTTGAATTCATTGTGTTAATGAAGCTGTCTATATTGTGAAGTGTAATCTATATTGCGAAGCCCCCAAGCCTTTGGCCGGAGCTTACACTATTTTTTCGTCTCGATGAATTTACTATTTTGCGAGAGTATATATATTTTGCTGTCGTGGGTTATGAGCCCCCGAGCCTGTCGATGAAAAAGATGTATATCATCAATATCTTTTACTATATTGCAGCACCGCGAGCCCGCCTCATTAAAAACCTTTCCAGCCCCACTCGGTGCCCTGAAAAGGAAAAGAGTGCGTCTGAAAACTCGCGGGCGTTTCAGTACATTGTATTTTTACAAAGGAGGACTATATTTCGACTCTAAGCGTAGAACCGCCTGAGTTGCGCCACGTTCCAGGGATTTTTCTCGGGAACCCCTGTCTTATTGTCCTTGATCCTGTATGCTCCTCCTTCGATTACTTCTGTGACGATGTAAGGGCCAAGCCATGGCGACTCGAGTTTTTCAGTACTCTGTTGATTGAGCCGTAGGACTAAATCTCCGACCTGAAAAGACCTTGGCCGTAGTCATCGACTGTGGTAGTTTTTCAAGTCTTGCTGGTACTTGGTGACCCGTGATAATACTTCGTCTCGAGCTTCATTGAGTGCATCTACATCATCCTCTAATGCTCTTCTGGAAGTTTCTTCATCATATTCTGTGACTCTTGGGGAGTCATGCCCTATTTCGATCGGTAATACTGCCTCAGCTCCATGGACCAGAAAGAACGGAGTTTCCTGTGTCGCCGTATTTGGCGTTGTTCGAATACTCCATAAAACACTTGGCAACTCTTCTGGCCAAGTATGTCGAGCCTTTTCAAGCGGTCCTAGCAGGCGCTTCTTGATGCCGTTGCAGATGATACCATTGGCTTTCTCGACTTGACCATTGGTTTGCGGGTGCCCAACTGACGTGAAGTGCAATTTGATGCCTACTTCTGCGCAGTACGCCTTGAATTCCTTGGATGTGAAGTTACTGCCATTATCCGTGACGATGCTATGAGGTACTCCAAATCGAAAAACAATGCTCTTCACGAATTTTATTGCTGATGCTGCGTCTGGTGAATTTATCGGCTTTGCTTCTATCCACTTGGTGAATTTATCAACAGCGACAAGCATGTACTCGTATCCTCCTGGCAAGGCCTTGTGTAATTTTCCCACCATATCGAGACCCCATTGGGTAAAGGGCCAAGACAATGGTATTGGCATCAATTCTGCTGCCGGAGAGTGAGGTTTTGCGGCAAATCTTTGGCACGCGTCACAAGTTCGTACTATCTCCTTCGCGTCCTCGATTGCTGTCAACCAGTAAAATCCAGCCCGAAAAACCTTGGCCGCAATAGCTTGACTGCTCGCGTGATGACCACATATTCCCTCGTGTACATCCTTTAAGATTATCCTTCCTTCTTCAGGTGTGACGCACCTTTGTAGTACGCCCGAAATACTGCGCTTATACAACTCCCCTTTGACCACTGTAAAGGCTTTGGATCGTCGGATAACTCGCCTTGCTTCAACTGGGTCGTCGGGTATTTCTTTCCTTAAGATATATGATATGTACGCTTGCATCCATGGGACCTGCACCATCATCACCAGCTTTTGGTCCTCTTCTTCTTCTTCTGGTGCTTCCTTGGGAGCCGTCGTAGTTTTCTCCTCCTTCTCCTTCCTCTGCGCCTTCTTTGGTTTTGTGGATCTCTCTGTTATCTCTTCCCAAAACACTCCTGGCGGAATTGCGAGGCACTGCGACCCGATGTTTGCAAGAACATCAGCTTCATCATTGCTCAGCCTGCTGATGTGATTTACTTCGCATCCATCAAATAACTTGTCGAGCTCGTTGTACACTTCCTTGTATGCCACCATGCTGTCATTGACTGCATCACATTGGTTCATGACTTGCTGAGCCACCAACTGTGAGTAGCCAAAGATTTTTAATCGGGTTGCACCACAAGCTTTCGCCATCTTCATCCCGTGTATGAGAGCTTCATATTCTGCTTCGTTGTTAGATTCGTTTGGGAACGTCATCCGTAGGACATACTTCAGTTTGTCGCCTTCAGGTGATATAAGTATCACACCTGCACCAGCTCCTTCTACCCTCTTGGACCCGTCAAAGTTCATAGTCCAAGTTCTCGATAAATCTGGGGGTCCTGTATTTTGCAGCTCCATCCACTCTGCGATGAAATTTGGCAGAATTTGCGACTTTATTGCTTTTCTTTTTTCATACGTGATGTCCCGAGGGGAAAGTTCTATTACCCAAAGGGAGACACGACCTGTAGCTTCTGGATTGTTCAGGATATTTGATAGAGGTGCTTCATTGACCACTATTATCGGGTGTGCCAAAAAATAGTGGCGCAATTTCCTTGCGGTTGTGAACACTCCATATGCTAACTTCTGGTACTGCGGGTACCGCTATTTTGAAGGCGATAAAACTTCACTAATGAAATATACCGGCCTTTGCACTCCATGGAGTTTTCCTTCTTCTTCTCTTTCGACAACTAGCGCCGTGCTGACCACCTGAGGTGTGGCTACAATGTATAACAAGAGGAGTTCCTTCTCTTTCGGCGCCACCAAGATTGGTGGTGTCGAAATTGTGCGTTTAAGATCCTCGAAGGCTCTATCTGCCTCTTCATTCCACTGGAATTTCTCGCCTTGCTTGATTAACACGTAGAACGGTAACGCATTTTCTCCTAGCCTGGCGACGAATCTGCTTAACGCTGCAACTCGCCCAGTTAGCTGCTGTATTTATTTCAACTTTGTTGGCTTCCTCATTGTTATGATAGCTTGGATTTTTTCGGGATTAGCTTCGATCCCTCTTGCTGAGACTAGAAACCCGAGAAGTTCTCCTGCAGGGACGCCGAAAGAACACTTCGTTGGGTTCAGCTTGAGGCAAAACTTGTCGAGGTTATCGAAAGTTTCCTTCAGGTCCTAGATTAGCGTTGTCCCCTTTTTTGATGTTATGATGACAGCATCAATGTACACTTGTACATTTTTCCCAATCTGTGTTGCTAGGCACTTCTGCATCATCCTCTGGTACGTTGCTCTCGCGTTTTTCAGACCAAAAGGCATTGTTCTATGGCAAAACATGCCATAAGGTGTGATGAATGCTGTTTTCACCTCGTCTTCTTCTTTCAATCTGATCTGGTTATAACCAGAATATGCATCCAGGAAGGAAAGACGTTCACATCCTGTCGTGGAGTCGATAATTTGATCAATCCTCGGGAGGGGAAAGTGATCCTTTGGACAATGTTTGTTGAGACACGTAAAGTCGACACACATGCAAAGGACTTTAGTGTTTTTCTTCGGGACCAACACTGGGTTTGCGACCCAGGTGGCCTCTGTATGCAGCTCCTTGATGAAACCAGCTTCTCTTAGTCGATCAATCTCTGATAGCATAGCTTTGCGGTTTGGCACCGAAAAACGCCGCAAAGGTTGTTTTATTGGTCTCGCTAATGGATCCAAGTTTAGGTGGTGCTCGGCAAGTTCCCTGGGTACTCCTGGCATGTCAGCTGGACACCATGCGAAGATTTTCCAGTGCTCACGGAGGAACTCGACGAGCGCGCTTTCCTATGCGAGGTCCATGTCTGTCGTGATGGACGTCGTCTTTTTTGGATCTGTCGGGTGAATCTGCACCTCTTTAGAATTTTTCGCAGTATTAAAGGTTGATTCTTTGTTAGGCCTTCCTACATCTGGCAGTACATCATAATCAGTCGTGAGTCTTGACGCCATGTACTCTGCTTGCATCCCGAAGGTTTCTGATAGTCGATGAAAATCCTTGTCACATTTATCGGCTAGCGCGAAGCTTCCTTTGACTGTGATTGGTCCCTTAGGTCCAGGCATCCTCCACAACAGGTATGTGTAATGTGGTACCGCCATAAACCTGGCATATGCTGGTCGTCCCAACAAAGCGTGGTACTGTGATGGGAAATCCACGACTTCAAACTCCAGCCTCTCTATTCTGTAGTTTTCTCGAGTCCCAAACTGAACGTCGAGATTGATCTTCCCCAATGGATAACTTGGCTTCTCTGGCGTGATGCCATGGAAACGTGTGTCAGTTGGTTTCAGATTTTCTAGAGATATGTTCATCTTCCTTAGTGTATCTGCGTACATAAGGTTTAAACTGCTGCCTCCATCTATAAATACTCGAGATACGTCGAATCCTGCAATTACTGCTGGTAAGATAAGTGCTAACTGCCCTGGTCGAGGAACTTGCTGTGGATGATCCGCTATTATGAAGCCAATATCTTGTCCTGACCAATTGAGGTACTCAACCGTTGGTGGAGGCATCTTCTCTGCCATGAACACCTGTCGCGAGATTACTTTCTGAGCTCTATTGGATGGCCTGCCTTTCTGAATCATCGAGACCGCTCCGTTAGAATTGGGATCAACGTAGGGTGGTGGTGCAAAGCGCCGCTATTCTGAGCTGGTGTCGATTTTCGTCCGTAATTGCGGGAGGAGGTGGCAAGTGGATCTCACTCCTGGGCCCTTGAGGGTTTCTATGTGTCGTCTGGGCATTGGCGTGCCCTGCCCACCTTAACATTGCCTGAAAATTTCGGCAATCCTTTTGCAAGTGTCCTGACTGTCTCTTTCCGTTGTTGTCGAGATAGAAATGCATCTGACACGGCCCATTCATCATCTCCTCGGGGGACACGAAAGGTCTCTGGAACCTTGGCCCATTATTTTGCCTGTTGTTTCGGGAGTCATCTCTACTGTCGCCTCGCTGCTCGTTGCTTCTTTGATAGTCATCTCTATTGCTTCCTCCAGCGCTTGCTCGAACGCCAGCCGAAATTTGTCCAGGAGCATCATAGCTCGAGTACTGCTGAGGACATCATCGCCTATTTTGATAATTTCGACCGCGATCCTCCTCTGGTGACCTATGCCATTTGTTGTGAACAGCATCTTCTCCATCTGCCCATCTGTTTGCTATTTCCATCAATGCGGATACTGTCTTTGGGTTAGTTATTCCCAAGTCCTCGACAAAATCTCCCCGCCTGATTCCTGCGACAAACGCATCTATCGCTCTCTCGTCAGATATATTTTCTGCCGAGTTTTTGATGACATTCCACCTTTGGATGTACTTTCTCATTGATTCGTCTGGCTTTTGTCGACACGCCCTCAGTTCCTCTAGTGATGCAGGTTTTTTGCAAGTGGACCGGAATTTTTTTACGAACACATCCTCGAAGCTATCCCAGTTGTCGATAGATCCTGGAGGAAGCTTTTTTATCCAAGATCGCGCAGCTCCACTCAAATGTACCTGGATGCTCTGCATAGCTGTTGCTCTAGTTCCTCCTGTCAGCTTCACTGTCTCGAGATAATCGACTAGCCAATCCTCTGGATCTTGCATGGCGTCGAATTTTTTGAAGTTATCGGGTAATTTGAACCCCGAAGGAACTCGAGTTTTTCGGACCCTCCTTGTGAAGCACGGCAGCCCACACATATCCTCGTCATCTAGCTCTGGGGAATGCCGATGTTCTCTTCTATTTTGTCGTGCTCTGTCCACCCTTGCTTGCGCTGTTGTGTCTCTTGCTCCACTTGTTCTTTCGGGAACTGGTGCTGCTGCCGCAGGCCGTGGACTGTTTTGCCTTGCTGTTCCTTCGGGAGGTGTGCTGCAAACGCCGTTCCCATGGCCCCTACACCTGCCATGGCCATATTGTATAATGCCTCTCTTGGATCTCCGGGAGGTGGCCTGGATGCAAGGATAAAGGCTTGTGTCGCCATATACCCAGCTTCCGTTGTTTTAGGGATAATGTTCCCTCTCGTGTATATCGACATAAAAGACATGTCGAGGTTTTGAACCAAGTGCTCTCTTTCTGCCTCAGGTATGTTTTGCAGCCTTGATCTTGCTCTATTCCGAGCTTCTCTGTGGCTATCTCCCGAAGTTCCTGAATGTCGACTTAAGTCCGCCCTTCACCTGCTTGATGCAGAGGCTGCTTCCTGCCTTCTATCCAACTCGATTTTCTGCTTCTCAAGCTCCCGCCTGGTACGTTCAAGCCTATACTGATATGCTTCTAACTCCTCAGGTGTCGCCGTTACAGTCATTGGCTCTGTGCCATTTATAGCTCTTGCGACTCAATCCCACACTTCTTGCGAAAATCGCACCATCTCTCGTGTCCCTGGTCCAATATATTTTGTTCCTAGGCCTCTCGTGAGATCTGCAGGATCGACATATGGATTCCCTGCCTCGTCGAAGTTCTCTGATGTCTCCTCTTCTGGGCGACTCGGATCCCCAATTGCATAGATCTGATGATATTTTGGATATTGAACCATGTTGGGTTTGGTGAAACCATCATAGAGATTGGTGAAGACCTTGCCAACGGTAGTGGATCTGTCGATGAAGTTGAAACTGTTGAAGCTATTCGAGTCATCGCTTATATCTGAGTCCGCAAACGACTCGAAGGACATGTCGCTGAAGATCTTGGCGAGCTTTTCGCTTGCCCTGGTGCTGATGAAGCGTGGCGATGAAGTCTCCTCTTCTCCTGACTCGATTGATGATGTTGAGTGCGAAAAATCGGAGTCGACCGCCGATAATCCCGACGAGATCGGAATTTCGAGACGATACGCTCCCTCCTTCTCGACGCGAAAGTGGAATCTTCCGAACGTCATCTCCATAGGCTCCTCCAGATACGCATATGCATCCAAACGGGAGGGCGGGTGAGGAACAAAATCGACAGGACCAGTTGCGATCTGTTTACCTCGATCCATCGCGTTGCTTGCTGTTGACGAAGTCGACGATCTTGAACGTGCCATCGAGATCAGATCCTTGACGCCTCTAATTCCCACAGACGGCGCCAATTGAAAAGGGATTAACTTGTCAATGCCTACGGGTTGTAGACTAGGGTTTGTGAAACAATGAATCGATGCTTTCTTTGTCCCTCGACTCCCCCTTATATAGGAGGTGGAGCCGAGGGATTCGTGATGTACAAGTTACAGAGTCCGGGAAGGTTTCTAACTCCTCCCGTAATATTACAAGTGTTCTCTCCTAATACAACTCTAGCTTTCCTTAACTAGCTAGTTGGGCTTCTGAATTCTTCTTATCCTTCGGGTCGTGGGCCTTCAGTAAACCCCGGGTACCATCTTTGGCAGGCCCATTGGGGATGCCTATGTCACCGAAGAGCCCCTCGATGCCGATGACTGGCTCCAGACAATGGAGAACAACCTGAAGTTGCGGGAGTAGAAGCCGCAGAGAAAGTACTGTTCACCACCCACTACCTGTCAGGACCTGCAAGAGCCTGGTGGACAAGTGCCCGCGCAATGAATGCGGGACAGATGATGACCTGGGAAGACTTCAAGCTGAAGTTTAGCAAGTACCATGTGCCCCAAGTACTGATTAAGAAGATGAGAGACGAGTTCCGCGAATTCAAGCAAGGCAGAATGTCCGTGGTAGAATACCGCGACAGATTCCTTACACTGTCATGGTACGCCCCGGACGAAACAGACACCAACGAGAAGCGGAAGGAAAGATTTCTGAACGGATTACATGACGAGATGCATACCGTACTGGTCAATATTCCCTTTGCTGACCTAGAAGCCCTGGTGGACTCCGCCATCCAGATGGAAGGGAAGCTTCACCAAGCCAACGAGAACCGCAAACGCCGGATGATGAACCAGCATGGGTCCAGCAATACCCAGAAGTACCGCAACAACTCATCAGGAGGATTTGCTCCAAGATACAACAAGCCCACTGCCCAGACTTACTGCCCAAACTACACCAATAACCAAGGAGGACCCCCGAAGCCCGGAGGCAACAACAACAACAATCACAACAACACCACCAACCCCAACAGCAGCAACAACAACGGGAACAACAACAACAACACTGGCCCTAGGACTGGAAGCAACGCCATCCCCGTCGCCACCAAGGACAAGGCCACCATCACTTGTTATGAGTGTGGAGTGGTTGGGCATTACTCCAATGAGTGCCCCAAGAGATTAGCCAAGATTGCCGCCAACACCGCTGCACCTGCTCAGAACCAGTGCCGCTTTGCCACAAGAAGGAACCAGAACAACAACAACGGCCGCCTCTACAACATGACTGCAACAGAAGCCCAAGAAGCACATCAGGCCATGCCAAGTATGTTTTCATGTTAAATCATATTGCCCAATCTCTCTTAGGAACCTAACTTTTCTTAAAATCTCGGGACGAGATTTGTTTAAGGGGGAAGGGTTTGTAACATCCCAAATTTGAAAACAAAGAGAAAATGAATTTCCTTTTTCCAAAAATGAGAACCAACAAAAACTTTTCTTACATAGAGTGCTATGCATAGTGCTCATACCTAATCCTTGTGTTTTTGCCATGATTGTTTGTTTATTACTTTGAACACATTTCCAAAACCCTAAACCCTAACCTTCTCAAAACCAAGTGGGTCAATTTTGAGAAACCCAAAATAAAAGAGAAAGGACATATGTGGGCATATATCCTTAATATTTCAATCTTGACCCCTACCCTCTCTTACTTTTCAAAATGGTGGTGAACCTTGGTAAACCCCACTAAACCCTAAACCTCTTTCCTCTTATCACCAACCTTTGAAAAACAAAATAAAAAGAAAGGATCTTAAATAAGAAAGAGGCATATGCAAGCCTATGGCTATTTTTTGCAAATACTAAACTTTGCTTTGTCTACCTTGGTAGATGATTTGAAATACCCCAACACACCTAATTTAAGGCTTACCACTCAAATCTTGGTGAAACCAAAAAAGAAAACAAAAATCAAATAAAGCATATGCATAGAGGCATATGTGGCACTTAGCCAAAATATCAAATTTTGACCTAGGCACCCCCATTGCCCCAAAATGGTTTGAACCCTTTACCTAACTCAATCTAACACCAAATAAACCTCACACATGCTTAAGTGAAGCAAAGAAAAAGAAAAGAATAAAAGTGAGAAAATCACAAAACCCCCACATATGGTTTATGCCATTTTTCCAAATCTTTGACCTAGACCATTTTGGCCTTCACCATTGGTTGTATTATGTTACTAAACACTTATTACAACTTTTGGAATCAAAGAAACACAAATCAAATCAAATTCAAACTCAAATTGTGATCACATATGATAATGGTCAAATCTGCCATTTATATTCTGGTCACTACTTTGAGCCCCTGGTTTTCAAGTTTTTCAAACTAAACTTCCCCAATTCTTTGCACCTCAGCCAAGAGCACATGAAGGAGAACAACTTTGGTAAAGACCACCATGTCAAATTCATCTTGGATCAAAAACTATGCTCATCCAAAGTTGGAACTTTTTATCAAATGCAACAATCTCACACATTGCAATTTTGCAATTCTTTTATTTTTAAAATTCCACCACCACTTGTGAATGTCTCTGGTCATTTGCAACTTATCCAAATGCACCATTTTCAAATTTTGGAACCCCTTAAACCAAACCCAATTTTGGCAAAATTTGCAAATAGGCATCAATTCAACACTATTTGAAATAGTGTTTTCCCCAACTCTAAACTACCACCACTTGACACCTACTGGTCCCCTTGTCCCCTCTCTCCCTACTCTAAGCATAGAAACCCTAAGAGGGGGCCAAACCTAGCATGGACATGGCCATGCCGGCCATGTCACACTTGGCACACTCCCCTCCTCTCCTCACCTCCCTAACCCTGGCCATGGTGCCTAAACCCTCCACCTTGCCTCCCTACTGCTGCCTAGCACCGCCATTGCCGAAGATCAACCCGCCACCGCCGGGAACGGATGTGCCCACGACGTCCTGTGCATGTCGTGGGCGTCGCACACGCGCGCGCCACGGGCAGCGCCGAGCACCTGTCACCTCGCTGCTCGAAGCCTTCCCCGGACCCCCTGGCTACATGTTGAGCTTCACCACCGTCCTTGCAAACCGCCAGACACGCCCCCTTGCCCTCGCGCCGCATGTCGCCGTCGACCACCTCGTCGATTTCCCGCGCCCGTGCCGCCAGAACTCACCATCGCCAGCGCTCGCCAGGCCGTCCCCCACCTAGCTAGCTAGCGCGCTAGCACCGCCTTGAGGTCGCCTACCCCGCCCTGCCCTCGCCTACCCCTCTCCATCGCCGGATTTTCCGCGCCGCTGTCGACCCCCACGGCATCCACAGCACCCGCGCGCCACTATAAATACAGCCCCTCCCGCACTTCCTCCTCCACACCAATCTTGCTCCTCTCCCTTCTCTCGAGCTCCTCGCACCATCTCCTCTCTGAATTAGTGACCATCGCTGCCCAATCGCACGTCGGAGACCCGCAAGCCGCCGCAGAGCAATCTCTCGATTTAGGCCACCCCAAGCCCTGCCGCGACTACCGTTGAGCTCAGCGTCGTCGACAACGTCGCCCTGCCTCATCGCCGTTGATCACCGGAGCCTCAGCTCGCCGCCAACCCCTACCTCCGCCGCGGCAGCAACCCCTTCTCCCTGACGACGACGACGCACAGCCGCTCGATCGTCTTCTAATCCGACGGCTCCAGTTGAAAGGTACCGATTCAGGTTGATGAAGTCGCTGACCACTGGGTCCCACCCTATCAGTTGGCCCGTGGCGCATCGACGCGTTACTGGGCCAGCCCAATTCTTTTTCCCGCGTTTCGGCCCAAGTTGCTTTCCCGCCTAATCCCAAGTTTCAAATTCATTTAATCCTTTTCAGTTTAATTCAAATATTGGTCCTGACTTTGAAATTCAATAGGATCTGTTTGGCTTGGCCAAATTTAACCAACTTTATATTTTTGGAAAGCTATTGAAAAGTTCTAACCAATGCCACTGGTCTCATTGTGAGATCTGTTGTAGAAATAAGGTGACAAAAATATTAAGTCAGGGACTTTTGCACATTCAAATAAATCTTAAAAATCAACCAAAAATGATATTTAGTTAATTCCAACTCTAATAGCTCACATTTCACTTACACTAATTGTTTCTGCAAAAGTATGGTGTGGTCACCTTGGATGATCATGCCCTAGTTGAAATAAAGGACTATATGGCTAGTTTAATTTAGTGATATTCTCCAAAACTATTATGCAAATCATATGAAGTGTTTCACTTCATTTAAATCTTGTCTCAAGTAATTTCATATGAAGTTGGACCCCTTTTCAAATACTCTCACATGGAATAAATGGTGATTTTAAATCATAATAAGCATTGTTAAATAGTATGAGGTATTCTACCTCATTTAAATCATTTTCTCAAATGATGATAATGAATGGTTGACTTAGGTCAACATGATTTCATGTATGATTGTTTGAGAAGTTAAATCTTAAGAAGATTCAATGAGAGGAAATTATTCCTCAAGAACTAAATGGAAACTATCATTTACATATGTAATGAGAGGAAATTATTTCCCTAACCCTAAGTAAGAAAACCCTAGATCAATTCTTGGTAGCAATGCTAAGTGATGATGCTAGATCATTTGGAGTGAGCCATTAAGGCTAATTAAGGCTACTTAAGTATTGTTTGGTGATTGTATCCTCGTATTCATGTATAGACGCTAGTACCGGAGAATACCAGGAAGAGGAAGGATTCTACCCAGAAGAAGAAGAGAACTTTGATCACCTCAACAACCAAGGCAAGCTAACACCTTTGCAAGCTCTATGGTTGCAAGCTAATATTCTTGCAAAGTGCAAAGCCCTTTGGGGCAAGGCACCATTAGTCTTACCTTTCTTACCACAATCCTATCCCAAGTTTTTACCATACAAGTTTTTACTGGTTTACTTAAAGAGTTACTTTTATAGTTAACTTTGGTCTAAGTTAAAGAAGGTTACTAGAGTAGCAAAGTTAGTCTCAAAGCTAGCCAAGCAAGATAGCACCCCTCATGATTAGTGCTAGTGCTAAATACTAAAACTTGACTACTCTAGATGGGAACATGTGACTTGAAATGAATTTGAAACCTTGGAATGATGAGTCATTCCATTGAATGAATTTTGAAGGTGAATATGACTTGGAGAAGATGGTGATTTTTTATAAAACTGATGTTGGTTTCAATGCGATACCTTTCCAATTTTGAGTACCCCCACAATACCTGATTATGGGTAGGGCTTAACTGGAAATTTATGCATCTTAGTATGGGTTCCCTCTGAACACACATCATAGGGGTTATGCCGAGGCTGCCTCCGTTGTTGAGAAATGATGTGAATTGAGGTGAATTGTACGGCCAAGCCCTGTGCAGTTCCCAGGTTGACAGTTGGTCTTCACTGGGAGGCCAAGCTCATGGGGAGAGGTGCTCATACTAGGGTTTGTAAGTGAAAGGTTATGGTTGATGATCCGCGTACTGTGTTACGATGATTCGGGGTAATCCCGACGGATGAAATCAAATGTTGTGGCACAAGTGTGCAACCTCTGCAGAGTGTAAACCTATTCGAATAGCCGTGTCCACAGTTACGGACGGTTGGAAAGGCCATACAGTTTCCGGTGTCAGATTCTTGAAAATATTGGTGAAGTGAATGGTGAATTGGTGACTTCTTTTTGAATCACAACTTGAGTTGTGGGAATGACACTAATGTTCCCACTTGAGTTAGTTAGCACATGAATAAGTATTTTCTCAAATACTTGTGAACTAAAATTGGCTTTATGCAAATAAACTAGAGCTTAGCACCCCCTTACTAGAATTGATAGTACTTACATTAGTATTAGTTTGCGAGTACTTTAAAGTACTCACGGCTGTGTCCCTGGCTATTCAAATGGCCAGACTATGAAGAGGAGCAGAACTATCAAGATGACGGCAACCAAGATGTCTACGACAACTAGGGAATCTTCTGACGTCAGACGTTGGCCTGTGGACTAGAGAGTCCATTTCTATTTACGCTTCCGCTATGAACTTGTGCTTGTTTGTTGATCGATAGATCAACTATTTGTGTAATATGGATCATGTGATCTGAATTTGTAAGATGACTATGGTATGTAATGAATGATGACTTATGATATTCAACTGTTATGTCTCGCAACAACAATATTCCTGGGATTGCGATGTATGGCATAACAGGCATCTGGACTTAAAAATCTGGGTGTTGACAAGTTGGTATCAGAGCCATTGTTTGACCTTAGGAGACCCTAGTTAGAATGGACGTCTGAAAACCATAGTTTCAAAACAAATAAAGTGAATATTTATGAAAACTTATTCTCACTCTTATCCTTGAGATCTTTTCAAAAGCGACATTCATACTCTACATTCTTTCTACATAAAAATTTGGCACACTTGGACACTTCTCTAACTTACTCCTCCTCATTGTTCATAGATGGAGTACAAATGGGAGTTCTATCAGCTTGGTCACGGAGGAGACCTGATCTTCGAAAAAGACTTGAAGCAACTAGTGGAATATCTAGGACGCCCGTATCCCGAGTTCTTCGGAACACCCCTCAATAATCAGTTGGGAGGACCACCTCAATGGGAAGTTTCTGCAGATCTACGAAGAAAGCTTGGAGCCCCGGTATGGGAAACCATATGGTTTTCTGTAACGGGAAACACTTGGAAGGAAGGACTCGTCAGAGCTATGCAAGAAGCAATTGCCCGTCTGTGTGGACAAAATGAGAACAAGATCAAGAACACTCGCTTCATATACTACACAAGACATGACCCCATGGGAAGACCGATGACCATGCCTCCGCACACGGAGATGAACCACTATGTAGCGCACCTCGACTTCATGCTGTACAAGACCCGCAAGGAGTTGGACAACGCCCTCGCCTCTCGCCAAGCACATTACCCGTAAAGACAAAGAATCCACCCTGAAGAGTAGTATCACCCCAGCACTTAAGTAGGTGTGAGTTGTATCAGGATCCCCTTGTATCGTAGAGCGAATGAATGGTTCTTCAAACCAACGGAGTGTTAGATTTGTAATGTGTGATGTTTGGTATGAATGAAAAAGTGTTGTTGGTTTTACCCCCGCAACACTACTCAAGTTTTCAAGTTTTGAACTTTTTGAACTTTAAATCAAACAAAACATAGAAATTTCCCTCTTATCTTATCATCTACCTCGATGTCAGATGGCCCCACCAACCCGCAACGCCAACCAAGATGCCATGATGCAGATGCTAGAGATAATGATGGCCGACCGAGAAGCCGAGAGAGCTGAACGACAAGCCAACATCACTGCACTGCAGCAGATCGCTCAGAACAACAACGGCCATGGAAACCACGACCACCCTGGGTCAAAACTGAAGAACTTTCAAAACACCAACCCACCTATTTTCAGCAAGACCGAAGAGCCCCTCGATGCCGATGACTGGCTCCAGACAATGGAGAACAACCTGGAAGTTGCGGGAGTAGAAGCCGTAGAGAAAGTACTGTTCGCCACCCACTACCTGTCAGGACCTGCAAGAGCCTGGTGGACAAGTGCCCGCGCAATGAATGCGGGACAGATGATGACCTGGGAAGACTTCAAGCTGAAGTTTAGCAAGTACCATGTGCCCCAAGGACTGATTAAGAAGATGAGAGACGAGTTTCGCGAACTCAAGCAAGGCGAACTATGAAGAGGAGCAGAACTATCAAGATGACGGCAACCAAGATGTCTACGACAACTAGGGAATCTTCTGACGTCAGACGTTGGCCTGTGGACTAGAGAGTCCATTTCTATTTACGCTTCCGCTATGAACTTGTGCTTGTTTGTTGATCGATAGATCAACTATTTGTGTAATATGGATCATGTGATCTCAATTTGTAAGACGACTATGGTATGTAATGAATGATGACTTATGATATTCAACTGTTATGTCTCGCAACAACAATATTCCTGGGATTGCGATGTATGGCATAACAGGCATCTGGACTTAAAAATCCGGGTGTTGACACATGGTCTGGGGGCTTCCTGTGCTTCTGTGGCCCTCATGTGGTAGAGACGGCCGTTGCTGTTGTTCGGGTTCCTTTTAGCTGCGAAGCGGCGCTGTTGCTGGGCAGGTGCAGTGGTATTGGGGGCAGTCTTGGCAAGTTTCTTGGGGCACTCATTGGAGTAATGCCCAATCGTTCCACATTCATAGCAGGTTACCGTTGACTTGTCCTTTGGGGTGACGGGGATGGCATTGCTTCCAGTTCTTGGGGCAGTATTGGGATTATTGTTGTTGGCACCACTCTGGTTGTTGTTGTTGTTGCTGCTGTTGTTGTTGAGGTGGTTGTTGTGGCCTCCGGGCTTCGGGGATCCTCCATTATTGTTGGAGTAGTTTGGGTGGTATGTCTGAGTAGTTTGCCTGTTGTGTCTTGGGGTAAATCCTCCCGATGATTTGTTGCGGTACTTCTGGGCATTGTTGGGCCCATTCTGGTTCATCATACGGCGCTTGCGGTTCTCGTTGGCTTGATGCAGCTTCCCTTCCATCTGTATGGCTGAGTCCACAGGAGCTTCCAAGTTAGCGAACGGAATGTTTACTAACACAGTTTGCATTTCATCATGCAATCCATTCAGAAATCTTTCCTTTCTCTTCTCGTTGGTGTCGGTCTCATCCGGGGCGTACCCTGACAGAGTAAGAAACCTGTCGCGGTATTCCACCACGGACATCCTTCCTTGTTTGAGTTCGCGGAACTCGTCCCTCATCTTCTTGATCAGTCCCTGGGGCACATCGTACTTGCTGAATTTGAGTTTGAATTCTTCCCAAGTCATCATCTGTCCCGCATTCATTGGACGGGAACTTGTCCACCAGGCTCTGGCAGGTCCTGACAGGTAGTGGGTGGCGAACGGTACTTTTTCTGCGTCTTCTACTCCCGCAACTTCCAGGTTGTTCTCCATGGTTTGGATCCAGTCATCAGCATCAAGTGGCTCTTTGTTCTTGCTGAACATAGGAGGGTTGGTGTTCTGAAAGTTCTTCAATTTGGATCCAGGATGATCATGGTTTCCATGGCCTTGCTTGTTCTGAGCTATTTGCTGCAGGGCTGCAATATTGGCTTGTCTTTCAGCTCTCTCGGCTTCTCTATCTGCCATCATCATCTGCAGCATCTGTATCATTGCATCCTGGTTGGTGCTGCGGGTTGGAGGGGCCATCTGAACATTGAGGTAGATGATAAGATAAGAGGGAAATTTCTATGGTTTGTTTGGTTAAAGTTTAAAAAGTTCATAACTTGAAAACTTGAGTAGTGTTGAGGGGGTAAAAACCAACAAAATTGTTTCATTCATACCAAGCATCACACATTACAAACAAACACACCGGTGGTTTTAAGAACCATTCATTCATTCTACGATACAAGGGATCCTGATACAACTCACACCTACGCAAGTGATCTATTGATACTACTCTTCATGGTGGGTTCTTCGTCTTCAGGGGTAATGTGCTTGGTGAAAGGCGCGGGCGTTGTCCAACTCCTTGCGGGTCTTGTACAACATGAAGTCCAGGTATGCAACATAGTGGTTCAGCTCCGGGTGCGGTGGCATGTTTATTGGTCTTCCCATGGGGCCATGCCTTGGGTAGTAGTTGAAGCGAGTGTTCTTGAGCTTGTTCACATTCTGTCCACTGATACGTCTCCGACGTATCGATAATTTCTTATGTTCCATGCCACATTATTGATGATATCTACATGTTTTATGCATACTTTATGTCATATTTATGCATTTTCCGGCACTAACCTATTAACGAGATGCCGAAGAACCAGTTGATGTGTTCTGCTGTTTTTGGTTTCAGAAATCCTAGTAAGGAAATATTCTCGGAATTGGACGAAATCAACGCCCAGGGGCCTATTTTGCCACGAAGCTTCCAGAAGACCGAAGTGAAGACGAAGTGGGGCCACGAGGCGGCGCCACGCTAGAGCGGCGTGGCCCAGCCCCTGGCCGCGCCGACCTACTGTGTGGGGCCCTCGTGCGGCCCCCTGACCTGCCCTTCCGCCTACAAATAGTCTTCGTCGCGAAACCCCCAGTACCGAGAGCCACGATACGGAAAACCTTCCAGAGACGCCGCCACCGCCATCTCGGGGGATTCAGGAGATCGCCTCCGGCACCCTGCCGGAGAGGGGAATCATCTCCCGGAGGACTCTTCACCGCCATGGTCGCCTCCGGAGTGATGAGTGAGTAGTTCACCCCTGGACTATGGGTCCATAGCAGTAGCTAGATGGTTTTCTTCTCCTTATGTGCTTCATTGTCGGGTCTTGTGAGCTGCCTAACATGATCAAGATCATCTATCTGTAATGCTATATGTTGTGTTTGTTGGGATCCGATGAATAGTGAATACTATGTTATGTTGATTATCTATCTATCTATGTGTTGTTTATGATCTTGCATGCTCTCCGTTACTAGTAGAGGCTTTGGCCAAGTTGATGCTTGTAACTCCAAGAGGGAGTATTTATGCTCGATAGTGGGTTCATGCCTCTGTCGAATGTGGGGGAGTGACAGAAACCCCTAAGGTTGTGGATGTGCTGTTGCCACTAGGGATAAAACATTGATGCTATGTCCGAGGATGTAGTTATTGATTACATTATGCATCATCCTTAATGCAATTGTCTGTTGTTTGCAACTTAATACTGGAAGGGGTTCGGATGATAACCTGAAGGTGGACTTTTTAGGCATAGATGCATGCTGGATAGCGGTCTATGTACTTTGACGTAATGCCCAATTAAATCTCACTATACTCATCATATCATGTATGTGCATGGTCATGCCCTCTCTATTTGTCAATTGCCCAACTGTAATTTGTTCACCCAACATGCTATTTATCTTATGGGAGAGACACCACTAGTGAACTGTGGACCCCGGTCCATTCTTTTACACTGAATACAATCTACTGCAATACTTGTTCTACTGTTTTCTGCAAACAATCATCATCCACACTATACATCTAATCCTTTGTTACAGCAAGCCGGTGAGATTGACAACCTCGCTGTTTCGTTGGGGCAAAGTACTTTGGTTGTGTTGTGCAGGTTCCACGTTGGCGCCGGAATCCCTGGTGTTGCGCCGCACTACATCTCGCCACCATCAACCTTCAACGTGCTTCTTGGCTCCTACTGGTTCGATAAACCTTGGTTTCTTACTGAGGGAAAACTTGCCGCTGTACGCATCACACCTTCCTCTTGGGGTTCCCAACGGACACGTGATGTACGCGTATCAAGCAGATTTTCTGGCGCCGTTGCCGGGGAGATCAAGACACGCTGCAAGGGGAGTCTCCACATCCCAATCTCTTTACTTTGTTTTTTGTCTTGCTTTATTTTATTTACTACTTTGTTTGCTGCATTAAATCAAAATACAAAAAATTAGTTGCTAGCTTTACTTTATTTATTGTCTTGTTTGCATACTCTATATCAAAAACACAAAAAAATTAGTTACTTGCATTTACTTTATCTAGTTTGCTTTATTTACTATTGCTAAAATGAGTAATCCTGAAGTTGAAGTTCGTTCGTTTAAGCAACAAGGGGGAGAATGTTTAAAAGATGCTTGGTATAGAATTAGTGATGCCCATAATAGGTGCACTAAGAAACACTCCACCACTATCCTACTCAGGAATTTTTATGTTGGTATCTCTAGCTGGAATAGGTATGTCCTTGATTGTCTCGCAGGAGGTAACTTCCTAGGCGCTCCTGCTTTAGAAGCTAGTTGCATTATTGAGAGTCTATTTGGAATACCACCTGTTAATGAAGTTAAAATTGAAATCTCTCTTGAAGATATCATGAAAAAGTTGGAAACCATAGAGCAAAACCTTCCAAGTATTACTACTAATTTGGGAGCATTACTTGATAGCACTGATAAACTTGATAAATCTCTAGGAGGAATTAATGAGAGAGTTACCATCTTAAAATCTTGTGCTATTCATGATAATCAAACCCAAAGGATTAGTGAACTTGAAGAGGCTATGGGAACATTGGGTTCAACCTTTTCATCTATAAAGTTTAGAGAGAAAGCTTATGTGGGTAAGGAGCAAAAGTTCATGTATGTCTCTAAGGGGGCTAAACCAAAAAGCTATTATAGGCCTAAAATTGATAAAGCTCTTAAAACCACTATAGATAAGGGAGTATCTAAGATACCAAATGGGATAAATTTTGAAAATGATGTTGACACTTCGTCTCTTGATAACACTTGATACACACTTTATGCGCCTAGCTGAAAGGCTTTAAAGAAAAGCGCTTATGGGAGACAACCCATGTTTTTTTTACTACAGTATTTTTATTTTATATTTGAGTCTTGGAAGTTGTTACTACTGTAATAACCTCTCCCTATCTTAGTTTTGTGCATTGTTGTGCCAAGTAAAGTCGTTGATAGTAAGGTTCATACTAGATTTGGATTACTGCGCAGAAACAGATTTCTTTGCTGTCACGAATCTGGGCCTAATTCTCTGTAGGTAACTCAGAAAATTATGCCAATTTACGTGAGTGATCCACAGATATGTACGCAACTTTCATTCAATTTGAGCATTTTCATTTGAGCAAGTCTGGTGCCTCAATAAAATTCGTCTTTACGAACTGTTCTGTTTTGACAGATTCTGCCTTTTATTTCGCATTGCCTATTTTGCTATGCTTGATGGATTTTTCGATTCCATTGACTTTCAGTAGATTTGTGCAATGTCCAGAAGTGTTAAGAATGATTATGTCACCTCTGAACATGTAAATTTTGATTGTGCACTAACTCTCTAATGAGTTGTTTTGAGTTTGGTGTGGAGGAAGTTTTCAAGGATCAAGAGAGGAGGATGATACAATATGATCAAGGAGAGTGAAAGCTCTAAGCTTGGGGATTCCCCGGTGGTTCACCCCTGCATATTTCAAGAAGACTCAAGCATCTAAGCTTGGGGATGCCCAAGGCATCCCCTTCTTCATCGACAACATTATCAGGTTCCTCCCCTGAAACTATATTTTTATTCCATCACATCTTATGTACTTTGCTTGGAGCGTCGATTTGTTTTTGTTTTTGTTTTGTTTGAATAAAATGGATCCTAGCATTCATTGTGTGGGAGAGAGACACGCTCCGCTATTGCATATGGACAAATATGTCCTTAGGCTTTACTCATAGTATTCATGGCGAAGGTTGAATCTTCTTCGTTAAATTGTTATAGGGATTTCTATTTTCGTGCCCTCGGTTCCTTAGTTGTGCTCAATTTTCCCCAGCTCCTTAGTTTTTCCTCAGTTTTCCCCAAGACCTTGTCTGAAACCATCACAGATGCTGTAACGGCTGGTTGCCCGACGGTTGACCGTTATCTTCTGACTAGTGGGGCCACGTAGAGCCCGCAAAGACACGTCAGACCATCCATCTTTGTTTGACCGTAAGCATCGCTGTATCCCTGACCAAAACACGCACGAGTGGGGCTTCGGTATATCGAATTACAAGTGGGCCATGGCGCTGATACAAGGGGCAATACACGGGTAGGAATAGATTTTTAAACGGAGCTCTACAGCGATGGCACGGAGGAGGTGGCCTGCGGAGTGCCGAGATGAGATCGACGTCCACAAAGAACTGCATGAGGCGAGACCAGACGCATTAGATAGATATGAACTAGACGCGTTTAACCATGCAAAGAAGAGAAGAAATGGTCAACGACATCGACGACTACCTCAAAACTTTGACTGACCGTGTCCGACACGAACGCGAGCAATGTAGAGAAAACTAGTGTCTCTCCTTTCTGGCGTGTATAGATGGGTGCTAGAAGAGTGTGGTGGCGAAGGGAAAGACCTCGCGGTGGTCTATGGCGTCCAACATAGCGGGGCAGCGTGGCCGTGCCCACATCGGCGTGGATGCATGTTCGGCATTGGCATCAGCATGTACGTTCGGCATTGGCCTCGGTGGTATCTCTGGTGTGTCAGTGATCGAATGAGGGGACGGGATTGAGGGTGCATCCCGACGGTGACCTAGCAGTGGCGTCGAGCATAGCCGTTCTGACCATGCCGATATCGGCATCGGCAAAGTTTGGAGGCTGTGGTGCTCGAATCAAGGAGGGATTTGTTTCTTGTACGCCAAAAGTGATTTGAAACAAGTTTCGTGTTGAAGGTTAGGTAATGAAAGTTTGTAACTAAGCCCAAAATTATACTAGCGCCATGGTGAGGTTCTTTTTGATAGAGCTATACGGTTGGGCAAACTTTTTTGACACTTTTTAGATAGGGTTCCTTGTTGTTACACGTATGGCATCATGTATGGCAAATTTGGGATCATTTGGAGATGTTCGAAAAAATCACTTTGCTTAAACGCATGCCGTTTCGTCTCACTGAAACCAGCTTTTCTAACAAGGTGATTTATTCTACCTCCTCTAAATGACCTTAAATTTCATACAGCTGATCTTCTATACATAGATAGATAGATTGTTTCGTTTTTATATTTTTCGAACTTTTTATTTCCCTTTGAACTTTTTATTTCCCTTTATAATATCCAATTGATTTTCAGGTCAAAACCTCGAAAAACAGCATCATGTATGGCATCATTTTCGCCATAAATTTCAAATTTTGTGAAACTTTCCCTTTTAGATATTCCTTGTTGTTATAGATATGTCATAATGTATGACAAATTTGGTTAGGTCTCACTTTGAAACCAGCTTTTGTAACAAGTTAGGTTTTTCGACCTTCTCAAAAGGGATTTTTTTCTACCTTCTCTAAATGACCTCAAAAATCATACAGACGATCTTCTATACAAAGATAGGTAGATTGTTTCGTTTTTACATTTTTTGAACTTTTATTTCCCTTTATAATACCCATTTGTTTTCAGGTCAAAACCTCGAAAGTTAACATAACTAGATGGTGAACCCTTCCAAACTTCAAATACAGAGATAGATAGATTGGTTCGTTTATCATTTTTACCGTGAATAGTAATGGCTACAAGAAATCGGTGATGGTCTATCATTTTTTGCGTGAAAAGTAATGGATACAACAAATCGGTGATGGTTTATCATTTTTTGCGTGAAAATTAATGGCTACAACAAATCGGTGATGGTTTATCATTTGGGATTTTCGTGAAAATTAATGGCTACAACAAATCGGTGACGGTTTATCATTTTTTGCGTGAAAATTTATGGCTACAACAAATCGGTGATGGTTTATCATTTTTTGCGTGAAAAGTAATGCCTAAAAGAGTTTATAATTTTTAGCGCGTGAAAATAAATACAGAAAACCGCCCTTTAGCATACTTAGAGAGTGGAAGGTAACCGCCGACAGAGAGATAGAGGGGTTATCCTGCCCGTTAGATCATACGATCAACGGTCGGCGGGCACGATCCACGTGACATGGGCTAGACCAATCAGGGCAATGTTGCACGTGTGAGAGAATTTGTGGAGGGAGAGGGCAAAACTGAGTAGTATCAAGAAACCAAGGGCACCTATGTAATAAACAGACTAAGGGATTCAAATATGAGATTTAAAAAATGGAAAATGCGTGTTTTGTACAATAAAACCCATCTTGGCCTATCTCAAACTATTTGCAATACAAATATACATGAGTGTGAGAATTGTGGCCTCATTTAGACAAAGTATGTTTTGGGGAAAGCTGTTTTGGGAAGGGCTTATTGTGGAAAACCATGCACCTTCATAGCTACTAGGTGATTTGAGAAGGCCTTTGAGAAGTGGCAATTTGTGGTAAAACTTGATTTATCTATGACTTATCTATGTTTTGAGAACTGGCAATTTGTGGTGAAGACTCCATGAGTATGTGCCACTATTTTTCGGAATTTTTTGCACATTAAATGACTCATTTAACTAGTTAATCCCATTTGTTGACTGTCTGTTGACCAACTACTTGAGGGTAAAACTGAGCATATTGCACTAGCCAGTATTAGCACTCAAGGGGAAAACTGAGCACACAAAAAATGCTAGTATAATGCTCGAGGTTATACCTGAGTATATCTAAATTTCCAGGGTTAGACTCGAGGACGCGTGTTGCGGTGCAGAAATGAAAGACGTGCAATTGTTGACGCGTAGACGCCGGTCGCGGTGCAGAAGTCGAAGACGTGCAATCGTGGACGCGTGGCGCATTGCAGAAGTCCAAGACGTGCAGACATGCAGCGGTGGACGCGTAGGACGCGGGTCGCATTAACCACCCCTTGCCTTTATAGACGCCTCCTCCCACTATCTCTGTCACTCTCACTCGCCTACGCAACGCCGCCTCTCTCACGTCCCATCATCTTCTCCAAAGCAAAAAACCCTCTCCCTCTCCCTCTCCTCTGCCGGCGAGATGGACAAGGAGAATGCCAATCCCATCGTCCACGGCGCCGTCGGCTCCAAGCACGACGCCTCCCTCTTCGACGCCGTCCCCTCAACGGACGTCGCCGCCGTCCCCTCAACGGACGTCGCCGCCGCCTCCGCCGGTGCATCGGAGGCTGCTGCCGCCGGTCGCGGCCAGATCCCGCCGGGATGGGACCCCTATGAGCCGGTGCCATACGTCCCGCCCCCGAACTGCTACGACACCTCCATAGAGGACCCATGGAACGAGGTAACTACGGTTTGCTTCCTTTTTTTGTTCCCCATTCCTTTTTGAACCCTATTTGTGCTGGTGTAGATGGATCTGTGGATGGATGAGTATTGGGCTAATATTTGCGCCAATTTTATTCCATTTTGCTTTGATCCCTCCTTGATTTCGTTTAAGATTTGGGGTTCGGCCGTTCGGTTAATTTATGCAAGTAATAATGGGATCTCAATCGGTTAATTTATGCAAGTAATCATAGGATCTCAATCAGTTATTTTATGCACGAATCAAAAGATATCAACCGTTTAATTTGCAAATAATCTGGAATGTGTTCAAGTTCAGATCTGAAATCTGTTTCTTTGCCTATGATGAATCGGTGGGCACAGATTTTTACAGGGAGGGTTCAGCGAACCATTTCTGTGTACAAATCTGTTGTGCATGAGCTTTGGTTCGCTTACACCGTCCCTGTAGACATATAATCGTGTCCAATCTAACTGAGGCTGCCTCTGTTTTTCCTAACTTTGTTATCATGCACGTTTGCAACTCATTCACTAATAAATTCCCGTTTGATATGGATCAGCTGTCTGGCAGCGACGTCGGCAGCGACGACGAGGACCATGACGTCAAGACTCGCCAGGTGCTGCGGAGGCTGCAGGTCGGCCAGTACGTCTCCTACCTCGACGTCGCCAAGGGTGTCTACAGGTGCCCCTTCTGCACTAGGAGGCTCGGCGGCACTGACTTCAACTGCGTCCTCACGCATGCCGAGAACATCGGCCACACCAACCCCAAGGTCGGCGCGTCGGTGAACCCCAACTCCTTCCGCGCCAAGCACTTGGCGCTCGGCATGCACCTCCGCAGCATCCAGCGGGTGGAGGTCTCCGGTGGGCGCATGCCTCCGCTCAAGCCCAAGGCTCCCAAGGGGAGCAACAAGTGGAGGCAGAGGCAGATGGGGTAGGCGGAGTCCTGGATGTGTGCTGCTGCTGCCTCCTCCATTTTGTTGTTGGGATCCCTTTGTTGTTAGCTAGGGATCCCTCGTTGTTATGTTGTTAGTATGATGGTACTGTACTGCTGTGAAGAACCTCGAACCCTACCATGTTTGGCTGCTGAATGCAGCTTATTATCTATATTATCTATCCCTATTCTACTATATGACCTTGTGAATTTATCGTACATTCCCTGTAGATTTGCTTCTAGATTTAACTACAAACATATGGACTAGATGGAGTACTAGATTGGGCTCCCTACTAGATTTGCTGCCATATTGGGCAAACAACGAGGGCCAAAAGGCACAAATAATAATTGAAGAAAGACAGAAATGCAAGCTTCTCTAGATTTGATACTAATTAGGTGAAAAAAGGCAGAGAGAAGGAGGCGTAAAAGTCTTGTTAAAAGGGAAATGCCAATGGCCGAGAGAGACAAAACCAAGCTCCTGCTCACGTGCAACCAAACGCTATCTCGTCCTGTCCCACGCGGTCCCTTTCTACCAGCCCCACGCGACGCGGGCCCACACGACGCGGCCCCACACGTCAGCACGGAGCGGTCAACTTAACGGGAATCCTGCCGTCTGAGCTGCCTTCTGCGGGTTTCAAACAAGCACTTGGGGAAAACTGAGGAAAAACTAAGGAGCTGGGGAAAACTGAGCACAACTAAGGAACTGAGGGCACGAAAATAGAAATCCCATTGTTATATGGTTGGAATCAGGAAATGATACATGTAGTAATTGGTAAAATGTCTTGGATAATGTGATACTTGGCAATTGTTGTGCTCATGTTTAAGCTCTTGCATCATATACTTTGTACCTATTAATGAAGAAATACATAGAGCTTGCTAAAATTTGGTTTGCATAATTGGTCTCTCTAAAGTCTAGATAATTTCTAGTATTGAGTTTGAACAACAAGGAAGATGGTGTAGAGTCTTATAATGTTTACAATATGTCTTTTATGTGAGTTTCGCTGCACCGGTTCATCCTTGTGTTTGTTTCAAATAGCCTTGCTAGCCTAAACCTTGTATCGAGATGGAATACTGCTCATGCATCCAAAATCCTTGAGCCAACCACTATGCCATTTGTGTCCACCATACCTACCTAGCTACTACATGGTATTTCTTCGCCATTCCAAAGTAAATTGCTTGAGTGCTACCTTTAAAATTTCTATCCTTTACCTTTACAATATATAGCTTATGGGACAAATAGCCTAAAAACTATTGTGGTATTGAATATGTACTTATGCACTTTATCTCTTATTAAGTTGCTTGTTGTGCGATAACCATGTTCCTGGGGACGCCATCAACTACTATTTGTTGAATATCATGTGAGTTGCTATGCATGTCCGTCTTGTCTGAAGTAAGGGCGATTTACCACTCATTTAATGGTTAGAGCATGCATATTGTTAGAGAAGAACATTGGGCCGCTAACTAAAGCCATGAATCATGGTGGAAGTTTCAGTTTTGGACATATATCCTCAATCTCATACGAGAACATTAATTGTTGCTACATGCTTATGCATTAAAGAGGAGTCCATTATCTGTTGTCTATGTTGTCCCGGTATGGATGTCTAAGTTGAGAATAATCAAAAGTGAGAAATCCAATGCGAGCTTTCTCCTTAGACCTTTGTACAGGCGGCATAGAGGTACCCCTTTGTGACACTTGGTTGAAACATGTGCATTGCGATGATAATCCCGGTAATCCAAGCTAATTAGGACAAGGTGCGGACACTATTAGTATACTATGCATGAGGCTTGCAACTTGTAAGATATAATTTACATGATACATATGCTTTATTACTACCGTTGACAAAATTGTTTCTTGTTTTCAAAACCAAAGCTCTAGCACAAATATAGCAATCAATGCTTCCCTCTGCGAAGGGCCTTTCTTTTACTTTTATGTTGAGTCAGTTCACCTATTTCTCTCCACCTCAAGAAGCAAACACTTGTGTGAACTGTGCATTGATTCTTAAATATTTGCATATTGCACTTGTTATATTACTTTGCATTGACAATTATCCATGAGATATACATGTTATAAGTTGAAAGCAACCGCTGAAACTTAATCTTCCTTTGTGTTGCTTCAATACCTCTACTATGAATTTATTGCTTTATGAGTTAACTCTTATGCAAGACTTATTGATGCTTGTCTTGAAAGTACTATTCATGAAAAGTCTTTGCTATATGATTCATTTGTTTACTCATGTCATTTACATTGTTTTGATCGCTGCATTCATTACATATGCTTACAAGAGTATGATCAAGGTTATGATGGCATGTCACTCCAGAAATTATCTTTGTTATCGTTTACCTGCTCGGGACGAGCAGAAACTAAGCTTGGGGATGCTGATACGTCTCCGACGTATCGATAATTTCTTATGTTCCATGCCACATTATTGATGATATCTACATGTTTTATGCATACTTTATGTCATATTTATGCATTTTCCGGCACTAACCTATTAACGAGATGCCGAAGAGTCAGTTGCTGTTTTCTGCTGTTTTTGGTTTCAGAAATCCTAGTAAGGAAATATTCTCGGAATTGGACGAAATCAACGCCCAGGGGCCTATTTTGCCACGAAGCTTCCAGAAGACCGAAGTGAAGACGAAGTGGGGCCACGAGGCGGCGCCACGCTAGGGCGGCGCGGCCCAGCCCCTGGCCGCGCCGACCTACTGTGTGGGGCCCTCGTGCGGCCCCCTGACCTGCCCTTCCGCCTACAAATAGTCTTCGTCGCGAAACCCCCAGTACCGAGAGCCACGATACGGAAAACCTTCCAGAGATGCCGCCGCCGCCAATCCCATCTCGGGGGATTCAGGAGATCGCCTCCGGCACCCTGCCGGAGAGGGGAATCATCTCCCGGAGGACTCTTCACCGCCATGGTCGCCTCCGGAGTGATGAGTGAGTAGTTCACCCCTGGACTATGGGTCCATAGCAGTAGCTAGATGGTTGTCTTCTCCTTAGGTGCTTCATTGTCGGGTCTTGTGAGCTGCCTAACATGATCAAGACCATCTATATGTAATGCTATATGTTGTGTTTGTTGGGATCCGATGAATAGTGAATACTATGTTATGTTGATTATCAATCTATCTATGTGTTGTTTATGATCTTGCATGCTCTCCGTTACTAGTAGAGGCTTTGGCCAAGTTGATGCTTGTAACTCCAGGAGGGAGTATTTATGCTCGATAGTGGGTTCATGCCTCTGTCGAATCTGGGGGAGTGACAGAAACCCCTAAGGTTGTGGATGTGCTGTTGCCACTAGGGATAAAACATTGATGCTATGTCCGAGGATGTAGTTATTGATTACATTACGCACCATATTTAATGCAATTGTCTGTTGTTTGCAACTTAATACTGGAAGGGGTTCGGATGATAACCTGAAGGTGGACTTTTTAGGCATAGATGCATGCTGGATAGCGGTCTATGTACTTTGACGTAATGCCCAATTAAATCTCACTATACTCATCATATCATGTATGTGCATGGTCATGCTCTCTCTATTTGTCAATTGCCCAACTGTAATTTGTTCACCCAACATGCTATTTATCTTATGGGAGAGACACCACTAGTGAACTGTGGACCCCGGTCCATTCTTTTACACTGAATACAATCTACTGCAATACTTGTTCTCGTTTTTACGCAAACAATCATCATCCACACTATACATCTAATCCTTTGTTACAGCAAGCCGGTGAGATTGACAACCTCGCTGTTTCGTTGGGGCAAAGTATTTTGGTTGTGTTGTGCAGGTTCCACGTTGGCGCCGGAATCCCTGGTGTTGCGCCGCACTACATCTCGCCGCCATCAACCTTCAACGTGCTTCTTGGCTCCTACTGGTTCGATAAACCTTGGTTTCTTACTGAGGGAAAACTTGCCGATGTACGCATCACACCTTCCTCTTGGGGTTCCCAACGGACGCGTGCTGTACACGTATCAAGCATCCACACAGACGGGCAATTGCTTCTTGCATAGCTCTGGCTATTCCTTCCTTCCAAGTGTTTCCCCTTACAGAAAACCAGATGGTTTCCCATATTGGGGCTCCAAGCTTTCCTCTCAGATCTGCAATAACTTCCCACTGGGGTTGTCCTCCCGGTTGATTGTTGAGTGGCATTCTGAAGAATTCGGGATACGGGTGTCCTAGATATTCAACCAGTTGTTCCAAATCCTTCTCGAACATTAGGTTTCCTCCGTGGCCAAGCTGATAGGACTTGCAGTTGTACTCCATCTATGAGCAATTAGAGAAGTGAGCAAGTGTGTCAAAATTTTATGTAGTGATATAAGGCAAAATAGAGCATGGGTTTCTCATTTTGAAAAGATCTCAAGGATAAGAGTGAGAATAAATTTTCATAAATATTCAATTCATTTGTTTTGAAACTAAGTTTTTCAGACGTCCATTCTAACTAGGGTCTCCTAAGGTCAAACAATGGCTCTGATACCAACTTGTCAACACCCGTATTTTTAAGTCCAGATGCATATTATGTCATACATCGCAATCCCAGGGATATTGTTTTTGCGAGACATAATAGATTGATATCATAGAACATCATTCATTACAACTCATAATTGTCTTACAACAAAGGATCACATGATCCATTCTTACAACATAGTGGATCTAGAGATCCAATTACAAACACATAGCGGAAGCGGAGTAGAGGTGGTGGTCCATCTGCTCCACAGGCAACTGTTGACGTCAGGAGTAGTCCTAGTTATCGTAGACGTCCTGCTGTCCATCCTCCTGGTACTGGGGCTCATCTTCATATTCTGGCCATTTGAATAGCCAGGGACACAGCCATGAGTACTTTAAAGTACTCGCAAACTAATACTAGTGTAAGCATTATCAACTATAGTAAGGGGGTTCTAAGCTCTAGGTTCATTTGCATAAGCCAGTTTTATTTCATAAACATTTAGTAAACAAGACTCTTCATTTTCCTAACTTAACTCAAGTGGGAACCTTAGTGTCATTCCCACAACTCAGTTGTGATTCAAAGGTCAAAGTCATATTTCTCTTTCCAGTCACAAGTCACAACTTACCTATCATATTTTGAAAAGTTCTGATGACGGAACAGTATGGCCTTTCCAACTGTCCATGACCGCGGACGCGGCTATTCGAATAGTTTAAACTCTGCAGAGGTCGTACACTTGTGCCACAATAATTGCAATAGTCCGTCAGGGGTAACTGGCCCTGATTTATCGCACTCAGTGCGCGAACTACCAATCCTAACCTTTCATTTACATACCCTAGTATAGGCACCTCTCCCCATGAGCTTGGCCTCCCAATGAAGACAACCCATCAACCTGGGAACTGCACAGGGCTTGGGTCTGAAATTCACCTCATTTCACTTCATTTCACTTTCAACGGAGGCAGCCTCGTCATAACCCCTATGACGCTTGTTCAGAGGGAACCCATACTAAAATACATAAGTTTCCAGTTAAGCCTTACCCAGATTCAGTTATTGTGGGGATACTTGAAATTGGAATGGGATCGCATCCGAACCCAACCATCAGTTTTTGTAAAGTTCATCATGTCATTCACAAGTCACATTCACCTTCAAAAGCTTTCAATAGAATGACTCATCATTCCAAGGTTTTCAAAGTCATTTGATTCACATGTTTCCCATCTAGAGTAGTTAATTTTAGTTTAGCACTAGCGACTAGCCCATGAGGGGTGCGAACTGACTTTTAGTTCTGTAAGCTAACTTTGATACTCTTGTAATACTTCATATCTAGACCAAAGTGAACTATGAACAAAATAAACTTTGATAAACCAAAGTAAATCTTGTAAGAATAAAACTTGGGATTTGGATCCTTAAACAAAGAATAGAAGTGTAATGGTGCCTTGCTCTATTAGAGCTTTTCACTTGGGAAACTTGCAAGAGTATAGCTTGCCTTGATTGGTGTTGTGATCAAAGTTCTCTTCTTCTTCCTCTTGGTAGAAGGCCTCCTCCTCTTGGTAGTCTCCGGTACTAGCGTCTATAAACGAATACGAGGATACAATCACCAAACAATACTTAAGTAGACTAATTAGCCTTAATGTCTCACACAAGATGATCTAGCATCATCCCTATCATTATTCAACATTATACTAGGGTTTCTTCTTTAGGGTTTGGAAAATAGTTTCTTATCATTGAAAAATTCTATTAGGGTTTCTATTGATTTCCTTTGGAGAAATAATTTCCTCTCATTGAATCTTCTTAAGATTTAATCTCCTCAATTATTTAGTGTGAAATCATTTTGACCAAAGTCAATACTTCACATTTATCATTTGAGAAAAATGATTTAAATGAGATATTACACCTCATGCAATTTAAATCCTACTTTGATTTAATATCCTCAAGTAAGCAATGATGAAACCATGCCACTAAGGTCATCACTTTACTTCACAATACTTGGGAAGATGATTTAAATGAGGTGCTACACCTCATAGATTTAAAATCCTAAATTTGAAAATAATCTAAATGGGCTAGTATTGACTACATAACCAAGTTTTGATTCTTGCCCATGATCATATGAAGCAACTATGTCTTATTTTTACATAATAAATTAGACAAAGTGAAATGTGATTTATGAGAGTTGGAATCAACTCCAAATCACTTATGGTTAATTTTTAATAATTGTTTTAAATTTGAAAAGTCCTTGCCTTGTCATTTTTGTTGCAGATGATCTAAGAAGAATTTTGATTTGGGGCCAGTGGGGTTTGACAGAGAATTTCATGAGCTTTCCAAATATATAAAATACATCAAATTTGGCTCAATAGATTTTCCTATTTTTAATTTTGAACAAAGCATCTGCAGGGAAATTTAAATCAAAAGAATTAAATCAGATTTGAATAGTTGGGATGTGCGGGAAATTTTAACGGGCTGGCCCAGCTATGCGCACGTTGCACGCGGGCCGCCTGACAGTGAGGGACCCACGCGTCAGTGTGTTTTAAACAGCAAAATGGTAAGGGTGAGTGAGGGGCGTAGGATTAGATCGATGATCGACGGCTGAGGAGCGTCGTCGTCTCCGGCGAGAAGGAGCTACTGGCGCGGCGAGGCTAGGGGTGGACGAGCTCACCGGCGGTCGGGGAACGGCATCGTTGACGCGAGGCGACGTTGCGGAGGATGAGGAGGCTCCTGGTACTGGCGGCGTCGCCTGAGGTGGAGCAAATCGATGGCTTCGTCTGCGGCGGTTCCGTGGGCTCCGGCAACGAATTGGCTCACTATGGCGGGCAATGTGGATGGGGGAGGAGTGGAGGAGATCGAGAAGAGGGTGGGGAGCGAGATGGTGTGGAGAATTGAGGCGCGGCGGCTCTCCTTTTATAGCGGCGCGAGGTGCTGCGGGGATGCGCATCGGGTCGATCATGGCGATGGCGATTGGAGCGGTGAAGGGGCAAGGCGAGGAAGCAGGCGTGCTAGAGACATCATGGCGATGCTCAAGGACATGCTGGCGCAGAAAAGGAGGAGGGGACGGCTCGGGATGCTGCAAGTTCTGCGGCGGTACTGGCGGCGATCTTTGGAAAGGGGCGACAGCGACAGGGCTCCCGCGTGCATTCGAGCATGTCTACGGGGTAGCTGGTGGCGTGGTGAAGCGGTGTGCGGAGGTAGAGGAGTAGGGGAGAGTGGAGGCGACGGTGCGACGGCGTGCTCTGGCGCATCCAGGGATGTGCTCGTGCGCGCTCTGGCGTGTACTGGCGCATCTGGGCGCGTCAGGGCATGTCGTGTTCCAGGCGCTGGCGTGCTCGTCTCTGGCCAGGGATGGTACAGGCACGCTTGGGGGAGTGAGGGCGAGCTGGGAGACATGGTGGAGGGGACCAGAGTGGTGGAGAGGTTGAGTGGCATGGGAGTGGCAAAGTACTTCGGCATGGTTAAAAAGTGAGCATGTATCTACTATAAGCATTGCTGCAAAGCTTGGTTTGGTGCAGAGGAGGTACAAGGAGGTTGATGACCACAAAGCAAAAGGGGTTTAGGAAAAAATCTGTTGGATAATAGCATGTATGTGCAAAGTTAAATTCTGCCTGCCAAGTGTTTGATGTAATGGCTGCATGAAATGAAAATTTGAATTTTGCAAAGATTTTTGGTGGAGTTCAATCTAATAATAAATGGCACCCATGGGTGGTGGTGATGTGCAAAATTGAGTTGATTTGTGAATTTTCAAAAAGTGTAAGATCTAGTTCTTGTTTTAATGTTGCCACTTGGCATTATTATATTAAGCAATTGGGAAAGATTTAGTCAAAGTGGTCAACACCAAACTTGTTCACCTTGATGAGGTCTTGGATGAGGTGCAAAGAGTTGAGAGGTTTTAGTTTAGAAAACTCTTAATGCAAGGGCTCAAAGTGGGTAAGATATTAAAATTGTCACATGTGACCATTATCATATGTGACTTGGTTTTTTATTTTCTCTTTATTTGATTTGCATTTCTTTGATTCAAAAGTGATTCTTATTAGTTTAGGAACATTTCCAAACAATTGAAACAATTGAAAATGGCCTTGGTTGAAGATTTGCAAAAATGGCCATAGCCTCATATGTGGTGTTATTCTTATATTTCTTTTTCTTCTATTTTGTTTCACTTGATTCACTTGGGCATGGTCTAGGGTCCATTTAGGGTTAGATTAGGGTTAGTGATGGTTTCAAACCATTTGGGTAGAGTATGAAGGCATAGGGCAAGATTTCCCATTATGGCTATGTGCCACATATGCCTCTATGCATCTTTTTATTTTATTTTTGTTTCACCTTTGATTTTAGTTGGTAAGTGATAGGTTGGGTTTGTTGAGGTTTTTCAAATCATCCAACAAGGTAGAACATGGCCTAGTTCATTATTTGAAAAAAATAGCCATAGGCTTACATAGGCCTATCTTATTAATTTCTTTTTATTTTGTTTTATCTTGGATGGTGAAATGAAGAGTGAGGTTTAGGGTTTTAGGAACATTTGATAAGCATACCAACACTCATCATGGTAATAACACAAGGATCAAGAATGAGCACTATGCATAGTACCTCATTTAATAAAAGTTTTTGTTGGTTCTCATTCTTGGAAATAGGGAAATTCATTTTCTCTTTGTTTTAAAATTTGGGATGTTACACGCCCCGAGCCCGTCCCCGCTACACAGGGGACGCTCGGGGCACGCCGGACACACCGAAATGCGAGGCGAGGCGTGGCGGGACCGATGCGTTAGTGACTCACGGACGGACGCTCCACCGCCGCCTACCTAGGGACGATGCAGTTGCCGGGAAGTGGAACCGTCGCATTGGCAACCACGTTGATTGACACGCGAACCTCCGGAATGGAGTGCGAATTCTGCGGAAGAGCAACCGCCGGTCTCTTGGATATCTGCGCCACCGTTCATCCACGCTCAATAAGATCTGTACGTAGGCGCTTTCAGGTCTTCAACCGGCCACCATTCATCCAAACTTCTCACGATGAGCGACCTCTCCGGGCTTCCATCAGACACCGACAACGAGGGCAGGTCTCCAGGATGGCGCCATTGGTGGGACAAAATCCGCCCGCCGGACAGCTGCGAGGAATGGGAGGCCGAGGAGGAGGAGGAGGAGGAGGAGGAGGAGGAGGAGGAGGAAGAGGAGGAGGAGGAGGAGGAGGCCGACGAGGCCGAGGCCGAGGAGGAGGAGGAGGAGGCCGACGAGGCCGAGGCCGAGGAGGAGGAAGAGGCTGAGGAGCTGGCGGTGGCCCGGGCGAAAGCGGAGGCGAAAGCGAAGCGGAAGGCGCAGCCGGCGAGCTCCGTCGACGACGAGGAGGACACAAGTTCCTCCGATGCGTCGGACGACACCGCCTCTTCGGAAGAGGTGATGAGCAGGAAGCGCCACCGTGAGGACGACGAGGCGGGACCATCAAAGAAGAAGTAGTGTAAATTTGTTTATATTTTTGAAGTTTTTATATATAATTTGTGTATGTTGCACCACTTTGAATATTAGCCGCGTTATTTAACCTACACATTTCTTCTATATACTAAATAAAAAAAAGTATTTTAAAGTTTGGGGGTGGTGTTTGGGGGACGCGGCTAGAGGCTAGAGAACGATATCCCTAAACGCGGCACGAATGAAATACATTCCCCAAATACTCAATTCGATCGTGTTTGAGACGGTTTGGAGGACGCGGCCGGAGATGCTCTAAGTAGTTATGCTTTTGCATGTTTCCGGATGCAACCGGGCAAAAGTTCCATCGCGTCGAGAGCGTGATGTGCGGCCCGGAACCGATCGACTTGGCCGGCCACGATCAATAATCGGCTTTGATTTGATTCAGTTTGTGGTGTGATGAATAATTGGAGAACATGCAGTTCGCGGTGTGTCGTCCTTTGTTCATCAAGGTCGAGTTGAGCTAATGGGTATCAAGAGGGATGGAAGATTGTGACAACTGTTTCTACCTAACAGAAAAGTTGGCAGGGTTTTTTTTATTTGAAAAAGAAGGCTGCGTGCTGCCAATGCATTTCAGAAGAAGAGAGTTTACGTATTATAAATTTGAAAGCTGAAAAGAAACCAGCAAGGAGCTAGGGTCGGAAGAAACTAAGAGCATCTCTAGTCGCGCCCCCTAAAGCAGCTTTCAAAGCCTTTTAGGCGCGCCGAACATTTAACCGGATTTCAGTCGTGCGCTCTAAAAACCTTTTCTACCTGACGCGGCCCATTATGCTATCCGGCGCGCCGAGCCCATCCCCACTCCACAGGGACGTTTCAAACAGAGCGCGAAACCGCGTCGCGAGTGACGGGTCCGACGCATCATTACAGCATCTCCAGTCGCGTCCCCAAACCGTCCCACAAAGCGATTTGGGGCGCGCCGGACAAAAAAACGTCCCCAAACCCTTTTTTGTCCGGCGCGGTTTGATACGGTGTCCGGCTCCCCCAGGGCCGTCCCCGCCCCACAGGGGAGACGCTTCGGGCACGTCGGACACAACGAAAAGCGAGACGAGGCGTGGCTGGATCGACGCGTCAGCTTCTCGGAAGCCTAAAACCCCATCGCCTACCTTTGGTCAAGCGACGTTAATGGCGTCCCAGTTTTCCCAGGCGACGCAGGGACGCGTCTCGTCGTGCATGGCCACGTGGCCATCCGCGGCGACGTTATTGCGTGCAACCACCCGCTGCCACTTCGCCTGCCGCCGCTGTACATTAAGAGGCCCTGCGGTCCATCCCAATCTCTCGCCGCTCCCAAATCTTCTCCTCGCCACCCCCAGATCTTCTCCTCGCCGTTCCAAACAATGTCGTCGTCCTCCCGCAAGATCGCTGCGGTGAACGGCTTCGGCCGCGACAACCTCACCATGAAGGAGGCGTGGGCGCTGTACCACGCGGGATATCCCGTCCCGCTGGACATGCGCCTTCCAAGCAGCGGCGGCTGGAAGATGGCCGTGAACGGCATAGGCGTCCCGCCGATGCCGACGCCGGACACGGAGCGCTCGAAGGACACCATCAGGGCCCGGTGGGCTGAAGTCGACGCCGAGGAGCGGGCCGATCCGACCTGTGCGGCCAAAAACAACAACGCCTTGTGGGGAACCTACTTCCAGGCGAAGTACGACATGGAGATGCGCAACACCACCGGCCTCGTCGGCGGGCCGAACAAGTGGAATAAGGAATGACGCGTCATGTTCTTGAGCGTTCCGGGACGTACCCTGCAGAACGTCATCGACGGCATCCACAACGGCGTTCCAAGGTTGGAGGCTCCATCCTCACCGCCACCGTCTCCCGCAGCGCAATGGCAGCCGAGGAGGACGTACTCGTCGTCCTCCAACTCTTCCTCCTCAGGACCGGCCCGATCGACGCCGTCCTCATCGTACCGCTCCGCGCCCTACACCGTCCCCAATCGCGTGGTGAAGGAGGAGCCGGCGACGCCCGAGCAGGACGACGAGGAAGTGGTGAAGGCGGCGCGGCTGGCGGAGTACGAGCGGCAGCAGCGGCTCATCACCAGCAGCGACAACCCCGAGGGCTGCTTAGGGCTGCGAGTGGCGTACTTGGCGTCGCTGAACCACAAGGACGCCTGGAGGGGTGACCTCGACACGGCGATCGCCATGTTCAACCGCGACACCGGTAAGCCGCTTGTGGACCTCACCGATGACGGCGAGGCAGGACCAAGCGTCCTGGTGAAGGACGAGCCCGTCGACGAGCCTGATGAGCGCGTCAAGCAGGAGGTCATCACCGACGACATGTACAACTTCCACCAGTACTACAACGCATCCAGCCACCGCAAGTACTTCTAGATTAGGTTTAGTTTAAATTTAGTCGAATCTCATTCGAATTTATGTAATATATGTCAAGTTTGGATGAATTTAATTGAATCTCGCTCAAGTTTAAAATTTCCGAAATTTTATTTTGGGGACGTGACTGGGAAGCGACGTCCTCCAAACACTGCACAAACAAAACACGTCCCCTAAACATTTAATCCAGCGCCGTTTAGAAACGGTTTGGAGGACGCGACTGGAGATGGTCTTAACACAGAAATTCAAAAGTCGATCAAACGAACGGTTAATCATGGAGTCTCAAGAAACTGAAGGACTAGCTAGGACCTTCAGGCACCAATCCTGGAGCCGGTTCTCATCATCCACGAATTGCATTAAGAAGATAAATTTTGTTGATCTTCCAGATTGTGAGATTGAACATAGAGCTAGTGTCTTAGGAATCTCATTAGGAAAGTCCTCTGATCAGGTTTTAAACTCTATTAAATCTTTTAAAAATTTAGAAGTGTAAAGAAATTTAATTTTCCTTAATAAATCTATTAACCTTGGGGAGGATTCGTCTAGCTTGGTTCTTTCAAAAGCGTCTAACTTATCCGAAGATTTGGTAGATGCTGAAAATGATGATCATGAGGATCTAATGCATGTTCCACTTATCAAGTGGCGCAATAAAAATAAGGTTAAGTCTTCTCGTTTGATTCGACGAAGTTCTAGGATTAAGAAACTTAAGAATCTGGCTATATGAGAGGAATTTGGTGGAATTGCGAGGGTCTTGCGGATCCTGCTAAAATTTGTTTTATTCATGAGTCAAAAAGGGAGCACAAATTAGATTTCATAGTTTTGTTAGAAACTGGAAGAGCTAATATCACCTTTCCTTCAGCACCTTTCTGGGGGATTAGACTACATGTGGTATTGTCTACCACCTAGGGGAAGGTCTGGGGGTATTTTGGTGGGTATCAACATGGAAACTACTTTCATCCAAAGAGTGGAGACAGGTGATTTCTGTGTTAAGATGTTCGTCAAAAATAAATCTGATAGTTTTGAGTGGATTCTTGTTGGGGTGTATGGGGCAGCCCAGGATGCACTCAAACCAGATTTTCTGGCAGAATTAGTTAGAATTTGTGAATCTGACAACTTACCTCTGTTGGTGGGAGGGAATTTTAATATTATTAGGAGACAAGAGGAGAAAAATAATGATCGCTTCAATGCGAGGTGGCCTTTTATTTTCAATGCGATCATCGAGACACTTGATCTAAGAGAGATCATTAAGTCCGGTAGACAATTCACTTGGGCAAGCAGGCGGGAAATACCCACCTATGAGAAGTTAGACCGAGTTCTAACTAATGTGGAGTGGGAACAGAAGTTCCCTTTGGTCACAGTACGGGCACTCACACGTACTGGCTCGGATCATACTCCCCTCTTTATCGATTCTGGTGAGGCGGCTCATATGGGCAACAAAAACACCTTTTCATTTGAGTTATCTTGGATGCGCCAAGATGGTTTTTATGAAATGGTGCTTCATGAATGGAATTCAGTCCTTTCAGGCTCATCACCTGTCGAAAAATGGCAACATAAGGTTAGACATCTTAGACAGTTTTTACGTGGTTGGGCTAAGAACCTTAGTGGTGTTTATAGGAAAGAGAAAGAAAGGCTCTCTCTTCTTATAGATGAGCTTGATTTAAAAGCTGAAACTATTCCCCTAAATGCAGCCGAGAGGGCTCAGAAAAGGGAGGCCGACATTGCCATTGCTAAGCTTCGGCGTGATGAAGAGACCAAATGGGCTCAACACGCAAAAGTTAAGCACATACAAGAAGGTGGTAATAATACCAAATATTTTCACCTTATTGTGAATGGTAAGCATAGGAAAAAAAAGAATTTCCAACTTGAGCAAGATGAAGGGACCATCGTGGGTCAACAAAATCTGAAGGTATTCATAACTGAGTATTATAAGAAGCTTTTTGGAGCTCCTGAAATGAATTTCTTCAACATGAGTGAAGAAGTCACTCATGATATTGCTCAACTTTCTGAAACGGAGAAAACCATTCTCACATCTCCTTTTACAGAACAAGAGGTGTTTGAGGCTATCTCTAGTATGGAACATAATAAAGCTCCAGGTCCAGATGGGTTTCCTGCTGAGTTTTATCAGAGGTTCTGACCGGTCATTAAATCTGATATGATGGCTATGTTTGCCCAGTTACAAGAGGGTGATATACCATTATATAAACTTAATTTCGGCCACGTCACTCTCATACCTAAGAAATAGGATGCGAGCAGAATAGAACAATATCGCCCAATTCGTCTACTCAATGTTAGCTTTAAAATTTTCACAAAGGTTGGTACCAATCGTGCAACAGCCATTGCACATAAGGTTGTTCGTCCAACTCAATCTGCCTTTATCCCTGGTAGAAACATCCTAGAAGGGGTTGTTGTTTTACACGAGACCATTCATGAGCTTCATAGAAAGAAGTTGGATGGGGTTCTCTTCAAAATAGATTTTAAAAAGGCTTACGATAAGGTGAAATGGTCCTTTTTACAACAAGCTCTTAGAATGAAAGGGTTCCCACCTGAGTGGTGTAATTGGATAGCACGCTTCATTCAGGGTGGTAGTGTCGGAATTAAATTCAATGATGATATTGGACATTATCTCCAAACACTAAAGGGTCTTAGACAAGGAGACCCACTTTCACCTATTCTTTTTAATATCGTCGCAAATATGCTTGCTATCCTTATTGCAAGAGCAAAAGAGGATGGACAAGTTGGTAGTTTAGTTCCTCATTTGGTGGATGGGGTGTTATCACCAGAATTTGACCGAGTCAGAGGTGGGCCGCGATCAAGATGGATTTGAAGAATATATATATGGAAGAAATATGTGAATCGGCCTGTTATGCAAAGTTTGGGCTAGTTGGCCCGTGTATCTGTAATATAGTAGGATACGTGTCGGTTAGTTAGAGTTTGTCTCGTGCACGGTGGGGATTATTCCCACGTTAGAAAGTCCTCTGGACTATAAATATGTATCTAGGGTTTATGGAATAAACAACAACCAACGTTCAACCACAAATCAATCTCGGCGCATCGCCAACTCCTTCGTCTCGAGGGTTTCTACCGGTAAGCATCATGCTGCCTAGATCGCATCTTGCGATCTAGGCAGCACAAGCTTATTACGTTGTTCATGCGTTGCTCGTACTGAAGCCTTTTTGATGGCGAGCAACGTAGTTATCTTAGATGTGTTAGGGTTAGCATTGTTCTTCGTATCATATGATGTCGTAGTGCAACCCTTGCATATCTAGCCGCCCTTACACCTATCTTAGGTGTAGGGGCGGCACCCCGCTTGATCATTATTTAGTAGATCCGATCCGTTACGGTTGCTCCTTGTTCTTCAAGGATTAGTTTAATATCTGCAATAGTTAGGCCTTACAAAGGGTTGGAGGATCCAGCGACGCGTAGGGTGTCGTTTGCTAGCCCTAGACAGGATGTTCCGAGGATCAACCTCGTGTTGGTTTTTAGGCCTTGTCTAGGATCGGCTTACGATCACCGTACGTGACCGCGAGGCCCAATCGTGAGTAGGATGATCCGATTATGCGGTGAAAACCCTAAATCGTCGTAGATCGCTTTAGCTTTATCTTGATCAAGCAGGACCACCATATATTCGTGCACCTCGTACGAATCATGGGTGGATCGGCTCCTTGAGCCGATTCACAGGATAACCTGAGAGCCGATCGAGGCTCGTATTTAATGTTTACGTGTATGCCATGCAGGAAACTAAGCGAGGCATCTCCATCACCTTCCTGACCAGGTATAGGTCAGGTGGCACGCCCTTGCACCAGCATCGGACGTGTGTATCAGAGGCTTTGCGGGCCGTCGCTCGGAGGGACCAGGGCCAGCCGCAGCCCTAAGTTATTCCCGGCTCTACTGTGTTGCCCGTCGCTGCTCGCCAGTGGGTTTCTGACCGCAACACATTCTGGCACGCCCGGTGGGACAAGCTTCATCATCAACCACATCGCCATCTACATCTGAGATGGCGGACGGCACCCCAGTCACGTACGAGGATCTGACCGACGAGCTCAAGAAGAAGTATGACGAGGTCAAAGCAATCCTCGAAGCCGACCTCATCGGCTCTTTTCACAGAACCCGTTCACATGGTATCAGGTGGAAGGGGTTCTCGCCTGATGGTGCGCTCGATGGGATAGACCTCTCTGCCCCGTCAGAAGAACGCACCAGGTCCCTACGTCAGGAGATCAACTACTTGGTGGCTCATTCGCTGCACCGCCACTCTGAGAACCTGGTGAACACTTTGGAGCGTGTCGCTCTCCGGGTAATCCAGGAGATCATGAGGCACCAGTACTCTCCGTCAGGACCAGCTCTTGGGACGCACCAAGGAGAGATGCCACTCCAGTCCCGTCCACCGCTGCCATTTGCGTTGGCAGCACCAGAAGTGCCGAATTCACCGGCATTCGTCGTCTACAAGATCGGTGGTGACCCTAGTGACTGCCAGTTCTTGCATGAGGCGCCTAAGGAGATCCCTCACGGGTACATGTGCACATACGTGCCAGATTGCGGTAACTGGGCACTCACAAACCAGGCCGCGACAGCAGGGACTTCTGGGAAAGCAGGAGGAACGTCAGCGATAGATCTTGAGAAGCAGACGTGGCTAGCTAAATATGCCACCCCGACGAACCTCCAGAGCTCAGCTCCTGCAGTTGGCTCAGAGCTGGAAAAGCAAGCATGGCTGGCTAAGTACGCCACCCCGGCGAATCTTCAGAGTTTGACTCCTACAGCCAGCACCGTGGATCAGATCAGCACGATCCGGAGGGACCAGTTCGGCATGGTGCCGAAAAGGAGGACAATCGGCTATTCCAAGTCGTACCCCGATGAATACGAGTTGGTCCCGCTACCACCCAAGTATCGGCTTCCTGACTTCCCCAAGTTCAGCGGATCAGATGGTTCCAGCTCCATCGAGCATGTGAGCCGATATTTGGCACAGCTAGGAACGGCTTCAGCGTCGGATCCACTACGCGTGAGGTTCTTCGCACAGTCCCTCACGGGATCGGCTTTCGGGTGGTACACTTCGTTGCCACCGGACTCGATCCGGACTTGGAAGCAGTTGGAAGAACAGTTCCATATGCAGTTTCACTCAGAAGCTTCCGAGGCCGGCATTGCCGATCTAGCTCAAATGCGTCAGAAGCGTGGAGAAACCGTGGCGGAGTACGTCCAGCGCTTCAGAAATCTGAGGAACCGATGTTATTCGGCTCGTGTGACTGAAAAAGAAGCAGTCGAGTTGGCAGTGGTGGGCCTTGCCTCACAAATCAAGGATATGGCCTCCCAAGCAGACTACCCTTCACTGGCGCACATGGTTCAGAAACTGTCAGCATATGAACAGCGCCATCCAGACTTGTACCAGGACAAATTCAAGCGTGCGGTAGTCCTGGTCGAGGCGGATGAAGTCGAATGCTCTGCGGGAGATCAAGAGGTAGCAGTGGCTGAATGGACTCGGGGGGCAACCCCCGTGTCCTGCAAATGGGTTAAGCCACCAGGTCTGCCCAGGGGGTTTGATTTTGACGTGACCAAAACTGAGCAAATCTTCGACCTCCTACTCAAGGAGAAGCAGTTGAAGATACCCGAAGGCCTCAAATTCCCCACGGTACAGGAGCTGAACGGAAAGCCATACTGCAAATGGCATAACTCGCTCTCCCATGCCACCAATGACTGCAGGGTGTGGCGTCAGCAGATCCAAATGGCGATAGAACAAGGACGTCTGATTTTCAACCAGTACGCCATGAAGGTCGACACTCACCCTTTTCCCGCCGTTAACATGGTGGAGTGCACTTACCCTGGAGGTTGCCAGCCAGGATCCTCGTTCAGTATCAACATGGTAGGACCTGGGCGCCACTCTGGCAAGGATGGAGGCGAGGGCAGCTGCTCTCGTAGCAAGGACACAGAGGAGGCCGCTCCACGCGATCGGCTCCGTCACGATGGCAAGCGCTACGTCACAGAGGGAGAAGCGAAGAATATAAGATATCAGCGACCCCTCTCTGATCACCTCCTCAACAAGTATGTGAGTCAGTATGACCAACGCCGACGATCCAGCGACGATGATGATAGAGACCGTCTGGCTAGGGATGCCAGGAGACATCGTCGGCATGATCGCGATGAGGAGGAGTACGAGCGCCGTGCCAAGGAAAAGTCGAGGGAGCAAGACGACGAGGATAGGCACTGGGACTGCCCCTTCTTCAGACACTGCTGGGACTCAGGAATGAGCCGATTGCCTACAATCGGCAACTGCCCAGAATGTAACCAGAAGAAGAAGGAGGCAGCCAACGTGTCCGTGTTCCAACGCTTAGGGCCTCTCCCGCCTCGAAGCAAACGCGCTGAGTCCCCTCGGATGGAAGATCTCGAGGATCTGGAAGACGAGGGAGAAGAAGAAGAAGACAGGTACCACCGGCCAAGGTGGTGCCCTGATGGACTCAGCCGTTCCCAAAAGCGTAGGGTTCAGCGATTGCGCGGCTTGGAAGAAGCCGAAAGGTTATATCTCCACACGCTAAGGAAGGCACGGCCTGATCTGGCCACGAAGATCCAGCGAACCCTGGATGAAGAGGGTCGACCACGGAAAATGGAGTGGCGCCCCAAGCAAAGGAAAGCCGATGATGAAACATCGGCTGGCACAAACATGGTGTTCATCCTTCCTTCGGAGTTCAGTGCTCCAGGATTAGACGAGGCACCTGTGGCACAACTTGACTGCGGCCCACGGCCGATTATCTTTGAGAAGCCACGAGAAAGAAGCTACAGACATCTGAAGGCCCTGTACTTGCGAGGTTATATCGATGGAAGGCCTGTCAATAAGATGCTGGTGGACACCGGAGCGGCAGTCAACATTATGCCATACTCTATGCTACGTCGGTTGGGACGCTCTAGCTCGGATCTAATCAAGACCAACGTGACATTGAGCGATTTCAACGGCCAAGCGTCTGACGCACAAGGTGTTCTGAACGTGGATCTGACCGTAGGAAGGAAAACTATCCCTACGACGTTCTTCATCGTCGATAGCAAGAGCACCTATGCTGTTCTGCTGGGAAGAGATTGGATCCACGCCGACTGTTGCATTCCATCCACGATGCACCAATGCGTAATACAGTGGGATGGAGATGAGGTAGAGGTCGTCCAGGCCGATGACTCAGCCGAAATTTCAACAGCTGGCATGAACGCTTGGGAAGCAGCAGGCCAAGAGCCACTCTCAGGGATCAATTTGGACGACTGCGAGCGCATCGACGTGACGAAGGGCAGGGTTAAGCTGGTCTTATCCACTGGCCTGACCGTGTAGCAAAGAGCGAACCAGTAAGCAAACGTGGCGAGGCCGATCCTTGGGATCGGCCCCAAAAGATGTATGAAGGAAAATTACAAAACCTTCATTGAGTGCTTCGATCAATATGGAGGCCGATTCCAGCAATCGGCCAAAATTATCCTCACCACATGTTCTGCTTGTATGCAATGTCGATCTGCTGGGCAGCGGTTCACGTCGGCTGATGAGTCAGGGAAAATCAACATTGGTCCTACCAGAGCCGACGTGCAAATGCGGTGCCTTGGCTGAACTACAGAGCCGATATCTGCAGTTACCTGACAGATTCGGCTCGGGGGGCACCTAAACCAGATGAACATGTGTACATGAACATGTGTACAGTGAAACATTGGGGGCCGATTAGAAAAATCGGCCAGTAAAAAAAAAATCGACAAAGCCGATGCACAACCATTGACTCTAGTATAACTACGCAGGATCTACTGGCTACGTGTTCAAAGCGCGGATCTTCACCAAGTCCAGTTCAGTTGTGGGGCCTTCTGCTTCCTCGAGGGAGTAAAACAATGAGAGCTTCCTCAGCTGCCTTGAGCCGATTCTGGTGCCTGAACCTTCTTGTCGAGGATTTTCAACCCTTTGTGCTAGTTCAGCAGTGCTGTCAGAAGAAATATATCGGCTTTCGAGGAAAGAAAGGTGATCGGTTTGGTGCATCCTCACCGATATTCTCGCCTTGAGCAAGGCTCGGGGGGCAGCAGGCCTGGTAGATGCTCTGTTTAGGAGTCGATTGGGGTACCATCGGCTGATCCTTCATCGCAACCTTCTTCAAAAATGGTGAGTTCTTGCAAAAGAAGATCATTGGGCCTGGTTGGAAGAATTTAAAGGTTCTCTTGAGGACTTCACATTATTCACCAGATCTCGAAATCATCAGTTGAAGAATTGAAGGATGGATTTTAAAGGACCGATTAATATTATCGGCTCATTACGCATTGACTAAGGGGACAGATCGGCAAAATCAGTATGAGGGGAAATCGGCTAAATTAAGCTCAAAGGAATCGGCAAAATCAAATTGGGAGAAGTTCTTCATTGATAAGCAAGATTTCTTACATAAAGAGCTGATTGCTCTCAAAAGGAAGTACTAGGGGATACATTGCCCCATCTACTACTACTGATCCTATGCTAAAGGTCCTATCTACGGGCCGTCGCTGCCCTCGTCGTCGCCGCTGTCGGCGCTACTCCCGGTAGGCTCGTCGTCGCTGCTCCAGCGGCCGCCGACCGGGCCCTCATTGTCCTCGTCCTCCTCGTCAGCGTCGTCATCGTCGCTGTCGAAGTCACTGAGGTTCCCCGGCCAGGGACAGAAGCGTTTGGCCGGCGGCTCGTCGGGGGAGGTGTCGTCCTCCTCCTCCTCTTCCTCCTCCTTCTCCTCCTCCTCCTCCTCGGGAGAGGTGAAGTCGTCGCAGGAGAAGCGATCGTCATCGCTCTCCTCCTTCGTTTCCCCGTCGGCGAGGAAGCGGAGGTCGCTTTCCCCGTCGGTCAAGGACTTGTCGTCCTCAGACCAGACGGAGAAGTCATGGCTGGGCTCCTCCCCGGCCTCGATGGCGCGGCGGGTGTTGGCCGCGTGAACCTCCTCCTGGTTCGGCTCCGGCGTCGGCTCGCAGGAAGAGGAGGACTGGGTGGAAAGATCCGATGAGGCAGAGGAGGAAGGAGACATGGTGGCGCAGGAGGGCTTTTGGAGTGCTAATGCGAAGGGGATGCGGATGTAAACTGTTCGGAACGGTTAAATAAAAGGGGATATAGTGGAAATTCAATGCCACAGCAGTTTCCGAGGAAGTGGTGCCTAAAAAAAAAAACTGCCAGGTCACGCGGAGAAGTTGAGAAGGCAAGGCATCATGATGACGGATACTGCGACGGTTCTGCCACGACATGACCCGACGAAGGAAAAACAGAGTGATTTTGGAATTGTCAATTCCAAAACCAGGGGGGCATGTGTTATCACCAGAATTTGATCGAGTCAGAGGTGGGCCGCGATCAAGATGGATTTGAAGAATATATATATGGAAGAAATACGTGAATCGGCCTGTTATGCAAAGTTTGGGCTAGTTGGCCCGTGTATCTGTAATATAGTAGGATACGTGTCGGTTAGTTAGAGTTTGTCTCGTGCACGGTGGGGATTATTCCCACGTTAGAAAGTCCTCTGGACTACAAATATGTATCTAGGGTTTATGGAATAAACAACAACCAACGTTCAACCACAAATCAATCTCGGCGCATCGCCAACTCCTTCGTCTCGAGGGTTTCTACCGGTAAGCATCATGCTGCCTAGATCGCATCTTGCGATCTAGGCAGCACAAGCTTATTATGTTGTTCATGCGTTGCTCGTACTGAAGCCTTTTTGATGGCGAGCAACGTAGTTATCTTAGATGTGTTAGGGTTAGCATTGTTCTTCGTATCATATGCTGTCGTAGTGCAACCCTTGCATATCTAGCCGCCCTTACACCTATCTTAGGTGTAGGGGCGGTACCCCGCTTGATCATTATTTAGTAGATCCGGTCCGTTACGGTTGCTCCTTGTTCTTCAAGGATTAGTTTAATATCTGCAATAGTTAGGCCTTACAAATGGTTGGAGGATCCAGCGACGCGTAGGGTGTCGTTTGCTAGCCCTAGACAGGATGTTCCGAAGATCAACCTCGTGTTGGTTTTTAGGCCTTGTCTAGGATCGGCTTACGATCACCGTACGTGACCGCGAGGCCCAATCGTGAGTAGAATGATCCGATTATGCGGTGAAAACCCTAAATCGTCGTAGATCGCTTTAGCTTTATCTTGATCAAGCAGGACCGCCATATATTCGTGCACCTCGTACGAATCATGGGTGGATCGGCTCCTTGAGCCGATTCACAGGATAACCTGAGAGCCGATCGAGGCTCGTATTTAATGTTTACGTGTATGCCATGCAGGAAACTAAGCGAGGCATCTCCATCACCTTCCTGACCAGGTATAGGTCAGGTGGCACGCCCTTGCACCAGCATCGGACGTGTGTACCAGAGGCTTTGCGGGCCGTCGCTCGGAGGGACCAGGGCCAGCCGAAGCCCTAAGTTGTTCCCGGCTCTACTGTGTTGCCCGTCGCTGCTCGCCAGTGGGTTTCTGACCGCAACATGGGGGTATATCGATTCTACAGTATGCAGATGGTACCATTTTGTTCATGGAGCATGATTTGGCAAAAGCTGTAAACATGAAATTAATTCTTTCTCTAGCAACTGTCTGGTTTGAAAATAAACTTTCATAAGAGTGAACTTTTTTGTTTTGGCAAGGCCAAGGATGAAGAAGACGATTATAGGAGTATTTTTGGATGTGAGATTGGCTCACTTCCTTTCAAATATCTCGGAATTCCTATTCACTTCCGGAAACTTAGAAATAAGGAATGGAAGCCGATAGAAGATCGTTTTGAGCGAAAGCTTGTTGCATGGGTGGGCAAACTGCTATCTTATGGGGATAGGCTCGTTCTAATAAACTCGGTCTTGTCTAGTCTACCAATGTTTCTACTCTCATTCATTGAAATACCTAAGGGGGTAAGGAAAAGACTTGATTTATGTAGGTCTAGATTTTTCTGGCAGAGTGATGGCCAGAACAAGAAATATAGATTAACCAAATGGAACATTATTTGTAGATCTAAAGACCAGGGGGTCTTGGCATTGAGGTGCTAGAAATTAAGAACAGATGTCTACTTAGCAAATGGCTATTTAAAATGCTGACAGAGGAAGGTGTTTGGCAAGAGTTGTTGACAAACAAATATCTTGGGTGCAAATCTTTGTCTCAAGTTCAGTATAAGCCTACAGATTCCCCCTTTTGGAAAGGGATTATGAAGGCTAAAGACGAGTTCTTTAAGCGGGGTTCTTTTACTGTAGGAGGCGGTATGAAAACCAGATTTTGGGAAGACATCTGGTTAGGTGACATGCCCCTTAACATCCAATATGCTAGTCTCTATTATCGGCCACAACTAAAAATGTATTAGTAGCCGACGTCTTTGGCAATGTACCACTGAATATAAGATTTAATAAGACGTTAACTGGAGATAGATGGGATGCTTGGATCTCTTTAGTGCGCAGGTTGATGGTTGTCCACTTATCAAATGAACCAGATAGTTTTGTATGGAACCTCTCTTTCACTGGTTTTTTCTCAGTTAAATCTTTGTATGCTGATTATTTGAATGGCCATACGGTTTTTTTGAAAAAATACTTGTGGAAGATAAAGGTATCACTCAACATTAGGATCTTTATGTGGTTCCTTTATAACAAGGTGATTTTAACAAAAGATAACCTGGCAAAATGAAGATGGAATGCATGTACTGATTGTGTCTTTTTCGGTCAAAGAGAAACAATAGATCATCTTTTCATTTCTTGCCATTTTTCTCGTTTAGTTTGGAGAGTAGTGCATTTTACTTTTAATATACCTCCACCCATGAACATAACTAATTTGTTTGGTAATTAGTTAAATGGGATTGATAAAAAAACAAAGGAACGAATCCGCATTGGGGTTTGTGCTTTAGTTTGGACAATTTGGAATTGTCGGAATGAGGTCGTTTTTAATAGGTGTGCTAATCCAAATTTCTTACAGGTTATTCACAGTGCGGCTTCGTTGATTCACCTATGGTCATACCTCCTCCCTGTGGAGCAGCGGGAACCTTTGGATACCGGATGCAATCGTTTAATGGCGGTCGTTCGGGCTATTTTCAGCTAGGGTGGCTGGTTGCAATCTAGACGCATTGGAGATGGCACTTAGACTTTATTTGGTTTCATCTTTCTTTCTGTGGCTGATTTTTACAGCCACTTTGACTGACCCGTGAGTGGGATGTAATCTCTTTTTGCTGGATGATTTGATACTTTAAAACTATGCCATAATAAAACGGCCGTGTGCATCTTCTAGATGCAGAGGCTGGGGCTTTAAGCTCCCATTTCGAAGAAAAAAAATTAGGAATTAGGATGTCCTCAAATTGAAGCTGAAGCGAGCAAGTTACAAGTCAGATTTGATCAAGCTGAAAAGCTGGGATTCTGTGACCGAGCGATCGTCGAAGATGCGCCTGCAGCGCCCCTTCCATATATAGAGACGGTGTAAGTTGCCGCCGAAAGGTTCAGCTGTGAGCTTCAAGGCAATGGCATCCCACCAGTGACTCGGGTTCGAGAGTTGGCCAGGTAAAATGGCGAGAGTAGGCTCCTCAGTCCATTGCGGAAGCAAGTGCCGTTTACAGTGTACACTGTTGAGAGCTTAGTTTGCAAAGTTACGTGTAGATCTAGGTCAATCTCTCTATTGTGCAGTAGTATATATGAAACTGGAATCCATAGAAACAGAACATAGAACTGAGCTGTGTAGTACAAAATAATCAACTGTATTTAGGTACATCGGAACCCGATGTTTGAACACCTACTACCTACTAGCACCTCTGTTTAAAAATAAATGTCTTAGTTTTGTTTAGTTTCAGATATATCTAAGCACATTTTAGTTTTAGATACATCCGTATCTAGAAAAATTAAGACACTGATTTTCCAGTGGAGGGAGTATGTTCCGACAAAAGAGGCATATAAATTCAGTCAAAAGTAAAATCTTTCATTTTTTGATCAAATATAAATAAGGATAATCATCTACAACATGAAACAAATACATTATGAAATTTTATGGTGAATCTAGTGATTTGGTATCGTCATATTTTTGTCTAAAACATGGGTCAAACATAGAGGGTATTTTCTAACTTTTAACTAAATTTATACGTCTTATTCATCGAAACAGAGAGAGTACTTCAAATATTCAAAAATTATGAAAATAAATTCATGCATGAAGGTGCTATGTGGTAGAATCTTAATCTTGTAAATGTCCGTAACAAGTTATGACCAATTGTGAACAATGCAAAAAATCAAATTTTGCCTTGCATATTTAGAGCCACATTTGTGTGATTTTTGTGTAGCCCAAAGTATGGAATAGTTTTTACCAAAAAAAACATCTTCATATAAAGCATCTTTATGCGTTTGTAGAAGAAAATTTAAATAGTTTTTGAAAATTTGAGCACGATTTCGAAAAAAATTATACCGAGCTCATCCAAAACGCCACACTCTATATGTTTGTACCTATTTTCATGTCTCAACAAAAACACCCACGTGATTGTATGTCTTCTTTTTTTCGTAGTACAACATGCATGAGACTAGTTATAGCGGGGAGTAACATATAGCAGTGTCATTCATATGATATTACCCTATGTTACTACCTTACTACCTTCATAATGCATAGTAACTTAGATGCAGTATCGTCCATTAGTGTATTAATTAGCTTGTAGACTCATTCTATCTTGAAAAGTGTGATGTTATGGTAACATAGCTACTTACCACAATCCTATCTTTCTTCATTTAATATCATGACATGTCATCAATTTTCATAATTGACAATGCATGTAGCTCTATGTTACTACCTTAGTTACTCCCACTACGAGTACTATGATATTCAGGGTTTTGTTTTTGCTCTGGTAACTTTTAATGTCCTTTGGATTAAAAAGGCCCTTTATAGTGGTGGGTCTAGCCCATTTTATAGGACTGGGCAGAGCTGCGTTGGAATATATGGGCTGGGCCAATACTTTCTGTGGACGTTGTCCCACCCTTACAAACCTGGACCCATTTTGCTAAGACAATTTTATGTTTCAAACTTTCTATGAATTTTCATATAAGAAGTCATTGCTGTGGTATGTGTAAAAGTATATTTACAGTTGCACAAATATAATATTTTTTAGTAAAAATGCAATTCGGATATTCAAATTGTGTTTGTTTAAGCTACTCTCAAACAAACATTCAAATTGTGTTTCCAAATTTGTGAAGTACATAAATGATGAGAATTTTTTATTAGATTGCCATAAGAAATCGAATGATCAATGATTTTGTGTATGGAGGGAGTGTGACAATCCGGGTTAATGATGATACCGGCTACTTCCAGACACGAAAAGGGCTACCCCAAGGTAATCCATTGTCACCAATGTTGTTCAACATTGTTGCGGATATGCTGGCTATCCTGATTGAGCGGACCAAGTCTGATGGTCAAATTGAAGGTGTGATCCCACATCTGGTTGATGGTGGGTTATCAATCCTCCAATATGTCGATGATACAGTTCTGTTTATGGATCATGATCTTGATAAAGCTCGTAACCTAAAATTAATTTTGACAGCATTTGAGCAATTGTTGGGATTAAAAATTAATTTCCATAAAAATGAATTATTCTGCTTCGGTGATGCCCAAAATGATACAGCTCTATATGCAGAGTTGTTTGGTTGCGGGCAAGGCCCATTTCCTATTTTATATTTGGGTATTCCTATTCATTATCGGAGACTCACAATAGCTGAATGGAAAATAGTGGAAGAAAGATTACAAAAACGCCTTAGCAGCTGGAAAGGAAAATTGTTGTCCCTGGGAGGAAGATTGGTACTCATTAATTCGATACTGACTAATATGGTACTGTATATGCTATCCTTCTTCCTTGTACCAAAATAAATCTTGTATAAACTCGATTACTCCGTATGTATGTCGCTTAAACCTAAATTCAACTTGCTTATAAATGAGGAGAAGTTCACACCCATATGTGCAATGAAGCCCAACACATATTTCCATCCATTCATGAAACACCCAAGATGAGCAAAAGGCATATATTTTCTATATCCTATATATTCTAATATTTATACATATTTATGTATAATCCCTGTATATATATTATATGCATAAATAAAAGCAAAGGGGTTTTTGTGGTTGGGTTGGTCTCTTCTGTCCGGCATTGGAAAATGAGCAAAAATATATTCTTCAATATTCTCGATGGAATTGTGTTCTGACGAAATAGTAAAAATTATCCGCTGCAGCGCGCGGGCATGTTTCCTCCGGACAAACAAAGCGCCACATTCCTGTCGTCCTCTTCGGGACAGAGCGCCGTGATACGTCTCCAACGTATCAATAATTTCTGATGTACCATGCTAGTTTTATGACAATACCTACATGTTTTGTTCATACTTTATATCGTTTTGATGCGTTTTCCGGAACTAACCTATTGACGAGATGCCGAAGTGCCAGTTCCTGTTTTCTGCTGTTTTTCGTTTCAGAAATCCTAGTAAGGAAATATTCTCGGAATTGGACGAAATCAACGCCCAGAACCTTATAATTCCACGAAGCTTCCAGAACACCCGAGAGGCGCCATAGGGGAGCCCTGGGGCCACCACACGTGTGGGCGGCGCGGCCCAAGGGGGGGCACGCCCCCCTGTTGTGTGGAGCCCCCGTCAGCCTTCCGACTCCGACTCTTCGCCTATAAGAAGCCCCCTGACCTAAATCTTCGATACGAATAAGCCACGGTACGAGAAACCTTCCAGAGCCGCCGCCATCGCGAAGCCAAGATCTGGGGGACAGAAGTCTCTGTTCCGGCACGCCGCCGGGACGGGGAAGTGCCCCCGGAAGGCATCTCCATTGACACCACCGCCATCTTCATCACCGCTGCTGTCTCCCATGAGGAGGGAGTAGTTCTCCCTCGAGGCTAAGGGTTGTACCGGTAGCTATGTGGTTAATCTCTCTCCTATGTACTTCAATACAATGATCTCATGAGCTGCCTTACATGATTGAGATTCATATGATGAGCTTTGTATCACTATTAATCTATGTGCTACTCTAGTGATGTTATTAAAGTACTCTATTCCTCCTCCATGATGTAATGGTGACAGTGTGTGCATCATGTAGTACTTGGCGTAGTTTATGATTGTGATCTCTTGTAGATTATGAAGTTAACTATTACTATGATAGTATTGATGTGATCTATTCCTCCTTTCATAGTCTGATGGTGACAGTATGCATGCTATGTTAGTACTTGGTATAATTGCGTTGGTCTATCATGCACTCTAAGATTATTTAAATATGAACATCGAATGTTGTGGAGCTTGTTAACTCCGGCATTGAGGTGCTCTTGTAGCTCTACACAATTAATGGTCTTCATCATCCAACAAGAGAGTGTAGAGTGGTTTTATTATGTGATCAATGTTGAGAGTGTCCACTAGTGAAAGTATGATCCCTAGGCCTTGTTTCCAAATACTGCAATCATCGCTTATTTACTGTTTTACTGCATCTTTACTTCCTGCAATATTACTACCATCAACTGCACGTCAGCAAGCTATTTTCTGGCGCCGTTGCCGGGGAGGTCACCATTTGTTTACTGTTCCACTACATGTTTAGTCGCTGCCATATTTTATTCAGATTGCTATTACCACTCATATGCATCCATATTACTTGCATTTTACTATCTCTTCGCCGAACTAGTGCACCTATACATCTGACAAGTGTATTAGGTGTGTTGGGGACACAAGAGACTTCTTGCATTGTGATCGCAGGGTTGCTTGAGAGGGATATCTTTGACCTCTTCCTCCCTGAGTTCGATAAACCTTGGGTGATCCACTTAAGGGAAAACTTGCTGCTGTTCTACAAACCTCTGCTCTTGTAGGCCCAACACTGTCTACAGGAAAAGAAGCGTGAGTAGACATCAAACTGTTTTCTGGCGCCGTTGCCGGGGAGGAAAGGTAAAAGGCACTCACACTCTGGTCCCAGGTAACTAGGTTATTTTCTGCCACCGTTGTAAGTGATCGAAGCTATTTCCTTTAGATCCTGCAATTGCATCTTTTTGTTTCTTGTTTTTATTAAAGGAGATATGCCCTAGAGGCAATAATAAAGTGGTTATTATTTATATCTTTATGTTTATGATAAATGTTTATATGTCATGCTATAATTATATTAACCGAAACATTAGTACATGTGTGATATGTAGACAAACAAAGAAGTCCCTAGTATGCCTCTTAACTAGCTTGTTGATTAATGGATGATTAGTTTCATAATCATGAACATTGGATGTTATTAATAACAAGGTTATATCATTGTATGAATGATGTAATGGACACACCCAATTAAGCGTAGCATAAGATCTCGTCATTAAGTTATTTGCTATAAGCTTTCGATACATAGTTACCTAGTCCTTATGACCATGAGATCATGTAAATCACTTATACCGGGAAGGTACTTTGATTACACCAAACGCCACTGCGTAAATGGGTGGTTATAAAGGTGGTATTAAGTATCCGGAAAGTATGAGTTGAAGCATATGGATCAACAGTGGGATTTGTCCATCCCGATGACGGATAGATATACTCTGGGCCCTCTCGGTAGAATGTCGTCTAATGTCTTGCAAGCATATGAATGAGTTCATAAGAGACCACATACCACGGTACGAGTAAAGAGTACTCGTCAGGAGACGAGGTTGAACAAGGTATAGAGTGATACCGAAGATCAAACCTCAGACAAGTAAAATATCGCGTGACAAAGGGAATTGGTATCGTATGTGAATGGTTCATTCGATCACTAAAGTCATCGTTGAATATGTGGGAGCCATTATGGATCTCCAGATCCCGCTATTGGTTATTGGTCGGAGTGAGTACTCAACCATGTCCGCATAGTTCACGAACCGTAGGGTGACACACTTAAAGTTGGATGTTGAAATGGTAGAACTTGAATATGGAATGGAGTTCGAATATTTGTTCGGAGTCCCGGATGAGATCCCGGACATCACGAGGAGTTCCGGAATGGTCCGGAGAATAAGATTCATATATAGGATGTCATTTTATGTGAATTAAAATGATCCGGAAGGTTCTACGGAAGGTTCTAGAAGGTTCTAGAAAAGTCCGGAAGAAATAAGGATGGAAGGTGGAGTCCCCACCCACCTTGGCCGGCCAACCTAAGGGAGGAGGAATCCCAAGTGGACTCCCCACCATGGTGGCCGGCCACCCCACCAAGGAAAGGGGGGAGTCCCACTCCCACTAGGTTTGGACACTTGGAAGGTTTTGTTGGGGTCTTATTCGGACTCTTTGACCTAAACCTTGGGGCCTCCACCTATATAAAGAGGGGGAGAGAGGGGCTGGCCGGCCACTCAAGCCACCACCATGGCCGCACCCCTCAAGGGTACCCTAGCCGGCGCCCCTCTCCCCAAACCCTAGCGGTCTCTCTCCTCCACCACATCCCGCACTGTCGACACCGATTTTGTCTTAAAATATAGATGATATAGCAAATTGCTACTTGTCCCATAAAGTAAATTTTCCAATGAATATCGTTGTCAAGGGTGGTACCATATTTTCAAAAGAAGTCAATTGTGTGATCAATTCAACCACGGGATAAATGTAGCATGTGTATTAATAATTTTGCTCGAATTCTCGTTGTGCGGGGACAACATCAAAATACTCAATTTCAGGATATATGTCGACGTCATTCCCACAACCCTATATATAAATACGGTCCGAAGATATAATAGAAAAATATCACCAGACATAAAAAGATGTATAGTCGCTATTAAAGATAAATTCTTAGCCCACTAAATTATCTAGCTAACATACAATGGCCAAATAATCAGCCATGATAATTTAGCTAGGCCAAGTCTACACTAGGTGTGCATGAAAATCTTGCACGCTTTTGGAAAGAAGAAAAGCGTACATGTTGCTGCTGCTGCTAAGCACGTACATGCATGGATTAGCTGGCACCATTACATAACTAATTAACCTATGGAAATAACATGGAGTAATTATCAAGCCATATCCCATGATGGATCAAATCTCCCGATGCAAAGAACTAAAGCCCATCATAGCTACTTAATTAACAGGGACATGAATTAGTGGCTAAAGCCCGCACTAACGACCGAGAGTAATGGATGGCATACCAGGCCAGCTTCAATCGCTCCAAAAGCCAGTATGCGTACCGAGTCCACCGTAGGAAACTTAACGCCCAAATCTTCAACCAGCCACGACACCCACGACCCTACACACGATCTCCATGACGTGCGCGGTCCGTCGCGGGACTCTCCGCCGGCAGCCTATATAATGACCAACAAGCTAAAACGACTCGGCCGAATCATCCACCGGCAATCACTGCTTCAGTCCATCGCTGCTGCTCAAATTATCAATCACCATTCGCTAATCATCTTTTCGCCATACGCATCGCCGATACCCGCACCAAATTAGTCCATCGCTGCTGCTGCTAGGCCATACTCGGACATACACGCAGCCGGCCGCTCGCTGTACGCGTTGCCGGCCAATCGTCGCCGACGCTGCCGAAAGAACACGTCGGTGCTCCCACGTCTCCACGCAAAGGTAATAAAAAAGGAAGGTTCATACTTTCCTGCTTCCATGGTGCTCCCATGGTGATTGTTGCTCCATACATCACATATATTTTCTAGGTTTAGATCCCTACATAATCCAAAGTTCATATCTTGTTTGGTCGTATGATGATCTTTGATCTCATGTGATACACTTCAAGAATAGAACCAAAGTTCATATCTTGTTTGGTCTCATGATGATCTTTGATCTCATGGGATCCACTTCAAGAATAGAACCAAGTTCATATCTTATTTGGTCCCATGATGATCTTTGGTCTCATGTGATACACTTCAAGAATAGAACTAAAGTAGATATTGCTTGGATTGCACATATTACTTTAACTTGCCCAAATTAATATATCCCTTGTTTTGGTCTCATGGCGAAATTCCATGAAGATACAAATCGGGATAATCAACCAAATCCTACTTTGGTCTCATAGTGATCACTGGTCATATGATGATACAAATTAGGTGCACATGATAAAATTTTGGTCGCTCCGATCACATGGTAATTTTATCCCATGTTGATACAAATCAAGGATAGAATTAAAATTCACATTACCATGCTATGAAAATCCTAGATTATTCTCCATATAAGATGATAGTCTAGTGTCCTAAATATATATATGCGTTGAAGTTGTTGCTTTTTGGTGCTGGCCGTATAGTAAATGTTGATCATACGAAATAGTATTTTGCATGTCACTTGCCTAGCTAATTGCCTTGATCGGTATACAGTCTAGGCTCTATAAAATCAAACTTTGTGCATGCAGTCATACACAAATAGAATAAGCACTGGTACACATTCTCAATCAGCTGTGGACTAGGCAGTAATACCGGAAAGATACGCATACGTAGTGAGATCATGTAAAGAGCGTTGCATACACTTCATATTGGGTTTGGCATTAAAGCTAATCTGCCGCACCCTAACATGCATGCGTGCTGATTCTTTCTCACTACACTATGCACCTCCTCTATATGGACTAGATCTATAGCATAGTGCATTTGCAACATTCTATTAAACCATTACATGTGAGGAGTTCCAGATCATATATGATATCTGGTACACCATACTGTTAGTGCTAAAATGAATATGACAATCAAGTAATCATGCATGACATTTACTTTATGTATAGTTTAGCCGCATATAGCTTGACTGAATTAATAATTGTCATCATGCTCATGTAAAATATAAATAGATAAATATTCTCTTGTTTGGTTACACTACAAGCGTACATTCTATGCTATGATAGTGATAATACAATCTAAGAGAATAACCATGCTTCACTCGGTTATGCTACACGTGGGCATATTGCCACACGACGCTAGTAATAATACAAGTGAAGTGAAACTTAGCGAAATATGTTCATCTAGAAACACTAGTCTCTCATGCAAAGCTAGTGCATTAACATAGGTGTTGAAATCATATTGCACCATCAAGTTGCATGCATATATTCAATGAAAAGTCAGCATGCTCACAAATCAATATATACTCTTGTTTGGTCACACTACATGCTGCTATGATAGTGATGATACAAATAAGAAAGAAATAACCATACTTCTCTCGGTTATGCTACACATGGGCACATTGCTACACGGCGCTAGTTATAACACAAGTGAAGCCAAAGTTAATCAAATTCTCATACGGCATACGTATCCAAGAAATGTAGGGTAAAAACCACACCTAGCCAAAATCAACTGGCATTTACATTACTCATCATGCTAGTAATAGAAAGCAAGTTGGGAAGAAATTAAACATGTCGCATGTTAGAAAATACAACATGCACCAGTTGGTTTAAATATTAAACTACTAAATACTAAATCATGGTACAGTTAAAAATGTACAAGAAAGTATAGCTAGCTGAGTCTCTGGAATACATGAATCTAGTATCTTCATATGAGCTGTCATGCTCTAAAAAGGAGTCAGGTCTAAAAATCCTTACACTTCTGTTGCTATAGCATCCCTGGAAATGTATTAGCAGCCCCATGATAATATCCTCTTACACATACCTCAACGTGTATGCAAGATCAAAATTGAACAAAGATAGATGCAGGTTAGTCCAAGATATAATCGGTTAGCTTGCATTCCTCAAATACTCTCATGTTGAAAGGAAATGAGAAATTAAATTATGTATATCCCTGTAGCGATGATTCAGTGCTACACCCATCAGTACTAACCAGTACTACACCCTTCCTACTAGAAAAAGAATATGCAGATCTAGATATAGAATAGATGCTGATGCATGCATGTAGAAAAGCATTGTGCATGACCCTGGGCCAAAATCGCATGCACCATTCTGATGCTCTTATTAGTTGGCTAATGAAACAATCTCATGGACAATTAAAAATATACTTTATGATCTAAGCCGACTGAATATAGTATATATCTGATGCATGCGCTTTACTTGTACTTCCCAAACTAGTACAAGTGCAAAATATTCTACTTGTACCTCTTATACTAGTGCAAGTGAAAAATGAGACTTATACACTAAATATAAATGATGCCAAAAACATGATAACTTAAAGAATATGAAGTGCTCCACGAGCAGACGACAACGACGACGGCGGCGGAAGCGAGGAGGACTTTAGTTACTACAATTTGTAGTACCCATATGTTGTAGTGCCATGTAATAGCTATTGTTGGAATTCTTAATCAGGGGTTTTCTCTCCGGAGATGTAATTAACAGTTCTTTTATGTAAATGTGAAAGTTCTGGAAATAAAGTACCTGCAATGTTTGATATCTTTTATTTATCTTATGCACTGCGCATTTAAAATTTCTATCTGTCTCTATGACGTGGACGCGTACATTAGTTATTTTTGTCGCCGCCATTTTCCCGTCATCAGATTCTGGCACGCCCGGTGGGACATATTTCTCCCCTCATCTTTGAAATTCCAACATATCATAAAACATATGTATCTTCATAATATATCTTCAGAATATATCATATTTGAGAGGACTATTATATGGGTCCTCCATTTTCCAAAGCACGGAGGGACAAGAGCAACAACTTGTGACTCTATGCTATGGATCTATTTGGTTTAATGTGCCAATTTTTTCCTCCGGTAATGTCCGCTTAGGAGGCCATCAGCAACTATGAAAAACCAGAAAAAAATCTCCGCATTATAGAGGGGTTGACTCGTGTTTTTTTCAAAGTCATCAAAGACAAAGATACGAGCTGCAACAAGATCTTCAAGAGCTGCTTCATATGATCAGCATGTGAGTGTACATATGGCAGCTTAAGCCGATTCGGTTCGTCCTGGCCGGCTTTGCAAATGCAGCATGTGCCAAGCCTGCTAACCCAGCAGGCTGCATTGAGGTTCTGTAGGAGCACTTGACGAGTGGCCTGTCGACCTTGCAAAAAAGGTGGCTCCGCTGAAGATAGATTCTCCGACACGGTCCTTGTGTGCTCTAGTTACTCCAACAAGAAGAGAACTAGTTTCTTCATCCACATCAACCAAAGTGCCGTGCCGCCCACTCCCTCCAAACGGAAGGTAGGCGCATAGGTGAACATGATTCTGCATGAAGCATCAGGGAAAAGCTCATACAAGCCTATGCCAAACGCGCCGGAGGCAGCTCATAAGGCTTCCGTGGTGGAGAACGGAAAAACTGTGATGGTAGAGGACACTTAACCTCCTCGACCACGCGGCCAACTTTTGGTTGACGCACCCGAGTTCATCCCCACGTACACTGAGCCGAACGTACACCACGCGTTTGCTCATGTGGCGTGGCGTGTACCTCACTCCAGAAGATATTATCACGTGTCATGCTGATCCGACTGCCACGATTTCAGATCTTTGTCATCATTAGTGACAATACCATGCCCATCATTTGAAGTTTCCTTTGACCCGGCTCATCACCACCGCCGGTAGAGGACTCATCAAGCGTGAGTCGATCTTCCAGCAGCAGTCTCCAACCAAGCAAGACGTCGGCGAAAACTAAGTTGCTTACCCTATCTAAAATAGAGATGGGAATGCCAATGCAATAATTCGTGGAAGGCGACACACTGATTTTCATACAATCATAACACAGAGTATATGTCAAACACAGAAAGATATGTTGTCAGGCCACTCCATGTCAGCAGATGACATTGGTGGCACAATGGCCGAAGTATGATGAGTTTGTAAGAGAAACAAGATGGCAGTACAACCTGACTTTGGATATAGTTGGATAAAAGGAGAGAATGATTCATCAACAAGCCAAGTTAGTGGAGTGCATGTGAGGAAGAAAGCTGAACATGTACCAAAGGAGAAGGCCACAACGCCCACTCTTTAGCTAGCTCGCAAGAGAGTTTAAAACAACTCCTTTAAAATATTTAATTCACTGCCAATGGTGTCATAGAGGCAGCGGACAACAATAGTGAAGCGTCATCAACATAAGTATACTTCACGAGAAAGAAACCCAAGAGAAACGTCTACCAGGCCATCGACTTGTAACTCAGCAGGCTAGATTCCAGTAATCACGAGCAATATTCATATTGTGCAGAATCTCATGATCCTGTTTATGATGGTTCTTAACATAATTCTGAAAATGAGCCAGAATCTCATGATGAACAGCAACCTGAAGCTAGTATATATAGCCCATCTGGAGCAGGTCCTCACCATGAATGCAAACCAGACAGTTGAGAAGCATCTAGCACAACATACAGCTGCTCTCCAACAGACCAACAGTAAGAAGATGAGTCCATTGCTCACGCAATCGTGTGGCCAATAATGCAAACTCTGAAGCTGAGATGAACAGCCGTTTCCATATTAGCAAGGGTGGCCTGGGGATCTTGACAACGGTGAGTAGCAACCCTTCAACACTTGTTGCCTTTATTGGGTTTATTTGAAAAAAAACTATTTAGACTTCAGCTCAATATTGTAAGAAAGAGGTTGTATACATACCAAAATGTATGAAGCAATAAAAGGAAACAAAGTTTATGATATCTCCACCGGTCCATCATCATGCGATGGCGGTGGGCTTGCATATTAAAAAAAATTGTTGTTGATTTTTTTTTACGATCATATTGTCGTGATGTCAACATTTTTTTAAATAATATGAACACGACATTGCATCCATATTGATGCAAATAAAATTACTGGCACTTGCTATAGTGCCACCATATATGAACCTTCAACAATAAAGAGAAGGTTAATCCACATGTAACTTTTTTTCTTACGTCTTACAAAATGGGTGTCCTAAAGGGAAACAAGTACAAACTAGGCTAAATATAAAAGAAAAAATTACTCCAACATCTTACGAGTATAAACTGCGACAATAGTAAAAATACTCCAACATCGTATGAGTATAAACTATGTGATATTACTCCAACATCTTACGAGTATAAACTGCGACAATAGTAAAAATACTCCAACATCGTATGAGTATAAACTATGTGATATTACTCCAACATATTATGAGTATAAACTGTGTTGATATCAAAAGATACTCCAACATCGTAAGAGTATAAACTGTGATGATGTTAATTAAAATATATATACTCCAAAACCTTATGAGTATAAACTATGCCAAATTTCTAAAAAATACTCCATATCCTTATGAGTATAAACTATGCAAAATTTAAAAAAATACTCCAAATTCTTATGAGTATAAACTATGCCAAATTTTAAAGAAAAATACTCCAAATTCTTATGAGTATAAACTATGCCAAATTAAAAAATACTCCAAATCCTTATGAGTATAAACTATCCCAAATATAAAAAAATACTCCAAAATCTTATGAGTATAAACTATGACAAATTTTTAAAAATACTCCAAATTCTTATGAGTATAAACTATGCCAAATTAAAAAATACTCCAAATCCTTATAAGTATAAACTGTGCCGTATTAAAAAAACTCCAAATCCTTATGAGTATAAACTATGCCATATTACAAAATACTCCAAAATCTTATGAGTATAAACTGTGTGATACTAAAAAAATACTCCAACATCGTATGAGTATAAACTGTGATGATATTAAAATTACTCCAACAACTTATGAGTATAAACTGTGGTGTTATTAAAAACACTCCAAGATTTCATGAGTATAAACTGCGATGATATTAAAAGTACTCTAAAATCAGACGAGCATAAAGTGTGATGATAATAAAAATTACTCCAAAATCTTACGAGTATAAGATGATATCAAATACTCTAACATCTCATGAGTATAAACTGTGATGATATTAAAAGTATTCCAAATACTTATGAGTACAAACTGTTATGCTACTAAAAACACTCCAACATCTCATGAGTATAAACTGTGATGATACTGAAAGTACTCCAACAACTTATATAAAATGTGGTGATATGAAGTACTCCAACCCTTATGAGTGTAAACTGTGATGATATTAAAGATTACCCCTAGGAGTATAAACTGTGATGATATTAAAAAATAGTTCAAATCTTATGAGTATATATTGATATGATATGAAATTACTCCAAAATATTATCGGTATAAATTGCGATGATATGAAAATTACTCAACAATCCTATGAGTATAAATTGTGATCATATTTAAACAACTACAAAATCTTATAGGTATAAACTGTGAGATGATAGTACTCGGGTCAGAAAATGCACTCCTAGCATTCACGAGTTTAAACTGATTGCAAAATCCAAAAATTAAAGAAAAGGAAAATTTACTCTTAGCATTCACGAGTTTAAACTGATTGCAAAATAAATAAAAAAGAAAAATTCACTCCTAGCATTCACGAGTCTAAACTGATTGCAAAATCAAAAAAAAAAGAAATTTCACTCCTAGCATTCATGAGTCTAAACTGATTGCAAAATCCAAAAAGAAAAATATAAAGAAAATTTACTCCTAGCATTCACGAGTCTAAACTGATTGCAAAATCCAAAAAAATAAATATAAGTCAAAATCACTCCTAGCATTCACGAGTCTAAACTGATTGCAAAATCCAAAAAAAAAGTCAAAATCACTCCTAGCATTCACAAGTCTAAACTGATTGCAAAATCCAAAAAAATATAAGGAAAATTTACTCCACGCCATCACGAGTATAAACTGGGCAAATATAAAGAAAACTACTCCACACCATCATGAGTATAAACTGGAGCAAATATAAAGAAAACTACTCCACGCCATCACGAGTATAAACTGGGGCAAATATAAAGAAATTTACTCCACGCCATTAGGAGTATAAACTGGGGCAAATATAAAGAAAATTTACTCCACACCATCACGAGTATAAACTGGGGCAAATATAAAGAAAAATTACTCCATGCCATCAAGAGTATAAACTGGGGCAAATATAAAATAAAATTACTCCACGCCATCACGAGTATAAACTAGGGCAAAGATAAAATAAAATTACTCCACACCATCACGAGTATAAACTGGGATAAATATAAAATAAAACTACTCCTTCCACCATGAGTATAAACTGGGGTAAATATAAAATAAAATTACTCGATAGTCCACACCATCACGAGTGTAAACTGGGATAAATATAAAATAAAACTACACCTTCCACCAAGAGTATAAACTGGGGCAAATATAAAAAGAGAAGATTTACTCCTAGCATTCACGAGTCTAAAATGTGACAAAAAATAAACTACAAAAAGTTGCGAGTCTTGACATTGCAAAAATTAAAAATAGATTCCAAAATAAATAAGACACGCACAAATAAATTTTCTTTGGTAAGCATAAAACACGGCGCACTGAAAATACCCACGAGGCTAAAGATCATATTTGATTGGGACCAAATGGCTCATATTAGCTTCATCAAAGATAGAGAATGGATTAGTGGCTCGCCATAAAAAAATACGGTGCATGATAGAGCTGGCCAAACTATAGGCGCACAAATAAATAGTGTCACACGCACATATCAGTGACCTTACAAAAGCAATGGGTAAAAATCAGCAACTATTCACCCAATCTATATTTTAAATCGTTCTTATTGGATGTGCTATTTGGACCTTCGGTGGCTCCTGATTACACAACTATATACAGGCCATAATGGTGTCGTTTGCTACAATCAAAATGGATGTTGGTGCATGTTAAAACTCTTGAGGCGTACAAGGAGCTAAAGTGAAACATGGAGATGACATATCGAAGATCTTCCACCTTGCTGGAAAAGTATCCTACGACCACAAAATCCGCAGGTCTATCAGAAGTAAATAAAAGGAAATTTTCTAAGATAATATTTTCGAGAGATCATTAAGTTCATCCGCAGAGTCACACATGGAACCTGGCTCAAATTCAGAAAAATAGCGTGCTTCCAATATGCTGGGGCATCTTAACCTTGCCATATCATAATATGCATGGTTAATTAGAGCATGTATCACGTGAACAGGAAAATCCGTTCCCCTTCCTGACATATCCTCCATACGTTATATGGAGCTTTAAACAAGCCCACGCAAATTATCTTCATATACTTGAGGCGAACTCAATCTTATGCAGCCTCAAAGTGTTTTTTCTAAACATTCATAGTTGTTCGAGACAAGCCTAGGAGAAGATAAATTTTCTTGATGTTGAAAACATATATAACAATACCTTCATATACATCACCTCTCATAGAAGGAAACTTGGTGGATTTCTTTAGCTCCATATCTTATCTATTGATGGAAATATTAGGGGTTAATAAAATTAACTACACTCAAACATCAAAGAAAGATTATCAAGATCATACCCAGGTCGATATTTAAACGAAACTAGTCCTAGGTGCAGTTGATTTAACTCCACCTCGAGCTACAATAAAAGGCTAAAAAAATTGCAAGCCATCAAAACCAGTTGACGAACAACACACACGCACACGGAAAAAGAATGAACAAGTAGCTTCTAGATAATTAAAGTTTGTATATAAAGGTATTAAGGATCAATATATTTAAATATAGCAAGACATTATGCAAAGGTACAAAATTCTACCTTACCCACCAAATGTTGCATCAATCCGTTGTGTAACTACTACCAACAAACCCGATTCAAAAGATTCACTGGTTCTGGATCTCGTCATGATCATATACCCAAATTTATCGCAACATGTTAACATACTGCCCACAAATGGAACTTTACTGTTGTCCCAGCTGGTAAAAATTTATCAGGTTTGGAAATAACTTTGATATAGAAAATCCCCACCATTCTCGAGCAAGATCTGGAAAGAAATGCAAGAGAGGTGCCTCTTCCGAGCAGTTCTAAATCACCAAGAAGATTATAGGCATCACTAAGGCACACTAAAAAAAGGTTGTGGGAATTATTACAAGGTGGAGTAATATAAGCCATGCTTGCCCACGTCATTTGAATCAATCGAAGCTATCTGGATCAGAAGAAACATATTTTTCCACACGCGGCTACACAACCATTTTTTGTTGATGTGCCCATGTGTACAGCCTAAAATTATTCACGGTGATGTGGTGTCTCTATGTAGGAGAATATACAAAATGAAAAGGCGCAATACCGACATAAGTACAAAATTCTAGTTTCATGAAAGGAATCCAAAGCTACATGAGTATAAACCGATAGCTCAATGTGGACATATCATATAAGTTCAAATTGCTCCAACGCTATAAGAGCCTAAGCTATAAGCGTCATATGAAACTGGCTCCAATACTAGATGAGCCAAAACTATTAGCGTAAAAGAAATCAAATATGCTCCAATGCTATACGAGCCTAAACTGTTAGCGTCATATGCAAAGTCAAAATGCTCCAATGCTATACGAGCCTAAACTGTTAGCGTCATATGCAAAGTCAAATTGCTCCAATACTATAGGAGCCTAAACCATAAGCATCATATAAATTCAAATTGCTCCAACGCTATAAGAGCCTAAACTATAAGCGTCATATGAAACTGGCTCCAACACTAGATGAGCCAAAACTATTAGCGTAAAAGAAATCAAATATGCTCCAATGCTATACGAGCCTAAACTGTTAGCGTCATATGCAAAGTCAAAATGCTCCAATGCTATACGAGCCTAAACTGTTAGCGTCATGTGCAAAGTCAAATTGCTCCAATGCTATAGGAGCCTAAACCATAAGCATCATATAAATTCAAATTGCTCCAATGCTATACAAGCCTAAACTATACGCGTCATATAAATTCAAAATGCTCCAACGCTATATGAGCCTAAACTACAAGCGTCTTATGAAAATTAAATTGCTCCAATGCTATACGAGCCTAAACTATAAGCATCATATAAGTTCAAATTTCTCCAACGCTATATGAGCCTAAACTATAAGCCTCATACAAAAATTAGGACAAAATCTAAAAAAAGCTCCAATGTTTCACGAACAAAAATGGTGATCCAAATTACCTCACTGATGAGAGATCAAAACTGCAAAAAAAAAAGCCTTTGTTTCCCCTTTCAAAACAAAGAGGGAAAAATATTTCACTCTGACATTCCATATTGATCCCTAGTACGACAATACCTGGGAGCTCAAAGTATTGAAAAGTCTGTAGGATAACGTTGCATAGAAAACAAAAAATTTCCTACGGCGAACACGCAATCCAAGCCAAGATGCAATCTAGAAGACGGTAGCAACGAGGGGGTATCGAGTCTCACCCTTGAAGAGATTCCAAAGCCTACAAGATGAGGCTCTTGTTGCTGCGGTAGACGATCACTTGCCGCTTGCAAAAGCGCGTAGAAGATCTTGATCACGATCGGTTCCGGCGCCACGAACGGGCAGCACCTCCGTACTCGGTCACACGTTCGGTTGTTGATGAAGACGACGTCCACCTCCCCGTTCCAGCGGGCAGCGGAAGTAGTAGCTCCTCTTGAATCCGACAGCACGATGGCGTGGTGTCGGTGGTGGTGGAGAAATCCGGCGGAGCTTCGCTTAAGCGTGCGGGATGTGGTGGAGGAGAGGGGGGCGGCTAGGGTTTGGGAGGGGGTGGCCGGCCACTCAAGGGGGGCGGCCAGCTTGTGGTCTTGGGGTGGCCGGCCCCCTCCCTTGGCCCCTCATTATATAGGTGGATCCCCAAGTGTTGGTGTCCAAGTCTTCGAATAAGACCCGAACCAAAAACCTTCCATAAGAGGGGAAACCTAGCCCAACTAGGACTCCCACCAAAAGGTGGGATTTCCACCTCCCATGTGGGGGGTGGCCGGCCCCCTATGGAGGAGTCCACTTGGGACTCCTCCCCATCTAGGGCTGGCCGGCCATGGAGGTGGAGTCCCATGTGGACTCCACCTTCCTTGGTGGTTTCTTCCGGACTTTTCTAGAACCTTCCATAGAACCTTCCGCGACATTTTATTTCACATAAAATGACATCCTATATATGAATCTTATTCTCCGGACCATTAGGAACTCCTCCGGATGTCCGGGAACTCATCCGGGACTCCGAACCAAGCTTCGAACTCCAGTCCATCGTCCAGACCTCCCACTACAACATCCCACTTTAAGTGTGTCACCCACCGGTTCCAGAACTATGCGGACATGGTTGAGTACTCACTCCGACCAATAACCAATAGCGGGATCTGGAGATCCATAATGGCTCCCACATATTCAACGATGACTTTAGTGATCGAATGAACCATTCACATATATTACCAATTCCCTTTGTCTCGCGATATTTTACTTGTCCGAGGTTTGATCTTCGGTATCACTCTATACCTTGTTCAACCTCGTCTCCTGACAAGTACTCTTTACTCGTACCGTGGTATGTGGTCTCTTATGAACTCATTCATATGCTTGCAAGACATTAGACGACATTCCACCGAGAGGGCCCAGTATATCTATCCGTCATCGGGATGGACAAATCCCACTTTGTTGATCCATATGCCTCAACTCATACTTTCCGGATACTTAATCCCACCTTTATAGCCACCCATTTACGCAGTGGTGTTTGGTGTAATCAAAGTACCTTTCCGGTATAAGTGATTTACATGATCTCATGGTCATAAGGACTAGGTAACTATGTATCGAAAGCTTATAGCAAATAACTTAATGACGAGATCTTATGCTACGCTTAATTGGGTGTGTCCATTACATCATTCACACAATGACATAACCTTGTTATTAATAACATCCAATGTTCATGATTATGAAACTAATCATCCATTAATCAACAAGCTAGTTTAAGAGGCATACTAGGGACTTCTTTGTTTGTCTACATATCACACATGTACTAATGTTTCGGTTAATACAATTATAGCATGATATATAAACATTTATCATAAACATAAAGATATAAATAATAATCACTTTATTATTGCCTCTAGGGCATATCTCCTTCAGTCTCCCACTTGCACTAGAGTCAATAATCTAGTTTACATTTGTAAAGATATAACACCTTGGCCTTCTGGTGCTTTATCATGTATTGCTCACGGGAGAGGTTTTAGTCAACGGATCTGACATGCTCAGAAAGTTATGTATTTTGTAATTCATTTGCGTCTCAACGCATCACTCATTTCCAAATGAGTTGGCATTAAATATGTTTGGTCTTCTGGTGGAACCTTAATTCCGCGGTCTGAAATATGTCACTAATATTGTCACACACAATATAGTTTCAAAGTTCTGACTCTGTCGGAAATACACCAAGTTCTTAAAGAACCTCTTGACTTAACATACTTTGTCATTGTCAAAACAATGACATACTCTGCCTTCTTTTGTAGAATCCGTCATAATATTTAGAACTCTTCTAAATCTAGCATAGACAACTTCTAGCTCATTGTGCTACCTTTTAAAACAACACTTAGTCTAATTTGAGATTGAAATTTTATTTTTATATGTGACAAAACAAATATCGGTGTAATCACCTTACAGCGATTTGTTTGTCATTTCTCCATATAAAAATATATATATATACTTGGTTCTTCTTAAGTACTCAAGAATATTCTTACTGTTTTTCAGTGATCATCACATGAATCATGCTCATAACACTCTTAGAGCATAGGATATCTGATTGTGTACATATTATTCGTGATCTATAATCACTCATGTGTTTTTACTCATTGAGTATCAGATACACTCAAGTCTTGTTAAAACTTCACATGACAAGAACATTTTCTTAATATTTCTATATTGAACTATTTCAATATCCATTCTATGTACTTTGACTTAAACTTATTTTGTGTTTCAATCTATCTTCATAGATCTTGACACTAGATATGTTTCAGTCCATATCCTTTCATTGAAATTAATTTCTCAATGAAACCTTTTAATCAAGTATATAATTACATCATTTATAACCAACTATATGTCACCTACATAAAGTATTATAAATATGTCTTAGCGCTCCCACTTAATTTCTTGCAAATGCAAGCCTCTTCATCGTCTACGATGAAATCAAAAACTCTTTGACTATTTCATCTGGTGAAGATTCTAACTCCGTGATACTTACTTCATCCAATTGAAGTTCGTATACTTATCTAGTATTCCACGGACCAGCAAAACTCTTGGTTGTATCTTGTATACACCTTTAATACACACTTCTGATAAGTAATGTATTTTGCCATCCTACTAACATATCTCATAAAAGAAATATGTAGTGGTTACTAGAATAATCCACATAGACTATAAGCATTGCTACGAAAGATCTAATCTTGTTGTAGTCAACTATTTGAACTTTGTCGTAAACAACTTTTCGACAAGTCAAGCTTCTTCAAGGATATTTCATCCAAGTCCATCAATTTTATAGATCCATTTACTTTCAAAAAAGTATTCATCTATCTTGGATTTCATGGCGTATAGCCATTTTAACGGAGTCAGGGCCCATCATAGCTTCTTTGTTTGTAGTTGGTTTATCATTGTTCATAATCAATCCTTTGTCCACAAATCATTTATTTGATCACAAAGTAAACCATACCTACAAGGTTCAATATGTACTTCGATCTCCATGGCTAAAACACTTTGTAGTCATGGGAGCCATGATCGTCGTGGTCGCTTCCGGAACCAATTTCCGATGCTGCGCTACACTGATCATTATGCTCAGGTTCATAAACCTCATCAAATTATATTGTCCTCCCACTCAAATACTTCACTAGAAACAATTTCTTGGAAGTAAGAAACATTGACAAACACTTTTGTCTTTGTCTACATAGTGGGAAGAATTCCCAATCAATTCTTCCGGGATAATCAACAAAGACATTCATCCGATTTTGGTTGACTATTAGGGTTTATACCCATGCCATAACTTGTATGGTGTCATTTCAACGGATCATGATGATGCTCTATTTAGTGTAAAAGCGGTAGTCACTAAAGCATAATCCACAAAATATAATGGCATCAATATTTTATCTCATCATTGATCCAACAAGGTTTGGATACATATCTCGGATACTATATCATCATTATGATACTCCAAGAAATGTAAGTTGTAGAACAATTTCATAACTCTCTTAGATGTTCGCTAAAACTCGTAATTCAAATATTTCCACCATGATCCAATCATAGATATTTGATTTTTCTATTACGATGATTTCCACTTCATGCTGAAATTTATTTGAATCCTATTTAAATGTTTCAAATTTTTCCTTATTGAATATATCCACATATATACTCAATTCATTGTTTGAAAGTTTTCATGAAGTAGAAGAATCTTCCGCACACAACTATGCCCAGTGAACCACATATATCATTATGTATGTTTTCACTAAGTTAGTTGCCCGGCCTATGAACGGTATTTCAGTCATTACTTTTTAGAAAAGATTTTGCAAGTGCCAAACGATTCAACAAATCGAATGACTCCAAAAATCCATTTGCATGGAGTTCCTTCATGCGATCCTTTCTAACATGACCTAAATTGCGGTTCCACAAATAAGTGGAATTCAAATCATTTGCCTTATGGCATTTTTAGCGTCAGTGTTATGTATGTATGTTTCGCCATTAAGATTTATAATAACTTATCCATCGTACATGGAGTAATGTCATAATTTGAACAACTCATTGTTTTCATTTGACCAGAGCAAAATAACAATTATTAAGTTCTTTATTATAAATTCTAAGGGCTAGATAGAATGCCAACGATGAACATAATAACACTTTATTTTGTTCCAGACGTGCATTCCTATCATATTCCTTGTCAGTCACTTAGGCCATTGTATTCTTGTATTGCTTTGTTTTGTATGACACTTCATACCAACCAATATGGTACTAATACCCAAGAATTTCATTGTGAGACCTAACTAGGAATACAACCATAACATGTATATCATTTATATACACCTGAGCTAGACATTCTAGTCTTTTCTTTCTTTCTGCCAATAATCTTTTGTAGTTTCTCTTTTAGCTTTCCTCATTATTCAGAAAAACACATCAACATCATTAACTTCTAGGTTTGTTGGTCAAATACCAATAACCTTGAGGTTCTTACTTTGAAGTTGATCATCATATGACAAGTGTTCCAGATTTCACTATTAGTAACTTTGTAATATGATGAACAGTTTCACTCATAATTTTATCCATCATATCATGACGACTTTCCGAGACCATGTCTGTACATGCTAGGCTCGTAAAGTTTTAACCTTGGTATTTGCATGTGCAAATCTAGCTTGCACCCGTTTTATGCACACGTAGAATCTATCACACCCGATCATCACGTGATGCTTCGAAACGACGAGTCTTAGTAACGGTGCATATTTAAGGATGGTCACTTCATGGATATGCGAATATCGTTAGTGCCCCAATAGTTGGAGGATTGTGACGCCTTGCGTCTTCAACCTTCGTACATTCCCATAAAACTTATGAGTTTATGTAGTCTCACCAAACTTTATTCTATCATCTTGCAATAAGGTCTTAGATATCACATATATCTCATACCTTGATTATTTCTGAAAACTAAATTTTCAGCTCCTTACTTTTCAAACAGATTTGAACTTCAAGTTTCACGGAGACAAGATAACTTTAGGTACTAATTGAAACCATAGCTCTTTGAATCAACAATGTGAGGTTTACTAAAAGTTTGCAATAGGACTTAATCAATTCTTGATTCTTTAACAATACGGTACCAATCCGTAAAGTTTCTTGTCAGATTTTAACAGTATTTCTATCTCAATTACAAGACTAGCGCATGGTAGAAAACGGATGCCAATACTACAAAATTAATTCAAAATACTACTCAGACTATGTTTATGATAATTAGTTCATGTTTTAATCTAATTACTAATGAACTCCCACTTAATACAACATCCCTCATAGTTGTTAAGTGGTACACGATCCAAATTCACTACACCAAAAACCGATCATCACGTGAGATGATGTAGCTTCAATGGTGAACATCAACATGTTGATCATATCATCCATATGACTCGTGTTCAACCTTTCGGTTTCCGTTGTCCCGAGGCCATGTCTGTACATGCTAGGCTCGTCAAGCAAACCCAAGTATTCCGCGTGTGCAACATGGCTTACACCCGTTGTATGTGAATCGTTGAATCTATCACATCCGATCATCACGAGATGCTTCAAAACGACGAACTGTTACAACGGTGCATACGAGGGAAGAACACTTTATTATCTTGATATTAATGTGAGGGATCATCTTATAATGCTACCGTCGCGATCTAAGCAAAATAAGATGCATAAAAGGATTAACATCACATGCCGTTCATATGTGATATGATATGGCCCTTTTGTCTTTGCGCCTTCGATCTTCATCTCCAAAGCACGGACATGATCTCCATCATCAACGAGCATGATCTCCATCATCGTCGGCGTAGCGTCAAGGTTCATGGCGCCGTCTTCATGGTTGTTCACCTCATGTATCAACTATTACAACTACTTTGAAATACTACTCAACATGAAAATTAAAGACAACCATAAGGCTCCTGCCGGTTGCCACAATACAATAATGATCATCTCATACATATTCATCATCATATTATGGCCATATCACATCACCAAACCCTGCAAAAACAAGTTAGACGTCTCTAATTTGGTTTGCATATTTTACGTGGTTTAGGGTTTTCGAGAGAGATCTAATCTACCTACGAACATGAACCACAACGTTGATACTAATGTTTTCAATAGAAGAGTAAATTGAATCTTCACTATAGTAGGAGAGACAGACACCCGCAAAGCCTCTTATGCAATACAAGTTGCATGTCGAACGAGGAACAAGTCTCATGAACGCGGTCATGTAAAGTTAGTCCGAGCCGCTTCATCCCACTATGCCACAAAGATGCAAAGTACTCAAACTAAAGATAACAAGAGCATCAACGCCCACAAAAACATTGTGTTCTACTCGTGCAACCATCTATGCATAGACACGGCTCTGATACCACTGTAGGATAACGTTGCATAGAAAACAAAAATTTTCCTACGGCGAACACGCAATCCAAGCCAAGATGCAATCTAGAAGACGGTAGCAACGAGGGGGTATCGAGTCTCACCCTTGAAGAGATTCCAAAGCCTACAAGATGAGGCTCTTGTTGCTGCGGTAGACGATCACTTGCCGCTTGCAAAAAGCGCGTAGAAGATCTTGATCACGATCGGTTCCGGCGCCACGAACGGGCAGCACCTCCGTACTCGGTCACACGTTCGGTTGTTGATGAAGACGACGTCCACCTCCCCGTTCCAGCGGGCAGCGGAAGTAGTAGCTCCTCTTGAATACGACAGCACGACGGCGTGGTGTCGGTGGTGGTGGAGAAATCCGGCGGAGCTTCGCTTAAGCGTGCGGGATGTGGTGGAGGAGAGGGGGGCGGCTAGGGTTTGGGAGGGGGTGGCCGGCCACTCAAGGGGGGCGGCCAGCTTGTGGTCTTGGGGTGGCCGGCCCCCTCCCTTGGCCCCTCATTATATAGGTGGATCCCCAAGTGTTGGTGTCCAAGTCTTCGAATAAGACCCGAACCAAAAACCTTCCATAAGAGGGGAAACCTAGCCCAACTAGGACTCCCACCAAAAGGTGGGATTTCCACCTCCCATGTGGGGGGTGGCCGGCCCCCTATGGAGGAGTCCACTTGGGACTCCTCCCCATCTAGGGCTGGCCGGCCATGGAGGTGGAGTCCCATGTGGACTCCACCTTCCTTGGTGGTTTCTTCCGGACTTTTCTAGAACCTTCTAGAACCTTCCATAGAACCTTCCGCGACATTTTATTTCACATAAAATGACATCCTATATATGAATCTTATTCTCCGGACCATTCCGGAACTCCTCGTGATGTCCGGGATCTCATCCGGGACTCCGAACAAATATTCGAACTCCATTCCATATTCAAGTACTACCATTTCAACATCCAACTTTAAGTGTGTCACCCTACGGTTCGAGAACTATGCGGACATGGTTGAGTACTCACTCCGACCAATAACCAATAGCGGGATCTGGAGATCCATAATGGCTCCCACATATTCAACGATGACTTTAGTGATCGAATGAACCATTCACATATATTACCAATTCCCTTTGTCTCGCGATATTTTACTTGTCCGAGGTTTGATCTTCGGTATCACTCTATACCTTGTTCAACCTCGTCTCCTGACAAGTACTCTTTACTCGTACCGTGGTATGTGGTCTCTTATGAACTCATTCATATGCTTGCAAGACATTAGACGACATTCCACCGAGAGGGCCCAGAGTATATCTATCCGTCATCGGGATGGACAAATCCCACTGTTGATCCATATGCCTCAACTCATACTTTCCGGATACTTAATCCCACCTTTATAGCCACCCATTTACGCAGTGGTGTTTGGTGTAATCAAAGTACCTTTCCGGTATAAGTGATTTACATGATCTCATGGTCATAAGGACTAGGTAACTATGTATCGAAAGCTTATAGCAAATAACTTAATGACGAGATCTTATGCTACGCTTAATTGGGTGTGTCCATTACATCATTCACACAATGACATAACCTTGTTATTAATAACATCCAATGTTCATGATTATGAAACTAATCATCCATTAATCAACAAGCTAGTTTAAGAGGCATACTAGGGACTTCTTTGTTTGTCTACATATCACACATGTACTAATGTTTCGGTTAATACAATTATAGCATGATATATAAACATTTATCATAAACATAAAGATATAAATAATAATCACTTTATTATTGCCTCTAGGGCATATCTCCTTCAAAGTCCTTACTTCATAATGAAATAAAATACTCCTATTGGGCGATGGTATGAAAAATCTCCGTCCAGCGATCTGTATGTCATTATATTGGCATTTACTCCATAAGAAACCTTCCTTTAGGGACCGTGACCTCAACTTGTCTTCTTACAAAGAAAGAAGCAAATAAACGAATGGTTCCGTATAATTATGTGAGCACCACTCAAACAGTAACCACAATAAGGTTTCACTTAAAAGCAAAATAACCACCAAAGGCATCACAAACCAAGACTTGGAAGACTTCACAAAATTCTCAAACTCTTACCAATCAGAAGTCTCAAATAGAATTTCAAATCAATGAGTCAATCAAAGGAAGCCCGGCAAATCCTCTCTTGTGCTTATACAAACATCCTAGGTGCATACATACCTAAAGAGTTGCATAAAAAAATATAAATCGTGCAAACATATTTTCGAGTTCCGGATCCGAAGCATAATAATATTCGCATCCAGACCTCGAGGGGCATCTGTTGACACCGATTTTGTCTTAAAATATAGATGATATAGCAAATTGCTACTTGTCCCATAAAGTAAATTTTCCAATGCCTAAAGTACTGACGAAGCGTTCTAAAATATCGTTGTCAAGGGTGGTACCATATTTTCAAAAGAAGTCAATTGTGTGATCAATTCAACCACGGGATAAATGTAGCATGTGTATTAATAATTTTGCTCGAATTCTCGTTGTGCGGGGACAACATCAAAATACTCAATTTCAGGATATATGTCGACGTCATTCCCACAACCCTATATATAAATACGGTCCGAAGATATAATAGAAAAATATCACCAGACATAAAAAGATGTATAGTCGCTATTAAAGATAAATTCTTAGCCCACTAAATTATCTAGCTAACATACAATGGCCAAATAATCAGCCATGATAATTTAGCTAGGCCAAGTCTACACTAGGTGTGCATGAAAATCTTGCACGCTTTTGGAAAGAAGAAAAGCGTACATGTTGCTGCTGCTGCTAAGCACGTACATGCATGGATTAGCTGGCACCATTACATAACTAATTAACCTATGGAAATAACATGGAGTAATTATCAAGCCATATCCCATGATGGATCAAATCTCCCGATGCAAAGAACTAAAGCCCATCATAGCTACTTAATTAACAGGGACATGAATTAGTGGCTAAAGCCCGCACTAACGACCGAGAGTAATGGATGGCATACCAGGCCAGCTTCAATCGCTCCAAAAGCCAGTATGCGTACCGAGTCCACCGTAGGAAACTTAACGCCCAAATCTTCAACCAGCCACGACACCCACGACCCTACACACGATCTCCATGACGTGCGCGGTCCGTCGCGGGACTCTCCGCCGGCAGCCTATATAATGACCAACAAGCTAAAACGACTCGGCCGAATCATCCACCGGCAATCACTGCTTCAGTCCATCGCTGCTGCTCAAATTATCAATCACCATTCGCTAATCATCTTTTCGCCATACGCATCGCCGATACCCGCACCAAATTAGTCCATCGCTGCTGCTGCTAGGCCATACTCGGACATACACGCAGCCGGCCGCTCGCTGTACGCGTTGCCGGCCAATCGTCGCCGACGCTGCCGAAAGAACACGTCGGTGCTCCCACGTCTCCACGCAAAGGTAATAAAAAAGGAAGGTTCATACTTTCCTGCTTCCATGGTGCTCCCATGGTGATTGTTGCTCCATACATCACATATATTTTCTAGGTTTAGATCCCTACATAATCCAAAGTTCATATCTTGTTTGGTCGTATGATGATCTTTGATCTCATGTGATACACTTCAAGAATAGAACCAAAGTTCATATCTTGTTTGGTCTCATGATGATCTTTGATCTCATGGGATCCACTTCAAGAATAGAACCAAGTTCATATCTTATTTGGTCCCATGATGATCTTTGGTCTCATGTGATACACTTCAAGAATAGAACTAAAGTAGATATTGCTTGGATTGCACATATTACTTTAACTTGCCCAAATTAATATATCCCTTGTTTTGGTCTCATGGCGAAATTCCATGAAGATACAAATCGGGATAATCAACCAAATCCTACTTTGGTCTCATAGTGATCACTGGTCATATGATGATACAAATTAGGTGCACATGATAAAATTTTGGTCGCTCCGATCACATGGTGATTTTATCCCATGTTGATACAAATCAAGGATAGAATTAAAATTCACATTACCATGCTATGAAAATCCTAGATTATTCTCCATATAAGATGATAGTCTAGTGTCCTAAATATATATATGCGTTGAAGTTGTTGCTTTTTGGTGCTGGCCGTATAGTAAATGTTGATCATACGAAATAGTATTTTGCATGTCACTTGCCTAGCTAATTGCCTTGATCGGTATACAGTCTAGGCTCTATAAAATCAAACTTTGTGCATGCAGTCATACACAAATAGAATAAGCACTGGTACACATTCTCAATCAGCTGTGGACTAGGCAGTAATACCGGAAAGATACGCATACGTAGTGAGATCATGTAAAGAGCGTTGCATACACTTCATATTGGGTTTGGCATTAAAGCTAATCTGCCGCACCCTAACATGCATGCGTGCTGATTCTTTCTCACTACACTATGCACCTCCTCTATATGGACTAGATCTATAGCATAGTGCATTTGCAACATTCTATTAAACCATTACATGTGAGGAGTTCCAGATCATATATGATATCTGGTACACCATACTGTTAGTGCTAAAATGAATATGACAATCAAGTAATCATGCATGACATTTACTTTATGTATAGTTTAGCCGCATATAGCTTGACTGAATTAATAATTGTCATCATGCTCATGTAAAATATAAATAGATAAATATTCTCTTGTTTGGTTACACTACAAGCGTACATTCTATGCTATGATAGTGATAATACAATCTCATAGAATAACCATGCTTCACTCGGTTATGCTACACGTGGGCATATTGCCACACGACGCTAGTAATAATACAAGTGAAGTGAAACTTAGCGAAATATGTTCATCTAGAAACACTAGTCTCTCATGCAAAGCTAGTGCATTAACATAGGTGTTGAAATCATATTGCACCATCAAGTTGCATGCATATATTCAATGAAAAGTCAGCATGCTCACAAATCAATATATACTCTTGTTTGGTCACACTACATGCTGCTATGATAGTGATGATACAAATAAGAAAGAAATAACCATACTTCTCTCGGTTATGCTACACATGGGCACATTGCTACACGGCGCTAGTTATAACACAAGTGAAGCCAAAGTTAATCAAATTCTCATACGGCATACGTATCCAAGAAATGTAGGGTAAAAACCACACCTAGCCAAAATCAACTGGCATTTACATTACTCATCATGCTAGTAATAGAAAGCAAGTTGGGAAGAAATTAAACATGTCGCATGTTAGAAAATACAACATGCACCAGTTGGTTTAAATATTAAACTACTAAATACTAAATCATGGTACAGTTAAAAATGTACAAGAAAGTATAGCTAGCTGAGTCTCTGGAATACATGAATCTAGTATCTTCATATGAGCTGTCATGCTCTAAAAAGGAGTCAGGTCTAAAAATCCTTACACTTCTGTTGCTATAGCATCCCTGGAAATGTATTAGCAGCCCCATGATAATATCCTCTTACACATACCTCAACGTGTATGCAAGATCAAAATTGAACAAAGATAGATGCAGGTTAGTCCAAGATATAATCGGTTAGCTTGCATTCCTCAAATACTCTCATGTTGAAAGGAAATGAGAAATTAAATTATGTATATCCCTGTAGCGATGATTCAGTGCTACACCCATCAGTACTAACCAGTACTACACCCTTCCTACTAGAAAAAGAATATGCAGATCTAGATATAGAATAGATGCTGATGCATGCATGTAGAAAAGCATTGTGCATGACCCTGGGCCAAAATCGCATGCACCATTCTGATGCTCTTATTAGTTGGCTAATGAAACAATCTCATGGACAATTAAAAATATACTTTATGATCTAAGCCTACTGAATATAGTATATATCTGATGCATGCGCTTTACTTGTACTTCCCAAACTAGTACAAGTGCAAAATATTCTACTTGTACCTCTTATACTAGTGCAAGTGAAAAATGAGACTTATACACTAAATATAAATGATGCCAAAAACATGATAACTTAAAGAATATGAAGTGCTCCACGAGCAGACGACAACGACGACGGCGGCGGAAGCGAGGAGGACTTTAGTTACTACAATTTGTAGTACCCATATGTTGTAGTGCCATGTAATAGCTATTGTTGGAATTCTTAATCAGGGGTTTTCTCTCCGGAGATGTAATTAACAGTTCTTTTATGTAAATGTGAAAGTTCTGGAAATAAAGTACCTGCAATGTTTGATATCTTTTATTTATCTTATGCACTGCGCATTTAAAATTTCTATCTGTCTCTATGACGTGGACGCGTACATTAGTCATCACGCACGCTTAAGCGAAGCTCCGCCGGATTTCTCCACCACCACCGACACCACGCCGTCGTGCTGTCGGATTCAAGAGGAGCTACTACTTCCGCTGCCCGCTGGAACGGGGAGGTGGACGTCGTCTTCATCAACAACCGAACGTGTGACCGAGTACGGAGGTGCTGCCTGTTCGTGGCGCCGGAAGCGATCGTGATCAAGATCTTCTACGCGCTTTTGCAAGCGGCAAGTGAACGTCTACCGCAGCAACAAGAGTCTACTCTTGTAGGCTTTGGAATCTCTTCAAGGGTGAGACTCGATAAACCCCTCGTTGCTACCGTCTTCTAGATTGCATCTTGGCTTGGATTGCGTGTTCGCGGTAGGAAAATTTTTGTTTTCTATGCAACGTTATCCTACAGTGGTATCAGAGCCGTGTCTATGCATAGATGGTTGCACGAGTAGAACACAATGGTTTTGTGGGCGTTGATGCTCTTGTTATCTTTAGTTTGAGTACTTTGCATCTTTGTGGCATAGTGGGATGAAGCGGTCCGGACTAACTTTACATGACCGCGTTCATGAGACTTGTTCCTCGTTCGACATGCAACTTGTATTGCATAAGAGGCTTTGCGGGTGTCTGTCTCTCCTACTATAGTGAAGATTCAATTTACTCTTCTATTGACAACACTAGTATCACCGTTGTGGTTCATGTTCGTAGGTAGATTAGATCTTACTCGAAAACCCTAAACCACGTAAAATATGCAAACCAAATTAGAGACGTCTAACTTGTTTTTGCAGGGTTTGGTGATGTGATATGGCCATAATATGATGATGAATATGTATGAGATGATCATTATTGTATTGTGGCAACCGGCAGGAGCCTTATGGTGTCTTTAATTTTCATGTTGAGTAGTATTTCAAAGTAGTTGTAATAGTTGCTACATGAGGTGAACAACCATGAAGACGGCGCCATGAACCTTGACGCTACGCCGACGATGATGGAGATCATGCCCGTTGATGATGGAGATCATTTCCGTGCTTTGGAGATGAAGATCGAAGGCGCAAAGACAAAAGGGCCATATCATATCACATATGAATTGCATGTGATGTTAATCCTTTATGCATCTTATTTTGCCTAGAACGCGACGGTAGCATTATAAGATGATCCCTCACATTAATATCAAGATAATAAAGTGTTCTCCCCTCGTATGCACCGTTGTAACAGTTCGTCGTTTCGAAGCATCTCGTGATGATCGGATGTGATAGATTCAACGATTCACATACAACGGGTGTAAGCCATGTTGCACACGCGGAATACTTGGGTTTGCTTGACGAGCCTAGCATGTACAGACATGGCCTCGGGACAATGGAAACCGAAAGGTTGAACACGAGTCATATGGATGATATGATCAACATGTTGATGTTCACCATTGAAGCTACATCATCTCACGTGATGATCGGTTTTGGTGTAGTGGATTTGGATCGTGTACCACTTAACAACTATGAGGGATGTTGTATTAAGTGGGAGTTCATTAGTAATTAGATTAAAACATGAACTAATTATCATAAACATAGTCTGAGTAGTATTTTGAATTGATTTGTAGAATTGGCATCCGTTTTCTACTATGCGCTAGTCTTGTTATTGAGATAGAAATACTGTTAAAATCTGACAAGAAACTTTACGGATTGGTACCGTATTGTTAAAGAATCAAGAATTGATTAAATCCTATTGCAAACTTTTAGTAAACCTCACATTGTTGATTCAAAGAGCTAAAGTTTCAATTAGTACCTAAAGTTATCTTGTCTCCGTGAAACTTGAAGTTCAAATCTGTTTGAAAAGTAAGGAGCTGAAAATTTAGTTTTCAGAAATAATCAAGGTATGAGATATATGTGATATCTAAGACCTTATTGCAAGATGATAGAATATAAATTTGGTGAGACTACATAAACTCATAAGTTTTATGAGAATGTATGAAGGTTGAAGACGCCAGGCGTCACAATCCTCCAACTATTGGGGCACTAACGATATTCGCATATCCATGAAGAGATCGTCCTTAGTATGCACCGTTGCTATGACTCGTCGTTTCGAAGCATCACGTGATGATCGGATGTTATAGATTCTACGTGTGCATACAACGGGTGCAAGCCAGATTTGCACATGCGAATACCAAGGTTAAAACTTTACGAGCCTAGCATGTACAGACATGGTCTCATAAAGTCATCATGATACAATGGATAAAATTATGAGTGAAATTGTTCATCATATTACAAGGTTACTAATAGTGAAATCCGGAACACTTGACATATGATGATCAACTTCAAAGTAAGAACCTCAAGGTTATTGGTATTTGACCAACAAACCAAGAAGTTATTAAAGTTGATGTGTTTTTCTGAATAATGAGGAAAGCTAAAAGAGAAACTACAAAAGATTATTGGTAGAAAGAAAAGAAAAGACTAGAAAGTCTAGCTCAGGTGTATATAAATGATATACATGTTATGGTTGTATTCCTAGTTAAGTCACACAATGAAATTCTTGGGTATTAGTACTATATTGGTTGGTATGAAGTGTCATACAAAACAACGCAATACAAGAATACAATGGCCTAAGTGACTGACAAGGAATATGATAGGAATGCACGTCTGGAACAAAATAAAGTGTTATTATGTTCGTCGTTAGCATTCTATCTAGCCCTTAGAATTTATAATTGTTATTTTGCTCTGGTCAAATGAAAACAATGAGTTGTTCAAATTATGACATTACTCCATGTACGATGGATGAGTTATTATAAATCTTAATGGTGAAACACACATACATAACACTGACGCTAAAATGCCATAAGGCAAATGATTTGAATTCCACTTATTTGTGGAACCGCCATTTAGGTCATGTTAGAAAGGAACGCATGAAGGAACTCCATGCAAATGGATTTTTGGAGTCTTTTGATTTTTGAATCATTTGGCGCTTGCAAATTTTTTCTAAAAGAATGATTAAAATACCGTTCATAGGCCAAGAGTTGAACGTGCAACTAACTTAGTGAAAACATACATGATGATGTATGTGGTTCACTGGGCATAGTTGTGTGCGGGAGATTCTTCTACTTCATGAAAACTTTCAACAATGAATTGAGTATATATATGTGGATATATTCGATAAGGAAGAAGTTTGAAACATTTGAATGGATTCAAATAAATTTCAGCATGAAGTGGAAATCATCGTAATAGAAAAGTCAAATATCTATGACTGGATCATGGTGGAAATATTTGAATTACGAGTTTTAGCGAACATCTAAGAGAGTCATGAAATTGTTCTACAACTCACATTTCTTGGAGTATCATAATGATGATATAGTATCCGAGAGATGTATCCAAACCTTGTTGGATCAATGATGAGATAAAATATTGATGCCATTATATTTTGTGGATTATGCTTTAGTGACTACCGCTTTTACACTGAATAGAGAATCATCATGATCCGTTGAAATGACACCATACAAGTTATGGTATGGGTATAAACCTTAATACTCTTTTCTTTAAATTTTGGTCTAAAAGTTTACAACCAAAATCGGATGAATGTCTTTGTTGGTTATCCCAGAGATTTAATTGGGAATTCTTCCCACGAGACAAAGACAAAAGTGTTTGTCGATGTTTCTTATTTCCAAGAAATTGTTTCTAGTGAAGTATTTGAGTGGGAGGACAATATAATTTGATAAGGTTTATGAACCTGAGCATAATGATCAGAGTAGCGCAGCATCAAAATTGGTTTCGGAAGCGGCCACGACGATCATGGCTCCCATGACTACAAAGTGTTTTAGCCATGGAGATCGAAGTACATATTGAACCTTGTAGGTATGGTTTACTTTGTGATCAAATAAATGATTTGTGGACAAAGGATTGATTTTGAACAATGATAAACCAACTACAGACAAAGAAGTTATGATGGGCCCTGACTCCGTTAAAATAGCCATGCGCCATAAGATCCATAATAGATGAATACTTTTTGAAAGTAAATGGATCTATAGACTTGGATGAAATATCCTTGAAGAAGCTCGACTTGTCGAAAAATTGTTTACGACAAAGTTCAAAGAGTTGACTACGACAAGATTAGATCTTCCGTAGCAATGCTTAAAGTCTATATGGATTATTCTAGTAATCACTACATATTTCCTTTATGAGATATGTTAGTAGGATGGCAAAATACATTACTTATCAGAAATGTGTATTAAAGGTGTATACAAGATACAACCAAGAGTTTTGCTGATCCATGAAATACTAGATAGGTATACAAACTTCAATTTGATGAAGTGAGTATCGCGGAGTTTGAATCTTCACCGGATGAAATAGTCAAAGAGTTTTTGATTTCATCAGAGACGATGAAGAGGCTTGCATTTGCAAGAAATTAAGTGGGAGCGCTAAAACACATTTATAATACTTTATGTAGGTGACATATAGTTGGTTATAAATGATGTAATTATATACTTGATTAAAAAGGTTTCATTGAGAAATTAATTTCAATGAAAGGATATGGACTGAAACATATCTAGTGTCAAGATCTATGAAGATAGATTGAAACACAAAAATAAGTTTAAGTCAAAGTACATAGAATGGATATTGAAATAGTTCAATATAGAAATATTAAGAAAATGTTCTTGTCATGAGAAGTTTTAACAAGACTTGAGTATATCTGATACTCAATGAGTAAAAACACATGAGTGATTATGGATCACGAATAATATGTACACAATCAGATGTCATGTGCTCTAAAATGTTATGAGCATATACCAGAATGATTCATGAGATGATCATTGAACGACAGTAAGAGTATCCTTGAGTACTTTAGAAGAACCAAGGATATATATATATATAGTTTTGTATGGAGAAATGACAAACAAATCGCTGTAATGTGATTACACCGATATTTGTTTTGTCACATATAAAAATAGAATTTCAATCTCAAATTAGACTAAGTGTTGTCTTAAAGGTAGCACAATGAGCTAGAAGTTGTCTATGTTAGATTTAGAAGAGTTCTAAATATTGTGACGGATTCTACAAACGAAGGCAGAGTATGTCATTGTTTTGACAAATGACTGAGGATGTTGAGTCAAGAAGTCCTTTGAGAACTTGGTGTAGTTCCGATAGTGTCAGAACTTTGAAGCTATATTGTATGTGACAATATTAGTGACTTATTTCAGACTGCGGAAATAAGGTTCCACCAGAAGATCAAATATATTTAATGCCAACTCATTTGGAAATGAGTGATGCGTTGAGACGCAAATGAATTACAAAATACATACGTTTCTGAGCGTGTCAGATCCGTTGACTAAAGCTCTCACTAGGGCAAAGCATGACCAACACCAGAATGCCATGGGTGTTAGGTATATTACAATGTAATCTAGATTATTGACTCTAGTGCAAGTGGGAGACTAAAGGAGATATGCCCTAGAGGCAATAGTAAAGTGGTTATTATTTATATCTTTATGTTTATGATAAATGTTTATATGTCATGCTATAATTGTATTAACCGAAACATTAGTGCATGTGTGATATGTAGACAAACAAAGAAGTCCCTAGTATGCCTCTTAACTAGCTTGTTGATTAATGGATGATTAGTTTCATAATCATGAACATTGGATGTTATTAATAACAAGGTTATATCATTGTATGAATGATGTAATGGACACACCCAATTAAGCGTAGCATAAGATCTCGTCATTAAGTTATTTGCTATAAGCTTTCGATACATAGTTACCTAGTCCTTATGACCATGAGATCATGTAAATCACTTATACCGGAAAGGTACTTTGATTACACCAAACGCCACTGCGTAAATGGGTGGTTATAAAGGTGGGATTAAGTATCCGGAAAGTATGAGTTGAAGCATATCGATCAACAGTGGGATTTGTCCATCCCGATGACGGATAGATATACTCTGGGCCCTCTCGGTGGAATGTCATCTAATGTCTTGCAAGCATATGAATGAGTTCATAAGAGACCACATACCACGGTACGAGTAAAGAGTACTTGTCAGGAGACGAGGTTGAACAAGGTATAGAGTGATACCGAAGATCAAACCTCGGACAAGTAAAATATCGCGTGACAAAGGGAATTGGTATCGTATGTGAATGGTTCATTCGATCAATAAAGTCATCGTTGAATATGTGGGAGCCATTATGGATCTCCAGATCCCGCTATTGGTTATTGGTCGGAGTGAGTACTCAACCATGTCCGCATAGTTCACGAACCGTAGGGTGACACACTTAAAGTTGGATGTTGAAATGGTAGAACTTGAATATGGAATGGAGTTCGAATATTTGTTCGGAGTCCCGGATGAGATCCCGGACATCACGAGGAGTTCCGGAATGGTCCGGAGAATAAGATTCATATATAGGATGTCATTTTATGTGAATTAAAATGATCCGGAAGGTTCTACGGAAGGTTCTAGAAGGTTCTAGAAAAGTCCGGAAGAAATAAGGATGGAAGGTGGAGTCCCAGAGGGACTCCACACACCTTGGCCGGCCAACCTAAGGGAGGAGGAATCCCAAGTGGACTCCCCACCATGGTGGCCGGCCACCCCACCAAGGAAAGGGGGGAGTCCCACTCCCCCTAGGTTTGGACACTTGGAAGGTTTTGTTGGGGTCTTATTCGGACTCTTTGACCTAAACCTTGGGGCCTCCACCTATATAAAGAGGGGGAGAGAGGGGCTGGCCGGCCACTCAAGCCACCACCATGGCCGCACCCCTCAAGGGTACCCTAGCCGGCGCCCCTCTCCCCAAACCCTAGCGGTCTCTCTCCTCCACCACATCCCGCACGCTTAAGCGAAGCTCCGCCGGATTTCTCCACCACCGCCGACACCATGCCGTCGTGCTGTCGGATTCAAGAGGAGCTACTACTTCTGCTGCCCGCTGGAACGGGGAGGTGGACGTCGTCTTCATCAACAACCGAACGTGTGACCGAGTACGGAGGTGCTGCCTGTTCGTGGCGCCGGAAGCGATCGTGATCAAGATCTTCTACGCGCTTTTGCAAGTGGCAAGTGAACGTCTACCGCAGCAACAAGAGCCTACTCTTGTAGGCTTTGGAATCTCTTCAAGGGTGAGACTCGATAAACCCCTCGTTGCTACCGTCTTCTAGATTGCATCTTGGCTTGGATTGCGTGTTCGCGGTAGGAAAAATTTTGTTTTCTATGCAACGTTATCCTACATTTATTTCACTAGTTAGGCATAATGGAAAGCAACTATGAGCTTTTTAATCTATTTCCTGAGTTAAGACATGGATTGTTTGCTGCGAAAATTAAAAAACCTATGGAATCTTATTTGCATGCTAGTAGCAATGATATTAGTATGAACGCTTTGAACACCATTGTTGCTAATGATATGGAAAATTCTAAGCTTGGGGAAGCTGGTTTTGATGAGCATGATATTTTTAGTCCCCCAAGCATTGAGGAGAAAATTTACTTTGATGATACTTTGCCTCCTATTTATGATGATTATGATGATAGTGGTCTTATGGTGCCACCTACTATGGAGAGTAAATTTTATTATGATTATACTATGCCTCCTGCACTTGATGAGAATAATAATGATAGCTACTTTGTTGAATTAGCTCCCACTACAACTAATAAAATTGATTATGCTTATGTGGAGAGTAATAATTTTATGCATGAGACTCATGATAAGAATGTTTCATTTGATAATTATATTGTTGAGTTTGTTCATGATGCTACTGAAAATCTTTATGAGAAAGGAAAATATGGTTGTAGAAATTTTCATGTTACTAAAACACCTCTCTACATGCTAAAAATCTTGAAGCTGCACTTGTTTTATCTTTATATGCTTGTTGCATTATGCTTCATGAATTTGTTTATTTACAAGATTCCTTTGCATAGGAAGTGGGTTAGACTTAAATGTGTTTCGAATTTGCTTCTTGATGCTCTCTTTTGCTTCAACTCTTATTTCTTGGGAGTGCATCATTAAAATCACTGAGCCCATCTTAATGGCTATAAAGAAAGCACTTCTTGGGAGATAACCCATGTGTTTATTTTACTACAACACTTTTATTTTATATTTGAGTCTTGGAAGTTGTTACTAATGTAGCAACCTCTCCTTATCTTTATTTTATTGCATTGTTGTGCCAAGTGAAGTCTTTGATAGTAGGGTTGATACTAGATTTGGATTACTGCGCAGAAACAGATTTCTGTCTGTCACGAATTTGGGCAGGGTTCTCTGTAGGTAACTCAGAAAAATCTGGCAATTTACGTGAGTGATCCTCAGATATGTATGCAACTTTCATTCAATTTGAGCAATTTCATCTGAGCAAGTCTGGTGCCTCTAAAAAATTCGTCTTTACGGACTGTTCTGTTTTGACAGATTCTGCCTTTTATTTAGCATTGCATCTTTTGCTATGTTTGATGGATTTCTTTGTTCCATTAACTTCCAGTAGCTTTGTGCAATGTCCAGAAGTGTTAAGAATGATTGTGTCACCTCTGAACATGTGAATTTTGATTATGCACTAACCCTCTAATGAGTTTGTTTTGAGTTTGGTGTGGAGGAAGTTTTCAAGGATCAAGAGAGGAGGGTGATACAATATGATCAAGGAGAGTGAAAGCTCTAAGCTTGGGGATACCCTGGTGGTTCATCCCTGCATATTTCAAGAAGACTCAAGCATCTAAGCTTGGGGATGCTCAAGGCATCCCCTTTTTCATCGAAAAATTATCAGGTCACTTCTATTAAAACTATATTTTTATACATTCACATCTTATGTACTTTACTTGGAGCGTCTGTGTGTTTCTATTTTTGTTTTTGTTTAAATAAATTCATGCTTGTGTGGGAGAGAGACACGCTCCGCTGGTTCATATGAACACATGTGTTCTTAGCTTTATTCTTAATGTTCATGGCGAAGGTTGGAAACAGAAAATATTGCATGTGGTAGTGGTATAATGAAACACTTGCATAATCTTGTAGATCATTGAGCTTTGATAACTTGATTCTCTGCAAATGTTTTGAGGTATTTAGATGGTAAGGCTTGCTGGATAAATAAGTTAAAATTAGTAGTGGATTGTTGTCTTTAAGCTTGTGCCGTACTACAAACTCTATTTAAATAGTTGAAGGTGTAGTTGGACTTGATAGCTTTCCATGTCTGAGAAATCATCGTAATAACTAAGTTGTGCTGAAGGTCGAGGGAGCTAGCGGGGTACTTGTGCCACCGTGAACGGCCCTCCTTTGAGTAAATTTTAATCATGCTCTTAATGATGAACCTGCTAGATGTTTGCAATAAGCTTGTGAGTTCTTTTTGACTAATGTTAAGCTACGGTTTTTGGCACTTCCACCATCCAAATTTGCTAGCCTCTTCGGTACTGTGCATTGCCTTTTGCTCACATTGAGAATTGTGCATACTTCGCCGGTACATCCAAACCCGTGGGAGGACTTTCTCTTGTTCTCCTACACATAAGCCCATACATCTCCTCAAAACAGCCACCATACCTACCTACCACAGCATTTCCATAACTGTTCCGAGATATATTGCCATGCAACTTCCATTTTACATTACATGTTGTCATTTATCATTTATATATTGCTTTGCATGATTCTATACAGCTGATGTGTGGTTTACCCATGTTACGCTAGATCATTGCACATCCTGCTACACTGGCAGAAGCATACAGTTTCATACATCATGTTTTATTCATTATGAGTTATTTGTATCAAAAAGTGTGTTGTCATATTAGGATGTTGCCCCTAAAAATGAAAAGAGCCATGGAGGCCATCAAAAAGAGAAAAAGAAAAGAAAGAAAAAAATAGAAAAGAAAAAGAAAAAGAAAAAAAAGAGAATAAAGAAAAAGGGGGGCAGCATTACTATCTTTTATCCACACTTGTGCTCATCTTTTAGCACCTGCAGTATTCATAGTCATCATTTGTGCTCATGTTTAGCACCTACACCTCATATGAGAGAGTTTTCATGTTTTACTAGTATAACTATGTGAGGAATTTACACTATAGAACTTGGGTTGTATATTCCAATGATGAGCCTCCTCAAAAGTGCTCTAGGTCTTCATGAGCAACCAAGTTGGATGCACCCCCACTAGTTCCATTGGAGAGCTTTGATACGCGTACAGCACGCGACCGTTGGGAACCCCAAGAGGAAGGTGCGATGCGTACAGCGGCAAGTTTCCCTCAGTAAGAAACCAAGGTTTATCGAACCAGTAGGAGTCAAGAAGCACGTGAAGGTTGATGGCGGCGAGATGTAGTGCGGCGCAACACCAAGGATTCCGGCGCCAACGTGGAACCTGCACAACACAACCAAAGTACTTTGCCCCAACGAAACAGCGAGGTTGTCAATCTCACCGGCTTGCTGTAACAAAGGATTAGATGTATAGTGTGGAAGATGATTGTTTGCAGAAAACAGTAGAACAATTGCAGTAGATTGTATTTCAGTATAGAGAATTGGACCGGGGTCCACAGTTCACTAGAGGTGTCTCTCCCATAAGATAAATAGCATGTTGGGTGAACAAATTACAGTTGGGCAATTGACAAATAGAGAGGGCATGACCATGCACATACATATTATGATGAGTATAGTGAGATTTAATTGGGCATTACGACAAAGTACATAGACCGCTATCCAGCATGCATCTATGCCTAAAAAGTCCACCTTCAGGTTATCATCCGAACCCCTTCCAGTATTAAGTTGCTAACAACAGACAATTGCATTAAGTATTGCGCGTAATGTAATCAATAACTACATCCTCGGACATAGCATCAATGTTTTATCCCTAGTGGCAACAGCACATCCATAACCTTAGAGGTTTCTGTCACTCCCCCAGATTCATGGAGACATGAACCCACTATCGAGCATAAATACTCCCTCTTGGAGTTACTAGCAAAAACTTGGCCAGAGCCTCTACTAATAACGGAGAGCATGCAAGATCATAAACAACACATAGATATAGATTGATAATCAACATAACATAGTATTCTCTATTCATCGGATCCCAACAAACACAACATATAGCATTACAGATAGATGATCTTGATCATGTTCGACAGCTCACAAGACCCGACAATTAAGCACAATGAGGAGAAGACAACCATCTAGCTACTGCTATGGACCCATAGTCCAGGGGTAGACTACTCACTCATCACTCCGGAGGCGACCATGGCGGCGTAGAGTCCTCCGGGAGATGAATCCCCTCTCCGGCAGGGTGCCGGAGGCGATCTCTTGAATCCCCCGAGATGGGATTGGCGGCGGCGGCGTCTCTGGAAGGTTTTCCGTATCGTGGCTCTCGGTACTGGGGGTTTCGCGATGAAGGCTATTTGTAGGCGGAAGGGCAGGTCAGGGGGCGTCACGAGGCGCCCAGGAGACAGGTCGGCGCGGCCAAGGGTGGGGCTGCGCTGCCCTACCTCCTGGCCACCTCGTGGCCCCACTTCGTTGACTCTCCGGTCTTCTGGAAGCTTCGTGTGAAAATAGGCCCCTGGGCGTTGATTTCGTCCAATTCCGAGAATATTTCCTTACTAGGATTTCTGAAACCATTAACTGCCGAAACCTGCAACTGGCTCTTCGGCATCTTGTTAATAGGTTAGTTCCAGAAAATGCATAAATATGACATAAAGTGTGCACAAAACATGTAGATATCATCAATAATGTGGCATGGAACATAAGAAATTATCGATACGTCGGAGACGTATCAGCATCCCCAAGCTTAGTTTCTGCTCGTCCCGAGCAGGTAAACGATAAACAAAGATAATTTCTGGAGTGACATGCCATCATAACCTTGATCATACTATTGTAAGCATATGTAATGAATGCAGCGATCAAAACAATGTATATGACATGAGTAAACAATTGAATCATAAAGCAAAGACTTTTCATGAATAGTACTTCAAGACAAGCATCAATAAGTTTTGCATAAGAGTTAACTCATAAAGCAATAATTCAAAGTAAAGATATTGAAGCAACACAAAGGAAGATGAAGTTTCAGCGGTTGCTTTCAACTTATAACATGTATATCTCATGGATAGTTGTCAATGCAAAGTAATATAACAAGTGCAATATGCAAGTATGTAGGAATCAATGCACAGTTCACACAAGTGTTTGCTTCTTGAGGTGGAGAGAAATAGGTGAACTGACTCAACATAAAAGTAAAAGAAAGGTCCTTCAAAGAGGAAAGCATCGATTGCTATATTTGTGCTAGAGCTTTGGTTTTGAAAACAAGAAACAATTTTGTCAACGGTAGTAATAAAGCATATGTGTTATGTAAATTATATCTTACAAGTTGCAAGCCTCATGCATAGTATACTAATAGTGCCCGCACCTTGTCCTAATTAGCTTGGATTACCGGGATTATCGCAATGCACATGTTTTAACCAAGTGTCACAAAGGGGTACCTCTATGCCGCCTGTACAAAGGTCTAAGGAGAAAGCTCGCATTGGATTTCTCGCTATTGATTATTCTCAACTTAGACATCCATACCGGGACAACATAGACAACAGATAATGGACTCCTCTTTAATGCATAAGCATGTAGCAACAATTAATTTTCTCATATGAGATTGAGGATATTGTCCAGAACTGAAACTTCCACCATGGATCATGGCTTTAGTTAGCGGCCCAATGTTCTTCTCTAACAATATGCATGCTCTAACCATTAGGTGGTAAATCGCCCTTACTTCAGACAAGACGGACATGCATAGCAACTCACATGATATTCAACAAAGAGTAGTTGATGGCGTCCCCAGGAACATGGTTATCGCACAACAAGCAACTTAATAAGAGATAAAGTGCATAAGTACATATTCAATACCACAATAGTTTTTAAGCTATTTGTCCCATGAGCTATATATTGTAAAGGTAGAGGATAGAAATTTTAAAGGTAGCACTCAAGCAATTTACTTTGGAATGGCGGAGAAATACCATGTAGTAGGTAGGTATGGTGGACACAAATGGCATAGTGGTTGGCTCAAGGATTTTGGATGCATGAGAAGTATTCCCTCTCGATACAAGGTTTAGGCTAGCAAGGCTATTTGAAACAAACACAAGGATGAAGCGGTGCAGCAAAACTCACATAAAAGACATATTGTAAACATTATAAGACTCTACACCGTCTTCCTTGTTGTTCAAACTCAATACTAGAAATTATCTAGACCTTAGAGAGACCAAATATGCAAACCAAATTTTAGCATGCTCTATGTATTTCTTCATTAATAGGTGCAAAGCATATGATGCAAGAGCTTAAACATGAGCACAACAATTGCCAAGTATCACATTATCCAAGACATTATAGCAATTACTACATGTATCATTTTCCAATTCCAACCATATAACAATTTAACGAAGAAGAAACTTCGCCATGAATATTATGAGTAGAGCCTAAGGACATATTTGTCCATATGATACAGTGGAGCATGTCTCTCTCCCACACAAAGAATGCTAGGATCCATTTTATTCAAACAAAACAAAAACAAAAACAAACCGACGCTCCAAGCAAAGCACATAAGATGTGATGGAATAAAAATATAGTTTCAGGGGAGGAACCTGATAATGTTGTCGATGAAGAAGGGGATGCCTTGGGCATCCCCAAGCTTAGACGCTTGAGTCTTCTTGATATATGCAGGGGTGAACCACCGGGGCATCCCCAAGCTTAGAGCTTTGTCAACACCCGGATTTTTAAGTCCGAATGCCTATTATGTCATACATCGCAATCCCAGGAATATTGTTGTTGCGAGGCATAATAGTTAAGTATCACAGTCATCATTCATTACAAACTATAAGTCTTACAATTTGGAATCACATGATCCATATTACACGAATAGTTGATCTATGGATCAACGAACAAACACAAGTTCATAGTTCAACATAGCGGAAGTGTAAGATACAAGGACTCTCTAGTCCACAGGCCAACGCTTGACGTCGGAAGGCGCTTAGTTGTCGTAGGCGTCCTGCTGGTCGTCTCCTTGGTCCTCTTCATACTCTGGCCATTTGAATAGCCAGGGACAAAGCCGTGAGTACGTTGAGTACTCGCAAACTAATACTAATGTAAGTGCTAGACATTCTAGTATGGTTTGCTAAGCTCTAGTTTATTTGCATAAAGCTAGTTTTAGTTCACAAAGTTTGAGAAAAACTTATTCAAGTGCTAACTAACTCAAGTGGGAACATTAGTGTCATTCCCACCATTCAAGTGGTGATTTCAATTCAATTCACCACAAGTCCTTTCACCATCACCCCTTTCAACATCATTTTCAAAGATATGACATCGGCAACTGTATGGCCTTTCCAACCGTCCGTAACCGTGGACGCGGCTATTCGAATAGATTTACACTCTGCAGAGGTTGCACACTTGTGCCACAACATTTGATTTCATCCATCGGGATTTTCCCGAATCATCGTAACACAGTACGCGGATCATCAACCATAACCTTTCACTTACGAATCCTAGTATGAGCACCTCTCCCCATGAGCTTGGCCTCCCAGTGAAGACCAACTGTCAACCTGGGAACTGCACAGGGCTTGGGCCGGACATTCACCTCATTTCGCATCATATCATATCATTTCTTTTGTGGTAGAGGCAGCTTTCGGCATAACCCCGATGACGCTTGTTTAGAGGGAACCCATACTAAGACGCATAAACTTCCAGTTAAGCCCTACCCATAATCAGGTATTGTGGGGGTACTTAATAATTGGAAAGGTATCGCATTCAAACCAACATCATTGTTTTATCAAAAATCACCATCTTCTCTTGTTCACATTCACCTTCAAAATCATTCAATGGAATGCATCTTCATTCCAAGGTTTCAAAAATCCTTCAAATTCACATTGTTCCCATCTAGAGTAGTCAAGTTTTAATTTATTAGCACTAGCTCTAATTCATGAGGGGTGCTAACTTGCTTGGCTTGGAGAAGACTAACTCACTACTCTAGTAATCAACTTGTACTTTGACAAAAGTTAACTATAAAAGTAACTCATTTAGAAAACAATTAAAAACTTGTAAAGTAAAAACTTGGGATGGGTTCATATAAGAAAAGATAAGAAACATGGTGCCTTGCCCCAAGGGGGCTTTGCACTTTGCAAGAATATTAGCTTGCATTGGTAATAGCTTGCCTTGGTAGTTCTCAAACTGTTCCTCCTCCTCCTCTTGGTAGCAACCTTCTTCTTCGGCGTACTCTCCGGTGCTACCGTCTAAATGTGAATACGAGTATAATTACTCACTAATTCAATGGCTATTCCATACATCACATATAACACACAAACTAGTCTATGCACACACAAATAATTAACTAGGGTGCATGGGTTGTGGGATTAAATAGAATGCACTTCTTTGTATCTCATATGTAAATGATAGTTTCCATAGGGTTCTTGAGAAATAATTTCCTCTCATTGAAATCTTCTTAAGATTTAATTTCTCAACCAATCATAGATGAACTCATATTGACCTTAGTCAAATGTTCATCATCATCATTTGAGAAAATGATTTAAATGAGGTGGATCACCTCATACTATTTAAATAACACTACATTTGATTTAAATCTCAAGTAATTCATATAAGAGAGTTTGGGACCAGGGGTCCAAACATCCCATGAATCCATGTGAGACAAGTTTAAATGAAGTGTAATACTCCACATAATTTAACTTTAATAGTTTTGGACAATATCAACTAGTTAAACTAGCCATAATATCCATTCATTAAACCATGGCATGATCATACAAAGTGACCACACCATTTTATTGCATAAACAATTAGTGTAAGTCAAATGTGAGCTATTAGAGTTGGAATTAACTTAATATCTATTTTGGTTGATTTTTCAGAATTATTTGAATAGGGAAAAGTCCCTGTCTTGTTATTTTTATCACATTTATTCTACAAAGAATCTGACCATGGGGCCAGTGGCATTGGCTAGATATTTTCATTAGCTTTCCAACAACATAAAGTTCACTAAATTTGGTTTAGCCAATTTGAATCTATTAAATTTCAAAGTTTGGGCAGTATTGAAATGGATTTGTAATAATTAAACTGGATTTGAATTTAACAGGCCGGCGGGAAAACTAGTTGGGCTAAACAATTTGAAAACGGCCCAAACCAACCCAGTCCAGCCCAGCCACGGTACACAGACGCGCGGGCTGCCTGACAGGGTGGGGGCCAGGCGTCAGTGGCTCATAACGCCCGAAGCGGTATGTTTTAATGTGGGGCGTAGGATTAGAATCCGATCGAACGGCTCCAGTTCATCGTCCCGCCGGTGAGAGGGGAGTTCACCGGCGGCTCTGGTAGGGGGTGGGAGAGCTTACGGCGGCTCCAGCGCGGGTTGGCAATGTGCTCGGGGAAGGTGTGGACGACGGCGAAGCAGCTGGTAGCAGTGGCGGAGCTCGAGGTGGCCTGGATCAATGGCGATTGCTCCAGGGCTTCCGCGGCTCCGATCTTGCAATTGGCCTTGCTCCAGCGACGATCGAGGTGGCTAATGGTGCGAGGAGAAGTGGTGAAGGGTGGGGAGTGAGATGGTGTGCTCAGTTGCTTCCAGGGAACGCTCTATTTATAGGATTGAGCAAGGGTTGCGGGGCAGGGTGGTGGTCGACATGCTCGCGGCGTTTACGGGAACAGGTCGTCGTCTCCGGCGCCGGCGGTCACGGGTTGGTGCTGGGCGCGTGTCTGGCGTGGCTGAGGTGTCACGGCGGTGCTCAACCTGTCGAGGGAGGGACCAGGGCGTGCTCGTGGTGGGGGCGCGGCGCGTGTCCAGGGCGCGTCCGTGGCGCGCATGGTCGCGACGCGAGCGGCATCCAGGGCGATTTTGGGCGCGCGTCGTCCGGGCGTTGTCGAGCTCCTCCTCGACCAGGGTGGTGCTAGGCGGCGCTAGGGTAGCACGGTGGCGAGCAACGGCAGGGTGGTCAAGTTGGGGAAGGAAGGGAGAGAGGTGGAGGTGGTCGGGCTCGGGCTCGGGGACATGGCCGGCATGGCCATGCCCTAGCTTGCCCTCTCCTCTCCTCAGCCTCACTATGCATCACTTAGGGTTTAAGGGGACCAGGGGACACAATGTGATAGATTAGGGTAGTTTAGGTGAGGTAGATTCACTATTTCAAATAGTGTGTAATAGTGTCATATTTGGAAAATGTGAAAAATGTCCAAATTTGAATTAATTCAAAAGGTGAAAGTTTTTGAAATGTGAGTGTTGCTATTAGTTGTAATTGACCAGAGGTGATTTGAGGTGGTGGTGGAAAAATTATAATTCCAAGATTGGCCAAAATGGCTAAGTGGAGATTGTTGCACTTGTTAAAATGTTGCAATTTTGGATGAGCATAGTTATTGCTCAAGAAAGAATTTGGCATGGTGATCTTTACAAAAAGTGTTCACCTTGATGTTGTCTTGGATGAGGTGCAAAGAGTTAGCAAGGTTTAGTTTGAGAAATTTGAATTGCAGGGGCTCAAAGTAGTGATCAGACTAAATTTGGCAGATTTGACCATTATCATATGTGAGTGGGAATTGTGTTTGAATTTCATTTGATTTGTGAAACTTTGATTCCAAAAGTTGTAATAAGTGTTTAATAACATTATTCAACTAATGGTGAAGACCAAATAGGTCTAGGGTCAAAACTTATAAAAATGCCATAGGGCATATGTGAGGGTTTTTAGGGTTTTGCATTTTAGGGAATTTCTTCCTCTTTGATTTATTTGGTTGGTGATCTTACTATGATCACACTAGGGTTTTAGAGCATAGAAAATACAAGTACAAGCAATCATCATGGCATATCACTCAAATGCACAAGTCCTATGCATGGTACTATATGCAAATAGAAAAGTTTTTGTTGGTTTGAAATTTTGCTTTCTGGAATTCTCTAACTTTCTTTTTATTGAAATTTGGGGTGTTACAAACCCTTCCCCCTTACAAAAGATCTCGTCCCGAGATCGGAAAGAAAGTTAGGTACTAAAGAGATCTGGGTACTCCTTCTTCATGAAGTCTTCGCCTTCCCAGGTGGCTTCATCCTCGGTATGATTGCTCCATTGGATCTTTAGAAACTTGATGCTTCGGGTGCGGGTGGTTCGGTAAGCTTCTTCCAGGATGCGAATCGGCACTTCGCGGTAAGTCAGATCCTTGTTGATATCCACCGATCTGTGATCGATGTTCTTGAACACTTCGGTCTTCTCCGGGACTTCAAGGCACTTCCGGAGAAGTGAGATGTGAAACACGTCGTGCACAGCCGACATTTCTTCAGGCAACTCCAGTTGATAAGAAACTTCACCTCGGCGACTGAGGACTTGGAAAGGTCCGACATAGCGGGGTGCAAGCTTTCCTTTCAGTTGGAACCTTTGCATTCCTTTCAAGGGGGATACTTTGAGATAGACGAAATCTCCGATCTCAAAGGTCATCTCCCGACGTCTTTTGTCGGCGTAGCTCTTCTGTCTGGATTGCACGTTTTGAGATACTCTCGGATCTTGTGGACTTTCTCTTCGGCTTCCCGAAGAACATCTGGGCCGAAAACTTGGCTCTCTCCGACTTCTGACCAGTTCAGGGGGGTACGGCACTTCCTTCCGTACAAGGCTTCAAAGGGGGCCATCTGTAGGCTGGCTTGGTAACTATTGTTGTAGGAGAATTCTGCGTAAGGTAGGCAGTCTTCCCACTTGGATCCGTATTCCAGTACGCATGCTCTAAGCATGTCTTCTAGTATCTGGTTTACTCTCTCAGTCTGTCCGTCGGTCTGAGGGTGATAGGTGGTGCTGAAATTTAGGCGAGTGCCTAGTCCTTCATGCACTTTCTGCCAGAACCTTGAGGTGAACTGTGATCCTCTATCTGACACTATCGATTTGGGGGTTCCGTGCAGAGCGACTATTCTGGAGATGTAAAGTTCAGCTAACTTGGGGCCTTGATAGGTGGTTTTGACGGCGATGAAATGGGCAACTTTGGTCAATCTATCGACCACTACCCATATTGAATCATTGCCTTTGCTGGATTTGGGCAGTCCGGTGATAAAGTCCATTCCTACGGAGTCCCATTTCCATTCCGGAATATGGAGGGGTTGTAACAGTCCGGCGGGTCGTTGATGTTCTGCCTTGACTCTCTGACAGATGTCACACTTAGCGATATAGCTACCGATCTCTCTCTTCATTCCGTGCCACCAAAATTGTTCTTTTAGGTCCTGGTACATCTTGGTACCTCCGGGGTGGATTGAATAAAGGGTGTCATGGGCTTCTTGCAGAATGACTTGTTTCAAGCTGGAGTCCGATGGTACGCAGAGACGTTCTTTGTACCAAAGAATTCCGGCTTCGTCTATGGTGAATCCGGGGGCTTTTCCTGCGGCTATCTGTTTCTTGATTCCGTCAATGCTAGCGTTGTCTTTCTGGGCTTCCTTGATCTGACCAACCAAGGTGGGTTGCAGTTCTATGCTGGCTAGGAATCCTTCACTAACAAGTTCAAGTCTGAACTGTTCAAACTCTTGATGCAAGCTGGGCTGTTCAGTTGCGAGCATGGAGTTCAACTGACACGGCAGTCGACTCAAAGCATCCGCTACCACATTGGCCTTGCCGGGGTGGTAGTGAATCTCCATGTCGTAATCCTTGATCAGTTCGATCCATCGGCGTTGTCTCATGTTTAGCTCCTTCTGGGTGAATATGTATTTGAGGCTTTTGTGGTCGGAGTAGATCTCGCATCGATTACCCATGAGGTAATGACGCCAAACTTTCAAGGCTAAGACCACGGCTGCAAGCTCGAGGTCATGGGTTGGGTAGTTCTGTTCATGTTGCTTGAGCTGTCTTGAAAGGTAGGATACAACCTTGCCTTCTTGCATAAGTACGCATCCAAGTCCAGTCTTGGAGGCGTCGCAATATACGTCAAAGGGCTTTGCGATATCTGGCATGATCAGGATTGGGGCTGTTGTCAATCTACTCTTGAGCTGTTGAAAGCTCTCTTCGCATTTGTCGGTCCACTCAAACTTTCTGTCCTTTTTCAGCAGTTGGGTCATTGGTCGAGCGATGCTCGAAAAACCTTCTACAAATCTGCGGTAGTATCCGGCTAATCCAAGAAAAGCGCGGACCTCGGTTTGTGTGGTTGGGGCTTGCCATTCCATAACGGTTTTGATTTTGGCGGGATCTACGGCAATTCCTCCTGCGGACAAGATGTGTCCTAGGAATCCAACTTCTTCCAGCCAAAACTCACACTTGCTAAACTTGGCATACAACTTGTGATGTCTAAGGGTTTCTAGGACAATCTCCAAATGATGTTCATGTTCCTCTTCGGACTTGGAGTAGACGAGGATGTCGTCGATGAATACAACGACAAACTTGTCCAAAAAGTTCATGAAGATCTTATTCATGAGATTCATGAAATAAGCGGGGGCATTGGTCAGTCCAAACGACATGACGTTGTACTCATACAACCCATATCTGGTGGTAAAGGCAGTTTTTGGGATGTCGGTGGCTTGGATCTTCAGTTGGTGGTATCCAGTTCTAAGATCAATCTTGGAGAAAACTCGGGATCCGGTGAGTTGGTCAAACAAGTCTTCGATCTTGGGTAAGGGGTATTTGTTTTTGATGGTGACATCGTTAAGCTTACGATAGTCCATGCATAAACGATTTGCACCATCTTTCTTGTCGACAAACAAGACGGGGGATCTCCAGGGGGATGCACTTGGTCTAATCAAACCTTTGGCTAACATGTCATCGATTTGCTTCTTCAGCTCCACGAGCTCGGTTGCGTTCATGTTGTAGGCTCTCTGGGCTATGGGTCCAGTTCCGGGGATTAACTCGATGATAAACTCGATATCCCGATCCGGGGGCATACCGGGTAGATCATCCGGAAACACATCAGGGTAGCGACAAACGACCCTGATTTGATCCAGAGTTGGCTTGGATACACTTTGGTTGCAGGTGAATTTTCTGGGTAGTTTTTCAGAGACGTGCTCAACTACGATACCGGTGCTGCTAGTCATAGTGATGGCTTTCTTGGCACAGTCTATCAATCCATTGTGCTTGGACATCCAGTCCATTCCTAGGACAACTTCCAAACCTTTGGTTCCAAGTATGATTAGATTTGCAAAGAAATCTACATCATGGATTTTGATTGGCACATTTTTACAAAATTTTCTGGCTTTGGTGGTTGATCCGGGGATTTGGACTATCATAACATGCTTCAAACTGAGGGGTTGAATTTTACTTGTTGATGCAAAGTCTTCGGTGACAAAGGAATGAGATGCTCCGGAATCAAACAACACTCTAGCAGGGATGTGGTTGACAGAAAACATACCCAGCACAACATCTGGTGCTTCCTGGGCTTCTTCAGCGTTCATGTGGTAGAGGCGGCCGTTGCGGTTGTTGGGGTTGTTGGGAGCGAACTTCTTGCCGGTGGAGACACGGCGTTGCTGCTGAGCAGGTGCAGCGGTGTTGCCGGCGAGCTTGGCAAGACGCTTGGGACACTCGTTGGAGTAGTGCCCCACTACACCACACTCATAACAAGTGATAGTGGTCTTGTCCTGCTTGTTCGCAACGGGGACGGCATTGCTTCCGGTTCGGGGAGCGGTGTTGGTGTTGGTGTTGTTGTTGTTAGGGGCTCGGGGTGGAGCGCGGTTGTAGTTGTTGTTGTTGTTGTAGTTGTTGTTGTAGCCTCCTGGCTTGGAGTTTCCTCCACTCCGGTTCTGATAACTGGGGCGAGAGTTCTGCATCTGGGGTTTGTTGTTTCTCAGAGTGAAACCTCCGCTTGAGCTAGGGCGAAACTTTTGGGGGTGGCTTGATCCACTCTGATTGGCCATGCGGCACTTGCGGTTCTCATTGGCTTGGTTCAACTTGCCCTCCATCTGGATGGCGGAGTCAACAAGGGCTTCGAGGTCGGCGAAGGGGATGTTGACGAGGACAGTCTGCATCTCATCATGCAGTCCGTTCAGGAATCTCTCCTTCCTCTTTTCAACGGTGTCGGTCTCATCAGGGGCATACCTCGACAAAGTGAGAAACTTGTTGCGGTATTCAACCACCGTCATGCGACCTTGTTTCAGCTCACGGAATTCATCCCTCATCTTCTTGATAAGACCCAGGGGTACATGGTACTTGCTGAACTTGAGTTTGAAATCCTCCCAAGTCATGAATTGCCCTCCATTCATGGCACGGGTGCTTGTCCACCAAGCGCGGGCTGGTCCAGCGAGATAGTGTGTGGCGAACAGGACCTTCTCGTTGGCTTCTACTCCGGCTACCTCCAGATTGTTCTTCATAGTCTGGAGCCAATCGTCGGCATCGAGGGGCTCCTCGGTCTTGCTAAACACCGGAGGGTTGGTGTTTTGGAAGTTCTTGAGCTTAGATCCGGGGTGGTCATGATTTCCATGGCCTTGGTTGGCGATGTTCTGCAAGGCGATGAGGTTGGCTTGGCGTTCGGCTCTTTCGGTTTCCCGGTCTGCAAGCATGGTTTGCAGAAGTTGCAGCATCGCGTCGTTGGTGCGATTCGGAGGGGCCATCTGAAGATGTAGAAGATTATGAGATAAGAGGGAACATTATAGGGTTCATTTTGATTAAGTTTGAAAAACATTTGAAAACTTGTAATCTTTTCATGACAAACATAACATTCATTCATTCATGCAACACATAGTACAAACTACACACATACTCCAATGGTTTTAAGAACCATTCTCATGCTACGATACAAGGGACGGGATACAACTCACACCTACTATAAGTGAACTAGTGCAACTACTCCTCATCATCGACATCGATCGGGACGTAGTCGTCGGGTCCTGCCTCCAGGAACTCGTAGTCCTCCTCCTCGGTGTTCTCGTCCTCCTCAAAGTCGTTGTCGTCACTCAGAAAGGCGTCTCCTCCCTGAATGTCGATGCCTCCATCGTCATCCTCCAGCTGGCGAATCTGATCCTCCTGGACCTTGACAGTGGCCTCAAGTGACGCGATCCGGGCGCGAAGGCGACAAATCGTAGCGTCCTTCTTGGCACGCTGCTGGCGAAGGCTCTTGCGGTCGTTGTTGAGTAGCTTGATCGCCTCACCCTGCTCGGTGATGTGAGCATGGGTCTGGTTCGCGTAAGCGCGTGTGGCGTCGAGGTCCCTCTGAGTCTGGTAGAGCATGAAGTCCAGGTGCTCAGCATGGTGCCTAAACTCCGGGTGCGGCTGCAGCTCCATGGGCACTCCCGCGGCATCACGCCTCACAAGGTGGGCGTAGCGAGAAGCGAGGATGCTCACCACGTTCTGTCCACAGAGGCGCGCAAGTGCCTCCTGTAGGCCACGGGCGAGTCCGTCGAGCCAGTTGCTCTCGCGGAAGGAGAAGAGGATCCTCTCCGAGGTGGGAGGCTCCATCTTGCACCTTAAGTCGGCAGTGATCACCCACTGCAACTCTCCTCCAGGCGTGTCGTCCAGCTGAACCCCGTGGAACTCGGGGTGTGGGCGCCCAAGGAAATCAGAGAGGGCGTTGAGGTCGTGCTCGAAGATCAAGCTCCCTCCGTTCCCAAGCTGGTAAAACATGGTGTTGATGGGTTCATTCAGCGCCATCTAAAAGAGAATTGGATGAGTAAGTTAGAGAGTGCAAAGTGTGGCAAAGTTTTAAGTTGATTCAAATAAGATAGAACATGATTCATCAAATTTTGGCAAAGTCTCAAAGACAAGAGTGTAGTAAATTTTCACAAATAGTTTCTTTCATTTGCTTTCAAAGTTAAATTTTTCAGAACGCCCATTCTAACTAAGGTCTTCTAAGGTCAAACAATGGCTCTGATACCAACTTGTCAACACCCGGATTTTTAAGTCCGAATGCCTATTATGTCATACATCGCAATCCCAGGAATATTGTTGTTGCGAGGCATAATAGTTAAGTATCACAGTCATCATTCATTACAAACTATAAGTCTTACAATTTGGAATCACATGATCCATATTACACGAATAGTTGATCTATGGATCAACGAACAAACACAAGTTCATAGTTCAACATAGCGGAAGCGTAAGATACAAGGACTCTCTAGTCCACAGGCCAACGCTTGACGTCGGAAGGCGCTTAGTTGTCGTAGGCGTCCTGCTGGTCGTCTCCTTGGTCCTCTTCATACTCTGGCCATTTGAATAGCCAGGGACAAAGCCGTGAGTACGTTGAGTACTCGCAAACTAATAATAATGTAAGTGCTAGACATTCTAGTATGGTTTGCTAAGCTCTAGTTTATTTGCATAAAGCTAGTTTTAGTTCACAAAGTTTGAGAAAAACTTATTCAAGTGCTAACTAACTCAAGTGGGAACATTAGTGTCATTCCCACCATTCAAGTGGTGATTTCAATTCAATTCACCACAAGTCCTTTCACCATCACCCCTTTCAACATCATTTTCAAAGATATGACATCGGCAACTGTATGGCCTTTCCAACCGTCCGTAACCGTGGACGCGGCTATTCGAATAGGTTTACACTCTGCAGAGGTTGCACACTTGTGCCACAACATTTGATTTCATCCGTCGGGATTTCCCCGAATCATCGTAACACAGTACGCGGATCATCAACCATAACCTTTCACTTACGAATCCTAGTATGAGCACCTCTCCCCATGAGCTTGGCCTCCCAGTGAAGACCAACTGTCAACCTGGGAACTGCACAGGGCTTGGGCCGGACATTCACCTCATTTCGCATCATATCATATCATTTCTTTTGTGGTAGAGGCAGCTTTCGGCATAACCCCGATGACGCTTGTTTAGAGGGAACCCATACTAAGACGCATAAACTTCCAGTTAAGCCCTACCCATAATCAGGTATTGTGGGGGTACTTAATAATTGGAAAGGTATCGCATTCAAACCAACATCATTGTTTTATCAAAAATCACCATCTTCTCTTGTTCACATTCACCTTCAAAATCATTCAATGGAATGCATCTTCATTCCAAGGTTTCAAAAATCCTTCAAATTCACATTGTTCCCATCTAGAGTAGTCAAGTTTTAATTTATTAGCACTAGCTCTAATTCATGAGGGGTGCTAACTTGCTTGGCTTGGAGAAGACTAACTCACTACTCTAGTAATCAACTTGTACTTTGACCAAAGTTAACTATAAAAGTAACTCATTTAGAAAACAATTAAAAACTTGTAAAGTAAAAACTTGGGATGGGTTCATATAAGAAAAGATAAGAAACATGGTGCCTTGCCCCAAGGGGGCTTTGTACTTTGCAAGAATATTAGCTTGCATTGGTAATAGCTTGCCTTGGTAGTTCTCAAACTGTTCCTCCTCCTCCTCTTGGTAGCAACCTTCTTCTTCGGCGTACTCTCCGGTGCTACCGTCTAAATGTGAATACGAGTATAATTACTCACTAATTCAATGGCTATTCCATACATCACATATAACACACAAACTAGTCTATGCACACACAAATAATTAACTAGGGTGCATGGGTTGTGGGATTAAATAGAATGCACTTCTTTGTATCTCATATGTAAATGATAGTTTCCATAGGGTTCTTGAGAAATAATTTCCTCTCATTGAAATCTTCTTAAGATTTAATTTCTCAACCAATCATAGATGAACTCATATTGACCTTAGTCAAATGTTCATCATCATCATTTGAGAAAATGATTTAAATGAGGTGGATCACCTCATACTATTTAAATAACACTACATTTGATTTAAATCTCAAGTAATTCATATAAGAGAGTTTGGGACCAGGGGTCCAAACATCCCATGAATCCATGTGAGACAAGTTTAAATGAAGTGTAATACTCCACATAATTTAACTTTAATAGTTTTGGACAATATCAACTAGTTAAACTAGCCATAATATCCATTCATTAAACCATGGCATGATCATACAAAGTGACCACACCATTTTATTGCATAAACAATTAGTGTAAGTCAAATGTGAGCTATTAGAGTTGGAATTAACTTAATATCTATTTTGGTTGATTTTTAAGAATTATTTGAATAGGGAAAAGTCCCTGTCTTGTTATTTTTATCACATTTATTCTACAAAGAATCTGACCATGGGGCCAGTGGCATTGGCTAGATATTTTCATTAGCTTTCCAACAACATAAAGTTCACTAAATTTGGTTTAGCCAATTTGAATCTATTAAATTTCAAAGTTTGGACAGTATTGAAATGGATTTGTAATAATTAAACTGGATTTGAATTTAACAGGCCGGCGGGAAAACTAGTTGGGCTAAACAATTTGAAAACGGCCCAAACCAACCCAGTCCAGCCCAGCCACGGTCCATAGACGCGCGGGCTGCCTGACAGGGTGGGGGCCAGGCGTCAGTGGCTCATAACGCCCGAAGCGGTATGTTTCAATGTGGGGCGTAGGATTAGAATCCGATCGAACGGCTCCAGTTCATCGTCCCGCCGGCGAGAGGGGAGTTCACCGGCGGCTCTGGTAGGGGGTGGGAGAGCTTACAGCGGCTCCAGCTAGGGTTGGCAATGTGCTCGGGGAAGGTGTGGACGACGGCGAAGCAGCTGGTAGCAGTGGCGGAGCTCGAGGTGGCCTGGATCAATGGCGATTGCTCCAGGGCTTCCGCGGCTCCGATCTTGCAATTGGCCTTGCTCCGGCGACGATCGAGGTGGCTAATGGTGCGAGGAGAAGTGGTGAAGGGTGGGGAGTGAGATGGTGTGCTCAGTTGCTTCCAGGGAACGCTCTATTTATAGGATTGAGCAAGGGTTGCGGGGCAGGGTGGTGGTCGACATGCTCGCGGCGTTTACGGGAACAGGTCGTCGTCTCCGGTGCCGGCGGTCACGGGTTGGTGCTGGGCGCGTGTCTGGCGTGGCTGAGGTGTCACGGCGGTGCTCAACCTGTCGCGGGAGGGACCAGGGCGTGCTCGTGGTGGGGGCGCGGCGCGTGTCCAGGGCGCGTCCGTGGCGCGCATGGTCGCGACGCGAGCGGCATCCAGGGCGATTTTGGGCGCGCGTCGTCCGGGCGTTGTCGAGCTCCTCCTCGACCAGGGTGGTGCTAGGCGGCGCTAGGGTAGCACGGTGGCGAGCAACGGCAGGGTAGTCAAGTTGGGGAAGGAAGGGAGAGAGGTGGAGGTGGTCGGGCTCGGGGACATGGCCGGCATGGCCATGCCCTAGCTTGCCCTCTCCTCTCCTCAGCCTCACTATGCATCACTTAGGGTTTAAGGGGACCAGGGACACAATGTGATAGATTAGGGTAGTTTAGGTGAGGTAGATTCACTATTTCAAATAGTGTGTAATAGTGTCATATTTGGAAAATGTGAAAAATATCCAAATTTGAATTAATTCAAAAGGTGAAAGTTTTTGAAATGTGAGTGTTGCTATTAGTTGTAATTGACCAGAGGTGATTTGAGGTGGTGGTGGAAAAATTATAATTCCAAGATTGGCCAAAATGGCTAAGTGGAGATTGTTGCACTTGTTAAAATGTTGCAACTTTGGATGAGCATAGTTATTGCTCAAGAAAGAATTTGGCATGGTGATCTTTACAAAAAGTGTTCATCTTGATGTTTTCTTGGATGAGGTGCAAAGAGTTAGCAAGGTTTAGTTTGAGAAATTTGAATTGCAGGGGCTCAAAGTAGTGATCAGACTAAATTTGGCAGATTTGACCGTTATCATATGTGAGTGGGAATTGTGTTTGAATTTCATTTGATTTGTGAAACTTTGATTCCAAAAGTTGTAATAAGTGTTTAATAACATTATTCAACTAATGGTGAAGACCAAATAGGTCTAGGGTCAAAACTTATAAAAATGCCATAGGGCATATGTGAGGGTTTTTAAGGTTTTGCATTTTAGGGAATTTCTTCCTCTTTGATTTATTTGGTTGGTGATCTTACTATGATCACACTAGGGTTTTAGAGCACAGCAAATACAAGTACAAGCAATCATCATGGCATATCACTCAAATGCACAAGTCCTATGCATGGTACTATATGCAAATAGAAAAGTTTTTGTTGGTTTGAAATTTTGCTTTCTGGAATTCTCTAACTTTCTTTTTATTGAAATTTGGGGTGTTACAAGCTTTCACTCTCCTTGATCATGTTGTATCATCTTCCTCTCTTGATCCTTGAAAACTTCCTCCACACCAAACTCAAAACAACTCATTAGAGAGTTAGTGCACAATCAAAATATTCATGTTCAGAGGTGACATAATCATTCTTAACACTTCTGGACATTGCACAAAGCTACTGAAAGTCAATGGAATCGAAATATCCATCGAACATAGTAAAACAGGCAATGCGAAATAAAAGGCAGAATCTGTCAAAACAGAACAGTTCGTAAAGACGAATTTTATTGAGGCACCAGACTTGCTCAAATGAAAATGCTCAAATTGAATGAAAGTTGCGTACATATCTGAGGATCACTCACGTAAATTGGCTTAATTTTCTGAGTTACCTACAGAGAATTAGGCTCAGATTCGTGACAGCAAAGAAATATGTTTCTGCGCAGTAATCCAAATCTAGTATGAACCTTACTATCAACGACTTTACTTGGCACAACAAAACACTAAACTAAGATAAGAAGAGGTTGCTACAGTAGTAAACAACTTCCAAGACACAAATATAAAACAAAATACTGTAGTAAAAAAAACATGGGTTGTCTCCCATAAGCGCTTTTCTTTAACGCCTTTCAGCTAGGCGCAGAAAGTGTGTATCAAGTATTATCAAGAGACGAAGTGTCAACATCATAATTTGTTCTAATAATAGAATCATAAGGTAACTTCATTCTCTTTCTAGGGAAGTGTTCCATACCTTTCTTGAGAGGAAATTGATATTTAATATTACCTTTCTTCATATCAATGATAGCACCAACAGTTCGAAGAAAAGGTCTTCCCAAAATAATGGGACAAGATGCATTGCATTCAATATCCAAGACAACAAAATCAACGGGGACAAGGTTATTGTTAACGGTAATGCGAACATTATCAACTTTCCCCAAAGGTTTCTTTGTAGAATGATCAGCAAGATTAACATCCAAATAACAATTTTTCAATGGTGGCAAGTCAAGCATATTATAGATTTTCTTAGGCATAACAGAAATACTTGCACCAAGATTACATAAAGCATTACAATCAAAGTCATTGACCTTCATATTAATGATGGGCTCCCAACCATCCTCTAGCTTCCTAGGAATAGAAGCTTCGCGTTCTAGTTTCTCTTCTCTAGCTTTTATAAGAGCATTTGTAATATGTTTCGTGAAAGCCAAATTTATAGCACTAGCATTAGGACTTTTAGCAAGTTTTTGTAAGAAATTTATAACTTCAGAGATGTGGCAATCATCAAAATTCAAACCATTATAATCTAAAGCAATGGGATCATCATCCCCAATGTTGGAAAAAATTTCAGCAGTTTTATCACAGGCAGTTTCAGCAGTTTCAGGCAGTTTTTCGCGCTTTGCATTGGAAGTGGAAACATTGCTAACACCAATTCTTTTATTAGTAATAGTAGGAGGTGCAGAAACTTGTGGAGCATTAGCATTGCTAGTGGTGGTAATAGTCCAAACTTTAGCTATATTATCTTCTTTTTCATTTTCTTCTCTTTCCCATCTAGCACGCAATTCGGCCATCAATCTTATATTCTCATTAATTCTAACTTGGATGGCATTTGCTGTAGTAACAATTTTATTATTATGATTTTCATTAGGCATAACTTTCGATTTCAAAAGATCAACATCAGCAGCAAGACTATTGACTTTAGAAGCAAGTATATCAATTTTCCCAAGCTTTTCTTCAACAGATTTGTTAAAAGCAGTTTGTGTACTAATAAATTCTTTAAGCATGGCTTCAAGTCCAGGGGGTGTGTTCCTATTATTGTTGTAAGAATTCCCATAAGAATTACCATAGCCGTTGCCATTATTATAAGGATATGGCCTATAGTTGTTACTAGAATTGTTCCGGTAAGCATTGTTGTTGAAATTATTATTTTTAATGAAGTTTACATCAACATGTTCTTCTTGGGCAACCAATGAAGCTAACGGAACATTATTAGGATCAACATTTGTCCTATCATTCACAAGCATAGACATAATAGCATCAATCTTATCACTCAAGGAAGAGGTTTCTTCGACAGAATTTACCTTCTTATCTTGTGGAGCTCTTTCCGTGTGCCATTCAGAGTAATTGATCATCATATTATCAAGAAGCTTTGTTGCTTCGCCAAGAGTGATGGACATAAAGGTACCTCCAGCAGCTGAATCCAATAGGTTCCGCGAAGAAAAATTCAGTCCTGCATAAAAGGTTTGGATGATCATCCAAGTAGTCAGTCCATGGGTTGGGCAATTTTTAACCAAAGATTTCATTCTTACCCATGCTTGTGCAACATGCTCAGTATCCAATTGTTTAAAATTCATTATGCTACTTCTCAAAGATATAATTTTAGCAGGGGGATAATATCTACCAATAAAAGCATCCTTGCATTTAGTCCATGAATCAATACTATTCTTAGGCAGAGATAGCAACCAATTTTTAGCTCTTCCTCTTAGTGAGAAAGGGAACAATTTTAATTTTATAATGTCACCATCTACATCTTTATACTTTTGCATTTCACATAATTCAACAAAATTATTAAGATGGGCAGCAGCATCATCAGAACTAACACCAGAAAATTGCTCTCGCATAACAAGATTTAGTAAAGCAGGTTTAATTTCAAAGAATTCTGCTGTAGTAGCAGGTGGAGCAATAGGTGTGCATAAGAAATCATTATTATTTGTGGTTGTGAAGTCACACAACTTAGTATTTTCAGGAGTACCCATTTTAGCAACAGTAAATAAAGCAAACTAGATAAAGTAAATGCAAGTAACTAATTTTTTTGTATTTTTTATAGCAAACAAGATAGCAAATAAACTAAAACTAGCAAATAATTTTTTTGTGTTTTGATTTAGTGCAGCAAACAAAGTAGTAAATAAAATAAAGCAAGACAAAAACAAAGTAAAGAGATTGCGATGTGTAGACTCCCCTTGCAGCGTGTCTTGATCTCCCCGGCAACGGCGCCAGAAAACAGTCTTGATACGCGTACAGCACGCGACCGTTGGGAACCCCAAGAGGAAGGTGTGATGCGTACAGCGGCAAGTTTCCCTCAGTAAGAAACCAAGGTTTATCGAACCAGTAGGAGTCAAGAAGCACGTGAAGGTTGATGGTGGCAAGATGTAGTGCGGCGCAACACCAGGGATTCCGGCGCCAACGTGGAACCTGCACAACACAACCAAAGTACTTTGCCCCAACGAAACAGCGAGGTTGTCAATCTCACCGGCTTGCTGTAACAAAGGATTAGATGTATAGTGTGGAAGATGATTGTTTGCAGAAAACAGTAGAACAATTGCAGTAGATTGTATTTCAGTATAGAGAATTGGACCGGGGTCCACAGTTCACTAGAGGTGTCTCTCCCATAAGATAAATAGCATGTTGGGTGAACAAATTACAGTTGGGCAATTGACAAATAGAGAGGGCATGACCATGCACATACATATTATGATGAGTATAGTGAGATTTAATTGGGCATTACGACAAAGTACATAGACCGCTATCCAGCATGCATCTATGCCTAAAAAGTCCACCTTCAGGTTATCATCCGAACCCCTTCCAGTATTAAGTTGCTAACAACAGACAATTGCATTAAGTATTGCGCGTAATGTAATCAATAACTACATCCTCGGACATAGCATCAATGTTTTATCCCTAGTGGCAACAGCACATCCATAACCTTAGAGGTTTCTGTCACTCCCCCATATTCACGGAGACATGAACCCACTATCGAGCATAAATACTCCCTCTTGGAGTTACTAGCAAAAACTTGGCCAGAGCCTCTACTAATAACGGAGAGCATGCAAGATCATAAACAACACATAGATATAGATTGATAATCAACATAACATAGTATTATCTATTCATCGGATCCCAACAAACACAACATATAGCATTACAGATAGATGATCTTAATCATGTTCGGCAGCTCACAAGACCCGACAATTAAGCACAATGAGGAGAAGACAACCATCTAGCTACTGCTATGGACCCAGAGTCCAGGGGTAGACTACTCACTCATCACTCCGGAGGCGACCATGGCGGCGTAGAGTCCTCCGGGAGATGAATCCCCTCTCCGGCAGGGTGCCGGAGGCGATCTCCGGAATCCCCCGAGATGGGATTGGCGGCGGCGTCTCTGGAAGGTTTTCCGTATCGTGGCTCTCGGTACTGGGGGTTTCGCGACGAAGGCTATTTGTAGGCGGAAGGGCAGGTCAGGGGGCGTCACGAGGGGCCCAGGAGACAGGTCGGCGCGGCCAAGGGTGGGGCCGCGCCGCCCTACCTCCTGGCCACCTCGTGGCCCCACTTCGTTGACTCTCCGATCTTCTAGAAGCTTCGTGTGAAAATAGGCCCCTGGGCGTTGATTTCGTCCAATTCCGAGAATATTTCCTTACTAGGATTTCTGAAACCAAAAACAGCAGAAAACAGCAACTGGCTCTTCGGCATCTTGTTAATAGGTTAGTTCCAGAAAATGCATAAATATGACATAAAGTGTGCACAAAACATGTAGATATCATCAATAATGTGGCATGGAACATAAGAAATTATCGATACGTCGGAGACGTATCAAGCTTTCATACACATATAGCTCTATGTGCATCTGTTGCATGGCAATCACTACTCCTTGCATAGCTTCGATCATAAGACTTCCTCTTGTCTAATGATCACTTATAGCTTTGTAAGACTTTCTTCCATTTGGCCTTCCAAACCCCCATTAACATTCTTCATGCCATAACATCCTGGTGCTAATACCAAATGCTTGCGCTCACCGGTTGAGTAGACTTCGAAACAGTTGATTCATGACGTTCATGTTTATGTTTACTTGACTGAATCCTTCTTATGTTGTGAAAATTTACTTGATGCTTGGAATGAAGGATAGAACTTCTACGCTGAATACTTAACACATCTTTAATGAACTTTGTACGGTTTCATGTCTTTGAAGCAATAGTTCATGAAAACTTCTAGCTTGTTTAACTCTTGCATTATCATCTCTTATATCAATATAGACATTTGCTTTGAGTGATTTGATCTCAGTTCATATGCTTTACATCATTATTGGATCAAGATTATGTTGGTAGCATGTCACTTCAGAAATTATCTTTGTTATCGTTTACCTACTCGAGGACGAGTAGGAACTAAGCTTGGGGATGCTGATACGTCTCCAACGTATCTATAATTTCTGATGTTCCATGCTAGTTTTATGACAATACCTACATGTTTTGTTCAGACTTTATATCGTTTTGATGCGTTTTCCGGAACTAACCTATTGACGAGATGCCGAAGTGTCAGTTCCTGTTTTCTGCTGTTTTTGGTTTCAGAAATCCTAGTAAGGAAATATTCTCGGAATTGGACGAAATCAACGCCCAGAACCTTATAATTCCACGAAGCTTCCAGAACACCCGAGAGGCACCAGAGGGGAGCCCTGGGGCCACCACACGTGTGGGCGGCGCGGCCCAAGGGGGGGCGCGCCCCTGTTGTGTGGCGCCCCCGTCAGCCTTCCGACTCCGACTCTTCGCCTATAAGAAGCCCCCTGACCTAAATCTTCGATACGAATAAGCCACGGTACGAGAAACCTTCCAGAGCCGCCGCCATCGCGAAGCCAAGATCTGGGGGACAGAAGTCTCTGTTCCGGCACGCCGCCGGGACGGGGAAGTGCCCCCGGAAGGCATCTCCATCGACACCACCGCCATCTTCATCACCGCTGCTGTCTCCCATGAGGAGGGAGTAGTTCTCCCTCAAGGCTAAGGGCTGTACCGATAGCTATGTGGTTAATCTCTCTCCTATGTACTTCAATACAATGATCTCATGAGCTGCCTTATATGATTGAGATTCATATGATGAGCTTTGTATCACTATTAATCTATGTGCTACTCTAGTGATGTTATTAAAGTACTCTATTCCTCCTCCATGATGTAATGGTGACAGTGTGTGCATCATGTAATACTTGGCGTAGTTTATGATTGTGATCTCTTGTAGATTATGAAGTTAACTATTACTATGATGGTATTGATGTGATCTATTCCTCCTTTCAAAGTCTGATGGTGACAGTGTGCATGCTATGTTAGTACTTGGTATAATTGCGTTGGTCTATCATGCACTCTAAGGTTATTTAAATATGAACATCGAATGTTGTGGAGCTTGTTAACTCCGGCATTGAGGTGCTCTTGTAGCCCTACACAATTAATGGTCTTCATCATCCAACAAGAGAGTGTAGAGTGGTTTTATTATGTGATCAATGTTGAGAGTGTCCACTAGTGAAAGTATGATCCCTAGGCCTTGTTTCCAAATAATGCAATCATCGCTTATTTACTGTTTTACTGCATCTTTACTTACTGCAATATTACTACCATCAACTGCACGTCAACAAGCTATTTTCTGGCGCCGTTGCCGGGGAGGTCACCGTTTGTTTACTGTTCCACTGCATGTTTACTCGCTGCCATATTTTATTCAGATTGCTATTACCACTCATATACATCCATATTACTTGCATTTTACTATCTCTTCGCCGAACTAGTGCACCTATACATCTGACAAGTGTATTAGGTGTGTTGGGGACACAAGAGACTTCTTGCATTGTGATCGCAGGGTTGCTTGAGAGGGATATCTTTGACCTCTTCCTCCCTGAGTTCGATAAACCTTGGGTGATCCACTTAAGGGAAAACTTGCTGCTGTTCTACAAATCTCTGCTCTTGGAGGCCCAACACTGTCTACAGGAAAAGAAGCGTGAGTAGACATCAAGCCGCCACCTGGCCACCGGATGCCTCGAGCTCTCCTCCACTAGCCGCATCCAACTCGCACACGCAAGTATCCATGGAGAGGTGGCAGCACTCTTCTGCTCGCAGTACTTCCGGTGGCGGCCGGGAGCATGTGTTTCGCCTCGAATCTACCTGAGATCCAGCCTTGGAGGGCTCCAATCCGTGCTCCTAGCACTTGATATGGCGCATGTCGTCGGTCTTGCAGGGGAATGGTGGAACCCTAGGAGCTGCCCCATTTAATTTTGTGGGAGCTTTTAGCTGTCCAACAACTTATTCGCGAGCCCATGGTGTTACCGCAGGCCACCTTCAGTTTTCAGATATTAATTTAGACGGTGCCTGGTAATGGTGTTTGGCCAAGTAAAACCATCTGCTATGGCTAATTGAAAGCAATAATCCGTCAAGAATCCTGCAATCTCTCAACCAAACCATCCATGTATGTTTATTCTACGTGTAAGCTGCTTGGTAATTGAAGATTTGTGATAAAGACGTTGCATTCTGAATAATTAGTCGTGTATCTCGACACTGCAGGTTCTTGTAAGAAAGTGAGGCCTTGGTGTTTCTAGATGGTCAGGATGAAACAATAAGAAGTGTCCGACTTCATACACACCCGTGAAGATTGTCCATCCTTCATGTGTAGCTGTTCGTTTCAAGTATAGCCTGCGTTGAATACAATGATCTTTCATTCTAGAGTTATATGTAGTTTTTTCTTAGAGGATTTTAAGACCTTACTTACCTACTTAGAGAGAGGTAAGATGACAATTTAATCATAAACATTGAAGATAATATGCGAATTAGATGATAACCATCAATTGTTCAAGGTAAATTAAATTCAGCTTTATGAAGTAGCAAGTGCATCAAGAATCATAGAAAATATTTGTCAGAGTTAAGGGGTGAAAACAAATATATTGTAAATGGTACGAAAAGGAAATCTTGATGGAACCTATGTTGTTTGCAATTATAATGTTAGAAACAAAAATGAACCGGTTGTTTTCTGCGATATGGAGAAATCTACTTACTCCCTCCGATCTCTTTTAATAAACTCGAATTTAGTACAACTTTTTGCTAAATTTAAATCAATTAAAAAGAACCGCGGAGTATTTAATTTAGACCCATCGCAACGCATGGGCACTTTTGCTAGTATATACCTAAACTGTCGCACTTGAACTAATCAAAGACGTAGATGTACAATATACCTGGGACATGGAGCTAACCCGAGGGCGTGTGTACCGTGTGTGTGTTTGTTGGGCCATGGGTAGGAGTGGAGTTGGCAGCTGAGTATATAACAACCGAAGTTGTAAGCGGAAAGGCAAGAAAAGAAATAGAAGAAAAACAATCCCTGAAAACTTTCTCTCGCTTTCCCGTGTTCTTCCTTCTATCTTCCAGATTGAAATTACTCTTGTATCTGTGTGTGCTCACGTCTGCTCACGTCCCAGATCACCATCGGGGCAAGGGGTGTGACATAAACAGATGGCGGCGGCTTGGAGTCGCAGAGGACGAGGCGCGAGGGGGCAAGGCACGACGACGGTGGCGGCTCGTGGTCGATCGTGGCGGCGGCTTGGGGAGCGCACGGGATTGGGGAGCTCGTTCGATCTAGGTTTTCACCTCTCGTACGTGAACCTGAGAAGGAAGCGACCGAACGTGCGAACCTGCCTGCCTCTAATAGTCGGGCCCCGTACGTGGAAGGTCCTACCCGTCATGGAGTCTTTCCGAAGCCGAACGAGTGAGAAAAATTTTGACTAATCGAACGGCTGTGGTGAAAAGCGGGATTGGAGACTTACTGTTGCATGCTGATTGGATGTGTTGTGAAGTGTATATGAGAATTGCCCAGCCCTTTCCATCAGTTCGGACTTTTGGTTCAAGTGGCTCGTGCATGAAGCTTATCATGGTATCAGAGCCCCAGGTCTCAAGTTCAAATCATGGTTTTCGCAATTAAGCCTAAAAATTGCTCTTGCCCCCCTCTAAAGCCACCGCTGTTTCAGTGTGCTCTTCTTCTTTCACGTGTTGACTTTCTCTTCTCCCGTCACACACAAGTGGGGGTGTTGTGAAGTGTATATGTGGATTGCCCAGCCATTTCCATCAGTTCGGACTTTTGGTTCAATTGGCTAGTGCATGAAGCTTATCAGGACGAACCAGATTGGTTTGCCCCTCTCAGGTGCCTTGCATGCGCGGGTCTTCTTGGAATATTTATAGGAAGGAATGGCTGGCTGGTACAACGCCTCCAGCTTTACATTTGCATCTCGGTGTTGCTCCAAGCATCCGATTAAGAGCTACTGCAGAAAGACCAAATCTACAGAAGATGCACTAGCCTTGTAGATTTTAAAAAGCCTTAATAAGCCGTCCATCCCAACATGTTACATGAGAGAGCCTAGGATGGTTCCCACTCAAAAAACAAAGCATGAAACAAAACATGGAAGATACCAAAGACTACTTTTTTTTAGGGGAATACCAAAGACTACTTATGGCCATCAAAGCCATACAGGCCGAAATCCCTTGACGATGAACCAAACTGGTCTAAAGCGGAAGAAAAAGAAACATAGATTTTTCGAAATCAGTAGATAAATCTATACCTACTAATAAAGGAAGTAAGGTTTCTCCCCACTTTTTCCGTCCGTTTTAGACTTGTCCCTGTTTTTCTGTTGATATTACGGGCAGTGCCACCGCATAAGTCATAAAACGGTTCGTTTGTTGGTCGCATCCGATTGCTCGTTTCCTGGATGGTTTGTTCCTGATCGCTTTCTATCGCTCGGTATGGGCCGATTGATTGGTTCCCATCAATGTAGTGGGCTGATCACTTTATATTGCTCGGGCCCAACAAAGTATGCAACGATTTCGCTATCCATGTCACAAAGAAGCTGGTCGTCTGGGCTTTCTTATTCATCGTTCGAAACTGAGACATCCGAAGAAAGGGTCACGCTCAATAGACAATAGTCTCACCTCGCTCTCATATACGGAGTCACATCTGTTTATATACGTGATTTTTGGGATTGTAGCAAGCCGCCTTGGAACAACAAGCGAATATTACAGAAACACAGGGGCTAACGATAATGGAGGGAATTGAGAGGAGAGAGAGAGAGTCGGGGGTAGGCACAGCCATCAGTAAGGAGCGCTCCGGGATTTGAGAGGAGAGACAAGAGTCGGGAAGGCCGGCAGTCAGTATCATCAGGTATAGAGAAAGCAAACAGCTACGTGTGCCCATTCATACTTGATCAGCCTGACGCTACGACCTATGAAGTAGAAAAAGCTTGATGTCCCTTCCGCCAAGTTTACTACATACAATCTTTATTCTCTAAAAAAAGAGAGGCCGTGTATATAGGATCAAAACGGGACACTTCTGCTGCATGTAGGAACCTGGTTTTGATGTTTTCAAAATTAATTTTTGACCTTAGGATGGCAAAAAAAAAAAACATAATTTGAGAGAGTAGCAGCTTCCCCATCAATAAAATATAATTTTTAGTAATGATATCTTTCATGTGCTACAAAAAATATAGTGATACTCTTCATTGCTGGTCAATAAAAATAAACCGTAGCTATAAATTTATTTGGATTTGTATCTTAGTAAATTTCGTGTAGGGATGTCATCAGCGGTTATTACAAGTCTGCGGTAAGCTGGTGCCACGATGGGTTCTTAGAATTGGTCATGTTTCTCGTGATTAGGAGAACATGTGACCAACAGTAACCAAGAGGTGAGTTTTTTTTCTGAGTATTTGTTTCTCCCGGTGCAATGCACGGGCACTTTTTGCTAGTCTCCTCCTATGTCAACCGTGGGCAACTTTTTTTTTTGAGAAGTGACCGCGGGCTACTACTACGGACAAACCAGGACGGGAGAACGCCGCAGCCCGCAGGCGAGCTGTGGGCCGAGCCCGAACACTCATGTTACACTTTCTGGGCTGCCCGTACCAATTTAGACCGTGGCTGTCCCGTGGGCTTCTTCCCCGTGCGGGACTGAGCCGATGCGTAGTGGGCATTCCGGCCCGTGGCACTACTGTGTAACGCAACAAGCTACCGTGCCGTTCTAAAAAAAAAACATTTCCCCTTTTTTCTGGAAAGGCGAAAAATCTCTCTCTGCTCAGATTGAGTTGAGGAGATTCGCGCGCTCTCACCCAGAACAGCACAAACAAGACGTCATGGTCGCCTTTGTTCTTTTTTTTTTTTGATATGGAACACGTATATTCCATTAAGTCCTGACAAGATCGTCAGCAACCAGACTGATTACAATTGGTGGAAAGTTCTCCAGCCACAGTTCACAGCTATCTAATGCCCCACTCGCACCAAGTGCAGCCAGCTCATGTGCTGGTTTGTTACATAGTCTTGAGACATATTCAAAGCTAAACTGAATAAAAGACATTGACAACAGGAACTTAGCATGTAGAAATAGAGGTCCCAGCCTCGAAAGATCATAGGAGTTCGTCTCCATAGCTTGTTTGAGAACAAGGCAATCCGTTGAGAAGACAACTCGGCCAATTCCTAGGTTTTCCGCAACAGGGATGACATTGACAAGAGCCAACAATTCAGATTGTAGCGCTTCAGATGCCGCATTCACCCTGCCAGCAACAGCAAATACAGGTTCTCCCGCTGCATCCCTTCTAATGGCGCCCCAGCCCCCGGACTGTGCTTCCTCACTGAAAGCCCCATCAAAATTGATCTTCACCATGTCATCTGGGGGAAGCAGCCAACTCTTCTTCTCCACAGTGCTCGTCACTTTTTTATCGATGCAAATGGATTTCCATTCCTCAACATGACGTTGTATCAGGAACTGAAAATCAGAGACAGAGTGGCGTTGTTCTTCATGATTAATCTTGTTTCGTTCCTGCCACCAACACCAGAGAAGTGCCACACCTTTCATGCACATGTCATTTGGGATTGATCGTCGCCTTTGTTCTTGCTCGGACGTTTCATCCCCACTTGCCCAAAGAGTCAAGAATGAGGTTCTAATTTCTTCCAAGGAAAAAGTAACCAAGAATGGGACAAAGCATAGCGGGGCAGCGAGATCAGCAGGGAGAGATTTTTCGCCATAAACTGCATTGCACGCTTCTTCCAAATTCCCTTATAATGTTCAATAAAATGTCTAATTTCAATGCGATTGAATTCATCTGAGTACTACAGTACACTTGAATGTTTCTCTCTTTTTCGCGTTATTATTCAAATTCCGCTGAGAACAGAAAAGAAATCGCTACTCGCTAGGAACCATCGCCCGTCGCAGTCGCCGCGCACATTCTCTCGGCTCCGGTTTTCTCCGTTCGTTCGTTCTAGTAGTCGTCGTCGCCGCCGAAGTCGTCGTACCCGCCGCCGGCGGCCAGGTCGGCCTCCACCTTCTCCGCCACGCCGTCCTCGATCTTGTCCTCGATGTAGCTCGCCCCGCCCGCCAGCGCCAGCCCGCCGAGCACCCCCGCGGCCGCGCCCACCGCCAGCCCGGCCCCCATCCCCATCCCCTTCTTCTTCTTGGTTGGGTCCTCCACGGCCGGCGCGCCGGACCCGTACCCGCCCGATCCGTACGCAGGGGCAGGAGCAGGAGCTCCGTATGCTGGAGCAGGAGCAGGAGCTCCGTAGGCAGGAGCGGCGCCGTAGGCAGCAGGGTAGCCAGCAGGCTGCGGCGGGGCGCCGTAGGCGGCCGGGTACCCGGACGGCGGCGCGGCGTAGGCCGGCTGGCCGTACCCACCCGAGCCGTACCCGCCCGAACCGTACCCAGCGGAGGCTCCGTAGGTCGGCGCGGGGGCGGCGTAGGGGTCGCGCGCTCCTGCTCCGGCGGGCTGGCCGTAGGGGGGCGGGTATGCGGGGTCGTAGTACCTTGCGGCCTCGCGGACGGCGACGCGGACGTCGAGGCGGCCCTGGGGCCGCCCCGAGGGCCGCTTGAGGCGGAGGGTGCGGGACGCGCGGCCGCCGAGGCCGGCGTCGTCGAGGACGTCGCGGAGCGGGAGGCGCGCGGAGCCGACGAGCGGCTTGGTGCCCTCGGCGGCGTTGGCGTGGACGACGTCGAGGTGGAGGACGGCGTCCTCGAGGCGCGTGGAGGAGTGCGGGAGCGGGACGGCGACCTTCTCGTCCCACTCGGGGCTCTCGCCGTGGTCGAGGTCGACGCGGGTGGAGCACTTGGCGCCGTCGTCCACCCAGAGTACGGCGTACGGCTTGAGGTCGCCGTTACGCCAGTTGACGTTCTTCAGGTCCCGCGCCGAGCTCACCGTCACCTCCACCTCGTACCTCGACCCCATCCTTGCCCCTCTCCTTGCCGCCGGCGGCCAAGACGAACGGTGGAAGCTCTGTGGCTGGTGCTGACGAACGAGCTGTTGTGCTCTGCTTTGAGTGTTGGGTGACGGACGCCGAGGGGAGCGTTTAAATAGGAGCGCGGGTGCCTGTCCGATGACGCCGTTTGTGGTGGGGCCCACACGTCGGGACGATCGAGAGGTTGGACTGACGGACGGACGAGAGTGGACGCTGGACGGTGCCGGGGTACTGAATTTCGTCTTCTTTCTCGCTGTGCTGCAATAGCTGCTACGGTTTCTTCTCGTTTACTAGTTTCCATTTTCTCGTCATTTCTTAGGGGTTAAGGACTCACGTTAGGTGCTGCCGATCTTGGTTGGGTTTCCTTTGTTGCCAAGGAATGGTTAGGATGGATGGTTAATGAGGTTACTAACGAAGGGAGGACGCGCGCGTCGTCACAACTGCTGTTTGGGATTATCTGCACTGCAATGGCATTCATTCATAACCTATCCAGACTTATTAACCACGCGAATCAATGCAGGGAGATTGGAGTAGATACTGAATGATTCTGGAGCTCTATCTGGTTCCATCAACATATCCGTCCATGTCCATGTCATGCTGAATGGTTCTGGAAGCGCCGGTGGTGAACGATTAAGAATTAGGCGTGCAAATTGCGCCCTGACGCAGACAGTGACCAATTATCTTTGGGTCAAAGAAAACAACGACCGATGGAACCGAGAACGATGACAGCAAGTCCGTAGCACTTGCTAGTGGCTCTCTCCCGATCAGTTCTGGTCCGCACGGCGGACTTGGCCGGTGATCGGGACGCCACAGGGTGGTTCGCCTCCGATATACCGCCGGCGGCGGAAAGCAACCCAACCGGGATAGGATGGTGGGCTGGAAACTGTAAAAGGCATAATATCCTCACTCCGTCCCATGACGCCGGTGTTCCAAAAGGAGGCACCGGACCAATGCCATGCAACGCGGTTTGGACGCGGAACCGCGTCTGCACGCAACCATAGTCCATAGACGCTGAAAAGGGCACAGCTTCCCGTATAAGTATATATACCCATACCCCAACCCAAGTGAATTTACCTTGAATTGCACACCTTCCACCCAGGAAATGAAGTGCAAGAAAATCTACCTATCGTGCTCATACCTCTTGTTAAACTGGCTCTAGATTTCATCCTACGAATGAACAAAATATCATAGCGGAACAATGTCAATTAACAGATTAGCAAAATGCATCAATCTTGGTCCAGCACGTGGTAAAAAAAACATGTTGACTCGAAAACATGTGACGGAGCCTTGAGCCCCTGCCGCTCCAGATACTTGTACTATGATTCCGCCTAGAACCAGATGCTCAAGTGTTGGGCACTTCTAGCATAAAAGGTTCATCAGGACATGCTTAAAACAACCCAGTGAAGAAACCAAAAGGCAGAATAGAAATTTAACATCTTCACTAAACATCACACCGTCGCGCTTCCCAGCAGCAAGCAAATGCGAATGCGAGCAGTCTGACGTGCACCAAAGTGGAACCTTTGAAATATAACCATAAAGAACAGAAGCATGGCAAGGATTGCTTTGGGTTACTCCGCGTCTAAAAGATATCAATGCCTTGCTCATCGAGCACTTCAAGGAGAGCTTGGTTCAATCCCACATGAAGACAGGCATGATACTAGAATCCAGATGTATTGCCACACTCTAGTGGCCTGTTTCTTTTTTTTTATTCATTCATGCTGAGAAAAGTATATTCAGTTAAGTACACTTGCGCTACCCTTGGATATGGTAAAGGGTAGAACCGTCTGAGATTCACAATGTTTTTTCGCATAGGAAACTAAGCTGCCAAACTCTTCGAAGCAATCTCGTAGACGTTTTCAGATAGTCCATTGGCTGAGATAATCATCTCCAGCTGGGCCTGTATAAGAAAGGAGCGTGTTAGACTTTAGCCCGCACCTGTATAATACCTGTTCAGCAGAATAAGCAACCATTTTCCAAATGTGGAGTTACGAGTTTTTGGAGATACCTTGGCAAGAGCTTGTCTGGTCTCATCATATCGCCTCCACCGGGAGAACGCTGACACCATGCGGGATGCGACCTTCGTTGTCGATCCAAAAAAAAAATCAAAACCAGACTAAAACACTAAATTGGATGCGAGACGTTCATTTATTTTATTAAGATATACGAAACAAACCTGAGGATTTATTTTGTCGAGCTGTAAGACAACTTCACCCAAGAACTTGTAACCAGAACCATCTTTCGCATGGAAACTCACAGGTGACCCGCAAAATCCTCCAATTAAAGAATATACCTAAACCGCAAGCAAATCTTCAAGTAAGATCCTCAAATGCTACCACAAGTTTGAAGGCCAAACAAGTTCAACTAAAAGCACCATGTACCTTGTTGGGATTCCGCATGTCAAAAGCAGGGTGAGACAGCAAGTTTTGAACATTGGCTACATTTCCAGGAATGTCTGAGGTAGCTTGCAGAGCAAACCACTTGCTTACAACCTATTGGAACATGGACAAGTATAAGCTCACGTGTAATAAAATTGATCTCTACTTAGGTGGCACATCAAGATTGTTCAGCGAAAATCAATAGTCCTACAAGCAGCAAAGAACTTACCAAATAGTCATGCTGCCACTTGTTATAGAAGTCCAAAAGGGCATCATCCCGAACTTGACCTGGGTTTTGAGATAATGCTGCTAAGGCAGCAAACTGCTCGGTCATGTTAGTAGCAGAGTTGTATTCATTCAATGCAAGTTCAGTGACATCTGGCTCATTCAGGGATACAAGGTAAGCTGCAAAATCCACCCGAGAATATATTAAGATACATGACCTGAAAAATAATTCACATGTTGGAGCACGATTTCGAAAAATTAAAACATACCAAGACATGTATTTTTCAATGCACGGCGAGCCACACTATCGTGGTTAAATGAGTAAGTTTCAGAGCTTCTGTTGCTTGATACCTAAGATGAACAGAAACAGGTAAGAATCAAGGTGATACCAAAATGTGGGAACAATGACAGGAAAGTGTCACAGCATACTGGTCAGAAAGACAAGACAAAAGGCAGTCGAACAATACTTAATTTGGGGCATTGTACAAAACCTGTTCTGCCAGTGTTTGTTATCAAAATGCCCAAATAAGTACCCCCAATATAGTGGTTTTTTGAACAGTATAGTTAAAACTCAAACTCAATATAACAATGGTATCTGAATTCCCGCAAAGTAACGAAAATAGAGCACACTGCCACAATTTTCAGAACTGTAGTGGTTGCCTGATGTCACTTACAGCTGCAAGCAGATCATCTTTTAGTTGAATGGCGAGTTCCTTCTTAATAAAAGTGCGAACAGCATGAACTGCATCCGGATCTGCAACTGGCATCATGTCCATAATCTCCCCTTGACCAGGCAGAGTTATTGCTTTTGCAATAAATTCCTGTAGCAGCCCAAATTAGCCCTTTTAAATTGAATTTTGCTGTCATAAATCACAACTGAATCAGACGAAGAATTACTTTATCCAAGACTGTGCTGCGCAGGATTGCTCGAAGTCCATCAACAAATTTTGGATTAAGAGCTAGTGTTTTCTGTTGCTGGAAGTCAGCCACAAGACTGAGCATCAATTTGCGTGCTAATACCTGACCTGCTTCCCATCTAAAGAATAAAATAATAGTTATATTCAACTCTACACTAAAAGGCACATTTTTTAACGGGCAAATGAGAATAAACCTGTTAAATTCATCTGAATCATTGGCAAGTAAGAAATATAAGTCACTCTCAGTCAGATCAGAATCAAGACGGATGGGAGCACTGTAGCCCCTCAACAAGGAAGGAACTGGTCTCTCCGATACATTGTTAAATACAAACTCTTCCTCCTTCTGAAAGATCAAAACATGTCTCATTCAGCGACTGAAGAAGATCAGAAAAGAATGTGAAGAAGTAGTTGACTATCTACTGCAAATACGAAATCAAAGGCTGATAAGCTGAACACTAGTAAATTACTTTGTTAGGGAGTTCAAATCTGACTTCCTAACTTCCTATAACTATTAAAGTCCAGAAAATTGAGCTTCAATGTGAAGCCCTTGGAAGAAAATGCTACACTGTGCCACAAGGTAATGTAACAGACTATCAACGAAGAAGGCAGAGCAGCAGAGCTGAATTGGACATCATATAAATGGTAGTTAAATGCACACCTTCTAGATGGTACAGTTAAATGCACAAACAAGCTTATAGCCCAGCCACTGGTATTCAAGATGATCTTTTGCAGGAAGACAATAATGATGATGTTACCTTATTAAATCGGAGAACTGTGGTGAAAATCGGCTGACCATCATTAGAGAGTGTTTTGAGCATTCCATCACTGTAAATGGTAGTCAGGGGCATATCTTTTCCAGTAGAATCAACAAGTCCAACGGCAACAGGTATGAACATTGGCTCCTTCAACGGTTGGCCAGGAGTAGGTGGTACTTCTTGACTAAGAGATTAAAAAAAGGTGGATGAACTCAATACCCCTTTCAGAAATTAGCAACAAAAAGGCAACTACCAGTATGCACAAAATTGCTATAAAATGGAAGAATAATATCAGCCCAGAATATTTATTAGGCTTTGTAAATGTAAATCAAAACTGGAGAATGTGAAGCTTACCTAAATTTTAAAGAAAATGTCTTGGAGCTTTCATTGTATGATGAAGATACCTTAACAGTAGGTGTACCTGCTTGAGAGTACCTATTGGATGGTTCCTTCAAAATCAGGTTGTGCTTTCAACAGGTAAAATAATTGAATGGTAGACGTCTATTACCATTGTAAAAAGTTCGGGAGTTGTGTATTATTAGCATCACACATCGCTGCGTAGAAGTCTTCACAAGTCACAGCTTGCCCATCATGCCTCTGAAAGTATAGATCCATGCCCTACAGTAGATGTAAATAAACCAAATGAATATATAACCATATTTGACAGTTAAAGAAAAGAGAAATATCAATACATGCAATGTGTAGCAGATTCACTAATTAAGCATCCCAATGTAATTTCATATTTAAGAAACTGTTTTGTAACAACATTATGAAAACACAGCTTCCACATGTGACCTTTACCTTTCGAAACCCTGAAGCTCCAAACATTGTCTTGTACATCCTGACAACTTCGGCACCCTACACCAAGTGCAGATCCATAGGTTTCAGCCTACAGTTATTCTCTTTAAGGCACAGGAAATGACAAATAAAAAAAGACGAACCTTTTCATAAACCTGTAAGGAGATACCATAACCATTGGATGAAGAGGCAAAAAGCAGCAAAAGAAAACGTCAGAAATAGAATTGCAAGGTCTAGCTAATACAAAACATAACAAGGAAAACACATACCGTTACTGCCCAGGTCGCCCACATCCAAAGTCACCAAATTAAGAAAATCAGTCAGAAAAGATTTCAGGGGATTGGAAGTATTTAGTTAACATTGTGGTACCCCTCATTATGTGCATAATAATTCATAGGCAAAGCAACTCACCGGTATAGAAGTTGTCCATCTGCCAATCAAATACAAAGAATTATTATACACAAGATATTTACTGTACTTGTGCATTAAATGATAATTAAAATCAAACAGCTGAGACCTAAAGTATGATCACCTTGATATACGAATGGGGGCGAATAGGATGTGCCATAGGCCCAGCATCCTGGATATCAAGGGAAAATAATGATTAAAAACAAAAGAAACCATGTGGCTGCCAGTTCATTGCAGCATCTGCATCAGACTAAATAGAATGGAGTATGCAGCATCTGCATCAGACTAAATAGAATGGAGTAACACAGATTGCAATGTAGAGAACCTGGGGGAATTGATAGGATCTAAGTTTAGAGACATCAGCTATGCGCTTCACTGTGCGACAGCCAAGATCTGATGAGAATTCCTGCACAAACAACTTAATTAGTCAAGAAAAAACGAAACCAAATCTAAAGAAGATAATATATGGTCTACTGCATGAGTACCTGATCCCTGAAGACAGTTAATCCTTCTTTCAGTGTTAGCTGGAACCAATCACGACATGTCACTCTGCAAATAGATAGGCACACAAGGATTATTTACATTCTAGACTACTCATGCATGTGATGTCATCAGGAAAAACATTAGATGTATGGAGATACTTTCTGTTGAGAGGTTTCAAACTTTTTCAAGCACCATGAAGTCACTTAAACTAAAGAGAAAGAGATGAAAACCCTACTAAAGATGCAATCAGCAACAGAGCAACCCGATGATGTTGTTTTGAGATGACAAAATAATAAAAGATAAATCCATAAGCTGCTCGTGTTGAGATGTTACCTATTGCCAGTCCAGTTGTGGAAGTACTGCAAAAATAATCAGTCAATATCAAATGCACAACTAAATTCAGTATATCATAAACGCATCATCATATAAATACAATGGAGAACTTCTACGGGATATACCTCATGTCCAATGACACCCAAAATTGCAGCATAATCACCATCAGTCGCAGCTTCTGGAGATGCTAGCACAAGTCTAGATTGGAATACCTATTAATTGATAAGCAGAGCATCAGCAAATTACTGATGCAGGAATACTTCCTAAACAGAGGCAAATTCTTACATTCAAACTCTTGTTCTCCATTGCTCCCCTGCAAATAATAGACAGTTATTTAATCAGTAAGAGGCAATGCCAATAGAAATAACTGCAATACCATCTTTTTGGCAGAGTACCGATGCAAATAAGGAAACAAACTTACATATTGAAATCAGGAACAACAACAATGTTAAACAAATCAAGATCATATTCAAGACCAAACACCTGGCACAATCCAAAGGATGAATTGGATTAATAATTATGTCAATGGTTCTGATAAAGACTTGTAGAAAAAAAAACATAAGTAAATGAGTCTCAACGAACCTCCTCATCCCATTTCATAGCTTCTTTAAGAGAATACATAGCATGCGACGTTTTCGGCAAATCTTGACCAGGGGTCCAAATTCGAAGTGTAACTTTGCGGCCAGAACATGTAACAAATGAGTCCTCCCGGCACTCCAACTGACCAGCAACTAAGGCAAACAGGTAGCATGGTTTCTTGAACGGATCCTCCCACAATGCATAGTGTTTTCCACCCTGTAGTTAAGGAAAAAAATGCATATGGTTGAACATGTCATTCCGTGATACATCACCAGCTCTAATGATTGCATTGGAAGGCAGTGTACCTCGAGATCACCCTGCTTGATAAGATTGCCATTAGACAACAACACCGGATAGAGGGTTTTATCACCTTCAATACGACAAGTATACTTTGCCATCACGTCTGGGCGATCCTGTGATAGCATTCAACAAGTGCATATGTAAGTCATGTCTCATCACCAAACAATAGGTAAAATGTAATCTTTGATAGACAAGTAAGGTGGATTTGTTTGATGCAGCATACTAGGTACCAATATATGATATCCTACCTGAAAGTAGGTAATTTTCAAAAATGCAACCTACCTGAAAGTAGGTAATTTTCCGGAACCCTTCAGCTTCACATTGGGTGCAAAAATTACCTGTCGATCTGTACAGCCCCTGTAAACTTACAGCAAATCAGAACAGAGCACGGGACATTTTAATTCAAAGATCTAGTACAGTTTGTGCCCCTCTTGAGTAGTGCGTACCTCCAAAGAAGTGTTGAGCTGAGGATAGATCTCCGTAACAATTTCCAAAGTGAATACACCAGCAGGAGGTGTCAAAATTGTCAGATGGCGTGGATCAACTGTATACTCGTCACTCTAGTGTTCAGTAGAGATATGCAAGTCCGAATATTAGTATACTTGCATAGCACCCAAAAGATTTTTTCAATGGAAAAAAATGCTTATGAACCGTACAATAATTAGGCACACAGAGATTGGCACAAAATAACAGATAGCTATCATTGTACTTATGGGATCTAGAGTGATGAAATACTTAGCCTGAAGCATGCAGTAAGAATGTCAAACACCACTTCTTATACGCTTGACCACTAGTATTAGTATATAGCAACTAAAATATGCGCTTCCTTTTCTGTCTGTCATGTACATGCATGTACTTTGTCCAACTTCTAATATTCCAAAAAAGAACTTCAGGAGTATTGTGTGTAACCTATTATTAGCTTTAACCCTGTTCTTCCATTCTAGAATTACCTTGTGTTATTCCCATTGTATTTCTCAAAATCATGAACATATGAGTACCATGTGAGTGCATGCACAAAGAAAGTAGGTGCTATATGAAAGAAGTAGATCACACGAAGTATCACCTTTAGCTCTGTGCCATTGACTTTGACTGATAACAGCTTTAGATCACGTCCGTGAAGAGCTAGTGGAGATGTATTGCCTACTATAAAAACAAATATTACAACAGTATGTGAAAAAATCCAGAACCTAATGTTGAACATTTCAAACTCGGAAAATTAATTGACCGGCAAACAAATATACAGGAGGCCTGAAGACATCTAACTAGAAACCAAATTGTACTATTGAAAGTTTCAAAGTCAAGTATAGATGATAAATCTTCACCTTCATTGCCCGGAGATACACCTATTTTAGATGTAACTATGGTCTTTTCATCACCAAGTTGAAATTCTAAATCCACCTGCAGAATTTTGTAGTAAAAAAATACATAAATGATGTAGATATAGCAAAGACACGTTGCCAATTTACAAGGATCTATATCTCAGACTTGTATTTTTGTTGATCATACAGCAGCCAGCACATGAGCACTGTTGTTGCTACTGTGGATTGTCAAACAAGGATGTACATGCTAGCATGTCTCCTTTGACCTTTCTATTAAAATACGAGAATCTCTAATCACAAGTCCACAACCAGCCATATGCCACATCAGTTAGAAATTTTCCAGAGATGGAAGTGCATATACTGATTTAAAATTGGAAAGGGAAAGACGAGTTACCGTATCAAACAAGTAATCCGGTTTTTTGTAATCTTTCAAGAATATCTCCTTTGGAAGATCCATCTCTGGTTCTTCAGTAGCAGCAGGAGGGGGCTCTGTTGCAACCGAACAAGATGTCCTCTTGCTGAGAAACTTTGAGCTCTGAAATACGGAAGAAAATAATAAGGGGAATGCAGCACGAAAGAGCCAAATAAGTACATTGCGTGCCACGAGCAAGAAATATGCTATTTTAACGCACTTGTTAAAGATGTAGATTAGTTCATTTGCAAATTGATTTTAGCTACACAATGCAAGAACTTATTGCTGACCCTATTAGATCAACTTTGAGGAGAAAAATATATACGTCTTTAACAAAGATCAATAACGTATGTAAGACGGTACTAACATGTAACGACAAAGAAGGTTTCGGTATTGTTCTTGTCCAATGTGAACCCTGCAAGAACAGAAACGGAAATCTATAAGCGACAAGTAACGGCATGCAACAGAGCTAAAATTAAAAGGGGGTAACGCCGCACAATAAATATATGATTATCACATAGCAACAAGATCACAAGAGGGACCACACCTCCTTCGTTAGACTAGCGCGGCAGCTAGAGTAATTATTCCCTGGGGAACTCCTCTTTGATGAGGGCGGTGGCAATCTTTGATACTGAGAGAAAAAAGAGTGGGTAGATAGTCAAGAGAAGCCCAGTAGCTCACTAACAGCAAAATGCTAGATAACGACCCCACGACACGTAAATGCCAGCCATGCCAATCTAGTGCAAGTCTTTGTCAGATGCATCCACATATAAACCTGAATAGTACTAGAAATAGGGTAGTGCATCATGAATGAAGAAACCCAAACAAGTCAACAAAACCAGCAATCTGGTAACTTCTACACTGAAAAATAGGTACTATCCAGTAGCAATTCCATCATTTAGGTAAACTTCATCTAACCACTATATTGGATGGAAACGAAGGAGTAGTTGAGTGAGGGAGAGCGGAATCACATGGAGGGGGGAGAGCATGCCCAGAAACCCAGCCTTAACCAAACCGCAGCCTTGGCACGCCGCGGCGGGGCTAACGAGACGACGAGCCATCCCGAATCACAACGCAATCGAGTTCGGCCCTTAACCCTATTATAGGAAACCCTATCATCACATCAACAGATAAAAGACGGATCTAGACGGCGTGCCGGGCGCGCGGGCGCGCGCCCGGTATTTTTGGAAGTTAGTTCGAGATTTAGAGCGGTCGTCGGAAGCTCGTACCTAGGAAACCAGTGCCGAAGATCGGGAGCGGCGGCGAGGTGGCACGGGGGCGGGGGCGGGGACGGCGTCGGCGGCGGCGTGGGAGGCGTCGGCGGCGACGCTGAGCTGCGGCACAAGGTCGGTTAGGATCAGACGCCGCGGGTGGAGAGATGGGTTGGTGGAAGCTGCGCGTCGATGGGATCGGCGGGAGGGTGGAGAAGCGATCCGTACCTCGCGATCGACGGGCGACGGCGGGGTGGTGCTCGTCGGAGGCGGCGGAGGCGCAGCCGGAGTGAGCAAGAAACCGAGGGATATGGGTGGTGGGGATAAGTAGAGATTGAGCAGGTCGAGGAGTACGTAGGGGATTTGAGGGTTAAGGTCAATGACATGTGGGGACAAAGGATAAACGGGTGGTGCAGTGGCCCACGTGTCGGTGCAATGGAGGTCTTTCTGACGTGTGATGAACTGCGGGCCCACCTGGCTGCGAGTTCCGTCCTCAAAACTGTTTTCCAGCAGTTTCAGGTCCCTAAAAATATCTCTCCTTTGCTTTTTCTTGTTTTGGAGGCAACCACAAATAAAATCAGAAAAAAAATATACTCCCTCCGATTCATATTAATTGTCTTCGAATACCAAAGTTCGAGCTACCCAGCTCCGATTCATATTAATTGTCTTCCAATACCAAAATTCGAGCTACCCAGCATACAACAGATTCGAGTTCGGGGACACGAGGTTGAGTAAGTTAACGTTGTTTTTTGCTCAAAAGCAATTAGCTGGTCTCGATCCATCGAGAGCATCAGGCACGTTATGCCATCACCCCTATGAAATTTAAAACCACGTGATATCTGGGCCTAATGTACTTCTAGATTTGCGTTTTCACATTATATACCCGTCAACTTCGACTGAGCTTATGACTTCTAGTCTCTACGCGAGTCTACGACTCCCCTAGACACTCAGCCACTCGGGGGTTACTGACGTGGGCATATCCTATTGGGTACCACTATTATCATACCAGGTGCGGTCCAACTAGAGCCCCACATGAAGATTACGAAGCCGAAGAACCATTGGCAGCCCAAGTCCATGAACCTGGCGTGCGACACAAGAACTACCCCATACAGGGGAACCCTAACAGGTAACCGACCGGAGTCCTGACACCTAGCCTCCTTTATAAGGGCCATGAAGGATCGACGGGGAGGACAACTTACGATCTAGAGAACACCATAGCCATCTCGGGGACATTGTTACCTTCATCATCATTCAAGGATAGACAAGGAACGTGTAGGGTTTTTCCCTCCAAGGGCTTGAAGCTCGGTAAATTGTATCCCCTGTGTTGCTTGTACACCAACGAAACCACCATGGTGCATAATCCATGGGCATTGTCGTGGCACACCTGAAAGAGCATGCTCTATCTCTACGGCTTTGTGTGTTTGGTAACAACACTCGAATTGAATGTTACTGTATGTGCTCAAGTGTGTAGGAATCAATTTTAGCACTAAGGATGTTGACCCACCTTTTCCTATGGTCCAATGTTCGGTTTCTTTAATTGGATATTTGATCTTTTGTATTGGTGGAAGAGGACTTGTTGAGGAGAGGTGTATAAGACAAGAGGATTGAAGAAGAAGCATGAAATTTCCAGCAGGCCGGATCATTGATGTCTATGCCCCCCTCCTTTTCCTGTAGACAGTGTTGGGCCTCCAAGAGCAGAGGTTTGTAGAACAGCAGCAAGTTTTCCCTTAAGTGGATCACCCAAGGTTTATCGAACTCAGGGAGGAAGAGGTCAAAGATATCCCTCTCATGCAACCCTGCAACCACAAAGCAAGAAGTCTCTTGTGTCCCCAACACACCTAATAGGTGCACTAGTTCGGCGAAGAGATAGTGAAATACAGGTGGTATAAATATATATGAGCAAAGGGCAACGGCACCGAAAAAGTGATTTGCCCAAAGACAAGAAACAAGCAAAAGTAGTAACGACAGTAGTAACGCGATAAAACAAGATAAACAAGTAGCGATAGCAGTATTTAGGAACAAGGCCTAGGGATTAGACTTTCACTAGTGGACACTCTCAACTTTGATCACATAACAGAATAGATAAATGCATACTCTACACTCTCTTGTTGGATGATGAACACCATTGCGTAGGATTACACGAACCCTCAATGCCGGAGTTAACAAGCTCCACAATTCAATGTTCATATTTAAATAACCTTAGAGTGTAAGATAGATCAACACAACTAAACCAAGTACTAACGTATCATGCACACTGTCACCTTCATGCTAAGAAAGGAGGCATAGATCACATCAATACCATCATAGCAATAGTTAACTTCATAATCTACAAGAGATCATAATCATAGCCTACGCCAAGCACTAACACGGATGCACACACTGTCACCATTACACCGTGCAGGAGGAATAAAACTACTTTAATAACATCACTAGAGTAGCACATAGATAAATTGTGATACAAAACACATTGCAATCATAAAGAGATATAAATAAGCACTTCACTATGCCATTCATAACAGTGAATAAGTATTCTGTGAAATATAGCCTAAGAGACCCACACGGTGCACACACTGTCACCTTTACACACGTGGGACAAGGAGTCTCCGGAGATCACATAAGTAAAATTCACTTGACTAGCATAACGACATCTAGATTACAAGCATCATCATATGAATCTCAATCATGTAAGGCAGCTCATGAGATTATTGTATTGAAGTACATAGGAGAGAGATGAACCACATAGCTACCGGTACAGCCCCGAGCCTCGATGGAGAACTACTCCCTCCTCATGGGAGACAGCAGCGTTGATGAAGATGGCGGTGGTGTCAATGGAGGAGCCTTCCGGGGGCACTTCCCCGTCCCGGCGGCGTGCCGGAACAGAGACTCCTGTCCCCCAGATCTTGGCTTCGCGATGGCGGCGGCTCTGGAAGGTTTCTCGTACCGTGGCTTTTTCGTGTCGAGGTTTTAGGTCGAGGGGCTTCTTATAGGCGAAGAGGCGGCGTCAGAAGGTCGAAGGGGCGACGACACTATAGGGCGGCGCGGCCAGGGCCTAGGCCGCGCCGGCCTATGGTCTGGGGGCCCAGTGTCCCCCCTCTGGTCCTTCCCGGGTGTTCTGGAAGCTTCGTGGAAAAATAGGATGTTGGGCGTTGATTTCGTCCGATTCCGAGAATATTTCGTTACTAGGATTTCTGAAACCAAAAACAGCAGAAACTTGACAAGCGGCCTTTCGGCATCTCGTCAATAGGTTAGTTCCAGAAAACGCATAAATATGACATAAAATGTGCATATAACATGTAGATATCATCAATAATGTGGCATGGAACATAAGAAATTATCGATACGTCGGAGACGTATCAGCATCCCCAAGCTTAGTTCTGCTCGTCCCGAGCAGGTAAACGATAACAAAGATAATTTCTGGAGTGACATGCCATCATAAACTTGATCATATTGTAAACATATGTAATGAATGCAGCGATCAAAACAATGTATATGACATGAGTAAACAAGTGAATCATACAGCAAAGACTTTTCATGAATAGTACTTAAAGACAAGCATCAATAAGTCTTGCATAAGAGTTAACTCATAAAGCAATAAATCAAAGTAAAGGTGTTGAAGCAACACAAAGGAAGATTAAGTTTCAGCGGTTGCTTTCAACTTATAACATGTATATCTCATGGATAGTTGTCAATGCAAAGTAATATAACAAGTGCAATATGCAAGTATATAGGAATCAATGCACAGTTCACACAAGTGTTTGCTTCTTGAGATGGAGAGAAATAGGTGAACTGACTCAACATAAAAGTAAAAGAAAGGTCCTTCAAAGAGGAAAGCATCGATTGCTATATTTGTGCTAGAGCTTTGGTTTTGAAAACATGAAACAATTTTGTCAACGGTAGTAATAAAGCATATGTATCATGTAAATTATATCTTACAAGTTGCAAGCCTCATGCATAGTATACTAATAGTGCCCGCACCTTGTCCTAATTAGTTTGGATTAACACGGATTATCATTGCATAACATATGTTTCAACCAAGTGTCACAAAGGGGTACCTCTATGCCGCCTGTACAAGGGTCTAAGGAGAAAGTTCGCATTGGATTTCTCGCTTTTGATCATTCTTCAACTTAGACACCCATACCGGGACAACATAGACAACAGATAATGGACTCCTCTTTTAATGCTTATGCATTCAACAACAGATAATATTCTCATAAGAGATTGAGGTTTTATGTCCAAACTGAAACTTCCACCATGATTCATGGCTTTAGTTAGCGGCCCAATGTTCTTCTCTAACAGTATGCATACTCAAACCATTTGATTGTGAAAACCGCCCTTACTTCAGACAAGACGAACATGCATAGCAACTCACATGATATTCAACAAAGTGTTGATGGCATCCCCAGGAGCATGGTTATCGCACAACAAGCAACTTAATAAGAGATAAAGTGCATAAGTACATATTCAATACCACAATAGTTTTTAAGCTATTTGTCCCATTAGCTATATATTGTAAAGGTGAAGAATGGAAATTTTAAAGGTATCACTCAAGCAATTTACTTTGGAATGGCGGAGAAATACCATGTAGTAGGTAGGTATGGTGGACACAAATGGCATAGTGGTTGGCTCAAGTATTTTGGATGCATGAGAAGTATTCCCTCTCGATACAAGGTTTAGGCTAGCAAGGTTATTTAAAACAAACACAAGGATGAAGCGGTGCAGCAAAACTCACATAAAAGACATATTGTAAACATTATAAGACTCTACACCGTCTTCCTTGTTGTTCAAACTCAATACTAGAAATTATCTAGACCTTAGAGAGACCAAATATGCAAACCAAATTAGCAAGCTCTAGGTGTTTCTTCATTAATGGGTGCAAAGTATATGATGCAAGAGCTTAAACATGAGCACAATAATTGCCAAGTATCAAATTATTCAAGACATTTTATAATTACTACATGTAGCATTTTCCAATTCCAACCATATAACAATTTAACGAAGAAGAAACTTCGCCATGAATACTATGAGTAGAAACTAAGGACATACTTGTCCATATGCAACAGCGGAGCGTGTCTCTCTCCCATACAGTGAATGCTAGGATCCATTTATTCAAGCAAAAACAAAAACAAAAACAAACCGACGCTCCAAGCAAAGCACATAAGATGTGACGGAATAAAAATATAGTTTCAGGGGAGGAACCTGATAATGTTGTCGATGAAGAAGGGGATGCCTTGGGCATCCCCAAGCTTAGACGCTTGAGTCTTCTTGATATATGCAGGGGTGAACCACCGGGGCATCCCCAAGCTTAGAGCTTTCACTCTCCTTGATCATAATATATCATCCTCCTCTCTTGACCCTTGAAAACTTCCTCCACACCAAACTCGAAACAAACTCATTAGAGGGTTAGTGCATAATCAAAAACTCACATGTTCAGAGGTGACACAATCATTCTTAACACTTCTGGACATTGCCCAAAGCTACTGGAAGTTAATGGAACAAAGAAATCCATCCCACATAGCAAAAGAGGCAATGCGAAATAAAAGGCAGAATCTGTCAAAACAGAACAGTCCGTAAAGACGAATTTTAAAAGGGCACCAGACTTGCTCAAATGAAAATGCTCAAATTGAATGAAAGTTGCGTACATATCTGAGGATCACTCACGTAAATTGGCATAATTTTCTGAGTTAGCTACAGAGAATTTTGCCCAGATTCGTGACAGCAAAGAAATCTGTTTCTGCGCAGTAATCCAAATCTAGTATGAACCTTACTATCAACGACTTTACTTGGCACAACAAAACACTAAACTAAGATAAGGAGAGGTTGCTACAGTAGTAACAAACTTCCAAGACACAAATATAAAACAAAGTACTGTAGCAAAATAACACATGGGTTATCTCCCACGAAGTTCTTTCTTTATAGCCATTAAGATGGGCTCAGCAGTTTTAATGATGCACTCGCAAGAAATACTAGTTGAAGCAAAAGAGAGCATCAAGAGGCAAATTCAAAACACATTTAAGTCTAACATGCTTCCTATGCAAAGGAATCTTGTAAATAAACAAATTCAAGAAGCATAATGCAACAAGCATAGAAAAACTAGACAAGCTCAACTTCAAGATTTTAAGCATATAGAGAGGTGTTTTAGTAACATGAAAATTTCTACCACCATATTTTCCTCTCTCATAATAACTTTCAGTAGTGTCATGAGAAAACTCAACAATATAACCATCACATGAAGCATTCTTATCATGAGTCTCATGCATAAAATTATTACTCTCCACATAAGCATAATCAATTTTATTAGTACTAGTGGGAGCAAATTCAACAAAGTAGTTATCATTATTATTCTCATCATCAAATATAGGAGGCATATTGTAATCATAATCAAATTTATCCTCCATAACAGGCGGCAACAAAAGACTACTATCATTATAATCATCATAAATAGGAGGCAAAGTATCATCAAAGAAAATTTTCTCCTCAATTCTTGCGGGACTAAAAAGATCATGCTCATCAAAGCCAGCTTCCCCAAGCTTAGAATTTTCCATAGCATTAGCAACAATAGTGTTCAAAACATTCATATTAATAACATTCCCATTAGCATGCATATAAAGTTCCATGGGTTTTTTAATTCTCTCTTCAAACACATCATGTCCTAATTCAAGATAAAGTTCATAAAGTTCTCTCATATTTTTGTTGTTTTCCATTATGCCTTACTAGTGTAAACAAGAAACAAAAAGTTGCAATTGCAGGATCTAAAGGAAATAGCTTCGAGTACTTACGGCGCCGGAAAATAGCTTAGTAGCCGAGATCCGGAGTGTGAGTACCTTTTACCTTTCCTCCCCGGCAACGGCGCCAGAAAATAGCTTGTTGTCCACAACTGGCGCGTAGTTGACGTGGGAGGTTTAATGGCGGTTGACGGGCTTGGTGGAGTGTCTTGATTCGTCCTCGGCAACGGCGCCAGAAAATAGCTTGATGTCTACGCCCCCCTCCTTATCCTGTAGACAGTGTTGGGCCTCCAAGAGCAGAGGTTTATAGAACAGCAGCAAGTTTTTTTTCCTTTAAGTGGATCACCCAAGGTTTATCGAACTCAGGGAGGAAGAGGTCAAAGATATCCCTCTCATGCAACCCTGCAACCACAAAGCATGAAGTCTCTTGTGTCCCCAACACACCTAATAGGTGCACTAGTTTGGCAAAGAGATAGTGAAATACAGGTGGTATAAATATATATGAGCAGTGGCAACGACACCAGAAAAGTGCTTTCCCCAGGACAGTAAACAAGCAGTAGTAACGCAGCAGTAGTAACGCAGTAAAACAGTAAACAAGTAGCGATAGCAGTATTTAGGAACAAGGCCTAGGGATTAGACTTTCACTAGTGGACACTCTCAACTTTGATCACATAACAGAATAGATAATGCATACTCTACACTCTCTTGTTGGATGATGAACACCATTGCGTAGGATTACACGAACCCTCAATGCCGGAGTTAACAAGCTCCACAATTCAATGTTCATATTTAAATAACCTTAGAGTGTAAGATAGATCAACACAACTAAACCAAGTACTAACGTAGCATGCACACTGTCACCTTCATGCTAAGAAAGGAGGCATAGGTCACATCAATACCATCATAGCAATAGTTAACTTCATAATCTACAAGAGATCATAATCATAGCCTACGCCAAGTACTAACACGGATGCACACACTGTCACCATTACACCGTGCAGGAGGAATAAAACTACTTTAATAACATCACTAGAGTAGCACATAGATAAATTGTGATACAAAACACATTGCAATCATAAAGAGATATAAATAAGCACTTCACTATGCCATTCATAACAGTGAATAAGTCTTCTGTGAAATATAGCCTAAGAGACCCACATGGTGCACACACTGTCACCTTTACACACGTGGGACAAGGAGTCTTCGGAGATCACATAAGTAAAATTCACTTGACTAGCATAACGACATCTAGATTACAAGCATCATCATATGAATCTCAATCATGTAAGGCAGCTCATGAGATTATTGTATTGAAGTACATGGGAGAGAGATGACCACATAGCTACCGGTACAGCCCCGAGCCTCGATGGAGAACTACTCCCTCCTCATGGGAGACAGCAGCGTTGATGAAGATGGCGGTGGTGTCGATGGAGGAGCCTTCCGGGGGCACTTCCCCGTCCCGGCGGCGTGCCGGAACAGAGACTCCTGTCCCCCAGATCTTGGCTTCGCGATGGCGGCGGCTCTGGAAGGTTTCTCGTACCGTGGCTTTTTCGTGTCGAGGTTTTAGGTCGAGGGGCTTCTTATAGGCGAAGAGGCGGCGTCAGAAGGTCGAAGGGGCGACGACACTATAGGGCGGCACGGCCAGGGCCTGGGCCGCGCCGGCCTATGGTCTGGGGGCCCAGTGTCCCCCCTCTGGTCCTTCCCGGGTGTTCTGGAAGCTTCGTGGAAAAATAGGATGTTGGGCGTTGATTTCGTCCGATTCCGAGAATATTTCGTTACTATGATTTCTGAAACCAAAAACAGCAGAAAACAGCAACTGGCCTTTCGGCATCTCGTCAATAGGTTAGTTCCAGAAAACGCATAAATATGATATAAAATGTGCATATAACATGTAGATATCATCAATAATGTGGCATGGAACATAAGAAATTATCGATACGTCGGAGACGTATCAATCATCGATCCCCTCTTTGTAGAAGGCCAGATCGGGATGCTGATGTCTACGCACGCTTCTATTCCTGTAGACAGTGTTGGGCCTCCAAGAGCAGAGGTTTGTAGAACAGCAGCAAGTTTCCCTTAAGTGGATCACCCAAGGTTTATCGAACTCAGGGAGGAAGAGGTCAAAGATATTCCTCTCAAGCAACCATGCAATCACGATACAAGAAGTCTCTTGTGTCCCCAACACACCTAATACACTTGTCAGATGTATAGGTGCACTAGTTCGGCGAAGAGATAGTGAAATACAAGTGGTATGAATGAATATGAGCAGTAGTAACAGCGCCAGAAAAGTGCTTGCTGGCGTGCAGTTGATGGTAGTAATATTGCAGGAAGTAAACATGCAGTAGAACAGTAAACGAGCGGTGTTTGCAGTATTGGAAACAATGCCTAGGGATCATACTTTCACTAGTGGACACTCTCAACATTGATCACATAAATAAATAAGTTCTCTTCCTTTGTGCTACATATACTCTTGTTTGATAATGAACACCATTCGTTGTGTAGGGCTACTAGAGCACCTCAATGCCGGAGTTAACAAGCTCCACAACATTCGGCATTCATATTTAAGTAACCTTTAGAGCATAATAGATCTTTGCAATTTAAACCGAGTACTAACATAGCATACACACTGTCACCTTTACACTATGAACGGGGAATAAATCACATCAATACTATCATAGTAATAATTAACTCCATAACCTACAAGAGATTATGATCATAACCTACGCCAAGTACTACACGATGCACACACTGTCACCATTACACCGTGAAGGAGGAATAGATTACTTTAATAACATCACAAGAGTAGCACATAGACTAATAGTGATACAAAGCTCATCATATGGATCTCAATCATGCAAAGCAATTCATGAGATCATTGTATTGGGGTACAGAGAGAGAGAGATTAACCACATAGCTACCGGTATAGCCCTTAGCCTCGATGGAGAACTACTCCCTCCTCATGGGAGACAGCAGCGTTGATGAAGATGGCGGTGGTGTTGATGGAGGAGCCTACCGGGGGCACTTCCCCGTCCCGGCGGTGTGCCGGAACAGAGACTCCTGTCCCCCAGATCTTGGCTTCACGATGGCGGCGGCTCTGGAAGGTTTCTCGTGCCGTGGTTTTTCCGTATCGAAGATTTAGGTCAGGGACCTTTATATAGGCGAAGAGGCGGAGTCGGAAGGCTGACGAGGCGGTGACACAATAGGGGGGCGCGGCCCAGGCCCTGGCCACGCCACCCTGTCATCTGGTGGCCCTGTGGCCCCCCTCTGCTGGCTCTCGGGTGTTCTGGAAGCTTCGTGAAAAAATAGGATGCTGGGCATTGATTTCGTCCGATTCCGAGAATATTTCCTTACTAGGATTTCTGAAACCAAAAACAGCAGAAAACAGGAACTGGCACTTCGGCATCTCGTCAATAGGTTAGTTCCGGAAAATGCATAAAAACGATGTAAAGTGTGAACAAAACATGTAGGTATTGTCATAAAACTAGCATGGAACATAAGAAATTATAGATACGTTTGAGACGTACCAAGCATCCCCAAGCTTAGTTCCTACTCGCCCTCGAGTAGGTAAACGATAACAAAGATAATTTCTTAAGTGACATGCTACCAACATGATCTTGATCAATACTATTGTAAAGCATATGAGATGAATGCAGCGATTCAAAGAAATGATGGAGACAATGAGTAAACAAATGAATCATATAGCAAAGACTTTTCATGAATAATACTTTCAAGACAAGCATCAATAGGACTTGCATAAGAGTTAACTCATAAAGCAATAGATTCAAAGTAAAAGGCATTGAAGCAACACAAATGATGATTAAGTTTCAGCAATTGCTTTCAACTTGTAACATGTATATTGAAGGAGATATGCCCTAGAGGCACTAATAAAGTGGTTATTATTTATATCTTTATGTTTATGATAAATGTTTATATATCATGCTATAATTGTATTAACCGAAACATTAGTACATGTGTGATATGTAGACAAACAAGAAGTCCCTAGTATGCCTCTTAAACTAGCTTGTTGATTAATGGATGATTAGTTTCATAATCATGAACATTGGATGTTATTAATAACAAGGTTATGTCATTGTATGAATGATATAATGGACACACCCAATTAAGCGTAGCATAAGATCTCGTTATTAAGTTATTTGCTATAAGCTTTCAATACATAGTTACCTAGTCCTTATGACCATGAGATCATGTAAATCACTTATACCGGAAAGGTACTTTGATTACACCAAACACCACTGCGTAAATGGGTGGCTATAAAGGTGGGATTAAGTATCCGGAAAGTATGAGTTGAGGCATATGGATCAACAGTGGGATTTGTCCATCCCGATGACGGATAGATATACTCTGGGCCCTCTCGGTGGAATGTCGTCTAATGTCTTGCAAGCATATGAATGAGTTCATAAGAGACCACATACCACGGTACGAGTAAAGAGTACTTGTCAGGAGACGAGGTTGAACAAGGTATAGAGTGATACCGAAGATCAAACCTCGGACAAGTAAAATATCGCGAGACAAAGGGAATTGGTATTGTATGTGAATGGTTCATTCGATCACTAAAGTCATCGTTGAATATGTGGGAGCCATTATGGATCTCCAGATCCCGCTATTGGTTATTGGTCGGAGTGAGTACTCAACCATGTCCGCATAGTTCACAAACCGTAGGGTGACACACTTAAAGTTGGATGTTGAAATGGTAGTACTTGAATATGGAATGGAGTTCGAATATTTGTTCGGAGTCCCGGATGAGATCCCGGACATCACGAGGAGATCCGGAATAGTCCGGAGAATAAGATTCATATATAGGATGTCATTTTATGTGAATTAAAATGTCGCAGAAGGTTCTATGGAAGGTTCTAGAAGGTTCTAGAAAAGTCTGGAAGAAACCACCAAGGAGGGTGGAGTCCACATGGGACTCCACCTCCATGGCCGGCCAACCCTAGTGGGGGAGGAGTCCCAAGTGGACTCCCCCTTAGGGGGCCGGCCAACCCCCCATATGGGAGGTGGAACTCCCACCTTGGTGGGAGTCCTAGCTTGGCTAGGTTTCCCCCTCTTATGGGAAGTTTTTGGTTCGGGTCTTATTCGAAGACTTGGAGACTAACTCTTGGGAATCCACCTATATAATGAGGGGCCAAGGGAGGGGGCCGGCCACCCCAAGACCACAAGCTGGCCGCCCCCCTTGAGTGGCCGGCCACCCCCTCCCAAACCCTAGCCGTCCCCCTCTCCTCCATATCTCCCGCGTAGCTTAGCGAAGCTCCGCCGGACTTCTTCACCACCACCGACACCACGCCGTCGTGCTGTCGGATTCAAGAGGAGCTACTACTTCCGCTGCCCGCTGGAACGGGGAGGTGGACGTCATCTTCATCAACAACCGAACGTGTGACCGAGTACGGAGGTGCTGCCCGTTCGTGGCGCCGGAACCGATCGTGATCAAGATCTTCTACGCGCTTTTGCAAGTGGCAAGTGAACGTCTACCGCAGCAACAAGAGCCTCCTCTTGTAGGCTTTGGAATCTCTTCAAGGGTGAGACTCGATAATCCCCTCGTTGCTACCGTCTTCTAGATTGCATCTTGGCTTGGATTTCGTGTTCGCGGTAGGAAAATTTTTGTTTTCTATGCAACGTTATCTTTCATATATCTCATGGATAATTGTCAACATAAAGCAATATAACAAGTGCAATAGGTAAACATGTAAGAATCAGTGCACACAGTTTACACAAGTGTTTGCTTCTAAGATAGAAAGAAGTGGGTAAACTGACTCAACATAAAGTAAAAGAAAGGCCCTTCGCAGAGGGAAGCAGGGATTAAATCATGTGCTAGAGCTTTTCAAGTTTTGAAATCATATAGAGAGCATAAAAGTAAAGTTTTGAGAGGTGTTTGTTGTTGTCAACGAATGGTAGCGGGTACTCTAACTACCTCATCAACCAGACTTTCAAGAGCGGCTCCCATGAAGGACGTTATCTCTACCAGCAAGGTAGATCATCCCTCTTCTCTTTTGTTTACACATGTACTTTAGTTTAGTTTTTTATTTATTTATTTATGGATGACACTCCTCCCAACCTTTGCTTTCTCAAGCCATGGCTAACCGAATCCTCGGGTGCCTTCCAACAATCACATACCATGGAGGAGTGTCTATTTACAAAATTAAGTTGCTTACTGATGAATCAGAGCAAAACATGTGAAGAGAATTATTAATGAAAGTTAATTAATTGGGGCTGGGAACCCCATTGCCAGCTCTTTTTGCAAAGTACTGGATAAGCGGATGAGCCACTAGTCCATTGTGAAAGTCTGTCCGAAGTAAATGACAAGATCGAAAGATAAACACCACATACTTCCTCATGAGCTATAAAACATTGACACAAATAAGAGATAATAGCTTTTGAATTGTTTAAAGGTAGCACATGAAGTATTTGCTTGGAATGGCAGAGAAATACCATGTAGTAGGTAGGTATGGTGGACACAAATGGCATAGTTTTTGGCTCAAGGATTTGGATGCACGAGAAGAATTCCTCTCAGTACAAGGCTAGGCTAGCAAGGTTGTTTGAAGCAAACTCAAGTATAAAACGGTGCAGCAAGACTCACATATGAACATATTGTAAGCATTATAAGACTTTACATCGTCTTCCTTGTTGTTCAAACACCTTAACCAGAAAATATCTAGACTCTAGAGACCAATCATGCAAACCAAATTTTAACAAGCTCTATGTAGTTCTTCATTAATGGGTACAAAGTACATGATGCAAGAGCTTAAACATGATCTATATGAGCACAACAATTGCCAAGTATCAAATTATTCAAGACATTATACCAATTACCACATGAAGCATTTCCTGTTTCCAACCATATAACAATGAACGAAGCAGTTTCAACCTTCGCCATGAACATTAAGAGTAAAGCTAAGAACACATGTGTTCATACGCAAGAGCGGAGCGTGTCTCTCTCCCACACAAGCATGAATTTATTCAAACAAAACAAAAACAAACAGACACTCCAAGTAAAGCACATAAGATGTGACCGAATAAAAATATAGTTTCAAGAGAAGAAACCTGATAAATTGTCGATGAAGAAGGGGATGCCTTGGGCATCCCCAAGCTTAGACGCTTGGGTCTTCTTGAAATATGCAGGGATGAACCACGGGGGCATCCCCAAGCTTAGACTTTTCACTCTTCTTGATCATAGTATATCATCCTCCTCTCTTGACCCTTGAAAACTTCCTCCACACCAAACTCAAAACAAACTCATTAGAGGGTTAGTGCATAATCAAAAACTCACATGTTCAGAGGTGACACAATCATTCTTAACACTTCTAGACATTGCCCAAAGCTACTGGAAGTCAATGGAACAAAGAAATCTATCAAACATAGCAAAACAGGCAATGCGAAATAAAAGGCAGAATCTGTCAAAACAGAACAGTCCGTAAAGACGAATTTTCCAGGGGCACTTAACTTGCTCAGATGAAAATGCTCAAATTGAATGAAAGTTGCGTACATATCTGAGGATCACGCACGTAAATTGGCAGATTTTTCTGAGTTACCTACAGAGAACCCTGCACAAATTCGTGACAGACAGAAATCTGTTTCTGTGTAGTAATCCAAATCTAGTATTGACTGTACTATCAAAGACTATACTTGGCACAACAATGCAATAAAATAAGATAAGGAGAGGTTGATACAGTAATAACAACTTCCAAGACTCAACAAAACAGTACCAAAATAAACACATGGGTTATCTCCCAAGAAGTTTATTCTTTATAGCCATTAAGATGGGCTCAGCAATTTTAATGATGCACTCCCAAGAAATAAGAGTTGAAGCAAAAGAGAGCATCAAAAAGCAAATTCAAAACACTTTTAAGTCTAACCCACTTCCTATGAAAAGGAATCTTGTACACAAATAAATTCATGAAGCATAATGCAACAAGCATAGAAAGATAAAACAAGTGTAACTTCAAGATTTTCAGCAAAAAGAGAGGTGTTTTAGTAACATGAAAATTTCTACAACCATATTTTCCTCTCTCATAATAACTTTCAGAGGCATCATGAACAAACTCAACAATATAAGTATCACATAAAGCATTCTTATTCACATGCATAAAAGTATCATTACTCTCCACATAAGCATAATCAATTTTATTAGTTGTAGTGGGAGCAAATTAAACAAAGTAGATATCATTATTATTCTCATCAAGTGTAGGAGGCATAGTATAATCATAATAAAATTTACTCTCCATAGTAGGCGGCACCAAAAGACTACTATCATTATAATCATCATATATGGGAGGCATATCATAATCAACATAAACTTTCTCCTCAATACCCGGAGGGCTAAAGAGATCATTTTCATCAAAACCGACCTCCCCAAGCTTAAATTCTTCCATAGCATTAGCAACAATGGTGTTCAAAGCATTCATACTAATAACATTCCCATTAGCATGCATAAGTTCCATGGGTTTTTTAATTTTCTCTTCAAACACATCATGTCCTAATTCAAGATAAAGTTCATAAAGATCTCTCATTTTGTTGTTGTATTCCATTAAGCCTTACTAGTGTAAAACAAGAGACAAAAAGATGCAATTGCAGGATCTAAAGGAAATAGCTTCGAGCACACACACAACGGCAACAGAAAAGTACTTAGTTACCTGGGAACGGAGTATGAGTGCCTTTTACCTTTCCTCCCCGGCAACGGCGCCAGAAAAGTGCTTGATGTCTACGCACGCTTCTATTCCTGTAGACAGTGTTGGGCCTCCAAGAGCAGAGGTTTGTAGAACAGCAGCTAGTTTCCCTTAAGTGGATCACCCAAGGTTTATCGAACTCAGGGAGGAAGAGGTCAAAGATATTCCTCTCAAGGAACCCTGCAATCACGATACAAGAAGTCTCTTGTGTCCCCAACACACCTAATACACTTGTCAGATGTATAGGTGCACTAGTTCGGCGAAGAGATAGTGAAATACAAGTGGTATGAATGAATATGAGCAGTAGTAACAGCGCCAGAAAAGTGCTTGCTGGCGTGCAGTTGATGGTAGTAATATTGCAGGAAGTAAACATGCAGTAGAACAGTAAACGAGCGGTGTTTGCAGTATTGGAAACAAGGCCTAGGGATCATACTTTCACTAGTGGACACTCTCAACATTGATCACATAAATAAATAAGTTCTCTTCCTTTGTGCTACATATACTCTTGTTTGATAATGAACACCATTCGTTGTGTAGGGCTACTAGAGCACCTCAATGCCGGAGTTAACAAGCTCCACAACATTCGGCATTCATATTTAAGTAACCTTTAGAGCATAATAGATCTTTGCAATTTAAACCGAGTACTAACATAGTATACACACTGTCACCTTTACACTATGAAGGGGGAATAAATTACATCAATACTATCATAGTAATAATTAACTCCATAACCTACAAGAGATTATGATCATAACCTACGCCAAGTACTACACGATGCACACACTGTCACCATTACACCGTGAAGGAGGAATAGACTACTTTAATAACATCACAAGAGTAGCACATAGACTAATAGTGATACAAAGCTCATCATATGGATCTCAATCATGCAAAGCAATTCATGAGATCATTGTATTGGGGTACAGAGAGAGAGAGATTAACCACATAGCTACCGGTACAGCCCTTAGCCTCGATGGAGAACTACTCCCTCCTCATGGGAGACAGCAGCGTTGATGAAGATGGCGGTGGTGTTGATGGAGGAGCCTTCCGGGGGCACTTCCCCGTCCCGGCGGTGTGCCGGAACAGAGACTCCTGTCCCCCAGATCTTGGCTTCGCGATGGCGGCGGCTCTGGAAGGTTTCTCGTACCGTGGTTTTTCCGTATCGAAGATTTAGGTCAGGGACCTTTATATAGGCGAAGAGGCGGAGTCGGAAGGCTGACGAGGCAGTGACACAATAGGGGGGCGCGGCCCAGGCCCTGGTCGCGCCACCCTGTCATCTGGTGGCCTTGTGGCCCCCCTCTGCTGGCTCTCAGGTGTTCTGGAAGCTTCATGGAAAAATGGGATGCTGGGCATTGATTTCGTCCGATTCCGAGAATATTTCCTTACTAGGATTTCTGAAACCAAAAACAGCAGAAAACAGGAACTGGCACTTCGGCATCTCGTCAATAGGTTAGTTCCGAAAAATGCATAAAAACGATGTAAAGTGTGAACAAAACATGTAGGTATTGTCATAAAACTAGCATGGAACATAAGAAATTATAGATACGTTTGAGACGTATCAGATGCTTCCAGAGATGGGGGCGGAAATATTTTCCGTCCCCACCCCCGAACGAAATTACGTCTGCCCCGCCATCAAGATAAGTGGCAACCTCGCAGAAGTGGGGCTGGAAGTATTTTTCATTCGTCCCCCCGATATAAAATACTACCCCCTAACAGGAGAAGAGCCCAACCGCTAGAGAGGGGGGAAGAAGGATTCTACATCCGCCCACGGAAGAAAGGTTATATCCGGGCTAGGCCAGACCATCCGGGAGGAGAATCATCCGGGGTTAATAAATCTGGATCATCCGCCCCCTCGATGCTTCAACGGCTCCAAGGGCTCGTACAAGCTTTAAAAGGGGGATCCGTCTTCCTCCTCAGTTTAGATCTACCCAAGACAAAGAACACACACACACTCTCTCTCTCCTCTCCATAGTTCTTGAGCTTCAATCGAGTGGATCTCCCTCCCTAGCCAATCGAATACCCCAAAACTTTGGGGATCGATGGAGTGGGGCTAGATCTACCTATCTACGCAAGAAATTTTGCAATCCCCATACTTTACTTTCTGGAGTTGGAAACCCTAGATATCTTTTTGTGGGGGTCCTTGTTGTTGAGAGCATCTTGAGTTTAGATCTTGTTGTGACTAGTTCGTGATGTTGTTGAGAGCCTCCATCCTTTGTGGAGTGTGCCCCAAACTTGTGTGAACGTTAGCCGCCTCGACCGACCTTGCTTGGTGGAGAAGGTAGGCACGCCTTTGTAGTGTGCCTACGAGGAACAAGGTGGCACCTTTGTGGTGGTTGGCACCGTTATGGTGCCACACCTCCTCAATGTAGACGTACTTCCTATTGTGGAAGGAACTACGGGGAACATATCGCGCCTCGTGTCTCTGCTCATCTCCCCTACCGTACCGCTTCCCTTTATCCTTACTTTGTTACTTATGTTTCCTTTTCCTTCGTTTGCATCGCATATAGGATCATCTTTATTTCAAGCAATCACCTTTACTTCCCCACTTCAACCACCCCTTCTACTCATTACCTCACCCACTTTCAACACCCACGACAATGGGGGAGCTTCTTGCGAGCGGAAAGGCCGAGGAGGTGCATGTCGAGGAGATGGAAGAATGTCGCGTCATGAGGCACCAGATGAGGGGGGCGCCGCCGCCAAGCACGTTGCAGGAGGTGCCACTCCGGGGAGGGTGAAATATGATGTCCATTGAGATCCCCTCAGTTTTGTCTTCACAAATTTCCCCATACAGTGTTTACTACTATTCACAACATTTTTTACTGCAGCATTTTTCTCTAGGCGTAAAAAGGTAAAAATAATTCACTACATCAAGGTATAGTTTTCCTTATATACTATGTTATTATGAGGACGAAACATGATTGTGAGCATCAAAGATTTGAATGTTGCAGAATAGCGATAAACCAACTTTTCTAATCTCAGGGGCTTCGTAGGAAAATTGCACATAAGCAGTAGGGATAAACCAACTTTTTTAATCTAAGGGGCTTCGCGGGAAAATTGCACAGAAGGGTCCATCTGCCCCCGCACCCATAACACCATCTGCCCCCGCACCCATAACACAATACGTGGCGCGGCCGTGTAGCATTGTATGATCCAACATAACCAAAAGCCGAGAAAATGGCTAGACAATATACTTTAACAATACATTCATATAGTAATCCAACATCTTGAGCCTGGTTTCATATCTTATTGATTCCAAAAAAAAATTTACCATGATATTATGATTGGAAAAGTTGTGAGCGAGCACCATGACATTGCACACCCACGCTTTTCTTTTTGACCTTTTATTTTTTCCTTTCTCTCAAACTATATGATATATGGATTTGAAATTTTGCAAGTCTCTGAAAAATAACAACTAGAATGTGGAAAATAATAGTTCAGAATTTTTTGTGCAATATATTTATTGTCTTAAAAAATCCAAACTAATTTTCCCATCTTGAAGTTGTTATGTTTCAGTGATCTGCAAAGTTTGAAATTCAAAGATTGTATTGGTGTGAGAGATACCAAAAAAAATAAAAAAAATGTTTGATAGAAAAAACCCAGATACAACAGGTGTACAGTGAGCACCTACTCAGAAAGTCCTCTCTCATTATGGATATCAAGAAATGCAGTGTTAACTGAGATAAAAGATGCTCGGGTGCTCTAATTCTCTTCCAGGAGAGGTTTGGTTTCATCGGTGCCGCTCCACTTTCGCACATTTCTTGAAGCTAGCGCAGCCTGCAATTATGAACAATGAGATTGGCAATGGTGGAAAGCTCAATATTTTCCGTACAAATAATTGGGAAAAGTTACATAAATTATGTCTAAAATCATACAAAGAAAGAAAAGAAGGCATGCGTCATATGACATGTGCCTACTCAAGATTGAATGTTCTATGACATCTGCTCATATATACACACATTTTAAATTGGAGCCTAATGAGCAGCTATTATTATAAGGATGAGCTAACATTCTCCAGCTAATTCTTTCACTAATTTTGTGAAGTTGTGTTCTTCAAGTTTTGACAACAAAAAATATGGTAAAAACTGGCAAGGTGATGGAATTCTATACCTCTGCATTCCAATCTGTTCTCCACACTATGAAGACTAAAATCAGTGTCTGAAGTGCAATCCCGCAAAGCATGCCAGACCAAATCCCCTGATATGAACCAATGTCACAAAAAAAAATGTTAGTGAGCAACATCACAAAATCAAACCTTAGACATTCTTCAGTATTTTCTTTTTGCGAATTGCAGTAGTTCAAATTAACAAAATCAATTACAATAACTCCGTAGTTGAACTTGTAGCCGAGAAGGTAGCCCAAGGGTAATCCAAAAACGTAGTAGCAGCCTAGGTTGATGTATGCGACAAGGCCTTGCCATCCTCCTCCAATAGCAACCCCTGAACCATGACCACGCGAGAGACGAGGTTGAGGTGACATGAACAAAACAAAATCATATGATGATGTCGGACAAAGAAGCATACCTGAAATCACCTGCTGCACGCTGTTGAGCACCATGGTCAACCCGAGCAGTCCTGCAATCTTGGAGACGGCGTGCTGGAGCTCCACATCACTAGTGTAGATGATGGAGAATTTATTCCTGAAGATCAAGACGAGGACCATGCATAGCAGCCCGATGAGCAGCGACTCGGCGACGACGACGATGACAGCGTGCTTCGCTGCCCTTGGACGGCCAGAACCCAGCTCATTGGAGACTCGGACACTGAAAAGTGTAGCCAGGTAACGGGAGCAGTTCAGAGACTAAAATTCGAGATTCGTGGAGCAGTGTGGTTGGTTCAGTCGTTCAAGCTAGCTAGTTCTCCTGAACAAAACAAGAAGCGACAGTTTGTGCATAGGCAGTTTTAATCGCTCTGACCTGATAGCAGCATTGAGACCGATGAAGAGCATACCCTCCCATCCGTTTACGTTCATGCTGAAAAAGCACAAACATTTCTTCAGCTATACCCCATATAGTTAGTTGTAAAGCTTTTATGATAGAGTCTTGAGTTATTCCAGAATGTTTGTAGTAAGAAAAGAGTTTTTCATTCTGAATGTTTTCAAGTTGTAATTTGGTGTGGTTACTACTATGTTGTTCCATTGTATGGTAAGAAGTATTTCCTCTGTTCCAAAATACTAGTACGTATAAGATGTTTTGGTAGTCTAAAAAAGAGTAGTACAGTACCAGATGCCAAGCGAGTCGACGGCAATCTGCGCATCCTGGAGATCGCCGGTGACGACGGTGATGAGGCAGACGTACCAAATCTCGAGGCAGAGCATGACGGCGGACGCGATTGAGAGCTTGACGAAGGCCCACATATCGTTGAAGGCCGCCATGGACCATCCCCTCCACCCGTCCTTGCACCAGCCGATGATGTATGCCGCCTGGCCCAGCGCGATGGCCCAGAGCGAGATGTCGTATGCGGCCGCGGCGCCAGGGGTTCCCCACCCGAGGACGGTGACGACTAGGTAGGTGAGCGCGACGTGGAAGCCGATCCCCGCGACGCCGATCCAGGCGAGCACGAGGACCTTGCTCTGCGCCTGGAGGAACTTTGCGGTGGGGAAGTTGATGGCGAAGGAGAAGGCGCCGGGGAGGATGTAGAGCGCGAAGCGCGCGGCCTCGTGCGCCACGGCGGCGTCCTGGCCGATGGCGAGGAGCAGCGGCTCGGCGAAGACGAAGAAGGGCACCATGAGGAGCGCGGCGGCGGTGAGGACGATCCATGAGCGCTGCAGGTAGACGCCGAGCATGGCGACCTGGCCGGCGCCGAACGCCTGGCCGCAGAGCGTCTCCAGCGCGCTCCCCATGCCGAGCTGTGGTGGTACTCCACATGATCATTAGCGTCTTTCAGTTGCGAGTAAAAACCGCTGGTGAGCCAGCATACATGTATATGCAGTGGAGAATGGAGATGAACAGTGACGTACTAGGAATCCGAGGGCGAAGGTGGAGTAGACGGAGAGGCCGATGGATGCGGCGGCGAGCGGCAGGTTGCCGAGGTGGCCGACGAAGATGGTGGTGACGGAGCTGACGGCGAACAGGCTGAGGGTGGCGATGGCGATGGGCATGCCGATGCCCCAGAGGCGCTTGGACTCCTCCCACACCATCCGCGCGGCCTCCCCCGCGGTGCTCACCGCCGGCGCGTCGCCGTCGACGGACTTCATCGCCAGCTCCCTCGCTGGTTCCTTCAACAGCAACGTGGCCTGAGCAGCACCGAGCACTTGCTCTGCTTCCAAGTGAAGCCCCGTCGGCTATATCTAGTGGAGAGTCCGAGGAGGAAAGAGCGAGCGGGTAGGTTGCAGCTACCCGCGCGGTTGGTTTCACGTGGTCCGTGCGATTGCTAGCGCCAACCGATTGGGCCTGACAAGCAAGTTTTCGTATCTGTTTCTTTGCTCGCGTCACTGTTTTCGTATCTTCGTACTGTGGGATGACGCGTGTTTGTCTACAGATGGTATTGTGGCCACTCAACAGTGTACGAGGGGTTTCTTCTGTACTGGCATATACGTATATGTATTGGGTTTTGGCTCTTTGTAAATGATAGTTGCTCATACTCAATAATTTTTATTTCTCCCTTCACACTCTATCCTGGCTGTTTTGAGATCGAGTAGCCTTTATTCTTATGTGGCTCTTATTAGAACATCTTTAGCCGATTTCGTAAAAAATTATACAGTCAAAATAATTTGCGGTTTGCTTATGAGACGGTTATAGAGCAAAAACCATATTATGCTAACAGATTCCACAAAATTCGTACGCTAAAAATATTTCTCCTCCATTTGTCAACGTGATTACATATAAATAACACAAATATTAATTAACTATTATTGTTTCCACATCAAACAATATAACAACAATGCAAATTACAATAATATATTAATACCAATAAATTAAACAAATAGCATATGCATGGGCCCAAATGCAACACGTGGATAAAATGAATAGACATGAATAATGTGAGACTATCTCCCAAATAATTAACATTGATGCTCAGTGAAATCTTAGCGAACTTGGGTATGCAAAGTTTTTTGAAAGCACCTGGGTATGCAAAGTTCGTTCTTCAATCTCTGGTACTCCTTCCGATCTCTTTTAATTGATCCGGATTTAATATAACTTTGTACTAAATTTGAGACAATTAAAAAGGACCGGAGGGAGTACATCTCAAGAAAAGTTTGGATCTGGTGCACGCACTGCTACCAACATTCTGTCATACTCAATGTCTAAGCCCAACCTCCTCCCATCCTTGTTTACCACGTTGTGAATTAGCGCACACACCGTTACGATGTTGGCAAGATTTTTTTTTTGTCCCAGAAGAGTGAGAGGGACCTCGAAAAGTAGCAAACCAAACTTGCAGCGCACCGAAAGTTTTCTCAATGTCCTTTTGACAAACTTCTTGACAAACGGCAAATTGGCAATTCTTATTACCTTGAGGATTTGAGACTATCTTCACAAATATTGATTATGAAAGATCGATATGGTGTCAACAAGATAGTACCCATGTCATATGCATGGCCATTGACCGTGAATCTACAAAACGGAGCATCACCATTGCAAACCTAGCAAATACATTTTTTAGAAATGGTAACCTAGCAAATACATGAGATCTTTGCAGAATATTTACATAATTAGTGAACCCAACAACCCAAAAAGCAATGCCAAAACCATAAGTCCTTGGAGGCGTCTACTTCAAGTACGATAGTTGGCTCACGATAATAACCAATGTAGTTGTGCCTCCGTAAGCCCATAAGACAGTGTTTTCACATAAAGTGTGTGCAGTTTATACTCCCAAGCATGCCCGACCACCCCTTTCCGGCTTTCCTCCATTCATCGCACTAGACTCTTTTGTGTCCTCTTAATTGGGAGCTTTGAGGTACTTATCACCGGAAATCTTGATCACTTTCTCCACAAAATTCTTTACGCTCTCGAGGGTAGTGTCTTTTCCAATGCAAATATACTCATCAGTGTAATCAGCTCGAATACCGTATATGATCACTCGCATAGGCACCAATAATTTTTATATGAAATAAACACAACGAGTCTGATTGCATTCTTCTAACAAGTCAAATATCTAAAGTTAGCTTCACAAGCTTCAACAATGTGCACAAGGAGGTCTATTCTCATTTAATAAATCCTATGAAGGATATGAGCGGGATATTTGCGAACCTCGGCGAAATAATTCTTCATGGTTGAGATAATGTAATCAATCCCATCTTTTTAAAACCAATCATCGTTGAAATCATCTGAGGAAGACGAGTCCTAAAAAAGAACTCAAGTTGGACGAAATCGTCTACAATGTCTGCAATTCATATGCAACAAATAATATGATGTGCACTTGACTAAAAAATGGACACGAAAAATGAAAAAGTACCTTCGGAAATTTTCACAAACACCCTACGGGCATTGAGGGGGGGCTTTGTCCAAATCGGACGTAGGAGGTCTTCGGCCAGAAGCGGGGGAAAAAGACGAGTCGAACGCCAAATCGAGCAAGCCGGTCTTGATTTAGTTGAGGTTGCTGAAGGAGATATGCCCTAGAGGCAATAATAAAGTGGTTATTATTTATATCTTTATGTTTATGATAAATGTTTATATATCATGCTATAATTGTATTAACCGAAACATTAGTACATGTGTGATATGTAGACAACAAGAAGTCCCTAGTATGCCTCTTAAACTAGCTTGTTGATTAATGGATGATTAGTTTCATAATCATGAACATTGGATGTTATTAATAACAAGGTTATATCATTATATGAATGATGTAATGGACACACCCAATTAAGCGTAGCATAAGATCTCGTCATTAAGTTATTTGCTATAAGATTTCAATACATAGTTACCTAATCCTTATGACCATGAGATCATGTAAATCACTTATACCGGAAAGGTACTTTGATTACACCAAACGCCACTGCGTAAATGGGTGGTTATAAAGGTGGGATTAAGTATCCGGAAAGTATGAGTTGATGCATATGGATCAACAGTGGGATTTGTCCATCCCGATGACGGATAGATATACTCTGGGCCCTCTCGGTGGAATGTCGTCTAATGTCTTGCAAGCATATGAATAAGTTCATAAGAGACCACATACCACGGTACGAGTAAAGAGTACTTGTCAGGAGACGAGGTTGAAGAAGGTATAGAGTGATACCGAAGATCAAACCTCGGACAAGTAAAATATCGCGTGACAAAGGGAATTGGTATCGTATGTGAATGGTTCATTCGATCACTAAAGTCATCGTTGAATATGTGGGAGCCATTATGGATCTCCAGATCCCGCTATTGGTTATTGGTCGGAGTGAGTACTCAACCATGTCCGCATAGTTCACGAACCGTAGGGTGACACACTTAAAGTTGGATGTTGAAATGGTAGAACTTGAATATGGAATGGAGTTCGAATATTTGTTCGGAGTCCCGGATGAGATCCCGGACATCACGAGGAGTTCCGGAATGGTCCGGAGAATAAGATTCATATATAGGATATCATTTTATGTGAATTAAAATGATGCGGAAGGTTCTATGGAAGGTTCTAGAAGGTTCTAGAAAAGTCCGGAAGAAACCACCAAGGAAGGTGGAGTCCCGGAGGGACTCCACCTCCATGGCCGGCCAACCCTAGTGGGGGAGGAGTCCCAATTGGACTCCCCCAAGGGGGGCCGGCCACCCCATCCATGGAAGGTGGAACTCCCACCTCTAGTGGGAGTCCTAGCTTGGGTAGGTTTCCCTATCTTATGGAAGGTTTTTGGTTCGGGTCTTATTCGGAGACTTGTAGTCCAACCCTTGGGGCTTCCACTTATATAATGAGGGACAAGGGGAGGGGGCCGGCCACCTCAAGACCACCACCTGGCCGCACCCCTCATAGTGGCCGGCCACCCCCTCCCAAACCCTAGCCTCCCCCTTCTCCTCCATAGCTCCCGCGTGCTTTAGCGAAGCTCCGCCGGAGTTCTCCACCACCACCGACACCACGCCGTCGTGCTGTCGGATTCAAGAGGAGCTACTACTTCCGCTGCCCGCTGGAACGGGAGGTGGACGTCGTCTTCATCAACAACCGAACGTGTGACCGAGTACGGTGGTGCTGCCCGTTCGTGGCGCCGGAGGGATCGTGATCAAGATCTTCTACGCGCTTTTGCAAGCGGCAAGTGAACGTCTACCGCAGCAACAAGAGCCTCCTCTTGTAGGCTTTGGAATCTCTTCAAGGGTGAGACTCGATAAACCCCTCGTTGCTACCGTCTTGTAGATTGCATCTTGGCTTGGATTGCGTGTTCGCGGTAGGAAAATTTTTGTTTTCTATGCAACGTTATCCTACAGTGGTATCAGAGCCGTGTCTATGCATAGATGGTTGCACGAGTAGAACACAATGGTTTTGTGGGCGTTGATGCTCTTGTTATCTTTAGTTTGAGTACTTTGCATCTTTGTGGCATAGTGGGATGAAGCGGCTCGGACTAACTTTACATGACCGCGTTCATGAGACTTGTTCCTCGTTCGACATGCAACTTGTATTGCATAAGAGGCTTTGCGGGTGTCTGTCTCTCCTACTATAGTGAAGATTCAATTTACTCTTCTATTGAAAACATTAGTATCAACGTTGTGGTTCATGTTTGTAGGTAGATTAGATCTCTCTCGAAAACCCTAAACCACGTAAAATATGCAAACCAAATTAGAGACGTCTAACTTGTTTTTGCAGGGTTTGGTGATGTGATATGGCCATAATGTGATGATGAATATGTATGAGATGATCATTATTGTATTGTGGCAACCGGCAGGAGCCTTATGGTTGTCTTTAAATTTCATGTGGAGTAGTATTTCAAAGTAGTTGTAATAGTTGCTACATGGAGGACAATCATGAAGACGGCGCCATTGACCTTGACGCTATGCCGACGATGATGGAGATCATGCCCGAAGATGATGGAGATCATGTCCGTGCTTTGGAGATGAAGATCAAAGGCGCAAAGACAAAAGGGCCATATCATATCACATATGAACTGCATGTGATGTTAATCCTTTTTATGCATCTTATTTTGCTTAGATCGCGACGGTAGCATTATAAGATGATCCCTCACTAAAATCTCAAGATAATAAAGTGTTCATCCTTAGTAGCACCGTTACCATGACTTGTCGTTTTGAAGCATCTCGTGATGATCGGGTGTGTTAGAATCAACAAGTACATACAACGGGTGCAAGACAGTTTTGCACATGCGGATACTAAGGTGGCCTTGACGAGCCTAGCATGTACAGACATGGTCTCGGAACACGTGATACCGAAAGGTAGAGCATGAATCATATGGTTGATATGATGAACACTTTGAGTGTTCGCCATTGAAATCACACCTTGTCTCGTGATGATCGGACTTAGGTGCGGTGGATTTGGTTCGTGTGATCACTAAGACAATGCGAGGGATATTGTTTTGGGTGGGAGTTCACTTAGTTTCTAATTATGTTGAATTAAAATTTGAACTCAATTTGTCATAAACTTAGTCTAAACTTTTGCAAATATATGTTGTAGAGATGGCGTCCCCAATCAATTTTAACCAGTCCTAGAGAAAGAAAAACTTAAGAGCAACGGTAGCAACTTCACCGACTGGTTCTGTCATGTGAGGATCTTCCTCTCTGGCGGAAATCTGCAATATGTGCTTGATGCACCGCTAGGTGACCCTCCTGCAGAAACTAAAACCGATGAAGTAAAAGCTGTTTACGAGACTCGGAAAATTCGGTACTCTCAAGTTCAGTGTGCCATCCTGTGCAGTCTGGAATCCGATCTTCAAAAACGTTTTGAGCACCACGATCCTCATGAGTTGATGAAAGAGCTGAAAGCTATTTTTGAGACTCATGCGGCTGTGGAATGCTATAAAGCATCGAAACAATTCTTCAGCTGCATGATGGAAGAAGGCAGCTCCGTTAGTGAGCACATGCTCGCCATGACCGGGCATGCGAAGAAACTCAGTGACTTGGGAAAAGTGATTCCTAACAGACTGGGGATTAATCGTGTCCTTCAATCACTGCCACCAAGTTACAAGAACTTTGTGATGAACTACAATATGCAGAACATGAACAAGGAGTTACCTGAACTTTTTGGCATGCTAAAAGCTGCTGAGATTGAGATCAAGAAAGAGCTACAAGTGTTGATGGTCAACAAGACCACCAGTTTCAAGAAATAGGGCAAGTCTAAGGGAAAATTGAAGAAGGGTGACAAGAAAGCTGCCACGCCTCCTGTGAAACCTAAGAACGGCCCTAAGCCTGATGCTGAGTGCTATTACTGCAAGGAGAAGGGACACTGGAAGCGTAATTGCTCCAAGTATCTGGCTGATCTGAAGAGCGGCCTTGTCAAGAAGAAGAAAGAAGGTATATCTGATATACATGTTATAGATGTTTATCTCACTGGTCCTCGTTCTAGTACCTGGGTATTTGATACTGGTTCGGTTGCTCATATTTGTAACTCGACACAGGAACTAAAGAATAAACGGAGACTACTGAAAGATGAAGTGACGATGCGTGTTGGAAACGGATCCAAGGTCAATGTGATCGCAGTCGGCACACTTTCTCTACATCTACCTTCGGGATTAGTTTTAAGCCTAAATAATTGTTATTTTGTACCTGCGTTAAGCATGAACATTATATCTGGATCTTGTTTAATGCAAGACGGTTATTCATTCAAGTCTGAGAATAAAGGTTGTTCTATTTTTATGAATAATATCTTTTATGGTCGAGCACCAGAAAAGAATGGCTTATTTCTGTTAGATCTCGATAGTAGTGATACGCATATACATAACGTTGATGCTAAGCGAATTAAATTAAATGATAATTCTACATATATGTGGCACTGTCGTCTTGGTCATATTGGAGTGAAACGCATGAAGAAACTCCATAAAGATGGATTACTTGAATCACTTGACTTTGAGTCACTTGATAGATGCGAAGCATGTCTAATGGGAAAAATGACTAAGATTCCATTTTCTGGTATGATGGAGCGAGCTACTGACTTATTGGAAATCATACATACCGATGTGTGCGGACCAATGAGCGTAGCATCGCGCGGTGGTTATCGTTATGTTCTAACCTTCACAGATGATCTGAGTAGATATGGGTATATCTATTTCATGAAACATAAATCCGAAACTTTCGAGAAGTTTAAGGAATTCCAAAGTGAAGTAGAAAATCAACGTAACAAGAAGATTAAATTTCTACGATCTGATCGTGGAGGTGAATATCTGAGTTATGAGTTTGGCATGCATTTAAAGAAATGCGGAATACTTTCACAATTGACACCACCGGGAACACCACAACGAAACGGTGTGTCCGAACATCGTAATCGAACTCTCTTAGATATGGTTCGTTCTATGATGTCTCTTACTGATTTGCCGTTATCATTTTGGAGTTATGCATTAGAGACAGCCGCATTCACTTTAAATAGAGCACCATCAAAATCCGTAGAAACGACACCGTATGAATTATGGTTTAATAAGAAACCTAGGCTGTCGTTCCTGAAAGTTTGGGGTTGCGAAGCCTATGTAAAGAAGTTACAACCGGACAAGCTAGAACCCAAAGCGGAGAAATGCGTCTTCATAGGATACCCTAAGGAAACTATAGGGTACACCTTCTATCACAGATCCGAAGGCAAAATCTTTGTTGCTAAGAACGGAACCTTTCTTGAGAAAGAATTTCTCACTAAACAAGTGACTGGAAGAAAAGTAGAACTCGATGAGATTGATGAATCTATACTCGTTGATCAGAGTAGCGCAAGATCGGAAGTTGTACTGCATCGCCTACACCGGCAACAGAGGAAGCTAATGATAATGATCATGAAACTTCGAACGAGGAAACTATTGAACCTCGCAGATCGACAAGGGAACGTGCCACTCCTGATTTGTATGATCCTTGTCTAAATGTTATGATTGTGGATAACAATGATGAGGACCCTGCGACGTATGAAGAAGCGATGATGAGCCCAGATTCCAACAAATGGCAAGAAGCCATGAAATCCGAAATGGGATCCATGTATGATAACAAAGTATGGACTTTGGTAGACTTACCTGATAGCCGAAAGGCTGTCGAAAATAAATGGATCTTCAAGAGAAAAATAGATGCTGATGGTAATATTACTGTCTATAAAGATCGACTTGTCGCAAAGGGTTTCCGACAAATTCAAGGAGTTGACTACGATGAGACTTTCTCACCTGTAGCGAAGCTAAAATCTGTGAGGATTTTGTTAGCAATAGCTGCATTTTTCGATTATGAGATTTGGCAGATGGATGTCAAAACGGCGTTCCTTAATGGAGACATTGAGGAAGAGTTGTATATGGTACAACCCAAAGGTTTTGTCGATCCTAAAAATGCTGACAAAGTATGCAAACTTCAGCGTTCAATCTATGGACTGAAGAAAGCATCAAGAAGTTGGAACCGATGATTTGATCAGGTGATCAAAGACTTCGGGTTTATACAGTGTCATGGAGAGGCATGTATTTACAAGAAAGTGAGTGGGAGCTCTGTAGCATTCCTGATATTATATGTAGATGACATATTATTGATCGGGAATGATATATAACTATTAAGCAGTGTAAAGGGTTATTTGAATAATAGTTTTTCAATGAAAGACCTTGGTGAAGCATCGTATATATTAGGCATCAAGATTTATAGAGATAGATCAAGACGCCTAATAGGGCTATCACAGAGTACATATCTGGACAAGATTCTAAAGAAGTTTAGAATGGACGAAAGTAAGAAAGGGTTCTTACCTATGTTACCAGGCAAAGTCTTGAGTAAGACTCAAGGACCGGCTACGGCAGAAGAAAGAGAAAGGATGAGTAATATCCCCTATGCCTCGGCAGTAGGATCTATCATGTATGCCATGCTATGTACTAGACCGGATATAGCACATGTTGTTAGTTTGACTAGCAGATATCAAAGTGATCCAGGAATGGAACAGTGGACATCGGTCAAGAATATCCTGAAGTACTTGAAAAGAACTAAGGATATGTTTCTTTGTTATGGAGGTGACCAAGAGCTCATTGTAAGTGGTTACACTGATGCAAGTTGGAACACTGATCCTGATGACTCTAAGTCACAATCTAGGTACGTGTTTATATTGAATGGTGCTGCAAGTCGGGCAAGCTCGAAGCAGTGCACGGTGGCGAAGTCTTCAACAGAATCAGAGTACATAGCGGCTTTAGAGGCTTCATCAGAAGCGGTATGGATGAAGAGGTTCATTGTAGAGCTCGGTGTGGTTCCTAGTGCATTGGACCCATTAATCATTTACTGTGATAACATGGGTGCCATCGCCAATGCACAAGAGCCAAGGTCACACAAGAGGCTGAAGCATATCAAGCTGCGTTACCACTCGATTCGCGAGTACATCGAAGATGGAGAAGTAAAGATTTGCAAAGTACACACTGATCTGAATGTAGCAGATCCATTGACTAAAGCTCTCCCTAGGGCAAAGCATGACCAACACCAGAATGCCATGGGTGTTAGGTATATTACAATGTAATCTAGATTATTGACTCTAGTGCAAGTGGGAGACTGAAGGAGATATGCCCTAGAGGCAATAATAAAGTGGTTATTATTTATATCTTTATGTTTATGATAAATGTTTATATATCATGCTATAATTGTATGAACCGAAACATTAGTACATGTGTGATATGTAGACAACAAGAAGTCCCTAGTATGCCTCTTAAACTAGCTTGTTGATTAATGGATGATTAGTTTCATAATCATGAACATTGGATGTTATTAATAACAAGGTTATATCATTATATGAATGATGTAATGGACACACCCAATTAAGCGTAGCATAAGATCTCGTCATTAAGTTATTTGCTATAAGCTTTCAATACATAGTTACCTAATCCTTATGACCATGAGATCATGTAAATCACTTATTCCGGAAAGGTACTTTGATTACACCAAACGCCACTGCGTAAATGGGTGGTTATAAAGGTGGGATTAAGTATCCAGAAAGTATGAGTTGAGGCATATGGATCAACAGTGGGATTTGTCCATTCCGATGACGGATTGATATACTCTGGGCCCTCTCGGTGGAATGTCGTCTAATGTCTTGCAAGAATATGAATAAGTTCATAAGAGACCACATACCACGGTACGAGTAAAGAGTACTTGTCAGGAGACGAGGTTGAACAAGGTATAGAATGATACCGAAGATCAAACCTCGGACAAGTAAAATATCGCGTGACAAAGGGAATTGGTATCGTATGTGAATGGTTCATTCGATCACTAAAGTCATCGTTGAATATGTGGGACCATTATGGATCTCCAGATCCCGCTATTGGTTATTGGTCGGAGTGAGTACTCAACCATGTCCGCATAGTTCACGAACCGTAGGGTGACACACTTAAAGTTGGATGTTGAAATGGTAGAACTTGAATATGGAATGGAGTTCGAATATTTGTTCGGAGTCCCGGATGAGATCCCGGACATCACGAGGAGTTCCGGAATGGTCCGGAGAATAAGATTCATATATAGGATATCATTTTATGTGAATTAAAATGATGCGGAAGGTTCTATGGAAGGTTCTAGAAGGTTCTAGAAAAGTCCGGAAGAAACCACCAAGGAAGGTGGAGTCCCGGAGGGACTCCACCTCCATGGCCGGCCAACCCTAGTGGGGGAGGAGTCCCAAGTGGACTCCCCCAAGGGGGGCCGGCCACCCCCTCCATGGAAGGTGGAACTCCCACCTCTAGTGGGAGTCCTAGCTTGGGTAGGTTTCCCTATCTTATGGAAGGTTTTGGGTTCGGGTCTTATTCGGAGACTTGTAGTCCAACCCTTGGGGCTTCCACCTATATAATGAGGGACAAGGGGAGGGGGCCGGCCACCTCAAGACCACCACCTGGCCGCACCCCTCATAGTGGCCGGCCACCCCCTCCCAAACCCTAGCCGCCCCCTTCTCCTCCATAGCTCCCGCGTGCTTTAGCGAAGCTTCGCCGGAGTTCTCCACCACCACCGACACCACGCCGTCGTGCTGTCGGATTCAAGAGGAGCTACTACTTCCGCTGCCCGCTGGAACGGGAGGTGGACGTCGTCTTCATCAACAACCGAACGTGTGACCGAGTACGGAGGTGCTGCCCGTTCGTGGCGCCGGAGGGATCGTGATCAAGATCTTCTACGCGCTTTTGCAAGCGGCAAGTGAACGTCTACCGCAGCAACAAGAGCCTCCTCTTGTAGGCTTTGGAATCTCTTCAAGGGTGAGACTCGATAAACCCCTCGTTGCTACCATCTTCTAGATTGCATCTTGGCTTCGATTGCGTGTTCGCGGTAGGAAATTTTTTGTTTTCTATGCAACGTTATCCTACAGTTGCAACGTCTAACTTGATGGGCCAACCGAATCGGGCAAGCTAGTTTCGATTCGACCAAGGAGCTCGATTCAGTCCCGCGATCCAAAAATCGATGCTTGTGGATCGGGGCAGATGACTATGTGGATCATGAAATATCATCGGTGGTCCTTCTGATCCCGTCATGGCCTTGTGATGAGGTCCTAGCGACACCCATGGCGGCCACTCGTGAGGTCTGACAAGAGAAGGATAGGACACGACGCAAGCTCCTATAGCGTTGGGAATAGCCAAGGAGTGGCGGTGGACCTTCGTGGCAGCGCATAAGAGCATCCCCAGCCGTTGGAGGCACCCGGGCCACAATCCGGATGTAAATTGGTCCGGATTGGATCTATTTTTGGCATGGGGAGCAACGATTTTCCAGCCATCCCGAGGAATTTGGGTAGGCCAACTTCACTGACACGCGGGCTAGAGCGCGGAATTTGCTCCATCCGGAGTCCCCGATAGCACCCCGGGAAACCGATGATGGCCTGGGGAGTCCGGACGGATTTAGGCCCAAATCCGGACGAAAACGAGAAGCTGGAGGCATGACTGGGCCATTTTCATCCGTCCGGATGAAAAAAAGAGGCCCTGGGGGCCTTCCCGGGGACATGGTTGGAGATGCTCTAAGCAATGTGGATGGCTCGTACTGTAGATGGGATGTGGCAGCGACAAAATAGCCTCGTTCTGAAATTTCTGTGGCACGAAGATGTCGTCACTTAGCATTCACTGTAAGAAATTACATGATGGCCGTTTTACCAGATCTAGAATGTGGCGTTTTTCCATAAAAATAATAAAATAACTGTTAGTTTGTGTTTTTCCCTTCTAACAGGGTCTGCCAGAGACTCACTTACCCTTCCTGACGTGGGCATTACCCTTCGGGTAACTAATGTTGCACTACCTCTTGCGGCCCAACCGGGGGCCCATGAAGGCACTCGATGGCCAGGTGGGCCACTACGTCGATTCCAAAGAAGAATTCTTGAAGAACAAGACATTCAAGACAAGGAGACGAAGAATACAAGGGAAGTTTAGACCTAGTACTCTTTGTAACCTAGTCGTACCCGGTCAGATCTCTCGAGACCTGGCTCCCAATATAAGGGCAAGGAGAGAGGCTGCCGAGGACACACACAATCTTAGTAACCATAGCCACCATAAGTCTAGAGCTAGGTCCCTGCAGAACTTAGTCTCTCGACGAGATCATAGCCGAAACATTTGGCACCCTATTGTAACCCGATATTTTCATAATCAAGATCAGACATGCAGGACGTAAGGGTTTTACCTCACCGAGGGCCCTGAATCTGGGTAAATCGCTTTCCCCGCTTGTTTGATAACCAATGTCTCATGTCAGCCTACAGGATTCCATCTGCCCTAAGCCCCAAACGGAGGGCATTGCCAAGGAGTACCCTCGACAATTGGCGCCGTTTGTGGGAAGTCTGTCGGCACAAGGCATGTCATCGGCAGTTCTAGTTACGTCTGCAGCGTTCGTGCTAGAATCACCAACGCCACCAAGTCCAAGAAACTCGGTTCGTTGCGGATCCTTTGAGTTCACACCGCGCTCTGAGGCATCGCATCCGATCTTCACGGAGTCGCGCGGCAACATGGATACTAGTTTCGGTGGTGTCCACTTCATCATCGATTCCAGAGGGTTTCTTCTCCTGCCTAGTTCAAGCGTGCCAAGCCCAAGAACTTCGGTTCCAGATGATATCGCTCCAGCAACAGCTTTGGCGGTCCTGCATGGGAACATGGGAGAGGGCAGTCGAAGCAGTTTCAGCAGCAAAGAGGAGCAAAGGAAAAGACGAAGGGATTCACGCCGCGAAGAAGAAGAGTGAGTTACGACTCACCCTCGACAGTATGAACGAGGATGTCACAATATGCAGCCGAACAAGAACCGTCTTCGCACACCTTATCTATCGGCCGCGGAGCAACTTGAAGCACCGTGTTACTTGCATTCTTACATCGACCCGAAGGATAATATTGAAAAGTCCACTCATCTGCTTAGAAATTGTCGGCAGTTCCTTGAAGTCCGACAGTTTTGCGATGATCTTAGGACCGAGACGGCAGCAAAAGCTCACCCGGTGGAAAAAAGGGCGGCAACCTATAGTTACCCACCATAGCCATACATACTAGAAGGAGGAGACATGTATGTACCAACCGAAGTATTCCCAGTGTCTCGAGGACAGGTCAACATGATTCATAAAACTAGTTTTTCGAAGAGAGAAGCCAAGAAGTTTACGCGAGAGGTGAAGTATGCAGAAGTTACCTATGACTGAGGTGCCCGAATATATCGACTGGTCAGACCAAAACATATCTTTCGGCAAGGCGGATCACCCAAAAACCGTTCCAAGACCTGGCCACGCTGCCCTAGTTTTTGAAGCACAAATTGGAGGTTACAACATGAGCAAGGTGTTCATGGATGGAGGAAGCGGTCTGAATTTATTATTCGCCAGCACAATGAAGGCAATGGGACTAACGGTTGATATGCTAAAAGAATTTGATACAGGATTCCACGACATCATCCCGACCCGACCCGCTTATCCCTTTGGCAAAATATCACTGGATGTAGTTTTCGGCACACCTAGCAACTTCAGAATGGAGAAGTTTGAATTCGAAGTGGTTGATTGGGAATCCCAATATCATGCCATCCTCGGCAGACCAGCGTTTGCTAAATTCATGGCCGTACCTCATTATGCATATCTAAAACTGAAGATGCCACGCAATAACGGGATATCAATAACCGTTCACGGATGTTTTTCTCGTTCTGATAACTGCGACAGGGATTTCCAGAAGATCGCCTCGAAGTTTGGCGCTAAGGAAGAGCTCAATGCACTCGATGTTGTTACAGATCACACAAAACCACTAGCCGATAATCGGAACGTGAGATCCGACGAATTTCACGTTGCAAAGAAGGCAAAGAAACATCAAGTGCACCTCTCTGACCCGAAGAAAACAGTCAACACTTCGGCAGATCTTAGTGTCGCATAGGAAAGCGCGCTCATCGAGTTCCTCCGTGAGCGCTGGGAAATATTTGCATGGGAGCCATCCGACATGTCAGGTATTCCCAGGGAACTCGCTGAGCACGCCCTCAATGTTGACCCCAAAGCCAAACCTGTACAGCAGACGATGCATCGTTTTTCAGAACCAAAAAGAAAAGCTATTGGCGAAGAAGTTAATCGACTCCGCAAGGCTGGATTCATTCGGGAGCTCAAGGGAGCCGAGTGGGTAGCTAACCCAGTCATGGTGCCAAAAAAGAATACGACAGCTCTTCGCATGTGTATCGATTACACAAGTCTTAACAAGCATTGCCCAAAGGATCACTTCCCGCTGCCCCGTATTGACCAGATAGTCGACTCCACAGTAGGATGCAATCGTCTCTCCTTCCTCGATGCGTACTCTGGATATAATCAGAGCAAGCTCAAGAAAGAATATAAAGAGTTAACTGCGTTCATAACCCCGCACGTCGTTTACTGTTACAACGTCATGACTTTCGGGTTTAAAAACGCAGGTGCAGCTTATCAGCGGTGTATGCAAGCCTGTCTCGGGGAGCAGATGGGTAGGAATATCGAAGTATACATCGATGATATCGTGGTTAAAACCAAACATGCAGTTACCCTCACTGACGATCTGTGAGAAACTTTCAACAATCTCGACAGATACAAAATAAAGCTGAACCCGAAGAAATGTTTCTTCGGGGTGCCCGGAGGACAAGTACTGGGGTACTTCATCTTAGCTAGAGGAATAGAGGCCAATCTCCTTGACATGGAACCGCTGAAGAATTTGCATCAAGTGTAACAATTGGCAGAACGATTGGCAACGCTTAGTAGATTCATCGCCAAGTTGGGAGAAAAAGCTTTGCCCTTTTATCAGTTGATGAAGAAGTCAGAAAAGTTCGAGTGGACAGATGAGGCACAGGAATCTTTCGACAATTTGAAGAAGATTTTGTCGACATATCCAGTACTCGTGACTCCACATGAAAAAGAACCAATGCTCATGTATATAGCATCAACGGTGCAGGTCTTTAGCATGGTCCTAGTCGTTGAGCGAGAAGAGGCAGGAAGAGTCCATGGTGTACAACGACCCGTTTATTACCTTAGCGAGGTACTCACGCCAGCAAAACAGAGATACCCTCATCGCTAGAAGCTAGCATTTGTCGTATGGAGGACAACGCGTAAGTTATGACATTACTTTACGGAGCACCCGATCATCGTGGTAAGCGAAGCACCATTGAAGAATATACTCACTAACCCAGAGGCTACGGGTAGAGTATCTCAATGGGCTATCGAAATAGAACCACACGATATAACTTATGTCAATCGAACAACAATCAAATCTCAGGTTCTCCCAGATTTCTTGGCTGATTGGATTCAATCGCAAACTCCGGCAGCACCCGACATGACTGGATCCTGGACAATGTACTTTGATGGATCGAAGCGGAGTACAGGTGCAGGCGCAGGAGTAATACTGATTTCACCACAGGGAGACAATATGAAGTATATTCTACGGATGAACTTCTCACTGCCGACAAATAACGAAGCAGAGTACGAAGCACTGTTGCACGGAATGCGAATGGCTAAGGCGTGTGGAGCAACTCGCTTGGAAATTTATGGAGATTCAAATCTTGTGGTGCAGCAGTCGATGAATTTATGTGACGCAGTCAGTGACAACATGATTCCTTACCGCCAATTTTACCAGAATATGGAAGCCAAATTTGAAGGGTGTGAGCTAAAACACATCGGCAGAGCTAGCAACGAGGAAGCCGACGCTCTGGCAAACATAGGGTCCACATGTTCCCCTATCCCAGATGGAGTATTTTATGAAGTTATTACTCAGCAATCAATCAAGGAAAAAGTGTCGGCACCTCCAAAAGTATCGACAGATGATTCAAGAACTGAACTGCAAAAAGATGTCGAAGATCCTACGTTGCAATCTATAGAGCGGGTCCTTCTTATTGAGCCTTGATACGTCTCAAACGTATCTATAATTTCTTATGTTCCATGCTACTTTTATGATGATACTCACATGTTTTATACACACTTTACATCATTTATATGCATTTTCCGGCACTAACCTATTAACGAGATGCCGAAGAGCCAGTTGCTGTTTTCTGCTGTTTTTGGTTTCAGAAATCCTACAAAGGAAATATTCTCGGAATCGGACGAAATCAACGCCCAGGGTCCTATTTTCCACGGAAGCTTCCAGAGCACCAAAGAGGGACCAGAGGGGAGCCAAGGGGGCCCCACCCCACCTGGCGGCACAGCCAAGGGGGGGCGCGCCCCCCTATGGTGTGGGTCCCCCAGGACCCCTCCGAGGCTGCCCTTCCGCCTACTTAAAGCCTCCGTCGCGAAAACCCTAAAAATATAAGCCACGATACGGAAAACCTTCCAGAGCCGCCGCCATCTCGAAAATCCAATTCGGGGGACAGAAGTCTCTGTTCCGGCACGCCGCCGGGACGGGGAATTGCCCCCGGAAGCCATCTCCACCGCCATCTTCATCGCCGTTGCTGTCTCCCATGATGAGGAGGGAGTAGTTCTCCCCCGAGGCTAAGGGCTCTACCGGTAGCTATGTGGTTCATCTCTCTCTCTCCCATGTGATCTTTATGTGATCATGAGCTTTGTATCACTATTAATCTATGTGCTACTCTAGTGATGTTATTAAAGTAGTCTATTCCTCCTCCATGATGTAATGTTGACAGTGTGTGCATCATGTAGTACTTGGCATAGGTTATGATTGTAATCTCTTGTAGATTATGAAGTTAACTATTACTATGATAGTATTGATGCGATCTATTCCCCCTTTCATAGCTATTGTTGACAGTGTGTATGCTATGTTAGTACTCGGTCTAAATTGCAACGGTCTATTATGCACTCTAGAGGTTACTTTAATATGAACTCTGGATGTTGTGGAGCTTGTTTACTCCGGCTTGAGGTGTGCTTTTATAGCCCTACACAATGAATGATGTTTGTTATCCAACAAGAGAGTGTAGAGTAGTTTTATTATGTGATCATTGTTGAGAGTGTCCACTAGTGAAAGTAGGATCCCTAGGCCTTGTTTCTAAGCATTGAAACACCGTTTCCAACAAGTTCTGTTACATGTTTGCTTGCTGCCATCTTTATTTCAGATTGCAATTACTACTTACAATCATCCATATTACTTGTATTTCACTATCTCTTCGCAGAACTAGTGCACCTATACATCTGACAAGTGTATTAGGTGTGTTGGGGACACAAGAGACTTCTTGTATCGTAATTGCAGGGTTGCTTGAGAGGGATATCTTTGACCTCTACCTCCCTGAGTTCGATAAACCTTGGGTGATTCACTTAAGGGAAACTTGCTGCTGTTCTACAAACCTCTGCTCTTGGAGGCCCAACACTGTCTACAGGAATAGAAGCGTGCGTAGACATCAAGCTATTTTCTGGCGCCGTTGCCGGGGAGGTAAGGTAAAAGGTATTCACATCCTCCGACTACTAAGCTATTTCCTAGCACTGTTGCCGGTGTGTGAGTGCTCGAAGTTATTTCCTTTAGATCCTGCAATTATATCTTTTTGTTTCTTGTTTTTATTTCACTAGTTAGGCCTATTGGAAAACAACAACAAAATTAGAGATCTTTATAGTATTTATCTTGAGTTAGGACATGAGGTGTTTGAAGAGAAAATTAAAAAACCTATGGAACTTTATATGCATGCTAATGGCAATGTTATTAGTATGAATGCTTTGAAAACCATTGTTGCTAATGCTATGGAAAATTCTAAGCTTCGGGAAGCTGGTTTTGATGAGCATGATATTTTTAGTCCCCCAAGCATGGAGGAGAAAATTTACTTTGATGATACTTTGCCTCCCATTTATGATGATTATAATGATAGTGGTATTTTGGTGCCACCTACTATGGAGGATAAAGTTTATTATGATTATACCATGCCTGCAATTTATGATGATTACAATGATGGTTGTGATAGTTTTACTCCCACTATTACTAATAAAATTGATTATGCTTATGTGGAGAGTAATGATACTTTTATGCATGTGAATAAGAATGCTTTATGTGATAGTTATATTGTTGAGTTTGTTCATGATGCTACTGAAAGTTATTATGAGAGAGGGAAACATGGTTATATGCATCCTAATAATATTAAGTTTCCCCTCTTTATGTTGAGAATCTTGAAGTTACTCGTGTTTTATCTTCCTATGCTTGTCACTTTGCTCCTCATGAATTTATTTGTGTACAAGATTCCTATGCATAGGAAGCGGGTTAGGCTTAAATTTGTTTCATACTTGCTTTTTGATACTCTTTTTTGCTTCAACTCTCATCCTTATGTGAGCATCATTAAAATTACTGAGCCCATCTTAATGGCTATAAAGAAAGCACTTCTTGGGAGATAACCCATGTGTTTATTTTACTACAACAATTTTTGTTTTATATTTGAGTCTTGGAAGTTGTTACTACTGTAGCAACCTCTCCTTATCTTTATTTTATTGCATTGTTGTGCCAAGTAAAGTCTTTGATAGTAAGGTTGATACTAGATTTGGATTACTGCGCAGAAACAGATTTCTTGCTGTCCCGAATTTGAGTAGGACTCTCTGTAGGTAACTCAGAAAAATCTGCCAATTTACGTGCGTGATCCTGAGATATGTACGCAACTTTCATTCAATTTGAGTATTTTCATCTGAGCAAGTTTAGTGCCCCAGAAAAATTTGTCTTTACGGACTGTTCTGTTTTGACAGATTCTGCCTTTTATTTCGCATTGCCTCTTTTGCTATGTTTGATGGATTTCTTTGTTCTATTAACTTTCAGTAGCTTTGGGCAATGTCCAGAAGTGTTAGGAATGATTGTGTCACCTCTGAACATGTGAATTTTTGATTATGCACTAACCCTCTAATGAGTTTGTTTTGAGTTTGGTGTGGAGGAAGTTTTTAAGGATCAAGAGAGGAGGATGATACAATATGATCAAGAAGAGTGAAAACTCTAAGCTTGGGGATGCCCCCGTGGTTCATCCCTGCATATTTCAAGAAGACTCAAGCGTCTAAGCTTGGGGATGCCCAAGGCATCCCCTTCTTCATCGAGAACTTATCAGGTCACCTCTAGTGAAACTATATTTTTATTCCGTCACATCTTATGTGCTTTACTTGGAGCGTCTGTGTGCTTTCATTTTCGTTTTGTTATTTTCATTATCTGAATAAATTCATGCTTGTGTGGGAGAGAGACACGCTCCGCTGTTGCATATGAACACTGGTGTTCTTAGCTTTACTTTTAATGTTCATGGCGAAGGTTGAAACTTCTTCGTTCATTGTTATTTGGTTGGAAATAGAAAATGCTTCATGTGGTAATTGGTATAATGTCGTAAATAATTTGATACTTGGCAATTGTTGTGCTCAAATAGATCATGTTTAAGCTCTTGCATCATGTACTTTGCACCTATTAATGAAGAAATGTTGTAGAGCTTGTTGAAATTTGGTTTGCATGATTGGTCTCTCTACAGTCTAGATATTTTCTGGTGAGGGTTTGAACAACAAGGAAGACAGTGTAGAGTCTTATAATGCTTGCAATATGTTCTTATGTAAGTTTTGCTGTACCGGTTCATACTTGTGTTTGCTTCAAACAAGCTTGCTAGCCTAAAGCCTTGTATTGAGAGGGAATACTTCTCGTGCATCCAAAACCTTGAGCCAAAAACTATGCCATTTGTGTCCACCATACCTACCTACCACATGGTATTTTTCTGCCATTCCAAGTAAATACTTCATGTGCTACCTTTAAACAATTCAAAAGTTATTATCTCTTATTTGTGTCAATGTTTTATAGCTCATGAGGAAGTATGTGGTGTTTATCTTTCAATCTTGTTGGGCAGACTTTCACCAATGGACTAGTGGCTTCATCCGTTTATCCAATAATTTTGCAAAAAGAGCTGGCAATGGGGTTCCCAGCCCCAATTAATTAACTTTCATTAACAATTCTCTTCACATGTTTTGCTCTGATTCATCATTAAGCAACTTAATTTTGCAAATAGACACTCCTCCATGGTATGTGAATGTTGGAAGGCACCCGAGGATTCGGTTAGCCATGGTTTGTGTAAGCAAAAGGTTGGGAGGAGTGTCATCTCTAAATAAAACTAAAATACATAGACACTCCTTCATGGTATGTGAATGTTGGAAGGCACCCGAGGATTCGGTTAGCCATGGCTTGAGAAAGCAAAGGTTGGAAGGAGTGTCATCTGATACGTCTCCGACGTATCGATAATTTCTTATGTTCCATGCCACATTATTGATGATATCTACATGTTTTATGCACACTTTATGTCATTATTATGCGTTTTCCGGAACTAACCTATTGACGAGATGCCGAAGGGCCAGTTGTTGTTTTCTGCTGTTTTTGGTTTCAGAAATCCTAGTAAGGAAATATTCTCGGAATCGGACAAAATCAACGCCAAAGATCTTAGAATCCCCGGAAGCATCCAGAACACCCGAGAGTCGCCAGAGGGGGGGCACAGGCCCACCAGACCATAGGCCAGCACGGCCAAGGGGGGGGGGGCCCGCGCTCCCCTATAGTGTCGTCGCCCCGTTGACCTTCTGACGCCGCCTCTTCACCTATTTAAGGGCCCTCGACCTAAAACCCCGAGACGGAAAAGCCACGGTACGAGAAACCTTCCAGAGCCGCCGCCATCGCGAAGCCAAGATCTGGGGGACAGGAGTCTCTGTTCCGGCACGCCGCCGGGACGGGGAAGTGCCCCCGGAAGGCTCCTCCATCGACACCACCGCCATCTCCATCAACGCTGTTGTCTCCCATGAGGAGGGAGTAGTTCTCCATCGAGGCTCGGGGCTGTACCGGTAGCTATGTGGTTCATCTCTCTCCTATGTACTTCAATACAATAATCTCATGAGCTGCCTTACATGATTGAGATTCATATGATGATGCTTGTAATCTAGATGTCGTTATGCTAGTCAAGTGAATTTTACTTATGTGATCTCCGGAGACTCCTTGTCCCACGTGTGTAAAGGTGACAATGTGTGCACCGTGTGGGTCTCTTAGGCTATATTTCACAGAATACTTATTCACTGTTATGGATGGCATAGTGAAGTGCTTATTTATATCTCTTTATGATTGCAATGTGTTTTGTATCACAATTTATCTATGTGCTACTCTAGTGATGTTATTAAAGTAGTTTTATTCCTCCTGCACGGTGTAATGGTGACAGTGTGTGCATCCGTGTTAGTACTTGGCGTAGGCTATGATTATGATCTCTTGTAGATTATGAAGTTAACTATTGCTATGATGGTATTGATGTGATCTATTCCTCCTTTCATAGCGTGAAGGTGACAGTGTGCATGCTATGTTAGTACTTGGTTTAGTCGTGTTGATCTTTCATGCACTCTAAGGTTATTTAAATATGAACATTGAATTGTGGAGCTTGTTAACTCCGGCATTGAGGGTTCCTGTAATCCTACGCAATGGTGTTCATCATCCAACAAGAGTGTAGAGTATGCATTTATTTATTCTGTTATGTGATCAATGTTGAGAGTGTCCACTAGTGAAAGTATGATCCCTAGGCCTTGTTCCTAAATACTGCTATCGCTGCTTGTTTACTGTTTTACTGCGTTACTACTGCTGCGTTACTACTGCTTGTTTACTGTCCTGGGCAAAGCACTTTTCTGGTGCTGTTGCTACTACTTATTTATACCACCTGTATTTCACTATCTCTTCGCCGAACTAGTGCACCTATTAGGTGTGTTGGGGACACAAGAGACTTCTTGCTTTGTGGTTGCAGGGTTGCATGAGAGGGATATCTTTGACCTCTTCCTCCCTGAGTTCGATAAACCTTGGGTGATCCACTTAAGGGAAAACTTGCTACTGTTCTACAAACCTCTGCTCTTGGAGGCCCAACACTGTCTACAGGAAAAGGAGGGGGGCGTAGACATCAAGCTATTTTCTGGCGCCGTTGCCGGGGAACAAAAAGCTACAATACAGGGATTTCCTCCCTCGTCAACCACGCGCCAGTTGTAGGCAGTAAAGCTATTTTCTGGCGCCGTTGCCGGGGAGGAAAGGTAAACGGCACTCACACACTGGACCCCGGCAACTTGCTATTTTCTGGCGCCGTTGCCGGGGAGGAAAGGTAAAAGGCACTCATACTCCGGTTCCAGGTAACAGTACTTTTCTGGCGCCATTGTGTTTGTGCTCGAAGCTATTTCCTTTAGATCCTGCAATTGCATCTTTTTGTTTCTTGTTTACACTAGTTTGGCATAATGGACAACAATGAGCTTCTTATTCTATTTCCTGATTTAAGACATGGATGGTTTGATCCGAAAATTAAAAAACCCATGGAACATATTAGCATGAACACATTGAACACCATTGTTGCTAATGATATGGAAAATTCTAAGCTTGGGGAAGCTGGTTTTGATGAGCATGATCTTTTTAGTCCCCCAAGCATTGAGGAGAAAATTTACTTTGATGATACTTTGCCTCCCATTTATGATGATTATAATGATAGTAGTCTTTTGTTGCCACCTGTTATGGAGGATGAATTTGATTATGATTACAATATACCTCCTATATTTGATGATGAGAATAATAATGATGGCTACTTTGTTGAATTTGCTCCCACTACAACTAATATTGATTATGCTTATGTGGAGAGTAATAATTTTATGCATGGGACTCATGATAAGTATGATAGTTATATTGTTGAGTTTGCTCATGTTGCTACTGAAAGTTATTATGAGAGAGGAAAATATGGTTGTAGAAATTTTCATGTTACTAAAATGCCTCTCTATGTGCTTAAATTTTTGAAGCTACACTTGTTTTATCTTTCTATGCTTGTTGCATTATGCTTCATGAACTTGTTTATTTACAAGATTCCTTTTCATAGGAAGCATGTTAGACTTAAATGTGTTTTGAATTTGCCTCTTGATGCTCTCTTTTGCTTCAAATACTATTTCTTGCGAGTGCATCATTAAAACTGCTGAGCCCATCTTAATGGCTATAAAGAAAGAACTTCTTGGGAGATAACCCATGTGTTATTTTTGTCAACACCCGGATTTTTAAGTCCGAATGCCTATTATGTCATACATCGCAATCCCAGGAATATTGTTGTTGCGAGGCATAATAGTTAAGTATCACAGTCATCATTCATTACAAACCATAAGTCTTACAAATTGGAATCACATGATCCATATTACACGAATAATTGATCTATTGATCAACGAACAAACACAAGTTCATAGTTCAACATAGCGGAAGCGTAAGATACAAGGACTCTCTAGTCCACAGGCCAACGCTTGACGTCGGAAGACGCTTAGTTATCGTAGGCGTCCTGCTGGTCATCTCCTTGGTTGTCTTCATACTCTGGCCATTTGAATAGCCAGGGACAAAGCCGTGAGTACGTTGAGTACTCGCAAACTAATACTAATGTAAGTGCTAGACATTCTAGTATGGTTTGCTAAGCTCTAGTTTATTTGTATAAAGCTAGTTTTAGTTCACAAAGTTTTGGGAAAAAAAAAGCTTATCCAAGAGCTAACTAACCCAAGTGGGAACCTTAGTATCATTCCCACCATTCAAGTGGTGATTTCCATTCAATCCACCACAAGTCATTTCACCATCACCTTTCAACGTCATTTTCAAAGATATGACATCGGAAACCGTATGGCCTTTCCAACCGTCCGTAACCGTGGACGCGGCTATTCGAATAGGTTTACACTCTGCAGAGGTTGCACACTTGTGCCACAACATTTGATTTCATCCGTCGGGATTTCCCCGAATCATCGTAACACAGTACGCGGATCATCAACCATAACCTTTCACTTACAAATCCTAGTATGAGCACCTCTCCCCATGAGCTTGGCCTCCCGTGAAGACAGCATACCACTGGGAATCGCACAGTGGCTTGGGCCGGACATTCACCTCATTTCGCATCATATCGTATCGTTTCTTTTGTGGTAGAGGCAGCTTTCGGCATAACCCCGATGACGCTTGTTTAGAGGGAACCCATACTAAGACGCATAAACTTCCAGTTAAGCCCTACCCATAATCAGGTATTGTGGGGGTACTTGATAATTGGAAAGGTATCGCATTCAAACCAACATCATGTTTTATCAAAAATCACCATCGTCTCTTGGTCATATTCACCTTCAAAAATCATTCAATGGAATGCATCTTCATTCCAAGGTTTTTAAAAATCCTTTCAAAGTCACATGGTTCCCATCTAGAGTAGTCAAGTTTTAATTCATTAGCACTAGCTCTAATTCATGAGGGGTGCTAACTTGCTTTGCTTGGGGGAAGACTAACTCACTACTCTAGTAATCAACTTGTACTTTGACCAAAGTTAACTATAAAAGTAACTCATTTCGAAAACAAGTAAAAACTTGTAAAGCAAAAACTTGGGATGGGTTCATATAAGAAAAGATAAGAATCATGGTGCCTTGCCCCAAGGGGGCTTTGCACTTTGCAAGAATAATAGCTTGCATAGTAATTTAGCTTGCATAGTAATTTAGCTTGCATAGTAATTTAGCTTGCATAGTAATTTAGCTTGCATAGTAATTTAGCTTGCCTTGGTAGTTCTCAAACTGTTCCTCCTCCTCCTCCTGGTAGCAACCTTCTTCTTCGGCGTACTCTCCGGTGCTACCGTCTAAATTTGAATACGAGTATAATTACTCACTAATTCAATGGCTATTCCACACATCACAAATAAACACACATACTACTCTATGCACACCAAATAAATAAACTAGGGTGCATGGGTTGTGGGACTTAAATAGAATTTGTATTCCATATGTAAATGATGGTTTCCATAGGGTTCTTGAGAAATAACTTCCTCTCCTTGAAATCTTCTTAAGATTTAATTTCTCCAACAATCATGGATGAACTCATATTGACCTAAGTCAAATGTTCATCATCATCATTTGGGAAAATGATTTAAATGAGGTGGATCACCTCATACCATTTAAACAACACTACCTTTAATTTAAATCTCAAGTAATCCATATAAGAGAGTTTGGAACCAGGGGTCCAGACATCCCATGAATCCATGTGAGACAAGTTTTAATGAAGTGTAAGACTTCACACCATTTATCTTAATAGTTTTGGATAGTATCAACTAGTTAAACTAGCCATAATATCCATTCATTAAACCATGGCATGATCATGCAGAGTGACCACACCATTTTATTGCATAAACAATTAGTGTAAGTCAAATGTGAGCTATTAGAGTTGGAATTAACTTAATATCTATTTTGGTTGATTTTTGAGAATTATTTGAATAGGGAAAAGTCCCTGCCTTGTTATTTTTATCACATTAATTCTACAAAGAAATTGACCATGAGGCCAGTGGCATGTTGTAGAGAATTTCAGTGGCTTTCTAACAATATAAAATTTACTAAATTTGGTTTAGCCAATTTGAAATGGTTGAATTTCAAAGTTTGGGCAGTATTAGAATTCATTTGAAATAATTAAACTGGTTTTGAATTTAACAGGCCGGCGGGAAAAGCTAATTGGGCCAAATGGTTTGAAAACGGCCCGAGCCAGCCCACCACGGTCCAGTGCCGCGCGAGCTGCCTGATAGGGTGGGGTCCGCCTGTCAGCGGCTCATCTAACCCGAATCGGTACGTTTTAAAGGGAGACGTTGGATTAGAAGTGAATCCGACGGTCGAGGTTCATCGTCTTCTCCGACGAGAACCCGACGCTCTGGCGGCGGACCTAGGGGGTCGGAGGGCTAACCAGTGCTCCAGCGAGGGATGGCAGTGTGCGTGGGGAAGTTGTGGACGACGGCGGAGCTCCTGGTACCGGCGGCTCCTCCTGGAACAGCTCCAATCGACGGCGGCGACCTCCGGGTACGGGCGGCGTCGATCTTCAAATTGGAGCAGCTCCGGCGACGATCGAGTGAGTGGAGTGGTGGTGGAGAAGCGGTGAGAGGTGGGGAGCGAGGTGGTGTGCTTGGTTCGGTCCAGGGAACGCTCTATTTATAGGATTGAGCAAGGGGTGCGGGGCAGTGATGCGGGCGACATGGGCGCGGCGTCTCCGGCGAGCTAGTGAGCTAGGCGAGGGCGTGGCGCTGTTCTGCGGTTCCTGGCGATGCTGTTGGCGGCGACAGTTTGGTCGGGCGGCGTCAGAATAGTTCGCGTTGCTTCCATGTCGTGCGGCGGCAGTGGCGGGATCTTCTTCCCCGTCTACGGCGACGGCGGTCCAGGGTCTGGTTGTGGCCCCGTCTCGGCGGTGTCGTGGTGGCGTGGTGATGCTCAACGGCTAGTCGGCCGGGGCCGTGGCGAACGCGAGATGGTGGCGCGGCGCGTGGCCGCACGTGTCCGCGGTGTGCACATGCGCGACGCGAGCGGCGTCCAGGGCGCCATGGACGCGTGCTTGTCTGGCCGGTGCGGTGCTCCTCCTCGACAACGGCCGGTGCTAGGCGACGTAGAGGAGCGAGGTGGCGTGATATGGCAGGGTGGGCAGGGCAGAGAAGCAAGGAGAGAAGAGGGAGCTCGACGAGCTCGGCATGTGGCCGGCATGGCCTTGCCATGCTTGCTATGCCTCTCCTCCTAGGGTTTTTAAGTTGGTGTTAGTGAGAGAGGGAACCAGGGGACCAATTGGTGTAGATTGGGGTAGGTTAGTTAGAGTAGAATCACTATAGCAAATAGTGTCTAAATAGTGTTCAATTTTGGAAAATACAAAATTATCCAAATTGGAAAATAATTCAAAAGGTGAAAGTTTTTGAAATGTGAGTGTTGAGATAAGTTGTAAATGACCAGAGGTGATTTGAGGTGGTGGTGGAAAAAGTAGAATTCAAGAATTGGCCAAAATGGCTAAGTGGAGATTGTTGCACTTGTTAAAATGTTGCAACTTTGGATGAGCATAGCTATTGATCAAGGATGAATTTGGCAGGGTGATCTTTATCAAAGTTGTTCACCTTGATGTTGACTTTGAAATGGTGCAAGGAGTTAGCAAGAATTGGTTTGAGAGAATTGAATTGCAGGGGCTCAAAGTGGTGATCAGACTAAATTTGGCAGATTTGGCCATTATCATATGTGAGTGGGAATTGTGTTTGAAATTTATTTGAAATGTGAAACCTTGATTCCAAAAGTTGTAGTAGGTGTTTAATAACATTATCCAACTAATGGTGAAGACCAAATAGGTCTAGGGTCAAGATTTATAAAAATGCCATAGGGCATATGTGAGGGTTTTTAGGGTTTTTCAAATATTGGAATTTCTTCCTCTTTGATTTATTTGGTTTGTGATCTTCCTATGATCACTCTAGGGTTTTAGAGCATATCAAATACAAGTAGTAACAATCATCATGGCATATCACTCAAATGCACAAGTCCTATGCATGGTCCTATATGCAAAAGAAAAGTTTTTGTTGGTTTGAAATTTTGCTTTCTGGAATTCTCTAACTTTCTTTTTATTGAAATTTGGGGTGTTACAAACCCTTCCCCCTTACAAAAGATCTCATCCCGAGATCGAAAAGAAAGTTAGGTACTAAAGAGATCTGGGTATTCCTTCTTCATGAAGTCTTCGCGTTCCCAGGTGGCTTCATCCTCGGTATGATTGCTCCATTGGATCTTCAGAAACTTGATGCTTCGGGTGCGGGTGGTTCGGTAAGCTTCTTCCAGGATGCGAATCGGCACTTCGCGGTAAGTCAGATCCTTGTTGATATCCACTGATCGGTGATCGATGTTCTTGAACACTTCGGTCTTCTCAGGGACTTCAAGACATTTCCGGAGAAGTGAGATGTGAAAAACGTCGTGCACAGCCGACATTTCTTCAGGCAACTCCAGTTGATAAGATACTTCACCTCGGCCGAGGACTTGGAAAGGTCCCACATAGCGAGGTGCAAGCTTTCCTTTCAGCTGAAACCTTTGCATCCCTTTCAAGGGGGATACTTTGAGATAGACGAAATCTCCGATCTCAAAGGTCATCTCCGACGTCTCTTGTCGGCGTAGCTCTTCTGTCTGGATTGCGCGGTCTTGAGGTACTCGCGGATCTGGTGAACCTTCTCTTCGGCTTCACGAAGAACATCCGCCGAAAACTTGACTCTCTCGACTTCGACCAGTTCAGGGGGGTACGGCACTTCCTTCCGTACAAGGCTTCAAAGGGGGCCATCTGTAGGCTGGCTTGATAACTATTGTTGTAAGAGAATTCTGCGTAAGGTAGGTAGTCTTCCCATTTGGATCCGTATTCCAGTACACATGCTCTAAGCATGTCTTCTATTATCTGGTTTACTCTCTCATCGTCCGTCGGTCCGAGGGTGATAGGCGGTGCTAAAATTTAGGCGAGTGCCTAGTCCTTCATGCACTTTCTGCCAGAACCTTGAGGTGAACTGGGATCCTCTATCTGACACTATCGATTTGGGGGTGCCGTGCAAAGCGACTATTCTGGAGATGTAGAGTTCAGCTAACTTGGGGCCTTGATAGGTGGTTTTGACGGCGATGAAATGGGCGACTTTGGTCAATCTATCGACCACTACCCATATGGAATCATTGCCTTTGCTGGATTTGGGCAGTCCGGTGATAAAGTCCATTCCTACGGAGTCCCATTTCCATTACTGGAATGCGAAGGGGTTGCAACAGTCCGGCGGGTCTTTGGTGTTCGCCTTGACTCTCTCGACGTATGTCACACTTAGCGATGTAGCTACCGATCTCTCTCTTCATTCTGTGCCACCAAAATTGTTCCTTTAGGTCCTGGTACATCTTGGTACCTCCGGGGTGGATTGAGTAAAGGGTGTCATGGGCTTCTTGCAAGATGACTTGTTTCAAGTCAGAGTCCGATGGTACGCAGAGACGTTCTTTGTACCAAAGCACTCCGGCTTCGTCTACGGTGAATCCGGGGCTTTTCCTTCGGCTATCTGCTTTCTTGATTCCGTCAATGCTAGCGTTGTCCTTCTGGGCTTCCTTGATCTGACCAACCAAGGTGGGTTGCAGTTCTATGCTGGCTAAGAATCCTTCACTCACCAGTTCAAGTCTGAACTGTTCAAACTCCTGGTGCAAACTGGGCTGTTCGGTTGCGAGCATGGAGTTCAACTGACACGGTAGTCGACTCAAAGCATCCGCTACCACATTGGCCTTGCCGGGGTGGTAGTGAATCTCCATGTCGTAATCCTTGATCAATTCGATCCATCGGCGTTGTCTCATGTTCAACTCTTCTCGGGTCAAAATATATTTGAGGCTTTTGTGGTCGGAGTAGATCTCGCATCGATTACCCATGAGGTAATGACGCCAAACTTTCAGGGCTAAGACCACGGCTGCAAGCTCGAGGTCATGGGTGGGGTAATTCTGTTCATGTTGCTTGAGTTGTCTTGAAAGGTAGGATACAACCTTGCCTTCTTGCATAAGCACGCATCCAAGTCCAGTCTTGGAGGCGTCGCAATATACGTCAAAGGGCTTTGCGATATCTGGCATGATCAGGATTGGGGCTGTGGTCAGTCTACTCTTGAGCTGCTGAAAGCTCTCTTCACATTTGTCGGTCCACTCAAACTTTCTGTCCTTTTTCAGCAGTTGGGTCATTGGTCGAGCGATGCTCGAAAAACCTTCTACAAATCTGCGGTAATATCCGGCTAATCCAAGAAAAGCGCGGACCTCGGTTTGTGTGGTTGGGGCTTTCCATTCCATAACAGTTTTGATCTTGACGGGATCTATGGCAATTCCTCCTGCAGACAAGATGTGTCCGAGGAATCCAACTTCTTCCAGCCAAAACTCACACTTGCTAAACTTGGCATACAATTTGTGCTGTCTAAGGGTTTCTAGGACAATCTCCAAATGCTGTTCATGTTCCTCTTCGGACTTGGAGTAGACGAGGATGTCGTCGATGAACACAACGACAAACTTGTCCAAAAAGTTCATGAAGATCTTATTCATGAGATTCATGAAATAAGCGGGGGCATTGGTCAGTCCAAACGACATGACATTGTACTCATACAACCCATATCTAGTGGTAAAGGCAGTTTTTGGAATGTCGGTGGCTCGGGTCTTCAGTTGGTGGTATCCAGTTCTAAGATCAATCTTGGAGAAAACTCGGGATCCGGTGAGTTGGTCAAACAAATCTTCTATCTTGGGTAGGGGGTATTTGTTTTTGATGGTGACATCGTTAAGTTTACTTATAGTCCGTGCATAAACGATTTGCACCATCCTTCTTGTCGACGAACAAGACAGGGGATCTCCAGGGGGATGCACTTGGTCTAATCAAACCTTTGGCTAACATGTCATCTATTTGCTTCTTCAGCTCCACAAGTTCGGCTGCGTTCATGCTGTAGGCTCTCTGGGCGATGGGTCCAGTTCCGGGGATTAACTCGATGATAAACTCGATATCCCGATCCGGGGGCATACCGGGTAGATCATCTGGAAACACATCAGGGTAGCGACGAACGACCCTGATTTGATCCAGAGTTGGCTTGGATACACTTTGGTTGCAGGTGAATTTTCTGGGTAGTTTTTCGGAGACGTGCTCAACTATGATACCGGTGCTGCTAGTCATGGTTATGGCTTTCTTGGCGCAGTCTATCAATCCATTGTGCTTGGACATCCAGTCCATTCCTAGGACAACTTCCAAACCTTTGGTTCCAAGTATGATTAGATTTGCAAAGAAATCTACATCATGAATTTTGATAGGCACATTTTTGCAAAATTTTCTGGCTTTGGTGGTTGATCCGGGGATTTGAACTATCATAACATGCTTCAAACTGAGGGGTTGAATTTTACTTGTTGATGCAAAATCTTCGGTGACAAAGGAATGAGATGCTCCGGAATCAAACAACACTCTAGCAGGGGTGTGGTTGACAGAAAACATACCCAGCACAACATCTGGTGCTTCCTGGGCTTCTTCGGCGTTCATGTGGTAGAGGCGGCCGTTGCGGTTGTTGGGGTTGTTGGGGACGAACTTCTTGCCGTTGGAGACACGGCGTTGCTGCTGTGCAGGGGCAGCGGTGTTGCCGGCGAGCTTGGCAAGACGCTTGGGGGCACTCGTTGGAGTAGTGTCCCACTACACCACACTCGTAGCAAGTGATAGTGCTCTTGTCCTGCTTGTTCGCAACGGGAATGGCATTGCTTCCGGTTCTGGGGGTGGTGGTGATGTTGGTGTTGGTGTTGTTAGGGGCTCGGGGTGGAGCGCGATTGTAGTTGTTGTTGTTGTAGCCTCCCGGCTTGGGGTTTCCTCCACTCCGGTTCTGATAACCGGGGCGAGAGTTCTGCATCGGGGGTTTGTTGTGCCTCGGAGTGAAACCTCCGCTTGAGCTAGGGCGAAACTTCTGGGGGTGGCTTGGTCCACTCTGACTTGCCATGCGGCGCTTGCGGTTCTCATTGGCTTGGTTTAACTTGCCCTCCATCTGGATGGCGGAGTCAACAAGGGCTTCGAGGTCGGCGAAGGGAATGTTGACGAGGACAGTCTGCATCTCATCATGCAGTCCGTTCAGGAATCTCTCCTTCCTCTTCTCAACGGTGTCGGTCTCATCAGGGGCATACCTTGACAAAGTGAGAAACTTGTCGCGGTATTCAACCACCGTCATGCGACCTTGTTTCAGCTCACGGAATTCATCCCTCATCTTCTTGATAAGACCCGGGGGTACATGGTACTTGCTGAATTTGAGTTTGAAATCTTCCCAAGTCATGAATTGACCTCCGTTCATGGCACGGGTGCTTGTCCACCAAGCGCGAGCTGGTCCAGCGAGATAGTGAGTGGCGAACAACACTTTCTCGTTGGCTTCCACTCCAGCTACTTCCAGATTGTTCTCCATAGTCTGGAGCCAATCGTCGGCGTCGAGGGGCTCCTCGGTCTTGCTAAACACAGGAGGGTTGGTGTTTTGGAAGTTCTTGAGCTTGGATCCGGGGTGGTCATGATTTCCATGGCCTTGGTTGGCGATGTTCTGCAAGGCGATGAGGTTGGCTTGGCGCTCGGCTCTTTCGGTTTCCCGGTCTGCAAGCATGGTTTGCAGAAGTTGCAGCATCGCGTCGTTGGTGCGATTCGGAGGGGCCATCTGAAGATGTAGAAGATCATGAGATAAGAGGGAACATTCTATGGTTCATTTTGGTTAAGTTTGAAAAGCATTTGAAAACTTGTAATCTTTTCATGACAAACATATCATTCATTCATTCATGCAACACATAGTACAAACTACACACATACTCCAATGGTTTTAAGAACCATTCTCAAGCTACGATACAAAGGACGGGATACAACTCACACCTACTATAAGTGAACTAGTGTAACTACTCCTCATCATCGATATCAATCGGGACGTAGTCATCGGGTCCTGCCTCCAGGAACTCGTAGTCCTCCTCCTCGGTGTTCTCGTCCTCCTCAAAGTCGTCGTCATCGCTCAGAAAAGCGTCTCCTCCTCGAATGTCGATGCCTCCATCGTCATCCTCCAGCTGACGAATCTGATCCTCCTGGGCCTTGACAGTGGCCTCAAGTGACGCGATCCGGGCGCGAAGGCGGCGAATCGTAGCGTCCTTCTTGGCACGCTGCTGGCGAAGGCTCCTGCGGTCGTTGTTGAGTAGCTTGATCGCCTCACCCTGCTCGGTGATGTGAGCATGGGTCTGGTTCGCGTAAGCGCGAGAGGCGTCGAGGTCCCTCTGAGTCTGGTAGAGCATGAAGTCCAGGTGCTCAGCATGGTGCCTCAACTCCGGGTGCGGCTGCAGCTCCATGGGCACTCCCGCAGCATCACGCCTCACAAGGTGGGCGTAGCGAGAGGCGAGGATGCGCACCACGTTCTGTCCACGCAGGCGTGCAAGTGCCTCCCGTAGGCCACGTGCGAGTCCGTCGAGCCGCTTGCTCTCGCGGAAGGAGAAGAGGATCCTCTCCGAGGTGGGAGGCTCCATCTTGCCCCTCAAGTCGGCAGTGATCACCCACTGCAACTCTCCTCCGGGCGTGTCGTCCAGCTGAACCCCGTGAAACTCGGGGTGTGGGCGCCCAAGGAAGTCAGAGACGGCGTTGAGGTCGTGCTCAAAGATCAAGCTTCCTCCATTCCCAAGCTGATAAAACTTGGTGTTGATGGGTTCATTCGGCTCCATCTGAAAGAGAATTGGATGAGTAAGTTAGAGAGTGCAAAGTGTGACAAAGTTTTAAGTTGATTCAAATAAGATAGAACATGATTCCTCAAATTTTGGCAAAGTCTCAAAGACAAGAGGGTAGTAAATTTTCACAAATAAGTTCTTCCATTTGATTTCCAAGTTAAGTTTTTTTCAGAACGCCCATTCTAACTAAGGTCTTCTAAGGTCAAACAATGGCTCTGATACCAACTTGTCAACACCCGGATTTTTAAGTCCGAATGCCTATTATGTCATACATCGCAATCCCAGGAATATTGTTGTTGCGAGGCATAATAGTTAAGTATCACAGTCATCATTCATTACAAACCATAAGTCTTACAAATTGGAATCACATGATCCATATTACACGAATAATTGATCTATTGATCAACGAACAAACACAAGTTCATAGTTCAACATAGCGGAAGCGTAAGATACAAGGACTCTCTAGTCCACAGGCCAACGCTTGACGTCGGAAGGCGCTTAGTTGTCGTAGGCGTCCTGCTGGTCATCTCCTTGGTTGTCTTCATACTCTGGCCATTTGAATAGCCAGGGACAAAGCCGTGAGTACGTTGAGTACTCGCAAACTAATACTAATGTAAGTGCTAGACATTCTAGTATGGTTTGCTAAGCTCTAGTTTATTTGCATAAAGCTAGTTTTAGTTCACAAAGTTTTGGGAAAAAAAAAAAGCTTATCCAAGAGCTAACTAACCCAAGTGGGAACCTTAGTGTCATTCCCACCATTCAAGTGGTGATTTCCATTCAATCCACCACAAGTCATTTCACCATCACCTTTCAACGTCATTTTCAAAGATATGACATCGGAAACCGTATGGCCTTTCCAACCGTCCGTAACCATGGACGCGGCTATTCGAATAGGTTTACACTCTGCAGAGGTTGCACACTTGTGCCACAACATTTGATTTCATCCGTCGGGATTTCCCCGAATCATCGTAACACAGTACGCGGATCATCAACCATAACCTTTCACTTACAAATCCTAGTATGAGCACCTCTCCCCATGAGCTTGGCCTCCCAGTGAAGACAGACATACCACTGGAACGCACGAGGCTTGGGCCGGACATTCACCTCATTTCGCATCATATCGTATCGTTTCTTTTGTGGTAGAGGCAGCTTTCGGCATAACCCCGATGACGCTTGTTTAGAGGGAACCCATACTAAGACGCATAAACTTCCAGTTAAGCCCTACCCATAATCAGGTATTGTGGGGGTACTTGATAATTGGAAAGGTATCGCATTCAAACCAACATCATGTTTTATCAAAAATCACCATCGTCTCTTGATCATATTCACCTTCAAAAATCATTCAATGGAATGCATCTTCATTCCAAGGTTTTTAAAAATCCTTTCAAAGTCACATGGTTCCCATCTAGAGTAGTCAAGTTTTAATTCATTAGCACTAGCTCTAATTCATGAGGGGTGCTAACTTGCTTTGCTTGGGGGAAGACTAACTCACTACTCTAGTAATCAACTTGTACTTTGACCAAAGTTAACTATAAAAGTAACTCATTTCGAAAACAAGTAAAAACTTGTAAAGCAAAAACTTGGGATGGGTTCATATAAGAAAAGATAAGAATCATGGTGCCTTGCCCCAAGGGGGCTTTGCACTTTGCAAGAATAATAGCTTGCATAGTAATTTAGCTTGCATAGTAATTTAGCTTGCATAGTAATTTAGCTTGCATAGTAATTTAGCTTGCATAGTAATTTAGCTTGCATAGTAATTTAGCTTGCCTTGGTAGTTCTCAAACTGTTCCTCCTCCTCCTCCTGGTAGCAACCTTCTTCTTCGGCGTACTCTCCGGTGCTACCGTCTAAATTTGAATACGAGTATAATTACTCACTAATTCAATGGCTATTCCACACATCACAAATAAACACACATACTACTCTATGCACACCAAATAAATAAACTAGGGTGCATGGGTTGTGGGACTTAAATAGAATTTGTATTCCATATGTAAATGATGGTTTCCATAGGGTTCTTGAGAAATAACTTCCTCTCCTTGAAATCTTCTTAAGATTTAATTTCTCCAACAATCATGGATGAACTCATATTGACCTAAGTCAAATGTTCATCATCATCATTTGGGAAAATGATTTAAATGAGGTGGATCACCTCATACCATTTAAACAACACTACCTTTAATTTAAATCTCAAGTAATCCATATAAGAGAGTTTGGAACCAGGGGTCCAGACATCCCATGAATCCATGTGAGACAAGTTTTAATGAAGTGTAAGACTTCACACCATTTATCTTAATAGTTTTGGATAGTATCAACTAGTTAAACTAGCCATAATATCCATTCATTAAACCATGGCATGATCATGCAGAGTGACCACACCATTTTATTGCATAAACAATTAGTGTAAGTCAAATGTGAGCTATTAGAGTTGGAATTAACTTAATATCTATTTTGGTTGATTTTTGAGAATTATTTGAATAGGGAAAAGTCCCTGCCTTGTTATTTTTATCACATTAATTCTACAAAGAAATTGACCATGAGGCCAGTGGCATGTTGTAGAGAATTTCAGTGGCTTTCTAACAATATAAAATTTACTAAATTTGGTTTAGCCAATTTGAAATGGTTGAATTTCAAAGTTTGGGCAGTATTAGAATTCATTTGAAATAATTAAACTGGTTTTGAATTTAACAGGCCGGCGGGAAAAGCTAATTGGGCCAAATGGTTTGAAAACGGCCCGAGCCAGCCCACCACGGTCCAGTGCCGCGCGAGCTGCCTGATAGGGTGGGGTCCGCCTGTCAGCGGCTCATCTAACCCGAATCGGTACGTTTTAAAGGGAGACGTTGGATTAGAAGTGAATCCGACGGTCGAGGTTCATCGTCTTCTCCGACGAGAACCCGACGCTCTGGCGGCGGACCTAGGGGGTCGGAGGGCTAACCAGTGCTCCAGCGAGGGATGGCAGTGTGCGTGGGGAAGTTGTGGACGACGGCGGAGCTCCTGGTACCGGCGGCTCCTCCTGGAACAGCTCCAATCGACGGCGGCGACCTCCGGGTACGGGCGGCGTCGATCTTCAAATTGGAGCAGCTCTGGCGACGATCGAGTGAGTGGAGTGGTGGTGGAGAAGCGGTGAGAGGTGGGGAGCGAGGTGGTGTGCTTGGTTTGGTCCAGGGAACGCTCTATTTATAGGATTGAGCAAGGGGTGCGGGGCAGTGATGCGGGCGACATGGGCGCGGCGTCTCCGGCGAGCTAGTGAGCTAGGCGAGGGCGTGGCGCTGTTCGCGGTTCCTGGCGATGCTGTTGGCGGCGACAGTTTGGTCGGGCGGCGTCAGAATAGTTCGCGTTGCTTCCATGTCGTGCGGCGGCAGTGGCGGGATCTTCTTCCCCGTCTACGGCGACGGCGGTCCAGGGTCTGGTTGTGGCCCTGTCTGGCGGTGTCGTGGTGGCGTGGTGATGCTCAACGGCTAGTCAGCGGGGCCAGGGCGAACGCGAGATGGTGGCGCGGCGCGTGGCCAGTACGTGTCCGCGGTGTGCACATGCGCGACGCGAGCGGCGTCCAGGGCGCCATGGACGCGTGCTTGTCTGGCCGGTGCGGTGCTCCTCCTCGACAACGGCCGGTGCTAGGCGACGTAGAGGAGCGAGGTGGCGTGATATGGCAGGGTGGGCAGGGCAGAGAAGCAAGGAGAGAAGAGGGAGCTCGACGAGCTCGGCATGTGGCCGGCATGGCCTTGCCATGCTTGCTATGCCTCTCCTCCTAGGGTTTTTAAGTTGGTGTTAGTGAGAGAGGGAACCAGGGGACCAATTGGTGTAGATTGGGGTAGGTTAGTTAGAGTAGAATCACTATAGCAAATAGTGTCTAAATAGTGTTCAATTTTGGAAAATACAAAATTATCCAAATTGGAAAATAATTCAAAAGGTGAAAGTTTTTGAAATGTGAGTGTTGAGATAAGTTGTAAATGACCAGAGGTGATTTGAGGTGGTGGTGGAAAAAGTAGAATTCAAGAATTGGCCAAAATGGCTAAGTGGAGATTGTTGCACTTGTTAAAATGTTGCAACTTTGGATGAGCATAGCTATTGATCAAGGATGAATTTGGCAGGGTGATCTTTATCAAAGTTGTTCACCTTGATGTTGACTTTGAAATGGTGCAAGGAGTTAGCAAGAATTGGTTTGAGAGAATTGAATTGCAGGGGCTCAAAGTGGTGATCAGACTAAATTTGGCAGATTTGGCCATTATCATATGTGAGTGGGAATTGTGTTTGAAATTTATTTGAAATGTGAAACCTTGATTCCAAAAGTTGTAGTAGGTGTTTAATAACATTATCCAACTAATGGTGAAGACCAAATAGGTCTAGGGTCAAGATTTATAAAAATGCCATAGGGCATATGTGAGGGTTTTTAGGGTTTTTCAAATATTGGAATTTCTTCCTCTTTGATTTATTTGGTTTGTGATCTTCCTATGATCACTCTAGGGTTTTAGAGCATATCAAATACAAGTAGTAACAATCATCATGGCATATCACTCAAATGCACAAGTCCTATGCATGGTCCTATATGCAAAAGAAAAGTTTTTGTTGGTTTGAAATTTTGCTTTCTGGAATTCTCTAACTTTCTTTTTATTGAAATTTGGGGTGTTACAATTTTGCTACAGTACTTTGTTTTATAGTTGTGTCTTGGAAGTTTTTTACTACTGTAGCAACCTCTCCTTATCCTAGTTTTGTGTTTTGTTGTGCCAAGTAAAGTCGTTGATAGTAAGGTTCATACTAGATTTGGATTACTGCGCAGAAACAGATTTCTTTGCTGTCACGAATCTGGGCAAAATTCTCTGTAGGTAACTCAGAAAATTATGCCAATTTACGTGAGTGATCCTCAGATATGTACGCAACTTTCATTCAATTTGAGCATTTTCATTTGAGCAAGTATGTTGCCTCAATAAAATTCGTCTTTACGGACTGTTCTGTTTTGACAGATTCTGCCTTTTATTTCGCATTGTTTCTTTTGCTATGTGGGATGGATTTCTTTGTTCCATTGACTTCCAGTAGCTTTGAGCAATGTCCAGAAGTGTTAAGAATGATTGTGTCACCTCTGAACATGTGAATTTTTGATTATGCACTAAGCCTCTAATGAGTTTGTTTCGAGTTTGGTGTGGAGGAAGTTTTCAAGGGTCAAGAGAGGAGGATGATATACTACGATCAAGAAGAGTGAAAAGTATAAGCTTGGGGATGCCCCGGTGGTTCACCCCTGAATATATTAAGAAGACTCAAGCGTCTAAGCTTGGGGATGCCCAAGGCATCCCCTTCTTCATCGACAAATTATCAGGTTCCTTCTCTTGAAACTATATTTTTATTCGGCCACATCATATGTGCCTTACTTGGAGCGTCTGTATGTTTCTTGTTTTTGTTTTTGTTTGAATAAATACTTGTGTGGGAGAGAGACACGCTCCACTGGTTCGTATGAACACATGTGTTCTTAGCTTTTAATTTTCATGGCGAAGGTTGAAACTGCTTCGTTAATTGTTATATGGTTGGAAACGGGAAATGCTACATGTAGTAATTGGTATGATGTCTTGAATAACTTGATACTTGGCAATTGTTGTGCTCTTGTTTAAGCTCTTGCATCATATAATTTGCACTTATTAATGAAGAAATACATAGAGCATGCTAAAATTTGGTTTGCATATTTGGTCTCTCTAAAGTCTAGATAATTTCTAGTATTGAGTTTGAACAACAAGGAAGACGGTGTAGAGTCTTATAATGTTTACAATATGTCTTTTATGTGAGTTTTGCTGCACCGCTTCATCCTTGTGTTTGTTTCAAATAACCTTGCTAGCCTAAACCTTGTATCGAGAGGGAATACTTCTCATGCACCCAAATACTTGAGCCAACCACTATGCCATTTGTGTCCACCATACCTACCTACTACATGGTATTTCTCCGCCATTCCAAAGTATATTGCTTGAGTGCTACCTTTAAACAATTCAAAATTTATTACCTCTGATTTGTGTCAATGTTTTATAGCTCATGAGGAAGTATGTGGTGTTTATCTATCAATCTTGTTGGGCAACTTTCACCAATGGACTAGTGGCTTCATCCGCTTATCCAATAATTTTGCAAAAAGAGCTGGCAATGGGATTCCCAGTCCCAAATTAATTAACAAAAATAGACACTCCTCCATGGTATGTGATTGTTGGACGGCACCCGAAGGATTCGGTTAGCCATGGCTTGTGAAAGCAAAGGTGGGGAGGAGTGTCATCATAATAAAACTAAAATAAAAAGGCACTCCTTCATGGTATGAGATTGTTGACAGGCACCCGAGGATTCGGTTAGCCATGGTTTGTGAAAGAAAGGTTGAAAGGAGTGCCACACAAAAATAAAATAAAATGGGAGCCGCTCTTTGAAGGTTTGTCTGGCAAGGGGGTTAGAGTGCCCACTACCATTCGTTGACAACAACAAACACCTCTCAAAATTTTACTTTTATTGCTCTCTATATGTTTTCAAAATCAAAGCTCTAGCACAAATATAGCAATCGATGCTTTCCTCTTTGAAGGACCATTCTTTTACTTTTATGTTGAGTCAGTTCACCTATTTCTCTCCACCTCAAGAAACAAACACTTGTGTGAACTGTGCATTGATTCCTACATACTTGCATATTGCATTTGTTATATTACTCTATGTTGACAATATCCATGAGATATACATGTTACAAGTTGAAAGCAACCGCTGAAACTTAATCTTCCTTTGTGTTGCTTCAATGCCTTTACTTTGAATTATTGCTTTATGAGTTAACTCTTATGCAAGACTTATTGATGCTTGTCTTGATGTACTATTCATGAAAAGTCTTTGCTATATGATTCATTTGTTTACTCATGTCATATACATTGTTTTGATCGCTGCATTCATTACATATGCTTACAATAGTATGATCAAGGTTATGATGGCATGTCACTCCAGAAATTATCTTTGTTTATCGTTTACCTGCTCGGGACGAGCAGAAACTAAGCTTGGGGATGCTGATACGTCTCCGACGTATCGATAATTTCTTATGTTCCATGCCACATTATTGATGATATCTACATGTTTTATGCACACTTTATGTCATTATTATGCGTTTTCCGGAACTAACCTATTGACGAGATGCCGAAGGGCCAGTTGCTGTTTTCTGCTGTTTTTGGTTTCAGAAATCCTAGTAAGGAAATATTCTCGGAATCGGACGAAATCAATGCCAAAGATCTTAGAATCCCCGGAAGCATCCAGAACACCCGAGAGTCGCCAGAGGGGGGCACAGGCCCACCAGACCATAGGCCGGCGCGGCCAAGGGGGGGCCCGCGCCCCCCTATAGTGTCGTCGCCCCGTTGACCTTCTGACGCCGCCTCTTCGCCTATTTAAGGGCCCTCGACCTAAAACCTCGAGACGGAAAAGCCACGGTACGAGAAACCTTCCAGAGCCACCGCCATCGCGAAGCCAAGATCTGGGGGACAGGAGTCTCTGTTCCGGCACGCCGCCGGGACGGGGAAGTGCCCCCGGAAGGCTCCTCCATCGACACCACCGCCATCTCCATCAACGCTGCTGTCTCCCATGAGGAGGGAGTAGTTCTCCATCGAGGCTCGGGGCTGTATCAGTAGCTATGTGGTTCATCTCTCTCCTATGTACTTCAATACAATAATCTCATGAGCTTCCTTACATGATTGAGATTCATATGATGATGCTTGTAATCTAGATGTCGTTATGCTAGTCAAGTGAATTTTACTTATGTGATCTCCGGAGACTCCTTGTCCCACGTGTGTAAAGGTGACAGTGTGTGCACCGTGTGGGTCTCTTAGGCTATATTTCACAGAATACTTATTCACTGTTATGGATGGCATAGTGAAGTGCTTATTTATATCTCTTTATGATTGCAATGTGTTTTGTATCACAATTTATCTATGTGCTACTCTAGTGATGTTATTAAAGTAGTTTTATTCCTCCTGCACGGTGTAATGGTGACAGTGTGTGCATCCGTGTTAGTACTTGGCGTAGGCTATGATTATGATCTCTTGTAGATTATGAAGTTAACTATTGCTATGATGGTATTGATGTGATCTATTCCTCCTTTCATAGCGTGAAGGTGACAGTGTGCATGCTATGTTAGTACTTGGTTTAGTCGTGTTGATCTTTCATGCACTCTAAGGTTATTTAAATATGAACATTGAATTGTGGAGCTTGTTAACTCCGGCATTGAGGGTTCGTGTAATCCTACGCAATGGTGTTCATCATCCAACAAGAGTGTAGAGTATGCATTTATTTATTCTGTTATGTGATCAATGTTGAGAGTGTCCACTAGTGAAAGTATGATCCCTAGGCCTTGTTCCTAAATACTGCTATCGCTGCTTGTTTCATCGTTTTTTCTTTGCGTTACTCAAGCGTTACTACTGCTTGTTTACTGTCCTGGGCAAAGCACTTTTCTGGTGCCGTTGCTACTACTTATTTATACCACCTGTATTTCACTATCTCTTCGCCGAACTAGTGCACCTATTAGGTGTGTTGGGGACACAAGAGACTTCTTGCTTTGTGGTTGCAGGGTTGCATGAGAGGGATATCTTTGACCTCTTCCTCCCTGAGTTCGATAAACCTTAGGTGATCCACTTAAGGGAAAACTTGCTGCTGTTCTACAAACCTCTGCTCTTGGAGGCCCAACACTGTCTACAGGAAAAGGAGGGGGCGTAGACATCATCATCCAAAAATAAAAATAAACTAAACCGAAGTACATGTGTAAACAAAAGAGAAGAGGGATGATCTACCTTGCTGGTAGAGATAACGTCCTTCATGGAAGCCGCTCTTTGAAAGTCTGTTTGATGAGGGGGTTAGAGTGCCCACTACCATTCGTTGACAACAACAAACACCTCTCAAAACTTTACTTTTATGCTCTCTATATGATTTCAAAACTTGAAAAGCTCTAGCACATGATTTTATCCCTGCTTCCCTCTGCGAAGGGCCATTCTTTTACTTATTGTTGAGTCAGTTTACCTACTTCTTTCTATCTTAGAAGCAAACACTTGTGTCAACTGTGTGCATTGATTCTTACATGTTTACCTATTGCACTTGTTATATTGCTTTATGATGACAACTATCCATGAGATATACATGTTACAAGTTGAAAGCAATTGCTGAAACTTATATCTTCCATTGTGTCGCTTCAAAACTTTCTACTAAGAATCTATTGCTTTATGAGTTAACTCCTATGCAAGTCTTATTTATGCTTGTCTTGAAAGTACTATTCATGAAAAGTCTTTGCTATATGATTCAGTTGTTTAGTCATTGTCTTTACCATTGCTTCGAATCACTTCATTCATCTCATATGCTTTACAATAGTATTGATCAAGATTATGATAGCATGTCACTTCAGAAATTATCCTTGTTATTGTTTACCTACTCGAGGGCGAGTAGGAACTAAGCTTGGGGATGCTTGATACGTCTCAAACGTATCTATAATTTCTTATGTTCCATGCTACTTTTATGATGATACTCACATGTTTTATACACACTTTACATCATTTATACGCATTTTCCGGCACTAACCTATTAACGAGATGCCGAAGAGCCAGTTGCTGTTTTCTGCTGTTTTTGGTTTCAGAAATCCTACAAAGGAAATATTCTCGGAATCGGAAGAAATCAACGCCCAGGGTCCTATTTTCCATGGAAGCTTCCAGAGCACCGAAGAGGGACCAGAGGGGAGCCAAGGGGCCCCACCCCACCTGGCGGCGCGCCCAAGTGGGGGGCGCCCCCTATGGTGTGGGTCCCCCAGGACCCCTCCGAGGCTGCCCTTCCGCCTACTTAATGCCTCCGTCGCGAAAACCCTAAAAATATAAGCCACGATACGGAAAACCTTCCAGAGCCGCCGCCATCGCGAAACTCCAATTCGGGGGACAGAAGTCTCTGTTCCGGCACGCCACCGGGACGGGGAATTGCCCCCGGAAGCCATCTCCACCGCCATCTTCATCGCCGTTGCTGTCTCCCATGATGAGGAGGGAGTAGTTCTCCCCCGAGGCTGAGGGCTCTACCGGTAGCTATGTGGTTCATCTCTCTCTCTCCCATGTGATCTTTATGTGATCATGAGCTTTGTATCACTATTAATCTATGTGCTACTCTAGTGATGTTATTAAAGTAGTCTATTCCTCCTCCATGATGTAATGTTGACAGTGTGTACATCATGTAGTACTTGGCATAGGTTATGATTGTAATCTCTTGTAGATTATGAAGTTAACTATTACTATGATAGTATTGATGCGATCTATTCCCCCTTTCATAGCTATTGTTGACAGTGTGTATGCTATGTTAGTACTCGGTCTAAATTGCAACGGTCTATTATGCACTCTAGAGGTTACTTTAATATGAACTCCGGATGTTGTGGAGCTTGTTTACTCCGGCTTGAGGTGTGCTTTTATAGCCCTACACAATGAATGTTGTTTGTTATCCAACAAGAGAGTGTAGAGTAGTTTTATTATGTGATCATTGTTGAGAGTGTCCACTAGTGAAAGTAGGATCCCTAGGCCTTGTTTCTAAGCATTGAAACACCGTTTCCAACAAGTTCTGTTACATGTTTGCTTGCTGCCATCTTTATTTCAGATTGCAATTACTACTTACAATCATCCATATTACTTGTATTTCACTATCTCTTCGCCGAGCTAGTGCACCTATACATCTGACAAGTGTATTAGGTGTGTTGGGGACACAAGAGACTTCTTGTATCGTAATTGCAGGGTTGCTTGAGAGGGATATCTTTGACCTCTACCTCCCTGAGTTCGATAAACCTTGGGTGATTCACTTAAGGGAAACTTGCTGCTATTCTACAAACCTCTGCTCTTGGAGGCCCAACACTGTCTACAGAAATAGAAGCGTGCGTAGACATCAAGCCTCTTTGGACTAAGCCTTTTCTAGCATATCTAATAGAACAAAGGCTGCTGAAGGATCCAGTGGAAGCCAGGCGTATCGTGAGGCGGTCTAAAGCCTTTACCATAGTGAACGGTGAACTTTCTAATAAGAATTAACAAATTCAAAAAAATGATGTATAAAACACGCATCAAATTACATACAGGATTACTCCTTGCATCACAAGGTCATCACATAGAGTGTATATATACATAACTTTATGGCAGGTTTTCTCGATCTTCTCGGGCCTTCAAATCCCTCTCGATTCCTGTTTCCATCCGGGAGATAATAACATATGCAGGATGTCTAGCTATAGCATAATACTGGTCTAATCTTCTATTGGCATTTGCTATAACCTTGATACGCGTACAACACGCGACCGTTGGGAACCCCAAGAGGAAGGTGTGATGCGTACAGCGGCAAGTTTTCCCTCAGAAAGAAACCAAGGTTTATCGAACCAGTAGGAGCCAAGAAGCACGTTGAAGGTTGATGGCGGCGAAGTGTAGTGCGGTGCAACACCAGGGATTCCGGCGCCAACGTGGAACCTGCACAACACAACCAAAGTACTTTGTCCCAACGTAACAGTGAGGTTGTCAATCTCACCGGCTTGCTGTAACAAAGGATTAGATGTATAGTATGGATGATGATTGTTTGCAGAAAACAGTAGAACAAGTATTACAGTAGATTGTATTCGATTAAAAGAATGGACCGGGGTCCACAGTTCACTAGAGGCGTCTCTCCGATAAGAATAAGCATGTTGGGTGAACAAATTACAGTTGGGCAATTGACAAATAAAGAGGGCATGACCATGCACATACATGTTATGATGAGTATTGTGAGATTTAATTGGGCATTACGACAAAGTACATAGACCGCTATCCAGCATGCATCTATGCCTAAAAAGTCCACCTTCAGGTTATCATCCGAACCCCTTCCAGTATTAAGTTGCAAACAACAGACAATTGCATTAAGTATGGTGTGTAATGTAATCAACAACTACATCCTTAGACATAGCATCGATGTTTTATCCCTAGTGGCAACAGCACATCCACAACCTTAGAACTTTCTCGTCATCGTCCTGCATTTAATGGAGGCATGAACCCACTATCGAGCATAAATACTCCCTCTTGGAGTTACTAGCAAAAACTTGGCCAGAGCCTCTACTAATAACAGAGAGCATGCAAGATCATAAACAACACATAGATAATAGATTGATAATCAACATAGCATAGTATTCTCTATCCATCGGATCCCAACAAACACAACATGTAGCATTACAGATAGATGATCTTGATCATGTTAGGCAGCTCACAAGATCCAACAATGAAGCACAATTAGGAGAAGACGACCATCTAGCTACTGCTATGGACCCATAGTCCAGGGGTGAACTACTCACTCATCACTCCGGAGGCGACCATGGCGGTGAAGAGTCCTCCGGGAGATGATTCCCCTCTCCGGCAGGGTGCCGGAGGCGATCTCCTGAATCCCCCGAGATGGGATTGGCGGCGGCGGCATCTCTGGAAGGTTTTCCATATCGTGGCTCTCGGTACTGGAGGTTTCGCGACGAAGGCTTTAAGTAGGCGGAAGGGCAGGTCAAGAGGCGTCACGGGGGCCCCACACGCTAGGGCCGCGCGGCCCCCCTGGGCCGCGCCGCCCTAGTGTGGCGGCGCCCCGTGGCCCCACTTTGTCTCTCCCTCGGACTTCTGGAAGCTTCGTGTGAAAATAGGCCCCTGGGCGTTGATTTCGTCCAATTCCGAGAATATTTCCTTACTAGGATTTCTGAAACCAAAAACAGCAGAAAACAAAGAATCGGCTCTTCGGCATCTCGTTAATAGGTTAGTGACCGAAAATGCATAAATATGACATAAAGTATGCATAAAACATGTAGATATCATCAATAATGTGGCATGGAACATAAGAAATTATCGATACGTCGGAGACGTATCAGCATCCCCAAGCTTAGTTCCTGCTCGTCCCGAGCAGGTAAACGATAACAAAGATAATTTCTGGAGTGACATGCCATCATAACCTTGATCATACTATTGTAAGCACATGTAGTGAATGCAGCGATCAAAACAATGGTAAATGACATGAGTAAACAAATGAATCATATAGTAAAGACTTTTCATGAATAGTACTTTCAAGACAAGCATCAATAAGTCTTACATAAGAGTTAACTCATAAAGCAATAATTCAAAGTAAAGTTATTGAAGCAACACAAAGGAAGATTAAGTTTCAGCGGTTGCTTTCAACTTGTAACATGTATATCTCATGGATATTGTCAATGTAAAGTAATATAACAAGTGCAATATGCAAGTATGTAGGAATCAATGCACAGTTCACACAAGTGTTTGCTTCTTGAGATGGAGAGAAATAGGTGAACTGACTCAACATAAAAGTAAAAGAATGGCCCTTCGCAGAGGGAAGCATTGATTGCTATATTTGTGCTAGAGCTTTGATTTTGAAAACATATAGAGAGTATAAAAGTAAAATTTTGAGAGGTGTTTGTTGTTGTCAACGAATGGTAGTGGGCACTCTAACCCCCTTGCCAGACAAACTTTCAAAGAGCGGCTCCAATTTTATTTTATTTTTGGGTGGCACTCCTTCCAACCTTTCTTTCACAAACCATGGGTAACCGAATCCTCGGGTGCCTGCCAACAATCTCATACCATGAAGGAGTGCCTTTTTATTTTAGTTTTATTATGATGACACTCGTCCCCACCTTTGCTTTCTAAAGCCATGGCTAACCGAATCCTTCGGGTGCCGTCCAACAATCACATACCATGGAGGAGTGTCTATTTTTGTTAATTAATTTGGGACTGGGAATCCCATTGCCAGCTCTTTTGCAAAATTATTGGATAAGCGGATGAAGCCACTAGTCCATTGGTGAAAGTTGCCCAACAAGATTGAAAGATAAACACCACATACTTCCTCATGAGCTATAAAACATTGACACAAATCAGAGGTAATAAATTTTGAATTGTTTAAAGGTAGCACTCAAGCAATTTACTTTGGAATGGCGGAGAAATACCATGTAGTAGGTAGGTATGGTGGACACAAATGGCATAGTGGTTGGCTCAAGGATTTTGGATGCATGAGAAGTATTCCCTCTCGATACAAGGCTTAGGCTAGCAAGGCTATTTGAAACAAACACAAGTATGAAGCGGTACAGCAAAACTCACATAAAAGACATATTGTAAACATTATAAGACTCTACACCGTCTTCCTTGTTGTTCAAACTCTTACTAGAAATTATCTAGACCTTAGAGAGCGGAAATACATTTGTACACCCAAGCATGGGTGTGGGTGTTGTCCCAGCCATCCGATTCTTTAAGATTCGGAACAGTTTGTAGGTGAGAGAAATCATTTTGAGCCATTTCTCTAGTTTTACACAGCATGTGGGTCCCAGCAGAATAGTCATCACGCGCAGGATTCGCGGGACACCCTTAGCACACCCGGTCCCTCACCTCTGGTTCTTCTCTCTCCCGACACTGCTTCTTCCTCTCTCTCCCCGTCTCCCGTCACGCGCCGTGTCGGCGGCTGTGGTTATTCTCCACCATCCCCTCCTCCATTCCTTCCTCCCCTAGCAGTACGATGTCGCGGTCTTCTCTCCACAGCTGCGACGCATCTGGCTACCGCTCCGGCGGCGCATCCGGCGACTTGCTGGCGACGCACGGCGGCTGCTCCGGCAGCGGCTCCGGCCGCTGCTCAGGAGGCGGAGCTGGCCATGCATGGAGTCACCACCACAGCGCGCAGCTAGGAGGAAGACGTATCCGAGCCTATCTCGATTCCGTAGCTACTATGCGCTTGCAAAATCCAACTGGGTGAGGGCCTTTGGCCCTGGGAGGCCGACGCGGCGGCGGGACACGGCAAGACAGACAGCGTGCGCCCGAGCCTCTGCTGCATTTCCGCGCAGACATACTGGTGCTGGTCATGCCACCAATGGCTTGCAAGGGATGAGCGGCCAGGACCTGGCTGGAGATCGTGGAGGTCGTTGCAGATCATGTGGCAGTGGCGCTCTTCCATGCGCGGTGGTGCTGGACACCTACCATGATTTCATTTGAGAACGTCACAGCACAAAATGTATCTGATGGCTTGCTGAATCAAAGGTTTCTTTCAAACGGCAGTTCCCAAACGATGTCACCAAGCTTTACTGAGAGAGCTAGCTGATAACAAGGACTGAATCAAAAGAACACCCAAGTACACTCTTGCCTCGGTACAGAGTTTGGCTCCCAAAACGTCAGAAGAAAGAGTCACCGTCCTCAAGCGGCACCACCATGGATGCAAAAAATTACTCGCGGCCGGCGATGTATGTTATCCACTCCATGCTCCGGCACACCGCCTTTAATGAAATTGAACTTATTTTGTTTCTGGAAAAACTGTACCCAAATGGAAAGATGAAGGAGAAAAAAAGTCCCCGCGCCCTCAACTGCGTCCTTTCAGGGACCGACAAGGACGCCCTCATCTCAGCTTCGCCGCGCCGCCGCTTGCTCCACATTCGCTCACCGCGGAGATGTGCGCTAGCATTACCCATCAGAGAGAAGTGGCAAGAGCAGAGATGAGCAACAACCTATCTTAGCTGAGGAAATTGGTATAGGAATTGAATGCAAAAATCTATGAATTGTGAGAAAGAAACAAGATTTCTCCTTGGCCGGAGAAGTCTTGGATTCAAGAACAATATCTCTCATCTGAAAGAGTGGTCTCACAAAGAATGGTTCTCCCCTATACAAGTAGAATCACACACGAAAAACTAGACAAAATATCTCCAATCAAGAGAAACAACAAATTCTGAAAAGAAATATCAAAACCCACCATGTTGAACATGTTCTGATAAGAACATGTCAAACAGAAAAGGCCTCATTGCCTCCCTTCCATGCGCCGCTAGGCCACTTCGCGCTAGAGCACGATGTCCGGTCCGGGTGCGCCGTCGCTTCACCGGCCGCTCCGGTCGACGCGCAGCGGCCACGACCCTCTGACCCAGACCGCGCCTAAGATAGTCCCTTGTCGTTGCTGCCCACGCCTCTGAAACGATGCGCCGGAAAACTTAGCCGAAGGCCGTCGCATCGTCCGCTGCTCCCTTGCCGAGTGCCGCCGCACCTACTCCTCCATGGCGCCACCGCGCGCACGAGCCGTAAGTACAGAAGCGTCGGGAGGAGGTATCAGCGAGCCGATGTACTCGGGTACAGAAGCGACGGCTTACTGTACCTGCACGAGAGCAGCGGCGCGGTGGAGATGGCGCTAGGCCACGCAGGGCATGGTGGAGCTAGCCACCCGGCGGCGCAGTGTGCGACGCAGCAGCTGCCGTGCCCGCAGAAGATGCCCGGCGGGGAGAGCACGAGGAATCCTGCGCGAGAGCGGCAACGCGGTGGAGATGTCTCTATTCTAGGCCTCCCGACGACGCGGTGGAGCTGACAGCCTCCCGACGACGCGGTTGACGACCGAGCAGCCGCCGCGCTCGGGGAAGATGGCCGGCAGGGAGGAAATCAGGCATCTTGGCCGGCGGCAAGAACACGATGGATCCGTGAAGAAGGGTGCGGGAATGGAGGACCGGTCCCCTACCGATTTTGGGACAGAGTCAGCGGCAACGTCTTCACATAGGGGCTACTTCCCCTGACATGAACAGAGCCTAGGCTCAGGCAGCGGGTCGCACAGAGAAAAAGCCAGAGGAAAAGGAGCTGGTGATGTGACGGGAAAAATAACGAAGGGGTAGAAAATGTTCAACCCTGCTGTTCCTTGCGCGAATCTCGATGTCCGAACGAATGGCAAAGAGTACACCCACACCCATGCGTGGGTGTACAAAATCCGCACTCCTTAGAGAGACCAATTATGCAAACCAAATTTTAGCAAGCTCTATGTATTTCTTCATTAATAGGTGCAAAGTATATGATGCAAGAGCTTAAACATGAGCACAACAATTGCCAAGTATCAAATTATCCAAGACATTTTACCAATTACTACATGTAGCATTTCCCGTTTCCAACCATATAACAATTTAACGAAGAAGATTCAACCTTCGCCATGAATACTATGAGTAAAGCCTAAGGACATATTTGTCCATATGCAACAGCGGAGCGTGTCTCTCTCCCACAGAATGAATGCTAGGATCCATTTTATTCAAACAAAACAAAAACAAAAACAAACAGACGCTCCAAGCAAAGTACATAAGATGTGATGGAATAAAAATATAGTTTCACTAGAGGAACCTGATAATGTTGTCGATGAAGAAGGGGATGCCTTGGGCATCCCCAAGCTTAGACGCTTGAGTCTTCTTGAAATATGCAGGGGTGAACCACCGGGGCATCCCCAAGCTTAGAGCTTTCACTCTCCTTGATCATATTGTATCATCCTCCTCTCTTGATCCTTGAAAACTTCCTCCACACCAAACTTAAAACAACTCATTAGAGGGTTAGTGCACAATCAAAATTCACATGTTCAGAGGTGACATAATCATTCTTAACACTTCTGGACATTGCACAAAGCTACTGAAAGTTAATGGAATAGAAAAATCCATCAAGCATAGGAAAACAGGCAATGCGAAATAAAAGGCAGAATCTATCAAAACAGAACAGTCCGTAAAGAGGAATTTAATTGAGGCACCAGACTTGCTCAAATGAAAATGCTCAAATTGAATGAAAGTTGCGTACATATCTGTGGATCACTCACGTAAATTGGCATAATTTTCTGAGTTACCTATAGAGAATTAGTCCCAGATTCGTGACAGCAAGATATCTGTTTCTGCGCAGTAATCCAAATCTAGTATGAACCTTACTATCAAAGACTTTACTTGGCACAACAATGCAACAAAACTAAGATAAGGAGAGGTTGCTACAGTAGTAAAAACTTCCAAGACTCAAATATAAAACAAAAGTGCAGTAGTAAAATCATGGGTTGTCTCCCATAAGCGCTTTTCTTTAACGCCTTTCAGCTAGGCGCAGAAAGTGTGTATCAAGTATTATCAAGAGACGAAGCATCAACATCATAATTTGTTCTCATGATAGAATCAAAAGGTAACTTCATTCTCTTTCTAGGGAAGTGTTCCATACCTTTCTTGAGAGGAAATTGATATTTAATATTACCTTCCTTCATATCAATGATAGCACCAACAGTTCGAAGAAAAGGTCTTCCCAATATAATGGGACAAGATGCATTGCATTCAATATCCAAGACAACAAAATCAACGGGGACAAGGTTATTGTTAACGGTAATGCGAACATTATCAACTCTCCTCAAAGGTTTCTTTGTAGAATTATCAGCAAGATTAACATCCAAATAACAATTTTGCAATGGTGGCAAGTCAAGCATATTATAGATCTTTCTAGGCATAACGGAAATACTTGCACCAAGATCACATAAAGCATTACAATCAAAGTCATTGACCTTCATCTTAATGATGGGCTCCCAACCATCCTCTAACTTCCTAGGAATAGAAGCTTCGCCTTCTAGTTTCTCTTCTCTAGCTTTTATGAGAGCATTTGTAATATGTTTTGTGAAGGCTAAATTTATAGCACTAGCATTAGGACTCTTAGCAAGTTTTTGTAAGAACTTTATAACTTCAGAGATGTGGCAATCATCAAAATCCAAACCATTATAATCTAAAGCAATGGGATCATTGTCCCCAAGGTTGGAAAAAATTTCAGCAGTTTTATCACATGCAGTTTCAGCAGTTTTAGCAGTTTCAGGCAGTTTTTCACGCTTTGCATTAGAAGTGGAAACATTGCTAACACCAATTATTTTGCCATTAATAGTAGGAGGTGCAGCAACATGTGGAGCATTAGCATTACTAGTGGTGGTAATAGTCCAAACTTTAGCTATATTATCTTCTTTAGCATTTTCTTCTTTTTCCCACCTAGCACGCAATTCGGCCATCAATCTTATATTATCATTAATTCTAACTTGGATGGAATTTGCTGTAGTAACAATCTTATTATTATTATTTTCATTAGGCATAACTTTCGATTTCAAGAGATCAACATCAGCAGCAAGACTATCGACTTTAGAAGCAAGTATATCAATTTTCCCAAGCTTTTCTTCAACAGATTTGTTAAAAGCAGTTTGTGTACTAATAAATTCTTTAAGCATAGCTTCAAGTCCAGGGGGTGTGTTCCTATTATTGTTGTAAGAATTCCCATAAGAATTACCATAGCCGTTGCCATTATTATAAGGATATGGCCTATAGTTGTTACTAGAATTGTTCCGGTAAGCATTGTTGTTGAAATTATTATTTTTAATGAAGTTCACATCAACATGTTCTTCTTGAGCAACCAATGAAGCTAACGGAACATTATTAGGATCAACATTTGTCCTACCATTCACAAGCATAGACATAATGGCATCAATCTTATCACTCAAGGAAGAGGTTTCTTCGACAGAATTTACCTTCTTACCTTGTGGAGCTCTTTCCGTGTGCCATTCAGAGTAATTAATCATCATATTATCAAGAAGCTTTTTTGCATCGCCTAGAGTGATAGACATAAAGGTACCTCCAGCAGCTGAATCCAATAGGTTTCGCGAAGAAAAATTCAGTCCTGCATAAAAGGTTTGGATGATCATCCAAGTAGTCAGTCCATGGGTTGGGCAATTTTTAACCAAAGATTTCATTCTTTCCCAAGCTTGGGCAACATGCTCATTATCAAATTGTTTAAAATTCATTATGCTACTTCTCAAAGATATAATTTTAGCAGGGGGATAATATCTACCAATAAAAAACATCCTTGCATTTAGTCCATGAATCAATACTATTCTTAGGCAGAGATAGCAACCAATCTTTAGCTCTTCCTCTTAATGAGAAAGGAAACAATTTTAATTTTATAATGTCACCATCTACATTCTTATACTTTTGCATTTCACATAATTCAATAAAATTATTGAGATGGGCAGCAGCATCATCAGAACTAACACCAGAAAATTGCTCGCTCATAACAAGATTTAGTAAAGCAGGTTTTATTTCAAAGAATTCCGCTGTAGTAGCAGGTGGAGCAATAGGTGTGCATAAGAAATCATTATTATTTGTGGTTATGAAGTCACACAACTTAGTATTTTCAGGAGTACCCCATTTTAGCAATAGTAAATAAAGCAAACTAGATAAAGTAAATGCAAGTAACTAATTTTTTTTGTGTTTTTGATATAGCAAACAAGATAGCTTATAAAGTAAAACTAGCAACTAATTTTTTTGTATTTTGATTTAATGCAGCAAACAAAGTACTAAATAAAAGTAAAGCAAGACAAAAACAAAGTAAAGAGATTGGAGGTGGAGACTCCCCTTGCAGCGTGTCTTGATCTCCCCGGCAACGGCGCCAGAAAACAGTCTTGATACGCGTACAACACGCGACCGTTGGGAACCCCAAGAGGAAGGTGTGATGCGTACAGAGGCAAGTTTTCCCTCAGTAAGAAACCAAGGTTTATCGAACCAGTAGGAGCCAAGAAGCACGTTGAAGGTTGATGGCGGTGAAGTGTAGTGCGGCGCAACACCAGGGATTCCGGCGCCAACGTGGAACCTGCACAACACAACCAAAGTACTTTGTCCCAACGTAACAGTGAGGTTGTCAATCTCACCGGCTTGTTGTAACAAAGGATTAGATGTATAGTGTGGATGATGATTGTTTGCAGAAAACAGTAGAACAAGTATTGCAGTAGATTGTATTCGATTAAAAGAATGGACCGGGGTCCACAGTTCACTAGAGGCGTCTCTCCGATAAGAATAAGCATGTTGGGTGAACAAATTACAGTTGGGCAATTGACAAATAAAGAGGGCATGACCATGCACATACATGTTATGATGAGTACTGTGAGATTTAATTGGGCATTACGACAAAGTACATAGACCGCTATCCAGCATGCATCTATGCCTAAAAAGTCCACCTTCAGGTTATCATCCGAACCCCTTCCAGTATTAAGTTGCAAACAGCAGACAATTGCATTAAGTATGGTGCGTAATGTAATCAACAACTACATCCTTAGACATAGCATCGATGTTTTATCCCTAGTGGCAACAACACATCCACAACCTTAGAACTTTCTATCACTGTCCCAGATTTAATGGAGGCATGAACCCACTATCGAGCATAAATACTCCCTCTTGGAGTTACTAGCAAAAACTTGGCCAGAGCCTCTACTAATAACGGAGAGCATGCAAGATCATAAACAACACATAGATAATAGATGGATAATCAACATAGCATAGTATTCTCTATCCATCGGATCCCAACAAACACAACATGTAGCATTACAGATAGATGATCTTGATCATGTTAGGCAGCTCACAAGATCCAACAATGAAGCACAATTAGGAGAAGACGACCATCTAGCTACTGCTATGGACCCATAGTCCAGGGGTGAACTACTCACTCATCACTCCGGAGGCGACCATGGCGGTGAAGAGTCCTCCGGGAGATGATTCCCCTCTCCGGCAGGGTGCCGGAGGCGATCTCCTGAATCCCCCGAGATGGGATTGGCGGCGGCGGCGTCTCTGGAAGGTTTTCCGTATCGTGGCTCTCGGTACTGGAAGTTTAGCGACGAAGGCTTTAAGTAGGCAGAAGGGCAGGTCAAGAGGCGTCACGGGGGCCCCACACGCTAGGGCCGCGCGCCCCCCCGGGGCCGCGCCGCCCTAGTGTGGCGGCGCCCCGTGGCCCCACTTTGTCTCTCCCTCGGACTTCTGGAAGCTTCGTGTGAAAATAGGCCCCTGGGCGTTGATTTCGTCCAATTCCGAGAATATTTCCTTACTAGGATTTCTGAAACCAAAAATAGCAGAAAACAACAACTGGCTCTTCGGCATCTAGTTAATAGGTTAGTGCCGAAAAATGCATAAATATGACATAAAGTATGCATAAAACATGTAGATATCATCAATAATGTGGCATGGAACATAAGAAATTATCGATACGTCGGAGACGTATCAAACCTCCAAATCTAAGGTCGGGTGGCACGTTAAAACTGAAACAAGAGCAAGTTCGTCTCCGGCCAGAAGTTCCTTCCGCACCAGCAATCGAATTCTTTATGGAGTCTTGAATTGGTTGAACAAAGCAGATAAAGTTTCGGGTGCTTGATCCAATGAAACATGGTTTTCCATACCATCGAGAGATGAGAATTGTACTTGTCAAAGTAATAATGCACCTTTTCTGCTCGATGTTCGAATTTAGCCACGGCTACGGCTTTCGGTCGATTGGACCACAATTCATGCTTCGGGTGAGCAACATTGGTCATTGCTTCGATCTTTTCATGGATTCGCCTATTCTCTTCTGATTCATCGAAAGCCACGACTGTTGAAGTACAAAAGCCAGTCAGCAGAAGGTTGTCCAAAAAAATACATCGATAGAAATCGAAAGGTGGTCAGATACTTACAGCTTAAGCTTTCAGTGGCAACGCGGAGGCGATCAAGAGCATGTTGTTCGATTGCGGTAGCAATCTCGCTTTTTTTCTTTTCACCAATGCTGCCATAGCGTGAAGGTTGGTTATGTCTTTGTTCAGTCGAGATATTTGATCGCGCAAACGATGAACAAGTTCAGATTCATCACTAGCCGAAGAATTTAAAAAAGGATCGGCACGGAAAGAAGTTGAAGGAATCTGCAGCACAATTCTCGGCTTAGAAAAGCATGGATAAAAACTCCCATCGGGAGCGCATATATTACATCCAAAAGATTGTTGATACTGACAACAGAGCCAGTATAAAACATGACTAGAATAAATTGTATCAAGATTAATTACAACAACGGAGCAAGAATTCCATCAAGGTTGAGCCGATGATGAATCAGGTGCAGCCTTAGGCGCAATTTTGGTCTTCTCTTCATCAACTAACTTGAGGAGCTGGTTAGCGCATGTCACTGCCGATTGTTTGAAAGGTTCAAGGTTGACTAGGAAATTGTTGTCATCTAGGGGCAGTGCCTTGGACAACTTTACCAAATCGGAACCTAGCCCGTGCCCCATCAGTAGTTGGAAAGTAAGAACCTCCCCAAACAGACGGGAGCGTCACTTAAGTACCTCTATAGCTTCAGAAGAGTCGACGAAGAAAGTGTCTGCCATCTCGCCAAGGGTCTTGTTTTGGCTCACCTTCGGGAATATCATCGAGAATAACTTCGACAATGCCCCTTGGTGTTTTGCAAAAGACCAAGGACTTGGATATTGGAGTCAGTGACAAGAGAAAGGGCGTCAGACATTGAATCCTCCCGAAGCTTGCGGGCTCGATTGATAGGCATATCGGCGGCATCTGGAAAAGCATGAATAAGCAATCTAGAAGATAGTATTATAAAAACACCATGCATTAAGCAAAAAGGAACTTACTCAGCGAGTTCGTGATGGATTCGCGGAGAGCGCCTTCTTTTTCATCCGCTGCGATGGCAGCTTCGCGTCTGGCCTCTTGCTCGTCTTTCATTTTCTTCTTTAGCTTCTTTAGCTCATCTTTCAACAGGATGTTCTCATTCTGAGCATCGGTTGTAAGCTTGTTAGCTTCCAGCACTTGATCAGCCAAAACCTTGATGGCCTTTTGAAGTTGAGCATTTTCCGATTCTAGACGGGTAAATTGATCAGTGAAATCTGCCACAGCGTCAACTGTGGCGAATATCGGCTGCAAGAGAGAAGACGAAGAATCTTAGCCAAATCCGGAAATCAATCATAAAAGAATATCGAGCTGGGTGGTTTACTTACATGATCACGAGCAGTTGGAGGAACGGGGGCGCCGGCAGAAGGGTTAACCTTCGACATAGGAACCTTCGCCACAGTCATCCTTGAAGGTGGTGTTGGATCAGTAGGTGAAGGATTCGACTCCTTGGCTGACTCGGTTCTTCCCGAAAATAACTTAGCCCTCTTTGCAAGAGGGACTTCATCATCATCGTCAGAACTGCTTGAAAACAGGAACATACGGTACATGAAATGAAGGGAGCTGGTTACAAAGGAAAAAGTGGAGACTCACAGGTCTAAGTCATCTTCGACAGCAAAGAAGCCTGTCGAGCTCTTTGCAGCTGGAGGAGGCGACGCAGTTTCACAGGGCTAGGACTCGATTCAGCCGTCGTCATCAAGCCTTCGTTGATCCTCCTGCGCCGCATAGCCCTAGTGCGAGCATCTTCTTTGGGGGCTTCGTCTCCTTGGACGTCGCTATCCTCAAGAGCGTGTTGCGCATCTTCGGTTTCCTCCGAATCATCATCATCATCTTCTGGCTCTACCCCACTTTCGGGTGTAGGAGGGTAACACTGAGCAACGGTGGTAGCCTATCGATAGATAAAGAAGTTATTAAAAGTTCGGATGATGAAATAGAAACAACATTTGGAGCAAATGCGAAGAAGATTACCTTGGCTGGATGATGTTTGAGATCAAAAGGAGGGTGGGCCAAAGTCAGGACAATATTGTCCTTCTGGCTGAAACGAGTAAGGCGCCGCACCTCGTCGCGGAGTTCTTCATCCGACAGGTCGACTGAGCTGACTCTCGACTTATCGTCTTTGCCAACATACATCCATAACTTATGAGGTCGAGACATCCGTGGTTGCACCCGACGTTTTAGAAACACCGAGACTACCTCAGTACCGCACATTGTCAGACCCCCTGCATTCTTCAGGTCTAAGACATGTTCGTACAGTTGATCGGCTATGGCGCTTTCTTCGGCAGTCAGGATGTTTCGCCAGGACTTCTTCGGCGTGGCCACTAAGACATCTTCGAATAAAGGCAGATTGGAGCACCATCCAGATACTGGAACATCTCGCAGATAGAACCATTTCTGTCGCCAGCCCTGGACTGACTCCTTCATCGGGTAGTCGAGGTAATTAACCTCTTTTCTACCGACAAAGCCGACGGCGCCAACAACGGGGGGGGGGGGGGGGCGTCATTGTCGTTGTGGCGTTTGACATAGAAGATTTTCCTCCACAAGCCCCAATGGGGGTCGATGCCAAGGAAGGCCTCGCACAAAGTGATGAAGATGGAGAGATGAAGAATGGAATTTGGGGTCAGCTACCGGAGCTGGATCCCGTAGAAGAAGAGAAGGGAGCGAAGGAATTCATGGGAAGGAAGAGAAAGCCCATGAAGTAAGAAGGCGACGAACATGACAATGAAGCCTTTGGGAGGCTTTGGGCGAGAAGATGAACCTGGGAGGCGGATGTCATCATCGGCTGATGAGATGAAGCCAAGCGTGCGCAACTTGTTCACATCACAGTGGAGATGGTGGAAGTGCACCAATCGCGGCTGACCTTGCCAGCGCCTGAGGAAGCGCCTAGTTCGGTGGTTCCCTTCTTCTTACCCATGGCTCTTGAGTTCTTGGGAGCAGGAACAGTGGTGAGAGAAAGATTGAGGAGGAAGATTAGCAGTATGGAGGCGTAAAAAGTGAAAATGGTGAAATGTCCTTTATTTATAGGGAGGACTGTTGGGAAATCGTGGCCATAACTCCAAGAAATCATGGCGAGGTGGACGAGGATCCAGTCGTACACGTGTCCCTGTAAGAAAAACGGAACCGGCGGCCCATTACTCCCACTACGCACGGAAATCGAGGGGGCGCCTCGGTCAATGCACAAGCACTAGTCATTTCCTAAACTGACCGCACAAAAGTAGGGTGGGCCCGTCAGGTCACGTCATGTCAATCAAACCGCAGCAGTGGCTACGTCATCAATGATGTCATGGGAGGTATCGACTCCGTATAAAGTATCTGAAGAAAATTGAAACCATTGGGTGGATCGGCTTGAGTCTACACACGTATGCAAGCATCCGTGCCTAGACTCGGGGGCTACTCCCATCGGGAGTGCTGGACGCGCACCCGGTATAATTTGGGCTCGAAGACTTTTACAAGAAAGATTGCATCAGAAGTATCTGAAGAAAGATTGAAATTTTCAAGTTATTTGGACTAAGTCTGCACTCGGTTGCAAGCATCCGCGCCCAGACTCGAGGGATACGCCCATCGAGAGTGCTGAATGCACACCCGATAAAAGTTTTTGGCCTTAAAGGTCCTTGTGTATTCCAGGATCATGTCCGGGGACTTGATTCTGTGTAGGGTAGCGTTGTTTTGCCATCGGCGGTTAACCAGCAAAGCTGGACACGTTACTCGATATTCTTTACGTTCTGAACCTTATTTGAAAAAATTAAAGCCCCGATATAAATGTATCGGGTGACCTTGGAAATTTGCAGAAAGCATTGGCAGAAGAAAACATTCGAGTAGTACAACTTGAGTCTACGCACGGTTGCAAGCATCCGTACCTAGACTCGGGGGCTACTCCCATCGGGAGCGCTGGACGCGCACCCGATAGAAGAAGATGCTACTGTTACAAGGAGATCAAGATTTGTCGGGTGAGGCGAACATTCGACAGGAGGCATGCTATTAGTCCCTGCCCGAAGTATCTTTGGCCAGTCACTCGGGGGCTACTGACGTGGGCATTACCCTTCGGGTAACTGATGTTGCACTACCTCTTGCGGCCCAACCGGGGGCCCATGAAGGCACTCGATGGCTAGGTGGGCCACACTTCGGTTCCAAAGAAGAATTCTTGAAGAACAAGACAAGGAGACGAAGAATACAACGAAAGTTTAGACCTAGGACTCTTTGTAACCTAGTGGTACCCGGACAGATCTCTCGAGACATGGCTCCCAATATAAGGGCCAGGAGGGAGGCTGCCGAGGACACACACAATCTTAGTAACCATAGCCACCATAAGTCTAGAGCTAGGTCCCTGCAGAACTTAGTCTCTCGACGAGATCATAGCCGAAACCTTCGACACCCTATTGTAACCCAATATTTTCATAATCAAGATCAGACAGGCAGGGCGTAAGGGTTTTACCTCACCGAGGGCCCCGAACTTGGGTAAATCGTTTTCCCCGCTTGTTTGATAACCGATGTCTCGTGTCGGCCTATAGGATTTCATCTACCCTAAGCCCCAAACGGAGGGTATTGCCGAGGAGTACCCTCGACACTTCCCCTACAGTGGTCTCCCCTGCCAGAATGGGGGGCAGAGTGTGCCTGTACCGTTGTACATACTAGTAGTAGGTCTAGTTGGGTATAGTGTTTTGCCGCTCTAGTGCTCACTCCTAGGGTTGTTGCCTGCTCCTCTCCCCGGTTGTCTTTTGTGGTGGAAGACTACCATGGAGGATGGATCTGGCAAAGGCACAACAATAATCTCGTTGGATGACTAGACCGAGATGGCATGGTCGCCTCTCCATTCCTCATTGGTCACAGACTCACTGTGGTGATGAAAAGGCAAGGGAAGCAGATGGGATGTTGGTTCCTACGGATCGGTTGTTCTGCAGGGGTTCATGGAATTGCACTGGTAAGATAACTCTAGGAGGTCATCCTCAGGGGCCTTCCGATTGTTGTCCGTCATCTAGCCGTTGACAATTCTGGTTGAAGGGCGGCCCCGACATTTCAAAGTTTGAGAGCCAGTTTTGTTGATCATCTTGTCTAAGTCTAGTGTTGTCTTCCTCTCTTCTTCATGGCCTAGGTGTCCTAAGGGGAGGCATTATGACTTTAGCTCATCGCTAAAGAGTTGCTCCATCCCAAGTGGTTTCATCCTCGGTGACGTCGTAGGTGGATGTGTTGCTTCTCGACAGGAACTAGTGAAAAAAATATGAGCGTAAGTAAAATTGCTGATCCGTAAATCAGAATTTTCTGGTGTCCATTATGAAAAGGTGGCTTTTTTTTGAAACTTAAACCATTATATTACGCAAACAGCAGGCCGCCTCATTAAAAACCTTCCAGCCCCCTTAGGTACCCTGGAAGGAAAAGAGTGCGTCTGGAACCTGCTGCCGCCAATCAAATAATAGTTACATCGTTTATGAGCATAGGAATAATAAAGCTAGGAGGCTCTACTAGCCAATTACAAGAATTCCTATCTGCATAAGAAGCTCTGGCTAGTTCATGAGCCACCTCATTTGCTTCTCTATGACAATGACCATACTCAACTCTACCAATATGAGATGCCAGGTCAACACAGTCTGCAAAGATTGCAGATTCTTCACCCCACCAGGCTTCATCACCGTTACATGCATTTATAGTCTCCATCGAATCAGATTCCATGATTACATGTTTACCTCCATAATGATTCACCAACGCAAGCCCTTCTCTCATAGCCAATGCTTCAGCCGTAGCAGACGATGATAGATTTGGGACATAAGTACACGATGCCGCCAAGAATTTACCTTGTACATCCCGTATAACGGCAGCAACTGCACCAGCTCGATCATCACGGTAGAAGGAAGCATCAACATTAACTTTGATCTTCCCAACCTCAGGAATCTTCCATCGATGAGTCCCTCTTGGTACTTTAGAAAGGGCTTTTGCAGCATTAGATACAATGGACAGGATGGACATCTTGCACTGAAAAATTGGGGGAACCTCCTCGCCATGCGTTCGTCGGCGTCGGATCCACCATAGATACCAACAGGTAACACATACAAGTTCCTTAAACCCCACCTCTGTGAACCCTGGCACATTGGCATTCAGACCTCTAACAAGATATTCCAGAATAGCCGAGCCAGATCGATCAGACAGAAGAGCCTCGTCGATACAGTCAGTCATCCCCAAGGAAGTCCAAAGTCCTCGCGCTGTATGACACTGAAACAGGAGGTGAGCCATGTCTTCAGGTCCTTGCATACAAATGGGACATTGTCCAGAGGTACCAATATGGCGATTTACCAGGATAGATTTAAGCGGAATAATGCCATGCAGGGCTCGCCATACAAAGATCTTAATTTTGGCCGGGAGTTTTAGAGACCATAGCGTTTTCCAAACGGGGTTTAGGGCAGAATGTCCAGGGAGGGCCAACTGATTAGCCCTCGCTCCAAACGCATGCCGCCATTGAAGATAGTAACCAGATCTGACGGAATAGTGTCCATTCCTATTGTAGTTCCAGGCAATGAAGTCATCGAACCCATGATGATTCAGGGGGATTTCCAGAATGCGTTTCACATCAATATCAAAGAAGAGAGAATTTAACAGCTCAATGTCCCAGTAGCCCGTCGTCGGATCAATGAGATCTGCGACTTTAGTGTAGATGCCCGTCCCCCGTGGGGTAATGATTTTGCGGGTAGCGCTGGATGGAATCCACGGATCTGAATATATGTGGACATTTTCGCCTGTACCAATTCTCCATATATAACCCCTTTTAAACGTAGCAATCCCCGCCACAATACTTTGCCAAGTAAAAGAAGACCCAGCTTTAGGCCCAGCCTTGAGAATATCACAGTGAGGGAAGTATTTTGCCTTCAAAACTGTAGCACATAAAGAATTAGGCTCAGTAGCAAGTCTCCAAACCTGCTTTGCTAGCATGGCCAGGTTAAAGGAGTGAAAGTCCCTGAAGCCTAATCCACCCTCTCTCTTAGGATAGCATAGTTTCCACCATGCCAACCAGTGCATCTTGTTACTATTGTCATCATCGCGCCACCAAAAGCTAGAAATAGCATCCATCATTTTTTTGCAAATTCCCACAGGAATAAGAAACACTAACATTGCATAAACTGGAATGGCCTGGGCCACCGCTTTCAGCAAAATCTCCTTGCCCCCAATGGACAGATGTTTCTCCTTCCACCCATTAATCCTCTGGATGATTCTCTCAACAAAATGCTCAAAACAGTCACTTCTGTCAGCCCCCACCAAAGCAGGCAGGCCCAGATATTTGTCAGAGATAGCTTCTGTATCAATGTGTAAGGCCGCACATATCTCAGCTTTAACCAGGACATTCGTATTTGGAGAGAAGAAGATACTTGACTTTGCTAGACTCACCAATTGCCCTGAATTAGCACAGTAAGTATCCAGAACATGTCGTAGGGAAGTTGCATTATTCGTATCCGCTTTCATGAGGATCAGGGAATCATCAGCAAATAGTAAATGTGAGACTGATGGTGCATTTCTGCACACCCTTACCCCAGCAATGCCACCAACTTCTTCTTCATACAACAATAGACTGGATAAACCTTCCGCGCAGATGAGGAACAAATAAGGGGAGAGGGGATCCCCCTGGCGAAGACCTCTAGTCGGAGAGAACATATCTGTTTCATCAGAATTGAATCTAACTTTATATCGAACTGAGCTAACACATGCCATCATCAGTGAGATCCACCTTTCCGCAAATCCCAATCTTCTCATCATATTTTCAAGGAAAATCCATTCAACTCTGTCATAAGCCTTATGCATATCCAGTTTTACTGCACAGGCCCCATTTGTGCCATTTCTCCTATTCTTTATAGAGTGGATACTCTCATATGCCAACAACACATTATCAGTTATAAGACGCCCAGGGACAAAGGCACTCTGCATAGGGGAGATAATCTCAGGTAAGATTCTCTTCAGTCTAAAGGAGAGCATTTTGGAGATGATCTTATAGATTACATTACACAGGCTAATTGGTCGGAATTGAGTTATAGACTCCGGGTTGTCAACTTTGGGGATAAGCACCACATTAGTATCATTCCAGCCATTAGGAATTATCCCTGTGTTCAGAGCTTGCAAGACTTCAGAAGTAATCTCAGGGCCACAAATATTCCAGAACCTTTTATAGAATATGGCATGGAGACCATCGGGCCCCGGTGCTTTGAGATCACCTATGCTAAAAGCTGCCTTTTTGACATCCTCCGCAGTAAAAGGTGCAACAAGAGATTCATTCATATTATCAGAAACCTTGAGTTGAATCTTCTCTAGGAGCTCGGGATCCACTTCCTGCACTTCAGAAGTAAAGAGGTTAAAAAAGTAATCTTGAATAATGGGTTTCATAGCATTACCCTCTACCAAAGCGTGACAGCACAAGAGCACCGACGGTGTGCCGCTCAGCTTTGTGGACCAGAATTGATCCTGCGAAAAAAGATAAATGCGTGCATTGAAAATAGGGGGAATGCCCACGTGCATACGGCATGAGTCCAGCGAATTAGATTGGTCGATGCTAGCATTAGCAGACTATGTGCCATATGTGAAGGAAAGAGAGCAAGTTTTCATCACCACTAACTAATACTAGAAGATACGGAGTGCTAGATTCGAGCAATCTCCACCATCGAAACACCCGGTGTAAATCACCCGGAACGACTGCTATCCGCTGGGTGTGTGCCCTTCAATTCAAGACTTGTACTTAGCGAAAATAAGTGCTTAAGGAGGCCGGCCTATACGATTGCACACATAACTTTTTTTTGTGTGGGGGAATTGCACACATAACTTAACCAGATACAAACTGAAATTTTTACATGCACATATGTGTATACATGGTAATGTTGAAAATTCGTTTGCAAACAACAATGTAAATAATTTACCAACAGTTATAGCAAAGTTGGTAGGTGAGAACCCTACATGAGTTTTCACTAAAAGAACTTTAAAGTAAACATAAGCAACATGACAGGAAAATTACATGAGGCAGGATATTAGTCCGTGCATTGTTGAAGGGGGCTTCTATTGGCCGCTTTGTGCGGCCCCAAAGGTTGGCGCCGCTCAAGACAAACCGAGCTGGCCGGCCCATTTAGGCTGTATCAGAGCAAGTAAAATAAGTCCTACTCAGTTGGCTATAAGGATTAAAATAATATATTATTGCTTAGTTGGAGGAGAGAGAAGAGGAGAGAGAAGGAGAGTGGACTCTTATGCAAAAGCCAGCTCTAGCACGTGCTTCTAGGCACTTTGTGAGAGTGAAAATTGGACCATACATTGATAAAGTATTACTGTAGTACATTTTTATAGCTCACTATTATATGTGTTGGCTCTAAGCTGGCTATAGATGACATGACACTTGTCTTATAGCCAGCAGCTAGCTACACTATTAGAATTGCTCTCATTCATTTGATCGATCACGAACATCTAGCAAAAATTAACCTTCGTAGAAACTGTTAGGTCAAAAGGATGAGGGATGACGGTTGGGCTCTCTAGGGACGCCGCGGGCGACCAAGAGAGGAACGAGAGAAAGGAAGGAATCCTCCCATGGATGTGCCCGAGTTCTTCAATTGGACAGAGATTTGAGACAGAGAGTGTACCAGCAACCCATTCCAGCCATGTCCTACCACAAGCCCTACGAGTGAGATTGAGAGAAATCCTGGTTAGATCGAGAGACCCCAGGAAGATACTGGACCAGGCCAGATGCAGAGCCACCCAAATCTTTGGGGGGGAAGAGAGAGAGGAAGGAAATCACACTGTGGTCAACAACGCGCCCAGACCAGATCAAGAGGTCTCGATAGGAAGGAAGCAGGGGGACATCTATTGTATCCCCATCAATGGGGCGAAATCGACGCAGGCGCAGATTATGCCGGAGAAGGGCGGAGATCAAGGAATCCCAACGGGTGGAAAATCAACGCCCGATTCAAGGTGCCAGCAGAAGGAGGAATCTGCGGGGAATAAATATCAAAGGTATGAATGTGTTTTGATGCTGCCATTGATGGAGGAGACCTTTTTGTGGTTTCAAGATCAAGGAGGAGGGGCTATAAAGCAGAAGGATGCCCCTTCGTCAAAGCACAACCACTACTATCGCTCTACTACTCCCAATACGATGGATCCTAAGAACACCTTTGCAAAAGAGGGAAGCAAGGGTGCCGCAGCTGGCCAAGGAGTGGCCAGCAACGCAACCGGGAAGAAGGCGATCGGGGGTACGAGCGGAAGCTCGGCTCCAGCTCTACATCCTGCCAGGCCAAACGAGCTGGTTCCTGCCCGCAGACGATGTGGGAAGGAGCTAATGGAGGAGATGGGGACAACGGAAGAGAAGAAGGAAATCGTCGTCAACATAGCAAAGGCAAAAGGTGCGATGCGTGCTAGGTTCCTGGCGGTGGGCATCTTCCTTTCGATGCTCGTCGTCAGTACCAAGCACGTAGTTGACACGATGAAGAAGATATGGAAGGTGCGTGGCGTCGTCGAGATGTGCCCCCTCGACGAGAGGCGCTTCGTACTGGAGTTCGAGGAGGAGGGTGACTTCATCCATGTCACCAAAGGTGGCCCGTGGAGGTACCGAGAGGACCCGGTCCTGATCGAGGCCCTCAAGGAAGGAGAAGAACCAGAAGATATGAAGTTCAGCTCAGTGCCTATCTGGGCACAATTCAGAGATATTCCTCACTACCTCCTATCCAAGGAGCTAGCGAGGGAGTTGGGGAAAAAGGTAGGAGAACTTATTACAATAGACAATTTCTCACGGGGTGATATTTGTGACAAGGTTATCAGGGCTAGAGTGAGGCTGCCAATCAATATCCCGCTGCTTAGATGGACCCTGTTGATGGACGAGATGACGGGAGAGAAGGTGGTGTCAAGCATCTTCTACGAACGCCTTCCAAGCTTCTGCCTGTGCTGCGGCGTCATCGAGCACCAGGAAGCGAGCTGCCCCATTCCGGCTGAACACTGATGGAAGAAGTACAGTAGGGAGCTGGAGGTACCGCCTCTTCATCACGAGGACATGCGGCACTGGTCCCTCCCGGAGAAGACAGGGCAGGTGCGACGACACCCTTCGCCTGCCCTGCCATGGCGTCGCTCCTACGACCCCATCGCGTCCACCACCAGGAAGCGACAATTGGCGATCGTCGCTCAAGTCACGGAAGAGGTAAACAAGCTGACGGTGCAGGACCACACCCCACCTCCTGAGCTAACAGCTGGAAAGATCAGGGGTGTGGGTCATGTGGAACCATCATCCCCGGAGGCATCGGTGGCGTCGAAGCAAGCCTCCAACATGGATGCACATGACGAGGTGGAAAGCAAGGAAGAACAGGGAGACGCACCCCCAATCAAACGGGGTGTGGGCTGTACAAGGCGAACCAGGGGAGAGGTGCCCAAAGATGCTGAAAAAGAACCGCGGACAACCCAGGAGGTCACCCTGGGGGCTACGCGGAAGAGGGATGAAGAAGAGCCAGGAAACCAACCTCAAGCAAAACGACTGGTGATGCAAGTTCCCAGCCTGGAGGAATGTTTGGGGAAGGAAACGCTGAAGAACCAGAGAGAGGAAGAGCTCACAGGCAAACTAGGAAACCTTGTATCAGGCTTTACCAATGATCCTAGTGCTGAGGGAGTAGGTAGTGACACCCTAGATATCATTACTGAGAGTAGGGTAGAACATATTGTAATAGGAGCAAAGAAGGGAGAAGAGGGGAAGCAGAGCACCCTAGAATTGAGAGAGGATGATGCTGAGGGAGAGATGGGAGGAGATAGAATCACCACTAAAACCGGACCTGACAGGGACGGCATGAAACCGGGCGCCGAGGAAGGTGCCTGGGGATCCAAATGAGGATTATGTGCTGGAACTGCCGAGGAATTGGGCAACCTCGGACAGTTCAGGAACTCGTACGTCTGATACGAGAGTACAAGCCTATCCTGGTGTTCCTTTCTGAAACCAGGCAGAATAAAGATGTGATTGAGAGCGTCCAGAGACGCATTGGTTATGCCAACTGTCTCCCCGTTTGTGTTAAGGGCAAAGGTGGTGGGTTAGCCCTTTTTGTTAGCAATCTTGTCAAGGTCGATCTAATCAGTTTTGGCAAGCACCACATTGACACCACGGTTACAGACCTAGATGGTGTTAAAACGAGGTACACTTTTGTCTATGGCGAGCCTCGCCCCCAAGATCGCCCTGAGTTCTGGAAACTAATGAAAAGAATAAAACCCATGTCACCAGAACCATGGTTTGTTGCTGGCGACTTCAACGAATGCTTGTTTCAGTCTGAGCACATGTCAGCTAGAAGGAGAAGTGAAAGCCGTATGCAAGATTTCAGAGATGCGCTGAGGTTCTGTAATCTACATGACTTGGGTTTCCGTGGGCAGCCTTGGACTTTCAACAACAAGCAGCAAGGGAAGAGAAATGTTAGAGTTCGTCTTGATAGGGCAGTTGCTTCTCCGGCTTGGACTGCTATCTATCCACAAGCTACGGTCCAGCATGTGGTCACGTCAAGATCTGACCATTGCCCCATTGTTATAACTCTGAAGGAGGAGACAAACAAACCTGTAAAATTGCCACCAAGGTATGAAGCAATGTGGGAACGTGAACCCTCTCTAAATGAATGTATAGAGGAAGCTTGGGTGCACCTCAAACCTGCAAGCAACCTGGAAGAAATTCAACAGAAAATCTCCCATACTATGACGGATATGGGAAATTGGAGCAGGAAGGAATTTGGGTCAGTAAATAGTGAAATTAAGCGCCTTAAGAAGAGACTGGGAAATCTGCAGAGAAGAAATTACATTAGAAATCAATTGGAAATTGAAAAGGTTGCTGCCCGGTTGGATGAGCTACTACTTAGAGAGGAGATAATGTGGAGGCAGAGATCAAGAGTGACCTGGTTGAAGGAAGGAGATCAGAACACAAATTATTTCCATAGGAAAGCGTCGGGTAGGAAGAGGAAAAATAAGATCAGTAAACTAAGAAAACCTGACGGATCCATGACAGAAAATGAAGACGAGTTCCTGGATATTGCTTGCAATTTTTTCAACGAGCTCTACAAAGAAGACCCAAATATCAACCCTTCCACACTGCTGAACCTGATTGAACCAAATGTCACAGATGACATGAACAAAACACTGGTGGCAGACTTCACAGATGAGGAGATCGGGAATGCACTGTTCCAGATTGGACCTTTGAAAGCTCCAGGTCCAGATGGCTTGCCTGCGAGGTTTTTCCAGCGAAACTGGGGGCTCTTGAAAAAAGAGGTTTGTGAAGCTATCAAACTATTCTTCAATAACGGAGTAATCCCGGATAATTTCAACATGACAAAGATAGTTCTAATCCCAAAGGTGGACAATGCTATAGAGTTGAAAGAGTACAGACCAATCTCGCTATGCAATGTTATTTACAAAGTCATATCCAAATGCCTAGTCAATAGGCTAAGACCTTACCTCCAGACTTTGATCTCAGAAAATCAAAGCCGGTTGATATCCGATAATGCACTGGTTGCATTCGAGTGCTTCCATGCTATCCATAGAACAAATAAGGAAGAGGAATCCTTCTGTGCGTATAAGCTTGACCTATCCAAGGCCTACGACAGAGTGGACTGGAGATTCCTCGAAGGTGCGCTCAACAAATGGGGCTTTGATTGTAAATGGATAAATTGGATTATGGCCTGCGTCAAGTCGGTGAAGTATACAGTTCAAATCAACGGCCACCTGACAAACGAGTTCAGTCCATCTAGAGGACTAAGACAAGGGGACCCACTGTCACCGTACCTCTTCCTCCTTGTGGCCGAGAGTCTAACTTTGATCATCAACAAAGCAAGGGTCAATGGGGAGCTGCAAGACTTCAAAATCTGTAGAGGTTCCCCTGGTATCTCCCACCTTATGTTCGCGGACGACTGCCTGCTTTTCTTCAAAGCAAACCCAGGGCAGGCAACTGTGATTAAATCAGCTATATCCATCTTCGAGAATGGCTCGGGACAACTCCTAAGTGCAAATAAATGCTCACTTCTGTTTAGCGAAAGCTGCCCCGAACAATGTCAGCAGCAAGTTAGACAGATTCTAGAAGTTACCAGGGAATCCTTTGAGGATAAGTACCTGGGGTTCCCTACTCCAGAGGGACGAATGAAGAAAGGGAAGTTCCAACCGTCGAAAGACCGCCTATCGAAGAAGATGAATTACTGGGCTGAGCGTTTCATGTCAATGGGTGCTAAAGATGCTCTTATTAAGTCGGTAGCACAAGCCATACCGAATCACATTATGAGCATCTTTAAGCTCCCGATGGGATTCCATGATGATTACATGAAGATGGTGAGAACCTTCTGGTGGGGAGAAGATGAAAAAAAGAGGAAGGTGCACTGGGCGGCATGGGACATCCTGACCAGTCCAAAAAATCTAGGAGGGGTTGGTTTCAGGGATTCCAAACTTATGAACCAAGCCATGCTTGCGAGGCAGTGTTGGAGATTAATGAAGTACCCAAACAGCTTATGTGCCAGGCTACTAAAATCCATATACTATCCGCGGGGAAATTTTTTAGATACAGTTTTCAAACAGGATGCTTCTCCTGGATGGCGAGGTATAGAATTTGGCCTTGAATTATTTAAAGAAGGTCTGATATGGAGAATTGGAGATGGAAAAAGTATAAACATCTGGAGGGATAATTGGATAGCTAGAGACTACAATCTCAAAGTTGCTGCAGGGAAAACAAACACCAGAATTAGGCGTGCTGACCACCTCATCATACAGAACCCAAGTAGATGGAATGAGCATCTGATAAGGAAGATTTTCTATATGGAAGATGCTGATTGGATTCTCAAACAAAAGCTTCCAAGGAATACCTGTCACGACTTTCTAGCATGGCACTATGAGAAAACGGGTGAGTTCTCAGTCAAAAGTGCATACAGGCTAGCCTATAATTTGCAACATGGAGTAAGATGGAAGGCTGGGTCGAGTGCAAGCAAGGACAACAGTAGGAATGTTTGGAAGCTAATTTGGAATTCAAATGTGCCAAGTAAAGTGAAGATCTTTGGGTGGAGAGCCGCCTCAGATAACTTGGCAACAAAAAAGAACAAATTTAGAAGGACCCTCGAACTGGATAGCACCTGCAATATATGTGGGAGAGAGGAAGAGGACAGCTTCCATGCCACTGTAAATTGCACCAAAGCCAGAGCATTAAGATGGGCAATGAGAACTCACTGGGATCTCCCACCAGAACATTGTTTCTACAAAACAGGGCCGGAATGGCTACAACAGTTGATGACAAACTGTGGAGAAATTCAGCGTAGCAGAATCCTCATGATCTTGTGGAGATCATGGCACTTGAGCTGTGATGTGACACACGGTAGAGGTGAAGAAACCATCGCTAGATCGGTGGCTTTTCTTCTAAGCTATGATAAAGACCTTCAGAATTTGCTTGGTTCTGATTCTGCTAATGCTGGTAATATTTACTCCAGAACTCCTATATCTAACTCGGAAGTTGATGACAGGGCCAGTTAGTAAACAGGAATATATGGAAACCACCAACGGAAGGGAACCTGAAGATTAACGTGGATGCGGCCTTTTCAGAAGATACTGGAGATGCTGCCATTGGAGTCATCGCCCGCGATCATCTGGGGCACATCAGCTTGGCGGCAAGCATTGTCATCGATAAATGCAGTGATGCGGAAGAAGCTGAAGCTTGTGCAATCAGAGAGGGATTAAACCTGGCAGTCGAGTACAACCTAAAACCTAATGCTATTGAGTCAGATTGTGCAAATGCAGTGGCTACTGCAAACAGTCACAAGGTTGTAGCGTCCAGATGCTGGGGCATTTACAGAGATATAGAGCGTCTTAAAATTTTAAGTCCAGGCTGTAATGTGACTAAGGTTGCAAGGTCTTGTAATTCTGTAGCCCACGAACTAGCGAAGTTAGCCAGAGTTAGTGGTGACAGCTACGTGTGGCTGCCTCCTATACCAGGCAATGTCTTAGCTTTATGTGTAAAGGATTTGTGTACGAACCATGTGATGAATGAATGAGTTTGTACCCCTCAAAAAAAAAAAAAAAATTAACCTTCGTAAAGGAAACTGGGCTAACAAACGAGCCACACGAGTCAGCGCGGGCAGACCTCCCGCCCGTACGACACGAGTCGTGTCCGCGCGTATCGACCCCTTCCCACGTGCGTACACTCAACCTTTCGCGCGAGTACGCAACGAATCAATCAGCTCCGCGTACGTACTAGGCTAGCTAGTCAATCCATCCATCGCATGTGCACTGAAGTGGGAAATCGAATGCATACATGCATCTTGTGGTGGTGTAGTGTATTTTTAAATCACGATCGAATAGTTACCTAAAATTGTTGAGCACACTTACTAATAATTTCGTGTATGATCAAAGACGAGTACAACTCGGTGAACACGCGAGTACAGTAGCGTACAATGCACGAGTACAATTACATACATGAGCGAGGACAAATACAGTTGAACGATTACAAATACAGTCGCTCAAACGAGCAACTACAGGTACAGTCGCGCACACGAGTAAGTACAGTTGCGCACACGAGACAGGTACAGTCACGCACACGAAGAAGTAAAGGTATAGTCCGCCCACGAGCAAGTACAGTTATCGAGTAAAGGAAAAACTGTACGAAATACACTAAAAACAGAAGTACTTATCAGTTCAAGCACGAGTACGGGTAGGTACACACCACGATTACAAACATACTAGCATTGAAAGTACGAAAAATAAGTTTCTAAAAACCTATCAACATGAGATCTAGTTTTGAAGATCTCGATACGAGGATCTCAAAAGTGAAAATGGTTCGTAATTTAAATTTACGATTCTCAAGATATTTCATTTTCAAAAAATGAATCTAGAAAATAAAGGGAAAAACTAACACAATCCAGCCCACCTCTGTCATTCTCTCTCTGCTCTCATCCCCACCTTGGTTCCCTTTGCAACACTTGACAAGCAGGGAGACCATTTCCCATAAAAATCATGGCACCACAACACGCCATGTGTCGCATGCGGAGAGAGCTTTGGACTTTTGCGAAGGTTGGCCTTTTTTTAGAGATTTTGCGGACATCGTTTTTTTTTAGTTTGCCAAGGCTTTTCTGTTATTCAGTTTTTTCTGTTCAGATTTAAAATATGTTAAAATTTTAAAATGTTTAAATTTAAAAATATTCAAATTTTAAAACTATTCAAAACAGAAAATTGTTCGAATTTGAAAAAAGTCAAATTTTTTAAAAAGGTTAGATTAAAAATGTTTAAATTTCAAAATATTCAAATTTGAAAACTGTTCAAAACTGAAAGATGTTCAAATTTTAAAAATATTCAAAATAAGAAATGCCCAAACTTGAAAAAGTTATATACAAAATGTTAAAATTTGAAAATATTCAAATTTGAAAAATGTTGAAATCTAAAAAAAGTTCAAAATTGATAAGGTTTAAATTTTAAAAAATTCAATATGAATGAAAACCAGCAGAAGCTCAAGAAACTAGGAAAAAACTGAAGAAAAAATCGGACAACAAACAGTAGAAAAACACCAGGAGCCGAAAAAACAAAAGAAGAAAACCCGAAAATCCCCTTCCCTACTAATGGGCTCGGCCCAGAGCCTCGTCGCTTCAGGCGGCTCTGATGGACGGGGCCACATTGAGCTGTGAATTGATTTGGCGATTGTTCGATCCACTTATTTACGGCTTCTCTTCTTACGACTGCCGGTTAACCAAATTGTTCATGTTCACATGCGCCTTTATTATGGGCATGTTCGGCAACACTCTGGCTCCCAACTCAACTATTGAGCATGTAGAGCGGTGTCGAACGCCTCAGCTTCGAGGATCTGTAACCGTGGAGATGAGAGGCGTGTATAGCAAAAATGCGAAGAGACTTGTTCTTGGCTCATCGTTTATGAAAAGCGGGATTTCATATAAAATACAAAACACTAGTAGAGGTCAGGCCTTCACATATGGCTAAAATGGCCTGTCACAAGGCGAGGGTAGGAGATACGAAAAAAACAAAGCACACGGTTTCCAAAACCGTGTGTGACGGGGTCCAATGTCGCACACAATTCACTACATCAAATAGTGTCTGATAGGCTGGTCCATCACACACATTGCTCTCTTTTCGATCGTCAGCAGACTGGAAGATCGAAAAAACCGTTGTTAATTTAGGCATATGCGTTCCACATAGATGAATTGTTATTATCCACTACGGTGAAGTTAGGACGTATGATGATGTTGGGACTCCAAGTGCAAAGTGTTGTGTCAGCGGAGTATTTTCCTCACAAGGGTGACTCGAGGGTTTATATCGAACTCTCGGAGAATAATTGCGTAAAGAGTTGTCTCTCTCTCCCTTCTTCTAGCAATCCTGCAAAATAAAATAAAGCCTTGTATCCTCAACTCCACCGTGTGGTTGTCAAGCACAAGGTTTCGAGTAAAAATAAATAAGTAGTAACTAAATTAAAGTAAACTAAACAAATGAAATAAACTAAGTAAAAACGATAAAGGTTTGTTTGTTTGGGGTTTTGAGTGCAAATAAGAAAGAAAGCTATTTTTGTATTTTTGGATTAAAATAGTGCTAAAATAAAAATTAAGATAAAAATGATGGAAATGTGTTTCTTATGATTAAAATTGGACCACGGTTCATGTGTTCACTTGACTATTCTCTCTTTTAAGTTGTAGTGGACAGTAACAATTCATCAATTAGATATGAAGGTGAAGAAAATAACTTTGACATGTATAAGATAAGAATTCATATGAGGATCACGTTCTAACATAGAGATGAGGCAACACATCTCTCTTACACTCCACAAGATAGGAATAACTTCAAGCAATATATTGTAGGGATTTCTATTTTCGTGCCCTCGGGTCCTTAGTTGTACTCAGTTTTCCTCAGCCGCTTAACTTTTCCTCAGTTTTTCCCTCCCTCTAGTTTGAAACACTCACAAGTGCAGGAACGGCCGGTAGCCGTCAGGTCAGAGGCATTGACCGTTAGTCTGGCCGGGTGGGGCTGCACAGGGGCACCTCCTCCCCGACCGTCTCGTGTTGATGGGTAGGGTCAGGAGACACGTCAGAACAACCATCCATCTATCGCTGACGTGTGGGCCGTTTTATTTCCTGATTGTATACGCGGTGCTGCCAATGACAAATGGGGCCTCTCTATAGGGCTGCCGCAGCCAATGACCAGTAGGTCATCTATTTTTCAGGAAAAGACATATATTGCCGCTCTGTGGAGCTGCCGCAGCCAATGACCAGTGGGGTCGTTGATACGTCTCCAACGTATCTATAATTTCTGATGTTCCATGCGAGTTTTATGACAATACCTACATGTTTTGCTCACACTTTATAATGATTTTATGTATTTTCCGGAACTAACCTATTAACAAGATGCCGAAGTGCCAGTTCCTGTTTTCTGCTGTTTTTGGTTCCAGAAAGGCTGTTCAGGCAATATTCTCGAAATTCGACGAAACGAAAGCCAAACATCTTATTTCACCGAGACGAACCTGAACAATGAAGGGGAGATGGAGTGGAGGCCCAGGCCCCCCACACCATAGGCCGGCGCGGCCAAGAGGGGGGGCGCCGCCCTATGGGGTGGGCCCCCAGGCACCTCCTTGCGCCGCCTCTTCGCCTATATAATCTCTCGCGACCTAAAAACCCGACACCAATTGATGAAACTCCAGAAAGACTCCAGGAACGCCGCCGCCATCTCGAAACTCCGTTTCGGGGGACAGAAGTCTCTGTTTCGGCATGCCGCCGGGACGGGGAATTGCCCCCGGAGTCATCTCCATCGACACCACCGCCATCTTCATCGCCATTGCTGTCTCCCATGATGAGGAGGGAGTAGTTCTCCCCCGAGGCTGAGGGCTCTACCGGTAGCTATGTGGTTCATCTCTCTCTCATGTGATCGTTATGTGATCATGAGCTTTGTATCACTATTAATCTATGTGCTACTCTAGTGATGTTATTAAAGTAGTCTATTCCTCCTCCATGATGTAATGTTGACAGTGTGTGCATCATGTAGTACTTGGCGTAGGTTATGATTGTAATCTCTTGTAGATTATGAAGTTAACTATTACTATGATAGTATTGATGCGATCTATTTCCCCTTTCATAGCTATTGTTGAAAGTGTGTATGCTATGTTAGTACTCGGTCTAAATTGCAACGGTCTATTATGCACTCTAGAGGTTACTTTAATATGAACTCCGGATGTTGTGGAGCTTGTTTACTCCGGCTTGAGGTGTGCTTTTGTAGCCCTACACAATAAATGGTGTTTGTTATCCAACAAGAGAGTGTAGAAAGTAGCATTTATTTATTCAGTTATGTGATCAATGTTGAGAGTGTCCACTAGTGAAAGTATGATCCCTAGGCCTTGTTTCTAAGCATTGAAACACCGTTTCCAACAAGTTCTGTCACATGTTTGCTTGCTGCCATCTTTATTTCAGATTGCAATTACTACTTACAATCATCCATATTACTTGTATTTCACTATCTCTTCGCCGAACTAGTGCACCTATACATCTGACAAGTGTATTAGGTGTGTTGGGGACACAAGAGACTTCTTGTATCTTAATTGCAGGGTTGCTTGAGAGGGATATCTTTAACCTCTACCTCCCTAAGTTCGATAAACCTTGGATGATTCACTTAAGGGAAACTTGCTGCTGTTCTACAAACCTGTGCTCTTGGAGGCCCAACACTGTCTACAGGAATAGAAGCGTGCGTAGACATCAGTCGTCTATTTATTTAGAGAAAATCATATATTGCCGCTCTGTGGGGCTGCCGCAGCCAATGACCGCTGGGATCGTCTATTTATTTAGAGAATATTATATAGAGCCGCTCTGTGGGGCCTCAGCCAATGACCGATGGGGTCGCCCTTAGTGAAAAGGCATATATCCCTGCTTTTAGTTAGAGAGAAGCAACAAGTTCGCTAATTAATTTTTCTTAAGCTAGACCCAGCAGGTTTCTATTTTTGCAGCTTAATCTAAAGTGAATTTTATACTAAATGGTTGGAACCTAGTGTTGTGTATCTCATTAGTCACCGGAGAACCGCTAGCAGTTCGTTCCCCACCCTCGGACGGAGCAGCCATCGTCGGTGCCTCGTCGCGCCGCCGGCTCTGTCCTCCAGCGACGTCAGATGGACTGCGGCGCTGCACGTCAGCCACGGCTCCCACACTTGTTTCGTCCGCACGCATTGTACCCACCGCCGGAAAGTCCGCCGCAAGCAGATCCGCCGCCCATGACGACCGGAATTTGTTCCGCGGACCAATTGGTAATATAGCTTGGTAAGACCTCTGCTTCTGCTTGCCCCGCCCCCTAATCAGTTCGGTTCCCGTAACTTATTGGAGTTTGTATGTGCGAAATAGTCCTCAATGTTTGGTCGTAGCGGGTACACCGGCGAAGGTGGGGACTCGATCAGGTCGTGGCCACGTTCTACTTCTCCTACCTCTTCGGAAGTGCAGGTATCTAGCTTCTGCTCTCTGTACTACCATTGAATTTGAAGTGCCGCCATGGCCTGTTGGAGTGATTTCAGTTGTTCTTTTTTCCATTATTGTTACAGTTAGCCAGGCAAGCCAATGATCCATGGTACATTGCATACCAAGATGAATCAACCTAGTGGTGTAGCCAGAGGATGGATTTGGAGGAGAAGGTGGCCAATTTAGGTGATGAATTGGCCCGTCAAAAGCTGATGATATTCGAGCTGAAGCGTAGTGTGGATGAAGAAAAGAAGAATTCAGAGCTTATTCGCAAGGAGAAGTTGAGAGTTGAGAGAGATCTTACCGTATTTGATCAAGTGGTAGAAAATCTAGAACATGAACTTCAAGTGATGGGAGAGGAGAAAAGTAGATTCATCTGGGCAGTTTTATTAGGTGTCATCCCTGTCCTAGCAGGTATGTGGTTGTGGAAGACGATTTAGATAGTATAGAATTGTTATTTAGTTGATGGCTCTAACCACTGTATTTTGTTGTGGCTCTAACCACTGTATTTTGGCGTACAATTTCCTAGTTGTGCTAAGTAATGCGCGCGATAATTTTAGCACGCATGAACATCTTATAAAATTGAAGGGATCCCAAAAGTGAAAGCATGTACCAGCCTCTCGGATCAAATACATATCAATCTTCCTAATCAAGTTGGGATAGAATTCAAATCATACACATCTTGAACGTGAAGAAGCTTTTTTTGAGACGGAGGTAGTAGTTCGAACAATTTTATCCCAATTTGAAATTGAAAATACAAATTTATCATAATTTGTCCCAATTTGTGGCGTCGAACACGGCCACGCAGCGATGGGCAAGAAGGGCCGGGACAACGGGCGGCTGAGGGGTGGTCATCTGCGCCATCCGCAAACTCGGACATGGAGGAGGGCTGGATCTACGGCTTCGCAACCACTTTTGGCACCGCCGCCGTCTTGGTGTACTTCATCAGCGACGGATCTGAGGAGGGCTGGATCGGCGGCTTCGCAGCGCGGTTGTAGACGATGGCTTCAATCGTCTTGGCATCGATTCGCACTCTCGGCACCGGAAGTGAGACATCAACAGGCTCCAACATTGAAGGATGGATCTGCACCGTCAAAGCGATGTTGTAGGCGATGGCTTCAATGATCGTGGCATCGATGACCACTGTTAGCACGGCCGTCGTCTTGGTGTCCTTCATCAGGAACGGATCTGAGGAGGGCAACGGAAGTGAGACATCAACATGCTCTGACATTGAAGGCTGGATCTGCACCGTCAAAGCGATGTTGTAGGCGATGGAATGATCTTGGCATCGATGACCACTGTCGGCACAGCCGCCGTCTTGGTGTTCTTCATCATCAACAGATCTGAGAAGAGAAACGAAAGTGAGACAGAGAGAGACATTTCAAATATTTCTGAGGGTTAGATCCTTACCGGCACTCTTAGATCCACGCCGCTGCACAGTTAGATCCGCGCCGCCGCACGCCGCCGCACGCACGGTTAGATCCGGGCCGCTGCGACCGCCGGAGTATGAGAGGAAATAGGAGAGAGGAAGATGCGACTGGAATATGCGACTGATCGATAGGGTTGGTAGGTATGTGCTTTGCTCTTCTCTCTGTATGCGTCCATCGTGGTAGAGAGAGATATACATGCCGTCCGATCATAAATGATCCAACGGTGCAAGCGTACGTTGAGCTTTCAACCAACCAAGATCCGTGTGACATACATCTCAACCAATCAGAGATCAGCCAGTGAGTACAAGTGAGGAAAACTGAGTAGAACTAAGAGGGGAAAAAGTGAGGAAATGTTTATTGGAAGGGCAAAACTGAGTAGGACTGAGTAAAACAAGTGGGTCCGGAGGGGGAAAACTGAGTAAAACTACGTAAAACAGGGGCACCCAAATAATAAAGGGAGTGAGGGAAATGGAAGCTTTTGGCATAAAAATTGTAAAATTGTGTTATTTGAACAATATAGTACATTTTGGCCGACGTGATATTGTTTGCAATTCAAAGATACACAAGTGTGACGAATTTGGACTCATTTGGGCAAAGTTTGTAAGCATAGTGGGTATTTGAGAGGTGTGTTGAATAGAAAGCCCATCATCTTCATAGCTAGTAGCTCATGGACTAGGAAGTGGTTTTGAAGCTTTTGGCATAAAAACTTCATATCTCTATATTTCCTTTTCCATTATTATTTCTCTAGTTTGTAGGTAACATAACAAGACTCCATGGGAAGGTTCCACCATGTTTTAAATTATTTTGAATTATTTTGAATTAAACCCTAAACTCTAAAACCCAAAACCCTAAAGAAAATGATAAATGTGGCTTAAATATGGCTTAACACATACGTTATTCAAAGGTATCCCCAATACAAATTGTTCATACAAATTCAAATTGTTCAATACAAAGGGATCCCCAATACAAAGGGATCCCCAATACACATTTCTCGAGGTGCATGACCAATACAAAGGGATCCCCAATACAAATTGTTCATACAAATTCAAATTGTTCATACAAATTTAAATTAATTGTCTAGAATAAAATCTTTCTCTTGCTCCTGGTGTGACTCGCTGGGGCCACCATGTTACTCCGGGTAACCCTACCAGGGATATTACCTATGTCTACCTTCCTTTTGCCCTCTTTCTTGTTCTTGTTCTTCTTCTCTTCGGGTTGTGCCAAGACAACCATATCATACAAAGCTTGTGCTCTTTCTTCTAATGCATTTTCTTCCCTTTCTTATACAAACTGCTCTTCCATCAGTTCACGCATCTGGCGCACCATTTCTTCCTTGGCCTCTCGATCCATCTGTTCCCTCTGCTCTCGATCCATCGGTTCAAGCAGCTCTCGATCCATCTGTTCCCTCTGCTCTTGATCCATCAGTTCAAGCAGCTCTCAATCCATCGGTTCAAGAAGCTCTCTCTCCATCGGTTGAATTGCTGCTTCAATCTCCTCATGTTGAATTGATGCTTCAATCTCCTCATTTTGAATTGCTGCTTCATTCTCCTCTGCATTTTCTGCTCCCGTCTGATCTTCCATTCCAAAAGCTGGGTCAACTGCATTTTTACAAAGCCTAGCAATGTGTCCAGGGATTCCACAACGTTTGCATTTACATTTTCGAATCGGTGCACCACCCTTTGCACTAGCTCTGATCCTATTCTTCCTCAGCCTACCTACCGGTCTAGTCAAAACCGGAGAGTACAGTTTGAAGCCTGGATCGAATTTCATCCATTGGTCTTTTCGCAACAAGGTAGGAACATTCATAGCATATGCAGCCCTAAATTTGGCAACAGAGAAATACTCTAACACATACTGATCAACTTCACCTTCTTCACCCCCTATAACACTCATGAAAAACAATGCGTGTATGCAGGGTATTCCACGGATCTGCCATCGCCTACAATGGCATGTCCTATCAACCAAACTCACTGGATACCTCCACTGCATGTTTTTTACTGTCAGTGTAGGTTACCTCAGCCTCCATTCCTTTTCTGATGCATTTCATGTTCAATTGTTTTCCCAGGCATGCAAAGACTTAATCAAAGATGGGAGCATGAGATGGCCAGCTTATTTTGTGGATGCAATTCTTTGACGCAGATCGATCTTTATCATGATCATCTGTCTAATCTTATCAAATATTTGCCACAACATAAGCCCTTTCAATGACTTGACCTTTGAATTGAAACTCTCTGCAAGGTTACTTGTTACATAGTGTATCTTGCAAATTTCATTGAATTGGCTTCTTGACCACACCCTACCATGATGTTCATCCAAGTACTCCTTCACCCCGGGTTTTTGTTTATACAACACATCCAAATGAAACAGATGCTTCCTAGTGCTGCATGTGTATGAAGCTGGCCATAGGTTGTCAGTAAAAACTTTACCCTTGAATTTCTTTGTAAAATTATGTACCAGGTGTCGCATACATTCCCTATGCTCCACTCTAGGGAATACTGCTTCTACTGAACTCTCCAAACCTTTGCAAACGTCTGTGTGGATAGCAAGTCCTGGTGGATGACCTATAAGGTCGCGCAAATTCTGCAGAAACCAAGTCCAACTTTCCTCTGACTCAACCTCCAAAACTCCATAAGCAACATGGAACATCCAATTGTGTCCATCAACTGCAGTAGCAGCAACTAGCTGTCCTTCAAACCTGGCATGAAGAGCTGTTGCATCTACGGCCAAATAAGGCATGCAACCGTCCAGAAAGCCTTTCCAGCAAGCTTTGAAACAAACAAAAGCCCTTCTAAAACATTCCTTCTGCATTACCCTCCCGCTTTTCAATTTGTAGGGAACTGTATGCTTGTCTATCGCTACAACACTGCCTGGACTAGCCATCTCCACTTCATCTTTGAAAGGGTAAAGCAACTGAAAGCTTTCATTCCATTGACCATTGATCATGTCAAGATCGAGCCATTTCCTTTGCATAGAACATCCTCATGTAAGGTATTTTTATATCAAACTTCTCAAGCATCTTTTTCTTGAGTGTTGTTGGACCAAGTGAAGGAGTTTCTCTCAGCCAATCTATGATTGCATCTGCCAACCACCTAGTCTTCGCTAGCTTTGTTTCCACCTCTGGCGCTCCCCCTCGAGGTGGAAAATTATGGACGTGCTCATTCTTCTTTATCTGAAACATAATGATAAGGGATGTCGGTAACAGTTAACAAATTTTACACCGTGATCTAAAATGCACAGCTGGTTGGCGTAGTACCTGAACCAAGGTGCTTCTAAGCATTGTGGATGCATGCAGCCTCCACCTACACCTCTTGTATGGGCATTTAACTGTGAACCTACCTGGCTCACTTTTAATAACCTCATAATTATTCTTAGAGAGAAGGCAATATGTTGTAAGTGCATTACGGCAGCCCATCATCATTTAAAATACGGTGCCTTCTGCAAGCTGAGGATCCGCCATGTTCTACTCAATTGTTGGCAAGTCATCACCTTCGTAATCGGCTAAAACAAGGCTGTCATTGTTCTCATCCTTCTCTTCATCATCAGTGTCATCAAATCTGGCACCAAAAGCAATATCTTTCATGTATTGATCCTCCATTGCCTGCTTACTGCATTGATCTACCAATTCATGAAACATCAACTCATTCTCATCATCTTGAGGAGTCTGGTCCTCAATCTCTGCATCGTCCTCCACATCGACCGCAGGAACGATTTGGCTACCACTAGCACTGGGGACAGATGGTGCTGCTGTGGACCTACAAGGAGCGGCATGGCACGCACTATTAGCAGAGGCAACATCAGTATAGAGACATGATGCCCGACCACCTAATGATGCCCCAACACCAGATGATGCCTAGCCCCTGTCCACATGGATACGAATTTTACCGAAACGACAAGAAGCATTCAAAGCAAAAAAGAATTCCCAGATAGTCGTCGGAAATTAGTGGAACCAATCTTTGCTCCGTGCTATTGAAATATTCGAAATGAACTGCATCGCGAGGGCTCCAAGCGTACTTATCATAGATGTTAGCTTTCAAATCCCTCAACGAGATGGTGGTTGCAACCACCGCAGGGATGTAAAACCCATTCATATGGCATTTAGAATCACGCGTAAAGCTAGAATCCAACCTAACACCAGCTGAAAAGCCAACACTGGATCAATCCTATTCGAAAAGCTACGCAGTTAGTTGAGCAACAACGATTGGCGCTCAAAAACTGCCTACTGTTAATTCACATAGGCAGATGATGCTTACCCAGATGAAATCCATGCGTTAAATCCCTCCCATTCCCAATCTTCTCCGCGGTTGAGGGGAAGAATCGGCACACCAGACGGATGTACAAACTCTACCGCGACAGGGGTAGGTCTAGATCTAGTGGAGATGAAGCCCTCTCCGCCTCCCGGGGGTGGTTGTGGGGGCGGGGTGATAACCCACAAGTATAGGGGATCGCAACAGTCTTCGAGGGAAGTGATACGTCTCCAACGTATCGATAATTTCTTATGTTCCATGCTACTTTATTGATGATACCTACATGTTTTATGCATACTTTATGTCATATTTATGCATTTTCCGGCACTAACCTATTAACAAGATGCCGAAGAGCCAGTTGCTGTTTTCTGCTATTTTTGGTTTCAGAAATCCTAGTAAGGAAATATTCTCGGAATTGGACGAAATCAACGCCCAGGATCTTATTTTTCCACGAAGCTTCCAGAAGTCCGGAGAGGAAATGAAGTGGGGCGACGAGGCGGCGACACACTAGGGCGGCGCGGCCCAAGCCCTGGCCGCGCCGGCCTACTGTGTGGGCCCCTCGCGTTGCCCCTAAACCTACCTCCTCCGCCTATTTAAGCCTTCGTCGATAATAACTCCAGTACCGAGAGCCACGATACGGAAAACCTTCCAGAGGCGCCGCCGCCGCCAATCCCATCTCGGGGGATTCAGGAGATCGCCTCCGGCACCCTGCCGGAGAGGGGAATCATCTCCCGGAGGACTCTTCACCGCCATGGTCGCCTCCGGAGTTATGAGTGAGTAGTTCACCCCTGGACTATGGGTCCATATCAGTAGCTAGATGGTCGTCTTCTCCTAATTGTGCTTCATTGTTGGATCTTGTGAGCTGCCTAACATGATCAAGATCATCTATCTGTAATGCTATATGTTGTGTTTGTTGGGATCCGATGAATAGAGAATACTATGCTATGTTGATTATCAATCTATTATCTATGTGTTGTTTATGATCTTGCATGCTCTCCGTTACTAGTAGAGGCTCTGGCCAAGTTTTTGCTAGTAACTCCAAGAGGGAGTATTTATGCTCGATAGTGGGTTCATGCCTCCATTAAATCTGGGACAGTGATGTAAAAGTTCTAAGGTTGTGGATGTGCTGTTGCCACTAGGGATAAAACATCGATGCTATGTCTAAGGATGTAGTTGTTGATTACATTACGCACCATACTTAATGCAATTGTCTGTTGTTTGCAACTTAATACTGGAAGGGGTTCGGATGATAACCTGAAGGTGGACTTTTTAGGCATAGATGCATGCTGGATAGCGGTCTATGTACTTTGTCGTAATGCCCAATTAAATCTCACAATACTCATCATATCATGTATGTGCATGGTCATGCCCTCTTTATTTGTCAATTTCCCAACTGTAATTTGTTCACCCAACATGCTTATTCTTATCGGAGAGACACCTCTAGTGAACTGTGGACCCCGGTCCATTCTTTTAATCGAATACAATCTACTGCAATACTTGTTCTACTATTTTCTGCAAACATCATCATCCACACTATACATCTAATCCTTTGTTACAGCAAGCTGGTGAGATTGACAACCTCACTGTCACGTTGGGGCAAAGTAATTTGGTTGTGTTGTGCAGGTTCCACGTTGGCGCCGGAATCCCTGGTGTTGCGCCGCACTACACTCCGCCGCCATCAACCTTCAACGTGCTTCTTGGCTCCTACTGGTTCGATAAACCTTGGTTTCTTACTGAGGGAAAACTTGCCGCTGTACGCATCACACCTTCCTCTTGGGGTTCCCAATGGACGCGTGCTGTACGCGTATCAGGAAGTAAAACCAAAATTTATTGATTTGACACAAGGGGAGGTAAAGGATACTTATAAGCCTTAACAACTGAGTTGTCAATTCAGCTGCACCTGGAAAAGCACTAGTAACAGGGGTAATGTGAAAGCAAAAGTAATATGAGAGCAATAGTAACAGTAACACAACAGCAAAGAATAAAGAATACGTAGGCAATGGCACCAGAAAATAGTTGATACTACTTCCAATGACATATAGGAACGAGTATATGATGATGAAAGATGGACCGGGGTTCCCAGCTATCTACACTAGTGGTAACTCTCCAATAGCAAGTGATAAGTGTTGGGTGAAGGAATTACAGTTGGGCAATTGATAGGATTGAAATAGCATTAAGATAGAACATCAATTTATTAATCATGTAGGCATGTTTTCCATATATAGTCATACGTGCTCGCAATGAGAAACTTGCATAACATCTTTTGTCCTACCAGCCGGTGGCAGCCGGGCCTCAAGGGAATCTACTGGTAATTAAGGTACTCCTTTTAATAGAGCACCGGAGCAAAGCATTAACACTTGGTGAAAACATGTGATCCTCATACCTAAGCCTTCCCCTCCAGTATCCCAGTTGCTGTCACTCTGGGGCCTCAGGTTCCGGACATAGACATGTGCAAACAACTTGTATATACAATCTAAGCAATAATTCTAGAGCTTAAATCTAAGATCATGCCACTCGTGCACTAGTGACAAGCATTAAACACAACAAGATTGCAGCAACAATAACTTCACAAACTTTATAGATAGACTGATCATAATGTAACAATTCATCGGATCCCAACAAACACAACACCGATTACATCAGATGGATCTCAATCATGTAAGGCAGCTCATGAGATCATTGTATTGAAGTACATGGGAGAGAGTACCGACTAGCTACTGCTAGAACACGTAGTCCATGGGGGAACTACTCACGGAGCATGACGGAGGCGGTGGCTGATGTCTACGGGTGCTTCTATTCTTGTAGACAGTGTTGGGCCTCCAAGAGCAGAGGTTTGTAGAACAGCAGCAAGTTTCCCTTAAGTGGATCACCCAAGGTTTATCAAACTCAGGGAGGAAGAGGTCAAAGGTATCCCTCTCATGCAACCCTGCAACCACAAAGCAAGAAGTCTCTTGTGTCCCCAACACACCTAATACACTTGTCAGATGTATAGGTGCACTAGTTCGGCGAAGAGATAGTGAAATACAGGTGGTATGAATGAATATGAGTGGTAATAGCAATCTGAATAAAATATGGCAGCGAGTAAACATGCAACAAAATAGTAAACAAACGGAGATTCGATGCTTGGAAGCAAGGCCTAGGGATTATACTTTCACTAGTGGACACTGTCAACATTGATCACATAACAGAATAGATAAATGCTATACTCTACACTCTCTTGTTGGATGATGAACACCACTAATTGCGTAGGATTACACGAACCCTCAATGCCGGAGTTAACAAGCTCCACAATATTCGATATTCATATTTAAATAACCTTAGAGTGCATGATAGATCAACACAACTACACCAAGTACTAACATAGCATGCACACTGTCACCATCACACTATGAAGGAGGCATAGATCACATCAATACTATCATAGCAATAATTAACTTCATAATCTACAAGAGATTACAATCATAACCTACGCCAAGTACTACACGATGCACACACTGTCACCATTACACCGTGCAGGAGGAATAGAGTACTTTAATAACATCACTAGAGTAGCACATAGAATAGTAGTGATACAAAACTCATATGAATCTCAATCATGTAAGGCAGCTCATGAGATCATTGTATTGAAGTACATAGGAGAGAGATTAACCACATAGCTACCGGTACAGCCCTTAGCCTCGATGGAGAACTACTCCCTCCTCATGGGAGACAACAGCGGTGATGAAGATGGCGGTGGAGATGGCAGCGGTGTCGATGGAGAAGCCTTCCGGGGGCACTTCCCCATCCCGGCGGCGTGCCGGAACAGAGACTTCTGTCCCCCAGATCTTGGCTTCGCGATGGCGGCGGCTCTGGAAGGTTTCTCGTACCGTGGCTTTTTCGTCTCGAAGATTTAGGTCAGTGACCTTTATATAGGCGAAGAGGCGGAGTCGGAGGGCTGACGAGGCGGCGACACAGTAGGGGGGCGCGGCCCACCCCCTGGCCGCGCCAGCCTATCATCTGGGGCCCACAGGGCCCTCCTCTGGTGGCTCTCGGGTGTTCTGGAAGCTTTGTGGGATTTTAAGATTCTGGGCGTTGATTTCGTCCAATTCCGAGAATATTTCCTTACTAGGATTTCTGAAACCAAAAACAGCAGAAAACAGGAACTGGCACTTCGGCATCTCGTCAATAGGTTAGTTCCGGAAAACGCATAAAATCATCATAAATTGTGAACAAAACATGTAGGTATTGTCATAAAACAAGCATGGAACATAAGAAATTATCGATATGTCGGAGACGTATCAGCATCCCCAAGATTAGTTCCTACTCGTCCTCGAGTAGGTAAACGATAACAAAGATAATTTCTGAAGTGACATGCTACCAACATAATCTTGATCATACTATTGTAAAGCATATGAGATGAATGCAGCGATTCAAAGCAATGGTAAAGACAATGATTAAACAATTGAATCATATAGCAAAGACTTTTCATGAATAGTACTTTCAAGACAAGCATCAATAAGTCTTGCATAAGAGTTAACTCATAAAGCAATAAATTCATAGTAAAGGCATTGAAGCAACACAAAGGAAGATTAAGTTTCAGCGGTTGCTTTCAACTTATAACATGTATATCTCATGGATATTGTCAACATAAAGTAATATAACAAGTGCAATATGCAAGTATGTAGGAATCAATGCACAGTTAACACAAATGTTTGCTTCTTGAGATGGGAGGAAATAGGTAAACTAACTCAACATAAAAGTAGAAGAATGGCCCTTCGCAGAGGGAAGCATCGATTGCTATATTTGTGCTAGAGCTTTTATTTTGAAAACAAGAAACAATTTTGTCAACGGTAGTAATAAAGCATATGTATTATGTAAATTATATCCTACAAGTTGCAAGCCTCATGCATAGATTACCAATAGTGCCCGCACCTTGTCCTAATTAGCTTGGATTACCTGGATTATCACCGCAATACATATGTTTTAACCAAGTGTCACAAAGGGGTACCTCTATGCCGCCTGTACAAAGGTCTAAGGAGAAAGCTCGCATTGGATTTCTCGCTTTTGATTATTCTCAACTTAGACATCCATACCGGGACAACATAGACAACAGATAATGGACTCCTCTTTAATGCATAAGCATTCAACAACAATTAATTTTCTCATATGAGATTGAGGATATTTGTCCAAAACTGAAACTTCCACCATGGATCATGGCTTTAGTTAGCGGCCCAATGTTCTTCTCTAACAGTATGCATGCTCAAACCATTCAACTCATGGTAAATCGCCCTTACTTCTGACAAGACGGACGTGCATAGCAACTCACATGATATCACAAAGAGTAGTTGATGGCGTCCCCAGGAACATGGTTATCGCACAACAAGCAACTTATAAGAAATAAAATGCATAAGTACATATTCAATACCACAATAGTTTTTAGGCTATTTGTCCCATGAGCTATATATTGCAAAGGTAAAGGATAGAAATTTAAAGGTAGCACTCAAGCAATTTACTTTGGAATGGCGGAGAAATACCATGTAGTAGGTAGGTATGGTGGACACAAATGGCATAGTTATTGGCTCAAGGATTTTGGATGCATGAGAAGTATTCCCTCTCAATACAAGGCTTAGGCTAGCAAGGTTATTTGAAGCAAACACAAGTATGAACCGGTACAGCAAAACTCACATAAAAGACATATTGTAAGCATTATAAGACTCTACACCGTCTTCCTTGTTGTTCAAACCCTTACTAGAAAATATCTAGACTCTAGAGAGACCAATCATGCAAACCAAATTTTAGCAAGCTCTATGTATTTCTTCACTAATAGGTGCAAAGTATATGATGCAAGGGCTTAATCATGAGCACAACAATTGCCAAGTATCAAGTTATTCAAGACATCATACCAATTACTACATATAGCATTTTCCGTTTCCAACCATACAACAATTAACGAAGCAGTTTCAACCTTCGCCATGAACATTAAAAGCTAAGAACACATGTGTTCATATGAACCAGCGGAGCGTGTCTCTCTCCCACACAAGCATGAATTTATTCAAACCAAGCAAAAATGAAAACAAAAGCACACAGATGCTCCAAGTAAAGTACATAAGATGTGACCGAATAAAAATATAGTTTCAAGAGAAGTGACCTGATAATTTTGTCGATGAAGAAGGGGATGACTTGGGCATCCCCAAGCTTAGATGCTTGAGTCTTCTTGAAATATGCAGGGATGAACCATCGGGGCATCTCCAAGCTTAGAGCTTTCACTCTTCTTGATCATAGTATATCATCCTCCTCTCTTGACCCTTCAAAACTTCCTCCACACCAAACTCAAAACAAACTCATTAGAGGGTTAGTGCATAATCGAAAATTCACATGTTCAGAGGTGACACAATCATTCTTAATACTTCTGGACATTGCCCAAAGCTTCTTAAAGTTAATGGAACAAAGAAATCCATTCAACATAGCAAAAGAGGCAATGCGAAATAAAAGGCAGAATCTGTCAAAACAGAACAGTCCGTAAAGACGAATTTCTAAGAGGCACCAGACTTGCTCAAATGAAAATGCTCAAATTGAATGAAAGTTGCGTACATATCTGAGCATCACTCACGTAAATTGGCATAATTTTCTGAGTTACCTACAGAGAAATAGGCCCAGATTCGTGACAGCAAGAAATCTGTTTCTACGTAGTAATCCAAATCTAGTATGAACCTTACTATCAAAGACTTTACTTGGCACAACAATGGAACAAAATTAAGATAAGGAGAGGTTGCTACAGTAGTAACAACTTCCAAGACACAAATATAAAACAAAATTACTGTAGTAAAATAAACACATGGGTTATCTCCCAAGAAGTTCTTTCTTTATAGCCATTAAGATGGGCTCAGCAGTTTTAATGATGCACTCGCAAGAAATAGTATTTGAAGCAAAAAGAGAGCATCAAGAAGCAAATTCAAAACACATTTAAGTCTAACCCACTTCCTATGCAAAGGAATCTTGTACACAAATGAATTCATGAAGAACAAAGTGACAAGCATAAGAGGATAAAACACGAGTAACTTCAAGATTCTCAACATAAAGAGGGGAAACTTAATATTATTAAGATGCATATAACCATGTTTCCCTCTCTCATAATAACTTTCAGTAGCATCATTAATGAAATCCACAATATACCCATCACTTAAAACATTCTTATCATGGCTCATATGCATAGAAGTATCATTAATTTTGGCATAAGAAGAGTTCTTCTCATTAATAGTAATTGGAGCAAGATTATTATCAAGAATTTGAACATGGTAAACAAGTTGCATATTAAGGGAATTGTTTTTGGTAATCCAATCATGACTATGACAAGTTTTATAAGGATAGTTATAACCTATATCATAGCATTCTTTATAATAATCATCAAAGGTTGGAGGCACAGTGTCATCATAAGAAATAGAATAGTTATCTTTCACAGTCGGTTTATCTGTGACCATACCATCATTGTTATTAGAAGGAGATGTATCAAACACATAATGATCAGTAGCAAAAGGATTTTCAAACACCTCTTCCCCAAGCTTAGAGCTTTCTATATCATTACGGGAGGAAGCATGGATAGCACTGATACTATGGCAATTATTATCATCATCATTTTCAGAATTAGTTTCCCAGAGATTTGCAATATCAAAAGTAGTGTGCTCATTCAAATCATGATCACTAACGTATGTAAAGGGCATAGGAAGATCATTGTATTCAGATTCATTATCATAATAATCATTAGGAGCAACATACTTACGGTTACCTAGCGTTATCTCATTCACGCGGGGATATGCCGTTACCTCTTTCTCTTTATTCTCCTTCTTCTTCTTCTTCTTCTTCTTCATTCCCTTCTTCTTCTTCTTCTTCTTCTTCTTCTTCTTCTCTTCCTTCTCCTCGTTCCCTTCTTTAGGAGGAAGAGGCTTGAAGGGTGGCTTGTCCGCATAACCTGATTTACTTTCAGAAACAATAGAAGAAACTTGGGAGGATTCCTCCTTTTCATTAATTAGTTCAAAACACACAGCGGTCCTATCATATTTTGGCAAGGTGTCATCTTCTAAAATATTTTGTATGTAAGTATTTGTATGGCTATTATCAACGCAATAAGAAAAACACCCATGCAGGACGTCATCAATATCAAGATCACTCATATGTAACAAAGAGATTTTTCTTGAGACCTCTTCACACCACAAAAATAAATTAAGTTCATCATGCTGGTTAGGAGTAATTTCATCATCAAAATACCAATTTTTAGCACTCATGGGGTTCAAATTATCATTGGAGGAGCATTGAAAATTAAAATGACCCACTCCATGGCAAAGTTCACAAATAAAAGGATAGAGGGCACACACTTTTTTACAAAGATAATTTCTGAAGTGACATGCTACCAACATAATCTTGATCATACTATTGTAAAGCATATGAGATGAATGCAGCGATTCAAAGCAATGGTAAAGACAATGATTAAACAATTGAATCATATAGCAAAAACTTTTCATGAATAGTACTTTCAAGACAAGCATCAAAAAGTCTTGCATAAGAGTTAACCCATAAAGCAATAGATTCAAAGTAAAAGGCATTGAAGCAACACCAAGTATGATTAAGTTTCAGCAGTTGCTTTCAACTTTCAACATGCATATCTCATGGAAAATTGTCAACACAAAGTGAAATAATGAGTGCAATAAGCAAGTATGTAAGAATCAACGCACAGTTGACACAAGTGTTTGCTTCTAAGATAGAAAGGAGTAGGTAAACTAACTCAACATAAAGTAAAAGAAAGGCCCTTCGCAGAGGGAAGCAGGGATTAAATCATGTGCTAGAGCTTTTCAAGTTTTGAAATCATATAGAGAGCATAAAAGTAAAGTTTTGAGAGGTGTTTGTTGTTGTCAACGAATGGTAGTGGGCACTCTAACCCCCTCATCAAACAGACTTTCAAAGAGCGGCTCCCATGAAGGACGTTATCTCTACCAGCAAGGTAGATCATCCCTCTTCTCTTTTGTTTGCACATGTACTTTAGTTTTATTTATGGATGACACTCCTCCCAACCTTTTGCTTTCACAAGCCATGGCTAACCAAATCCTCGGGTGCCTTCCAACATTTCACATACCATGAAGGAGTGTCTATTTGCAAAATTAATTTGCTTACTGATGAATTAGGGCAAAACATGTGAAGAGAATTATTAATGAAAGTTAATTAATTGGGGCTGGGAACCCCGTTGACAGCTCTTTTTGCAAAATTATTGGATAAGCGGATGAAGCCACTAGTCCATTGGTGAAAGTCTGCCCAACAAGATTGAAAGATAAAACACCACATACTTCCTCATGAGCTATAAAACATTGACACAAATAAGAGATAATAACTTTTGAATTGTTTAAAGGTAGCACATGAAGTATTTACTTGGAATGGCAGAGAAATACCACATAGTAGGTAGTTATGGTGGACACACATGGCATAGGTTTTGGCTCAAGGTTTTGGATGCACAAGAAGCATTCCCTCTCAGTACAAGGCTTTGGCTAGCAAGGTTGTTTGAAGCAAACACAAGTATGAACCGGTACAGAAAAACTTACATTATAACATATTGCAAGCATTATAAGACTCTGCACTGTCTTCCTTGTTGCTCAAACACTTCTACCAGAAAATATCTAGACCTTAGAGAGACCAATCATGCAAACCAATTTCAACAAGCTCTACGGTAGTTCTCCACTAATAGGTTTAAACTACATGGCGCAAGAGCTTAAACATGATCTACTTGAGAGCTCAAAACAATTGCCAAGTATCAAATTATTCAAGACAATATGAAGCATTTTCTATTTCCAACCAAATAACAATAAGTGCAGTAGCTTCCAACTTTTGTCATGAACATTAAAAGTAAAACGAAGAACACCAGTGTTCATATGAAAAAGCGGAGCGTGTCTCTCTCCCACACAAGGATTGCTAGGATCCGATCTTATTCAAACACAAATAAAAATAAAAGCACACAGGCGCTCCAAGTAAAGCACATAAGATGTGACGGAATAAAAATATAGTTTCACTAGAGGTGACCTGATAAGTTGTCGATGAAGAAGGGGAGGCATCCCCAAGCTTAGATGCTTGAGTATTCTTGAAATATGCAGGGATGAACCACGGGGGCATCCCCAAGCTTAGACTTTTCACTCTTCTTGATCATATATCATCCTCCTCTCTTGACCCTTGAAAACTTCTGCCACACCAAACTTCTCATAAACTTCATTAGAGGGGTTAATACTCAAAAAACTTTAATCCACTTTAGTCCTGTAGTGACACATTGCAAGAACTCAATAAAACACTAGCTACACCTCTCCACGTCTAGAAAGCCTTACTTAAAGTCCACAAGAGACAATGCAAAAAACAGAGACAGAATCTGTCAAAACAGAACAGCCAGTAAAGACAAATTTTTTAGAGGTACTTCCGTTGCTCAAATCAGAAAACTCAAAACTAATGAAAGTTGCGTACATATCTGAGGAACAGGCATGAAAATTGGCAGAATTTTTAGGTTCTCCTACAGAGAGACCTACTCAAATTCGTGACAGCTAAAAATATGTTTCTGCGCAGAAATCCAAATCAAGCATCAACTTTCTATTAGAGACTTTACTTGACACAACAATGCAATAAATAAAGATAAGGAGAGGTTGATACAGTAGTAACAACTTCCAAGACACAACAAAACAGTAGCAAAATAAAGACATTGGTTATCTCCCAAGAAGTGTTTTCTTTATAGCCATTAAGATGGGCTCAGCAATTTTAATGATGCTCTCATGGAAAATAGAAAATGAAGCAAAAGGAGCATCAAGAAGAAAATTCAAAACAAATTTAAGTCTAACCCGCTTCCTATGCATATGAATCTTGTACACAAATAAATTCATGAAGAACAAAGTGACAAGCATAGGAAGATAAAACACGAGTAACTTCAGAATTTTCAGCATGTAGAGAGGTGTTTTAGTACCATGAAAATTTCTACAACCATATTTTCCTCTCTCATAATAATTTCCAGTAGCATCATGAACAAACTCAACAATATAACTATCACATACAGCATGCTTTCCATGATCTACAAACACATAATTTTTATCAAGCTCAAAAATAGTGGGATTAAAACTTTCAAACCCACTTTTATCAATAATATAACAAGATGATTGATCAATCTCAAAAGATATGGGACTCGTAGATAAAGTCAAGACCTCTCCAATCCCATTTTCATTAGTAGTACAATTAATATTATCAAGTAACATAGGACCATCAACTAGAGCTTTATCATAAACATTTGCCAAGCAAAACTCTTTAGTACCATGCATTTCGATATCAGACACAAACAAAGCATTATCATAAGATTTATCAAAATAGCATGGATTATCATAGATAACAGTAGCATAATTATTCTCACAAGTTTTACTCATAGGGAATATTTCAAGAGAATCCACAGGAACATAACATTCATCCTCCTTTGGTAAGCATGGAGGACAATCAAATAGTGTAAGAGATAAAGGGTTACTCTCATTAGAAGGTTGGCATGGGTAGCTAATCCATTCTTCCTCCTTTTGTTCATCACTCTCCTCTTCTTTTTCATCCAATGAGCTTTCAGGTTCATCAATTTCTTCTTTCACAGGTTCCTGCAAATTGTGAGTGCATTCTTGTGCATTAATGCGTCTCTCTTTATAATCAATGATATAAGGATTATCACTGTAACTTTCTATGCAAAAATTAAGGATGGAAGAGACATAATCTTTAAGATCCTTACAAGCAATACAAGTTTCATAATTTTTAGCCACGAAGGATTCTATCTCAGAGGCTCCCATAAATAAAACAAATTGTTCTACCTCTTCGAACCCAAAATGAATATAGTTATTCCAATTATAGTTCATAATTAAAACTTCTTCACTAAAGCCACATTGGAATTTAAGATGTTTAGTATCCTATTGAGAGTAACAGTTTATATCATGGCGTTTAAGCAAGATTTTAGCAATTATATTCAAAAAAATTAACACAGCACTCATGACTTCACCCTTTCTTGATTCTCTATAATTCTTATATAATTCTATAAGCTCCGTAATGGGTATGAGTTCTTCCATAACAACAGTTTTTAATTTTTTGGTTTTTCAAATTTTTATGGATTTTTGGGTACATAAGAAAAATAAAACAAGGCAAAAACAAACTAGACAAAAGTAAACTAAGCAAAGTAATACTAAATAGAAATAAACTAAGCACAAATAAACTAGACAAAAGTAAACTAAGCAAAACAAAGTAAAATAAAATAAAAACAGAGAGAGAGGTAGAGTGTACTCCCCATGTGAACTTATGAGTAAGCTATGCCTCCCCGGCAACGGCGCTAGAAAATAGTCTTGATAACCCACAAGTATAGGGGATCGCAACAGTCTTCGAGGGAACTAAAACCCAAATTTATTGATTCGACACAAGGGGAGGTAAAGAATACTTATAAGCCTTAACAACTGAGTTGTCAATTCAGCTGCACCTGGTAAAGCACTAGTAACAGGGGTAATGTGAAAGCAGCAGTAATATGAGAGCAATAGTGATAGTAACACAGCAACAGTAACAGTAACACAGAGGCAATGGAACAGAAAATAGTTGATACTACTTCCAATGACATATAGGAACGAGTATATGATGATGAAAGATGGACCGGGGTTCCCAGCTATCTACACTAGTGGTAACTCTCCAATAGCAAGTGACAAGTGTTGGGTGAACGAATTACAGTTGGGCAATTGATATGATTGAAATAGCATTAAGATAGAACATCAATTTATTAATCATGTAGGCATGTTTTCCATATATAGTCATACGTGCTCGCAATGAGAAACTTGCATAACATCTTTTGTCCTACCAGCCGGTGGCAGCCGGGCCTCAAGGGAATCTACTGATAATTAAGGTACTCCTTTTAATAGAGCACCGGAGCAAAGCATTAACACTTGGTGAAAACATGTGATCCTCATACCTAAGCCTTCCCTCCAAGAATCCCGATTCTTTGTCACTGGGGCCTCGGGTTCCGAACATAGACATGTGCAAACAACTTGTAGATACAATCTAAGAAATAATTATAGAGCTTAAATCTAAGATCATGCCACTCGTGCACTAGTGACAAGCATTAAACACAACAAGATTGCAACAACAATAACTTCACAAACTTTATAGATAGACTGATCATAATGTAACAATTCATCGGATCCCAACAAACACAACACCGATTACATCAGATGGATCTCAATCATGTAAGGCAGCTCATGAGATCATTGTATTGAAGTACATGGGAGAGAGAGTACCAACTAGCATGATGGAGGCGGTGGCGTCGATGGAGATGGCTTCCGGGGGCACTTCCCCGTCCCGGCGGCGTGCCGGAACAGAGATTCTGTCCCCCAAAACGGAGTTTCGCGATGGCGGCGGCGCCCCTAGAGTCTTTCTGGAATATGATGGATTGTTATAGGGTTTTCACGTCGTGAGGAATATATAGGCGAAAGGGCGGCGTCGGAGGGGTCCCGAGGGGCCCACACCACACCTGGGCGCGCCCCCCTCCTAGGCCGCGCCGCCTGGTGGTCTGGAGGCTGTGGGCCTCCCCTTTTTTTTCCTCCTTCGGTGTTCTGGGTCCGTCTTGGTAAAATAGAAGGTTTGGCTTTTGTTTCGTCCAATTCCGAGAATATTTCCTGAACAGCTTTTCTGGAACCAAAAACAGCAGAAAACAGGAACTGGCACTGTGGCATCTTGTTAATAGGTTAGTCCCGGAAAATGCATAAAATCATTGTAAAGTGTGAGCAAAACATGTAGGTATTGTCATAAAACTAGCATGGAACATCAGAAATTATATATACGTTGGATACGTATCACGGGGGCGGCTCGGCGGCGGACGGCGCCATAAGGTAGGAGGGCCGGACGGCGTGGCGGTGGAGGGGCGGTGTGTGAGCTCCTCCAGTCTTGGGCGGAGGGGAAAGCTTTGGGCGAGTCAGAGACCGCCAGTCCGACGTGTCTCATTGGGTCAACAGTCAACACAATTCAAAAGCAACGGTCAATTCACAACCACCGCGGCTCCCTAGCTGTCACCGGTAACGGTCAAGGCCTCTGACCAGACGGCAACCCACCCGTCCGAGCGTCCGCGAGGGGTTTCAAACTAGAGGGAGGGGAAAACTGAGGAAAAGTTAAGCGGCTGGGGAAAACTGAGTACAACAAACGAACCAGGGGCACGACAATAGAAATCCCTATATTGTATTAAGAATTAATAGAGTATAGCTATAAGAACTTTGATATGATGTTTGAATATCAAATATGCTACCTTGAACAAACAAGATCCTTACTTTTGTCACGTAATGAACATAGCACATGCATCCACTTTATCCCTAGTGAGATAGCAAAATAAAAAGCAAAGATATAATAGATCATGAATTTGTTGTCACTATTCAATCACTAAAACTATGATATTCCATCTAACACACACATCACCCCACACACGTTCTTGCATATAAGTTGGATCAGAACAATACGTAAGAACATGGTACATAATATGCATCTATCAATACATCTTACACAAAGTATAGCAAAACCTCATAGTATCATATCATAGAATAAAGATCCACCACATAGGTATTACAAATATGACCATAATCATGTTGGGCAGCTCATATGGTACTATGAACTATGAAGAACATGAGAGAAATAGATCAAGCTTCTGCCACAAACCCGTAATTCAGAGGTGGACTACTCCCCCTTCATCATGGTGATGACGAGGAAGACGTTGGAGAAGGTGGAGATCCCTCCGGCGGCAGCTCCGACAGAGGTTCCCCTCCAATTAATATTTGTTGTTGTAGCCTCTGTTTTTGTGTTTTTGTGTTTCCGTGGCTCTCTCTTCCCGAGAACTCTCCGGGGCCATATATATAGTGTTTTTTAGGTCATAATACGTCGGTGGGCGAAAGAATGAAATGATTTGGACGATCGATGGCTTAAAGATTCTGGGTGGTGCCCCTGTAAGGCGTGCCACCTGGTCTCTTTTGGGCCTCAGGCCTTTCTAGATATGCTTCCAGGGTCCAGGTTGCTTCTTTCGATGAAAAAATGATCCTCCTAAAATCGTAGATTATTTTGACTACGTATAGATCTCTGAAATTGAAAAAAACACAAAACAGAGAATTCATATATGCAGAGTGATAAACCAAATAACAGATGAATCCCGGTAAACACATGGAGACGTGAGCACGCATCCACGATCTAACACGTGTCTAACGCCGTTCATCAACGTTAAGGTGAGTGACACGTGTGAAAGGTGGGTCCAACTTCTCTCCTATTGTACCTGCTTTCCTCCCCATTTTCCCATTTCCATCCACGCCATCCCATCAGCATCAGCACTTAGTAAACGGCGCATCAGATCACCGATTGCTGTGGCCTCATCGTTCCGCTCGTGGCTGTTCGTGCTCGCCGTAGACGGGGCCGTTGCGCCGTTGAGAAGGGCCTCGAGCTCACGCGGTTGAGAAGGGAGGAGAAGAGTCCAGCGACCCCCACCTACTCATCGTGCTCTGTCACAGAGCTTGCCGGTTGGCCGATGCGCCATGGAGCCCCTCCAGAGCGAGAATGAGGAAAACTCCCTGGCCTCGGCGGTGATGGCCATAGGCCACGGCATCGATAAGCGCCCACCTAATCTGGGCCGGCAACAAACAGATCCGGCCTCCCCTCTTTGTTGTATTTCTTTTCTTTTTGTTTATTTCTTTATTTTTCCAGATGTAATTTTTTATTGTTGCATCGCTTGAAATTTCTCTATTCATGAATCTGAGTTCTTATATCGGGAGTTTGTACCATGAAACTGCTCTATTCATGAAAGAGATTAGTTCGTTTTTTATTCACTCTGCCTCTATGATACGTCTCTGACGTATCGATAATTTCTTATGTTCCATGCCACATTATTGATGATATCTACATGTTTTATGCACACTTTATGTCATATTCGTGCATTTTCTGGAACTAACCTATTAACAAGATGCCGAAGTGCCAGTTCCTGTTTTCTGCTGTTTTTGGTTTCAGAAATCCTAGTAACGAAATATTCTCGGAATCGGACGAAATCAACGCCCAGGTTTCTATTTTGCCCGGAAGCATCCAGAACACACGAGAACCGCCAGAGAGGGGGCACAGGGCCACCAAACCCTAGGCCGGCGCGGCCAAGGGGGGGCCCGCGCCGCCCTATAGTGTGGGCCCCCCAGAAGTCCACCGACCTTGCCCTTCCGCCTATTTAAAGCCTCCGTCGCGAAAACCCTGATACGTTCGACGAAACCAGAGAAAACCTTCCAGAGCCGCCGCCATCGCGAAGCCAAGATCTGGGGGACAGGAGTCTCTGTTCCGGCACGCCGCCGGGACGGGGAAGTGCCCCCGGAAGGCTTCTCCATCGACACCACCGCCATCTCCATCAACACTGCTATCTCCCATGAGGAGGGAGTAGTTCTCCATCGAGGCTCGGGGCTGTACCGGTAGCTATGTGGTTCATCTCTCTCCTATGTACTTCAATACAATAATCTCATGAGCTGCCTTACATGATTGAGATTCATATGATGATGCTTGTAATCTAGATGTTGTTATGCTAGTCAAGTGAATTTTACTTATGTGATCTCCGGAGACTCCTTGTCCCACGTGTGTAAAGGTGACAGTGTGTGCACCGTGTGGGTCTCTTAGGCTATATTTCACAGAATACTTATTCACTGTTATGAATGGCATAGTGAAGTGCTTATTTATATCTCTTTATGATTGCAATGTGTTTTGTATCACAATTTATCTATGTGCTACTCTAGCAATGTTATTAAAATAGTTTTATTCCTCCTGCACGGTGTAATGGTGACAGTGTGTGCATCCGTGTTAGTACTTGGCGTAGGCTATGATTATGATCTCTTGTAGATTATGAAGTTAACTATTGCTATGATAGTATTGATATGATCTATGCCTCCTTTCTTAGCATGAAGGTGACAGTGTGCATGCTATGTTAGTACTTGGTTTAGTCGTATTGATCTATCTTACACTCTAAGGTTATTTAAATATGAACATTGAATTGTGGAGCTTGTTAACTCCGGCATTGAGGGTTCGTGTAATCCTACGCAATGTGTTCATCATCCAACAAGAGAGTGTAGAGTATGCATTTATCTATTCTGTTATGTGATCAAAGTTGAGAGTGTCCACTAGTGAAAGTCTAATCCCTAGGCCTTGTTCCTAAATATCGCTTATCGCTGCTTGTTTCATCGCTTTTATCGCGTTACTCGTCAAGCATTACTACGCTTGTTTATCGTCCTGGGCAAAGCACTTTTCTGGTGCCGTTGCCACTGCTCATATATATTCGTACCACCTGTATTTCACTATCTCTTCGCCGAACTAGTGCACCTATTTGGTGTGTTGGGGACACAAGAGACTTCTTGCTTTGTGGTTGCAGGGTTGCATGAGAGGGATATCTTTGACCTCTTCCTCCCTGAGTTCGATAAACCTTGGGTGATCCACTTAAGGGAAAACTTGCTGCTGTTCTACAAACCTCTGCTCTTGGAGGCCCAACACTGCCTACAGAAAAGGAGGGGGCGTAGACATCAAGCTATTTTCTCGGCGCCGTTGTCGGGAGGAAAGGTAAAAGGTACTCACACTCCGGATCTCGGCTACTAAGCTATTTTCCGGCGCCGTAAGTACTCAAATCTATTTCCTTTAGATCCTGCAATTGCAACTTTTTGTTTCTTGTTTACACTAGTAAGGCATAATGGAAAACATCTGTGAGCTTTTTATTCTATTTCCTGAGTCAAGACATGAATGGTTTAATGCGAAAATTAAAAAACCTATGGAATCTTATTTGCATGCTAGTAGCAATGATATTAGTATGAACGCTTTGAACACCATTGTTGCTAATGATATGGAAAATTCTAAGCTTGGGGAAGCTGGCTTTGATGAGCATGATCTTTTTAGTCCCCCAAGCATTGAGGAGAAAATTTACTTTGATGATACTTTACCTCCTATATTTGATGATGAGAATAATAATGATAGCTACTTTGTTGAATTTGCTCCCGCTATTACTAATAAAATTGATTATGCTTATGTGGAGAGTAATAATTTTGTGCATGAGACTCATGATAAGAATGCTTTATGTGATAGTTATATTGTTGAGTTTGCTCATGATGCTACTGAAAGTTATTATGAGAGAGGAAAATATGGTTGCAAAAATTTTCATGTTACTAAAACACCTCTCTATGTGCTGAAATTTTTGAAGCTACACTTGTTTTATCTTCCTATGCTTGTTACTTTGCTCTTAATGAACTTGTTTATTTACAAGATTCCTATGCATAGGAAGCATGTTAGACTTAAATGTGTTTTGAATTTGCCTCTGGATGCTCTCTTTCGCTTCAATTACTATTTCTTATGAGTGCATCATTAAAACTGCTGAGCCCATCTTAATGGCTATAAAGAAAGAACTTCTTGGGAGATAACCCATGTGTTATTTTACTACAGTACTTTGTTTTATATTTGTGTCTTGGAAGTTGTTTACTACTGTAGCAACCTCTCCTTATCTTAGTTTTGTGTTTTGTTGTGCCAAGTGAAGCCTCTAATCGAAGGTTGATACTAGATTTGGATTTCTGCGCAGAAACAGATTTCTATCTGTCACGAATCTGGGCTGTTTTCTCTGTAGGTAACTCAGAAAAATATGCCAATTTACGTGCGTGTTCCTCAGATATGTACGCAACTTTCATTAGTTTTGAGTTTTCTGATCTGAGCAACGGAAGTATTTATTAAAAATTCGTCTTTACGGACTGTTCTGTTTTGACAGATTCTGCCTTTTATTTCGCATTGCTTCTTTCGCTGTGTTGGGTGGATTTCTTTGTTCCATTACCTTCCAGTAGCTTTGAGCAATGTCCAGAAGTGTTAAGAATGATTGTGTCACCTCTGAACATGTGAGTTTTTGATTATGTACTAACCCCTCTAATGAAGTTTATGAGAAGTTCGGTGTGAAGGAAGTTTTCAAGGATCAAGAGAGGGAGATGATACAATATGATCAAGGAGAGTGAAAGCTCTAAGCTTGGGGATGCCCCGGTGGTTCACCCCTGCATATACCAAGAAGACTCAAGCGTCTAAGCTTGGGGATGCCCAAGGCATCCCCTTCTTCATCGACAACATTATCAGGTTCCTTCTCTTGAAACTATATTTTTATTCGGTCACATCTTATGTGCTTTACTTGGAGCGTCTGTATGATTTTATTTTTGTTTATGTTTGAATAAATTGGATTACATCATGCTTGTGTGGGAGAGAGACACGCTCCGCTGTTGCATATGAACACATGTGTTCTTAGCTTTTAGTATTCATGGCGAAGTTTCTTCTTCGTTAAATTGTTATATGGTTGGAATTGGAAAATGATACATGTAGTAATTGCTATAATGTCTTGGGTAATGTGATACTTGGCAATTGTTGTGCTCATGCTTAAGCTCTTGCATCATATACTTTGCACCTATTAATGAAGAAATACATAGAGCTTGCTAAAATTTGGTTTGCATAATTGGTCTCTCTAAAGTCTAGATAATTTCTAGTATTGAGTTTGAACAACAAGGAAGACGTTGTAGAGTCTTATAATGTTTACAATATGTCTTTTATGTGAGTTTTGCTGCACCGCTTCATACTTGTGTTTGTTTCAAATAGCCTTGCTAGCCTAAGCCTTGTATCGAGAGGGAATACTTCTCATGCATCCAAAATCCTTGAGCCAACCACTATGCCATTTGTGTCCACCATACCTACCTACTACATGGTATTTCTCCGCCATTCCAAAGTAAATTGCTTGAGTGCTACCTTTAAAATTCCATCATTCACCTTTGCAATATATAGCTCATGGGACAAATAGCTTAAAAACTATTGTGGTATTGAATATGTACTTATGCACTTTATCTCTTATTAAGTTGCTTGTTGTGCGATAACCATGTTTCTGGGGACGCCATCAACTATTCTTTGTTGAATATCATGTGAGTTGCTATGCATGTCCGTCTTGTCTGAAGTAAGAGAGATCTACCACCTTATGGTCAAGCATGCATATTGTTAGAGAAGAACATTGGGCCGCTAACTAAAGCCATGATCCATGGTGGAAGTTTCAGTTTTGGACATATATCCTCAATCTCATATGAGAAAATTATTAATTGTTGTTACATGCTTATGCATAAAAGAGGAGTCCATTATCTGTTGTCTATGTTGTCCCGGTATGGATGTCTAAGTTGAGAATAATCAATAGCGAGAAATCCAATGCGAGCTTTCTCCTTAGACCTTTGTACAAAGGCATAGAGGTACCCCTTTGTGACACTTGGTTAAAACATGTGCATTGCGATGATCCGGTAGTCCAAGCTAATTAGGACAAGGTGCGGGCACTATTAGTATACTATGCATGAGGCTTGCAACTTGTAAGATATAATTTACATGATACATATGCTTTATTACTACCGTTGACAAAATTGTTTCATGTTTTCAAAATCAAAGCTCTAGCACAAATATAGCAATCGATGATTTTCCTCTATGGAGGACCATTCTTTTACTTTTATGTTGAGTCAGTTCACCTATCTCTCTCCACCTCAAGAAGCAAACACTTGTGTGAACTGTGCATTGATTCCTACATACTTGCATATTGCATTTGTTATATTGCTTTGCATTGACAACTATCCATGAGATATACATGTTACAAGTTGAAAGCAACCGCTGAAACTTAATCTTCCTTTATGTTGCTTCAATGCTTTTACTATGAATTATTGCTTTATGAGTTAACTCTTATGCAAGACTTATTGATGCTTGTCTTGAAGTACTATTCATGAAAAATCTTTGCTATATGATTCACTTGTTTACTCATGTCATATACATTGTTTTGATCGCTGCATTCACTACATATGCTTTACAAATAGTATGATCAAGGTTATGATGGCATGTCACTCCAGAAATTATGTAACATCCCAGGTTTTTCAAAAATCAAAAACTTGCATGCATTCATGTCATTTTTGCATTTGTTTGTTCACATGAAATTTTAAGCACAAATATGACACAACCACAGCTACATACCCTATTTGCAAAGGTCCTAATTATGTACCATGCTATTTTGGCTCAAAACTTTGTTCACTTTTGTTTAAAACAAAGCCTTGAATTTTACAAAATTTTAGAAATTGGTTTGGGTCAATTTGGATACCTAAAACTAAAGTTATGTCAAAAACAGTAAAAAGAAAAAAAAAGAAAAATAAAAGAACAAAAAAAAAAGAAGCAACGGATCGGACCGGCCGAGCTGGGCCAGCCCGATCGCGTCGGCCCAAAATGGCCCGCACCGCGCCGCACCGCCTCTCCCTACCTTTTTTTTCTTTTATGTCACCGACACGTGGGGCCCGCCCGTCAGCGGGGCCCGCACGTCAGCTGCGTCTTCAACCCGTGTCCGGGCTGGACTCTGCCACCGCCGCTCGCCCAGCCCTAGATCGACGCGGACGAATCCGCGCCGTCCGATGCCGCCTCGACGTCCGCGCCCCCGGCTATATAAAGCCCGCGACCCCCGCCTCCTTTTCCCCCACCCAGCTCCCGCCGCCGCGCCGCCAATCTACGGCAATTGCTCGCCGTAGATCGCTGCAGCCGCCGCCGCCTCCAGCCGCGCTTCGCCGCCGCCCTAGGCCGCCATCTGCTACGCCGCCGCCGCCAAGCTTCCTGCCGCGTCGCGCCGCGCGCCGTAGCCGCCCTCGCCACCGCCAGAACCCACCGCAACGCCGCCGCCCCGTCCGCCCGAGCCGCCCGCCGCCGTCTTCCCCAACCCCGGCCGGCCAAGGTGAGCATCTCCCCTTTTTCTTTTTTTATTTCCTTTTTCTTTTACGTTTTAGATCTGAGCCGTAGGATAGATCGAACGGCCACGGCCGACCCAGGGGAGGGTGATCCGCGTGACTTCCCCGCGGCCAATCAGAGCGCGCCGCGTGGCAGCCCAGTCAGCGCCCCCGGTCAGATCTGGTCAAACTTGTTTAAATTCGAATTTGAATCCCAGATTTGCTGTCCAAACTTGTAAAATTCGTATAAAATCAACCGTAGGGCCAAATTTCGTAAATTTTATAGTTTCGGAAAGCTTACAATCTGTAGAACACGATTATGCCGTAATATAGTATATGTACCGTGCTAGATTTCGCGACAAAATTCAAATAGAGAAATAGACCAGATTACACGATAAAAATTGTATAAAATAATTTACTGGTCCAAATTTGATGATTTTGTACTTTCTGGAATCCTCAGAACATGTACTTTAACTTGGTATAGGATTTGTACAACTTTGATATGTGCACAAACTTGCTTTAGTAAAATCTATCCGAATCAGTAATTCGAAGATAATTCAAATTCTATAAATCGTTTTCGAATAATTCCAATTGCACTACTTTTGTATTACTGTAACCTATCCAGGGAGGTAAAACTCATATTTTTACAACACATAATGCTTGCAGTAGCTAATTATTAAGTTTGTATATGTTAAGTAAATACTCGGTTAATAATTTTTCTAAATCAAATTAAATGTCCAGAATATTTTATTAACGTGACACATATCAGAGAGCACTTAATGCAACACTTACACACCACCTCTTTTGTGAAATTAAATTGTTGCATAGCATGCATGCATACATGTCTATGATTGTTCATATCGAATGTTTGTTTATTTGTTGTAAATGGTTTGAATAGATTGTGGAGGAGATCAAGGTGGTGCTTGTGATTGCTGTGATTGTGCTGGTTGCTTTGATCAAGGCAAGTGACGCTCAACTTCCTACTTATTTCTATTAAGCATTAGTGTTTTCAAAATAGTATGCATGGTAGGATTTTGTTTTCAAAAATTATGCTATGCTTATCAATCCTAGTAGTGTGTAGTCACCCTTGAACCATTGCTAGTATCCTTAGTATGCCTAGCAAATAACAAAATGCCACAGCTGTTTTGATTATTTTGGATTGTGAGTATTGAGAATTAAAAAGTTAATAACCCTAAATGAAACACCTGGGTGGATTGGTAAATGCTTGGAGGGCGGCTACTCAGGACCACATGACTCCTGTCTAGTTCTTGTCATGTGGTTGTCGTTGCCTGAGGGTACGCATATGTTGAGTGGCTACTCAGGGCCACATTGTGGTTGTCGTTGCCTGGGAGTGCACTTGTGGTTGGCCACTCAGGATTAAAGAGATTAATATGTCGTCCATGTTTTAGTTAGCTTCCAGTGCAACCTTATGGTATTATGGGCTCTGCCGGGATTAAGTAAGTTGTGAGGTCCAACTTGTTTGCTAGACATGATGATGTGGCTTGCAACCAACGGGAACGGGTCTAGCTAGTATGGTTGAAACCTCCTTCTGAAAGATCTTGTCTCATTCTTCTCTTGGGAAGGGTGGGTCGTAAGGTGAAAGTGCACAACCTCTCGAGAGTAAACCTAAGATCTTAGCCGTGTCCCCGGTTACGGACAATTTGAGCTTTCTAGGCAGGGAATGTACGGAAGAATCTCATCACCTTTTCTGAATAAGTTAAAATTTGAGTAGCAACTGTCGGATAGTACATGGGAGATGTAACCATGATACTGTTTATGACATCATTATGAGTTTTGTAAAATGTTTTGCTTTGAAATAAAATGTAGGATAAAATTGGCTTTATGCAAATTTGCCTAAACTCCACTTGCCAAATATCATGTAGATAGTCATGCCCAAAACTGCCACCATATAAGTGTCATTTGCCAGTACATCATTGTACTGACCTCCATTCGTGGGGCTGCATATTCAAACGTGCAGGATTTTCTGAGGAGAAGTACGTGATAGGATCTCGAGTCTACATTCCAACATGACTGCCTGTGGCACATGAAGAAGATGAAGGCTCATTGATGATTTACTTTCCGCTGTGTATGTTCTGAATATTGTTGAGCTAGTCCATGTGACTATGCAATTTGTAAGGTTTTATTTTACCCTTTGGATCAAAGATGTAGTAATCTGATACTATTGCAATGATTACTATATTTAACTATGAGGAAAGAAAGATGGGAAAAACCCTAGGAGAGCTCTGGCGACTAACCCTAGCCGCCGGTGATCCTTGCCGTCAGTGATCGCATCCTGCCGGCGTTCAGGGGTGTCCTCTCTCTGACACCCTCCCTCTCCCTAGGTAACCCTCTTCCTCTCTGTCCCTCCTCTCTCGATCATCTCTATGGCGGCTCCTGCATGGAAATGGAGCGTTTCTTACGTGAAGACACAAGATCTGGCATCTGGATCATCAGATCGCATGATGGGTGAGTTGCATCTTTGGGTCTCCACCGATTGGCTTGGTCTTATGACCACGAAGGGTACTCCCATTGTTGGCAAATTCTTATGTAAGGGTGATGTGGTTGATGTGGGATCTGCTCTGGATTTTTCTGGTTATAGTGTTAAAGTGATCCAATGTGTACACTCTCCTCACGTTGGCCGAGCTGCTACTGTTAATGAACTCATGCAGATGTCTGGATCAGATCTTAACCCTAAAGACCAAGGTTGGCATGTTACATATTCAACCCATAGGGATCTGTGGTGTGGCCGCATGAAATCATACGATGGTTCTCTTTTTCTTGATGCCAAGCACCAATGGATTCTGCTAAAGGATGCCAAGGGGGCAATGGTGGGTAGGCGTAGCCTCCGCACTGCTGATACTTTTAGCCTGGGTGCAAAGTTTTCTTTTCCTAATCATGAGATTAGGATGGGTAAGCCTTGGTCAGTATTGAGAGAGCGTTCTGCTGAGGTCACTCTAGTTAACCCTTTGCCTGAGGTTGCTGAGGGTAGTAGCAAGGAGACATCTATATCCTCTTTGGCAGGGTGTGCTGATCTGTCCAAGAAGCTGGATTTTTCTTATGGACATAAATTCAAATCTGATGTCAAGAAAAGGTTGGCTTCTACAGTTTAATCCTCTGGGAAAGTCAAATCATTTCCTACTTGTGGTATCTTTTGGCAGAGCAAATTTTAAGTTGACTGAGGACTTGGTAGGGATTGCTTTAGAGTCTTGTATTGGTGGTACTGCTGAGGATCTGGCTGTGCAGTGCTTATATGACAGAGTATTTCGGTTCTCTGTTGCTTCTAAGGCAGTGGGTTTCATGATTCATACTTTAAGGTCTTTTTCTTGCTCATCTTTTAAGTGCTTTTTTCACCTTTGGAGTAATGGGGGTCCACCTTGGTACAAGGAGTTCATCAAGTGGCAGGTTGAATGTGATAAGGAATGGGTTTTAGTTAGCCCTAATAAGAATAGAACGGATAAGGCTATGGCTGCTTTGCGTTCTACACCACAAAAATCTGCTCTGTCTGCTAAGAAGAATGTTTCGGTCAAAAAACGGTTGTCTTTTGCTGCAGAAATGGTCTACCCTGCTTGTTCTGGTTACACTGCAAGTTCTTCGGCTCAAAGGGTTGTCATTGCTGAGGATATAATTAAAGTGGGACAGGATTTTTCTATTTCTTTTGGCTCAGCACAACCTCTATCTTCAGACCAGCAGTATGCTCACAAACATCCTGCAGTCATTGACCCTCTCATAAATCCAGTGGCTGTTTCTTTCATAAGTCATGTGACTGATCCTGGTCAAAATTCTGCCCCTGATCCAAAAAATACTACACGGGATCTGAGTGGGCTTGATGAAGTGGTTTCTCCAAAGTCTGCTAATGTTGCACGAGATCTTGATGGGCTTGAAGAAGTGATTGATGACATTGCTTATAGATTTTGGGAGTGTGGTCGTTGTTTGTCCATGGGCCATACTGTGGTGGGCTGCACAAGAGACATCAGGTGTAGGACCTGTTTTAACTACGGACATAAAGAGAAGAGTTGTCTTATTTGGTTAGCTAAAAAAGGGAAAAAATGGGTTCCGAAATTGGTAAGTGCGGTGGGCCAGGATGGCTCAAGTTCCCAACCGAGTTGTACTCAAGTACTTCCTGGCAAGTCGGCTGTTTTGTCCAAAACAGAGCAGGCGCAGTGCCTTGTTACATCGTCTCGAGAAGCCCAACCATCGCACGCACCATCGTCCCCTTGTTTGCCAAATCCATCGAGATCCTCGTCATCGCCGCCCTGCTCGTCGTCGGCTCCTTCGACACCTCCCTGCTCTCCGTCGACTTCTTCGCCGCCTGCAATGGCCAACTTCGAGGTGGATCCAGCGCGTTGGCTGCCGCTGGGGCACCATATCATTGACGGCGGTCCTACGCGGCTGCCGAGAACCTTCTACAACCCTTCGGTACTCCCTCCTATTCGCCATGGACATTTTCTAGTTGCGGTGCTTGAGCCTGCACCTCCGGTGGCTGAAGAGGGTGCATGGCGTGATCATGTCCGCGATTTTATCCAACAGCATCATCAGCGAGCAGTGGAAACCTTTCAACCTTGTTTATTTGGCATTGGTTTATATGAACTACGCAGTGCCGCAGCTGTCAATGCTCTGCTTCAGCAAGCGCCGTTTGAAATAGGTCCTGATGTGTTTGTCCGTTTTGTCCCTCATAATGATCGTCAAAATCATAGAGCTATGCAAGGAACTAGATCAGGGTGGCTCATGGTTCTTGCTGTGCCTTTGGATTTTCGTAATGATTATGACATTGCCAATGCTGTGGCTGCTTTTGGCAAATTTCATAGTTGGCATCAGGATGATATTATTAAGGAGAGGACCCTTATCCATGCTACTTTTGATTCCCCTGCTTTAGTTCCTCGGGATATTGTTTTTGGTAATTATTCTACACTTGGAGGAATCAAAGAGACTTGGACTGCCCCTGTTTATATTCTTGGTGCCAATTTTGCTGAGCAATTGCCTGCTGATGAGGATCAAATGCCATTGGATGGCAATCCACACCCTCTTCCTGGAAATTTGATGCCACAGGATGAGTTCTTTGTCTTGCCTCAGTATCCAGAGTTGGGCTGGAATAATGCACCCCTGCATGGTCAGGAACAGCCAGGTAATCCCAATGAAGCACATGAGGAAGTTCAAGACAATGACATGCAGGATTAGCAGCCAGAAGAGATTATTTTTGATGATTCTATTGTGGTCAATCCTTCTGGGCTGGCTTCACCTTTGGTTGATAATGGAATGGAAGTAGACCAACCAGCTACCAATAATGTTATTCACATTGGTATGGTCAGAGTTTTTGGGCCTGTCATACCTCCTTCTATGCAATGCCAGCAGCTGCTTGATGTTCTTCTGCCTCCCTTATTTATTTCCTTGCTGCCTAAATCTCCAAAGATGTGGACACTTCAAGCAAGTTTGCTGTCTGATTGTCTGTGGCCCAATGTTACTGCCATGCAGAAGTTTCTCATGCCTTCAGTGCAAGGGACAATGGTGGCCCCAAGGTCCAGGCAGAGAAGCAGGTTTCTTTCTTTGGAATATACTGAAAATAATGCAGAAGCTGTGGAGTTGTCTGACCCTTCATTCTTGGTTGCTACACCTCCAGTGGTTGGAAAAAAGAGAAAGGCTAGGGTGTCAAAGTCTGCTCAGACACCTGCTATTGTAGATTCTGTTTATAGAAGGAGCACACGCAGCTGCACCAAAAGAGATGGGCATAAGCCAGTCTCTATGAGTGATACAGTGTCAAGACCAAGAAAGAAGTCCAAGCTACAGAAAAAATCACTGGAAAAGGAGGAGGAAGTGCAGGTGAAGACATCTGTCAATGATGAAGCTGACAGTTCTGTTGATGTTCCACCAGAAACTCCTTTGCATGTAATGCAGAATGTAGGCATTGCACTTGGGATTGAGCCTACTTTGCTGACAGAGGAGAAGCTTAAGGCAGCTCCTAAGGGTAAGAAGAAGAAAAATCCTTCCAATGATAAATAGGCAAGTTAAGAAGCAAAGGGAGGAGCACCCTGTTCATATTGCTTCAGTTCTTGGGAGTTCTTTCATGAGCACAGGATTAGTCTCTCAGTTGGTTGTTGAGATCCTTCTCTGGTTGGTGGTTGTCCTTTTGGCAAGCTCTGTGTTTCATGCTATCTTATGTATTGGACCTGTCATATTTGTGTACTTCTTAGGTGACTATAAGTGTGCTGGGCACTTTATCTTTGTGAACTTTTTAAGTGCTTATAAGTGTGATGTTTATTACATGAGGCTTGTAGCCTGTGTGTTTGTTACTTCCTCTAAATCAGTTATCAATGTGTGCAAAACTGACTAGAAAATGGAGAATTCTATGCTGGAATGTTAGAGGGTTGAACTCTGATAAGCATCAAAGGGCTCTAAGGTCAAAAATTGAAGAGAGTCAATGCTCCATTATTTGTGTTCAAGAAACTAAATGTGAAGTGATTGATCATAAGTTAATAAGAAATTGCTGCCCAAAAAGATTTGACAGTTTTGTGTATTCACCTTCTGTTGGTGCCTCTGGAGGTATTTTGGTGTTATGGAATTCTACAGTGTTTTCTGGCAGTCTAGTTGAATTGCAAAGATATGGAATTATTGTGAATTTTACTTCTGTTCATAGTGGTGATTCTTGGAATTTGGTTTCAGTATATGGGCCTTGTCAGGGTGAATTAAGGGATGATTTTGTGAACTGGTTATATAACCTGCACATACCAACTGGTAGTAATTGGCTACTTCTGGGTGATTTTAATTTCATTAGATCAAGTGACAATAGAAATAAACCAGGAGGTGATGTTAATGATATGTTCCTATTTAATGAAGTCATTGGTCAGTTGGGTTTGCTTGAATTACCTCTTAAGGGGAGAAAATATACATGGTCCAATATGCAAAACCAACCTCTGTTGGAACAGCTTGACTGGTTCTTTACCAGTGCTGAGTGGATATCTACATATCCCAATACTGTGGTTTTGCCACTAGCAAATACTGCTTCAGATCATATCCCATGTGTGGTGAACATTGATACAGTTATCCCAAAAGCAAATATTTTTCGATTTGAGAATTTTTGGACTGAACAGCCAGGGTTTATGGACTGTGTCAAGGAGGTTTGGAATAGCAGGTCAAATAAAGCTTACAGCTCTGCAGTGTTGGCTGATAAATTCAAATATTTAAGATATGCTCTTAAGAAATGGCACACAAGTTTGTCTAAGCTTAAAATCAATATACAGAATTGTAATAAAGTCATTTTGCTGTTGGATATCCTAGAGGAACAGAGACCTTTGTTTCTGACTGAGTTGAATTTTAGGCAAATTGTGAAACTGCATTTGGAAAATCTCCTCTTGGTGGAGTGTAATTATTGGAGGAAGAGATGCACAATTAGATGGGTTAAGGTTGGGGAAGACAACACTAAGTTCTTTCATGCCATGGCCACACAGAGGCATAGAAGGAATGCAATTTCCATGCTCACTGCTACTGATGGTAGGCAAGTATCTGATCATGAGGAGATGGCTGGTCTGTTGTGGTCAAGTTATAAGGAGAGGATGGGAATGACTGAGGGAATTTGCATGCAATTTGATCTTGCTAGTCTGCTGACAAAGGTCCAGGGATTAGAGGAAATTTCCATGCCTTTTTTAGAAGAAGAAATGGAGTTGGTAATTAAACAGATGCCTCCTGATAAGGCACCTGGGCCAGATGGTTTTACTGGCCATTTTCTGAAGAAATGTTGGCCAGTAATTAAGCAACAATTTTTTGATCTGGTGACAGAGTTTCATGAGGGTTCTCTTAATTTGCAGAATATTAATGGGTCTTATATCACTTTGGTTCCAAAAGTGCAATCACCAGAGACAGTTAATGATTTTAGGCCCATATCTTTAACAAATGTTTGTATTAAGTTCCTGACAAAGTTGGTGGCCAATAGGTTTCAGCAGAAAATTATGCAATGCATTCATAAAAATCAGTATGGTTTTATCAAGTCAAGAACAATTCATGATTGTGTGGCATGGGCCTTTGAATATCTTTATCAATGTCATGTGTCTAAGAAGCCCATAATTGTCCTTAAGCTTGACTTTGCAAAGGCCTTTGATACAATTGAGCATGAGGTTATTTTGCAAGTTATGAAGCATAAAGGTTTTGATGAGAAGACTATTGGCTGGGTTAAGAGTATTCTTTCTTCTGGTTCTTCATCTGTTTTGTTGAATGGAGTGCCTGGGAAACAGTTTATTTGCAAAAGGGGTGTGAGACAAGGGGATCCACTATCTCCAATCTTGTATGTCTTGGGGTCTGATCTGCTTCAATCTGTGGTTAATGACATGCTGCAGGAGGGAATAATTTCATTGCCAATACAGAATAATGATCCAGACTTCCCAATTGTTCAGTATGCTGATGATACTTTGCTAATCATGCCTGCTGATTTGCCTCAGATTTTGGCCTTGAAAGAGGTGCTTCATAGATTTACCTTATCTACTGGCCTGAAGATTAATTATCATAAATCCAGTATGGTGCCTATAAATGTTCCAATGCATGATCTGAAGGAGTTATCTGAGGCTTTTGGTTGTCAGATAGCATCTCTGCCTTTTACATATCTAGGTTTGCCATTGGGGACAACAAAGCCAAAGATAAATGATCTTGCTCCTATTGTTACTAGATTGGAGAGAAGGTTGACTTCTATATCTAGTTTCTTGTCCCAAGGGGCAAGGTTGCAGCTAGTGGATTCTGCTCTGTCATCCATGTCTACCTTCTTCTTATGTTCCTTGGAACTACCACCTGGTATCATTAAACAGCTTGATAGAATCTTGAGACAATGTCTATGGAGGGACAATATTGATACTCCTAAGCAGTCACTGGCTGCTTGGGATATGTTGTGTAAGCCAAAGCATAGAGGAGGAGTGGGGATAGTAAATTTTCATAAGCATAATGAGGCCCTTCTGATGAAGCATCTTGATAAGTTTTATAATCATGCTGATGTGCCATGGGTACATTTGATTTGGCAAGCCTATTATGAAGATTCTGTGCCTCAGTCTGAGAAGTTATGTGGCTCTTTTTGGTGGAGGGATGTCTGTAAGTTGTTGGGCAAATACAGAGAGATCGCAACTATTCTGCCTGGTATGGGTAATACCTTTCTTTTTTGGAGGGATTCTTGGTTGTTTGATGGTTCAGTGCAGCCTCTTGAACAAAGATTTTCAAGATTACACTCTTATGCTAAGGATCCAAATTTAACAGCCAAGCAAGTGTATGACTCTCCAACTTTTGCAGATCTGTTTCACCTACCTTTATCTGTACAGGCATATGAGGAGTTTCAAACAGTGGCTGAGGTAATGAGAGTGTCCCCTTTGACTGTGGCTCAAGATGTTTGGCAATATAAATGGGGAACATCTTTCACTGCTACCAGATATTATCAGCATTTGTTCTCAGATATAACTGTTATTCCAGTCTTTCAATGGATTTGGAAATCCTCCTGTATAATGAAGCATAAGTTCTTTGCTTGGTTGCTTCTTAATGATCGAATAAACACTCGAGATATGTTGAAGAGAAGGAATTGGAAAGTTACAGAGGATACACATTGTGTGCTGTGTCCAGGGAGGCAGTATGAGCACAGAATACACTTATTTTTTGAGTGTAACTTCAGTCAAAGGGTCTGGAATTATTTACAGATTGAATGGACTAGTGGGCAGGAGGTGCAAATGATTTTCTCAGAGGCTAAGCGAAGTTTTGGTAAACCTTTCTTCATGGAGGTAGTTATTTTAGCTTGCTGGAATATTTGGAAGCAAAGGAATGGCCTAATTTTTCAGGGGGAGAGGCCTAGTTTCTTCGGATGGAGAAGGAGTTTCATGCATGACATATCCTTGCTTGAGCATAGGATAAAGAAGAAATATCTCAAAACCTTTATAGCCTGGATAGGCAGCTTACAGTAATGCTTAAGGACTTGTGTTAGTTTGTACAGGTAGGGTTTTTTTTCTTTTTTCTTTTGTTTTGTTCATGCTTGTACATATGTTTTTTTATGGCAATAAATTGCTGTGGGGCTTTTTGCCTCACAGTCTTCCCCTTCAAAAAATGATTACTATATTTTGTAATGTGTGTGCTATCAGTGATCCTGGGAATAGCACTATACACAGGTATCTTACCTTTATTAAAAGGTAGGGTGCTACAGAATGGTATCAGAGCATAGTGTTGCCTGTAGAATCGAGACCCTAGGATTTGGAAAACCATAGGATAAAACTTATTTGAATTATAATTATGAAAATCTTAATTCTTCACTTATCTATTCATTTGATTCTATTCTAACCTTGCCTCACTTTTCGAAATATAGATGGGCACCTTCACCAAGCTCTGGGTCCCTTACCCCGAGGAAGACACCCCTTTCAGTGACACGCTGTCCCGGGTGTGCAGGTCTCTGAGTATACGCGCACCCATGTTCCGCGGGAGAGCCGTGATATCTGATGTACACGTCGTGGAACGCTGGGAGATCGAGACCACCATTGAGGGACGTCTTGTTCAGCCAGTTACCGACACCGTGGTCTATCTGAAGACGTATCCAGACTGGGAAGATGGAGTAGTGATGGCAATGCAGGAGGCATTAGCGCGCATCGTCTGCTGTGCACGAGAACGACATCGATGAGGATTCGGACATCCAAGATTTCTCGGACGTCGCAACTCCGCGGGAATTTGCTTCAGGACTAAAGGAAATCGTGAAGGCATGACATGGACGGCAATCCAGTTCGAGGACATGGAGAGGTACGCCCGGAAGATGGAGCATCACCTGCTTATGGAGATGAACAACTGTGACCTGACCAAGCAAATCCTCCAGGAGAACAATCTGAAGTATTATGAGCTGAAGGAACAGAGGGATGAACTAGATGCTGAGGTTGTTCAACTCAAGGCGGACAATGAAAAGCTACAGGATGAGACCTTCAAACAGCAGGCGATAATCTTGGCACTACAGGCGCAGTGCGCGCATCTGGTCAAACAGATACCACCATCGCCACCTCATCCGGCTACTCAGGAGGCGCTGACTGTTGAGGGGAACGACTTGAAGAGGAAAGCAAGCGAGTAAGGAAGCCCACTATCATGCTATGGAGCAGTCAAGAGGCGTTAGAAGACCCCCTTTAGATTTTAGAATTCTCATTACGCTCTTTGTATTGTCCTACTACTTGATGTAAGGCAGTACCGTATATCTTAGTCGTATTTTCGAAACTCGATAAGTTGAGGAAAAGTTTAAATTTCTATTTTTCAGTGTTTTTGTTTGGTTGTGTGCCTTGTTTGTGCATGGGTAGGAAACTTTACTTCCTAGATCTGTCTATCTTATTCTTATCTGTGCTAAAACTATACCAGATGCCGCCAAGACGTGACCCAACTCAGGATGCACTGAATCAGATGATGACAGCCCAGGCACAGCTCATGCAGATGATGACCCAGTTCATCCAAACCGCTCAAAACAACAACAACAATCCGCCACCACCACCACCTCCACCACCACCGCCACCTCCACCACCACCCCCACCCCCAGTGGATAGACTCGCAAGATTTCTGAGACTCCGACCAGCTAAGTTCTCCAGTGCCGCTGAACCTATTGTAGCTGATGACTGGTTGCGCTCTGTCAACAAGGACTTAGTCACCTGTGAGTGCACGGAGGCTGAGAAGATTAGGTTCACCGCTCACCTGCTGGAAGGACCTGCTGCGATGTGGTGGGAGACTTATCAACTCACCCATCCCCTAGATGACCTGGACTGGGAAACCTTCAAGGAGGGATTCCGTACTGCCCACATCTCCTCGGGCATTATGAATCTCAAGAGAGACGAATTCCGCAGTCTGAGACAGGGAGGGAGGACTCTGAAGGAATACATGGATGACTTCTGTACCCTGGCGAGGTATGCCCCTGAGGACATTGACACAGATGCTAAGAGGAAGGAGAAGTTCCTCAATGGACTTAAGGGTGAACTGAAGATTCCATTGTCGGTAGCTTACGCACCCAGTTACCAGTCCCTACTTGATCAAGCCATCACCTTGGACAACAATATCAAGAAGGAAGAGAACCACAAGAGGAAGTTTAGCAATAAGAGTCACACTGAGCCATTCCACAAGAAGCACCATTCTTCTGATGGGAATGGAAGTCACAACTCACACAAGCATAATGGTCATTTCGGTAAAGGGAACGGCAACAACTACAATGGTCATGGGCACAATGAAGGTTTCAAGGGAGATCATTCCAATGGAAATCAAAATGGAAACAATGGCCGTCACAATGGAGGTAACGGACACCACAATGGAAATAATGGCCAGCATTGCCACCACTCAAGAGACTTGTCCCATATTACCTGTTTCAAGTGTAAGAAGACTGGACACTTTGCCACTGAATGCCCGGAGAATAAGCCTGTTGATGTTACCAAACCTAATCCAGTCCAGAAGGGACAGGCGCACCACCTGTATGTGGAGGAAGTGATGAATGAACCTAACACCGTGATGGGTATGTCTCCACTCAACTCGTTACAGCATTAGTTTTATTTGATAGTGGCGCATCACATTCATTCATATCAATAGTTCGAGTTACATCCCAATTGCATATTGGTGATATCAGGCTAAACATCTTAAGGGGGTTAGCCTAGGTCAGATACCCATGGTAAAGGAATACTCGCGCCAATACTATATAGTTCTGTTCAGTGGAGTCACCATAGTGAGGAAGAGGCAACTTGGGAAGATGAAGAAAATCTTCGAGGATATTATCCACACCTATTTGCTAGCCTTTGCGAAGCACGAGGACGTGCTTCATCTTAAGGGGGTTAGTCTGTAACATCCCAGGTTTTTCAAAAATCAAAAACTTGCATGCATTCATGTCATTTTTGCATTTGTTTGTTCACATGAAATTTTAAGCATAAATATGACACAACCACAGCTACATACCCTATTTGCAAAGGTCCTAATTATGTACCATGCTATTTTGGCTCAAAACTTTGTTCACTTTTGTTTAAAACAAAGCCTTGAATTTTACAAAATTTTAGAAATTGGTTTGGGTCAATTTGGATACCTAAAACTAAAGTTATGTCAAAAACAGTAAAAAGAAAAAAAAGAAAAATAAAAGAACAAAAAAAAAAAAGAAGCAACGGATCAGACCGGCCGAGCTGGGCCAGCCCGATCGCGTCGGCCCAAAATGGCCCGCACCGCGCCGCACCGCCTCTCCCTACCTTTTTTTTTCTTTTATGTCACCGACACGTGGGGCCCGCCCGTCAGCGGGGCCCGCACGTCAGCTGCGTCTTCAACCCGTGTCCGGGCTGGACTCTGCCACCGCCGCTCGCGCAGCCCTAGATCGACGCGGACGAATCCGCGTCGTCCGATGCCGCCTCGACGTCCGCGCCCCTGGCTATATAAAGCCCGCGACCCCCGCCTCCTTTTCCCCCACCCAGCTCCCGCCGCCACGCCGCCAATCTACGGCAATTGCACGCCGTAGATCGCTGCAGCCGCCGCCGCCTCCAGCCGCGCTTCGCCGCCGCCCTAGGCCGCCATCTGCTGCGCCGCCGCCGCCAAGCTCCCTGCCGCGTCGCGCCGCGCGCCGTAGCCGCCCTCGCCACCGCCAGAACCCGCCGCAACGCCGCCGCCCCGTTCGCCCGAGCCGCCCACCGCCGTCTTCCCCAACCCCGGCCGGCCAAGGTGAGCATCTCCCCTTTTTCTTTTTTTATTTCCTTTTTCTTTTACGTTTTAGATCTGAGCCGTAGGATAGATCGAACGGCCACGGCCGACCCAGGGGAGGGTGATCCGCGTGACTTCCCCGCGGCCAATCAGAGCGCGCCGCGTGGCAGCCCAGTCAGCGCCCCCGGTCAGATCTGGTCAAACTTGTTTAAATTCGAATTTGAATCCCAGATTTGCTGTCCAAACTTGTAAAATTCGTATAAAATCAACCGTAGGGCCAAATTTTGTAAATTTTATAGTTTCGGAAAGCTTACAATCTGTAGAACACGATTATGCCGTAATATAGTATATGTACCGTGCTAGATTTCGCGACAAAATTCAAATAGAGAAATAGACCAGATTACACGATAAAAATTGTATAAAATAATTTACTGGTCCAAATTTGATGATTTTGTACTTTCTGGAATCCTCAGAACATGTACTTTAACTTGGTATAGGATTTGTACAACTTTGATACGTGCACAAACTTGCTTTAGTAAAATCTATCCGAATCAGTAATTCGAAGATAATTCAAATTCTATAAATCGTTTTCGAATAATTCCAATTGCACTACTTTTGTATTACTGTAACCTATCCAGGGAGATAAAACTCATATTTTTACAACACATAATGCTTGCAGTAGCTAATTATTAAGTTTGTATATGTTAAGTAAATACTCGGTTAATAATTTTTCTAAATCAAATTAAATGTCCAGAATATTTTATTAACGTGACACATATCAGAGAGCACTTAATGCAACACTTACACACCACCTCTTTTGTGAAATTAAATTGTTGCATAGCATGCATGCATACATGTCTATGATTGTTCATATCGAATGTTTGTTTATTTGTTGTAAATGGTTTGAATAGATTGTGGAGGAGATCAAGGTGGTGCTTGTGATTGCTGTGATTGTGCTGGTTGCTTTGATCAAGGCAAGTGACGCTCAACTTCCTACTTATTTCTATTAAGCATTAGTGTTTTCAAAATAGTATGCATGGTAGGATTTTGTTTTCAAAAATTATGCTATGCTTATCAATCCTAGTAGTGTGTAGTCACCCTTGAACCATTGCTAGTATCCTTAGTATGCCTAGCAAATAACAAAATGCCACAGCTGTTTTGATTATTTTGGATTGTGAGTATTGAGAATTAAAAAATTAATAACCCTAAATGAAACACCTGGGTGGATTGGTAAATGCTTGGAGGGCGGCTACTCAGGACCACATGACTCCTGTCTAGTTCTTGTCATGTGGTTGTCGTTGCCTGATGGTACGCATATGTTGAGTGGCTACTCAGGGCCACATTGTGGTTGTCGTTGCCTGAGAGTGCACTTGTGGTTGGCCACTCAGGATTAAAGAGATTAATATGTCGTTCATGTTTTAGTTAGCTTCCAGTGCAACCTTATGGTATTATGGGCTCTGCCGGGATTAAGTAAGTTGTGAGGTCCAACTTGTTTGCTAGACATGATGATGTGGCTTGCAACCAACGGGAACGGGTCTAGCTAGTATGGTTGAAACCTCCTTCTGAAAGATCTTGTCTCATTCTTCTCTTGGGAAGGGTGGGTCGTAAGGTGAAAGTGCACAACCTCTCGAGAGTAAACCTAAGATCTTAGCCGTGTCCCCGGTTACGGACAATTTGAGCTTTCTAGGCAGGGAATGTACGGAAGAATCTCATCACCTTTTCTGAATAAGTTAAAATTTGAGTAGCAACTGTCGGATAGTACATGGGAGATGTAACCATGATACTGTTTATGACATCATTATGAGTTTTGTAAAATGTTTTGTTTTGAAATAAAATGTAGGATAAAATTGGCTTTATGCAAATTTGCCTAAACTCCACTTGCCAAATATCATGTAGATAGTCATGCCCAAAACTGCCACCATATAAGTGTCATTTGCCAGTACATCATTGTACTGACCTCCATTCGTGGGGCTGCATATTCAAACATGCAGGATTTTCTGAGGAGAAGTACGTGATAGGATCTCAAGTCTACATTCCAACATGACTGCCTGTGGCACATGAAGAAGATGAAGGCTCATTGATGATTTACTTTCCGCTGTGTATGTTCTGAATATTGTTGAGCTAGTCCATGTGACTATGCAATTTGTAAGGTTTTATTTTACCCTTTGGATCAAAGATGTAGTAATCTGATACTATTGCAATGATTACTATATTTTGTAATGTGTGTGCTATCAGTGATCCTGGGAATAGCACTATACACAGGTATCTTACCTTTATTAAAAGGTAGGGTGCTACAAATTATCTGTGTTTATCGTTTACTTGCTCGGGACGAGCAGAAACTAAGCTTGGGGATGCTGATACGTCTCCGACGTATCGATAATTTCTTATGTTCCATGCCACATTATTGATGATATCTACATGTTTTATGCACACTTTATGTCATATTCGTGCATTTTCTGGAACTAACCTATTAACAAGATGCCGAAGTGCCAGTTTCTGTTTTCTGCTGTTTTTGGTTTCAGAAATCCTAGTAACGAAATATTCTCGGAATCGGACGAAATCAACGCCCAGGTTTCTATTTTGCCCGGAAGCATCCAGAACACACGAGAACCGCCAGAGAGGGGGCACAGGGCCACCAAACCCTAGGCCGGCGCGGCCAAGGGGGGGCCCGCACCGCCCTATAGTGTGCCCCCCCCAGAAGTCCACCGACCTTGCCCTTCCGCCTATTTAAAGCCTCCGTTGCGAAAACCCTGATACGTTCGACGAAACCAGAGAAAACCTTCCAGAGCCGCCGCCATCGCGAAGCCAAGATCTGGGGGACAGGAGTCTCTGTTCCGGCACGCCACCGGGACGGGGAAGTGCCCCCGGAAGGCTTCTCCATCGACACCACCGCCATCTCCATCAACACTGCTGTCTCCCATGAGGAGGGAGTAGTTCTCCATCGAGGCTCGGGGCTGTACCGGTAGCTATGTGGTTCATCTCTCTCCTATGTACTTCAATACAATAATCTCATGAGCTGCCTTACATGATTGAGATTCATATGATGATGCTTGTAATCTAGATGTTGTTATGCTAGTCAAGTGAATTTTACTTATGTGATCTCCGGAGACTCCTTGTCCCACGTGTGTAAAGGTGACAGTGTGTGCACCGTGTGGGTCTCTTAGGCTATATTTCACAGAATACTTATTCACTGTTATGAATGGCATAGTGAAGTGCTTATTTATATCTCTTTATGATTGCAATGTGTTTTGTATCACAATTTATCTATGTGCTACTCTAGCAATGTTATTAAAGTAGTTTTATTCCTCCTGCACGGTGTAATGGTGACAGTGTGTGCATCCGTGTTAGTACTTAGCGTAGGCTATGATTATGATCTCTTGTAGATTATGAAGTTAACTATTGCTATGATAGTATTGATATGATCTATGCCTCCTTTCTTAGCATGAAGGTGACAGTGTGCATGCTATGTTAGTACTTGGTTTAGTCGTATTGATCTATCTTACACTCTAAGGTTATTTAAATATGAACATTGAATTGTGGAGCTTGTTAACTCCGGCATTGAGGGTTCGTGTAATCCTACGCAATGTGTTCATCATCCAACAAGAGAGTGTAGAGTATGCATTTATCTATTCTGTTATGTGATCAAAGTTGAGAGTGTCCACTAGTGAAAGTCTAATCCCTAGGCCTTGTTCCTAAATACTACTATCGCTGCTTGTTTATTGTTTTACTGCGTTACTACTGCTGCGTTACTACTGCTTGTTTACTGTCCTGGGCAAAGCACTTTTCTGGTGCCGTTGCCACTGCTCATATATATTCATACCACCTGTATTTCACTATCTCTTCGCCGAACTAGTGCACCTATTTGGTGTGTTGGGGACACAAGAGACTTCTTGCTTTGTGGTTGCAGGGTTGCATGAGAGGGATATCTTTGACCTCTTCCTCCCTGAGTTCGATAAACCTTGGGTGATCCACTTAAGGGAAAACTTGCTGCTGTTCTACAAACCTCTGCTCTTGGAGGCCCAACACTGTCTACAGGAAAAGGAGGGGGGCGTAGACATCACTCTACTTCTTTTATCGGATCTGGAAGACTAAAATTCGTGGAAGAAGAAATCCCAGCGGGAGGATCTCGTAGGCAGCGCGTACTTCCGGGTCAAAGAAGTTGCATGCCTGCATGCATCCAGCTGCCCAGCGAGCAACTTGTGTTGATTCTCCTTTATCAGCTGATTACGCGGTGGCGTTTTCCGTGCTTTGTTTTGTCGAACAAACTCGATTCGTTCTTCATCTCTTCAGACACAAAAATTGTTAGCGTTGTAGATTTTTATTATTAGCACATGGAGACGGCTAATTAGCTTTATTAGTTGATTTTGTGTTTGGGTATAGAGCGCTTAGTTTATTAGCGCTCGTCGAACCAGTCCCGGAAGAAACAGCTGATTTCGTGGATTGGCCTTTATCAGCTGATTTCATGGTGTTGTTTGTCGTGCTTTGTATTTTAGAACAAACTCGATTCATTCTTCATCTGTTAGACATACGCTTATCCTGTATGAATAGGGTTTGCAGCTCGTCTAGATTACTGCGCCAAATCATGAGCTCACTCCGCGTGGTCCACAAAAGTGGACAACAGCCAGAAAAAGAAGATTTGACGCCGTGTGATGGCTGTCAACATCTTCCCGTGAAGTGAGAATCTGAAAGCAAATCCAACGACATTTAGTGCGTGCGTAGCTATACATGTGATCACCAAATCCACTCTCAACCAACTAAAGGAGATCATTGGTAAATCCCCATAAATCAATGTAAAACATGATATTATCATCATATATGTTACAAATATGTGGGAATTCATTCTAATAAAAGAAAAAGTTCATCATTTTACATGCATCGACGTGATGCCCATATGAATGTGTATCTTACACATATTGAAGTTATATTCTTATTATCTCATTGATGAATTATTATTATCCACTACAACTTCAGAGAGAGAATAGACAAGTGAACACATGAACCCCGGTCTAATTTTAATCATAAGAAACACATTTCCATTGCATTTATCTTACTTTCTATTTACTGCACTATTTTAATCCGAAAATAAAAAATATTTAGTTATTTTATTTCCACTCAAAACCCAAAAACAAATAATTCTTTACTGCTTTTACTTAGTTTACTTTACTTGTCTAGTTTATCTTACTTCTATTACTACTTTATTTTACTAATACTCATGCAAAATCTTGTAATTGACAACCACACGGTGGTGTTGGGGATACAAGGCTTTATTTTATTTTGCAAGATTGCTAGAAGAAGAGAGGAAGAGCAACTCTTTACCCATTCCCCGAGAGTTCGATATAAACTCTGGAGTCACTCTTGTGGGGAAAATACTCTGCTGACACAACACTCTGCTGACACAACACTCTGCACTTGGAGTCCCAATGTCATCAATACTATTTTCTGGCATTGTTGATGGGGAATAGGAAGAGCATCTCACAACTGCATCTTCATTGAACTAAGAGCAACATCATCACCTTCATCTTCATCTTCAACCTAGTGCAAACACCCAAGCTTGGGGAGGTTGCACCATTGTGAGCTCTCTTTTCTCTTTTTGATTTTGCAAAGTATTTTACTTTTCTTGATTTTAGTCTTTACTTTCTAGTTTTTTTCTTTTAAAACACAAAAACAAATAAAAATTAGTATCCGTTTTCTTATATAAATTATGAATAGACAACATAAAAAGTTAAAATGGCAACACGTGATTGCAGCCATGTTACCAATAAAAGAAGTTTTAGATACCACATTGATCCCAAAATAATGATCACAATTTATTGTACAAGATTTGCTAATGGAAATGCAACTGCCGCTGAATGGCATGTTGTAAATTTTGAAAAACTTTGTGATAAAATAATGACTCCCAATATAGATCCTGGGGTATTAAGAGTTAAGTTATTCCCACACTCATTGCTTGGATTAGCTAGAGTATGGTATGGAAGTGCACGTGCAAAAGATTTAAAATCATGGTTTAATTTGAGGGCATCATTTTTGGAAAAAAATGGGAAGTGCACTCTTGAGCACCAAAAGCTTATGCTCGACTTTAAATAATTAGAAAGAAAAAATGCCATTAAAGCTTGCAGATGATTTAAAAAATTCACATGCAACTTATAACATGGTCTAAGAAATTGGATGCTATTAAATAGTTTTTTACTTTGGCTTAAACAATCACACTAAGCATCTCTTAGACAAAGAATCCGACACTACCTTTATACATAATAAACATTATGATGTGTTTATGATATTAGATGGAATGGTAGTAGAAGATAGTATTTATAAGAGTATAAAGAATGTTGGAATCATGGATACCTAGGACAAGTTCATATGCACATATGTGTTAGATCGTCTGTATTTGTGACCAGATATGTCCATATTCAATGAAAATTATTATCAAATATATATGTTAGACCATGTGTTTGAAGTTGTTTATGTGGTAGAATGTACACCAGATCTATGCACATGTGGGATAAGTTGATTATTTCTTCACAATTAATATTGTACTATTTTGTATAATAGGAATACTATTTTGGTGACACTATATAAGGAGGTATGGTTACTGATCTTTAGTCATGTTATTAGCATATGCTAATAACCTATAGACAAAGACGTAACCAATAGTGATATCTTGTGAGGCTTTCCTCCACCTTGGCTCCAAATTAATTGTCAAAGATTTTGTGGATCTAGATACACTTGAGGGAACATTTAGCCTAAACCTGTCATGCAAAAATTGGAACCAAGGGGGGGGGGGGGGGGGTTGCCTCCCAACATTTTGCCTTGCTAGTCCGCATCCCGATGTGGCGATCTCTCCTTCATGCAGTTGCATGCGCATTGATGGGTAAGTCCACTAATCATTTGGGATGTGCTTATTTGTTTCTAGCTTTTCTGTGTTTGTCTATTTTTACATGGATGATATTGATGTTCAATAGACCCTTCATGATCAGGAATTGCACTTCACTTGAGAAAGTTCACCACTGCGCCTCATTTGATGAAGTTCACCACTGCTCTTCACTTGAGGAAATCAACAACTCTGAAGGAGCAAAGACGCAACCAAGAAGACTACTAATTATCTACTGCGTCTATCTATTTTATAGCTAGCAGTGTTACCATGTTCAAATGCTTGCATATGTGGTGGATGAACTATGCAATCAATATAATTGATATCATATTGTGTGTTGTTGGTGCCAGTGCTGAAGTCGGATCTTTGGGCGGAGTCACTGAGGGCATAGAGGTAGAAGAACCGCCTCCGTGGACGACGTGGCTTCCCTACCGCTTGTATTTGACTTTGGCAGAGGATGTGGCTGAAACAAGCGCTAGTGGGCCGCCGATAGGGAGATCCACGCGCCAGCGCTGAAATGTCCCTCATGTCAAATGAATCGCGTGTATACACGACAAAGCCGGTTTAGCCGCGGAACCCTCCTATCTATGAATTGGGGCACTGTTTTTCCGCCCCCTTAATTTTTTTAAAGGAAATGTGATTTACCAAAATCGCTAGAAAAAGACCAACCTTCGTGAAGGGAAGGTAACTTGCTCCGCACGCGACAAGTGGCACGTCGTGGTGCCAGAAAATTCATAGAAAGTGGTCTTCCTGCTCGCCACGTGTCGCAAGGAGAAGCATGGTTGGGAGGAGGGCTAAGAGAGAAGGATAGAGGAGGGTGGGTTGTCTCAACTTTTTCCCTTTATTTTTTAGATTCGTTTTTTGAAAATGAAATATCTTGATAACAGCAAGTCCAAATTACAAACAGTTTTCACTTTTGAGATCCTCGCCGTCGAGATCTTCAAAACTAGATCCCATGTTGATAAGTTTCGGGATACTTTTGTTCCGTACTTCCAATACTAGTATGGTTGTACTCGTGGTGTGTACCTAATTGTACTCGTGCTTCAACTAATAAGTCTTATGTTTTTACTGTATTTGATTGATGCAGTTGTTCGCTTTACTCAGTAACTGTACTTGCTCGTGTGCGCTAATGTACCTCTACTTCTGTACTTGTACTTTCTCATGTGGACGACTGTATTTCTGTACAGTATTTTCTCGTGTGCGCGACTGTACTTCTGTACCTGTACTTGCTCATGTGCGCGACTGTATCTGTACTTGCTCGTGTGCATGATTGTACTTTTGTACCAGTACTTGCTCGTGTGCGCGACTGTGTACTTCTGTACATGTACTGGCTTATGTGCATGAATGTATATGTACTTTCTCGTGTGCGCGAGTGTACTAGTGTACTTCTGTACATGTACTTGCTCGTGTGTGTGACTGTACTTTTGTACATGTACTTGCTCGTGCGCGCGACTATAATTCTGACCTGTACTTGCTCGTGTGCGCGACTGCACTTCTGTATATGTACTTGCTGGTGTGCGTGACTATACTTTTGTACCTATACTTGCTCGTTGGCACGACTGTACATGCGTTTTCTCGTGTGCGCGACTGTACTTCTCTACCTGTACTTACTCGTCCGCGCGGCCAGACATACGTGGTTGTACGTGCGCGACTGGACGTATGTGACTGTATGCGCGTGGATGTAAGTACTAGAGCTTCTCTCATTCCTACTCGTGCGAGCGAGTGTGTCACACATGATTACGTTGTGTGGGACGTACTTTTCCTTCGCGAAGTTTAGTCTCTAGCCAGTAGTACCCTAATTTTACAGTACCTATGGTCTGTGAGAAGGGATTACTTGTCAATTCCTACAGATTGTAGACTTAGAGTTTCGTAGGAAGTAGAGGGCAAGTAGATCTCAAAGGTTCGACTCAAAAATTAGGGTGTGTGTTGACAATAGATTCGATTGATTTCTCTCCCCTCGGCTCCCCTTTATATAGGAGGCAGAGCCGAGGGATTTCCGAGTCAAGATAGTCCTTTTTAAGTGCTCAAAAGCTTTGTCTGCTTCCTTGTTCCACTCGATTTTTTTCACCTTGCTTGATGAGCGCGTAGAAAGGCAGCGCTTTTTCTCGCAACCTTGCGACGAATATGCTTAGCGCTGCGACTTGCCCAATTAACTGATGTATTTCCTTAAGCTTGGTTGGCTTCCTCATCGTCAAGATAGCTTGTATCTTTTCTGGGTTGGTCTCGATCCCTCTAGCTAACACCAAGTATCCGAGGAGTTCTCCTGCTGGAACATCAAAGGAACATTTAGTCGGGTTTAGCTTGGGGCGTAATTTGTCGAGGTTGTTGAAGGTTTCGCGGAGGTCGTCGATAAGGGATGATCATTTCTGTGTTGTGATGACAGCATCGTCGATGTATACTTGGACGTTTTTGCCGATATGTGTAGCAATAAACTTCTGCATCATCCTCTGATACGCGGCTCCCGCAATTTTCAGCCCGAAGGGCATTGTCCTGTAACAGAACACACCATAGGGGGTTATAAAAGCAGTTTTGACTTCACCCTCTTCTTTCAGGAGGATCTGGTTATAACAAGAATACGCATCCAGGAATGAAAGACGTTCGCAACCCGCTGTGGAGTCGATAATTTGATCGATCCTCGGGAGGGGAAAATGATCCTTTGGACAATGTTTATTGAGACACTTGAAATCGACGCACATGCGAAGGACTTCAGTGTTTTTCTTCGGGACAAGCCCTGGGTTGGCGACCCAAGTGGCCTCGGTGTGTAGTTCTTTGATGAAACCTGCTTCTTTGAGTCGACGGATCTCAGATAGCATAGCTTTGCGGTTTGGCTCAGAGAAACGCCGCAAAGGTTGTCGAATTGGTCTAGCTCTTGGATATACATTAAGAGGGTGCTCGGCAAATTCCCTGGGTACTCCTGGCATGTCAGCTGGACACCGTGCGATGACTTCCCAGCGCTCACAGAGGAACTCGATAGCGCACTTTCCTATGCGCTATCCAAGTTTGTTGCGATGACGTCGTCTTCTTGGGATCTGTCGGGTGGATCTATACTTCCTTGGAGTTCTTGGAGGTGTCGAAAACTTGCTCCTGCAAGGATCTACCTCTGTCGGGTAATACATCGTAGTTAGTGGTCAGCCTGGACGCATCACATTCCGCTTGCATTCCGAAAGTTTATGGAAATCTCTGTCGCATTTATTCGCCAGGGCGAAACTTCCTTTGACTGTTATTGGGCCCTTATGTCCCGGGATACTCCATAACAGGTATGTGTACTGCGGCACAGCCATGAATCTGGAATATGCGGGTAGTCCTAATAGTGCGTGATACTGCAACGACCAATCAGTAACTCCGAATTCCAGCTTCTCTTTCCTGAAGTTCTCCCTTGTCCCAAATTGCACGTCGAGTAGAATCTTTCCCAAAGGATAATTTGGCTTCTCAGGTGTGATGCTATGAAAGCGTGTGTCTATTGGTGTCAAGTTTGCCAAAGAGACATCTTCCGCAGCGTATCCGCGTATATGAGATTTAGACTGCTTCCTCCATCTATGAATATGCGGGAGACCTCAAATCCCGCGATTACCGCTGGTAAGATCATAGCTGGAGGTGGGTGGTCCTCTTGGGTTAATCCTATTGCCTGTCCCGACCAATTGAGGTACTCAATGGTTGGTGGAGGCGACTTTTCTGCCATGAAGACCTGTCGCGAAATTAGCTTCTGCGCCCTGTTCGAGGGTCTGCCTTTCTGTATCATCGACACTGCTCCCGCTGTGTCTATGAATTCGCCGTTATTACCCGGAGGTGCCGCAAGTTGCAGCTGATATTGATTTGCATTGGTAATTGCGGGTGGCGGTGGCAGGTGGATTTCACTCCTTGGCCCCTGCACATGTCCCATGTTTGCTGCTTGCGTATTGGTATTCTCTGCATATCTTCGCAGAGCTTGAAAAGTTCGGCAGTCCTTCTGAAGATGACCCGACTGTCTTTTTCCCTCATTGTAGAGGTAAAAATGCATCTGGCACGGTCCATTCAAAAGATCTTCGGGTGACATGTTGTATGTCCTTGGGAACCTAGGCCGATTATTTTTTCCGCTGGAACTCAGCGCATCTCTATGATCGTTGCGCTGATTTCCTCCACTGTTTCCTCAGAAGCCAGCCACCACTTGGCTGGGACCGTCATAATCTGTGAAGTGGCGAAATTGTCACCTATTTTGATTATTGTTTCTGTTGCGATCTTCCTCTGGTGACCTCTGCCGTTTATTTTGAGCCCAACGATTTGCTATTTCCATGAGGTCCGCATTGTTCTTGGGTTGGACCTACCCAATTCCTCGATTAGATCTCTTCTTCCGATTCCTGGAACAAATGCGTCAATTGCTCTTTCATCGGACACATTTTCTGCTGAGTTTTTTATGATGCTCGATCGCTAGATGTACATCCTCATTGATTCATCCAACTTCTGCTTGCAAGTCCTTAACTGCTCTATTGATGCAGGTTTCTTGCACTTGGAATGGTGGTTCCTCACGAACAAGTCCTCGAAACTCTCCCAACTGTCGATGGATCCTCTTGGTAACTTCTTCAGCCAGGATCTTGTGGCTCCGCTGAGGTGAACTTGAATTCTTTGCATGGCCGTTGCCCTAGTTCCGCCCATTAGCTTCAATGTTCCCAGGTAGTCGACTAGCCAATCTTCTGGATCTTGTAGTCCATAAAACTTTTTATAGTTGTTAGGCAACTTGAAGCCAGAAGGCACTCGAGTTTTGCGAACTCGTCGGGCAAAGCAAGGGAGTCCGCACATGTCTTCATCGTTAACTTCTGGCGAGTGTCGCTGTTGTCGTGTTCTATTTTCGCGACTCCTCTCATCGCGTGCTCTATCGACTCGAGCATGGGTCACCATGTTCCTTGCGTCACCTTCTCGTGGAGGATCTCGCGCCACCACCGTAGTGGGTCGGGGACTATTTTTCCTTGGCCTATTTCTTCGTGGAGCATTTTCGGGTTGTGGTGCACTCGAGCCTGCTATCGCTGCCCCCATAACGCCGACTCCTGCCATAGCCATCTAGTACAGTGCTTCCCTGGGATCTCCCTGCAGTGGTTTGGATGCCATTATGAAGGCATGTGTCGCCATATATCCCGCTTTCGGGGTTTTTGGGATGATGTGCCCTCTCGTGTCTATCGACATAAAGGACATGTCGAGGTTTTGGATCAAGTTTTCCCGTTCATGCTCGGGCAGTTTGCCAATCGTGATCATGCTCTTGCACGGGTGTCCCTGTGACTATCTCCAGAAGTTCTTGAGTGTCAACTTAGGTTGGTCCTGCACGCACTTGACGCAGAAGCTGCAACTCTTCTTTCGTTGAGTATTGCCCTGAAACGCGTACAGCACGCGTCCGTTGGGAACCCCAAGAGGAAGGTGTGATGCGTACAGCGGCAAGTTTTCCCTCAGTATGAAACCAAGGTTTATCGAACCAGTAGGAGCCAAGAAGCACGTTGAAGGTTGATGGCGGCGAGATGTAGTGCGGCGCAACACCAGGGATTCCGGCGCCAACGTGGAACCTGCACAACACAAACCAAGTACTTTGCCCCAACGAAACAGCGAGGTTGTCAATCTCACCGGCTTGCTGTAACAAAGGATTAGATGTATAGTGTGGATGATGATTGTTTGCAGAAAACAGAGAACAGATTGCGATGAGATTGTATTTCAGTATAGAGAATTGGACCGGGGTCCACAGTTCACTAGAGGTGTCTCTCCCATAAGATAAACAGCATGTTGGGTGAACAAATTACAGTTGGGCAATTGACAAATAAAGAGGGCATGACCATGCACATACATATTATGATGAGTATAGTGAGATTTAATTGGGCATTACGACAAAGTACATAGACCGCTCTCCAGCATGCATCTATGCCTAAAAAGTCCACCTTCAGGTTATCATCCGAACCCCCTCCAGTATTAAGTTGCTAACAACAGACAATTGCATTAAGTATTGCGCGTAATGTAATCAGTAACTACATCCTCGAACATAGCACCAATGTTTTATCCCTAGTGGCAACAGCACATCCATAATCTTAGAGATTTCTGTCACTTCCCCAGATTCACGGAGACATGAACCCACTATCGAACATAAATACTCCCTCTTGGAGTTACAAGCATCTACTTGGCCAGAGCATCTACTAGTAACGGAGAGCATGCAAGATCATAAACAACACATAGATATAAATTGATAATCAACATAACATGGTATTCTCTATTCATCGGATCCCAACAAACACAACATATAGAATTACAGATAGATGATCTTGATCATGTTCGGCAGCTCACAAGACCCGACAATTAAGCATAATGGGGAGAAGACAACCATCTAGCTACTGCTATGGACCCATAGTACAGGGGTAGACTACTCACACATCACTCCGGAGGCGACCATGGCGGCGTAGAGTCCTCCGGGAGATGATTCCCCTCTCCGGCAGGGTGCCGGAGGCGATCTCCTGAATCCCCCGAGATGGGATTGGCGGCGGCGGCGTCTCTGGAAGGTTTTCCGTATCGTGGCTCTCGGTACTGGGGGTTTCGCGACGAAGGCTATTTGTAGGCGGAAGGGCAGGTCAAGGGGCGTCACGAGGGGCCCAGATGACAGGGCCGCGCGGCCAAGACCTAGGCCGCGCCGCCCTGTAGTCTGGCCGCCTCGTGGCCCCACTTCGTTGACTCTTCGGTCTTCTGGAAGCTTCGTGGCAAAATAGGACCCTGGGCGTTGATTTCGTCCAATTCCGAGAATATTTCCTTACTAGGATTTCTGAAACCAAAAACAGCAGAAAACAGCAACTGGCACTTCGGCATCTTGTTAATAGGTTAGTTCCAGAAAATGCACGAATATAACATAAAGTGTGCATAAAACATGTAGATATCATCAATAATGTGGCATGGAACATAAGAAATTATCGATACATCGGAGACGTATCAGCATCCCCAAGCTTAGTTCCTGCTCGTCCCGAGCAGGTAAACGATAAACAAAGATAATTTCTGGAGTGACATGCCATCATAACCTTGATCATACTATTTGTAAGCATATGTAGTGAATGCAGCGATCAAAACAATGTAAATGACATGAGTAAACAAGTGAATCATATAGCAAAGACTTTTCATGAATAGTACTTCAAGACAAGCATCAATAAGTCTTGCATAAGAGTTAACTCATAAAGCAATAATTCAAAGTAAAAGCATTGAAGCAACACAAAGGAAGATGAAGTTTCAGCGGTTGCTTTCAACTTATAACATGTATATCTCATGGATATTGTCAACATAGAGTAATATAACAAGTGCAATATGCAAGTATGTAGGAATCAATGCACAGTTCACACAAGTGTTTGTTTCTTGAGGTGGAGAGAAATAGGTGAACTGACTCAACAATAAAAGTAAAAGAATGGTCCTTCAAAGAGGAAAGCATCGATTGCTATATTTGTGCTAGAGCTTTGATTTTGAAAACATATAGAGAGCAATAAAAGTAAAATTTTGAGAGGTGTTTGTTGTTGTCAACGAATGGTAGTGGGCACTCTAACCCCCTTGCCAGACAAACCTTCAAAGAGCGGCTCCCATTTTATTTTATTTTTGTGTGGCACTCCTTCCAACCTTTCTTTCACAAACCATGGCTAACCGAATCCTTCGGGTGCCAGCCAACAATCTCATACCATGAAGGAGTGCCTTTTTTTTATTTTAGTTTTATTATGATGACACTCCTCCCCACCTTTGCTTTCTCAAGCCATGGCTAACCGAATTCTTCGGGTGCCGTCCAATCAATCACATACCATGGAGGAGTGTCTATTTTTATTAATTAATTTGGGACTGGGAATCCCATTGCCAGCTCTTTTTGCAAAATTATTGGATAAGCGGATGAAGCCACTAGTCCATTGGTGAAAGTTGCCCAACAAGATTGAAAGATAAACACCACATACTTCCTCATGAGCTATAAAACATTGACACAAATCAGAGGTGATAAATTTTGAATTGTTTAAAGGTAGCACTCAAGCAATTTACTTTGGAATGGCGGAGAAATACCATGTAGTAGGTAGGTATGGTGGACACAAATGGCATAGTGGTTAGCTCAAGTATTTGGATGCATGAGAAGTATTCCCTCTCGATACAAGGTTTAGGCTAGCAAGGTTTATTTGAAACAAACACAAGGATAAACTGGTGCAGCAAAACTCACATAAAAGACATATTGTAAACATTATAAGACTCTACACCGTCTTCCTTGTTGTTCAAACTCAATACTAGAAATTATCTAGACCTTAGAGAGACCAAATATGCAAACCAAATTTTAGCATGCTCTATGTATTTCTTCATTAATGGGTGCAAAGTATATGATGCAAGAGCTTAATCATGAGCACAACAATTGCCAAGTATCACATTATCCAAGACATTATAGCAAATTACTACATGTATCATTTTCCAATTCCAACCATATAACAATTTAACGAAGAAGAAACTTCGCCATGAATATTATGAGTAGAGCCTAAGGACATACTTGTCCATATGCTACAGCGGAGCGTGTCTCTCTCCCACACAAAGAATGCTAGGATCCATTTTATTCAAACAAAACAAAAAACAAACCGACGCTCCAAGAAAAGCACATAAGATGTGATGGAATAAAAATATAGTTTCAGGGGAGGAACCTGATAATGTTGTCGATGAAGAAGGGGATGCCTTGGGCATCCCCAAGCTTAGAAGCTTGAGTCTTCTTGATATATGCAGGGGTGAACCACCGGGGCATCCCCAAGCTTAGAGCTTTCACTCTCCTTGATCATGTTGTATCATCTCCCTCTCTTGATCCTTGAAAACTTCCTCCACACCAAACTTAGAACAACTCATTACAGGGTTAGTGCACAATCAAAATATACATGTTCAGAGGTGACATAATCATTCTTAACACTTCTGGACATTGCACAAAGCTACTGAAAGTCAATGGAATCGAAATATCCATCGAACATAATAAAACAGGCAATGCGAAATAAAAGGCAGAATCTGTCAAAACAGAACAGTTCGTATTGACGAATTTTATTGAGGCACCAGACTTGCTCAAATGAAAATGCTCAAATTGAATGAAAGTTGCGTACATATCTGAGGATCACTCACGTAAATTGGCATAATTTTCTGAGTTACCTACAGATAATTTTGCCCAGATTCGTGACAGCAAAGAAATCTGTTTCTGCGCAGTAATCCAAATCTAGTATGAACTTTACTATCAACGACTTTACTTGGCACAACAAAACACTAAACTAAGATAAGTAAAGGTTGCTACAGTAGTAAACAACTTCCAAGACACAAAATAAAAACCAAGTACTGTAGTAAAAACATGGGTTGTCTCCCATAAGCGCTTTTCTTTAACGCCTTTCAGCTAGGCGCAGAAAGTGTGTATCAAGTATTATCAAGAGATGGAGTGTCAACATCATAATTTGTTCTAATAATAGAATCAAAAGGTAACTTCATTCTCTTTCTAGGGAAGTGTTCCATACCTTTCTTGAGAGGAAATTGATATTTAATATTACCTTCCTTCATATCAATGATAGCACCAACAGTTCGAAGAAAAGGTCTTCCCAATATAATGGGACAAGATGCATTGCATTCAATATCCAAGACAAAAAAATCAACGGGGACAAGGTTATTGTTAACGGTAATGCGAACATTATCAATTTTCCCCAAAGGTTTCTTTGTAGAATGATCAGCAAGATTAACATCCAAATAACAATTTTTCAGCGGTGGCAAGTCAAGCATATTATAAATTTTCTTAGGCATAACAGAAATACTTGCACCAAGATCACATAAAGCATTACAATCAAAATCTTTGACCTTCATCTTAATGATGGGTTCCCAACCATCCTCTAGCTTTCTAGGAATAGAGGCTTCGCGCTCTAGTTTCTCTTCTCTAGCTTTTATGAGAGCATTTGTAATATGTTTTGTGAAAGCCAAATTTATAGCACTAGCATTAGGACTCTTAGCAAGTTTTTGCAAGAACTTTATAACTTCAGAGATGTGGCAATCATCAAAATTCAAACCATTATAATCTAAAGCAATGGGATCATCATCCCGAATGTTGGAAAAAATTTCAGCAGTTTTATCACAGGCAGTTTCAGCAGTTTTAGCAGTTTCAGGCAGTTTTTCGCGCTTTGCATTAGAAGTGGAAACATTGCTAACACCAATTCTTTTATTATTATTAGTAGGAGGTGCAGCAACTTGTGTAGCATTAGCATTACTAGTGGTGGTAATAGTCCAAACTTTAGCTATATTATCTTCTTTTTCATTTTCTTCTCTTTCCCACCTAGCACGCAATTCGGCCATCAATCTTATATTCTCATTAATTCTAACTTGGATGGCATTTGCTGTAGTAGTGATTTTATTATCTATATCCTCAGGTTTAGCAGCCATTTTATTAATTAAAGAAGATTGTGACGCAGACATGTATGAGATTCGGTTTTCAGCATTAGCAAGTTTAGTTTGCAACCCCGAAATCTCCATATTCAAATTTTCAATTTGATTTCCTATATTCTTCGACAAGGTAGATTGCTCATTCATAGTTTTAGTAAACAATTTATTTTGCTCATATTGTGATTGCATGAAGTTCTTAGTGGATCTTTCAATTTCTAACATCTTTTCCTCATTAGGTGAAGCGTATCTACCATAAGAGTTACCATTAGCAGGATATGGCATAGAGTTATTGTAATTGTTATTCTTAATGAAATTCACATCAACATATTCTTTTCGAGCAGCCAACGAAGCTAACGGAACATTATTAGGATCAACATTAGTCCTACCATTCACAAGCATAGACATAATAGCATCAATCTTATCACTCAAGGAAGAGGTTTCTTCGACATAATTTACCTTCTTACCTTGTGGAGCTCTTTCCGTGTGCCATTCAGAGTAATTGATCATCATATTATCAAGTAGCTTTGTTGCTTCACCAAGAGTGATGGACATAAAGGTACCTCCAGCAGCTGAATCCAATAGGTTCCGCGAAGAAAAATTCAGTCCTGCATAAAAGGTTTGGATGATCATCCAAGTAGTCAGTCCATGGGTTGGGCAATTTTTAACCAGAGATTTCATTCTTTCCCATGCTTGTGCAACATGCTCAATATCCAATTGTTTAAAATTCATTATGCTACTCCTGAAAGATATAATTTTAGCAGGGGGATAATATCTACCAATAAAAGCATCCTTGCATTTAGTCCATGAATCAATACTATTCTTAGGCAGAGATAGCAACCAATCTTTAGCTCTTCCTCTTAATGAGAAAGGGAACAATTTTAATTTTATAATGTCACCATCTACATCTTTATATTTTTGCATTTCACATAGTTCAACAAAATTATTGAGATGGGCAGCAGCATCATCGGAACTAACACTGAAAAATTGCTCTCGCATAACAAGATTTAGTAAAGCAGGTTTAATTTCAAAGAATTCTGCTGTAGTAGCAGGTGGAGCAATAGGTGTGCATAAGAAATCATTATTATTTGTGGTTGTGAAGTCACACAACTTAGTATTTTCAGGAGTACCCATTTTAGCAACAGTAAATAAAGCAAACTAGATAAAGTAAATGCAAGTAACTAATTTTTTTGTGTTTTTGATATAGCAAACAAGATAGCAAATAAAGTAAAACTAGCAACTAATTTTTTTGTATTTTGATTTAGTGCAGCAAACAAAGTAGTAAATAAAACTAAGCAAGACAAAAACAAAGTAAAGAGATTGCGATGTGGAGACTCCCCTTGCAGCGTGTCTTGATCTCCCCGGCAACGGCGCCAGAAAAAGAGCTTGATACGCGTACAGCACGCGTCCGTTGGGAACCCCAAGAGGAAGGTGTGATGTGTACAGCGGCAAGTTTTCTCTCAGTATGAAACCAAGGTTTATCGAACCAGTAGGAGCCAAGAAGCACGTTGAAGGTTGATGGCGGCGAGATGTAGTGCGGCGCAACACCAGGGATTCCGGCGCCAACGTGGAACCTGCACAACACAAACCAAGTACTTTGCCCCAATGAAACAGCGAGGTTGTCAATCTCACCGGCTTGCTGTAACAAAGGATTAGATGTATAGTGTGGATGATGATTGTTTGCAGAAAACAGTAGAACAGTTGCAGTAGATTGTATTTCAGTATAGAGAATTGGACCGGGGTCCACAGTTCACTAGAGGTGTCTCTCCCATAAGATAAACAGCATGTTGGGTGAACAAATTACAGTTGGGCAATTGACAAATAAAGAGGGCATGACCATGCACATACATATTATGATGAGTATAGTGAGATTTAATTGGGCATTACGACAAAGTACATAGACCGCTATCCAGCATGCATCTATGCCTAAAAAGTCCACCTTCAGGTTATCATCCGAACCCCCTCCAGTTTTAAGTTGCTAACAACAGACAATTGCATTAAGTATTGCGCGTAATGTAATCAGTAACTACATCCTCGAACATAGCACCAATGTTTTATCCCTAGTGGCAACAGCACATCCATAATCTTAGAGATTTCTGTCACTTCCCCAGATTCACGGAGACATGAACCCACTATCGAGCATAAATACTCCCTCTTGGAGTTACAAGCATCTACTTGGCCAGAGCATCTACTAGTAACGGAGAGCATGCAAGATCATAAACAACACATAGATATAAATTGATAATCAACATAACATGGTATTCTCTATTCATCGGATCCCAACAAACACAACATATAGAATTACAGATAGATGATCTTGATCATGTTCGGCAGCTCACAAGACCCGACAATTAAGCATAATGGGGAGAAGAGAACCATCTAGCTACTGCTATGGACCCATAGTCCAGGGGTAGACTACTCACACATCACTCCGGAGGCGACCATGGCGGCGTAGAGTCCTCCGGGAGATGATTCCCCTCTCCGGCAGGGTGCCGGAGGCGATCTCCTGAATCCCCCGAGATGGGATTGGCGGCGGCGGCGTCTCTGGAAGGTTTTCCGTATCGTGGCTCTCGGTACTGGGGGTTTCGCGACGAAGGCTATTTGTCGGCGGAAGGGCAGGTCAAGGGGCGTCACGAGGGGCCCAGATGACAGGGCCGCGCGGCCAAGACCTAGGCCGCGCCGCCCTGTAGTCTGGCCGCCTCGTGGCCCCACTTCGTTGACTCTTCGGTCTTCTGGAAGCTTCGTGGCAAAATAGGACCCTGGGCGTTGATTTCGTCCAATTCCGAGAATATTTCCTTACTAGGATTTCTGAAACCAAAAACAGCAGAAAACAACAACTAGCACTTCGGCATCTTGTTAATAGGTTAGTTCCAGAAAATGCACGAATATAACATAAAGTGTGCATAAAACAAGTAGATATCATCAATAATGTGGCATGGAACATAAGAAATTATCGATACGTCGGAGACGTATCATGCCCTTTGTTTTTCTAGCTCTTGTCCAGCACGAGCGAGTTTATATTGATATGCTTGCAACGCCTCCAGCGTAGCTGCGGTAGTCATCATCTCTGTGCAATCCATGGCTATCTGAGCTCTATCCCAAGCTTCTTGCGGCAGCTGTATTTTTTCTCGCGGCGTGGACCCGGTATATTTGTTTCCTATTCCACGCGTGAGTTCTGCGGGATCAATGTATGGGTTGCCCAGATCATCGAAAGCCTCTGACGCTTCATCCTCTTGGCGGCTTGTTCCACCGATTACGCAGACTTGGTGACATATTGCAGTTGTGTTTTCGTCATCTTCAGGGTTTGTGACACCATCTTATAGATCGGCGAAGACCTCCCTACTAGAACTAGATTTGACGATGAAGTTGAAGTTGGTGAAGCCGATGTTGTCGATGCTTTCCAAGTCACTACCCAGATCGAAAACTGTGAACGACTCGAAAGTCATGTCGCCGAACAGATCGGCGAGTCCTTCGCCATCAGCGGGCTTGATGAAGCTTGGCGGCGAAACCTCCTCGCCGCCTGACTCGATGGATGATGCTGATGATCCCGAGAAATCGGAATCAGCCGCTAACGGTCCCGAAAAAATCGATGCCGCGAGACGATGCGATCCTTCTTTCCCGACGAGGAAGCGGAAGCTCCCGAATGTCATCTCCGTCGACTCCTCCAGATCGGCATATGCATGCAAATGGGCGGGTGGGTGAGGAACAAAATCGTCGAGATCAGGTTGGATCCGTTTACCTCCGTTCATCGCGTTGCTTGCTGTTGATGATGTTGATAATGCCATAGAGATCACCTCCTTGCAGCCTCTATTTCCCACAGACGGCGCCAATTGACAAGGGATTAACTTGTCAATGCCTACGGTTGTAGACTTAGGGTTCCGTAGAAAGTAGAGGGCAAGTAGATCTCGAAGGTTCAGCCGATAAAGGTGCTCGACTCAGAAATTAGGGTGTGTGTTGACAATAGATTTGATTGATTTCTCTCCCCTCGGCTCAACTTTATATAGGAGGCAGAGTCGAGGGATTTCGTGTCGTACAAGTTACAAACTCCGAGAGGGCCATCCGAGCCTTTCCCGTATTGTTACATGATTCGTGATTCCTAATACAACTCTATAGTCCTTATCGAGATTCTCTGGGCTTCTGAGCCTTGAAAGCTTCGGGTCATGGGCCTCATATCCTTGCCAGATAATCCGGGTACCTTCTTCGGCATGCTTATTCGGCATGCCTATGTCAGTCTGCACCTTTTTCTCGTCCCAAACCTTAAACATGCGTTTATTCTAAATGCCGTGTGGATATAAAAGGCCTGCTAGAGACCCCCTCAGGGCTTGTTGTGTTTGATCTGAAGGCGAGCTCCATAACTGAATTTATGTTAGGCTTTTTACCATTGGAGCATAGTCTTAGCGTTTGCCATATGATGCAAACAAACATATAGGGACTTCACATAGTTACACCAAATGTGGTCGCGAATTTCTTGCGCTAGTATAGATCAGGCCTTTTAAGGACCCTCGTGACACACTGAAAGTGATTTTTGTGTGTGGTGAGGACTGATACGTTGCAAACGTGTCTATAATTTTTGATGCTCCATGCTTGTTTTACACCAATTCCTCTATGTTTTATGTGCACTTTGCATCATTTTATGACATTTATTGGACTAACCTATTAACAAGTGCCACAGTGCTAGTTTCTGTTTATTATGTCTGTTTATTGCAGAAAATGTCCAAAATTGAAAGTGCTCGGAAAATTCTGAAAAAATCACAGAAATTATAATATACCAGAAGACTCCGGGGGCCAGAAGGGGAGATGGATATGTGCCACGGGGCAGCCATACCAGAACCAGGCACGGGCCCAGGCCTGGCCGCGCCTAGGGTGGCATGGGCATCCCGTGCACCCCCTCGCGTCGCCTCTTCGCCTATAAGACCCCTCTGACCTAAAATCTCCGCAAGATATCACCCTCCGTCCACGAAACATTCTGTAGCCGCCGTCATCGCCGAAACCAAGTTTCGGGGGACAAAAGTCTCTATTCCGGCACCCTGACGGGGCGGGGAAGTGCCCCCGGAGCCATCGCCATCGACTCCACCGCCTCCACTTCGACTCCATAATGGTTTGTGAGAAGTTCCCGCAGGGACTATGGGTTCTTGGCTGTATCTAGATGGTACTCTCTCGCATGTGCTTCAATACAATGATCTCATGAGCTACCTTACATGATTGAGATCCATATGATGTAATCGGTGTTGTGTTTGTTGGGATCTGATGGATCGATCATTATGTTAAGTATATCTTATAAGTTTGTAAAGTATTTGTTGCTGCAATATTGTTATGTTTAATGCTTGTCACTAGTGCACCGAGTGGCATGATCTTAGATCTAGGCTCTACAATTGTTGCTTAGATGTATCTACAAATTGTATGCACATGTCTTTGTCTGGAACCCGAGGCCCCAAAGTGATCTCGAATTGGGATAACCGGAGGGGATGGCTTTGATATGAGGATCACATCTTTTCATTAAGTGTTAATGTTTTGCTTCGGTGCTCTATTAAAAGGAGTACCTTAATTGATGGGATTCGTAGCATAGAAAACAAAAAATTTCCTACCGCAAGAACGAAACACAAGCCAAGATCTAATCTAGAAGACGGTAGCAACGAGGGGATCACGAGACTAACCCTTGAAGATTTCCAAAGCCTAGGAGATTAGATCTCGTTGTTGCAGAAGATGATCACTTGCCGCTTTCAAAAGCGCGTAGAAGATCTTGACGGTGCCACAATCGGGCAGCACCTCCGTACTCGGTCACACATACGGTGTTGATGAAGACGAGGTCCTCCTCCGTGTTCCAGCAGGCAGCGGAAGTAGTAGATCCTCCTTGGAATCCCGGCAGCACGACGGCGTGGTGGCGGTGATGGTGGAGATCTCTGGCAGGGCTTCGCCTATGCGCTGCGAGAGAGATATGTGGAGGAGGGGCGCTAGGGTTTGGGGAGAGGGGGGTCTTGGGGTGCCGGCCACTTGGGGGCTGCGGCCAAGAGTGGCTTGGTGTGGCCGGCCCCCTCCCTTTGCTCCTCATTATATAGGTGGAAGCCCCCAAGAGTTGTAGTCCAAGTCTTCGAATAAGACCCCAACACCAAAACTTGCCATAGGTGGGAACCCTACTCAAGATGGGAGTCCTACTCAAGGTGGGACTCCCACCTTTCCTTGGAGGGGGGTGGCCGGTGAAAGTGCATGGAGCCCCCATGTGTGGTTTTGGTAATTAATGACAATCCCTATGGACTAATGTTTGCATTGAGTTATATTTGTAGGAGTTGTCCATAGGCAATTCTTGAACCATATGTTGGCTTCAAGGTTGCAATAAGAAGAAATTGATGAAGGATATCAAGTGTCAAGTATGTCTTGAAGATGAAGATGAAGTGAGCCCTCAAGCTACTTCAAGACATCAACATGATGAAGAATGAAGAAATGAAGTGCAAGTTCAAGATGAGCCATCTCGAAGAGATCCTTTGCTTGAGTCTTGCCATCCATATGGTGATCATGGATATGTGAAGATGCGCCGAAGAAGAAGCTCTCCCATGGTGGATTATGGGGGAGCAATCCACAAGACTTCGTCAAGCAAGCACAAGCAAGAAAGGCGTTCCATCTTGTTGAGGTCAAGATCGTCGTCATCGAGCTCAAGTGGAATGCGCAAGTATAAGGTTTGCTCTTGATAGGGTTTGTTTCTCACCGGTCTCATAGTGTAGTTGGAGACCGGTTTATAGTTTAGTTGCCGTACTATCAAGAGGGCTCTCGAGTGAGTAACTCGATCGTATCGTTCGGAGAGAGCTCAAACCTTTGCATCCTTGCATCATCTTTCTTGGTTGTTATTTGGACCTTATCCATGTGATGTTTTAGAGCTTGTGCTTATTCTCATGACAAGCTCTAGTTCATCGAAAACGGATTTCGCATAGATCACTTGTTGCGTTTTCGAGTTTGGTTCATCATCTTTCTTGGTTGTTATTTGGACCTTATCCATGTGATGTTTTAGAGCTTGTGCTTATTCTCATGACAAGCTCTAGTTCATCGAAAACGGATTTCGCATAGATCACTTGTTGCGTTTTCGAGTTTGGTTCATCATCTTTCTTGGTTTTATTTGGATCTTATCCATGTGATGTTTTAGAGCTTGTGCTTATTCTCATGACAAGCTCTAGTTCATTGAGAATGGTTTTTCCATGGGCAACTTGTTGCATTTTCAAGATTGGAGGTTTTACCGGTATGTCTTTTTGAGATAGGTCAAACCTTTCTTCATTTGTTTCTATCCTCCTTTGCTGGACTATGATGTTTCTATGCATATTGTTGTAGAGCTCGTTGTTGTGATTTCAACGAGCCCAAGATCATCGAAATCGGAGTCCGGATGCAAAAGTTATGCCCGTTTTAGTTTTGGTGTTTCTGCAGTTTTCTTAGGCCGGATATTTTGGAAATATCCGGGCCGGATTATCCGGGCCGGATATTTCGGAAATATCCGGCCCCGAAATCGCCTAAGGACCGGAAGAAAAGCAGCTCTGGATAGGGGCCGGATTTTTGGCCGGATTTTGTCCAGGTTTTGTCCACGAGGCCGGATTATCCGGCCCCGGATAATCCGGCCCAACTTGGGCCGGAATATCCGGCCCCGTTTTTGCCCAAACGGCTCGATTTTCTTGGGGGTATAAATACCCCCTTCTTCCTCCTTGGGCTGTGCTTCTCTCACTCTCTCTCCCTCCATTGTTGAACTAGAGAAGCTTGCTCCATCTCTCAATCCCTCCATGATTCTTGCCCCCATTTGAGGGAAAAGAGAGAGGAGATCTAGATCTACATTTCTACCAATCAAATCCATCTCTTTGTGAGTGGAACTCTCTAGATCTTGATCTTGGTGTTCTTTGTGAATTCCTTTGTTCTTCCTCTCTTATTCCCCCAATAGCTTTTGTAGCTTTGTTGGAATTTGAGAGAGAAGGACTTGAGCATCTTTGTGGTGTTCTTGCCATTGCATTTGGTGCATCGGTTTGAGTTCTCCACGGTGATTCGTGGTGGTGAAAGCAAGAAGGTTGTTACTCTTGGGTTCTTGGAACCCTAGACGGACTCTAGGCCTTTGTGGCGGTTTGTTGGGAGCCTCCAATTAAGTTGTGGATGTGTGCCCCAATCTTTGTGTAAGGCCCGGTTTCCGCCTCGAAGGAAATCCCTTAGTGGAACCGTGACCTAGGCCTTTGTGGCGAGGGTCACCGGAGATTTAGGTGAGGCGCCTTCGTGGCGTTCGGTGTGTGGTGTGAGTACCGCATCTTGGGGTGAGGCCTTTGTGGCGTTGGTGTGCATCGAGCAACCACACCTCAAGGTGAGCCTCTTGTGGCGTTCGGGAGCACTAAGCAACCGCACCTCTCCACCGGAGATTAGCACTCGCAAGAGTGTGAACTCCGGGATAAATCATCGTCTCCCGTGCCTCGGTTATCTCTATACCCGAGCTCTTTACTTATGCACTTTACCTTGTGATAGCCATCGTGCTTGAAGTTATATATATCTTGCTATCACATACTTGCTTGTATTGCTTAGCATAAGTTGTTGGTGCACATAGGTGAACTCTTGCTTAGAATAAGTTGTTGGTGCACATAGGTGAACCATAGTATATAGGCTTTGGGCTTGACAAAGTAAACGCTAGTTTTATTCCGCATTTGTTAAGCCCATCTCGTAAAAGTTTTAAATCGCCTATTCACCCCCCTCTAGGCGACATCCGTGTCCTTTCAATTGGTATCGTAGCAAGGTCTCTCATTCTTAGGCTTCACCGCCTTGAGAGTAAAGATGTCGGTTAGGGGATTAGCGCACAATAACTTGGTTATATTTGATGGCACAAATTATGATCTATGGAAAATTTATGTGCTTAATATTTTGCGGCGTATGTCTCCTGGACATGGAGCGATTTCTTGGCATGGGTTTTTCTTCTCCTAAGGATCCTCAAAATTTATCTCTTGAGGAGGAGAAAAACTCTTGCCTCGATGCTCTTGCTTCTCATGTGTTTTCCATTGTTGTGAGCAATGTAGTTACTTCTTCAATCATGCCTTTTGGGAGCGCTCATGAGTTATGGACAAAAATTCAAGATAAATATGATGTGTCCAATATTATTAAGGATGATTGCATTGCTTCCACTTCCGGCCGTGATGAGTTCTCATCTTCATCCACTTCACCAAAGTGTGTCAAGACACAAGGTAATGATATGGTGAGTGGTGATGAAAATTGCAATGTTGATATTAAGCTTTCTATTGATGATTCTTCATCTCTATCTCAATGCAATGTTTCATCTACGGACTCAAACACATCTAGCACTAGAAATGATTTACATGCTTGTGTTGATAGTCCTTGCATATCATGTGTAAGTTGCTTGAATAAATCTAATGATGATATGCTTGCTTTGTCTTGTGGCCATGATAAAAATGCTTCTATTTCCTCTAGTTGTTGTGTGACTAACATTGTAGAGGAAACCAAAGATTCTATTGGTCAAGACAAGATCTTGAAAGGAGCCTCAAGTAACTCCTCATCTTTATCTCACGGTTCTCATATGTGCCTTATGGCCAAGGGTTCCACGGTATCTCCTACCATGGAACCTCATACTTCTCGTGGTGATAAGGATGAGGATGTTTATGAAGAAGAGGATTGGGTTGTCTCTCTACGCGATAAGGGTAAGAGTGTATTCAAGATTATTTGCAAAGATAAAATTGCTAGCACTCACTTCTTTGAAATCTTGACTACCGCTATTGAGAGCCAAAAACTTATTTGGATGCATGAGAACACCATTGATAAAAAGGGTGCTCTTGAACGAGAGTATGCCGATGATGTAGCATCTTTAAAGAATGAACTTGAAGAAGAACAAACCATCAAGGAAGCTCTTGAGGAGACCTTTGCTCTAGAATTGTCTAGAGAAAAGGAAAACCATGATAGAGCTCTTGAGATGGCAAATGAACTAAAGCTAAAAAATGATAAGCTTGTGTTTGTTAATGCTAAACTCCTTGAGGATTTTGAGCAACTCAAAAAGGGCTCAAGGGTCATTGAGAGTGCGCTCACCAAACTCACCGAGTCGCATGAGCAACTTAAAGCTTCTTATCTAAAAGTGCATGCCAACTTGCCTTCTCCTATTGCTATTGATAATGATGCTTGTGCTACTAACTCTACTTCTTGTGAAGCATCTACCTTGAAGGAGAATGTTGAGCTAAGGGCTCAACTTGATTTGCTAACTAGCAATTATGGGAAATTGGGAGAAATTCATGGAAAGCTTTCTAGCTCCTATGAGGATCTTCTAGCCTCTCATGATAGGCTAAAGTTAGCTCATGAGGCTATAATATCTAAGGCAACACCTTGTGAGCCTCATGTGGGTACTAGCACTACTACTCAAAATGTTATATTGCCATGTGCTAGTCCTAGTAATTCATCCACTCATAATATTGCTAAATCTTGTGATGAATTATCTTCCTTGCCTTCTTGCTCTAACAATGAAGGTTCTACTTCCTCTAGTACTTGTGTTGTTACTAACCATGTAGAGGAAATCAAAGAGCTCAAGGCTCAAGTCACTTCTTTGAAGAATGACTTGGTAAAGAGTCATGAAGGGAAATGCAAACTTGACACGATGTTAAGTGTGCAACAATCCCCCAATGACAAGAGTGGACTTGGATTCAAATCCAACAACAAGAACAAGTCCAACAACAACAACAACAAGAAGAAGGGCCAAGTACAAGTCAAAGACCCGGCCAAGATTGTTTGCTTCAAGTGCAAAATTGAAGGGCACCATGTTAGATCTTGCCCTTTGAAGAAGAAGCAAAAAGGGAAGCGGCCTCAAGCTCAAACTCATATTCAACCTCAAGTTGAAGAAATTCCACTTCCCAAGAAGAATCAAGCCAATGCTCCCATTGTGGAGAAATCTAGTGAGAAGAAGGAGAGGAAAAGAACTTGCTACATATGCCGTGAGAAGGGCCACATCTCCTCTTTTTGCACTATTGGTACCTCATCCAACTCTATCTCCATTGATGATGTTTATTCTCTTCGTAAGGATGAGGGTGGCAATGTGTTTGCCAAATATGTTGGTGCTCAAAGTGGTGTCAAGAAAAGAACCATTTGGGTTGCCAGGCCTATTGTGACTAACCTCTTAGGACCCAACTTAGTTGGGGACCAACAATCCAAAACTTGATCAATAGGTGCTTGTTGGAGGGCATTGGAGACTTGGCTACATCATGAAGAGTTAAGGGATCTTCATCATTTATACTATCTCAAGCCAAGTCTTTTGGTTATCTTACTTCTATCATACACCCAATGTTCCTCCTTGCGGTAACATGTGCTCAACTCATTTATATTGAAAGTTACTCGCCCCTTTGCATGTGTTAGTTTTGTTCCTAACATGTGTTTGTATATGTTGTGCATCCTACGTGTTTTTCTTGAGAAATCAAGGCTATGTATGTTAGGTTGCACACCATGTATTTGTGCTTGTGTTGGAGCCTCTTTGCATCTTGTTGTATCTTATATGGCTCTTATGAGAGATTATTGGACTATAACATTTTGGGGGAGTGATATGCCTTTAGGAATTTCACAATCCTAACAATGTGTGTACATGAGGAATATCACTTAGAATTGATATTGCAAGATTATCTAGTCTCTATGTGGTATGTCATCTTCATGAGAAATTCAAATTCTAATGTTCATTAATATCTCTAGTTGGATCTTATTTGCCTCTTGTGAAAATAAATTCCTTATCACATTATGGGGGAGTAATAAGCTTTGTGCATATTACAAGCCTAGGAAATGTGAACATTTGAGGTTGTGTCACATAGAATTGATATTGTAGATTATCTCTCCTATGTGGCATGTTTGCTCAAACAAGCTCCAATTTGCTTAAATGGCTTCATTGCTAATATCTTTGTGGATCTTATTTGTGTAAGTTTTTCTTGGCATGGTTTTTCACAACGTGTCCCTCAATACATTTTTGGAAAACCATGTGCTTCAAGTCATACTATTAATTGCTTTGCATGTTGGTATGAATACTATTAATTGCTTTGCATGTTGGTATGAATACTATTAATTGCTTTGCATGTTGGTATGAATACTATTAATTGCCTTGCATGTTGGTATGACTAAATGAAGCTATCAAGAAACTTTCTTTGCATGATGGTTAACTCTTATCTTTTACCATATGCTTTGTTCGTTGTAAATATGATCTTATGTATACTTACAAACTACCACCGGGAAATATTTCCTAATACCTCTTGTCCTAGGACAATTGGTAATCAATTATGAGGTAGATATTTATTGATCATATCTACATTGGCTCTTGTGTTTAAATTGCCTTATTTATTGCCATGAATTTGTTGTGCTTTGACTCCCATGTGTTCTTTTTTCTATTCAAACTTTCTTAGCTTTTTTGTAGATATAGGTAGTGTGATGATCCTAGTTGTGTGCATTTTGTATCCATATTCTAAATCCTAGATAATGCACTAATCTTGGGGGAGCTCTCCTATATTTGTTATATAAACTTCTCTTGATCTTTATCAAAAATTTGGTTTTGGGAGTCATAAATTTTCTTTTTGGTACTGTGTGCCATCATAAAAAGTGTCGAGGGTTTGGTTTATTTGTTGGAACCTTGCTCTCTTGGGAGTTGGTTATCTCATTCCTTTGTGCTTAGGTTTAATTAGCTTCTTATAATGAGATAAGTCTTTGGAGTCAATCTTGTGTTGATTTGATTCTTTGATATAATTTGGACAACCATTGTCTCTTGGTTTATTTGGTGTTTTGTCCAAATTGTATCTTCCTTTGGTTCTTGAAAGTATTGTGCATGCATATTTAATATATGTATATCTTATGGCATGTGTCACTTTCTTTGATCCAATATATAGGGTAAACTCCATCAAATCCTAATTTGGCTAAGATGTGCATGAAATTCAATTTCATATCTATATGCACATAGAATTGTGGAGTTTGTCCTATATGTTGTAGTGTGTCTAACTACTTCGGACCCAATTAGTTTGGGGACCATTTTGTACTTACCTTTGTGTTAGGTACAATGGATATGCATTGAATGCTTGTCTCACTCTTGGAAAGAAGTGGTGACTCAATGGTAACGTGAGGCAAGCTAGGATGATCAACGAACACATATCTACTACATCCACACCAATGCTATCTTGGTAACAAGTATCTTCTCATGCATACTTTTCTTGTATCCAACCTTATGGTTGCATCTTGGCATGAATCTCTTGATTTGCAAATGTTGTGCTTCTTGCAAAAGTCTTAATGAAACCTCTTTATTGTGAATGTGAGTAATTTGAGATGAGTGCATGTGTTGGGAAGTATTTTAAATCATGCTCATGATTCATCCATCCCAACTATGCCTATCTAGCAATTTTGTTGCATATCAATTCCTCAAGGCTCTCACATGTGCAATATAGATGAAAGTGCAAATTTAGTTACTTCTTTTGGTATCCCCGTTTGTGATACTTGTTGCCTTTCTCAAATGCATCCCAACTATCTTCTATCCCTTGTTGATATTTGTGATGTATTTTAGTTGTTTGTGGTTGAAGTTCATGAATGTACAATAAGATAATATTGAGCCTTTGGCCATGCTATTAAGCAAAAATCTTATTGGTATATTGCATGACTTCGTCTTGGATATCATGCTATTTTTCTTGTGTATCTATTTGGTGTGTGCATGTTTCTTTGTGGATAAATATCTTTGTGATATTGTCCACTTAGAGAAACTTATACACATAAGAGATGATACATCTCCATTTGATATCTTTTTTATTTGTTGCATGTTGATTGGTCATGCTAAGAAATATAATTCATTGAAGACTATGATGATGCTTTTTGCTCATCCATATAATAGTCTTATAATATGCTTTATCATGCCTTTCACATATCTTCTTGGTTGAGCCTTTTATTATGGTGCCTCTTACTTTTTGCTCAACTATTTGTTTGTTGCAAGTGTTAAGCTTATTTCTCTATCTATGATCTATTCCAAATGTTTGTGTTTTAAATGGTAATGAGGGAGTGAGGATTCCATGTTATGCATATTGTATTCAAATACAACATTTTAATTTATGCATGTACCTTGGGGAGCTTCCTCATTTGATTTAGAGCACTATCTTGTGGTGATCATTAGAGTTTGATTCACTTGGTATCTTTTGTTTTTGAATGATATTATGGGAGTGATGATTCCATGTTTGTGCACTTTATACTCCAATGCAAATTGTCTAGTTTTGTGCACAAACCTTGGGGAGCTTCCTCATATTATTTAGAGCAATCTTCTTGATCTTATCATAATATCTATCTTTCTTTTGGTATCCTCTTTGTGATTCATTTGGTTGCTTGCTTCATTTGTTGAAGCTTCTTGACTTTGTTATCTTTTTGCAATCTTTGATCCTATCTATAGTGTGATTCCTTCCGAATATTCGCCATTGGATATGTGCATTTGATTCCACTCAAATTATGAGAAATGCACACGCTATGGAGGAACTCTCACTATATTAGCCTTTTAAATTTTTCACCCATTTCGGCAATTGGTGCCAATGGGGGAGAAGTTTGGAGGGTTTAAGGGAATTTGGTTATGTCTTTGCTTTGTGCTTAAGCATGTGCCTTTATTGCATTGCATCTTGTTGCTTTGCATAGTTGAATATTTAGAGGAAACTCCACTAGGCTTTGAATGCCAATATATGCAATGAAAGTCAAGATCATTCACACATGCATATATTATGGGGGAGTTTGCTCTATATATTCAACTTATTTGTTACTTAAATTCCTTATATAAACCCTCTCAAAGAGATTGTCATCAATTACCAAAATGGGGGAGATTGAAAGTGCATGGAGCCCCCATGTGTGGTTTTGGTAATTAATGACAATCCCTATGGACTAATGTTTGCATTGAGTTATATTTGTAGGAGTTGTCCATAGGCAATTCTTGAACCATATGTTGGCTTCAAGGTTGCAATAAGAAGAAATTGATGAAGGATATCAAGTGTCAAGTATGTCTTGAAGATGAAGATGAAGTGAGCCCTCAAGCTACTTCAAGACATCAACATGATGAAGAATGAAGAAATGAAGTGCAAGTTCAAGATGAGCCATCTCGAAGAGATCCTTTGCTTGAGTCTTGCCATCCATATGGTGATCATGGATATGTGAAGATGCGCCAAGAAGAAGCTCTCCCATGGTGGATTATGGGGGAGCAATCCACAAGACTTCGTCAAGCAAGCACAAGCAAGAAAGGCGTTCCATCTTGTTGAGGTCAAGATCGTCGTCATCGAGCTCAAGTGGAATGCGCAAGTATAAGGTTTGCTCTTGATAGGGTTTGTTTCTCACCGGTCTCATAGTGTAGTTGGAGACCGGTTTATAGTTTAGTTGCCGTACTATCAAGAGGGCTCTCGAGTGAGTAACTCGATCGTATCGTTCGGAGAGAGCTCAAACCTTTGCATCCTTGCATCATCTTTCTTGGTTGTTATTTGGACCTTATCCATGTGATGTTTTAGAGCTTGTGCTTATTCTCATGACAAGCTCTAGTTCATCGAAACGGATTTCGCATAGATCACTTGTTGCGTTTTCGAGTTTGGTTCATCATCTTTCTTGGTTGTTATTTGGACCTTATCCATGTGATGTTTTAGAGCTTGTGCTTATTCTCATGACAAGCTCTAGTTCATCGAAACGGATTTCGCATAGATCACTTGTAGCGTTTTCGAGTTTGGTTCATCATCTTTCTTGGTTTTATTTGGATCTTATCCATGTGATGTTTTAGAGCTTGTGCTTATTCTCATGACAAGCTCTAGTTCATTGAGAATGGTTTTTCCATGGGCAACTTGTTGCATTTTCAAGATTGGAGGTTTTACCGGTATGTCTTTTGAGATAGGTCAAACCTTTCTTCATTTGTTTCTATCCTCCTTTGCTGGACTATGATGTTTCTATGCATATTGTTGTAGAGCTCGTTGTTGTGATTTCAACGAGCCCAAGATCATCGAAATCGGAGTCCGGATGCAAAAGTTATGCCCGTTTTAGTTTTGGTGTTTCTGCAGTTTTCTTAGGCCGGATATTTTGGAAATATCCGGGCCGGATTATCCGGGCCGGATATTTCGGAAATATCCGGCTCCCCCCAAATCGTCTAAGGACCGGAAGAAAAGCAGCTCTGGATAGGGGCCGGATTTTTGGCCGGATTTTGTCCAGGTTTTGTCCACGAGGCCGGATTATCCGGCCCCGGATAATCCGGCCCCAACTTGGGCCGGAATATCCGACTGTTTTTGCCCAAACGGCTCGATTTTCTTGGGGGTATAAATACCCCCCTTCTTCCTCCTTGGGCTGTGCTTCTCTCACTCTCTCTCCCCTCCATTGTTGAACTAGAGAAGCTTGCTCCATCTCTCAATCCCTCCATGATTCTTGCCCCCATTTGAGGGAAAAGAGAGAGGAGATCTAGATCTACATTTCTACCAATCAAATCCATCTCTTTGTGAGTGGAACTCTCTAGATCTTGATCTTGGTGTTCTTTGTGAATTCCTTTGTTCTTCCTCTCTTATTCCCCCAATAGCTTTTGTAGCTTTGTTGGAATTTGAGAGAGAAGGACTTGAGCATCTTTGTGGTGTTCTTGCCATTGCATTTGGTGCATCGGTTTGAGTTCTCCACGGTGATTCGTGGTGGTGAAAGCAAGAAGGTTGTTACTCTTGGGTTCTTGGAACCCTAGACGGACTCTAGGCCTTTGTGGCGGTTTGTTGGGAGCCTCCAATTAAGTTGTGGATGTGTGCCCCAATCTTTGTGTAAGGCCCGGTTTCCGCCTCGAAGGAAATCCCTTAGTGGAACCGTGACCTAGGCCTTTGTGGCGAGGGTCACCGGAGATTTAGGTGAGGCGCCTTCGTGGCGTTCGGTGTGTGGTGTGAGTACCGCATCTTGGGGTGAGGCCTTTGTGGCGTTGGTGTGCATCGAGCAACCACACCTCAAGGTGAGCCTCTTGTGGCGTTCGGGAGCACTAAGCAACCGCACCTCTCCACCGGAGATTAGCACTCGCAAGAGTGTGAACTCCGGGATAAATCATCGTCTCCCGCGTGCCTCGGTTATCTCTATACCCGAGCTCTTTACTTATGCACTTTACCTTGTGATAGCCATCGTGCTTGAAGTTATATATATCTTGCTATCACATACTTGCTTGTATTGCTTAGCATAAGTTGTTGGTGCACATAGGTGAACTCTTGCTTAGAATAAGTTGTTGGTGCACATAGGTGAACCATAGTATATAGGCTTTGGGCTTGACAAAGTAAACGCTAGTTTTATTCCGCATTTGTTAAGCCCATCTCGTAAAAGTTTTAAATCGCCTATTCACCCCCCCCCTCTAGGCGACATCCGTGTCCTTTCAGCCGGCCACCTTAGGTGGAGTCCACCTGGGATTCCTCCCCCTTAGGGTTGGCCGGCCATGCTAGTGGAGTCCCTCCGGGACTCCACCTTCCATATTGATTTCTTCCGGACTTTTCTATAACCTTCCATAAATGCACCGGATCATTTTCAAACTCATAAAATGACTTCCTATATATGAATCTTATTCTCCGGACCATTCCGGAACTCCTCGTGATGTCCTGGATCCCATCCGAGACTCCAAACAAAACTTCGAACTCCATTCCATATTCCATATCTACTTAAAATGACATCAAACCTTAAGTGTGTCACCCTACGGTTCGCGAACTATGCAGACATGGTTGAGACCTCTCTCCGACCAATAACCAATAGTGGGATCTGGAGATCCATAATTGCTCCCACATATTCAACGATGACTTAGTGATCGAATGAACCATTTACATACGATACCGATTCCCTTTGTCACGCGATATTTTACTTGTCCGAGGTTTGATCATCGGTATCTCTATACCTCGTTCAACCTCGTCTCCTGACAAGTATTCTTTACTCGTACCGTGGTATGTGGTCTCTTATGAACCATTCATATGCTTGTAAGCTAATTAGACGACAGTCCACCGAGAGGGCCCAAAGTATATCTATCCGTCATAGGGATGGACAAATCCCACTGTTGATCCATATGCCGCAACTCATACTTTCTGAATACCTAATCCCACCTTTATAACCACCCATTTACACAGTGGCGTTTTATGTAATCAAAGTACCCTTCCGGCATAAGTGATTTATATGATCTCATGGTCGAAAGGACTAGGTAACTATGTATCGAAAGCTTATAGCAAATGAACTTAATGACGTGATCTTATCCTACACTTAATTGAGTGTGTCCATTACATCATTCACATAATGACATAACCTTGTTATTAATAACATCCAATGTTCATGATCATGAAACTATGATCATCTATTAATCAACAAGCTAGTTATACAAGAGGCTTACTAGGGACTCCTTGTTGTTTACATAACACACATGTATCAATGTTTCGGTTAATACAATTATAGCATGGTATATAAACATTTATCATAAACACAAAGATATATTCTAATAACCATTTTATTATTGCCTCTTGGGCATATCTCCAACAGTCTCCCACTTGCACTAGAGTCAATAATCTAGTTTACATTTGTAAAGATATAACACCTTGGCCTTCCGGTGCTTTATCATGTTTTGCTCACGGGAGAGGTTTTAGTCAACGGATCTGACACGCTCAGAAACGCATGTATTTTGCAATTCATTTGCGTCTCAACGCATCACTCATTTTCCAAATGAGTTGGCATAATCATATATGTTCAGTCTTCTGGTGGAACCTTAATTCCGCGGTCTGAAATATGTCACTAATATTGTCATACAGAATATAGCTTCAAAGTTCTGACACTATCGGAACTACACCAAGTTCTCAAAGAACTCTTTGACTTTAAACATCCTCAGTCATTGTCAAAACAATAACATACTCTGCCTTCGTTTGTACAATCCGTCACAATAGTTAGAACTCATCTAAATATAGCATAGAAAACTTCTAGCTCATTGTGATACCTTTTAAACAACACTTAGCCTAATTTGAGATTGAAATTTTATTTTTAAATGTGACAAAACTAATATCGGTGCAACGCCTTACAGCGATTTGTTTGTCATTTATCCATACAAAACTATATATATCCTTGGTTCTTCTAAAGTACTCAAGGATATTTTTACTGTCATCCAATGATCATCACATGAATCATTCTGGTATATGCTCATAACACTTTAGAGTACAGGACATCTGATTGTGTACATATTATTCGTGATCTATAATCACTCATGTGTTTTTACTCATTGAGTGTCAGATACACTCAAGTCTTGTTAAACCTTCACATGACAGGACCATTTTCTTAATATTTCTATATTGAACTACTTCAATATCCATTCTATGTACCTTGACTTAAACTTATTATGTGTTCCAATCTATCTTCATAGATCTTGACACTAAATATGTTTCAGTCCATATCCTTTCATTGAAGTTAATTCTCAATGAAACCTTTTAATCAAGTATATAGTTACATCATTTATAACCAACTATATGTCATCTACATAAAGTATTATAAATATGTCTCAGCGTCCCCACTTAATTTCTTGCAAATGCAAGCATCTTCATCGTTTCTGATGAAATCAAAAACTCTTTGACTATTTCATCCGGTGAAGATTCCAACTCTGCGATACTCACTTCATCCAATTGAAGTTCGTATACTTATCTAGTATTCTACGGACTAGCAAAACTCTTGGTTGTATCTTGTATACATCTTTAATACACACTTATGTTAAGTAATGTATTTTGCCATCCTACTAGCATATCTCATAAAAGAAATATGTAGTGATTACTAGAATAATCCACATAGACTATAAGCATTGCTACGAAAGATCTAATCTTATCGTAGTCAACTCTTTGAACTTTGTCGTAAACAACTTTTCGACAAGTCGAGCTTCTTCAAGGATATTTCATCCAAGTCCATCAATTTTATAGATCCATTTACTTTCAAAAAGTATTCATCTATCTTGGATTTCATGGCGTATAGCCATTTTAACGAAGTCAGGGCCCATCATAACTTATTTGCTTGTAGTTGGTTTATCATTGTTCAAAATCAATCCTTTGTCCACAAATCATTTATTTGATCACAAAGTAAACCATACCTACAAGGTTCAATATGTACTTCGATCTCCATGGCTAAAACACTTTGTAGTGATGGGAGCCATGATCGTCGCGGCCGCTTCCGGAACCAATTCCGATGTTGCGCTACTATGATCATTATGCTCAGGTTCATAAACCTTATCAAGTTCTATTGTCCTCCCACTCAAATACTTCGCTAGAAAACAATTTCTTGGAAATAAGCAAGTAACATTAACAAACACTTTTGTGTTTTACTTCATAGTGGAAAGAATTCCCTATTAATACTCTGGGATAACCAACAAAGACATCCATCCGATTTTGGTTGTAAACTTATTTACTTATGCTATGCATACCAAAATTTAAGAAAGGACTATTAGGGTTTATACCCATGCCATAACTCGTATGGTGTCATTTCAACGGATCATGATGATGCTCTATTCAGTGTAAAAGCGATAGTCTCTAAAGCATAATCCACAAAAATATAATGGCATCATTTTATCTCATCATTAATCCAACAAGGTTTGGATACATCTCTCGGATACTACATCATCACTATGATACTCCAAGAAATGTGAGTTATAAAACAATTTCATAACTCTCTTAGATGTTCACTAAAACTCGTAATTCAAATATTTCCTCCATGATCCAATCATAGATATTTGACTTTTCTATTATGATGATTTCCACTTCATGCTGAAATTTATTTGAATCCATTCAAATGTTTCAAACTTCTTCCTTATCGAATATATCCACATATATATACTCAATTCATTGTTGGAAGTTTTCATGAAGTAGAAGAATCTCCCGCACACAACTATGCCCAGTGAACCATATACATCATCATGTATGTTTCCACTAAGTTAGTTGCCCGTTCAACTCTTGGCCTATGAACGGTATTTCAGTCATTCTCTTTAGAAAAGATTTGCAAGCGCCAAATGATTCAAAAATCAAATGACTCCAAAAATCCATTTGCATGGAGTGTCTTCATGCGCTCCTTTCTAACATGACCTAAATGGCGGCTCCACAAATAAGTGGAATTCAAATCATTTGCCTTATAGCATTTTACCGTCAGTGTTATGCATGTGTGTTTCACCATAAAGATTTATAATAACTTATCCATCGTACATGGAGTAATGTCATAATTTGAACAACTCATTGTTTTCATTTGACCAGAGCAAAATAACAATTATTAAGTTCTTTATTATAAATTCTAAGGGCTAGGTAGAATGCCAACGACAAACATAATAACACTTTATTATGTTCTAGACGTGCATTATTACCATATTCCTTGTCAGTCACTTAGGCCATCGTATTCTTGTATTGCGTTGTATTGTATGACATCTCATACCAACCAATCTGGTACAATTACCCAAGAATTTCATTATGTTACCAAACAAGGAATACATCCATAACATGTATATCATCTATATACACCTAAGCTAGACTTTCTAGTCTTTTCTTTCTTTCTGCCAAAATATCTTTTGTAGTTTCTCTTTTAGCTTTCCTCATTCTCAGAAAAACATTCAACATCAATAACTTCTATGTTTGTTGGTCAAATACCAATAACCTTGAGGTTCTTACTTTGAAGTTGATCATCACATGACAAGTGTTCCGGATTTCACTATTAGTAACCTTTTAATGTGATGAACAAGTTCATTCATAATTTATCCAACAAATCATGACGACTTTCCAAGATCATGTCTGTACATGCTAGGCTCGTAAAGTTTAACCTTAGTATTCGCATGTGCAAATCTGGCTTGCACCCTGATACGCGTACAACACGCGTCCGTTGGGAACCCCAAGAGGAAGGTGTGATGCGTACAGCGGCAAGTTTTCCCTCAGTAAGAAACCAAGGTTTATCGAACCAGTAGGAGCCAAGAAGCACGTTGAAGGTTGATGGCGGCGGAGTGTAGTGTGGCGCAACACCAAGGATTCCGGCGCCAACGTGGAACCTGCACAACACAACCAAATTACTTTGTCCCAACGTGACAGTGAGGTTGTCAATCTCACTGGCTTGCTGTAACAAAGGATTAGATGTATAGTGTGGATGATGATTGTTTGCAGAAAACAGTAGAACAAGTATTGCAGTAGATTGTATTCGATTAAAAGAATGGACCGGGGTCCGCAGTTCACTAGAGGTGTCTCTCCGATAAGAATAAGCATGTTGGGTGAACAAATTACAGTTGGGCAATTGACAAATAAAGAGAGCATGACCATGCACATACATGTTATGATGAGTATTGTGAGATTTAATTGGGCATTACGACAAAGTACATAGACCGCTATCCAGCATGCATCTATGCCTAAAAAGTCCACCTTCAGGTTATCATCCGAACCCCTTCCAGTATTAAGTTGCAAACAACAGACAATTGCATTAAGTATGTTGCGTAATGTAATCAACAACTACATCCTTAGACATAGCATCGATGTTTTATCCCTAGTGGCAATAGCACATCCACAACCTTAGAACTTTCTGTCACTGTCCCAGATTTAATGGAGGCATGAACCCACTATCGAGCATAAATACTCCCTCTTGGAGTTACAAGCAAAAACTTGGCCAGAGCCTCTACTAGTAACGGAGAGCATGCAAGATCATAAACAACACATAGATAATAGATTGATAATCAACATAGCATAGTATTCTCTAATCATCGGATCCCAACAAACACAACATATAGCATTACAGATAGATGATCTTGATCATGTTAGGCAGCTCACAAGATCCAACAATGAAAGCACAGTTAGGAGAAGACGACCATCTAGCTACTGCTATGGACCCATAGTCCAGGGGTGAACTACTCACTCATCTCTCCGGAGGCGACCATGGCGGTGAAGAGTCCTCCGGGAGATGATTCCCCTCTCCGGCAGGGTGCCGGAGGCGATCTCCTGAATCCCCCGAGATGGGATTGGCGGCGGCGGCGTCTCTGGAAGGTTTTCCCTATCGTGGCTCTCGGTACTGGAGTTATTATCGACGAACGCTTTAAGTAGGCGGAAGGGCAGGTCAAGAGGCGTCACGGGGGCCCCACACAGCAGGGCCGCGCGGGCCCCTGTAGGCCGCGCCGCCCTACTGTGGCGGCGCCCCGTGGCCCCACTTCGTCTCCTCTTCGGACTAATGGAAGCTTCGTGGAAAAATAGGCCCCTGGGCGTTGATTTCGTCCAATTCCGAGAATATTTCCTTACTAGGATTTCTGAAACCAAAAACAGCAGAAAACGGCAACTGGCTCTTCGGCATCTTGTTAATAGGTTAGTGCCGAAAAATGCATAAATATGACATAAATTATGCATAAAACATGTAGGTATCATCAATAAAGTGGCATGGAACATAAGAAATTATCGATACGTTGGAGACGTATCAGCATCCCCAAGCTTAGTTCCTGCTCATCCCGAGTAGGTAAACGATAACAAAGATAATTTCTGGAGTGACATGCCATCATAATCTTGATCATACTATTGTAAGCACATGTAATGAATGCAGCGATCCAAGACAATGTAAATGACATGAGTAAACAAATGAATCATATAGCAAAGACTTTTCATGAATAGTACTTTCAAGACAAGCATCAATAAGTCTTGCATAAGAGTTAACTCATAAAGCAATAAATTCAAAGTAAAGGCATTGAAGCAACACAAAGGAAGATTAAGTTTCAGCGGTTGCTTTCAACTTGTAACATGTATATCTCATGGATAGTGGTCAACATAAAGTAATATAACAAGTGCAATATGCAAGTATGTAGGGATCAATGCACAGTTCACACAAGTGTTTGCTTCTTGAGATGGAGAGAAATAGGTGAACTGACTCAACATAAAAGTAGAAGAAAGGCCCTTCGTAGAGGGAAGCATCGATTGCTATATTTGTGCTAGAGCTTTGATTTTGAAAACATAAAGAGAGCAATAAAGTAAATTTTGAGAGGTGTTTGTTGTTGTCAACGAATGGTAGCGGGTACTCTAACCTCCTTGCCAGACAAACCTTCAAAGAGCGGCTCCCATGAAATATTTTTATTTTTGGGTGGCACTCCTTCCAACCTTTACTTTCACAAACCATGGCTAACCGAATCCTCGGGTGCCTGCCAACAATCTCATACCATGAAGGAGTGCCTTTTTATTTTAGTTTTATTTAGATGACACTCCTCCCCACCTTTGCTTTCTCAAGCCATGGCTAACCGAATCCTCGGGTGCCGTCCAACAATCACATACCATGGAGGAGTGTCTATTTTTGTAAAATTATGAAGGTTAATTAATTTGGGATTGGGAATCCCATTGCCAGCTCTTTTTGCAAAATTATTGGATAAGCGGATGAAGCCACTAGTCCATTGGTGAAAGTTGCCCAACAAGATTGAAAGATAAACACCACATACTTGCTCATGAGCTATAAAACATTGACACAAATAAGAGGTAATAACTTTTGAATTGTTTAAAGATAGCACTCAAGCAATTTACTTTGGAATGGCAGAGAAATACCATGTAGTAGGTAGGTATGGTGGACAAAAATGGCATAGTGGTTGGCTCAAGGATTTGGATGCACGAGAAGTATTCCCTCTCAATACAAGGCTTAGGCTAGCAAGGCTATTTGAAACAAACACAAGTATGAACCGGTACAGCAAAACTCACATAAAAACATATTGCAAGCATTATAAGACTCTACACTGTCCTCCTTGTTGCTCAAACCCTTACCAGAAAATATCTAGACCTCAGAGAGACAAATCATGCAAACCAAATTTTAGCAAGCTCTATGTATTTCTTCATTAATAGGTGCAAAGTATATGATGCAAGAACTTAAACATGAGCACAACAATTGCCAAGTATCACATTGTTCAAGACACAAATGGCATAGTGGTTGGCCCAAGGATTTTGGATGCATGAGAAGTATTCCCTCTCGAAACAAGGTTTAGGCTAGCAAGGTTGTTTGAAACAAACACAAGGATGAACTGGTGCAGCAAAACTCACATAAAAGACATATTATAAACATTATAAGACTCTACACCGTCTTCCTTGTTGTTCAAATTCAATACTAGAAATTATCTAGACCTTAGAGAGACCAATTATGCAAACCAAATTTTAGCATGCTCTATGTATTTCTTCATTAATGGGTGCAAAGTATATGATGCAAGAGCTTAAACATGAGCACAACAATTGCCAAGTATCACATTATCCAAGACATTATAGCAATTACTACATGTAGCATTTTCCGTTTCCAACCATATAACAATTTAACGAAGAAGATTCAACCTTCGCCATGAATATTATGAGTAAAGCCTAAGGACATATTTGTCCATATGCAACAGTGGAGCATGTCTCTCTCCCACACAATGAATGCTAGGATCCATTTTATTCAAACAAAACAAAAACAAAAATAAACCGACGCTCCAAGCAAAGTACATAAGATGTGATGGAATAAAAATATAGTTTCAAGAGAAGAAACCTGATAAGTTGTCGATGAAGAAGGGGATGCTTTGGGCATCCCCAAGCTTAGATGCTTGAGTCTTCTTGAAATATGCAGGGATGAACCACCGGGGCATCCCCAAGCTTAGAGCTTTCACTCTCCTTGATCATATTGTATCATCCTCCTCTCTTGATCCTTGAAAACTTCCTCCACACCAAACTCAAAACAACTCATTAGAGGGTTAGTGCACAATCAAAATTCACATGTTCAGAGGTGACATAATCATTCTTAACACTTCTGGACATTGCACAAAGCTACTGAAAGTTAATGGAATAGAAAAATCCATCAAGCATAGCAAAACAGGCAATGCGAAATAAAAGGCAGAATCTGTCAAAACAGAACAGTCCGTAAAGAGGAATTTCTAAGAGGCACCAGACTTGCTCAAATGAAAATGCTCAAATTTAATGAAAGTTGCGTACATATCTAAGGATCACTCACGTAAATTGGCATAATTTTCTGAGTTACCTACAGAGAATTAGGCCCAGATTCGTGACAGCAAGAAATCTGTTTCTGCGCAGTAATCCAAATCTAGTATGAACCTTACTATCAAAGACTTTACTTGGCACAACAATGCAACAAAACTAAGATAAGGAGAGGTTGCTACAGTAGTAACAACTTCCAAGACTCAAATATAAAATAAAAGTGCAGTAGTAAAATCGTGGGTTGTCTCCCACAAGCGCTTTTCTTTAACGCCTTTCAGCTAGGCGCAGAAAGTGTGTATCAAGTATTATCAAGAGACGAAGCATCAACATCATTTTCACAATTTATCCCGTTAGGTATATTAGATGCTCCTTTTTCTATAGTGGTATTAAGAGCTTTATCAATTTTAGGCCTGTAATAGTTTTTTGGTTTAGGCACCTTAGAGACATACATGAACTTTTGCTCCTTACCCACATAAGCTTTCTCTCTAAACTTAATAGACGAAAAAGTTGAACCCAAGGTTCCCATAGCTTCTTCAAGTTCACTAATCCTTTGGGTTTGATTATCATGAATAGCACAAGCTTCTAAGATGGCAATTCTCTCATTAATTCCGCCTAGAGATCTATCAAGTTTATTGGTGCTATCAAGTAATGCTCCCAAATTAGTCTCAATACTTGGAAGATTTTGCTCTATGGTTTCCAACTTTTTCATGACATCTTCAAGAGAGGTTTCAATTTTAACTTCATTAACAGGTGGTATTCCAAATAGACTCTCAATAATGCAACTAGCTTCTAAGGCAGGAGTACCTAGGAAGTTACCTCCCGCGAGACAATCAAGAACATACCTATTCCAGCTAGAGATACCAACATAAAAATTCCTGAGTAGGATAGTGGTGGAGTGTTTCTTAGTGCACCTATGATGGGCATCACTAATTCTATACCAAGCATCTTTTAAACATTCTCCCCCTTGTTGCTTAAACGAACGAACTTCAACTTCAGGATTATTCATTTTAGCAATAGTAAATAAAGCAAACTAGATAAAGTAAATGCAAGTAACTAATTTTTTTGTGTTTTTAATATAGCAAACAAGATAGCAAATAAAGTAAAACTAGCAACTAATTTTTTTGTATTTTGTTTTAGTGCAGCAAACAAAGTATTAAATAAAGTAAAGCAAGATAAAAACAAAATAAAGAGATTGGAGGTGGAGACTCCCCTTGCAGCGTGTCTTGATCTCCCCGGCAACGGCGCCAGAAAAAGAGTTGCTGGCGTGCAGTTGACGTGGGAGTTAGAAATCTCTGTGGTGTAAATTTTCTTCAGTTCTCCGGCAACGGCGCCAGAAAAAGAGCTTGATACGCGTACAGCACGCGTCCGTTGGGAACCCCAAGAGGAAGGTGTGATGCGTACAACGGCAAGTTTTCCCTCAGTAAGAAACCAGGGTTTATCGAACCAGTAGGAGCCAAGAAGCACGTTGAAGGTTGATGGCGGCGGAGTGTAGTGCGGCGCAACACCAGGGATTCCGGCGCCAACGTGGAACCTGCACAACACAACCAAATTACTTTGCCCCAACGTGACAGTGAGGTTGTCAATCTCACCGGCTTGCTGTAACAAAGGATTAGATGTATAGTGTGGATGATGATTGTTTGCAGAAAACAGTAGAACAAGTATTGCAGTAGATTGTATTCGATTAAAAGAATGGACCGGGGGTCCACAGTTCACTAGAGGTGTCTCTCCGATAAGAATAAGCATGTTGGGTGAACAAATTACAGTTGGGCAATTGACAAATAAAGAGGGCATGACCATGCACATACATGTTATGATGAGTATTGTGAGATTTAATTGGGCATTACGACAAAGTACATAGACCGCTATCCAGCATGCATCTATGCCTAAAAAGTCCACCTTCAGGTTATCATCCGAACCCCTTCCAGTATTAAGTTGCAAACAACAGACAATTGCATTAAGTATGGTGCGTAATGTAATCAACAACTACATCCTTAGACATAGCATCGATGTTTTATCCCTAGTGGCAACATCACATCCACAACCTTAGAACTTTCTATCACTGTCCCAGATTTAATGGAGGCATGAACCCACTATCGAGCATAAATACTCCCTCTTGAAGTTACAAGCAAAAACTTGGCCAGAGCCTCTACTAGTAACGGAGAGCATGCAAGATCATAAACAACACATAGATAATAGATTGATAATCAACATAGCATAGTATTCTCTATTCATCGGATCCCAACAAACACAACATATAGCATTACAGATAGATGATCTTGATCATGTTAGGCAGCTCACAAGATCCAACAATGAAAGCACAGTTAGGAGAAGACGACCATCTAGCTACTGCTATGGACCCATAGTCCAGGGGTGAACTACTCACTCATCACTCCGGAGGCGACCATGGCGGTGAAGAGTCCTCCGGGAGATGATTCCCCTCTCCGGCAGGGTGCCGGAGGCGATCTCCTCAATCCCCCGAGATGGGATTGGCGGCGGCGGCGTCTCTGGAAGGTTTTCCGTATCGCGGCTCTCGGTACTGGAGTTATTATCGAAGAAGGCTTTAAGTAGGCGGAAGGGCAGGTCAAGAGGCATCACGGGGGCCCCACACAGCAGGGCCGCGCGGGCCCCCTGTAGGCCGCGCCGCCCTACTGTGGCGGCGCCCCGTGGCCCCACTTCGTCTCCTCTTCGGACTTCTGGAAGCTTCGTGGAAAAATAGGCCCCTGGGCGTTGATTTCGTCCAATTCCGAAAATATTTCCTTACTAGGATTTCTGAAACCAAAAACAGCAGAAAACAGCAACTGGCTCTTCGGCATCTTGTTGGAGACGTATCACACCCGTTGTATGCACACGTAGAATCTATAACACCCGATCGTCACGAGATGCTTCGAAACGACAAGTCTTAGCAACGGTGCATACTAAGGACGATCACTTCATGGATATGCGAATATCGTTAGTGTCCAACTTAGTTGGAGGATTGGGACGCCTGGCGTCTTCAATCTTCGTACATTCCCATAAAACTTATGAGTTTATGTAGTCTCACTAGATTATATTCTATCATCTTGTAATAAGGTCTTAGATATCACATATATCTCATACCTTGCTTATTTATGAAAACAAACTTTTCAGCTCCTTACTTTTCAAATAGATTTGAACTTCAAGTTTCACGGAGACAAGATGATTCTAGGTACTAATTGAAACCATTGTTCTTTGAATAAGCAATGTGAGGTTTACTAAAAGTTTGCAATAGGACTTAATCATTTCTTGATTCTTTAACAATACGGTACCAGTCCGTAAAGTTGCTTATCAGACTTAACAGTATTTCTATCTCAATTACAAGACTAGCGCGTGGTAGAAAACGGATGCCAATTCCACAAATTAATTCAAAATACTATTCAGACTATGTTCTTGATAATTAGTTCATGTTTTAATCTAATTACTAATGAACTCCCACTTAATACAACATCCCTCATAGTTGTTAAGTGGTACACGATCCAAATCCACTACACCAAAAACGATCATCACGTGAGATGATGTAGCTTCAATGGTGAACATCAACATGTTGATCATATCATCCATATGACTCGTGTTCAACCTTTCGGTTTCCATTGTCCCGAGGCCATGTCTGTACATGCTAGGCTCGTCAAGCAAACCCAAGTATTCCGCGTGTGCTAACATGGCTTACACCCGTTGTATGTGAACGTAGAGTCTATAACATCCGATCATCACGAGATGCTTCGAAACGAAGAACTGTAGCAACGGTGCATACGAGGGGATAACACTTTATTATCTTGATATTAATGTGAGGGATCATCTTATAATGCTACCGTCACGATCTAAGAAAAATAAGATGCATAAAGGATTAACATCACATGCAATTCATATGTGATATGATATGGCCCTTTAGTCTTTGCGCCTTTGATCTTCATCTCCAAAGCACGGACATGATCTCCATCATCAACGGGCATGATCTCCATCATCGTCGGCATAGCGTCAAGGTCCATGGCGCCGTCTTCATGGTTGTTCACCGTGTGTAGCAACTATTACAACTACTTTGAAATAATACTACAACATGAAATATAAAGACAACCATAAGGCTCCTGCCGGTTGCCACAATACAATAATGATCATCTCATACATATTCATCATCACATCATGGCCATATCACATCACCAAACCCTGCAAAAACAAGTTAGACGCCTCTAATTGGTTTGCATATTTTACGTGGTTTAGGGTTTTCGAGTAAGATCCAATCTACCTACGAACATGAACCACAACGGTGATACTAGTATTGTGAATAGAAAGCGTAAACTGAATCTTCACTATGGTGGGAGAGACAGACACCCGCAAAGCCACTTATGCAATACAAGTTGCATGTCGAGCGTGGAGCAAATCTCATGAATGAAGGTCATGTAAAGTTAGCCCGGGCCGCTTCATCCCACCATGCCGCAAGATGCAAAGTACACGAACTAAAGACAACAAAGCATCAACGCCCACAAAATAATTGTGTTCTACTCGTGCAACCAATCTATGCATAGACACGGCTCTGATACCACTGATGGGATTTGTAGCATAGAAAACAAAAAATTTCCTACCGCAAGAACGAAACACAAGCCAAGATCTAATCTAGAAGACAGTAGCAACGAGGGGATCACGAGACTAACCCTTGAAGATTTCCAAAGCCTACGAGATTAGATCTCGTTGTTGCAGAAGATGATCACTTGCCGCTTTCAAAAGCGCGTAGAAGATCTTGACGGTGCCACAATCGGGCAGCACCTCCGTACTCGGTCACACGTACGGTGTTGATGAAGATGACGTCCTCCTCCCCGTTCCAGCGGGCAGCGGAAGTAGTAGATCCTCCTCGGAATCCCGGCAGCACGACGGCGTGGTGGCGGTGATGGTGGAGATCTCCGGCAGGGCTTCGCCTATGCGCTGCGGGAGAGATATGTGGAGTAGGGGCGCTAGGGTTTGGGGAGAGGGGGGTCTTGGGGTGCCAGCCACTTGGGGGCTGCGGCCAAGAGTGGCTTGGTGTGGCCGGCCCCCTCCCTTTGCTCCTCATTATATAGGTGGAAGCCCCCAAGAGTTGTAGTCCAAGTCTTCGAATAAGACCCCAACACCAAAACTTGCCATAGGTGGGAAACCTACTCAAGGTGGGACTCCCACCTTTCCTTGGAGGGGGGTGGCCGGCCACCTTAGGTGGAGTCGACCTGGGATTCCTCCCCCTTAGGGTTGGCCGGCCATGCTAGTGGAGTCCCTCCGGTTCTCCACCTTCCATATTGATTTCTTCCGGACTTTTCTAGAACCTTCCATAAATGCACCGGATTATTTTCAAACTCACAAAATGACTTCCTATATATGAATCTTATTCTCCGGACCATTCCGGAACTCCTCGTGATGTCCTGGATCCCATCCGAGACTCCGAACAAAACTTCGAACTCCATTCCATATTCCATATCTACTTAAAACGACATCAAACCTTACGTGTGTCACCCTACGGTTCGCGAACTATGCAGACATGGTTGAGACCTCTCTCCGACCAATAACCAATAGTGGGATCTGGAGATCCATAATTGCTCCCACATATTCAATGATGACTTAGTGATCGAATGAACCATTTACATACGATACCGATTCCCTTTGTCACGCGATATTTTACTTGTCCGAGGTTTGATCATCGGTATCTCTATACCTCGTTCAACCTCGTCTCCTGACAAGTACTCTTTACTCGTACCATGGTATGTGGTCTCTTATGAACCATTCATATGCTTGTAAGCTAATTAGACGACAGTCCACCGAGAGGGCCCAGAGTATATCTATCCGTCATCGGGATGGACAAATCCCACTGTTGATCCATATGCCTCAACTCATACTTTCCGAATACCTAATCCCACCTTTATAACCACCCATTTACGCAGTGGTGTTTGATGTAATCAAAGTACCCTTCTGGCATAAGTGATTTATATGATCTCATGGTCGAAAGGACTAGGTATCTATGTATCGAAAGCTTATAGCAAATGAACTTAATGATGTGATCTTATCCTACGCTTAATTGGGCTTGTCCATTACATCATTCACATAATGACATAACCTCGTTATTAATAACATCCAATGTTCATGATCATGAAACTATGATCATCTATTAATCAACAAGCTAGTTATACAAGAGGCTTACTAGGGACTCCTTGTTGTTTACATAACACACATGTATCAATGTTTCGGTTAATACAATTATAGCATGGTATGTAAACATTTATCATAAACACAAAGATATATTCTAATAACCATTTTATTATTGCCTCTTGGGCATATCTCCAACATTAATTACCAATAGTTTCCCTTGAAGCCCCGCTGCAAACGGGCTGGTAGGATAAAAGATGTTACGCAAGTTTCTCATTGCGAGCACGTATGACTATATGTGGAAAACATGCCTATGATATTAATAGACTGGATATTTTGTCTTAATGCTAAATTCAATTCTGTCAATTGCCCAGCTGTAATTTGTTCACCCAACACTTGTTATCTGGAGAGTTACCACTAGTGTAGATCGTCAGGAACCCCGGTCTTATATTTCATCATCATTGCTTTTCAATCAACTGCGCGCTGGGATATTTTCCAGTGCCATCTCCTCTGTGTTACTTCTACTGATGTGTTACTATTGCTCTCATATTACTGCTGCATCACATTTACCTGTCAACACGCCATCAAAGTAGTACCAACTATTTTCTAGCACCGCATCATATTACCACTGCTTTCACATCACCCTGTTGCTAGTGCTTTTCCAGGTGCAGCCGAATTGACAACTTCGCTGTCAAGGCTTATAAGTTTTCTTTGGCTCCCCTTGTGTCGAATCAACAAATTTGGGTTTTACTTCCCTCGAAGACTGTTGCGATCCCCTATACTTGTGGGTCATCAAGACTATTTTCTGGCGCCGTTGCCGGGGAGCATAGCTCTACTTATAAGTTCACCTGGGGAGTACACTCCACCTCTCTCGCAGTTTTATTTCATTTTGTTTTGTCTAGTTTATTTTTGTCTAGTTTTATTTTTCCTATATATATGAAAATCCATAAAAAAATGAAAAATCGAAAAACTAAAAAATGTTGTTATGCAAGGACCTACTTTATACTCTATGGAACTTGCATAATTATTTATGAAGTATAGAGATCATATAAGGGCAAAGTCATGGGGGGCACATTAAAAAAGTTGGATACAATTGCTAAAATTTTGCTTAAACGCCATGATATAAATTGTTGCTCTAAACAGATTACTAAACATCTTAAATTCCAATGTGGCTTTGATGACCCACAAGTATAGGGGATCGCAACAGTCTTCGAGGGAAGTAAAACCCAATTTATTGATTCGACACAAGGGGAGCCAAAGAATATTTGTAAGCCTTAACAACGGAGTTGTCAATTCAGCTGCACCTGGAAACAGACTTGCTCGCAACAGTTTATCAGTAGCAACAGTTCTATAGCAGTACCAGTAGTGAAATATATGCAGCAGTGTAATAAGACAGCAGTAGTGATTATAGTAAACATCAGGATTAAAATACTGTAGGCATAGGGATTGATGAATGGGCACTGCATGGATAAGATAACTCATGTAATAATCAAAACAAGGCATTTGCAGATAATAATAAAATAGTATCCAAGTACTAAATAACCATAGGCATGTGTTCCGTATATAGTCGTACGTGCTCGCAATGAGAAACTTGCACAACATCTTTTGTCCTACCAGCCGGTGGCAGCCGGGCCTCTAGGGAAACTACTGGTAATTAAGGTACTCCTTTTAATAGAGTACGGGAGCAAAGCATTAACACTCCGTGAACACATGTGATCCTCATATCACAGCCTTCCCCTCCGGTTGTCCCAATTTCTGTCACTTTGGGGCTTCGGGTTCCGGACAGCAATATGTGTATACAACTTGCAGGTATGATCATAAAATAATGAATATCATCATGAATCAATAACATGTTCAGATCTGAAATCATGGCACTCGGGCCCTAGTGACAAGCATTAAGCATAACAAGTTGCAACAATATCATAAAAGTACCAACAACGGATACTAGGCACCATGCCCTAACAATCTTATGGCTATTACATGAACAATCTCATCCAATCCCTACCATCCCCTTCAGCCTACAATGGGGATTTACACACACATGAATGGGGGAAACATGGGTGGTCGATGGAGAGGCGTCGGTGGCGATGATGGCGATGATATCCTCCAATTCCCCGTCCCGGCAGGGTGCCAGAACGGAGTTTCTGATCCTGAAATAAGGTTTTCGGTGGCAGCGGAGTTCTGGATGTCTTCTGGAAAATTGGTCGAACCCTCGTGCGTTTTTGGGTCAAGGGCTTTATGTAGTCCAGAGGGGAGCGCCTGGGGCCGGCCGAGGCGGCGTCCCCGTGTGGCGGCGCGGCCATGGGCCCACCGCGCCGCCATGTGGTGTGCGCGCCTCGTGGCCCCCCTCCGTCTCGTCTTCTGGCTCCGTGGGTCTTCTGTAAAAATAGGCCCATTGCAATTATTTCCGGGGATTTTCCTGAAAGTTGATTTTCTGCACAAAAATAAGACACCAGGGAAATTCTGCTGAAAACAGCGTTAGTCCGTGTTAGTTGTATCCAAAATACACAAATTAGAGGCAAAACAATAGCACACATGTTCGGGAAACTAGATACGTTTTGGACGTATCAACTCCCCCCAAGCTTAGCTTATTGCTTGTCCTCAAGCAATTCAGTTAACAACTGAGTGCGATAAAAGAACTTTTACGAACACATTTGCTTATATGATGTAAATATTCTCATTATATGGACGAGTACTTAGGCAATTCATAATAAGATAAATGCAAATAAAGTCATCTAATAGTTATGTCAATCATGAAAAAGATACCAACAAACTAATAATAAGCATCATGAAACATATCTGTCAGCAGGATTGCAATGCTCATAAAAAGATATGATAAAGTGGTATCTCGCTTGCCCGTATTTGTACATCAAAACATAAATGCCCAGGCACCTCTGAAATTCATGGGAAGGCTAGAAGTAAAGATTATCAAAGATAAAAGCATCAAAGTTATACCACAGTTAACCATATTCTGGGACAAACATATTACACTAAGAATGACAATTATGCTATCAAGAAGGTGCTCAAAGAAAGGATGGTGACTCAACATAAAGGTAAAAGATTGACCCTTCGCAGAGGGAAGCAGGGATTAACATGTGCTAGAGCTTTTCATTTTTGAAACAGAAGTAAAATTGTTTTGAGAGGTGTTTGTTGTTGTCAACGAATGGTAGTGGGCACTCTAACTATCTTGTCAACTAGTCTTTCAAGAGCGGCTCCCATGAAGGACGTTATCTCTACCAGCAAGGTAGATCATCCCTCTTCTCTTTTGTTTACACATGTATTTTAGTTTTATTTATAGATGACACTCCTCCCAACCTTTGCTTACACAAGCCAAGGCTAACCGAATCCTCGGGTGCCTTCCAACATTCACATACCATGGAGGAGTGTCTATTTGCAAATTAAGTTTCTTACTGATAAATCAGGGCAAAACATGTGAAGAGAATTATTAATGAAAGTTGTAATTAATTGGGGCTGGGCACCCCGTTGCCAGCTCTTTTTGCAAAATTATTGGATAAGCGGATGTATATGCCACTAGTCCATTGGTGAAAGTCTGACTGACAAGATTGAAAGATAAAACAGCACATACTTCCTCATGATCTATAAAACATCGACACAAATTGAGAAGTACTTTGAAGGTTTTAAAGGTAGCACATGAAATTTACTTGGAATGGTTTGAAATGCCATGCATAGGTATTTATGGTGGACACTTTGGAATAACTTGGTTTTCAGGGATTTGGAAGTACGAGCAGCATTCCCGCTCAATACAAGTGAAGGCTAGCAATAGACTAGGAAGCGAAAATCAAGAGAGCAATAACCGTCATAATCATGCTTGCGACAGAATAAAATTAACGGAGGCATAAAAGTGATACAAGAACTCCGAAGCAAAGTAAATCATCGAGGCTTAATTGACTTTTTGTTTTTCAGTCATATGCATGTGTGAGCATGTGCCAAGTCAATTTAAATGAATTATTCAGAGGAGGATACCACAATGTCACACCTATCTATGAATAAAACAATGCAAGCAAATATTTATGACATGCTACTCATTATTAATAAATTGGAGCTAAACATGAGAGATCATGAACTACTAGACTTTCATTAAATGACATATACCTCACATGAACCAACTAAGCATGCTCACATGGATGAGTATATGTACAAAAATGAAAACAAATAGAGTTCATACCAGCCTCTCGCCACAGTCGAGTTGTCGTAGATCGTCATTATTGCCTTTCACTTGTGTGGCTTGAATAATATGAAATGAAAACCAAGCTCCAACCACCGGAGACCGCTGAACTCCATAATAAACTTTACAAAACCGAAGAAGAACAACAAATCTTTTTGGTGTTTTCGAATTGGAAACAAGAACAAAGAAAACAGGCAAACAAAGCAAAAATATTTTTGGATATTTGAATAACAACCCGAATTAAAAACTAAGCAAACTAATACTAAATACTAAATAAATAAATAGAGAGAAACAACAGAAATATTTTTGGTCTTTTATTTTTTTCGAAAACAGAAATAAACAACAAGCAACAAAACAAAAGAAAGAAAATAGAAATATGGATATACAAAGTACCGACAAGATATGATATGTAGATGAGTGAGATGTCGGTGTACCCCCCCCCCCCCCCCCCCAAGCTTAGGCTTTTGGCCTAAGTGGAGATCAATCCCACCGTGCCCATGAGGTGGCGCCTCCGTAATATGATGAAGGAGGATCCTGTCCTTGGTACAAGCTGGAGGACGCACCAGGATACGTGACGGTGTACCCGTCAGAGGGCTCGGCGTCCTCGGAGTCGTGCTGCTGGTGAAAACCAAGTATCCTCAGCTGCTCATCCACCTCCTCCTTGGAGCGCGACCACGGCCTCCTGCGAACACTGAACAAATCGGCCTGCGGCAAAGAGATTTCCCTCTCATCCCCATCAATAAACAACATTCTATAGACAATATTTTCTAAATTAGAGTTAGTTGTGACAAATTGGTGACCCTTCATAGCAGCAATATCAAGCTTAATAGGAATTAATTTCTCATCACTAGGATCAACAGAAAGACCTAGATATGCAACAATATGTGAAGCAACAATTCCTCCATAAATAGGTCCCTTATTAGATAAGCGACGAGCAATGAGAGCACCAAGATAATAAGGTGTACTTCCAGTAAGTGCAGCAACCAGAAAAGCAAGATGATCTACACTACTTAAAAAGAACGAAGTTCCTCCGTTTTCTGCCACCAATTTCGTCGTTGTCGCCCTCTTGGGCCTGGTCGAGCTTATCTTCGCCCCTTGGGCCTGGCCCAACCGCAGAGCCTCCGCTCATCCTCGCCCATCCCCGTCTCGTCCCACCTCATCCTCGCCCTGATCCGCCGGTACGTGCGGGCGGACATGCCCTCCGAGGCCGCCGAGCTGTTCCGCCGCATGGAGGACTATGGCGCGGGGGCCCCCGACCCCGCGGTGGCGCTCGCCTCCCTCCTCGGGGCGCTCTCCCGGAAGCGGCTGGCCGGCGAGGCGCAGGCGCTCTTCGACAGCTACAAGTCCGTCTTCCCGCCGGACGTCGTACTCTACACGACCCTGGTGCACGCGTGGTGCCGCGCGGGGTGTCTCGACAAGGCACTTAGGACGGGCACCACTGCAGGGGAACTGGGGAAGGGCGCCGACCTTCTGTACGCCAGGGACCAAGGCACCTAAACGCGTCAACGTTCGGGTGGACTGTGGCGGCGCTGGTGCTCGCGTGCCTCATCAGCGCTGGATCCGTGGGATTGCCTTCTAGAAGTACAGGCAGAGGGTAAGGACCATCAGACTGCCTGCTCGATCAAAATATCTATATTGAACCTGCACCAGTAGTTGCATTGCTTGGTGCTTGTGTAGCCAAAACAGTGCTAGATAAATTTTGATACGATGCATGAAACCAGATTGGACTCACACTTACAAGTCATGATTCTGACCATTGCTGTATAAAATTTGGGATAACGATGTACTATTGCTGCAGACAAGACGAGGAATGGCTGCTGGAGGTGATACAGTATACAGACTTACCAGTTTAGATAGAAGTAGTATCACTTATTCCAAACCAAACTGAAGTTTCATGTTGGGAAAAGGAATTCTATCCAGTAAGCTAAACTATTCTCTTATTTTGCTTCCTAATTGATGGCGTTCGTTTTGGTAAGCAAATATGTGAAAGCTCTAGCAACCAGATTTTATTAGGATGAGCTTTTGGCTTCTGTAGCTCCTTTGGATCTATATATTTAGTTTCTTGTGAAACCGGACCAAATACAACGAATATTTAATTAGCGTGGACTTTTATCAGTGCATGTGAATAAATTTTCATTGTAAATGGTTGAACATCAACCAGGCTATCAATACTTTCGCGTGTTTGATTGGCCTTTTCATATCCAGCTCTTTCTTTTGTTTATCATGTTTTATGCACTGACTAAGTCCATGATCCATATACTGTGTCTCAAGAATTTTGCTCCCAACAGCCTTATGCACAACTCTTTGACGTGGCTATGTTCATGGTCGCCATATGTTATAAATATCGTTTGTTATACTTTTCCTTACTATCTATCTATAGTGGTTGATGGAAAAAACTTGAAATGGGGTTGAAACTTATATTTAGCCCATGAACTGAAGTTCTTTACTTCTTTTAGCTCACTATTCTGTAAAGAACATGCACAAGTTGCTTGACATAGTCACTTGTACCACATTTTTTAGATTTCACAATGAAGTCCGTAAGGAGGAGAAATCACAACGAGCATCAAGAAGAAGATCCCCAATTGCTAATTATTTGATTGCCTATTCAAGGTACCTATTTGTGGGATTTTGACGTTCTTTTTGCTTGTGGGATGCACACCGTTGTACGAAGTCTGGAGCTTAAAAAGGTGGAAGATTTCGAAATATGGGAAGAGTATTTTCTTCATAAATATGAATCATTTAGCGAACTTAAAAGAGGTTTCGTTAATATGAATAGTTTTGTGCAGGTACGCTTCACCCTCTTCTTCTTCTTGCTGCTGCTGCTACTACTACTGCTGCTGCTACCTTCAAAATCTGATGTTCATATGAAGACCAGTAACACGACTTCTACGGGGCCATCTTAGTACTTATCTAAAATTCAATATAAAAGTATTTCCTTTATTCAAGTCTGTCATATCGATATTTAAAAGTAGGTCAATCAAGAAACTTTACTCTTACCCACGGGTTGTGCACTTTGCTACAAATATTTTATATCCTAGGCCTGATAAGTTGTTGATTATATAAGGTTTAATATGAGTGCATATTATGGATCACTAGCGTGATTGCAGTTCACTATATATTTCATTGTATGTATTGGTAAAAAAAAAAGGAGCCGGGAGTGGAATTTTGTTTGAGGAAGGGACGATGGATTTGGAATTAGTGGTTTCTCATGAACTATGATGTTTTATTAAACAATGTTACATAGTGAAAAATTTAGGTAATTGTGGTGGATTGGCTGAATTGATTAAAAAGGATCTGCTTAAACTTTCCTTTTAGGTTGAGGTAAATTGTACCTCTTAAATCCAATACGTGTATGAGAAAGCGAATGGAGTTCATGTCACATTTCTTTAGATCTTTACATAGATGAAATAAACAAGCAATATGAAGAAGAACGGAATGTTTGCATCTGATAGACAGTGCATCTATTTTTAATAGCTTCACTCTTACTATGCAATTGCGCCCCTAGCAGAATTGCATCCGGTTTGATACTTAGAACTGCTACAAAGTTTCATATGCATGAGAAGAAATTTACGTTAATTCAACGCTTACTATTGCAAACTATATTTGGTTACTAAATCTTTAGATTTTAGTACATCTGCAAAAAATCAAAGTTATGATCATGTATCAATAATGCAAGGGGGGAGGACGGGTGAGGCGGCTGATTGACGGCATGGACAGTGCTGACGAGAATGAAGCAGTAGAATGTGCCCGGTGCACCCTCTGCATCCCTCTGGTTAGTTCCTCACCAAATGGTCATTGTTCTATGCTTTCAGAGCATTGCCTTCTTTGTGTTTTTGCCATTGTAACATCTGTTTTTCTGTTTGAACATGTGCTGAATTGTTAATGCGAATTATAGGCATGAAAGTGATTATATAGTTCATAGTGACGGTATCTAAGGCACACCTGCTCTTTGTTGGCACATCTACTGCATTCGTATGTTCCAAGTAATCCTACCCTTCCATAGTTTGAGTAACAAAAAATAAGTTTTTTACGAGTTTAATCTATGCTTCCTCAAAGAAACACAATATGTTGTTCCTTAATTAATTTTAATGAGGTTTACAATTTGTCTTCATAGTTGCAAGAGTATGAAGAAGCAAAAAAAAAAGAAGGTGAGGAGAGTAGTGTCACACTGTTACTAATTTGATCAACTAAAGAGTACCTTATAGACTTGTACCATGCCATCTATTTGACCTTTGCAAAAGATTTTAGGTTAGGATGCACCAATCTCTGGGTTGTTGGCATTTGATGATTCACGGATTGCCATTCATCATGTAAACTGAGCTCATATAATTTGAGCTTCTTTACGTCAATGCCTAATTCAATGTCAATGCGAGATTATGTTTACCTTAAAAGCAAATGGATTCAAGGATTATGATTTGTTGAGCGCAACTTGTCGCTGGGGTACCGACTCACAGAGACTTAAAAAGAACGAAGTTCCTCCGTTTTCTGCCACCAATTTCGTCGTCGTCGCCCTCTTGGGCCTGGTCGAGCTTCATCTTCGCCCCTTGGGCCTGGCCCATATTCGTTCTCCACTTCCTTCCGAGCGAGGAGGCTGAGGCAGCCATTCGATCCAAAAACCGAGCGATTCACCATGCTCCCGACCTAGGGTACCGCCACCCCGCCGCCGCTCCCTCCTGCCATGGCGCGCCGCCTCCCTCCGGTCCCAAGCCGCTGTTCCGCCGCCTCGGTCCAACCATAGTGGCCTCTCGTGCAGCCGTGCAGGCGACGGCACATCCTAGATCCGATGAGCAGCAGGGGCGCTCGCATCTTCAATGCTGCATCGATGCAGAGGTGGGGAGCCCACGCCCACCCTGATGACGGCTGAGGCAGGCGAGGCTCTGGCTCAGGAGAAGGATCCCGCGCCCCGCGCTGGCGCCAGTGCCGGTACCGGTGTGGCGGCGGCGGCGGCGAGCCAGGAGTGGCTGGTGGTGCCGCCGGCGGGGGAGTCGCGCGCGGGGGAGTTCGGGCGGCACCGGATCATGGAGATGACGGGGCTGCCGGCGCGGGACCTCCGCGTGCTCGACCCCCTCCTCTCCTACCCGTCCACCATCCTCGGCCGCGACCGCGCCATCGTCCTCAACCTCGAGCACGTCAAGGCCATCGTCACCGCCGTCGAGGTGCTCGTCCGCGATCCCAGCAATCTGAGGCTCCAACCCTTCCTCCACGCCCGGCTCGCCCTCCCGGTACGATCACGCCATTGTCACCATTACCACCAGTCATGCCACGATAGATTGCATTTGTAACCGATGCTTCCGCGTGCAGGACGCGTCCATCGTGAATCTGGCAACCGATGGAGGAGACGAGACGGAGCAGGGTGGCCATGGGAACGTGCCAATGCCTGAGCTCGGCACGCCTGGCTGCGCCAAGAAGCAGCCCTTCGAGTTCAAGGTGCTCGAGGTCTGCCTCGAACACACATGCAAATGCATGTAATCGGAGGTATATACTTCAGGACTAAAGTCCGGCCGTGTTGTGCTACAGAAATTTATGATTTGTCAAATCGATCGATTACTTTTTCGAGAATACACCCTGGAAGGTGTATCAATCATATAGAAGAAGAGGCCAAGACAGCCGGTACAACGCCCAGAGGGCACCACGATACAAACGCAACGCCACACGACTAACAGCTACCCGCACAAGCTAACCGGAAAGGACACGCCTTGCATCGTCCCCCGCCAAGAATGGCTAGGAGGCGAAGCACGAAGCTTCTAGACCGCGTCACAACCGAAGAGGGAACTCTATGAGGTCGACCCCAACTCCAAGATGACCCAAGCCAACGCAACCGTCCACCCAAAAGCGCCTAAGGGTCGGCGAGAGAACGGCGGGACCGAACCAGACCAGAGGTGGCGACGACCAAGAAGACCCAGCGACGGTGTACATAGCGCCCCAGAAGCTCCCACTCTAGGCGGCGGCCGACAACGACTCCAGCAGGTGCACCGAGAGCTCCACGAACCACCTAGACGACGCCTCCAAGGAGGGGAACGACGCAGCTGCGCCGCCGCCGCCCGTTCCGATGACCGGAACTAGGGTTTCCCCTGGTAGTCGGGAAGGGGAAGCACGGACAGAGCCATGACGACGCCTCCAAGAAGGTGACGGCGCCCACGGGCGTCGCCGTCGTCAGCAAAATGCAAGGATTTCTCCCGGCCCTGCCGTCGACCCCAACTCCATCGGACACGCGCAGAAAGGAGCCGCCTTGGCCACACCATCGACGAGAGGCGAGCCATGGCCATCAGCCGAGCAGGATGCGCCGCCAATCGCCCCACCAACACCGAAGACGGAGCTGGGCGGTGGGGATCCCAGCCCGCCGCCGCCTGGCCGGCCGCCGGCACCACCACGGTGCCCAGCAACCGACACCGAAGGCGCCACCGCGCTTGCCCACCACCATAGCCAAGATCCAGGCCCGCACAAGCCCAGATGGGCTGGGCGGGGAAGGAGCTCTGCCATGGCAGCGGGGGCGCCCCCAACGCAGGGAGGTCGCGCCGCCACCTCAATCGACGCCATGGCGCGGTCGACGTCGAGCCCCACAGCGCCTCGCTGCCGAACGCCGCCGGAAACCACTCCACCGCCGCCAGAGAGGAGCAACCGCCACCACCACGCGAAGGAGAAGGCGACCGACCAACCGCAGCCCACGCGCCGCGCCGCCGGCTGGAGTAGCCTCCATCCAACGCCGCCGCCACGGGCCGCTGCGGATGAGGGCCGCCGCCTTTGCCGCCTCAGGATGCGAGAGGACGCCCCGCGCAGCTCGCCGGCCGCCGCCGCGCTAGGCCCCGCCGACCTCCGCCGAGATGCACCGCCGCCATGGACGCCGCCCCGCACGGCCCACCACGCGCCGGGTAAGGGAAGGCCCGCCGCCGCCAGCACCGCGCGGGCTTAGCCCGGCGGCGCACGTTGGCGGCGGCAGGGGAGGGAGGAGAGAGGGGGAGCGGGAGGTTGGGGCTAGGGTTTCTCCCCTAGGCCGCCGCGGGGGACGACCAGGGGGAGCGGGGTACCGTGTCCATCGATCGATTACTGAGTACTGAGTACTGACACACGCTTGTTACCAACTTACCATGTTTCTTTCTTGGTGCAAATTTATGGCGCCAGACATTGGCTCTCGAGAAGGAGGCGTACCTGGCATTGGACGAGCTGGCCACCAGGGTTAGCACGCACAACCTGGAGCACGTCAGGCAGATCAAGAGCCGTCTGGTCGAGCTGTTAGCGCGCGTGCAGAAGGTAGTATATATAATTGGGATTTGGGAGTCTTCAGTCTTGTGCGTTGGCTACACGTTCTTTCTCTGAAGCAGTTATAAGTTTCAGTTAACTGCTTGTATATGGTATTTAAGTGTTTCTCAACTTATGTTTGGGCTGTGGTGGCCTGTCGTTCGCATCGCAGGTGAGGGATGATATCGAGCGCTTGCTAGATGTTCTTTCTCTAAAGTAGTGTAGATTAACCACATAGTAGTGTAGATTAACCACATAGTCTGTAACATAGTAGTGTAGATTAACCACGTAGTGTAGATTATTTTGTTAGTGTTAGCTGGTTATAACAGAACGAGGAACCTGCATAGTGTGTACTTGTATTATAGTACTATTGAAGTATGTTCTTCCCCCAAGAAGGCATGTACATTTATTTTGTCTCGAGCTTCTGCTATTCCACTCAGAGATCATGAGATCATATGTAATCATTAGTTGTTTTTCGTATCTTTAAAACCTTGTACCCTTAACTCACTTGTATAAACGGTTTTACTGAGCAAATGCCCATATTAACGGGTATGATTGTATGAGAAAGTGTATTGAATAAATATCATGATGCTGAAGATGAGAATGTGAGCTTCAATTTTGCTGATAATATGGTTTTTGAATCAAAATGGAGAGCCTAATTAGTTTGTAACCACCGAAGCCTCATCAAGTTGTACACAACAAAAGCAGGTACATACGGGCAATTGCAATTTGTTTCTGCACACATGTTGAATATGACAATTTTTAAAATTTGGTTTGATATATGTTTCACTTGTACAGATTATGGACTGCCCGGAGATGGATGGTGTCGATGTTCCAAAAGAATCGAACGACATAGCCCGAGACGGTATTGTTAGAAGTGAACAAATATTCATGTGTGACATGTAAATTTTGCACGTATATGACTAAGAATTTTTTTTAAGGGGTCATGATGTTACAAACAATACAAGATGTTAACCAGATAATGTTTGTCTTGCCCCGTAGCAACGCACGGGCATTTTAACTAGTAACTAGAAATGTTGCTAATGTTCTCCCTACCAAGAATGCTAGTAGCAAGATAGTATGTGAAATATCTAATGGCAGGGAGCTGAATGTTCCTTATCTTGCCGTGCTGAATGGTACGGTCATCATCGTGGGTAACTTCTCGATAGAGTTCCATCAAAGCTTTGGGGCGGTTCTCGATGTTCTTTGCTGTACCTATAGGAGTAATGTCTAATGCAGCACAAAAATCACCCAACTTCATAGTAATAGGCATATTATAAATCTTAAATTTAACTGATGGTGTGAAAGGTGCGTTGCTGAATTTAAAGCTTTCAACAAAGATTTTAGTTAGCATATAAAATTGATCACTCTCATCTTCCATATAGGTAGACAAGCCCACCCTATTAATGAGAAACAAGAAGTCATCCAGTAGCCCTGCATTACGCAAAAAGTCAATACACGGAAAAGATGAAGCATTAGGAATCCCATTGTCCTCTGCATCTTCAAAGCTAGGTGCAATGACATCCTCATCATAGGATCGCCTAACTCGAGTGGCTGCCCTTGAAGGCCTTTCCACTCTTGGCGTATCCCTCTCGAACACTTCTCCAAAGGTGTGGTTATGCATTTTCCTTTTCTGAAATTTTTCAACAAACATTATAAAAGTTGATTTTGAGACATATAAATGAGGGAGACTACTATAGGAACTTGATAGAGTACTAAACATGCATCAAAACTAATTTTTACAACTTAGAACAAGCATGCAAACTCACTTAACATGTCACCTACAGCCATAGTCTTAAAAACCGGACCGGTGACCGAACCGGTAAGGCTATCGGTTCAGGTTTTTACCGGTCGGACCACTGGTTCATCGGTTCATTGTATGGTTTTTTAAGATATAGAGTAGTATATTTTACTTATAAATACTGCAGTAAATAAATAATCATGTATACAAATATATTTTAGACTTGCAAATTTTTGTAATAATTCATAAAGTAGTCAACAACTTACGGACTTTGTCATGTCTAATAAAGCGAAACACCTAACACACGCTCGTGTATTTCATTATTTGCATTCAGCAATGCTAAAAGGAAGCAAATCTAGCGTACATAACATGCACATATGCCATGCGGCGTAAAAAGCAAAGCCCCTATCGTGTGAGCTATATATAAAAGAAACTGCTGTCTTCTGTAGTTGTCAAATAGTAATAGCTCAATTGGTCCAGGCGTTGTTCAGGTTTGCAGGAGGTTTCAGGATCGATTCCTACGTGAAGTAATGCTTCTACCGGTTGGACCGACGATTCAGAGTCCCGGTTTTCTTCCAAAACCGCCTGTTGACCCGCGGTTCGTCCGGTTTTCACCGGGTCAGGTGCGCGAGCGGTCTAGTGCGCCTAAAAGACTGGTGGAGGGTCTGGTTCCGGTTTTTTTCGGTTCAACCGCCGGTCCGGTCCGGTTTTTAAAACTATGCCTACAGCAGCAAAATACTCAAGATATACTCAACTAGACAAAAATCTATTTGGATAATCGGAGGAGTCACATACCGGAGAACAAATGCCCCAAATCTCAGCAGCAAAGATGGGCTGAGCAAGGAGATCGAAAATCTCAAGCAAGAACAGCAAGAAACTTGGGTTTGAACAATGGTGGTGTGTTTTCCCGTGGAAGAGAGTGGAGTGGTAGGTGGATGAGTGTGTGGAGGGCCAGGAGGGGCCCACATCACAGGGAGGCGCGCCCCCCATGCAGGCCGTGCCAGCACATGGGGTGCAGCCCTGGGGTGCCCCACTGGTCAGCCCCAGGCATTCCCAGGTTGCAGTTTAAAAAATAGGACCAGTGGTATAATTTTTGTAAATTTTTGAAAACTTCGAAAAATGCACATTTTTGGGTGTTAAAATAACTGTTTCAGGGCAGAAAAAGATTTTCAAAATTTTAAACAACTAAAGCGTCTTGCAAAACAAGAAGTACTACAGAAAGTAAAAGAAGTGTGGAGAAAGAAAGAAATGTTGTTTAGCTCTTCCATGCATTTAAAATGTACTTGTTAACAAGGTTGATCAAGTCTTGCCACCAAATAAATTTTTCATGACATAAGAAGAAATAAACCTCAAATCAATCATGTTACCTTATATTGTATTGATATGGACCCAATCATAATATTTTGATATCCTTATTTAGGCTCATATATAGGACTATCAATAACTCCCACTTTGATAGTTCTCAAATTAGAAATTGTATTAACTCCATATACTTTATCAATCTTCTTGGAAAAATAAACAGTATGCTCCTTGTCATCAACATGGAAAGTAACTTTTCCTTTATTGCAATCAATAACAGCCCATGCAGTGCTAAGAAAAGGTCTTCCAAGAATAATAGACATATTATCATTTTCAGGCATTTCCATCACAACAAAATCAGTTAATATTAAGCAATTATTAGCAACTTGAACAGGAACATCCTCACATATGCCAACAGGATCAGCAGTAGATTTATCGGCCATTTGCAAAGATATATCAGTTGGTATCAACTTATCTAAATAAAGTCTCTTGTAAAGAGAAAAAGGCATAACACTAACTCCTACTCCCAAATCACATAGAGCAGTTCTAACATAATTATTCTTGATGGAACAAGGGATAGTTGGTATACCTGGGTCTCCCAGCTTCTTTGGAACCTTGCCATTGAAAGAGTAATTAGCAAGCATAGTGGAAATCTCCTCATTAGGAATTTTCCTTTTGTTAGAGACAATATCTTTCATATACTTTGAATAAGGAGGCAATTTAATAGCATTAGTCAAAAGGATTTGCAAGAACAAAGGTTTCATCCAATATCAAAATTTATTATAGTGTTCTTCCTCCTTTGATTTTAGTTTCTTAACAGGAAAAGGCATTTGCTTTTGAACCCAAGGTTCTCTTTCATTACTATGTTTCTTAGCAATGAAATCTTCTTTAGTGTACTTTTTATTTTTATCATGCTTTTCATGTTCATCTTCAACCTCTTCTTTATCAGAAACATCATTCTTATCATTATTTTTATCATGTTCATTACCACTTTCAGTTTCAGCATCAGAAATAGAAATACTATTAGGATCATAAACAGGTTCAGAAGATTCTACAACAGTTTTTATGTTTCTTCTTCTTTTTCTTAGAAGGAGCACTAGTTTCTTTAGTTCGTTGAGAATCTTGTTAAACTCTTTTGGGATGCCCCTCGGGATATAGAGGATCCTGAGTAGAAATACGTCCTCTACTTGTTACTTCATAAGCATGTTTCTCTTTAGAAGTATTTTTTAACAAGTCATTTTGCACTTTAGTGAGTTGATCAATTTGAGTTTGAACCATATGAAAATGTTTAACAAGTATCTTAACATCATTGGAGGTTCTCTCCACAATATCATGCAATTTACTAATAGCTTGAGAATTTTCCATTAAATGATTCTCTACTCTTATATTAAAGTTATCTTGCTTAACAACATAAAATCAAATTCATCTAAACATTGATCAGGAGGTTTTGAGTAAGGAATGTCTCCTTTATCAAAGCGTTGAAGAGAATGTACCTCAATTGTGGACGAAGGGGGAGTTATCTTACATAAATCTTCTATGGGAGGTAAATTCTTCACATCTTCAGATTTAATACCTTTCTCTTTAAGAGATTTCTTGGCTTCTCTCATATCTTCATCATTTAATTCAATCATACCCCTCTTCTTCAATATTGGTGTTGGGGTTGGTTCAGGTGTAGTCCAATCATCATGATTTTGGCTTATTCTAGCCATTAATTCTTGACTTAAATGTCTGGAGTTCTTTTCCTGAAAACACAACCAGCACAACTATCCAGGTACTCCCTAGACTCAATGGTTAGTCCACTATAAAATATATCAAGTAAGTCATGCTTTTCCAAATCATGTCCATGTCGAGCTCTAAGAAGAGAGCAAAACCTTGCCCAAGCTTCAGGCAATTTCTCTGCATCTTCCTGGTCAAAACTATAAATTTTCTGCAAAGCAATATGTTGAGCACTAGCAGGAAAATATTTTCGAAAGAAAACATCAAGCAAACCACTTGGACTATCAATAAAATCAGGAGGCAAACTATTATACCAAGTTTTAGCATCATCCTTTAATGAGAAAGGAAAATTTTTAGCAACAAAATAAGTACGCTTCTTGATGTCATCAGAAACAAGCTACTCAAAGTAGAAAGCTCATTCATGTGCTATACATCACTTTCTTTTTCAGTACCACAAAAAGGTGTTTTCTCAACAATAGATATATGAGATAAATCAAGAGAAAAATCATAATTCTTATCCTTAATGTTTATAGGAGATGTGGCAAATTTAGGATCAGGAGACAGTTTATATCTAACAACATGTTGTGCAAGAAACTTTTTAATGTTACTTGCACCAGTAGTAGCATTACATTTATCAATAAAATCATCATCAAGTTCCACATAATCTTCATCAGGATCATCACTAGAGTGTTCAGCAGACTCAGGTGACTTAATAGGTGTAACAGTATTTTCATTAGGAATTTCAGTATTCTCAATTTGTCTAGACCTAGACCTAATGAACCACTATCATCAAGCACAGTAGAAGCATCACCAAAATTATCAAAGCAATTTTCAGATTCAGCGGAAGTACCAACATGTGAAGCTTCTGGTGGTGAAACAAGTTGACTTATCACAAATGGTGAATCAAGAGCAGCAGAGGTACTCAGAGTTGTACCTTTTCTTGTAGTGGATGGTAACACTACAAGAAAAGTTGCCATGGCCGACGAAGTTGAAGTCGCGCCGTGGTTGCTGGTGTACCATGGCCGACGATTTTGGGTCCCTCCGTGGTGCATGTCAAAACTTTTTTTCTCGTTTTTGAGGCCACCTAGCCCGACGAAAGCGGCCAAAACGTCGCGTATGGTGGCCTGGGACGTGGTGCATCTCGAAATCTCGGGTTCGCCGGCCGAGTCAACGCAAATCCGCACCGCCGAGGGATGTAGGGCCTAGATGGCAGCCTCTCTGGCATTGTTTTTTTTCTCGATCGCGCCATCTCGTTCAACGTTCTCCGATCGAGCCGTTTACGATGCAGGATCATGGGTCCCGCATGTCATCCTCTATGAACCAAAATTCTTTCTATTCTTGGATTTTTTTTGACCCCCTGATTTCTGGCTACTTCCTTTTTCTTTTGATCCCTTGCCGCCTTGGAAACGTTGAGACCGCTGCTGCTAAATGGGACCCGCATGTCATCCTCTATGTGCAATCAACTTTCTTTTCTTGGAGTTTTTTTTGGCACCTCATATTTGGTCACTTGCCTTTTTATTTCGAACCCAGCCGACTCTCAAACGGTGATACCGCTGCTAAATGGGACCCGCATGTCATCCTCTATGTACTATAAAACTTTCTTTTCTTGGATTTTTTTGGCACCTCATATTTGGTCACTTGCCTTTTTCTTTCGATCCCCTGCCGCCTCTCAAACGGTGATACCGCTGCTGCTAAATGGGACCCGCATGTCATCCTCTATGTACTATAAAACTTTCTTTTCTTGGATTTTTTTGGCACCTCATATTTGGTCACTTGCCTTTTTCTTTCGATCCCCTGCCGCCTCTCAAACGGTGATACCGCTGCTGCTAAATGGGACCCGCATGTCATCCTCTATGGACTATAAAACTTTCTTTTCTTGAATTATTTTTGGCTCCTGATATTTGGTCACTTGCCTTTTTCTTTCGATCCCCTGCCGCCTCTCAAACAGTGAGACCGCTGCAGCTAAATGGGACCCGCATGTCATCCTCTATGAGCAATCAACTTTCTTTTCTTGGAGTTTTTTTTGGCACCTCATATTTGGTCACTTGCCTTTTTCTTTCGATCTCATGCCACGTTTGAAACGTTGAGGAACCTGCTGGCTCATGGAACCCGCATGTCATCCTCTATGTACTATAAAAGTTCATTTTCTTTGTTTTTTTTCACCCTCTGATTTTTGGCTATTTCCTTTTTCTTTTGATCCCCTGCCGCCTTGGAAACGTTGAGTAAGCTGCTAGCTCATGGGACCCGCATGTCATCCTCTATGTCCATCAACTTTATTTTCTTGGATTTTTTTGACCCCCTAATTTCTGGCTACTTTCTTTTTCTTTTGATCTCAAGCCGCATTTGAAACGTTGGGACCGCTGCTGCAAAATGGGACCCGCATGTCATCCTCTATGTAAATAAAGTTTCTTTTCTTGGATTATCTTGGGCTCATGATATTTTGTCACTTGCCTTTTTCTTTCGATCTCATGCCGCCTTTGAAACGTTAAGTAAGCTGCTGGCTCATGGGTCCCGCATGTCATCCTCTACGAACAATAAAAGTTTCCTTTCTTGGAGTTATTTTTTACCCCTAATTTCTGGCTATTTGCCTTTTCTTTTGATCTCCTGCCCCCTTTGAAACGATGAGGACGCTGTTCGCAGGTCGGTCCCACATGTCATCCTCTATGAACAATAAAACTTTCCTTTGATGGATTTATTTTGAACCCCTAATTAATTTCTGGATATTTCCTTTTTTTCTTTTGATCCCCTGCCGCCTTGGAATCGTTGAGGATGCTGCTGCCTCATGGGTCCCGCATGTCATCCTCTCAGAACGGTAAATGTTTATTTTCTTGGATTTTGAATACCAAATGATTTTTGGCTTATTTTTTCTTTCGATCTCCTGCCGCCTTTAAAACGTTGAGGACGCTGCTGGCTCACGGGTCCCACATGTCAGTGTCTAACATTAAACGCTGAGGATGCTGCTGCCTCATGGGTCCCGCATGTTATCCTCTCAGAACGAAAATGTTTCTTTTCTTGGATTTTGTACCAACAGATTTTTGGTTTATTTTTTCTTTCCATCCCTGCCGCCTTTAAAATGTTGACGACGCCGCCGGGCGCATGGGTCCCCGATGTCAGCCTCCCCGTATAAGAAACATGTGATATCTTGATTATTTTGCAGACAATAAACAGTGTATTTTGCTCTGAGCTATTGCAAAGGGATAAATTAAATCTTTATTTTTACATAAACAAACTTATATGCTGAATCTCCTTGTTTTTTTGTCTTTGCGAGGCATAGGACTTTCCTGTTTTGGAATGGGCTGAAATTGTACGAATCAAAAGGCGTCCAGCGGGATAGTTTGAAGGCCCAGATGGCCAGAAGCAGCCCAATTGAAATATTCCTTTTCTTGGATTTTTTGACACCCTTATTTCTGGCTACTTCCTTTTTCTTTTGGTCATGTGCCGCCTTGGAAACATTGAGACCGCTGCTGCAAAATGGGACCCGCATGTCATCCTCTATGTACAATAGAAGTTTCTTTTCTTGGATTATTTTTGGCTCCTGATATTTGGCACTTGTCTTTTTCTTTCGATCTAATGCCGACTTTGAAACCTTCAGACCGGTGCTGCAAAATGGGACCCGCATGTCATTCTCTATGCACAATAAAGTTTCTTTTCTTAGATTATTTTTGGCTCCTGATATTTGGTCACTTTCCTTTTCCTTTCGATCTCATGCCGCCTTTGAAACGTTGAGGAAGCTGCTGGCTCATGGGTCCCGCATGTCATACTCTATGAACAATAAAGTGTCCTTCATTGGATTTATTTTTTACCCCTAATTTCTGGCTATTTACCGTTTTCTTTTGATCCCCTGCCCCTTTGAAACGATGAGGACGCCATCGGCAGGTCGGTCCCACATCCTCTATGAACAATAAAAGTTTCCTATGATGGATTTATTTTTGACCCCTTTTGATCCCCTGCCGCCTTGGAATCGTTGAGGATGCTGCTGCCTCATGGGTCCCGCATGTCAGCCTCTCAGAACGGTAAATGTTTCTTTTCTTGGATTTTTTTACCAACTGATTTTTGGCCTTTGTCTTTCTATCTCCTGCCGCCTTTAACACGTTGGGGACGCTGCCGGCTCAGGGGTCCCACATGTCAGCCTCTATGAACAATAAACCTTTTGTTTGATTTATTATTGACCCATAATTTCTTGGTATTTGCCTTTTTCTTTCGATCTCATGCCGCCTCTGAAACGTTGAGACGCTGCTGGCTCATGGGTCCCTGTCAGCCTCTATGAACAGTAAAAGTTTCCTTTGTTTGATTTATTTTTGACCCTAATTACTGGCTATTTGCCTTTTTTTATCCCCTGCCGCCTTTGAAACTAAGAGGACGCTGCTGGCCCATGGGTCCCACATCTCAGCCTCTCTGAACGATAAACCTTTCCTTTCTTTTTTTTCGATCCCGTGCCGCCTTGGAAAATGTGAGACCGCTCCTGCAAAACGGGACCCATATGTCATCCTCTATGTACAATAAAAGTTTCTTTCCTTGGATTATTTTTGGCACCTGATATATGGTCACTTGCCTTTTTTTCGATCCCCTGCCGCCTTTGAAACGTTGAGGACGCTGCTGGCTCGTGGGTCCCACATGTCAGCCTCTATGAACGATAAACATTTCATTTCTTGGATTTATTTTTGACCGCTGATTTCTGGGAACTTTGCTTTTTCTTTCGATCCCCTGCCGCCTTTGTTAAAGTTGAGGACGCTGCTGCAAAATGCATCCCACATGTCAGCTTCTCTGTACGATAATTGTTTCCTTTCTTGGATTTTTTTCCACGGCTGGCCGATGGGTCCACGATGTCAGCCTCTATGTACAAGCAATATGTGATTTCTCGATATGTTTTAACCCGAGATATGTAGGATACTTGCTTTTTTCGATCCCTTTTGTTTGTCTTTACCTTCAAATGTTGAGGGACGCTACTGGCAAATGGGTCCTGCTCTACCATTCTCAACTGAAGGAAAAACTGAAATATTGCCTATTCATTTGTTTTTCGTACTCCATGCACACAATCCATACTAACTGTTGATCCGGGTTTTAGTTCAACTTAATTAGTTCAAATTTGATCTACGAGGAAGTATGTAATATATTTTGGGTTCACAACACTACACTTGTTAACAACAATCTGATGAAGAGGTTTGTCATTTTTTTTAAACTACAAATACACTCTAAGATCTTGCAAACTGATAGAATAAATCTTGGAACTTTAAATAATTTATGAAAATTTTGAAATCAACTATATGAATATATCGAAATATAGAGCCCATGTAGATGCGCATACTGGCTATGCGCATTTAAAAAAGAATCATAATCATAATTGATACGAAATAAAAATAAATTATATTTAGAATCTCGGTTTCTTGAGGGCCAATCATAGGATCTCCGTGTTTAAATTAGGAAGGGCCCCAATGGCATGAGTCGGAGGCCCATTAAATGTTTTTGGATTGTTATCAGCGAAGCAAGCAGTTGACAAAGAATCACCATGTACATGGCGGCGGCAGCCCAAAAGTACAAACAATTGGCCCATGAAGGGAAGGTAGTACTTTTTTTTTATTGGGAAGGTTGTCTGGGCTAACCCAAAAAAAAAAAGTGGTGCTACATGGGGTAGCACTTGAACCCGGAATGAGACCATGAACAGTACATATGCTACATGCTACAGTACTTAGTTCTTAGCTATCTATTTTCGATCCAACGTCCAAATCTACAAGTCAACCAACTGTTCATCTGTGCTTGCTGATGTCAAGGCACTGGATCCTGGACGCTTGAACCCATGATCGTTACTGAGGGTTGCCTATTTGCGCATAATATGTTTTGTCAGCAGGCACTTCACTAGTTTGTGCAAAACATATCCAGCGCAGGATTCGAAAAAACAACACGTTTTTTTCTTTACGGAAACAATGTAACATCTTATGTTCATCACAATCCAGCCAACATAAGCACATAATAATTAATAGTACAACTAGAGAGCTGTACATATAAATAAGGTTTGTCAAGCTTCATGCACTAGCCAACGCAACCAAAAGTCCGAACTGATGGAAAGGGCTAGGCAATCCACTTATACATCTGAACACCCCTCCTCACGTGTGACCGGAAGAAGGGAAGAGGTCAACACAAGGAGACTCTCAAGAGGCATATACGTGGACTCCGAGGAGGGCAACGGAGGGCAGCACCAATTTTTAGGATAAATTATGAAAGCCAGGTCTCGAACTCGAGACCCTGGGCTCTGATACCATGCCAAGCTTCATACACAAGCCAACGCAACCAAAAGTCCGAACTAATAGAAAGGGCTAGGCAATCCACTTATACATATCAACATCCCCCCCCCCTCACATGTGACCACAATCCAGTAATGGTACCATCATGTTCACCACAATACATCATCATTATACTACAGAACATTTGTAAGACAACTTAATACAGCTGTGATTCATTTTGTTGCCCCAGCGATGGGTGATAACCTGAACACCATATAACCTTCTCACAGCAATTGTAACCAAATATGAGCACCTGCAATGATTTGGTGTCAATCTTCTTGAAGGTCAGGAGGTATCCTACCTTCAAGTCATGTGCTTTGACAAACTCTGGCCATCCTGCGTCCATTAAAACATTGCCATCTTGTTGCTTCAGTCCACAATCCAGGTGCATGCAAGTGGACATCTTCAGGTTGATGGACTCTGGACACCCACCGTAAAACCAGGGTAGAACACGACTGGGATGGTAATCACCTCTAACTCCGATGTACATAGTACCTTGCGTAAGCCGTCACGGTATTCTCCTCATCGATGCGCCTAAACACCTTGCACACTGGGGCTGGCTCTACAGATGTCTCCTTCCATGATAAGCTCTCTCCAAGCTTGAGCTTCTTGTTTGAACACTGCAAAAAGAAGGCCTCAATTAGATAATGCCTCTAGCTTCTGACCGTAATTCCAAGCAAATGCATAATCAAAGGCACCTAGCAAAGTCAGCGGATCATTGTTCTTATCGAACACACAGTCTGAACAATAAGCTTCTGAATCTAGCTAGGCTGCTATGTACAACCTTGTATCATCAAATTATTCAGCATAGTGTATCATTGTATCGCAGAAGCCAAATCGATATAAATAGTAGCTATGAGAATAGAAATCAAGCTAGCATGAGCCATGCATGCTTGCTGGCTAGGTCTAGCATCAGAGTAATGCATCTGCAGTTCATCATCCGCCAGTACAGATCGACCAAGCAAACAAAACAAAATCAGCGTCGGCCTAAAGAGTCCATAAGCCAGACATGCATGCTCGGTGTCCTCATATGTGGTTATCGGCCGTGGATTGACCAATATCATATTTGAACGATTATTATTGCACACATTAGATCCAGTCCCAACCTAGCTAGCATGCGTGCATGTGTAGCCCGAGTCTTTACCAGAGGATTAATATATACACTGGATGAGAGAAATAGTCTATATCAAACAATGCTAAGCAACCGGCAATACAGCTTAGATATAATAAAGATGTGACCGGCAACCCTAGTGATTCGGGGGAAACATACCGCCATTGCAGCCATGGACCGAGAGAATCGGGGATACCGCGCCGCCTTAGTGGAGTTTTTAGGTGCGACGTCGCCGCATCCGTAGAGGACGGAGTCCAAGCCGCGTAGTCCGAGCGGTGGTGGACGCCGGTGGTGTAGGGAGAGGACTCAGGGGAGATGGACGGCGAGGGATCTGGGGAGATCTGAACATGAGGGGGCTGTGAGAAACTGAGAATGATACATCAGCAAGGGAATAAATGCGCGTGTCCCCCGGTCAAAAAAAATGCGCGTTTCTTGGAGGAACGAAGCCAGGTACGCAGGAATCCACACAGAAAACTTCACCCGGCGGGTCACTGGGCTTTATCAGTATCTGGTGGGGCCCGGACCTACATACCAGTGAGACAGGTCGTGTGGGTTATGATCCGATCAGTGTGCACACAGAAATTGCATTCAGAGCTAAGCGCCTCAGACTACGTTGTACTATACAGTATATCCGTTTCTTTTGGTAAAATGAAAATGATACTCCATCTGATCCTCATTACTTGATGATAAAATGGATGTCTCTACAACTAATATGTGTCTAGATACATCTATATGAGAGCGTCTATGTTTGTACTGTGTATCTCAAAAAAAAATGGATCGGAGGGAGCATTAAGAGGTGTCAAAAAAAACTGCAAACAAACATGGATGTAAGCATAGCGATGTATTAAACCAGTGCGTAAAATACCTTTATATCTCGACCATGTAACAATGAATATGAGAAGTTTTGGGGGTTTGACCATCTGCACTTGTGTTCGCTACAATCGTTCGCTACAATCAGATCAAAAAAATTGGTCACTTTTACACTTCCTAAAATAAAATGTATTTTTCCCTGAGATTTTACAAGCTCGTACAAGAAAGCATTGACTACATATGGGATATATCACATTTACACTTACAAATCTATGAATATTTCAAAATGTTGAGCTCCATGTAGCTAGGTATAATACAAATCATCAGACCGCACATTGAAACTACCGCAGCATATCACAGTAAATTAAAGTAAAATAAAACATGTCTAACATATACTATATTAGCTAATTAACAAAGTCTCATCACAGTGTATCTGATCCCCAGTTCAGCTTAATACAAAAACCAAGTTCAGCATGAACATAAGCAGGGCACTACCCCAGGTCCAAAAGCAGCATCTAGTTAATTCAATAAAATATTGAGGTGTTTCTGATCCCCTCTTCCTAAAAGCACTGCAGATCATGCATGCAACTAAGGGTGCTCATCACAAATGATTACCCTCTGGGTGGAGGTGTTACAGTCGTAGATCAACACATTCATCAAGGAAGTGTCTTTCACCTCGAAGACGAGAATGTCATCGAGCTGCAGTTCATGCGCCTCTGCAAACCCGAACCAACCATCCTTCAAGACCAGTTCACCCTGGTACTCATCGATGTGCACATACCAGGCGCAGCCTACGCTCGTCTTGAGCTTGATAGGCCTGGGAAGAATCCCTTTCAGACATTGCTTGAATTCTCTGGGTTTGACCAACATATACATGTCATCGTTGCCATCCAGTTGCACATAGAAGCGCGAGGGCTGAGGAGGGTCCGCCGAGTGACCAACCCGTTTAGGGCGGCCTTTCCCTCGCCCTTTTAATATAAAACGTTGAATTGCTGCATCACGCCTGCCCGTCACCTTTGGCTTTTTGGCTAGTGAGTTTCTTTGAATTCTGAACTCGGGGGGGTGCAGAGGACATGTACAATCGACAGTCCTAAGACGTAGTTGCTCATTGACGTTGGAGCGAGTTTGCTTCTGCATCTAGTTAAGCACGGTATATATCAATCAACAACATATAAATCAGAACGTAACATACATGGAGAAAATGCATCTAGCTATCTCTTTAATTAGTTTGCACAAAATCTAGCAGCAGCAAGACAATTTGATTTTACAGGTACTGAGCAAGCTTTCAGACTTTCTGAAACAGGTAACATGGAGCATATATTTGTATGTTCAGACTGCCAAACCCTGCTCTGTGATGGATACTATTACTTAACATCTTTTTTTGCCAGAACTAGTACTTAACATCTACTGTTTCCCTTCATTAAAAAAACATTTGCAGAAGAATACTAGTTTCCCATCATTAAAGAAAAAAGAACTTGTTTAAAACCCCAACTATCATTGACTACTTACACCTGCATCCTAGTGAGTTCAGGACAACTTACAGCCACTTTTGGTGGTGCCGCCACCGGAGAAGACCGTGCCGCGGGGGTTGGGGTCGGCGCAGCCGGAGAAGCTGGTGCCGCCGCCAGGGAAATCAGTGCCGAGCCAGATGGTGCTTCCAGCGGAGAAGAAAGTACCGCGAGAGATGGAACCGACGCTGCCAAAGGGTAAGAAACGGATGTACTCGTAGATCCTTCTCTAGTCACGATCTGGATAGAAGAGACTGGACGTCCATCAAGCTGCTGGAGGATGCGGTGGATCAAATCGGCTGAGTTCAGGAAATATCGGCGATGTTCATCTGTGTCGGCGGCCGTTACCACGCTGTGCAGCTGCCGGTGGAGGGAGGAGGCGAGCCGTTCATGGCAGTCATTAGTGTAAAAGAGGTGAAGTGGGTGGGAGAGATAGAGGGTTCGGGACTGAAGTAATTGTAGTCTGCTCTCTCATTTTTACAAGCATGCGTCCTCAGGCAGATTTTTTTTTAGATGCGTACTCAGGCTGCTTTGTCAAACCAGGGCCTCAATGAAGCCCAGTTAACTATTTCTCCGCTAAAAGCGCACTATAGCATATCTAGAGGGTCCACGCTTAGTAATTTTGCACGTTGTGGCGCTATTTGCGAAACAGCATGCTATATCGCCCTACTTCATAGTGTTAGCGCGCTATTTTTTTCAGGCAAGTTGCTTTCACTTTTTCGTGGTGATGAACTACAATCTGTTGGTTCCACTTCTAAGTCAGAAGATAATATCGCTCATGCTAATATGTTTTAATAAATAATTTATACTATGTTGTTGCCTTGTGAAATGTTGATGTTAGCCTTCTAAAATACTTGAGATCTATTTCTATATGTGGTTATGTATGTATGATTCAGTCACTTTTGGACTATATATATCTATTCGCTCTAGTAAAATTATTTATTTTTAGGCTATATTTAGTATTATTTTGAAAATGCTATTTAAAATATACCACACTATTACCACGATATAGCGTTCATATCGTTTGAAGGAGGTTGTCGCTAATTCATTTAACACGCTATTTTAAACATTGGTTAAGACGCGTTTGGCGGCCTGCATCCAGGCTGGTGGGGAAATACCGTACCCAAGTGCTTAAAAGATTGCAACTTTTAGCAGGAAAACATTAGGGCACGTCCAACACAGGCGCCATCGCAAGGGGCGTGAAACTCTTTTCACCAGTCCTAGCTACTGACCGGAACCAACAGGAAGTCAGTCTGCCATCAGCAATTAGCGCTGTAAGGAGAGTACCTGGAGGATTTTACAATCTTTTCACATTCATTTGTTCTCTATTAGCGCCATATAGTATATAGCATTGTAATGCCCTTATACTCCTCTCAACATTAAAAAAGGTGTGCATATACTAATAATAGTTGCTGAAATGAAACTAAAAATAAACAGACATGCACGGTTTACGAAGGATGGAAATACAGAGTTCATCACCATCCGTTTAAATAAGATTAGATTACTTCAATGTGGGCTACATACACACTAAAATGAGTAAACAGACACACTGAAATGGGTCAAGGTATATAAGATTCAGAAAAAAGGAAGAGCATATTAAGATACGGAACAGGTTACTGAATTGTTCAAATATATCGTACAAAAAAGATTATTTTCTCCAGAAAGATTCATGGCTCAGTTTAGGGTTGCATCAACATGCGGATATTTTTCAGACTAGGCTTAAACCACATTGTCGCCTGTCGGGGAAATCCCCAACCTTCTTTTGGAAGGGTGATAACTCCCATGAGCTCATTTTCCCCTTGCTGCAGGTTACAACGACAAATACAACTAAATGCTGGTTCCCGAAATGCATAGTACGCGATGTAAACACAATTTGACCTCATGAATGGAGTCAATGTTCCATCAGGAGCATTGCCATCATTTATCTTCAGGTTCATTGGATAATTCAGTCCAATGAACAGAGAGTGTGTGCCAAGGCTGTCAACTCGACTCCAATTGGGTCCAATCAGGGATAGATCTTTCTCAAAAATATGTATGACAGGGGCAGGACACTCCCGCAGGATAAGGCCATTACCATCATGCAGAACTTCTGCAGGCTCAAGGTGATCATTGCTACGTATATACCGATCTTCATGGATGATCATCAAGCGCTTGCCATCGGCTGATCGAGCTAAAAACCATCTGCCAAATGGATCCTCCATCGGTGATGGGATCACAAATGGCAGGGCAAGGTGTGCATCTGCATTGTAAACGGAGACAAAAAAAATTAGTGTTTGAATGGCTCAGGAAGACAATAATACCAGTAGCTGCAACTTCACATTTGTAGGATCAAATGGAAGATGCAGTCATTATACTTGTATAAAAACTCGAAGAAATAAAATTGTTCCCATTTGAGATGTATGTTAATTACACTCATATTCATTGATGGTAGATACATGTCTCAACCTTATCTGATCCATGATTGTAAAGCTTTGAGTACATCGAATATTCAAATAAATTGAAAGTTTGCATGCATCAGTTGATGAAGAGGCCAGGGCTAAGCTCCTTATTCATATTCTGACAAGAGCATGCAGTAACTAATTCAGGAATGCATTCATATACTGCAATAATCTGGTTTGGGTTGACAGATTAGTGCACTGCATATAGTACTGTACTTCGTTTGTAGCAATGGTTCAGTCAGGTTTGGATAATTAAATGGTGCACAGTCATTTGAAAGGTGAAAAAAATCTTATTGAGCAATTAGTTAATTCAGTTACAATATATCATGAATGCGCTTGATATTAAAATTTATTGCGAAGTATATCATATGGATTGAAGAATTACCGGCCTGTGATTGATCCCAGCAATATGTGGTGCCGGTCCACCCATCCACCGCAACAATGAAGCCGTTGTGCTCGATGGCGTCACTGTAATCTACACCCCAACTAGCAAGAGAGAATAACCTCCACTCCTGGCTACCATTAGCCAGGTAAGCGAGTCCAGAATTGAATAGAGCAATGAGCTTGTAATCTGAGTAATGTCCAGCTTTTGTGGGCACTTCGCAAATTACAATCTTCAACAAAAACATGGCACGCCCATACGTCATGTACCTTTCAGGAGGCAAGTCGGGGAAGCCAATCCATTCCTCCCGAAAAATGTTGCAAGTTTCCGACGATGGTAGGGAGATTTCTTGGTGCGTGTAGATGTTCGCGAGGAACCAGTTCCCACCACTGTCCACGCCGGCGATCCAGTCGCCGTTCATGCCAACCCAGAATCTATTGTCCATGAACGGCAGGATGGCTGTGCGCCGAGGATGGTCGAGGGTCACAACGTGGTACACCGTGTGGTGCGCACTACTATCATCATAGTGCCAATGGGCAGAATCGGGCATCAGCAAGCAGGGTCCATCCCAATGGTGTAGATTCATGTTGTCGGCGACATGGCGGCACAGCGTTTTGGAGCATGCGGCCAGCCGGACGTCGACTGTAACGTCCAGACTCTGGGCAATGAGATTGAACAGCTCGGCGGGAGCTTCCCAGTCGCCATACAGCTGGTCGTCGTTCGATGCCGCCATGGAGACGAGATGGATTTAAGAGGGCGGAAGCAAGTATGTGTGATTGGAGATTTGTAGGAGAGTCGAGCGGGAAGGAGGAGTGCTGCGGTTCTGCGGAGGGGTGAGGAGAGAAAGCTATGCAAATGGGAGATCTAGAGGATGAAAAAATTTGCTAGCAGCGCTTGGCGAGTGGAGAACGATGATGGAAGTGGAGAGCCAAGGATGGAAACGATGGAGGTGAAGAGTAGGAGTGGATATGACTTTTTTTATTCTTCAGCAGCTGCATCGATGCGCCGAGTAAAACTTGGGCTAGGATAGCACGCCACTATGTCCTGGTGCAGTTACTGTCCCGTCAAAACAGTTTGACCACAGAAATGGTTTCTTTATTAGTACAGTATAACTTAATTTTTTCGAACAATATATACTAATCCATTTAATATACTCACTCCGATTCATATTACTTGTCAAATGATATGGATGAATCTTGAACTAAAATGTGTCTAAATATATCCATATTATAGTCTACTAATATGAATCGGAGTTTGTTTGGTTCAAAGGATTTCTAAAGGTATCTTGTACGGAGTAGGATTTTTACACATAGGGCTTTTTCCTATAAAGCTTGCTTGATTCAAAGGATTGAGAACCCTCCAAAATACCTATAGATTGCTTTCTCTACAATCCTATCTCTTGGTAATATTGCTATGTGTCTATAACAACTATGAAATGAACTCAATCTCAATAGAAATTTCCTTTGTCTTTCCTAATCAAACAACTAGTTATTTTATGTCTTCGTTTACAAATTAAGATAATTTTTAGGTTATAGGTAATCATCGAGCTTATGTGATCATATTTTATGATCAAACTTACTTGATCAGCCGCGGAGGCGCAAAGGACTAAAGGAGCAGTGGTGTGCATTAATACGGCCGCATGGGGAAGGCACAGCTAGCGACGATGAGACGTATCGCCATCATTGGCCTAGGGAACCGTCGCCACCATTAATAAAAGCTATCCCTTTGGGCACCATGTCTCCCACTACTCGTGTCACGCGCGCATGTGGGTTACGGATGGATGGGCTAGGGAAGCTGGACAGAAAACATGACAACCAGGGGGGAAATGAATAAAAATAATACAAAGTCAAAAATATTTCGAAAAATAAACTTTGTAAGAAACTCCATGCGTTTAGAAAATGCGAAGGTAATATGTTGAAACACGTCTAGACCACGTCTAGAACCACCGTCCCAAAGCTTAAGGATTAAATTGATTTTTCGAAAGTCAAACTAAGTTAAGTTTGACTAAGTTTTTACCAAAAGCATTAATATGCAAGATACAAAATCAATATTATTAGATAGAAAATAAATTATATTTTCATATGGTGTCTACAAAATATTATATGTGCTGATAGATTGTTTTAAGAGTTTTGTCAAACTTTACTTGGTTTGACTTTTCAAGATAAATATACTAAGCTTTAAGCATTGGAACGGAGGTATTTTTCGAAGCACCTACATGTCTTTAGAAGACAAAAGAAAACATGGAGTAAGGTTGTTTTTTGTGCAAAAGTTTACGTCAAAATCTGGTTATTTGTGTAAAAAGAATCTCAAATTGTGTTATGTGCAAAAACTGCACCAACAAGTGGTGGTATGTGCAATTTCCTCCGTCACACAAAAGGCAAGCCATTGATACATACTTAATTGTGAATAATTACAAAAGTAGTAGGCAACTAATAAGCGCACATGATTAAACTGCTATGCGAGATCTTCAGCCACCAGAAGTCGTTCCCGGGCCTCTCTAGCATTGAAAATCACGCGTTCTGCGACTTCCATCAAAGAGACAAGCTGAGCTTTGATCCATTCTCCCAGATGAATGGCCTCGTCACAACTCCTACGAGCACAGGCCGTGATCTCATCCACTTCTAGGAAAGACACCGCCTGCCTGTACCGAAATATCTTGATCCCTAACTCTCTGTTCTCCTCCCGCATGCTGGCAAGATCCAACTTCATCCTTCGACAGGATAAGCAAGGGGAGTGATCCTGCCAAAGGTAACAACAAACATATCGAGCGTTACCGGCAAACGAAGGGCACAAATTGGCTGATTAACGAATGTGGTCACAAACATGTAGGACAGACTTAAGTGGTGTCTACATGTCAGTGACTCGAAGTACCCAAAAACCAGCAACCCAAAGTCAGCTAATATTAACCTCCGTCTTCAGCTCCTTCATCCTCTTGAACGGCGGGGAAGCTGGCAACTTATCTTCTTCTACGACCTCTCGCTGGAACCTGACGTCGAAGGATGAGAGATCCTGCGAACGGATGTGCTGCGCCTGCGCGTGCGATTCACCAGGGCGCTTCTAGCGTAACTCGGAGTTCTCGGCGCCGAGATGCGGAAGTTCCGCTCCCGGGGCCTTGTTGACCCTAAGCTGAGATAGCTCCTGTGTAAGCCGACGAAAAACGTTCAAAATGTTACAGATCAGGCATATCATTACCAGTGCAAACGAGGTAAGTGAATCTCCGGGATCTCGCCCAACGACCGCGGTTGGTCCAATGCCACCACATCTTCTCCGAGATTGACTAACTCCTTTACATCATCTTCTCCGACATTGACTATCTCCTTTACATCATCTTCTGCTCCGAGCTTGACCATCTCCTTTACATCATCTTCTACTGCGAGCTTGATCATCTGCCTCACATCATCTTCTCCGGCGATATCGACACTCTCCTGCGGAAGATAACAGATATAAGTCCGAGTATTAGCAGCAAAACGAAGGTAATTAAAAGAGGCGTAGTAACCCTTGTGTCCTGGCTCATCAACGGCGGGGACGCTGAGCCCGCATCTTCTCCTCCGAGATCTCCCTTCGGAGGCAGGATTGTTAGAGACAGTGTACTTCTGGTAGTAGTATTTATGCGTGGGGCGCCAGGGGGTCGAGAAGCTAGGACTGCATCTTCTCCTCCGAGCTCTTCCTTGGTAGACATGACAAATGAAACGAGGTGTGAGGGGCGTAAGGTATAAAAATGGCGGACGGCCGCCCCGCCTCGGCCCTCCAAGGCTTATTTTTTTTGCCTTACTAAACTAAAAAACATATTTTGCGTCTCACACGTCTGCCCTAAGAGGGCTGCAGGGTCCCATACATGCAGGTCCCACACTTTAGTGAGCACAAGTCATGTGCGGTAGGTAGGCAAACTTCCAACAATCTTCTTTGTCAAGTACTCAAGTGAAAACACGTCGTCAAGACTCTCTCTCTCTCTCTCCCCCTTTTGTCATTGAAAAAAAAGAATATTAGACGGGCGCGTAGCCTGCACTGCAGGGGGCGATTTTGACAAAGTAACCCTTTTGGCGAAGAAAAACACAGAATGAGCCACACAAAAAGGTTAGTCCAGTGAAATAGATTGCTCAGAGGCTCAGTCCGTGTTTTTCTTTGCCAAAAGGGTTATTTCTGTCAAAATCGCCGCACTGCAGGTTTGCATGAAAAACCTTGCGTGCCAGTCAACATCACTTCCCGGAAAGGTTGAAGCATTTCGAGGCCGTGACTGCTCTCCCTTCCTCTTCTCCTTCCGTGTGACCCTCTTCCACCTTTTATCCTTTGCAACATTTGCAAAAAATTGTCCGTGACTTGTGCTCACTGAAGTGTGGGACCTCACGCATGGGAACCACACGTAAGTGACAGACCTGTTGGTGTAATAATTCGGGTGATCATTATATCGTATTAGAACTCCGTACAAAGTTTCGTATGGATTCAAGGGTAGGAAAGCCAAGTTAACTCATTTACATGACATTATTTTTTCCATGAACCCAAGTTAACTCATCTAACACTTGGTACATTTTGGTTATATATTCGAAATTTTATTTGAAACTTGTTGGTCATGCCATTTTGCTACTCGCCTAACACTTTTCCGCGCGTGAAGGGATGGTGGGACCCCAAAAAACTTGCAAATACGAGCTAAATTTGTGGGACCCCAAAAAACTTGCAAATACGAGCGCTTCATCCAAAAGAAACACACTCGTGTCCCCTACCACCACCACCACCCCATGATTTTGACCTAAATTTGAAATCAAGCCAAAGGTGGTTCAAAACCGGCAATCGGAAAGCATGGATTGTGCGTCTTTTTTCTATATAGCTAGGGAAAATAGCAGACATGCCATACCAATGTTTTAGAAAAGAGAGCTTTTACTTGTGCATTTTGGGTTGTCGCGCATAAATGTGCTTTTACTTGTCTGCCACCAATTAATCCAATTCTCATTTGTGGGGAAACATGACACTAGATGGCCATTTCCAAAGTTTCATGAATTATCTCAATGTGAATCCATATATGTACCATTTTTGGGGGCTAAATTGCTTAAATGCAAATTTGAACAGTGCATAGATGAAGTACATATCAAACAAATAACTGAAAAAAATACAGAGGTGTGTGACCCGAATGTCTGGAGCCATGGTACAAGAGATATAATGGCTAACCACACGAGCCCCTTCGTCCAACTAGCTAGCACAAAACAAGGGTGAGCGTCATGAGATTGATCGACATCAATTTCAGAACATGCCAAAGTTATTGTGGGGCTCGATATAAAAAAGCTCGAAACAAAGCATGCATATTGAGTCATATCATTTGTGGTTTACATACTACCTCTATATATATGACAATACCAAATGAACGTGTGGCATATATATACACACTTGTATATCCTCTTTTAGAGGAACCCTGCACAGTTTTCGGCACCACATGTGTGTTTGAGTACAAGTTCCACTCACTTCCCAAAAGTGTGTGAGCATTGTATTAAGTACTACAAGAAAACAATGGCAAACCTTTGAATCCCATGACTGATTTTTTTTGTAGTGATATATAGATTTATAAGTGTTTAGGGTTAGGGGGTTAGGGTTTATAGAGATGATGCACATATTTTCATTTCACGCTTGTGATGTACAATACTACATAAGTAAGAAATTAATTAAACAAGCATGACCTTTGTTAGAATAACATTTAACATGTTCTCTCACCATTCATATATGTTGGAGTTTGCCTTGCTTCTTCAATTTCCCACGTGCACATGTTACTACGAGAACCAAGGCAAACTTTTAAATCATTGTTGGGACTGGCTAGATGCACCACCATGCCCAATTTGGGCACATTATAATAAAATATGTCACAAATACGGCCATATATAACTATATATATTATTCGGCTTGAAACCCATGAATCTTCATACACGATAGTCCATTTTGTGAAGAAAAAATGTTTTTTATTACCCTATCACGGGTTTCTTATTTTCCCTGTCCACTAGTACACCTATATATGAGCACTCAATGCGGAAGGGTTTCATTTTATTTATTTCAAAACCAGATCAAAATGGTCGACATGATTATCCATTCAAAGGGGTTGAATATTTCAGTACTATCACTGGTTTATGTATATAGTGTAAGTAATATGAATCTAAAAATGATTTTGGGGGATTTCTATGACCAAGTTATAACACACCTACATTTCAAATTTGAATTACTTCCAATAAATCAGCATATAGTCATTTAAATGTGTGAAATATATGCCATTTTACTACTCGCCTAACACTTTTTCCGCGCGTGAAGGGAGGGGGTGGGCATGATGCTACCCTGAATTTTTGTGACCCCCAAAAACTAGCAAATACGAGAGAGGCATCCAAAGAAACACACTCATCCCCTACCCCCCCCCCCCCAATTTGAAATCCAGCCAAAGGTGGATCAAAAAAGGCAATCAAAAAGCGTGGATTGTTCATCTTTTTCTATATAGTTAGGGTTAGGGTTTATGGTTTATAGAGATGCACATATTTTCATTTCACATTTGTGATGTACAATAATACATAGGTAAGATTCCAAGCATGACCTTTGTTAGAATAACCTTTAACGTGTTCTCTCACCTTTAGATTCAAATGGGCATAAACATTCAGAAAAAATCAAAAAAATGAAAAACCAAAGCACATAGTCTTCTTATGTCATATAGTAAGAATTGAAGTTGATAAACAAGGTCTAGACATATTCAAACCAGTCAAATCATGTATCTACACCTAACCCTAAACTTTATCTTATGAAGTCAAGCATGAAGAGAAATGGTTTTGGGTTTCAAACATGGAAATTTCAAAAACCTCCCAAAAGCTTCATTTTAGAGTGACTAAGAAGGATACAGGCTTACCTTTTCATTTTCATGTTTTAAACTTGTTTAAATCCTGGTCAAAACTAGGATTTGAACGAGATTCAAATGGGTATAAAAAAATAAAAAACGCACATAGCCTTTTTATGTCATATAATGCATGAGCACTCAAGTTGATAAACATGGTCTACACATATTCAAACTAGAAAAATCATGTATCTACCCTGGCCCTAACCTTAAACTTTGTATTATGGAGTCAAGCATGAAGAGAAGTGGGGTTTTGGGTTTCAAACATGGAAATTTCAAATTGATGAACAAGTTCTAGGCATATTCAAAAAAGAAAAAGCATGTATCTACCCCCTAATTAAGCATAAAGTCGGTCGATCTTACGAAGTCTATTGGTTTCAAACATGGAAATTTCAAGAACCTCCCAAAAGCTTCATTTTAGAGTGACTAAAAAAGATCCATGCTTGCCTTTTCATTTTCATGTTTTAAAATTGTTTAAATCTTGGTCGATCAAACCTAGCTAGTATTCAACCAAGATTCAAATGGGCATAAAATAAAAAAAATCAGAAAATGAAAACCAAAGCACATAGCCTTCTTATGTCATATATATATAGTAAGAATTCAAGTTGATCAACAAGGTCTAGACATATTCAAAACAGAAAAAAAGCATGTATCGATCTACCCCTAAACCTTAACTTTGTCTTATATATGAAGTCAAGCATGAAGAGAAGTGGTTTTGGGTTACAAACATTATATTGAGATTTCAAGATCGACCCCCCCCAAAAGCTTCATTTTAGAATGACTAAGAAGGATCCAGGCTTGCCTTTTCATTTTCATGTGTTTTAAACTTGCTAAAATCTTGGTCAAACCTAGGACTTGACCAAGATTCAAATGGGCATAAACATTCAGAAAAAATCAAAAAATGAAAACCAAAGCACATAGCCTTCTTATGTCATATATATATAGTAAGCATTCAAGTTGATCGATATGAACAAGGTCTAGACATATTCAAAACAGAAAAAGCATGTATCTACCCCTGGCCCTTAACTGTATATGTCTTATGAAGTCAAGCATGAAGAGAAGTGGTTTTGGGTTTCAAACATGGAAATTTCAAAAACTTCCCGCCAAAAGCTTAATTTTAGAGTGAATAAGAAGGATCCAAGCTTAATTACCTTTTCATTTTCAGGATTTATATGCTTGTTTAAATCTTGGTCAAACATAGGATTTGACCAACACACATATAGTCTTCTTATGTCATATAGTAAGCATTCAAGTTGATAAATAAGCATGCATGTCTAGACATATTCAAATTAACCCGACAAATCATGTATCTACCCCTAACACCCTAAACTCTGTCTTATGAAGTCAACCATGAAGAGAAGTGGTTTTGGGTTTCAAACATTGAGATTTCAAGAACCCCCCAAAAGCTTCATTCTAGAATGACTAAGAAGGATCCAGGCTTACCTTTTCATTTTATGTTTTAAACTTGTTTAAATCTTGGTCAAACCTAGGATTTGACAAGATTCAAATGGGCATAAACATTAATTCAGAAAAAACCAAAAAAATGAAAATATAACGCACATATAGTCTTCTTATGTCATATAGTAAGCATTCAAGTTGATAAACAAGCATGTCTAGACATATTCAAACCCGACAAATCATGTATCGATCTACCCCCTAACCCTAAACACTCTGTCTTATGAAGTCAACCATGAAGAGAAGTGGTTTTGGGTTTCAAACATTGAGATTTCAAGAACCCCCCAAAAGCTTCACTTTTGAATGACTAAGAAGGATCCAGACTTACCTTTTCATTTTCATGTTTCAAACTTGTTTAAATCTTGGTCAAACCTAGGATTTAACCAAGATTCAATGGCATAAAAATTCAAAAAACCAGAAAATGTAAAACCAAAGCACATAGCCTTTTATGTCATATAATGAGCATTCAAGTTGATAAACATGGTCTAGACATATTAAAACAAGAAAAATCATGTATCTACCATATGTCCCTAACCCTAAACTCGATCTGTCTTATGAAGTCAAACATGAAGAGAAGTGGTTTTGGGTTTCAAACATGGAAATTTCAATAACCTCCCAAAAACTTCATCTTAGAGTGACTAAGAAGGTTCAATGCTTACCTTTTCATTTTCATGTTTTAAATTAACTTGTTTAAATCTTGGTCAAACATAGGATTGACCAAGATTCAAATGGGCATAAACATTCAGAAAAAATTTAAAAATAAGAAACGAAGGCACATATAGTCTTCTTATGTCATATAGTAAGCATTCAAGTTGATAAACAAGCATGTGTAGACATATTCAAACCCGACAAATCATGTATGTACCCCTAACCCTAAACTAGATTTGTCTTATGAAGTCAAGCATGAAGAGAAATGGTTTTGGGTTTCAAACATGGAAATTTCTAGACCCCCTCCCCCAAAGCTTCATTTTAGAGTGACTAATTAAGAAGGATTCAGGCTTACCTTTTCATTTTCATGTTTTAATCTTGTTTAAATCTTGGTCAAACCTAGGATTTGACCAAGATTCAAATGGGAATAAAAATTCAAAAAACATAAAAAAATGAAAAACTAAAGCACATAGCCTTCTTATGTCATATATATAGTAAGCCTTCAAGTTGATGAACAAGGTGTAGACATATTCAAAATAGAAAAAGCATGTATCTACCCCCTAACCCTTAACTCTGTCTTATGAAGTCAGGCATGAAGATAAGTGGTTTTGGGTTTCAAACATGGAAATTTCAAAAACATCCCAAAAGCTTAATTTTAGAGTGACTAAAAAGGATCGAAGCTTACCTTTTCATTTTCATGTTTATGCGTGTTTAAATCTTGGTCAAACATAGGATTTGACCAAGATTCAAATGGGCATAAACATTCAGAAAAAATAAAAAATAAAAAACCAACGCACATTAGTAGCCCAAAATCGAACCAGTAGTTGGATATTTTTGAACTTGATCTGTAGTAGTGGGCAAAACCCTAGATTAACCTATTTAATCATAGATTCGTAGGTCGATTTGTCTACTGTTTTAGTATTACTCTGCAGCACATGTGTGTTTGCCCGTCGAGTGAAACTCGAAGGAAAAAACAGGATCACTCGGAAGGAGTGAAGAAGGGAGTGCATTATTGTGTCTCCCTTTTTCGGGTGATGATGTTGATCGTTGTGCAGGTTTTGTCGATGAGCAGGAGGTGCGAGCGAGCGAGTCGAGCGAGGCCGAGAATGAGAGAGAGTTTTTTTTTGTGAGAGGGACAACCGAAGGATCCTGAAGGACCCAGAGACTTCCAATACGCATCCTGATGCGTCTTCTCTTGACAAAGAAGATGGCTGGGAGTTTGCGTACCTACTGCACGTGACTTGTGCTCACTGAAGTGTGGGACCTCACGCATGGGCACCACACGTAAGTGACAGACCTGTTGTGTAAAAACTCAGTTGATTATTATAGTGCATTAGAACAAAGTTACCTATGGACTAAAGGGTAGGAAATCCAAGTTAACTCATTTACATGACATTAATTTTTCCATGAAGCAAAGTTAACACATCTATCAATTGGTACATTTTGGAGTGACTAAGAAGGATCCATGCTTACTTATTCGTTTACACGTGTTAAACTTGTTTAAATCTTGCTCAACAAGGTCTAGACATATTCAAAACAGAAAAAAGCATGTATCGATCTACCCCTAACCCTTAACTTTGTCTTATGAAGTCAAGCATGAAGAGAAGTGGTTTTGGGTTACAAACATTATATTGAGATTTCAAGATCGAACCCCCCAAAAGCTTCATTTTAGAATGACTAAGAAGGATCCGGACTTGCCTTTTCATTTTCATGTGTTTTAAACTTGCTAAAATCTTGGTCAAACCTAGGACTTGACCAAGATTCAAATGGGCATAAACATTCAGAAAAAATCAAAAAATGAAAACCAAAGCACATAGCCTTCTTATGTCATATATATATAGTAAGCATTCAAGTTGATCGATATGAACAAGGTCTAGACATATTCAAAACAGAAAAAGCATGTATCTACCCCTGGCCCTTAACTATATATGTCTTATGAAGTCAACCATGAAGAGAAGTGGTTTTGGGTTACAAACATTATATTGAGATTTCAAGATCGAACCCCCCAAAAGCTGCTTCATTTTAGAGTGACTAAGAAGGATCCAGGCTTACCTTTTCATTTTCATATTTTAAACTTGTTTAAATCCTGGTCAAACCTAGGATTTGACCAAGATTCAAATGGGCATAAAATTCAAAAAAATAGAAGAATGAAAAACAAAAGCACATAGTCTAGCTTCTTATGTCATATAGATAGTAAGCATTCAAGTTGATAAACAAGGTTTAGACATGTGTTCAAACCAGACAAATCATGTATCTACCCCCTAACCATAAACTCTCGGTCGATCTTATGAAGTCTAGCATGAAGAGAAATCGTATTGGTTTCAAACATGGAAATTTCAAGAACCTCCCACGAGCTTCATTTTAGAGTGACTACAAAAGATCCAGGCTTGCCTTTTCATTTTCATGTTTTTAAATTGTTTAAATCTTGGTCAAACCTAGCTAGTATTTGACCAAGATTCAAATGGGCATAAAATTAAAAAAACCAGAAAAATGAAAAACCAAAGCACATAGCCTTCTTATGTCATATAAAATAAGCATTCAAGTTGATAAACAAGGTCTAGACATATTCAAAATAGAAAAAGCATGTATCTACCCCTAACCCTTAACTCTGTCTTATGAAGTCAAGCATGAAGAGAAGTGGTTTTGGGTTTCAAACATGGAAATTTCAAAAACTTCCCAAAAGCTTAATTTTAGAGTGACTAGGAAAGGATCCAGGCTTAACTTTTAATTTTCATGTTTCAAGTTTGTTTAAATCTTGGTCAAACCTAGGATTTGACCAACAAGATTCAAATGAGCATAATAATTAATAAAAAAACATAAAAAACCAAAGCACATAGTCTTCTTACGTCATATATATAGTAAGCATTCAAGATGATAAACAAGGTCTAGACATATTCAAACCCGACAAATCATGTATCTACTCCTAACCCTAAACTCTGTCTTATGAAGTCAACCGTGAAGAGAAGTGGTTTTGGGTTTAAACATTGAGATTTCAAGAACACCCCAAAAGCTTCATTTTTAGAATGACTAAGAAGGATCCAGGCTTACCTTTTCATTTTCATGTCTTAAACTTGTTTAAATCCTGATCAAAACTAGGATTTGAACGAGATTCAAATGGGTATAAAAAATAAAAAAACGCACATAGCCTTTTTATGTCATATAATGCATGAGCACTCAAGTTGATAAACATGGTCTAGACATATTCAAACTAGAAAAATCATGTATCTACCCTGCTGGCCCTAACCCTAAGAAGGATCCAGGCTTACCCTTTTCATTTTCATGTGTTTTAAACTTGCTTAAGTCTTGGTCAAACCTAGGATTTGTCCAAGACTCAAATGGGCATAAAAACTCAAACCCGATAAACATTCACCTTTTTCTATATAGTTAGGGTTAGGGTTTATGGTTTATAGAGATCGATGCACATATTTTCATTTCACATTTGTGATGTACAATAATACATAGGTAAGATTCCAAGCATGACCTTTGTTAGAATAACCTTTATAACATGTTCTCTCACCTTTAGATTCAAATGGGCATAAACATTCAGAAAAAATCAAAAAATGAAAAACCAAAGCACATAGTCCTCTTATTTCATATAGTAAGAATTGAAGTTGATAAACAAGGTCTAGACATATTCAAACCAGCCAAATCATGTATCTACACCTAACCCTAAACTTTATCTTATGAAGTCAAGGATGAAGAGAAATGGTTTTGGGTTTCAAACATGGAAATTTCAAAAACCTCCCAAAAGCTTCATTTTAGAGTGACTAAGAAGGATACAGGCTTACCTTTTCATTTTCATGTTTTTAGTTTGTTTAAATCTTGGTCAAACCTAGGATTTGACCAACAAGATTCAAATGAGCATAAAAATTCAGAAAAAAATCAAAAAAAATAGAAAAGAAAAACCAAAGCACATAGTATTCTTAAGTCATATATATAGTAAGCATTCAAATTGATAAACAAGTTCTAGACATATTCAAACCCGACAAATCATGTATCTACCCCTAACCCTAAACTCTTTCTTATGAAGCCAACCATATGAAGAGAAGTGGTTTTGGGTTTCAAACATTGAGATTTCAAAAAAAACCCCAAAATTAGCTTCATTTTAGAATGACTAAGAAGAATCCAGGCTTACCTTTTCATTTTCATGTGTTTTAAACTTGCTTAAATCTTGGTCAAACCTAGGATTTGACCAAGATTCAAATGGGCATAAACATTCAGAAAAAAATCAAAAATTGAAAACCAAAGCACATGAATCTTCATACACACTATAGTCCGTCTTGTGAAGACATTTTACTACCCTATCACAGGTTTCTTATTTTCCCTGTCAACTAGTACACCTATAAGCACTCAATGCGGAAGGGTTTCATTTTTGAGGTTTTCTTCATTTTCATTTATTTATTTCTAAACCAGGTAAAAATGGTCGACATGATTATCCATGCAAAGGGGTCGAATATTTCTAGGCAGCACATGTGTTTGCCCGTCCAGTGAAACTCGGAGGAAGAGGGATCACACGGAAGGAAGGAGACGAAGGGAGAGAAGTGAGTGGGGCCCTCTTATTTATGGTGTCTGACCTTTTTCAGGGTTTGTCAGTGCGCAGGAGGTGCGAGCGAGCGAGCGAGGCCGATAATGAGAGAGATGTTTTTTCTTTTTTTGAGAGAGAGAGGGACAACCGAAGGATCCTGAAGGACTCAGACTTCCAATACGCACCAGAGCACAGTTTACAACAAGACACAGAATAAACAGGAAATTTCATCTAAATCCCTAACTTTTACATGGAAGAACCCACGCTGAAAGCAAGAAATGCGATCGGGTCCTTAACAGCCACCGCCCAGATTGATCCTCGTCGCAGCCGGGGACGAACCACTTAGCGCGACCAAATCGCCATGGCCTACTGTGCGTGCACACCATGGCCTCCGAGCTGAGGTAGAAACGCAATGCCAAAACCAGCAGCCAGCGGAGGTGGATAACTGGAGAGAGAGAGAGAGGGGGGAGTTTTGATGCGTCTTCTCTTGACAAAGAAGATGGGAGTTTGCCTACCGACCGCACATGACTTGTGCTCACTGAAGTGTGGGACCTCACGCATGGGAACCACACGTAAGTGACAGACCTGTTGGTGTAATAACTCGGGTGATCATTATACTGTATTAGTACAAAGTTTCCTATGGATTCAAGGGTAGGAAAGCCAAGTTAACTCATTTACATGACATTATTTTTTCCATGAAGCCAAGTTAACTCATCTATCAATTGGTACATTCTGGTTATATTCAAAATTTTACTTGAAACTTGTTGTTCATGCCATTTTACTACTCGCCTACCACTTTTTCCGCGCGTGAAGGGTGGGGGTGGGCATGATGCTACCCTGAATTTTTGTGACCCCAAAAAACTAGCAAATACGAGAGAGGCATCCAAAGAAACACACTCGTCCCCTCCCCCCCCCCCCAATTTGAAATCCAGCCAAAGGTGTATCAAAAAAGGCAACCGAAAAGCATGGATTGTTCATCTTTTTCTATATAGTTAGGGTTAGGGTTTATGGTTTATAGAGATCGATGCACATATTTTCATTTCACATTTGTGATGTACAATAATACATAGGTAAGATTCCAAGCATGACCTTTGTTAGAATAACCTTTAACGTGTTCTCTCACCTTTAGATTCAAATGGGCATAAACATTCAGAAAAAAATAAAAAAAAAATGAAAAACCAAAGCACATAGTCTTCTTATGTCATATAGTAAGAATTGAAGTTGATAAACAAGGTCTAGACATATTCAAACCAGTCAAATCATGTATCAACACCTAACCCTAAACTTTATCTTATGAAGTCAAGCATGAAGAGAAATGGTTTTGGGTTTCAAACATGGAAATTTCAAAAACCTCCCAAAAGCTTCATTTTAGAGTGACTAAGAAGGATACAGGCTTACCTTTTCATTTTCATGTTTTAAACTTGTTTAAATCCTGGTCAAAACTAGGATTTGAACGAGATTCAAATGGGTATAAAAAAAAAACGCACATAGCCTTTTTATGTCATATAATGCATGAGCACTCAAGTTGATAAACATGGTCTAGACATATTCAAACTAGAAAAATCATGTATCTACCCTGGCCCTAACCTTAAACTCTGTATTATGGAGTCAAGCATGAAGAGAAGTGGGGTTTTGGGTTTCAAACATGGAAATTTCAAATTGATGAACAAGTTCTAGGCATATTCAAAACAGAAAAAGCATGTATCTACCCCTAACCATAAAGTCGGTCGATCTTACGAAGTCTATTGGTTTCAAACATGGAAATTTCAAGAACCTCCCAGAAGCTTCATTTTAGAGTGACTAAAAAAGATCCATGCTTGCCTTTTCATTTTCATGTTTTAAAATTGTTTAAATCTTGGTCGATCAAACCTACTAGCTAGTATTCAACCAAGATTCAAATGGGCATAAAATAAAAAAAAACAGAAAATGAAAACCAAAGCACATAGCCTTCTTATGTCATATATAGTAAGAATTCAAGTTGATCAACAAGGTCTAGACATATTCAAAACAGAAAAAAGCATGTATCGATCTACCCCTAACCCTTAACTTTGTCTTATGAAGTCAAGCATGAAGAGAAGTGGTTTTGGGTTACAAACATTATATTGAGATTTCAAGATCGAACCCCCCAAAAGCTTCATTTTAGAATGACTAAGAATGATCCAGGCTTGCTTTTCATTTTCATGTGTTTTAAACTTGCTAAAATCTTGGTCAAACCTAGGACTTGACCAAGATTCAAATGGGCATAAACATTCAGAAAAAATCAAAAAATGAAAACCAAAGCACATAGCCTTCTTATGTCATATATATATAGTAAGCATTCAAGTTGATCGATATGAACAAGGTCTAGACATATTCAAAACAGAAAAAGCATGTATCTACCCCTGGCCCTTAACTATATATGTCTTATGAAGTCAAGCATGAAGAGAAGTGGTTTTGGGTTTCAAACATGGAAATTTCAAAAACTTCCCGCCAAAAGCTTAATTTTAGAGTGAATAAGAAGGATCCAAGCTTAATTACCTTTTCATTTTCAGGATTTATATGCTTGTTTAAATCTTGGTCAAATGTAGGATTTGACCAACACACATATAGTCTTCTTATGTCATATAGTAAGCATTCAAGTTGATAAATAAGCATGCATGTCTAGACATATTCAAATTAACCCGACAAATCATGTATCTACCCCTAACACCCTAAACTCTGTCTTATGAAGTCAACCATGAAGAGAAGTGGTTTTGGGTTTCAAACATTGAGATTTCAAGAACCCCCCAAAAGCTTCATTCTAGAATGACTAAGAAGGATCCAGGCTTACCTTTTCATTTTATGTTTTAAACTTGTTTAAATCTTGGTCAAACCTAGGATTTGACAAGATTCAAATGGGCATAAACATTAATTCAGAAAAAACCAAAAAAATGAAAATACAACGCACATATAGTCTTCTTATGTCATATAGTAAGCATTCAAGTTGATAAACAAGCATGTCTAGACATATTCAAACCCGACAAATCATGTATCGATCTACCCCTAACCCTTAACTCTGTCTTATGAAGTCAACCATGAAGAGAAGTGGTTTTGGGTTTCAAACATTGAGATTTCAAGAACCCCCCAAAAGCTTCACTTTTGAATGACTAAGAAGGATCCAGACTTACCTTTTCATTTTCATGTTTTAAACTTGTTTAAATCTTGGTCAAACCTAGCTAGTATTTGACCAAGATTCAAATGGGCATAAAATTCAAAAAAATCAGAAAAATGAAAAACCAAAGCACATAGCCTTCTTATGTCATAAAGTAAGAATTCAAGTTGATCAACAAGGTCTAGACATATTCAAAACAGAAAAAAGCATGTATCGATCTACCCCTAACCCTTAACTCTGTCTTATGGAGTCAAGCATGAAGAGAAGTGGTTTTGGGTTACAAACATTATATTGAGATTTCAAGATCGAACCCCCCAAAAGCTGCTTCATTTTAGAGTGACTAAGAAGGATCCAGGCTTACCTTTTCGTTTTCATATTTTAAACTTGTTTAAATCCTGGTCAAACCTAGGATTTGACCAAGATTCAAATGGGCATAAAATTCAAAAAAATAGAAGAATGAAAAACAAAAGCACATAGTCTAGCTTCTTATGTCATATAGATAGTAAGCATTCAAGTTGATAAACAAGGTTTAGACATGTGTTCAAACCAGACAAATCATGTATCTACCCCCTAACCATAAACTCTCGGTCGATCTTATGAAGTCTAGCATGAAGAGAAGTCGTATTGGTTTCAAACATGGAAATTTCAAGAACCTCCCACGAGCTTCATTTTAGAGTGACTACAAAAGATCCAGGCTTGCCTTTTCATTTTCATGTTTTTAAATTGTTTAAATCTTGGTCAAACCTAGCTAGTATTTGACCAAGATTCAAATGGGCATAAAATTAAAAAAACCAGAAAAATGAAAAACCAAAGCACATAGCCTTCTTATGTCATATAAAATAAGCATTCAAGTTGATAAACAAGGTCTAGACATATTCAAAATAGAAAAAGCATGTATCTACCCCTAACCCTTAACTCTGTCTTATGAAGTCAAGCATGAAGAGAAGTGGTTTTGGGTTTCAAACATGGAAATTTCAAAAACTTCACAAAAGCTTAATTTTAGAGTGACTAGGAAAGGATCCAGGCTTAACTTTTAATTTTCATGTTTCAAGTTTGTTTAAATCTTGGTCAAACCTAGGATTTGACCAACAAGATTCAAATGAGCATAATAATTCAGAAAAAAACAAAAAAAAACCAAAGCACATAGTCTTCTTACGTCATATATATAGTAAGCATTCAAGATGATAAACAAGGTCTAGACATATTCAAACCCGACAAATCATGTATCTACTCCTAACCCTAAACTCTGTCTTATGAAGTCAACCGTGAAGAGAAGTGGTTTTGGGTTTAAACATTGAGATTTCAAGAACACCCCAAAAGCTTCATTTTTAGAATGACTAAGAAGGATCCAGGCTTACCTTTTCATTTTCATGTCTTAAACTTGTTTAAATCCTGATCAAAACTAGGATTTGAACGAGATTCAAATGGGTATAAAAAATAAAAAATCGCACATAGCGTTTTTATGTCATATCATGCATGAGCACTCCAGTTGATCAACATGGTCTAGTCCTATTCAAACTAGAAAAATCATGTATCTACCTGCTGGCCCTAACCCTAAGAAGGATCCAGGCTTACCCTTTTCATTTTCATGTGTTTTAAACTTGCTTAAGTCTTGGTCAAACCTAGGATTTGACCAAGACTCAAATGGGCATAAAAACTCAAACCCGATAAACATTCACCTTTTTCTATATAGTTAGGGTTAGGGTTTATGGTTTATAGAGATCGATGCACATATTTTCATTTCACATTTGTGATGTACAATAATACATAGGTAAGATTCCAAGCATGACCTTTGTTAGAATAACCTTTATAACGTGTTCTCTCACCTTTAGATTAAAATGGGCATAAACATTCAGAAAAAATCAAAAAATGAAAAACCAAAGCACATAGTCCTCTTATGTCATATAGTAAGAATTGAAGTTGATAAACAAGGTCTAGACATATTCAAACCAGCCAAATCATGTATCTACACCTAACCCTAAACTCTGTATTATGGAGTCAAGCATGAAGAGAAGTGGGGTTTTGGGTTTCAAACATGGAAATTTCAAAAACCTCCCAAAAGCTTCATTTTAGAGTGACTAAGAAGGATACAGGCTTACCTTTTCATTTTCATGTTTTAAGTTTGTTTAAATCTTGGTCAAACCTAGGATTTGACCAACAAGATTCAAATGAGCATAAAAATTCAGAAAAAATCAAAAAAATAGAAAAGAAAAACCAAAGCACATAGTATTCTTAAGTCATATATATAGTAAGCATTCAAATTGATAAACAAGTTCTAGACATATTCAAACCCGACAAATCATGTATCTACCCCTAACCCTAAACTCTTTCTTATGAAGCCAACCATATGAAGAGAAGTGGTTTTGGGTTTCAAACATTGAGATTTCAAAAAAACCCCCAAAATTAGCTTCATTTTAGAATGACTAAGAAGGATCCAGGCTTACCTTTTCATTTTCATGTGTTTTAAACTTGCTTAAATCTTGGTCAAACCTAGGATTTGACCAAGATTCAAATGGGCATAAACATTCAGAAAAAAATCAAAAATTGAAAACCAAAGCACATGAATCTTCATACACACTATAGTCCGTCTTGTGAAGACATTTTACTACCCTATCACAGGTTTCTTATTTTCCCTGTCAACTAGTACACCTATAAGCACTCAATGCGGAAGGGTTTCATTTTTGAGGTTTTCTTCATTTTAATTTATTTATTTCTAAACCAGGTAAAAATGGTCGACATGATTATCCATGCAAAGGGGTCGAATATTTCTAGGCAGCACATGTGTTTGCCCGTCCAGTGAAACTCGGAGGAAGAGGGATCACACGGAAGGAGACGAAGGGAGAGAAGTGAGTGGGGCCCTCTTATTTATGGTGTCTGACCTTTTTCAGGGTTTGTCAGTGCGCAGGAGGTGCGAGCGAGCGAGCGAGGCCGATAATGAGAGAGATGTTTTTTCTTTTTTTGAGAGAGAGAGGGACAACCGAAGGATCCTGAAGGACTCAGACTTCCAATACGCACCAGAGCACAGTTTACAACAAGACACAGAATAAACAGGAAATTTCATCTAAATCCCTAACTTTTACATGGAAGACCCCACGCTGAAAGCAAGAAATGCGATCGGGTCCTTAACAGCCACCGCCCAGATTGATCCTCGTCGCAGCCGGGACGAACAACTGAGCTCGACCACATCGCCATGGCCTACTGTGCGTGCACACCATGGCCTCCGAGCTGAGGTAGAAACGCAATGCCAAAACCAGCAGCCAGCGGAGGTGGATAACTGGAGAGAGAGAGAGAGAGGGGGGGGGGGAGTTTTGATGCGTCTTCTCTTGACAAAGAAGATGGGAGTTTACCTACCGACCGCACATGACTTGTGCTCACTGAAGTGTGGGACCTCACGCATGGGAACCACACGTAAGTGACAGACCTGTTGGTGTAATAACTCGGGTGATCATTATACTGTATTAGTACAAAGTTTCCTATGGATTCAAGGGTAGGAAAGCCAAGTTAACTCATTTACATGACATTATTTTTTCCATGAAGCCAAGTTAACGCATCTATCAATTGGTACATTCTGGTTATATTCGAAATTTTACTTGAAACTTGTTTAAATCCTGATCAAAACTAGGATTTGAACGTGATTCAAATGGGTATAAAAAATAAAAAAACGCACATAGCCTTTTTATGTCATACAATGCATGAGCACTCAAGTTGATAAACATGGTCTAGACATATTCAAACTAGAAAAATCATGTATCTACCCTGCTGGCCCTAACCCTAAGAAGGATCCAGGTTTACCCTTTTCATTTTCATGTGTTTTAAACTTGCTTAAGTCTTGGTCAAACCTAGGATTTGACCAAGACTCAAATGGGCATAAAAACTCAAACCCGATAAACATTCACCTTTTTCTATATAGTTAGGGTTAGGGTTTATGGTTTATAGAGATTGATGCACATATTTTCATTTCACATTTGTGATGTACAATAATACATAGGTAAGATTCCAAGCATGACTTTTGTTAGATTCAAATGGGCATAAACATTCAGAAAAAAATAAAAAAAAATGAAAAACCAAAGCACATAGTCTTCTTATGTCATATAGTAAGAATTGAAGTTGATAAACAAGGTCTAGACATATTCAAACCAGTCAAATCATGTATCAACCCCTGGCCCTTAACTATATATGTCTTATGAAGTCAAGCATGAAGAGAAGTGGTTTTGGGTTTCAAACATGGAAATTTCAAAAACTTCCCGCCAAAAGCTTAATTTTAGAGTGAATAAGAAGGATCCAAGCTTAATTACCTTTTCATTTTCAGGATTTATGCTTGTTTAAATCTTGGTCAAACATAGGATTTGACCAACACACATATAGTCTCCTTATGTCATATAGTAAGCATTCAAGTTGATAAATAAGCATGCATGTCTAGACATATTCAAATTAACCCGACAAATCATGTATCTACCCCTAACACCCTAAACTCTGTCTTATGAAGTCAACCATGAAGAGAAGTGGTTTTGGGTTTCAAACATTGAGATTTCAAGAACCCCCCAAAAGCTTCATTCTAGAATGACTAAGAAGGATCCAGGCTTACCTTTTCATTTTATGTTTTAAACTTGTTTAAATTTTGGTCAAATCTAGGATTTGACAAGATTCAAATGGGCATAAACATTAATTCAGAAAAAACAAAAAAATGAAAATACAACACACATATAGTCTTCTTATGTCATATAGTAAGCATTCAAGTTGATAAATAAGCATGCATGTCTAGACATATTCAAATTAACCCGACAAATCATGTATCTACCCCTAACACCCTAAACTCAGTCTTATGAAGTCGACCATGAAGAGAAGTGGTTTTGGGTTTCAAACATGGAAATTTCAAAAACATCCCAAAAGCTTAATTTTAGAGTGACTAAAAAGGATCGAAGCTTACCTTTTCATTTTCATGTTTATGCGTGTTTAAATCTTGGTCAAACCTAGGATTTGACCAACAAGATTCAAATGAGCATAAAAATTCAGAAAAAATCAAAAAAAAAGAAAAGAAAAACCAAAGCACATAGTATTCTTAAGTCATATATATAGTAAGCATTCAAATTGATAAACAAGTACTAGACATATTCAAACCCGACAAATCATGTATCTACCCCTAACCCTAAACTCTTTCTTATGAAGCCAACCATATGAAGAGAAGTGGTTTTGGGTTTCAAACATTGAGATTTCAAAAACCCCCCAAAAGCTTCATTTTAGAATGACTAAGAAGGATCCAGGCTTACCTTTTCATTTTCATGTGTTTTAAACTTGCTTAAATCTTGGTCAAACCTAGGATTTGACCAAGATTCAAATGGGCATAAACATTCAGAAAAAAATAAAAAATTGAAAACCAAAGCACATGAATCTTCATACACACTATAGTCCGTCTTGTGAAGACATTTTGTTTTTTACTACCCTATCACATGTTTCTGTATATAGTAAGTAATATGTATCCAAAAATGATTTTTGGGGATTTATAGGACGAAGTTATAACACACCTACATTTCAAATTGGAATTACTTTCAATAAATCAGCATAAAGTCATTTAAATGTGTGAAACTAGCTAGAAAGCACTAAAAAACGTAAAGCGTTGGGAATTTCCACTAAAATATGTGGCCTTATTTATCTTAAAAATGCAGATGCGCCATTTTGAGCCATATCTTATGTACCCCATTCACAAAATAAACCTATTTTGTCATCTAGAAATTGATAAATGAGTTTTATATACCGAAAAGTTGAAAAGTCTAGTCAGCAACATTGTTGGGAATGGCAAGATGCACCACCATGCCCAATTTGGGCACATTGTAACAAACTATGCCACAAATATGGCCATAACTATATCATTTGGCTTGCAAACCAGGAATCTTCATACATGATAGTCTGCTTTGTGTGAAGACATTTTGTTTTTCACTACCCTATCACATGTTTATTATTTTCCCTGTCAACTAACACATACAAGCACACTCCATGCGGAAGGGTTTCATTTTTGAGGTTTTCTTCATTTTCATTTATTTATTTCTAAACCAGGTCAAAATGGTCGACATGATTATCCTTGCAAAGGGGTTGAATATTTTAGTACTATCACTGGTTTCTATATATAGTAAGTAATATGTATCTAAAAATGATTTGTGGGGACTTGTAGGACCAAGTTATAACACACCTACAATTCAAATTTGATTTACTTTCAATAAATCAGCATACAGTCATTTAAATGTGCGAAACTAGCTAGAAAGCACTAAAAACCGTAAATTTGGGAATTGACATTAAAATATGGCCTAATTTATTTTAAAAATGTAGATGCGCAATTTTGACCCATATTTTATCTACCCCATGCACAAAATAAACATATTTTATCATCTAGAAAATGAAAAATGATTTTTTATACCGAAAACTTGAAAAGTCTAGTCATCAACAGTGTTAGAAATGGCAAGATGCACCACCATGCCCAATTAGGGAACACTATAACAAAGCTGTCCAGGGAGAATCAAACTTGGTAATATTAACTATGAGATTGAACATAACGTTATATTTGGTTTACCCTTTGAACCTCCTAACTTACCACAACATTGACTTCTTAATTTTATTTACAAATAGATATTTTAATATCCCATTGTTGTGCAATAATATATGCTTTTATCTCAAATCAATTAGCATTTGATTTTAAAAAACTACCATAATAATTTATGAGAAAGCGTTGAACAAGTTTCAGAATGTAATTTTATACTTGATATGACCAATAATAGACTTAAATTAAATTGGATTTCAAAGTTCAGATTTTATAAGCGAATAGAGTTTCATGTTGCAGACTATGTATTAGCTTGACGGGCACCCTAGAATAAAGTAGGCCGGTCACTTACGTGTGGTTCCCATGCGTGTAGGTCCCACACATCGCTGAGCACAAGTCACGTGCGGTAGGTAGTTAAACTCCCAAAGAATCTTCTTTGTCAAGTAAAGAAGCATCGTCAAGACTCTCTCTCTCTCTCCCATTTGTCGCTGAAAAAAAGAATATTAGACGGCGCGTAGCCTGCACCGCAGGTCTACGTAACCGAAACCCCTGTGTGCCGCCAACATCACTCACCGAAAAAGTGAAGCATTTCTTTTCACCATAAATAACAGCGGCCCCGTGAGGCAATCGCTCTCCCTTTCTCTTTCTCCTTCCGTGTGATCCCTTTTGCACCTTTTATCCTTTGCACGAAACTCCACTTATTGTTGTCATTGTTGCACAGAACACTCACTTAACCTGTTCTTTTGCACATATCACCAACTCATGTATTTGTTGCACAAAGGTCTAAATCTCTGGCTAAGCTACTTTTCTCTAAGGGCTCCTTTGATTCAAAGGATAGAAAAAGCATAGGAATAGGAAAGTCATGGGATTAAATGGCATGTCTATTTGAATCCCATAGGAAGATGAAGTATGTTTGATTGAAGCAAAAAGGAATTTTTCATGAGGTATGAGCTAATGTTTTTTTCCTATAGAAATTACACTACAAGATTTCCATAGGAATTTTTCCTATAGGATATATTCGTATGAATCAAACAACATGTATAGGAAAATTTTCCATAGGAACCAAATCCTACACAATTCCTATGCAAATCCTATGAATCAAAGGAGCCCTAAATCTGATGGCCGGGACCTAGAAGGTAGTGGTAATATCCATTGTCATTGTGTAGTGTGTTTTTAGAACTCTAAAAGAATATGAAAATATTTTAGCAACTGAAATAATATAAATTAACTAATATGGGATATTCATGAAATATATTTTCTACTATCCGGCCAATAGCGAGTGTCATGAAATATATTCATTGTAAACTTAGTGATAATCACTCGAGTTTGATATGAATGGCCTAGCAAGCTATGGGCATCTCCCACTATATATGTTGTCCACACGACCAACCAACAAGCAAAAGGTATTCCATGAGGAAAGTTTCTTATGGGTGACTTTCGTCTCTGCGCAAAACACGCGCCGAAATTGTTGGCGCGTCCCATTTTCAAGCTACCCCAAAACCTGCGGTTTGCCCGTCGGCCTATAAAACTTCGGTCAACAGAGGATATTTCCCTGCAGAGCACAATTCGAACACCACATCTTTCTCATGCTTCTACCAGGCACACTCCCACGATGACGGCCGTGCCTACCGCCCTCCTCACCATCATCGCTTCCTCACCGGCCACCGTAGTGACCGACCACGTTTACCGGCGGACCTCCCTTGCCGTCTAGCAAGCCGGATTTGCTTCCTCGACGCCGACGTTGACCGCGCCATATCTGCTCCGGATCCGCTTCCCCGACTCGTAGTCCACCTCACCGGAGATCGAGATGGGCAAAAACGCGGCCCCAAAGTCGACCACCCCCAACCAAAGAGTAAATCCGCCCGGCCTCGCATTTAAGGTTGATGAATACTTTACATGTCCTCTTTTGTTATATGCATTTGATTTCTCGACACTAGTTTTCGTTGCTTTCTTGCAATGCATTCTTGCTGATATTAGATCAGTGTAGATAGTTGTTTGCCGCGTAGCTATATGAGATCTCAACCTTACATCCGCCGATCGAGAGGAAGATCGAGGTTATGTCCGCTTTCGCTATGCATTTCTTTTCCGAGAATCACTTCGTGTGATATGTTTTGGGGTTTGAAGTATGCATTTTACAAAGGTTATGATAGCAGTCAAGCTAGCAGAGCAATTTGTTGATAGTATTAAACTGCCTGTATTTTTTTATCTCGGAACTCGCTGATCGTAACCTTACATCTCGCCGATGAAGAGGCAGAGCTTATGTCCGCTTTCGTTACGCTTTTCTTTTCCAAATATCACATCTGTAAGTGTACTTTTTTGGGGTTTGAAGTATATTACCTCCACCCCAAACCTGAAGGCTTATTTATAAAAGTCAAACCAAGTAAAGTTTGACCAAACTTTCGTAACAATCTATCAAGAAATATAATATTTCATAGATACCGCATTTAAAATATATTCGTTATCTATTTAATGATATTAAATTTGTATTTTGCATGTTAATAATGATTTTTGGTAAAAACTTCGGGTTGGTGGTAGTACGTTTTACAAAGGTTATGATAGCAGTCAAGCTAGCAGAGCAATTTATTGATAGTATTAAACTGCTCGTATTTTTTCTATTTGCAACTCTTTGTGCGCCATGTGGAATTGCATGCTCTAGCCAGCTCATCCAATGAGGTTTTATCACTTAACACCAGAAGTTCGGGATTTTATTTTATCACGTAACCACAACCCTATAAATTTGTATCACAAAACACCAACATTTGGGGTAATTGTTTCGCAGAATACATGATCTCTCGTTTGATAGCCCATTAGTGACTTCAGGCCACCGTCGCTTTAAGAGTGACAGCAGTGAAAGACAATTAGACTTTATTTTGTGGTATTTTCTCATAAACGCTAAATACAAAGCTGTTTGTCAACACTAGTAGTTTAATCTTATGTCCAGACAGTTCAAAAAAATCTTATGTCCAGGGTAGTTGTATTGGTACACATTATCAAAACCTTATGTCGGTACGTAATATATTACCCAAATCTCATGTTCTTGTGTGGTTATAATTTCAATGAATATTTGTCATATGGTAATTCATTTTGTGTGTAGCATATGTAACAAGTGTGACTCATATTCTCATTTCCACAGAGTGTCTACAAAATTTCACACCAAAATTCATTTGTTTGTAGCAAACATGCTCACGCATCGTAAATTGGTGTCACGCTGTAGGGTGATGCTCTTGTCAAGCCAACTAATGACAAATAATGTGTTATGTGAAATAATTTCCCCAAATGTTGGTGTTTTGTGATAAAAATCCCCAACTTGTGGTGCTAAGTGATAAACCGCTCATTCAATAGACCGAGCCTTAGGCATGTATCATTAGATATTTTTTTAGGAAGGCTGGAAATATTTATTTTGAATACTGCGTTGCTACTTGCTAGGATTTGAACTCAGGACCTTGTAGGTCTGATACCATTTCGAATTGCATGCTCTAGCAAGTTCATCCAATAGACCGATCTGTTGGAACTTGGAAGACCCTAGGCAATTATATTAAGCACACGCCATTCCATATGGTTAACCATTGGCATGAAATGACACTTATATGTGTTTGAGTGTATATGTGGATTGCTTAGCCCTTTCCATCAGTTCGGACTTTTGGTTGCGTTGGCTACTGCATGAAGCTTGACATTCATACTTATCCTAAAAATTGTTGCTGCTGCCCTCTCGTTGCCCAACGTAAATTATTTTTGAGCCATAATTTGTTTGCCCTTTCCATCAGTCCGGACTTCCGGTTGCGTTGGCTAGTGCATGAAGCTTGACAATATGAACATCAATTATTTTTGAGCCATAGTTTGTTTGTCATTACACCTTTTGAGCAGTCTCACTGCTACTATTAATTTGTTCTTACATGCACAGTTCCATGATAAATCTCATCTGCATTTCTCGCCAATGCATGTTAGGTCTTCCACTCGAGAATAAGTACGAAGAGCAACGGAGGCAAACTATCCTGCATAATAGCCGAGTTGCAGCCTCGTTGGGCCTAACACTACATCCTTCTACAAGGTCTAGTGCAAAAACGCCACCCACGTCCCTCACAAAGGATACGGAACATTCCTCTGATTCAGAATTTGATCCCGCTGATTGTGATGGCGAGCTGACTCAGAAGATGCCCTGGTCGACTATCCTCTCGCAACACAACAAGGTGAGTTTTCTCTGTCTCCGTCATCGAATTATTTGTCCCAACTTCCATTTGTTGTATCCCAGTCCTACCAAATATGTTACCCATGCCATGTTCAATCTCATTACTACATTTTTCCCGCTTAGTTAACGCATCATATATGTTTTTGCATATGTTGCCTTACTGTTTTTCCATTCCATCTCGCATATCATCATCATATAATATTGTACATTGAAATATCATTTATGTGTGACAGGCATCTGCAGATTCGGGCAAGAACTTTTCAAGAACGAACAGGAGGAAGAACACTCAACAGAACCTCAGTCGATACCTGGAGGATGGGTGACAAAGGCGTAATAAAAAAGGTTAAGCCCGATGCTCGTGCTGCTCCTCCTATTACAAGGTCTAACAAAAGACCGACACGAGGTGGCGAACAGGCCGAGAATGATAACAAGAAAAGGTCTCGTAAAACCACAAACCATCGAATCGTATGTAAGTAGCCCCAAAGATGTACCAGCCCACACATTCCACAACCACCAGCTGCCAATACTGCTTCTCAAAGAACAATTGCCAACAGAACCAGCTTCCACAAAGCAAATTCGAGCCAACAATTGGCATCATCAGGAGTGGTGGTAGGTAATAATGGCCAAGGACACATGATGCTAGTCCCAGATGATACAGCCTCAAATGTCCAAACAAGCAGTGCTGCCACAACACCAAATGAACCGGTGATGATCTCCCTCCGACCCTTAGTCCTCGCGAAAGACAACTCCTCTCCCGATGACGAGACCCACGCCAAAAAAGGTAATACTTTTTTCAAGACTTGTAGTTTAATGCTCCCTTATGTATCTATATACCATGATAGCTTGATGTAATGATTAACTTGGTAGGTTCGCCACGATCAATTAAAACGAGGGGGCCAACGGTAGGAAGAAAACTTGCAGCTAAGATTTCCTAATGGGTTCAAGATTTCGCATCACATCTATTGTAGGTGGCAGAAGGCCACTTCATCCGCATGAATCTTCATATCTTGTATCACATATTGGCTATTTTATCAGGAATGAACTTCCTACCTTCCCATTGTGGAAGCAAGACGTTGACACCCCTTCACGCTTGAGAGTTTAGTGCATAATTTACATGTAAGTCATGCTTCTCCCGGTAATGATAAATTATTCCACATTGATCTGTCCCATTTCTTGTAGCTTACCGTTGTTTCTATGCTATATAACTCACCAATCATTCCACCGTTCGAGCAGTTAAGGTTTGAATTCGATGAGGATAATGAGGATGTAAAGTTTGTCATCGCTTCCATATTCAAAGAATTGTTGCGCCAAAGACCGCTATAAGCTTAAGGCGACATACTTCATCGGCCAGAATCGCCAATGTTCGAACAAAGTCTCCTCGCACTTCGTATGATCGACGAGCAAAGTGGGGAGATCTTGTCAAGCACTGTCTGATCCAATGAATGTGGTATGGCTTATGAGGACCGTGAAACTAGATTAAATTCCGAATACTTATTTTGCGCCGTTGTCTCACTAGTCTCTTTTGCACGTTGTCTAAAATCAACCAGGCTAACCGCTTGAAACAACGTTTACCAAGCCGTACAGATCTCGTCACTTGGTTGGGCATCTCTGCAAAAAGTAATGCCCCGCTGGTCTGATCGCTACATATGTTACTCGTAAATTGTGTAGAACTCCATGTGCATGTTATATTTCCATCCTCCATTTTAACCACGTTATTTGATTTCTATATGATTGTACAAAAATGCAGAAAGTAGATCATGCAAACAACATGCAACCAGACAAAGAGATGACTCTGGCAGAGCAGTTCGAGGCATGCCAGAAGAACAAACATAATGTGATAGGAGAACTCGCAGAAAGTGTTATTGTAAGTCTTCTTTATGATTTAATTTTTTTAACGACACACTTGCCAATTTGTAGGAGCAATAATGGGCATGTCAATATGATCTTTTAGGCATTTTTGTGAAAATGCATTTGATGTGTAATCAGGCATACCAACTTGTAGGATTAAAAGTAGTTCATACACATTAAATCTACCGTCTGCATGTTTCTCTGTAATAACTTTAATTTTTACACGACTGAATTTTTTCAGGCAAATATGAAATTGGAGATGGCAAAACCCGGGAAAGACGGTATGGAAAAAACTCTAGAAGAATGTATGGAGACATTTACCATGGTACTTAAAAATAAAGATATCACCAAAAACACTTTCCTGCGAAATGCTGGGTTTTTGCAGTCCAAGTCCAAGTCCAAGTCCAAGTCTTTCTCTGCACAAGTTCTGGAGGAACAACTCCAAATAGAACGAGCTGCAGCAGATGTGTTAAGAAACCAAGTTGATATGTTGAGATCGAGATCAGAAGCATGTGATGCCCTACTGGAGGAGGCCAATCAAGTTCGTTATAATCTCTCAAAGACTAATAAAATGCCATAGATAATTGGAGATGAACACTGACATTGACATGTGAGTACCTTGGTATTGTGAAATTTTCCTGAGACTGAGGCAATGTTCCTATTTTGTTGGTGGATGCATTTATCTGCGGCTGGGATCAACTCTGTGGATGTTTTATAAATTGGTTGCCTAGCCTTTTCAATCAGTTTGAACTTAAATGGTATTAGAGCCAAGGTCTCGAGTTTGAATTGTTGATGGTGTGGTTCAATTCATCCTTAATTTGTTGGTGCCCCATTGGCCCTTGTAAAGCTTCATGTGCCTACCTCCGAATCCAGTGTTGAATTTCTCTTGTCACACAGGAGGATGGCTGTTAATGTGTGTATAAGTGGGTTGCATAGCCCCTTTTATATAAGTTTGCAAGTTTCCGTATTGTGTTGTGCCTTTGGGACTCAGCCTGCACTTCTGACTTTTGGTTGCGTTGGCTACTGCATAAGTTTAATATACTAGTTCCATGTGGTTTTTGTTGAGATCTATAATAAGTGGATTGCCTAGCCCTTTCCATCATTTTGGACCTGTGGTGTGCTATTCTCTTTTCCACGTGTTAGACCTCCTCTTCTTAACAAGACTCCATGAGTAGGAGGCACTATGATTTTATTTTTTTTGCGCATGAAATTACTCAATTAGACAACTTAATCCCATTTGTTGACTCTCTGTTGACCAGCCACTTGAGGGTAAAACGGAGTATATTGCACTAGCCACTATACTCGAGGGGAAAACTGAGTACGGAGTACATATATTTTTCCAAAGTGTAAGGCTCGACGGTAGAACCGAGTACACGTAACGGCAGACGTGCAGCACCACGGACGCGTGTCGTGGTGCGCAGCGGTTAGGCGGTGCGCGTGTTGAGACCAAACGTCTAGCTTTTTTGAGAAACCGCCGAGACCAACCGTCACGTTGCTCGTACAGAGCCCCTCTCGTCCCTCCCTCTCGCACACGCCTCATTCTCACTCACGCACGCAACCACGCCTCTCACGTCCCATCAACTTCTCCAAATCGAATGAAAAACACCAACCGCCCTACGCGCGTTCCCTGCCGGCGATGGACAAGAAGAATGCGCGGCGGCCGTCGCCCCGAGACCGTCGCCTCCGAGGGCGGCGCATCCAAGCGCGGCGCCTCCGTGGACCGGGCCTCTCTCAGGGAGACGGACCACTTCACAAGATCGGGGACTGCCATCGGCGAACGAGGAGTACATGGACACCTACTCTGCTTTGAGGCAAGTTTGTAGAAATTGGCGCTCAGGTTTACCTGAGCCCGACATGCACCTGCATGAATGGATCATGGTAGAACACGTCCTTCCACGCGCTGCTGATTTCACCTTCCTCCACCTCCGCACATCCCGCTACGTCACCATCGATCTAACGGAAGTTCATGCAAGGTTCAAATTCCTCCATATCTATAGAGTTAATCTATTTTTATTTTCAATCGTAAACATCTTAGTGCTGAATGTTATCTTCATCAATATATTTTAGATACTACTTCGTCGGCTTTTATCGTGGCGTCATCGTCCTTGCCCAGAAGAACCAGCCGCACAAGATACGGCTTTTGAACCCACTCACAAAGACATTGAATACTAGGTTTGAGGCGCATATGCCATATGTTATTCTGAAGTCAGTCGTTGTAATGAAGTCCCCGACTATGGTCTTCGTTTCCAAAGATTACCCGGCGGAAATTGCTTGGGTCGATAAGAGCACTCCAACTAAGGGTATAGATGAAGACTGGGGAGAAGGAAGATTTTCGACCGAGCACCATTCTCTGCGTTGCATTACCCCGTTCAATGGTGAACTGTATGCAATAGCTGTGAACAATTTTGAGTTCGGAAAATTAGTGTGCACCAACAATGTCCAGTTGGAGCAGCGCCATGAGCAAGGTGTCAACATGGATACACTATTTTCATTTCCAGAACTTGGAAATAACAAGTTCTACCTTGTGAAGTCGGATGGTGCTCTGCTGCTTGTGTTGTTGGACAACAAGCATTTGGAGGAAGGTCAACCATTGGTGTACCGTGTGGACACTGAGAGCCGCTCTCTCCATGCCGTCAATAACATTGGCAGTCGTGCCTTCTTCGTCCATTATATCCGGTGTATCTCCGTCGACACCAGAGTGCACCCGACACTTCGACCTGGCTGCATCTACTACGCAGATTTGGGTTATATCAGAGAGTACTTTGATGATATAAAGGCCTGGGATGAGTGGCCAATACGTGTGGATAGATTAGGAAACTATGGTATGAGAAATGAACAGAGGCCATACCGTTTGGAGGATGTATTGGCTGCACACTGCAGACGGAAGGAGTTCAATGAATATTTCCTTCAGATCAGAGAATGGAGTGACGAAGAAATATATGCTGAATGAAGATCAGATTCATTCATCTTGGGGTATCCTAATCTTCATGTTGGCCATACATTGCGTCTTGTATTATTTTCACATTGTTATTGGCTGCTTTTGGCTGTTGTATGCAGTTGATGTATTATACTCCGTACTTAGTTTTCTGGATTCATTATGCTGCTGTGATTTTTCGTATACTAGCTTCTAGATTTGACTGATTTTGTTTGTAATGATGATGGCTTGATGTGGCTGCTGGCCTTGACTGCCGGAGCAGAGCAATTAGTACTTAACCAGGTGTACCGTCTTTATATTAGTATTATATTATATTACTTGACCATAGCCATATTCAAAATCAAATCTCAGTCGGGCGGCAAAATCTCCCGCCAATCCTGAAATATTTCAGACGGGTTTTTGAATGGGATAACAAGATAGATCACGATGATAGTAACCGGTATTTAATGTGATGATGATTTGATTTTGCACTCGGCCTTGAACAGAGGTACTAGTACGGTGTCACAATTTTTTATCATTATACTTGGACGGTAGCCAAATTCAAAATCTCATAGCGGCAAAACTTCCCGCCCACAAAATACAAAAATTTCACACGCTTCCAAATTCCCATTCTACCCCTGTGGAGATGGCAGCAAAGTCGGTTGGTGGGGGGTATGCCCGTCATTTTTTGGATCACCACCTCCCTAGCCCGGAGACCCTCCCAAAAAAAATTCATTTCCCTCACTCTCTCCTCTGAGACCACCCACCGGAACTTCCCAAGTCCCTCTCTCCCACCTCCACGACCACCGCACCGGAACATCCCCGCCGGACTTCCCTGGTCTACCCGAGCCCTCGCGATCCTCGTCAGCCGGCTGCCTGCCGGAGCCGCTTCATCGACGCCGTCATCAACCGGACCGGATCATCCCCGCCGTACCTCGAAACCATATGCTCATCCAACAGTCTACCGATCGCTTCACCTGAGCCGCTTCGCTGCATCCGTCGTCCACCGCATCGGATCTTGCTCACCGACACCGCTGTGCATGAACCGGATCTGCTTCACCGGCGCTGTGCATGATCTAAACTCTTCTACTGTCGCTTTTCTATTGCTTGCCGGCAAGTTCTTGTTTAATCTTGGGGGAACCTGTTTGTGCTAACGACGCGCCGTTACGTTTTTGTAGATGAGATGAGTAATCATGAAGTGTAATGGCCATCTCTCCAACCCCAAGTAGCACATGTAGCGTACTTCATCACCGGATCTATCAACCCCAGGAAGATCTGTTGTGACTCCCACAGAGTGCTTCTCCTAATGTAAGTCCCTTGTTTTAGCGCCATGTTCTGGGTTCAGATGCTTGTTTGTCCGAAGCTCTTTTAGTTCATTCCTAGCTATGACCGTAACACGTTGCTATTTTCTACTTCATTGCTAACTTTAAGCGATTGAACATTTTGGTTTGCATTCCCTGCTCTGTAGATGTAGCCATCATAACTTCTATCTTGCTCAGTCGTTGTTACAAAAATTATAGGTATTATAGTAACATCCTGCTATTATTTAGTTCATGGCCAATTTTAAGTAATTGCACATGTTGGTTCGCATTCCCTGCTCTATAGCTTTTGGCATCGTAACTTCTATATTTGGTTTACATTCCCTGCTCTGTAGATCTAGCCATCATAACTTTATCTTGCTCAGTCGTTGTTACAAAAATTATGGCCTGCTACTATGTTGTTTGTGCCAATTTTTTACTCCATGAACATGTTGGATTGCATTCCCCGTACTAAGGTGTGATGCCATTGTTTTGTATCTAGTTCATTGTAAGCTAACAAAGTAAGGACTTAGTTTGGCATGCTATCACTCGCTATCTAGCCCGTAGTACAAATAAACTTGTCATACTACTAGATAATAATTTTGCGTGCCATCTTGTTCTTCAAAAGCTGCATTATTGACTTGTTTCTCTGACTTGGCATGACGCTCACATATGGAAAGCTGAACATATTGGTTTGCATTCCCTCTTATACAAGTTCACAGGTGATCCCACTATATTCTGTAGCTGGTCCATCCTAAGCTCCAACATTAACTATCCTCTATGTGTTGCTCATTACAAGTTTATATCCCGAAACATCTTGATTTGCATCCCCTTCACTATAAGTTCAGGAGTATTATTTAGTTCACGGCCAAAATGAAGTAATTGCACTTGGCACATGTTGGTTCACATTCCCTCCTCTTTAGCTTTTGCCATCGTAACTTCTATTTTTGGTTTACATTCCCTGCTCTGTAGATGTAGCCATCATAACTTCATCTTGCTCATTCGTTGTTACAAAATTTATAGCCTGCTACTATGTTGTTCATGCCAATTTTGTACTCCCTGAACATGTTGGTTTGCATGGGACTCGACAGTAAGTCTCGTTTCATTCTAACATGCTTTGTTATATTGGTACGTTGGTATGCGGGATGCACTCTTTGTTTGCTTATTGTGCGCATTACAATGTTCTTGTTATAACGACGAAATGATGAGTTCCAAATTCTTTGGCAAACAATATTGTAGTGTCTTTGCCTTTCCATTGTTGCTGTCTTAACTTGTAATGTCTTTGTTTCAGATATAGGTGTTGCATGGACAACTTAAAAGATTTGCCGGATCCCTTCATTGTATTGCTAGGTTTAATTACCATTCAATTTCTCTGGGTTCTGTAATATTTTTTCAATGCCTTGCAGCTGATGTAATATTTAGTTAGTTTTTATAGTTCTTTCGCGCATTTTTTCTTTGGTGCTTGTGGTAAGTGAGGCTATCAGACAGAAATCAATGCTGCGTAAATATTCTCAGTAGCTAAATCACGAATTCCCATCCCTTAAACGGCCCAATTAAGCGAAACCACATATGTGCTTACCGCAAAATCCTAAAGCGCCTATTACGCCGGCATATAAACAAAGCAACTAAACGGGCTGGCCCACTTACTTATTGGGCCAGCCCACTTGATTTCCATCGTGGACCCCACACTTTTATTGGGCCGGCCCACTTGCTTTAAGGTGGACCCCACCCACCATCGGGCCACCACTAACTAGTTGGGCCAGCCCAATTGCTTTTGTGGTGGCCCCCACATACTAAACGGGCCGGCCCTTTAAGACGAAAGTGGGACCCACCTGTGTTTTTGGCCCGGCCCACTATCTTGTTGGGCCGGCCCACTTGCTATATGGTGGACCCCACATACTAAATGGGCCGGCCCTTTAACAGGAAAGTGGGACCCACCTGTGTTTTTGGCCCGGCCCACTAGCATGTTGGGCCGGCCCACTGGCTATATGGTGGACCCCACATACTAAATGGGCCGGCCCTTTAACAGGAAAGTGGGACCCACCAGTGTTTTGGCCCGCCCACAATCTTGTTGGCCCGCCCACTTGCTATATCGTGGAACCCACATACTAAATGGGCCACCTTTTAACCGGAAAGTGGGACCCACTGTGTTTTTGGCCCGCCCACTATCTTGTTGGGCCGGCCCACTTGCTATATGGTGGACCCCACATACTAAATGGGCTGGCCCTTTAACAGGAAAGTGGGACCCACCGGTGCTTTTGGCCCGGCCCACTGGCTTGTTGGGCCAGCCCATTTGATCAAATGTGGACCCCACGTACTAAATGGGCCGGCCCGATAGCAGGAAAGTGGGACCCACATGCTAATTGGGTCGGCCCAATAACTTCTTGGGCCGGCCCAGTTGCTTTAATGTGGACCCCACTTTGTAAATGGGCCGGCCCGATACCAGGAAAGTGGGTCCCACATGTCTTGTGGGCCGGCCCTTTTGCCTGTTGACCGGTCAAACGAGTGCATTCGGCCCGGCCCACATACTTAGTGGGCCGGCCCATTAAAGTTTTGACCAGTCAACCTTAGAGGTTAGGCCCGGCCCACGTAACTAATTGACCAGCCCAGCTATATAGTTGACCGGTCAAACTAAGTCAGCTGGCCCGGCCCGTAAACTTAATGGGCCGGCCCGCTTAAGATGTGGCAGGCCTCGTGTGGGCCTACCATCTACCACGGGGTTTCAGCCGGTTAACGCCGTTAATCGCGCTAACGGCGTACGCCACGTGTCGGTTGCATGACGTCAGCAGTCAACGGGCTCCCGGAAACACTTGGGCAACGGTCCGATTTTCCGTGGCGGAAGGGCGCCCAAGCGCGACGGACCGAAAAAATCGTCGTAGGACTTTGCCTGACGCAGTTTCCACAACAGAACCCATATCGTCGGGTTAGGCCCATAGGCAACGAAAAATACCCCTTAGCGGACGATTTTGAGACGTTGTCTATCAGAACTTTTCTTGTAGTGTAATATGGCGACTTTAGCATCGCGAGGTTTACCCATGATGGAGGATTTACGGCGAACAATATCAATTCAGGTGAACTTGCAAATAAAACTATGCTCCCCGGCAACAGCGCCAGAAAATAGTCTTGATGACCCACAAGTACAGGGGATCGCAACAGTCTTCGAGGGAAGTAAAACCCAATTTATTGATTCGACACAAGGGGAGCCAAAGAATATTTGTAAGCCTTAACAGCGGAGTTGTCAATTCAGCTGCACCTGGAAACAGACTTGCTCGCAATAGTTTATCAGTAGCAACAGTTCTATAGCAGTAGCAGTAGTGAAATATAAGCAGCAGTGTAATAAGACAACAATAGTGATTATAGTAAACATCAGGATTAAAATACTGTAGGCATAGGGATGGATGAACGGGCGCTGCATGGATAAGATAACTCATGTAATAATGAAGATAAGGCATTTGCAGATAATAATAAAACAGTATCCAAGTACTAAATAACCATAGGCATGTGTTCCGTATATAGTCGTACGTGCTCGCAATGAGAAACTTGCACAACATCTTTTGTCCTACCAGCCGGTGGCAGCCGGGCCTCTAGGGAAACTACTGGTAATTAAGGTACTCTTTTTAATAGAGTACCGGAGCAAAGCATTAACACTCCATGAACACATGTGATCCTCATATCACAGCCTTCCCCTCCGGTTGTCCCAATTTCTATCACTTTGGGGCCTCGGGTTCCGGACAGCAATATGTGTATACAACTTGCAGGTAAGATCATAAAACAATGAATATCATCATGAATCAAAAACATGTTCATATCTGAAATTATGGCACTCGGGCCCTAGTGACAAGCATTAAGCATAACAAGTTGCAACAGTATCATAAAAGTACCAACAACGGATACTAGGCACCATGCCCTAACAATCCTATGGCTATTACATGAACAATCTCATCCAATCCCTACCATCCCCTTCAGCCTACAGTGGGGATTTACTCACACATGGATGGGAAACATGGATGGTCGATGGAGAGGCGTCGGTGGCGATGATGGCGATGATCTCCTCCAATTCCCCGTCCCGGCAGGGTGCCAGAACGAAGTTTCTGATCCCGAAATAAGGTTTTCGGGGGCGGCGGAGTTCTGAATGTCTTCTGGAAAATTGGTCGAACCCCCGTGCGTTTTTAGGTCAAGGGATTTAAGTAGTCCAGAGGGGAGCGCCTGGGGCCGGCCGAGGCGACGTCCCCATGTGGCGGCGCGGCCATGGGCCCACCGCGCCGTGATACGTCCCCGACGTATCCATAATTTCTGTTGTTCCATGCTTGTTTTATGACAATACTTACATGTTTTGCTTGCACTTTATAATGTTTTCATGCATTTTCCGGAACTAACCTATTAACGAGATGCCACAGTGCCAGTTCCTGTTTTCTGCTGTTTTTGGTTCCAGAAAGGCTGTTCGGGCAATATTCTCGGAATTGGACGAAATCAACGCCAAACCTCCTATTTTTCCCGGAAGGCTCCAGAACACCGAAGAAGAGTCGGAGAGGGGCCAGGGGGCCACCACACCACAAGGCGGCGCGGGCCAGACCCTGGCCGCGCCGGCCTAGGGTGAGGCGCCCCCAGGTGCCCCCCTGCGCCGCCTCTTCGCCTATAAAATCCCTTTCGACCTAAAAACACCGTACCAATTGACGAAACTCCAGAAAGACTCCAGGGGCGCCGCCACCGTCGCGAAACTCCAATTCGGGGGACAGAACTCTGTCCCGGCACCCTGCCGGGATGGGGAAGTGCCCCCGGAAGCCATCTCCATCGACGCCACCGCCTCCATCATGCTCCGTGAGTAGTTCCCCCATGGACTACGAGTTCTAGCAGTAGCTATGTCGGTATACTCTCCCCCATGTACTTCAATACAATGGTCTCATGAGCTGCCTTACATGATTGAGATTCATCTGATGTAATCGGTGTTGTGTTTGTTGGGATCCGATGGATGATACATTATGATTAGTCTATCTATAAAGTTTGTGAAGTTATTGTTGCTGCAATCTTGTTATTCTTAATGCTTGTCACTAGGGCCCGAGTGGCATGATCTTAGATTTAAGCTCTATATTATTGCTTAGATTGTATCTACAAGTTGTATGCACATGTCACTGTCCGGAACCAAAGGCCCCGAAGTGACAAGAATCGGGACAACCGGAGGGGATGGCGGTGATGTGAGGATCACATGTTTTCACGGTGTGTTAATGCTTTGCTCCGGTACTCTATTAAAAGGAGTACCTTAATATCCAGTAGTTTCCCTTGAGGCCCGGCTGCCACCGGCTGGTAGGACAAAAGATGTTGTGCAAGTTTCTCATTGTGAGCACGTACGACTATATACGGAAAACATGCCTACATAATTAATAAGCCTGATGTTCTATCTTAATGCTTTGATTCCTATCAATTGCCCAACTGTAATTTGTTCACCCAACACTTGTTATTGGAGAGTTACCACTAGTGTAGATCGCTGGGAACCCCGGTCCATCTCTCATCATAATATACTTGTTCTACATGTCATTGGAAGTAGTACCAACTATTTTCTGGTGCCATTGCTCTCATATTACTGTTACTGCTGCTGTGTTACTGTTACTATTGCTCTCATATTACTGCTACTTTCACATCACCCCTGTTACTAGTGCTTTTCCAGGTGTAGCTGAATTGACAACTCAGTTGTTAAGGCTTATAAGTATTCTTTACCTCCCCTTGTGTCGAATCAATAAATTTGGGTTTTACTTCCCTCGAAGACTATCGCGATCCCCTATACTTGTGGGTCATCAAGACTGTTTTCTGGCGCCGTTGCCGGGGAGGCATAGCTCTACTCATAAGTTCACCTGGGTAGTACACTCTACCTCTCTCTCTGTTTTATTTTATTTTGTTTTGCTTAGTTTACTTTTGTCTAGTTTATTTGTGCTTAGTTTATTTCTGTCTAGTATTAGTTTGCGTAGTTTACTTTTGCTTAGTTTATTTTTGTCTTGTTTTATTTGTCTCATATACCCAAAAATCCCTAAAAAAAATTGAAAAATCGAAAAATTAAAAAACTGCTGTTATGGGAGAACCAACAACCTACTTGGAGCTTATGGAATGTTATAATTGTTATAGAGAATCAAGAACTGATAAAATAATGAGTGCTATGATAGAAAAAGTGAATACAATTGCTAAAATCTTGCTTAGACGCCATGATATAAACTGTTGCTCTCAACAGGATACTAAACATCTTAAATTTCAATGTGGCTTTAGTGAGGAATATTTTATTAAGAGCTATAATCGGAATTGCTATATTCATTATGGGTTCGAAGAGGTAGAACAATTTGTCTTATTTATGGGAGCCTCCGAGATAGAATCCTTCATGGTTGACAATTATGAAACTTGTGCTATTTGTAAGGACCTTAAAGATTATGTCTCTACTATCCTTAATTCTTGCATAGAATGCTACAGTAGGAATCCTTATATCCTTGATTATAAAGAGAGACACATTAATGCACAAGAATGCACTCACAATTTGCAGGAACCGGAGGAAGAAGAAATTGATGAACCTGAAAGCTCATTGGATGAAAAAGAGGAGGAAATTGATGAACCTGAAAGCTCATTGGATGAAAAAGAAGAGGAGAGCGACGAACAAAAGGAGGAAGAATGGATTAGCTACCCATGCCAACCTTCTAATGAGAGTAACTCTTTATCTCTTACATTATTTGATTGTCCTCCATGCTTACTGAAAGAGGTTGAATGTTATGTTCCTGTGGATTCTCTTGAAATAGTACCTATGAGTAATACTTGTGAGAATAATTATGCTACTGTTATATATGATAATCCATGCTACTTTGATAAATCTTATGATAATGCTTTGTTTGTGCCTGATGTCGAAATGCATGGTACTAAAGAATTTTGCTTGGCAAATGTTTATGATAAAGCTCTAGATGATGGTCCTATGTTACTTAATAATATTAATTGTACTACTAATGAAAATGGGATTGGAGAGTTCATGACTTTATCTATGTGTCCCATATCCCTTGAGATTGATCAACTACCTTGTTATATTATTAATAAAAGTAAGTTTGAAAGTTTTAATTCCACTATTCTTGAATTTGATAAAAATTATATGTTTGTGGATCATGAAAAGTATGCTGCATGTGATAGTTATATTGTTGAGTTTGTTCATGAAGCTACTGAAAACTATTATGAGAGAGGGAAATATGGTTGTAGAAATTTGCATGGTACTAAAACACCTCTCTATGTGCTCAAAATTTTGAAGTTGCACTTATTTTATCTTCCTATGCTTGTTACTTTGCTTTTCATGAATTTGTTTATTTACAAGATTCCTTTGCATAGGAAGCATGTTAGGCTTAAATGTGTTTTGAATTTGCCTCTTGATGCTCTCTTTTGCTTCAAATACTATTTCTTGCGAGTGCATCATTAAAACTGCTGAGCCCATCTTAATGGCTATAAAGAAAGCAACTTCTTGGGAGATAACCCATGTGTTATTTTGCTACAGTACTTTGTTTTATATTTGTGTCTTGGAAGTTGTTTACTACTGTAGCAACCTCTCCTTATCTTAGTTTTGTGTTTTGTTGTGCCAAGTGAAGCCTCTAATCGAAGGTTGATACTAGATTTGGATTTCTGCGCAGAAACAGATTTCTATCTGTCACGAATCTGGGCTGTTTTCTCTGTAGAAAAATCAGAAAAATATGCCAATTTACGTGCGTGTTCCTCAGATATGTACGCAACTTTCATTAGTTTTGAGTTTTCTGATTTGAGCAAGTCTGGTGCCTCAATAAAATTCGTCTTTACGGACTGTTCTATTTTGACAGATTCTACCTTTTATTTCGCATTGCCTCTTTTGCTATGTGGGATGGATTTCTTTGTTCCATTAAACTCCAGTAGCTTTGGGCAATGTCCAGAAGTGTTAAGAATGATTGTGTCACCTCTGAACATGTGAGTTTTTGATTATGCACTAACCCTCTAATGAAGTTTATGAGAAGTTTGTTGTGAAGGAAGTTTTCAAGGGTCAAGAGAGGAGGATGATATATGATCAAGAAGAGTGAAAAGTCTAAGCTTGGGGATGCCCCCGTGGTTCATCCCTGCATATTTTAAGAAGACTCAAGCGTCTAAGCTTGGGGATGCCCAAGGCATCCCCTTCTTCATCAACTTATCAGGTTCCTCCCCTGAAACTATATTTTTATTCGGTCACACCATATGTGCTTTACTTGGAGCGTCTGTGTGTTCATTTTCGTTTTGTTTATGTTTGAATAAAATCGGATCCTAGCAATCCTTTTTTGGGAAAGAGACACGCTCCGCTTTTTTGTATGAACACTTGTTCTTCATTTTACTTTTAATGTTCAATGATAAAAGTTGGAAGCTATAGCACTTATTATTATTTGGTTGGAAAAAGAAAATGCCTCATATGTCTTGGATAATTTGACACTTGGCAATTGTTTTGAGCTCTCAAGAAGATTAAGTTTTTTCATGTAGTTTAAACCTATTAGTGGAGAACTACCGTAAAGCTTGTTGAAATTGGTTTGCATAATTGATCTCTCTTAAGGTCTAGATATTTTCTGGTAAAAGTGTTTGAGCAACAAGGAAGACAATGTAGAGTATTATAATGCTTGCAATATGTTTTTATGTAAGTTTTGCTGTACTGGTTCATACTTGTGTTTGCTTCAAACAACCTTGCTAGCCAAAGCCTTGTACTGAGAGGGAATACTTCTCATGCATCCAAATCCTTGAGCCAAAAACTATGCCAATTGTGTCCACTATACCTACCTACTATGTGGTATTTCCTGCCATTCCAAAGTAAATTGCTTGAGTGCTACCTTTAAACAATTCAAAATGTTTCTCAATTTGTGTTAATGTTTTATAGCTCATGAGGAAGTATGTGGTGTTTAGCTTTCAACCTTGTCATTTACTTTTGACGGACTCTCATATGGACTAGTGGCACATCCGCTTATCCAATAATTTTGCAAAAAGAGCTGGCAACGGGATTCCCAGTCCCAAATTAATTAACCTAAATAGACACTCCTCCATGGTTTGTGATTGTTGGACGGCACCCGAAGGATTCGGTTAGCCATGGCTTGTGTAAGCAAAGGTTGGGGGGAGTGTCATCATCATAATAAAACTAAAATAAAAAGGCACTCCTTCATGGTATGAGATTGTTGGCAGGCACCCGAGGATTCGGTTAGCCATGGTTTGTGTAAGAAAGGTTGGAAGGAGTGCCACATAAATATGCAAATAATTCATGGGAGCTGCTCTTGAAAGTCCGGTTGGCAAGGTAGTTGGTGTACCCACTACCATTCGTTGACAACAACAAACACCTCTCAAAACTTTACTTTTATGCTCTCTATATGTTTTCAAAACCAAAGCTCTAGCACAAATATAGCAATCGATGCTTCCCTCTACGAAGGGCCATTCTTTTACTTTATGTTGAGTCAGTTTACCTACTTCCTTCCATCTTAGAAGCAAACACTTGTGTCAACTGTGCATTGATTCTTACATACTTGCATATTTGCATTCATCATATTACTCTATGTTGACAATATCCATGAGATATACATGTTGAAAGTTGAAAGCAACCGCTGAAACTTAAATCTTCCTTTGTGTTGCTTCGATGCTTTTACTTTGAATTTATTGCTTTATGAGTTAACTCTTGTGCAAGACTTTTGATGCTTGTCTTGAAAGTACTATTCATGAAAAGTTTTGCTATATGTTATCTACTTGTTAGCAACTATAGATCATTGCCTTGAGTCACTTCATTCATTTCATATGCTTTGTAATAGTATGATCAAGGTTATGTAAGTAGCATGTCACTACAGAAATTATTCTTTTTATCGTTTACCTGCTCGGGACGAGCAGGAACTAAGCTTGGGGATGCTGATACGTCCCCGACGTATCCATAATTTCTGTTGTTCCATGCTTGTTTTATGACAATACTTACATGTTTTGCTTGCACTTTATAATGTTTTCATGCATTTTCCGGAACTAACCTATTAACGAGATGCCACAGTGCCAGTTCCTGTTTTCTGCTGTTTTTGGTTCCAGAAAGGCTGTTCGGGCAATATTCTCGGAATTGGACGAAATCAACGCCAAACCTCCTATTTTTCCCGGAAGGCTCCAGAACACCGAAGAAGAGTCGGAGAGGGGCCAGGGGGCCACCACACCACAAGGCAGCGCGGGCCAGACCCTGGCCGCGCCAGCCTAGGGTGAGCCGCCCCCAGGTGCCCCCCTGCGCCGCCTCTTCGCCTATAAAATCCCTTTCGACCTAAAAACACCGTACCAATTGACGAAACTCCAGAAAGACTCCAGGGGCGCCGCCACCGTCGCGAAACTCCAATTCGGGGGACAGAACTCTGTCCCGGCACCCTGCCGGGACGGGGAAGTGCCCCCGGAAGCCATCTCCATCGACGCCACCGCCTCCATCATGCTCCGTGAGTAGTTCCCCCATGGACTACGGGTTCTAGCAGTAGCTATGTCGGTATACTCTCCCCCATGTACTTCAATACAATGGTCTCATGAGCTGCCTTACATGATTGAGATTCATCTGATGTAATCGGTGTTGTGTTTGTTGGGATCCGATGGATGATACATTATGATTAGTCTATCTATAAAGTTTGTGAAGTTATTGTTGCTGCAATCTTGTTATTCTTAATGCTTGTCACTAGGGCCCGAGTGGCATGATCTTAGATTTAAGCTCTATATTATTGCTTAGATTGTATCTACAAGTTGTATGCACATGTCACTGTCCGGAACCAAAGGCCCCGAAGTGACAAGAATCGGGACAACCGGAGGGGATGGCGGTGATGTGAGGATCACATGTTTTCATGGTGTGTTAATGCTTTGCTCCGGTACTCTATTAAAAGGAGTACCTTAATATCCAGTAGTTTCCCTTGAGGCCCGGCTGCCACCGGCTGGTAGGACAAAAGATGTTGTGCAAGTTTCTCATTGTGAGCACGTACGACTATATACGGAAAACATGCCTACATAATTAATAAGCCTGATGTTCTATCTTAATGCTTTGATTCCTATCAATTGCCCAACTGTAATTTGTTCACCCAACACTTGTTATTGGAGAGTTACCACTAGTGTAGATCGCTGGGAACCCCGGTCCATCTCTCATCATAATATACTTGTTCTACATGTCATTGGAAGTAGTACCAACTATTTTCTGGTGCCATTGCTCTCATATTACTGTTACTGCTGCTGTGTTACTGTTACTATTGCTCTCATATTACTGCTACTTTCACATCACCCCTGTTACTAGTGCTTTTCCAGGTGCAGCTAAATTGACAACTCAGTTGTTAAGGCTTATAAGTATTCTTTACCTCCCCTTGTGTCGAATCAATAAATTTGGGTTTTACTTCCCTCGAAGACTATCGCGATCCCCTATACTTGTGGGTCATCACGCCGCCACGTGGTGTGCACGCCTCGTGGCCCCCCTCCGTCTCGTCTTCTGGCTCCGTGGGTCTTCTGTAAAAATAGGCCCATTGTAATTATTTCCGGGGATTTTCCTGAAAGTTGATTTTCTGCACAAAAATAAGACACCAGGTGAATTCTGCTGAGAACAGCGTTAGTCCGTGTTAGTTGTATCCAAAATACACAAATTAGAGGCAAAACAATAGCAAAAGTGTTCAGGAAAGTAGATACGTTTTGGACGTATCAGGCTTTAGTGAAGAAGTTTTAATTTCGAACTATCATTGGAATAAGTATATTCATCTTGGATTCGAAGAAGTAGAACAATTTATCTTATTTATGGGAGCCTCTGAAATAGAATCCTTCATGTCTAAAAATTATGAAACTTGTGTTGCTTTTTATGACCTTAAAGATTATGTCTCTTCTATCCTTGATTATTGCACAGAAAATTTCAGCAATAATTGTTATATCATTGATTATAAAGAGAGACTCAATTATGCACAAGAATGTATCCACAATTTGCAGGAATCCGTGGAAGAAGAAGTTGCTGAACCTGAAAGCTCATTAGAGGAAAAAGAGGAGGAGAGTGATGAACAAAAGGAAGAAGAATGGATTAGCTACCCATGCCAACCTTCTAATGAGAGTAACTATTTATCTCTTACATTACTTGATTACCCTCCATGCTCACCAAAGGAGGACGAATGTTATGTTCATGAGGATTATCTTGAAATATTCCCTATGAGTAAAACTTGTGAGAATAAATATGCTACTATTATTTATAATAATCCATCCTATTTTGATAAATCTCATGATAATCCTTTATTTGTGCCTAATTTTGAAATGCATGGAACTAAAGAAGTTTGCTTGGAGAGTGTTTATGATAAAGCTCTAGATGATGGTCGTATGTTACTTGATGCTATAAATTATAATGCTACCGAAAATAGGATTGCTACTAGTAGTCCCATACCTCTTGAGAATGATCAATCATGTTGTTATAAAATTGCTAAAAGTGGGTTTGATTGTTTTAATCCTACTATTTTTTAGCTTGATAAAAATTATGTGTTTGAAGATCATGAAAAGCATGCTTTATGTGATAGTTATATTGTTGAGTTTATTCATGATGCTACTGAAAATTATTATGAGAGAGGAAAATATGGTTGTAGGAATTTACATGGTACTAAAACGCCTCTCTACATGCTGAAAATTTTAAAGTTACTCTTCTTTTACCTTCACATGCTTGTCACTTTGTTCTTTGTGAATTTATTTGTGTACAAGATTCCATGCACGGGAATTGGGTCAGACTTAAATGGGTTTCATATTTGCTTCTTGATGCTCTCTTTTGCTTCAATTCATATTACATATGTGAGCATCTTCTCAAATTACTGAGCCTATCTTAATGGCTATAAAGAAAGAGCATTTTGGGAGACAACCCATTATGTTTTTATTTTTGTTATTTTACTGTTTTGTTGAGTCTTGGAAGTCATTGCTACTGTAATGTCCTCTCCTTAACATTTTTATTTTCGTTTTTGTGCCAAGAGTAGCCTCTAATGGTAAGAAAGTAGTATTTGGGGAATTTGCAATTCTTTCTGTTTCTGGACTGTCATGAGAAAAATTCGCATAAATCAACTGAACGTCACCATGAGCTGCAAATTTACGAGCATATTCCCCAGGTTATTATCTAAATTTCATTAGTTCAACATTTTTCGATCTGAGCGACGGAGAAGTCTCAAAAAATCAATCTTTAACTGCTGTTCTGTTTTGACAGATTTATGTCATTAGTGCATTTGCCTCTTAATCTTTTTCTTTTTGAGTTCTTTTGAAAGAAGGAGATTTCCGAAGAAGTTTATGCAGTAGCTAATGTTTTAATATAAGCTTTACATATGTCATATCAAAACCAAGTGGATTGCTTATTTTGATTACACTAATATTGCTAATGAATTATGTTGAGTTTTGGGTGAAGGAAGTTTTCAAATGTAGGGAGAGAAGAATGATGCCATATGATGAAGAATGGATTAAAGCTCAATCTTGGGGATGTCCCCTGGACACCCCAAGAAATATCCAAGAGGTTCAAGCGTCAAAGCTTGGGGATGCCCGGGGCACCCCCTCTTCATCGGTAAAAAGCACAAGGTCATTTTTCAGTGCGCTATATTTTTATTGCTTCATGCATTATGTGTTATTCTTGGAGCGTCTTTTTGTGTGTTTTGTTTTGTTTGCTGTTCAATAAAGTTGGACCCATCATATTTGTTTTGGAGATAGACACGCTCCGCTTTAATTGCATGAACACTCTAGTTTTCAATCATATGTTCAACGAGCGTTCTATTTTTGCGAGTACTGCGTTTAAGCTCTAGTTTTTCATTCATATTATGTTCAGAGCTTGTTGGTTTTCTATATGCAAGTGAATTTGTCTCTCTGATATCTACTGAATATTATCTACGAGAGTTGTTTCAAATAAGTTAATTGGTGTTGGATACGAGTAAGAAGTCTCATATTAATAGTGATGCAAATGAAAGATCTCCTTTGATGTTTCAATTGAGTTGACTTGATGATCATTTAGTTTTTGATTTTTAATATCACCATATGCTTTGATTAATAAGTTTTGTCGTTATGCATGATTATGGCCATTATTGCTCTCTTAGTCGGTCGCTCCTTTCTTTTGCTAGCCTTCATTTGTACTGAGTATGAGCTCTACTCGTGCATCCAACTCCCAAAAACGAAAATGCCAATTGTGTCCACCATATCTACCTATATGTGTTATTTTATCGCCACTCCAAAGTAAATTGCTTGTGTGCTACCTTTAAAACCTTTCAAAAATTTATTCCTTATTTTTGCAATATATAGCTCATGGAAAAGTAGCCTAAAAACTATTGTGGTAATGAATATGTCACTTATGTATCTTAGTTCTTATAAGTTGCTTGTTGAGTGGTAACCATGTTATCTAGGGGCGCCATCAACCTGTCACACCTTTGTTGAATATCATGTGAGATGCTATGCATGTTCGTCTTGTCTGAAGTAAGGGAGATTTGCCATGAGTTCAAATGGTTCGAGTATCCATATTTTAGAGAAGAACATTGGGCCGCCAACCAAAGCCATGTATCATGGTGGAAGTTTCAGCTCAGACACTCAAATCCTCAAAATCTCTTATGAGAATATTATTATTGTTGAATGCTTAAAGCATCAAAAAGAGGAGTCCATTATCTGTTTTCTATGTTGTCCCGGTATGGATGTCCTTATGTTGAGATCTATCAAAATCGAGGAATCAAATGTGATTTATCTCCTTGGACCTTTGTACAGGTGGCATAGAGGTACCCCTTTGTGACACTTGGTTGAAACATATGTAATGCTATGACAATCCATGGAAATCCGAGCTAATTAGGACAAGGTACATGCACTATTAGTATTCGATGCATGAGGCTTGCAACTTATAGGAAGTTTTATACATAACCCATATGAATTATTACCACCATTGACACAATTGTTTCCATGCTTTCAAAATAAAAAAGCTCTAGCACATGAGTAATCCTTGCTTCCCTCTGCGAAGTGCCTTTCTTTTACTTTTATGTTGAGTCTTCATCTTCTAAGTTCATGCACCATTAAGAGAGCATAGTTGTCATTCTTAGTTTTATGTGCATGGTCACAAAATTATTATTGATTGAATCATGAATGTGTCATTACTTATTCTTAAATTATTTGTATTTAGTCATCCTTTAAAATTTGAAGGTGCATGTCACTTCAAAAATTATTTCTTTGTTATCACTTGCCTACTCGAGGACGAGCAGGAGTAGCTTGGGGATATTGATACATTGCAAACGTATCTATAATTTTTGATGCTCCATGCTTGTTTTACACCAATTCCTCTATGTTTTATGTGCACTTTGCATCATTTTATGACATTTATTGGACTAACCTATTAACAAGTGCCACAGTGCCAGTTTCTGTTTATTATGTCTGTCTATTGCAGAAAATGTCCAAAATTGAAAGTGCTCGCAAAAATCCGGAAAAATCACAGAAATTATAATATACCAGAAGACTCCGGGAGCCAGAAGGGGAGACGGATATGTGCCACGGGGCAGCCATACCAGACCCAGGCGCGGGCCTAGGCCTGGCCGCGCCTGGGGGTGGTATGGGCACCCCGTGCACCCCCTCGCGTCGCCTCTTCGCCTATAAGACCCCTTTGACCTAAAAACTCTGCAAGATATCACCCTCCATCCACGAAAAGTTCCGTAGCCACCGTCATCGCCGAAACCAAGTTTCGTTGGACAGAAGTCTCTGTTCCGGCACCCTGCCGGGACGGGGAAGTGCCCCCGGAGCCATCGTCATCGACTCCACCGCCTCCATTTCGACTCCATGATGGTTTGTGAGTAGTTCCCGCAGGGACTATGGGTTCTTGGCTGTAGCTAGATGGTACTCTCTCCCATGTGCTTCAATACAATGATCTCATGAGCTGCCTGATACGTCTCCAACGTATCTATAATTTCTGATGTTCCATGCTTGTTTTATGACAATACCTACATGTTTTGTTCACACTTTATGATGATTTTATGCGTTTTCCGGAACTAACCTATTGACGAGATGCCGAAGTGCCAGTTCCTGTTTTCTGCTGTTTTTGGTTTCAGAAATCCTAGTAAGGAAATATTCTCGGAATTGGACGAAATCAACGCCCAGCATCTTATAATTCCACGAAGCTTCCAGAACACCCGAGAGGGACCAGAGGAGAGCCACAGGGCCACCACACGTGTGGGCGGCGCGGCCCAAGGGGGGCGCCCCCCTATTGTGTGGCGCCCCCATAACCCTTCCGACTCCGCCTCTTCGCCTATTTAAAGCTCCCTGACCTAAAACATTGACACGAATAAGCCACGGTACAAGAAACCTTCCAGAGCCGCCGCCATCGCGAAGCCAAGATCTGGGGGACAGGAGTCTCTGTTCCGGCACGCCGCCGGGACGGGGAAGTGCCCCCGGAAGGCATCTCCATCAACACCACCGCCATCTTCATCACCGCTGCTGTCTCCCATGAGGAGGGAGTAGTTCTCCATCGAGGCTAAGGGCTGTACCGGTAGCTATGTGGTTAATCTCTCTTCCATGTACTTCATACAATTATCTCATGAGCTGCCTTACATGATTGAGATTCATATGAGCTTTCTATCACTATTAATCTATGTGCTACTCTAGTGATGTTATTAAAGTACTCTTTTCCTCCTCCATGATGTAATGGTGACAGTGTGTGCATCATGTAGTACTTGGCGTAGTTTATGACTGTGATCTCTTGTAGCTTATGAAGTTAACTATTACTATGATGGTATTGATGTGATCTATTCCTCCTTTCATAGTATGATGGTGACAATGTGCATGCTATGTTAGTACTTGGTATAATTGCGTTGGTCTATCATGCACTCTAAGGTTATTTAAATATGAACATCGAATGTTGTGGAGCTTGTTAACTCCGGCATTGAGGTGCTCTTGTAGCCCTACACAATTAATGGTGTTCATCATCCAACAAGAGAGTGTAGAGTGGTTTTATTATGTGATCAATGTTGAGAGTGTCCACTAGTGAAAGTATGATCCCTAGGTGCCGTCGTGGCGAACGAGCAGATGCCATGGGATGGCTTGAGTTGGGGCCGAATGGGCGCTAGAGGATTCGGGGGAGGGTTTGCGACTAGATGGGATGAACTTCCGGATGCTTTCCTCAAGAACACAACCAAAGGCCGGTATGCAAGAAGAGAGACAAGAGGAAGAACTCTGCTCTAGATCGCTAGCTTCATTGATCTCAACATGGTTACAGGTTCTTGGATACAAGGTCTATCGTCTAATCTCCTCTATCTGCATGCGCCTGTAAGAGGTTGTGCCCCCTCTCCTTATATAGGGGAGAGGGTGGCTTACAGAACAAGAAACCCTAATGGCATCTTTGACTGGACAAACTACTTTACAAAGCTACTTTAATCATGGATGACGCCGGGGTCTTCTTTAATCAGGGACGCTGACGTCCTCCGGCTTCTTTCAGCGTCACCCCTCTCTTTGGCGCCAGGGCTCCGATTAAAGTCACTTTGCTTAGCTCATCCTTGTCTTCTAGCTCTGAAGAGAATCTTTGACCAGTCTTGCCGACAGGCCCTTCTTTCCGGTATCTTCTTTATCCGGTTCCGGTATACCCCTCTTGGGGATACCGGCTTAGCTTGACTTAGCCAAACTTTTATCTCTGTGCTCCGGTAAGAATATTAAACCGGTATCTTGATGGCTCAAACCATGCGGTTTGGCATGCCTTTGGCATACCGGGGGTCATCCCCCCAACATTAGTCCCCGAAGCTGGTATAGTCTGTCGGATTCTATCCTACAGACCATGCCAGGTTCTTATTTTATAGGATACCGGTTTAATCTTTCCGGCGTTGAGCTTGGATCCGGCATCTTTGCCCGGACTTACGCTTTCTTTCTCTGCGAGGTATTTCCCGGCATCTTTTTCTCCGGTATCTTCCGCATTTACTCTCTCCTCGGCGAAGTCGAGAATTTCTCGGCCCCGCGCCTGTCAGTGACATGCGCACTGTTAACTGGCGCGCTAGTGTCAGAGGTCACTTCGCTTCGACTCCCGCGCGCACATTAAATGCTCCTCAGCGGATCCCACTCACCGCTTCAGATCCGTGTGCGCCTCCGTGTGTCTTTTCATTTTTTCGCGTGTACCTCCTCGCCACGTGGCGGCCCGTGGTGCGAACCGTCGCGGCCCGCGGTGCGAACCGCTGCGGCCTAGCGGTTTTCGGCCCACCTTCTCCCTTCTTTATAAGGTGGAACCGTCGCCTCTTCTTCCTCTTCTCGCATTCCCCGCTCTTCGCGCACAGTGTTCTTCGCTCTCTGCGCCTCCGCCGTTCTCCGTTCGCTGCCATTCGCTCGAGCTCTGCCGCCCGGCGAACTCGTGCCGCCTCTCCGCCGGACCTCACCGTGCAGAGATTCGTCGCAGCGCTCCAGTTGCGGCCGCTGCATTCACGCTTCCTCGCGCCCTTCTCCGCTCCGCCGTCGACGGTGCTCGTCGGCGACCGTAGGCCCGCTCCTTCACCGTCAAACTTCTTCTTCAACCACTGCGCCACCTGAGGTTAGGTCCAATCTCAGTTTGCTTGGCCTTTGCTCGTTTTCTAGATCTTGGGTCGACAGTGTTTTTATTTCCCCTTTTCCTTTGATTTTCCTCTTACTCGTAGATCTTCGCGCGGGGGCCAACTGTGGGATTTTCGTTTTTCTGCCTTTAAACCAATGTCTAGCGAGGAATCTTCCTCTGCCTCCTCCTCTGCCTCTTCTTTCGGTAGCCGTCGTAGGCAATCTTCCGATAGATCCGCCAATTCCGCTTCGATGGATACCGATTCCGGTAGCCATGGAGAATCCGGTAGCTCTAGCCAAGCTTCCGGTATAAATCCTTCCCCTGTCACTCGTGGAGCCTGGATGGGCTCTAACGTCACTGAATACGAGATTGACTGGCTTTATCGGTCGCGAAAGATTCCGGAAGGGGTAACCTGCCGGCTTCCTGGCGACGAGATCGAACCGGTGCTTGAGCCCGGTGAACATGTTGTTTTCCTCGCTCATTTTGAGCGCGGCTTCGGCCTTCCGGCTTCGCCGTTTTTCCGAAAGTTCTTAGATTTCTATGAACTTCAACCTCATCACCTCCCTGGCAACGCCATCTTTTATCTTTCCTGCTTTGCCACCTTCATGGAGGCTTACATTGGCATTCGTCCCACTCACGAGACGTTTGCCCGCTTCTTTGCTCTGCGGATCAATTCCGTTCAGGGCAAGGAAATTCCTAAGCCCAAACCCCCCGTGCAGTGCGGGTCCTGCATCATCGGCTCCCGCCAAGGGAGCACTTTCTTCAAATTCTCCGGCCTCGAGTCCTGCCGCTTATGGCAAGCGACCTTCTTCTACGTGAAGAACAACGGCCCCGCGAACCTCATCGATCTGCCGCCCTTCAACGCGGCGCCACCCAGCAGAGCCAACTGGAGCTACAACCCGAAGACGGATCACGTCGAAGCCAACCGGGTGGTACGCTTCATGGCGAACCTCATGAAGGAGACTAACATCTACTCGGATGATATTATCCGCACTTTTATCTCGCGCCGGGTGCTTCCTCTTAAGCGCCGGCAGCATAGGATGAGCGAGATGTATGGTCCTGGTGATCCCACCAAAATCACCGGCCTTCCCCTCTCCAAGAAGGACGTCGTCCGCAAGGCTAGGCAGATCTGCCAGACTGCCATGCCGGTTGACTGGGAATGGGGCCTCCTTCCTCTCAGCACTACTAACCCTCCGACCCAAGAAGTAAGAGATTACGCAATTCAGGTCGGTTTACCGGTAACTTTTGCTGTTATTAACCTTCTTTTTTCTCGTTTCAGGCCAAGGATCGCTTCCCCACCATTCACGCAGAGCGGCGAGGCCCTTGCGTGAAGCGTGCGCTTGATTCTGTCGATCCGGATCCATACACCCGTTGGAAGGATCTGAAGATGGGCAAGACCCAAGCCTCGCGCCTCGGCAGATCCGTGCCGAAACCAACCGGTTCTTCCGATGACCTGACCTTGCTCGAGGTACCTTTCTTTTCCGGTTTCTTTTACTTCTTTCATTATTGTTCTTTTGCGGATCTTTTCTCTACTCTCTTGAACTCGTAGATCCACGAGCACGCGCCGCCCTTGCGAGCTGAGGCCGGTCATGAGTTTGTGGACAAGCTCATGGCCCAGGGCCAGAAGAACAAGGCGCCGGCATCTGATGCCGGTTCCAGCCAGGCCCCTCCCTCTAAGCGCTTCCGGACGGAGCCTCTGGGGGAGAAGGAAGTGGGCATGCGACGCTACAAGCGCAAGCAGATGCCGACCGCCGCTGGGTAAGCTTCTTCCTTTTCCCTTTTCTTGTTTCTTCTTACCAAGTTCTTTTGCCGGTTGCTTTTTCTAACTCTTTGCTTTTTCTCTTGTTTAGCCCTGCGCTGAAGCTTGGCTCAAGGCCAGCGGGCTCTGAGGGTTTCGCAAGGACCTCAACCTCTCCTCCTCACTCAAGCCCGGCACCTTCTGGTGCCGGCAACATCTCTGCCTCCCCTCTGGGGGGCACTACAAGTTCGGGGCGTGCGGCCCCTACACCGCCAGAACACCGCACGGAGGAGGACTTTGTCTCCCCTCCAGAGACCCAAGATACCGGCGCCAGCAACATCGGCTCCGAGGAAGAAGCTACCGGGCGGGCGGAACCTTTGGTTCCTCCCGTCCTTGAAAAGAAGAAAACTTCCGCGCCGGGAACTTCCGCGCCGGAAAGTTCCAACCGGGGTGACGCGCCTAGCGCTCCCCCTTCTCCACGAACTGCTCCAACACCACCGCCGGATGCTCCTCACCCCAAGCCATCCGGGGCTGCTCCAACTGCACCGCCGCCCAAGACCTCCAAGCTCATCAAGGGGAAGGCGACGGCCTCCAACGCCCCTTCTGGCGGTCAGCAGCCCTTGGTGCTGCACATCTCCAAGGCCGCCAGTGCTGCTAGCAAGAAGGCCACCAGCCTGCTCGGCCGGATCACCAAGTTTCAGCGCGAGGGCAGGGAGCTGGGGCATCTTCTGCCCTACGCAGAGAAGTGGAACGCCGCGGATATGACCCCGGCAACCTGCGGCATCGGCAAGGACAGGATGCCGGCACCTGATCCTGTTGGGGACCGGTCTTCCGAGGAGCACTTCATGCGGCTTCGCTGCGCCGTGAAGGAGCTCGACAGCGCGTGGTATGATGCCACGAACGACTTGATGGTACGTTTTACCAACTCTTTTCAACTTTTACCGATTTCCTTGCTTCCAGATTTTTTCTATCTTTTCTTTAGTTTCATGCCGGTTTCTCTCTTGTCTATCTTCCCAGTCCCCGAGTTTTGTGTTGAGAGCGTAGCTCTTAGCACGAAACTTAACTTAAAAACGCACGAAACCGGCATTGCCAGTCCCCGAGTTTCGGGTTAAGAACTTTGTTCTTTGCGCAAAACTTGTCTAGAAACGCGCGAAACTAGCACTGCCAGTCCCCGAGTTTTGGGTTAAGAACCTTGTTCTTAGCGCAAAACTTTAACTAAAAATGCGCGAAACTAGCACTGCCAGTCCCCGAGTTTCGGGTTAAGAACCTTGTTCTTAGCGCAAAACTTTAACTAAAAACGCGCGAAACTAGCACTGCCAGTCCCCGAGCTTCGGGTTAAGAACTTTGTTCTTAGCGCAAAACTTGTCTAGAAACGCGCGAAACTAGCACTGCCAGTCCCCGAGTTTCGGGTTAAGAACCTTGTTCTTACCGCAAAACTTTAACTAAAAACGCGCGAAACTAGCACCGCCAGTCCCCGAGTTTCGGGTTAAGAACCTTGTTCTTAGCGCAAAACTTTAACTAAAAACGCGCGAAACTAGCACTGCCAGTCCCCGAGCTTCGGGTTAAGAACCTTGTTCTTAGCGCAAAACTTTAACTAATCTCATTTTCTTGAACAGCTCACGGCTGACGCTCGGAAGGTCCTCTTTGAGGAGCTTCTATGGGAGCACCGGGATCTTGTTGAGGCACATGATAAGTGCCAAGGTAAGTTTTTGTACCACCGGCATCTTTTTACCGGAAACCTTTCTTTCTTCTAACACTTATGATTTTTGTTCAACAGTGATCCCGGAAGCTTCCATTGAAGCCCTCAAGGAGCAGCTCGCCGCCGCCCAACGTACGACTTTCCTGTTCTCCGGTTGGCTTGCTTTTCTTTTCATCTTAACAGTACAACTTTGTTAACATCTTCTTTTCCGGGTTTCAGGGGAGAAGGAGCAGCTTATCCGGCAGCACCAGGAGGAGCTGGGCGCCCAGAAGACCAGCTATCAGGAGCTCAAGGCTCAGCTCATCCAGCTGGGCCTTGACCATGCCAATGCGCTAAAGGCTGCTAAAGCCGACGCAGCGGCCAAGATGCATGAAGCTCTTGAGGATGCCGGCAACTCCAATATGGTGTTGCAGGCCGAGCTGGAGGAGGCCGCCAAAGCGCTGAAAGCTGTCGAGGATAAGGCCGCGCGGCTGGAGGCGGAGCGGAAGGAATATGACCGGCTAATCACGCAAACTGACGCGCATGCCTTCCGTAAGTTTCTTTCTTTTCCCTTTTCCGGTTTCTGCTTATAAGCTTTTTTCTTCCGGTTGCATTTTCTTTCGGTTGTCTTTCCTTCCGGTTGCATTTTCTTCCGGCTGCTTTTTCTTAGCCTCTTTCTTTCTTTGCCCAGGCCTCTTCCCGGACTCCCAGGCGTTTGCCATAAAGAGTGTTGAGGAGCATCGCGTTGGCCAGGCCCAGGAGAACCTTGGCGTGCCATGGACCCCCTATGACCATCTGGTTGCGCTGAACACGCGGGTGTCTCACATGCGCGTCATTGATCGGAATCTCTCTGATATTCCTGATGTAGCCACCCAGCTCTTCAGGACTCTGTGGCCTGGCGAAGTGGTGCCAGATACCTTCACCTTGATCAGCGACCGCCTCAAGGGTGCCGGCAGGAGGATCCGCGAATGGCAGTGCTCCGCTGCCCGCACTGGGGCAGACTCCGCACTCCACGTCGCCTGCTCTTGGTATCCGGAGCTGAACCTGGACGCCCTCACCGGAGTGCGCGAAGGCGCGGAAACTGATCTGGACCCGATCCTCACCGCCAAGCGGCAAGATCGCGCGTACCACATCACGGAGTACGCCGATATGCGCACCTTCATCCCTCCCCCTCCTGACGTCAAGGACTATCTCGACGAGGAGGAGGATGAAGCCGATGAGGAGCCTCTGGACGATGCTGGTGCTGGCGATGCTCCTCCGGAAGCCCCTGTTGCCTGATGATCTTCTATTAAGTGTTTGCCTGTGATATGTTCGTTTGTCCTGGTTGTCTCAAAACAATGCCCGTTAAATTCTACCCCGGTATGCCGGGGTTTATGATGTAAAACTTTAAGTTTGCTTTTGGTTGTGGCACAACAATTTATGCCGGTATGTTATACCGGTGTTAATTATCTTATGTTTGCCTTAGCATATTTGCTCATGGTTTTGCTTTATCCTGTACTGCAAAGATTTCCAAATTGTTTCCGCATCCAATTCGATGCACACTTGGTTCTTTTGCCTTGGCTCTGCCTGCCTTCTCTGGGCGTTCTTTGGCGTATGAGCACAAGGTTCTTTCACCAAACAAGCATTTTCTTGAACTTAGAACTAATTTCGAAATTTTGCAAAAAACCGGTTTAACCGGGGTTAGTTAAATTTTTCTGGATTGCTTGTTCCCACTCTCTCTTTTTGCAGTTCGCGTGCTTAGTTGCTACCGGTTTATCTTGCTTGCCATGAAGCCGGTTTGCGGACAGCAGCAGAGTCGAAGACTCCGGTAGGTTTAGCACGCTACTAAACCGGAAAGAAAAAATGTTCACTAAGCAACCGGTGAACTAAAAAAATAAACATATTGCATGCAACCTTAGGGGTAGTCCCCGAGATTCATTCGAGGTTCCGACATCTTTTTATTCATAGCATATAAGGTACAAAAAAGGAACTTCTTACTCCACAACTTCAAGAGTAGAAAGGACGCAACAGAGCTACGTTCCATGGACGCTTGCTCTCCTCTCCGGATTTGTCCGCCTTTCCTTTTTTCCACTCCTGTGCATCGATCAAGTAATAGGAGTCATTGTGAAGAGCTTTGCTCACAATGAAGGGACCTTCCCATGGTGGTGAAAGCTTGTGCCGGCCTTCAGTGCGCTGCACTAGGCGTAGCACCAGATCTCCTTCCCGGAATACTCTCGGGTTAACCTTCCGGCTATGATAGCGTCTGAGGTTTTGCTGGTAAAAGGTTGTTCTTGCCAAAGCCAACTCTCTTGCTTCTTCTAGCAAGTCCACATCATTTTCACTGGCCTCTTTGACCTCTTGCTCAGTATAGAGCTGTACCCTTGGTGAATCATGAATGATGTCGGTTGGTATGACCGCTTCTGCTCCGTATACCATGAAGAATGGAGTGTATCCGGTGGACCGGTTTGGAGTTGTTCTTATGCTCCACAATACTGATGGTAGCTCATCAAGCCAACACCCTGATGACTTTTCTACTGCTTCGATGAGCCTTGGTTTGATACCGGAAAGTACCAAAGCATTCATTCTTTCCACTTGGCCATTGCCTTGCGGGTGTGCCACCGAGCACAAATCCAACCGGATGTTGTTGTCCTCACAAAACCTTTTGAACTCACCTTGAGCAAAGTTGGTTCCATTGTCAGTGATGATGCTATGCGGGTATCCATACCGCAAAATGACATCCTTTAAGAACTTTACCGCTGTGTGCCCATCACACTTTGCGATAGGTTTCACTTCTAGCCACTTGGTGAATTTATCCACCATGACCAAGATGTGAGTCATGCTGCTCCTTGCAGTTTTGAATGGGCCAACCATATCAAGGCACCAAACAACAAATGGCCAGGTTAGTGGTATTGTTTTTAAACCGGACGCTGGGGTATGATTTTGCTTGGCGTACCTCTGGCACCCATTGCATTTTCTTACCAAATCCTCAGCGTTTTCCAAAGTTGTAGGCCAGTAGAAGCCATGCCGGAATACTTTTGCTACCAGCGCCCTTGATGAAGCGTGGTGCCCACATTCTCCTTGGTGAATCTCCTCAAGCATTTCTTTTCCTTCTTCCGGCTCCACACATCTTTGAAGGACACCGGTGACGCTTCTTTTGTACACCTCACCATTGATGAATGTGTATGCCTTGGACCTTCTTTGGATTCTTCTTGATTCATTTTCGTCATCCGGCAAGGTGCCGTTGATCAGGAATTCCTTAATAGGTTTAGCCCACGACGGTGTCTCTCGAACTAGAAACACCGGTGCATCTATCTCCATGTTATCCACCAGCATTGTTTCTTCCGGTACAACTGCAACAGTCCCCGAGCTTGCCGGAGCAGTCCCCGAGTTTACCGGAGCAGTCCCCGGGTTTCCTTCATCGATGTCCATGGGTACTATGTGCGATTCCGGTACGAAAATTGATTCTGATTCCGGGCTTGGTTTGATTGATGGTACTCTTAAGTGTTCCAAGGCTATTCCGGGAGGAATTTCCTGCCTAGATGAGCCCAGTTTGGACAAAGCATTCGCGGCTTCGTTTTCCGCTCGCGGTACATGGTGAAACTCACAGCCCTCAAAGAAGCCGGCAATCTTTTGCACGTGAAACCGGTACAGAGCCATGTTGGCATCCTTTGCGTCCCAATCTCCGGAACATTGCTGCACCACAAGATCTGAATCTCCATAGCAAATGATCCGGTGCACACCGATTTCTTTTGCTACCTTGAGCCCATGGATCAGAGCCTCATACTCAGCGACATTATTCGATGCCCTGAAATGCACTTGCAGAACATACCGGAGATGATCTCCCTTAGGTGAGGTAAGCACCACACCAGCACCTAGACCCTCTTTTAGTTTGGATCCGTCGAAATGCATCTTCCAGTACTCTATTCTTTGATCTGGCGGCTTGTATTGCATTTCCGCCCAATCAACGAGGAAATCAGCCAAAGCTTGTGACTTTATGGCATCTCTCCTTTCGTACACCGGTACATATGGTGATATCTGGATTGCCCACTTTGCAATCCTTCCGCTAGCATCCTTGTTGCACATGATATCGGAAATGGGTGCCTCGCTCACCACTTTCATGGGATGCTCTTCAAAGTAGTGCTTGAGCTTGGTGGCGGCCATGTACACGCCATAAGTCATCTTTTGGAAGTGAGGGTAGTTTTGTTTTGAGAGGGAGAGCACCTCGCTCAGGTAGTATACCGGCCTCTGGATGGTTTTTCCTTCCTCTTCTCTTTCAACTACAACCACTACGCTTACAACCCGGTTTGTTGCTGCTATGTATAATAGCATAGGCTCCCTTTCTAGAGGTGAAGCCAGTATAGACGCTGTGGCCAACATTGTTTTCAGCTCTTTAAACGCAGCGTCTGCCTGAGGGGTCCAGACGAACGTGTCAGATTTTTTCATGAGAGCATAGAGCGGCAGAGCTTTTTCTCCCAGCCTGCTTATGAACCGGCTTAGCGATGCCAAGCTTCCGGTAAACTTCTGCACGTCTTTTAGATCGCGCGGTATGGTCATTCTTTCAATTGCCCGGATTTTTACCGAATTGACCTCAATGCCCCGGCTTGATACGAGAAAGCCAAGCAACTTACCGGCAGGGACACCAAAGGTACATTTTGCCGGATTGAGTTTCATCCGGAATCTTCTCAAGTTATCAAATGTTTGCCGGAGGTCATCGATTAAGGTTTCTTTTACCTTGGTTTTTACCACGACATCATCCACATAGACTTGCACATTTTTTCCAATTTGATCAAACAAGCATTTTTGCATACAGCGCTGGTACGTTGCACCAGCGTTGCGCAAACCAAAAGGCATAGTGACATAGCAATAAGCCCCGTGCGGGGTAATGAACGCAGTTTTTATTTGATCTTCCTTTTTCAAGGGGATTTGGTGGAAACCGGAATAAGCATCCAAGAAAGACAATAGCTCACATCCTACAGTGGAATCAATCACTTGATCGATCCTAGGTAAAGGAAAAGGGTCTTTCGGGCAAGCTTTGTTCAAGTTGGTGTAGTCGATGCACATGCGCCACACCTTTGGAGCTTTTGCTTCCATGTTCTCTTCTTTTTTCTTCTCGACCAGCACCGGATTGGCTAGCCACTCAGTGTGTAGTACTTCCACAATAAAACCGGCAACCAGCAACATTGTCACCTCTTCTCCAATGATCTTTCTCCTGTCTTCAGCAAACCGGCGTAGCGGCTGCCTTACAGGCTTTGCATCTTTCCGGACATTTAATGAGTGCTCAGCCAGCTCCCTCGGAACACCTACCAAGTCATCAGTAGACCAGGCAAAGATATTCTAATTCTCACGGAGGAAGCATACGAGCGCGCTTTCCTATGCTTCATTCATACCGGCACCGATACGAACGGTGCGCTCAGGGTAAGCCGGATCCAGCACAATGTCCTTTGTTTCTTTTGTCGGCTTGAATGCCGATGTGCCCAGGTTTGCACTCATTGCCGCTAAGCTCAGCTGTGAGGACTGAGCCAGCGCAACCGCGGTTTGCATCCTCCTCTTTTCTTCAGCAATCACCAGCGATTCTGCCAGGTTTGATCCGGCGGAAGCTGTTTCCAGTGAGACTTTGTAGTTTCCCACCACAGTCAAGGGTCCACGAGGTGCCGGCATCTTCATCTTGAGATACGCCGTGTGAGTTGAGGCCATGAAAGCAGCCAACGCTGGTCTCTGATGACCCACAAGTATAGGGGGTGTATCGTAGTATCTTCGATAAGTAAGAATGTCGATCCCAACGAGGAGCAGAAGGTGTTGACAAGCAGTTTCGATGAAGGATTCACTGTAAATGCTCACAGACAAGTAATCAGGGGGGTTTGATGTAACAGTTGAATAATGTACGAGTATGTAAAGTGCGAGAGTAATAATTGCAGCGAGTGGCCCAATCCTTTTTAGCACAAAGGACAAGCCGGTTTGTTTACTTATAATGACCAAACGTTCTTGAGGACACACGGGATTTTAGTCTAGTGCTTTCGCTACATACGGCTAAATAATCTTCATTGTTGTGATAAGTGTTGTGTGGGTGAACCTATGCTAATGTACCGCCCTTCCTAGGACTAATACATACTTGTGATTATACCCCTTGCAAGCATCCGCAACTACAAGAAAGTAATTAAGAATAAATCTAACCACAGCCTTAAACTACGAGATCCTCGCGATCCCTCCTGCATCGATATACCAACGGGGGTTTAGGTTTCTGTCACTCCGGCAACCCCGCAATTAGCAAACGAGTACAAGATGCATTCCCCTAGGCCCATAAATGGTGAAGTGTCATGTAGTCGACGTTCACATGACACCACTAGAAGAATAACACCACAACTTAAATATCACACCATTGAATATTACTCAACCATAATTCACTACTAACATTTAGACTTCACCCATGTCCTCAAGAACTAAACGAACTACTCACGAGACATCATATGGAACATGATCAGAGGTGATATGATGATGAATAACAATCTGAACATAAACTTGGTTCAATGGTTTCACTCAATAGCATCAACAACAAGTAGAAATCGATACCGGAAGAGTTTCCCCTATCAAACAATCAAGATCAAACCCAAATTGCTACGGCGGTGACGGTGTCCAGCGGTGATGACGGCGATGTTGATGGTGGAGATGATGATGATGGTGATGGCGATGATGTCCAGCTCGATGACGGTGACGATGGCGTCGATTTCACCCTCCCGGTGGGATTTGCCCCGGCGGATTCCTGCCCGCCGGAGAGCTCTTTTCTCTCTGGTGTTCTCCGCCCCGCAGAGGCGGCTGTAACTCTTCGCGAGGTACCCTCTGTGGCTTAGGTCTTCGGGACGAAGGGTTTGGCGAAGAAAAGGAGGCGAAAGGGGTCGTGGGCCCTCCACACCACAGGCCGGCGCGGCCAGGGCCTGGCCGCGCCGCCCTAGGGTGTGGGCCCACCCCGGCTGCTCCCGGCTCCTCCTTCGGCTTCCTTCGTCATCTTGAAAAATAGGATTTTTGGTATAATTTCCTTCGTAGTTGATCTTCCGAAATATTGCGTTCGACGGTGCTTTTTCCAGCGTAATCCCGGCTCCGGTGTTCGAGCATCCAATAACGATGAAACATGCAAAATAGATGAAATAACATAAGTAATGTGTCCCAATATGAAATATATCAATGAATAACAGCAAATTATGATATAAAATAGTGATGCAAATTGGACGTATCAACTCCCCCCAAGCTTAGACTTCGCTTGTCCCCAAGCGAAACTGAACTCGATAGACATGACCACATGTTTATGGAGTGAAGAGTCGATAAATAAAATACGGACAAGAAGCATCATATTCATTCACACAGGACATTATAGTAAACAACCTCTTATAACTCATATTGAAACAAGTATAAGGTAATCACAAGTAAAGGTGCATGAGAAATCATGATTGGTGATGGCAAACTTCGTTCTTGGTCGAGAGAACAATTAACAGATTATATTTATCTCATTGAGCAGCGCTCTCATGTTAAAGTTTATAAGGCACAACTTGCATACTCAATCGTAATGGTCTTCTCATAATCATTGATAACTTGCAAAGCTATATTCATTCAGATAAAACTTGTACTAAACAAGGAAGAATAAAAGACATGATGTAGCAAATCACAATATAATGGTTTGATCACAACTACTCAAATGCTTGCTTGAGATGGAGGGAAATAGGTTTACCGACTCAACATAAAGTAAAAGACAGGCCCTTCGCGAGAGGGAAGCAGGGATTAAATCATGTGCTAGAGCTTTTTCAGTTTTGCAATCATATAGAGGTAATAAAAGTAACATTTTGAGAGGTGTTTGTTGTTGTCAACGACTGGTAGCGGGTACTCTAACCCCCTTGCCAGACAACCTCCTAAGAGCAGCTCCCATATTATTTCCATTTTGTGTGGCACTCCTTCCAACCTTTCTTTCACAAACCATGGCTAACCGAATCCTCGGGTGCCTGCCAACAATCTCATACCATGAAGGAGTGCCTTTTTATTTTAGCTTAATTATGATGATGACACCCCCCCAACCTTTGCTTACTCAAGCCATGGCAAACCGAATCCTTCGGGTGCCGTCCATCAATCACATACCATGGAGGAGTGTCTATTTAGTTTAATCAATTTGGGACTGGGAATCCCATTGCCACTCTTTTTGCAAAATTATTGGATAAGCGGATGAAGCCACTAGTCCATTGGTGGAAGTTGCCCAACAAGATTGAAAGATAAAACACCACATACTTCCTCATGAGCTATGAAACATTGACACAAATAAGAGATACTAAGTTTTGAATTGTTTAAAGGTAGCACATGAAGTATTTACTTGGAATGGCAGAAAATACCATGTAGTAGGTAGGTATGGTGGACACAAATGACATAGGTTTGGGTTAACGTTTGGATGCACGAGAAGTATTCCCTCTCAGTCTGGTCTTTGGCTAGCAAGGTTAATTAGCAAGCATAAGAGTCGAAGGAAACAAACAAATATACATATGATAGAAACAATCATGCATCTTCCTTGCAAACACAAACAATTTTAACTTCAGAATAATAAGCTATGAGCTAACAAGAAAGACAATGAAACAACTACATGTATTTCTCTTTTCTATTTAAACTTCAAAGTGTTGTTGCTATTGACCAATGCTAAGTTTGCCAAAACCAAATAGATTTATTCAATGCTCCCAAAGTGATACCAATACTAACAACAAGGTGAATCATATAGTAGAGATTGCAAACTAAAATAAGATGTGCAATATGTAAATGATAAGACTTCCCATTAATATTCCATAACGATAACTCACACCAAGGGATACATAGACAACCAACCAAAGGAGAAATACTTCCAAACGCAACCCATCTTATATGATAACTTCCCTACTCATGATATGACACTACTTGACAATAAAAGTAAAAGGTAGTGATAATGTGATATCGCGGCACTCCCCAAGCTTGGAACAAACCAAGGGGATGCCAATACCGATGATGAATTACTCCCGCGGCGATGATGGTGATGAATTCCCGACAAGCTTCTCAATAAGCTCCTGAAGCTCGTCAATCCTGTATATGAGGTTGCGAATCATCTACGAGTTGTGCTCGACGCGGTTAAAGAGTCTCTGTCGATGGCGAGTCCCAGCTCTTGGAGTTATTTCCCCACTCTTCAGCCTCGGGCTCCTTCTCTCCCTGCAGTGTTAGAACGATCTATATCCCACCGGCTAGGCAATGCTGCCTTGGGAGTCCCTTCAATTTGATTATTGAAAATTAGATTGTGGAAGGGGTGATGAGTGCACGATGGAGATGTTTTCGGAGCTAGGTAATGACGTGGGACCGCTCCTCCCGTGCGAATTCTTGCGCTCTTGTTTGCACTAAAAGGGTTGTCCACCACCTTGATGCTTGCGATGGTAGCACGCGGGCGTGCGCGCGAGTCTTCCTCCACCTCTTCTTCATCTTCTTCCTTGACGTCCTTGTTCTTGGAGACCATGGTGCTTCTAAACCGAAAACAGATCTGCGTAAACAGCTCGAAACAAAACACGTCGAGAAAACGATATACGGACCTCCAGGGGTCCGGGGATTATATAGCAAAAATTTTCTCGACAAAAGGAAAGCACCAGATCGAACCGTAGTCGGAAAGGGGCGACGAGGCGGCCAACCCAAAGCCCGGCGCGCGCCCAGCACAGGCCGCCCCGCCCTATGGTGGCACCCTCGTGCGTCCTTTCCACTCCGTTTCGAACTCGTAATTTCTCTTATTTTCCAAAAACAGCGAAAATATTGTTCGGAAAGTAAATTGCGTACTTTTCATTACGATCTTGTTACCTATTCAAAATCGAGTTCGCGGATTGTCAATTTGCCCTTTGATGTAGGCCTCCGGTGTTTCCACTTGAATAATATCAACATCAACATTATAAGAATCACCCGAGATATAATGCTTGAGTCTTTGTCCATTCACCACTTGCGTAGCATTGCCTTGGAGAGAGCTAATTTTGATTGCTCTGAACGATACACCTCCTCGACAACATATGGTCCTTCCCATTTCGAGAGTAATTTCCCTGCAAAGAATCGAGACGAGACCGATACAATAGGACTTTATCCCCAATATTAAATTCTCTTTTGATAATCCTCCTATCATGCCATTTTTTAACTTTCTCTTTAAAGAGCTTAGCATTTTCATAAGCTTCATTCCTCCATTCATCTAGAGAACTCAATTGCAACAACCTCTTATCACCGGCAAGTTTAGGATCTTTATTTAATTCTCTAACAGCCCAATAAGCTTTGTGCTCTAGTTCTAGAGGTAAATGACAAGCTTTCCCATAAACCATTTTATAAGGTGAAATTCCCATGGGATTTTTATAAGCAGTTCTATAAGCCCAAAGTGCATCCTTCAATTTACTAGCCCAATTCTTTCTAGTTTTATTAACGGTCTTTCCCAAAATAGATTTAATCTCTCTATTTGATAACTCTACTTGACCACTAGTTTGAGGATGATAAGCAGAAGCAATTCTATGATTAATACCATACCTAGCAAGAGTTTTTCTAAAACCTCCATGAATAAAATGAGAACCTCCATCAGTCATAATATATCTAGGTACTCCGAATCTAGGAAAAATAATATCTAAAAGCATTCTTAAAGAGGTCTCACCATCAGCACTTTTTGTAGGTATAGCTTCCACCCATTTAGTAACATAATCAACAGCAACGAGTATATGAGTGTTACCTTCTGAAGACGGAAAAGGTCCCATAAAGTCAAATCCCCAACAATCAAACGGTTCAATAACAAGAGTATAATTCATTGGCATTTCATTACGCTGGAGATATTACCAACCCTTTGGCATTCATCACAAGATAAAATAAACTTTCTCGCATCCTTGAAGAGAGTTGGCCAATAAAAACCTGATTGTAGAACCTTTTGCGCGGTTCTTTCTCCGGCGTGATGTCCTCCATAAGCACTACCATGACATTTACTCAATATCTCCTGTTGTTCATATTCAGGGACACATCTTCGCATAATACCATCCACTCCTTCTTTATATAAGTGTGGGTCATCCCAGAAATAATACCTCAAGTCATAAAAGAATTTCCTCCTTTGCTGAGCTGAAAAGGTTGGAGGCAAGTACTTGGAAACAATAAAGTTAGCATAATCAGCATACCAAGGACTGTCTCGCGAGCTCACCTTTATTACAGCCAATTGTTCATTTGGAAAACTATCATTAACAGGAACAGGATCATAAGCAATATTTTCCAATCTAGACAAATTATCAGCAACAGGATTATCAGCACCTTTCCTATCTACAATATGTAAGTCAAATTCTTGCAACAGAAGTACCCATCTAATAAGCCTCGGCTTAGCATCTTTCTTTGTCATAAGGTATCTAATTGCAGCATGATCAGTATGAATAGTAACTTTTGAATCAACAATATAAGATCTAAATTTATCGCAAGCAAAGACTACAGCTAATAATTCCTTTTCAGTTGTAGCATAATTTCTTTGAGCAGCATCAAGAGTTTTACTAGCATAATGAATAACATTCAGTTTTTTATCTACTCACTGTCCAAGGACAGCGCCTACAGCAAAATCACTAGCATCACACATAATTTCAAAGGGTAAATTCCAATCAGGGTTCAACTATAGGAGCGGTTGTTAAGGCTTTCTTAAGAGTTTCAAACGCTTCCTTACAATCATCATCAAAAACAAATGGTACATCTTTTTGAAGAAGATTAGTAAGAGGCTTTGAAATCTTAGAGAAATCTTTAATAAATCTCCTATAAAACCCAAAGATGACCAAGAACACTACGAATACCTTTAACATCCCTCGGATAAGGCATCTTCTCGATTGCTTCAACTTTAGCTCTATCAACTTCAATACCTCTCTCAGAAATTTTATGTCCCAATACAATTCCTTCATTAACCATAAAGTGGCATTTCTCCCAATTAAGAACAAGGTTAGTTTCTTCACATCTCTCGCAAAACTTTATCAAGGTTTCGCAAGCAGCTATCAAAAGAATTCCCATAGACGGAAAAATCATCCATGAATACCTCTACAATACTTTCACAAAAACCATGAAAAATAGCAGACATGCATCTTTGAAAAGTAGCAGGAGCATTACATAAACCAAAAGGCATGCGTCTATAAGCATAAGTTCCATAGGGACAGGTAAAAGTGGTTTTCTCTTGATCTTTAGCTTTAACAGCAATTTGTGAAAACCCAGAATAACCATCAAGAAAGCAAAAATGAGTATTTTTAGATAATCTTTCTAGCATTTGATCAATAAAGGGTAAAGGGTAATGATCTTTTTAGTAACTTTATTAACTTTTCGAAAATCAATGCACATTCTATACCCTACAACTACTCTTTGAGGAATGAGCTCATCATTATCATTAGGCACAACAGTCATACCTCCTTTCTTGGGAACACAGTGCACAGGACTAACCCATCTACTATCAGCAATAGGATATATAATACCAGCTTCAAGGAGTCGTAGTACCTCATTCCTTACCACTTCCTTCATCTTTGGAATTAGACGACGCGAGGTTCAACAACAGGCTTTGCATCATCTTCCATATTAATAGCATGTTGGCAAATAGAAGGAGAAATCCCCTTCAAATCATCAAGAGTGTAGCCAATAGCGCCTCGATGCTTCTTCAATATTTCCAATAACCTTTCTTCCTCAATCTCTGAAAGCTTAGAACTAATAATAACAGGATATATTTTCTTATCATCAATATGAGCATATTTAAGATTATCAGGTAAAGGCTTTAAATCAAAAACAGGATCTTCCTTTGGTGGCGGTGTTGTACCCAAATCTTCCACCGGTAAATCATGCTTGAGAATAGGTTGGCGAAGAAAAATTTCCTCAAGCTCATCTCTTTCTTTCCTAAAAATTTCGCTCTCGCTATCCTCCAAATGTTGCTGCAAAGGATTATTAGGAACAAGAACAATAGATGCACATTGCTCCATTTTAAAATCATTACTAGGCAAATCAGCTTTATAAGGAGTTTTAGTAAATTTAGAGAAGTTAAACTCATAAGATTCACCAGCGAATTTAGTCAAAATTTTCTCTTTCTTGCAATCTATAATAGCTCCACAAGTATTTAGAAAAGGTCTACCAAAAATAATAGGACAATAATCACTAGCAGCAGAACCAGGTACCAAAAAGTCAGCAGGATATTTAATCTTACCGCATAAAACTTCCACATCTCGAACAATACCAATTGGAGAAATAGTTTCTCTATTAGCCAGCTGAATAACCACATCAATATCTTCAAGTTCACAAGAATCAATTTCGTGCATAATCTCCGTGTAAAGCTCATACGGAATAGCACTAACACTTGCACCAATATCACATAATCCATAATAACAATGATCACCAATTCTAACAGATAGCATAGGAACACTAGCTTGTTTGGGTTTATTAGGATGTGAAACAATATTAGAAGCATCTTCACAGAAAATAATATGACCATCCTCCACATTTTCGGTCACAAGATCTTTAACTATTGCAACAGCAGGTTCAACTTTTATTTGTTCTTCAGGTTCTACAGGTTTCTTTTCACTTTTATGAACCGCACTATTTATAACAGTACTCCTTCATTTTAGCAGGAAAGGAGTTTTTTCAATATAAACCTCAGGAATAACATGATCAGCAGTTTCAACTACAACACATTTATTAATAGATGAATCAATTTTATCTTTATATGGTTCATGATACTTATCAAAGTTCTTCTTTGGCAATTCATAATGAGAGGCAAAAGATTTACAGCAACTTGAGAATCAAGACCATATGTAGCACTCATATTACGAAATTTATCAGTATCCATAAAAGCTTCAATGCATTTATAATCATAAATTATACCTGATTCTCGATCTTTGTCGTTCTCCCATCCTTCAGTATTTTCTTGGATTCGATCAAGAAGGTCCCTTTTAAACTCTTCTTTGTTGCGTGTAAATGATCCAGAACAAGAAGTATCCAGCAAGGTCTTGTCTTGAAAAGAAAGTCTTGCATAGAAATTATCAATAATAACATTACCAGGAAGCTCATGAATGGGGCATTTGAGCATTAAAGACTTCAATCTCCCCCAAGCTTGGGCGATGCTCTCTCCATCATGAGGCCAAAAATTATATATGCGATTCCGATCCTTATGAATTTCACTTGGAGGATAGAACTTAGAATAAAACCGGGGCACAATATCATTCCATTCAAGAGAATCCCCATTATCCAATAATTTATACCAATGCGCCGCTTTACCGGACAGCGACAAAGAGAATAGTTTCTTCCTCACTTCATCCATAGCAATACCTGCACATTTGAATAACCCGCATAATTCATGCAAAAACAGTAAATGATCACCGGGGTGGACAGTTCCATCCCCTTCATAGCGGTTATCCATAACACGTTCAATAATTTTCATAGGTATTTTATATGGTATTACTTCCTCACCTGGCGCTTCATCCACTACCGTTGCAGTAGTAGTAGATTTCCCAAATAGAAATTGAAGAGAAGATCTCTCCATAATGACTTATAGCAGCATGCTGAAATAAAATCAGCACAACAGTAAAGGTTTTCCTTACCAATTCCACTTACCAATAGCGCTTCACTCCCCGGCAACGGCGCCAGAAAATAGTCTTGATGACCCACAAGTATAGGGGGTGTATCGTAGTATCTTCGATAAGTAAGAATGTCGATCCCAACGAGGAGCAGAAGGTGTTGACAAGCAGTTTCGATGAAGGATTCACCGTAAATGCTCACAGACAAGTAATCAGGGGGGGGTTTGATGTAACAGTTGAATAATGTACGAGTATGTAAAGTGCGAGAGTAATAATTGCAGCGAGTGGCCCAATCCTTTTTAGCACAAAGGACAAGCCGGTTTGTTTACTTATAATGACCAAACGTTCTTGAGGACACACGGGATTTTAGTCTAGTGCTTTCGCTACATACGGCTAAATAATCTTCATTGTTGTGATAAGTGTTGTGTGGGTGAACCTATGCTAATGTACCGCCCTTCCTAGGACTAATACATACTTGTGATTATACCCCTTGCAAGCATCCGCAACTACAAGAAAGTAATTAAGAATAAATCTAACCACAGCCTTAAACTCTGAGATCCTGCGATCCCTCCTGCATCGATATACCAACGGGGGTTTAGGTTTCTGTCACTCCGGCAACCCCGCAATTAGCAAACGAGTACAAGATGCATTCCCCTAGGCCCATAAATGGTGAAGTGTCATGTAGTCGACGTTCACATGACACCACTAGAAGAATAACACCACAACTTAAATATCACACCATTGAATATTACTCAACCATAATTCACTACTAACATTTAGACTTCACCCATGTCCTCAAGAACTAAACGAACTACTCACGAGACATCATATGGAACATGATCAGAGGTGATATGATGATGAATAACAATCTGAACATAAACTTGGTTCAATGGTTTCACTCAATAGCATCAACAACAAGTAGAAATCGATACCGGAAGAGTTTCCCCTATCAAACAATCAAGATCAAACCCAAATTGCTATGGCGGTGACGGTGTCCAGCGGTGATGACGGCGATGTTGATGGTGGAGATGATGATGATGGTGATGGCGATGATGTCCAGCTCGATGACGGTGACGATGGCGTCGATTTCCCCCTCCCGGAGGGAATTTCCCCGGCGGATTCCAGCCCGCCGGAGAGCTCTTTCTCTCTGGTGTTCTCCGCCCCGCAGAGGCGGCTGTAACTCTTCGCGAGGTACCCTCTGTGGCTTAGGTCTTCGGGACGAAGGGTTTGGCGAAGAAAAGGAGGCGAAAGGGGTCGTGGGCCCTCCACACCACAGGCCGGCGCGGCCAGGGCCTGGGCCGCGCCGCCCTAGGGTGTGGGCCCACCCTGGCTGCTCCTGGCTCCTCCTTCTAGCTTCCTTCGTCATCTTGAAAAATAGGATTTTTGGTATAATTTCCTTCCAGAGTTGATCTTCCGAAATATTGCGTTCTGACGGTGCTTTTTCCAGCAGAATCCTGGCTCCGGTGTTCGATCCTCCAATAACGATGAAACATGCAAAATAGATGAAATAACATAAGTAATGTGTCCCAATATGAAATATATCAATGAATAACAGCAAATTATGATATAAAATAGTGATGCAAATTGGACGTATCAGTCTCCCCAGCAAAGCATGGTAAGGACTATCTAAGTCCACCACCTCAAACTCAAGGTTTTCAACCCGGCAATTGTCACGTCCTCCAAACGACACATCCACCCGGACTTTTCCAACCGGTGCGCAGGACAGCCCCGGAACAATTCCATGGAAGGTTGTGCGCGTTGGCTGAAGCATGTTTTCTGTTATGCCCAGCATGTTCATGGTGTGCCGGTACATGATGTTTATGCTGCTCCCATTGTCTATCAGCACCTTGCTGAACTTGACCCGAGCGTTTGGCCCTTGCATGATTGGGTCCAAGACAAGCGCATATCCACCCGGGTTAGGCATGATCTTGGGGTGATCCTTGAACGACCACGAGATCTCTTGATCAGACCACAGCATGTATTTTGGTACTGCCGGCATCACCGCGTTCACTTCCATAGAACGGCGATATAGGCTCTGTCTGTCGGTTGGCTCAGTTACGAACACAACGCAGCACATATCTGGATCTTTGTAAACATTCCGGCCCAAAGGCGCCGGTGGAGGTGGTTGGCCATTGCCTTCTCCCACTTGGTTAACTTGCTGGTATTGTTGCCGGTTTGGCTGCACCGGTAAGGCGTTTGCCCCGGTAAGCGGTGGTGGTGGTGGTAGCTGTTGTTGCCGCGGCATGTCTTGCGGCAGTTGTGCATCTTTTACCGTTCCCTTTTGCATCAAGTACTTGGTCCAGGTACAATCCTTCGTCAGATGGTTTGACGGGTGTGCCAGATTCGGTGTGTGCCACCGACAAGGTTGGTCCATGGCAGCTTCCATGGTGTACTTCGCGGGTTCTTGCCAGTTCTTTTTCTGAACCCAAGGCTTCTTTTCTACCCACTGTTTTTTAGGACCCGCCCATGGCTGCGATCCGGTTCTCTGCCTCTGACTGCCGCTGGCCTCAGAGTTTTCTTGCACTGCAGCAACTTGCTGCGGACCGTACCTTCGATCCGGGAAATCTTCCCTTCTTTTGTTATTCCGGTTATCCCGGTGTTGCTCTTGGCGCTGCTGTTCCGGCTCAGGTTGCACTGCCGGCTGCGTTGGGTCTCCCAACGCATAGCTATCCGCCACACGTATCATCTCTGCCAACGTTGTTGGCATGCTCCGCTGCAGCTTTTGCCACAACAGTGAACCTCTCCTGCACCCACTGCTAAACCAAGCAATGGCTTGTGCCTCGATTACCCCTTCACAGGAGTTCCTTGTAGTGTTCCACCGGGCCAGATAATCCCGGTCTGTTTCGTTCTGGCGCTGTATGCAAAGAGCAAGCTGCTGCGGCCTGTTTGGCCTTTGATAGGTGCTGCTGAAGTTGCTCACGAAAGCTTCCTCAAAGTCCAACCAGCCATTTATGCTTCCTGCCGGCAAGTTATTTAGCCAGATTCTTGCCGGTCCAACCAAAAACGACGGTATGATTCTCACGGCCCATCACCGGTTTCCTCCTCCAGCTACGGTTCCTCCGCCGCCTGCGACGTATACCGCGGTCACGTAGTCCGCGAGCCAGTCTTCCGGCTTCGTGGTGCCGTCATATGTTTTTGTGTCACGAGGTAACATAAAGTTGCGAACTGGTGGCTTTTCTTTCATGATCCTTGGACCAAAACACTTTGGGCCCGGGGGACCTTCTTCCTCGATCATTTCTGACAAGTATACTCTATCCAGACGGTGCCTCGCATCCTGTTCCGGTAGGTATCTTTCTCCCAAGCGTTCTCCCAATGGGTTCCGGTATGCTGCCGGTCTTGCGGAATCAGCCTCATCATAACATTCCGGTACCGCGGCCCTTGCCTGCCGGTACCTTGGGGGATCTATTTCTTCCTCATCATACGCCGCCCTTGCAGCTCGATAATTTTGCCCGGTTTCTTGTCTACCGGCATGATTGTTTCCGGCATAGCCCTCTCTGGCATAGCCTCTGCTTGCCCCTTGGCCTTTTCTGCCGGCATCAAATTGCCCGGCTTGTTGTTTTCCGGCAAGAACCGGATCATACACAGTCATCTGGTGCGCATTCACCTCTTTTTCTCTTCTTCTGTCCGGATGGGGGGACGAAGCCTGCCCATGGGACTTGCTACCGGCATTCCTTGTCGAACGCGCGGATTTTGAAGCCACAGCCTTGTTCAGCTTATCAAGCTGTTCAGCATTTTGCTGCTCGATAGTCTCAAGAAGTTCCCGGACACGCTCTTGTTGTTTCGCCAGAGCGTCCCCGGAAAGAGAGTCACATAGCGCTACAGCAGCTTTAGCAGCTTTTATTGTTTTATCCGGGCTACTGTACTTAGGTTTCTCTACAATGCTCACAGATGCAGATGTGCTTTTGCCGGCAGCAATTTCTTTGCGCAAATCCTGGTCTAGATTGCGAGCCTTAAGCCGGTTTTCCGGTATCCTAGCGGCATGAGCGCTAACAGAAGCAAAGCCATGGGCAGCGTTATACTCACGTACGGTTAGGTTCAGCTCGCTGTGCGCCCTGACGATGTCTTTGCGGCTCTCGAGCATCTTCTGGCGCTACGCCTCCAGCTCCGCCTGAGCCGCTGCCGGGTCGATGTTCTGCGCGATGGGGGTGGCGAGGACGTTCATCGCCGCTTAGAGTGGCATTTCCGGTGGTGCGAACGATGCTCCCGCTGCGCCTGCGCCGCGTTCCAGCGGTGGCTTGGCCGCACGGGTCGAAACCGCACGCCCAGCACCTTCTTCCGCAGCTTCTTTGCCGGCGTCGACCGCGCCTGCCATCATCACCTCCACACTGCCAGGAGCGCGGCCTGCATGTAGCCACCTTGGCGGATCTGGCGCCACCAGTACCGGCGAGAGGCACTGGCGCACAGGGACGGTGCCGAAGTAGATGCGGTGGCTGCCGAACTCGATGATGCGGCCGTTCTTGGGGAAGATGCCGCCGTTGGCGAAGCAGCCCGCGTTGTCGTTGATGAAGTCCATGGCATAGATGCGCTGCACCAACGCGGAGACCGTGCGCTGGCTGGCGACGTCGAGGATGCCCGCCCGAATGTGAACTCCAGCAAGCGCCACTTCATGCCCCATGGTGGTCGCCAACTGTCGTCGTGGCGAACGAGCAGATGCCATGGGATGGCTTGAGTTGGGGCCGAATGGGCGCTAGAGGATTCGGGGGAGGGTTTGCGACTAGATGGGATGAACTTCCGGATGCTTTCCTCAAGAACACAACCAAAGGCCGGTATGCAAGAAGAGAGACAAGAGGAAGAACTCTGCTCTAGATCGCTAGCTTCATTGATCTCAACATGGTTACATGCTCTTGGATACAAGGTCTATCGTCTAATCTCCTCTATCTGCATGCGCCTGTAAGAGGCTGTGCCACCTCTCCTTATATAGGGGAGAGGGTGGCTTACAGAACAAGAAACCCTAATGGCATCTTTGACTGGACAAACTACTTTACAAAGCTACTTTAATCATGGATGATGCCGGGGTCTTCTTTAATCAGGGACGCTGACGTCCTCCGGCTTCTTTCAGCGTCACCCCTCTCTTTGGCGCCAGGGCTCCGATTAAAGTCACTTTGCTTAGCTCATCCTTGTCTTCTAGCTCTGAAGAGAATCTTTGACCAGTCTTGCCGACAGGCCCTTCTTTCCGGTATCTTCTTTATCCGGTTCCGGTATACCCCTCTTGGGGATACCGGCTTAGCTTGACTTAGCCAAACTTTTATCTCTGTGCTCCGGTAAGAATATTAAACCGGTATCTTGATGGCTCAAACCATCCGGTTTGGCATGCCTTTGGCATACCGGGGTTCATCCCCCCAACACTAGGCCTTGTTTCCAAATACTGCAATCATCGCTTATTTACTGTTCTACTGCATCTGTACTTCCTGCAATATTACTACCATCAACTGCACGCCAGCAAGCTATTTTCTGGTGCCGTTACTACTGCTCATATTCATTCATACCACTTGTATTTCACTATCTCTTCGCCGAACTAGTGCACCTATACATCTGACAAGTGTATTAGGTGTGTTGGGGACACAAGAGACTTCTTGTATCGTGATTGCAGGGTTGACCTCTTCCTCCCTGAGTTCGATAAACCTTGGGTGATTCACTTAAGGGAAACTTGCTGCTGTTCTACAAACCTCTGCTCTTGGAGGCCCAACACTGTCTACAGGAAAAGAAGTGTGAGTAGACATCAAGCTATTTTCTGGCGCCGTTGCCGGGGAGGAAAGGTAAAAGGCACTCACACTCCGGTCCCAGGTAACTAAGTTATTTTCTGGTGCCGTTGTAAGTGCTCGAAGCTATTTCCTTTAGATCTTCCAATTGCATCTTTTTGTTTCTTGTTTTTATTTCACTAGTTAGGCATAATGGAAAGCAACATGGAGCTTTTTAATCTATTTCCTGAGTTAAGACATGGATGGTTTGATGCGAAAATTAAAAAACATATGGAACATATTAGTATGAACGCTTTGAACACCATTGTTGCTAATGATATGGAAAATTCTAAGCTTGGGGAAGCTGGTTTTGATGAGCATGATATTTTTAGTCCCCCAAGCATGGAGGAGAAAATTTTCTTTGATGATACTTTGCCTCCTATTTATGATGATTATAATGATAGTGGTCTTTTGGTGCCACCAACTATGGAGAGTAAATTTTATTATGATTATACTATGCCTCCTACACTTGATGAGAATAATAATGATAGCTACTTTGTTGAATTTGCTCCCACTACAATTAATAAGAATGACTATGCTTATGTTGGGAGTAGTTATAATTTTATGCATGACACTCATGATAAGAATGCTTCATGTGATAGTTATATTGTTGAGTTTGTTCATGATGTTACTGAAAGTTATTATGAGAGAGGGAAACATGGTTATATGCATCTTAATAATACTAAGTTTCCCCTCTTTATGTTGAGAATGTTGAAGTTGCACTTGTTGTATCTTCCTATGCTTGTCACTTTGCTCTTCACGAACTTGTTTATTTACAAGATTCCTTTTCATAGGAAGTGGGTTAGGCTTAAATTTGTTTTGAATTTGCTTCTTGATGCTCTCTTTTGCTTCAACTCTTATTTCTTGCGAGTGCATCATTAAAATTGCTGAGCCCATCTTAATGGCTATAAAGAAAGCACTTCTTGGGAGATAACCCATGTGTTTATTTTACTACATCAACTTTTGTTTTATATTTGAGTCTTGGAAGTTGTTACTACTGTAGCAACCTCTCCTTATCTTTATTTTGTTGCATTGTTGTGCCAAGTGAAGTCTCTAATAGAAGGTTGATACTAGATTTGGATTTCTGCACAGAAACAGATTTCTTGCTGTCACGAATTTGAGCAGGGTTCTCTGTAGGTAACTCAGAAAAATCTGCCAATTTACGTGAGTGATCCTCAGATATGTACGCAACTTTCGTTAGTTTTGAGTTTTTTCATCTGAGCAAGTCCAGTGCCTCTAAAAAATTAGTCTTTACGGACTGTTCTGTTTTGACAGATTCTGCCTTTTATTTCGCATTGCCTCTTTTGCTGTGTTGGATGGATTTCTTTGTTCCATTAACTTCCAGTAGCTTTGTGCAATCTCCAGAAGTGTTAAGAATGATTGTGTCACCTCTGAACATGTGAATTTTTGATTATGCACTAACCCTCTAATGAGTTTGTTTTGAGTTTGGTGTGGAGGAAGTTTTCAAGGGTCAAGAGAGGAGGATGATATATGATTAAGAAGAGTGAAAAGTCTAAGCTTGGGGATGTCCCCGCGGTTTATCCCTGCATATTTCAAGAATACTCAAGCATCTAAGCTTGGGGATGCCCAAGGCATCCCCTTCTTCATCAACAATTTATCAGGTTTCTTCTATTGAAACTATATTTTTATTCCGTCACATCTTATGTACTTTACTTGGAGCGTCTGTTTGTTTTTATTTTTGTTTTATTTGAATAAATTCATGCTTGTGTGGGAGAGACACACGCTCCGCTGGTTCATATGAACACATGTGTTCTTAGCTTTCAATGTTCATGGCGAAGGTTGAAACTGCTTCGTTCATTGTTATATGGTTGGAAACAGAAAATGCTGCATGTGGTAAATGGTATATGGTCTTGAATAATTTGATACTTGGCAATTGTTGTGCTCATGTTTAAGCTCTTGCATCATATACTTTGCACCTATTAGTGAAGAAATACTGTAGAGCTTGTTGACATTTGGTTTGCATGATTGGTCTCTCTAAGGTCTAGATATTTTCTGGTAAAAGTGTTTGAGCAACAAGGAAGACAGTGTAGAGTCTTATAATGCTTGCAATATGTTCTTATGTAAGTTTTGCTGTACCGGTTCATACTTGTGTTTGCTTCAAACAACCTTGCTAGCCTAAGCCTTGTATTGAGAGGGAATACTTCTCGTGCATCCAAATCCTTGAGCCAAAAACTATGCCATTTGTGTCCACCATACCTACCTACTACATGGTATTTTCTGCCATTCCAAAGTAAATTGCTTGAGTGCTACCTTTAAAATTCCGTTCTTTGTCTTTGCAATATATAGCTCATGGGAAAAATAGCCTAAAAACTATTGTGGTATTGAATATGTACTTATGTATCTTATTTCTTATAAGTTGCTTGTTGAGCGATAACCATGTTCCTGGGGACGCCATCAACTACCCTTTGTTGAATATCATGTGAGTTGCTATGCATGTTCGTCTTGTCTGAAGTAAGGGCAATTTACCATGAGTTGAATGGTTTGAGCATGCATATTGTTAGAGAAGAACATTGGGCCGCTAACTAAAGCCATGATCCATGGTGGAAGTTTCAGTTTGGACAACAATCCTCAATCTCTTATGAGAATATTATCTGTTGTTGAATGCTTATGCATTAAAGAGGAGTCCATTATCTGTTGTCTATGTTGTCCCGGTATGGATGTCTAAGTTGAGAATAATCAAAATCGAGAAATCCAACGCGAGCTTTCTCCTTAGACCTTTGTACAGGCGGCATAGAGGTACCCCTTTGTGATACTTGGTTAAAACATATATATTGCAATGATAATCCAGGTAATCCGAGCTAATTAGGACAAGGTGCGGGCACTATTGGTATACTATGCATGAGGCTTGCAACTTGTAGGACGTCTTATACATAATACATATGCTTTATTACTACCGTTGACAAAATTGTTTCTTGTTTTCAAAATAAAAGCTCTAGCACAAATATAGCAATCCATGCTTCCCACTTCGAAGGGCCATTCTTTTACTTTTATGTTGAGTCAGTTTACCCACTTCCTTCCATCTTAGAAGCAGACACTTGTGTCAACTGTGCATTGATTCTTACATACTTGCATGTTTGCATTCATCATATTACTTTGCATTGACAACTATCCATGAGATATACATGTTGAAAGTTGAAAGCAACCGCTGAAACTTAAACCTTCCTTTGTGTTGCTTCAATACCTTTACTTTGAATTTATTGCTTTATGAGTTAACTCTTATGCAAGACTTATTGATGCTTGTCTTGAAAGTACTATTCATGAAAAGTATTTGCTATATGATTCAGTTGTTTAATCATTGTCTTTACCATTGCTTTGAATCACTTCATTCATCTCATATGCTTTACAATAGTATGATCAAGATTATGTAAGTAGCATGTCACCTCAGAAATTATCTTTGTTATCGTTTACCTACTCGAGGACGAGTAGGAACTAAGCTTGGGGATGCTGATACGTCTCCAACGTATCTATAATTTCTGATGTTCCATGCTTGTTTTATGACAATACCTACATGTTTTGTTCACACTTTATGATGATTTTATGCGTTTTCCGGAACTAACCTATTGACGAGATGCCGAAGTGCCAGTTCCTGTTTTCTGCTGTTTTTGGTTTCAGAAATCCTAGTAAGGAAATATTCTCGGAATTGGACGAAATCAACGCCCAGCATCTTATAATTCCACGAAGCTTCCAGAACACCCGAGAGGGACCAGAGGAGAGCCACAGGGCCACCACACGTGTGGGCGGCGCGGCCCAAGGGGGGACGCCCCCCTATTGTGTGGCGCCCCCGTAACCCTTCCGACTCCGCCTCTTCGCCTATTTAAAGCTCCCTGACCTAAAACATCGACACGAATAAGCCACGGTACGAGAAACCTTCCAGAGCCGCCGCCATCGTGAAGCCAAGATCTGGGGGACAGGAGTCTCTGTTCCGGCACGCCGCCGGGACGGGGAAGTGCCCCCGGAAGGCATCTCCATCAACACCACCGCCATCTTCATCACCGCTGCTATCTCTCATGAGGAGGGAGTAGTTCTCCATCAAGGCTAAGGGCTGTACCGGTAGCTATGTGGTTAATCTCTCTTCCATGTACTTCAATACAATGATCTCATGAGCTGCCTTACATGATTGAGATTCATATGAGCTTTGTATCACTATTAATCTATGTGCTACTCTAGTGATGTTATTAAAGTACTCTATTCCTCCTCCATGATGTAATGGTGACAGTGTGTGCATCATGTAGTACTTGGCGTAGTTTATGATTGTGATCTCTTGTAGATTATGAAGTTAAGTATTACTATGATGGTATTGATGTGATCTATTCCTCCTTTCATAGTATGATGGTGATAGTGTGCATGCTATGTTAGTACTTGGTATAATTGCGTTGGTCTATCATGCACTCTAAGGTTATTTAAATATGAACATCGAATGTTGTGGAGCTTGTTAACTCCGGCGTTGAGGTGCTCTTGTAGCCCTACACAATTAATGGTGTGCATCATCCAACAAGAGAGTGTAGAGTGGTTTTATTATGTGATCAATGTTGAGAGTGTCCACTAGTGAAAGTATGATCCCTAGACCTTGTTTCCAAATACTGCAATCATCGCTTATTTACTGTTCTACTGCATCTGTACTTCCTGCAATATTACTACCATCAACTGCACGCCAGCAAGCTATTTTCTGGTGCCGTTACTACTGCTCATATTCATTCATACCACTTGTATTTCACTATCTCTTCGCCGAACTAGTGCACCTATACATCTGACAAGTGTATTAGGTGTGTTGGGGACACAAGAGACTTCTTGTATCGTGATTGCAGGGTTGCTTGATAGGGATATCTTTGACCTCTTCCTCCCTGAGTTCGATAAACCTTGGGTGATTCACTTACGGGAAACTTGCTGCTGTTCTACAAACCTCTGCTCTTGGAGGCCCAACACTGTCTACAGGAAAAGAAGTGTGAGTAGACATCACTGCCTTACATGATTGAGATCCATATGATGTAATCGATGTTGTGTTTGATGGGATCCGATGGATTGATCATTATGTTCAGTATATCTTATAAGTTTGTGAAGTATTTGTTGCCGTAATATTGTTATGTTTAATGTTTGTCGCTAGTGCACGAGTGGCATGATATTAGATCTAGGCTCTATAATTGTTGCTTAGATTGTATCTACAAATTGTATGCACATGTCTTTGTTAAGAACCCGAGGCCCCAAAGTGATCTTGAATTGGGATAATCGGAGGGGATGACTTTGATATGAGGATCAGATGTTTTCACCAAGTGTTAATGCTTTGCTCCGGTGCTCTATTAAAAGGAGTACCTTAATTACCATTAGTTTCCCTTGAGGCCCCGCTACAAACGAGTTGGTAGGACAAAAGATGTTATGCAAGTTTCTCATTGCGAGCACATATGACTATATATGGAAAACATGCCTACGATATTAATAGACTGGATATTTTGTCTTAATGCTAAATTCAATTCTGTAAATTGCCCAGCTGTAATTTGTTCACCCAACACTTGTTATCTGGAGAGTTGCCACTAGTGTAGATCGTCGGGAACCCCGATCTTTTATTTCATCATCATTGCTTTTCAATCAACTGCGCGCTGGGATATTTTCCAGTGCCATCTCCTCTGTGTTACTGCTACTGCTGTGTTACTATTGCTCTCATATTACTGTTGCATCACATTTCCCTGTCAACACGCCATCAAAGTAGTACCAACTATTTTCTGGCGCCGCATCATATTACCACTTCTTTCACATCACCCTGTTGCTAGTGCTTTTCCAGGTGCAGCTGAATTGACATCTCCGCTGTCAAGCCTTATAAGTATTCTTTGGCTCCCCTTGTGTCGAATCAACAATTTGGGTTTTACTTCCCTCGAAGACTGTTGCGATCCCCTATACTTTTGGGTCATCAAGGACCAACACTGATGCTCGAAAACACAAAGCGTGTGCGCGGGCTCCAGACAGTCCCATGGGCGGACACAACAGACACGGAAAAAGTGCGTGTGACGTAACAAAAAGTTAGCACAGGGAGGATTCGAAAAAATCGTTAGTGTATACTAGTTTTTCGCAAACAGGTCATGAAAGGAGAATAGTGTGCGGCTACTTTGCGAAGAGCCTTTGTTCTGGCTCTTCTCTTTTCTTCTCCCTATCACAAACGGTTGGTCATGACAGAGTCATGTGTAGATCTTTCACGAGGTTGCCCCCTCCCATTACGGCAACGAGTCGGCTTCCTCGGCGGCCAACATAAAGGCACCCACTACTGTAGTGCTGGCACACACTAGCATTATGGTAGACAAGCACTTCACTCCATCATGGTTCGCACCAAGAAGACCGCTCAGCTTTCCTACGTCGCGTAGTACCCGCATGCGAAGCGCCACCGTGTAGAGAAGGAGGCTCCGGTGGCGGAGCAGGCGCCTCCGGTGGTGGAGGATGAGCACTTTGGCTGGTCCTCGATGATGAAGGCGAAAGAAATCTTGAGGACGACGAAGACATAGCGACTGCGAGTGACGAAGATGAGTCGCCGCAGCTACTATGGCGGAAGGTGTTAGAGCCATGGCCCGAGGAGGAGGAGAATGAGTTTCTCGAGGAGCATGAGGTGCTCCTGGCATCCTTCGCGTACAAACGCGAGGAAGACAGAGACCGCGCGGAGATAGCCACCGCTGCCAATATCATCGTCATCCCCGACGACGACGAGTAGATTTAGGATCTAAATATATACGCAAATGTATGATATGTTCTTTTGGTGCTTTATAGTTTGTAAATTTATATATATTTAGAAGAACATCCCAATTGTGTGCGTACTTTTCTCATGGGGTTTTCCTGTTATTTACCGTTTGCAAAAATTATCACATCGCACACGCTTTCCACTAATCAGAATGTGTGCGAAAGTGTTGCAAACAGTTTCTTTGGTACCGGCCGTTTGTGAATGTTGCACATGATTTTCTCCCATATTCCTGTTTGCGATGTTCAGGTCCCGTTAGAGCCCATTTAGCGGAACTGTATCTAATAAAAGGGGACTAGCCATCTCTAGACCATACAACACTACCACAACAGTGGCCACATCCTCTTTTGTGCTTGCTAGTGTAGGATAACGTTGCATAGAAAACAAAAAAAAATTTCCTACGGCGAACACGCAATCCAAGCCAAGATGCAATCTAGAAGACGGTAGCAACGAGGGGGTATCGAGTCTCACCCTTGAAGAGATTCCAAAGCCTACAAGATGAGGCTCTTGTTGCTGCGGTAGACGATCACTTGCCGCTTGCAAAAGCGCGTAGAAGATCTTGATCACGATCGGTTCCGGCGCCACGAACGGGCAGCACCTCCGTACTCGGTCACACGTTCGGTTGTTGATGAAGACGACGTCCACCTCCCCGTTCCAGCGGGCAGCGGAAGTAGTAGCTCCTCTTGAATCCGACAGCACGACGGCATGGTGTCGGTGGCGGTGAAGAAGTCCGGCGGAGCTTCGCTAAGCTACGCGGGAGATATGGAGGAGAAGGGGGCGGCTAGGGTTTGGGAGGGGGTGGCCGGCCACTCAAGGGGGGCGGCCAGCTTGTCATCTTGGGGTTGGCCGGCCCCCTCCCTTGGCCCCTCATTGTATAGGTGGATCCCCAAGTGTTGGTGTCCAAGTCTTCGAATAAGACCCGAACCCAAAACCTTCCATAAGAGAGGGAAACCTTGCCCAACTAGGACTCCCACCAAAAGTGGGATTTCCACCTCCCATGTGGGGGGGTGGCCGGCCCCCTAAGAGGGAGTCCACTTGGGACTCCTCCCCACCTAGGGCTGGCCGGCCATGGAGGTGGAGTCCCATGTGGACTCCACCTTCCTTGGTGGTTTCTTCCAGACTTTTCTAGAACCTTCTAGAACCTTCCATAGAACCTTCCGCGACATTTTAATTCACATAAAATGACATCCTATATATGAATCTTATTCTCCGGACCATTCCGGAACTCCTCGTGATGTCCGGGATCTCATCCGGGACTCCGAACAAATATTCGAACTTCATTCCATATTCAAGTACTACCATTTCAACATCCAACTTTAAGTGTGTCACCCTACGGTTCGTGAACTATGCGGACATGGTTGAGTACTCACTCCGACCAATAACCAATAGCGGGATCTGGAGATCCATAATGGCTCCCACATATTCAACGATGACTTTAGTGATCGAATGAACCATTCACATACATTACCAATTCCCTTTGTCTCGCGATATTTTACTTGTCCGAGGTTTGATCTTTGGTATCACTCTATACCTTGTTCAACCCCGTCTTCTGACAAGTACTCTTTACTCGTACGGTGGTATGTGGTCTCTTATGAACTTATTCATATGCTTGCAAGACATTAGACGACATTCCACCGAGAGGGCCCAGAGTATATCTATCCGTCATCGGGATGGACAAATCCCACTGTTGATCCATATGCTTCAACTCATACTTTCCGGATACTTAATCCCACCTTTATAACCACCCATTTACGCAGTGGTGTTTGGTGTAATCAAAGTACCTTTCCGGTATAAGTGATTTACATGATCTCATGGTCATAAGGACTAGGTAACTATGTATCGAAAGCTTATAGCAAATAACTTAATGACGAGATCTTATGCTACGCTTAATTGGGTGTGTCCATTACATCATTCATATAATGATATAACCTTGTTATTAATAACATCCAATGTTCATGATTATGAAACTAATCATCCATTAATCAACAAGCTAGTTTAAGAGGCATACTAGGGACTTCTTGTTTGTCTACATATCACACATGTACTAATGTTTCGGTTAATACAATTATAGCATGATATATAAACATTTATCATAAACATAAAGATATAAATAATAACCACTTTATTATTGTCTCTAGGGCATATCTCCTTCAGTCTCCCACTTGCACTAGAGTCAATAATCTAGTTTACATTTGTAAAGATATAACACCTTGGCCTTCTGGTGCTTTATCATGTATTGCTCACGGGAGAGGTTTTTAGTCATCGGATCTGACACGCTCAGAAACGTATGTATTTTGTAATTCATTTGCGTCTCAACGCATCACTCATTTCCAAACGAGTTGGCATTATATATGTTTGATCTTCTGGTGGAACCTTAATTCCGCTGTCTGAAATATGTCACTTTATATTGTCACACACAATATAGCTTCAAAATTCTGACTCTGTCGGAACTACACCAAGTTCTCAAAGAACCTCTTGACTTAACATCCTTTGTCATTGTCAAAACAATGACATACTCTTCCTTCTTTTGTAGAATCCGTCACAATATTTAGAACTATTCTAAATCTAGCATAGACAACTTCTAGCTCATTGTGCTACCTTTTAAAACAACACTTAGTCTAATTTGAGATTGAAATTTTATTTTCATATGTGACAAAACAAATATCGGTGCAACATCTTACAGCGATTTGTTTGTCATTTCTCCATACAAAACTATATATATATATATTCTTGGTTCTTCTTAAGTACTTCAAGAATATTCTTACTGTTTTTCAATGATCATCTCATGAATCATTCTGGTATATGCTCATAACATTTTAGAGCACAAGATATCTGATTGTGTACATATTATTCGTGATCTAAAGTCACTCATGTGTTTTTACTCATTGAGTGTCATATACACTCAAGTCTTGTTAAAACTTCACATGATAAGAACATCTTCTTAATATTTCTATATTGAACTATTTCAATATCCATTCTATGTACTTTGACTTAAACTTATTTTGTGTTTCAATCTATCTTCATAGATCTTGACACTAAATTTGTTTCAGTCCATATCCTTTCATTGAAGTTTAATTTTCAATGAAACCTTTTAATCAAGTATATAATTACATCATTTATAACCAACTATATGTCATCTACATAAAGTATTATAAATATGTCTTAGCGCTCCCACTTAATTTCTTGCAAATGCAAGCCTCTTCATCGTTTCTGATGAAATCAAAAACTCTTTGACTATTTCATCTGGTGAAGATTCTAACTCCGCGATACTTACTTCATCCAATTGAAGTTCGTATACCTATCTAGTATTCCACGGACCAGCAAAACTCTTGGTTGTATCTTGTATACACCTTTAATACACACTTCTGTTAAGTAGTGTATTTTGCCACTCTACTAACATATCTCATAAAAGAAATATGTAGTGATTACTAGAATAATCCACATAGACTATAAGCATTGCTACGGAAGATTTAATCTTATCGTAGTCAGCTCTTTGAACTTTGTCGTAAACAACTTTTCGACAAGTTGAGCTTCTTCAAGGATATTTCATCCAAGTCCATCAATTTCATAGATCCATTTACTTTCAAAAAGTATTCATCTATCTTGGATTTCATGGCGTATAGCCATTTTAACGGAGTCAGGGCCCATCATAACTTCTTTGTTTGTAGTTGGTTTATTATTGTTCAAAATCAATCCTTTGTCCACAAATCTTTTATTTGATCACAAAGTAAACCATACCTACAAGGTTCAATATGTACTTTGATCTCCATGGCTAAAACACTTTGTAGTCATGGGAGCCATGATCGTCGTAGCCGCTTCCGAAACCAATTCCGATGCTGCGCTACTCTGATCATTATGCTCAGGTTCATAAACCTTATCAAATTATATTGTCCTCCCACTCAAAAACTTCACTAGAAACAATTTCTTGGAAATAAGAAACATTGTCAAACACTTTTGTCTTTGTCTCGTGGGAAGAATTCCCAATTAAATCTCTGGGATAACCAACAAAGACATTCATCCGATTTTGGTTGAAAACTCTTAGACCAAAATTTAAAGAAAGGACTATTAAGGTTTATACCCATGCCATAACTCGTATGGTGTCATTTCAACGGATCATGATGATGCTCTATTCAGTGTAAAAGCGGTAGTCACTAAAGCATAATTCACAAAAATATAATGGCGTCATAATATTTTATCTCATCATTAATCCAACAAGGTTTGGATACATATCTCGGATACTATATCATCATTATGATACTCCAAGAAATGTGAGTTGTAGAACAATTTCATAACTTTCTTAGATGTTCGCTAAAACTCGTAATTCAAATATTTCCACCATGATCCAATCATAGATATTTGATTTTTCTATTACGATGATTTCCACTTCATGCTGAAATTTATTTGAATCCTATTCAAATGTTTCAAACTTTTCCGTATTGAATATATGCACATATATACTCAATTCATTGTTTGAAAGTTTTCATGAAGTAGAAGAATCTTCCGCACACACAACTATGCCCGATGAACCATATACATCATCATGTATTTTTCACTAAGTTAGTTGCCCATTCAACTCTTGGCCTATGAACGGTATTTTAATCATTCTCTTTAGAAAAGATTTGCAAGCACCAAATGATTCAAAAAATCAAATGACTCCAGAAATCCATTTGCATGGAGTTTCTTCATGTGTTCCTTTCTAACATGACCTAAATGGCGGTTCCACAAATAAGTGGAATTCAAATCATTTGCCTTATGGCATTTTAGCGTCAGTGTTATGTATGTGTGTCTCACCATTAAGATTTATAATAACTTATCCATCGTACATGGAGTAATGTCATAATTTAAACAACTCATTGTTTTTATTTGACCAGAGCAAAATAACAATTTATTAAGCTCTTTATTATAAATTCTAAGGGCTAGATAGAATGCCAATGACGAACATAATAACACTTTATTTTTGTTCTGACGTGCATTCCTATTCATATTCCTTGTCGATCACTTAGGCCATTGTATTCTTGTATTGCGTTGTTTTGTATGACACTTCATACCAACCAATATGGTACAAATACCCAAGAATTTCATTGTGAGACCTAACTAGGAATACAACCATAACATGTATATCATTTATATACACCTGAGCTAGACATTCTAGTCTTTTCTTTCTTTCTGCCAATAATCTTTTGTAGTTTCTCTTTTAGCTTTCCTCATTATTCAGAAAAACATATCAACATCATTAACTTCTAGGTTTGTTGGTCAAATACCAATAACCTTGAGGTTCTTACTTTGAAGTTGATCATCATATGACAAGTGTTCCAGATTTCACTATTAGTAACTTTGTAATATGATGAACAGTTTCACTCATAATTTTATCCATCATATCATGACGACTTTCCGAGACCATGTCTGTACATGCTAGGCTCGTAAAGTTTTAACCTTGGTATTTGCATATGCAAATCTAGCTTGCACCCGTTTTATGCACACGTAGAATCTATCACACCCGATCATCACGTGATGCTTCAAAACGACGAGTCTTAGTAACGGTGCATATTTAAGGATGGTCACTTCATGGATATGCGAATATCGTTAGTGCCCCAATAGTTGGAGGATTGTGACGCCTTGCGTCTTCAACCTTCGTACATTCCCATAAAACTTATGAGTTTATGTAGTCTCACCAAACTTTATTCTATCATCTTGCAATAAGGTCTTAGATATCACATATATCTCATACCTTGATTATTTCTGAAAACTAAATTTTCAGCTCCTTACTTTTCAAACAGATTTGAACTTCAAGTTTCACGGAGACAAGATAACTTTAGGTACTAATTGAAACCATAGCTCTTTGAATCAACAATGTGAGGTTTACTAAAAGTTTGCAATAGGACTTAATCAATTCTTGATTCTTTAACAATACGGTACCAATCCGTAAAGTTTCTTGTCAGATTTTAACAGTATTTCTATCTCAATTACAAGACTAGCGCATGGTAGAAAACGGATGCCAATACTACAAAATTAATTCAAAATACTACTCAGACTATGTTTATGATAATTAGTTCATGTTTTAATCTAATTACTAATGAACTCCCACTTAATACAACATCCCTCATAGTTGTTAAGTGGTACACGATCCAAATTCACTACACCAAAAACCGATCATCACGTGAGATGATGTAGCTTCAATGGTGAACATCAACGTGTTGATCATATCATCCATATGACTCGTGTTCAACCTTTCGGTTTCCGTTGTCCCGAGGCCATGTCTGTACATGCTAGGCTCGTCAAGCAAACCCAAGTATTCCGCGTGTGCAACATGGCTTACACCCGTTGTATGTGAATCGTTGAATCTATCACATCCGATCATCACGAGATGCTTCGAAACGACGAACTGTTACAACGGTGCATACGAGGGAAGAACACTTTATTATCTTGATATTAATGTGAGGGATCATCTTATAATGCTACCGTCGCGATCTAAGCAAAATAAGATGCATAAAAGGATTAACATCACATGCAGTTCATATGTGATATGATATGGCCCTTTTGTCTTTGCGCCTTCGATCTTCATCTCCAAAGCACGGACATGTTCTCCATCATCAACGAGCATGATCTCCATCATTGTCGGCATAGCGTCAAGGTTCATGGCGCCGTCTTCATGGTTGTTCACCTCATGTAGCAACTATTACAACTACTTTGAAATACTACTCAACATGAAAATTAAAGACAACCATAAGGCTCCTGCCGGTTGCCATAATACAATAATGATCATCTCATACATATTCATCATCATATTATGGCCATATCACATCACCAAACCCTGCAAAAACAAGTTAGACGTCTCTAATTTGGTTTGCATATTTTACGTGGTTTAGGGTTTTCGAGAGAGATCTAATCTACCTACGAATATGAACCACAACGGTGATACTAATGTTTTCAATAGAAGAGTAAGTTGAATCTTCACTATAGTAGGAGAGACAGACACCCGCAAAGCCTCTTATGCAATACAAGTTGCATGTCGAACGAGGAACAAGTCTCATGAACGCGGTCATGTAAAGTTAGTCCGAGCCGCTTCATCCCACTATGCCACAAAGATGCAAAGTACTCAAACTAAAGATAACAAGAGCATCAACGCCCACAAAACCATTGTGTTCTACTCGTGCAACCATCTATGCATAGACACGGCTCTGATACCACTGTAGGATAACGTTGCATAGAAAACAAAAAAAATTTCCTACGGCGAACACGCAATCCAAGCCAAGATGCAATCTAGAAGACGGTAGCAACGAGGGGGTATCGAGTCTCACCCTTGAAGAGATTCCAAAGCCTACAAGATGAGGCTCTTGTTGCTGCGGTAGACGATCACTTGCCGCTTGCAAAAGCGCGTAGAAGATCTTGATCACGATCGGTTCCGGCGCCACGAACGGGCAGCACCTCCGTACTCGGTCACACGTTCGGTTGTTGATGAAGACGACGTCCACCTCCCCGTTCCAGCGGGCAGCGGAAGTAGTAGCTCCTCTTGAATCCGACAGCACGACGGCGTGGTGTCGGTGGCGGTGAAGAAGTCCGGCGGAGCTTCGCTAAGCTACGCGGGAGATATGGAGGAGAAGGGGGCGGCTAGGGTTTGGGAGGGGGTGGCCGGCCACTCAAGGGGGGCGGCCAGCTTGTCGTCTTGGGGTTGGCCGGCCCCCTCCCTTGGCCCCTCATTATATAGGTGGATCCCCAAGTGTTGGTGTCCAAGTCTTCGAATAAGACCCGAACCCAAAACCTTCCATAAGAGAGGGAAACCTTGCCCAACTAGGACTCCCACCAAAAGTGGGATTTCCACCTCCCATGTGGGGGGGTGGCCGGCCCCCTAAGAGGGAGTCCACTGGGGACTCCTCCCCACCTAGGGCTGGCCGGCCATGGAGGTGGAGTCCCATGTGGACTCCACCTTCCTTGGTGGTTTCTTCTGGACTTTTCTAGAACCTTCTAGAACCTTCCATAGAACCTTCCGCGACATTTTAATTCACATAAAATGACATCCTATATATGAATCTTATTCTCCGGACCATTCCGGAACTCCTCGTGATGTCCGGGATCTCATCCGGGACTCCGAACAAATATTCGAACTTCATTCCATATTCAAGTACTACCATTTCAACATCCAACTTTAAGTGTGTCACCCTACGGTTCGTGAACTATGCGGACATGGTTGAGTACTCACTCCGACCAATAACCAATAGCGGGATCTGGAGATCCATAATGGCTCCCACATATTCAACGATGACTTTAGTGATCGAATGAACCATTCACATACATTACCAATTCCCTTTGTCTCGCGATATTTTACTTGTCCGAGGTTTGATCTTTGGTATCACTCTATACCTTGTTCAACCTCGTCTCCTGACAAGTACTCTTTACTCGTACCGTGGTATGTGGTCTCTTATGAACTTATTCATATGCTTGCAAGACATTAGACGACATTCCACCGAGAGGGCCCAGAGTATATCTATCCGTCATCGGGATGGACAAATCCCACTGTTGATCCATATGCTTCAACTCATACTTTCCGGATACTTAATCCCACCTTTATAACCACCCATTTACGCAGTGGTGTTTGGTGTAATCAAAGTACCTTTCCGGTATAAGTGATTTACATGATCTCATGGTCATAAGGACTAGGTAACTATGTATCGAAAGCTTATAGCAAATAACTTAATGACGAGATCTTATGCTACGCTTAATTGGGTGTGTCCATTACATCATTCATATAATGATATAACCTTGTTATTAATAACATCCAATGTTCATGATTATGAAACTAATCATCCATTAATCAACAAGCTAGTTTAAGAGGCATACTAGGGACTTCTTGTTTGTCTACATATCACACATGTACTAATGTTTCGGTTAATACAATTATAGCATGATATATAAACATTTATCATAAACATAAAGATATAAATAATAACCACTTTATTATTGTCTCTAGGGCATATCTCCTTCAGCTAGCTATGCCAAAAGGTGCATATGGTTAGAGCTAATGCCGGCGAGGTGTTGCATCGCACATCCACGTCGGCGATGCGCTGCATCTGCATCATCACGTCTTGTTAATCGATGCGAGTGGAAATGCACGGCCTCCCGACCCAGTAGGTACCGGCGCCTCCGCTGTTCCATCGCAAAGAATATTTGATAACTTGTTATTTAGTTAGCTTGTTAGATCTATCTATGCATGGTTAATTTGTTATTGAATTAACTTGTTAGATCTATGTATGCACAGTTTATTTGTTATTTAGTTGACTTGTTAGATCTATCTATATGCACGGTTGATTTGTTATTTAGTTTACTATTATGATAGTTTTATATTTTGGATCTGGCTATCCACTATATTTACTAAATATTGTATTTCTAATTACTTCACATCTATAGATTTTTTGTTAACTGAACTTGCATAATAATGAACTTGTATAATCTTGTATGGTTGTGTTAGATCTACATATGAATTAGGTCGACTGTGTATTACCATCTATGATATTTTTTTATATATATTTGTATTATACTAGGGATCTTATCTAAAGGTATAATTGTTGCACCCTCATGGGCTCTCACAGCGATTTAAGCATGTGGACCGTCGGATCTTTCCATCAGGCACATCCCGTCCGTTCGTTCTAAGCTGTGAGCAAAGGTGCTGGTTGGTCCTCCTGCTAGATAAAGCCATGCAACAGCCATGTGTTACCCGCCTGAGACTACTCGTGGGTCCCACCTTTGGCCGGGTCCACTCGTCGGTCGCTGCGGCTGGGAGTTGGTTTGGTCAGGCGTGGCATTAGCCAGTGGAAAAGATCTCCACCAGGGGCAATTTTGGGTTTTCCTCCTCCCAGTCTGAGACAAAACCAGAGAATCCCACAACAAACCCTACCCATTCGTCCTCCTCTCTCCTCACGCACCACCCTCCGCATCCCGCCGCCGCCCGTGCCCTGGCTCCTCTTCTGCGCCGGCGCCGGCGCCCCTGCCTCCTCCTCTGCGCCGCCGCCCCCGCTCTGCCTCCTCCCGTGCTCAACGCCAGCTCGCCCATCCCTGGTCCTCCCCGTCGAGCTTGCCGCCGCCAAGGCCGCCGCTGCTCCTCCTCCCCGCCCTCCGTCGGCATTGGAGACAACGGCGAGGTTTGGAGCAGCGGGGGACTTCGTGCCTCTTCTGAGCTGCTTGGTGTGGAGTCCGTGGTTGAGCTCCTCTCCATCATCCTCTTGTCTGAGGCCACCAAGGTCGTCCTCATCCTCCCCAACCACGACCAGACAAGGTCCCCCGCTTCCTTCTTCTCTTGGCTGGCCAGCCCTGTCTCATCCAGAGCCTGCTGAGGGGAGAGAAGGACATGCTCTGCAACCTCCATCCCTGGCCCCTCTACATGGAGCTGCGGCCAGCCAGGTTCATCTTCCTGTGGCCCATCTCTCCACCTCCCCTTTGCTGATTCGAGGTACTCACTCCTCTCTTCCTCTTGATTTGCCTCATCCCCTCTCTCTTCCAGTCCCATAATTTATGTTTTTGTTTTGGTTTTGTGCAGATATGTTTTGTATCTATGCATATGAACTGTTTGAGGAAATGTCTAAGCAGGCTGCATATGTACTGTTTGAGGAAATGTATAAGCAGGCTGCAGGTACAAGATATCTACCTTTTTAGTGTTGTACTGTCGTCTTTTCTGTTTAATTGATCGCACATTTTATAATGCATGTTGGTTGCTCTGATTCTTCCTCAGATAGAGGAGGGCCATCAATATCTTTGAGAGAAGCTGGTGCCATTGAGAAGCATCTTTGAGAGAAGCAGGCACTGTAGAGAACATGTACTTTACATTGGGTGAGAAATTTATTCTTGTGCGGGATTGTGCAGATTGTGACATTTATCTAGGTTCATCTCTGAAATCAAGTTATAACTCAGATCTCATTCTACATGAGCTACCGTGAATTTTATCCTTTCGCACTTTAGGTTGTTGCTATATGGAAGTTGGTTGAGATTTCCTGTCACAATTCCATGAACATTTTTTCTTGCCTCCATTAATCATAGAGATCTTGGTTCATAAACTGTTTATTTGTTATTGGAACTACAATTTGTTGATTTTCTGTCCATCAAATTTCTAATTATGATACTGTATATAATTTTTCAAATAAATTTATGTGGTATTGTGAGAAGATGAAGCTGAATATTTCTAGACGTGTATTTTGGAATTCTAGATCTGTCCCACATGGCAATCTTTTAAATAGGTAGTTTTAAAGATGACAACCGACAAGAAGAGTCACTTCTACCTTGCAATATTGAGCTCAGATATGATGCATATTTGACTCGGTAATCTGTGTGCTTATATGCAACTTTGAAGTTTTATTTTGTAGCCTGAAGGTGCTACTACAAAAGTGTGGCTTGAGTACAAAAAATGCATTCTTTGGGAGAGCCCCCGCAGGTGCATATTTATTTGTTGGTTTACATCAAACCCCATCGAAACCATGTTTAGACCCATGTTTAGTTTTATGCTTTTCATATTTCAAGAAGCGGGTAGTGGCTAAAAACTAGCTGTAGCAGGTAATGGCTTAAAATATCACTGTGTATGTGGAAACTATTATTTTTCTTACGAATTTTATATGTATATCTTCGCTCGGTTATGCAGGTTGCTTACTACTATTTTCCATTTTATGCTCGTATTTATTGAGTCAAATTGACACAAAGATTTGTGGTTATCATGCAAATCGATTGCTGTCAGGTGAGCATTACATGTTTACAGTATGCACCAAATCAGTGACATGGTCTAAATTCAATCTACATATGGTCCTCAGGTAATTAAAGCAGAGATTGGTTGCTTGACTATAAAAGATGACAAGATTGATTCAAAAGTTGTACATGATCAGCTTTGTTATGACTTTGTGTGATTGCTTTCCGCCTTATGGTTGCAGTTAGAGTTTGTTTTCGTGTTGGAGAAAATTAAAGACACTGATTTTGATCTATGTGCTTTCACTAGGCTATTAAAGGTGCACCCGTGCAGCAGGATGTTATGGTTCTAGGGAAGGGCTGGCAACATAGTGGAGGAGGTATGGCCCTGCAAATGAGATGGCATGTCTCTTGGTGAGGTAGTCCCAATATTCAGGAGAGCATCTTTTTTGTTTCTCCATCTTCAAGTGACCTTTCTATGATTCAGTTTTGTTTCTCCATTTTGCTCCTTCGTCCGAGCTGTTGTTGTTTGTCTCACAATCTTCAAGGACCGCTGCCAGAAGAGAAGGTGAATACTAGACAATCGATTGAGTATTAGATTTGTTAGTTTGCCCCACAATCTCGAATGTTCTGGCTAACCAATTTTACACTGTGCCAGTTATGTGTGAAGGCGGCTTCTTGATAATAATGTTTTACCTCAGGGTATGCTGGCCTTCTTTTCGATCAATGACATCAAGGTTCAGAGGTAGCATAACATGCACACACACTGAAGTGAATAATCACTTAGTTATTATTAGTCATGTACAAAACAGTGGTTGCCACTTTACCAATTTAAAATCCACTAGAGCACATATTCTTATAAGATAATTTCAGGTGTAAACAAAATAGACTTGCTATGATTCCAGTAGTTTGTTCTTATTTTATTTCTTCCGATTACTTGCTGGATAGAAATATATAATAGAAGAAAGTGGAATTAAAGATACTTTCATATAAAGATAAAATAAGATAATAGCAGAAAGTACAAATCTGGTTTTGTTGTATTTAAGCCACTAAGTCATGAAAAGCTTTTTTTTTTGAATTCTTAGCAATATCTTACTGCTTAGAGGTGATGGTTGCAGCTGTATACTACTGTAATCATGTTGGACATGTCAACATAAAAAGCAAGCAATAATTAGTAGTAGGAAGATCTCTTTAGTTAAATGATGCATAGAATACATGTTTTTAGGATACTAATCCCCTTGTTTGCAAATTAGCATCCTGGATGAAGGGTTGATCTTGCAGTTAGTCTGAATAAGTGCATAATATTTCACATTTTTTCAGAAAACAGGAGACAAGGACGATTTAGTTGGAATCAGTTAAAAAATGGGCCTCACAACTTCGAGAGCAACATTAAAGTGTCTTGATAAAGGTTTGGCAAGCTGACCTCAAATTTAGAGGGTAAGATAAAGAAATGGTTTAGTTTTAACATTGTTCATATTGTTGTTCCCTTCGAAGTACAGAGCTATCCTTTTGCCAGGTCAATTTTTTAAATAATCTCCACACAAATGAGCTATGTATCAATATGGTCAAGGATACTGACGCTGAACTATTTTCTATGCAGTACAGACCATAAACTTACTTGCAGCATGCCAGCAAAAGTGGTTTCTGCCCTCTGAAACTGCATGCTGACAGTGACCGGTTGGTCCTTCTCCGCCCCTTTCAGTGTTTCAGACAGCCATATCCTCTAGCAAATTCCGGTTGGATTGGCTCAAGGAACAAAACCAGATGAGATCTCTACTGCAAAAGTATGTGCAATACTGCCTGTTTATATCCTATAATATTATCTACTCATATCACTTCAAAACGACATAATATTTGGAAATGATATCCGCTGGCTTAGCCCAATGTGTATATGTCGTGCATGTGTATAGATACTTGGCCAACTGAAAATTGTACCTTCTGAATTTATCTGTAACACAGCTTTCCCTGGACATTGGCTGCAAATGTTCACCACTCAACATATCTATACATACCAGGACCATTTTGGATGGAAAGCTACCTGTTTAGTTTATGCTACGGTAAATTTATGCGAACTGTTTGATGCACTACATTTTATCAGTAATGGCGTGTGGAAGTTGAGTTTGGTCATCACTTGGTGTTTCACTTAATCACTGCTGTGAATGCAGGGCTAAGATGGCATTAAAATAGGTAGCTTTGTACATTTGCAAAATATAGCTACTTTGATCGGTGTTTAGGCTATCTGCAGAAAATAACTGTTGTGTTCAATGTTTAAGTACCTGTCAGGACTTAGGACTGGATAAAAGAAGAGAACACGTCTGAAACCAAGTGTTTGAGGACGGCAGTGCAGCAGTTAGCGTGTTGTGTTTTTTGGCGAATTTTTTTTAAATAATACGAATTTTTTATATAATTCCAGAAATAGCGCGCGATTTCAAAAAATTCCAAAAGTGTGACCCGGTCGGTCAGCAGCTGACCGATCGGTCACTAGTAGTCCGACTGGCAGTCGGCTGCTGCTGCTTGTCAGAGGGCAGAAGTAGTTGGTCGATAGCTGACCAATTGGTCAGCTACCGACCAATTGGTCAGCTACCGACCGACCACTGCATGGATTTTTAGGTTTATTATTGGCACTTCTCCCCCATTATTTTCTGGCCATATCTTCTCCCTCTCCCGTTCACACCGCCGTGTTTCCCTCCTGCCCTTGTCGCCACCCTTCCCGCCACTTCTTCCCGCCATTCCTTCCCGCCACCATCTCCCGCCACCATCTCCCGCTATATTTTCTCGCCACGCTCTCGGATTTTTTCCTATAAAAGCAGGCATCGACACTCATAGCAGCAGAAGTGCTACTATCTCTCTTTTTTTTCTGTTGGCTCACCCTTGGCCGTCATGAGTGTGCCGTGCTCTGACCAGGAGTTTAGGCCGGTGAAGGCGAAGGCTGCAAGTTTGCCCCCGGATGTGACTGCGGAGCGGTGTTGGTGCGGCCGTCTTGCTAAGGTTAAGCAGGTGGAGGATTTCTCCGACCAGTTCGGCATGAAATTTTTTATGTGTGCGAGCTATGAGCATGATCCACCCCGTAGTTCAGCTTCGTCGTCCACCAGGCCGCCGGTATGTTTCGACATAATTTTATGTAGGCATAAATTTATTTATGAATGTGATTTAATGTTACTATTTGTGTTGCAGTCTCCCCCGCCCCTATGCAAATGGTTTCACTGGATAGACACGGAGCAGCCAGATTGGGCGCGCCAGGAGGTTGAGGAGAAACACCGGCGTGCGTGGGCAACGTTCTTTGAGGAGGAGCGTAGAGAAAAGGTTCGTGCAAATGAAAAGGCAGAGCGAGAGAGGCAGATACAGAAACTAAGGGCGGAACAAGCTCGTAATCGCGAGGTGAATCAGAAGAGGATGGATGATGAGGCTGCACGTAGGTTTGCAGAGGAAGATGTGCGTAAGGAGGCTCGTGAAGCGGAGAGAAAGAGACTAAGGGAAAGAGCTGCTGAGGCGCAAGTGGCAGAAGAACGCGGCGACAAGTCTGGAAAATGGCCACGGTGGACGCAGGGAAAGTAGAGTGATGTGACCTACTGGCTATGTATCTTAATTTCAGTTATAGTTTGTCGTTGTATCTTAAATTCTGTTGTAGTGATAAGCCGTATTTTAAATTCAGCTGCAATGTATCTTAATTTCAGTTTTAGTACTAATGTGAAATGAATTTGCCGCAAAAATGTTGTGTCAGAAATTTTGGCTCGTTTGTTTCCCGCCAATTTTTCCCGCCCAATTTTTCCCGCTCAATCTTCCCGCCATTTATTCCCGCCCAAATCTGCCGCCACTTTTTCCCGCCTAATTTTTCCCGCTCACATCTTCCCGGCGGCCTGGTGGACGACGAAGCTGAACTACAGGGTGGATCATGCTCATAGCTCGCACACATGAAAAATTTCATGCCGAACGAATCGGAGAAATCCTCCACCTGCTTAACCTTAGCAAGACGGCCGCACCAACACCGCTCCGCAGTCACACCCGGGGGCAAACTTGCAGCCTTCGCCTTCACCGGCCTTAACTCCTGGTCAGAGCACGGCACACTCATGATGGCTAAGGGTGAGCCAACAGAAAAAATAGAGAGATAGAAGCACTTGTGCAGCGATGAGTGTCGATGCCTGCTTTTATAGGGAAAAATCCGAGAGCGTGGCGGGAAAATATAGCGAGAGATGGTGGCGGGATAAATTTGGCGGGAGATGGTGGCGGGATAAATTTGGCGGGAGATGGTGGCGGGAAGAAGTGGCGGGAAGGGTGGCGGGATAAATTTGGCGGGAGATGGTGGCGGGAAGAAGTGGCGGGAAGGGTGGCGGGATAAATTTGGCGGGAGGGAAATACAGCGGTGTGAACGGGAGCGGGAGAAGATATGGCGGGAAAATAATGGGGAGAAGTGCCAGCAGATATCCCTCGTTTATAATAAATCCATGTAGGGGTGGCTGGCCAATTGGTCTGTAGCTGACCAATTGGTCAGTAGCTGACCAATTGGTCAGCTATCGACCAATTACTTTTGGGCCTGCCAGGGGCTGAGCAGCCGACTTGTAATCGGCCGGCTACTGACCGATCGGTCAGTAGCTAACCGACTGGGTCACACTTTTGGAATTTTTTGAAATCGCGCGCTATTCCTGGAATTATATAAAAAATTCGTATTATTTAAAAAAAATTCGCGTGTTTTTTGTTTATTAACAAGCCTATAGTACAGTTGCTAAAAGCTATCTTTTGCTTCGCCTGTTTTCTCTGATATCTGTTGTAATCAGCTAATTTAGTACAACCTAGGCCTTCCGTGTATCCAGTTCTGAGATTGCTATTTTAATTTCAGCCTATTAAAGTTGTATAGAGACCAAGGATGGGCATGATAATCTAGGCGAACGTAAAACTGTTGGCTCTACAAGTGTTCGGTTCAGTTCAGAAAAAGTTGCCGGCTGTAGAAAAAAATTACCGTGCTTAATTCGGCAGAGGAAAGAGGAACGTACTGAAATCGATTTTTTTTCTTCTGCTCGGCCACAGCCCTCCGCTCTCCTTGGTTTCTAAACGATGTTGTTGCCCTCTCCAGCAGGCTGGCTTTACACCCCTATGCGCGCGGCCTCTAGATTTTTGGGCGGAGCTACCTCTGCATCACTCACCAGCAGGGCCTGCTCACCAGCTGTGAAGGATGACAACCTGCAATATAATTGAGGCTCACTGCAGCACGCACCACAATGGCGCTGGAACCTGCAAGCTTCGTCAAGCTTTAGGAGCTTCTCTGCTAGGTACACCTGCTAGCATGCTATCTTGTCCGAACACCATCTCATGGAAGTCTGTTTTGGCAGTATACATTTTTTCTCTTGCCCTTTGGTCATGTGAGCCAGGTGAACTGTTACAAATTTTGATTTCTACATCCAGTCCAAGAACCATCTTGATTTTAACCAAGGTTTGGACTACTGGCATTTTGTGAAGTCGGTTTTATCCTTAGAATAAAATGGTACTGCCCTTCTTGAAATGTGAAAGTGTTGATACGCCATGTCTTGTTTGTTTGCAGTTCTATAAATAGCGAGGGATCAAGCAACCATTTCGACCTTGAGGTGAACATTCCGAATGAGATGGACATTGGTGTGAAAGGGAGACATGGGAGATTCGATTGCAGACCTTAGCAGTTGTGGCTTAATGTGATCTAACCTGTTCCCTTCAGATTTGCATATGATTTTGTTATAGAGTCTTTTTCTAACATCATGTTATTCTGGGTTCAAGTGTACGCAATACAAATGGCCTTTGCCTTTTCTTCGCTCTTTCCAGAATTTTATCATTCTTATGGACCATCGGTCCATTGTTGTGGCTTAGTTTTCTAGCTTAGTGCTATCTAATTGGTAGGCTATATATGATATGTGTGGGTCCTGAAAACTCACAAGAGCTATAATTCTTTTATCTACTAACTGATAAGTTGGAATAGTATATGTTCCGTGTGCATCATGAAACTTACAAGTCTCACTATTTTATCACCGTTATACGAAATAAACATTGGCATGAGCTCCACGGGATCATGCGCCAAGGCGCACATTTAAATCTATTTCTTCTACATACATTTTCCTTGGCCTGGATGATACTTGTTTTGAATAATATAACTTGGAATATTTTTTATTTCCTATGGTTAGCATGTGCTCTATTCCCCTAGGCGGTAGTTTCTCTTGCCATGTCCTCATGTATATTTGTGTTATAAAGTCAGCTTAGCGAATTCGCTTTTGTTTATTTCAGGGGGTGTTGCGGCCGAAGGATGTATCTACGTTTGTCTTTCCGTCAGGTAGATCTTTCTCTTTATTTTTCTGCATCTTTACATAGCTTATTTTATTAATATATATTTGCACAGTACACTATTTGCCTATTGTTGACCTTTCACAAAATATTTACAATTGGTACAAACGCTCAAAAAAAAGAAATTAGCCTTAGCTGACAGTTGGTTCTTGTTGTCAATGTGCTCTTACTTTCCTTCGGTTGGAAGAAAAAAATTTATATAACTCATTGTATTGTTTGACAGCTTTGAGACAAATATAAGAGCTCTGTTTCCTACGACTTTCACTTGTCTGTAGCCACCTATTTGTATGCATCTATTAGTTAAATGGATTTTATCATAGATGGCTAAATGAACAAGCGACCTAGCCAAAAAAAGTTCACCATTTAGGTCCATGTTTCATTTAGGGACTTTGCGGTATTGTTGACTGGTTCTATTTAAATAAATCAGCTAGCTATGCTGACCTTTCCTGCTAATGGGTGTGATTTTGCATTGTATGTACAGATCTTTGACTTGTCTCAGCCAATTATCTTCCATCGATTGTTTTATTTGTCCTAGAATATATCCATGCTCACTGGGATTAAGAGATAAAATTGTGTGACCATTTTCAGATTCTCAAAATGTCACATGTCCTACAAGTAATTCTAGGGAAATAAGGATACATGGGTTATTTAAGTAAATTCTTGCATATATACTTGCAAGTATCTGTATTCTTGGTATCTTACTGTATATTCTTGCATATATGTTTCCGAGTCACAGCTAATGTTTGGTTTTCTTGGAGTAAATTGCTTCTACCTATAAAATGAACACACATGTATGTGAGATTCCTTGAGAATCATTTTTGCTAGGGAGATTCTTCCAGCATTCTGTCAGTAAATAATAATGGACATGTAAGTGAGGTTTCAGCGTTCGTGCGAACATTAGTCAAACACTAGCTTATTAGTACCCATTTACATCGTCTTGTGTCATTAAGACGGAGCACTAAACCAACAAACAGGTCAGCTCTGGTTGCATCCTATGTGAAAACACCTGTGGTTGTATCGCACTATATTAAATATGATTTAGCATGGATAAAAAGGTGGCAGAAGAGGTCACGTTCATAGGTTAGCTAAAGAAAAGAAGATAGTGTTGTCTTTGTTTCTCATGTGCTTCCTTTCTATGTCCATACTCCATGTTCATTCTATTTATGGTCTGACTATTGCACTGACCGCAACGGCCAGGTGCTAAAATTTGATCTGTGATAGTGCTTTTGTGGAAACACGTTGAGGTTCCTTGGACAAATCGAGTCAGTTGCCATCGTTGTTGGCACCACTGTCCGAGATTATTCCTGTACCTGTTCTTTATTTCATTAGACATGCTGACATGGTATCATTTCTGTGTTAAGGTAAAAGGGGTCTAGCCAGCGGGAAAGCATGTAGATGGTACATCAATATAAACATGCAGATATAATTGCCTTTACTGCTAGGTATAACATTTTGTCCTGGTTTGTCGATGCTCTAATATTGAGTGATGTTGACAGATTTTTTTTATCTTCTTTCAGTGGTCTACTAAATTGAGCCCATCGTAGAATCTTTGTTGGCTATCAATATGCACTGCGTCACCGGTAAGCGATAGAGGAAATTCCTCGCTGAATTGATCAAATTTAATCTCCTGCATGCGACCGTTTGGAGAAACGTCTGGAGAAAATGAGGACGAGCTACTGTTCCTAAAATTAGAACTAAGGTTGCATCTATAAAATTGATTTGTACTCATGTTGTGTTATTGTGTAAGGTTGTTTATAGCCTTTTCAGTTCAGCTATTTTGTTCCTTTTGAATAGCTTTTGACACGCAATGTGTTATCACCCCTTATGTGATTAGGTTACAATGATATGTTTGTACTAATTATGTTTATGGTGCTCTCTTTCTTTCTTAGCTTAGTATATATGTCATACAAAACATTGATTAATGCCAAAGGCCAGGGCTGCTTCTTACTGTGTATTTGATTTGGCTCACATTTGATTGGTAGTTCATTTACCTTTCGTTTGTAGTGGTGTCGACTTGTGTGTTGTGGCCTCTGATGACTAGAATTTCATGTGGGATGGGATTTCCCATCAGTCCCGCCTCCCATCCCATCCCCCTAATCCCGCTCATCCCTCTAAGGTAATTCACTAATCCCGTACGGGCCAAGTGGGACAAGCCCAACCAGGCCATGGGCAGCCCACGTGTCCCTACCGTCAGCGATCCTTATCAGAGTCAGATCCCCACGTCGCTGTTGCTGCAGCAAGAGAACTTGAAGGTGAACATGGTCTGCGCCATGGCGTCCTGCACCTGGAGCACCTGGTGCTCTCCTGACACCGCACGCGCGCCAGCAACCGCCTCCCCCTCGCCGCGCCCGGCGCCGTGCCGCCGTGAGCACGCTTTATACAGCTCACCAGAGTCAAACCCCAGATACTATGCGCGCGACGAGAGTGCCACAGTATCTCCCCCTCGCCACGCCCGCGTGATTCCGCCTCGCCTCCGCGCGAGACCCGGCGCGGCCTCCTCCGCGCGATTCCGCTCCGGCGAAGCGGGCCGATTTGGCGGACCGAGGGGATGGGAGATCTGGCGGGGGCAGGGAGATGGTGAGAACGAGCCGGAGCGGCTCGGGCCGCGTCGCGCAGAGTGCCGGCGCCGTGCCCGGGAGCCCGCGGCATCAGCGGCACAGCGCAGGTGGTGGGCGGCCTCGGCCACAAACCCATCCCTCGACCGGGCCGCGCGCGCCTTCTGCCTCGCCTCCGCAGCGCTCGCCTCTCCTGCGCTCATGGCGGCAAGTTCTTATGCCTCTGCAGTCTGCACGCTTTCTTTATCGGGACCAGTGGGACATCCCAAACAAGTCCGATTAGTTTATATCTTGATGGGATAAGAGGGACGTGGGACAACGGGATAGGAGGGACGTGGGGACAGTGGGAGGCGGACGTCCCATGCCCATCCCACCTGAAACTCCGCTGATGACCTTCCTTCGGTTGCTCTTGATACACCAAGAATCTTAGTTACTTTAATATATTTCCCCATTTTACTGATTGTAATAGGTGTTTGCTATTCTGATAGTGATTTCTTATGCTTTATTCCTTTTGAGAAACCTTCACTTTTGTAGAACCTAAAAAACGTATTAAGCACTTCATTTTTTTTATCGTTGTTATATAAAAAATAAACCGGCGCGTACTCTACGGGATCGTGCGCCAAGGCGCACATTTAAATCTAGTTTCGGTAACACTGCATAAGAACAAGGTAAGGGGATGCACGCTACGTCGTATTGTTTCTCCCTGTTCTTTTTACAGCTCCGTGTTATGCCGATATGTTCCCTAACCATATGACTGCACATTACAAGACAAAAATTTATAGAATAGCTTTCTTGCATTCATGATAATTATGTATAGAAACATGCACAGCTTGGTCATGCCGTCTTGGCAAACACCTTGGCTGTAAGAAAATAGAGAGGGTGAAGCTCACAACCTTTCTGCTGCCTCGTACTATGCCATCTGCAGTTGCATGTAAGTGACTAGTAGTTTTAATTGGCACATGTGATAATCATTTCTATTTCTGTATAACATTCTCCAATGAAGAACATTTTAAATTGTATTTTCAAATCCTTTGAGCAATATTTACAGCTTGCAGCTTCTACCTTTGGGAGAAGCAGTGTCATGAATGGATTGGACCCTTCAATGTGCCCCAAGTCGATGGTGATGCTACCGATATCCTTACAAGTTACATCAGATATCCTTGCAAGGTACATCGTCATCACGGAGACGAAGACGTAACCAAGAAAAGCCACATATTCTTTTGTTTTTTTGTATCTATCTCTACTATTTGTAATGTTATCTGTATACATGATGTATCAGGCTTGTACTGGAATATAATTGAGATTTGGTACCATACTTTCATGAGTGTTAAGCTGAACACACATCCATTGCGTGTACTACTAGTTCGTGCGCGAAATAAGATGAACACATACGACTAGAAACACGAGACATTTGCGACCAGAAGAAACACACGCTTACAAAAGAAAAGTCATTTGCGAAGGCCGTCATATTCACACGCGGTTGGATAAAAACAAGGCAAAAGGACGGTTATCGCACGCGGTTAAATAAGCCATATGCGCTCTTTTGGCATGTCATCTGCCCTTGTATAGTGATGGGTAGGTTTATTGTGTGCGGCATGCCATTTCAGCCGTGTGTGACCGCCCGATCTGTACTAGTGTCGGTGATGAAAGTACTGCAATATTGCGTCGTTTCGTCTACCATGCCAGGCCCGCATGGACGGTTTTTGCATGTCGTGTATTACGTCTCGTGGCATCTACGTTGCTGGCCACTTATCGACAAGCCATGCCAGGTGCCGCAGCGTGGAGTTGGGCGCCGATCGCCAGAAAGTGTGAAATCTTAGAACGCGAGTGGTAGGTTGCACTATCTTAGAATAGGTTATGAGGAGTAGAAATAGGCTGATTGGATGACTGAACTCCTCGTGCGTAGTGGCTGGCACATACGTCAAAGCAGCGTTTTGCTAGATCCGGTAGGTACGCTCAAATCGACCGTTTCTTTGGATGCAGGTTGTTGCAATCGAGTCGCTTTCCAGATACAACCTTTCACGTGCTCTTGCTTCCTTTAACCATCCTTAATCTTTCTCACTTTTACTCACTTCTAATCAACAAAAATATACGTCAAATTAAAATAAGCTATACAAGAGGTGATTCCATTCCAACTATACGTTTTGAGTTTTGTTTGCTGTAAATCTCCAATTTTGTATTCTTGTTTGAAGCATTTTTTTTACCAAATTTCATCAAGTTTATCACACGCGGTTCGATGTTTCAAATTCCTTTAACGAGTAGCTTCATATCACCGTTTCACACACTTCTCGTGTCGTAAATTTTTTGTTTCGACGGACGTAGATGAATATGTCTACAACTTGCAACTGTAATGTAACTTGTGCGTATGTGGGCAGCGGTGGAATGGTGGTCTTTCTGCGCACCGTCGTGGTAGGTCTTGTGCTCGGCTTCGTAGACAGCGGCGTGATGCTGGTTGTGGTTGTGAGAGGTGTCTTACATGTAGGCAGCATAACTGCCTTGGCCACCATCAGCGACAACGGCATGGTGGTCTTTCCGCGCGCTGGGGTAGTGTTGGTTATGGTAGTGTGTTGTCTTGCACGTAGTCAGAGTACCATGCTCCCAGAGTTACAGAAGGTGGTGGAGGTGCTCATGGATGTGTCCATCTTCATGGTTGTCCACTCGCTGCGCCAGCGGCGCTCGCTGGGCCTCCCGTCGTGGCAAGTGGTCACCATGCTTCCTTCCGACCCGCACCGCGTGCTCACCGCCAACCTGCACAAACCTTAAGCACCTTTTCAATACCAATTCGCCGTCACCGACGAGTAGGGGCGGAGCTAGAAGACAACTTTCCCTGATGCGTGTTTAAGTGTGCAGCCTTTATAGTTGAAATTATGCCTCTGCCTGATGCAATTGGCTTAGTCTAACATGATGCATTAATATTGGCCTTATAAAGCTCACATGTACCACTAAAAAAGTATTTACATGCATCAGGTATAGCTTGTAGAGCTCGGACCCTGCCAACGAGGTGTGGCGGGCGCAACTAAAGGCAGCGAGCATGCTGACACAGCTCACGGTAAGTTCCACTCCATCGAGTTTCGCGTGCTCACGGTGAGCTAGCTGGTGGAGCTCATGCATCTGAAGCTACTCCCAGTGCCGTTACTCAGTCCAAGTTTGGTGGTGTGAAGCAAACTCACCACTTGACCAAATAGTGAGATTCAACTTAAATAGAGAGGCAACCAATTAAAAAAAGGCCAACGTTACTCCGAAAAATACAACCAACTTCATGTGGGCAACCGAATAAAATGCACCACATATTTTTCGGATCGCATGCTGTGATCATGGCTCCCAGCGCTTGTTCCTTGGGAGCCATAAAAGAGCTACGATCAACTAATCACACCCTTAGTTGATCGTGAAAGTTCGAGGTGGATATATCTGAAACCTGATGGTTGGCATAATGGTAGAGATAGCCCTCACCACGAAAACCAACACAGTTAGCTGCACACGCGGATAGATACTCCACTCCATGTATATTTAAGTATTTAACTTTGAGAGGTTTAGGTGTTGTTAGGCTGACATTTATAAATGATGTTCTCATTTATGAAAGTCAGAAGAATCATAAAGATTGTGATCTCCATTTATGAAACTCAGAAGAATCGTAAAGATTGTGATCTCAGGATCATATACGACTGCTTTTAATTGTCTATATATACTACATCGAAATGAAGGAGACACGTTACGAAGGGCGGAGCTATGTGTATGACGGGGGGGGGGGGGGGGGCCCAACTTTTCACTTGAAATGAGAGTAAGTAACTTGCAGTGAGTGAAAGTGGGGGAAGAATATACCACACCAGAGCCTTAATTTCCACTGTGTGATCATGGCTCTGGTTATCAACATTGTTGTCCGCGGGAGTCGCGTGCGGGCAGCACTAAGCGGCGGCATCCACGGTCCATGACCGCGGCCAGGTTCATGCTCACGCTAGCCTCCACGCCTTCTATGATGCTCCCCAGCGGCCTCGCCGCTCTGTTAGCTGGCGTGTGCACCATCGCTGCAGGGGAGTACAGCTCTTCCACTTCCGTGCAGAACACCGACGGTTGGCGGCGCCACGGTGGCTACGCTATTGTTGCGGCCACCTCAGCCATCACCTTTGTTGAGGCTGCCTCGCTGTCGCTAATGGCCGGCACCATCGTGAGGTAGGCGACCACCAGGTTGGTGGCCATCTGCGCTGTAAAACTAGCAATCAGATAGATTTTCACTACTCGGATAATCACCGAGCCTTGGTTCGAGTGTATTTATAGGATGCACTTTGTGGTGCTAGCAATGTTACATAACGTATAGGACTACAACTCTATACCGACATGTATTATTCAGTGAATCATCCTACCTTTCTAACATCCTCCCTTAATTATAACTTGGAGAAATTGAGATTATGTTTGAATCGAAGGATCGATGTAGAAGTTGCTTCGTAAAGCCATCAAAAACTTGATCTTTCGAAGGAATAATCTGAACTCCAGTTGCTTATTCAACACTAGTTCTCTAATAAGTGAAAGTCAATATGAATGTATTTGGCTCTTACATGAAAGAAGAGATTTGTACATAAGTATGTTGCTCCAAATTATCACACCATAGATAAGGAGTTTGTGTCAACTTTACTCCTAGTTCATCAAGTAAAAACTGTATCCATATCATTTATGTACATGCGTTTGCTACAGATTTGCTTCACTGATAGACTTGGAAACTCTAGCTTGCTTTTTAGCTCTCCAAAAAATTAGGTTAGGTCCAAAGAACACATCAAAGGATCCTATGGACCAACGATCATCTACACAACCTAGCTAATTTGCATCCGAAAAGGCACTAACAAGTGTAGAAGTGGACTTCATAAATATCAATCCAACTGTCATAGTATGCTTAACATACCACCTAATACACTTAGCAGCAGTCTAGTGAATAGTAGTGGAAGCATGCAGGTATTGACACACACTTTATTAACTGCATAGGAAATATTAGGCATGGTAAGAGTAAGAAAACATAAAGCACACCTACCATGCTTCCGTATTTGGTGCTATCTTGAGGATCCAACAAATCTCCCTGTTGTGCAATAATTTTCTATGAAGAAGATAATGGTGTAGGCACGATATTGCAGTTTAACATACCAACTCGTGCCAAAATATCATGAGCATACTTTTCCTAAGTCAGAACTATTTCATTATTAACCTACTTTACTGCAATGCCCAAGAAGAAACTAAGATTACCAAGATCCTTCAATGCAAACTGATGACTCAAATCCTTCAACAAGGCATCTATTACATCTTGAGAGGAGCTAGCAACAATTATATCATCCACATAAATGAGCATAAAAATTGTGATATTGGACTTATGATAGATGAATAGTGATGTATCAGACTTCGAAGCAATGAAGCCAACATCAACTAGTTTGGAGATCAAATGATAATACCATGCTCCAGGTGCTTATTTTAGTCCATATAATGACTTGTTAAGTTTGCAAATATAAGTTGCTTTTGTCTTCTCTTTATACTCGGGTGGTTGTATCATATAGACACCCTCGTTCAGAACACCATGAAGAAACACATTTTTGACATCTAACTGTCGCAAACTCCATCCCCTGAACACAATGCCAAGACAAGATGAACAATTCCAATTTTGACAAAATGACTAAAAGTATCCTTATAATCAATCGCATACTGTTGTTTGTAACCTTTGGGTAACAATCTAGCCTTGTATCAATCAACAAAGATATCAGAGTTACACTTGACTTTATATATCCATCGACAATCAATAACATTTTTCCCTTCTCATGGTGAAACCAATGTCCATGTATTATTCTTCATGACGCCATCAAACTCCTCATTCATATCCCCCCTCCATATTTGATCACTCAAGGCATACTGGAGATCAGCTGGTTCCTCCGATGTAGAGGACATGCACCATCTAATGGTGCCATCGGTGTAGAGACGAGGTTTTATAACCCCTTAAGAACCACGTGTAGAAGGACATAGGAGAAGCCACGGGTTGGAGAACAGCTGATCGTGATGCAGAAAATCCGGGCATGGCATCGCAAAGATTTTCCCATGGATGCGCTCGGGGACACATCCTGATCCGATGTCGATCTTGCAGCCATCGGTGTGGCCGAAGAAGTGGAGAGCGACTATGTGACAGGTGAAGTAGGCATAGAAGATCCATGCGGGAGGGGGGCGACGCGGGGGAGATGCAGTGGGGCTGACCGTGCGTGCTCCTGATACGGTAGAACTCGGGTCCCTATGCGCTGATGACACACCAGATGACGTTGTTGGCGCCTAATCCAAGGAGATCGCAATCCATCTCAAAGGAGATCTGCCCAGATAATCACCCTACAATCTCGAGTTGCTGTTGTTTTCTCGTGAAAAACTAAAATTAACCATTTGAACTGCTGGAAGCACCATTTTGGCTGAAATTTTCTCCTGATGCTCTATTCTGCGAGCCGTATCCGATGGAACAGTAAAAACATGACTAGTAGTAGGATTAGTAGTATGAGTATGTTTCATATGCAAGTCATCAATAGTTTTGTCCCGTTCTCAAACTTCTGAAGTGAAGGATCAAGAAGTAGGATTTTTTCATACGAAACACACCAACATTAGGATGTAAATTCTTGAAAGGAAAGATAATCTCATCAAATCCAACGTCATAAGAGTTGTGTACTTGACCGGTAGGCACTTTGAGAGACTTAACCCCTTTGTGCTGGAGACCATAGGCTAGAAACACACATTGTTTAGAGTGAAGATCAAGCTTGCGTTTATTGTATGCGTCAAGATTGGACCAACATGCAAAACCATCGACACGAAGAGAGGAATAATTTGGGAGTGTACCAAGAAGGTGATGGACTGGTGTGCCATTGTTACTAGGAAGCATATTTATGAGATATGTGGCAGTGAGGAAGAAGTATCGGTATGAGCAAGAAGTGCAAGGCCAACCTCAATAATGTGGTGATGCTTTCTCTCGGCAGAGCCATTCTGCCGATGAGCATGAGGACATGAGATATGATGGGTGATCCCCCCGTGTTTGGGAAAGGGAGTTTAGTACATATACTCACCCCCTAATGAGATTGTACTGTAAGGATTTTACTATCAAACTTATGTTCAACAAGCTTTTTTTAAATTTGAAAAGCTGCTAAGACGTTAGACTTGCGATTAAGCAAATATATCCATGTAAATTTACTATAATCGTCGATAAAGCTTACATAGTAATTTCGAGGACTCATAGATGTAGGTGAAGGATCCCATACACCAGAGATTTTTTTTTGAAGGGAAACTGTAGATACAATGGTGGATATAGAAGTTTATTCTTGCTAACAATGACAAAAGAGGGATGGCCAAGGTGACTATGTTACTAGGACTAGGACGGCTTGGGGGCAACAAAAGCATGCTTAGGGTATCTCGGTGACTCCAAGGTCGCAATAAGAGGGTAAATAAGACCAACATACCACCCTCTATGAATTATTCTCCTGGTGACCTAATCCTTTATGAGAAAAAAGAAAGGATGAAACTCGATGAATATGTGATTATCATATGTGAAATGATGAACATAGAGTAAATATTTGGAAGCCTTCGGGACATGCAAGACATTGCAAAGATAAAAGTTTTGAGTAGGGTTGCAAACTATTGAATGGCCAACATGAGAAATACACATACCATGTCCTTTGGAAGTGTTAACCTTGTCGTAGCCCTTATATGTGTCCCCGAATGTCAGATTATTGAGCTTGCTAGTAATGTGGTGCGTAGCGCCAGAATCCGCCAGAATCCTGGTACCAATTTGTGTCCAAACCGTAGGCCACGAGAACCTCCTTTTCACTACCATAGTCATCATCCTCGGCGTATCGAAACCAACAGTCCTTAGCATAGTGTCCCTCCCTTTAACAAATTTATCACGTGACGTTGACCCAAGGGTAGTAAAATGACAACCACGGCCACGGCCGCTCCTAGAGGCCCACGACCACGACCTTGATAGGACCAGGTCATCTCGTCGATCTTCTCGACGGTCTTCCTAGCGATCACCACGGTCACCGTGTGGCTGGATGGTGTTGTAGTTCCAATAAGTGGAGGGCCGGGAATGAAACTAGCGTGAGGCAGCATTGGCATAGGAATCAAACTCAACATTGGAGCTCCCGAGCAGCATCTCTTGGCGTTGATCATACATGTGCAGATGTTAATAGAGCATCCTCAGGGAAATGGGCGTGGTGGACACACCGACCGCTGCAACCAAAGAATTATGGCCATCGTCGAGGCCAGCAAGGATGTAGGACGCAAGTTTTCGGTCTTGCAGAGGGTGTCCATCAGTGATGAGCTCGTCAGCAAACCCCTGTATCTTGGCGAGCAACTCGGAGGTAGACACCTGAAGCTTTTTGGTGTTGGCGAGGGCAATCAACATGTTTGTAACTTTTGCCTAGGTTTGGGCAGCAAACATCTCTTCAATCGCATGCCAAACTCCAACTATGTGCTCAATGCGATGAACATGAGGGAGAGTTTCTCGAGAGAGCGATTGAAGGAGGTAGGACATGAAAATTTGGTCCCGAGAAAGCAAGGTTCTGTACGCCGGATTTGGCGCCATCTTTGTTGGCTGATCTTTGTCAGTCGGTGTGTTGTCTGTTGCCCCTAAACCCTGGATCGATCACACACACGCGAATCTGGAAGAACACTAGAGAGAGAGCAGAGATGAACACACGAGAGTTTTTGTGCGGTGTACTGCCTGCCGCTTTTCTGTTTCTCATTGCCATTTATTCAACGATTACAAAGCATTCCGTGGAGATCGCTAAGTCCCCGACTAGATCGTGCCATCCCACGACCTGGAACCCACGCACGGCGATCCTACTTCTTCGGATCAGAGCGTAAAGGCATGACTCTGTCCACCTAAAGACCGAGCCAAACGAAACGGCTAAGTCTGAAACTCTGACGAAACTGTCAAGTGTTAAACTGAAGAATGTAAAACCTAAACACATCTAGTTTATTTTCCAACACTCCCCCTAAGCTAGATGTGATCTTACTCGATGTTCACCATGCCCAGGCGACTGCGAAGCTCCTGGAAACGAACACGCGCGAGGGGCTTGGTGAAGATGTCAGCGAGTTGGTTGCCGGTGCTGATGTGCTCTGCACAGATCTTCCCAGCTTCAACACACTCACGGATGAAATGGTATCGCACCTCAATGTGCTTACTCCGATTGTGAAACACCGGATTCTTGCACAGTTGGATGGCCGATTTGTTATCGATGAAGATTGTCGTTGGCCCCCCTTCCTTGCCAGTCATGTCTGCAAGGAGACGGTGAAGCCAGATAGCTTGGCAGGCCGCCATGGCAGCGGCAATGTACTCCGCCTCGCACGTCGAGAGAGCGACGACTCTATGCTTTGACGATTTCCAGGTGATCGGGCTGCCCCCCAGCCTGAAGAAGACACCTGAGGTGCTTTTGCGGTCGTCGACATCACCCGCCCAGTCGGAGTCGCTGAACCCAGTCAGGTGACGATCCCCACCACGCTCGTACCTGTAGCCGAGGTTGCGCGTGCCTGCGATGTAGCGCAGTAGGTGCTTGACGGCAGCCAGATGCTCCGTCGTTGGGGACTCCATGAACCGGCTCACATAGCCGACGGCGAAGGAGATGTCGGGGCGGGTGTGCACTAGATAGCGCAAGCACCCGACGATGCTGCGGTAGAACGTTGCGTCGGTGGGCGGCGCGTCTTGCTGTCCTTGCTCAATTTGAGGCGTGGCTCCATGGGCTCGAGTGCGCCATGCCTGCGCGCTCCAACAGCTTGGTAGCATACGCGGATTGAGAGAGCATGATGCCGTTCTCGTCCTGACGCACCTCAATGCCGAGGTAGAAGTGCAGGAGTCCGAGGTCGCTTATCCAGAACTGCTCCATCATCTCCTTCTTGAATCTCCCGATCTCCTTCGCATCGGCGCTGGTGACGATCAGATCGTCTACATACACGCCAACCAGGAGTCGTGCACGCCCTTGTCCACGCGCGTACATGGCGTGCTCTGAAGGAGAGTTGGTGAAGCCGAGCTGTGCGTTCAGCTACGCATTCCAGGCACGTGGTGCCTAGCGTAGGTGAAAGATCGAGATGTCTGATACGTCTCCAACGTATCGATAATTTCTTATGTTCCATGCTTGTTTTATGACAATACCTACATGTTTTATACACACTTTATGATAATTTTATGCATTTTCCGGAACTAACCTATTGACGAGATGCCGAAGTGCCAGTTCCTGTTTTCTGCTGTTTTTGGTTTCAGAAATCCTAGTAAGGAAATATTCTCGGAATTGGACGAAATCAACGCTCAGCATCTTAGAATTGCATGAAGCTTTCAGAACACCCGAGAGCCACCAGAGGAGGGCCCTGTGGGCCCCAGATGACAGGCCGGCGCGGCCAGGGGGTGGGCCGCGCCCCCCTATTGTGTCGTCGCCTCGTCAGCCCTCCGACTCCGCCTCTTCGCCTATATAAAGGTCCCTGACCTAAATCTTCGATACGGAAAAGCCACGGTACGAGAAACCTTCCAGAGCTGCCGCCATCGCGAAGTCAAGATCTGGGGGACAGAACTCTCTGTTCCGGCACGCCGCCGGGACGGGGAAGTGCCCCCGGAAGGCTTCTCCATCGACACCGCTGCCATCTCCACCGCCATCTTCATCAACGCTGCTGTCTCCCATGAGGAGGGAGTAGTTCTCCATCGAGGCTAAGGGTTGTACCGGTAGCTATGTGGTTAATCTCTCTCCCTATGTACTTCAATACAATAATCTCATGAGCTGCCTTACATGATTGAGATTCATATGATGATGCTTGTAATCTAGATGTCATTAATGCTAGTCAAGTGGATTTTACTTATGTGATCTCCGGAGACTCCTTGTCCCACGTGTGTAAAGTTGACAGTGTGTGCACTGTGTGGGTCTCTTAGGCTATATTTCACAGAATACTTATTCACTATTATGGATAGCATAGTGAAGTGCTTATTTATATCCCTTTATGATTGCAATGTGCTTTGTATGACTACTATTCTATGTGCTACTCTAGTGATGTTATTAAAGTACTCTATTCCTCCTGCACGGTGTAATGGTGACAGTGTGTGCATCGTGTAGTACTTGGCGTAGGTTATGATTGTAATCTCTTGTAGATTATGAAGTTAATTATTGCTATGATAGTATTGATGTGATCTATGCCTCCTTCATAGTGTGATGGTGACAGTGTGCATGCTATGTTAGTACTTGGTGTAATTGCAATGATCTATCGTGCACTCTAAGGTTATTTAAACATGAATATCGAATATTGTGGAGCTTGTTAACTCCGGCATTGAGGGTTCGTGTAATCCTACACAATTAGTGGTGTTCATCATCCAACAACAGAGTGTAGAGTGGTTTTATTATGTGATCAATGTTGAGAGTGTCCACTAGCGAAAGTATAATCCCTAGGCCTTGTTCCCAAATACTGAAATCACTGCTTGTTTACTGTTCTACTGCATTTGTACTGCCTGCAATATTACCACCATCAATCACACGCCAGTTGTAGCATCAAGCTATTTTCTGGTGCCGTTACTACTGCTCATATATATTCATACCACCTGTATTTCACTATATCTTCGCCGAACTAGTGCACCTATACATCTGACAAGTGTATTAGGTGTGTTGGGGACACAAGAGACTTCTTGCTTTGTGGTTGCAGGGTTGCATGAGAGGGATATCTTTGACCTCTTCCTCCCCGAGTTCGATAAACCTTGGGTGATCCACTTAAGGGAAACTTGCTGCTGTTCTACAAACCTCTGCTCTTGGAGGCCCAACACTGTCTACAAGAATAGAAGCACCCGTAGACATCAAGCACTTTTCTGGCGCCGTTGCCGGGGAGGAAAGGTAAAAGGCACTCACACTCCGGATCTCGGCAACTAAGCTATTTTCCGGCGCCGTTGTAAGTGCTCGAAGCTATTTCCTTTAGATCCCGCAATTGCATCTTTTTGTTTCTTGTTTTACACTAGTTTGGCATAATGGAAAGCAACATGGAGCTTTTTATTCTTTTTCCTGAGTTAAGACATGGATGGTTTGATGCGAAAATTAAAAAACCCATGGAACATATTAGTATGAACACTTTGAACACCATTGTTGCTAATGATATGGAAAATTCTAAGCTTGGGGAAGCTGGTTTTGATGAGCATGATCTTTTTAGTCCCCCAAGCATTGAGGAGAAAGTTTACTTTGATGATACTTTGCCTCCTATTTATGATGATTATAATGATAGTGGTCTTTTGGTGCCGCCTGTTATGGAGGATAAATTTGATTATGATTAAAATATGCCTCCTATATTTGATAATGAGAATAATAATGATAGCTACTTTGTTGAATTCGCTCCCACTATTACTAATAAAATTGACTATGCTTATGTGGAGAGTAATAATTTTATGCATTAGACTCATGATAAGAATGCTTTATGTGATAGTTATATTGTTGAGTTTGCACATGATGCTACTGGACATTATTATGAGAAAGGAAAATATGGTTGTAGAAATTTTCTTGTTACTAAAACACCTCTCTATATGCTTAAAATTTTGAAGTTGAGCTTGTCTAGTTTTCCTATGCTTATTGCATTATGCCTACATAACTTATTTATTTACAAGATTCTTTTTCATAGGAAGCATGTTAGGCTTAAATTTGTTTTGAATTTGCCTCTTGATGCTCTCTTTTGCTTCAAATACTATTTCTTGCGAGTGCATCATCAAAACTGCTGAGCCCATCTTAATGGCTATAAAGAAAAAAACTTCTTGGGAGATAACCCATGTGTTTATTTTGGTACAGTAATTTTGTTTTATATTTGTGTTTTGGAAGTTGTTACTACTGTAGCAACCTCTCCTTATCTTACTTTATTGCGTTGTTGTGCCAAGTAAAGTCTTTGATAGTAAGGTTCATACTAGATTTGGATTACTGCGCAGAAACAGATTTCTTGCTGTCACGAATTTGGGCCTAATTCTCTGTAGGTAACTCAGAAAATTATGCCAATTTACGTGAGTGATCCTCAGATATGTACGCAACTTTCATTCAATCTGAGAATTTTCATTTGAGCAAGTCTGGTGCCTCTTAGAAATTCGTCTTTACAGACTGTTCTGTTTTTGACAGATTCTGCCTTTTATTTCGCATTGCCTCTTTTGCTGTGTTGGATGGATTTCTTTGTTCCATTAACTTTCAGTAGCTTTGAGCAATGTCCAGAAGTGTTAAGAATGATTGTGTCACCTCTGAACATGTGAATTTTTGATTATGCACTAACCCTCTAATGAGTTTGTTTCGAGTTTGGTGTGGAGGAAGTTTTCAAGGGTCAATAGAGGAGGATGATACAATATGATCAAGAAGAGTGAAAGCTCTAAGCTTGGGAATGCCCCGGTGGTTCACCCCTGCATATTTCAAGAAGACTCAAGCGTCTAAGCTTGGGGATGCCCAAGGCATCCCCTTCTTCATCGACAAAATATCAGGTTCCTCTAGTGAAACTATATTTTTATTCCATCACATCTTATGTACTTTGCTTGGAGCGTCTGTTTGTTTTTGTTTTGTTTTGTTTGAATAAATTCATGCTTGTGTGGGAGAGAGACACGCTCCGCTGGTTCATATGAACACATGTGTTCTTAGCTTTTAATTTTCATGGCGAAGGTTAAAACTGCTTCGTTAATTGTTATATGGTTGGAAACGGGAAATGCTACATGTAGTAATTGGTATGATGTCTTGAATAACTTGATAATTGGCAATTGTTGTGCTCAAATAGGTCATGTTTAAGCTCTTGCATCATATACTTTGCACCTATTAGTGAAGAAATACTGTAGAGCTTGTTGACATTTGGTTTGCATGATTGGTCTCTCTAAGGTCTAGATATTTTCTACTAAGGGTTTGAACAACAAGGAAGACAATGTAGAGTATTATAATGCTTGCAATATGTTTTTATGTGAGTTTTGCTGTACTAGTTCATACTTGTGTTTGCTTCAAACAACCTTGCTAGCCTAAGCCTTGTATTGAGAGGGAATACTTCTCATGCATCCAAAATCCTTGAGCCAAAAACTATGCCATTTGTGTCCACCATACCTACCTACTACATGGTATTTCTCCGCCATTCCAAAGTAAATTGCTTGAGTGCTATCTTTAAACACTTCAAAAGTTATTACCTCTTATTTGTGTCAATGTTTTATAGCTCATGAGGAAGTATGTGGTGTTTATCTTTCAATCTTGTTGGGCAACTTTCACCAATGGACTAGTGGCTTCATCCGCTTATCCAATAATTTTGCAAAAAGAGCTGGCAATGGGATTCCCAGTCCCAAATTAATTAACCTTCATAATGTTACAAAAATAGACACTCCTCCATGGTATGTGATTGTTGGACGGCACCCGAGGATTCGGTTAGCCATGGCTTGAAAAAGCAAAGGTGGGGAGGAGTGTCATCTAAATAAAATTAAAATAAAAAGGCACTCCTTCATGGTATGAGATTGCTGGCAGGCACCCGAGGATTCAGTTAGCCATGGTTTGTGAAAGTAAAGGTTGGAAGGAGTGCCACCCAAAAATAAAAATGTTTCATGGGAGCCGCTCTTTGAAGGTTTTCCTGGCAAGGGGGTTAGAGTGCCCACTACCATTCGTTGACAACAACAAACACCTCTCAAAACTTTACTTTTATACTCTCTTTATGTTTTCAAAATCAAAGCTCTAGCACAAATATAGCAATCAATGCTTCCCTCTGCGAAGGGCCTTTCTTTTACTTTTATGTTGAGTCAGTTCACCTATTTCTCTCCATCTCAAGAAGCAAACACTTGTGTGAACTGTGCATTGATTCCTACATAATTTCTTATTGCACTTATTATATTACTTTATGTTGACAATATCCATGAGATATACATGTTACAAGTTGAAAGCAACCGCTGAAACTTAATCTTCCCTTGTGTTGCTTCAATACCTTTATTTAGAATCTATTGCTTTATGAGTTAACTCTTATGCAAGACTTATTGATGCTTGTCTTGAAAGTACTATTCATGAAAAGTCTTTGCTATATGATTCAATTGTTTAACCATTGTCTTTACCATTGTCTTGAATCGCTGCATTCATCTCATATGCTTTACAATAGTAAGATTAAGATCATGTTGGTAGCATGTCACTTCAGAAATTATCTTTGTTATCGTTTACCTACTCGGGGATGAGTAGGAACTAAGCTTGGGGATGCTGATACGTCTCCAACGTATCGATAATTTCTTATGTTCCATGCTTGTTTTATGACAATACCTACATGTTTTATACACACTTTATGATAATTTTATGCGTTTTCCGGAACTAACCTATTGACGAGATGCCAAAGTGCCAGTTCCTGTTTTCTGCTGTTTTTGGTTTCAGAAATCCAAGTAAGGAAATATTCTCGGAATTGGACGAAATCAACGCCCAACATCTTAGAATTGCATGAAGCTTCCAGAACACCCGAGAGCCACCAGAGGAGGGCCCTGTGGGCCCCAGATGACAGGCCGGCGCGGCCAGGGGGTGGGCCGCGCCCCCCTATTGTGTCATCGCCTCGTCAGCCCTCCGACTCCGCCTCTTCGCCTATATAAAGGTCCCTGACCTAAATCTTCGATACGGAAAAGCCACGGTACGAGAAACCTTCCAGAGCCGCCGCCATCGCGAAGCCAAGATCTGGGGGACAGAACTCTCTGTTCCGGCACGCCGCCGGGACGGGGAAGTGCCCCCGGAAGGCTTCTCCATCGACACCGCTGCCATCTCCACCGCCATCTTCATCAACGCTGCTGTCTCCCATGAGGAGGGAGTAGTTCTCCATCGAGGCTAAGGGATGTACCGGTAGCTATGTGGTTAATCTCTCTCCCTATGTACTTCAATACAATAATCTCATGAGCTGCCTTACATGATTGAGATTCATATGATGATGCTTGTAATCTAGATGTCATTATGCTAGTCAAGTGGATTTTACTTATGTGATCTCCGGAGACTCCTTGTCCCACGTGTGTAAAGGTGACAGTGTGTGCACCGTGTGGGTCTCTTAGGCTATATTTCACAGAATACTTATTCACTGTTATGGATAGCATAGTGAAGTGCTTATTTATATCCCTTTATGATTGCAATGTGCTTTGTATCACTACTATTCTATGTGCTACTCTAGTGATGTTATTAAAGTACTCTATTCCTCCTGCACGGTGTAATGGTGACAGTGTGTGCATCGTGTAGTACTTGGCGTAGGTTATGATTGTAATCTCTTGTAGATTATGAAGTTAATTATTGCTATGATAATATTGATGTGATCTATGCCTCCTTCATAGTGTGATGGTGACAGTGTGCATGCTATGTTAGTACTTGGTGTAATTGCAATGATCTAGCGTGCACTCTAAGGTTATTTAAACATGAATATCGAATATTGTGGAGCTTGTTAACTCCGGCATTGAGGGTTCGTGTAATCCTACACAATTAGTGGTGTTCATCATCCAACAACAGAGTGTAGAGTAGTTTTATTATGTGATCAATGTTGAGAGTGTCCACTAGCAAAAGTATAATCCCTAGGCCTTGTTCCCAAATACTGAAATCGCTGCTTGTTTACTGTTCTACTGCATTTGTACTGCCTGCAATATTACCACCATCAATCACACGCCAGTTGTATCATCAAGCTATTTTCTGGTGCCGTTACTACTGCTCATATATATTCATACCACCTGTATTTCACTATCTCTTCGCCGAACTAGTGCACCTATACATCTGACAAGTGTATTAGGTGTGTTGGGGACACAAGAGACTTCTTGCTTTGTGGTTGCAGGGTTGCATGAGAGGGATATCTTTGACCTCTTCCTCCCTGAGTTCGATAAACCTTGGGTGATCCACTTAAGGGAAACTTGCTGCTGTTCTACAAACCTCTGCTCTTGGAGGCCCAACACTGTCTACAAGAATAGAAGCACCCGTAGACATCAATGTCGCCTAGAGTGGGGGTGAATAGGCAATTAAAAACTCTTATGGATTTGTCTTGTAATAATGCGGAATTAAACTATCGTTTAGTTTACAAGCACAAACCCTAAATATTCTAAGCTCAACTAAGTGTAACAATAGCAACTAGAGCTAAGCAAGATAGGCACAAGATATATGTAGCACAAGTGATAGCAAGATATATGTACTTCAAGCACGATGGCTATCACAAGGAAAGAGAGCTCGGGTATAGAAATAACCGAGGCACGCGGAGACGAGGATGTATTCCCGTGTTCCCTTCCTTTGCAAGAAGGTACGTCACGTTTGGAGGAGTGGAGGTCCCACGAAGGATTCCCCGCGCCACGAAGGCTCACCCTATTCTCCGAACCACACCCACGAAGGATAATGACCCTTTCCTTATGGTTAGCTTTTCCTCCGCTCCGGAGATGGCAAGCTCCACAACCACTTCACAAGCTCCACGAAGGAGAAGCCCGGGCCTCTTCACAATCTTCTTGAAGAGATCACCGGAGCACCAACCGCCAAGCCAACTAGGAGGTCTCCCTCCAAGAGTAACAAGCTCACGGTCTCTCACTCGAACTAATCGTGGTGGAGAGCTCAACACTATGCAATGATGCAAAGCAAGAACACTAGAGGTAGTCCTTCACTCTCAAATCCCACCCAAGCAACAAATGCTAAGATGAGATTGGAGAGGAAGAACAATGGGGAAAGTCAACAAAAGACTCCAATATCTAGATCCCAAGAGTTCCCCTCACATAGAGAAGAAATGGATTGGTGGAAGTGTAGATCTAGATCTCCTCTCTTAGATCCCTCAAGAATTAGCAAGAATTATGGGAGGAATCAAAGGGGAGAGCAAGTTCTTCCAAGAGCAACAATGGAGGTGAAGAAAGGGGAAGAACTACTAGCTCAAGGTGGAAGAAAGGTCTATTTATAGCTAGGAGCAAATAAAATCGTTGGGGGAAAAAGACAAGAAGACTGCAGGAAAAACGGGCTCAAAATAGTGCCCAGCCGGCGCACAGGCCGGCCGACCGGAGCTGGAGCCGGACTGGCCAGACAGCAGCCCGGCCGAACCGGATCTGAGGCCGGATAGGGTGGCTGGTCGCGCGGTGGGCTAGGCGGCCCAGCCTGGGCGGGCGAGTGGGCCGCGCGAGGTGAAAAGCTGCCCAGCAGTGCGGCGCCTAGGGGCGAGCGACGCGCGGGAGGAGCTACGCGTGGGGGCGAGCTGCTGCGCAAGGGCGGCGGCTTGGTCGCGCGGGGGCAAGACGAGACGGCCCGGCCCGGCCAGAGGCCGGTCGGCCGGGCGGAGCGCCGAGCGGGCCGGCGCGGGGAGGAGATGGCCCGGCCCGGCCAGGAGGCCGGTCAGCCGGGCGGCAACCGGGCAAGCCGACTCCGGCCGGACCCTGGGCCGGACCAAATCCGGGTGGGCCGGCGCATGGGCCGGCAGGCCGGTCGGTCGGCCGGCTGCCCCTCCCCATTTTCTTTTTCCTTTTTCTTTTCTTTTACTTTTTCTTTAATAACAAATGCTCCCGAACTCCGATTCGAATGAAACCAATTTCGTTTGAGAGATAAGAACAAATGCTATCCTATGGAAAGTGAAAAACTCAAGAAACTATAGGAGGGGATTTTATCATGAATATAAAAGGTAGAACCTTATATCATGAATAACCGGTAAAATCACCCAACCTCGAAAACGCAATAGAAAATGCATGCAAACTCCGTTTTCGATGAACTTGGGCTTGTTGTAAGGCTAGCAACAAGCTCAAGAACTTAAAACCGAGAAACACCAAGAAGCAATAAGGATATGCAAAGTATGCAAAGGATTGAGCTCCCTAAGACGATGTGATCAAGTTACTCAACCGAAAGCCCCTCTTAATAGTGCGGCTATCTATCCTATAATCCGGTCTCCCAATATCCACCTTGAGACCGGTAAAAGGAAAACCTAGCAAGGCCATACCTTTGCCTTGCGCATCCCGCTTGATCTTGATGATAACTCCTCAAGCTTCACTCAAGCCGGAATGCCTCACTTGATCAATGTTGCTTCGTGAAGACTCACAATGCTCCCCCATACACTATGATGGGAGAGCTCCATTGATGCACATCTTCACACGTCCATTATCACCAAATGGACGACAAGCTTTAAGCATGTGATCCACTTGAGATTCTCATCTTGAACTTGCCCAACTCAACCTTGTATCTTCTCATACTCACTTAAGATAGAGCATGGCTAATATTGAGTTCCACATAACAACTCCATCTTCATTTCATCTTCTTGATAATATCACATATGTATCTTTAAATTGATGATCTTGATGCCAATACACAAGGTGTATCTTTATCTTCATGGCATCCATACTTGAATCCAACACATGGAATACAAGAAGTACCTATGGAATATTCCTTCATATAAACTCAATGAAAACATTAGTCCATAGGGGTTGTCATTAATTACCAAAACCACACATAGGGGCAATATACCCTTACAGTAGGCCGTATAGGGCCTTGTGGAGAAGGAAGACCTTGCCCTCCTCGCCGTTCCGTGCGAAGCCGGGCGGTTGCGCCACATACACTTCCTCTCGCAGGTCACCGTTGAGGAATGCAGACTTGACGTCGAGATGGTGGACTTGCCACCCTTCGTGTGCCGCGACGGCGACGAGCACACGGACAGAGTCCAGGCGAGCGACATGTGCGAACACCTCGTCAAGTCCACGCCTTCCTTCTGCATGTAGCCCTTTGCGTCTAACGGGCCTTGTGCTTGACAACAGCGTCGGCGGCGTCGCGCTTTGTCTTGAACACCCACTTGACACCAATCGCACGATGACCTGTAGTCAAGTTCGTGAGTGTCCAAGTGGCATTGTCCTCGATAGAGGCCAACTCCTCCATCATCGCCTTGCGCCAGTACACATGCGGTTCGGCCTCAGCGAAGGTGTTTGGCTCGTCGGCGAAGAGAAGCTCCTCCTCCTCTTCCTCGCGTTCTCCTGCGGCCTCGTCCAGAAGGTCGGAGACAAGGCGGAAGCGGTGCGGCAGTGCTGGATCGTCTCCAGCATCCAGCGTGGCCGACGCAGAGCTGGGTGGCGTGACGAACTTGACGAGGTTCGGGCCTACTGAGCCCGTCGTGACAGAGTCCTGAGGAGCAGCGGATCGCTCCCCGAGGTCCGCTGGCGCAGCGGATGCGTTCGTGCCGCTTGCGTCCCTGTGTGCGACGCCATCCGTGCGCCGCTCTGGTGCTCCCCCGTACTGCGTGTACTCGACGATGAGGGGGTCGTCCTCGCCACCGCAGTATTCACCGCTCCAGTCCCACGCCGTGGCCTCGTCGAAGGCCACGTCGCGGGAGATGATCACACGATCACTTACTGGATCGTATAGCCTGTAGGCTTTGGATCCAACTTCGTAGTCGATGAAGACAGACTTGACGATGCGATCGTCAAGCTTCTTCAGGCCTGGCTTGGTGATCTTGGCGTAGGCGATGCAGCCGAAAGTTTGAAGGTGTTCGACGGCCGGCTTGCGACCGTACCACGCCTCGAACGGGGTCCTGCCCTCTGATACGTCCAAAACGTATCTACTTTCCCGAACACTTTTGCTATTGTTTTGCCTCTAATTTGTGTATTTTGGATGCAACTAACACGGACTAACGCTGTTTTCAGCAGAACTGTTCTGGTGTCTCGTTTTTGTGCAGAAATCCAACTTTCAGGAAAATCCTCGGAATTTATGCAGAAGGTCCTATTTTCCCAGAATATTGGCGGAGCCAGAAGGGCAAGCCAGGTGGGGGCCCGAGGGCCCCACACACTAGGCCGGCGCAGCCCAGGAGGGGCCCGCGCGGCCCTAGTGTGTGGCGGCCTCGGTCGGCCCCCGACGCCCTCCTTCGGACTACTTATTGCCTTCGACCTAAAAACGCACGAAAAGAAGTCGAAGTCGCCAGAAACCCTCCAGAACGCCGCCACATCGCGAAACTCCGTCTCGGGAGCCAGAAGTCTCCGTTCTGGCACTCCGCCGGGACGGGGAATTGGAGGAGATCATCGCCATCATCACCACCGACGCCTCTTCATCAACCAGCCATGTTTCCCCCATCCATGTATGAGTAATTCCCCCGCTGTAGGCCGAAGGGGATGGTAGGGATTGGATGAGATTGGTCATGTAATAGCATAAGATTGTTAGGGCATAGTGCCTAGTGTCCGTAATTGGTACTTTGATGATATTGTTGCAACTTGTTATGCTTAATGCTTGTCACTAGGGCCCGAGTGCCATGATCTCAGATCTGAACATGTTATTGTTTCATCATGATATTCATTGTTTTATGATCTTACCTGCAAGTTGTATACACATGTCGCTGTCCGGAACCAATGGCCCCGAAGTGATAGAAATCGGGACAACCGGAGGGGATGGTAGTGATGTGAGGATCACATGTGTTCACGGAGTGTTAATGCTTTGCTCCGGTACTCTATTAAAAGGAGTACCTTAATATCCAGTACATTCCCTTGAGGCCCGGCTGCCACCGGCTGGTAGGACAAAAGATGTTGTGCAAGTTTCTCATTGCGAGCACGTACGACTATATATGGAACACATGCCTATTGATTGCTTTGTACTTGGACACCGGTTTATTATTATCTGCAAATGCACTGCTATGATTGTTACATGAGTTTCTCTCATCCATGCAACGCCCGTTATCCGTCCCCGTGCCTACAGTATTTTAATCCTGCTGTTTACTATAATTACTACTGCTGTCTCTGTTACTCTGCTGCTGTTATTTCACTACTGCTACTGCTATAAAATTGTTACTACTGATAAACTCTTGCGAGCAAGTCTGTTTCCAGGTGCAGCTGAATTGACAACTCCGCTGTTAAGGCTTTCAAGTATTCTTTGTCTCCCCTTGTGTCGAATCAATAAATTGGAATTTACTTCCCGCGAAGACTGCTGCGATCTCCTATACTTGTGGGTCATCAAGACTGTTTTCTGGCGCCGTTGCCGGGGAGCATAGCTTTATTTGGAAGTTCACTTGGATTGATATTGTTCGCTGCAAATTCTCCATAATGGGTAAAACTCGCGATCCTAAAGTCGCCATATTACCATCCACTACAAGAAAAGGTACAACTCTGAGTACCTCTGCTACTCTTGATTCACCATTTGTGATAAGTCAACTTGTTTCACGGCCGCAAGCTTCACTTGCTGGTACTTCTGCTGAATCTGAAAACTCTCATAATATTGATAATGCTTCTGCTGTGCTTGATGATAGTGGTTCATTGGGATCCTTTCTAGATGCTACAATTGCTAGGTCTAGACAAATTGAAAATGCTGAAACTCCTAATGAAAATGCTACTACACCTGTTAATTCACCTGAACTTGATTATTCTAGTGATGACCCTGATGAAGATTATGTCGAGCTTAATGATGATTTTATTAATAGATGCAATGCTACTGCTGATGCAAGAAAAATTAAAAAGTTTCTCACACAATATACTGTTAGACATAAGTTATCTCCTGATCCTGAATTTGCCACATCTCCTATATGCATTAAGGATAAAGATTATGATTTTTCTCTTGATCTATCTCATATAGCTATTGTAGAGAAAACACCCTTTTGTGGTACTGAAAAAGAAAGTGTTGTGGAACACATGATTGAACTTTCTTCTATGAGTAGCTTCTTTTCTGATGATGTCAAGATGCGTACTTACTTTGTCGCTAAAAATTTTCCTTTCTCATTAAAGGATGATGCTAAAACTTGGTATAATAATTTGCCTCCTGGTTCTATTAAAAGTCCAACTGATTTGCGTGATGTTTTCTTTCGAAAGTACTTTCCTGCTAGTGCTCAACATATTGCTTTACAGAAAATTTATAGATTTGACCAGGGAGATGAAGAGAAATTGCCTGAGGCTTGGGAAGATTTTGTTCTTTTATCAGAGCTCGACCTGGACATGATTTAGAAAAGAATGATCTACTTGATATATTTTATAGTGGACTAACCACTGAGTCTAGAGCATATTTGGATAGTTGTGCTGGTTGTGTTTTCAGGAAAAGAACCTGCATTTAAGTCTGAAGAATTATTGGCTAAAATAAGCCGGAATCATGATGATTGGAATACACCTGAACCAATTCCAACGCCAATATTGAAGAAGAGGGGTTTAATTGAATTGAATGATGAAGATATGAGGGAAGCCAAGAAGTCTCTCAAGGAGAAAGGTATTAAATCCGAAGATGTGAAGAATCTTCCTCCCATAGAAGATATATGTGAGATAATTCCCCCTTCATCCATGATTGAGGTAAACTCCCTTCAACGCTTTACTAGGGAAGATATTCCATATTCGAAACCTCCTGCGCAATGCTTAGATGAGTTTGATAATTATATTGTTAAGCAAGAAAATTTTAATATGAGAGTAGAGAATCATCTAATGGAAAATTATCAAGCTATTAGCAATTTGCATGATATTGTGGAGAGAACCTCCAATGATGTTAAGATGCTTGTTAAACATTTTCAAATGGTTCAAACTCAAATTGATCAACTCACTAAAGTGCAAAGTGACTTGCTAAAAAATAATTCTAAAGAGAAACATGCTTATGAAGTAACAACTAGAGGCGGTGTCTCTACCCAGGATCCTCTATATCCTGAAGGGCATCCCAAAAGAATTGAACAAGATTCTCAACAAATTGAAACTAGTGCTCCTTCTAAGAAAAAGAAGAAGAAACATAAAAATGTTGTAGAATCCTCTGAACCTGTTAATGATCCTAATAGTATTTCTATTTCTGATGCTGAAACCAAAAGTGGTAATGAACATAATAATGATAATGATAATGATAAGAATGATGCTTCTGATAAAGAAGAGGTTGAAGATGAACCTGAAAAACATGCTAAAAATAAAAAGTATACTAAAGAAGACTTTATTGCTAAGAAACATGGTAATGAAAGGGAACCTTGGGTGCAAAAGCAAATGCCTTTTCCTGCTAAGAAACTAAAATCAAAGGAAGAAGAACACTATAATAAATTTTGTGATTGGATGAAACCTTTATTCTTGCAAATCCCTTTGACTGATGCTATTAAATTGCCTCCTTATTCAAAGTATATGAAAGATATTGTTACTAACAAAAGGAAAATCCCCAATGAGGAGATTTCCACTATGCTTGCTAATTACTCTTTCAATGGCAAAGTGCCAAAGAAGTTGGGCGACCCAGGTATACCTACTATTCCTTGTTCTATTAAGAATAATTATGTTAAAACTGCTCTATGTGACTTGGGAGCCGGTGTTAGTGTCATGCCTTTTTCTTTTTATAAGAGACTTTACTTAGATAAGTTGATACCTACTGATATATCTTTGCAAATGGCTGATAAATCTACTGCTATTCCTGTTGGTATATGTGAGGATGTTCCTGTTCAAGTTACTAATAACTGCTTGATATTAACTGATTTTGTTGTGTTGGAAATGCCTGAAGATGATAATATGTCTATTATTCTTGGGAGACCTTTTCTTAACACCGCAGGGGCTGTTATTGATTGCAATAAAGGAAAGGTTACTTTCAATGTTGATGATAAGGAGCATACCGTCTATTTCCCCAAGAGGATTGATAAAGTATGTGGAGTCAATACTATTTCTAATGTGAGAACTATCAAAATTGGAACTATCGATTGTCCTATATATGAGCATAAAGAAGGTTATCAAAGTCTTATGATTGGATCCATATCAATACAATTCAAGGTAACATGATTGATTTGAGGTTTATTTCTTCTTATGCTATGTAAAATTTATTTGGTGGCAAGACTTGATCAACCTTGTTAACAAATACTTTTTATATGCATAGAGGAGGTAAACAACATCTCTTTCTTCCTCCACTTGTCTTACTTGCTGTAGCACTTTTGATTTGCAAAGTTCTTTAGTTAATTAGAGATTTCAAAAAATTTCCTGGCCAGTAATAATAAACTTAATACCCAGAAATGTGCATTTTTCAAAGTTTTAAAAAATTCACAAAAGTTATACCGTTGGTCCTATTTTTCGAAAATGCACCTGGGAGCACCTGGGGATGACCAGTGGGGCACCCCATGGTGGCACCCCACAGGCCGGCGCGGCCAGCAAGGGGGGGCGCGCCACCCTGGCGTGTGGGTCCCCCTTTGCCCCACTTTAGCATCTCTTCCTCCCAGACTCTTCTCTCTCCCAAAAAATCGACACCAGCTTTCTCTCACTCGCGTTTTTGCTCAAGAGCTTAGGATTTTTCGATCTCTTTGCTCAGCCCAGATTTCTGTCTGAAATTTGGCGCATTTGCTCTCCGGTATGTGACTCCTCCGATTATCCAAGTAGAATTTTGTTTGGTTGAGTATATCTGTAATATTTTGCTGCAGTAGGTAACATGTTTAGTGAGCTTGCATGCTTGTTCTAAGTTGTATAAACTAGTTTTGATGCATGATTAGTACTCTAGCAAGTTCCTATAGTAGTTCCCCTTGATTATATGCCACCAAATCAAATTTTATATTGTTTGTTGAAAAATTTTAGAAAAGGAAGATGGATAATTTCAACTTTGGAGAAGTGTTTCAGAGAGAGACAACCAGCACCGGAAGGCCCTCTAGGACCACCACCCGATTCAGGCGATCCTACAAAGAGGATGTCATCGCGCCAAGCTTCGCGCCCGAAGAAGACAATGGGGCTCCTAATGCTTCATCTTTCCCATGTTATGATTTTCTGAGTAATGCAGGGTTGTTGGATGATTTCTTCACCCTCGTCAACAGGGCGGGTTTAGCCGCCTACGTGGGAGATGAAAGGGAGCAATACTACATGCTCACCAAAACCTTCGTCGAGAGCTTCAAGTTCCACAACAAGCACTATGGCCCGACAGTTGCATTCAAGATTTATGGTAATCCTATTACTATGGAATTGGAAGAATTTTGTGTTGCATTGGATATTCCCCCTGTAGGTACATCAAGGAGGATTGAGGACAACCCCCGGGTCTTGTTGGAGCTCTATCGAGGGATCGCCAATGATGATTGTCGCACGATTCAGCGTGGCAAGATAAGAAACATCCAACTCCCCGCCATTAAGTATTTTGCCTATTACATTGCTACTAGCATTCTTGGTAGGGAGAACACTAGCAATATTTCTAGCTACCATCTTGCTTTCTTAATTGCTGCACTTACTGGAGGGACACCTTATCATCTAGGTTCTCTTATTGCTCGCCGCTTGTCTAACAGGGGGCCTATTTTTGGAGGAACCATTGCATCGCGCATTTTAGCACATTTAAGACTTCCTCTTGATTCTAATGATGTGCCATTAACTCCTAGGAGGCTTGATATTGCTGCTATGAAGAGCCATCATTTTGTTACCGCTGATTCCACTCCAGATAATTTGGTCTATAGAATGTTGTTTGCTGATGGGGATGAGAAGGAAATTCCTTTGCCCCAGCCAGATTTGTTCAGTATTGACAGGGAACCATGGTCGCGCTCTAAGGAGGAGGTGGAGGAAAAGATGAAGATACAAGACTTCCACCAGCAGCATGACTCCGAGGACGCCGAGCCCTCCTACGACTACACCGTCACGTATCCGGGTGCTTCTTCTAGCACATACCCGGAATATGATCCATCTTCGTCGTACTACGGAGATGCTACTTCATGGGCACGATGGGATTGAACTCCACTTAGGCCAAAAGCCTAAGCTTGGGGGAGGTATACCGGCATCACTCATTCTTTGCATATTATGATTGCTGGATACTTGTATATACTTGTTTAGTTTGTTTGAGTGGTTTTCTAATGAGAGGGAGATGATATTTGGGGAAGTGCTGCCTGAAAACAGATTCTGGGCTGTTACCGAAAAAATTCTCAAAAATAGCCAGAACGGTATTTTGCGAAGCCAATTTTTGTGCATGTTCCCCAGGTTGTTATCTAACTTTCATTAGTTGAACACTTTTTGATTTGAGCAGTTGAAGAATTTCTTAAAAATCGAGTACTGTACTGCTGTCAAGTTTGACGAATTTCTGCTGCTTTGTGTTTATGTGACTCTCCTAGTTTGCCATTTCTTGTTTTTGCTTTGTTTCTTTCCTAAAACCCAAAAAGACCAAAAATATTTCTGTTATTTCTCTTCACCATTTGTTTGTTTTGGTTTCTTGCATTTATTTTGCTTTATTTGCTATCGTTGGTTTGCTATAAGAAAATCCAAAAAGATTTTACTTTGTTTGCTTGTTTCCTTTTGTTCTTGTTTCCAATTCAAAAACTCCAAAAATATTTGCTGTTCTTCTTTGGTTTGTAAAGTTCATCTTGAGTTCAATGGTCTTCGGTGGCTGGAGCGTGGTTTTCATTTCATATTATCCAAGCTACACAAGTAAAAGGCAATAATGACGATCTACGACAATTGGATTGTGGTGAAAGGTTGGTATGAACTCTATTTGTTTTCATTTTTGTACATATACTCATCCATGTGAGCATGCTTAGTTGGTTCATGTGAGGTATATGTCATTTAAGAAAATCTAATAGTTCATGATCTCTCATGTTTAGCTCCAATTTATTAATATGAGTAGCATGTCATGGATGTTTGCTTGCATTGTTTTATTCATAAGTAGGTATGGCATTGTGGTATCCTCCTCTGAATAATTCATTTATATCGACTTGGCACATGCTCACGCATGCATATGACTGAACAAAAGTCAATTAAGCCTCGATGATTTACATTGCTTCAGAGTTCTTGTATCACTTTTATGCCTCCGTTAATTTATTTTGCCGCAAGCATGATTATGACAGTTACTGCTCTCTTGATTTGTCGCTCCCCAGTCTATTGCTAGCCTTCACTTGTACTGAGCGGGAACGCTGCTCGTGCTTCCAAACACCTGAAAACCAAGTTTTTCCAAAGTGTCCACCATAAATACCTATGCATGGCATTTCAAACCATTCCAAGTAAATTCTCATGCGCTACCTTTAAAACCTTCAAAATGTTTCTCAATTTGTGTTAATGTTTCATAGCTCATGAGGAAGTATGTGGTGTTTAACTTTCAACCTTGTCATTTACTCTTGACGGACTTTCATTATGGACTAGTGGCACATCCTCTTATCCAATAATTTTGCAAAAAGAGCTGGCAATGGGATTCCCAGTCCCAAATTAATTAACCTAAATAGACACTCCTCCATGGTATGTGATTGTTGGACGGCACCCGAAGGATTCGGTTAGCCATGGCTTGTGTAAGCAAAGGTTGGGGGGAGTGTCATCATAATAAAACTAAAATAAAAAGGCTTTCCTTCAGGGTATGAGATTGTTGGCAGGCACCCGAGGATTCGGTTAGCCATGGTTTGTGAAAGAAAGGTTGGAAGGAGTGCCACATAAACATAAAAATAATTCATGGGAGCCGCTCTTGGAAGTCCGGTTGGCGAGGTAGTTGGTGTACCCATTACCATTCGTTGACAACAATAAACACCTCTCAAAATAATTTTACTCCTGTTTTAGAAATGAAAAGCTCTAGCGCATGTTAATCCCTGCTTCCCTCTGCGAAGGGTCAATCTTTTACTTTTGTGTTGTGTCTCCATTCTTTCTTTGAGCACTATCTTGAGAGCACAACTGTCATTCTTAGTATAATATGCTTGTCTCAAAATATGATTGATTGTGGTATAACTTTGATGCTTTTATCTTTGACAATCACTACTTCTAGTCCTTCTATGAACTTCAGAGGTGCCTGGGCATTTATGTTTTGCCGATCAAATATGGGCAAGCGAGATACCACTTTATCATACTCTTTTATGAACATTGCAATCCTGCTTATAGACATGATTCATGATGCTTATTATTAATTGTTGGTACCTCTCCATGATTGACATAGCTGTTAGATGATCTTATTTGTATGCATCTCATTATGAACTGCCGAAGTGTTAGCCATATTATGAGAATATATACATCATATGAACAAATGTGTTCGTGAAAGTTCTTTTATCGCTCAGTTGTTAACTGAATTGCTTGAGGACAAGCAATAAGCTAAGTTTGGGGGGAGTTGATACGTCCAAAACGTATCTACTTTCCCGAACACTTTTGCTATTGTTTTGCCTCTAATTTGTGTATTTTGGATGCAACTAACACGGACTAACGCTGTTTTCAGCAGAACTGTTCTGGTGTCTCGTTTTTGTGCAGAAATCCAACTTTCAGGAAAATCCTCGGAATTTATGCAGAAGGTCCTATTTTCCCAGAATATTGGCGGAGCCAGAAGGGCAAGCCAGGTGGGGGCCCGAGGGCCCCACACACTAGGCCGGCGCGGCCCAGGAGGGGCCCGCGCGGCCCTAGTGTATGGCGGCCTCGGTCGGCCCCCGACGCCCTCCTTCGGACTACTTATTGCCTTCGACCTAAAAACGCACGAAAAGAAGTCGAAGTCGCCAGAAACCCTCCAGAACGCCGCCACATCGCGAAACTCCGTCTCGGGAGCCAGAAGTCTCCGTTCTGGCACTCCGCCGGGACGGGGAATTGGAGGAGATCATCGCCATCATCACCACCGACGCCTCTTCATCAACCAGCCATGTTTCCCCCATCCATGTATGAGTAATTCCCCCGCTGTAGGCCGAAGGGGATGGTAGGGATTGGATGAGATTGATCATGTAATAGCATAAGATTGTTAGGGCATAGTGCCTAGTGTCCGTAATTGGTACTTTGATGATATTGTTGCAACTTGTTATGCTTAATGCTTGTCACTAGGGCCCGAGTGCCATGATCTCAGATCTGAACATGTTATTGTTTCATCATGATATTCATTGTTTTATGATCTTACCTGCAAGTTGTATACACATGTCGCTGTCCGGAACCAATGGCCCCGAAGTGACAGAAATCGGGACAACCGGAGGGGATGGTAGTGATGTGAGGATCACATGTGTTCACGGAGTGTTAATGCTTTGCTCCGGTACTCTATTAAAAGGAGTACCTTAATATCCAGTAGATTCCCTTGAGGCCCGGCTGCCACCGGCTGGTAGGACAAAAGATGTTGTGCAAGTTTCTCATTGCGAGCACGTACGACTATATATGGAACACATGTCTATTGATTGCTTTGTACTTGGACACCGTTTAATTATTATCTGCAAATGCCCTGCTATGATTGTTACATGAGTTTATCTCATCCATGCAACGCCCGTTATCCATCCCCGTGCCTACAGTATTTTAATCCTGCTGTTTACTATAATTACTACTGCTGTCTCGGTTACTCTGCTGCTGTTATTTCACTACTGCTACTGCTATAAAACTGTTACTACTGATAAACTCTTGCGAGCAAGTCTGTTTCCAGGTGCAGCTGAATTGACAACTCCGCTGTTAAGGCTTTCAAGTATTCTTTGTCTCCCCTTGTGTCGAATCAATAAATTGGGATTTACTTCCCGCGAAGACTGCTTCGATCCCCTATACTTGTGGGTCATCACCCTCCAGAGCACGCGTGAGGGAGCGATTGAGGATGTACACGGCTGTGAGCATAGCCTCTCCCCAGAAGTGGTTCGGCATGCCCTTCGCCTTGAGCATGCTCCTAGCCATGCCGACGACGGTCTGATTCCACCGCTCCACTACCCCGTTCTGCTGTGGGGAGTAGGGAGCCGTCAGATGGCGCTGCACGCCGTGGTCCTGGAAGAACTTACCGAGCGCTGCGGACGTGAATTCTCCCCCTCGATCCGTGCGGAAAGTGCGGAGCGAACGCTCCGACTCCAGCTCGGCCATGGCCTTGAAGCGCTTGATGGCGTCCGCGGCTGCGTCCTTTGAGGGGAGCAGGACTTCCCACATGAATCTGCTTGCGTCGTCGACGAGGAGCAGAAAGTGGCGCTTCCCGCCTGGCGTGGGCGGCGAGATGGGGCCGCAAAGATCGGTGATGTCTACGGTAGCTTCTATTCTTGTAGACAGTGTTGGGCCTCCAAGAGCAGAGGTTTGTAGAACAGCAGCAAGTTTCCCTTAAGTGGATCACCCAAGGTTTATCGATCTCAGGGAGGAAGAGGTCAAAGATATCCCTCTCAAGCAACCCTGCAGCCACAAAGCAAGAAGTCTCTTGTGTCCCCAACACACCTAATACAATAGGTGCACTAGTTCGGCGAAGAGATAGTGAGATACAAGTAATATGGATGAGTGTGAGTGGTAATAGCAATCTGAATAAAATATGGCAGCGAGTAAACATTCAACAAAACAGTAAACAAACAGAGATTCGATGTTTGGAAGCAAGGCCCAGGGATCCTGCTTTCACTAGTGGACACTCTCAACATTGATCACATAACAGAATAGATAAATGCATACTCTACACTCTTGTTGGATGATGAACACCATTGCGTAGGATTACACGAACCCTCAATGCCGGAGTTAACAAGCTCCACAATTCAATGTTCATATTTAAATAACCTTAGAGTGCATGAAAGATCAATACGACTAAACCAAGTACTAACATAGCATGCACACTGTCACCTTCATGCTAAGAAAGGAGGCATAGATAATATCAATACTATCATAGCAATAGTTAACTTCATAATCTACAAGAGATCATAATCATAGCCTACGCCAAGTACTAACACGGATGCACACACTGTCACCATTACACCGTGCAGGAGGAATAGAATACTTTAATAACATCACTAGAGTAGCACATAGATGAATAGTGATACAAAACTCATATGAATCTCAATCATGTAAAGCAGCTCATGAGATTATTGTATTGAGGTACATGGGAGAGAGATGAACCACATAGCTACAGCGGAGCCCTCAGCCTCGGGGGTGGATTACTCCCTCCTCATCATGGAGGCAGCGATGGCGGTGGAGACGGCGGTGGAGATGGCTCCGGGGGCAATTCCCCGTCCCGGCAGGGTGCCGGAACAGCGACTTCTGTCCCCCGAATTGGACTTTCGCGATGGCGGCGGCTCTGGATGGTTTTCTCTGTTTCCGTCGAACTGGTCGATGTTTTTAGGTCAGGGACGAATATATAGGCGGAGAGTCGGAGTCGGAGGGGCCACGGGGTGCCCACACCATAGGGGGGCGTGCCCCCCCCCCTTGGGCCGCGCCGCCCTGTGAGGTGGGGCCCCCCTGGCACCCCTCTGACTTTTCTTCGGTGCTCCGGAAGCTTCCTGAAATTATAAGATCTCCGGAGTTGATTTCGTCTGATTCCGAAAATATTTCCTTACTAGGATTTCTGAAACCAAAAACAGCAAAAAACAGCAACTGGCCTTTCGGCATCTCGTCAATAGGTTAGTTCCGGAAAACGCATAAAAATGATATAAAGTGTGAACAAAACATGTTGGTATTGTCATAAAACAAGCATGGAACATCAGAAATTATAGATACGTTGGAGACGTATCAGCATCCCCAAGCTTAGTTCCTACTCGTCCTCGAGTAGGTAAACGATAAAAGATAATTTATGAGGTGACATGCTACCAACATAATCTTAATCATACCATTGTAAAGCTTATGAGATGAATGCAGCGATTCGAAACAATGTAAATGCAATGAGTAAACAATTGAATCATATAGCAAAGAATTTTTATGAATAGTACTTTCAAGACAAGCATCAATAAGTCTTGCATAAGAGTTACTCATAAAGCAATAAATTCTTAGTAAAAGGTATTGAAGCAACACAATGGAAGATTAAGTTTCAGCGGTTGCTTTCAACTTGTAACATGTATATCTTATAGATAGTTGTCAATGCAAAGCAATATAACAAGTGCAATAAGCAAGTATGTAAGAATCAATGCATAGTTAACACAAGTGTTTGCTTCTAAGATAGAGAGAAATGGGTAAACTGACTCAACATAAAAGTAAAAGAAAAGGCCATTCGCAGAGGGAAGCATTGATTGCTATATTTGTGCTAGAGCTTTGGTTTTGAAAGCAAGAAACAATTTTGTCAACGGTAGTAATAAAGCATATGTATCATGTAAATTATATCCTACAAGTTGCAAGTCTCATGCATAGTATACTAATAGTGCCCGCACCTTGTCCTAATTAGCTTGGATTACCGGGATTATCGCAATGCACATGTTTTAACCAAGTGTCACAAAGGGGTACCTCTATGCCGCCTGTACAAAGGTCTAAGGAGAAAGCTCGCATTGGATTTCTCGCTATTGATTATTCTCAACTTAGACATCCATACCGGGACAATATAGACAACAGATAATGGACTCCTCTTTTATGCATAAGCATGTAGCAACAATTAATTTTCTCGTATGAGATTGAGGATATATGTCCAAAACTGAAACTTTCACCATGGATCATGGCTTTAGTTAGCGGCCCAATGTTCTTCTCTAACAATATGCACGCTCTAACCATAAGGTGGTAAATCGCCCTTACTTCAGACAAGACGAACATGCATAGCAACTCACATGATATTCAACAAAGGGTAGTTGATGGCGTCCCCAGGAACATGGTTATCGCACAACAAGCAACTTATAAGAAATAAAATGCATAAGTACATATTCAATACCACAATAGTTTTTAAGCTATTTGTCCCATGAGCTATATATTGCAAAGGTAGAGGATAGAAATTTAAAGGTAGCACTTCAAGCAATTTACTTTGGAATGGCGGAGAAATACCATGTAGTAGGTAGGTATGGTGGACTCGAATGGCATAGTGGTTGGCTCAAGGGTTTCGGATGCATGAGAAGTAATCCTTCTCGATACAAGGCTTAGGCTAGCAAGGTTGTTTGAAGCAAACACAAGCATAAACTAGTATATCAAAACTTACATAAAAGACATATTACAAGCATTATAAGACTATACATTGTCTTCCTTGTTGTTCAAACACCTCCCTAGAAAATATCTAGACTCTAGAGAGACCAATTAGGCAAACCAAATTTTAGCAAGCTCTATGTATTTCTTCACTAATAGGTGCAAAGTATATGATGCAAGAGCTTAAACATGAGCACAACAATTGCCAAGTATCAAATTATTCAAGACATTATACCAATTACCACATGTAGCATTTTCCGATTCCAACCATATAACAATTAACGAAGCAGTTTCAACCTTCGCCATGAAAATTGAAAGCTAAGAACACACGTGTTCATATGAACCAGCGGAGCGTGTCTCTCTCCCACACAAGCATTTATTCAAACAAAAACAAAAACAAACATACGCTCCAAGTAAAGTACATAAGATGTGACCGAATAAAAATATAGTTTCATGAGAAGGAACCTGATAATTTGTCGATGAAGAAGGGGATGCCCAAGGCATCCCCAAGCTTAGATGCTTGAGTCTTCTTGAAATATGCAGGGGTGAACCACCGGGGTATCCCCAAGCTTAGACTTTTCACTCTTCTTGATCGTAGTATATCATCCTCCTCTCTTGACCCTTGAAAACTTCCTCCACACCAAACTCGAAACAAACTCATTAGAGGGTTAGTGCATAATCAAAAACTCACATGTTCAGAGGTGACACAATCATTCTTAACACTTCTGGACATTGCTCAAAGCTTCTGAAAGTTAATGGAACAAAGAAATCCATCCAACATAGCAAAAGAGGCAATGCGAAATAAAAGGCAGAATCTGTCAAAACAGAACAGTTCGTAAAGATGAATTTTATTGAGGCACCAGACTTGCTCAAATGAAAATTCTCAAATTGAATGAAAGTTGCGTACATATCTGAGGATCACTCACGTAAATTGGTATAATTTTCTGAGTTACCTACAGAGAATTTTGCCCAGATTCGTGACAGCAAAGAAATCTGTTTCTGCGCAGTAATCCAAATCTAGTATGAACCTTACTATCAACGACTTTACTTGGCACAACAAAACACAAAACTAAGATAAGGAGAGGTTGCTACAGTAGTAACAACTTCCAAGACTCAAATATAAAACAAAGTTACTGTAGCAAAATAAACACATGGGTTATCTCCCAAGAAGTTCTTTCTTTATAGCCATTAAGATGGGCTCAGCAGTTTTAATGATCCACTCGCAAGAAATAGTATTTGAATCAAAAGAGAGCTTCAAGAGGCAAATTTAAAACACATTTAAGCCTAACATGCTTCCTATGCAGAGGAATCTTGTACACAAATGAATTCATGAAGAACAAAATGACAAGCATAAGAGGATAAAACACGAGTAACTTCAAGATTCTCAACATAAAGAGGGGAAACTTAATATTATTAAGATGCATATAACCATATTTCCCTCTCTCATAATAACTTTCAGTAGCATCATTGATGAAATCCACAATATACCCATCACTTAAAACATTCTTATCATGGTTCATATGCATAGAAGTATCATTAATTTTGGCATAAGGAGAGTTCTTTTCATTAATAGTAATTGGAGCAGGATTATTATCAAGAATTTGAACATGGTAAACAAGTTTCATATTAAGGGAATTGTTTTTGGTAACCCAATCATGACTATGACAAGTTTCATAAGGATAGTTAGAACCTATATCATAGCATTATTTGTAATAATCATCAGAGATCGGAGGCACAGTGTCATCATAGGCAATAGAATAGTTATCTTTCACAGTCGGTTTATCTGTGTCCACACCATCATTGTTATTAGAAGGAGATGTATCAAACACATAATGATCAGTAGCAAAAGGATTTTCAAACACCTCTTCCCCAAGCTTAGAGCTTTCTATATCATTATGGGAGGAAGCATGGATAGCACTGACACTATGGCAATTATTATCATTTTCAGAATTAATTTCCCAGAGATTTGTAATATCAAAAGTAGTGTGCTCATTCAAATCATGATCACTAATGTATGTAAAGGGCATAGGAAGATCATCGTATTCAGATTCATTATCACAATAATCATTAGGAGCAACATACTTACGGTTACCTAGCGTTATCTCATTCACGCGGGGATACGCCGTTACCTCTTTCTTTTTCTTCTTCTTCTTCTTCGTTCCCTTCTTCTTCTTCTTCTTCTTCTTCTCTTCCTTCTCCTCGTTCCCTTCTTTAGGAGGAAGAGGCTTGAAGGGTGGCTTGTCCGCATAACCTGATTTACTTTCAGAAACAATAGAAGAAACTTGGGAGGATCCCTCCTTTTCATTAATTAGTTGAAAACACACAACGGTCATATCATATTTTGGCAAGGTGTCATCTTCTAAAATATTTTGTATGTAAGTATTTGTATGGCTATTATCAATGCAATAAGAAAAACACCCATGCAGGACATCATCAATATCAAGATCACTCATATGTAACAAAGAGATTTTTCTCGACAGTTCTTCACACCCCAAAAATAAAGTAAGTTCATCATGCTGATTAGGAGTAATTTCATCATCACAATACAAATTTGCACCACTCATTGGGTTCAAATTATCATTGGAGGAGCATTGAAAATTAAAATGACCCACTTCATGGCAAACTTCACAAATAAAAGGATAGAGGGCACAAACTTTTTTACCAAGATCATCTAGAGCCCTAAACCACTTTCTAGTTTTTTCATTAGCATGATGGATACAATATTCATCTTTGATTTGATTAATTCCACAAGGTCTATGTATTCCACAAAAATTAACATGCTTATAGGAAATAGCATTCTTAGGAGTTTGAGCATGCTTATTGCAATAATTAACAACAATCTCATTCCTCATGCAAGCCTCTTTAAAAGGTTCATGATATTTATCAAAATTCCTTTTAGGTAATTCAAAATGAGAAGCAAAGGCTTTATAAAGATTTGCAGCAACTTGAGAGTCAAGACCATAAGTAGCACTCATATTTCGAAATTTATCGGTATCCATAAAAGCTTCAATGCATTCATAATCATAATTTATACCTGACTCTTTACCTTTGTCGTTCTCCCATCCTTCAGCGTTGTCCTCAATCTGATCAAGAAGATCCCACCTAGCTTCAACCTCCTTGCTTGTGAAAGATCCCTCCGAACATGCGTCCAGATAGTCCTTATGTTGTCCTGAAAGCCTCGCATAAAAATTGTTAACAATAACATTACGGGGGAGCTCATGAATGGGACATTTGAGCATTAGTGATTTCAATCTCCCCCACGCTTGAGAAATACTCTCTCCATCACGAGGATAAAAGTTATAAATATAATTCCTATCAATATGCACTTCATGAGGAGGATAAAATTTAGAATAAAAGAGAGATGCAATTTCCTCCCAACCAAGAGAATGACTATTCTCCAACAATTTATACCAATGCGCCACTTTACCAGACAGCGAAACAGAGAATAGCTTCTTCCTCACTTCATCCATAGAGATACCTGCACACTCGAATAACCCGCATAATTCATGCAAAAACAGTAAATGATCTCTAGGGTGGACAGTTCCATCCCCTTTATAGTGGTTATCCATAACACGTTCAATAATTTTCATAGGTATTTTATACGGAATACTCTCAGCAGGTGGATTTAAAATATCACAAGCATCATTAGAGTTATTGCATATGGGAGATAAAGTATTATCAGAGCAAATTTTCTCCCCTAAAGATGGGAAGCTAAAAAGATCACAAAAACTAGCTTCCCCAAGCTTAGACTTCTTCATAGCATTAGCAGTAATTGCATTCATACTAATAACATTGCTACTATCATGTAAATAAGGTTCCATAGGTTTTTTAATTTTCGCATCAAACAATTCTAAATTAGGAAAAAATTAAAAAGCTCACCAATTTTTTTGTTGTTTTCCATTATGCCTAACTAGTGTAAACAAGAAACAAAAAGATGCAATTGCAGGATCTAAAGGAAATAGCTTCGAGTACTTACAACGGCGCCGGAAAATAGCTTAGTAGCCGAGATCCGGAGTGTGAGTACCTTTTACCTTTCCTCCCCGGCAACGGCGCCAGAAAAGTGCTTGATGTCTACGGTAGCTTCTATTCTTGTAGACAGTGTTGGGCCTCCAAGAGCAGAGGTTTGTAGAACAGCAGCAAGTTTCCCTTAAGTGGATCACCCAAGGTTTATCGATCTCAGGGAGGAAGAGGTCAAAGATATCCCTCTCAAGCAACCCTGCAGCCACAAAGCAAGAAGTCTCTTGTGTCCCCAACACACCTAATACAATAGGTTCACTAGTTCGGCGAAGAGATAGTGAGATACAAGTAATATGGATGAGTGTGAGTGGTAATAGCAATCTGAATAAAATATGGCAGCGAGTAAACATTCAACAAAACAGTAAACAAACGGAGATTCGATGTTTGGAAGCAAGGCCTGTGGATCTGCTTTCACTAGTGGACACTCTCAACATTGATCACATAACAGAATAGATAAATGCATACTCTACACTCTTGTTGGATGATGAACACCATTGCGTAGGATTACACGAACCCTCAATGCCGGAGTTAACAAGCTCCACAATTCAATGTTCATATTTAAATAACCTTAGAGTGCATGAAAGATCAATACGACTAAACCAAGTACTAACATAGCATGCACACTGTCACCTTCATGCTAAGAAAGGAGGCATAGATAATATCAATACTATCATAGCAATAGTTAACTTCATAATCTACAAGAGATCATAATCATAGCCTACGCCAAGTACTAACACGGATGCACACACTGTCACCATTACACCGTGCAGGAGGAATAGAATACTTTAATAACATCACTAGAGTAGCACATAGATGAATAGTGATACAAAACTCATATGAATCTCAATCATGTAAAGTAGCTCATGAGATTATTGTATTGAGGTACATGGGAGAGAGATGAACCACATAGCTACAGCGGAGCCCTCAGCCTCGGGGGTGGATTACTCCCTCCTCATCATGGAGGCAGCGATGGCGGTGGAGACGGCGGTGGAGATGGCTCCGGGGGCAATTCCCCGTCCCGGCAGGGTGCCGGAACAGCGACTTCTGTCCCCCGAATTGGACTTTCGCGATGGCGGCGGCTCTGGATGATTTTCTCTGTTTCCGTCGAACTGGTCGATGTTTTTAGGTCAGGGACGAATATATAGGCGGAGAGTCGGAGTCGGAGGGGCCACGGGGTGCCCACACCATAGGGGGGCGCGCCCCCCCTTGGGCCGCGCCGCCCTGTGAGGTGGGGCCCCCTGGCACCCCTCTGACTTTTCTTCGGTGCTCCGGAAGCTTCCTGAAATTATAAGATCTCCGGAGTTGATTTCGTCCGATTCCGAAAATATTTCCTTACTAGGATTTCTGAAACCAAAAACAGCAGAAAACAGGAACTGGCCTTTCGGCATCTCGTCAATAGGTTAGTTCCGGAAAACGCATAAAAATGATATAAAGTGTGAACAAAACATGTTGGTATTGTCATAAAACAAGCATGGAACATCAGAAATTATAGATACGTTGGAGACGTATCAATCGGCATGCACAAGATCAAGTACCTCCGGGGCGCGATGCTTCGCTGCCTGAGGAAACGCCGATCGCCGCTGCTTGCCTGCGAGGCACGCCTCGCAGAGCTGCTCGACGTGCCCGATCGTGGGCAGGCCATGGACCATGCTCGTGCGCGCCATTTTCTGCAGCGCGCTGAAGTTCTGGTGGCCCATCCGCTCGTGCCACGTCCACGCAATATCGGCGCGGCACGCCCTCCAGGCAGACTGGCTGCGCGATCTTGAGCACCACCTTGTACATGCGGTTTCTTGTTCTGGGCACCTTGACGAGGAGACGGTCATCGCGATCCCAGACGGACATGAATCCGCCACGGATGGCGGAGGGACAGCCAATCTCGTCGAGCTGCCCCATGCTCACAATGTTTGTCTTCAGCTTGGGGATGAAGTACACCTCCGTCAGTTCACGGTGCTCGCCCCCGCGCACCAGCATCAGGACGATGCCTCTGCCCTTGATCTGCACGATGGAGTTGTCCCCGAAGCGCACTGAGCCGGTCACCGTCGTGTCGAGCTTGGCGAAGACAGCACGGTTCCCCGTCATGTGATTGGAGGCCCCTGTATCCATGTACCAGGCCTCCTCCGCTGGCTCGGCCTCCTCACCGAGCCTGACGCGCGCGCGCTCCTCGTTGAGGAACACGCTGCCGTCGACGTGCTCAGGTTCGTCGTCAGCCGTGCAGATCCGCGCCATGTGAAGCGCGGGCTTCTCGTCGTCGTCCGCGCCTTCCTTGACGAGGTGGGCTTCCTCTCGCTTTTTCTTCCGACAGTCTCGAGCCCAGTGGCCTAGCTTGCCGCAGTAGCGACACTCGTCGTCACGTGAGGCGCCGCCGGGGGACCTGCCCTTGTCACGGCCGTCCTTGCCACGGCCCTTGTTCCGACCGTGCTTGCCGGAGCTGCTCCCTCCACTTCTAGCAGGGGAGGAACCATCTCCCTTCATGCGGGCTCGCCACTGCTCCTCAGTGAGCAGCAGCTTGCCGCCGCCAGCCTCGCCGGCAGCGTCATCGTCGCTGTCGTCCTCCTCGCACACTTTGAGGCGTCCAGTGAGTTCCTCGATCGACATCTTCTTGGTGTCGAGGAGACTCTCGATGGATCTCGCCATCTGCTTGTACAGTTTAGGAACGGAGCGAAGATATTTGTGAATTACCATGCCGTCGTCGATCGGATCCCCCATCACCTCCAGCTGGTGAACGATCTCCTGCAGCCGCATGGCGAACTCGTCGACGGTCTCTCCCGCCTTGAACCGGAGCGCTTCATACTCCTTTCTCAGGTTCTGCGCCTTGGAGACGCGCACCCGGGCAGCCCCGACGCGGATCGTGGCGATCACGTCCCAGGCTTCCTTCGCCGTTGGCTTGACGGCGAGCGAGGGAATCATCTCCGGTGGCACCGACCGAAGGATCCCCTCCATGGCAGATCGATCATCGCCATAATCTTCCTCTCCTGTCTCGATCACGTCCCACAGGTGCCGAGCCTGCAAGATCACGCGCATGAGAAGAGACCAAGAGTTGTAGTTGGAACGGGTTAGCATCGGCCAGGCCGTGCCCGACACACCACCCGCCTCGCGCCCGGAGCGCGGGACGGTGAGCGCCCGTTCCTTCGACGCCGACGTAGGCGATCCGAGCTTGAGCTTGTCCGCTTCCGCACCCGACGACTCGTCGGACTTCTTGGACGGGTCACCTCCATCCTTCGGCATCCCTCCCTTCGGCATCGAGGATCACGAGGCTCTGATACCACGTGTTGCCCCTAAACCCTGGATCGATCACACACACACGCGAATCTGGAAGAACACTAGAGAGAGAGCAGAGATGAACACACAAGAGTTTTTGTGCGGTGTACTACCTGCCGCTTTTCTGTTTCTCATTGCCATTTATTCAACGATTACAAAGCATGCCATGGAGATCGCTAAGTCCCCGACTAGATCGTGCCATCCCACGACCTGGAACCCACGCACGGCGATCCTACTTCTTCGGATCAGAGCGTACAGGCACGACTCTGTCCACCTAAAGACCGAGCCAAACGAAACGGCTAAGTCTGAAACTCTGACGAAACTGTCGAGTGTTAAACTGAAGAATGTAAAACCTAAACACATCTAGTTTATTTTCCAACATTGTCGTGCATCAGTTTTTCCAATGGCGGTGTTCCCAGATTGATGAAAGAGCTCCCACTCAAGGAGCGACAGCGGGGATGGAAGGTAGATGCGATCTAGGTATGTAGGCGGAAAACCCGGCCGGATATCATGTAAAGCTAGCGATCTGGTATATTTGCACTACTCGGGGTGAAAACCCGGCCGGATATCATGTAAAGCTAGCGATCTGGTATATTTGCACTACTCGGGGTAATCACCGAGCCCTGGTTCACGTGTATTTATAGAAGGCACTTTGCGGTGCTAGCAATGTTATATAACGTGTAGGATTACAACTCTATCTTGACATGTATTATTCAGAGAACTATCCTACCTTTCTAACATGAGCCACCGGCCACCACCTTCGACCTCGCAACAGTTGGCATCCTTGTCGCATTCTTCACCGGCCGAAGGTACACTGTCACTGAAGTTCGTGTTCTGGTCGGCGGCAGCAATGCAGCATCCCCATCTGCATCATATACCTCGCTCCTCGCGGTCACGGAGCCCAAGATGAAGGTCACGTTCTAGTTCTTATGCCATCGTGTGGACACTTGATGATGTACTGATAAAAGGATATTAGGATCATACACTGGTTTGTAACTATCTCGGCTTGAAGATCCTCCCATGTCAAGCTTGAAATAGCTCCATGGTGGATACTTGATAATTATCCCATGTCATGCTTATACTATCCTCATCTATTGTTTGCACGTAGTGGAATTTGTCGATAAAACTTAATTGTCGTGCAACTGATGTTTTCATCAATGGAATTGTGGAGCTTTCATTTGTTTGTTGCTATATAAATCCCTTTTATGTGTTGTGCATAAGTTGCTGTAATTCCTTAGCTCTAGGGTGTCATTCAGAGATCGGTACCAACACAACACACCCATGACAATGAAGTTCATATCCATCTATGCAATTTCAACCATAAAAATGGAAATACTTAAAATTAGGTTGCTGGAAAGTTCTACCAAGCATTCACATATCCTACCGTTAACAGTTTTTTTTATTTACTACCAAAAATGCCGGTGCGTTGCAACGGATTTAACATATAACATATTGACTTATCGAATGGAACTGGAACGAGTTTGTACCAAAATCGATTCACCCCGAGTGAAAATCCAAAAAGATCGCTCATTTTTGGTTTAATTGCTTGCCCATTGTCCAGAAAAAACAGCCCATATCTAGAGCCTTTTTGCCCAAGTTTAACTTCCATGAAAACCAATATGCAAGTCTACGATCAGGAAAAAAGTGCTAGATTAAAATAAATTAGAGCTAATTGTGAGTTTAAAGGTGTGAATACACAATGGATTCCATGAACAAACTGTATACTGGTGTTTAAGTTCACTTCTGCTGTCATAATAAAACAGTTAAATAGCAATCTAATTATTGAATTACGCTATTATATTTCGCAACAGCACTGACGACTACTGCACATCGCAGAAACGATCAATGAACAATACTACTACCTCTACCTCTGCCCATAAAAGGATGTCGCTAATTTATCCAAAAATAAGAAAAAACAACCATCACCGTCATGTCCCAAAAATTGTCTTCTTTGACTGTTCATCTTGTTCCTCTTTTACTGTCTGTGTTGCTCCATACTCACCACGGTGAATTGGGTTGTCCTTCAGAAACTCTATGAAGCAGCAGAACTCATGTCTGACCTCTGGCCACAGCAATGCCATCTTGCAGCTATTTTCTTGTCATCCCTACGAGTCTCTGTCCCTATCGATTAGTTCAGAAGAGTGTGTGGATTTCGAAATCCAATTAAATTCGCACATCAGAGCATCTAATAAAAAACGAACATTGGAACCAATTTAGCAGAGTACCGAGCCAGTAATTTTTACCTGGCAGACGGGAGAATAGAGGAGCTTGAGGCAGTCGAGCATGTCTGGCTCGATCCACATGCTGACCCCCCGCGTCACCATCCCCATCGACCCTCCGACCCTCTCGGAGGCATCCGGAACCGCCCGCTCCCCTTGCATAGGTTGTGCCGGAGGACTATGCCTCGACAGAGTATGCTAGTGCTCCGGTGGTCAAATATGGGTGAGGCAGGGCGTGAGCAGCGGCGGAGCTAGAGTAGAGCGGACGATGGTGCACACATGGTGCCACAACAGATAAAAATGTTTGTTTCCGGGTGCACACATGGTGAAATTCTGTAATTATACAATGAAAAATAAATTTTCCCGGGGTCCTGTGCACCCCCATGGCCCTATAGGGATGCGCCAGTGGGCGTGAGGCTTCAAAATGCTGGGCGGCAGGTGTCCTGGAGGGGAGTGGTTCACCAGGTAGGAGTGTCTCCGCCTCTGCAGGCCTAAACGCCGCCGCCTCAGCCTCTGCGGCCACGCCGCCTTGGCTCCCACCCGCGGCCTGCCCCTCCGGCCAGCTGCCACATCGGACGACTGCCTGCCTGATGTCCCATCGATTTTGTTGGCCCAGGCCACTCTTCTCTTATCTATCAAAGCTGGCAGAAAGGATGGAGGTTCCCGACGGATAATCCGAGCTTGTGCAGACGCCGCGCTTGAGCGAGAAGAAATGATGACGGTACTATGGTAAACCGGTTTTAAAAAATATTAGAAGGAAAATTTGGTAAAAATATTAGCTCTTTTATTATTTGGTATGTACTAGCACAAAGCCTGTACATTGCTACGGTTCAAACAAGCTTTTTATGTTCAAATCAGCTCGTCAATTAAATCCAAATGGCATGGATGTTCTTTATTAGCCTTTGTTTCGTACCGTGCAATAGTGATAATCGTAAAACATCGATTTAACACCTATTAAGCATTGAGTTCTTGGCACCGTGGAAAACTTCGTTCCCATTACAAATTTTTGATGAAATATTATGGATCCATGATTACTGTCGACAGCACGCGGCTTTGCAGTTCCTCTCTGACACTCTGCGTACTCCGTGTTCTTGAAGAATTGAATTCTGAAATCAAGGTGAGGGAGCGGGAAAGCGCGGAAATCGACACTACAAGAAGTTGGAGTTTCAATGACGAAACGGGGCTGATGTATTTCTCGTGATGGTTTTGCGTTATCTCGTCACAGATAAGAGTTTTGGGCCGCTCGGGATCAATAACTATGACGGACGGGCTATAAACGTCAATGATCGTCCACAAATTTCCGTCGCCGCGCATGGGTGGCCCCAACTGTGGACTCGGAGGGGGAGGGGGGATGCGTTACAAGATTTGGGCTTCGGGCCGCTTGGCACGTATGACCCACCACCTGCGCGCTTCTGTTTACGTACTTTCCTGTCTACGACCTACTTCTCCGACTTGGACGCACACTTGCCCGCACAAAAGTTCAAGCCCTATGCCTATAGCGCTAGGACCCATATCTCTACGGGACACAATCGATTTCTACACACATGTATCCGACCTGCAGAGGCTCGTGTGTCAGGTCTCGACAAGAGCTTTCTGCGTGGGGCCGACCATTCCAACAGCCTACGTGCCAACGATGTGGACCGGTCTGTCAGTATGCCCAACCTAGGCTCCACATGTCAGTTTCCATGCCAAAAAAATTGCGCATGTGCGATTACACTTGTATGCCTGCTACCAATTATGGGACCGTAGCCCCCCATGTCAGACGAAGGATCACCAGAAGTGAAACGACGTGGGTCATATTGTCACATCGCCAAGGAGTTTTCCATATGTCAATTTACACGTGTCGAACAGTGGTCGCAACTTGCACGTTCGGACCCACATGTCAATGTAATATCTGCATACCGTCTGTATGATCTCTGGTAGGGTCTCAGTCCGGGCTCCACATGTCAGTTTTGATGCCAGTTTTTTTTACGCACTTGTCTGCTGCCAATCTTTTCTATCTAAATAGGAGACCTCCACTACATGATATATCTTAACATGCAAGCATGCCACATCATCTTGCCAACTCAGCTACAGTTTCGTCTAGCTTCCGTTCGTTGGGTACATTATGTTCCATCGCAGTAAGAAAAAACCCAGATCAAGCCATTACTATTGATCTTTTAACTAGCAGCGAACTCGCTCCATGCAATGAAATGAAGGGACGTGACGCACTCTTCCTCTCCCCCACGAACTGAAATTAATAAATGGGAACTGAAAAGTTCACCCATCCTATTAAATAATGCCTCGACTCAGTTCATACCCATCGTCACAGCTGCATCCAGTTTCCCATAAGTTACACTAGGAGGCATAGGCGCGGCGGCACGCCGCGGCCGTAGCCAATCTAAAGAGTAGTGGCCCAATCTAAAGAGTAATGGCAGAGTTGTGTGTGAGAGGAAATAAGTTGCGGCATTTTTTTCGTCAAGTTTGAATTTTACTTAGGAAGATGATATAATAAGCAACATCGAGGGTGCTGTGGTAGTAGCATATGTACATACCATGAATTACATGGTGAAGATATATTTGTTATAGAATTATTTTGCAGCACGCCGATTCATATTTACACCGGGATAAGCCAAACGACGCCTATGCATGTTATAGACAAATTACATAGTGGAGGTAGGTACCGCGAGGAGTGGAGAGTGAAGGTTGAGTGGCTCTCTTGCTGGTACCCAAGATTAGTTGTACTTTGTTGCTGGCTGTCGATCTAGAGCTCGTCAGTACCTTGCATTGTTGTCCAGTCTGTGAATGGCCCGGGCTCTTGGCTTGAGTGAAGGGCTTTGGCGATGGAATACCGAGCACATCCTTCCATTATGGTTCCATCTCGTTAAAAAAAAGGTTCTCTTGGGTAAGAACAAAATTCAAATATTAACTGTGGAAAACAAAAGAAAGAATAATCATGGACTGTGGAACATTCAGCAAACTTTTCCATTTTGTTCAATATGGAGTGGATGCAGACGTTGTTTAGGAGAGTTGTGCAGAGTATACTTCAAGAGGTTAGGTATATGTATGAATCGGCAGAAATGAGAAATATTCTTCATGTATCTCCATGGCATCAAACTAACTATACAGTGTATGAAGCATGAATTTGAGGGCACCCGCGTGAGAAATATTTTTCTAGCACAAAAAGGATCTCAAATGCAGATCACTAATGTGTGAAAACTGCTTGTTACTGAAAGTGGGTATAATGTAAGACAGTGCAACAGTGATACATAAGTATAATTAAAGGTGTGTCATCTATTTTAATTTATCCAGTGTCCATGCAAGGCAGTGCTTGCATACAAAAAGAACCCGGTCGAAGTAAATATATATGTATGAGAGTTACTTGCTGATAAAAGTGTGACTTAAACTGAGAAGCTGGATAACGTGTATAATGTAAAGCAATGTAGTATACTATTAATACTAGCAAACTACCCGTGCGTTGCTACGGAAATAACGAATTATAATTATATAGATTAGTGCTCATGTGTTGCTACGAGATAATAAATATATTGTACACAGAGAAACTATCTAACTAATTTGGGTTTTTAATTCTACGGATACATTTTCGATTACTACTTTAAACATATCCATAACTTTGGAAATGTTGTTCTATAATAATACACAATTTGTAAAAGTAAATATCTTTATGGTCTCCACCACAAGTTAAGTCTGATATCTCATATGTCCCTATCAAATACATTACATATATGTAATTTCTTTTCTTCCGGTCCTACTGGTAGTATATGCTATATCTACTTCACCATGAATACACAAATATGCATGAATATAGAAGATGCACGAAACATAGCGGTTTTTGTTGAGTAGGGTTGACATGACCTCTTGTCTAGAGATCGGTAGATAGTGTGATAACAATTATGATATATTTGCAGAATGAATGATGGAATTATTATGATATATGGAAAAACAAATGATGGAATTAAATGAGCGTGCTTTGAGCTCAGAATTTTTTTAATTATATATTATCGCAGAAAATTTTGAAACTCTTACATTGTTTTGCCAAAAAAAAATCCGTTGCATATTGACATATGTGCTACCTTACATACACACAGGTGGCCCTAACACAACAGCCAGAAGAAACGTACGTGGCCATCCTGAGTTATGCGTAGAAATCCCAAAAAAGAAGGTCGCCAACAGTCGAGCGCATCTCAATCCCCTTTGAGCCCAGCAATCTGACCATCGCCGCTCCTCCGATTCATGGTTGGAGTGCCTCCTTGCAGCACGCGTCCTGGCCACCGACATCTCCCCAGTGCTCCCACCCTCCCCTCTATCGTGCTGCCACGCGGCAGAGGCAGCGGAGGTGCGGAACCTGGTAAAGTTCGGGCAGCAAGGCTGGTCGACGAATCGGCCGGAGAGCTTTCTCCCGTCCGCGCTCGCCTGCAGGAGACGGAGGAAGGCGGACTTGATAGGAACTTCAGCGCCGCCTTCAGTTCCCCGCTAGCCATGTGGTAGCCTCCGTCGCCAATCCCCGGCTCCCCGCAGATAAGAACAACCTCCTGCGCCGTCCCTTTGGCCTGGTGTTTGGCCGCGCTCCCCTCACCAGCCCCTGCCGATCGACGACGAGCACCTCGCGCGACGGGACCCTGCCTCGCCTCCAGCAGTCCAGCCCCTACCTACGGGCTACGACCTCCCCATCCGCACCATCTCGGGGCGCCAATCTGTCCTCTTCGCACAGAGCGTCCCGCGTCGGGAGACTCGAGGCTGAGGCCGTGGGTATGCTCGCCAAGCGTGACGACGCCGTCGAGGACCTCCGCGAGCACGCCGAGCTGCTAGCGACCGGAACCCCACAGTCAGATCAATCGATCCAAACAATCCCCTCCCGCATCGAGCGGCTCGAGGATTAGGCCGTGGGTATGTGTGCGCAGCTCGCTGTCGTCGTCAGCGCCCGGCAGCAGGTCGGCCGGTCGATCTGTGAGGGCGGCGACCTCCACGGAAGGATTTGGAGAGTTCGTGTGTTCGTGCGTGCGTGAAGCAGGAGGCCGGGCCGGGGGTTGACTCCCTAATTCCTGTGCGGGAAAAAACAAAAAGATTGGGCCTACGATTTCCACGAGACTTCCATGAGACTCGGGCCTAAATAAAAAAACTTTGGCCCGTTTGTGACACCAGGCAGCCACCTATTGCAATTTAATAGTAAAGATAGTAAAGATATAGATATGTATAAGTAAATGCACGCATCTGTTGATTTATCTAAAGTGCATGTAAGGCAGCAACAGAAAAATTAAAAAATTATAGAAGATAAAAAATTATTGCTTACATCATAAAATGTACCTCATGGTCCACGGCAACGAAGCCTAGCTACACATCCTGTCTTGTTTGTTTGTCTCTGCATTCCCAGATTCAGTAAATGCGCACGCGAACTTTCCGACTGAATCCCTACGGCGACAAATTCTTCAATGTTTGAGGCTTGCATGTTAGAGCCTTTGAACCTGCATTTGAGCGAGAATGTTTAGTCTAGAATTATACTCCGATTTCTTGCCCAGAGCTTTGACCAGTGAGTCGTGAGTCGTGACAACTAACCTCGATCCTCTCAACCATTTTAATCTCGAGTGTTGATTTCTGGTCATCATACATGTCGCCTGCGAACGGAATGGCCCAACGGAACTGCACGCATTTGTTCACGGGCTCATCTCCATCCTCGACGCCCTGGACCTGACCGTGTCGCGCGCATGCGAGTCGCACTGAAACTGCTGAGCTTGCACCCATACCGCGACCTGCAGCTACTGGACTACTGGAGGCGGCGTCCGTGACGTCGTCGCGGCCGTCAATCTTTCTTGATGGCCCTCCGCATGCCGGAGCACTCCCTTTGGAGGTCCTGCACATCCGCGAGGTATCGCTGGGTCCAGCCGTGTCTCGCAGCGCCGCTCGCTGCTGCTGCTCCGGAAGCCTATGCGGAGCGCCCGCGGACGCCAGCAACGTGCCGGTGATGGCGCGCCAGAGCTGCAGTTGCTCGAAAAAGAGCACCTGCAGCACCACGCGTAGCGAAAGCCGCTCGTTCTGCGCCGCGTGCGTGCACGCCTCCACCGTCAGCTTCCTGCAGTCCTCCACGGCGCACACCCTGACTCGCAGTCTCGTTCCTCCGCCGTCAGCCGCCGATGCGCCTGCTTTGAACAGTCACAAATCAACAGCTACTCGACAAACCGCAAAATTTCGCCGACCAAATCTCACGCCAACATCTGCCTAGCTTAGACAAAGGAGCTCAAGGTGGAAGATGACCGTGAACAAACGACGAAGGAGTACTATCAACCGCCTGCGATGGAGCAGTAACGGCAACGGACGAAATAGGCACGGACGCAGCCGAGAAACGCCCACAGGCAGAACATGAGAACCAGCTGAAAGAACCGATCGGCCACTGCCTCGAGAACGACCACGATCCGGATGCCCACCCCGCCGCCGTAAACCCTAAACCGTCAGAGGGGGCACCACGTCAAGAAGACCGTGAACGGATGGACATCAAGAGTGAACACCATGCCGCCGATGCAGCAACAAGCAACAGAGAAGGAGAAAAGAAAGGAGGCCGGCCTCGTCGTCCACCAGTACGGCCCCTCGCACTCATAGAGCACCTGCAAGAAGAAACAACCCACATCAAAACGCGAAGGAACAAAGGAAACTAAGGCACCACAGCACGTAGCGAACGAAAAAGTCGCCGGCACCACCACAGGCCGTCGAACAAAAACCGTGACCCTCGGAGCTCTCCATGACGCCCAAACCCCAACGAACAGAGAACCGAAGGGATCAGCAGAAAAGGAAAGAAAGATAAGTGGGGAGGAAAATCGGGGCGGCGACGCGTTACTCGTGTATGAGAATATAGAGGAGACACGTCACGGTAAACAGAGCTAACGTGGCGGCACACCGACTAAAACACACCGCAATATTTACTCACAATTTGGTGGAGACCGGGAGATCCTCCACAATACACGCACAAAATCTGCAGTTGCCGGTAACCGGTCACCCATCATCCGAAAAAAAAGCTGAAGAAAACTAACCAGCGATCAGGCCGACAGGAAATAAAACAAAGACTGCACGTGTCGCTCAATGTATGGATGGAAGTCAGGGAAATTACCGCATGAACAGTATCCAAATCAATTTTGAGTGCGTTGACTTGATTGAACTTTATATAGTGTATAATGCGCATGAACATAGAACTCCCAACCCTAGGCTGTACACATATGGTGCAAGTAGATGCGGACGGGACATACAAGGGTGAATGTTGGAGCTAGCTAGCATCTACCACCTGAAGGCCGAAGGTACTCATTGAGGTGGCTGGCGAGCAAGGCCGGAGGTCCTCCCCTCAAGTCTCTTCTCTCTCTACATGCCTCTTTGCTTCACCTTCCCTCACATAAGTACTGCCGGATCTAAATCATTTGATCTTGCTCATTAACAGGTTTGCGTATATCTTTGTCTTCCAGTTCTCCGGCCGGCCGACTGCATGCTCGTGGATTTTAGGTTCTTTCATTCTTTTTGTGTGGAAGTGAAACTAAGGTTTGCAATTCCCATCGGATAACGTAACTTATCTATTTCGTATGAGTTCTACAGATTATTTGGATTATAGGTGACTAATTCTCCTGGTCTAAGTCTCTTCTTGAAACAATCTGTTACTACTACGTTGTGCTGGTTTCTGCAGCTTACTTTGTACCGGTCTCTTTTGCCATATTAGGATCACTACATGTTTTTTTAAAGGGGAACCACATGGCTTTTTAGCAGTCCAGTACTTTTCCGGCTGAGAGACTCTTTGAGGTGCAGTCGAGTACTTTTCCGGCTGAGAGACTCTTTGAGGTGGAGCGATTACTATTGATCTTTTAACTAGCAGCGAACTCGCTCCATGCAATCTCTTATCAAATCCTTTTATATAGGAGGTGGAGCCGAGGCTTTCGTGATGTACAAGTTACAAACAATGAGAGACTCTTTGAGTTGGTCCCGTATTGGTGTTGGCGTCCGAAACCCACCGGCGAGTAGCGACGGGCAACACGTAGAGCCGGGAGGCTCCCAGAACTGCGGTAGGCCCTGGTCCCTCGTGCGACGGCCCGCAAAGCTCCGGCACGCACGTCCGATGCTGGTGCAAGGGCGTGCCACCTGACCTATACCTGGTCAGGAAGGTGATGGATTGCTTCGCTTAGTTTCCTGCATGGCATACATGTAAACATTAAATACGAGCCTCGATCGGCTCTCAGGTTGTCCTGTGAATCGGCTCAAGGAGCCGATCCACCCATGATTCGTATGAGATCTACGATAACATGGTGGTCCTGCTTGATCAATATTCAGTTAAAACGACCTACGACGATTTAGGGTTTTCACCACATAATCGGAACATCCTACACGTGATTGAGCCTGGCAGCCACCCAAGATGATAATAAACCAGCCCTAGATAAGGCCTAAAAACCAACATGAAGTTGATTCCCGGAACATCTTATCTAGGGCTAGCAAACTACACCCTACGTGCTACTGGATCCTTCAACCCGTTTGCAAGGCCTAACTATGTAGATATTAAACTAATCCTTGAAGAACAAGGAGCAACCATAACGGATCGGATCTGCTAAACACGGATCAAGCAAGGTGCTGCCCTTACACCTAAGATAGGTGTAAAGGCAGCTAGATGTCTAAGGGTAGCATAGATAAAGCATATATCACGGTAGAACAATGCTAGCCCTAACACATCTATGATAACTACGTTGCTCGCCATCAATAAGGCTTCAGCACGAGCAACGCATGAACAACGAATAAACGTATACCGCCTAGATCGCAAGATGCGATCTAGGCAGCATGATGCTTACCCGGAAGAAACCCTCGAAACAAGGGGTGGCGATGCGCCAAGATTGATTTGTTGTGAACGTGGTTGTCCTCTTTCTCAATAACCCTAGATACATATTTATAGTCCGTAGACTTTCTAACGTGGGAATAATCCCAACCGTGTACGAGCCAAATTCTACCTAACCGACACGTATCCTACTATATTTACAGATATACGGGCAAACTAGCCCAAACTTCGTGTACAAGGCCGATTCATGCATATTTTCCATGTATATTCTTCAAGCCCATCTTAATCACGGCCCACCTCTAATCCGGTTAAATTCTGGTGATAACACATGCCCCCCTGGTTTTGGAAATGATAATTCCAAAACCACTCTGCCTTTTCTTCGTTGGGTCACGTCGTGGCAGGGCAAAACCATCGCAGTATCCTTCATCATGATGCCTTGCCCTCTCAACTTCTCCGCGTGATTTGACAGTTGTTTTTTTTCTTTTGGGCACCACTTCCTCGGAAACTGCTGTGGCATTAAATCCACTATATCCCCCTTTATTTAACTGCGCCGAACAGTTCGCCCCTTTGATACGTCCAATTTGCATCACTATTTTATATCATAATTTACTGTTATTCATTGATATATTTCATATTGGGACACATTACTTATGTTATTTCATCTATTTTGCATGTTTCATCGTTATTGGAGGATCGAACACCGGAGCCAGGATTCTGCTGGAAAAAGCACCGTCAGAACGCAATATTTCGGAAGATCAACTCTGGAAGGAAATTATACCAAAAATCCTATTTTTCAAGATGACGAAGGAAGCCAGAAGGAGGAGCCAGGAGCAGCCAGGGTGGGCCCACACCCTAGGGCGGCGCGGCCCAGGCCACGGCCGCGCCGGCTGTGGTGTGGAGGGCCCACGACCCCTTTCGCCTCCTTTTCTTCGCCAAACCCTTCGTCCCGAAGACCTAAGCCACGAGAGGGTACCTCGCGAAGAGTTCTGACCGCCTCTGCGGGGCGGAGAACACCAGAGAGAAAGAGCTCTCCGGCGGGCGAGGAATCCGCCGGAAAGTCCCTCCGGGAGGGGGAAATCGACGCCATCGTCACCGTCATCGAGCTGGACATCATCGCCATCACCATCATCATCATCTCCACCATCATCACCGCCGTCATCACCGCTGGACACCGTCACCGCCATAGCAATTTGGGTTTGATCTTGATTGTTTGATAGGGGAAACTCTCCCGGTATCGATTTCTACTTGTTGTTGATGCTATTGAGTGAAACCATTGAACCAAGTTTATGTTCAGATTGTTATTCATCATCATATCACCTCTGATCATGTTCCGTATGATGTCTCATGAGTAGTTCGTTTAGTTCTTGAGGACATGGGTGAAGTCTAAATGTTAGTAGTGAACTATGGTTGAGTAATATTCAATGGTGTGATATTTAAGTTGTGGTGTTATTCTTCTAGTGGTGTCATGTGAACGTCGACTACATGACACTTCACCATTTATGGGCCTAGGGGAATGCATCTTGTATTCGTTTGCCAATTGCGGGGTTGCGGAGTGACGAAACCTAAACCCCGTTGGTATATCGATGCGGGGAGGGATCGCAGGATCTCGAGTTTAAGGCTGTGGTTAGATTTATTTCTTAATTACTTTCTTGTAGTTGCGGATGCTTGCAAGGGGTATAATCACAAGTATGTATTAGTCCTAGGAAGGGCGGTACATTAGCATAGGTTCACCCACACAACACTTATCACAACAATGAAGATTATTTAGCCGTATGTAGCGAAAGCACTAGACTAAAATCCCGTGTGTCCTCGAGAACGTTTGGTCATTATAAGTAAACAAACCGGCTTGTCCTTTGTGCTAAAAAGGATTGGGCCACTCGCTGCAATTATTACTCTCGCACTTTACATACTCGTACATTATTCAACTGTTACATCAAACCCCACGATTACTTGTACGCGAGCATTTACGGTGAATCCTTCATCGAAAGCGCTTGTCAACACCTTCTGCTCCTCGTTGGGATCGACATTCTTACTTATCGAAGATACTACGATACACCCCCTATACTTGTGGGTCATCAAGACTATTTTACGCGCCGTTGCCGGGAGTGAAGCGCTATTGGTAAGTGGAATTGGTAAGGAAAACCTTTCTTGTTGTGCTGATTTTATTTCTTTCTTTGCTATAAGTCATTATGGAGAGATCTTCTCTTCAATTTCTATTTGGGAAATCTACTACTACTGCAACGGTAGTGGATGAAGCGCCAGGTGAGGAAGTAATACCATATAAAATACCTATGAAAATTATTGAACGTGTTATGGATAACCGCTATGAAGGGGATGGAACTGTCCACCCCGGTGATCATTTACTGTTTTTGCATGAATTATGCGGGTTATTCAAATGTGCAGGTATTGCTATGGATGAAGTGAGGAAGAAACTATTCTCTTTGTCGCTGTCCGGTAAGCGGCGCATTGGTATAAATTATTGGATAATGGGGATTCTCTTGAATGGAATGATATTGTGCCCCGGTTTTATTCTAAGTTCTTTCCTCCAAGTGAAATTCATAAGGATCGGAATCGCATATATAATTTTTGGCCTCATGATGGAGAGAGCATCGCCCAAGCTTGGGGGAGATTGAAGTCTTTAATGCTCAAATGCCCCATTCATGAGCTTCCTGGTAATGTTATTATTGATAATTTCTATGCAAGACTTTCTTTTCAAGACAAGACCTTGCTGGATACTTCTTGTTCTGGATCATTTACACGCAACAAAGAAGAGTTTAAAAGGGACCTTCTTGATCGAATCCAAGAAAATCTTGAAGGATGGGAGAACGACAAAGATCGAGAATCAGGTATAATTTATGATTATAAATGCATTGAAGCTTTTATGGATACTGATAAATTTCGTAATATGAGTGCTACATATGGTCTTGATTCTCAAGTTGCTGTAAATCTTTTTAAAGCTTTTGCCTCTCATTATGAATTGCCAAAGAAGAACTTTGATAAGTATCATGAACCATATAAAGATAAAATTGATTCATCTATTAATAAATGTGTTGTAGTTGAAGCTGCTGATCATGTTATTCCTGAGGTTTATATTGAAAAAACTCCTTTCCTGCTAAAATGAAGGAGTACTCTGTTATAAATAGTGCGGTTCATAAAAGTGAAAAGAAACCTGTAGAACCTGAAGAACAAATAAAAGTTGAACTTGCTGTTGCAATAGTTAAAGATCTTGTGACTGAAAATGTGGAGGATGGTCATATTATTTTCTGTGAAGATGCTTCTAATATTGTTTCACATCCTAATAAACCCAAACAAGCTAGTGTTCCTATGCTATCTGTTAGAATTGGTGATCATTGTTATTATGGATTATGTGATATTGGTGCAAGTGTTAGTGCTATTCCGTATGAGCTTTACACGGAGATTATGCACGAAATTGATTCTTGTGAACTTGAAGATATTGATGTGGTTATTCAGCTGGCTAATAGAGAAACTATTTCTCCAATTGGTATTGTTCGAGATGTGGAAGTTTTATGCGGTAAGATTAAATATCCTGCTGACTTTTTGGTACTTGGTTCTGCTTCTAGTGATTATTGTCCTATTATTTTTGGTAGACCTTTTCTAAATACTTGTGGAGCTATTATAGATTGCAAGAAAGAGAAAATTTTGACTAAATTCGCTGGTGAATCTTATGAGTTTAACTTCTCTAAATTTACTAAAACTCCTTATAAAGCTGATTTGCCTAGTAATGATTTTAAAATGGAGCAATGTGCATCTATTGTTCTTGTTCCTAATAATCCTTTGCAGCAACATTTGGAGGATAGCGAGAGCGAAATTTTTAGGAAAGAAAGAGATGAGCTTGAGGAAATTTTTCTTCGCCAACCTATTCTCAAGCATGATTTACCGGTGGAAGATTTGGGTACAACACCGCCACCAAAGGAAGATCTGTTTTTGATTTAAAGCCTTTACACGATAATCTTAAATATGCTCATATTGATGATAAGAAAATATATCCTGTTATTATTAGTTCTAAGCTTTCAGAGATTGAGGAAGAAAGGTTATTGGAAATATTGAAGAAGCATCGAGGTGCTATTGGCTACACTCTTGATGATTTGAAGGGGATTTCTCCTTCTATTTGCCAACATGCTATTAATATGGAAGATGATGCAAAGCCTGTTGTTGAACCTCAGCGTCGTCTAATTCCAAAGATGAAGGAAGTGGTAAGGAATGAGGTACTACGACTCCTTGAAGCTGGTATTATATATCCTATTGATGATAGTAGATGGGTTAGTCACGTGCCTTTGTGTTCCCAAGAAAGGAGGTATGGTTGTTGTGCCTAATGATAATGATGAGCTCATTCCTCAAAGAGTAGTTGTAGGGTATAGAATGTGCATTGATTTTCGAAAAGTTAATAAAGTTACTAAAAAAGATCATTACCCTTTACCCTTTATTGATCAAATGCTAGAAAGATTATCTAAAAATACTCATTTTTGCTTTCTTGATGGTTATTCTGGGTTTTCACAAATTCTTGTTAAAGCTAAAGATCAAGAGAAAACCACTTTTACCTGTCCCTATGGAACTTATGCTTATAGACGCATGCCTTTTGGTTTATGTAATGCTCCTGCTACTTTTCAAAGATGCATGTCTGCTATTTTTCATGGTTTTTGTGAAAGTATTGTAGAGGTATTCATGGATGATTTTTCCGTCTATGGGAATTCTTTTGATAGCTGCTTGCGAAACCTTGATAAAGTTTTGCGAGAGATGTGAAGAAACTAACCTTGTTCTTAATTGGGAGAAATGCCACTTTATGGTTAATGAAGGAATTGTATTGGGACATAAAATTTCTGAGAGAGGTATTGAAGTTGATAGAGCTAAAGTTGAAGCAATCGAGAAGATGCCTTATCCGAGGGATGTTAAAGGTATTCGTAGTGTTCTTGGTCATCTTTGGGTTTTATAGGAGATTTATTAAAGATTTCTCTAAGATTTCAAAGCCTCTTACTAATCTTCTTCAAAAAGATGTACCATTTGTTTTTGATGATGATTGTAAGGAAGCGTTTGAAACTCTTAAGAAAGCCTTAACAACCGCTCCTATAGTTGAACCCCCTGATTGGAATTTACCCTTTGAAATTATGTGTGATGCTAGTGATTTTGCTGTAGGCGCTGTCCTTGGACAAATGAGTAGATAAAAAACTGAATGTTATTCATTATGCTAGTAAAACTCTTGATGCTGCTCAAAGAAATTATGCTACAAGCGAAAAGGAATTATTAGCTGTAGTCTTTGCTTGCGATAAATTTAGATCTTATATTGTTGATTCAAAAGTTACTATTCATACGATCATCTGCAATTAGATACCTTATGACAAAGAAAGATGCTAAGCCGAGGCTTATTAGATGGGTACTTCTGTTGCAAGAATTTGACTTACATATTGTAGATAGGAAAGGTCTTGATAATCCTGTTCTTGATAATTTGTCTAGATTGGAAAATATTGCTTATGATCCTGTTCCTGTTAATGATAGTTTTCCAAATGAACAATTGGCTGTAATAAAGGTGAGCTCGCGAGACAGTCCTTGGTATGCTGATTATGCTAACTTTATTGTTTCCAAGTACTTGCCTCCAACCTTTTCATTTCAGCAAAGGAGGAAATTCTTTTATGACTTGAGGTATTATTTACGGGATGACCCACACTTATATAAAGAAGGAGTGGATGGTATTATGCGAAGATGTGTCCCTGAATATGAACAACGGGAGATATTGAGTAAATGTCATGGTAGTGCTTATGGAGGACATCACTGGGAGAAAGAACTGCGCAAAAGGTTCTACAATCAGGTTTTTATTGGCCAACTCTCTTCAAGGATGCGAGAAAGTTTATTTTATCTTGTGATGAATGCCAAAGGGTTGGTAATATCTCCAGGCGTAATGAAATGCCAATGAATTATACTCTTGTTATTGAACCGTTTGATTGTTGGGGATTTGACTTTATGGGACCTTTTCCGTCTTCGAAGGTAACACTCATATACTCGTTCTTGTTGATTATGTTACTAAATGGGTGGAAGCTATACCTACAAAAAGTCTTGATGGTGAGACCTCTTTAAGAATGCTTTTAGATATTATTTTTCCTAGATTCGGAGTACCTAGATATATTATGACTGATGGAGGTTCTCATTTTATTCATGGAGGTTTTAGAAAAACTCTTGCTAGGTATGGTATTAATCATAGAATTGCTTACTGCTTATCATCCTCAAACTAGTGGTCAAGTAGAGTTATCAAATAGAGAGATTAAATCTATTTTGGGAAAGACCGTTAATAAAACTAGAAAGAATTGGGCTAGTAAATTGAAGGATGCACTTTGGGCTTATAGAACTGCTTATAAAAATCCCATGGGAATGTCACCTTATAAAATGGTTTATGGGAAAGCTTGTCATTTACCTCTAGAACTAGAGCACAAAGCTTATTGGGCTGTTAGAGAATTAAATAAAGATCCTAAACTTGCCGGTGATAAGAGGTTGTTGCAATTGAGTTCTCTAGATGAATGGAGGAATGAAGCTTATGAAAATGCTAAGCTCTTTAAAGAGAAAGTTAAAAAATGGCATGATAGGAGGATTATCAAAAGAGAATTTAATATTGGGGATAAAGTCCTATTGTATCGGTCTCGTCTCAGATTCTTTGCAGGGAAATTACTCTCGAAATGGGAAGGACCATATGTTGTCGAGGAGGTGTATCGTTCAGGAGCAATCAAAATTAGCTCTCTCCAAGGCAATGCTACGCAAGTGGTGAATGGACAAAGACTCAAGCATTATATCTCGGGTGATTCTTATAATGTTGATGTTGATATTATTCAAGTGGAAACACCGGAGGCCTACATCAAAGGGCAAATTGACAGTCCGCCAGAACTCGATTTTGAATAGGTAACAGTACTGGTAATGAAAAGTACGCAATTTACTTTCCGAACAATATTTTCGCTGTTTTTGGAAAATAAGAGAAATTACGAGTTCGAAACGGAGTGGAAAGGACGCACGAGGGGGTGCCACCATAGGGCGGCGCGGCTTTGACCTGGGCCCGCGCCGGCCTATGGTTTGGCCGCCTCGTCGCCCCTTTCCGACTACGGATTCGATCTGGTGCTTTCCTTTTGTCGAGAAATTTTTTGTTATATAATCCCCCGGACCCCTGGAGGTCCGTATATCATTTTCTCGACGTGTTTTGTTTCGAGCTGTTTCTGCCAGGATCTGTTTTCGGTTTAGAAGCACCATGGTCTCCAAGAACAAGGACGTCAAGGAAGAAGATGAAGAAGAGGTGGAGGAAGACTCGCGCGCACGCCCGCGTGCTACCATCGCAAGCATCAAGGTGGTGGACAACCCTTTTAGTGCAAACAAGAGCGCAAGAATTCGCACTGGAGGAGCGGTCCCACGTCATTACCTAGCTCCGAAAACATCTCCATCAGGCACTCATCACCCCTTCCACAATCTAATTTTCAATAATCAAATTGAAGGGACTCCCAAGGCAGCATTGCCTAGCCAGTGGGATATAGATCGTTCTAACAACTGCGGGAGAGAAGGAGCTGAGGCTGAAGAGTGAAATAACTCCAAGAGCTGGGACTCGCCATCGGACAGGACTCTTTAACCGCGTCGAGCACAACTCGAGATGATTCGCAACCTCATATACAGGATTGACGAGCTTCAGGAGCTTATTGAGAAGCTTGTCAGGAATTCATCACCATCATCGCCGCGGGAGTAATTCATCATCGGTATTGGCATCCCCTTGGTTTGTTCCAAGCTTGGGGGAGTGCCGCGGTATCACATTATCACTACCTTTTACTTTTATTGTCAAGTAGTGTCATATCATGAGTAGGGAAGTTATCATATAAGATGGGTTGCGTTTGGAAGTATTTCTCCTTTGGTTGGTTGTCTATGTATCCCTTGGTGTGAGTTATCGTTATGGAATATTAATGGGAAGTCTTATCATTTACATATTGCACATCTTATTTTAGTTTGCAATCTCTACTATATGATTCACCTTGTTGTTAGTATTGGTATCACTTTGGGAGCATTGAATAAATCTATTTGGTTTTGGCAAACTTAGCATTGGTCAATAGCAACAACACTTTGAAGTTTAAATAGAAAAGAGAAATACATGTAGTTGTTTCATTGTCTTTCTTGTTAGCTCATAGCTTATTATTCTGAAGTTAAAATTGTTTGTGTTTGCAAGGAAGATGCATGATTGTTTCTATCATATGTATATTTGTTTGTTTCCTTCGACTCTTATGCTTGCTAATTAACCTTGCTAGCCAAAGACCTGTACTGAGAGGGAATACTTCTCGTGCATCCAAACCTTAACCCAAACCTATGTCATTTGTGTCCACCATACCTACCTACTACATGGTATTTTCTGCCATTCCAAGTAAATACTTCATGTGCTACCTTTAAACAATTCAAAACTTAGTATCTCTTATTTGTGTCAATGTTTCATAGCTCATGAGGAAGTATGTGGTGTTTTATCTTTCAATCTTGTTGGGCAACTTCCACCAATGGACTAGTGGCTTCATCCGCTTATCCAATAATTTTGCAAAAAGAGCTGGCAATGGGATTCCCAGTCCCAAATTGATTAAACTAAATAGACACTCCTCCATGGTATGTGATTGATGGACGGCACCCGAAGGATTCGGTTAGCCATGGCTTGTGTAAGCAAAGGTTGGGGGGAGTGTCATCATCATAATTAAGCTAAAATAAAAAGGCACTCCTTCATGGTATGAGATTGTTGGCAGGCACCCGAGGATTCGGTTAGCCATGGTTTGTGAAAGAAAGGTTGGAAGGAGTGCCACACAAAATGGAAATAATATGGGAGCCGCTCTTAGGAGGTTGTCTGGCAAGGGGGTTAGAGTACCCGCTACCAGTCGTTGACAACAACAAACACCTCTCAAAATGTTACTTTTATTACCTCTATATGATTGCAAAACTGAAAAAGCTCTAGCACATGATTTAATCCCTGCTTCCCTCTGCGAAGGGCCTGTCTTTTACTTTATGTTGAGTCAGTAAACCTATTTCCCTCCATCTCAAGCAAGCATTTGAGTAGTTGTGATCAAACCATTATATTGTGATTTGCTACATCATGTCTTTTATTCTTCCTTGTTTAGTACAAGTTTTATCTGAATGAATATAGCTTTGCAAGTTATCAATGATTATGAGAAGACCATTACGATTGAGTATGCAAGTTGTGCCTTATAAACTTTAACATGAGAGCTGCTCAATGAGATAAATATAATCATTAATTGTTCTCTGACCAAGAACGAAGTTTGCCATCACCAATCATGATTTCTCATGCACCTTTACTTGTGATTACCTTATACTTGTTTCAATATGAGTTATAAGAGGTTGTTTACTATAATGTCCTGTGTGAATGAATATGATGCTTCTTGTCCGTATTTTATTTATCGACTCTTCACTCCATAAACATGTGGTCATGTCTATCGAGTTCAGTTTCGCTTGGGGACAAGCGAAGTCTAAGCTTGGGGGGAGTTGATACGTCCAATTTGCATCACTATTTTATATCATAATTTGCTGTTATTCATTGATATATTTCATATTGGGACACATTACTTATGTTATTTCATCTATTTTGCATGTTTCATCGTTATTGGAGGATCGAACACCGGAGCCAGGATTCTGCTGGAAAAAGCACCGTCAGAACGCAATATTTCGGAAGATCAACTCACGGAAGGAAATTATACCAAAAATCCTATTTTTCAAGATGACGAAGGAAGCCGGAAGGAGGAGCCGGGAGCAGCCAGGGTGGGCCCACACCCTAGGGCGGCGCGGCCCGAGCCCTGGCCGCGCCGGCCGTGGTGTGGAGGGCCCACGACCCCTTTCGCCTCCTTTTCTTCGCCAAACCCTTCGTCCCGAAGACCTAAGCCACAGAGGGTACCTCGCGAAGAGTTACAGCCGCCTCTGCGGGGCGGAGAACACCATAGAGAAAAGAGCTCTCCGGCGGGCAGGAATCAGCCGGGGAAATTCCCTCCGGGAGGGGGAAATCGACGCCATCGTCACCGTCATCGAGCTGGACATCATCGCCATCACCATCATCATCATCTCCACCATCATCACCGCCGTCATCACCGCTGGACACCGTCACCGCCATAGCAATTTGGGTTTGATCTTGATTGTTTGATAGGGGAAACTCTCCCGGTATCGATTTCTACTTGTTGTTGATGCTATTGAGTGAAACCATTGAACCAAGTTTATGTTCAGATTGTTATTCATCATCATATCACCTCTGATCATGTTCCGTATGATGTCTCGTGAGTAGTTCGTTTAGTTCTTGAGGACATGGGTGAAGTCTAAATGTTAGTAGTGAACTATGGTTGAGTAATATTCAATGGTGTGATATTTAAGTTTTGGTGTTATTCTTCTAGTGGTGTCATGTGAACGTCGACTACATGACACTTCACCATTTATGGGCCTAGGGGAATGCATCTTGTATTCGTTTGCCAATTGCGGGGTTGCCGGAGTGACAGAAACCTAAACCCCCGTTGGTATATCGATGCAGGAGGGATCGCAGGATCTCAGAGTTTAAGGCTGTGGTTAGATTTATTTCTTAATTACTTTCTTGTAGTTGCGGATGCTTGCAAGGGGTATAATCACAAGTATGTATTAGTCCTAGGAAGGGCGGTACATTAGCATAGGTTCACCCACACAACACTTATCACAACAATGAAGATTATTTAGCCGTATGTAGCGAAAGCACTAGACTAAAATCCCGTGTGTCCTCGAGAACGTTTGGTCATTATAAGTAAACAAACCGGCTTGTCCTTTGTGCTAAAAAGGATTGGGCCACTCGCTGCAATTATTACTCTCGCACTTTACATACTCGTACATTATTCAACTGTTACATCAAACCCCCCTGATTACTTGTCTGTGAGCATTTACAGTGAATCCTTCATCGAAACTGCTTGTCAACACCTTCTGCTCCTCGTTGGGATCGACATTCTTACTTATCGAAGATACTACGATACACCCCCTATACTTGTGGGTCATCACCCTTCATCCCCTTGCTCTGTTCTAGCCATCGGCACCAAGAAATCCCCATCTCCTGTAGCAATGTCTTCCTCCTCTTCCTCCTCCGCCTCGTCGGATCTTTCTTCTCAATCCTTCTCTTCCTCATCCTCCTCCTCCCGCGAACCCACGCCGGAGTGGGATCCGATGGCGGCGCACAACGAACGCGCCCCAGAGGAGTGGGACCAGGAGGACCACGCCTCCTCCGTCTGGTCAGAGGACGACAAGTCCTTGACCAGCAGAGATGATGACCTCCAGTTCCTCGCCGATGGGCGACTGGAGGCGGAGAGCGAGGACGACTCGTTCTCCTGGGACGACTACACTTCCTCCGACGAGGAGGAAGAAGAAGATGACGACGACTCCCTCGAGGATTACCCGCCGGCGAAGCGCTTCCGCGCCGGATCGGAGGATGACGATGACGACGACGACGAGGAGGATGCTCCCATTGAGGGCTATGGGAGCAGCGACGAGGAGCCCGCCGGCAGCAGCGCCGACGAGAGCTCCGATGGCGACGACGAGGGCAGTGACGGCCCGTAGGGTAGCATCTACTAGTATAGGTCTAGTAGTAGTAGCAGATTGGTCAATAGACCTTTCTTTTGTTCTTCCTCCCTCGAGCAATCGGCTCTTCTTTGTAAGAAATCCCCTTTATTAATGAAGAAAGTATTCCTCTGCCGATCTTACTTCTCGTTAAATTTGCCGATTGCTAGAGTAAGTCAACGCGCACAGAGCCGATGGCAGGACATCGGCCTTCACCATGAAACGCCATTAAGGCAAATCAGCTGCTTATTTACACAGTCATCTGCCACGCTAGACCTAGCAACTTCAAAGAGCGCGGCTGACAAGGTGGCCAACCCAACCAAGCCCACGGAAAAGCCGATCACCACAACATCGGCTGTCCCTCCCATCTTGGGAGAGGTACACACCATTCCCTTGGCTCTACCCTTTTCTTTTGCTGTATACTAATGCTGTTCTTGTTCGTCTGTCAGGGTTGTGATCTCTCAAGCTTGCTGACGTTCGACCCTGAATCCATCGAACCAGCTACTTCCAAGGCAGGTGAAGAGCCAAGTCCTAGCACGGCCCATGGTCCACTCCAGCGTCTCAAGGCTTTGCTCTCCTCCTCAGTTGAGACCCTGATTGAAAACCCCGAGGAAGTAAAGGGCATTCTCGAAGACATCCAGCCCCATCTCCCAGTGACACTACAGGTGAAACTTTGGCCAGCTGTGACTCTGTCGATCTTCAGGTCAAGGGTGCAGTCGGCTCGTCAAAGAATTAACCTTCGCCACGCCCAGCTACCGTTGAGAGCCGATATTGCAGACAAGTGTCAACGGCTCAACGAGAAAAATGCTGCCTTGGACGCCAAAACTGACACCTCTGCCAACAGTGCCGAACTCGAAACCTGCGTAAGGAACTGGAGAACCTTGAAAAGAGGGTCAGGGTGACCAAGCAGCTTATCCAAAACAAGGAAGCTCTTATTGCCCGCTCTCAAGAGGAAGCAAAAGGCCTCGCAGCTGATCTGAAGACCGATCTGGCTGAAATTCGTGCCCTGAGCAGTCAGCTGGTGATGGGCAAAGACGAGGACGACGAGGCTGAGATCGCCGAGGTGGATCGTATCCGTGCTGACGCCCTTCATGCCCTCAACGCGTTTCTTCAGTAGAGCCTCTCTGTGTAAGCTGATCAATGCTTTGTTGAACTTGTACCTCCAGAGTCGATGGCTATGCATCGGCTTTTTATTCTGAAGTCGATGTCTTTGCATCGGCTGTACTTGTATACTGTTATCTTCGCGTATTTTCTCAAGTCGATGTCTGTGCATCGGCTGTGACTTGCATGTACATTTTTTTTACTGGCCGATTTTTCTATCGGCCCCCCCATATTTCACTGTCCATGTATCGCACATGTTCATCTGATTAGGTGCCCCCCGAGCCGAATCTGCCAGGTTACTGCAGATATTGGCTCTGCAGTCATCCAAAGAACTATACCTGAACATCGGCTCTATCATGACCAATGTCGACTTCTTCTAGCTCATCAGCCGATGTAAACCCATACCCTAGCTTTCCGTCTCCTGTTAGATCAATGCTCAACACAGGCAAAACGTATGGTGAGGATAATATGGGCCGATTGCTGGAATCGGCCCCCACTTTGATCGCATTGCTCAATGAAGGTTTACATCTTGTCCGTGCTTTACTACGACTACGTGATATGCTTGAGATAAGATCATCACTTTTTATTTTTTGGGGCCGATCGCTGGGATCGGCCTTGTCACGTGCGTCCATAGTCTTTGATCTTGTTACACGGTCAGGCCGGTGGACAAGACCAGTCTCACCCCGTTTTTTGTCACGTCAATGCGCTCACAGTCGTCCAAAGTGATTCCGGAGAGCGGCTCTTGGCCTGCCGTCTCCCAAACGTTCATGCCAGCCGTTGAGATCTCGGCCGAGTCATCTGTGTGGACGACCTCTACTTCATCTCCATCCCACTGTATTAAGCATTGATACATCGTGGATGGAATGCAGCAGTTGGCCTGAATCCAATCTCTCCCCAGCAGGACAGCGTAGGTGCTCTTGCTGTCGACGATGAAGAATGTCGTAGGGATGGTCTTCCTTCCTACGGTCAGATCCACGTTCAGAACACCTTGTGCTTCTGATGCTTGGCCGTTGAAATCGCTCAATGTGACATTGGTCTTGATCAGATCCGAGCTAAAGCGTCCCAGACGACGTAGCATGGAGTATGGCATGATGTTGACTGCCGCTCCGGTGTCAACCAGCATCTTGTTGACCGGCTGCCCATTGATATAACCTCGTAAGTACAGGGCCTTCAGGTGTCTTTAACTTCTTTCTCGTGGCTTCTCAAAGATAACCGGCCTTGGGCCGCAGTCAAGTTGTGCCACAGGTGCCTCTTCGGTTCCAGGAGCACAAAACTCCACCGGAAGAATGAACACCATGTTGGTGCCAGCCGATGTCTCATCATCGGCTTTCTTTTGTTTGGGGCGCCACTCTTTCTTCTGTGGTCTACCCTCCTCGTCTAGAGTTCGCTGAATTTTCGCGGCTAGATCAGGCCGCGCTTTCCTCAACGTATGCAGGTATAACCTTTCGGCTTCCTCCAAGCAACGTAGTCGCTGAACCCTACGTTTTTGGGAGTGGCTGAGTCCATCAGGGCACCACCTTGGGCGGTGGTATTTATCTTCTTCTTCTTCTTCGTCTTCTAACTCCTCGAGATCTTCCACCCGAGAGGACTCAGCTTGCTTGTTCCGAGATGGGAGAGGTCCTAGACGCTTGAATACTGACACGTCTCCTGTGCCCTTCTTCTTCTGTCTACATTCTGGACAGTTGCCGATTGTGGGCAATCGGCTCATTCCTGAATCCCAGCAGTGTTTGAAGAAGGGACAATCCCAGTGCCTGTCCACGTCATCCTGCTCTCTTGACTTTTCCTTGGCATGGCGCTCATATCTTTCATCGTCCCGATCATGCCGACGATATTTCCTGGCGTCCCTGCTAGCCCGACGATCTCTTTCGTCGTCGTCGTTGTATCGTCGGCGTTGGTCGTACTGACGCTCATATTTGTTGAGGAGATGATCAGAGAGAGGTCGCTGACATCGCACATTCTTCACTTATCCCTCTGTGATGTAGCGCTTGCCATCGTGTCGGGGCCGGTCGCGTGGAACGGCCTCCTCCTTGTCCTTGCTATGAGAGCGGGTGCCCTCGTCTCTGTCCTTACCAGGGTGGTGCACAGGTCCGACCATGTTAATGCTGAACGAGAAACCTGGCTGGCACCACCCGGGGTAAGCGTACTCCACCATGTTAACGGCGGGGAAGGGGTGTGTGTCAACTTTCATGGCATACTAGCTGAAAAGTAGACGCCCTTGTTCTATCGCCATTTGGATCTGCTGACGCCACACCATGCAGTCGTTGGTGGTATGGGTGAACGTGTTATGCCACTTGCAATATGGCTTTCTGTTCAGCTCTTGCGCCGTAGGGATTTTATGGCCTTCGGGTAAATTCAGCTGCTTCTCCTTGAGTAAGAGGTCAAAAATCTGCTCAGCTTTGCTTACGTCGAAGTCAAACCCTCTTGGAGGACCTTGTGGCCTAACCCACTTGCAAGACACGGGGTTTGCCCCCCGAGTCCATTCAGCTACTGCTACCTCCTGATCTCCTGCAGAGCCTTCATCTTCCTCTGTTTCAACCAGGACTACCGCACGCTTGAACTTGTCCTGGTACAACTCTGGGTGGCGCTGTTCATATAATGACAGTTTCTGAACCATATGCGCCAGTGAAGCGTACTCTGCTTGGGAAGCCATATCCTTGATCGGCGATGCGAGACCCACCACCGCCAGCTCGACTGCTTCTTTTTCAGTCAAACGAGCCGAATAGCATCGGTTCCTGATGGTCCTGAAGCGCTGAATGTATTCTGACACTGTTTCTCCGCGCTTCTGCCGTACTTGTGCTAGATCGGCAATGCCAGCCTCGGAAGCCTCTGAGTGATACTGCATGTGGAATTGCTCTTCCATCTGCTTCCAAGTCCGGATTGAATCTGGTGGCAGCGAGGTGTACCACCCGAAAGCCGATCCTGTGAGGGACTATGCGAAGAACCTCACAAGTAATGGGTCCGATGCTGAGATCGTGCCCAACTGCGCCAAATATCGGCTCACATGCTCGATTGAACTGGAGCCTTCTGACCCGCTAAACTTGGAGAATTCAGGGAGCCGATATTTGGGTGGTAGTGGGATCAAATCGTATTCGTCGGGGTACGGCTTGAAATAGCCAATTGCCCTCCTTTTCGGCACCATGCCGAACTGGTCTCTCAAGATTGCACCGATCTGATCCACGGTGCTAGCTGCAGGAGTCGAGCTTTGAAGATTTGCTGGAGTGGCATACTTAGCTAGCCACGCCTGCTTCTCAAGATCTGAGCTAGCTGCTGGAGTCGAGCTTTGAAGGTTCGTTGGAGTGGCATACTTAGCTAGCCACGCCTGCTTTTCAAGATCTGATCCAGAAGCTCCTCCTGTGTTCAGAATCCTATTTGTTGCGATCGGCTCGTGCGTGCCCGGCCTCTCGCGATCTGGCACATATGCGCACATGTATCCGTGCGGGATCTCCTTGGGCGCATCATACAAGAACTGGTAATCACTAGGATCTCCACCGATCTTGTAAACGACGAATGCCGGTGAACTCGGCACTTCTGGTGCTGCCAGCGCGAATGGCAGTGGTGGTCTGGTCTGGAGCGGTATCTCTCCTTGGTGAGTCCCTAGAGCAGGTCCTGATGGAGAGTACTGATGCTTCATGATTTCCTGGACCACGCGCAGCGCGACACGCTCCAAAGCGTTCACCAGGCTCTCAGAATGGCGGTGTAGCGAATGAGCTACCATGTGATCCACCTCCTGACGCAGAGACCTGGTGCGTTCTTCTGAAGGAGTAGACAGGTCCACTCCATCGAGCGCGCCTTCAGGTGAGAACCCTTTCCACCTGATACCGTGTGAGCGGGTTCTCTGGAAAGAGCCGATGAGGTCGGCTTCGAAGAGAGCTTTGACATCGTCATACTTTTACTTGAGCTCCTCCGTCAGATCCTCGTACGTGACTGGATCTTCCGCCATCTCTGATGCGGATGACGATGCAGTTGATGTCGAAGACTGTCCCACCGGGCGTGCCAGAATGTGTTGGCGTCCGAAACCCACCGGCGAGTAGCGACGGGCAACACGTAGAGCCGGGAGGCTCCCAGAACTGCGGTAGGCCCTGGTCCCTCGTGCGACGGCCCGCAAAGCTCCGGCACGCACGTCCGATGCTGGTGCAAGGGCGTGCCACCTGACCTATACCTGGTCAGGAAGGTGATGGATTGCTTCGCTTAGTTTCCTGCATGGCATACATGTAAACATTAAATACGAGCCTCGATCGGCTCTCAGGTTGTCATGTGAATCGGCTCAAGGAGCCGATCCACCCATGATTCGTATGAGATCTACGATAACATGGTGGTCCTGCTTGATCAATATTCAGTTAAAACGACCTACGATGATTTAGGGTTTTCACCACATAATCGGAACATCCTACACGTGATTGAGCCTGGCAGCCACGCAAGATGATAATAAACCAGCCCTAGAGAAGGCCTAAAAACCAACATGAAGTTGATTTCCGGAACATCTTATCTAGGGCTAGCAAACTACACCCTACGTGCTACTGGATCCTTCAACCCGTTTGCAAGGCCTAACTATGTAGATATTAAACTAATCCTTGAAGAACAAGGAGCAACCATAACGGATCGGATCTGCTAAACACGGATCAAGCAAGGTGCTGCCCTTACACCTAAGATAGGTGTAAAGGCAGCTAGATGTCTAAGGGTAGCATAGATAAAGCATATATCACGGTAGAACAATGCTAGCCCTAACACATCTATGATAACTACGTTGCTCGCCATCAACAAGGCTTCAGCACGAGCAACGCATGAACAACGAATAAACGTATACCGCCTAGATCGCAAGATGCGATCTAGGCAGCATGATGCTTACCCGGAAGAAACCCTCGAAACAAGGGGTGGCGATGCGCCTAGATTGATTTGTTGTGAACGTGGTTGTCCTCTTTCTCAATAACCCTAGATACATATTTATAGTCCGTAGACTTTCTAACGTGGGAATAATCCCAACCGTGTACGAGCCAAATTCTACCTAACCGACACGTATCCTACTATATTTACAGATACACGGGCAAACTAGCCCAAACTTCGTGTACAAGGCCGATTCATGCATATTTTCCATGTATATTCTTCAAGCCCATCTTAATCACGGCCCACCTCTGATCCGGTTAAATTCTGGTGATAACAATTGGTTACAAGTCTTTATTCCTAATACAATTCTATCTTTCCATACCGACACTTAATTGGGCTTATGAGCTTCATATTCTCCGAGTCATGGGCCTTCAGTAAACCTCGGGTACCTTCTTCGGTAGGCCCATTGGGGATGCCTATGTCAGCAGGACCCATTAGATTCACATAGGGTCCTATTTGTCAGTTGCGCATTGAGATGTCTGTGATATATGGGAGAGTAAAGGCCAAGTCCAATTTATTCATTTTGAAACAAAACCTATGGAGGAGCCTAACTTATTTTTAAAGCTGGACCAGGGGCAAGACCTATTCCTGGAAAGTTATATCCCGCCCCCTAGATTGCCAATAGCTTCGTTGCAACTGTTCGCTGCTCACGTTGGTGTAAGCCTAGTTAGATGTTCGCTGCTCACGTTGGTGTAAGCCTAGTTGGAGATATGCCCAAGAGGCAATAATAAAATGGTTATTATAATATATCTTTGTGTTTATGATAATGTTTGCATACCATGCTATAATTGTATTAACCGAAACATTGATACATGTGTATTATGTAAACAACAAGGAGTCCCTAGTAAGCCTCTTGTATAACTAGCTTGTTGATTAATGGATGATCATGGTTTCGTGATCATGAACATTGGATGTTATTAATAACAAGGTTATGTCATTAGGTGAATGATATAATGGACACACACCCAAATGAGCGTAGCATAAGATCAAGTCATTATGTTCAATTTGCTATAAGCTTTCGATACATAGTTGCCTAGTCCTTCAACCATGAGATCATGTAAATCACTTACACCGGAAGGGTACTTTGATTACATCAAACGCCATTGCGTAAATGGGTGGTTATAAAGATGGGATTAAGTATTTGAAAAGTGTGAGTTGAGGCATATGGATCAATAGTGGGATTTGTCCATCCTGATGACGGATAGATATACTCTGGGCCCTCTCGGTGAATGTCATCTGATTAGCTTGCAAGCATATGATTCGATCATAAGAGATGACATACCACGGTACGAGTAAAGAGTACTTGTCAGTAACGAGGTTGAACAAGGTATGGAGATACCGATGATCGAACCTCGGACAAGTAAAATATCGCGTGACAAAGGGAATTGGCATCGTATGTAAATGGTTCAATCGATCACTAAGTCATCGTTGAATATGTGGGAGCCATTATGGATCTCCAGATCCCGCTATTGGTTATTGCTCGGAGAGGAGTCTCGACCATGTCTGCATAGTTCGCGAACCGTAGGGTGACGCGCTTAAGGTTCGATGTCGCATAAGTAGATTCGGAATATGAGATGGAGACCGAAGTTTTTTCGGAGTCTCGGATGGGATCCAGGACATCACGAGGAGGTCCGGAATGGTCCGGAGAATAAGATTCATATATGGGAAGTCATTTTCAGGGTTACCGGAAAAGTTCAGGATTTTTCGGTATTGTACCGGAGGTTCTAGAAGGTTCCGGAGGGTACCATAGTGGGGCCCACCTATCCCGGACGACCAACATGGACCGGAGGGGTCGCATAGACCCACATGGGCCATGCACACCAGCCCCCCAAGGCCCATGTGGCTGTACCAAGTGGATAAGATCAAATCCCTTGAAAATAGGGACTTAACTTGGGGGAAGTTCCCCCCCTTGTTTTGGCCGACCCTTGGGCTTGGAGGAGGGGCCAAGGAAGCCCCCCCACGCCTATATAAGAGGGAGGGGAGGGCTGGGGCGCAGCACATCATCTCCCCAAGCCCTAGCCGCCCCTCTCTCCCTCCTCCTTCTTCCTGCGTAGGCTTGGCGAAGCCCTGCAGGAATTTCTCCTCCACCTCCACCACCACGCCGTCGTGCTGCTGGGATTCCGAGGGGATAGACCACACCTCCGCTGCCCGCTGGAACGGGGAGAGGAAGGGCTTCATCGACACCGTACGCACGACCGAGTACGGAAGTGCTGCCGGATTGCAGCACCGGGGATGATCGTCTACACCAACAACGAGATTAATCTCGTAGGCTTTGGAATCTTCGAGGGTTAGTCTTATCTCCATCTTGTTGCTTCGATCTTGTAGATTAGATCTTGGGTGTTCCATAGATTAGATCTTGGATTTATTCGTCTTTGCGGTAGGAAATTTTTTGTTTTCTATGCTACGAACCCCATCAGTGGTATCAGAACCATGTCTATGCATAGATCTATTGCACAAGTAGAACACAATGGTTTTGTGGGCGGTGATGCTCTTGTTGCTTTAGTTTGTGTACTTTGCTTCTTGCGGGATGGTGGGATGAAGCGGCCCGGGCTAACCTTACATGACCGCGTCTCATGAGACTTGGTCCACGCTTGACATGCAACTTGTATTGCATAAGTGGCTTTGCGGGTGTCTGTCTCTCCCACCATAGTGAAGATTGTAATTTACACTTCTATTATCAACACTAGTATCACCGTTATGGTTCATGTTCGTAGGTAGATTGGATCTTACTCGAAAACCCTAAACCACGTAAAATATGCAAACCAAAGTAGAGGCGTCTAACTTGTTTTTGCAGGGTTTGGTGATGTGATATGGCCATGATGTGATGATGATTATATTTGATGTATGAGATTTTCATTATTGTATTATGGCAACCGGCAGGAGCCTAATGGTTGTCTTTAAATTTGTTAAGACCTGCGTGTCTATTCATCATGTAATAGCTTTATTTCAAGTAGTTGTTATAGTAGCTATAAGTGATGGACAACCATGAAGCGGCGCCATGGACCTTGGTGCAATGCTGGTGATGATGGAGATCATGTTCGTGTGCTTTGGAGATGGAGATCAAAAGCACAAGAAGAAAGGCCATATCATATCACATATTATGAATTGCATGTGATGTTAATCCTTTATGCATCTTATCTTGCTTAGATCGCAACGGTAGCATTATAAGATGATCTCTCACATTAATATCAAGATAATAAAGTGTTCTCCCCTCGTATGCACCGTTGCTACAGTTCGTCGTTTTGAAGCATCTCGTGATGATCGGATGTGATAGACTCTACGTTCACATACAACAGGTGTAAGCCATGTTTGCACACGCGGAATACTTGGGTTTGCTTGGCGAGCCTAGCATGTACAGACATGGCCTCGGGACACAGGAAACCGAAAGGTTGAACACGAGTCATATGGATGATATGATCAACATGTTGATGTTCACCATCGAAGCTACATCATCTCACGTGATGATCGGTTTTGGTGTAGTGGATTTGGATTGTGTACCACTTAACAACCATGAGGGATGTTGTATTAAGTGGGAGTTCATTAGTAATTAGATTAAAACATGAACTAATTATCATGAACATAGTCTGAATAGTATTTTGAATTAAATTTGTAGAATTGGCATCCGTTATCTACCATGCGCTAGTCTTGTAATTGAGATAGTAATATTGTTAAGTCTGACAAGTAACTTTACGGACTGGTACCGTATTGTTAAAGAATCAAGATATGATTAAGTCCTAATGCAAACTTTTATTAAACCTCACATTGATGATTCAAAGAGCAATGGTTTCAATTAGTACCAAATCATCTTGTCTCCGTGAAACTTGAAGTTCAAATCCGTTTGAAAAGTAAGGAGCTGGAAATTTTGTTTTCAGAAATAAGCAAGGTATGAGATATATGTGATATCTAAGACCTTATTGCAGGATGATAGAATATAATCTAGTGAGACTACATAAACTCATAAGTTTTATGGGAATGTACGAAGGTTGACGACGCTAGGCGTCCCGATCCTCCAACTAGTTGGGCACTAACGATATTCATGAAATGATCGTCCTTAGTATGCACCGTTGCTAAGACTCGTCGTTTCGAAGCATCACGTGATGATCGGGTGTTATAGATTCTACGTGTGCATACAACTGGTGCAAGCCAGATTTGCACATGCGAATACTGAGGTTAAACTTCACAAGCCTAGCATGTACAGACATGGTCTCGGAAAGTCGTCATGATTTGATGGTTAAAATTGTGAGTGAAATTGTTCATCACATTAAAAGTTACTAATAGTGAAATCTGGAACACTTGTCATGTGATGATCAACTTCAAGGTAAGATCCTCAAGGTTATTGGTGTTTGACCAACAAACCTAGAAGTTATTGAAGGTGAGGTGTTTTCTGAGAATGAGGAAAGCTAAAAGAGAAACTACAAAAGATATTTTGGCAGAAAGAAAGAAAAGACTAGAAAGTCTAGCTCAGGTGTATATAGATGATATACATGTTATGGATGTACTCCTTGTTTGGTCACATAATGAAATTCTTGGGTATTTTTACCAGATTGGTTGGTATGAGATGTCATACAATACAACGCAATACAAGAATATGATGGCCTAAGTGACTGATAAGGAATATGGTAATAATGCACGTCTGGAATATAATAAAGTGTTATTATGTTTGTCGTTGGCATTTTACCTAGCCCTTAGAATTTATAATAAAGAACTTAATAAATTGTTATTTTGCTCTGGTCGAATGAAAACAATGAGTTGTTCAAATTATGACATTGCTCCATGTACGATGGATAAGTTATTATAAATCTTAATGGTGAAACACACATACATAACACTGACGCTAAAATGCCATAAGGCAAATGATTTGAATTCCACTTATTTGTGGAACCGCCGTTTAGGTCATGTTAGAGAGGAACGCATGAAGGAACTCCATGCAAATGGATTTTTGGAGTCATATGATTTTTGAATCATTTGGCGCTTGCAAATCTCTTCTAAAAGGAAATGACTTAAATATCGTTCATAGGCCAAGAGTTGAACGGGCAACTAACTTAGTGGAAACATACATGATGATGTATATGGTTCACTGGGCATAGTTGTGTGCGGGAGATTCTTCTACTTCATGAAAACTTCCAACAATGAATTGAGTATATATATGTGGATATATTCGATAAGGAAGAAGTTTGAAACATTTGAATGGATTCAAATAAATTTCAGCATGAAGTGGAAATCATCGTAATAGAAAAGTCAAATATCTATGATTGGATCATGGCAGAAATATTTGAATTACGGGTTTTGGCGAACATCTAAGAGAGTTATGAAATCGTTCTACAACCTCACGTTTCTTGGAGTATCATAGTGATGATGGAGTATCCGAGAGACGTATCCAAACCTGTTGGGTTAATGATGAGATAATATAAAAAATGACGCCATTATATTTTTTATGGATTATGCTTTAGAGACTACCGCTTTTACACTGAATAGAGCATCATCATGATCCGTTGAAATGACACCATACGAGTTATGGCATGGGTATGCACCCTAATAGTCCTTTCTTAAATTTTGGTATGCATAGCATAAATAAATAAGTTTACAACCAAAATCGGATGAATGTCTTTGTTGGTTATCCCAAGAGAATGGATTGGGAATTCTTCTCACTATGAAGTAAAAGACAAAAGTGTTTGTTAATATTACTTTTTTATTTCCAAGAAATTGTTTTCTAGCGAAGTATTTGAGTGGGAGGACAATAGAACTTGATAAGGTTTACGAACCTGAGCATAATGATCAGAGTAGCGCAGCATCGGAAATGGTTCTGGAAGCGGCTACGACGATCATGGCTCCCATGTCTACAAAGTGTTATAGTCATGGAGATCAAGTACTTATTGAACCTTGTAGGTATGGTTTACTTTGTGATCAAATAAATGATTTGTGGACAAAGGATTGATTTTTGAACAATAATAAACCAACTACATACAAAGAAGTTATGATGGGCCCTGACTCCGTTAAAATGGCCATGTGCCATGAAATCCAAGATAGATGAATGCTTTTTGAAAGTAAATGGATCTATAAAATAGATGGACTTGGATGGAATATCCTTAAAGAAGCTTGACTTATCGAAAAGTTATTTACGACAAAGTTAAAAGAGTTGACTACGATAAGATTAGATCTTCCGTGGCAATGCTTAAAGTCTATGTGGATTATTCTAGTAATCGCTACATATTTCTTTTATGAGATATGATAGTAGGATGGCAGAAATACATTCCTTGCCAGAAGTGTGTATGAAGGATGTATACTAGATATAACCAAGAGTTTTTTGCTAGTCCGTGGAATACTAGATAGATATACGAACTTCAATTGGATGAAGTGAGTATCGCGGAGTTGGAATCTTCACCGGATGAAATAGTCAAAGAGTTTTTGATTTCATCAGAAACGATGAAGATGCTTGCATTTTCAAGAAATTAAGTGGGAGCGCTGAGACATATTTGTAATACTTTATGTGGATTACATATCGTTGATTATAAATAATGTAATTATATAATTGATTAAAAAGGTTTCATTGAGAATTAACTTCAATGAAAGGATATGGACTGAAACATATTTAGTGTCAAGATCTATGAAGATAGATTGAAACACATAATAAATTTAAGTCAAAGTACATAGAATGAATATTGAAGTAGTTCAATATAGAAATATTAAGAAGGTGTTCTTTTCATGTGAAGGTTTAACAAGACTTGAGTGTATTTGACACTCAATGAGTAAAAACACATGAGTGACTTTCGATCACGAACAATATGTACAAAGTCAGATGTCCTGTGCTCTAAAGTGTTACGAGCATATACCAGAATGATTCATGTGATGATTATTGGACAACAGTAAGAATATCCTTGAGTACTTTAGAAGAACCAAGGATATATATAGTTTTGTATGGGGTAATGACAAACAAATCGCTGTAAGGTGTTACACCGATATTAGTTTGGTCACATATGAAAATAAAATTTCAATCTCAATTAGGATAAGTGTTGAGGTAGCACAATGAGCTAGAAGTTGTCTATGCTAGATTTAGATGAGTTCTAAATATTGTGACGGATTCTACAAACGAAGGCAGAGTATGTCATTGTTTTGACAATGACTAAGGATGTTAAGTCGAGGAGTTCTTTGAGAACTTGGTGTAGTTCCGATAGTGTCAGAACTTTGAAACTATATTGTGTATGATAATATTAGTGACTTATTTCAGACCGCGGAATTAAGGTTCCACCAGAGGACTAAGCATATACAATTAATGCTGACTCATTTGGAAAATGAGTGATGCGTTGAGACGCAAATGAATTGAAAAATACATACGTTTCTGAGTGTGTCAGAACCGTTGACTAAAACCTCTCCCGTGAGCAAAGCATGATAAAGCACCAGAAGGCCAAGGTGTTATATCTTTACAAATGTAAACTAGATTATTGACTCTAGTGCAAGTGGGAGACTGTTGGAGATATGCCCAAGAGGCAACAATAAAATGGTTATTATAATATATCTTTGTGTTTATGATAATGTTTGCATACCATGCTATAATTGTATTAACCGAAACATTGATACATGTGTATTATGTAAACAACAAGGAGTCCCTAGTAAGCCTCTTGTATAACTAGCTTGTTGATTAATGGATGATCATGGTTTCGTGATCATGAACATTGGATGTTATTAATAACAAGGTTATGTCATTAGGTGAATGATATAATGGACACACACCCAAATGAGCGTAGCATAAGATCAAGTCATTATGTTCAATTTGCTATAAGCTTTCGATACATAGTTGCCTAGTCCTTCAACCATGAGATCATGTAAATCACTTACACCGGAAGGGTACTTTGATTACATCAAACGCCATTGCGTAAATGGGTGGTTATAAAGATGGGATTAAGTATTTGGAAAGTGTGAGTTGAGGCATATGGATCAATAGTGGGATTTGTCCATCCTGATGACAGATAGATATACTCTGGGCCTTCTCGGTGGAATGTCATCTGATTAGCTTGCAAGCATATGATTGGATCATAAGAGATGATATACCACGGTACGAGTAAAGAGTACTTGTCAGTAATGAGGTTGAACAAGGTATGGAGATACCGATGATCGAACCTCGAACAAGTAAAATATCGCTTGACAAAGGGAATTGGCATCATATGTAAATGGTTCAATCGATCACTAAGTCATCGTTGAATATGTGGGAGCCATTATGGATCTCTAGATCCCGCTATTGGTTATTGCTCGGAGAGGAGTCTCGACCATGTCTGCATAGTTCGCGAACCATAGGGTGACGCGCTTAAGGTTCGATGTCGCATAAGTAGATTCGGAATATGAGATGGAGACCGAAGTTTTTTCGGAGTCTCGGATGGGATCCAGGACATCACGAGGAGGTCCGGAATGGTCCAGAGAATAAGATTCATATACGGGAAGTCATTTTCAGGGTTACCGGAAAAGTTCAGGATTTTTCGGTATTATACCGGAGGTTCTAGAAGGTTCCGGAGGGTACCATAGTGGGGCCCACCTATCCCGGACGACCAACATGGACCGGAGGGGTCGCATAGACCCACATGGGCCATGCACACCAGCCCCCCAAGGCCCATGTGGCTGTACCAAGTGGATAAGATCAAATCCCTTGAAAATAGGGACTTAACTTGGGGGAAAGTTCCCCCCTTGTTTTGGCCGACCCTTGGGCTTGGAGGAGGGGCCAAGGCAGCCCCCCACGCCTATATAAGAGGGAGGGGAGGGCTGGGGCGCAGCACATCATCTCCCCAAGCCCTAGTCGCCCCTCTCTCCCTCCTCCTTCTTCCTGCGTAGGCTTGGCGAAGCCCTGCAGGAATTTCTCCTCCACCTCCACCACCACGCCGTCGTGCTGCTGGGATTCCGAGGGGATCTACCAAACCTCCGCTGCCCGCTGGAACGGGGAGAGGAAGGGCTTCATCGACACCGTACGCGCGACCGAGTACGGAAGTGCTGCCGGATTGCAGCACCGGGGACGATCGTCTACACCAACAACGAGATTAATCTCGTAGGCTTTGGAATCTTCGAGGGTTAGTCTTATCTCCATCTTGTTGCTTCGATCTTGTAGATTAGATCTTGGGTGTTCCATAGATTAGATCTTGGATGTATTCGTCTTTGCGGTAGGAAATTTTTTGTTTTCTATGCTACGAACCCCATCAATATAATGTTATAATCATGTTTTATATTGATTCATGGAAATTTACTACTCATGCCCCTTATTTTTTTCATAACTTCGCAGATCAGGAAAACATGGTTTTGTGTATTTTTATCTTTCAGGGACTTAAACGAACTCAAATTAACCTAGAGCACTAGAACCTCGCGAGAGGGCCCCTGAGGCCCAAAAGAAAGATACCAGGTGGCGTGACCTACGAGGGGGGCCGCGTTACCCTACCTCTTTCCCTCCTCATGCATCGCTAGCCGTCCGTCTTCATCTCCAAATCATTGTTTTGACCTGAAAACTCCTATAAAAAGGGTCCCCTGCGCATTTCGGGAGGAGAGCACCACAGAAACACCGAAATACCAAAACAGAGACACATCGAAGAGTTGAGGGGGAAACTCTGCTAGAGCCGCCGTTGGAGGGATCTCCTTCTCCAACATCTCCACCATCATCACCATGATGAAGAGCAGTAGTACACCTCTGGACTATGGGTTTGTGGCAGTAGCTTCATCTATCTCTCTTTTGTTCTATCAATGATCTAGGACCATATGAGCTACCCAACATGATTATGGTCATATATGTAATTCCTACGTGGTGGATTTTTATACTATGAGTTGATATTTGAGATTGGAATCCAATTATGTGCAAGATGTATGAGTAAATTTATATCATGTACCATGTTCTTAAGTGATTATTTTGATCCAACTTGTATAAGAGAACATGTGTGGAGGAATGTGTGTATTAGTTGGGTAACATGGTGGTAATGATTGAATAGGGACCCAATTCAAGATCTACTATGGTTTTTACCTATCTTATGTTACTTCACTAGGGATTAAGTGAATTCATGTTCTATAATTATCTAGTGACAACTTCGATAATATTGTTTGTTCAAGGTAGCATATTTGTTATTCAAACATCATTTTAAAGTACTTAGGGCTATGCTGTGTTGATTCTTAATTTTCGATTGCTTGGAATTTCCCTTTGTAGAGAAGTATAAGAGATATGTATTGCATCATCTCTATGATAGGATGTGATGCCCATATAAATGCTAGTCATACATATAATGAAGTTTCATTAATATTACTAGGAAGTTTGCGGCGCAGCGACACGCCGCGCCCGTTGGCTGAGTGGGCAAACGATATAATTCTTAAATTTTTTGTGTATAGTCTATTGTTTTTTCGCTTCTAATCCACGAGATTGAAACATATTTTCAAGAAATATTTATCCACAATATTTGCACTATTTTAATATTGTGCACTAAAAATGCACATAATCATTTAAATAGAAGATTAACGACGAAGAACTGAATTGAAAACACTTGGTTGTCTACATTTCATACTATTTTACTGAGTAGAATAGGGTCATTTGCATGTTTGGAAATAAATGAGATAAAACATGTACTTTCTCCATCTATAAAAAGGTATCATAAATTTGTCTAAATTTAGATTTATCTGGACACTATTTAGTTTATAAGTATATTCAAATTAATCAAATATTCAATTTTTTTAAACAGAGAGGTAATATAAAATTAGGTTAGGAAAGTAAGGTAAACTGTTCATTATGAAAATAGAACCAAAAAAAAAAATCAGCTGGTCTGACTTTTTTTTAACGGGGAAGAGGCCCGAAAGCCCCAGACGCCAGACAGCTGATCTGAGTGGATGATGTCTTCTCTTCAACAACTCTCACACCTCCTGTCTCTTTCTTCTCTGACTGCCACTCCGCTCCTAAATTCAGCATCGCTGCTAGTCTTCCCCTTGGTAGATAGGTGATTTCTCTCATGCGCCTACAACACAGATAGTTTCCTGTAATTTTGCTGCACACCTCGTCACCTCCGCACGCACGCATGTCTCGCTGCTGACCTCCGCCTAGCTCGCATGCATACCATCGGTTCACTCAGCCCGGCCGCTCGCCGTGATGCGCGGCAGCCCGAACCCCTTCCCAATTGAACCGGAGGCCCACCTCTCCTCACTTGGTCGTGGCGGCGTCCTGTCCACTCTTTCCGGCGCTAGCAGCGAAGGTGGAACACGAACAGCAAGGGGGCCTTTGTCCTTCATCAGTCGCTCTGAGTCCTCGGAGTGCCAAAACAACGGGCAGATCCGAGCGAGAGAAAGGAGGAGTTGTGCCGCCGGCGACCTCGGTCTCTCCATCCCCACTCCCCAGCAGCCGCGGATGAGTCGATGTTGGGGTGGCTCATGGCGGCAAGGAAGCGGAGCTCGCGGTCGAGGCTGTCGTGGAGGCGGCCGGCGAGCCGTACATGCTTCACTGCCGCGGGGTCGCCGGTGAACACCTGAACCGCATGCCACACTGACGTGGATTGGGACCGCCCGCCCAAGGACTCGCGCAGCTCGTAGACGCCCACCATTCCCAGCGCCCCCTTCCTCCGTGCTTCTCCCCCATCCAGGTACCCCCCTTCTCTTTCCCCTAGTTACTACTCCCACCGATTGGATTGGTGTTTATTTGGTCTCAGACCCCGGATTCCCATGCGTGGCTAGAAATTTCATGAGGCAAATTGGTATATTGATTGATCCACCAGCCATTCTCAATTGTTCATGAAATTTAAATTGCACACAAGCAACCCTGTGGTAATACACGAATTGATATGAAAGAAAATGAGCTTGCTCCTTGTGGTTGGCAAGAATGACTGAAATCACTTCTTAATTTCTATGTATATAATGTTTGCTAACTAACTGAAAGACTCATCTAAAATCACCTCCAAGAACAACAGTTGTGTCACCAAAAGGCAAAAGTGCTCAGGATGGATCATTCGCACATCAGTGATGAGAAAACAATAAAACAAACAAGTTTCTACTTTTTTATGCCGCAGATATATTAGAGAACCAGATAAACTGACAATGCTAGCTAGCACTGAGACATGAAAATATTTCCCTTACCTACGGCTATCGCTTGTACACTCAAAATCCCATGATAAGCTTTAAAGTATGAAGATCAAATCAAATTCATAGAACCACTGTCAAATAGAATACATATGCAAGCCAAGCATTGGCAAGCAGAGTTGCATCTCTACCCTCAGGCAGTGCACATAATCAAATGGCTTTGCGTCATATGCGTATAAATGGAAGTTTCCAGGCACCGGCACGACATCATTGACCTTTGTGTTCTGACTAATTCTAATCTTATAGAGGTGGTTTGATGTCCTGTATTTAGACCAGTCAGCAACAACCGTGAATGGCTCGAGCCTGTAGACCAACCCTCCTTCAGTTTCTCTTTGAACTGCTCCACTGGATTGGCTGGCAAGGAACCCTGCAATATCAACTTATCCTAAGTGTACATCTCATCTAAACAACTAATAGCTCTTTTAATAATTAGCATCGTTATAAGCTAGAACTTACTGATGGCTGCATCGTGTTAGCTAAAAAACCAAAAATAGAGCGAATTCATACTTAGAACCAATGTGAATCGGTGGTTATGAAAAACACAAACTATTCCTTGCATATTGCAATAGAATTGGAAAGGTACCAGCTCCTACTGTGGGCTTAGTCTGCTAGCCCGGTCCTCCGCGCACCACCTTGCTGACTGCATCGTTCATATTCTGGCCGTTATTTGGGTGGCAGCAGGGCAGCTTCCAGGAGATGCCATGGTCCCTGATCTGGAGCAGACATCAGCACTGTTAGTCGTCTAGCGCTAACCAAGCGGTGGCAGATCACTGGCAGGGCGGAGGCCACCGTCAAGGTGAGGAGCTGTTGGGTTCCTTACTACTACAAATAAAGACTCCAAATGCGAGGAACATTCAGTTACCTATTATTGCAGTGTGAATAATTGAAGACTGGATAGAAAATGATAATTTAGATAAGACGACCTCATGTTCAAAATAAGCAACGCCACGGAGTTGTCAGGTTGTCTTCTCTTTTAGCTACATAGCCTCTCTTGAGCAAAGAATCATACAGATAAAGAAGCTGATGCCAACTCACTGTGTAGTTTGTGTCCTCTTTATATAACCTATTCAAAATATCAACGATCAACACATCAAAATTTTGTTGCAACAACTCAGAACTAATTGGTCTAGCTATCAGTACCACATGATATTTGAACAAAGTGAAAAATGGACGAAAAGATGGCCTTCATGAGGACTGAACGGACTGCACCCGCATAAAAAATAAAGCCACCCTAAATCAGATATACATGAGGAGAGGAACATCACTTTCCTCAGTATCACATGAATACTAATCAATGCATTAGTTGTAAATTACTTAAACAAATGATGAGAATGCAGTAAGAGTAAATGACCTGGAAGGCACACTCAGGGGATGAAACGTCACCAATTAGAAAGCTTATGTTATTACAGTTGTGCTGCCTGGCTGCTTCATGCATCCATCTGTTGAAGCTCTGGACATTGTAGTCGCTGAAGTGCAAGAAAATGAGTGTATGTCCAACCATGCAATAAACTATGCATATGTTTCATGAGACATGAAGAATAGTTCAATGCACTCTTACAATGTCAAACGCCGACACTATGTTAATATGACAACTCAGCAAAAAAGACATTGAGCTAACTTAATGAATGTTCAGTCTTCCTTCCAGCACACGAAGTGAGAACATCAAGTTCTGAAGTAGCAAACATGATGGCAACTGTGAAACACAGAGGTGGCACATCACCGCGCCAACGAAGCCCTGAAAAAATAGCATATATTGATTAATTATACCAATTGCAGAAATAAAAAAAATTCAGCTACTCCTGAAAGAATAGGATCAGATGGAAAAATAATGAAGTTTTCTCATGCGTTTTCCTTCCCTTTCTCCTGGTTAATTCTAAGTTGTCGTGAAGATCAAAATAAAAAAATGTACAAAAATAATGGAAAAGATAGTAAGCAGGCAAGCTGACAATATCTTTCTAATCAAAACTGATCTTCTCATGTGTTTTCCTTCCCTTTCTCCTGGTTAGTTCTAAGTTTTCGCGAAGATCAAAATTAAAAAATGTACAAAAAGAATGGAAAAGATAGTAAGCAGGCAGCTGACAATATCTTTCTAATCGAAACTTATCTAGGTGAGCTAGAAAGGTGTTTAAATATACTCTTGGATGTGCTAGCTGAACACTGGAATCGTATAGCATAAGATGGAGATAGTTATTCATTATGGCCTGTATTTTCAGGTTGATAGCTCTCTGTGGAAAAAGATGTTAAGAACGGAAATCTGCTGCCAAATTGAACATGTCATCCAACTGAATTTACACCAGCACATTACTATCAGGATCTATACTATAAAGTGGTAGGATTTGGGATGCAATTAGGAGCTCTAAATAGTAAATCTTCAAAAGCTGAGTACATATGGATGGAGAACGTCTTCATGCCAAAGACCGATTCAACTCCACAGTAGAGATGTCGGGGGTCAGAACGGTGAGGCATGGAAAGAGAAGCCTGGCGCTGCTGCAGAGAGGTACGGAGGGGCAGGAGCTGAGTGCACTGCGCGTCATCTGCGAGATATGTTTGCTTCTCCTCCATCTGCTGCCTGCGGAAAGGGAAGACAGGGAACTTCACTGGTTACCTTATTCCTCCAGGACGGAGAAGAGAAGTGTGGGGTCGAGCTCGCCATCGTCCTCCACTCGGGGCTTGGGCGGCTGAGCCTGGTGAGGACGTCGCATCCGCTGGTACACGCATCCATCTCCGTCCTTGCCATGTCCAATGGTTCCTGAAAAAGAGAGGATGTGAGATGGGAAAGAGGAAGCCCCCCTAGTTTAGTTGGCATTGTAGTTCATTCCCATCGGCACCCATGAACCCATTGATGGAGCTGGCGGAAGACATCGAGGAGGTCAAGCAGGTAGGCGCCACTACTACCAGTGAGAGAGAGGAGAGCACCAACCTTAGGAAAAGGATGGAGCGGGAGCGATACCACGCGGCCGGTAGTGCCCTTGAAAGATTTTGAGATGCTTGAGCGGCGTCCATGGATGCCATCCACCCTTGAATTGGTTGGAGAAAAGCAATGAATGAGGTGAGAGGAGAGGAAACGGGGGAATTTTACTTTTTGCCATGGTTTACTTTGGCATTCTACAATTTGTCCTTATTTACTTTGACCTCTATTATTTGCCACTATTTACTTTGCCTCTATTGTTTGCCCTTTTAATTTATTTTCGTTTCATTTGAGGATCCAAACAAAACTCCATGACACAACTACCCCTGGCGATTGGTAATCTGTAATCCCTTTTCTCTGCTGCTCACAACGGGGCAGGATGAACTGCCGCCTCGCATCGACGCTCGCCTGTACGGCTGCACCACTCCAGTCTCATTGCTGCTGTACCTCCGTCCCTAGTGCTGCACCTCTCCGGTCGCCGGTGCGCCTCCGCCGCCAGCTGCTTCCCCGGCGTGGCACGGCCACACCGCTGCACCTCCCGGCTCCAGGCTCGTCCTTTGGCCTGCTATGTCATACGCAAGCCCCAGCTGGGCTGCAACCCCAAAGCCAAATCGAAAATGGCAGGATTAGGGATGAGGGATGAATCGAAACATTAGGAGGGAACGGCCGGATCCCCTAAATCCTAATCCTACCTCTGAGCACATACGGGGGCGGGATGAGGGGGGTTCGTTCCTAGCGTCGCAGGGGAGTGGTGGTCGTGCTCCCAGGATTCCCGCCGCCAAACTCCCTTTCTTCCTTTGCTCAGGCCGCCCGCTGGGAGCCGCCGCCGGTCGCTTCATCTGCTCAGGTCGTGAATGAAAGGGAATGAACGGGTCGCTCTCAATCGATCCAGACAAAACATGTACCTGGAGTATTTTCGTCATAGCATGTGGGCCTAGTCCGTGAGGGGGCAAATAATAAAGAGCCAAAGTAAAGAGTGGCAAATCATAGAGGTTAAACAAAATAAGGGCAAATTGTAGAATGCCAAAGTAAACCATGGCAAAAAGTAAAATTCCCCGGAAACGGGAGGGGGAAGAAATCTCGGGTATGGAGGCAAGATTTTGTGGTGGAGTGGTAAATGTCTGCTGGAAACTGCTCCCACCGCTTTGACCGCTGCGGCACGATCAAGGAAACGGAAGAACCGGAAACTGAAGGTAAATTAAAGAAGAGAGAGAGGGATTTCCGGAAGAGATAAGAAGGGAAACCGGAGAGAAGCCGGTAACCAGATATTTCCCACGTAAGAAAAAAGGAAAAAAAATAAATCCTGAAGATAAGGATCTACGATTACCTATCTCTATCTACAGTAAAAATCAAAGACGTGCCAAAGACTGATTGGACAAAATAGTAACGTGAATAGTACCCAAAACGCTGAGATTTCAGCAAAGTGGGTTAGCTTTGATATAGTGTATAATATTGCTTGTGAAATCATGTCCACTACACCATATGAGAGTATAGAAGTGAACCCATGAACCCCGGCCAAATTTTCATCATAAGAAACAACTTTCCAACATCATTGCTATCATTTGTATTGGTGCATTAATTAAATACGAAAATACAAATATACTTTTACTGTTAGCAAACACAAACCAAAACCCAAAAAGACCTTATTAATATTGTTTGTACCTTTCTTGCCTAGTCATAGATTGTTTTACTTTATTTTATTTACATGTTATTTATGTTTTATTAATAAGAAACCTTGTGTTTGACAACCGCACGGTGGAGTTTGGGACACAAGGCAATTACTTTGTTTTGTTGGTTGCTTGAAGAGGAGAAGCAAAAGATAGTTCTAAGCTAATTTTCCAAGAGTTCGATATAAACCCTCGAGTCACCTTTGTGGGGAAAAGAAGCTTGCTACAACACTCTGCACTTGGAGTCCTGATATCCCACCAGTATAGGGGATCGTGTGTAGCATTTTCGATAAGTAAGAGTGTCGAACCCAACAAGGAGCTAAAGGTAGGATAAATGTTCTCGCAAGTTCTATCAACCACTGATACAACTCTACGCACACTAAACGTTTGCATTATCTAGGAAATAAAACTATAGCAACAATACAGGTACTAGAGATAGCTTTGCATGAAAATAAATAACAAGTAAAGTAAGTTGTTGCAGCAACAAAATACACTAAACTAACAGAACCATGAGTGTGGAATAGTGGTGATAATTGTGGTGGCTTTTTCCAAGTTTAACTAGCGAATAAATCGGGTTCATTGTTTTCGATGCAGTTTTCTATGTGGGAGAAGCTAAATATACATGCACTTCACTACTTGAAATTACAAGTACTATATGATTGGATTGTTCGCAAGCATCCGCACATACTACCAGTGCATTAAGGTTTCCCCAACCATATCCTTAAGTTAATGGTCCTCTTACTCCCATACGTACAACGTTCCGGTTCGCGTCCTCAGGTTTCTGTCACTCCGGCAGAACTTCTCCCTTCTTCTTACACATACTACAAACCCTATGATGTTTAATCCATGCACCCACAAATATAATAGACATCAAAGGACTGTACCATATCAACATACAACTCTAATGAACCAAAGACATTCAATCAAGCAATCAAAAGAAAAATACAAACATGACATAGATCATAGGATTATAACTTATAGCATCGAACACCATGTTTAAATCGGACAGTACAGAGGTGTGTGGGAGGATGCACCACTGTATACAAGGAGGAGTTGGTGATGGAGATGGCGGTGAAGACGATGAAGGGGGCAGCGAGAGGTGCAGGGCGGCGGCGCCGCAGGGAGCTCCTTCCCTGCCGTCGGCATCATGGGGGAGCGCCGCCCCTTAGCCCCCTTCCTTCATAGCTTATTGGGAGCCCTCCCCCATAGAGCTGGGATCCATGGGGGAGCAAAAAACGTGGCTTTGGGCGGCTATACTTCGTGGGTGGAGAAGTCCCCCACGAGTTAGGTTTGCTCTCTTTATATAGCTTCTCGGATTTCCGTCACCCCATCTAGGGTTGCAGTAAATCGGGCTTTTTCGGCTGTCCGGACTCGGAATCAGTTGAATTTTATGTCTAAAACGTTCCTCGTGAAATTTCCAACAACTTTGTAGTTGGGGAGTTTTACGTTTGACGCACTCTTCGACCCGTAACATGACCATATTCGAAAATTGTTCTGGGACAGATTTCTCGAAAGTCCCGATTTGACTCCAACAAGGTTTTCTCTTGTATTCTTGGTAATTCTTACACATCAAAGTGTAAAACAAGAACATTGTGCACTTTTGAAAAATTAGTAGGTTAGTCCAAATAAATCATAAACTTTATATAAAAACAAGTGTCAAAAGCATAATATTAGCATAAAGACATAAAACTATTGATACGTTATGGACGTATCAACATCCCCAAGCTTAGTTCATGCTCATCCTCGAGTAGGTAAATGATAAAAATAATATAATTTTTGATGTTGAATGCTATGATCAGGTCTTTAACAATTGTATAACAAATGAACAAATCATGTATAGATAATAAATTTAGCAATCATGTTACCTAATGAAAAGATATCAATGAACTAAGAGTTCATAGTATGAAATTTATAAACATCAACAAGATTGTAATGACCATAATAAAGCATGGTAGAGTGGTATCTCGCTTGCCTGAATTTGTACAGCAAAACATAAATGCCCAGGCACCTTCAAAATTGAAAGGGCGACTAGATACAATTAATTTGAGAACAAGCAATAACATAATCATGAATCAATCAATACTAATTTTTGGGACTATGCACATTATACTTAGAATGAAAACTATGCTCTCTTAATTGGTGAATAAAGTTAGAGGATGACTACTCAACATAAAAGTAAAAGAAAGACCTTTCGCAGAGGGAAGCGGAGATTAATCATGTGCTAGAGCTTTTCATTTGTATAAAACAGAGGTATTGAACATATAATTTTGAGAGGTATGTATGTCTATGTCAACGAATGACATCAAATGATTTATCATCTATTTCATGTTTAATGGCTTCAAGAGCGGCTCCCATAGAGAGAAAAATAAAGTTCATCTTCTCCTTTGTTTGAACAAGTTAAGTTCATGATTTCTCAAGCTCATAGTGTTAGGAGATTTATTTAACTATTTGTTTATTTTATATTTAGTGGGTTGGGCACCCGTTTACCTGCTCTTTTACAATAATAGGAACTTGTACATTATGCATGCTAGTCAAGGTGTGTAGCCAAATAAACATGAAAGAGACAATAAAGTTTCCAACACTTCCTCATGAGCTAAAACAGGAAAACAAAATAGGTAATAGCTTTTGAAGGTTTTAAAGGTAGCACACAAGCAATTTACTTTGGAGTGGCGGTGAAATACCACATATAAGTAGGTATGGTGGACACATTTATCAAACTTTGGGTTTTCGAGAGTTGGATGCACGATTAGAGCTCATACTCAGTACAGGTGAAGGCTAGCAAGAGACTGAGAGCGATCAACTAAGAGAGCAACAATGGCCATAATCATGCATAGCGACAAAACATTATTAATCAAAGCATAAAGTGATATTACAAATCAAAAGCTAAATGATCATAGTGGCTTGAGGTGACTGATTTGTAGTCATAACATAGTGTAAGCATGCGCCATGTCAACCCAAATTGTCAACACCCGGATTTTTAAGTCCAGATGCCTATTATGCCGCACATCGCAATCCCAGGAATAATGTTTTTGCGAGACATAATAGTAAGTAGCATAGAGTCATTGCAACACATATTGTCTTACAACCATAGATCACATGATCCAATATTACACAAATATATTGTTCAACAACACACATAGTAGCGGAAGCGAAGTAGTAGTGGACTATCTATTCCACAGGCAACGCTTGACGTTAGAAGATGATCCTAGCTATCGTAGACGTCCTGCTGTCCGTCATCCTGATACTGGTGTTCTCCTTCAAAGTCTGGCATTTGAATAGCCAGGGCAAAGCCATGAGTACTTTTAAAGTACTCGCAAACTAACTCTACAATAATTACTCATTAAGTGTAATAAGGGGGTGCTAAGCTCTAGGTTTATTTGCATAAAGCCAAGTTTTAGTTTGATAAACATTTAGTAAAGCCTTAACATGTGCTAGACTAACTCAAGTGGGAACATTAGTGTCATTCCCACAACTCATATTGATTCATCTCCATATCACCTTTCAATTCATCATTCCTTTTTAAGATCAAATTTATGATAACGGAGATAGTATGGCCTTTCCAATCGTCCGTAACCGTGGACACGGCTATTCGAATAGGTTTAACACTCTGCAGAGGTTGTACTCTTGTCCCACAACTTTTGATTACATCCGTCGAGGATAACCCCGAATCATCGTAACACAGTACGCGGATCATCAACCGTAACCTTTCACTTATATATGCTAGTATGAGCACCTCTCCCCATGAGCTTGGCCTCCCGGTGGAAACCGCAGTTAACCCGGGAACTGCACATGGCTTGGGTCGTACATTCACCTCAATTTAACATCATTCCACACTTGACGGAGGCAGCCTCGGCGTAACCCCTATGATGCTTGTTTAGAGGGAACCCATACTAAAATACACAAGTTTCTAGTTAAGCCCTACCCATAATCAGGTATTGTGGAGGTACTTGTATAATTGGAAGGGTATCGCATTCAAACCCAATCGTCAATTTTATCAAAAATCACCATCTTCTCTTGTTCAAATCCACCTCCACTTTACTTTCTTTCAAAGTCAAATCCACTTCACCATGTTCCCATCTAAAGTAGTCAATTTTAATTGATTAGCACTAGCAACTATATGAGGGGTGCTATCTAGCTTTGAGTGGTGCTAATCTAATTTCAAGTATTGTTCTACTCTAGACCAAGTGAATCATAAATCAAAAGGAGTACTTTGAAATAATAAGCAAAAGTAAATGTAAGTAAAACATGGGATAGGTAATACATAAAAGTAGAGTGTGATGGTGCCTTTGCTCTGGTAGAGCTAAGCACTTGTGTTTAGCAAGGGTTAGCTTGCCTTGAGCTGAGTAGTTATCGAAGTTCTCTTCTTCTTCCTGAGAGTAGGCCTCCTCCTCTTGGTATTCCTCGTTACTAGCGTCTATATACGAATACAAGGTATAAATACTAAACCAAGCTCACATACCAAACTAGAAACACTCAAAAGAGTTCACACACTAATCCTATCATCAATCAAACATGGCATGGTGGATTATTGGATTAGTCTTTATTTAAAAGAAGAATAATTTCCTCTCTTTATTCCTATGTCTTAAATTTGGTATGTAGATCCTTAGAGGAAATAATTTCTTCTCATTACCTCATATTAAGATTTAATCTCTTCATATAATAATAAGGTATGAAATATAGGTTGACCCAAAGTCAACATTTCATATCTATTATATGTGAGTATAATTTAATTGAAGTGCTACACTTCACATAGTCTTAAAACTTAATATTTAAATGAATTAAAATCTCTAAGTAATACTTATCAAGGGTTCATTAGCCTAAGTCTTTCCCCCTGGTTATATTACTTAGGATCAAGATTTAAATGAGAGGTAGCTCTCATATTAGTTGTTGAATTTGAATTCCACATTTAATTGCTCTAGAATTGACTACATAGCCATTTTATTTGATCTAGTCCATGATCATACAAATAACATGTCTATATTATTGCATAATCAATTAGAGGACATCATTTTTGATTTATTAGAATTGGAATCAATTCAACATCTATTCTGGTTAAATTTTAAATAAAGTTTGAATGTTCAAAAATCCCTGTCTTGTCTTTTTTATCAAATTAAATCTACTATGAATTTGGAGGTGGGACCAGTGGCATTGGTTAGATAATTTCATGGGCTTTCCAACGGTATAAAGTTTGCTAAATTTGGTTTGGCAGATTTCAAAATATTCAGATTTTACTAAACCACCTGCATCACAACTTGAAATAAGTTTAAACCTAAATTTGAATCGTGGGCTTGGGCGGGAAACACTACTGGGCCGAAACGGTTTTAATTCGCACAGCGCAGCCCAACAAGCAACTTGTGCGCTTGGGCCGCCCTGACGAGGTGGGGGCCACCCGTCAGTGGCTCTTAACCACGCGAAACGGTACGCGCGCTGAGAGGCGTTGGATTAGGGGAGGGATCGACGGCCAGCAATCGTCGTCTTCTCCGACGAGAAGGCGAGGTTCTGGCGGCGGACGTAGGGGGTCGACGGCCTTACCGGCGTTCCCGCGGGGTTCTGCTGGTGGCGAGGCGAGGTTGTCGACGATGCTGGAGCTCCTGGTAGCAGTGGCGAGGCATGGGGAGGCGTCAGTCGTTGGCGATGATCTGCGGGCTCCGGCGGCCTTCGTCTTGCGATTGGAGCAACTCCGGCGGTGTGGTGTCAAATTGATGGGTGGAGAGGAGGCAGGGATGAGAGGGGAGCAGATGTTGTGAAGAAATGGAGCTCAGAGCTCCTCTATTTATAGCGGGCGGAGATGGCCGTGAGGTGCTGTGGGGGTGCGGCCATGGCGCGGCTCGTGTGGCGATCCAAAGGGCAAGGCAAGGACGGCAGCGTGTAGGCGGTGTCCTGGCGATGCGCTAGGTGCAGCTGGCGCAGGAAAAGGGAGATGGGATCGATCGGTGGCTCGTTTCGAGTGCGGCAGTACCCGTGGTACTTCTCCGGCGAGGACGACGGTGACCATGCGGCGGCAGGCGTTCGAGTAGGTCTAGGGTGTAGAGGGCAGGGAGGCGATGCTCAACGCAGGCGTAGAGATGCAGGAGGAGGACGGCGTCGCTCGAGTGCCCGACGTACTGGCGCGCTCCAGAGCGTGGTGATCACGCTGGCTGGCATGTACTGGGCGTGCTGGGCACGTCCTGGCTTGGCCAATGCCAGCCTCTCGCGAGCTCCAGCTGGGCACCGTGATGATCAGCAATGCAAGGGGATTCTCCAGGTCACAGTGGGGCAGAGAGGAGAGGACCAGCGAGAGAGAAAGCCTGGTGGCCGGCATTGCCACGGCAGGCCCCTAGTATCGGGTTTCTCTCCCCCTGCCCTCACTTTAATCGACCCAGTGCAGTATCGGTGTGATGCAGGTGATGCAGGGAAGCTTGATGATCACCAGAAAAAGGGGTTTAGGCAAGAAACCATTGGACATAAGGAGGTATGATCAAATCAGATAAGTGCATGCCAAGTGTTTGATGAAATGGCCGCAAGAAACTTTTGTTTGAATTTTGGTTTTCTTTTTGGTGGGTCTCATTTATATAATTAATGTGTTGGATTGGTGGTGGTTTGGTCCAATTTGGAGTTGTTTTGCAAAATGGCAAAAGTGACATGATCTTCTCTTTATTTCAGCATCACTACTTGTCACCTTGTTACTGGTCAACCCAGTCAACTCTAGCCATGGTGGTCAACATCAAAGTTACTCATCTTGACATGGTCTTGGATGACATGGTTTTGGTTGACCAAGTTTAGTTTAAGAATTGAGAAAACCAGAGGGGTAAAGTAGTGAAGAAAATATTTTTGGGCCATATGACCATTATCATATGTATGTAGAAATTTTGATTTCCTTGTGTTTGATTCTTGATCCAAGGATGCAATTGTGTTAGTTTATCATATTGAAGTATTTTACAAGCAAGGGGGCAAGCAATTATGGCCTAGGGTGAAGAATTGCATTTTGGCATAATGTGTATGTAAGTGAAATAGGGGTTTTTTTCCCATTTTCTTCATTTCTCCTCAAACTAGGGTTTGATGATCTTTGTTAGGGTTCAAATAGCAATTGATAATCATACTAACACTCATCATGGCAATTGCACAAAAGAAAATCACTCAAATGCATGAATCTATATGTGGCACTATATGCATAGAAAAAGTTTTTGTAAATTGCAATTTTTGAGTTTGGGGAAAATTGTCTTTCTTGTTTATTATTGTTGAAACTTGGGATGTTACACAAATAAAGCATTAAAGTAGAATACCACAATGACATACCATCTTATGAACATGACAATGCATGTTAAGATCAAAATGACATAATATACACTATTATCTAGTTGAAACTAACCATACGAAAACATAAACTACTAAACAATATCATTTACACATCATTTTTAAGTTTACCAAACTTTGAACCACCTCTCGAAACAAGAGATAAATAAAAGATATGAAGATCAACTTATTAATGCACCTTGTGTTTGATGCTAAGACAAATAAATAATAAGAGACATACACTTCAAGTTTATTCAAGTTTCTATGTTGCTCGAAAAATAAACTTTAAAGGATTGCAAACCGAGGGGTTGTTGATGAAGATGGATGCAGAGACATCCCCAAGCTTATGAATTTGGCAATTCTTCAATATTTCTCTGTTTGGTGTTCCTTCGTTCTCTGTGAATAAACTTCAACACAAAAACTTTCCCATTCTTTTCTATGATTAGACATTAGTGCAATAGATAATATTTCCAAAGTGTTTCTATTAAACCAAATCAATTTTGTTTTAGAGTTACAAAAAGGTTTCTTAAGTGGACAACTTCTAAATAAAAGGTAAGACCCAAAAAAGAATCAAATGAAAATGCAAAGAGGTCTCTCTTGCAATAAAAGTCAGAATCTGTTCTGAAAAACAACAGCTGATAACATAATTTTTAGGTGCATTTAAACATACCAGAAATTTTTGTCATTTTTTGTGCATGCAGAGGATTAGGTGATATGTAATCTATCTAAATTACGTGACTTTTCGAGTTTCCAGTAAAATATGAAAAATCACGCAGTGGGCAGTAGATGCTGAAAACAGAAAAGCCATTTTTTTACATATGCATCAACTAAGACAAATGGGTAAAACTTGGTATTTTATTTTTGATAAACTAAGAGACAAGAGGCTAAACACGATCTAAACATTCTAGCTACAGCAAGGAAAAATCTAAATAAAAAATCAAAAGTAAAAAACCAAATAAAATCAAAATAGGGAACCAAACAAAGAAGCAAAACAAAGAAACTATTTTTATTGTTTTCAAATTATAAGTGAAAGTAAAGAAGTAATAAAAATTAAATAAAGAGCCTAATAAAACTAAAGAAGATAAAACCAAGACATATAAAAGCAACTATAATACAAGTTAACACAATACATATCATGTGGATGGGTAATATAGAGTATGAAGGAGACAACCTCACGTTAGTTGATGAATAGGGGTATGACTCGGGCATCCCTAAGCTTAGATGATTGTATCTTCTTGAATATGTTCTTGGGATGCACCTAAACATCTGCAAGCTTGAGCTCTTGCATCTTATTATTCATCTCATATCACCATATTGATTAGAACTTATAAGCTACATCCACATAAAACTTCACAAAACTCACTAGTAGGGTTAGTATTCATTAAATAAAATCCACTAATGTTCAAGCATTGACAAGTTTCATAATGTTTACTAAATATTTGCCACTGTATATACTAAGGTATTCATGATTTCCGTTGTCCGTCGAAAAACTAATAGAACTAATAACACCAAGTACAATATTAAATAAACTAAGAAATCAGTCAAAACTGAACAGTCTGTCAAGATGACACTCAACGAGATAGTTAGGTAGACCAAATCAAAAAACTTAAAACTAATTAAAGATAGAACATAATCTCATTTTATTAAAAAAATTCAGATCAAAATACTATTCTGAGATTTATCACGATGTTTTAAAGTGAAGCACAAAAATCTGAGTCGGTGAAGATCGATTTTTTTGAGATAGCTACGTAACTCAAATCAGAAAAAGTTAGTATAATCAAAAAAATATAATAAGCATTACTTTGCACTCAAAAAAAAATTCAGATCAATATCACGTTATGGTGATTTTAAACATTTTATATGGTGAAACACAGAAAATCTGCTTCTGGACAGCAAAGCAAAACTATCAACTTTCAAGTAACTAGAAACTACACTTATCGCTTTACTTTTATGGTACCGAGGAATATGTGCAATATATACAATATACACAATATGTACAAGTTTTTAACTGAAAAGCTTCCATGAAAAGATTTGTTTTGTTTCAAAGGCATGAACACAAGTGTTCAAGGTCGATCCCTACTTAACCATTACTCATCTTTCCAATCACTTTCCTTTTTGAAAATGGTTTTAGGTAGCAAGTACAACTAATTTTTCTATAATTCGCATTCCATATCCATATAAGATAGAGACCAACTTAAAACTGGGAGTAAAAACTATTTAGAGATAAAGCAAACAAGTTCACACAAGAATATTCACCCACACACAATTGCTCACCGGCAATGGCGCCAGAAAATATCTTGATATCCCACAAGTATAGGGGATCGTGTGTAGCCTTTTCGATAAGTAAGAGTGTCGAACCCAACGTGGAGCTAAAGGTAGGATAAATATTCTCTCAATTCTATCAACCACTGATACAACTCTATGCACACTAAATGTTTGCATTATCTAGAAAATAAAACTAGAGCAACAATACATCTACTAGAGATAGCTTTGCATGAAAATAAATAACAAGAAAGTAAAGTAAGTTGTTGCAGCAACAAAATACACTAAACTAGCATAACCATGAGTGTGGAATAGTGGTGGTAATTGTGATGGCTTTGTCCAAGTTTAATTAGCGAATAAATCGGGTCCATTATCTTCGATGCAGTTTTCTATGTGGGAGAGGCTAAATATACATGAAATTAACTACTTGGAATTACAAGTACTATATGATTGGATTGTTCCAAGCATCCGCAAATACTAATAATGCATTAAGGTTTCCCCAACCATAGCCTTAAGTTAATGGTCCTCTTACTCCCATACGTACAACGTTCCGGTTCACGTCCTCAGGTTTATGTCACTCCGGCAGAACTTCCCCCTTCCTCTTACACATACTACAAACCCTATGATGTTTAATTCATGCGCGCACAAATATAACGGACACCCAAGTACTATACCATATCAACATACAATTGTAATGAACCAAAGACATTCAATCGAGCAATCAAAAGACAAATGCATGACATAGATCATAGGATTATAACTTATAGCACCGAACACCATGTTTACATAGGACGGAACATAGGTGTGTGGGAGAATGAACCACTGTATACAAGGAGGAGTTGGTAATGGATATGGCGGTGAAGACGATGAAGGGGGCAACCGAGAGGTGCAGGGCGGCAGCGGCACCGGCGGCAGCGCGGGGATCGCCTTCCCTGCCGTCGACATCATGGGGGAGCGCCGCCCCATAACCCCCTCTCTTCATGGCTTCTTGGGAGCCCTCCCCCATGGAGCTGGGATCCATGCAGGAGGCAAAAATATGGCTTTTGGCGGCTGTAATTCGTGGGTGGAGAAGTCCCCCACGAGTTAGGTTTCCTCCCTTTATATAACTTCTCGGATTTCCGTCACCCAATCTAGGGCTGCAGAAAATTGGGCTTTTTCGGCCGCCCGGACTCGGAATCAGTTAGATTTTATGTCTAGAATGTTTCTCGCAAAATTTCCAATAACTTTGTAGTTGGGGATTTTTCTGTTTGATGTCGTCTTCGACCCGTAACATGACCATCTTCAAAAAAAGTTCTGGGACAGATTTCTGGAAAGTCCCGATTTGACTCCAACAAGGTTTCCTCTTGTATTCTTGGTAATTCCTACACATCAGTGTAAAACAAGAACATTGTGCACTTTCGCAACTATTAGTAGGTTAGTCCAAATAAATCATAAACTGTATATAAAAACAAGTGTCGAGAACATAATATTAGCATAAAAACATCAAAAATTATAGATACGTTATGGATGTATCAAGTCCCAATGAGTTGGTACACAGAGAGTTTTTGCCATCAAGAAAATTTCCTGGCGCCATTGCCGGGGAATTACAAGAGCTACATCACAATTCACAACTACATCATCGTCAAGCTAAGAGCACATCTTTGAATCGCCACAACAACTGCTAGAACTTTTTTTTTCCGCCATCATCACCAACTTTGTGCAAACACATAATCTTGTGGAGGTTGTGCCACTATGATAGTTGATTTACAAATCAAATTTAGTTGTATTGTTTTTGTCTTGCTTTTGCATACCATCTAAAAAAACATAAAAATCCATAAAAAATAGTGTAACCTTTATTTTGCCAACATGAGTAATATAATCAAAATGAAGAAAAGCCTCTCCGATCTTCGGTAACATCATCACTTTAGGCAACGGATCGGAGATACTCTTAAAAGATGCTTGGGAAAGGATAAACAAAATACATGATGAAGAATCTAATCCATGCGCAAGAGAAATTATGAACCTTTACTTCTATTACGGATTGAATCCATGGTATAAAAATGCTTTAGATAGAGCAAGCGGGGGAGCTTTGTCTCACAGGGGACAAATAGGTTCGGCCATGGCAATCTATAATATCTATAAAGTTGATCCCCACTATATGCATTTAATGTTTGCAAGCTGCTCTCACATTAAGCCACATCACCTAAAATTACAAGAGCCGTTTGATCAAATATAGACGCACTTGATTTTGTACGTTAGCACGTCTATCTGTCAAGCCCAACTTTCATTAGCATGAGGTGCGCAGCTCATCCTTTAGAGGAACCAAACGATAGACTGAACTCTTTCTCTCCCACACTATCACCGCACAATCCACTTCCATTTATTTTTCTATGTTAGATAACTCCAAACGTATTCTCTTCAAATTCTAATTAATTGGAAACTGTAAGGCTGCCGGTACATTACATATTCTTCCTTTCGTGTGATCTTTCATCTCCACTAGCACCTCAGCACGGCGCCTTGCTCTCAAGCGCCTGGTCGCCTTTCATCTCCACCAGGCAATACTACGCATCGCCGCTCAGCGCCTGGTCCCCGGCTGCTGCCAGGGTCCCTCTGCTCGTCGCCGCCAAACTCTTCGCAGTCCGGCGCCTGGTTGCGGTCGCCGCCTGGCCCCGCTCGGCGCTGCCACGCTCTTCGCCGCCTTGGTCGTGGGCTGCCGTCTGGTACTCGCCGATCGCCGCCGCGCCGTAAGCAATCCTGCTATGCGACTGTAGGAATGCCGACGGCGCGTGACCATGCGATGGTCGTGCAACGGGCGTTGGCTAGGCTGTCGTCTGCTTCCAGTTTTTTCTACGGAACTTGCCTGATTCAGATGTAGTAAAAAACTAAAAACTGACATCGCATGTTTTTAGAGAACAGGGCAGCCTAGCGGACGAGCAACCATATGCATATTGCAGATGTCCGCTGCGGGACATCACGGACCATTAGAGGAGATAGTGGTCATGGCGCCGACGTCAATGGACCATCGGAAGAGATAGTGGTCATGGCGCCGACGTCAATGGAGCATCAGCTACTTCGCCGGAAATGGTCAGTACCCAACGCTAAATGTCACTCAAACGTAATGGTACGTAGCTAGCTGAAATCAGAGCCCCCTCGACCAAGTCTGCCAAGTGCCACAGCCTGGAGCTGGTGATGGACAAGGCTCTGCCTCTTCTCCCACCATAGTGTCCACACGGCTATTTTTATCAATCATGTTCGTGATTCATTCAATATGTATACGGACCTTATCGTGTTGTTAATTTTATGGGAAACGCTGGCTTTCCCCCGGGGGATCGCGCGCTCGCGTCCTCCGGGTCGGTAGCGCACCACGTGTCCACGCACAGCAGGTGGCCCCCACCAACGACCTTATCTTTTGCGAGGCGTTCTCACCGAACGCACAGCGGGTCTTCGTCTTCCTCTCGTTCCCCTTTTCCTCTCCCTCACATCTGCTTCTCCCCATCACCACCGCAGTCCACCTCAACTCCGGGAGCTCGCTCCGCCTCGCCACATGTGGCAGCCATCCCGCGCCGGTGCTCGCCCACATCCCCGCAGGGAGCTCGCCCGCCGCGACCCTGGGCTCACCGCATCCTACGAGGCGGAGCGCCACGCGGTGGCGCGAGATGGTGAGGTCGGGGGCTCGGCGCGCAGGGCCGGCGACGGGAACCATGTCTCTTCCATGCTCTTCACCTCCACGCCCACGTGCGCCTTCCTGTGGTCACCAGCCCACCGCGCACAGCTCGCGGAGGCCGTCGCCGCCACGGGAACAACTGCAGATGCGGCGGTGGGATGCAGGGCAGGAGTTGCTGCCAGCGACAGATTCAGTTGCTACAATAGGCGGCCAATCTCGCTACCATGGGCGACGGGCGGTGCTACCATGGGCCACGGCCGTTGCTACATAGAGTTGGTCAGTGGTAGCAAGGCCACCGGAGTTTGCTACCATCGGCGATGGGTGTTGCTACCATGGGCCACGACCGTTGCTACATAGAGCTGGCCGGTAGCCGCAAGGCCACCGGAGTTTGCTACCATCGGCGACGGGTGTTGCTACCATGGGCCACGACCGTTGCTACATAGAGCTGGCCGGTGGCAGCAAGGCCACTGGTGTATGCTACCATGGGCGACAGGCGTTGCTCCAGGGGGTGGCATGCGTCGCTACCTGGAGATCGTGGCGTTGGCGGACACCGGAGTTGCTGCCGGCATTGCTGCCGACGCCCACCGGAGTTGCTACCAAGGCACATCGGTGCTGCTACTATCGCCCATCGGCGTTGCTGCAAGCGCCACACCTGCTGCTGCATCAACGACGCCGCCGGCTTCTCCGGCAACTCCGGCAACGACCATCGTCGACGGAGGAGCGACGTCGGCGTGCGCAGATCAGGGGAGGCAAAGCGCTGAGGACGGATGCGCGAGGAGGACTGCTGCATTAGCGACGCCACAACGGATTCTCCGGCGATGCCACGACGGGTCCTCCGGCGATGCCACGACGGGTCCTCCGGCGATGCCACGACGGAGGGCCATCGGTGGTCGTGTTGCCGGTGTGGGCGGCGAGAGTCCGTGGGGGAAGACGCTGTGAGATCCCAATTGTGGCTGTGTTTTTTTTTCTTCCGTGGAAGGTTGACCAGGGTGGACGATGGTGATTAGCAAATCGTGCGGCTGCCGACCCGGGGGATCGGGGATCTGATCCCCCGGGGGACGCTCAGCACCTTTTATTGTAGGATGGTGGTGTGGGCGGCAATTGGTTAACCCCTATCATGCAATGATGATATTGGAAAGAAAATCTCAGTTTTTTTGGCCTATAACGATGCACACTATTCATCATGTATGACTGAGATACATTAATTGGTAGCTAGCTACAGGATGATGATCGTCTCGGATGGAGATCGTACGGGGTGAGCTGAAGAAAGGCATGAACCCACCTTCACGGCGCAAACGATTACTACTAACGACCCATATAGATTGGGCGTGAGGTGCTGCTGAGACCCATCATCCGGAGATTGTTTAAGCAATATCAAGGTGAACAATTGATGGCTCGATACCTGAGCCTTATACACCGATGGCTTATTATTGATTTTTAATTGTTTACACGTATTGATTGATTTGGAGGGCAAGTGACTTTGAATCATTGCAGGTAAAACTGTGTATACAACCAATTACTATACCCCGACGTTCAAGTAATTTATCATAGATAATAACTGATCCTGTTAGAATCTCACTATAATCGCTGGGTATGATGGTAATGCAAATAAGAATTTTTTCAACATACTCTTCATGCTTTTGCATGCATGAAAATCTACTGTAATGCCCGCTGCATCGCGCGGGGAATCCACTAGTTAAGAATATTTTTGGTACTCACAGGGGACAAATGAGGGAAGTAGAAAATATTACAATATTACTTACTTTTGACGGGGAAAAAATTGCTGAATGTTTTAAAGAACTACCTGGTAAAGAAGATTTTGAACATTTAGAACTCTTCTCCAAATACACTATGCCAGAACTAGAATATAATATGGCCACTATTATCCATAAACTTGATATTTGTGAAGAAGATTTTACAAAGGATGATAAAACAATTCTATATTCTAAAAAGAAGGGGCCTAGTGAATTACTAAAAGGAGTTGCTTGCTCCAAAAATTTACCTAAAATCAAACATAAAAAGAAAGTGGTCCAAACAGCTAAAGATAACGACAATAAGGAAAAAATGGGTGGTCAAAGAAAAGAAAGAAGTAGAAGAAAAAGAATCACCTATAGTTATGAATGAAAAACAAGTAGAGGAAGTTAAAATGCTTAGTGAAGTCAAAGAACCTCTACAAGATCTTGATAAATGTATCTTTCATGAACTCATTAATATATTACAAAAAAATTCTTATGATCCTTCTATTAATGTTCATCAGGAGGATTTTGTTCATACATAGAAAATTGTGTCATAAAAGAAAGGGAAAATTTGCTAGCGAACACTGTTATTTTTCGGTCTTTGCCAAAACACACCGCTGAAATGTGTCTTTGCTCAGTACCATTACCATTTCACGGTACATTTGCCAGAACACACCATGTAACCCAAAATGGAAAGTTTGGTTGTTCTTTGTTTTTTTGCTTAGGACATAACCATTGACGCCTAGTTTAGATTGGTTCTTTTGGTAGTTACAATTTTGGCCCAGCCGTATGTAGGTTGAGTGGGTTTTAAAGGTGCGGGGGCATGAGTGTAATGTTTTTTTGAGCGTTTCCTAATACTGAATAATATCAGCGGGTTAACTACAACCATGAGACGGTGAGCTAGCAAATGATTTAGTGCTCAACTAGGATCAATATACATATACAAGTGTAATCGTCGGAGATGACGTACGCGTGCTCGCCGACGGTGAGAAGCAAAACGATGGAGCATGGTGGTTCCCGAATCCCACTAGGCCCTGTCGCTGATCGATGCAGGGCTTGTCCCGTTCATTGCTAATTGTATGGAAGAAAACCAGTCTCATTGGTTTTTGTTCTATATATTAGAAGCAAAACCGTTTGATTTTTGTAGATGAATACCTGTTTGATTCTCAACAATTTAGCAATTTCATAATAAAATAAATAAAAATTTCTGTTTTGGGCATCTGGTGTGTTTTGGCAAACGTACCGTAAAATTATAATGGTACTGAGCAAACACACATTTTTACGGTGTGTTTTGGCAAAGACAGGAAAATAAAGGTGTACCGTAGCAAATTTTCCCTAAAAGAAAAGATTAAAAGATACAATAATGAAGCAATGATACCACCTAAGCTTGGGGATGATTGTCTTCCTGAAATATTAATCACTATTGTCAAAGAAACTTATCATGCTATATTCAATCTAGGATCTAGTGTCTCAATTTTATAAAAAGAACTATATGAATTGCTTGAACTTAAAAACATGTTAAAATGCTTAATAGATCTTTTACTTGCTGATGATTCAACTAAACATGCTTTAGGAAAAGTAAATAATGTCATGGTTGAGTTGCAAATTTTTTTCATGTTGATTTTGATATCATGGACATGGGGAGTAAAATATTGGGAAGAGCCTTTTTGAGAACTACATGGACCATCATTGATTCAAAGGAAAAGAATGTGAAGTTTTAGTTCCCTCAAAAGAAGTGTATGTAGAACTTTCCAACGAAGAAGGAGATAGCACCAAGGTACAAGCTACCACATGATCTCCACCTATCTTAAAAAGAGTAAGTAAGCCTAGCTATATGGCTATAAAGAAAGCGCTTTGCGGGAGGAAACTCGGTTCTTTTTTATTTTGAATTTTCTTTTTGCACTCTTTCGGTTACAAGAGAGCTTCCGTTTTTGTTCTTCTCTGGAATTTTCAAATAAAGTACCAAGTCTAACCCAATTAGATGTTCTAAACTTGACAAAACATATGTAGCAGCAAATTCCTGCATGAACACTGTGTATTGGAAAAATCTTTGATTTTTTACGTAGCTCCGATTGCTCTCAAAATCATGCTGAAGTTACAAATTTGCATCCTATATATGAAAAAAATGGAAAAAAATCATGACATGTCTAAGTTGGCGAAAAAAATTGAATTTTACAACTGCTATTTTTCTGGATAGAATCTGTCTTTTGTGGCAACAGTGGCCTCTTTAAATTTTGAGTTGATTGTTTTGAATCTTTTGTATTTATTTATGTGGGAAACTCAAGCAACTCTCTGCAAATTAAAAACCAAAATTTATTTGGGTCTTTTATCACAGATAGCATCATATCTTTGTACCCACTAATGTCACCCTATTGAAACCAAATGGGAGAAAGTTTTGTGTTGAAATTTTTGACAGGGAATGGAGGAACATCACAACATGAGCTATCCAAGAATGATGAAAAATATAAGATTGGGAATGCCCATGTCACCCCACTGTACGTACCTATTAAACTATCGGTTTGCAAACCTCTAAACTTTGTTTTTTTTGAGCAACATAAAATAGCCGCATAAACTTGGAGCGTGTTTGTCTAGTTTTATATTTATCTTGCATGCTACCTTTGGAATAAATAATACCACCATGATGGGATGATTAATATTTTCAGGAAAGAACTACTCAAATAAAATGAAAGTTAAAATTGGATGCTATCTTAGAAAAGGGGAAGGGAAATAAAATTTGGAATACAAATTATGCATAGGATTCTTTGTCTCGGATGCTTTATTGAATGATGATTTGCAAGTGACATATTTAGTGCTATTACTTATTCAAATGCATAGATGGACAACTTGAGGTTAATTCGTTCAAAAAAATGATTAGCACTATGGACACTTTCGCATGTATAGATGGTCAACTTTCTCCTTTTTTTTTGCTAGCACCAAAAGTAAGCAAGCAAGCAAAGACTTGTGCATCCAAATCCTTTTAACCAAGTTATTCCAGCAGTCTACACCATATCTAATTATATAGAAAATGTTATTTCAAGTATAATCTATGTGCTATGCCTTAACTCAAAAATTATCTCTTTCTATGTAACTAAAGCTCATGGGAAAGTAAGATGAGGTAACAAACCCATTGTGACTCTAATTATGTAAGCTGTGTGTTTGACAATTTATGAGTTGATTGTTAGTGGAACCATGCTGTTGTGGGGAACACTTTCAACATTGCACTATATTTTTTGATGTCATGTATTCTTTTGGGTGTGATACCTATCGGTGTTGAAATGAAAGATATAATCAAGTTTTCTTTAGAGTATAAATATGTGTTAGAGGAAGCTTTGGGCTACTAACCTAAGCCATGGTAAGCATCATGGTGTAAGTTTACAGCATGGACATCTAAAGAATTTTTAATAAAAATCTATTTAGTAAATAAAAGGAAATGCTAAGGGGTGCGTCCTTCTTGATCTCCAACTCATTGTTTTGACCTAAAAACGCCTATAGAAGGGTCCCCACGTAATCGGTGAAGATTGGAGGGGAAACCCCGCTAGAGCCACCACCGGAGGGATCTCTACCTTCTCCAACATATCCACCATCATCACCATGATGAAGAGAGAGTTATCGAGCTCTAGACTCTGGATTTGTGGCAGTAGCCTCATCTCTCTCTCTCTCTCTCTCTCTCTCTCTCTCTCTCTCTCTTATTCTATAAATGGTCTAGTATCATATGATCTTCTAATATGATTATGGTCATATATGTAATTCATATATGTGGATATGTATTCTATGAGTTGATATTTGAGATTGGAATCCAATTATGTGTAAGATGTATGAGTAGATGCATATCATGTACCCATTCTTAAGTGCTTGTTTTGATCCAACTTGTACAAGCGAACATGTGTGGGAGAAAGTGTGTATTAGTTGGAGTAACATGGTGGTAGTAATTTAATAGTGTCAATAAATTCCAGATATACTATGGTTTTATCTATCTTTTGTTACCTCACTAGGGATTAAGTGAATCTAATTTCTATAATTATCTAGTGATAGCTCGGATAATCTTGTCTGTTCAAGGTAGTATATTTGTTATTCAAACATCATTTTAAAGTATCTAAGGCTATCTTCTGTTGATTCTTAATTCTATATTGCTTGGAGTTTTCCCTTTCTAGAGGAGTATAAAAGATGTGTTGCATCATATCTATGATAGAATGTGATGCCCATATAAATGCTAATCATACACACAATGAAGTTTCATCAATATTATATTGGTTGTGAATTGTTTCATGTCCACTACACCATATGAGAGTATAGGCAAGTGAATCCATGAACCCTGGTCCAATTTTAATCATAAGAAACAACTTTCCAACACCATTGCTATTATTAATATTTATTGCATTAACTAAATCCTAATATACAAAATATTTTTACTACTAGTGAATACAAACCAAAACCCAAAAGACCTTTTTATTATTGTTTTTACCTTGTTCCTAGTCATAGATTGTTTTACTTTATTTTATTTACAAGTAATTTTAGTTTTACTAATACAAAATCTTGTGTTTGACAACCACGTGGTGGAGTTGGGGATGCAAGGCAATTACTTTGTTTTGCAGGTTGCATGAAGATGAGAAGCAAAACATAGTTCTAAGCCAATTCTCCTAGAGTTCGACATAAACCCTTGTATCACCCTTGTGGGGAAAAGACGCTTGCTAGAACACTCTGCACTTTGAGTCCCAACGAGTTGGTATTACACACAGAGTTGTTGCCATCAATATATTCCACGAGCCTTCTTGAGGTCCTCTGCGAACTTCTTGGCAACCTTCTCCTGCAATTCCTTCTCCTTCTTTGCAAGCTTGGTGTTGGCCCTCTCGAGGCGCTCATCGAAGGTGGCCTTGGCGTCATATTACTTACTTTTGACGGGGAAAGAATTGCTGAATGTTTTAAAGAACTACCTGGTAAAGAAGATTTTGAACATTTAGAACTCTTCTCCAAATACACTATGCCAGAACTAGAATATAATATGGCCACTATTATCCATAAACTTGATATTTGTGAAGCAGATTTTACAAAGGATGATAAAACAATTCTATATTCTAAAAAGAAGGGGCCTAGTGAATTACTAAAAGGAGTTGCTTGCTCCAAAAATTTACCTAAAATCAAACATAAAAAGAAAGTGGTCCAAACAGCTAAAGATAACGACAATAAGGAAAAAATGGGTGGTCAAAGAAAAGAAAGAAGTAGAAGAAAAAGAATCACCTATAGTTATGAATGAAAAACAAGTAGAGGAAGTTAAAATGCTTAGTGAAGTCAAAGAACCTCTACAAGATCTTGATAAATGTATCTTTCATGAACTCATTAATATATTACAAAAAAATTCTTATGATCCTTCTATTAATGTTCATCAGGAGGATTTTGTTCATACATAGAAAATTGTGTCATAAAAGAAAGGGAAAATTTGCTAGCGAACACTGTTATTTTTCGGTCTTTGCCAAAACACACCGCTGAAATGTGTCTTTGCTCAGTACCATTACCATTTCACGGTACATTTGCCAGAACACACCATGTAACCCAAAACGGAAAGTTTGGTTGTTCTTTGTTTTTTTGCTTAGGACATAACCATTGACGCCTAGTTTAGATTGGTTCTTTTGGTAGTTACAATTTTGGCCCAGCCGTATGTAGGTTGAGTGGGTTTTAAAGGTGCGGGGGCATGAGTGTAATGTTTTTTCGAGCGTTTCCTAATACTGAATAATATCAGCGGGTTAACTACAACCATGAGACGGTGAGCTAGCAAATGATTTAGTGCTCAACTAGGATCAATATACATATACAAGTGTAATCGTCGGAGATGACGTACGCGTGCTCGCCGACTGTGAGAAGCAAAACGATGGAGCATGGTGGTTCCCGAATCCCACTAGGCCCTGTCGCTGATCGATGCAGGGCTTGTCCCGTTCATTGCTAATTGTATGGAAGAAAACCAGTCTCATTGGTTTTTGTTCTATATATTAGAAGCAAAACCGTTTGATTTTTGTAGATGAATACCTGTTTGATTCTCAACAATTTAGCAATTTCATAATAAAATAAATAAAAATTTCTGTTTTGGGCATCCGGTGTGTTTTGGCAAACGTACCGTAAAATTATAATGGTACTGAGCAAACACACATTTTTACGGTGTGTTTTGGCAAAGACAGGAAAATAAAGGTGTACCGTAGCAAATTTTCCCTAAAAGAAAAGATTAAAAGATACAATAATGAAGCGATGATACCACCTAAGCTTGGGGATGATTGTCTTCCTGAAATATTAATCACTATTGTCAAAGAAACTTATCATGCTATATTCAATCTAGGATCTAGTGTCTCAATTTTATAAAAAGAACTATATGAATTGCTTGAACTTAAAAACATGGAAAAATGCTTAATAGATCTTTTACTTGCTGATGATTCAACTAAACATGCTTTAGGAAAAGTAAATAATGTCATGGTTGAGTTGCAAATTTTTTTCATGTTGATTTTGATATCATGGACATGGGGAGTAAAATATTGGAAAGAGCCTTTTTGAGAACTACATGGACCATCATTGATTCAAAGGAAAAGAATGTGAAGTTTTAGTTCCCTCAAAAGAAGTGTATGTAGAACTTTCCAACGAAGAAGGAGATAGCACCAAGGTACAAGCTACCACATGATCTCCACCTATCTTAAAAAGAGTAAGTAAGCCTAGCTATATGGCTATAAAGAAAGCGCTTTGCGGGAGGAAACTCGGTTCTTTTTTATTTTGAATTTTCTTTTTGCACTCTTTCGGTTACAAGAGAGCTTCCGTTTTTGTTCTTCTCTGGAATTTTCAAATAAAGTACCAAGTCTAACCCAATTAGATGTTCTAAACTTGACAAAACATATGTAGCAGCAAATTCCTGCATGAACACTGTGTATTGGAAAAATCTTTGATTTTTTACGTAGCTCCGATTGCTCTCGAAATCATGCTGAAGTTACAAATTTGCATCCTATATATGAAAAAAAATGGAAAAAAATCATGACATGTCTAAGTTGGCGAAAAAAATTGAATTTTACAACTGCTATTTTTCTGGATAGAATCTGTCTTTTGTGGCAACAGTGGCCTCTTTAAATTTTGAGTTGATTGTTTTTGAATCTTTTGTATTTATTTATGTGGGAAACTCAAGCAACTCTCTGCAAATTAAAAACCAAAATTTATTTGGGTCTTTTATCACAGATAGCATCATATCTTTGTACCCACTAATGTCACCCTATTGAAACCAAATGGGAGAAAGTTTTGTGTTGAAATTTTTGACAGGGAATGGAGGAACATCACAACATGAGCTATCCAAGAATGATGAAAAATATAAGATTGGGAATGCCCATGTCACCCCACTGTACGTACCTATTAAACTATCGGTTTGCAAACCTCTAAACTTTGTTTTTTTGAGCAACATAAAATAGCCGCATAAACTTGGAGCGTGTTTGTCTAGTTTTATATTTATCTTGCATGCTACCTTTGGAATAAATAATACCACCATGATGGGATGATTAATATTTTCAGGAAAGAAATACTCAAATAAAATGAAAGTTAAAATTGGATGCTATCTTAGAAAAGGGGAAGGGAAATAAAATTTGGAATACAAATTATGCATAGGATTCTTTGTCTCGGATGCTTTATTGAATGATGATTTGCAAGTGACATATTTAGTGCTATTACTTATTCAAATGCATAGATGGACAACTTGAGGTTAATTCGTTCAAAAAAATGATTAGCACTATGGACACTTTCGCATGTATAGATGGTCAACTTTCTCCTTTTTTTTTTGCTAGCACCAAAAGTAAGCAAGCAAGCAAAGACTTGTGCATCCAAATCCTTTTAACCAAGTTATTCCAGCAGTCTACACCATATCTAATTATATAGAAAATGTTATTTCAAGTATAATCTATGTGCTATGCCTTAACTCAAAAATTATCTCTTTCTATGTAACTAAAGCTCATGGGAAAGTAAGATGAGGTAACAAACCCATTGTGACTCTAATTATGTAAGCTGTGTGTTTGACAATTTATGAGTTGATTGTTAGTGGAACCATGCTGTTGTGGGGAACACTTTCAACATTGCACTATATTTTTTGATGTCATGTATTCTTTTGGGTGTGATACCTATCGGTGTTGAAATGAAAGATATAATCAAGTTTTCTTTAGAGTATAAATATGTGTTAGAGGAAGCTTTGGGCTGCTAACCTAAGCCATGGTAAGCATCATGGTGTAAGTTTACAGCATGGACATCTAAAGAATTTTTAATAAAAATCTATTTAGTAAATAAAAGGAAATGCTAAGGGGTGCGTCCTTCTTGATCTCCAACTCATTGTTTTGACCTAAAAACGCCTATAGAAGGGTCCCCACGTAATCGGTGAAGATTGGAGGGGAAACCCCGCTAGAGCCACCACCGGAGGGATCTCTACCTTCTCCAACATATCCACCATCATCACCATGATGAAGAGAGAGTTATCGAGCTCTAGACTCTGGATTTGTGGCAGTAGCCTCATCTCTCTCTCTCTCTCTCTCTCTCTCTCTCTCTCTCTTATTCTATAAATGATCTAGTATCATATGATCTTCTAATATGATTATGGTCATATATGTAATTCATATATGTGGATATGTATTCTATGAGTTGATATTTGAGATTGGAATCCAATTATGTGTAAGATGTATGAGTAGATGCATATCATGTACCCATTCTTAAGTGCTTGTTTTGATCCAACTTGTACAAGCGAACATGTGTGGGAGAAAGTGTGTATTAGTTGGAGTAACATGGTGGTAGTAATTTAATAGTGTCAATAAATTCCAGATATACTATGGTTTTATCTATCTTTTGTTACCTCACTAGGGATTAAGTGAATCTAATTTCTATAATTATCTAGTGATAGCTCGGATAATCTTGTCTGTTCAAGGTAGTATATTTGTTATTCAAACATCATTTTAAAGTATCTAAGGCTATCTTCTGTTGATTCTTAATTCTATATTGCTTGGAGTTTTCCCTTTCTAGAGGAGTATAAAAGATGTGTTGCATCATATCTATGATAGAATGTGATGCCCATATAAATGCTAATCATACACACAATGAAGTTTCATCAATATTATATTGCTTGTGAATTGTTTCATGTCCACTACACCATATGAGAGTATAGGCAAGTGAATCCATGAACCCTGGTCCAATTTTAATCATAAGAAACAACTTTCCAACACCATTGCTATTATTAATATTTATTGCATTAACTAAATCCTAATATACAAAATATTTTTACTATTAGTGAATACAAACCAAAACCCAAAAGACCTTTTTATTATTGTTTTTACCTTGTTCCTAGTCATAGATTGTTTTACTTTATTTTATTTACAAGTAATTTTAGTTTTACTAATACAAAATCTTGTGTTTGACAACCACGTGGTGGAGTTGGGGATGCAAGGCAATTACTTTGTTTTGCAGGTTGCATGAAGATGAGAAGCAAAACATAGTTCTAAGCCAATTCTCCTAGAGTTCGACATAAACCCTTGTATCACCCTTGTGGGGAAAAGACGCTTGCTAGAACACTCTGCACTTTGAGTCCCAACGAGTTGGTATTACACACAGAGTTGTTGCCATCAATATATTCCACGAGCCTTCTTGAGGTCCTCTGCGAACTTCTTGGCAACCTTCTCCTGCAATTCCTTCTCCTTCTTTGCAAGCTTGGTGTTGGCCCTCTCGAGGCGCTCATCGAAGGTGGCCTTGGCGTGCTCGAGATCCTTCCGGCTCTCGTCGAGCTAGCCATCCAGCGTCTCGAGAAGTCCGTGCTCCATACTAAGCTCATTATCCCGGTCCACGAGGTTGTTATGGCCGATGGGAACTCACCGCCCCTTCGCGGGCGGTGATGGACTCCTCGCAGGAAGCGAGAGCCTCCTCACGCTCATTCGCCGCCATGATCCGTTCATGCGCCTTTGCGAGATATCCTCTGCCTCATCCCTGGCGCCATCACGGATCTCCTTCCCTTCGTAGCGGAGGTGCTGAGACTCTTCAGCCTGGCGGCCAACAACCACGATCTTGTGGAAGTGGCACCACACCCCCACGGGGCAGGTATGCTCCAACGCCAGCCAAGCTTCCTCCTTGGCCATCTCTGCACCGAGCTTGTTGAGGCCCGCGTGCATGGCTTGTAGGATGGCCTTGAAGAGGCTTGCCCGCCCATGGGGTCTCCTACTACTTGCAAGGTCCAAGTGGCCTCATTTGGCTTGCTGAGGCCCACCATCGAGCCTCGCGAGGGTCCTGGGTCTTGCCCCTCCACGTGGTCACCACGCGCTCTCTGAGGATATCGACCTCCACGGAGTGCGGGGAAAGGTGTGGCCCCCCTCGCCATCATGCATGGGTGCCTCAGGCGGCGTTGCCCCCGTGGCACCGACCTGGCCTACTGATACGTCCAAAATGTATCTACTTTTCCGTACATTTTTGCTGTTGTTTGCCCTCTATCTTGTCAGTTTTGAATACAACTAACGCAGACTAATGCTGTTTTCAGCAGAATTGCTCTGGTGTCTCATTTTTTGTGCAGCAAGCCAACTTTCAGGAAAATTCCTAGAAAATATAGAAAAACCCATATTTCACCTGAAGACTCCCGAAGCCAGAAGACGAGATGCAGGGGGGCCACGAGGGGCCCACACCCACCCTTGGTGCAGGCCAGGCCTTGGCCGCGCCAAGGGGTGGTCTGGCCGCCTCGGCCACCCCCTCGACCTCTCCTTCGCACTATAAAAGCCTCCTGACCTGAAAACCGAGGGGGGTTCGACGTTTTTTCTAGAAGAGTTCTCCTGCTCCGCCGCCACCAGAAACTCCAATCTGGGGACCAGAAACTCCGTTCTGGCACCCTACCGGGACGGGAATTTGGAGGAGATCATCGCCATCGCCATTCGACGCCTCTCCATCAACCATCCATGATTCCCCCATCCATGTGTGAATAATTCCCCGCTGTAGGCTATAGGGGATGATAGGGATTGGATGAGATTGGCTATGTAATAGCTATAATATTGTTATGGGCATAGTGCCTAGTATCCGTTGTTAGTATTTTTGACATTGTTGCGACTTGTTGTGCTTAATGCTTGTCACTTTGGGCCCGAGTGCCATGATCTCAGTTCTGAACATGATATTGAATCATGATGATAAATATTATTTTTGATCATATCTACAAGTTGTATACACATATTGTTGTCTGGAACCCGAGGCCCCAAGGTGACGATAATTGGGACAACCGGAGGGGGTGGCTATGATGTGAGGATCACGTGTGTTCATGGAGTGTTAATACTTTGCTCCGGTACTTCTTCTTCTTCTTCTTCTTGTGCTCTCTTTACTCCGGTCTGGGAACTCCTCGCAGTCTCTGTGTGGGGCCCTCCTCTCTGTGAGGCCAGCTGTGAGCCTCGGCGTTGTCCTCCTTGACCCGCGGAGGCTTGTTGGGAAGGCGCGATGTAATATCCCAGGTATTGGGGTTACAAAAATAGAGGAAACAGATGTGTGCATTGCATTCATGCATAGAAAATCTGGGGAATTTTCGCGCTTTAAAGTAAAACAGTCACAGTAACTGAAGTTTCACTTGACCTTGGTGGAATTTAAATAGCTCATCAAGTCAAGCGCTATAAACCTCAATGTGACTTTGTTAAAACCTTGTTTTGGGAAGAGATGATTTGATCTAAGGGGTTAGATCAAATGGAACTAATAATCAACACAACAACACTTTACTCAATGATCAACTACTTGATCATATAACAGATCATAATATGGTAATTATTGCCATAACACAAGAACATCTGCTCAATTACAAACCAAGTAACAATAAAATGGAGAAACCATTCCTGACTTATCTTTTCCATGTCTTAAACTAATCCATGATCCTACCATGAACCTCATGGTATTCATTTTACTTCATTCTTGGAAACATGACAAGGAGATCAACTCTAGAAATATATATTCTTCTCTATTCCAAATAGTTAAGCATCAAACCTAGAGAGGTGAGAGTTCTATTATAATTATTAGAGAAGCATTAACAAACCTTGAGTTAAACCTTGGATATACATCCATGCATTTAAATCATCATCTTTAAGAGAAACCTTAGGATGTTATTCAAGACAATCTCTAGAGAGAGAAATCAATTATGTGAAACATAGATAATGACGAATACATTAATCTCTATGGAGCCTAACTTAAGTTAGTACTAAAATCATTCCCAATTGAGAGAGGGACCACTCATACCAATCTTAGCTTTACCTATTTAAGAATAAAGGACAACCTTTGAAATAAAGCATTAAGAGATTAACCATTTCATCTTGAAGTGGTGAGATAACCAAATATCAATAAGACTATACACATGAATTAGTGAAATAAGGATAGGACTAATCCAACTAAGTTAGACAATTGAATCTTTAGCTTAGCTACTTAAATAAATATCAAGAGTACACCATAAACCCTAGACTAACTATTCCTATGAAAGAGAGCTCAAGCTATGATGCTACACTCAAGTTAGTTGAGGCAACACTTGAATGTGAGGGAGAGAACTATCCATATACCCAGATGATAATATCAACATTATTTAAGTGGAACCCTAACAGAATATCTCAGGCATTCTCCTGGGATATAGTCTATAGAGACAACCATAGCCATGTCCACCCAAGAAACTATAAGAGAGTTGTTGTCAACACCCGGATTTTTAAGTCCAGATGCCTATTATGCCGTACATCGCAATCCCAGGAATAATGTTTTTGCGAGACATAATAGTAAGTAGCATAGAGTCATCATTTATTACAACACATATTGTCTTACAACCATAGATCACATGATCCAATATTACACAAATATATTGTTCAACAACACACATAGTAGCGGAAGCGAAGTAGTAGTGGACTATCTATTCCACAGGCAACGCTTGACGTTAGAAGACGATCCTAGTTATCGTAGACGTCCTGCTGTCCGTCATCCTGATACTGGTGTTCTCCTTCAAAGTCTGGCATTTGAATAGCTAGGGCAAAGCCATGAGTACTTTTAAAGTACTCGCAAACTAACTCTACAATAATTACTCATTAAGTGTAATAAGGGGGTGCTAAGCTCTAGGTTTATTTGCATAAAGCCAAGTTTTAGTTTGATAAACATTTAGTAAAGCCTTAACATGTGCTAGACTAACTCAAGTGGGAACATTAGTGTCATTCCCACAACTCATATTGATTCATCTCCATATCACCTTTCAATTCATCATTCCTTTTTAAGATCAAATTTATGATAACGGAGATAGTATGGCCTTTCCAATCGTCCGTAACCGTGGACACGGCTATTCGAATAGGTTTAACACTCTGCAGAGGTTGTACTCTTGTGCCACAACTTTTGATTACATCCGTCGAGGATAACCCCGAATCATCGTAACACAGTACGCGGATCATCAACTGTAACCTTTCACTTATATATGCTAGTATGAGCACCTCTCCCCATGAGCTTGGCCTCCCGGTGGAAACCGCAGTTAACCCGGGAACTGCACAGGGCTTGGGCCGTACATTCACCTCAATTTAACATCATTCCACACTTGACGGAGGCAGCCTCGGCGTAACCCCTATGATGCTTGTTTAGAGGGAACCCATACTAAAATACACAAGTTTCTAGTTAAGCCCTACCCATAATCAGGTATTGTGGGGGTACTTGTATAATTGGAAGGGTATCGCATTCAAACACAATCGTCAATTTTATCAAAAATCACCATCTTCTCTTGTTCAAATCCACCTCCACTTTACTTTCTTTCAAAGTCAAATCCACTTCACCATGTTCCCATCTAAAGTAGTCAATTTTAATTGATTAGCACTAGCAACTATATGAGGGGTGCTATCTAGCTTTGAGTGGTGCTAATCTAATTTCAAGTATTGTTCTACTCTAGACCAAGTGAATCATAAATCAAAAGGAGTACTTTGAAATAATAAGCAAAAGTAAATGTAAGTAAAGCATGGGATAGGTAATACATAAAAGTAGAGTGTGATGGTGCCTTTGCTCTGGTAGAGCTAAGCACTTGTGTTTAGCAAGGGTTAGCTTGCCTTGAGCTGAGTAGTTATCGAAGTTCTCTTCTTCTTCCTGAGAGTAGGCCTCCTCCTCTTGGTATTCCTCGTTACTAGCGTCTATATACGAATACGAGGTATAAATACTAAACCAAGCTCACATACCAAACTAGAAACACTCAAAAGAGTTCACACACTAATCCTATCATCAATCAAACATGGCATGGTGGATTATTGGATTAGTCTTTATTTAAAAGAAGAATAATTTCCTCTCTTTATTCCTATGTCTTAAATTTGGTATGTAGATCCTTAGAGGAAATAATTTCTTCTCATTACCTCATATTAAGATTTAATCTCTTCATATAATAATAAGGTATGAAATATAGGTTGACCCAAAGTCAACATTTCATATCTATTATATGTGAGTATAATTTAATTGAAGTGCTACACTTCACATAGTCTTAAAACTTAATATTTAAATGAATTAAAATCTCTAAGTAATACTTATCAAGGGTTCATTAGCCTAAGTCTTTCCCCCTGGTTATATTACTTAGGATCAAGATTTAAATGAGAGGTAGCTCTCATATTAGTTGTTGAATTTGAATTCCACATTTAATTGCTCTAGAATTGACTACATAGCCATTTTATTTGATCTAGTCCATGATCATACAAATAACATGTCTATATTATTGCATAATCAATTAGAGGACATCATTTGTGATTTATTAGAATTGGAATCAATTCAACATCTATTCTGGTTAAATTTTAAATAAAGTTTGAATGTTCAAAAATCCCTGTCTTGTCTTTTTTATCAAATTAAATCTACTATGAATTTGGAGGTGGGACTAGTGGAATTGGTTAGATAATTTCATGGGCTTTCCAACGGTATAAAGTTTGCTAAATTTGGTTTGGCAGATTTCAAAATATTCAGATTTTACTAAACCATCTGCAGCACAACTTGAAATAAGTTTAAACCTAAATTTGAATCGTGGGCTTGGGCGGGAAACACTACTGGGCCGAAACGGTTTTAATTCGCACAGCGCAGCCCAACAAGCAACTGGTGCGCTTGGGCCGCCCTGACGAAGTGGGGGCCACCCGTCAGTGGCTCTTAACCACGCGAAACGGTACGCGCGCTGAGAGGCGTTGGATTAGGGGAGGGATCGACGGCCAGCAATCGTCGTCTTCTCCGACGAGAAGGCGAGGTTCTGGCAGTGGACGTAGGGGGTCGACGGCCTTACCGGTGTTCCCGCGGGGTTCTGCTGGTGGCGAGGTGGCGTTGTCGAGGACGCTGAGGCTCCTGGTAGCAGTGGCGAGGCTCGGGGTGGCGTCAATCGATGGCGAGGATCTGCGAGCTCCGGCGGCCTTCGTCTTGCGATTGGAGCAGCTCCGGTGGTGTGGTGTCAAATTGATGAGTGGAGAGGAGGCAGGGATGAGAGGGGAGCAGATGTTGTGAAGAAATGGAGCTCAGAGCTCCTCTATTTATAGCGGGCGGAGATGGCCGTGAGGTGCTGTGGGGGTGCGGCCATGGCGCGGCTCGTGTGGCGATCCAAAGGGCAAGGCAAGGATGGCAGCGTGTAGGCGGTGTCCTGGCGATGCGCTAGGTGCAGCTGGCGCAGGAAAAGGGAGATGGGATCGATCGGTGGCTCGTTTCGAGTGCGGCAGTACCCGTGGTACTTCTCCGGCGAGGACGACGGTGACCATGCGGCGGCAGGCGTTCGAGTAGGTCTAGGGTGTAGAGGGCAGGGAGGCGATGCTTGACGCAGGCGTAGAGATGCAGGAGGAGGACGGCGTCGCTCGAGTGCCCGACGTACTGGCGCGCTCCAGAGCGTGGTGATCACGCTGGCTGGCATGTACTGGGCGTGCTGGGCACGTCCTGGCTTGGCCAATGCCAGCCTCTCGCGAGCTCCAGCTGGGCACCGTGATGATCAGCAATGCAAGGGGATTCTCCAGGACAAAGTGGTGCAGAGAGGAGAGGACCAGAGAGAGAGAAAGCATGGTGGCCGGCATTGCCACGGCATGCCACTAGTTTAGGGTTTCTCTCCCCCTTCCCTCACTTTAATCGACCCAGGCAGGTACTGGTGTGATGCAGGTGATGCAGGGAAGCTTGATGATCACCAGAAAAAGGGGTTTAGGCAAGAAACCATTGGACATAAGGAGGTATGATCAAATCAGATAAGTGCATGCCAAGTGTTTGATGAAATGGCCACAAGAAACTTTTGTTTGAATTTTGGTTTTCTTTTTGGTGGGTCTCATTTATATAATTAATGTGTTGGATTGGTGGTGGTTTGGTCCAATTTGGAGTTGTTTTGCAAAATGGCAAAAGTGACATGATCTTCTCTTTATTTCAGCATCACTACTTGTCACCTTGTTACTGGTCAACCCAGTCAACTCTAGCCATGGTGGTCAACATCAAAGTTACTCATCTTGACATGGTCTTGGATGACATGGCTTTGGTTGACCAAGTTTAGTTTAAGAATTGAGAAAACCAGAGGGGTAAAGTAGTGAAGAAAATATTTTTGGGCCATATGACCATTATCATATGTATGTAGAAATTTTGATTTCCTTGTGTTTGATTCTTGATCCAAGGATGCAATTGTGTTAGTTTATCATATTGAAGTATTTTACAAGCAAGGGGGCAAGCAATTATGGCCTAGGGTGAAGAATTGCATTTTGGCATAATGTGTATGTAAGTGAAATAGGGGTTTTTTCCCATTTTCTTCATTTCTCCTCAAACTAGGGTTTGATGATCTTTGTTAGGGTTCAAATAGCAATTGATAATCATACTAACACTCATCATGGCAATTGCACAAAAGAAAATCACTCAAATGCATGAATCTATATGTGGCACTATATGCATAGAAAAAGTTTTTGTAAATTGCAATTTTTGAGTTTGGGGAAAATTGTCTTTCTTGTTTATTATTGTTGAAACTTGGGATGTTACAGTTGTTATGCTTAGCTGATCAAGACAACACTTGATCATGGAAGTGAAAACCATTCCATTAATAATACTTTAGGAAGCCAAACCTTGATTATTATAAATTGAGTGATGATCATAAACCCTAAGAACTTGAGGTAGAGATATTAAGAACAAGTTGATCATGCCTAATCCATGATCATGCTCTTGAAGTATGTGAGGATAAGTTAAATCTTAATAAGATAAGTAGATATCATTCACCACATGAAATTATAGGGAGGTAACTAGTAAGCAAACCTAGGCTTATATCCTAACCTTAACTTGTGAACCACATGGTGATCATAAGAAGAATACTACCACATCTATATTTCATAAAGTAAAGAACCTAAGCAAACCATAGAGTTAAACTCTATACTTGATATGATGAGAAACCATCCATCCATATGACCAAAGTTAACTATAAAAAGAACTATAAAAACTTTAGTTACTTTAACAATAGATTGAGGATAATAATAGAAGTTAATTGGTAGAAGATAAAACTAATTCTCAATATCTTAGTAACTAGAGGATAACATAAAATTTTAAGTAAGCAACCACCTTATCATGGTTAGAGGAGATTAAATCCTAGAAAATGCAATATGATGTCATCCCAATTCTATAAACTAGAATTATATCTCAACCATAGTTTATACATCACTATGGTAATCATAGTATAAAACCAGGCCATAATTGAGATTCAACCCATATGTCATTAGGTAATTAGCATTGAACCCTAATGGTTCATTAATCAAAACCTATGCTTCAATTATAAAACAAAAGAGCCACCTAATGCTAAAATCCTATAATTAAACCCATGTGTGGTTAAAAACCACTTATCATTATAACCAAGACCAAACCATGATGAGAGTAATATCTAATTTAGGCATTTCAAGGTGTATTAAAATATAATACTAATGTTAACCTTGAAATAGGATTATAGTGAATATTACAAGACCTTAATAAAGGAGTGCTCACATAAAATTATATGCAAGTGGACAACACTCCCAAATAAGAAACCAAGACCTCATAATAATCTTTAAAATGCTTTGGGAAGCAATTCTCCACTTTAAATAATTCAAAAAAGAGATATATTGCAGGGAAGAAAAGGAATTTCAAAGAAACACACAAACTCAGGGCTAAATTGAAATTTAAATAGAACTCCCAGGGATACAAATAACATCATGCATTACACATTAGTTTGGACAATTGAATCATGCATTGATCATTGGTGTTAAGTCCTAATTAGAAATAGGTGTAAACATCTGAAAGTATAATGGAATTCAAATATGAATTCAAAACAGAATAATAAAACCAGAATTGAAAATAGAAAATAAAACAGAAAACGAAAAAAAGAGATAAGGACTTACCAGGCTCACCTGGCCGACGCAGCCCAGCAAAGCAGCCCAAGAGCCAGCCCAGCAACCCAGCAATTGAGCCCAACAGCTGCCCACATACCGTTTCGCCAGGATAATACCGAAGACGAGGTCGTCGTCTTCGCCTTCGCTACCGTCGTCGCACAGGAGAACGCCACCGCGACGGCGAGCTCCACGTCCCGCGATCGCCGCCGATTTTGACTGCCAGCGCACGCAGAGACCCTATAAAACGCGCAGGAGCCCTCCTATGCCCCTCTCTCTGCTCAATTTACGCCCAAAACGAAACCCTAGCTCGCCGGCCTCCGTTCACCGCCGGCGATTGAGGCAGCCCTGAGCCTCGCCGTGGATGCTCCCAGCACCGCCGTCCTCCCCTCGTTCTTTTCGTCGACGCGTGCAAGCTGGGAAGCTCCCATTCCGACGAATTTCGCCATTCTCTCCGACCACTGCCGTCATGTCCAGGGAAGAAATCCTCGCCGTTTGAGCTCCATCGGCCTCGCCATCAGCTCTACAGACTCCCGGTGAGCTCCCGCATCTCGCAGTACCCCTGGCCTGCTCAATCGTGCCCCGTAGCGCCGCCTCGTCGTCGTTCACTGTCCGCCGCCGCTCGGACTTGCCGCCATCAAGGCTCCGGCGACCATTTGGTCACGGCGCCGCCACCATATGGCTCAGCGCATCGCCCTGCGTCGATCCAACTCACGCGCGCGCCCGCGGGTGTCGCCCAGCGCCGGCGACCATCGTCACTGCCCGCCGGCCACTGTGAGCCATGCCACATCGGCGCCACGGTGGCAGCTGACGTGGGCTCTGGCCCACTAGTCAGTGGCTAGGGGTAGTTATACCCGGGTACATTTAGTATTCTTCCATTAAAAATTTAATTCCAGATAATTGCTGAAACTTCAAATGAATTTATAAAATTCATAATAACTCAGAAAAATGAAAATAAGATATCAAAATTCTTAGAAAAGAAAACTCTATCCAATAAAAATATAAAATGGAATTTTTATTTTTTAAAAAATTCAATTATTTAATACTTGTTATTTAAGCCTTTAATTTTAATTCTAAATTCAATTAAAATTCAATAATTAGTAAAAATTTCCAAACGTAAATAAAAACCAGTAAATAAATAAAGAAAACATTAAGACTAATTTTCTTTATTTGTTATTTTTTTAAATCATTATTAGGAGGATTTAAAACCCTAAATCATAATTACCCTAATTATTAATTGTTTAAAAATAATAAAATGCCTAATTCAATATTATTTTTATTCCTAAGTTACTAATAACTTCAACTTTAAAAATGAAGTTATTAATCATAGAACTATATGGTAAATATCAAACACTAATTCCATATTGAATAAATAACACAACCTCATAATTGTATGTGAAACTCAAAACCCTAATTCCACTAGAAACCCTAATTCATCCTAGTCAAACCTAGTCCCTATCACAAGGACATCATCCTTAATTAACCTTAATTAGCATCACACCATTGTGATGAGCTCCAATAGCATCTATGCCCAATATTTATCATTACATAACCATAATCCACTAAACCCTACAAGTACTTCATAATTATGAACCATCCTATTTAGGAGCCAATCATTCTTTACTTAGTGGATCCAATAGCAAACCCTAGTCAACCACAACTCTAATTGAGATACTTCTTATTAATTAAGAAGTATGTTCTTCAAAAGTTATTCTTTTGAAGTAAATAAAGAATCATCATCAACCCTGCTTATAAGGACCCATAAACCCTAGCCAGCTATCACTGGCAAGATAAACCAACCTGGACAACAACCATGTATAATGAATTGCTTAGAATGCCTAGGCTTATCTTAACCTTACAAGCCCTAGGTGTTGATGAATCCAACTTTGTTGGGATCCATCTAATACTTACTCCAACAACTACATGAAACCATAGTCAACCATAGAAACCCCAACCTAATTATCATACTTGTTCTTTATCAAAGAACATGTTCTTCAAAAGTTATTCTTTTAAAGTATATGATAATCAATCATTAACCATGCCATATAGTACTAAAACTGACAACTGTTCTTTACATGTTAACATTATGCCAATTATCATTCTTTGTGTGCTCAATTGATTATTGTGCTTTATTATCTACCTGTTCATGAGACCAAGTAATCACACCTGAATAAGAACCTTGTATGTGAATCACTCTAAAAGTACAACACACTTTGAACTAATCATTATAACTCACTGATCCTAAATCATCGGGGTTAGGTCACGCTTAGAGCGATTGCATCTCATACTTATGCATTATTGCATCCTTGCCAATCTTTTAAACATCGTCCTTACCGGACGATGATGCTATTTCAGAATTTGGAGTTATTACGTATCGAAGACATTGCCTGCATAATCTTGTAGTCAAGAAAGGCAAGTTCATCGCTTGCTCATGTCATTTGAGTATTTTTACCAAATTACTTGCAAAGTACTATATTTATCACTATTGCATAAAAACCAAAACCACTATTTTCATAACTATGAATATGACTATGTGGTGGGCAATGGAACCATGGATTGTGTTGATATGGTGGAGGTTCCATTGCAAGGGTTTATATCCATTTAGGATTAAACAACAAATGTCGTCCAGTGATTCTTGTGCCGTAATACCCGTGTTAACCATAAGATCTGGAGTGGGACGGAATAGTCAATCGTATTTCCACCTCTTGTACATCAACGGATGCGCTTACCGTAGCAGTTGTATCTTGCGAGAACAACCGGAGGGTGGGGTTCCCATTCTAATTCCCCACGGTAATGCGGTCTATGATGGGTTGCAGCTGCCGGCGAAGGAGTTTATGGTAGAGCCCAGAACTGTTGTCGCGGTCGGGGTCCATCCTTAATTGGTGTAGGAGGACCGGCGAGGACCCAGGGTCGGGGTTTGCAACAAAGGGTGGGCGTGCGAGGTAGCGGAGGAATATGATTGGCTATGACCTTATACCGGGCCTCATACCAAAGGAAGTGTGGACGGGTAACGTGCTCGGTTGGCACCAAGGTTAAGATCTCTTATGGGTAAAGCAACACACCTCTGCAGAGTGTAATGAATCGTGACATGTCACTCCCTGTTCCGGGATATGGAACTGCGAACGCGGCCGGAAAGGAGCTCCATGAAGTTCTAGTAAACCGGTGAAGGCTGACGGACATAGTTCTTCTGAATAAAAGCAACCTTTTGAAGAAATGGTTATGAAAACCTGCATTGGTATTAGACTTTTTGGTCTAATGCTGTAGCTAGTGCATTAAACACCTCTTTCCTATAATGAACTTGTTGAGTACGCTCGTACTCATCCCACTTTTAAATCCCCTGCTTAGATATGGAGGCATCGGAGGAGGATCTACAGTGCAACTCGAAGGCCGAGGAGACAACAACTACTTCAAGAGACATGACCCTATCAGAGGAGTCAAATACCACATCCAACAAGGAGAAAACCTAGTTTAGCCATAGAAGGGAACTAGCTTCCTAAACATAGCTCCTATTTAGCTAGAATCTATTCATAGCCCCTATAGCTAGTCAAATACTCTACAAATAGAGTCCGTGATAGGATTAGACTACGAGTCGTTCTTCTGGAGTTTATTTGCAGATTTACCTCACTATAAAGTAGGAGGATGTGCTGATCTTATGTAATAGAGTTTGTATGTAATTCTATAGACATGCCTTGGACCCGCATATGTTTCTGTTGTACCACTCTGAGCGATATAATACTAGTGGAACGGTGTTTCATTGGTGTTATATCAGACTTGCATACTACACCATGCAGTGGTATGCCGGGTCACCACAGTTGGTATCAGAGCAAATGCTTTGACCCTAGGATTAAAACCCTTTAAAGGAGACCTATAGGATTGGTAGTGTCTATAGGAAGTTGCCTTAGTTAAACAAAATATTCTTATGACTTGAGATGGGTATTCACTTGAGAATAATCCTGACACACTTGAGTCAACATTTCTTACCTATCTTTACTAAGTAAAGTTAGCTAATCCCAAACATATAGTACACCATGATGTCCTTAAACAATAGATGAGTAGATCACAGTTGGTATGCAATACATGATAGTCCAAAGAGAGGATACAACCATAAGGAAGATATCCTATTGGAAGATGTGTATCAACACATGTTATGGTTAAGTAAGAATTATTCAGACATGTAATATGAGTGATATCAAGTAAGATAATTAAGATATCCTAATAGAAGATGTAGACCCAGATAAGTAATGGGCAAGTAAATTATCTAGACATGTGAAACAATTGATAGTAAGTGATAACTATGAGTCATATGAGATAGTATAGACCATGATGAGTCAATCATGGGAGATAAGGAAGAGAGATAGGAATAATATATGTCTACTTCCATGGTAGGGATAGTAATCATATAAGATTCATCTGAGAATCATTATGTGATGGACTAGAACATCATACATATTTAGGAGAAGTACAATAAGAAGTCAAGTACTAAAAAATAGTGCAAGAATTGTGTTCCAAAAATATGGGAAGTGTGCCAAGCACATCATGACCATAGTCTTATGGTAGAAACACTTGGAAGTATAGGAGCTATATTTCCATAGTTATGTGTTTAGAGTAGCAATGTTAGAACCTAGACATATCATGTGAGATAGTCCTCAACAAAATAGAAGTTAAGTTAATACTTCCAAAGAACTTTAGGTCAACCACAACTATTCCAGACCACTTTATTCAAGTTTATCTCATTGCAAATGTGCAATTAAGGTAAAGGTTGAGACAAATAGTAGAATCCCATATATTCGTGCTAAGTATCACGATATAAACCTATCTTATGTGGTGTTATATACTACACATCAGAGCCTGATGTTTAGAGATGACTTACTCAACTATTTTATTCAGGCTTATGATGATGTGTATTATATGCACAAAGCTGAATCTTCTTGGATTTTAATCAATGTTCAAAAAATCGTCCGATTCAACAATTAATCGCTCGATTAATCCCTATTCCGTGGTCACCGATTAACCGATAAACTCATTTATCACCCAATTAACTCATTTATCGCCCAATTAATCAGCCGATTTGCCTATTAATCGCTAATCGCCAGCCGACCGAGTTAACCCCGATAAGCGATTTCCTCAACATTGGATTTTATTGGATTTTCATTGTTTGACTAGATCCATACATGAAGTTTGACTTTGGTATGCAAATGCATGTTGCAATATCAAGTTCTTACTAGATGCTATTGATCTAGAGGGTGATGGTAAACGTGTGAGGAAGTGACGAACTCTGAAGATCTTAAAGACAAGATGAAGGTTCATCAGAAAAAAAAGGAAGTAAAGTTGTGGGAAGTAACCACAATACTCTGAAGAAAGTATCAATCAAAACTCATGCTTAGCCTCAACAGAGGAGTACTTTAGTACGGAAGAAGCATGAAGGTGAGAAATCTGGGGATTATGGCGAAGCTCAAGCAGATCCATAGTCAATATAGAAGAGGTAATGAATGGGAAATCAATTAGGATACTATATTCATAGTGTCAGCTAGTGGTTTTCTTGCAACAATAAACCCTCGAAGAAAGGAAGATGACCTATGAAACCATAGCAGATATAAGAAGGCCATAGTTGATATCAGAAGACCACAATTGGTATAGGATCAATACTGCGAGATAAAGTAGAAGATGCCCAGACCAATTGGTAAATGATGCGCGTGGTTGACGTATTGTCTTTCCGTTCGACACGCGTCCGTTGGGAACCCCAAGAGGAAGGTGTGATGCGTACAACGGCAAGTTTCCCTCAGTAAGAAACCAAGGTTTATCGAACCAGTAGGAGTCAAGAAGCACGTGAAGGTTGATGGCGGCGAGATGTAGTGCGGCGCAACACCAGGGATTCCGGCGCCAACGTGGAACCTGCACAACACAAACCAAGTACTTTGCCCCAATGAAACAGCGAGGTTGTCAATCTCACCGGCTTGCTGTAACAAAGGATTAGATGTATAGTGTGGATGATGATTGTTTGCAGAAAACAGTAGAACAAGTATTGCAGTAGATTGTATTTCAGTATAGAGAATTGGACCGGGGTCCACAGTTCACTAGAGGTGTCTCTCCCATAAGATAAACAGCATGTTGGGTGAACAAATTACAGTTGGGCAATTGACAAATAGAGAGGGCATGACCATGCAAATACATATTATGATGAGTATAGTGAGATTTAATTGGGCATTACGACAAAGTACATAGACCGCTATCCAGCATGCATCTATGCCTAAAAAGTCCACCTTCAGGTTATCATCCGAACCCCTTCCAGTATTAAGTTGCTAACAACAGACAATTGCATTAAGTATTGCGCGTAATGTAATCAATAACTACATCCTCGGACATAGCATCAATGTTTTATCCCTAGTGGCAACAGCACATCCATAACCTTAGAGGTTTCTGTCACTCCCAGCATTCACGGAGACATGAACCCACTATCGAGCATAAATACCCCCTCTTGGAGTTACTAGCAAAAACTTGGCCAGAGCCTCTACTAATAACGGAGAGCATGCAAGATCATAACCAACACATAGACATAAATTGATAATCAACATAACATAGTATTCTCTATTCATCGGATCCCAACAAACACAACATATAGCATTACAGATAGATGATCTTGATCATGTTCGGCAGCTCACAAGACCCGACAATTAAGCACAATGAGGACAAGACAACCATCTAGCTATTGCTATGGACCCATAGTCCAGGGGTAGACTACTCACACATCACTCCGGAGGCGACCATGGCGGCATAGAGTCCTCCGGGAGATGATTCCCCTCTCCGGCAGGGTGCCGGAGGCGATCTCCTGAATCCCCCGAGATGGGATTGGCGGCGGCGGCGTCTCTGGAAGGTTTTCCGTATCGTGGCTCTCGGTACTGGGGGTTTCGCGACGAAGGCTATTTGTAGGCGGAAGGGCAGGTCAGGGGCGTCACGAGGGGCCCAGGAGACAGGTCGGCGCGGCCAAGGGTGGGGCCGCGCCGCCCTACCTCCTGGCCACCTCGTGGCCCCACTTCGTTGACTCTTCGGTCTTCTGGAAGCTTCGTGTGAAAATAGGACCCTGGGCGTTGATTTCGTCCAATTCCGAGAATATTTCCTTACTAGGATTTCTGAAACCAAAAACAGCAGAAAACAAGAATCGGCTCTTCGGCAACTTGTTAATAGGTTAGTTCCAGAAAATGCATAAATATGACATAAAGTGTGCATAAAACATGTAGATATCATCAATAATGTGGCATGGAACATAAGAAATTATCGATACGTCGGAGACGTATCAGCATCCCCAAGCATAGTTTCTGCTCGTCCCGAGCAGGTAAACGATAAACAAATATAATTTCTGGAGTGACATGCCATCATAACCTTGATCATACTATTGTAAGCATATGTAATGAATGCAGCGATCAAAACAATGTATATGACTTGAGTAAACAAATGAATCATATAGCAAAGACTTTTCATGAATAGTACTACAAGACAAGCATCAATAAGTCTTGCATAAGAGTTAACTCATAAAGCAATAATTCATAGTAGAGGTATTGAAGCAACACAAAGGAAGATTAAGTTTCAGCGGTTGCTTTCAACTTATAACATGTATATCTCATGGATATTGTCAATGTAAAGTAGTATAACAAGTGCAATATGCAAGTATGTAGGAATCAATGCACAGTTCACACAAGTGTTTGCTTCTTGAGGTGGAGAGAGATAGGTGAACTGACTCAACAATAAAAGTAAAAGAATGGTCCTTCAAAGAGGAAAGCATCGATTGCTATATTTGTGCTAGAGCTTTGATTTTGAAAACAAGAAACAATTTTGTCAACGGTAGTAATAAAGCATATGTGTTATGTAAATTATATCTTACAAGTTGCAAGCCTCATGCATAGTATACTAATAGTGCCTGCACCTTGTCCTAATTAGCTTGGATTACCGGGATTATCGCAATGCACATGTTTTAACCAAGTGTCACAAAGGGGTACCTCTATGCCGCCTGTACAAAGGTCTAAGGAGAAAGCTCGCATTGGATTTCTCGCTATTGATTATTCTCAACTTAGACATCCATACCGGGACAACATAGACAACAGATAATGGACTCCTCTTTAATGCATAAGCATGTAGCAACAATTAATTTTCTCATATGAGATTGAGGATATATGTCCAAAACTGAAACTTCCACCATGGATCATGGCTTTAGATAGGGGCCCAATGTTCTTCTCTAACAATATGCATGCTCTAACCATAAAGGTGGTAAATCGCCCTTACTTCAGACAAGACGAACATGCATAGCAACTCACATGATATTCAACAAAGAGTAGTTGATGGCGTCCCCGGGAACATGGTTATCGCACAACAAGCAACTTAATAAGAGATAAAGTGCATAAGTACATATTCAATACCACAATAGTTTTTAAGCTATTTGTCCCATGAGCTATATATTGTAAAAGTAGAGGATAGAAATTTAAAGGTAGCACTCAAGCAATTTACTTTGGAATGGCGGAGAAATACCATGTAGTAGGTAGGTATGGTGGACACAAATGGCATAGTGGTTGGCTCAAGTATTTTGGATGCATGAGAAGTATTCCCTCTCGATACAAGGTTTAGGCTAGCAAGGCTATTTGAAACAAACACAAGGATGAAGCGGTGCAGCAAAACTTACATAAAAGACATATTGTAAACATTACAAGACTTTACACCGTCTTCCTTGTTGTTCAAACTCAATACTAGAAATTATCTAGACTTTAGAGAGACCAAATATGCAAACCAAATTTTAGCATGCTCTATGTATTTCTTCATTAATAGGTGCAAAGTATATGATGCAAGAGCTTAAACATGAGCACAACAATTGCCAAGTATCACATTATCCAAGACATTTTAGCAATTACTACATGTATCATTTTCCAATTCCAACCATATAACAATTTAACGAAGAAGAAACTTCGCCATGAATATTATGAGTAGAGCCTAAGGACATATTTGTCCATATGCTACAGCGGAGCGTGTCTCTCTCCCACACAAAGAATGCTAGGATCCATTTTATTCAAACAAAACAAAAACAAAAACAAACCGACGCTCCAAGCAAAGCACATAAGATGTGATGGAATAAAAATATAGTTTCAGGGGAGGAACCTGATAATGTCGTCGATGAAGAAGGGGATGCCTTGGGCATCCCCAAGCTTAGACGCTTGAGTCTTCTTGATATATGCAGGAGTGAACCACCGGGGCATCCCCAAGCTTAGAGCTTTCACTCTCCTTGATCATGTTGTATCATCTCCCTCTCTTGATCCTTGAAAACTTCCTCCACACCAAACTCAAAACAACTCATTAGAGGGTTAGTGCACAATCAAAATATACATGTTCAGAGGTGACATAATCATTCTTAACACTTCTGGACATTGCACAAAGCTACTGAAAGTCAATGGAATTGAAAAATCCATCGAACATAGTAAAACAGGCAATGCGAAATAAAAGGCAGAATCTGTCAAAATAGAACAGTTCGTAAAGACGAATTTTATTGAGGCACCAGACTTGCTCAAATGAAAATGCTCAAATTGATTGAAAGTTGCGTACATATCTGAGGATCACTCACGTAAATTGGCATAATTTTCTGAGTTACCTACAGAGAATTTTACCCAGATTCGTGACAGCAAAGAAATCTGTTTCTGCGCAGTAATCCAAATCTAGTATGAACCTTACTATCAACGACTTTACTTGGCACAACAATGCACAAAACTAAGATAAGGAGAGGTTGCTACAGTAGAAAACAACTTCCAAGACACAAATAAAAGCAAAGGTACTGTAGTAAAAAAACATGGGTTGTCTCCCATAAGCGCTTTTCTTTAACGCCTTTCAGCTAGGCGCAGAAAGTGTATATCAAGTATTATCAAGAGACGAAGTGTCAACATCATAATTTGTTCTAATAATAGAATCATAAGGTAACTTCATTCTCTTTCTAGGAAAGTGTTTCCATACCTTTCTTGAGAGGAAATTGATATTTAATATTACCTTCCTTCATATCAATGATAGCACCAACAGTTCGAAGAAAAGGTCTTCCCAATATGATGGGACAAGATGCATTGCATTCAATATCCAAGACAACAAAATCAACGGGGACAAGGTTATTGTTAACGGTAATGCGAACATTATCAACTTTCCCCAAAGGTTTCTTTGTAGAATGATCAGCAAGATTAACATCCAAATAACAATTTTTCAATGGTGGCAAGTCAAGCATATTATAGATTTTCTTAGGCATAACAGAAATACTTGCACCAAGATCACATAAAGCATTACAATCAAAGTCATTGACCTTCATCTTAATGATGGGCTCCCAACCATCCTCTAGCTTCCTAGGAATAGAAGCTTCGCGTTCTAGTTTCTCTTCTCTAGCTTTTATGAGAGCATTTGTAATATGTTTCGTGAAAGCCAAGTTTATAGCACTAGCATTAGGACTCTTAGCAAGTTTTTGTAAGAACTTTATAACTTCAGAGATGTGGCAATCATCAAAATATAAACCATTATAATCTAAAGCAATGGGATCATCATCCCCAATGTTGGAAAAAATTTCATCAGTTTTATCACACGCAGTTTCAGCAGTTTTAGCAGTTTCAGGCAGTTTTTCCCGCTTTGCATTAGAAGTGGAAACATTGCTAACACCAATTCTTTTATTAGTAATAGTAGGAGGTGCAGCAACTTGTGGAGCATTAGCATTGCTAGTGGTGGTAATAGTCCAAACTTTAGCTATATTATCTTCTTTTTCATTTTCTTCTTTCTCCCACCTAGCACGCAATTCGGCCATCAATCTTATATTCTCATTAATTCTAACTTGGATGGCATTTGTTGTAGTAACAATTTTATGATTATGATTTTCATTAGGCATAACTTTTGATTTCAAAAGATCAACATCAGCAGCAAGACTATCGACTTTAGAAGCAAGTATATCAATTTTCCCAAGCTTTTCTTCAACAGATTTGTTAAAAGCAGTTTGTGTACTAATAAATTCTTTAAGCATGGGTTCAAGTCCAGGGAGTGTGTTCCTATTATTGTTGTAAGAATTCCCATAAGAATTACCATAGCCGTTGCCATTATTATAAGGATATGGCCTATAGTTGTTACTAGAACTGTTCCGGTAAGCATTGTTGTTGAAATTATTATTTTTAATGAAGTTTACATCAACATGTTCTTCTTGGGCAACCAATGAGGCTAACGGAACATTATTAGGATCAACATTTGTCCTATCATTCACAAGCATAGACATAATAGCATCATTCTTATCACTCAAGGAAGAGGTTTCTTCGACAGAATTTACCTTCTTACCTTGTGGAGCTCTTTTCGTGTGCCATTCAGAGTAATTGATCATCATATTATCAAGAAGCTTTGTTGCTTCGCCAAGAGTGATGGACATAAAGGTACCTCCTGCAGCTGAATCCAATAGGTTCCGCGAAGAAAAATTCAGTCCTGCATAAAAGGTTTGGATGATCATCCAAGTAGTCAGTCCATGGGTTGGGCAATTTTTAACCAAAGATTTCATTCTTTCCCATGCTTGTGCAACATGCTCAGTATCCAATTGTTTAAAATTCATTATGCTACTCCTCAAAGATATAATTTTAGCAGGGGGATAATATCTACCAATAAAAGCATCCTTGCATTTAGTCCATGAATCAATACTATTCTTAGGCAGAGATAGCAACCAATCTTTAGCTCTTCCTCTTAATGAGAAAGGGAACAATTTTAATTTTATAATGTCACCATCTACATCTTTATACTTTTGCATTTCACACAATTCAACAAAATTATTGAGATGGGCAGCAGCATCATCAGAACTAACACCAGAAAATTGCTCTCGCATAACAAGATTCAGTAAAACAGGTTTAATTTCAAAGAATTCTGCTGTAGTAGCAGGTGGAGCAATAGGTGTGCATAAGAAATCATTATTATTTGTGGTTGTGAAGTCACACAACTTAGTATTTTCAGGAGTACCCATTTTAGCAACAGTAAATAAAATAGACTAGATAAAGTAAATGCAAGTAACTAATTTTTTTGTGTTTTCGATATAGCAAACAAGATAGCAAATAAAGTAAAACTAGCAACTAATTTTTTTGTATTTTGATTTAGTGCAGCAAACAAAGTAGTAAATAAAACTAAGCAAGACAAAAACAAAGTAAAGAGATTGCGATGTGGAGACTCCCCTTGCAGCGTGTCTTGATCTCCCCGGCAACGGCGCCAGAAATTTTGCTTGATGCGCGTGGTTGACGTATTGTCTTTCCGTTCGACACGCGTCCGTTGGGAACCCCAAGAGGAAGGTGTGATGCGTACAGCGGCAAGTTTTCCTCAGTAAGAAACCAAGGTTTATCGAACCAGTAGGAGTCAAGAAGCACGTGAAGGTTGATGGCGGCGAGATGTAGTGCGGCACAACACCAGGGATTCCGGCGCCAACGTGGAACCTGCACAACACAAACCAAGTACTTTGCCCCAACGAAACAGCGAGGTTGTCAATCTCACCGGCTTGCTGTAACAAAGGATTAGATGTATAGTGTGGATGATGATTGTTTGCAGAAAACAGTAGAATAAGTATTGCAGTAGATTGTATTTCAGTATAGAGAATTGGATCGGGGTCCACAGTTCACTAGAGGTGTCTCTCCCATAAGATAAACAGCATGTTGGGTGAACAAATTACAGTTGGGAAATTGACAAATAGAGAGGGCATGACCATGCACATACATATTATGATGAGTATAGTGAGATTTAATTGGGCATTACGACAAAGTACATAGACCGCTATCCAGCATGCATCTATGCCTAAAAAGTCCACCTTCAGGTTATCATCCAAACCCCTTCCAGTATTAAGTTGCTAACAACAGACAATTGCATTAAGTATTGCGCGTAATGTAATCAATAACTACATCCTCGGACATAGCATCAATGTTTTATCCCTAGTGGCAACAGCACATCCATAACCTTAGAGGTTTCTGTCACTCCCCCAGATTCACGGAGACATGAACCCACTATCGAGCATAAATACCCCCTCTTGGAGTTACTAGCAAAAACTTGGCCAGAGCCTCTACTAATAACGGAGAGCATGCAAGATCATAAACAACACATAGACATAAATTGATAATCAACATAACATAGTATTCTCTATTGATCGGATCCCAACAAACACAACATATAGCATTACAGATAGATGATCTTGATCATGTTCGGCAGCTCACAAGACCCGACAATTAAGCACAATGAGGAGAAGACAACCATCTAGCTACTGCTATGGACCCATAGTCCAGGGGTAGACTACTCACACATCACTCCGGAGGCGACCATGGCGGCGTAGAGTCCTCCGGGAGATGATTCCCCTCTCCGGCAGGGTGCCGGAGGCGATCTCCTGAATCCCCCGAGATGGGATTGGCGGCGGCGGCGTCTCTGGAAGGTTTTCCGTATTGTGGCTCTCGGTACTGGGGGTTTCGCGACGAAGGCTATTTGTAGGCGGAAGGGCAGGTTAGGGGGGTGTCACGAGGGGCCAGGAGACAGGTCGGCGCGGCCAAGGGTGGGGCCGCGCCGCCCTACCTCCTGGCCACCCCGTGGCCCCACTTCGTTGACTCTTCGGTCTTCTGGAAGCTTCGTGTGAATATAGGACCCTGGGCGTTGATTTCGTCCAATTCCGAGAATATTTCCTTACTAGGATTTCTGAAACCAAAAACAGCAGAAAACAGCAACTGGCTCTTCGGCATCTTGTTAATAGGTTAGTTCCAGAAAATGCATAAATATGACATAAAGTGTGCATAAAACATGTAGATATCATCAATAATGTGGCATGGAACATAAGAAATTATCGATACGTCGGAGACATATCAGTAAACAACCTATAATAGAATCTATTTTTAGATAACAATTAGCCACAATTGGTATCAAGTAGTCCGTAATTGGATTATTTGTACCAAGAAATTGTGAACAAATAAACTTTGTTAGCCAAATAACACTGGCCTATAATCATTTAGTCAAAGGATTCACATTGGATGTCCACAATTGAGTGGATACACCACAAACATTGTTCACGAGACCTAAGAAGGAATATAAACCATAAACTACACCTAGACCAATATTCTAACCATAAACCTAATGGTTGGAAGAAAAGGAGTTGAAGACCATAAGAAAACTCTAAGGGATAGAGTAAAGATTGAGTTGGATGTACAGTGACTCAATACTTGGAGCAAGATAGATGAAGAAGGTCTGAACTGAGAGGAAGTTCAATCTTATTTTCATAAGGTTGTTGAACACTACTTTCAGAAGGATGTCAGACCAGAAGCCGAGGTTACGCCTCGAGGAAGTAAGAATTGGATTATAACTTGAGAAAGTGAGTAATATTTACTCAGAAGTACGAGAGCTTAAGTCAGCTGATGTTAATGAAGTTGGACGAAGAAAATACCGTAGATCAAATACATCTTGAGAAGGCCAAAGACCGAAGGAGATGGACTATACCAAAACTAAAGACTAATAGAATGATTCCTTTCATGGAACCTAAAGAAACCAAAATAGTTATAGGTATCAGCTATAAACCATGATTGGATGGACTAAATGAGTCTATTCCATTCCTAGGGAAATAAACCATCACGAACATTTCCATGGTAAGTACCTTACTAAGTACCATTATTGTAGTTTTGATAGTAAGGGAAAACAAAGACCTATTTTACCAATTAGGAGTATGTTATAAAATTAATCCTCAGTTAAGACTAGCAGCACAACAAGAAGTGCCCAATCATTGAATTTTCAATGAGAAAGGAAACAAGATTATAGTGTTGAAAGAAATCATGGAATTGAAGGAAGAAGTCACTGTTTAGAGACAGACACTAATGGATTCCAGGAAGAATCTGGACAAAGGGATATATTCAATTATATCCACCCAGATCACCACGGAGTTCGAGAAAAGATATAGTCTCCACAAGTCAGATCCACACTTCGGAAACGTGAGAGAGTTCAAACTTCGAGGACGAAGTTTAGTTTAAGGGGTAGAAACTGTAATATCCCAGGTATTGGGGTTACAAAAATAGAGGAAACAGATGTGTGCATTGCATTCATGCATAGAAAATCTGGGGAATTTTCGCGCTTTAAAGTAAAACAGTCACAGTAACTGAAGTTTCACTTGACCTTGGTGGAATTGAAGTAGCTCATCAAGTCAAGCGCTATAAACCTGAATGTGACTTTGTTAAAACCTTGTTTTGGGAAGAGATGATTTGATCTAAGGAGTTAGATCAAATGGAACTAATAATCAACACAACAACACTTTACTCAATGATCAACTACTTGATCATATAACAGATCATAATATGGTAATTATTGCCATAACACAAGAACATCTGCTCAATTACAAACCAAGTAACAATAAAATGGAGAAACCATTCCTGAGTTATCTTTTCCATGTCTTAAACTAATCCATGATCCTACCATGAATCTCATGGTATTAATTTTACTTCATTCTTGGAAACATGACAAGGAGATCAACTCTAGAAATATATATTCTTCTCTATTCCAAATAGTTAAGCATCAAACCTAGAGAGGTGAGAGTTCTATTATAATTATTAGAGAAGCATTAACAAACCTTGAGTTAAACCTTGGATATACATCCATGCATTTAAATCATCATCTTTAAGAGAAACCTTAGGATGTTATTCAAGACAATCTCTAGAGAGAGAAATCAATTATGTGAAACATAGATAATGATGAGTACATTAATCTCTATGGAGCCTAACTTAAGTTAGTACTAAAATCATTCCCAATTGAGAGAGGGACCACTCATACCAATCTTAGCTTTACCTATTTAAGAATAAAGGACAACCTTTGAACTAAAGCATTAAGAGATTAACCATTTCATCTTGAAGTGGTGAGATAACCAAATATCAATAAGACTATACACATGAATTAGTGAAATAAGGATAGGACTAATCCAACTAAGTTAGACAATTGAATCTTTAGCTTAGCTACTTAAATAAATATCAAGAGTACACCATAAACCCTAGACTAACTATTCCTATGAAAGAGAGCTCAAGCTATGATGCTACACTCAAGTTAGTTGAGGCAACACTTGAATGTGAGGGAGAGAACTATCCATATACCCAGATGATAATATCAACATTATTTAAGTGGAACCCTAACAGAATATCTCAGGCATTCTCCTGGGATATAGTCTATAGAGACAACCATAGCCATGTCCACCCAAGAAACTATAAGAGAGTTGTTATGCTTAGCTGATCAAGACAACACTTGATCATGGAAGTGAAAACCATTCCACTAATAATACTTTAGGAAACCAAACCTTGATCATTATAAATTGAGTGATGATCATAAACCCTAAGAACTTGAGGTAGAGATATTAAGAACAAGTTGATCATGCCTAATCCATGATCATGCTCTTGAAGTATGTGAGGATAAGTTAAATCTTAATAAGATAAGTAGATATCATTCACCACATGAAATTATAGGGAGGTAACTAGTAAGCAAACCTAGGCTTATATCCTAACCTTAACTTGTGAACCACATGGTGATCATAAGAAGAATACTACCACATCTATATTTCATAAAGTAAAGAACCTAAGCAAACCATAGAGTTAAACTCTATACATGATATGATGAGAAACCATCCATCCATATGACCAAAGTTAACTATAAAAAGAACTATAACAACTTTAGTTACTTTAACAATAGATTGAGGATAATAATAGAAGTTAATTGGTAGAAGATAAAACTAATTCTCAATATCTTAGTAACTAGAGGAGAACATAAAATGTTAAGTAAGCAACCACCTTATCATGGTTAGAGGAGATTAAATCCTAGCAAATGCAATATGATGTCATCCCAATTCTATAAACTAGAATTATATCTCAACCATAGTTTATACATCACTATGGTAATCATAGTATAAAACCATGCCATAATTGAGATTCAACCCATATGTCATTAGGTAATTAGCATTGAACCCTAATGGTTCATTAATCAAAACCTTTGCTTCAATTATAAAAAAAAAGAGCCACCTAATGCTAAAATCCTATAATTAAACCCATGTGTGGTTAAAAACCACTTATCATTATAACCAAGACCAAACCATGATGAGAGTAATATCTAATTTAGGCATTTCAAGGTGTATTAAAATATAATACTAATGTTAACCTTGAAATAGGATTATAGTGAATCTTACAAGACCTTAATAAAGGAGTGCTCACATAAAATTATATGCAAGTGGACAACACTCCCAAATAAGAAACCGAGACCTCATAATAATCTTTAAAATGCTTTGGGAAGCAATTCTCCACTTTAAATAATTCAAAAAAGAGATATATTGCAGGGAAGAAAAGGAATTTCAAAGAAACACACAAACTCAGGGCTAAATTGAAATTTAAATAGAACTCCTAGGGATACAAATAACATCATGCATTACACATTAGTTTGGACAATTGAATCATGCATTGATCATTGGTGTTAAGTCCTAATTAGAAATAGGTGTAAACATCTGAAAGTATAATGGAATTCAAATATGAATTCAAAACAGAATAATAAAACCAGAATTGAAAACAGAAAATAAAACAGAAAACGAAAAGAAGAGATAAGGACTTACCAGGCTCACCTGGCCGACGCAGCCCAGCAAAGCAGCCCAACACCACAGCCCAAGAGCCAGCCCAGCAACCCAGCAATTGAGCCCAACAGCTGCCCACATACCGTTTCGCCAGGATAATACCGAAGACGAGGTCGTCATCTTCGCCTTCGCTACCGTCGTCGCACAAGAGAACGCCACGGCGACGGCGAGCTCCACGTCCCGCGATCGCCGCCGATTTTGACTGCCAGCGCACGCAGAGACCCTATAAAACGCGCAGGAGCCCTCCTATGCCCCTCTCTCTGCTCAATTTCCGCCCAAAACGAAACCCTAGCTCGCCGGCCTCCGTTCACCGCCGGCGATTGAGGCAGCCCCGAGCCTCGCCGTGGATGCTCCTAGCACCGCCGTCCTCCCCTCGTTCTTTTCGTCGACGCGTGCAAGCTGGGAAGCTCCCGTTCCGACGAATTTCGCCATTCTCTCCGACCACTGCCGTCATGTCCAGGGAAGAAATCCTCGCCGTTTGAGCTCCATCGGCCTCGCCATCAGCTCTACAAACTCCCGGTGAGCTCCCGCATCTCGCAGTACCCCTGGCCTGCTCAATCGTGCCCCGTAGCGCCGCCTCGTCGTCGTTCACTGTCCGCCGCCGCTCGGACTTGCCGCCGGCAAGGCTCCGGCGACCATTTGGTCACGGCGCCGCCACCATATGGCTCAGCGCATCGCCCTGCGTCGATCCAACTCACGCGCGCGCCCGCGGGTGTCGCCCAGCGCCGGCGACCATCGTCACTGCCCGCCGGCCACCGTGAGCCATGCCACATCGGCGCCACGGTGGCAGCTGACGTGGGCTCTGGCCCACTAGTCAGTGGCTAGGGGTAGTTATACCCGGGTACATTTAGTATTCTTCCATTAAAAATTTAATTCCAGATAATTGCTGAAACTTCAAATGAATTTATAAAATTCATAATAACTCAGAAAAATGAAAATAAGATATCAAAATTCTTAGAAAAGAAAACTCTATCCAATAAAAATATAAAATGGAATTTTTATTTTTTAAAAAAAATCAATTATTTAATACTTGTTATTTAAGCCTTTAATTTTAATTCTAAATTCAATTAAAATTCAATAATTAGTAAAAATTTCCAAAAGTAAATAAAAACCAGTAAATAAATAAAGAAAACATTAAGACTAATTTTCTTTATTTGTTATTTTGTTAAATCATTATTAGGAGGATTTAAAACCCTAAATCATAATTACCCTAATTATTAATTGTTTAAAAATAATAAAATGCCTAATTCAATATTATTTTTATTCCTAAGTTACTAATAACTTCAACTTTAAAAATGAAGTTATTAATCATAGAACTATATGGTAAATATCAAACACTAATTCCATATTGAATAAATAACACAACCTCATAATTGTATGTGAAACTCAAAACCCTAATTCCACTAGAAACCCTAGCTCCATTACTTCATATGAACCCTAAATTGTTCCCAAACCTAAACCCCAAGTAACATGTGATCATGTTACTTCATTAGTAATCATAGATTCATATTTAGCAACCAAATGCTTGTTCAAACTCACATAAAATATGGAAACCCTATCACTACTAATTAGCATCCCATGTGTTCATCCTAGTCAAACCTCATCCCTATCACAAGGACATCATCCTTAATTAACCTTAATTAGCATCACACCATTGTGATGAGCTCCAATAGCATCTATGCCCAATATTTATCATTACATAACCATAATCCACTAAACCCTACAAGTACTTCATAATTATGAACCATCCTATTTAGGAGCCAATCATTCTTTACTTAGTGGATCCAATAGCAAACCCTAGTCAACCACAACTCTAATTGAGATACTTCTTATTAATTAAGTATGTTCTTCAAAAGTTATTCTTTTGAAGTAAATAAAGAATCAACATCAACCCTGCTTATAAGGACCCATAAACCCTAGCCAGCTATCACTGGCAAGATAAACCAACCTGGACAACAACCATGTATAATGAATTGCTTAGAATGCCTAGGCTTATCTTAACCTTACAAGCCCTAGGTGTTGATGAATCCAACTTTGTTGGGATCCATCTAATACTTACTCCAACAACTACATGAAACCATAGTCAACCATAGAAACCCCAACCTAATTATCATACTTGTTCTTTATCAAAGAACATGTTCTTCAAAAGTTATTCTTTTAAAGTATATGATAATCAATCATTAACCATGCCATATAGTACTAAAACTGACAACTGTTCTTTACATGTTAACATTATGCCAATTATCATTCTTTGTGTGCTCAATTGATTATTGTGCTTTATTATCTACCTGTTCATGAGACCAAGTAATCACACCTGAATAAGAACATTGTATGTGAATCACTCTAAAAGTACAACACACTTTGAGCTAATCATTATAACTCACTGATCCTAAATCATCGGGGTTAGGTCACGCTTAGAGCGATTGCATCTCATACTTATGCATTATTGCATCCTTGCCAATCTTTTAAACATCTTCCTTACCGGACGATGATGCTATTTCAGAATTTGGAGTTATTACGTATCGAAGACATTGCCTGCATAATCTTGCAGTCAAGAAAGGCAAGTTCATCACTTGCTCATGTCATTTGAGTATTTTTACCAAATTACTTGCAAAGTACTATATTTATCACTATTGCATAAAAACCAAAACCACTATTTTCATAACTATGAATATGACTATGTGGTGGGCAATGGAACCATGGATTGTGTTGATATGGTGGAGGTTCCATTGCAAGGATTTATATCCATCTAGGATTAAACAACAAATGTCGTCCAGTGATTCTTGTGCCGTAATACCCGTGTTAACCATAAGATCTGGAGTGGGACGGAATAGTCAATCGTATTTCCACCTCTTGTACATCAACGGATGCGCTTACCGTAGCAGTTGTATCTTGCGAGAACAACCGGAGGGTGGGGATCCCATTCTAATTCCCCACGGTAATGCGGTCTATGATGGGTTGCAGCTGCCGGCGAAGGAGTTTATGGTAGATCCCAGAACTTTTGTCACGGTCGGGGTCCATCCTTAGTTGGTGTAAGAGGACCGGCGAGGACCCAGGGTTGGGGTTTGCAACAAAGGGTGTGTGTGCGAGGTAGCGGAGGAATATGATTGGCTATGACCTTATACCGGGCCTCACACCAAAGGAAGTGTGGACGGGTAACGTGCTCGGTTGGCACCAAGGTTAAGATCTCTTATGGGTAAAGCAACACACCTCTGCAGAGTGTAATGAATCGTGACCTGTCACTCCCTGTTCCGGGATATGGAACTGCGAACGCGGCCGGAAAGGAGCTCCATGAAGTTCTAGTAAACCGGTGAAGGCTGACGGACATAGTTCTTCTGAATAAAAGCAACCTTTTGAAGAAATGGTTATGAAAACCTGCATTGGTATTAGACTTTTTGGTCTAATGTTGTAGCTAGTGCATTAAACACCTCTTTCCTATAATGAACTTGTTGAGTACGCTCGTACTCATCCCACTCTTAAATCCCCTGCTTAGATATGGAGGCATCGGAGGAGGATCTACAGTGCAACTCGAAGGCCGAGGAGACAACAACTACTTCAAGAGACATGACCCTGTCAGAGGAGTCAAATACCACATCCAACAAGGAGAAAACCTAGTTTAGCCATAGAAGGGAACTAGCTTCCTAAACCTAGCTCCTATTTAGCTAGAATCTATTCATAGCCCCTATACCTAGTCAAATACTCTGCAAATAGAGTCTGTGATAGGATTAGACTACGAGTCGTTCTTCTGGAGTTTATTTGCATATTTACCTCATTGTAAAGTAGGTGGATGTGCTGATCTTATGTAACAGAGTCTGTATGTAATTCTATAGACATGCCTTGGACCCGCATATGTTTCTGTTGTACCACTCTGAGCGATATAATACTAGTGGAACGGTGTTTCATTGGTGTTATATCAGACTTGCATACTACACCATGCAGTGGTATGCCGGGTCACCACACGCGACGATGAAGTTCTCGTCATCCTCTTCGTCGTTAGAAGAAAACACCTGCTGGAGCAGCCTCCGGCTAGGCTACTTGGACCCCGCTTCTCTCGCAGAGGCACCCTCGGCGTCCCCCTCCTCCATGAGCCTGGATTCGAGGTATGGGAGTAGGGGATTCTCGCGCTTCCCTTCCTATCCAGAGGGCACAACCCCCACTCATCGAACCGGGGTAGCTTCATGTGGATTTCTCCATCCCATTAACGATCTTATGGTTAACGCGTAATATACTACGCTTGTAACATCCCAAATTTTAAAACAAAGAGAAAGTGAATTTCCCTTTTTCCAAAAATGAGAACCAACAAAAACTTTTATTAAATAAGGTGTTATGCATAGTGCTCTTGTTTGATAATTTTGTTATTTCCAGGATTGTTTGTTTATTACTTTGAACTTATTTCCAAAACCCTAAAACCCTAACCATCTCAAGAACCAAGGTGGATCAAATATGAAGAAACTAAAATAAAATAAAAAGAGATGATATTAAATAAGAAAAAGGCCTATGAAAACCTATGGCTAATATTTGCAAACAATCACTTAGGCCTTGCTCTACCTTGTTGGATAATTTGAAATACCTCAACAAACCTAACCTAGTGCTTACAAACCCACTCCAAGGTGAAACCAAAAATAAAATAACAAAGTGCATAGAGACATATCTCGCACTTAGCCATAATGATAAATCTTTCCCTATGCCCTCATACCCTACCCAAATGGTTTGAAACCTTTAGAAAACTCAATCTAACCCTAATTCGATCCTAACACATGCCTATATGGATCAAGTGAGCCAAAATAGAAAAATAAGAAAAAGTGCAATTCAACACACACATGTGCTTATGTACATTTTGCAAATCTTTAACCTAGACCATTTTGGCTTGCACCATTAGTTGTATTATGTTACTAAACACTTATAACCACTTTTTGAACCAAAGAAACCCAAATCAAATCAAGAGAAATTCAAAAACTTAGTCACATATGATAATGGTCAAATCTGCCATTTTTAGTCTGATCACTACTTTGAGCCTCTGTATTTAGAGATTTTCAAACCAAACAATTCCAACTCTTTGCACCTCATCCAAGTACACATCAAGGTGAACAACGTTTGTAAAGACCACCAGTACAAATTCATCTTGGATCAAAAACTATGCTCAAGCAAAGTTGGGACTTTTTAACAAATTCACCATCACCTCCACTTTGAAAATTTGCAATTCTTTTTATTTTTAAATACCACCATCACCAATGTGTGTTGCGGATCATATGAAGCAAGTCCATCTCATCTCATTCAAAATTTCCAAATGCACTTGCATGAAGCAAAATTTGACAAACAATGTGATCAAATTCAACTCAAATCCCAAAAACACTATTCTCAATAGTGTTGGCCAACCTTTGCACACCACTTGCTTCACACATGTCCCCTGGTCCCCCTCTCACCTAAACCACTGCATAGTAACCCTAGATGGAGGCCAAACATGGCATAGCCATGCCCATGCCGGCCATGTTGGCACACACCAAGCCAACCCTAGTTCCTCCCCTCTCTAGCTCAGCTGACCTTGCCTACTAGCTTCCCCAGTACCTACTGAGCATGCCTACACCAGCCCTGGTCGGAGAACAACACCACACCGCCGGACATGCGCGCGCCCATGGCGCCCAGAGCATGCCGACGACGGCGTGGGCACGCCCACAGGCCACGCACAGCACCCGCGTCGCCACTGCGACACAGGCCACCCCTGGCCCCCTTCTCTTCGCCTGGAGCACCGCCACATCACCAGGAGCCCGCCAGACACGCTTCTTTGCCCGCGCGCATGCTGTCGCCATCGACATCGTCGCCGTATCTCCGCCACCGTGCTGCACGACATCGCACTCGCTCGCGCTAACCCGACCGTCCCAGTCCTCGCCAGCATGCTCCCTAGCGTCGCTTGGATGTCGCCTACGCCACCCTATCCCCGCCTTGCCCCTCCGAGCACCGAAACCACCGCGCCATGGTCAACCTCACCTGCACCCACGGCACCATCTCGCGCCTATAAATACAGCAAGCCCCGACCCTTCTCCAGCACACCATTCACTTCCCCTCTTCCTCCTGAGCCTCCCTGACCACCTCCTTTTCGCCAATTACACCCTCCGCCGCCGCAATTTGATCGGAGACCGCTGCCACAGTAGCTCGAAGGAGGAGACGCTCCAGGTCACCTCCGCCGCTCCCACGACCACCGTTCGACTCGCCGTCATCGACAACCTCCAGCACCACCGACGCCCAGCCTCGCTGACCGCCGGAGAGCTCGCTCGCACCAAACCCTCGCCGCCAGTAAGCCCCCTCTCGCCGGAGAAGACGATGCGCCTCTGATACATCTCCAACGTATCTATAATTTCTGATGTTCCATGCTAGTTTTATGACAATACCTACATGTTTTGCTCACACTTTATAATGATTTTATGCATTTTCCGGGACTAACCTATTAACAAGATGCTGAGGTGCCAGTTCCTGTTTTCTGCTGTTTTTGGTTCCAGAAAAGCTGTTCGGGCAATATCCTCGGAATTTGACGAAACAAAAGCCAAAACTCTTATTTCACCGAGACGGACCCAGAACACCGAAGGAGAGACGAAAAGGAGGCCCACAGCCTCCAGACCATACTGGGGCGCGGCCTAGGAGGGGGGCACACCGCCAGGTGGTGTGGGCCCCTCGGGACCCCTCCGACGCCGCACTTTCGCCTATATATTCCTCGCGACGCAAAAACCCTACAACAATCGATCATATTCCAGAAAGACTGCAGGAGCACCGCCGCCATCGCGAAACCAAGATTCGGGGGACAAAATCTCTGTTCCGGCACGCCGCCGGGACGGGGAAGTGCCCCCGGAAGCCATCTCCATCGACGCCACCGCCTCCATCATGCTCCGTGAGTAGTTCCCCCATGGACTACGGGTTCTAGCAGTAGCTAGTTGGTACTCTCTCTCCATGTACTTCAATACAATGATCTCATGAGCTGCCTTACATTATTGAGATCCATCTGATGTAATCGGTGTTGTGTTTGTTGGGATCCGATGAATTGTTACATTATGATCAGTCTATCTATAAAGTGTGTGAAGTTATGGTTGCTGCAATCTTCTTGTGTTTAATGCTTGTCACTAGTGCACGAGTGGCATGATCTTAGATTTAAGCTCTATACTTATTGCTTAGATTGTATCTACAAGTTGTTTGCACATGTCTATGTCCAGAACCCGAGGCCCCAGAGTGACAGCAACTGGGATAACTAGAGGGGAAGGCTTAGGTATGAGGATCACATGTTTTCACCGAGTGTTAATGCTTTGCTCCGGTGCTCTATTAAAAGGAGTACCTTAATTACTAGTAGATTCCCTTGACGCCCGGCTGCCACCGGCTGGTAGGACAAAAGATGTTATGCAAGATTCTCATTGCGAGCACGTATGACTATATATGGAAAACATGCCCTACATGATTAATAAACTGATGTTCTGTCTTAATGCTATTTCAATCCTATCAATTGCCCAACTGTAATTTGTTCACCCAACACTTGTCACTTGTTATTGGAGAGTTACCACTAGTGAAGATAGCTGGGAACCCCGGTCCATCTCTCATCATCATATACTCGTTCCTATATGACATTGGAAGTAGTATCAACTATTTTCTGGTGCCATTGCCTCTGTGTTACTGTTACTATTTGTAAGGGTATATTGCCCCTATGTGTGGTTTTGGTAATTAATGACAACCCCTATTGACTAATGTTTTCATTGAGTTTATATGAAGGAAAATTCCATAGGTTCTACTTGTATTCCATGAGTTGGATTCAAGTATTGATGCCATGAAGATAAATATATACCTTGTGTATTGGCATCAAGATCATCGATTTGAAGATATATATGTGATATGATCAAGAAGAAGAAATGAAGATGGAGTTCTTATGTGGAACTCAATATTAGCCATGCTCTAGCTTATGTGATAAGCAATGAATGATCAAGATCTTGAGTGCTTGATTCCAAGTGAAGAATTCTATATACACCTCAAGATAGTATGATAGAGCATGAGAAGATACTAGGTTGACCAATACAAAGAGTGAAGAATAGATTCAAGTTTGGTCAACACATGAAGCATGAAGAATGTGCCACGAGAAGTCATGTGGTATGGTAAGCCGTCTCAATTATGCTTTATGAACTAACCCATCATATATGTTCACTTGTGTTGTCTATGTGGGTTAGGTATGTTTCCATGGGCATGCATCAAAAGTGAGATCTCATATAGCCCATGAGAGGATGACGTCAAGTGGTGATCGTCATCAAGGTTGAGTTGGGCAAGTTCAAGTTGATCATCTCGAGAGGATCATATGCTTGAAGCTTGACGTCCATTTGATGATAATGGACATGTGAAGATGTATATCAATGGAGCTTTTCCCATCATAGTGTATGGGGGAGCATTTGTGAGTCTTCACGAAGTAACGATGATCAAGTGAGGCATTCCGGCTTGAGTGGAGCTTGAAGAGCTATCATCAAGATCAAGCGGGATGCGCAAGCCAAAGGTATGGCCTTGCTAGGTTTTCATTTTACCGGTCTCAAGGTGGTTGTTGGGAGACCGGGTTATAGGATACATAGCCGCACTATCAAGAGGGGCTTTCGGTTGGGTAACTTGATCACATCGTCTTAGGGAGCTCAACCCTTTGCATGCTTTGCATTCCATAAATCTTATTGCTTCTTGGTGTTTCTCTGTGTGAGGTTCTTGAGCTTGTTGCTAGCTTTACAACAAGCCCAAGTTCATCGAAAACGGAATCCATATGCATCTTCTATTGCGTTTTCAAGCTTGGAGGTTTTACCGGTGTCTCTTTTATAGATAGGTCAAACATTCATCTTATGATTTTTACTCCGTGGGTGGACAATGATGTTTCTATGCATAAAGTTGTAGGGCTTGTTGTTCTCATTCCAACAAGCCCAAGATCATCAAAATCGGAGTCCAGACGCAAAAGTTATCATGGTTTTTGTAAATCATGTTTTTCATGTTTGGCCCGGCGCGCCGGCTGTCTCACCGGGTCGTCCGGCACAGACCGGCTCCCACACCGGTGCCATCCGGACGGTTTCCAGGGGGCTTTCAGGGGCGCCCGGTCCCTGGCCCGGTTGACCGGGTTTTCAGCCAGGCGGCCCGGTCCCTGGCCCGGTCTGACCGGATTTTCCGCCAGGCTGCACGAAAAACTCCCAGATCTACCCCAAACGGTCATATTTCGTTTGGCTATAAAAGGGGCTTCTTCCCCAACAGTTTTCTAGGGTTCTTGAGCACATTTTTGACCACCATTGTTGAACCTCTTGAGCTTGCTTCCTCTCCCTTCCCTCCCATGATTCTTGCTCATTCTTGAGGGATCTAAGAGAGGAGATCTAGATCTACAACCTCCACCAATGTATTTGTTCTCTAAGTGAGGGGAACTCTTGGGATCTAGATCTTGGAGTCTTTTGTTGACTTTCCCCATTGTTCTTCCTCTCCAATCTCATCCTAGCATTTGTTGTTTGGGTGGGATTTGAGTGTGAAGGACTTGAACACCTCTAGTGTTCTTGCTTTGCATCATTGCATAGTGTTGAGCTCTCCACCACGATTAGTTCGAGTGAGAGACCGTGAGCTTGTTACTCTTGGAGGGAGACCTCCTAGTTGGCTTGGTTGGTGCCCCGGTGATCTCTTCGTGGAAGATTGTGAAGGGGCCCGGGCTTCTCCTTCGTGGAGCTTGTGAAGTGGTTGTGGAGCTTGCCATCTCCGGAGCGGAGGAAAAGCTAACCATAAGGAAAGGGCCATTATCCTTCGTGGGTGTGGTTCGGAGAATAGGGTGAGCCTTCGTGGCGCGGGGAATCCTTCGTGGGACCTCCACTCCTCCAAACGTGACGTACCTTCTTGCAAAGGAAGGGAACACGGGAATACATCCTCGTCTCCGCGTGCCTCGGTTATTTCTATACCCGAGCTCTCTTTCCTTGTGATAGCCATCGTGCTTGAAGTACATATATCTTGCTATCACTTGTGCTACATATATCTTGTGCCTATCTTGCTTAGCTCTTGTTGCTATTGTTACACTTAGTTGAGCTTAGAATATTTAGGGTTTGTGCTTGTAATCTAAACGTTAGTTTAATTCCGCATTCTTACAAGACAAATCTGTAAGAGTTTTTAATTGCCTATTCACCCCCCCCCCCTCTAGGCGACATCTCGATCTTTCAATTGGTATCAGAGCAAGGTCTCTCCTTGTTTAAGGCTTCACCGCCTTGAGAGTAAAGATGCCGGCTAGTATAGTGCACAATGACACAATTATCTTTAATGGCACAAATTATCTTTTGTGGCGAAATTGCTTACTTTGTAATCTTCGGACCTTGTGTCCACATATAGAGCAATTTCTAGATGTCGGTTTTTCTCCTCCGATGGATTCTCAAAATCTATCTTTAGAGGATGAGAAAAACTTACATCTTGAAGCTCAAGTATCTAATGAGCTTTTATTCTCCTTGAGACCCGATTTTCGTAGGTTCTTGATATATATAAAGCGAAAATCGTCTCATGAGATGTGGATCAAGCTTAAGGAAATGTTTGGTGGTTCCACTTCTTAATTGGTCGATGGTGACTCCGAGGAGCTCTCTTCCCCTTCACATCATGAAGAGCTCCAAGTTGCTTCCACCTTCAGTCGTGATGAGCTATCATCTTCTTCCACTTCACCAACGTGTAGCAAGACACGAGGTAATGATATGGTGAGTGGTGAGGAAAATTGCAATGTTGATATTGTGCTCAATAGTGATGATTCTTCATCTCTATCCCATTGCAATGCTTCCTTTTTGGACTTAAACACATCTAGCATTGAAAATAATCTACATTCTTGTGTTGATAATCCTTGCATATCATGTGTAAATTGCTTACATAGATCTCATGTTGATATGCTTACCTTATCTTGTTCCCATAATCAAAATGCTTCTATTTCCTCTAGTTGGTTGTTGACTAACAATGTAGAGGAAACCGAACACTCTATGGATCAAGACACGATTTCAAATGAGGATTCAAGAATATCTTCATCTTCATTCTCCGGTTTGCACATGTGCCTTATGGCAAAAGGATCAAAGGTATCTCCTACTTTGACTCCTAACACATCCTCTAATGATGAGAATGATGATGATGATAATGATGAAGAATATAATACCTTGGTGCATAATATGGCAATGGTATATGCTTCTCTTCATGGTAATAAAGAAGCTCGTGCTAATCTCGAACACTCTATGAATACCTTGAATAAATATAGGGAAACCATAGTGGAGTTGGAGTCCCATGTTGAAAATGAGGAAATGAGATTCACTCTCCTCAAGCATGAGCTAAAAGATGAGAAGCATACTAATTTTATGCTTACACAAAAAGTTGAATCCTATATGCATGAAAATGAGAAAACTATTGTTGATGCTTGTGCTACTAACTCTAATTCTTGTGAAGCATCTACCTTAAAGGAGAATGTTGAGCTAAGGGCCCAACTTGAGTTGCTAACTAGCAATTATAGGGAATTGGAAGAAAGTCATAAAAAGCTCTCGGGCTCTCATAATGACCTTCTAATTTCCTATGATGGGCTAAAGTTAGCTCATGAGGCTAGTATCACTAAGGTAACATCTTGTGAGCCTCATGTGGACATTAGCACAATCTCTACTACAAGTGCTATATTGCCATGTGCTAGTCCTTGTAATCCATCTAGTCAAACTAGTGATACACCTTGTGTTGGATTACTCACTTTGCCTTGTTGTTCTAACAATGAAGCTTCTACTTCCTCTAGTACTTGTATTTCTACTAACCATGTAGAGGAAATAAAAGAGCTCGAGGCCCAAGTCCTTTCTTTGAAGAAAGATTTAGAAAAGCGTCATGAAGGGAAATCCGCACTTGACAGATGCCAAGTGTGCAACAATCCCCCAATGACAAGAGTGGACTTGGATTCAACTCCAATAACAAGAACAAGTCCAAGAGCAAGAGCAACAAGAAGAAGGGCCAAGATAAAGTCGATGATCCTGCCAAGTTGGTTTGCTTCAAGTGCAAGGTTGAAGGGCATCATGTTAGATCATGCCCATTGAAGAAGAAGAAGCACTTGAGTGAGAAACAACAAGGGAAACGGCCACAAGGTCAAGGTCAAGCTCATGCTCGACCTCAAGTTGAAGATAGGCCACTTCCCAAGAAGAATCAAGACATTGTTCCCCAAGAGAAGAAATCAATAAAGAAGAGAAAGGGGAACACTTTCTACTTATGCCGTGAGAAGGGGCACTTTGCTTCTTCTTGCTTAGGTGGTACCTTATCTAACCCTATAATTGTTGATGATGATTATTCTCTAGGGAAGGATAAGGATGGCAATGTGTTTGCCAAGTTTGTTGGAACTCAAAGTGGTTTCAAGAAAAGAACCATTTGGGTTGCCAAGCCTATTGTGACTAACCTCTTAGGACCCAACTTGGTTGGGGACCAACAAGCTCAAATTTGATCAATAGGTGTAATTGGAGGTCATTGGAGACTTGGCTACTTCATGAAGAATTAAGGGATCTTCATATATTATATTTTTACCAAGCCAAGTCGTATGGATTATCATCTATATCTTATATCCAATGTTCCTCTTTGCGGTAACTTATACTTCAACTCATCATATTTATTGTAAGTTACTTGCCCCTTTGCATGTTTGGTTTTGTACCAAATATGTGTATGTATGTGTTGTGTCTTACTTGCCTATCTTGTGTATTCAAGTATGTTTGTTTGACTCATCATATACTTGTGTATTGTTTTGAGCCTAATGCATCTTGATGATATCTTATTTGGCTCTCTTTTAAGTGATTAATGGAACATCCCATTTTGGGGGAGTGATATTCCTTGTGCATCTCTCTTTCTTTAAAATGTGTGTACATGGGTACCACCACTTAGTATTGATATTGCAAGATTATCTAGTCACTATGCGGTGTGTCATACTCATGAGAAATTCAAATTCTAAATATCCATTAATCATTTCTAGTTGAATTTTAGTTGCCTCTTGTTTAGAAGAAATGTTTTATCACATTATGGGGGAGTAATATGTTTCGTACATATCACAAGCCTAGAAAATGTGAACATATGAGATTATGCCACTTAGAGTTGATGATCTTAATTATCTTGTTCCTAGGTGGCATGTTTGCTCAAACAAGCTCCATTCCTAATAAAAATCTTTTATTACTCATTTTGTAGGTTCTTGTTTGAATAAGAAATTCTTGGTGCGGTTTTTCCTCAAATACATATCTCTATATCTTATTTAGGACACCGTTTGCTTCAAGTTATTCTAATCATTGCCGTGCGTGATTGTTTGACTAGTTGAAGCGATCAAGAATCTTCATCCGTGCATAGTGCTTAGTTCTATATACTTATCCTATGCCTTTTATTGTGAAGTTGATTCTTACTATCATTGTCAATACTCCACCGGAAATTATTTCCAATATACTCATTGTCTTTGACAATTGATAACCTTGTATGTGGTTGAATTTTATTTTTGGATCATCTTCACCTTGGATTGTTTCTTACTTCCTTATTTTATTTCCAAGAAATCTTTGTAGCTCCCATATGCCTTCCTTGTCCCTTTGAAAAATCTTTTGATAAATCCCCTTGATTCATACTAAGTGTTTGTTTTGGAATACATACCTTTTCCTTACGGTACATTGTGCCATTGTGAAAAGTGTAGTGGGTTTGGTTTATTTGTTCAAACCTTGCTCCTTTGGGAGTTTTGCTATCTCATTCCTTCTTCTATGCTTTATTTGTTGAATGAGATAAATCTTTGAGCATGTTTGCTTTATTTCATCATTTATGCTCAATGGTCTCTTCTTAGTTCATTTGTTGAACTTTGTTGAACAAATCTTTTGTGATTTTCTTCTTAGATATAATTTGGACAACAAATTTGTTTTGTGACACCTCTATGCCTTATTTAATTCTTTTGGTGTTTTGTCCAAAGTATATCTTTCTTGGATCTTTAAAAGTTTTGGTGCATCCTTATATGTAATTTGTTTATACTTGTAGCATGCTTGCTTTCTTTTGATCCATTATGTAGGATATACTCCATAAAATCCTAAATGGCTAAGATGTGCATGAAATTCAGATTTCATCTAAATATGCACATGTTTATATGGAGTGTGTCCTATATATTGTGGTTAGTCTAACCATGTTGGACCCAATAAGTTTGGGGACCAAGATGTACTTGAATGATGTTTAAGGTACATTGGAGATGCAATGGAGGCTTGTCTCATCTATAAGGAAGGTGTTGTCACCATATGAGGATTGGAGTCAAGCTAGGATGATCGATGAACTCTTATCTACTACATCAAGCCATTGCCATCTCGGTAACAAGTATCTTATTCATGCACTCTCATATAGCATCCAACCTCTTGTAGGTTGTATCTTGGCATGAAATTATTTATTTCGAAAATATTGCAGTTCTTGAAAAACCCTTTTAAAGTAAAACTTCTTATTGAACATTTGAGTAATTTGAGAAGATGCATATGATAGGTTATATATATATATATCATATTTTATGATTCACCTATCACAAATATGCCCTCTAGCAATTTATTGCATATCAATTCCTCAAAGAGCTCTTGTGTGCAATATTGATGAATTTGTGAAATAAATCCGTATTTGTGATACTTGTTGCCTTTCTCAAAACACTCCAACTATCTCTACTTCCCTTATTGTTAGTTGTGATGTTTTTGAGATTTAACTTGGTTGAAGTTCATTCATATACCATAAGTGAAAATTGGAGCCATAGGCTATATATGCTTCTTAAGCAAACATCCTTTGGTATATTTTATGACTTCATCTTGGATATCTTGTCTTATCTATTTTTTTAACCTCTTGTGTGTGCATGTTTCTTTATGGATCACTTTGTCCACTTTAGAAACTCATATACATAAGAGCGTTAATCCATCACCTTGATATCCTTGTTCTTTGCCGACCATCTTTTACCCCTTTGTTTTTAGTGGGTTGGTAAAGAAGATTTATGAGTGCTTGGTTTATTTATTTTCTTCATGCACTCATATCTCGTAATTGTTGGACTAATGTTGTTCTTGATAAGCATATTCTCTTTATCTTAGTTGTGTTCTAAATGATATATAGGGAGTGAGGATTCCATGTTTGTGCATATTGTATTCAAATGCAAACATTATAAATTGTGCACGAACCTTGGGGAGCTTTCTTATTTTATTTAAGAGCACTATATCTCTCTTATCATGATATCTTTGTTTGTCCAATTGGATCTTTGATTGCTTGCTTTATTTTTTGAAGCTCACTTCACCATGTTATCTTTATGCAATCTTTGATCCTCAATATAGTTTGACTTCCTTCAAGTATTCATCATTGGATATGTGCACTTGATTCCACTCAAATTATGAGAAGTGCACACTATGGGGAGGAACTCACATTATATTGGCCTTCTAAATTTTTCACCCATTTTGACAATCGATGCCAATGGGGGAGAATTTTAGAGGGTTTAAGGGAATGGTTTTATACTTAAGTTTGGTTTGTGCTTAAGTGTTTTGCCTCTCATGCATTCCATATTTATATGTCTTGCATGGTTGTATATATATAGTGGAAACTATCCCAAAGGTTAATCTTGACAATGTATGCAATGAATTCATGTTCATCACACGTGCATACATTGTGGGGGAGTTTTCTCTATATATATTGGTTCTACTCACACCCCTTGCATTTGTTGTAGTTGTGTGAGTAGAGCCGGTTTTGATATGGCCTAGTAGCTTTGTGTTACTTGACCATATCAAATACAACCTCTTGTATACAACTTATTCTCGGATAAGTTGCGTACTTGTTTCTAATATTCATTATATAAACCCTCTTATTGTGTTTGTCATCAATTACCAAAATGGGGGAGATTGTAAGGGTATATTGCCCCTATGTGTGGTTTTGGTAATTAATGACAACCCCTATGGACTAATGTTTTCATTGAGTTTATATGAAGGAAGATTCCATAGGTTCTACTTGTATTCCATGAGTTGTATTCAAGTATTGATGCCATGAAGATAAATATATACCTTGTGTATTGGCATCAAGATCATCGATTTGAAGATATATATGTGATATGATCAAGAAGAAGAAATGAAGATGGAGTTCTTATGTGGAACTCAATATTAGCCATGCTCTAGCTTATGTGATAAGCAATGAATGATCAAGATCTTGAGTGCTTGATTCCAAGTGAAGAATTCTATATACACCTCAAGATAGTATGATAGAGCATGAGAAGATACTAGGTTGACCAATACAAAGAGTGAAGAATAGATTCAAGTTTGGTCAACACATGAAGCATGAAGAATGTGCCACGAGAAGTCATGTGGTATGGTAAGCCGTCTCAATTATGCTTTATGAACTAACCCATCATATATGTTCCCTTGTGTTGTCTATGTGGGTTAGGTATCTTTCCATGGGCATGCATCAAAAGTGAGATCTCATATAGCCCATGAGAGGATGACGTCAAGTGGTGATCGTCATCAAGGTTGAGTTGGGCAAGTTCAAGTTGAGCATCTCGAGAGGATCATATGCTTGAAGCTTGACGTCCATTTGATGATAATGGACATGTGAAGATGTATATCAATGGAGCTTTTCCCATCATAGTGTATGGGGGAGCATTTGTGAGTCTTCACGAAGTAACGATGATCAAGTGAGGCATTCCGGCTTGAGTGGAGCTTGAAGAGCTATCATCAAGATCAAGCGGGATGCGCAAGGCAAAGGTATGGCCTTGCTTGGTTTTCATTTTACCGGTCTCAAGGTGGTTGTTGGGAGACCGGGTTATAGGATACATAGCCGCACTATCAAGAGGGGCTTTCGGTTGGGTAACTTGATCACATCGTCTTAGGGAGCTCAACCCTTTGCATGCTTTGCATTCCATAAATCTTATTTCTTCTTGGTGTTTCTCTATGTGAGGTTCTTGAGCTTGTTGCTAGCTTTACAACAAGCCCAAGTTCATCGAAAATGGAATCCATATGCATCTTCTATTGCGTTTTCAAGCTTGGAGTGTAGCACCCTACCTTTTAATAAAGGCAAGATACCTGTGTATAGTGCTATTCCCGGGATCACTGATAGCACACACATTACAAAATATAGTAATCATTGCAATAGTATCAATTACTACATCGTTGATCCAGAGGGTAAAGTAAAACCTTACAAATTGCATAGTCACACGGACTAGCTCAACAATACTCAGAACAAACACGGCGGAAAGTAAGTCATCAATGAGTCTTCATCTTCTTCATGTGCCACAGGCAGTCATGTTGGAATGTAGACTCGAGATCCTACCACGTACTTCTCTTCAGAAAATCCTGCACGTTTGAATATGCAGCCCCACGAATGGAGGTCAGTACAATGATGTACTGGCATATGACACTTATATGGTGGCAGTTTTGGGCATGACTATCTACATGATATTTGGCAGGTGGAGTTTAGGCAAATTTGCATAAAGCCAACTTTATCCTATATTTTATTTTAAAACAAAACATTTTGAAAGTCTTTGAATGTCATTATGAAATCACACCATGGTTAAACCCTCCATGGGTTTTGGAATAATCACATGGTTACATCTCCCATGAGTTTTCCAAGGTTAATCAAATTTTTAAATACATTCAGAAAAGGTGATGAGATTCTTCCGTACATTCCTTGCCTAGAAGCTCAAATTGTCCGTAACCGGGGACACGGCTAAGATCTTAGGTTTAACTCTCGAGAGGTTGTGCACTTTCACCTTACGACCCACCCTTCCCAAGAGAAGAATGAGACAAGATCTTTCAGAAGAAGAATTCAACCATACAAACTAGACCCGTTCCCTTGGCCGTCGCCTCCACCCACTGTCTAGCCACAAGTTGAACCCTCACAACTTACTTAATCCCGGCAGAGCCCATAATACCATAAGGCTGCACTGGAAGCTATCTAAAACATGGATGACATAGTAATCTCTTTAATCCTGGGTGGCCAACCACAAGTGGAACTCACAAGCTTAAAACCCCTCACAGGTAGTAAACCCCCACACGATCCCCTGGTGAAAACCAGGTGTGCAGTCAAAAGCGACCACTCTACAACATGCGAACTCTCAGGGATTCACCACTTCAGCCAACTAGGGCGTGAACTTCACCACTTCAGCCTACTAGGGGCGTGGACCTGAGCAGCCGCCCACCATCAACCAATCCACCCAGGTGTTTCATTAGGGTTGTTAATTTTTAAATTTTCAAACACCCGACACCAATAACGAAACAATATTTGCATTTGATGTTGCAAAGCAAAAATTAAAGCATCCTAGCAATGGGTTCAGGAGTAGCTACACACTACTAGGTTTGCTAAGCATAGCATAATAATTTACTTTTGAAAATAAAATCCTACCATGCACACTAGTTTCAAATCACTAATGCATAATTAAAATAAGTAGGATTTGAGTGTCACTTGCATTTTCGGTAATCGAAGCGCGTTCACTTCTCTTAATCAAAATATGTGCCTCTCCGAACAAACTATAATATAAAATATAGCACCACATAAACACACCATTCAACAACAATAAAACCAAACCAAGCAAACAATCATGTAGTTAATCAATGTGTTTTAATCATCGGTTAAAGAAGATATGGCATGAGGTTTGGCTTGCAAGATATGAATTGGAGATATTGATTGGATGGATCAAATACTTGAAAAAGGAAATGATTATCTAAGTCAAGTGCTTAGAAGAAAAATGGTTGATAAGAACCTATGGTCAATTGTTGTTTGCTACTCAAGGATGGGAAAATGATATGATCCATGTGATAAAATCACATGAGTCTCAAATGACGCAACTCAAAATATTATTTAGTAATGTGTGACAACACTTACTAAGTTAGTATGAGTTACACATAGGCTTGGGTATAAACAAATGATACATGACATTACTCAAATTACTCATTTGTAAGTTGAATAGTTTTAAACTAGTAAAAGGAGTGAATGAAAATGCATTTGGATAGACACGATATTAGTTCAAGGTAAAGTGTCTAGTGGTATTGGCGTGAAACCCTACCTTTTAAATAAAGGTAAGATACCTGTGTATAGTGCTATTCCCGGGATCACTGATAGCACACACATTACAAAATATAGTAATCATTGCAATAGTATCAAATTACTACATCATTGATCCAGAGGATACAATAAAACCTTACAAATTGCATAGTCACATGGACTAGCTCAGAATAAACACAGCGGAAAGTAAATCAGCAATGAGCCTTCATCATCTTCATGTGCCACAGGCAGTCATGTTGGAATGTAGACTCGAGATCCTACCACGTACTTCTCCTCAGAAAATCCTGCACGTTTGAATATGCAGCCCCACGAATGGTGGTCAGTACAATGATGTACTGGCAAATGACACTTATATGGTGGATGTTTTGGGCAAAACTATCTACATGATATTTGGCAAGTGGAGTTTAGGCAAATTTGCATAAAGCCAACTTTATCCTATATTTTATTTTAAAACAAAACATTTTGAAAATCTTTGAATGTCATTATGAAATCACACCACGGTTAAATCCTCCATGGGTTTTAGAATAATCACATGGTTACATCTCCCATGAGTTTTCAAAGGTTGATACAAAATTTTAAATACATTCAGAAAACAATGATGAGATTCCTCCGTACATTCCCTGCCTAGAAAGCTCAAATTGTCCGTAACCGGGGACACGGCTAAGATCTTAGATTTAACTCTCGAGAGGTTGTGCACTTTCACCTTACGACCCACCCTTCCCAAGAGAAGAAATGAGACAAGATCTTTCAGAAGGAGGCTTCGACCATAACCAGCTAGACCCGTTCCCGTTGGGTTGCAAGCCCCATCATCATGTCTAGCAACAAGTTTGGCCTCACAACTTACTTAATCCCGGCAGAGCCCATAATACCATAAGGCTGCACTGGAAGCTAACTAGAACATGGACGACATAGTAATCTCTTTAATCCTGGGTGGCCATCCACAAGTGAAACTCACAAGCTTAAAACCATTAAAGATAATAAACCCCCGCACGATCCCCTGGTGAAAACCAGAGGTGCAGTCTAGAGCAACCACTATTCAACTGCGCACTCTCAGGTACCCACCTGCCACTGGTTTCTCCAGGGTCGGAGCCCTGAGCAGCCGCCCACCACACAACCAATCCACCCAGGTGATTCATTAAGGTTGTTAATTTTAATTCTCAATACTCACAATCCAGAATAATCAGAACAGCAGTGGCATTTTGTTATTGCTAGACAACTAAGTATCCTAGCAAAGGTTCATGGTGGCTACACACTACTAGGATTGATAAGCTTAGCATAACTTTCGAAAACAAAATCCTACCATGCATACTAGATTGAAAAACACTAATGCATAACAAAATAGGTAGGAATTGAGTGTCACTTGCCTTTTGGTAGTCGAAGCGCGTTCACGTCTCTTAATCAAAATACGTGCCTCTCCGTACAACTATAACATAGAATATAGCACAACATAAACACACCATTCAACAACAACATCATAATCAAACAAGACAACAATCGGAAGTCGCTCTATGGTACTAAGGTGTGGCATGAGGTTTGGCTTGCAAGATATCGCTATGAGAGTTTGGACGGAAGGTCACATGATTAGAAAGTAATGTACTATCCAAGATATAATTGAAGAATCTTTATGCTTTACAAGAGCATGAAAAGAATTTGGAACAACTCATGTGAATTGAATCATATAAGTGACAAATAGTGCAACACAAATACTATTGAATAAGTGTGACAACAATTACTCAAAATAGTATGAATTACACATAGGCTTGGGTATGGAGTTGTGACATATTGAACTACTCAATTACTCATTTGTAAATTGAATAGATCAATATAAACCAATAAGATTAAGTGGACCTAAGATGGAATATGTATAAATGGTAATTAGGATGATGATGGATGTTTGGACTCAAGATATGTGTGATATGAGGTGGAGTGTATCAAACACAAGTATCCAAGGCATACCTAATTGAGATACATTATCAATTAGTGAAATAACTCAAGTGAAATGTGAATCTATGTGAACTAGGTGGAGAGGTTTAATGTAGTAAGGATATTTGTTAAAGGTAAAGTGTCTAGTGGTATTATTGTGTGGATGTGATCATGAGTTTCACCTTCACAAAAGAATCATGTTGAGAAAGGCTTATAGAAATCGATAATGAATATATACTCAAATTCTCATACTTGAATTTGAATATTTGCAAAGTGATTCAAATATTTTGGACGGTGGTGCTATTGGATGAAGTACTGTAAAACAAGGCTTATGATTGACATAGTGTGACAACACTCATCAGAGTAGCACAAGATCACACATAGCATTGGATATGAACTAATGATATATTGAACTACTCAAATAACTCATTTGAAAGTTGAATAGTTCGAACTAAGAGGAAGGGTTGAATGGCATGAGATTGTATAGGCGTGAATGATATCGGGATTTGATTCGCGGAGCCTAATGGGTAACAAAGATTCATCACATGTGATATGAGGTAGAGTATCTCCACCCTACTAAAGCAAGGTAAAATCTAAACTAGGACATGTCATACTTTACTCAAATAACTCAATTGTTATTTGAATAATATAAACTAGACGACTAGGGGTAAGCTAGGTGAACATGATAAACAATTATAACTGGTTCTAGAAGATGGGTATGATCATAAGGATCATTTTGGCAAAAGGAACTATGTCGAAACCAGTTATAGGACTGCACTTTTCGCGAAAAGTTATTAGAAAAAGTACTCTGGATGGAAGACCTTTCTACACGGAAGTTGTAGAGAATTCCATTACAAGCGTATCGCCAAAAGAATCTCTCGGAAAAAGTTTATAGGATTTATTTTATAGACGATGTTGCGGATCAAATTGATACCGCGAAAATAAAGTGGGCAAAACTGACATGCAAAAAGTTTAGAATGATCTACGGGATTTGCTAATTCCGACGGTATATGGTTTGTCAGAAACCGACGTGTAGAACTCAAGATATGGATTTTACAAAACTAGACCTAAGTGGTTCCACTTCTAATGGTGTACGAAAAGTTGTCCGAACAAGTTGCTCGGATGGAAAAACTTCCTATATGAAAGTTGTAGAGGATCTAATTACAAACTTAACGGAAGAACCACTATTCTAAACGGAGGTGTAGATCTAAAGAAAATAAAATTGCGAAGTTATGTATGACAATCTACATAAAAAGAGCGGAAATAGAATTATTACCCGGCAAAGGATGCGTCGAATCGTGGCGTTTTCCAAAATAGCGTTGTGGATGTTGCGTCGCGTGTGTGCGTCGCAAAAACAGCAGCGTGTGCGCCGTTTTCATCGGCAAGCAACAACGTGCGGCTACGGGAGGGAGAGAGAGGCGCGCAAGGCGCTTTGATGTGCCTTTGGGGCTGCTCTCACGGGAGTTTATATAGGCTTATGAGCTGGAAAATTTTTGTAAAGAGGCGATGTGGGACTACCAGATGCCGCCAAGACGTGACCCAACTCAGGATGCACTGAATCAGATGATGACAGCTCAGGCACAGCTCATGCAGATGATGACCCAGTTCATCGAAACCGCCCAGAACAACAACAACAACAATCCACCACCACCACCACCTCCACCACCGCCGCCACCTCCACCACCACCACCACCCCCAGTGGATAGACTCGCCAGATTCCTGAGACTCCGACCAGCTAAGTTCTCCAGTGCCACTGAACCTATTGTAGCTGATGACTGGCTGCGCTCTGTCAACAAGGACTTAGTCACCTGCGAGTGCACGGAGGCTGAGAAGATTAGGTTCACCGCTCACCTGCTGGAAGGACCTGCTGCGATGTGGTGGGAGACTTATCAACTTACCCATCCAATAGATGGCTTAGACTGGGAAACATTCAAGGAGGGATTTCGTACTGCCCACATCTCCTCGGGCATTATGAATCTCAAGAGAGATGAATTCCGCAGTTTGAGACAGGGAGGGAGAACCCTGAAGGAATACATGGATGACTTCTGTACCTTGGCGAGGTATGCCCCTGAGGACATTGACACAGATGCTAAGAGGAAGGAGAAGTTCCTCAATGGACTTAAGGGTGAATTGAAGATTCCATTGTCGGTAGCTTACGCACCCAGTTACCAGTCCCTACTTGATCAAGCCATCACCTTGGACAACTATAGCACCCTACCTTTTAATAAAGGCAAGATACCTGTGTATAGTGCTATTCCCGGGATCACTGATAGCACACACATTACAAAATATAGTAATCATTGCAATAGTATCAAATTACTACATCGTTGATGTGGTGACCCTGCATACCACTGCATGTTGTAGTATGCCAGTCGTTGATATAACATTCACGAAGTACCATTCCGCGAATATTACATCCCTCAGAGTAGTACAACAGAACATAGCAGGTCCATAACTCATTCATTTATTATTACAACTATCATACACATGTCATCTTGGAGCTCCTCTTGGGTCCTAAGAGGAATACTCCTGGGTTCGAGGCGAACCCAACTTAACTTACAATATAAGAGTCTCATTAAGCTATACATTTATTTCCTCGAGCAGCTAAATACTAAGAGTTCGGGCTGCTCGGTTACTACTACTACTGGGTATCTCTAGGCTTGATCTCCTCCGGAAGCCTCCCCGGATCCGTAGACGATGAGGTAGTCTACGCCTTCTATACCTCCAGAGAGGTCTGGTTCTTCATAGCCGATGATCTCGGCTCCTTCATTGTTGTCGCAGTCCTCCTCCAGACGATTCAGACAATCTAAGCATGGGATTTAAGAGTGGTATGAGTACGAGCATACTCAACAAGTTCATTATAGATAAGAGGTGTTTAATGCTCTAGCTACGATATTAGACCAGAAAGTCTAATACCAATGCAAGTTTTGATAAACATTTCTTCAAGAGATTGCTTTTATTTCAAAGAGCTATGTCCGTCAGCCTTCACCGGTTTACTAGAACTTCATGGAGCTCCTTTCCGGCCGCGTTCGTAGTTCCTCATCCCGGAACAGGGAGTGACAGGTCACAGTTCTTTACACTCTGCAGAGGTGTGTTGCTTTACCCATAAGAGATCTTAACCTTGGTGCCAACCGGGCAGCTTTCCCGTTCACACTTCCTTTGGTGTGAGGCCCGGTATAAGGTCATAGTCAATCATATTCCTCCGCTACCTCGCACACCCACCCTTTGTTGCAAACCCCGACCCTGGGTCCTCGCCGGTCCCATTATTCCCGTAATTTTAGGGTGGACCCCGACCACGACGACAGTCTGGGATTGAACCAAACTCCTTCGCCGGTAGCTGCAACCCATCATAGACCACATTACCGTGGGGAATTAGAAGGGGATCTCCACCCACCAATTGTTCCGCAAGCAGCAACCGCTACGGTAAGCAACAGCTATACCGTGGGGAATTAGAAGGGGCTCCCCACCCACCAATTGCTCCGCAAGATACAACCGTCTACGGTAAGCGCATCCGTTGATGTACAAGAGGTGGAAATACGGTTGACTATTCCGTCCCACTCCAGATCTTATTGTTAACACGGGTATTACGGCACAAGAATCACTGGCGACATTTGTTGTTTAATCCTAGATGGATATAAACCCTTGCAATGGAACCTCCCCCATATCAACACAATCCATGGTTCCATTGCCCACCACATAGTCATATTCATAGTTATGAAAATAGTGGTTTTGCTTTTTATGCAATAGTGATAAACATAGTACTTTGCAAGTAATTTGGTAAAAATACTCAAATGGCATGAGCAAGTGATGAACTTGCCTGAACACTGCAAAGTTTTGCAGTTGGATGGTGTGGACTGACCCTTGTCCTCTGGTTCTGAAAAATAGCATCATCGTCCGATAAGGGCAATGGTTAAAGAAGCAATTATGCATGATTCCATTTTTAGGGTTTGTTTTCCCCCCCTTCCGATGTCGTTGTTATTTTATGAGAGGTTAAATACTAAGAACATCTTAGAGATACTTAATTTAAGGTAAATACAACCTTGAAATATTGTCAAGGTGTTTTTTATAGTCCATTGCATTAATGGACTTATTTTCTTTCTTGAAAATAATATGTGTGAGTTAAATGATTATTTAAATCATCAAATGAAGACTTATTTCAAATTGTCTTCAAAAATTCTCTTTTGTATTTTATTGTGATAGAGAATTTTATGCTGATCTATTTTCATATTTTTAATTATTTTTTAGAGCTTTTAAACATTTCTTATATAATTTCAAAGTTTCTGTTTTAATTCATTTTGTGAAATGACTAAAATGCCCCTGGGCCCACCTATCAGGGTGGCCCAGCGGTTAGATCGAACCGACCGGCCCGGTTCGGCTCGACCAGCTCCATTCCCCTCTCTTCCTCTCTCGCGCGACCAAACCCTAACCCTCTCCCGTCGCTCTAGCGATCCGTGGTCGCCGCCGCCGTCGCCGAATTAATCCGGCCAACTCCGGCGGTCGCCGCCGGCGAGATCAAATGGATCTGGTCCGCCTTTCGACGGCGGACACGGTGGTCCGCGTCGATCTGACACTGGCGTCCTTGTTCGCTCGCCCTCGTCGCCTCTGCTCGCCTGCTGGGGATCCATGGCGATCTTCTCGCCACCGATTCTCCTGGTGCCGAGGCCGTGTGCCTCGCCGTGCCTGTGCTGGAGCCTCCGTGCTTCGGCGACCGCCTGGCTTGGCCATGGCTTGGCCATGGCTTGGCGCTGCCGTGGCCAGGCTGTGCCGCCGTACCGCCATGGTGACGCCGTAGTGCTCCGCTCCAGGTATGTGCGCCGCCATCCTCTTCCTTCTTCCTTCTCTACTGCTAGTTCATCCTCCTCTCCTGTGCTCTTCTCCCTTTCGTCTGGCTCAACCACTGGCCTCATCCCCCATGTGGAGATGTTGGCCGTGCCGATCTTACTTTGCCAGCTTGCTAGCTTGTGCGCATGCTTTGCTTTCTTTGTGTGACTGTGCTGCTGCTATGCATCTGTCATGGTTCTAGTTTGCTGTGCTGTGCTGCTCTTGCTCAATTGCTTGCTGTTGCAACTCATGAACTATTGCTCATGAGCATGCTGTGGTGCTCTGTGTAATTTAGTGGCTCCTGCTGATTCTCTGGATACCATTCCTCTCCTGTATGTGCCATTGATTTTCCTTGGCTTGATCATTCTGTGATGATCCTTGCCTTTGGCAAGTGCCAGTGCTTCTGATGTGCTATTATCAGTGCTCTAATTCATGGACATGCTCAATTGAGCCTAACTGTTGCATTAACAACTCCATCCCTTGATGGAATGCTTCTGGATACAATTATAATGCTCTATTCACTTATCTGTGATGTAATTGTTCAATTATATGGTTAATTTAATTATGCGGGCCTTGTGATGATGCTATGCTTGGCTTTGTAGTGACCTGTAGCAAGAGCTAGTGATGCTACGATGATCTATTTATCATTACTTGCTTGTGAGCAAGTGTGTGCTCCTCACTTGTGACTCACCGATGCTCACCAAAGGTCTTTGCTTGTGCTTCATACGGGCTTAGCCTTGTGTGTCGGTGCTTGTCCAAGCATCGGTGGATGCTTGCAATGATCCATTGGATCATCTGCAAGATCCGTGCATCATTAGCTTGCCTGCTTCATTTATCTCGCTTAGTTTGCCTTGATATTTGGATAATCGATGTGAGCGCCTTGCCGGTGATGATCATATAAGTGGATTTGGTTAGAGCTAGAGGGATGCCAACATCTGTTGGGAACCCCGGCTCCTTTTTGAACCCATCACGGGTGATGATATTAGTGCATGGCTTCTCGTGGAATTTGGTATAGTGGTTGAGGTGGCCACGACAATTCCTTCTTTGTTAGGGTAGCTCCCACCTATGTTGGCTTGCTGTGATTTGGGGAATATCTCACTGGAAGAATCCTTGTGGTTTTTTCCAGTTTCCTTTGATGTTGATAAACATGAATAGACAATTAATAGTCTATCTGTCTGATGGTGTAGTGGCTATAGGTGCTAAGTGAAACTGGCTAGTTAGATAGGATCATTCCTTGTTGGATTTCTTTGATTATGCCACTGGTTTGGCATAGCCAATGTTCCCAGGGTGCTTTCCTAGTGGTTTCCCTCTTGTTCACTTGCACCAATTTGGCTAGTAGCCATATGATGACTCACATATAGGGTTTCTACCCTTGTGGTGTGCTTGAGATCATGCCTGTGCAATTTATGAACAAAACCATCTGGTTTGTTCATGATGATGTGTATACCTCACTCCAGCTCCTAGAATTGGTGTTGGTGTAGAGGTTTTGCTTCTGGTTGGGTTATGAGCTTGCCCTGCTCCTCCTGAGTTGCTGGTGATGCTTTGTGAATTTCTGGTGATTGGGAATTAGATTGAACAGCAGTAGCTGTTCTTGTGTTCTTGTGTTCTTGTGTTCTTGTGTTCTTGGTGACTTACCCAGATGCCTGTCGATGAATGAGCTAGTTCTGGCGGTGGAAAAAAGGTTTTATATGAACCTTCTTTTGCTCCCTGGTCGGCTTGACTTGGCACAGCCACCCTTGGTGACTCCTCTCTGGCTTGTGTGTTGTTCAGCATGCACACATGCAGTGTGAGCTGCCTGTGTGTGTGTGTGTGCACCTGATACTTTGAACTTGGCTTGGAGAGGATCAGCTCGGCAGAGTTGATCATATCTGCTCAATTTTTCCTTTCTTTCTAACCTGCCAAGTGGCTATGCCACTTGGCATCACACTTGTTCTATTTTCTTTGTGTTTGTGTGCAGGGATCAAGATGATGATCAAATGGACATGAAGATCACCAAGTTCAAAATTATATAGTAGTTTAGGATATATTTTATTTACTTGTAATTTTCCTGTTTCTTTTTCCATTTAATCATTTCTGGTAATGTGTTGTAATATTCACTTATTTCCATTATGAATATTGTAAAGACAATGTATATTGTGTGTTAATCAATAAAGCTCAAGGTTTTCTCTAATGAGCTTGTCTTATTGTTTGAATTAATCATAATGTGTATTATGTATTATTTACTTAATGAATTTCCTCACAATTCAAATATTCAGGGTAATTATTTAATGTTTGAATTTGAAATTCAAATTCAACTTTGGTTTGAATTCCACCATGCAACTTAATTTAGAATTCAATCATGTAACTTAAGTTTGATGCAATCTCTCGCCTCTCTTCTCAAAACCCTAAACTAGTTAGGTGAGATGCAAGTTTGTCGCACTCTCGAAACCCTAACCCTGTAAGGTGTCGAGAGAGAAACTTGTCCCCCTCCGATGCAGTTTTTGTTTAAAAGCGCAAAATTTCCCCAAAATTTACCATGCAATGCACATCCCTTTCTAAAATCTACCCCTCGATTGTCTCTAAACCTGGGACATTACAGCCTTTCCCCCTTAAAGAAAACTTCGTCCCGAAGTTGTGGTTGTAATACCTGAAGAGTTCGGGGTATGTTTTCCTCAGGTCCTCCTCCTTTTCCCAGGTGGCTTCCCTCTCGGGGTGATGCTTCCATTGTATCTTACAATACTTGATAGCTTTATTTCTGAGTTGTTTCCAGCTCTCCTCGAGAATCTTGGCTGGTTTCTCGATGTAAGTCAAGTCTGGTTGTAACTCGAGCTCTTCATGTGATACTGGTTCATCTGGGGTCTTTAAGCATTTCCGGAGTTGTGACACATGGAATACATTGTGAACTTGAGCTAGCCTTCCCGGTAGATCCAATTCAAAGGCTAAACCTCGGTTCTGACTCAGTATCTTGAAAGGTCCTATATATCTAGGACTGAGCTTTCCTTTTACTCCAAACCTCTGGAGTCCTTTCATCGGGCTTACCTTAAGATATACCATGTCTCCAACTCGTGGCTCCCATGTTCTCCTCTTCTGATCGGCATAACTCTTTTGCTGACTTTGGGCTATCTTGAGCCTATCTCTGATAATGTCAATGATTTGTTGTTTTTCCTTAACATAATCAGGGTTGAACTCTTTGCTTGCTCCGGCTTCATACCAACATATCGGTGATCTACACTTTCTTCCATACAGAGCTTCAAATGGTGCCATCTTGATGCTGCTTTGGTAACTATTGTTATATGAAAACTCTGCTAGTGGTAAATTCTCCTCCCATGATCCTCCGAAGTCTAGGGCACAAGCCCTAAGCATATCCTCTAGGATCTGGTTAGTTCTCTCGGTTTGTCCACCGGTCTGAGGATGGTAGGCGGTACTATAGTCTAACTTGGATCCTAAAGCTTCATGTAGTTGCTTCCAAAATGCTGATGTGAACACGGATCCTCGATCCGACACGATCTTCTTGGGCACTCCATGTTTACTCACGATCTCTTTGATGTAAAGATCGATGAGTTTCTCTCCTTTATCCTGCTGGTTTACCGCTAAAAAGTGTGCACTTTTCGTCAACCGGTCCACGATTACCCATATCATGTCCTTCTTTTTATTGGTCATGGGTAGTCCGGTGATGAAATCCATCCCTATTTCCTCCCATTTCCACTCTGGAATAGGTAAAGGTTGTAACTTTCCTGCTGGACTCTGGTGTTCAGCCTTCACTCTCTGGCAGGTATGGCATTCCGCCACATATTGGGCTATTTCTCTCTTCATGTTGTTCCACCAGAATAACTCCTTTAGATCCATGTACATCTTTGTACTTCCCGGATGAATGGAATATGGTGTTTGATGGGCTTCCCGGAGTATTACTTCCTTAATTTCAGCAATATCCGGAACACAAATTCTTTTCTGGAACCATAATGATCCAGATTCTCCTCGGTGAAATTCTGATGGTCTTCCCTCATCTATTCTTCTCATCTCTTCCACGATGAATGGATCGTCCAGCTGACCCATCATTATCTCATTCTTCAGGTTGACATTTAGCTCATCGGCTACTTGTAAAGCCGATAGTCCTTCATGAGCTTCCTTCTCCCAAAGTTGTATTTGGGCTTGACTTATTTCCTTCCTCAACTCCGGTGATATTTCTTGTTCCACTCCTCCGGTGCTCTTCCTACTCAGGGCATCTGCTACAACATTGGCCTTCCCTGGAGTGTAATTGATAGTCAAATCATAATCCTTGATCAATTCTAGCCATCTTTTCTGCCTCATGTTGAGTTCCTTCTGAGTGAAGAAATATTTGAGGCTTTTATGATCTGTATAGAGCTCACACTTGGCTCCATAAAGAAAATGTCTCCAAGTTTTGAGTGCAAATACAACTGCTGCTAATTCCAAGTCATGTGTTGGATAGTTTACTTCATGAGGTCTGAGTTGCCTCGATCCATAAGATATCACTTTCCGATCTTGCATGAGTACACAACCCAATCCATGTTTGGATGCGTCACAGTACACGGTGTAATCCTTGCCAACTTCCGGAACCGCTAACACCGGTGCCGTGGTGAGTTTCTCCTTCAGAGTTTGAAAACTCTTCTCACACTCCTCTGACCACACGAATGGTGTGTTCTTCCTTAACAGCTTTGTCATTGGTCCTGCTATCTTAGAGAATCCTTCAATGAATCTCCGATAATATCCTGTCATTCCTAGGAATCCTCGGATCTCCTTGACAGTCTTGGGTGCTTCCCATTCAAGAACTGCTGCTACCTTACTCGGGTTAACAGCTATTCCATCTTTACTAATAACATGACCAAGGAATTCCACCTGATCTAGCCAGAATTCACACTTACTAAGTTTGGCATAGAGTTGATGTTCCCTTAGTGTTTGCAACACTAACCTCAAATGTTCAGCGTGTTCGGCCTTGTTCTTGGAATATATCAAGATATCATCGATGAATACGATGACAAATTTGTCTAGATATGGCATGAAGATCTTATTCATGAGATTCATGAATATTGCTGGGGCATTGGTTAATCCAAAAGGCACTACAAGGTATTCATGATGTCCATACCTTGAGACAAAGGCAGTTTTCGGAACGTCTTCCTTCTTGATCTTTATCTGGTGATAACCGGATCTTAGATCAATCTTGGAAAAGACTCCCGCACCTCTAACTTGATCAAATAGATCTTGTATTCTTGGAAGTGGGTACTTGTTCTTGATTGTGACGTTGTTCAGTGTTGGGGGGATGACCCCCGGTATGCCAAAGGCATGCCAAACCGGATGGTTTGAGCCATCAGGATACCGGTTAGATGTTTATGCCGGAGTCTAAGATAGGCGTTTGGCTGAACAGGCTAAGCCGGTATCCTCAGAGGAGGGATACCGGAACCGGATAGAAAAGGTACCGGGCCACCGGAAGGAAGAGCTTGTTGGCAAGGCTGGTCAAAGATCCTCTCCAGAGCTAGAAGACAAAGATGAGCTAAGCAAAGTAGCTTTAAACGAAGGGCTGACGATAAAGAAGAAGGTGACGAAGAAAGAAGCCGGAGGACGTCAGCCTCCCTGATTAAAGAAGACCCCGGTGTCATCTATGATTAAAGTAGCTTTGTAAAGTAGCTTTGTAAAGTAGTTTGTCCAGTCAAAGATGCCATTAGGGTTTCTTGCACTGTAAGCCACCCTCTCCCCTATATAAGGAGAGGGGGCAGCCCTCCTTCACGGGCGCGGAGCAACAGAGAGAGAATAAAAGACCTGTAACTTGTGAGAATCAATGAACATGGTGATCTAGAGCGAGTTCTTCCTTGTGTCTTTCTTCTTCAACCTCTGGCCTTGGCCAAGTTCTTGAGGAAACCATCTGGAAGTTCATCCCACCTGATCACAAACCCTCCCCCGAATCCTCTAGCGTCCATTCGGCCCCAATCTAAGCCATCCTATGGCATCTGCTCGTTCACCACGACGACATTCAGATTCCTGTAGTCTCCGCACATCCTTCTTCCTCCATCTCTTTTATCCACGAAGATCACAGGTGATCCCCATGGTGAAACACTCTCTTGAATGAATCCCTTTTGTTCTAAGTCATCCAGTTGCTCCTTAAGTTCTTTCAACTCTTTGGGCCCCATCTTATATGGTGCCTTAGCAATCGGAGCTGTTCCTGGAATTAGGTCGATAGTGAATTCTATCTCCCTGTCTGGTGGCATACCAGGTAATTCCGCAGGAAACACATCCTGGAATTCATTTACTACAGGTATATCTTCTAACTTCACCTCCTTCATGCTGTTCAGCTGTAGCTCAGCTTCAATTTGTGTATGTTTGTCGCCTTGGTAGATCATTCTACTTCCATCGGGGCTTTTCAAAGACACCGTCTTATTTACACAGTCGATCAATGCTCCATTAGCTTCTAACCAGTTCATACCAAGAATGACATCAATGTCCTTCATCGGTAGAATGAACAGGTCCGCGTCAAACGCGCACTTATTGATCATGATGACTTGTTTTTGTTTGGCATGGGTTACTACTATCGTTCCCCCCGCAGAGAGTATGGTTATGGGTGTATCTAACTTAGTGCAACTAATCCCATGTTTGGTGATGAATTGTTGAGAAATGAATGATGTAGTTGCACCAGTATCAAAAAGTACTTTGCCAGGATGAGTGAGTATCTGGAGCATACCTATCACCGCCTGATCGGAGTTGACCACCTCCTCCAGACTGGTACAGTTCAGCTTGCCGAAGGGATTCTTATTCTTCCAGTTTCCTCCGGTGTTTCCTCCTCGGCTTCCACCTCCTCCAGACTGACCTCCTCCACTATTTTTCTTGGGGCAGTCCTTCAGCATGTGCCCCTCCCGACTACACCCAAAGCATATTATCTTGGGTTTCCGGCAATCTTGTGAAAGATGCCCTCTAAACCCACAAATGCGGCAAACAATCTGGTTTGCGGCTTGGTTTCTTGGTTCCTCCTATTATTGTTGTTGTTGTTGTTGTTGTTGTACCTCGGTTTGAAACTTAAGCCAGTATTAGGCTTGTTACTGACATATCTCTTAGGCTCAAACTTGGCATTTTTCCTCTTCTCCTCCTGCAGTTGTTTGAAATCATCTTCCAGAGTGATGGCAGCATCCACCAACTCTTGAAACTCCGTAGCTCTCATCATACGGAGCTGTACTTTGAACTGGGGACTTAACCCCCTCAGAAATCTCTTCTTCTTCTTGTCCTCGGTGTTGACTTCTTCAACAGCGTACCGGGACAGTTTAGAGAATTCCCTGACATAGGTCAGAATTGCCTTGTCCTTCTGCTCGAGACTTTCAAATTCTCGACGCTTCAGCTCCACAATACTTTCAGGGACATTGGATTCCCTGAACTTCCTCGTGAATTCCTCCCAGGTAAATACCTTTCCAGCCGGATAAACGGCTACAATATTGTCCCACCATGATGCGGCGGGTCCACACAGCAGATGGGTAGCATAACGAACCTTCTCTTGGTCGTTACATCCAACGGTGTTGAGCTTTCGCTCAGTATCCATAAGCCAATCTTCCGCGTCCATTGGCTCGGGCGCGTATGCGAAAGATATAGGCTTGGTGTTCTGGAAGTCTGCTAAGGTGACTCCCGGGTTCTCAGGTCTCTCCACCCTGTTCTGCTGCAGCAATTCTTGGAAGAATTTGTTCTGCTGCTCGAGTGTTACACGCTGTCTCTCCTCTACCAGCTGCATGTACTGGATGAAATTCTGCTGCGTCATGGGTGGTGGTGGTGGAAACTGATCTCTGGCTGCACCCTCAGCCTCTTCCTTTTGTTTTGTTTCGCGCTCCATGCGCTGCGCTTCGGTCTCCTCTCCTAACGCTCCCGACATAACCCCCTAGTTTTGCAACACAAGATGATACTCATAATTACTCCATGCGCAAGTTTTCTGAGCTCAACTTTGTGCACAGAACTAGTCACGCAATGGAAATCAAGAAGCAAATCCAAATCATACAAAACATATACCCTGTATATACATACTTAAGTGGTCTTATTACAATACTCAAGTCGATGTGAGTATGCAAACTCACTTATTAAAGTATATGTACAAATTTATACAAATATTACATACTATAATACACGTGGTACTTGTGTATTATAGCCTCGCCTCCCTTGGTGGACTCTAGTCGATCTTCACTCCCGGTACATTCCAGGCTTCCATCCGGTCGAACGTGTCGTCCTCCTGATAGACCCTGGAACATAAGGTCTCCCTGTTGGCTGATAATCCGAATCAGATGATGATCCTAGGGAAAAATCAGTGCTCACAAACTGATCGTTAAGTGCATCATAGTCCACCCATCGGGTGTACTCCCCTGTAGCTCCACCATATGTGTTACCAACACTCATACCCGACTCAACCTGTGTCGGATACCCTCCATCAACTCCTTCATTACTGGGATAACTCTGGTTCTGGGTTGTGGCATCATCATTCATCTCCCCATCATAATACACAGAAGTACTATGAGTTCCAGTATCTGATCCCCAACGCCAACCCGTGGAATTCTCGATAGGAGTCTCGGAACGCTGATTGTTTCCGGATTCCTCTCCGCCCTCGTATCCCCCATAGGAACTACCCAGATAGTTCCCAGGTGTAACAGGTGTAGGTTCACGCTCAAGTGGATCAATACTAATGTAGTCACCAGCTGAGTAAACTGGTGTGTGCACCACATTCTCCATAGGTTCTTTCCCCCTACTCTCCTCCTTGGGTTCAGTAAATTCCTCCAGCATCGTATCAATTGCTCCTATCAGATGATGGTTCAACTGAAAGAGTAATGATATAAAGTTGCGGCTATTATCCATATATTTTGCAGCTGCTATTGGTTTGCGTTTGGCATATTTGTAGTGGTTAAGCATGGGATCTTCTTCCTCCTGATTATGAGGAATATGGGAGAACTCGGAATCCATAAGCTCTTTCGTCTTATGTTCCCGTATGTCGGTTATGGCTCTCATAATAGCTATATGGTAGGCTGTGTTGATTGTCCTAGCTTCCCCTGCTGGCATGACTACGCTCATTCCCAGAGATTCGGGAAGTCGCAGTCCTACCCTACACTTGGCCAATACAGTACCATCATAGTACATGTATTTCTTTACTTGAATCTGGGGATCACACCCAAATTCAAGTAACATGGCTCGTAGAATATCCGCAAGTCCTCCTTGGTATTCACTCAATGTGGAATCCATCACTTTCACGTTTCGTCCGGGTCGTGAACTTGCCATGTTGGCTGTAGAAATAGAAAGATTATAAGATTAGTAAGAATGCATCATAATAGAGATAATAAAGAATTATCGCACTAAAAGATATGATTGTTATATTCTCAATTGAATATACACCATATTTTTAGAGAATTCTTTACTAGTCCTATTTGACTCCTAACGTTTGGTCCCATTTACTAGGTTCCAACCTAAGGTCAAAGCTTTTGCTCTGATACCAACTGTGGTGACCCTGCATACCACTGCATGTTGTAGTATGCCAGTCGTTGATATAACATTCACGAAGTACCATTCCGCGAATATTACATCCCTCAGAGTAGTACAACAGAACATAGCAGGTCCATAACTCATTCATTTATTATTACAACTATCATACACATGTCATCTTGGAGCTCCTCTTGGGTCCTAAGAGGAATACTCCTGGGTTCGAGGCGAACCCAACTTAACTTACAATATAAGAGTCTCATTAAGCTATACATTTATTTCCTCGAGCAGCTAAATACTAAGAGTTCGGGCTGCTCGGTTACTACTACTACTGGGTATCTCTAGGCTTGATCTCCTCCGGAAGCCTCCCCGGATCCGTAGACGATGAGGTAGTCTACGCCTTCTATACCTCCAGAGAGGTCTGGTTCTTCATAGCCGATGATCTCGGCTCCTTCATTGTTGTCGCAGTCCTCCTCCAGACGATTCAGACAATCTAAGCATGGGATTTAAGAGTGGTATGAGTACGAGCGTACTCAACAAGTTCATTATAGATAAGAGGTGTTTAATGCTCTAGCTACGATATTAGACCAGAAAGTCTAATACCAATGCAAGTTTTGATAAACATTTCTTCAAGAGATTGCTTTTATTTCAAAGAGCTATGTCCGTCAGCCTTCACCGGTTTACTAGAACTTCATGGAGCTCCTTTCCGGCCGCGTTCGTAGTTCCTCATCCCGGAACAGGGAGTGACAGGTCACAGTTCTTTACACTCTGCAGAGGTGTGTTGCTTTACCCATAAGAGATCTTAACCTTGGTGCCAACCGGGCAGCTTTCCCGTTCACACTTCCTTTGGTGTGAGGCCCGGTATAAGGTCATAGTCAATCATATTCCTCCGCTACCTCGCACACCCACCCTTTGTTGCAAACCCCGACCCTGGGTCCTCGCCGGTCCCATTATTCCCGTAATTTCAGGGTGGACCCCGACCACGACGATGCAGGGATTGAACCAAACTCCTTCGCCGGTAGCTGCAACCCATCATAGACCACATTACCGTGGGGAATTAGAAGGGGATCCCCACCCACCAATTGTTCCGCAAGCAGCAACCGCTACGGTAAGCAACAGCTATACCGTGGGGAATTAGAAGGGGCTCCCCACCCACCAATTGCTCCGCAAGATACAACCGTCTACGGTAAGCACATCCGTTGATGTACAAGAGGTGGAAATACGGTTGACTATTCCGTCCCACCTGCATCTTATGGTTAACACGGGTATTACGGCACAAGAATCATCGGCGACATTTGTTGTTTAATCCTAGATGGATATAAACCCTTGCAATGGAACCTCCACCATATCAACACAATCCATGGTTCCATTGCCCACCACATAGTCATATTCATAGTTATGAAAATAGTGGTTTTGCTTTTTATGCAATAGTGATAAACATAGTACTTTGCAAGTAATTTGGTAAAAATACTCAAATGGCATGAGCAAGTGATGAACTTGCCTGAACACTGCAAAGTTTTGCAGTTGGATGGTGTGGACTGACCCTTGTCCTCTGGTTCTGAAAAATAGCATCATTGTCCGATAAGGGCAATGGTTAAAGAAGCAATTATGCATGATTCCATTTTTAGGGTTTGTTTTCCCCCCCTTCCGATGTCGTTGTTATTTTATGAGAGGTTAAATACTAAGAACATCTTAGAGATACTTAATTTAAGGTAAATACAACCTTGAAATATTGTCAAGGTGTTTTTTATAGTCCATTGCATTAATGGACTTATTTTCTTTCTTGAAAATAATATGTGTGAGTTAAATGATTATTTAAATCATCAAATGAAGACTTATTTCAAATTGTCTTCAAAAATTCTCTTTTGTATTTTATTGTGATAGAGAATTTTATGCTGATCTATTTTCATATTTTTAATTATTTTTTTAGAGCTTTTAAACATTTCTTATATAATTTCAAAGTTTCTGTTTTAATTCATTTTGTGAAATGACTAAAATGCCCCTGGGCCCACCTGTCAGGGTGGCCCAGCGGTTAGATCGAACCGACCGGCCCGGTTCGGCTCGACCAGCTCCATTCCCCTCTCTTCCTCTCTCGCGCGACCAAACCCTAACCCTCTCCCGTCGCTCTGGCGATCCGTGGTCGCCGCCGCCGTCGCCGAATTAATCCGGCCAACTCCGGCGGTCGCCGCCGGCGAGATCAAATGGATCTGGTCCGCCTTTCGACGGCGGACACGGTGGTCCGCGTCGATCTGACGCTGGCGTCCTTGTTCGCTCGCCCTCGTCGCCTCTGCTCGCCTGCTGGGGATCCATGGCGATCTTCTCGCCACCGATTCTCCTGGTGCCGAGGCCGTGTGCCTCGCCGTGCCTATGCTGGAGCCTCCGTGCTTCGGCGACCGCCTGGCTTGGCCATGGCTTGGCGCTGCCGTGGCCAGGCTGTGCCGCCGTACCGCCATGGTGACGCCGTAGTGCTCCGCTCCAGGTATGTGCGCCGCCATCCTCTTCCTTCTTCCTTCTCTACTGCTAGTTCATCCTCCTCTCCTGTTCTCTTCTCCCTTTCGTCGGGCTCGACCACTGGCCTCATCCCCCATGTGGAGATGTTGGCCGTGCCGATGCGCTGCTGCGGCTTGCTAGCTTGTGCGCATGCTGCTCTGCTGTGTGACTGTGCTGCTGCTATGCATCTGTCATGGTTCTAGTTTGCTGTGCTGCTCTTGCTCAATTGCTTGCTGTTGCAACTCATGAACTATTGCTCATGAGCATGCTGTGGTGCTCTGTGTAATTTAGTGGATCCTGCTGATTCTCTGGATACCATTCCTCTCCTGTATGTGCCATTGATTTTCCTTGGCTTGATCATTCTGTGATGATCCTTGCCTTTGGCAAGTGCCAGTGCTTCTGATGTGCTATTATCAGTGCTCTAATTCATGGACATGCTCAATTGAGCCTAACTATTGCATTAACAACTCCATCCCTTGATGGAATGCTTCTGGATACAATTATAATGCTCTATTCACTTATCTGTGATGTAATTGTTCAATTATATGGTTAATTTAATTGTCTGGGCCTTGTGATGATGCTATGCTTGGCTGTAGTGACCTGTAGCAAGAGCTAGTGATGCTCTGATGATCTATTTATCATTACTTGCTTGTGAGCAAGTGTGTGCTCCTCACTGTGACTCACTGATGCTCACCAGTGCTGCTTGTGCTTCATACAGGCTTAGCCTGTGTGTGCTGGTGCTTGTCCAAGCATCAGTGGATGCTTGCAATGATCCATTGGATCATCTGCAAGATCCAGTGCATCATTAGCTTGCCTGCTTCATTTATCTGCTTAGTTTGCCTTGATATTTGGATAACTGATGTGAACTGCCTTGCAGTGATGATCATATAAGTGGATTTGGTTAGAGCTAGAGGGATGCCAACATCTGTTGGGAACCCTGGCTCCTTTTTGAACCCATCTGGGTGATGATATTAGTGCATGGCTTCTCTGTGGAATTTGGTATAGTGGTTGAGGTGGCCCTGACAGCAATTCCTTGCTGTTAGGGTAGCTCCCACCTATGTTGGCTTGCTGTGATTTGGGGAATATCTCACTGGAAGAATCCTTGTGGTTTTTTCCAGTTTCCTTTGATGTTGATAAACATGAATAGACACTTAATAGTCTATCTGTCTGATGGTGTAGTGGCTATAGGTGCTAAGTGAAACTGGCTAGTTAGATAGGATCATTCCTTGTTGGATTTCTTTGATTATGCCACTGGTTTGGCATAGCCAATGTTCCCAGGGTGCTTTCCTATTGGTTTCCCTCTTGTTCACTTGCACCAATTTGGCTAGTAGCCATATGATGACTCACATATAGGGTTTCTACCCTTGTGGTGTGCTTGAGATCATGCCTGTGCAATTTATGAACAAAACCATCTGGTTTGTTCATGATGATGTGTATACCTCACTCCAGCTCCTAGAATTGGTGTTGGTGTAGAGGTTTTGCTTCTGGTTGGGTTATGAGCTTGCCCTGCTCCTCCTAACTTGCTGGTGATGCTTTGTGAATTTCTGGTGATTGGGAATTAGATTGAACAGCAGTAGCTGTTCTTGTGTTCTTGTGTTCTTGTGTTCTTGGTGACTTACCCAGATGCCTGTCGATGAATGAGCTAGTTCTGGCGGTGGAAAAAAGGTTTTATATGAACCTTCTTTTGCTCCACAGTCGACGACTTGGCACAGCCACCCTTGGTGACTCCTCTCTGGCTTGTGTGTTGTTCAGCATGCACACATGCAGTGTGAGCTGCCTGTGTGTGTGTGTGTGTGTGTGCACCTGGTACTTTGAACTTGGCTTGGAGAGGATCAGCTCGGCAGAGTTGATCATATCTGCTCAATTTTTCCTTTCTTTCTAACCTGCCAAGTGGCTATGCCACTTGGCATCACACTTGTTCTATTTTCTTTGTGTTTGTGTGCAGGGATCAAGATGATGATCAAATGGACATGAAGATCACCAAGTTCAAAATTATATAGTAGTTTAGGATATATTTTATTTACTTGTAATTTTCCTGTTTCTTTTTCCATTTAATCATTTCTGGTAATGTGTTGTAATATTCACTTATTTCCATTATGAATATTGTAAAGACAATGTATATTGTGTGTTAATCAATAAAGCTCAAGGTTTTCTCTAATGAGCTTGTCTTATTGTTTGAATTAATCATAATGTGTATTATGTATTATTTACTTAATGAATTTCCTCACAATTCAAATATTCAGGGTAATTATTTAATATTTGAATTTGAAATTCAAATTCAACTTTGGTTTGAATTCCACCATGCAACTTAATTTAGAATTCAATCATGTAACTTAAGTTTGATGCAATCTCTCGCCTCTCTTCTCAAAACCCTAAACTAGTTAGGTGAGATGCAAGTTTGTCGCACTCTCGAAACCCTAACCCTGTAAGGTGTCGAGAGAGAAACTTGTCCTCCTCCGATGCAGTTTTTGTTTAAAAGCGCGAAATTTCCCCAAAATTTACCATGCAATGCACATCCCTTTCTAAAATCTACCCCTCGATCGTCTCTAAACCTGGGACATTACAGTTGATCCAGAGGGTACAATAAAACCTTACAATTTGCATAGTCACATGGACTAGCTCAGAATAAACACAGCGGAAAGTAAATCATCAATGAGCCTTCATCATCTTCATGTGCCACAGGCAGTCATGTTGGAATGTAGACTCGAGATCCTACCACGTACTTCTCCTCAGAAAATCCTGCACGTTTGAATATGCAGCCCCACGAATGGAGGTCAGTACAATGATGTACTGGCAAATGACACTTATATGGTGGCAGTTTTGGGCATGACTATCTACATGATATTTGGCAAGTGGAGTTTAGGCAAATTTGCATAAAGCCAATTTTATCCTATATTTTATTTAAAACGAAACATTTTGAAATCTTTGAATGACATTATGAAATCACACCATGGTTAAATCCTCCATGGGTTTTAGAATAATCACATGGTTACATCTCCCATGAGTTTTTCAAGGTTGATACAAAATTTTAAATACATTCAGAAAACAATGATGAGATTCTTCCGTACATTCCTTGCCTAGAAAGCTCAAATTGTCCGTAACCGGGGACACGGCTAAGATCTTAGGTTTAACTCTCGAGAGGTTGTGCACTTTCACCTTACGACCCACCCTTCCCAAGAGAAGAATGAGACAAGATCTTTCAGAAGAAGAATTCAACCATACAAACTAGACCCGTTCCCTTGGCCGTCACCTCCACCCACTGTCTAGCCACAAGTTGAACCCTCACAACTTACTTAATCCCGGCAGAGCCCATAATACCATAAGGATGCACTGGAAGCTATCTAAAACATGGACGACATGGTAATCTCTTTAATCCTGGTTAGCCAACCACAAGTGGAACTCACAAGCTTAAAACCCCTCGCAGGTAGTAAACCCCCACACGATCCCCTGGTGAAAACCAGGTGTGCAGTCAAAAGCGACCACTCTACAACATGCGAACTCTCAGAGATTCACCACTTCAGCCAACTAGGGGCGTGGACTTCACCACTTCAGCCTACTAGGGGCGTGGACCTGAGCAGCCGCCCACTACTCAAACAATCCACCCAGGTGATTCATTAAGGTTGTTAATTTTCACTTTTCAAACCAACACAATCGAAACAATGAAACAACATTTGGCATTTCCTAGCAATAGGTTCAGGAGTAGCTACACACTACTAGGGTTTGCTAAGCACAGCATAATACTTTTCTTTTGAAAACAAAACCTACCATGCATACTAGTTTCAAAACACTAATGCATAATTAAATTAAGTAGGATTTGAGTGTCACTTGCCTTTTTGGTAGTCGAAGCGCGTTCACTTCTCTTAATCAAAATACGTTACTCTCCGTACAACTATAACATAGAATATAGCACAACATAAACACACCATTCAACAACAACAACAAAAATAAACAAACATTCGATATGAACAATCATAGACATGCATGCATGCTATGCACCAATTACTTTCACCAGATAAGTAGTGTGTAAGTGTTGTATTAGGTGTTCTCTGATATGTGCAATGTTAATAAAGTATTCTGGACATTTAATTTGATTTAGAAAAACCATTAATCGAGTATCAACTTAACATATACAACCTTATTAATTAGCTACTGCAAGCATTATGTGTTGTAAAAATATGAATTTGACCTCCCTGGATAGGCTACACTAGTACAAGATTAGACCAATTGGAATTATTCAAAAATAATTTATAGAGTTTGAATTATCTTCGAATTACTGATTCGGATAGATTTTACTAAAGCAAGTTTGTGCATGTATCAAGGTTGTACAATTCTTATTCCATGTTGTAGTACATGATCTGAGGATTCCAGAAAGTACAAATTTGTTAAATTTGGACCTGTAGATTATTTGATACAATTTTTATAGTGAAATAGGATTAATTAAATCATTTGAATTATGATTCGAAAACTAATACATAACATATATAGTATTCATGCATATTTGGATTCTACATGTTATAAGCTTTCCAAAGATATAAAATTTGCAAATTTTGGACCTCTGAATGATTTTATAATGAATTTCTAAGTTGGACATATAATCTGATATTTAAATTTAAAACGAGTTTGACCGAGTTTGACTGAGACGCTGACTGTACTGATGACTGTATAGTTGACTGCTGACTGTACAGTTGACTGCTGACTGTACCACTGACTGTACTGCTGACTGTACCGTTGACTGTAGTTTGACTTTGACCAGACTGAGTTGACTATGCTGATGTCATGATGATGTCATAAAGTTGACAGAAAAATTTGCTCAGATGGAAAAACTTTCTATATCAAAGTTGTATAGAATTAATAGATCTATCTAACGCACAAATTACTTTTTACAACGAAATAATGAGTTTGACAAGATCTAGGTTATACCGTATAAGATCTGAATTTTGTAACATCATTTTCTCCTTGCTCGGTGAACGAAACAAGGTGAAACTTGCGGCAATTGAAAGATCTTGACGAGAGGAACAACTTCCGTGTTAAAGTCATGACGATTCGAGATCGTTTTGAAACTCGATTTGGCTCCGGTTGACTCGAAATAGATCTGTAGATGAGCGACAAATTGATACTTCAAATCGAAAAAACTTTCAACATGAAAGTTGTAGAGGATGATCAGATCTACATACTCACCAAAGGAATTTGGATTTCGTGAAACGAGCACGAACTAATTGAAGATTCCCTTTGTCAGACCTGACGCCTTGCGATGGGAAATTATCCGTGTATGGTGGACGAAAAGAGATGAGATTGGTCGGGATTGAAAGATCTCGACGAGATCTACAACTTTCGTGTAGAGCCTGAAGCGATTTGAAGTGGTTTAGGGGGTCAAAGCAGCGAGTTAAGATTTCGTTGATCTATGGTTTCGAGAAGAGGAAAGGGAAAACGAAACTGTGACGTGGTGATGGTTTTATATAGGGGTCATAGGTCGGTGGAAAAGATGGGTCTCGAAATTAGGAACGCGTAGAAACAAACGGATGAAATCGGAGTTGTGTAACTCAAGAAAAGTTGATTTAAGTGAAGATAAGTTTTACGGATCGATCGACCGATCGATCGTGGCTGCCAGTCGGTCCGTCTAGGCCTGCCTGCTGGGCCGGTCGGCCGGGTGGCCAGCCCGTTTTGTTTTTTTTTCTTTTTCTTTTCTCTATTAATTGTTTCTTTTATAAAATGAGTTTCATAATTTTGATTTGAGTGAAACGAAATTCTACGAGTTTGTAAAATTATATTGCTCAGTATAGGATAATAAACGGATTTAAATTTTATAAATTTTTATTTATATCATTTTATTACTACTATACCATTATGCCTATATGTGAATAGTTTCAATATACACATACCAAACAAGTTTATAAAAATTTGTAAAAGTAAAATAGTGTTTTAGGACAACAAGGAACCTGTTTAAAATCTATTTGTGAAAATAAAATAATAATTATATACACTTGGTCAAATTGGAAACTTGGGCAATATTTTGCAAATAGAATTTTCTCGCATTTTATTTTCTCAAATAAAAATGCATTAAGGATTTGAAAACTTTGGAACCAAGGATATGTTTGATTTTGAAAATACTTTAAAATCAATAGTCTTTTAAAAATACTAGTTTTGGGATTAACTTGTAAATAACTATAAAAAAATTTATTTCTTTGTGAATTTTCAATCAAGTTCAAACAATCAAGCATTAAATTTATCTTTATTTCACATTCCAAAATTTAGAAAATTTCGGGATGTGACAGACTACCACCCTTAAAAGAAATCTCGTCCTCGATATTTGTGAAAGGCTAGAAAGTTTTTGGGGTTTCAGATGGGCATGGGCGCTACCACCCTTAAAAGAAACTTTTGTAGGTAGTCTTAAGTCTTGGGTTGAGGCTAAGATCATTCGGTATAAGTTGGCTCATCCGAGGATAAGACTTGACAATAGGTCATATTTGGAAAACATCTATGGCTTAGGCTTCTGAGTTAATATCCAATAGGCAAATATCTATTCACATATAGTGAACCACATATCTCTCCAAGGTGATTTGAATAAGTTTTCTTCATAGTAGGGCTTTCTAATCCAAATGGTTGGTTGTTGAACTACTTCTGACACTGATGGTCACTCTTTGGGTCAATCAAGAGACCAAGATGTGTAAACTTCATGTCATCTTTCATCTTTTTCCTTCTTGGTGTCTTCGACATCCTTCCACCACTCTTCATCTAGTGGCTAGTTCTTCAAACTAAACGTAGTCCTACGCTTGGCAGCACTTGCCTAGTATAAGGGTATAATATTTATCCACCTTACCCTACCTTTTAAATAAAGGTAAGATACCTGTGTATAGTCCTATTCCCGGGATCACTGATAGCACACACATTACAAAATATAGTAATCATTGCAATAGTATCAAATTACTACATCATTGATCCAGAGGATACAATAAAACCTTACAAATTGCATAGTCACATGGACTAGCTCAGAATAAACACAGCGGAAAGTAAATCAGCAATGAGCCTTCATCATCTTCATGTGCCACAGGCAGTCATGTTGGAATGTAGACTCGAGATCCTACCACGTACTTCTCCTCAGAAAATCCTGCACGTTTGAATATGCAGCCCCACGAATGGAGGTCAGTACAATGATGTACTGGCAAATGACACTTATATGGTGGATGTTTTGGGCAAGACTATCTACATGATATTTGGCAAGTGAAGTTTAGGAAAATTTGCATAAAGCCAATTTTATCCTACATTTTATTTAAAAACAAAATATTTTTACAAAACTTGTAATGATGTCATAAACAGTACCATGGTTACATCTCCCATGTACTATCCGACAGTTGCTACTCAAATTTTAAATTATTCAGAAAAGGTGATGAGATTCTTCCGTACATTCCCTGCCTAGAAAGCTCAAATTGTCCGTAACCGGGGACACGGCTAAGATCTTATGTTTACTCTCGAGAGGCTGTGCACTTTCACCTTACGACCCACCCTTCCCAAGAGAAGAAATGAGACAAGATCTTTCAGAAGGAGGCTTCAACCATAACCAGCTAGACCCATTCCCGTTTGGTTGCAAGCCACATCATCATGTCTAGCAACAAGTTTGACCTCACAACTTACTTAATCCCGGCAGAGCCCATAATACCATAAGGCTGCACTGGAAGCTAACTAGAACATGGACGACATAGTAATCTCTTTAATCCTGGGTGGCCATCCACAAGTGAAACTCACAAGCTTAAAACTATTAAAGATAATAAACCCCCGCACGATCCCCTGGTGAAAACCAGAGGTGCAGTCTAGAGCAACCACTATTCAACTGCGCACTCTCAGGCACCCACCTGCCGCTGGTTACTCCAGGGTCGGAGCCCTGAGCAGCCGCCCACCACACAACCAATCCACCCAGGTGATTCATTAAGGTTGTTAATTTTAATTCTCAATACTCGCAATCCAGAATAATCAAAACAGCAGTGGCATTTTGTTATTGCAAGGCAACTAAGTATCCTAGCAAAGGTTCATGGTGGCTACACACTACTAGGATTGATAAGCATAGCATAAGTTTCAAAAACAAAATCCTACCATGCATACTAGATTGAAAAACACTAATGCATAACAAAATAGGTAGGAATTGAGTGTCACTTGCCTTTTGGTAGTCGAAGCGCGTTCACTTCTCTTAATCAAAATACGTGCCTCTCCGTACAACTATAACATAGAATATAGCACAACATAAACACACCATTCAATTACAACATCATAATCAAACAAGATAACAATCGGAAGTCGCTCTATGGTACTAAGGTGTGGCATGAGGTTTGGCTTGCAAGATATCGCTATGAGAGTTTGGACGGAAGGTCACATGATTAGAAAGTAATGTACTATCCAAGATATAATTGAAGAATCTTTATGCTTTACAAGAGCATGAAAAGAATTTGGAACAACTCATGTGAATTGAATCATATAAGTGACAAATAGTGCAACACAAATACTATTGAATAAGTGTGACAACAATTACTCAAAATAGTATGAATTACACATAGGCTTGGGTATGGAGTTGTGACATATTGAACTACTCAATTACTCATTTGTAAATTGAATAGATCAATATAAACCAATAAGATTAAGTGGACCTAAGATGGAATATGTATAAATGGTAATTAGGATGATGATGGATGTTTGGACTCAAGATATGTGTGATATGAGGTGGAGTGTATCAAACACAAGTATCCAAGGCATACCTAATTGAGATACATTATCAATTAGTGAAATAACTCAAGTGAAATGTGAATCTATGTGAACTAGGTGGAGAGGTTTAATGTAGTAAGGATATTTGTTAAAGGTAAAGTGTCTAGTGGTATTATTGTGTGGATGTGATCATGAGTTTCACCTTCACAAAAGAATCATGTTGAGAAAGGCTTATAGAAATCGATAATGAATATATACTCAAATTCTCATACTTGAATTTGAATATTTGCAAAGTGATTCAAATATTTTGGACGGTGGTGCTATTGGATGAAGTACTGTAAAACAAGGCTTATGATTGACATAGTGTGACAACACTCATCAGAGTAGCACAAGATCACACATAGCATTGGATATGAACTAATGATATATTGAACTACTCAAATAACTCATTTGAAAGTTGAATAGTTCGAACTAAGAGGAAGGGTTGAATGGCATGAGATTGTATAGGCGTGAATGATATCGGGATTTGATTCGCGGAGCCTAATGGGTAACAAAGATTCATCACATGTGATATGAGGTAGAGTATCTCCACCCTACTAAAGCAAGGTAAAATCTAAACTAGGACATGTCATACTTTACTCAAATAACTCAATTGTTATTTGAATAATATAAACTAGACGACTAGGGGTAAGCTAGGTGAACATGATAAACAATTATAACTGGTTCTGGAAGATGGGTATGATCAGAAGGATCATTTTGGCAAAAGGAACTATGTCGAAACCAGTTATAGGACTGCACTTTTCGCGAAAAGTTATTAGAAAAAGTACTCTGGATGGAAGACCTTTCTACACGGAAGTTGTAGAGAATTCCATTACAAGCGTATCGCCAAAAGAATCTCTCGGAAAAAGTTTATAGGATTTATTTTATAGACGATGTTGCGGATCAAATTGATACCGCGAAAATAAAGTGGGCAAAACTGACATGCAAAAAGTTTAGAATGATCTACGGGATTTGCTGATTCCGACGGTATATGGTTTGTCAGAAACCGACGTGTAGAACTCAAGATATGGATTTTACAAAACTAGACCTAAGTGGTTCCACTTCTAATGGTGTACGAAAAGTTGTCCGAACAAGTTGCTCGGATGGAAAAACTTCCTGTACGAAAGTTGTAGAGGATCTAATTACAAACTTAACGGAAGAACCACTATTCTAAACGGAGGTGTAGATCTAAAGAAAATAAAATTGCGAAGTTATGTATGACAATCTACATAAAAAGAGCGGAAATAGAATTATTACCCGGCAAAGGATGCGTCGAATCGCGGCGTTTTCCAAAATAGCGTTGTGGATGTTGCGTCGCGTGTGTGCGTCGCAAAAACAGCAGCGTGTGCGCCGTTTCCATCAGCAAGCAACAACGTGCGGCTACGGGAGGGAGAGAGAGGCGCGCAAGGCGCTTTGATGTGCCTTTGGGGCTGCTCTCACGGGAGTTTATATAGGCTTATGAGCTGGAAATTTTTTGTAAAGAGGCGATGTGGGACTACCAGATGCCGCCAAGACGTGACCCAACTCAGGATGCACTGAATCAGATGATGACAGCTCAGGCACAGCTCATGCAGATGATGACCCAGTTCATCCAAACCGCCCAGAACAACAACAACAATCCACCACCACCACCTCCTCCACCACCGCCGCCACCTCCACCACCACCACCACCCCCAGTGGATAGACTCGCCAGATTCCTGAGACTCCGACCAGCTAAGTTCTCCAGTGCCACTGAACCTATCGTAGCTGATGACTGGCTGCGCTCTGTCAACAAGGACTTAGTCACCTGCGAGTGCACGGAGGCTGAGAAGATTAGGTTCATCGCTCACCTGCTGGAAGGACCTGCTGCGATGTGGTGGGAGACTTATCAACTTACCCATCCAATAGATGGCTTAGACTGGGAAACATTCAAGGAGGGATTTCGTACTGCCCACATCTCCTCGGGCATTATGAATCTCAAGAGAGATGAATTCCGCAGTTTGAGACAGGGAGGGAGAACCCTGAAGGAATACATGGATGACTTTTGTACCTTGGCGAGGTATGCCCCTGAGGACATTGACACAGATGCTAAGAGGAAGGAGAAGTTCCTCAATGGACTTAAGGGTGAATTGAAGATTCCATTGTCGGTAGCTTACGCACCCAGTTACCAGTCCCTACTTGATCAAGCCATCACCTTGGACAACTATAGCACCCTACCTTTTAATAAAGGCAAGATACTTGTGTATAGTTGTAACATCCCAAAATTTCAAAACAAAACAAATGAATTTCCCTAGTTCCAAATTTTGGAACCAACAAAAACTTTTATTAAATTAAGTTTGATACATAGTTAGCTTGCTTAATCCTTGTGCTATTGCCATGATTGCTTGTTATTAGTATTTGAAGTGATCTTAAACCCTAAACCTCACCCCCTCTTTTCACCACCCTAGCTAAAATAAAATAAAAGGAAATTAAATAAGAAAAAGGCATATGTGCCTATGGCTATATTTATAAAACTTTACCCTAAGCTTTTCTACTTTGCTTAGAGGTTTGGAAAACCTTCATACACCTTACCTAGTACCTATCAAACCAATTCCAAGTGGTTTCCAAAGAAATTAAAAAGAAACTAAAAATGCCATAGAGGCATATGAGTGTAAAATAGCAAATTTGTGATTTTAAGAATATTGACCTTAATACATGTTGTGAATGGTTGGATCACTCCTATATACCATTTCAACACTCAAGAACACCAATTGGGTCAAGCCAAGTCAAATTAAAACTCAAATGCAACATATGCATAGAGGCATATGTGACACATAGCCATAATACCCAATTCTTGATCTATGCCTTTAAACCTTGACCAAATGATGTGAAACCATCTCTCAACCTAATATAACACTAAATTGACCCTAACCCATGCCCAAGGGAAGCAAGATGAACAATTAACAAGAATAATGAAATTTGACACATCACCTCTTATGTGTTATGGCCATTTTTGCAAATCTTTGAGCAAGACCATTTGGAATGATTTCAATAGTTTGGAAATGTTTCTAAACTAATAAGAATCACATTTGAGTCAAGAAAAGTCAAATCAAATGGAGAGAAATCAAATGGTGAGATAATCCCAATTTCACTCACATACACATAAGACCAATTTTGCAAATCTTCACCAAAGGCCACCATTGCTTGATCTATTGTTTGTAAAACTCTTATATATGATAAACAAACACAATTGCATCAAAGAAACCCAAATCAAAGCAAAGAAGAATTCAAATGCAACTTATATATGATAATGGTCATGTGACCATTTTATATTATCTTACCCACTTTGAGCTCTTCTATTAAGAGATTCTTAAACCAAACCCTAACAACTCTTTGCACCTCATCCAAGACCTCATCAAGATGAACATTTTTCGTGTTGACCACTTTGACCAAAGCTTTGACCATTGCTCTAATTATTCAAGCCAAGATGCCACCTTGAAACAAATTCTAGATTCCCTCCACTATTTGAATTTTCACAAAACCTCTCCAATTTTCAAACCAATGCCACACATTGTTGCCCAACATCATTTAGAACACAACCATGCAGCCATTTGTCCAAAGTTACACACAAGGGAGGTCATTGCTTTGGAGATGAAAAGTACACATAAAGTGAAAATGGAGGTACAACCACTTTAATCATCACTTTCTCACTTTTTCTCTCTCCCTCTCTTTCCATCCTTGATAGTACACCATGGTACTCTGAAAGCACCTCAATGAGTGACTCCACCTTAGCCATGATCATCACCTTGCTCATGCATGCCACTTCTATGCATGTGTCACACATACCTTTTAACTTTAATCAAATGGCACACCCCTAGCCCTCTCCAACCTGGTGCACTATGTCAAATAACATCATCACACCTCAACCAAGCTTGCAGCACTCATAGACCAAGAAAATGATGCAAAGAGGACCATGCCAAGCCCATGCCATTGATGTAGACCTCACCATGCCAACCCTTGTCCTCCTCCATCTCTAGTCACCCTCACCTTGTCAAATAAGCTTCACTCACCTCACTGACCCCCCACCATGCCAAGGTTGACCTCAGGAGAAGCATAGCATAGCCCATGTCACACCATGCCCCTCACATGCTCACCACCATGCACCCCCATGCCCTGGCCCTTTTCCCTCCCTCTAATCATGTCACCTACAGTCCCCTGGACCCTAGACACCTGCCAGACATGGTCCTGAGTGGAGGAGAGCAAGGACTCGACCACCATGCTCATGCCATTGTCCATGATCACCCTCCCGTGGACACCATCACCTCTCTGCGTGCACCCTGCAAACCAATGCTTCCTACTGCGCCACTAGCTTCCTCTCTCCCCCACGCACCTCCTAAACATGACCGTTCGGCCCAGAACACCCTGTAGCCACGCGCCCGGCGACATGGCCATCATGCCGGCCATGCCCCACCCCTCTCCCCTGGACACTATATAAACCCGCCCCACGCCCTGGACAGCACCACACCATCTCACAGCCTCCCTCTCTTCTCCCTAGCGCCTCCCTTTTGCACTCCTCGCAGCTCACCGGCGCCCACAAGCTCGCCGGCAGCCACACCAAAAACCGCCCAGAATTTCATCACCATAGCCCCCGACACCTACAGCAAAGTTGTAGCCCTTGGAAATATCTTTCCAACGCACCTAACCACGCCTCAATCCGAGCTCCGAGGTGAGAGAAATCGCCCCCGCAAGCCTGCAGTGTCGGGAGGAAGACGAAGGCCCAGCACCGTCGGATCGTCATCCGACGATCTGCGTGCCCCGCGTGCGGGCGACGTGCATGCGCCATGCACTCATGGCCCGGGCAGCAGCTGGGCCGGCCCAACTTCTTCCCGCCCCCGTTTGAATTCAAATTTTGTTTAATTCTTTTTCATTTAAATTGCTATCAGATGCTTTGCTAGAAATCAAATATCTCCAAATCTACTTGGCCATTTTTAGTGAATTTCATATGGTTGGAAAGCCTGTGAAATTATCTATCCAATGCCACTGGATTCAAACCAATAGCTGTTGTAGAATTAAAGTAGCAAAATAAACAAGACATAGACTTTTCTGACTTAGAATAATTATTAAAAATCAACCCTTTTGAATTTTGAGGTGATTCCACCTCTCATAATTCACATTTAACAAACTCTAATTGTTTATGTAAAAAGATGCTATGGGTTCTGTACATGATCATGGGCTAGAAGCAAAATATTGGCTATGTAGTCAATACTAGTCCATTTAAACTATATCCAAATTTTAGAATTTAAATCTATGAGGTGTAGCACCTCATTTAAATCCTTTCTCAAGTGATATGAAGTAATGTGTTGACCTTTATTTACTTAGGCTCATACTTGCTCACTTGTAGAAATTAAATCATAATAGTATTTCATTTGCAATAGTTATTTAAATCACATGAGATGATGAATCTCATTTAAATCATTTTTCTCAAATGATAAGTGTGAAGTGTTGACCTTGGTCAACATGTGATCACCCCTGGTTATTTGAAAAGATTAAATCTTAAGAAGAATTCAATGAGAGGAAATTATTCCTCCAAACCAAAGAGAAACCCTAACTTCAATGTTCAATAAGAGGAAATTATTCTCCTATTATTAAATAAGGAAACCCTAGCTTAATGTGTGAATAGATGTTAAGTAATGATGCTAGATCCATTGTGTGAGCCATTAAGGCTAATTAAGACTACTTAAGTGTTGTTTGGTGATTGTATCCTCGTATTCGTTTATAGACGCTAGTACCGGAGACTATCAAGAAGAAGAGGTCTTCTACCAAGAGGAAGGGCAAGAAAACTTTGATCACATCACCAATCAAGGCAAGCTATTACCAATGCAAGCTAGACTAATGCAAACTATTTTGGTTGCAAGTTATATTCTTGCAAAGTGCAAAGCTCTACAAGAGCAAGGCACCATTACATTTTACTTTATGAACCTATCCCAAGTTTTTACTTTACAAGCTTTACTTGATTTTATTTATCAAAGTTACTTTTTGAATTATGATTCACTTGGTTGAATTATAGAGTAGTACAAGAGAATCACCCTTAGCCTAGCAAGCTCCAAGATACTTAGCACCCCTCATAACTAGTGGCTAGTGCTCAATATTAAAAGTGACTACTCTAGTTGGGAACTTGTGATTTGAAATGACTTTGAAAACCTTGGAATGATGAGCCATTCTATTGAGAGATTTTGAAGGTGAATATGACTGGTGAATGACTTGGTGAATTTTACCAAAACTGATGGTTGGGTTCGGATGCGATACCATTCCAATTTTACAAGTACCCCCACAATACCTGAATCTGGGTAAGGCTTAGCTGGAAACTTATGTATGTTAGTATGGGTTCCCTCTAAACAAGCGTCATAGGGGTTATGCCGAGGCTGCCTCCGTACTGGTGAAGTGATGCGAAATGACGTGAAATGAGGTGAATGTCCGGCCCAAGCCCTGTGCAGTTCCCAGGCTGACCGCGTGTCTTCACTGGGAGGCCAAGCTCATGGGGAGAGGTGCCCATACTAGAGTATGTAAATGAAAGGTTAGGATTGGTAGTTCGCGTACTGCGTATGATAAATCGGGGCCAGTTACCCCTGATGAACTATTGCAATTGTTGTGGCACAAGTGTACAACCTCTGCAGAGTTTAACCTATTCGAATAGCCGCGTCCGCGGTTATGGACAGTTGGAAAGGCCATACTGTTCCGTCATCAGAACTTTTCTAAAAATATGAATGGTGACTTGTGATTTGAATTGAAAGGTGACTTTGACTTTGAATCACAACTGAGTTGTGCGAATGACACTAATGTTCCCACTTGAGTAAGTTAGTCAAATGAAGAGGTTTTGATTATTAAAGTGTTTATGAAATAAAACTGGCTTTATGCAAATGAAACTAGAGCTTAGAACCCCCTTACTATAGTTGATAGTTCTTGCCTTAGTATTAGTTTGCGAGTACTTTAAAGTACTCATGGCTGTGTCCCTGGCTATTCAAATGGCCAGACTATGAAGACGAGCAGTACGAGAACCGGAAGAAGGACAGCAGGACGTCTACGACAACTAGGATCACTCCTGACGTCAACAGTTGCCTGTGGAATAGATGGACTACTACTCCGCTACTTTCGCTTCCGCTATGTGTTATGTAATGAATAAATAGAACTTCTATTATTGTAATGAGACTGAATCATGTGATCCTTTATTTGTAAGACGATTATGGTATGTAACGAATGATGTGTTGTGATATCAATCTATTATGTCTCGCAAAAACAATATTCCTGGGATTGCGATGAATGGCATAATAGGCATCTGGACTTAAAAATCCGGGTGTTGACAAGTTGGTATCAGAGCCATTGTTGACCTTAGGAGACCCTAGTTAGAATGGACGTCTGAAAAACTTAGTTTTGAAACAAATGAAGTGATTATTTAAGAAAACTTATTCTCCCTCTTATCATTGAGATCTTTTTCAAAATAAGAAAGTTATGCTCTATTCTTCTTATACTATTACCTAAAATTTTGACACACTTCTCTAACTTACTCATCATAATTCTTCACAGATGGAGTACAAATGGGAGTTCTATCAGCTTGGTCACGGGGGAAACCTGATGTTCGAGAAAGACTTGAAGCAACTAGTGGACTATCTAGGACGCCCGTACCCCGAGTTCTTCGGAACACCCCTCAACAATCACTCCGGAGGACCACCTCGGTGGGAAGTTTCTTCCGATCTACGAAGGAAGCCTGGAACCCCAATATGGGAAACCATATGGTTTTCTGTAACGGGAAATACTTGGAAGGAAGGACTAGTCAGAGCTATGCAAGAAGCAATTTCTCGTCTGTGTGGACAAAATGAGAACAAGATTAAGAACACTCGCTTCATCTACTACCCAAGACATTACCCCACCGGAAGACCGATGACCATGCCCCCGCACACGGAGATGAACCACTATGTAGCACACCTCGACTTCATGCTGTACAAGACCCGCAAGGAGTTGGACAACGCCCTCACCTTTCGTCAAGCACCTTACCCGTGAAGACGAAGAATCCCCCCCTGAAGAGTAGTATCATTAAATCACTTTCGTATGTGTGAGTTGTATCAGGATCCCCTTGTATCGTAGAGCGATGAATGGTTCTTCAAACCAACGGTGTGTTAGATTCGTAATGTATGATGCTTGGTATGAATGAAAAAGTGTTGTTGGTTTTTACCCCCGCAACACTACTCAAGTTTTCAATCTTATGAACTTTTTAAAACTTTCACCAAACAAACCATAGAAATTTCCCTCTTATCTTATCATCTACCCCAATGTTCAGATGGCCCCTCCCAATCGCACCAACGACGCGATGATGCAACTGCTGCAAACCCTGATGGCAGACCGAGAAGCCGAAAGAGCTGAACGCCAAGCCAACATTACCGCACTGCAACAGATAGCTCAGAACAATCAAGGCCACGGAAACCACGATCACCCTGGATCGAAGCTGAAGAACTTTCAACACACCAACCCTCCGGTATTCAACAAGACTGTAGAGCCCCTCGATGCTGATGACTGGCTCCAGACCATGGAGAACAACCTCGAAGTTGTGGGAGTAGAAGCCGCAGAAAAAGTACTGTTTGCCACCCACTACCTGTCAGGACCTGCCAGAGCCTGGTGGACAAGTGCCCGTGCAATGAATGCGGGACAGATGATGACATGGGAAGACTTCAAGCTGAAGTTTAGCAAATACCATGTGCCCCAAGGATTGATCAAGAAGATGAGAGACGAGTTCCGTGAACTCAAGCAAGGAAGAATGTCCGTGGTGGAATACCGCGACAGGTTTCTCACTCTGTCAAGGTACGCCCCGGATGAGACCGACACCAACGAGAAAAGGAAGGAGAGATTTCTGAATGGACTGCATGACGAGATGCAGACTGTGTTAGTGAACATTCCGTTCGCTGACTTAGAAGCCCTGGTAGACTCAGCCATACAGATGGAAGGAAAGCTGCATCAAGCCAATGAGAACCGCAAGCGCAGAATGATGAACCAGAATGGACCCCACCATACCCAGAAGTACCGCAACAACTCCTCTGGAGGATTCAACCCAAGATACAACAAGCCCCCTGCCCAGAATTATCGCCCCAACGACCACAACAACAACGGAGGACCCCCGAAGCCTGGAGGCAACAACAACAACAGCCACAACAACAGCCACAACAACAACAACCACACAACAGCAACAACAACAATGGAAACAACAACAACACCAATACTGCCCCAAGGACTGGAAGCAATGCTACCCCCGTCATCCCCAAAGACAAGTCCACCGTCAATTGCTACGAATGTGGAGTTGTGGGTCACTTCTCCAATGAGTGCCCCAAAAAGCTTGCCAGGATTGCCGCCAATACCGCAGCACCTGCTCAGCAACAGCGCCCCTTTGCCGAAAGAAGGAATCAGAACAACAACAACGGTCGTTTCTACCACCTGACTGCCACTGAAGCTCAGGAAGCACCCCAGACCATGCCAAGTATGTCTTCCTGTTAATAAAACGCTCAATCTCTCTTAGGAACCTAACTTTTCTTAAAATCTCGGGACGAGATTTGTTTAAGGGGGAAGGGTTTGTAACATCCCAAAATTTCAAAACAAAACAAATGAATTTCCCTAGTTCCAAATTTTGGAACCAACAAAAACTTTTATTAAATTAAGTTTGATACATAGTTAGCTTGCTTAATCCTTGTGCTATTGCCATGATTGCTTGTTATTAGTATTTGAAGTGATCTTAAACCCTAAACCTCACCCCCTCTTTTCACCACCCTAGCTAAAATAAAATAAAAGGAAATTAAATAAGAAAAAGGCATATGTGCCTATGGCTATATTTATAAAACTTTACCCTAAGCTTTTCTACTTTGCTTAGAGGTTTGGAAAACCTTCATACACCTTACCTAGTACCTATCAAACCAATTCCAAGTGGTTTCCAAAGAAATTAAAAAGAAACTAAAAATGCCATAGAGGCATATGAGAGTAAAATAGCAAATTTGTGATTTTAAGAATATTGACCTTAATACATGTTGTGAATGGTTGGATCACTCCTATATACCATTTCAACACTCAACAACACCAATTGGGTCAAGCCAAGTCAAATTAAAACTCAAATGCAACATATGCATAGAGGCATATGTGACACATAGCCATAATACCCAATTCTTGATCTATGCCTTTAAACCTTGACCAAATGATGTGAAACCATCTCTCAACCTAATATAACACTAAATTGACCCTAACCCATGCCCAAGGGAAGCAAGATGAACAATTAACAAGAATAATGAAATTTGACACATCACCTCTTATGTGTTATGGCCATTTTTGCAAATCTTTGAGCAAGACTATTTGGAATGGTTTCAATAGTTTGGAAATGTTTCTAAACTAATAAGAATCACATTTGAGTCAAGAAAAGTCAAATCAAATGGAGAGAAATCAAATGGTGAGATAATCCCAATTTCACTCACATACACATAAGACCAATTTTGCAAATCTTCACCAAAGGCCACCATTGCTTGATCTATTGTTTGTAAAACTCTTATATATGATAAACAAACACAATTGCATCAAAGAAACCCAAATCAAAGCAAAGAAGAATTCAAATGCAACTTATATATGATAATGGTCATATGACCATTTTATATTATCTTACCCACTTTGAGCTCTTCTATTAAGAGATTCTTAAACCAAACCCTAACAACTCTTTGCACCTCATCCAAGACCTCATCAAGATGAACATTTTTCGTGTTGACCACTTTGACCAAAGCTTTGACCATTGCTCTAATTATTCAAGCCAAGATGCCACCTTGAAACAAATTCTAGATTCCCTCCACTATTTGAATTTTCACAAAACCTCTCCAATTTTCAAACCAACGCCACACATTGTTGCCCAACATCATTTAGAACACAACCATGCAGCCATTTGTCCAAAGTTACACACAAGGGAGGTCATTGCTTTGGAGATGAAAAGTACACATAAAGTGAAAATGGAGGTACAACCACTTTAATCATCACTTTCTCACTTTTTCTCTCTCCCTCTCTTTCCATCCTTGATAGTACACCATGGTACTCTGAAAGCACCTCAATGAGTGACTCCACCTTAGCCATGATCATCACCTTGCTCATGCATGCCACTTCTATGCATGTGTCACACATACCTTTTAACTTTAATCAAATGGCACACCCCTAGCCCTCTCCAACCTGGTGCACTATGTCAAATACCATCATCACACCTCAACCAAGCTTGCAGCACTCATAGACCAAGAAAATGATGCAAAGAGGACCATGCCAAGCCCATGCCATTGATGTAGACCTCACCATGCCAACCCTTGTCCTCCTCCATCTCTAGTCACCCTCACCTTGTCAAATAAGCTTCACTCACCTCACTGACCCCCACCATGCCAAGGTTGACCTCAGGAGAAGCATAGCATAGCCCATGTCACACCATGCCCCTCACATGCTCACCACCATGCACCCCCATGCCCTGGCCCTTTTCCCTCCCTCTAATCATGTCACCTACAGTCCCCTGGACCCTAGACACCTGCCAGACATGGTCCTGAGTGGAGGAGAGCAAGGACTCGACCACCATGCTCATGCCATTGTCCATGATCACCCTCCCGTGGACACCATCACCTCTCTGCGTGCACCCTGCAAACCAATGCTTCCTACTGCGCCACTAGCTTCCTCTCTCCCCCACGCACCTCCTAAACATGACCGTTCGGCCCAGAACACCCTGTAGCCACGCGCCCGGCGACATGGCCATCATGCCGGCCATGCCCCGCCCCTCTCCCCTGGACACTATATAAACCCGCCCCACGCCCTGGACAGCACCACACCATCTCACAACCTCCCTCTCTTCTCCCTAGCGCCTCCCTTTTGCACTCCTCGCAGCTCACCGGCGCCCACAAGCTCGCCGGCGGCCACACCAAAAACCGCCCAGAATTTCATCACCATAGCCCCCGACACCTACAGCAAAGTTGTAGCCCTTGGAAATATCTTTCCAACGCACCTAACCACGCCTCAATCCGAGCTCCGAGGTGAGAGAAATCGCCCCCGCAAGCCTGCAGTGTCGGGAGGAAGACGAAGGCCCAGCACCGTCGGATCGTCATCCGACGATCTGCGCGCCCCGCGCGCGGGCGACGTGCATGCGCCATGCACGCACGGCCCGGGCAGCAGCTGGGCCGGCCCAACTTCTTCCCGCCCCCGTTTGAATTCAAATTTTGTTTAATTCTTTTTCATTTAAATTGCTATCAGATGCTTTGCTAGAAATCAAATATCTCCAAATCTACTTGGCCATTTTTAGTGAATTTTATATGGTTGGAAAGCCTGTGAAATTATCTATCCAATGCCACTGGATTCAAACCAATAGCTATTGTAGAATTAAAGTAGCAAAATAAACAAGACATAGACTTTTCTGACTTAGAATAATTATTAAAAATCAACCCTTTTGAATTTTGAGGTGATTCCACCTCTCATAATTCACATTTCACAAACTCTAATTGTTTATGTAAAAATATGCTATGGGTTCTGTACATGATCATGGGCTAGAAGCAAAATATTGGCTATGTAGTCAATACTAGTCCATTTAAACTATATCCAAATTTTAGAATTTAAATCTATGAGGTGTAGCACCTCATTTAAATCCTTTCTCAAGTGATATGAAGTAATGTGTTGACCTTTATTTACTTAGGCTCATACTTGCTCACTTGTAGAAATTAAATCATAATAGTATTTCATTTGCAATAGTTATTTAAATCACATGAGATGATGAATATCATTTAAATCATTTTTCTCAAATGATAAGTGTGAAGTGTTGACCTTGGTCAACATGTGATCACCCCTGGTTATTTGAAAAGATTAAATCTTAAGAAGAATTCAATGAGAGGAAATTATTCCTCCAAACCAAAGAGAAACCCTAACTTCAATGTTCAATAAGAGGAAATTATTCTCCTATTATTAAATAAGGAAACCCTAGCTTAATGTGTGAATAGATGTTAAGTAATGATGCTAGATCCATTGTGTGAGCCATTAAGGCTAATTAAGACTACTTAAGTGTTGTTTGGTGATTGTATCCTCGTATTCGTTTATAGACGCTAGTACCGGAGACTATCAAGAAGAAGAGGTCTTCTACCAAGAGGAAGGGCAAGAAAACTTTGATCACATCACCAATCAAGGCAAGCTATTACCAATGCAAGCTAGACTAATGCAAACTATTTTGGTTGCAAGTTATATTCTTGCAAAGTGCAAAGCTCTACAAGAGCAAGGCACCATTACATTTTACTTTATGAACCTATCCCAAGTTTTTACTTTACAAGCTTTACTTGATTTTATTTATCAAAGTTACTTTTTGAATTATGATTCACTTGGTTGAATTATAGAGTAGTACAAGAGAATCACCCTTAGCCTAGCAAGCTCCAAGATACTTAGCACCCCTCATAACTAGTGGCTAGTGCTCAATATTAAAAGTGACTACTCTAGTTGGGAACTTGTGATTTGAAATGACTTTGAAAACCTTGGAATGATGAGTCATTCTAGTGAGAGATTTTGAAGGTGAATATGACTGGTGAATGACTTGGTGAATTTTACCAAAACTGATGGTTGGGTTCGGATGCGATACCATTCCAATTTTACAAGTACCCCCACAATACCTGAATCTGGGTAAGGCTTAGCTGGAAACTTATGTATGTTAGTATGGGTTCCCTCTAAACAAGCGTCATAGGGGTTATGCCGAGGCTGCCTCCGTACTGGTGAAGTGATGCGAAATGACGTGAAATGAGGTGAATGTCCGGCCCAAGCCTGCGTGCGCTCCCTGTGCCGACCGCGTGTCTTCACTGGGAGGCCAAGCTCATGGGGAGAGGTGCCCATACTAGAGTATGTAAATGAAAGGTTAGGATTGGTAGTTCGCGTACTGCGTACGATAAATCAGGGCCAGTTACCCCTGACGAACTATTGCAATTGTTGTGGCACAAGTGTACAACCTCTGCAGAGTTTAACCTATTCGAATAGCCGCGTCCGCGGTTATGGACAGTTGGAAAGGCCATACTGTTCCGTCATCAGAACTTTTCTAAAAATATGAATGGTGACTTGTGATTTGAATTGAAAGGTGACTTTGACTTTGAATCACAACTGAGTTGTGGGAATGACACTAATTTTCCCACTTGAGTAAGTTAGTCAAATGAAGAGGTTTTGATTATTAAAGTGTTTATGAAATAAAACTGGCTTTATGCAAATGAAACTAGAGCTTAGAACCCCCTTACTATAGTTGATAGTTCTTGCCTTAGTATTAGTTTGCGAGTACTTTAAAGTACTCATGGCTGTGTCCCTGGCTATTCAAATGGCCAGACTATGAAGACGAGTACCAGAACCCGGAAGAAGGACAGCAGGACGTCTACGACAACTAGGATCACTCCTGACGTCAACAGTTGCCTGTGGAATAGATGGACTACTACTCCGCTACTTTCGCTTCCGCTATGTGTTATGTAATGAATAAATAGAACTTCTATTATTGTAATGAGACTGGATCATGTGATCCTTTATTTGTAAGACGATTATGGTATGTAACGAATGATGTGTTGTGATATCAATCTATTATGTCTCGCAAAAACAATATTCCTGGGATTGCGATGAATGGCATAATAGGCATCTGGAATTAAAAATCCGGGTGTTGACAATAGTGCTATTCCCGGGATCACTGATAGCACACACATTACAAAATATAGTAATCATTGCAATAGTATCAAATTACTACATCGTTGATCCAGTGGGTACAATAAAACCTTACAATTTGCATAGTCACATGGACTAGCTCAGAATAAACACAGCGGAAAGTAAATCATCAATGAGCCTTCATCATCTTCATGTGCCACAGGCAGTCATGTTGGAATGTAGACTCGAGATCCTACCACGTACTTCTCCTCAGAAAATCCTGCACGTTTGAATATGCAGCCCCACGAATGGAGGTCAGTACAATGATGTACTGGCAAATGACACTTATATGGTGGCAGTTTTGGGCATGACCATCTACATGATATTTGGCAAGTGGAGTTTAGGCAAATTTGCATAAAGCCAATTTTATCCTATATTTTATTTAAAACGAAACATTTTGAAATCTTTGAATGACATTATGAAATCACACCATGGTTAAATCCTCCATGGGTTTTAGAATAATCACATGGTTACATCTCCCATGAGTTTTTCAAGGTTGATACAAAATTTTAAATACATTCAGAAAACAATGATGAGATTCTTCCGTACATTCCTTGCCTAGAAAGCTCAAATTGTCCGTAACCGGGGACACGGCTAAGATCTTAGGTTTAACTCTCGAGAGGTTGTGCACTTTCACCTTACGACCCACCCTTCCCAAGAGAAGAATGAGACAAGATCTTTCAGAAGAAGAATTCAACCATACAAACTAGACCCGTTCCCTTGGCCGTCACCTCCACCCACTGTCTAGCCACAAGTTGAACCCTCACAACTTACTTAATCCCGGCAGAGCCCATAATACCATAAGGATGCACTGGAAGCTATCTAAAACATGGACGACATGGTAATTTCTTTAATCCTGGGTGGCCAACCACAAGTGGAACTCACAAGCTTAAAACCCCTCACAGGTAGTAAACCCCCACACGATCCCCTGGTGAAAACCAGGTGTGCAGTCAAAAGCGACCACTCTACAACATGCGAACTCTCAGGGATTCACCACTTCAGCCAACTAGGGGCGTGGACTTCACCACTTCAGCCTACTAGGGGCGTGGACCTGAGCAGCCGCCCACTACTCAAACAATCCACCCAGGTGATTCATTAGGGTTGTTAATTTTCACTTTTCAAACCAACACAATCGAAACAATGAAACAACATTTGGCATTTGATGTTGCAGAGCAGAAATAAAGTATTCCTAGCAATAGGTTCAGGAGTAGCTACACACTACTAGGGTTTGCTAAGCACAGCATAATACTTTTCTTTTGAAAACAAAACCTACCATGCATACTAGTTTCAAAACTCTAATGCATAATTAAATTAAGTAGGATTTGAGTGTCACTTGCCTTTTTGGTAGTCGAAGCGCGTTCACTTCTCTTAATCAAAATACGTTACTCTCCGTACAACTATAACATAGAATATAGCACAACATAAACACACCATTCAACAACAACAACAAAAATAAACAAACATTCGATATGAACAATCATAGACATGCATGCATGCTATGCACCAATTACTTTCACCAGATAAGTAGTGTGTAAGTGTTGTATTAGGTGTTCTCTGATATGTGCAATGTTAATAAAGTATTCTGGACATTTAATTTGATTTAGAAAAACCATTAATCGAGTATCAACTTAACATATACAACCTTATTAATTAGCTACTGCAAGCATTATGTGTTGTAAAAATATGAATTTGACCTCCCTGGATAGGCTACACTAGTACAAGATTAGACCAATTGGAATTATTCAAAAATAATTTATAGAGTTTGAATTATCTTCGAATTAATGATTCGGATAGATTTTACTAAAGCAAGTTTGTGCATGTATCAAGGTTGTACAATTCTTATTCCATGTTGTAGTACATGATCTGAGGATTCCAGAAAGTACAAATTTGTTAAATTTGGACCTGTAGATTATTTGATACAATTTTTATAGTGAAAAAGGATTAATTAAATCATTTAAATTATGATTCGAAAACTAATACATAACATATATAGTATTCGTGCATATTTGGATTCTACATGTTATAAGCTTTCCAAAGATATAAAATTTGCAAATTTTGGACCTCTAAATGATTTTATAATGAATTTCTAAGTTGGACATATAATCTGATATTTAAATTTAAAACGAGTTTGACCGAGTTTGACTGAGACGCTGACTGTACTGATGACTGTATAGTTGACTGCTGACTGTACAGTTGACTGCTGACTGTACCACTGACTGTACTGTGACTGTACCGTTGACTGTAGTTTGACTTTGACCAGACTGAGTTGACTATGCTGATGTCATGATGATGTCATAAAGTTGACAGAAAAATTTGCTCAGATGGAAAAACTTTCTACATCAAAGTTGTATAGAATTAATAGATCTATCTAACGCACAAATTACTTTTTACAACGAAATAATGAGTTTGACAAGATCTGGGTTATACCGTATAAGATCTGAATTTTGTAACATCATTTTCTCCTTGCTCGGTGAACGAAACAAGGTGAAACTTGCGGCAATTGAAAGATCTTGACGAGAGGAACAACTTCCGTGTTGAAGTCATGACGATTCGAGATCGTTTTGAAATTCAATTTGGCTCCGGTTGACTCGAAATAGATCTGTAGATGAGCGACAAATTGATACTTCAAATCGAAAAACTTTCAACATGAAAGTTGTAGAGGATGATCAGATCTACATACTCACCAAAGGAATTTGGATTTCGTGAAACGAGCACGAACTAATTGAAGATTCCTTTTGTCAGACCTGACGCCTTGCGATGGGAAATTATCCGTGTATGGTGGACGAAAAGAGATGAGATTGGTCGGGATTGAAAGATCTCGACGAGATCTACAACTTTCGTGTAGAGCCCGAAGCGATTTGAAGTGGTTTAGGGGTCAAAGCAGCGAGTTAAGATTTCGTTGATCTATGGTTTCGAGAAGAGAAAAGGGAAAACGAAACTGCGACGTGGTGATGGTTTTATATAGGTCATAGGTCGGTGGAAAAGATGGGTCTCGAAATTAGAAACGCGTAGAAACAAACGGATCTAAAATCGGAGTTGTGTAACTCAAAAAAAAGTTGATTTAAGTGAAGATAAGTTTTACGGATCGATCGATCGTGGCTGCCAGTCGGTCCGGCTGGCCCTGCCTGCTGGGCCGGTCGGCCGGGTGGCCGGCCCGTTTTGTTTTTTTTTTCTTTTTCTTTTCTCTATTACTTGTTTCTTTTATAAAATGAGTTTCATAATTTTGATTTGAGTGAAACGAAATTCTACGAGTTTGTAAAATTATATTATTCAGTATAGGATAATAAACGGATTTAAATTTTATAAATTTTTATTTATATCATTTTATTACTACTATACCATTATGCCTATATGTGAATAGTTTCAATATACACATACCAAACAAGTTTATAAAAATTTGTAAAAGTAAAATAGTGTTTTAGGACAGCAAGGAACCTGTTTAAAATCTATTTGTGAAAATAAAATAATAATTATATACACTTGGTCAAATTGGAAACTTGGGCAATATTTTGCAAATAGAATTTTCTCGCATTTTATTTTCTCAAATAAAAATGCATTAAGGATTTGAAAACTTTGGAACCAAGGATATGTTTGATTTTGAAAATACTTTAAAATCAATAGTCTTTTAAAAATACTAGTTTTGGGATTAACTTGTAAATAACTATAAAAAGTTTTATTTCTTTGTGAATTTTCAATCAAGTTCAAACAATCAAGCATTAAATTTATCTTTATTTCACATTCCAAAATTTAGAAAATTTCGGGATGTGACAGACTACCACCCTTAAAAGAAATCTCGTCCTCGATATTTGTGAAAGGCTAGAAAGTTTTTGGGGTTTCAGATGGGCATGGGCGCTACCACCCTTAAAAGAAACTTTTGTAGGTAGTCTTAAGTCTTGGGTTGAGGCTAAGATCATTCGGTATAAGTTGGCTCATCCGAGGATAAGACTTGACAATAGGTCATATTTGGAAAACATCTATGGCTTAGGCTTCTGAGTTAATATCCAATAGGCAAATATCTATTCACATATAGTGAACCACATATCTCTCCAAGGTGATTTGAATAAGTTTTCTTCATAGTAGGGCTTTCTAATCCAAATGGTTGGTTGTTGAACTACTTCTGACACTGATGGTCACTCTTTGGGTCAATCAAGAGACCAAGATGTGTAAACTTCATGTCATCTTTCATCTTTTCTTTCTTGGTGTCTTCGACATCCTTCCACCACTCTTCATCTAGTGGCTAGTTCTTCAAACTAAACGTAGTCCTACGCTTGGCAGCACTTGCCTAGTATAAGGGTATAATATTTATCCACCTTACCCTACCTTTTAAATAAAGGTAAGATACCTGTGTATAGTGCTATTCCCGGGATCACTGATAGCACACACATTACAAAATATAGTAATCATTGCAATAGTATCAAATTACTACATCATTGATCCAGAGGATACAATAAAACCTTACAAATTGCATAGTCACATGGACTAGCTCAGAATAAACACAGCGGAAAGTAAATCAGCAATGAGCCTTCATCATCTTCATGTGCCACAGACAGTCATGTTGGAATGTAGACTCGAGATCCTACCACGTACTTCTCCTCAGAAAATCCTGCACGTTTGAATATGCAGCCCCACGAATGGAGGTCAGTACAATGATGTACTGGCAAATGACACTTATATGGTGGATGTTTTGGGCAAAACTATCTACATGATATTTGGCAAGTGGAGTTTAGGCAAATTTGCATAAAGCCAATTTTATCCTACATTTTATTTAAAAACAAAATATTTTTACAAAACTTGTAATGATGTCATAAACAGTACCATGGTTACATCTCCCATGTACTATCCGACAGTTGCTACTCAAATTTTAACTTATTCAGAAAAGGTGATGAGATTCTTCCGTACATTCCCTGCCTAGAAAGCTCAAATTGTCCGTAACCGGGGACACGGCTAAGATCTTAGGTTTACTCTCGAGAGGCTGTGCACTTTCACCTTACGACCCACCCTTCCCAAGAGAAGAAATGAGACAAGATCTTTCAGAAGGAGGCTTCAACCATAACCAGCTAGACCCGTTCCCGTTTGGTTGCAAGCCACATCATCATGTCTAGCAACAAGTTTGACCTCACAACTTACTTAATCCCGGCAGAGCCCATAATACCATAAGGCTGCACTGGAAGCTAACTAGAACATGGACGACATAGTAATCTCTTTAATCCTGAGTGGCCATCCACAAGTGAAACTCACAAGCTTAAAACCATTAAAGATAATAAACCCCATACGATCCTCGGTGAAAACCAGAGGTGCGATCTAGAGCAACCACTATTCAATCGCACACTCTCGTGCACCCACACCTTTGGTTACTCCAGGGTCGGAGCCCTGAGCAGCCGCCCACCACACAACCAATCCACCCAGGTGATTCATTAAGGTTGTTAATTTTAATTCTCAATACTCACAATCCAGAATAATCAAAACAGTAGTGGCATTTTGTTATTGCTAGGCAACTAAGTATCCTAGCAAAGGTTCATGGTGGCTACACACTACTAGGATTGATAAGCATAGCATAAGTTTCGAAAACAAAATCCTACCATGCATACTAGATTGAAAAACACTAATGCATAACAAAATAGGTAGGAATTGAGTGTCACTTGCCTTTTGGTAGTCGAAGCGCGTTCACTTCTCTTAATCAAAATACGTGCCTCTCCGTACAACTATAACATAGAATATAGCACAACATAAACACACCATTCAATTACAACATCATAATCAAACAAGACAACAATCGGAAGTCGCTCTATGGTACTAAGGTGTGGCATGAGGTTTGGCTTGCAAGATATCGCTATGAGAGTTTGGACGGAAGGTCACATGATTAGAAAGTAATGTACTATCCAAGATATAATTGAAGAATCTTTATGCTTTACAAGAGCATGAAAAGAATTTGGAACAACTCATGTGAATTGAATCATATAAGTGACAAATAGTGCAACACAAATACTATTGAATAAGTGTGACAACAATTACTCAAAATAGTATGAATTACACATAGGCTTGGGTATGGAGTTGTGACATATTGAACTACTCAATTACTCATTTGTAAATTGAATAGATCAATATAAACCAATAAGATTAAGTGGACCTAAGATGGAATATGTATAAATGGTAATTAGGATGATGATGGATGTTTGGACTCAAGATATGTGTGATATGAGGTGGAGTGTATCAAACACAAGTATCCAAGGCATACCTAATTGAGATACATTATCAATTAGTGAAATAACTCAAGTGAAATGTGAATCTATGTGAACTAGGTGGAGAGGTTTAATGTAGTAAGGATATTTGTTAAAGGTAAAGTGTCTAGTGGTATTATTGTGTGGATGTGATCATGAGTTTCACCTTCACAAAAGAATCATGTTGAGAAAGGCTTATAGAAATCGATAATGAATATATACTCAAATTCTCATACTTGAATTTGAATATTTGCAAAGTGATTCAAATATTTTGGACGGTGGTGCTATTGGATGAAGTACTGTAAAACAAGGCTTATGATTGACATAGTGTGACAACACTCATCAGAGTAGCACAAGATCACACATAGCATTGGATATGAACTAATGATATATTGAACTACTCAAATAACTCATTTGAAAGTTGAATAGTTCGAACTAAGAGGAAGGGTTGAATGGCATGAGATTGTATAGGCGTGAATGATATCGGGATTTGATTCGCGGAGCCTAATGGGTAACAAAGATTCATCACATGTGATATGAGGTAGAGTATCTCCACCCTACTAAAGCAAGGTAAAATCTAAACTAGGACATGTCATACTTTACTCAAATAACTCAATTGTTATTTGAATAATATAAACTAGACGACTAGGGGTAAGCTAGGTGAACATGATAAACAATTATAACTGGTTCTGGAAGATGGGTATGATCATAAGGATCATTTTGGCAAAAGGAACTATGTCGAAATCAGTTATAGGACTGCACTTTTCGCGAAAAGTTATTAGAAAAAGTACTCTGGATGGAAGACCTTTCTACACGGAAGTTGTAGAGAATTCCATTACAAGCGTATCGCCAAAAGAATCTCTCGGAAAAAGTTTATAGGATTTATTTTATAGACGATGTTGCGGATCAAATTGATACCGCGAAAATAAAGTGGGCAAAACTGACATGCAAAAAGTTTAGAATGATCTACGGGATTTGCTGATTCCGACGGTATATGGTTTGTCAGAAACCGACGTGTAGAACTCAAGATATGGATTTTACAAAACTAGACCTAAGTGGTTCCACTTCTAATGGTGTACGAAAAGTTGTCCGAACAAGTTGCTCGGATGGAAAAACTTCCTATACGAAAGTTGTAGATGATCTAATTACAAACTTAACGGAAGAACCACTATTCTAAACGGAGGTGTAGATCTAAAGAAAATAAAATTGCGAAGTTATGTATGACAATCTACATAAAAAGAACGGAAATAGAATTATTACCCGGCAAAGGATGCGTCGAATCGCGGCGTTTTCCAAAATAGCCGGCGTTTTCCAAAATAGCGTTGTGGCGTCGAATCGCGGCGTTTTCCAAAATAGCGTTGTGGATGTTGCGTCGCGTGTGTGCGTCGCAAAAACAGCAGCGTGTGCGCCGTTTCCATCGGCAAGCAACAACGTGCGGCTACGAGAGGGAGAGAGAGGCGCGCAAGGCGCTTTGATGTGCCTTTGGGGCTGCTCTCACGGGAGTTTATATAGGCTTATGAGCTGGAAAATTTTTGTAAAGAGGCGATGTGGGACTAAAAGCAAAGAAGAAAGGAGGCAGGCGCGAGGCGGCGGCAGCACGCGGGGCGTGGGCGTGCGCGAGCGCGCGAGGGAGCTGGGCCGCGGGGTGGCGCGGCCGGGTGGGCTGAGGGCGGGCGTTGGGCCAGGGAGGAAAAGGAAAAGGGCAGGGAGGCGAGTTGGGCCGGAGTGGGCCGAGCTGGAGGCTGGGGCGTCGCGCGCGGCGGCAGCTAGGCTGCGCTGGCCGAGCTGGGCCGTTTCGGCCTGGCCGCTCCTTTTTTTTTCTTTCTTTTTTTTGTTTTTAAACAAAATTGGAAAATACATATTCGGAGGCTTAAAAATAATCAGAAAAATACAAATAAGATACCGTTGGATTCGTTATGAAAAATGCTTCAATATGAGACTAAATTTGGACAAAAATATAAACTTATAAAACAAAAATTTGACATACATGTCTATGTGGCTATAGTGCCTTTTTAGGGTTTAATGTTTTTCTCAAAATAATAATTTCAAAAGTTTCAAAACCTCCGAACCAAAATAGAGCATTGTTGAAAAATCTTTTGAAAACCAAGTTGTGTGAAAACTCTATATTTTGCAAAAACATTTTTAATATCCCTTTGTGAAAATAAAATAAACATTATATACATTTGGCCTATATGTTTGATTTTGAAGATACTTTAAAACCAAAAGTTCTTGAAAACCTTATTTTGGAGTTAACTTGTAAATAAATTTAAAAAGTTTTAATTCGTTGTGAATTTTCAATCAAGTTCAAACAATCCAGCACTAAAATTATTTTTATTTTATATTCCAAAACTTAGGAAATTTTGGGATGTGACAGACTACCACCCTTAAAAGAAATCTCGTCCTCGAGATTGGAGAAAGGCTAGAAAGAAAAGGTTTTGGGTTCAGATCTTCTAATAGGTTCATACTCACTATTGCTTCTTTTCGAACATCTCCGAGGAGATTTTTGAAGTCAACCTTGGGCTTTGAAAACGTTACACTAAACCATATACAGTCATACCATCAACTGTATCCATTCTTACGATAGTACTCCTCCCATGGGTTCTATTTCGTACATGGGTATACTCATGGAAACTCCTTGTGATACCTTCTCCAAATACCAACTCATGCGGCATCTTCGTGTAAATCCATAATTCAGGGGTATGGCTTCTACCACCCTTAAAAGCAACTTCTGTTAGGTAGTCTTAGGTCTTGGGTTTAGGCTAAGATCATCTTGGATATGATTTGGCACTGGGTCATGGTTTGAAACACCTATGGCTTATGGCTTCTGAGTTAAAATCGAATAGGCGAATGTTTATTCACATATAGTGAACACATATCTCTTCAAGGTGAGTCAAATAGATTTCCTTCATAGTAAGGCTTCTAATCCAAATGGTTGGTTGTTGAACTACTTTTAACAACGATGGGTCACTCTTTGGGTCAATAAGGAGACCAAGAGGAGAGGACTTCATGACATCTTTCATCTTTTGTACGTTGGTATCTCTGACAACTTTCCACCACTCTTCATCTAGTGGCTAGATCTTCAAACTAAACGTAGTCCTACGCTTGGCAACACTTGCCTACTATAAGGGTATAATATTTATCCATCCTAGGGTTTAGGCTTATCAGCGACGACTCTCTTGTAGGTATGTCTCTCTAGATTCGCAAAGTCAACATTACGAAAGCGCATAATAAGAGTAGTAGGAAGGGTGATCAATCCATCCTGTACCCAGATCATTACTCCGTATTTGATTTATTGAATCTCGTATTCTAACACTTGGTCAACCTCACAAACTTAAAAAAAAATCATGGAGAATTGAATCAATGTTTCAATCCCCATTATTAAATTGTTTAGAAAATACTTCTATCGATCCTTAGCTAGGGTTTTGCGTATCTCACACTCTATGCTATTCATCTTGATAGGAACATCAGTAGCACCTTACCTTTTAATAAAGGCAAGATACCTGTGTATAGTGCTATTCCCGGGATCACTGATAGCACACACATTACAAAATATAGTAATCATTGCAATAGTATCAAATTACTACATCTTTGATCCAAAGGGTAAAGTAAAACCTTACAATTTGCATAGTCACATAGACTAGCTCAACAATATTCAGACCATACACAGCGGAAAGTAAGTCATCAATGAGCCTTCATCTTTTTCATGTGCCACAGGCAGTCATGTTGAAATGTAGACTCGAGATCCTACCACGTACTTCTCTTCAGAAAATCCTGCACGTTTGAATATGCAGCCCCACGAATGGAGGTCAGTACAATGATGTACTGGCAAATGACACTTATATGGTGGCAGTTTTGGGCATGACTATCTACATGATATTTGGCAGGTGGAGTTTAGGCAAATTTGCATAAAGCCAACTTTAACCTATATTTTATTTTAAAACAAAACATTTTGAAAGTCTTTGAATGTCATTATGAAATCACACCATGGTTAAACCCTCCATGGGTTTTAGAATAATCACATGGTTACATCTCCCATGAGTTTTCCAAGGTTAATCAAAATTTTAAACACATTCAGAAAAGGTGATGAGATTCTTCCGTACATTCCTTGCCTAGAAGCTCAAATTGTCCGTAACCGGGGACACGGCTAAGATCTTAGGTTTAACTCTCGAGAGGTTGTGCACTTTCACCTTACGACCCACCCTTCCCAAGAGAAGAAATGAGACAAGATCTTTCAGAAGAAGGTTTAAACCATACTGGCTAGACCCGTTCCCTTGGCCGTCGCCTCCACCCGCTGTCTAGCCGACAAGTTGGACCTCACAACTTACTTAATCCCGGCAGAGCCCATAATACCATAAGGCTGCACTGGAAGCTAACTAAAACATGGACGACATAGTAATCTCTTTAATCCTGGGTGGCCATCCACAAGTGAAACTCACAGGCTTAGAACCATTACAGATAATAAACCCCCGCACGATCCCCTGGTGAAATCCAGGGGTGCAGTCTAGAGTAACCACTATTCAACTGCGCACTCTCACGCACCCACCTGCCACTGGTTACTCCAGGGTCGGAGCCCTGAGCAGCCGCCCACCACTCAAACAATCCACCCAGGTGATTCATTAAGGTTGTTAATTTTCACTTTTCAAACCATCACAATCGAAACAATGAAATAACATTTGGCATTTGATGTTGTAGAGAAAAAATAAAGTATCCTATCAACAGGTTCAGGAGTAGCTACACACTACTAGGGTTTGCTAAGCATAGCATAATACTTTACTTTGAAAACAAAATCCTACCATGCATGCTAGTTTCAAAACACTAATGCATAATTAAAATAAGTAGGATTTGAGTGTCACTTGCCTTTTTGGTAATTGAAGATCGTTCACTTCTCTCAACAAAACACGTCGCTCTTCACACGAACTATAAGATAAAATGTAGCACAACATAAACACACCATTCAAAACAACAACAAAATCTAACAAGACAACAATCTGAAATCGCTCTATGGCACTAAGGTGTGGCATGAGGTTTGGCTTGGAAGATATGGCGGTGAGAGTTTGGATGGCAAGACATATGATTAGAAAGAGATGGATTATACAAGACATAATTGAAGAATCTTTATGCTTTACAAGAGCATGAACAGAATTCGGAACTGCTTATGTGAATTGAATCACATAAGTGACAAATAGTGCAACAACAATACTATTGAATAAGTGTGACAACAATTACTCAAAATAGTATGAATTACACATAGGCTTGGGTATGGACCAATGACATATGAAAATACTCAATTTACTCATTTGTAAGTTGAATAGTTTTAAACTAATTTGGATAGACACGATATTGGTTCAAGGTAAAGTGTCTAGTGATATTGGTGTGTGGATGCGATCATAAGTTTCACCTTCACAGAAGAATCATATTGAGAAAGGCTTATAAAAATCGATAATGGATATATACTCAATTTCTCATATTTGAATTTGAATATTTGAAAAGTGATTCAAATATTTTGGAAGGTGGTGCTATTGGATGGAGTATTGCATAAAGACTTATGCAATTGACATAGTGTGACAACACTTATCAGAGTAGCAGAAGGTCACACATAGCATTGGATATGAACTAATGATATATTAAACTACTCAAGTAACTCATTTGAAAATTGAATAGTTCGAACTAAGTGGAAGGGTTGAATGGCATGAGATTGTGTAGGCATGAATGATATCGGAATTTGGTTCGTGGAGCCTATAATGGGTAACAAAGGTTCATCACATGTGATATGGTGTAGAGTATCTCCACCCTACTAAAGCAAGGTAAAAATCTAAACTAGTACATGTCGCACTTTACTCAAATAACTCAATTGTTATTTAAATAACATGAACTAGACAATCAAGGGTAAACTATGCATTATCCTTGAACATGATAAATAATTCTAAATGGTTATGGAAGATGGGTATGATCATAAGGATCATTTTGGCTAAAGGAACTATATCGAAACCAGTTATAGGACTACACTTTTCACGAAAAGTTATTAGAAGAAGTTTTCCGGATGGAAGAACTTTCTACACGGAAGTTGTAGAGAATTCCATTACAAGCGTATCGCCAAAAGAATCTCCCGAAAAAAAGTTTGTAGGATTTATTTTGGAGACAAAGTTGCAGATCAAAGAGGTACCGCGAAAATAAAGTGGGCGAAACCGCCACGCAAAATGTTTAACATGATCTACGTGATTTGTTGATTCCGATGGTATAGGGTTTGTTGAAATCCGACTTGTAGAACTCAAGATATGAATTTTACAAAACTAGACCTAGTTAAAGTTCGAATGTTGTACGAAAAGTTGTCCGAACAAGTTGCTCGGATGTAAAAACTTTCTACATGAAAGTTGTAAAGGATCTATTTACAAACTTAACGGAAGAACCACTATTTTAAACGGAGGTGTAGATTTAAAGAAATAAAATTGCGAAGTTACTATTGATAATCTACGTACAAATAGCGAAAATAAAATTATTACCGGGCAAGCGATGGATGGGAATCGCGGCGTTCTTTCATCAGTGATCCGCGCGTGATGAAGATGGTGGCGTAGACGCGAACGGTACGCTAAGCTTATAGCGTCGCGGGTGTTGCGCTGCGCCGCCAACAGCTGCGTTGCCATATACCAGCAGCGTGCGCGCCGCGAGGGAAAAACAGCCGCAGCAGCGTTAATGCGTGTGCTGCGAGCGTGGGAAAAAGAGAGGAGGCGCCGGGCGCTTTGAGGTGCATCGTGGAGGCTCCCAGGGCAGGTATCTAAAGGTATAAATGATGCCCCCCATAGGGGGTTTCACAACGATTTTAGCTTCGTGGCCGTCGGATCTTCCTGGCAGGCTAATCTCGGCCGTTGATTTCTGGCTCAATTCTGCTAGCTAACCCCATGCAACGGCTAATTGTTACCCGCCTCCGGCTGCCATGTGAGTCAGGATGAGGGTGGCTGCAGGCTTCCGCAGGCCCGCTAAGCCGCGCCGCGAAAAAAACGTTTTGTGGCCTTGCGGACCACCTGCGAATAATGAGTGGGCTTTGCGGGCAGGTCCTGCATCTTCTTCTAGGCCCGTTGGCTGGCCCGCACAAAGCGTTCATCTCCAACTCGAAGACATCCTCGCTCATCCCCACCTACGCCGCCGCCGGCTTCGCTCGCCGTCATCCCTTCCCTCTCCAGCCTGCTCCTCCCCGTCGACCTCAAAGACAAATCGACCAACAAATCGAGCGTCCTAGGATCCAGTTTGTTTCCCCCAGCTCATATCTTCTTGTCGTTGGTCGTGTCGGAGCAGGAGGCCCAGCAGTCGTGCGCCGGGCGGAGGGGCTACCGCCGCCCGCGGAGCAGCCGCAGGAGTAGGAGGGAAGCGCAGCCCAGCCAAGGGTCGTCACGGCTGAGGTCACGTGGAAGGGGTCGAGGGCGTCCGGCCTGAGCTCGCTGCGGCGCGCGGTGCGCCTCAACCACACCCGGGAGGAAGAGCTGACCCCTGCCCCAGATGCCGCCGCCGACGCCGGCGAGGTTGGAGGCGTGGTGGCGTGGGAGAAGGAGTTCGAGAGCGTCGTGACGCTGGCTGCCGCGTCGCACCGGGAGGCAGCGCCGTTCCGGCCGTGGGAGCTCGCCTTCATCGTCTTCACCGTGAGAGCCTGCCTTGATTTTTCTTTCACTCGTGGCTGAGATAGGTGAAAATCCTCCGGGATATGGTGTCCACGCGCGGACATCAAACATTTAGAGAAGCAAGACAACAAACATCTAGAGTCGCCGACGCGCGAACAGCAAACATCTAGCTAGAGAAGCAAGACAGCAACGCGGACGCAGGAATCTGCTATTCCTGCCTAGCCTGCATGCAAGGCGGATGCAGGAACCTGCTAATCCTGCTTAGCACGCATGCGGATAATGCAGGCACACGCGGACACTCCGTGGACTTGTCCACTTGCATCCTGGCATGTGAGCCCCACCTTTGCCGGCCCCGCACGTCAGCGACCGTGGCTGGGATCTGCATCGGTGCGCATTGGCGGCGGCCAGTGGATCTCCACCCCGCAGGGGTATTTTCGGAATTTCATCCTGGCAAGGTATAAAAGCGAGCCCCCAGGCAAAAAAACCCTAGCCTCCCCCTGCCCCGCGTCCGCCCCCGTCGCCCCGCCCTCGCCCCTGCCCCTTTGTCGTCGCCGGCCGCCGCGTCGAGGCGCCTCCAGCCCTGCCCGCCCTCCTCCCCAATCCTGCCCGCCCTCCTCATCGTCGTCCTCGCGCCGTCCTTCTCCCCCACTGCGGCAGCTCGCTCGCCGTCGCGCCGTGCCGCGTCTCGGGAGAAACAGATGGTGGCCAGAAGAGCAGCACAGGTCGGCGGAGCAGTGCAGCCGCGCCGCCGCCGCTGCCCGTCGTGCGGGAGGAGCAGCTGGTAGCCGGCAGGAGCAGCGCAGCCCTCTCCTACCTCCACCGCCGCGTGCTCTCGCACCACCTCCCGTTCGGCATCGTCCTCCTCCGCTGGCTCTCTCCCTCTCCTCTCCGCCCCCAGTCCTCCGCCTGCTGCCACACGCCGGAGGAAGCTAGGATCCATGACCAGAAACATGACCATTCAATTGGAGGATCCCAGGTTTATGTCTCCACATTAGTAATAATCATCTCCCCAAATCAAGATTTATATCATTTTCCTCTATTCAGTTCCCACAGGTTACAGATCTGCATTTTTATTTGATTAGGTTTATGATGCTTTTCCTTTTCCTTCATATATATATGGCCCAACAAAGTCGAGCTTTGGTGTGTTTCGGTTGGACAATATCGGCCTATGAGGGATCTGTAATAACATCCGGTCTGAAGTTCTTCAAGAATTATTCTTCATATGTGGTACCTTCTTGCCCTAGGTATTTTTTATACTACTCAGCATAAATACATTTTACCATGTAGTTTTAGTATATCACATTGTCAGTTTTTCTACACTACTCTCTATTTGATTTGATGCATGTTTGATATCAAAATCTAATCGTGCATGGAACTCTTGGTGGTTGTAAATTGGTCTATCTAGAAAATAATTGGTTTCAGGTAATTTTATCGGTCTCCTCGGTTCTTAAGTTTGTGCATGAATTTTAGCTAGGCTATAAAAGACAAAAGTTTGAGCAATAAATTGGGTGTTTGTTCTGAAGAAACAAGATGTGCGATAGAATCACCTTCAGGTCTCAAGTCACCAACTTGGATGGCTTTTACTATTTTCGCATATATGATTTTTTCGTTGCTATACGCTGACATGAAATTATATGGATATGTGTATGCGTGATCACGAGAGAAAATCTTGAGTTCTTTTATTCAAGAACCATTGGTTCATGTGGTTTACCGTTTCTGTGCCTTTTCTATACATGCACTGTTATTTTCTAGAGCTGCATTTTTACATTATCAGTGCTTAATCCATGTGTTAAGAAAATGTGTCATATGTTTTTCTATATGATTATATCATATCAAGCAAAAATAAGGGCCTGTGTGTTGGAATATACTTCAGATAAAGGGGGTTTGATAAGGCTATTTGTTGTAGTGATGTACTGACCAACTATTTGCTAAACTTTGTGGTGTTACTCACTTTATAGTTAGTATTCAGATCCATGGATCAGATGCTTATGCTCAATGTATGATTTGGCAGGTAGGCCAAAGGAATTTTATCTGGCTACACTAAAATCCATTTTCAGAGTTGGTATCTTTTTGTTTGGATTAAAAAATTATGCATTACAGATATACCTTTATTATGGTGATAGGGAGCGTGCTTTAGTTTTCTTTATCTCTACAAATTCTGCAACTCATTTTCTTATAGCACTATTAAAATGAAGGTTCAAGGACAACCTATGGCTTGTCTGATCGCATCTCTGCATATGAACCACATCTTCAAGGCAAATGGTTTAGAGGTCAGGAAGTTTAATGATTGAAACCATAGATTAATAGCTCAAAATGCAAAGCCACATTCAGTTTGAGTGAATAAATAGTCTCTCATGTAAAAAATTGCTTCGATTTCATCACCATGAATGGAGAAATATATGTCATGATAACATTCAATGGTTGTGTTGCTTGAATAAGAAATGCATTAGCTGATCATGTTTTAAACTCCAGTGCAATGGTGTGCATGTACATTGGCATCTCTGTTCTGTGGGAACCTTAGTTATGTACTAATCTGACAAGAGCAACCAATAGATGATGCGGCCAAAGGAAATTATTCTAAATTGAAGCTTTATTTTGGAAGGAGTGTCAGTTGTATGAGGTCAAGTGGGAGTGACTTTTGTGTCTCTGCTGTTCCAAACTCATTCGCTGGAAGCCTGAACCACTGTCTATCAATTAATCTTATTCTTCATTGTTACTGCAGAGAGTTTGAAAAAGAATGGTCATATGATGAGACACCGGATCCTGGATGTGCACGAGGACGCACTATGATGGGAGGTGAGGGAATGGAAGCGGAGGGCCGACGAGCAGAGCCGGCTGGTGGTAAAGTTCTTGCGGCTCATTGGGATCTCCCAGGTCCGTATGCTTTCCTCTACACATTCTTGGATGGCAGAAAGTATGCGTTTCTCTGTACATTCTTTGCTCTATGATGTGTTACATGCTTGTCGTTTCCATAGCTTCACCAGCACTGCCGCCGATGATAGCTCATTAGTTACTTAAAAATTGCTAGGACCTATGGACCTATGCTGAGATGGGACGGTGCCAATGACAACATCAACCTCTGGTCGTCTCCTTCCTCCCCTACAGGTTGAACCCCTCTTGCATGAGCTCCTCTACTTGATTTCATTCTTTTTAATTTAGTTTATGTTTTGAACAGCTAGGGTTTGGGTGACCCATAGGTTCCAACAGTACCTTCATAAAGCCCTGTTTCCCCAACTAAATCAGGTTCCAGTGACCTAGGTGGATCAATCTGGAAGGTACATCTCAAACATTCTTACTAATTGTTGTGTTGGGATTGATCATTTTATTTTAGGATCACTTTATTTAATCTCACTGCCGCTGCTAGGGCTTAGGTCCCCACTCGCGCATTTTCTCTTGTGAGAGATAGCTCTTGCCGAAGCAGGTCAGGATATGAGGATGCGCAAGTTCAGGTATACATCTTCGAAGAGTTTTCATCCACAATCTGCATTAGTCCAAAGCCCTGGTTAAGTTTATGTTGTCCTTTTATTTGCTCATATGTGATTCAAAATAGCACTCCACCAGCCTATGTGAATTGGCACGCTAGGACTTGGGAAAGCTCAGGTCAGCCTTGCCCACCCTTTCCAAATTTTCAGATAAGTTATTTTTTGTTCAGGTGCATTTGATTAATTTGTTCTATATATGAGTGGATATTTAGTTCTGGTAAAAGTATGATTTATTGTTCATACAACTCAGGCAGTATAAGCACCGATTGTGCTTAGCTTTGTTTGTGGCTTGAAATTTAGATAGTTGCACCGGTAAGTTCGGTGTTATACTGTAAATGTATCCATTTTTCAGAAATGGTACTGTAGACTATATGATCTGCATCCAGGTAAATCCGATTGGCTATCAGTTTAATTTTGTTTTGATCTTTTTGTATAGTTCCATGTTATAGATTGTAGGAGGAATTTTTGGTGAACATATGATTGACGGCGAAGGCCATGGTAGAGAGCTTTCGCTTGGGGACATCGAATTAGTGTGACTTTGATCATTTCTGTTTCAGACCCGGGGGAATGAAATTGTTTGGCTGGTCGATGGCACATATTTTTCCATGCCATCAATAGTTAGGTGAATAATTCAACTAGCTACATATAGTATATGGTGAATTTTAAACCAACTCTGATTATGTGTGCTCGTGTCCGTGTATTCTTTGCACAGGTTTCACTAGTAGAAAATCTCTCATGCGTACCGGTTCCAGAGGGGCATTCGTACCGGTTTTGCAACCGGTACAAATTATTCGGCACTAAAGCCCCCCCCCCTTTCGTACCGGTTGCTTACGAACCGGTATAAAACGGGCCTCCACGTGGGCCACCAGGAGAGCTCAGGGCTAAGGATCTTTGGTACCGGTTGGTAATACGAACCGGTACCAAAGGTTCCCCCCGCGGCAGGGAATTTTCCCAAATCTCTGCCGCGGCAGAGAATTGGCTTTTTAGGGTTTTGGAGAGGTTTAGGGATATCGGTTTGATTCATATCGCGTCGATGCACCAGAAACGCGTTTGGGTTTAGGTAGTACATGAAGATCAAGATGATGCATAGCAAATTGGTGCATATAATATAACACACATGTTATTGCATGAGATCGCAAATTAAGTAGCACTATGCATGAAGATCGATCTTCATGCATAGTGGTGCTCTCCGAGGCGTACTCTATATATGTCTATTACATGTAGCATAGTGGTACTCTTCGAGTTAACGATATATGTAACATGTACATCTTCATTCATAGTGGTGCTCTGCGAGTGGTGGTATGACGTCCCGAAGGAAAAATCCCGCCAATTCCTCGCCTATTGCTATGAAGCGGTCATCGATTGAGAGCTTGTTCCGCTTTCTTGCCAACTATAAAAGAATAAGATACAAATGAATACATGAAACAACTATTACTGAAACTCAGCACAACTTATGATAACAAAACAAATTTGTGAAGATTGTTTTTGTACCTCTTTATTTCTTTCATTATTCGTTCTCTCGTTGACAATTCTGCGGATGTACTCGCAAACGAAGAATCCACAGAGATCGGTCCCCGGAGGTTGTTGCGGGCATTTCTTTACAAGAATATAATTCAATCAAACAATAGTCAAGTATGATAATTGAAAGGTGTGTGGACCTAGGTAGTACTACTTACTTTCGCACGCCATCGCAGCTTCGGTGTCCATTCACGGGACGTATCTTCCTTGATGAAAGTTTGCCATACGCTGCTCGACAAAAGAAAATGCATAAAAGAGTCATCAATTAGTTCAAAGCAGGAAATTAACGAAACAAACCGATAAGAATTAAAATTACCTTCTGAGCATTAAAAAAAAGACACGTATAGATCCTTTTCTTTGCTTAGTGAGTCCAAGACTTCAACTTCTCCAATTTCCAAATTGATGACGAGAAGAATAAAGTGAAACCTACGCATGTTTCAATATGTAGTCATTAGTTAAAATTTTGACATACGGTGAGCAAAATATAATGTGTTATAAGACAGTAAGACTCACTCGAAGTTGTAAGGCCAAAGTATTAGCTTTTTGTCATGTTGTCGCTTCAAAAACCTTAGCAAAGTCTGCGGTGTATCCTTGTTATAGAGGGGATTGTCTATGGTTTTGACATGCATTGTGTTCGGGTCAATGAACCCAATGTCTGTGATATCGTCCCTTTTGCATTCGAGCATCTTCGATCTGCATAATATAGCGCACAAAAGATTATAATCTGCAGACAATGAACGACTTCTCAAATTAAATAAATAAATCACTTACAGACAATAGCAACTGATGATTGATTTGTCGAGGGCCCGGAGATTGTATAACTGAAAGAGTTCGGCGAAGTCAACGTTCACACAAGATTTCCGGAAGTAGTGCTCTTCCCTAACTCGCACCATGATAGTCTGGATCCCTTCCTTTGAGGCCTTAAGGTACCACGAATGCAAGTTACGCATACATGTTGGTACCTTCCTGAGATTCTCGACCAAATCTTTCCCTTGAACAAACTGATATGCTCGTTCAGCAAAGGCGTAATCAGTTGCGTCTTGTCGAGAACTTTGAACGGTCTTCCCGTCAAACACCTTGAGAGGGGCGACCGATTGAACGGGTTGTTGTCCGAGCTGGTAGACACTGTGTATCCCTTTTATCTCCCTGATACCCGATTTAACGGGTTTTGTCGCCTCGATCATCTTGTCATACGACCTTTCAATAGAACGCGCATAGTCAGATGGCGGCGATGGTACAGGGTCATATAGATTGTCAACGGTACGCACAACTTTCTCCCGATCTAGTGTCTTCTCGAAAGGTATCTCTGGCACTTTCGGTGCAAAAAATTTCTTCACCTCGGCCTGAACGGCCTCCGCGTTTTCCTCTGGAGTTTTTTCCCAAGGTAACTTCTCAGGAGGCGGCAGTTGTTTCTCCTTTCTAGCTTTCTTCCTAGGCGGCGTACCGTTCCGCTTAACGGACGCTGTCTTACGCGGAGGATCTCGAGATGGTGGACTCACGCTGGGGTCCCTCTCAGGTAGGTGTGGACTTGGCTGCTCACCAGGACTGCCACCAGGAGGAGTCGATGGCATTTGCTGCTCATGTGTAGGAGTCGGTGGCCTTTGCAAAAGGACGACGTACTTCTTCGGCCATAGGGCGAAACCGTGCTTGACATCGCCCAGTGTCCTCTCATCTTCACCTCTAGGAATATCAAGCTCCACTTTTTCAAACCCCGAAACAACTTCATCCACCCCGACACGAACACAACCAGGTGGAATGGGCATATGATGGTGCATTGCTCCATCTTCACTTGGGTACACATAGCCGACCGCCACCTTAACAGACGCGGTCCTGATTAACATATGTAGCTCGCAATCTGTCTTCTCCGTGACATAATCCACGGGGTAGCTTCCTCCACATCCGTCAAGATGCGAGGAACCGACACTGCTTCTTCGCTGAGATGGGGCAGCATCGGCTTGTGGATCCTGTAGAAACAGCGGCTGATCAGGTGCCCTCTGATTTCTCTCAAGAGCCTCCACCCTAGATAACAACTCCGTTACAATGTCGGCGTCCTTCTTCTTCTTTCGCGAACGGCTTCTATAAGTGTCAGCGCTGTCCGGCCACGCTTCCTTCATGGTGAGACCTGGCGAGCTCGTACCCGTCCAACATGTTCAGTGGTTCCCAGTAGCGAGTGTCAGCTCGTCATTCTCTCGATCGGGAATGTACTCTCCTTTCTGACCTTTTCAATTGCATCTACAAGCTTCGGTACAATTGCCTCAATTTTTTCCTTCCATTTTCCCTTCGCAACGATCAACCCTGTCTTTGGGTCCAACCCTGCCCCATGAGCGAACAACCAGAACTTGGACCGTTCGGGCCAGTCCCATGTCCGTGGAGTGATTCCATGATCCATCGCTTTATTCTCAAACGCTGTCCACTTCGGAATGGCACTCTTGTAGCCACCTGACCCCAAATGATGCGGAAGTTTCTTCTTTGCAGCATTTTCGGTATTTTTCTTCGATCGGGACACAAACTTAGACGATTTCTTATACTCCTTAAATGCGGCCCAGTGATCTTTTATCTTCACTAGATTTTCGGTATTATCATCGAATACTGGATCTTCATTCTTATATTTGTCCCATAAATTTTTCTTGAAGCTCTGGAATTGTATGGCCATCTTCTTCCATGTCCATTCCTTGACTTTATTCTTCTGGCCTTCCGTCATGTCTTCCGGTAGGCTGAACTTTGTCAGTAGCGTGTCCCAAAGAAATTTTTTCATGTTGTCGTTGACATAAGTAGCACCACTCTCCGGGTTCTTCGGCTTATGCCACTCTTGAATGCTGATCGGTACATGGTCCCTAACAATAACTCCGGATTGACTTGTAAATTTGCGGCAAAACTCCTTGGGCTCCACTGGTTCACCATTATCCTTGAATGCCGTGAGGGCTAACCTGCCCTCGCCCTTTAGCACCCGCGTCGGGCCTCGTTTTGTTCTAACAGACTTGCTCGATGATCCAGAAGGCTAAAAGAAAAAATTATTCGTTAATAAGTGCAATACAAATAAATGAATGCATCTAGGGATGAACACAGACTAATTGATACATAGATATACACCTCGCCGGAGTTTGTGATGGACACTTCATTGTCTTTTCTAACTTGTTCAGACTGAAGTCCCTCGCCAAAATCATTCAGAAAGTCTTGGTACTCGTTGTCATCTCCATCGTCGGGTTCCGGACCACGGGCACTCTCATAGATCAATCGCTGCACCGCTTCTTCCCCCTCCTCATCTCGGACGAAGGTGCCGTCCTCCATACCTCAATGTCACTGCAAAATTAAGAAAGCAATTGTATTTCATTCATCATGTAATGATCATATAACAGATTGCTAGATGGATAACAATTGAAATGAAGAAAGCAAAAAAACCCTAACGGACCGCCACGGCCACGGACACGGTGTTCCCCCTCCTCCTCTCGATCTTCTCTCTATGTCGCGGCGGCACCGCCACGGACTAGGCACCGCTACAGACCCTAACCCTAACACTCGGCGCTCGTCCTCTCGCTCTTCTCTCTATGTCGCGGCGGCACCGCCACAGACTCGGCACCGCTACGGACCCTAACCCTAACACTCGGCGCTCCTCCTCTCGCTCTTCTCTCTATGTAAACCGATTAATAGCGAAACCATAGAGTGCCGGAACACCTAGTGATAATGCAATGGCATCATATTGCTAATCGTTTGCGATTTGCCCATTTTCCATTCTAGTTATTTGAATAGCCATCTAGCATAAGAACAAGAAATCTTGAACAATGACTTGAAATTAATTAAGGGGCTTAAGATAATGTCAGATTCCTGCTAAAAATGTAGCAAACTAAGAACGAGAACAACATGTATAACCCATATAACCACCTAAAAATTAACTTTTTCATCAACAAATATACTGCCTCGGCGGTAGGTGATCTCTGAGCTCCGCCGTCCATGTCATCTGCTCCCACCCAGGGTTCACGCAGTCATGACCACAAGAAGCACATTTCTCGCAAAGCCGCCGGTGCTTCTCCCGTCTGCCGACCACCGCCGCAAAGTCGAGCTTCACCTGCAACCTCTTGTCCTCAATGCAAGCGTCATCGTCCGGCGCCACCTTGGGGACGGCAGCGAGGCACTCCTCGTGGAGGCAAATGTTGATGTGCAGCCGGGCCTCGCTATGGCAGACGGGGAAGTCGACTTAGTCCTCCATGGCACGGCGCCGCAGCAGCCTGCAGCAGCTCTCGAGGGTCCTCACCTCGCTCGGCTACAACGAGATGGCGTCGACCGCGCCGCTGCTCGTCGACGAGCCGCCGCTCGCGAGGTGGCCCGGGGCGATCACGCCTTCGCGGCGCCCGACGCCTTCCTCCAGGCCTCCTGCCCCATGTGCTCGCGCCACCACCTCCTCGTGCAGCACATCGCCATGGGCTACTACCCCTATGCCGAGCTCGCCTCTGCCGCCACCATGAAGATCCCCTCCGCCGCCGTCGGCCTCTGCCTCAAGATCGCCTCCCAGCGGGGCCCCTTCGGCGTCGACTTCCCCGTCTGCCACAGAGCTCGGCGCCGCGGCGGCATTTTGTCGAACACCTGGCCGGCCCTGGCGTGGGAGGTGGGGAGCGAGCTAGGCTGCAGCGCCCGTCGAGGTGGCCGAGGCGTGCGGAGGCGAGGTGGCCGCGGCGTGCGGAGGCGAGGTGGCCGCGGCGTGCGGAGGCGAGGTGGCCGCGACGCGAGCTCCGCCCCCATGCTCGCAAGAGGAGAAAGGGAGGGAAAGAAGGAGGAGAGGGCCGGGGAGGTTACCTGCGGGGCGGCGGCGCTGCGTCGCCGGCGGTGGCGGCTGCGTCGGCGGCGGCGCTGCGTCGGCGGCGGCGTGGTTGCGTCGGCGGCGCCGGGCGGCGCGTGTGGGTGCGTCGGCGGCTCTCTGGTTTGTGCGTCGCGCGCGGCTAAGGGAGAAGGGATTTGGGGATTTCGTCGCGCGCGGCCAAGTCTAAAACAGGGGATGGGCCTTTAGTACCGGTTGGTACCACCAACCGGTACGAAGACCTTTTCGTACGGTTGGTGGTACCAACCGGTACTAAAGGGTTTTTTTTTGTTTTCTTTTTTCTTTTCTTGTTTTCTTTTCTTTTCTTGTTTCTTTTTTCTTTTACTGTTTTCTTCTTTCTTTTCTGTTTCTTTTTCCTTTTATTTTGTGTTTCTTTTCTTTTCTTCTCATTTTCTATTTCTTTTCATTTTCTATTTCTTTTCTTTTCATTTTCTATTTCTTTTCATTTTCTATTTCTTTTCTTTTCATTTTCGTTCCCCTTTCTTTTGTGTTTCTTTTCTTTTATATTTCTTTTATATTTATTTTGTTTTCTGTTTCTTCTTTCTTTTCTTTTATGTTTTTTTCTTTTCTTTTGTGTTTCTTTTCTTTTCTTTTTATTTTCTGTTTCTTTTCTTCTCTATTTCTTTTCTATTTCTTTTTCTATTTCCGTTTGTTTTCTTTTCTATTTGTTTTCTATATCCTTTTTTATATTTCTTTTCTATATATTTTCTAATTCTTTTCTATATATTATCTATTTCTATTCTTTACTCTTGCCACGACGCCGTCCGCGCGGGAAACTTTCCCGCCACGTACGACGGAAAAAGGCGGGAAAGAAAGGGCGGGAATAAAATTTTATTACGATTGAACTCGAATTAAAATACATAGCTTAACTGAAAATTAAAGATACATGGCCAAATTCTACTGTTGGAGTCATTCAGTCATACTCGTGCCTAGCCCTGTAGTAGTCGCCACTGTAGTCGTCGTAGTCGCCGTCATCATCGTCGCTGGCATCGGGGTCGCGGTACTCTCCGGTCGGCGGGTGAGCACGCGTGGGCTGGGACTGAGGGTAGCGCAAGCGGGGGCCACGGTAGGCCATGACGCCCTGGAGAGTCCGGCCGCGCCACCACAGCCGACGGCCGGCCTCGTTGAAGTTCGAAGGAGGCGGACCGCCCTCCTCATGCTCGAAAGCGCCCTCTCACGCCGATTGATGAAGAAGCTTTCCCAAGTCGGGCTGTAGTCGGGATGCCACTGGGGATTCCTCCGCTGCTCTGGCGTGAGCTCGAAGTAGTAGTGGTTCGTGATGGCCATCTCGCGCGCCACACCTAGAGGGACTGGAGGGACCGGTACGCCTCCGACGCTTAGCAACCAGCCGGTCGGGACGCGGTAGCCCGGCGGGCAGGGGTAGTTCGAGGCGCAAAGCGCCTCCGCCTCCCGGGGGGTTAGAGATGCGATGGAAGCCATGGGAGAGAATGATGAGGTTTGCAGATATGAGTCTAGATGTGATATGTAAATGGTGGCCAAGCCTACATATATATAGTGGAAAAATGGCGGGAAGACAAAGGCGGGAACCGGTGAAAAGCGTGGGAAGAAAATAGGCGGGAAGACAGAGGCAAACATTTAGTACCGGTTGGTGGGTGCAACCGGTACTAAAGCTGTCGGCAGGATAAGGACGCCCTGCTCGATGAGATAAAGTATGTAGCGCACGACGCCCTGTCGGTGGGATAAGGACGCGTGGGTAACCTTTAGTACCGGTTGGTGGGTGCAACCGGTGCTAAAGCTGTCGGCAGGATAAGGACGCCCTGCTCGATGAGATAAAGTATGTAGCGCATGACGCCCTGTCGGTGGGATAAGGACGCGTGGGTAACCTTTAGTACCGGTTGGTGGGTGCAACCGGTACTAAAGCTGTCGGCAGGATAAGGACGCCCTGCTCGATGAGATAAAGTATGTAGCGCACGACGCCCAGACCGTGTGAGAAGGACGCGTGGGTAACCTTTACTACCGGTTGGTGGGTGCCACCTGTACTAAAGCAGTAAGCAGGATAAGTACGACCTGCTCGATGAGATAAAGTCGGTGGCGGACGACGCCCTGTCGGTGGGATAAGGACGCGTGGGTAACCTTTAGTACCGGTTGGTGGGTGCAACCGGTACTAAAGCTGTCGGCAGGATAAGGACGCGTGGGTAACCTTTAGTACCGGTTCGTGTCTACAACCGGTACTAAAGCTGTCGGCAGGATAAGGACGCTCTGCCTATAAAAGGAGCATCGATACACCATGGGAAGCAGCTCAACAAGCCAACATGGATGGAGAGTTTCATCACCATGGATGGAGGAAAGGGTTGGGAAATCTCCCGTGGCGGAACTTGTCGAAGATGCCCTTGGTGCACACGCCCTATGGCATCTTCGGAAGTTCCGCCTCGGAAAAATTTCCCTGCAAGCCCGTGGAAGACTCCATCTCCTCTAACAAATGTTGGGGAAAGGGTTGGGAAATCTCCCGTGGCGGAACTTGTCGAAGATGCCCTTGGTGCACACGCCCTATGGCATCTTCGGAAGTTCCGCCTCGGAAAAATTTCCCTGCAAGCCCGTGGAAGACTCCATCTCCTCTAACAAATGTTGGGGAAAGGGTTGGGAAATCTCCCGTGGCGGAACTTGTCGAAGATGCCCTTGGTGCACACGCCATATGGCATCTTCGAAAGTTCCGCCTCGGAATTTTTTTCCTGCAAGCCCGTGGAAGACTCCATCTCCTCTAACAATGTTGCGGAAAGGGTTGGGAAATCTCCCGTGGCGGAACTTCTCGAATATGCCCTTGGTGCACATGCCCTATATATGGCATATTCGGAAGTTCCGCCTCGGAAAATTTCCCCGCAAGCCCGTGACTTAACTAGTAAAACAAGCCAACCATCTCCATTGTTAATATCTTACATACAAGAACATCATTACACAAAAGTGATTTCCATATTGAGATACACAAGTTATGATCCCTATATGTAGCTAGCTAGTCTTCTGAGTTTTCTTCGCTCGTTTCCCTTTCTTCTTCGCGACGCATAACCATGGACAATCTTCATTGTTTAAGATGATGCTTGGGTCAATTTTTACCTTGAAGGGTGGAATATCGTCAAACTTATTATAATCTTCTGACATGTCTGTCTTGTCCTCTACTCCCACGATGTTTCTTTTTCCTGAAAGAACTATGTGCCGCTTTGGCTCATCGTATGATGTGTCCTCTTGCCTTTCTTTTCTTTTTTTCGGTTTGCTAGACATATCCTTCACATAAAAAACCTGAGCCACTTCACTGGCTAGGACGAATGGTTCGGTGTCGTACCCAAGATTCTTGAAATCCACTGTAGTCATTCCGCATCGCGGGTCTACCTGTATCCCGTCTTTCAGGTTGAACCATTTACACCGGAACAAAGGGACCTTGAAATTAGGTCCATAGTCAAGTTCCCATATCTCCTCTATGTACCCATAATATGTGACCTTGTTCCCATTGCCATCTTCTGCATCAAAGCGGACACCACTGTTTTGGTTGGTGCTCTTTTTGTCTTGGGCGAAAGTGTAAAATGTGTTCCCATTAATCTCGTACCCTTGAAAAGTCGATATAGTAGAAGATGGTTGCTTGGCCAACAAGTACAGCTGCTCGTCATCGGTGACATTCATGAGACGTGTTTGCAACCAACCGCCGAAAGTCTTCATGTGTTCTCCATCAATCCAATCTTCACGTTGCTCCGGGTATTTAGAGCGTAAGATCTCCTTGTGTTCCTCTTTGTACGGAGCCACCAAGATGGAATTAAGTAGAACTGTGTAGTGTGCTTGAGTGAAAGAATGTCCGTCCATACACGTTGCTGATTTCTTTCCTAGCGTGCCTTTTCCACGCAGTCTCCCTCATAGCGCGATTCAGGAACACCGATCGGCTTAAGGTCAGGAATAAAGTCAACACAAAACTCAATGACCTCCTCTGTTCCATAGCCCTTGGAGATGCTTCCTTCTGGCCTAGCACGGTTATGAACGTACTTCTTTAAGACTCCCATGAATCTCTCAAAGGGGAACATGTTGTGTAGAAATACAGGACCGAGAACGCCAATCTCTTCGACCAGGTGAACTAGGAGATGTGTCATAATATTGAAGAAGGATGGTGGGAACACCAACTCGAAGCTGACTAGACATTGGACCACATCCTTCTGTAAATTTTGTAGAGTAAGTGGATTGATCACCTTCTGAGAAATTGCATTGAGGAACGCACATAGCTTCACAATGGGTACTCGAACATTTTCCGGCAGAAGCCCCCTCAATGCAACCGGAAGTAATTGTGTCATAATCACGTGGCAGTCATGAGACTTTAGGTTTTGAAACTTTTTCTCCGACATGTTTATTATTCCCTTTATATTCGACGAGTAGCCAGACGGGACCTTGATGCTACTCAGGACTTCAAAAAAGATCTCCTTCTCCTCTTTGGTAAGAGCATAGCTGGCAGGACCTTGATACTTCTCTGGATTCAGGTTGTTTCCTTCGTGGATACTTTGCTGGTCCTGCCGTGCATCCGGTGTATCTTTTGTCTTCCCATACACGCCCAAGAAGTTTAGCAGGTTCACGCAAAGATTTTTCGTCACGTGCATCACGTCGATTGCAGAGTGAACCTCTAACAATTTCCAGTAGGGTAGCTCCCAAAATATCGACTTCTTCTTCCACATGGGTACGTGTCCGTCAACATCATGCGGAACAGATTGTCCGCCGGGACCCTTTCCAAAGATCACTTTTAAATCCTTGACCATATCATATATAACTTCCCCATTAGGGCGGGTAGGCTTCGTTCGGTTATCTGCCTCACCTCCGAAATGCTTTCCTCTCTTTCTTACGTGATGTTGTTTTGGAAGAAATCGACGATGCCCTGTACACATTCTTGTTTCCCAAATAATTACTATCAGTCTCACCTAAACAGTGTGTGCATGCATTGTATCCCTTGTTTGACTGCCCTGAAATGTTACCAAGAGCAGGCCAATCATTGATGGTTACAAATAACAACGCTCGTAGGTTAAATTCCTTTTGTTCGTGCTCATCCCACACAGGTACACCTTCGTCACGCCACAACTCTAAAAGTTCTTCAACCAATGGCCTCAGGTACACATCAATGTCGTTGCCGGGTTGCTTCGGGCCCTGGATGAGCACTGGCATCATAATGAACTTCCGCTTCATGCACAACCAAGGAGGAAGGTTATAGATACATAGAGTCACTGGCCAGGTGCTATGACTGGAGCTCTGCTCCCCGAAAGGATTAAAGCCATCTATACTTAGACCAAATCTTAAGTTCCTTGCGTCATCTGAAAATGACTTGAACTCTCTGTCGATTTTTCTCCACTGCGACCCGTCAGCGGGGTGTCTCAAAGATCACATCTTTCTTATGGTCCTCTTTGTGCCATCGCAACAACTTGGCATGCTCTTTGTTCTGGAACAAACGTTTCAACCGTGGTATTATAGGAGCATACCACATCACCTTCGCAGGAACCCTCTTCCTGGGGGTGGACTCACCCTCAACATCGCCGGGGTCATCTCGCCTGATCTTATACCTCAATGCACTACATACCGGGCATGCATTCAAATTCTCGTACTCCCCGCGGTAGAGGATGCAGTCATTGATGCATGCATGTATCTTCTGCACCTCTAATCCTAGAGGGCAGACAACCTTCTTTGCTTCGTACGTGCTAGAGGGCAACACGTTCTCCCCTGGAAGCATCTTCTTTATTATTTTCAGCAACTTTTCAAATCCCTTGTCGTAAGTACCATTCTCCGCCTTCCACTGCAGCAATTCCAGCGTGGTACCCAGCTTTTTCGACCATTTTCGCAATTTGGGTACAACAGTTTGTTGTGATCCTCTAACATTTTCTCCAACTTCAACCTCTCCTTTTCATTTCCGCAGTTCATCTTCGCATCAAGAATGGCCCGACCCAAATCGTCATCCGGGTCATCAAAAATCGGCTCATCGAAAATGAGCTCTTCATCAGCTTCGTCTTCCCCCATTCTACTACCACCGTCTTCAGTGAATAAGCTGGGATAGTTGTCACTATCCTCTTCTTCTTCGTTGTCTTCCAATATAACCCCTCTTTCTCCGTGCTTGGTCCAACAATTATAGCTGGGCATGAAACCATTCTCCAGCAGGTGGACGTGAAGGGTCTTCGAGGTAGAGTAATCCTTCATATTCTTAGAGGAACTACATGGACAATACATGAAACCATTCGACTGCCTGTTTGCCTCAGCCACGTTGAGAAAATAATGCATGCCAGTAATGAACTCGGGATGGCACCGGTCACCGTACATCCATTGTCGACTCATCTGCATTTTATATGTATATCAAAAATCATTAAGTACACAACATCATGGATATATGAGTGACCAACTTAATTAATATTCAAGTTCATCACATAAAACTAAGTTTTTTTATAAAAAAGAAGAGGCTCACCGAGGTTGTACGGTGCCGGCTAGGGGACGACGCTAGCGATCGACGGCGGTGAGGACGGGGATGATACTAATTAAAACCTACAAAATATACCATAATTTCAGCTCAAATTGATTATAAAAAAAGTAAAATCCCTAACTTAGGCATTTCATCAAACACCTTGCTAGCACTAGAAAAATAGTACGAGTTAAACTACCAAAGAAATGAGCTAAATTAGGAACGCCGGAAGAAAGGATGATATTGCTAACCCTTGGATAGATGGAGGTCGTTAATCTTGTTAAAATGGTGGAGAAAAATAAAGATTATTGAAGTGTGAGAGGTGGAGAAAAATTTAGAGTGTGAGGAAGAAGAGAAAAATGAGAGCCAGCAGGGGGCTCGGGACGATCTGGGCGATTTTGATATGGCTGGGTACCCTTTGGTACCGGTTCGTGTTACGAACCGGTACCAAAGGTCCAGCCCGGGCCCCACCACGCGTCTGAATTTTGGCCGAAGACCTTTCGTACCGGTTCCTAACACGAACCGGTACGAAAGACCCTCCCAAACCGGTACCAAAGCTCCTCGCCCACCTGAGCCCTCAAACCGGTACAAATGGCCCCATTGGTACCGGTTCGTAAGGGAACCGGTACCAATGGCTTAGATGGATGAGAGGTTTTCTACTAGTGTTTGTGGCCGCATCTGGTTATTGGTATGTGCGCCACGGTGTTCCTGTTTTTGTGAACAGGTTTGCTCGCTTCCTCTGAATCATCGATCGGTTTGGATGTGTGTTTATTTACCAATCTCCTTTTTTCTTTGCAGTTTGGTGTACTGTTTATCTCTTCCGTTTTGTCGGTCCTCTTCTTCGGAAGGTCTACATGTTCACTAGGTATATGCCCCCTATTTGTCTAGATTCTTCTTAATTAATGCCACGCTAAGATTAGCCTATGTACTGCTTGTTCTGCTCGGTAGGTTCACTTTTACGAAGTTTAGCTTGTACCTAGATATATCCTACATTGCCTGTCCATTACATCACCTCCTTCGATTGGATTATCATGTAATGTATTTTGTTTAGTTTTTACCAGGTGATATTGCTTACTAGATGAGTGATTCATGCTGCCAGTTATGTACATATTTGTTTGAGTAGGCGTTAGAATGTTTAGTAGTCTTTAGCGTTATTTCTGTCATTTGCTTACTGGTTTACAATTATTGTCAGCACCAACGCCATCGTCCTTGTGTCCAGAACTCCACACAGCTCCAGAAATCCAGAGCAATCCGGCACCTGTTCTCTCTATACTTTGGATCAGAGATTTAGCATGCCTCGCAATGCCGGTTCAGGTTCCTACCAAAACTCCCCTCCCTCTATTCTCTGCTAGATTGCCGACTCAGATTGGAGTTGCTCTTGTTTCTCCCCTTTCTGCAGCACAATTGGGTTGATATATGTACCAGATAGAGGTTGAGGGGGCACACTGTTGATTCAGGTATGGGCTTTCCACCGACGGATGCTACATTCTTTTGGTTCACCTTATCTTATTCAGCTATTATTTCTGTTTGGTTGATCATGTTATGTTTGAGGTTTTGATGTTATGTAGAGGCACCCTCTATTTTTTTGAAGTCGACGAGTAAAAAGTTCCAAAATACAATTGAGGCATGTTCGGTCGGTAATAAGGTAAAGGCCTCCTTCGTCGGTTTTTCTTTGTGAATCATTTTGTTATCAATGTTATTTTGGCGTCACCAAATTGCTCACCTAGCATTTGCTTGTAGTTATGAGGTATATATCTTCTTATTTAATTGACGAAGTCATAAGAGTGTGTTACCTTGTGGGTAGAGGGATGTTGGACTCGCTAGCTAGAGGCGTCAAGGTTGATAGTTGTTTTTTATTGCACCATTATATTTACATCATAGGTCTATATTAGCTATTATGACTATCAAGTTTTATTAATGCCATGTCATACTTCAGACATTGAAGACAAAAACTTTAGAAGTTCGTACCTGACGGAGAGGCGGAGAGCTGAGCAAGGATGAATTGGTGGCATTCCAAGTGCCTCCTTGCATTCCTCAAGTTGGTGATGATGCTCATGCTGACATATGTGCCCAATTGTTTGTAAAGGTGATGTATTTTATGGTGCATTTCATTTAATATATTCTGCATAGTTTAAGTTCTATTCCAGATCTGCATTAGTTCAGCAAAGTTGATGGCATGTTTTGTGTAAGTGTTGTTCTTGCCCTATTTAGGACATTGCAGGTTGTCAATGAAGCGACTGTGTCAGTTGACGGATATCATGCTGGTAGACGAGAGGCGGTTAGGAAAGCAGCATCGAGTCTAAATTTGTAAAGGGAGCCTGCCCGCTGACATGACCATCTTCAGTAAAGCATGCCTCCTCCCTAAAAAAACCATGCATGCTCAGTTGTTCATTGTTTGTTGCTGTTGTTGTTTTGTTCTACCACTTCCAACAACAAATAAAAATCCAGACAAAGAAAGTAATCATTTTTTTTACAAACTGTACATGTATACCCATTAAAAATATTTTCAAGATGAGGCTATTGCTTTGTATTCCATTTTCTGAATAATAATCTCATCTACAATATTATCATCATATTTTAGTTTCCTACGAGTTTCATGGCTTTTCTTCATAGCAGCACTGATGTTTACGCATGCCCTCGATGGATTTATCATAACGTAAAGTTACGTTATTCTCAAGTCTCTACCAATATGTTCTTCTTATCATCCTGGTCTCATCTTTGGTGTATTGTAGGAATAACTCACGATTGAATTCTTCTTGATATGTGGAATTCTTTGGTGCCATTATTTATTTTTGTTTTTATGTTCATACCTACAATAATAGCTAATGAAATTGTTTTCTTTGCATTTATATTGCTGAGTTGCTTGCTGATGTGCAAAACTTAGTTCGGTTGCAACTATTTCCATGTTGTGCCAGGATTATAAAATAAGATTTGTTTTCTTTTCTATTTTTTAGTTTTGGATATCCGATGATACATATTTATGTAAAATTCTAATAATAGTTGTATACATATATGTGTTGCCCACCATGGTGCAACAGTCACTCGATCTGCTACTTTTAGCTAGCCTGGCTCTTCATCATGATAAATTGATATTCTTTTTAGACTGTCATGTCTGGACTTTTTCAAATGATGTAAAAAAACTTGCTAATCAAATTGATGGTTTAGGCAAACTGAAGTGGCATATTTTCTGAACACAGGTTGGTATGTCTTTGTAAGCGTGGAGAGACTTGTTAAAATTTTATGCCCTCTTTATCTGGTGCTCTTAGTCAGTAACTATTGTTATTGTTCTAACTGAGGCACTATGTAAAATATACACATAGTTGGAATATCATGTCTGGACTTTTTCAAATGAATGTAAAAGAACTTGCAAATTAAAATTGATGGTTTACAGTGGCCAAACCGAAGTGACATTTTCTCAACACAGGTTGGACTGTCATTGTAAGTGTGAAGAAGGCTGGCTGTTGAGAGTTTATGTTGTCTTTATCTGGTGCTCTTCAATTTTTCTATTCAAAATAATTAGTCACTGAGAGCAGCACAGTGAATAATATACACATGGTTTGTCTGATTTCACTCTTATCTTTACATCCTTAGCTGCTATTGTTTGTGCGCCTGTGGGTTCAGATGATGACCTTTTAGACATAAAAATTACTAACATATATTTTTCTGTTATTTGTTGTTGATCTAATTTACTGGGACCACTAGATATGGGTGGAGCACGTTCCTGGGCTCTGTACGGTGATTATCCCGAATGTCAGCGTTCTAAGTAAAAAAAAAATACTCTGAGAAATCTTAGTTCTATATTTGGCCGAGCAAGAATGGTGTGATTACCTTTTTAATTCATTATCTACTGCCATTGCCAAACAAGTATTCCTTTCAGTGTCTCATAAATAACTACCCTAAACCCTAAACTTTGAACAGGTGAATACTGGTTATTAGTCTGCTTTTACTATTGGTTTAGGATGTGTACTTCTGTTATATTGTAAGAGTGCTGGGTTTCACTCCTAATCGCCAGTGGTTTGGTGCCTCTTATACACTGGAAATCAGCCAACCCACATCCTACTTTCCCACTACACGAGTCATGCATGTGCAGACAACCTAATTTCTCTAATGAGGAAGTGTATCTCAGGTCTGTTTAGAAATCCTTGCAAAGACTGTTCTTCTACTGATGTCCTTCCCTGTGTATCTTCCAGGTAATAAATTAAATCTTATTGCAATGAACGGAACCAATGAGGCTGGATTTATGCTTTGTGAAGGGAGGGGAGAACAGGCCATCGGATTCCAAGGCTTACTGCATGGAAATGTCCACAAAAGCAGCCGCGCTGCAATTACTCATACTCCTTATGAACTGAATTGTATCCTTTACTCCTCTTGCTTCGTTGCATCTTTATAACAATCTCCTGCCCGATTGACAATGGTCTCACCGGATTATATGGAAGGCAAGGTACCCAAAGTTTGTAGTGCTACTCTAGACCAAATATTGAGCTATAGTTGAAACACCTGTGATATACCCAATCGAACCCAAGAAGTATACATCGATGCTATATAATATAATTATTTTAGATCATATATATGCAATTTAGCTCAGGACGGTGCACATGGTATCTTTCCAACTGAAGTTTACAATATTACATGATTAGATCTAAATTTAATTAATTATAATCATCCTGGTCTTAAAATACCATTAGTATGTGTAAGGTAAGAACAAATAGTGCCAGCTTCTCAATGTTTATACTAAAGATGCTATTTCCCAAAAATCTTTTTGTGCCAATCAGGCGAAATCTCCGGTCTGAATTCGCTTCTCATTTCATTTTGTTGGGTAGATAGTGCCCACTTACATATGAAAAATGATGTTATTTATGTACTGAGAGTTCGTTTGTATTACACACGATCGCTCAAGCTTGCAATGCCGGCAAAAAGACCATGACCAGATCATTCTCCAAGGGGGCATTGCTAAACGATGCCTGATATGGTAGCAAGGCTACATCTGAACTTGGTGCTTCCTAACAAATATCTGAAAGTTAGTAAAATGCTCACTGTACTTTTCTTTAGTTGTCACTACTTGCTGATGCATACTGTTATCCGTTATAATTTCTGGCTGCATGTTCTCTTGGACTGATTTTGCAGTATTCATGGTTAATTCATCATGACTGTATTGTATTTGATGATGTTAGTGATGCCAACACTTTGTTGAAGCCTGTGACTCTCATGCCCCTGGAAGTGACCTTCAACCTATCTACGCAGCAATAGTAAGTGCCATCCTATTTTTCCGATCATTCTGGATGCTGCTCTTATTTGAAATAGGTGAATGGCTGGATTGCTGATTATTTTTTATACGGTGTTTGCAGGCATGAGGATGTCCTTGCTACCGTAACAGCGCATCCACTACCTGATGATGACGACGCTCTGATCGAGTAGAGAGATCATAAGTTGATTTTGCTCTGTACAAGAGTTTTCTACTTTTAGGTGAAAGGCTTTATATTCAGGCTGGAATGTTTTCCTTGGATCAAGAACTATTGTGTGACATTGATCTACATCTTTGCCATGGATTTCTTGGCCACATTGATATGTTACTTACTGGTTCATTAGTATTATTATGCATCCCAGCTTACTATGGATCATTTATATCTATCTTTGCAAGTCTATCTTGTGATCCTGAGCTGTTAGTGTAATTTTAGAGCTCTGGGCTGATACGTCTCCGACGTATCGATAATTTCTTATGTTCCATGCCACATTATTGATGTTATCTACATGTTTTATGCACACTTTATGTCATATTCGTGCATTTTCTGGAACTAACCTATTAACAAGATGCCGAAGTGCCAGTTGCTGTTTTCTGCTGTTTTTGGTTTCAGAAATCCTAGTAACGAAATATTCTCGGAATTGGACGAAATCAACGCCCAGGGTCCTATTTTGCCACGAAGCTTCCAGAAGTCCGAAGAGGAGACGAAGAGGGGCCACGAGGGGGCCACACCCTAGGGCGGCGCGCCCCCCCCTTGGCCGCGCGGCCCTGTGGTGTGGGGCCCTCGTGCCGCCTCCTGACCTGCCCTTTCGCCTACTTAAAGCCTCCGTTGCGAAACCCCCAGTACCGAGAGCCACGATACGGAAAACCTTCCAGAGACGCCGCCGCCGCCGATCCCATCTCGGGGGATCCAGGAGATCGCCTCCGGCACCCTGCCGGAGAGGGGAATCATCTCCCGGAGGACTCTACGCCGCCATGGTCGCCTCCGGAGTGATGTGTGAGTAGTCTACCCCTGGACTATGGGTCCATAGCAGTAGCTAGATGGTTGTCTTCTCCCCATTGTGCTTCATTGTCGGATCTTGTGAGCTGCCTAACATGATCAAGATCATCTATCTGTAATTCTATATGTTGCGTTTGTTGGGATCCGATGAATAGAGAATACTTGTTATGTTGATTATCAAAGTTATGTCTATGTGTTGTTTATGATCTTGCATGCTCTCCGTTACTAGTAGATGCTCTGGCCAAGTAGATGCTTGTAACTCCAAGAGGGAGTATTTATGCTCGATAGTGGGTTCATGCCTGCATTGACACCTGGGACAGTGACAGAAAGTTCTAAGGTTGTGTTGTGCTGTTGCCACTAGGGATAAAACATTGATGCTATGTCTAAGGATGTAGTTGTTGATTACATTACGCACCATACTTAATGCAATTGTCTGTTGCTTTGCAACTTAATACTGGAGGGGGTTCGGATGATAACCTGAAGGTGGACTTTTTAGGCATAGATGCAGTTGGATGGCGGTCTATGTACTTTGTCGTAATGCCCAATTAAATCTCACTATACTCATCATAATATGTATGTGCATGGTCATGCCCTCTTTATTTGTCAATTGCCCAACTGTAATTTGTTCACCCAACATGCTGTTTATCTTATGGGAGAGACACCTCTAGTGAACTGTGGACCCCGGTCCAATTCTCTATACTGAAATACAATCTACTGCAATACTTGTTCTACTGTTTTCTGCAAACAATCATCTTCCACACAATACGGTTAATCCTTTGTTACAGCAAGCCGGTGAGATTGACAACCTCACTGTTTCGTTGGGGCAAAGTACTTTGGTTGTGTTGTGCAGGTTCCACGTTGGCGCCGGAATCTCTGGCGTTGCGCCGCACTACATCCCGCCGCCATCAACCTTCAACGTGCTTCTTGACTCCTACTGGTTCGATTAAACCTTGGTTTCTTACTGAGGGAAACTTGCCGCTGTGCGCATCACACCTTCCTCTTGGGGTTCCCAACGGACGTGTCAACCACACGCATCAAGCAAATTTCTGGCGCCGTTGCCGGGGAGATCAAGACACGCTGCAAGGGGAGTCTCCACTTCTCAATCTCTTTACTTTGTTTTTGTCTTGCTTAGTTTTATTTACTACTTTGTTTGCTGCACTAAATCAAAATACAAAAAATTAGTTGCTAGTTTTACTTTATTTGCTATCTTGTTTGCTATATCAAAAACACAAAAAAATTAGTTACTCGCATTTACTTTATCTAGTTTGCTTTATTTACTGTTGCTAAAATGGCCAACCCTGAAAATACTAAGTTGTGTGACTTCACAACCACAAATAATAATGATTTCTTATGCACACCTATTGCTCCACCTGCTACTACAGCAGAATTCTTTGAAATTAAACCTGCTTTATCGAATCTTGTTATGCGAGAGCAATTTTCTCAGTGTTAGTTCTGATGATGCTGCTGCCCATCTTAATAATTTTGTTGAACTATGTGAAATGCAAAAATATAAAGATGTAGATGGTGACATTATAAAATTAAAATTGTTCCCTTTCTCATTAAGAGGAAGAGCTAAAGATTGGTTGCTATCTCTCGCCTAAGAATAGTATTGATTCATGGACTAAATGCAAGGATGCTTTTATTGGTAGATATTATCCCCCTGCTAAAATTATATCTTTGAGGAGTAGCATAATGAATTTTAAACAATTAGATACTGAACATGTTGCTCAAGCTTGGGAAAGAATGAAATCTCTGGTTAAAAATTGCCCAACCCATGGACTGACTACTTGGATGATCATCCAAACCTTCTATGCAGGACTAAATTTTTCTTCGCGGAATTTATTGGATTCAGCTGCTGGAGGTACCTTTATGTCCATCACTCTTGGTGAAGCAACAAAGCTTCTTGATAATATGATGATCAACTACTCTGAATGGCACACGGAAAGAGCTCCACAAGGTAAGAAGGTAAATTCTGTCGAAGAAACCTCTTCCTTGAGTGATAAGATTGATGCTATTATGTCTATGCTTGTGAATGATAGGACTAATATTGATCCTAATAATGTTCCGTTAGCTTCATTGGTTGCACAAGAAGAACATGTTGATGTAAACTTCATTAAAAATAATAATTTCAACAACAATGCTTACCGGAACAATTCTAGTAACAACTATAGGCCATATCCTTATAATAATGGCAACGGCTATGGTAATTCTTATGGGAATTCTTACAACAATAATAGGAGTTCACCCCCTGGACTTGAAGCCATGCTTAAAGAATTTATTAGTACACAAACTGCTTTTAACAAATCTGTTGAAGAAAAGCTTGGGAAAATTGATATACTTGCTTCTAAAGTCGATAGTCTTGCCTCTGATGTTGATCTTTTGAAATCGAAAGTTATGCCTAATGAGAATCATCATAATAAAATTGTTACTACAGCAAATGCCATCCAAGTTAGAATTAATGAGAATATAAGATTAATGGCTGAACTGCGTGCTAGGTGGGATAGAGAAGAAAATGAAAAACTAGCTAAAGAGAAGAATGTAGCTAAAGTTTGGACTATTACCACCACTTGAAATGCTAATGCTACACATGTTTCTGCACCTCCTACTAATAATAATAAAAGAATTGGTGTTAGCAATGTTTCCACTTCTAATGCAAAGCGCGAGAAACTGCCTGAAACTGCTAAAACTGAAATCGCTCGTGATAAAACCGCTGAAATTTTTTCCAACATTGGGGATGATGATCCCATTGCTTTAGATTATAATGGTTTGAATTTTGATGATTGCCACATCTCTGAAGTTATAAAGTTCTTGCAAAAACTTGCTAAAAGTCCTAATGCTAGTGCTATAAATTTGGCTTTCACGCAACATATTACAAATGCTCTCATAAAAGCTAGAGAAGAGAAACTAGAGCGCGAAGCCTCTATTCCTAGAAAGCTAGAGGATGGTTGGGAGCCCATCATTAAGATGAAGGTTAAAGATTTTGATTGTAATGCTTTACGTGATCTTGGTGCAAATATTTCCTTTATGCCTAAGAAAATTTATAATATGCTTGACTTGCCACCGCTGAAAAATTGTTATTTGGATGTTAATCTTGCTGATCATTCTACAAAGAAACCTTTGGGGAAAGTTGATAATGTTCGCATTACCGTTAACAATAACCTTGTCCCCGTTGATTTTGTTGTCTTGGATATTGAATGCAATGCATCTTGTCCCATTATATTGGGAAGACCTTTTCTTCGAACTGTTGGTGCTATCATTGATATGAAGGAAGGTAATATAAAATATCAATTTCCTCTCAAGAAAGGTATGGAACACTTCCCTAGAAAGAGAATGAAGTTACCTTTTGATTCTATTATGAGAACAAATTATGATGTTGACACTTCGTCTCTTGATAATACTTGATACACACTTTCTGCGCCTAGCTGAAAGGCGTTAAAGAAAAGCGCTTATGGGAGACAACCCATGTTTTTACCTACAGTACTTTGTTTTTATTTTGTGTCTTGGAAGTTGTTTACTACTGTAGCAACCTCTCCTTATCTTAGTTTAGTGTTTTGTTGTGCCAAGTAAAGTCTTTGATAGTAAAGTAAGTACTAGATTTGGATTACTGCGCAGTTCCAGATTTCTTTGCTGTCACGAATCTGGGTCTACCTCCCTGTAGGTAGCTCAGAAAATTAAGCCAATTTACGTGCATGATCCTCAGATATGTATTCAACTTTCATTCAATTTGAGCATTTTCATTTGAGCAAGTCTGGTGGCCTAATAAAATTTGTCAATACGAACTGTTCTGTTTCGACAGATTCTGCCTTTTATTTCGCATTGCCTCTTTTGCTATGTTGGATGAATTTCGTTGATCCACTAATGTCCAGTAGCTTTATGCAATGTCCAGAAGTGTTAAGAATGATTGTGTCACCTCTGAACATGTTAATTTTTATTGTCACTAACCCTCTAATGAGTTGTTCTAAGTTTGGTGTGGAGGAAGTTTTCAAGGATCAAGAGAGGAGTATGATGCAACATGATCAAGGAGAGTGAAAGCTCTAAGCTTGGGGATGCCCCGGTGGTTCACCCCTGCATATATCAAGAAGACTCAAGCGTCTAAGCTTGGGGATGCCCAAGGCATCCCCTTCTTCATCGACAACATTATCAGGTTCCTCCCCTGAAACTATATTTTTATTCCATCACATCTTATGTGCTTTGCTTGGAGCGTCGGTTTGTTTTTTTGTTTTTTGTTTTGTTTGAATAAAATGGATCCTTGCATTCACTTTATGGGAGAGAGACACGCTCCGCTGTAGCATATGGACAAGTATGTCCTTAGCTTCTACTCATAGTATTCATGGCGAAGTTTCTCCTTCGTTAAATTGTTATATGGTTGGAATTGGAAAATGATACATGTAGTAATTGCTATAAATGTCTTGGGTAATGTGATACTTGGCAATTGTTGTGCTCATGTTTAAGCTCTTGCATCATATGCTTTGCACCCATTAATGAAGAAATACATAGAGCATGCTAAAATTTGGTTTGCATATTTGGTTTCTCTAAAGTCTAGATAATTTCTAGGATTGAGTTTGAACAACAAGGAAGACGGTGTAGAGTCTTATAATGTTTTCAATATGTCTTTTATGTGAGTTTTGCTGCACCGGTTCATCCTTGTGTTTGTTTCAAATAAGCCTTGCTAGCCTAAGCCTTGTATCGAGAGGGAATACTTCTCATGCATCCAAAATACTTGAGCCAACCACTATGCCATTTGTGTCCACCATACCTACCTACTACATGGTATTTTCCGCCATTCCAAAGTAAATTGCTTGAGTGCTACCTTTAAAATTCCATCATTCACCTTTGCAATATATAGCTCATGGGACAAATAGCTTAAAAACTATTGTGCTTTGAATATGTACTTATGCACTTTATCTCTTTTTAAGTTGCTTGTTGTGCGATAACCATGTTCACTGGGGACGCCATCAACTACTCTTTGTTGAATTTCATGTGAGTTGCTATGCATGTTCGTCTTGTCTGAAGTAAGAGAGATCTACCACCTTATGGTTAAGCATGCATATTGTTAGAGAAGAACATTGGGCCGCTAACTAAAGCCATGATCCATGGTGGAAGTTTCAGTTTTGGACAAATATCCTCAATCTCATATGAGAAGAATTATTAATTGTTGTTACATGCTTATGCATAAAAGAGGAGTCCATTATCTGTTGTCTATGTTGTCCCGGTATGGATGTCTAAGTTGAGAATAATCAATAGCGAGAAATCCAATGCGAGCTTTCTCCTTAGACCTTTGTACAAAGGCATAGAGGTACCCCTTTGTGACACTTGGTTAAAACATGTGCATTGTGATGATCCGGTAGTCCAAGCTAATTAGGACAAGGTGCGGGCACTATTAGTATACTATGCATGAGGCTTGCAACTTGTAAGATATAATTTACATGATACATATGCTTTATTACTACCGTTGACAAAATTGTTTCATGTTTTCAAAATCAAAGCTCTAGCACAAATATAGCAATCGATGCTTTTTCCTCTATGGAGGACCATTCTTTTACTTTCAATGTTGAGTCAGTTCACCTATTTCTCTCCACCTCAAGAAGCAAACACTTGTGTGAACTGTGCATTGATTCCTACATACTTGCTTATTGCACTTATTATATTACTCTATGTTGACAATATCCATGAGATATACATGTTATGAGTTGAAAGCAACCGCTGAAACTTAATCTTCCTTTGTGTTGCTTCAATGCCTTTATTATAAATTATTGCTTTATGAGTTAACTCTTATGCGAGACTTATTGATGCTTGTCTTGAAGTGCTATTCATGAAAAGTCTTTGCTATATGATTCACTTGTTTACTCATGTCATATACATTGTTTTGATCGCTGCATTCACTACATATGCTTTACAAATAGTATGATCAAGGTTATGATGGCATGTCACTCCAGAAATTATCTGTGTTATCGTTTTACCTGCTCGGGACGAGCAGAACTAAGCTTGGGGATGCTGATACGTCTCCGACGTATCGATAATTTCTTATGTTCCATGCCACATTATTGATGTTATCTACATGTTTTATGCACACTTTATGTCATATTCGTGCATTTTCTGGAACTAACCTATTAACAAGATGCCGAAGTACCAGTTGCTGTTTTCTGCTGTTTATGGTTTCAGAAATCCTAGTAACGAAATATTCTCGGAATTGGACGAAATCAACGCCCAGGGTCCTATTTTGCCACGAAGCTTCCAGAAGTCCGAAGAGGAGACGAAGAGGGGCCACGAGGGGGCCACACCCTAGGGCGGCGCGGCCCCCCCCTTGGCCGCGCGGCCCTGTGGTGTGGGGCCCTCGTGCCGCCTCCTGACCTGCCCTTCCGCCTACTTAAAGCCTCCGTCACGAAACCCCCTGTACCGAGAGCCACGTTACGGAAAACCTTCCAGAGACGCCGCCGCCGCCGATCCCATCTCGGGGGATCCAGGAGATCGCCTCCGGCACCCTGCCGGAGAGGGGAATCATCTCCCGGAGGACTCTACGCCGCCATGGTCGCCTCCGGAGTGATGTGTGAGTAGTCTACCCCTGGACTATGGGTCCATAGCAGTAGCTAGATGTTTGTCTTCTCCCCATTGTGCTTCATTGTCGGATCTTGTGAGCTGCCTAACATGATCAAGATCATCTATCTGTAATCCTATATGTTGCGTTTGTTGGGATCCGATGAATAGAGAATACTTGTTATGTTGATTATCAAAGTTATGTCTATGTGTTGTTTATGATCTTGCATGCTCTCCGTTACTAGTAGATGCTCTGGCCAAGTAGATGCTTGTAACTCCAAGAGGGAGTATTTATGCTCGATAGTGGGTTCATGCTGCATTGACACAGGGACAGTGTGAGAAAGTTCTAAGGTTGTGTTGTGCTGTTGCCACTAGGGATAAAACATTGATGCTATGTCTAAGGATGTAGTTGTTGATTACATTACGCACCATACTTAATGCAATTGTCTGTTGCTTTGCAACTTAATACTGGAGGGGGTTCGGATGATAACCTGAAGGTGGACTTTTTAGGCATAGATGCATGCTGGATGGCGGTCTATGTACTTTGTCGTAATGCCCAATTAAATCTCACTATACTCATCATAATATGTATGTGCATGGTCATGCCCTCTTTATTTTTCAATTGCCCAACTGTAATTTGTTCACCCAACATGCTGTTTATCTTATGGGAGAGACACCTCTAGTGAACTGTGGACCCCGGTCCAATTCTCTATACTGAAATACAATCTACTGCAATACTGTTCTACTGTTTTCTGCAAACAATCATCTTCCACACAATACGGTTAATCCTTTGTTACAGCAAGCCGGTGAGATTGACAACCTCACTGTTTCGTTGGGGCAAAGTACTTTGGTTGTGCTGTGCAGGTTCCACGTTGGCGCCGGAATCTCTGGTGTTGTGCCGCACTACATCCCGCCGCCATCAACCTTCAACGTGCTTCTTGACTCCTACTGGCTCGATTAAACCTTGCTTTCTTACTGAGGGAAACTTGCCGCTGTGCGCATCACACCTTCCTCTTGGGGTTCCCAACGGACGTGTCAACCACACGCATCAAGCAAATTTCTAATGCTGATACGTCTCCGACGTATCGATAATTTCTTATGTTCCATGCCACATTATTGATGTTATCTACATGTTTTATGCACACTTTATGTCATATTCGTGCATTTTCTGGAACTAACCTATTAACAAGATGCCGAAGTGCCGATTCTGTTTTCTGCTGTTTTTGGTTTCAGAAATCCTAGTAATGAAATATTCTCGGAATTGGACGAAATCAACGCCCAGGGTCCTATTTTGCCACGAAGCTTCCAGAAGTCCGAAGAGGAGACGAAGAGGGGCCACGAGGGGGCCACACCCTAGGGCGGCGCGGCCCCCCCCTTGGCCGCGCGGCCCTGTGGTGTGGGGCCCTCGTGCCGCCTCCTGACCTGCCCTTCCGCCTACTTAAAGCCTCCGTCGCGAAACACCCAGTACCGAGAGCCACGATACGGAAAACCTTCCAGAGACGCCGCCGCCGCCGATCCCATCTCGGGGGATCCAGGAGATCGCCTCCGGCACCCTGCCGGAGAGGGGAATCATCTCCCGGAGGACTCTACGCCGCCATGGTCGCCTCCGGAGTGATGTGTGAGTAGTCTACCCCTGGACTATGGGTCCATAGCAGTAGCTAGATGGTTGTCTTCTCCCCATTGTGCTATCATTGTCGGATCTTGTGAGCTGCCTAACATGATCAAGATCATCTATCTGTAATCCTATATGTTGCGTTTGTTGGGATCCGATGAATAGAGAATACTTGTTATGTTGATTATCAAAGTTATGTCTATGTGTTGTTTATGATCTTGCATGCTCTCCGTTACTAGTAGATGCTCTGGCCAAGTAGATGCTTGTAACTCCAAGAGGGAGTATTTATGCTCGATAGTGGGTTCATGCCTGCATTGACACAGGGACGTGTGAGAAAGTTCTAAGGTTGTGTTGTGCTGTTGCCACTAGGGATAAAACATTGATGCTATGTCTAAGGATGTAGTTGTTGATTACATTACGCACCATACTTAATGCAATTGTCTGTTGCTTTGCAACTTAATACTGGAGGGGGTTCGGATGATAACCTGAAGGTGGACTTTTTAGGCATAGATGCAGTTGGATGGCGGTCTATGTACTTTGTCGTAATGCCCAATTAAATCTCACTATGCTCATCATAATATGTATGTGCATGGTCATGCCCTCTTTATTTGTCAATTGCCCAACTGTAATTTGTTCACCCAACATGCTGTTTATCTTATGGGAGAGACACCTCTAGTGAACTGTGGACCCCGGTCCAATTCTCTATACTGAAATACAATCTACTGCAATACTGTTCTACTGTTTCTGCAAACAATCATCTTCCACACAATACGGTTAATCCTTTGTTACAGCAAGCCGGTGAGATTGACAACCTCAATGTTTCGTTGGGGCAAAGTACTTTGGTTGTGTTGTGCAGGTTCCACGTTGGCGCCGGAATCTCTGGTGTTGCGCCGCACTACATCCCGCCGCCATCAACCTTCAACGTGCTTCTTGACTCCTACTGGTTCGATTAAACCTTGGTTTCTTATCGAGGAAACTTGCTGCTGGGCGCATCACACCTTCCTCTTGGGGTTCCCAACGGACGTGTCAACCACACGCATCAAGCAAATTTCTGGCGCCGTTGCCGGGGAGATCAAGACACGCTGCAAGGGGAGTCTCCACTTCTCAATCTCTTTACTTTGTTTTTGTCTTGCTTAGTTTTATTTACTACTTTGTTTGCTGCACTAAATCAAAATACAAAAAAATTAGTTGCTAGTTTTACTTTATTTGCTATCTTGTTTGCTATATCAAAAACACAAAAAAATTAGTTACTTGCATTTACTTTATCTAGTTTGCTTTATTTACTGTTGCTAAAATGGCCAACCCTGAAAATACTAAGTTGTGTGACTTCACAACCACAAATAATGATTTCTTATGCACACCTATTGCTCCACCTGCTACTACAGCAGAATTCTTTGAAATTAAACCTGCTTTACTGAATCTTGTTATGCGAGAGCAATTTTCTGGTGTTAGTTCTGATGATGCTGCTGCCCATCTTAATAATTTTGTTGAACTATGTGAAATGCAAAAATATAAAGATGTAGATGGTGACATTATAAAATTAAAATTGTTCCCTTTCTCATTAAGAGGAAGAGCTAAAGATTGGTTGCTATCTCTGCCTAAGAATAGTATTGATTCATGGACTAAATGCAAGGATGCTTTTATTGGTAGATATTATCCCCCTGCTAAAATTATATCTTTGAGGAGTAGCATAATGAATTTTAAACAATTAGATACTGAACATGTTGCACAAGCTTGGGAAAGAATGAAATCTCTGGTTAAAAATTGCCCAACCCATGGACTGACTACTTGGATGATCATCCAAACCTTCTATGCAGGACTAAATTTTTCTTCGCGGAATTTATTGGATTCAGCTGCTAGAGGTACCTTTATGTCCATCACTCTTGGTGAAGCAACAAAGCTTCTTGATAATATGATGATCAACTACTCTGAATGGCACACGGAAAGACCTCCACAAGGTAAGAAGGTAAATTCTGTCGAAGAAACCTCTTCCTTGAGTTATAAGATTGATGCTATTATGTCTATGCTTGTGAATGATAGGACTAATATTGATCCTAATAATGTTCCGTTAGCTTCATTGGTTGCACAAGAAGAACATGTTGATGTAAACTTTATTAAAAATAATAATTTCAACAACAATGCTTACCGGAACAATTCTAGTAACAACTATAGGCCATATCCTTATAATAATGGCAACGGCTATGGTAATTCTTATGAGAATTCTTACAACAATAATAGGAATTCACCCCCTGGACTTGAAGCCATGCTTAAAGAATTTATTAGTACACAAACTGCTTTTAACAAATCTGTTGAAGAAAAGCTTGGGAAAATTGATATACTTGCTTCTAAAGTCGATAGTCTTGCCGCTGATGTTGATCTTTTGAAATCGAAAGTTATGCCTAATGAGAATCATCATAATAAAATTGTTACTACAGCAAATGCCATCCAAGTTAGAATTAATGAGAATATAAGATTGATGGCTGAACTGCGTGCTAGGTGGGATAGAGAAGAAAATGAAAAACTAGCTAAAGAGAAGAATGTAGCTAAAGTTTGGACTATTACCACCACTAGTAATGCTAATGCTACACATGTTGCTGCACCTCCTACTAATAATAATAAAAGAATTGGTGTTAGCAATGTTTCCACTTCTAATGCAAAGCGAGAAACCGCTGAAAGCTGCTAAAGCTATTTGAAGCGTGATAAAAGCTGCTGAAATTTTTTCCAACATTGGGGATGATGATCCCATTGCTTTAGATTATAATGGTTTGAATTTTGATGATTGCCACATCTCTGAAGTTATAAAGTTCTTGCAAAAACTTGCTAAAAGTCCTAATGCTAGTGCTATAAATTTGGCTTTCACGCAACATATTACAAATGCTCTCATAAAAGCTAGAGAAGAGAAACTAGAGCGCGAAGCCTCTATTCCTAAAAAGCTAGAGGATGGTTGGGAGCCCATCATTAAGATGAAGGTTAAAGATTTTGATTGTAATGCTTTATGTGATCTTGGTGCAAGTATTTCCGTTATGCCTAAGAAAATTTATAATATGCTTGACTTGCCACCGCTGAAAAATTGTTATTTGGATGTTAATCTTGCTGATCATTCTACAAAGAAACCTTTGGGGAAAGTTGATAATGTTCGCATTACCGTTAACAATAACCTTGTCCCCGTTGATTTTGTTGTCTTGGATATTGAATGCAATGCATCTTGTCCCATTATATTGGGAAGACCTTTTCTTCGAACTGTTGGTGCTATCATTGATATGAAGGAAGGTAATATAAAATATCAATTTCCTCTCAAGAAAGGTATGGAACACTTCCCTAGAAAGAGAATGAAGTTACCTTTTGATTCTATTATTAGAACAAATTATGATGTTGACACACCATCTCTTGATAATACTTGATACACACTTTCTGCGCCTAGCTGAAAGGCGTTAAAGAAAAGCGCTTGTGGGAGACAACCCATGTTTTTACCTACAGTACTTTGTTTTTATTTTGTGTCTTGGAAGTTGTTTACTACTGTAGCAACCTCTCCTTATCTTAGTTTAGTGTTTTGTTGTGCCAAGTAAAGTCGTTGATAGAAAAGTAAGTACTAGATTTGGATTACTGCGCAGTTCCAGATTTCTTTGCTGTCACGAATCTGGGTCTACCTCCCTGTAGGTAGCTCAGAAAATTAAGACAATTTACGTGCATGATCCTCAGATATGTACGCAACTTTCATTCAATTTGAGCATTTTCATTTGAGCAATTCTGGAGGCCTAATAAAATTCGTCAATATGAACTGTTCTGTTTTGACAGATTCTGCCTTTTATTTCGCATTGCCTCTTTTGCTATGTTGGATGAATTTCTTTGATCCACTAATGTCCAGTAGCTTCATGTAATGTCCAGAAGTGTTAATAATGATTGTGTCACCTCTGAATATGTTAATTTTTATTGTCGCTAACCCTCTAATGAGTTGTTCTAAGTTTGGTGTGGAGGAAGTTTTTAAGGATCAAGAGAGGAGTATGATGCAACATGATCAAGGGGAGTGAAAGCTCTAAGCTTGGGGATGCCCCGGTGGTTCACCCCTGCATATATCAAGAAGACTCAAGCGTCTAAGCTTGGGGATGCCCAAGGCATCCCCTTCTTCATCGACAACATTATCAGGTTCCTCCCCTGAAACTATATTTTTATTCCATCACATCTTATGTGCTTTTCTTGGAGCGTCGGTTTGTTTTTGTTTTGTTTGAATAAAATGGATCCTAGCATTCACTTTATGGGAGAGAGACACGCTCCGCTGTAGCATATGGACAAGTATGTCCTTAGTTTCTACTCATAGTATTCATGGCGAAGTTTCTCCTTCGTTAAATTGTTATATGGTTGGAATTGGAAAATGATACATGTAGTAATTGCTATAAATGTCTTGGGTAATGTGATATTTGGCAATTGTTGTGCTCATGTTTAAGCTCTTGCATCATATGCTTTGCACCCATTAATGAAGAAATACATAGAGCATGCTAAAATTTGGTTTGCATATTTGGTTTCTCTAAAGTCTAGATAATTTCTAGTATTGAGTTTGAACAACAAGGAAGACGGTGTAGAGTCTTATAATGTTTTCAATATGTCTTTTATGTGAGTTTTGCTGCACCGGTTCATCCTTGTGTTTGTTTCAAATAAGCCTTGCTAGCCTAAACCTTGTATCGAGAGGGAATACTTCTCATGCATCTAATATACTTGAGCCAACCACTATGCCATTTGTGTCCACCATACCTACCTACTACATGGTATTTTCCGCCATTCCAAAGTAAATTGCTTGAGTGCTACCTTTAAAATTCCATCATTCACCTTTGCAATATATAGCTCATGGGACAAATAGCTTAAAAACTATTGTGGTATTGAATATGTAATTATGCACTTTATCTCTTATTAAGTTGCTTGTTGTGCGATAACCATGTTCACTGGGGACGCCATCAACTATTCTTTGTTGAATTTCATGTGAGTTGCTATGCATGTTCGTCTTGTCTGAAGTAAGAGAGATCTACCACCTTATGGTTAAGCATGCATATTGTTAGAGAAGAACATTGGGCCGCTAACTAAAGCCATGATCCATGGTGGAAGTTTCAGTTTTGGACAAATATCCTCAATCTCATATGAGAAGAATTATTAATTGTTGTTACATGCTTATGCATAAAAGAGGAGTCCATTATCTGTTGTCTATGTTGTCCCGGTATGGATGTCTAAGTTGAGAATAATCAATAGCGAGAAATCCAATGCGAGCTTTCTCCTTAGACCTTTGTACAGGCGGCATAGAGGTACCCCTTTGTGACACTTGGTTAAAACATGTGCATTGTGATGATCCGGTAGTCCAAGCTAATTAGAACAAGGTGCGGGCACTATTAGTATACTATGCATGAGGCTTGCAACTTGTAAGATATAATTTACATGATACATATGCTTTATTACTACCGTTGACAAAATTGTTTCATGTTTTCAAAATCAAAGCTCTAGCACAAATATAGCAATCGATGCTTTTTCCTCTATGGAGGACCATTCTTTTACTTTCAATGTTGAGTCAGTTCACCTATTTCTCTCCACCTCAAGAAGCAAACACTTGTGTGAACTGTGCATTGATTCCTACATACTTGCTTATTGCACTTATTATATTACTCTATGTTGACAATTATCCATGAGATATACATGTTACAAGTCGAAAGCAACCACTGAAACTTAATCTTCCTTTGTGTTGCTTCAATGCCTTTACTTTGAATTATTTCTTTATGAGTTAACTCTTATGCAAGACTTATTGATGCTTGTCTTGAAGTGCTATTCATGAAAAGTCTTTGCTATATGATTCACTTGTTTACTCATGTCATATACATTGTTTTGATCGCTGCATTCACTACATATGCTTTACAAATAGTATGATCAAGGTTAGTATTGCATGTCACTCCAGAAATTATCTGTGTTATCGTTTTACCTGCTCGGGACGAGCAGAACTAAGCTTGGGGATGCTGATATGTCTCCGACGTATCGATAATTTCTTATGTTCCATGCCACATTATTGATGTTATCTACATGTTTTATGCACACTTTATGTCATATTCGTGCATTTTCTGGAACTAACCTATTAACAAGATGCCGAAGTGCCAGTTGTTGTTTTCTACTGTTTTTGGTTTCAGAAATCCTAGTAACGAAATATTCTCGGAATTGGACGAAATCAACGCCCAGGGTCCTATTTTGCCACGAAGCTTCCAGAAGTCCGAAGAGGAGACGAAGAGGGGCCACGAGGGGGCCACACCCTAGGGCGGCGCGGCCCCCCCTTGGCCGCGCGGCCCTGTGGTGTGGGGCCCTCGTGCCGCCTCCTGACCTGCCCTTCCGCCTACTTAAAGCCTCCGTCGCGAAACCCCCGGTGCGAGAGCCACGATACGGAAAACCTTCCAGAGACGCCGCCGCCGCCGATCCCATCTCGGGGGATCCAGGAGATCGCCTCCGGCACCCTGCCGGAGAGGGGAATCATCTCCCGGAGGACTCTACGCCGCCATGGTCGCCTCCGGAGTGATGTGTGAGTAGTCTACCCCTGGACTATGGGTCCATAGCAGTAGCTAGATGGTTGTCTTCTCACAATGGGGAGATCAAGACACGCTGCAAGGGGAGTCTCCACTTCTCAATCTCTTTACTTTGTTTTTGTCTTGCTTAGTTTTATTTACTACTTTGTTTGCTGCACTAAATCAAAATACAAAAAAATTAGTTGCTAGATGCAGTTAACTAGCTTGACACGTCCAATCAGCATCCAACATGGTAAATTAGTTTTATTCCCCGGCAACGGCGCCAGAAAATAGCTTGATGTCTACTTCCCCCTCCTTTTCCTGTAGACAGTGTTGGGCCTCCAAGAGCAGAGGTTTGTAGAACAGCAGCAAGTTTTCCCTTAAGTGGATCACCCAAGGTTTATCGAACTCAGGGAGGAAGAGGTCAAAGATATCCCTCTCATGCAACCCTGCAACCACAAAGCAAGAAGTCTCTTGTGTCCCCAACACACCTAATAGGTGCACTAGTTCGGCGAAGAGATAGTGAAATACAGGTGGTATGAATATATATGAGCAGTAGCAATGGTGCCAGAAAATAGCTTGCTGGCGTGTAGTTGATGGTGGTAGTATTGCAGCAGTAGTAACGCAGTAAAACAGTAAACAAGCAGCGATAGCAGTATTTAGGAACAAGGCCTAGGGATCACACTTTCACTAGTGGACACTCTCAACATTGATCACATAACAGAACAGATAAATGCATACTCTACACTCTTGTTGGATGATGAACACATTGCGTAGGATTACACGAACCCTCAATGCCGGAGTTAACAAGCTCCACAATTCAATGTTCATATTTAAGTAACCTTAGAGTGTAAGATAGATCAATTCGACTAAAGCAAGTACTAACATAGCATGCACACTGTCACCTTCATGCTTATGTAGGAGGAATAATACACATCAATACTATCATAGCAATAGTTAACTTTGCAATCTACAAGAGATCATGATCATAGCATAAACCAAGTACTAACACGGATGCACACACTGTCACCATTACATCATGCAGGAGGAATAAAACTACTTTAATAACATTGCTAGAGTAGCACATAGAATAGTAGTGATACAAAACTCATATGAATCTCAATCATGTAAAGCAGCTCATGAGATTATTGTATTGAGGTACATGGGAGAGAGATTAACCACATAGCTACAGCGGAGCCCTCAGCCTCGGGGGTGGATTACTCCCTCCTCATCATGGAGGCAGCGATGGCGGTGAAGATGGCGGTGGAGACGGCGGTGGAGATGGCTCCGGGGGCAATTCCCCGTCCCGGCAGGGTGCTGAAACAGAGTTCTGTCCCCCGAATTGGAGTTTCGCGATGGCGGCGGTGCCCCTGGAGTCTTTCTGGAGTTTCGTCAATTGGTACTGCGTTTTTAGGTCGAAAGGGATTTTATAGGCGAAGAGGCGGCGCAGGGGGGCACCTGGGGGCGCCACACCCTAGGCCGGCGCGGCCAGGGTCTGGCCCGCGCCGCCATGTGGTGTGGTGGCCCCCTGGCCCCTCTCCGACTCTTCTTCGGTGTTCTGGAGCCTTCCAAAAAAAAAGGAGGTTTGGCATTGATTTCGTCCAATTCCGAGAATATTGCCCGAACAGCCTTTCTGGAACCAAAAACAGCAGAAAACAGGAACTGGCACTGTGGCATCTTGTCAACACCCGGAATTTTTAAGTCCGAATGCCTATTATGTCATACATCGCAATCCCAGGAGTATTGTTGTTGCGAGGCATAATAGTTAAGTATCACAGTCATCATTCATTACAAACCATAAGTCTTACAAATTGGAATCACATGATCCATATTACACGAATAGTTGATCTATTGATCAACGAACAAACACAAATTCATCGTTCAACATAGCGGAAGCGTAAGATACAAGGACTCTCTAGTCCACAGGCCAACGCTTGACGTCGGAAGGCGCTTAGTTGTCGTAGGCATCCTGCTGGTCATCTCCTTGGTCATCTTCATACTCTGGCCATTTGAATAGCCAGGGACAAAGCCGTGAGTACATTGAGTACTCGCAAACCAATACTAATGTAAGTGCTAGACATTCTAGTATGGTTTGCTAAGCTCTAGTTTTATTTGCATAAAGCTAGTTTTAGTTCACAAAGTTTGAGAAAAGCTTATTCAAGTGCTAACTAACTCAAGTGGGAACATGAGTGTCATTCCCACCATTCAAGTGGTGATTTCAATTCAATTCACCACAAGTCATTTCACCATCATCCTTTTCAACATCATTTTCAAAGATATGACATCGGAAACTGTATGGCCTTTCCAACCGTCCGTAACCGTGGACGCGGCTATTCGAATAGGTTTACACTCTGCAGAGGTTGCACACTTGTGCCACAACATTTGATTTCATCCGTCGGGATTTCCCCGAATCATCGTAACACAGTACGCGGATCATCAACCATAACCTTTCACTTACGAATCCTAGTATGAGCACCTCTCCCCATGAGCTTGGACTCCCAGTGAAGACAGACAGTCAGCCTGGGAACTGCACAGGGCTTGGGCCGGACATTCACCTCATTTCGCATCATATCATATCATATCATTTCCTTTGTTGTAGAGGCAGCTTTCGGCATAACCCCGATGACGCTTGTTTAGAGGGAAACCATACTAAGACGCATAAACTTCCAGTTAAGCCCTACCCATAATTAGGTATTGTGGGGGTACTTAAGAATTGGAAAGGTATCGCATTCAAACCAACATCATTGTTTATCAAAAATCACCATCTTCTCTTTTTCATATTCACCTTCGAAAATCATTCAATGGAATGCATCTTCATTCCAAGGTTTCAAAAATCCTTCAAAATCACATTGTTCCCATCTAGAGTAGTCAAGTTTTAATTCATTAGCACTAGCTCTAATTCATGAGGGGTGCTATCTTGCTTTGCTTGGAGAGACTAACTCACTACTCTAGAAATCAACTTGTACTTTGACCAAAGTTAACTATAAAAGTAACTCATTTAGAAAACAAGTAAAATCTTGTAAAGTAAAAACTTGGGATGGGTTCATATAAGAAAAGGTAAGAAACATGGTGCCTTGCCCCAAGGGGCTTTGCACTTTGCAAGAATATTAGCTTGCCTTGGTAGTTCTCAAACTGTTCCTCCTCCTCCTCTTGGTAGCAACCTTCTTCTTCGGCGTACTCTCCGGTGCTACCATCTAAATTTGAATACGAGTATAATTACTCACTAATTCAATGGCTATTCCATACATCACATAGAACACACAAACTACTCTATGCACACAAGTAAATAAACTAGGGTGCATGGGTTGTGGGGTTTAAATAGGATTCACTTCTTTGTATTCCATATGTAAATGATAGTTTCCATAGGGTTCTTGAGAAATAATTTCCCCTTATTGAAATCTTCTTAAGATTTAATTTCTCCAACAATCATGCATGAACTCATATTGACCTAAGTCAAATGTTCATCATCATCATCATTTGGGAAAATGATTTAAAGGAGGTGGGTCACCTCATACCATTTAAATAACACTACCGTTGATTTAAATCTCAAGTAATTCATATAAGAGAGTTTGGGACCAGGGGTCCAAACATCCCATGAATCCATGTGAGACAAGTTTAAATGAAGTGTAAGACTTCACACAATTTAACTTTAATAGTTTTGGACAATATCAACTAGTTAAACTAGTCAAAATATCCATTCATTAAACCATGGCATGATCATGCAAAGTGACCACACCATTTTATTGCATAAACAATTAGTGTAAGTCAAATGTGAGCTATTAGAGTTGGAAATAACTTAATATCTATTTTGGTTGATTTTTAAGAATTATTTGAATAGGGAAAAGTCCCTGTCTTGTTATTTTTATCATATTTATTCTACAAATAATCTGACCATGGGGCCAGTAGCATGTTGTAGAGAATTTCAGTGGCTTTCTAACAACATAAAATTCACTAAATTTGGTTTAGCCAATTTGAAAAGATTGAATTTCAAAGTTTGGGCAGTATTGAAATTCATTTGAAATAATTAAACCTAAATTGCATGAAAAGGGCCGGCGGGAAACTAACTGGGCCGAAACTGTTTGAAAAAGGAAGAAACGGCCCAGCAACGCATCCAGTGCGCGCGGGCCTGCTGACAGGGTGGGGGCCACCCGTCAGTCTCTCTTAAAACCCGAAACGGTATGAATCAGTGTGGGGCGTAGGATTAGAATCAGATCGGACGGCGCTGGTGCGTCGTCTTCTCCGGCGAGAGGCAGAGAGGTTGGCAGCGAGGGTAGGGGGTCGGAGAGCTCACCGCGGCTCCAGCTAGGGTTGGCAGTGTGCGCGGTGAAGGTGTGGACGACGGCGAGTCGACTGGTACCGGCGGCAACTCCTGGATCGGCTTCAATCGGCGGCGAGCTTCCGCGGCGTCCGTCGGCAGTGAGGTGGCGATTGGGTGGCTACGGCAGCGAATGTTGATGGTGGAGTGGCTCAGGCGGTCGAGTGAGAAGAGGGGAGTGTGCTGGTGTGCTCAATTCGACGAACGGAGCTCTCCTTTTATAGGCGAGCGAGTGACCGTGAGGGCTGCGGCGAGGTCGACATGCTCGCGGCGATTCCGGCGAGTGGTTGGGCTAGGCGAGGGTGCGGTCGGGTTCTCCTCTTCCAGGCGAAGCTAGGGGTGGTGTTGGCTTGGTCGGGCGGCTCCTGGATTGGTCGCATTTCTTCCACGATGGCCGCGGCGCGTACGGGAACAAGTCATCGTCTCCGGCGCCGGCGGTCACGGGTTGGGGCTGGGCGCATGTTTGGCGCGGCTGAGGTGTCACGGCGGTGTGCTTGGTGAAGAAAGGGGGTCCAGGGCGTGCGCGAGGTGGCTGCGCGGCGCGTGGCCAGTGCGCGTCCATGGCGCGCATGGTCGCGACGCGAGCGGCATCCAGGGCAGGTTTGGGCGCGCATCGTCCGGGCGTTGTCGAGCTCCTCCTCGACCAGGGCGGTGCTAGGCGGCACTAGGGAGGTGCGGTGGCGATCAATGGCACGGTGGCCAGGGCAGAGAGGGAAGGGAGAGAGGTGGAGGTGGTCGGGCTCGGGACATGGCCGGCATGGCCATGCCCTAGTTGCTCTCCTCCTCTCCTTAGCCTTACTATACACCAATTAGGGTTTAAAGAGACCAGGGAACCAAATGGGGTAGGTTAGGGTAGATGGGGTTGAGTAGATTCACTATTTGCAAATAGTGCAAATAGTGCCATATTTGGAAAATTGCAACTTTGTCCAAATTTGAATTAATTCAAAAGGTGAAAGTTTTTGAAATGTGAGTGTTGGTATTAGTTGTAAATGACTAGAGGTGATTTGAGGTGGTGGTGGAAAAAGTAGAATTCAAGAATTGCAAAAATTGACAAGTGTGAGATTGTTCCACTTGTTAAAATGTTGCAACTTTGGATGAGCATAGCTATAGATCAAAGATGAATTTGGCAGGGTGATCTTCATCAAAGTTGTTCACCTTGATGTTGACTTTGAAATGATGCAAAGAGTTAGCAAGAATTGGTTTGGGAAAATTGAATTGCAGGGGCTCAAAGTGGTGATCAGACTATAAATTTCAGTTTTGGCCATTATCATATGTGAGTGGGAATTGTGTTTGAATTTCATTTGAATTGTGAAACTTTGGTTCCAAAAGTTGTAATAAGTGTTTAATAACATTATTCAACTAATGGTGAAGACCAAATAGGTCTAGGGTCAAAATTTATAAAAATGCCTTAGGGCATATGTGAGGGTTTTTAGGGTTTTGCATTTTATGGATTTTCATCCTCTTTGTTTTATTCGGTTGGTGATCTTCATAAGATCACACTAGGGTTTTAGAGTATAGCAAATACAAGTAAAAGCAATCATCATGGCATATCACTCAAATGCACAAGTCCTATGCATGGTACTATATGCAAATAGAAAAGTTTTTGTTGGTTTGAAAATTTGCTTTCTGGAATTCTCTAACTTTCTTTTTATTGAAATTTGGGGTGTTACAAACCCTTCCCCCTTACAAAAGATCTCGTCCCGAGATCGAAAAGAAAGTTAGGTACTAAAGAGATCTGGGTACTCCTTCTTCATGAAGTCTTCGCGTTCCCATGTGGCTTCATCCTCGGTATGATTGCTCCATTGGATCTTCAGAAACTTGATGCTTCGGGTGCGGGTGGTTCGGTAGGCTTCTTCCAGTATGCGAATCGGCACTTCGCGGTAAGTCAGATCCTTGTTGATATCTACCGATCGGTGATCGATGTTCTTGAACACTTCGGTCTTCTCAGGGACTTCAAGGCACTTCCGGAGAAGTGAGATGTGAAACACGTCGTGCACAGCCGACATTTCTTCAGGCAACTCCAGTTGATAAGATACTTCACCTCGACGGCTAAGGACTTGGAAAGGTCCGACATAGCGGGGTGCAAGCTTTCCTTTCAGTTGGAACCTTTGCATTCCTTTCAAGGGGGATACTTTGAGATAGACGAAGTCTCCGATCTCAAAGGTCATCTCCCGACGTCTCTTGTCGGCGTAGCTCTTCTGTCTGGATTGCGCAGTCTTGAGGTACTCGCGGATCTTGTGGACTTTCTCTTCGGCTTCTCGAAGAACATCTGGGCCGAACACTTGGCTTTCTCCGACTTCTGACCAGTTCAGGGGGGTACGGCAGTTCCTTCCGTACAAGGCTTCAAATGGGGCCATCTGTAGGCTGGCTTGGTAACTATTGTTGTAAGAGAATTCTGCGTAAGGTAGGCAGTCTTCCCACTTGGATCCGTATTCCAGTACGCATGCTCTAAGCATGTCTTCCAAGATCTGGTTTACTCTCTCGATCTGTCCGTCGGTCTCGAGGGTGATAGGCGGTGCTGAAATTTAGGCGAGTGCCTAGTCCTTCATGCACTTTCTCGCGAACCTTGAGGTGAACTGGGATCCTATATCTGACACTATCGATTTGGGGGTTCCGTGCAGAGCGACTATTCTGGAGATGTAAAGTTCAGCTAACTTGGGGCCTTGATAGGTGGTTTTGACGGCGATGAAATGGGCGACTTTGGTCAATCTATCGACCACTACCCATATTGAATCATTGCCTTTGCTGGATTTGGGCAGTCCGGTGATAAAGTCCATTCCTACGGAGTCCCATTTCCATTCCGGAATCTGGAGGGGTTGTAACAGTCCGGCGGGTCGTTGATGTTCTGCCTTAACTCTCTGACAGATGTCACACTTAGTGATATAGCTACCGATCTCTCTCTTCATTCCGTGCCACCAAAATTGTTCTTTCAGGTCCTGGTACATCTTGGTACCTCCGGGGTGGATTGAATAAAGGGTGTCATGGGCTTCTTGCAGGATGACTTGTTTTAAGTTAGAGTCCGATGGTACGCAGAGACGTTCTTTGTACCAAAGCACTCCGGCTTCGTCTACGGTGAATCCGGGGGCTTTTCCTGCGGCTATCTGTTTCTTGATTCCGTCAATGCTAGCGTTGTCTTTCTGGGCTTCCTTGATTTGACCAACCAAGGTGGGTTGCAGTTCTATGCTGGCTAGGAATCCTTCACTAACAAGTTCAAGTCTGAACTGTTCAAACTCTTGGTGCAAGCTGGGCTGTTCGGTTGCGAGCATGGAGTTCAACTGACATGGCAGTCGACTCAAAGCATCTGCTACCACATTGGCCTTGCCGGGGTGGTAGTGAATCTCCATGTCGTAATCCTTGATCAATTCGATCCATCGGCGTTGTCTCATGTTCAGCTCCTTCTGGGTGAATATGTATTTGAGGCTTTTGTGGTCGGAGTAGATCTCGCATCGATTACCCATGAGGTAATGACGCCAAACTTTCAAGGCTAGGACCACGGCTGCAAGCTCGAGGTCATGGGTTGGGTAGTTCTGTTCATGCTGCTTGAGTTGTCTTGAAGGTAGGATACAACCTTGCCTTCTTGCATAAGCACGCATCCAAGTCCAGTCTTGGAGGCGTCGCAATATACGTCAAAGGGCTTTGCGATATCCGGCATGATCAGGATTGGGGCTGCTGTCAATCTACTCTTGAGCTGTTGAAAGCTCTCTTCGCATTTGTCGGTCCACTCAAACTTTCTGTCCTTTTTCAGCAGTTGGGTCATTGGTCGAGCGATGCTCGAAAAACCTTCTACAAATCTGCGGTAGTATCCGGCTAATCCAAGAAAAGCGCGGACCTCGGTTTGTGTGGTTGGGGCTTTCCATTCCATAACAGTTTTGATTTTGGCGGGATCTACGGCAATTCCTCCTGCAGACAAGATATGTCCCAGGAATCCAACTTCTTCCAGCCAAAACTCACACTTGCTAAACTTGGCATACAACTTGTGCTGTCTAAGGGTTTCTAGAACAATCTCCAAATGCTGTTCATGTTCCTCTTCGGACTTGGAGTAGACGAGGATGTCGTCGATGAACACCACGACAAACTTGTCCAAAAAGTTCATGAAGATCTTATTCATGAGATTCATGAAATAAGCGGGGGCATTGGTCAGTCCAAACGACATGACGTTGTACTCATACAACCCATATCTGGTGGTAAAGGCAGTTTTTGGAATGTCGGTGGCTCGGATCTTCAGTTGGTGGTATCCAGTTCTAAGATCAATCTTGGAGAAAAATCGGGATCCGGTGAGTTGGTCGAACAAGTCTTCTATCTTGGGTAATGGGTATTTGTTTTTGATGGTGACATCGTTAAGCTTACGATAGTCCGTGCATAAACGATTTGCACCATCTTTCTTGTCGACAAACAAGACGGGGGATCTCCAGGGGGATGCACTTAGTCTAATCAAACCTTTGGCTAACATGTCATCTATTTGCTTCTTCAGTTCCACAAGCTCGGTTGCGTTCATGCTGTAGGCTCTCTGGGCGATGGGTCCAGTTCCGGGGATTAATTCGATGATAAACTCGATATCCCGATCCGGGGGCATACCGGGTAGATCATCTGGAAACACATCAGGGTAGCGACAGACGGCCCTGATTTGATCCAGAGTTGGCTTGGATACACTTTGGTTGCAGGTGAATTTTCTGGGTAGTTTTTCAGAGACGTGCTCAACTACGATACCGGTGCTGCTAGTCATGGTTATGGCTTTCTTGGCACAGTCTATCAATCCATTGTGCTTGGACATCCAGTCCATTCCTAGGACAACTTCCAAACCTTTGGTTCCAAGTATGATTAGATTTGCAAAGAAATCTACATCATGGATTTTGATTGGTACATTTTTGCAAAATTTTCTGGCTTTGGTGGTTGATCCGGGGATTTGAACTATCATAACATGCTTCAAACTGAGGGGTTGAATTTTACTTGTTGATGCAAAGTCTTCGGTGACAAAGGAATGAGATGCTCCAGAATCAAACAACACTCTAGCAGGGATGTGGTTGACAGAAAACATACCCAGCACAACATCTGGTGCTTCCTGGGCTTCTTCGGCGTTCATGTGGTAGAGGCGGCCGTTGCGGTTGTTGGGGTTGTTGGGGGCGAACTTCTTGCCGGTGGAGACACGGCGTTGCTGCTGAGCAGGTGCAGCGGTGTTGCCGGCGAGCTTGGCAAGACGCTTGGGACACTCGTTGGAGTAGTGCCCCACTACACCACACTCATAACAAGTGATGGTGGTCTTGTCCTGCTTGTTCGCAACGGGAACGGCATTGCTTCCGGTTCTGGGAGTGGTGTTGGTGTTGGTGTTGTTGTTGTTAGGGGCTCGGGGTGGAGCGCGGTTGTAGTTGTTGTTGTTGTAGTTGTTGTTGTAGCCTCCTGGCTTGGAGTTTCCTCCACTCCGGTTCTGATAATCGGGGCGAGAGTTCTGCATCTGGGGTTTGTTGTTTCTCGGAGTGAATCCTCCGCTTGAGCTAGAGCGAAACTTTTGGGGGTGGCTTGATCCACTTTGATTCGCCATGCGGCGCTTGCGGTTTTCATTGGCTTGGTTTAACTTGCCCTCCATCTGGATGGCGGAGTCAACAAGGGCTTCGAGGTCGGCGAAGGGGATGTTGACGAGGACAGTCTGCATCTCATCATGCAGTCCGTTCAGGAATCTCTCCTTCCTCTTCTCAACGGTGTCGGTCTCATCAGGGGCATACCTTGACAAGGTGAGAAACTTGTCGCGGTATTCGACCACCGTCATGCGACCTTGTTTCAGCTCACGGAATTCATCCCTCATCTTCTTGATAAGACCCGGGGGTACATGGTACTTGCTGAACTTGAGTTTGAAATCCTCCCAAGTCATGAATTGACCTCCGTTCATGGCACGGGTGCTTGTCCACCAAGCGCGGGCTGGTCCAGCGAGATAGTGAGTGGCGAACAGGACTTTCTCGTTGGCTTCTACCCCGGCTACCTCAAGATTGTTCTCCATAGTCTGGAGCCAATCGTCGGCGTCGAGGGGCTCCTCGGTCTTGCTAAACACCGGAGGGTTGGTGTTTTGGAAGTTCTTGAGCTTGGATCCGGGGTGGTCATGATTTCCATGGCCTTGGTTGGCGATGTTCTGCAAGGCGATGAGGTTGGCTTGGCGTTCGGCTCTTTCGGTTTCCCGGTCTGCAAGCATGGTTTGCAGAAGTTGCAGCATCGCGTCGTTGGTGCGATTCGGAGGGGCCATCTGAAGATGTAGAAGATTATGAGATAAGAGGGAACATTCTATGGTTCATTTTGGTTAAGTTTGAAAAACATTTGAAAACTTGTAATATTTTCATGACAAACATAACATTCATTCATTCATGCAACACATAGTACAAACTACACACATACTCCAATGGTTTTAAGAACCATTCTCATGCTACGATACAAAGGATGGGATACAACTCACACCTACTATAAGTGAACTAGTGCATCTACTCCTCATCATCGACATCGATCGGGACGTAGTCGTCAGGTCCTGCCTCCAGGAACTCGTAGTCCTCCTCCTCGGTGTTCTCGTCCTCCTCAAAGTCGTTGTCATCGCTCAGAAAGGCGTCTCCTCCCTGAATGTCGATGCCTCCATCGTCATCCTCCAGCTGACGAATCTGATCCTCCTGGGCCTTGACAGTGGCCTCAAGTGACGCGATCCGGGCGCGAAGGCGACGAATCGTAGCGTCCTTCTTGGCACGCTGCTGGCGAAGGCTCCTGCGGTCGTTGTTGAGTAGCTTGATCGCCTCACCCTGCTCGGTGATGTGAGCATGGGTCTGGTTTGCGTAAGCGCGAGTGGCGTCGAGGTCCCTCTGAGTCTGGTAGAGCATGAAGTCCAGGTGCTCAGCATGGTGCCTCAACTCCGGGTGCGGCTGCAGCTCCATGGGCACTCCCGCGGCATCACGCCTCACAAGGTGGGCGTAGCGAGAGGCGAGGATGCTCACCACGTTCTGTCCACAGAGGCGCGCAAGTGCCTCCTGTAGACCACGTGCGAGTCCGTCGAGCCAGTTGCTCTCGCGGAAGGAGAAGAGGATCCTCTCCGAAGTGGGAGGCTCCATCTTGCCCCTCAAGTCAGCAGTGATCACCCACTGCAACTCTCCTCCGGGCGTGTCGTCCAGCTGAACCCCGTGAAACTCGGGGTGTGGGCGTCCAAGGAAGTCAGAGAGGGCATTGAGGTCGTGCTCGAAGATCAAGCTTCCTCCGTTCCCAAGCTGGTAAAACTTGGTGTTGATGGCTTCATTCAGCGCCATCTGAAAGAGAATTGGATGAGTAAGTTAGAGAGTGCAAAGTGTGGCAAAGTTTTAAGTTGATTCAAATAAGATAGACATGATTCATCAAATTTTGGCAAAGTCTCAAAGACCAGAGTGTAGTAAATTTTCACAAATAGTTTCTTTCATTTGATTTCAAAGTTAAATTTTTCAGAACGCCCATTCGAACTAAGGTCTTCTAAGGTCAAACAATGGCTCTGATACCAACTTGTCAACACCCGGAATTTTTAAGTCCGAATGCCTATTATGTCATACATCGCAATCCCAGGAGTATTGTTGTTGCGAGGCATAATAGTTAAGTATCACAGTCATCATTCATTACAAACCATAAGTCTTACAAATTGGAATCAAATGATCCATATTACACGAATAGTTGATCTATTGATCAACGAACAAACACAAGTTCATCGTTCAACATAGCGGAAGCGTAAGATACAAGGACTCTCTAGTCCACAGGCCAACGCTTGACGTCGGAAGGCGCTTAGTTGTCGTAGGCATCCTGCTGGTCATCTCCTTGGTCATCTTCATACTCTGGCCATTTGAATAGCCAGGGACAAAGCCGTGAGTACATTGAGTACTCGCAAACCAATACTAATGTAAGTGCTAGACATTCTAGTATGGTTTGCTAAGCTCTAGTTTTATTTGCATAAAGCTAGTTTTAGTTCACAAAGTTTGAGAAAAGCTTATTCAAGTGCTAACTAACTCAAGTGGGAACATGAGTGTCATTCCCACCATTCAAGTGGTGATTTCAATTCAATTCACCACAAGTCATTTCACCATCATCCTTTTCAACATCATTTTCAAAGATATGACATCGAAAACTGTATGGCCTTTCCAACCGTCCGTAACCGTGGACGCGGCTATTCGAATAGGTTTACACTCTGCAGAGGTTGCACACTTGTGCCACAACATTTGATTTCATCCGTCGGGATTTCCCCGAATCATCGTAACACAGTACGCGGATCATCAACCATAACCTTTCACTTACGAATCCTAGTATGAGCACCTCTCCCCATGAGCTTGGCCTCCCAGTGAAGACAGACAGTCAGCCTGGAAACTGCACAGGGCTTGGGCCGGACATTCACCTCATTTCGCATCATATCATATCATATCATTTCCTTTATTGTAGAGGCAGCTTTCGGCATAACCCCGATGACGCTTGTTTAGAGGGAACCCATACTAAGATGCATAAACTTCCAGTTAAGCCCTACCCATAATCAGGTATTGTGGGGGTACTTAAGAATTGGAAAGGTATCGCATTCAAACCAACATCATTGTTTATCAAAAATCACCATCTTCTCTTGTTCATATTCACCTTCGAAAATCATTCAATGGAATGCATCTTCATTCCAAGGTTTCAAAAATCCTTCAAAATCACATTGTTCCCATCTAGAGTAGTCAAGTTTTAATGCATTAGCACTAGCTCTAATTCATGAGGTGTGCTATCTTTCTTTGCTTGGAGAGACTAACTCACTACTCTAGAAATCAACTTGTACTTTGACCAAAGTTAACTATAAAAGTAACTCATTTAGAAAACAAGTAAAAACTTGTAAAGTAAAAACTTGGGATGGGTTCATATAAGAAAAGGTAAGAAACATGGTGCCTTGCCCCAAGGGGCTTTGCACTTTGCAAGAATATTAGCTTGCCTTGGTAGTTCTCAAACTGTTCCTCCTCCTCCTCTTGGTAGCAACCTTCTTCTTCGGCGTACTCTCCGGTGCTACCGTCTAAATTTGAATACGAGTATAATTACTCACTAATTCAATGGCTATTCCATACATCACATAGAACACACAAACTACTCTATGCACACAAGTAAATAAACTAGGGTGCATGGGTTGTGGGGTTTAAATAGGATTCACTTCTTTGTATTCCATATGTAAATGATAGTTTCCATAGGGTTCTTGAGAAATAATTTCCCCTTATTGAAATCTTCTTAAGATTTAATTTCTCCAACAATCATGCATGAACTCATATTGACCTAAGTCAAATGTTCATCATCATCATCATTTGGGAAAATGATTTAAAGGAGGTGGGTCACCTCATACCATTTAAATAACACTACCGTTGATTTAAATCTCAAGTAATTCATATAAGAGAGTTTGGGACCAGGGGTCCAAACATCCCATGAATCCATGTGAGACAAGTTTAAATGAAGTGTAAGACTTCACACAATTTAACTTTAATAGTTTTGGACAATATCAACTAGTTAAACTAGTCAAAATATCCATTCATTAAACCATGGCATGATCATGCAAAGTGACCACACCATTTTATTGCATAAACAATTAGTGTAAGTCAAATGTGAGCTATTAGAGTTGGAAATAACTTAATATCTATTTTGGTTGATTTTTAAGAATTATTTGAATAGGGAAAAGTCCCTGTCTTGTTATTTTTATCATATTTGTTCTACAAATAATCTGACCATGGGGCCAGTAGCATGTTGTAGAGAATTTCAGTGGCTTTCTAACAACATAAAATTCACTAAATTTGGTTTAGCCAATTTGAAAAGATTGAATTTCAAAGTTTGGGCAGTATTGAAATTCATTTGAAATAATTAAACCTAAATTGCATGAAAAGGGCCGGCGGGAAACTAACTGGGCCGAAACTGTTTGAAAAAGGAAGAAACGGCCCAGCAACGCATCCAGTGCGCGCGGGCCTGCTGACAGGGTGGGGGCCACCCGTCAGTCTCTCTTAAAACCCAAAACGGTATGAATCAGTGTGGGGCGTAGGATTAGAATCAGATCGGACGGCGCTGGTGCGTCGTCTTCTCCGGCGAGAGGCAGAGAGGTTGGCGGCGAGGGTAGGGGGTCGGAGAGCTCACCGCGGCTCCAGCTAGGGTTGGCAGTGTGCGCGGTGAAGGTGTGGATGACGGCGAGTCGACTGGTACCGGCGGCAACTCCTGGATCGGCTTCAATCGGCGGCGAGCTTCTGCGGCGTCCGTCGGCAGTGAGGTGGCGATTGGGTGGCTACGGCGGCGAATGTTGATGGTGGAGTGGCTCAGGCGGTCGAGTGAGAAGAGGGGAGTGTGCTGGTGTGCTCAATTCGACGAACGGAGCTCTCCTTTTATAGGCGAGCGAGTGACCGTGAGGGCTGCGGCGAGGTCGACATGCTCGCGGCGATTCCGGCGAGCGGTTGGGCTAGGCGAGGGTGCGGTCGGGTTCTCCTCTTCCAGGCGAAGCTAGGGGTGGTGTTGGCTTGGTCGGGCGGCTCCTGGATTGGTCGCATTTCTTCCACGACGGCCGCGGCGCTTACGGGAACAAGTCATCGTCTCCGGCGCCGGCGGTCACGGGTTGGGGCTGGGCGCGTGTTTGGCGCGGCTGAGGTGTCACGGCGGTGTGCTTGGTGAAGAAAGGGGGTCCAGGGCGTGCGCGAGGTGGCTGCGCGGCGCGTGGCCAGTGCGCGTCCATGGCGCGCATGGTCGCGACGCGAGCGGCATCCAGGGCAAGTTTGGGCGCGCGTCGTCCGGGCGTTGTCGAGCTCCTCCTCGACCATGGCGGTGCTAGGCGGCACTAGGGAGGTGCGGTGGCGATCAATGGCACGGTGGCCAGGGCAGAGAGGGAAGGGAGAGAGGTGGAGGTAGTCGGGCTCGGGACATGGCCGGCATGGCCATGCCCTAGTTGCTCTCCTCCTCTCCTTAGCCTTACTATACACCAATTAGGGTTTAAGGAGACCAGGGAACCAAATGGGGTAGGTTAGGGTAGATGGGGTTGAGTAGATTCACTATTTGCAAATAGTGCAAATAGTGCCATATTTGGAAAATTGCAACTTTGTCCAAATTTGAATTAATTCAAAAGGTGAAAGTTTTTGAAATGTGAGTGTTGGTATTAGTTGTAAATGACTAGAGGTGATTTGAGGTGGTGGTGGAAAAAGTAGAATTCAAGAATTGCAAAAATTGACAAGTGTGAGATTGTTCCACTTGTTAAAATGTTGCAACTTTGGATGAGCATAGCTATTGATCAAAGATGAATTTGGCAGGGTGATCTTCATCAAAGTTGTTCACCTTGATGTTGACTTTGAAATGGTGCAAAGAGTTAGCAAGAATTGGTTTGGGAAAATTGAATTGCAGGGGCTCAAAGTGGTGATCGGACTATAAATTTCAGTTTTGACCATTATCATATGTGAGTGGGAATTGTGTTTGAATTTCATTTGAATTGTGAAACTTTGGTTCCAAAAGTTGTAATAAGTGTTTAATAACATTATTCAACTAATGGTGAAGACCAAATAGGTCTAGGGTCAAAATTTATAAAAATACCTTAGGGCATATGTGAGGGTTTTTAGGGTTTTGCATTTTATGGATTTTCATCCTCTTTGTTTTATTTGGTTGGTGATCTTCATAAGATCACACTAGGGTTTTAGAGTATAGCAAATACAAGTAAAAGCAATCATCATGGCATATCACTCAAATGCACAAGTCCTATGCATGGTACTATATGCAAATAGAAAAGTTTTTGTTGGTTTGAAAATTTGCTTTCTGGAATTCTCTAACTTTCTTTTTATTGAAATTTGGGGTGTTACACATCTCGTTAATAGGTTAGTTCCGGAAAATGCATGAAATCATCATAAAGTGCAAGCAAAACATGTAAGTATTGCCATAAAACAAGCATGGAACGACAGAAATTATGGATACGTCGGGGACGTATCAGCATCCCCAAGCTTAGTTCTGCTCGTCCCGAGCAGGTAAAACGATAACAAAGATAATTTCTGGAGTGACATGCCATCATAACCTTGATCATGCTATTTGTAAAGCATATGTAGTGAATGCAGCGATCAAAACAATGTATATGACATGAGTAAACAAGTGAATCATATAGCAAAGACTTTTCATGAATAGTACTTTCAAGACAAGCATCAATAAGTCTTGCATAAGAGTTACTCATAAAGCAATAATTCATAGTAAAGCATTGAAGCAACACAATGGAAGATTAAGTTTCATCGGTTGCTTTCAACTTGTAACAAGTATATCTCATGGATAGTAGTCAACATAGAGTAATATAACAAATGCAATATGCAAGTATGTAGGAATCAATGCACAGTTCACACAAGTGTTTGCTTCTTGAGATGGAGAGAAATAGGTGAACTGACTCAACAATAAAAGTAAAAAAATGGTCCTTCAAAGAGGAAAGCATCGATTGCTATATTTGTGCTAGAGCTTCTATTTTGAAAACATAAAGAGAGCATAAAAATAAAGTTTTGAGAGGTGTATGTTGTTGTCAATGAATGGTAGCGGGTACTCTAACCCCCTTGCCAGACAAACCTTCAAAGAGCGGCTCCCATTTTATTTTATTTTGGGTGGCACTCCTTCCAACCTTTCTTTCACAAACCATGGCTAACCGAATCCTCGGGTGCCTGCCAACAATCTCATACCATGAAGGAGTGCCTTTTTATTTTAGTTTTATTATGATGACACTCCTCCCAACCTTTGCTTACACAAGCCATGGCTAACCGAATCTTCGGGTGCCGTCCAACAATCACATACCATGGAGGAGTGTCTATTTTTGTTAATTAATTTGGGACTGGGAATCCCATTGCCAGCTCTTTTTGCAAAATTATTGGATAAGCGGATGAAGCCACTAGTCCATTGGTGAAAGTTGCCCAACAAGATTGAAAGATAAACACCACATACTTCCTCATGAGCTATAAAACATTGACACAAATCAGAGGTGATAAATTTTGAATTGTTTAAAGGTAGCACTCAAGCAATTTACTTTGGAATGGCAGGAAATACCATGTAGTAGGTAGGTATGGTGGACACAAATGGCATAGTGTTGTTTAGCTCAAGGATTTGGATGCATGAGAAGTATTCCCTCTCGATACAAGGTTTAGGCTAGCAAGGTTGTTTGAAGCAAACACAAGCACGAACTAGTACAACAAAACTCACATAAAAGACATATTACAAGCATTATAAGACTATACATCGTCTTCCTTGTTGTTCAAACACCTCACTAGAAAATATCTAGACTCTAGAGAAACCACTCATGCAAACCAAATTTAAACAAGCTCTATGTATTTCTTCACTAATAGGTGCAAAGTATATGATGCAAGAGCTTAAACAAGAGCACAACAATTGCCAAATATCAAGTTATTCAAGACATCATACCAATTACTACATGTAGCATTTCCGTTTCCAACCATATAACAATTAACGAAGCAGTTTCAACCTTCGCCATGAACATTAAAAGCTAAGAACACATGTGTTCATACGAACCAGCGGAGCGTGTCTCTCTCCCACACAAGCATTTATTCAACAAAAACAAAAACAAGAAACATACTGACGCTCCAAGAAAAGCACATAAGATGTGACCGAATAAAAATATAGTTTCAAGAGAAGGAACCTGATAATTTGTCGATGAAGAAGGGGATGCCTTGGGCATCCCCAAGCTTAGACGCTTGAGTCTTCTTGATATATGCAGGGGTGAACCACCGGGGCATCCCCAAGCTTAGAGCTTTCACTCTTCTTGATCATAGTATATCATCCTCCTCTCTTGACCCTTGAAAACTTCCTTCACACCAAACTTCTCATAAACTTCATTACAGGGGTTAGTACATAATCAAAAACTCACATGTTCAGAGGTGACACAATCATTCTTAACACTTCTGGACATTGCTCAAAGCTACTGGAAGGTAATGGAACAAAGAAATCCACCCAACACAGCGAAAGAAGCAATGCGAAATAAAAGGCAGAATCTGTCAAAACAGAACAGTCCGTAAAGACGAATTTTTAATAAATACTTCCGTTGCTCAGATCAGAAAACTCAAAACTAATTAAAGTTGCGTACATATCTGAGGAACACGCACGTAAATTGGCATATTTTTCTGATTTTTCTACAGAGAAAACAGCCCAGATTCGTGACAGATAGAAATCTGTTTCTGCGCAGAAATCCAAATCTAGTATCAACCTTCGATTAGAGGCTTCACTTGGCACAACAAAACACAAAACTAAGATAAGGAGAGGTTGCTACAGTAGTAAACAACTTCCAAGACACAAATATAAAACAAAGTACTGTAGCAAAATAACACATGGGTTATCTCCCAAGAAGTTCTTTCTTTATAGCCATTAAGATGGGCTCAGCAGTTTTAATGATCCACTCGCGGGAAATAGTATTTGAAGCAAAAGAGAGCCTCAAGAGGAAAATTCAAAACACATTTAAGCCTAACATGCTTCCTATGCAGAGGAATCATGTACACAAATGAATTCATGAAGAACAAAGTGACGAGCATAAGAGGATAGAACACGAGTAACTTCAAGATTCTCAACATAAAGAGGGGAAACTTAATATTATTAAGATGCATATAACCATATTTCCCTCTCTCATAATAACTTTCAGTAGCATCATTGATGAAATCCACAATATACCCATCACTTAAAACATTCTTATCATGGTTCATATGCATAGAAGTATCATTAATTTTGGCATAAGAAGAGTTCTTCTCACTAATAGTAACTGGAGCAAGATTATTATCAAGAATTTGAACATGGTAAACAAGTTGCATATTAAGGGAATTGTTTTTGGTAATCCAATCATGACTATGACAAGTTTCATAAGGATAGTTGCTTGAGGTACCTTTATAACGATAATTATGTTGGGCGCCAGAAACTTTATAACGTGTCATCTAAACAATTTTTCTTCGTGGCAAAATTTGCTATTTATTTGCTATCCAACCCATGGACGTGTCAACAGTCCATGAGAAGTTCCCATTATTTAATTTCGTTAACTCATAAAGCAATAATTCATAGTAAAATCATTGAAGCAACACAAAGGAAGATTAAGTTTCAGCGGTTGCTTTCAACTTGTAACATGTATATCTCATGGATATTGTCAACATAGAGTAATATAATAAGTGCAATAAGCAAATATGTAGGAATCAATGCACAGTTCACACAAGTGTTTGCTTCTTGAGGTGGAGAGAAATAGGTGAACTGACTCAACATTGAAAGTAAAAGAATGGTCCTCCATAGAGGAAAAGCATCGATTGCTATATTTGTGCTAGAGCTTTGATTTTGAAAACATGAAACAATTTTGTCAACGGTAGTAATAAAGCATATGTATCATGTAAATTATATCTTATAAGTTGCAAGCCTCATGCATAGTATACTAATAGTGCCCGCACCTTGTCCTAATTAGCTTGGACTACCGGATCATCGCAATGCACATGTTTTAACCAAGTGTCACAAAGGGGTACCTCTATGCCGCCTGTACAAAGGTCTAAGGAGAAAGCTCGCATTGGATTTCTCGCTATTGATTATTCTCAACTTAGACATCCATACCGGGACAACATAGACAACAGATAATGGACTCCTCTTTTATGCATAAGCATGTAACAACAATTAATAATTTTCTCATATGAGATTGAGGATATATGTCCAAAACTGAAACTTCCACCATGGATCATGGCTTTAGTTAGCGGCCCAATGTTCTTCTCTAACAATATGCATGCTTAATCATAAGGTGGTAGATCTCTCTTACTTCAGACAAGACGAACATGCATAGCAACTCACATGAAATTCAACAAAGAATAGTTGATGGCGTCCCCAGTGAACATGGTTACCGCACAACAAGCAACTTAATAAGAGATAAAGTGCATAATTACATATTCAATACCACAATAGTTTTTAAGCTATTTGTCCCATGAGCTATATATTGCAAAGGTGAATGATGGAATTTTATAGGTAGCACTCAAGCAATTTACTTTGGAATGGCGGAAAATACCATGTAGTAGGTAGGTATGGTGGACACAAATTGCATAGTGGTTGGCTCAAGTATTTTGGATGCATGAGAAGTATTCCCTCTCGATACAAGGTTTAGGCTAGCAAGGCTTATTTGAAACAAACACAAGGATGAACCGGTGCAGCAAAACTCACATAAAAGACATATTGTAAACATTATAAGAATCTACACCGTCTTCCTTGTTGTTCAAACTCAATACTAGAAATTATCTAGACCTTAGAGAAACCAAATATGCAAACCAAATTTTAGCATGCTCTATGTATTTCTTCATTAATGGGTGCAAAGCATATGATGCAAGAGCTTAAACATGAGCACAACAATTGCCAAGTATCACATTACCCAAGACATTTATAGCAATTACTACATGTATCATTTTCCAATTCCAACCATATAACAATTTAACGAAGGAGAAACTTCGCCATGAATACTATGAGTAGAAACTAAGGACATACTTGTCCATATGCTACAGCGGAGCGTGTCTCTCTCCCATAAAGTGAATGCTAGGATCCATTTTATTCAAACAAAACAAAAAACAAAAAACAAACCGACGCTCCAAGCAAAGCACATAAGATGTGATGGAATAAAAATATAGTTTTAGGGGAGGAACCTGATAATGTTGTCGATGAAGAAGGGGATGCCTTGGGCATCCCCAAGCTTAGACGCTTGAGTCTTCTTGATATGTGCAGGGGTGAACCACCGGGGCATCCCCAAGCTTAGAGCTTTCACTCTCCTTGATCATGTTGCATCATACACCTCTCTTGATCCTTGAAAACTTCCTCCACACCAAACTTAGAACAACTCATTAGAGGGTTAGTGACAATAAAAATTAACATATTCAGAGGTGACACAATCATTCTTAACACTTCTGGACATTGCATAAAGCTACTGGACATTAGTGGATCAAAGAAATTCATCCAACATAGCAAAAGGGGCAATGCGAAATAAAAGGCAGAATCTGTCAAAACAGAACAGTTCGTATTGACGAATTTTATTAGGCCACCAGAATTGCTCAAATGAAAATGCTCAAATTGAATGAAAGTTGCGTACATATCTGAGGATCCTGCACGTAAATTGGCTTAATTTTCTGAGCTACCTACAGGGAGGTAGACCCAGATTCGTGACAGCAAAGAAATCTGGAACTGCGCAGTAATCCAAATCTAGTATGAACTTTTCTATCAACGGCTTTACTTGGCACAACAAAACACTAAACTAAGATAAGGAGAGGTTGCTACAGTAGTAAACAACTTCCAAGACACAAAATAAAAACAAAGTACTTAGGTAAAAACATAGGTTGTCTCCCATAAGCGCTTTTTTTTAACGCCTTTCAGCTAGGCGCAGAAAGTGTGTATCAAGTATTATCAAGAGACGAAGTGTCAACATCATAATTTGTTCTCATAATAGAATCAAAAGGTAACTTCATTCTCTTTCTAGGGAAGTGTTCCATACCTTTCTTGAGAGGAAATTGATATTTTATATTACCTTCCTTCATATCAATGATAGCACCAACAGTTCGAAGAAAAGGTCTTCCCAATATAATGGGACAAGATGCATTGCATTCAATATCCAAGACAACAAAATCAACGGGGACAAGGTTATTGTTAACGGTAATGCGAACATTATCAACTTTCCCCAAAGGTTTCTTTGTAGAATGATCAGCAAGATTAACATCCAAATAACAATTTTTCAGCGGTGGCAAGTCAAGCATATTATAAATTTTCTTAGGCATAACGGAAATACTTGCACCAAGATCACATAAAGCATTACAATCAAAATCTTTAACCTTCATCTTAATGATGGGCTCCCAACCATCCTCTAGCTTTCTAGGAATAGAGGCTTCGCGCTCTAGTTTCTCTTCTCTAGCTTTTATGAGAGCATTTGTAATATGTTGCGTGAAAGCCAAATTTATAGCACTAGCATTAGGACTTTTAGCAAGTTTTTGCAAGAACTTTATAACTTCAGAGATGTGGCAATCATCAAAATTCAAACCATTATAATCTAAAGCAATGGGATCATCATCCCCAATGTTGGAAAAAATTTCAGCAGTTTTATCACGATGATTTAATGATTTTAGCAGTTTCAGGCAGTTTCTCGCGCTTTGCATTAGAAGTGGAAACATTGCTAACACCAATTCTTTTATTATTATTAGTAGGAGGTGCAGCAACATGTGTAGCATTAGCATTACAAGTGGTGGTAATAGTCCAAACTTTAGCTACATTCTTCTCTTTAGCTAGTTTTTCATTTTCTTCTCTATCCCACCTAGCACGCAGTTCAGCCATTAATCTTATATTCTCATTAATTCTAACTTGGATGGCATTTGCTGTAGTAACAATTTTATTTTCAATATCCCAATTAAGCATAACTTTCGATTTCAAGAGATCAACATCAGAGGCAAGACTATCGACTTTAGAAGCAAGTATATCAATTTTCCCAAGCTTTTCTTCAACAGATTTGTTAAAAGCAGTTTGTGTACTAATAAATTCTTTAAGCATGGCTTCAAGTCCAGGGGGTGAACTCCTATTATTGTTGTAAGAATTCCCATAAGAATTACCATAGCCGTTGCCATTATTATAAGGATATGGCCTATAGTTGTTACTAGAATTGTTCCGGTAAGCATTGTTGTTGAAATTATTATTTTTAATGAAGTTTACATCAACATGTTCTTCTTGTGCAACCAATGAAGCTAACGGAACATTATTAGGATCAATATTAGTCCTATCATTCACAAGCATAGACATAATAGCATCAATCTTATCACTCAAGGAAGAGGTTTCTTCGACAGAATTTACCTTCTTACCTTGTGGAGCTCTTTCCGTGTGCCATTCAGAGTAGTTGATCATCATATTATCAAGAAGCTTTGTTGCTTCACCAAGAGTGATGGACATAAAGGTACCTCCAGCAGCTGAATCCAATAAAGTTTCACTAATTCCGTTGCCGGGGAATTACCGTTATAAAGGTACCTCAAGAGAAATGTTGTCTATGTGTTGATACGTCCAATTTGCATCACTATTTTATATCATAATTTGCTGTTATTCATTGATATATTTCATATTGGGACACAATACTTATGTTATTTCATCTATTTTGCATGTTTCATCATTATTGGAGGATCAAGCACCGGAGCCAGGATTCTGCTGGAAAAAGCACCGTCAGAACGCAATATTTCGGAAGATCAACTGTGGAAGGAAATTATACCAAAAATCCTATTTTTCAAGATGACGAAGGAAGCCAGAAGGAGGAGCCAGGAGGACCCAGGGTGGGCCCACACCATAGGGCGGCGCGGCCCATGGCCTGGCCGCGCCACCATGTGGTGTGGGGGCCCCACAGCCCCTTTCGCCTCCTTTTTTTCGCGAAATCCTTCGTCCCGAAAACCTAAGCCACAGAGGGTACCTCGCGAAGAGTTACAGCCGCCTCTGCGGGGCGGAGAGCACCAGAGAGAAAAGAGCTCTCCGGCGGGCAGGAATCCGCCGGGGAAATTCCCTCCGGGAGGGGGAAATCGACGCCATCGTCACCGTCATCAAGCTGGACATCATCTCCATCACCATCATCATCATCTCCACCATCATCACCGCCGTCTCCACCGCTGGACACCGTCACCGCCGTAGCAATTTGGGTTTGATCTTGATTGTTTGATAGGGGAAACTCTCCCGGTATCGATCTCTACTTGTTGTTAATGCTATTGAGTGAAACCATTGAACCAAGTTTATGTTCAGATTGTTATTCATCATCATATCACCTCTGATCATGTTCCATATGATGTCTCGTGAGTAGTTTGTTTAGTTCTTGAGGACATGGGTGAAGTCTAAATGTTAGTAGTGAACTATGGTTGAGTAATATTCAATGGTATGATATTTAAGTTGTGGTGTTATTCTTCTAGTGGTGTCATGTGAACGTCGACTACATGACACTTCACCATTTATGGGCCTAGGGGAATGCATCTTGTATTCGTTTGCCAATTGCGGGGTTGCCGGAGTGACAGAAACCTAAACCCCCGTTGGTATATCGATGCAGGAGGGATAGCAGGATCTCAGAGTTTAAGGCTGTGGTTAGATTTATTCTTAATTACTTTCTTATAGTTGCGGATGCTTGCAAGGGGTATAATCACAAGTATGTATTAGTCCTAGGAAGGGCGGTACATTAGCATAGGTTCACCCACACAACACTTATCATAACAATGAAGATTATTTAGCCGTATGTAGCGAAAGCACTAGACTAAAATCCCGTGTGTCCTCGAGAACGTTTGGTCATTATAAGTAAACAAACCGGCTTGTCCTTTGTGCTAAACAGGATTGGGCCACTCGCTGCAATTGTTACTCTCGCACTTTACTTACTCGTACTTTATTCAACTGTTACATCAAAAACCCCTGAATACTTGTCTGTGAGCATTTACAGTGAATCCTTCATCGAAACTGCTTGTCAACACCTTCTGCTCCTCATTGGGATCGTCATTCTTACTTATCGAAAATACTACGATACACCCCCTATACTTGTGGGTCATCAAGACTATTTTCTGGCGCCGTTGCCGGGGAGTGAAGCGCTATTGGTAAGTGGAATTGGTAAGGAAAACCTTTACTGTTTGTGCTGATTTTATTTCGCACCTGCTATAAGTCATTATGGAGAGATCTTCTCTTCAATTTTTATTTGGGAAATCTACTACTACTGCAACGGTAGTGGATGAGGCGCCAGGTGAGGAAGTGATACCATATAAAATACCTATGAAAATCATTGAACGTGTTATGGATAACCGCTATGAAGGGGATGGAACTGTCCACCCTGGAGATTATTTATTGTTCTTACATGAATTATGCGGTTTATTCAAGTGTGCAGGTATTACTATGGATGAAGTGAGGAAGAAACTATTCTCTTTATCGCTGTCTGGTAAAGCGGCGCATTGGTATAAATTACTGGATAATGGGGATTCTCTTGAATGGAATGATATTGTGCCCCGGTTTTATTCTAAGTTCTATCCTCCAAGTGAAATTCACAAAGATCGGAATCGCATATATAATTTTTGGCCTCATGATGGAGAGAGTATTGCCCAAGCTTGGGGGAGATTGAAGTCTTTAATGCTCAAATGCCCCATTCATGAGCTTCCTGGTAATGTTATTATTGATAATTTCTATGCAAGACGTTCTTTTCAAGACAAGACCTTGCTAGATACTTCTTGTTCTGGATCATTTACACGCAACAAAGAAGAGTTTAAGAGGGACCTTCTTGATCGGATCCAAGAAAATACTGAAGGTTGGGAGAACGACAAGGATAGAGAATCAGGTATAATTTATGATTATAAATGCATTGAAGCTTTTATGGATACTGATAAATTTCGTAATATGAGTGCTACATATGGTCTTGATTCTCAAGTTGCTGTAAATCTTTATAAAGCTTTTGCCTCTCATTATGAATTGCCAAAGAATAATTTTGATAAGTATCATGAACCGTATAAAGATAAAATTGATTCATCTATTAATAAATGCGTTGTAGTTGAAACTGCTGATCATGTTATTCCTGAAGCTTATATTGAAAAAACTCCTTTTCCTGCTAAAATGAAGGAGTATTCTGTTATAAATAGTGCGGTTCATAAAAGTGAAAAGAAACCTGTAGAACCTGAAGAACAAATAAAAGTTGAACCTGCTGTTGCAATAGTTAAAGATCTTGTGACTGAAAATGTGGAGGATGGTCATATTATTTTCGGTGAAGATGCTTCTAATATTGTTTCACATCCTAATAAACCCAAACAAGTTAGTGTTCCTATGCTATCTGTTAGAATTGGTGATCATTGCTATTATGGTTTATGTGATATTGGTGCAAGCGTTAGTGCTATTCCTTATGAGCTTTACACGGAGATTATGCACGAAATTGATTCTTGTGAACTTGAAGATATTGATGTGGTTATTCAGCTGGCTAATAGAGAAACTATTTCTCCAATTGGTATTGTTCGAGATGTGGAAGTTTTATGCGGTAAGATTAAATATCCTGCTGACTTTTTGGTACTTGGTTCTGCTGCTAGTGATTATTGTCCTATTATTTTCGGTAGACCTTTTCTAAATACTTGTGGAGCTATTATAGATTGCAAGAAAGAGAAAATTTTGACTAAATTTGCTGGTGAATCTTATGAGTTTAACTTCTCTAAATTTACCAAAACTCCTTATAAAGCTGATTTGCCTAGTGATGATTTTAAAATGGAACAGTGTGCATCTATTTTTCTTGTTCCTAATAATCCTTTGCAGCAACATTTGGAGGATAGCGAGAGTGAAGTTTTTAGGAAAGAAAGAGATGAGCTTGAGGAAATTTTTCTTCGCCAACCTATTCTCAAGCATGATTTACCGGTGGAAGATTTGGGTACAACACCGCCACCAAAGGAAGATCCTGTTTTTGATTTAAAGCCTTTGCCTGATAATCTTAAATATGCTCATATTGATGATAAGAAAATATATCCTTGTTATTATTAGTTCTAAGCTTTCAGAGATTGAGGAAGAAAGGTTATTGGAAATATTGAAGAAGCACCGAGGAGCTATTGGCTACACTCTTGATGATTTGAAAGGGATTTCTCCTTCTATTTGCCAACATGCTATTAATATGGAAGATGATGCAAAGCCTGTTGTTGAACATCAGCGTCGTCTAATTCCGAAGATGAAGGAAGTGGTAAGGAATGAGGTATTAAGACTTCTTGAAGCTGGTATTATATATCCTATTGCTGATAGTAGATGGGTTAGTCCTGTGCATTGCGTTCCCAAGAAAGGAGGAATGACTGTTGTGCCTAATGATAATGATGAGCTCATCCCTCAAAGAGTAGTTGTAGGGTATAGAATGTGCATTGATTTTCGAAAAGTTAATAAAGTTACTAAGAAAGATCATTACCCTTTACCATTTATTGATCAAATGCTAGAAAGATTGTCTAAAAATACTCATTTTTGTTTTCTTGATGGTTATTCTGGGTTTTCACAAATTGCTGTTAAAGCTAAAGATCAAGAGAAAACTACTTTCACTTGTCCCTATGGAACTTGTGCTTATAGACGCATGCCTTTTGGTTTATGTAATGCTCCTGCTACTTTTCAAAGATGCATGTCTGCTATTTTTCATGGTTTTTGCGAGAGTATTGTAGAGGTATTCATGGATGATTTTTCTGTCTATGGGAATTCTTTTGATAGTTGCTTGCGAAACCTTGATAAAGTTTTGCAGAGATGTGAAGAAACTAACCTTGTTCTTAATTGGGAGAAATGCCACTTTATGGTTAATGAAGGAATTGTATTGGGACATAAAATTTCTGAGAGAGGTATTGAAGTTGATAGAGCTAAAGTTGAAGCAATTGAGAAGATGCCCTATCCTAGAGATGTTAAAGGTATTCGTAGTGTTCTTGGTCATCTTTGGGTTTTATAGGAGATTTATTAAAGATTTCTCCAAGATTTCAAAACCTCTTACTAATCTTCTTCAAAAAGATGTACCATTTGTTTTTGATGATGATTGTAAGGAAGCTTTTGAAACTCTAAAGAAAGCCTTAACAACTGCTCCTATAGTTGAACCTCCTGATTGGAATTTACCCTTTGAGATTATGTGTGATGCTAGTGATTTTTTGTAGGCGCTGTTCTTGGACAGCGAGTAGATAAAAAATTGAATGTTATTCATTATGCTAGTAAAACTCTTGATGCTGCTCAAAGAAATTATGCTACAACTGAAAAAGAATTATTAGCTGTAGTCTTTGCTTGTGATAAATTTAGATCTTATATTGTTGATTCAAAAGTTACTATTCATACTGATCATGCTGCAATTAGATACCTTATGACAAAGAAAGATGCTAAGCCGAGGCTTATTAGATGGGTAATTCTTTTGCAAGAATTTGATTTACATATTGTAGATAGGAAAGGTGCTGATAATCCTGTTGCTGATAATTTGTCTAGATTGGAAAATATTGCTTATGATCCTGTTCCTGTTAATGATAGTTTTCCAAACGAACAATTGGCTGTAATAAAGGTGAGCTCGCGAGACAGTCCTTGGTATGCTGATTATGCTAACTTTATTGTTTCCAAGTACTTGCCTCCAACCTTTTCAGCTCAGCAAAGGAGGAAATTCTTTTATGACTTGAGGCATTATTTCTGGGATGACCCACACTTATATAAAGAAGGAGTGGATGGTATTATGCGAAGATGTGTTCCCGAATATGAACAACAAGAGATATTGAGTAAATGTCATGGTAGTGCTTATGGAGGACATCACGCCGGAGAAAGAACCGCGCAAAAGGTTCTACAATCAGGTTTTTATTGGCCAACTCTCTTCAAGGATGCGCGAAAGTTTATTTTATCTTGTGATGAATGCCAAAGGGTTGGTAATATCTCCAGACGTAATGAAATGCCTATGAATTATACTCTTGTTATTGAACCGTTTGATTGTTGGGGATTTGACTTCATGGGACCTTTTCCGTCTTCAGAAGGTAACACTCACATACTTGTTGCTGTTGATTATGTTACTAAATGGGTGGAAGCCATACCTACAAAAAGTGCTGATGGTGAGACCTCTTTAAGAATGCTTTTAGACATTATTTTTCCTAGATTTGGAGTGCCTAGATATATTATGACTGATGGAGGTTCTCATTTTATTCATGGAGGTTTTAGAAAAACTCTTGCTAAGTATGGTATTAATCATAGAATTGCTTCCGCTTATCATCCTCAAACTAGTGGTCAAGTAGAATTATCAAATAGAGAGATTAAATCTATTTTGGGAAAGACCGTTAATAAAACTAGAAAAAATTGGGCTAGTAAATTGAAGGATGCACTATGGGCTTATAGAACTGCTTATAAAAATCCCATGGGAATGTCACCTTATAAAATGGTTTATGGGAAAGCTTGTCATTTACCTTTAGAATTAGAGCACAAAGCTTATTGGGCTGTTAGAGAATTAAATAAAGATCCTAAACTTGCCGGTGATAAGAGGTTGTTGCAATTAAGTTCTCTAGATGAATGGAGAAGTGAAGCTTATGAAAATGCTAAACTCTTTAAAGAGAAAGTTAAAAAATGGCATGATAGAAGGATTATCAAAAGAGAATTTAATATTGGGGATAAAGTCCTATTGTATCGGTCTCGTCTCAGATTCTTTGCAGGGAAATTACTCTCGAAATGGGAAGGACCATATGTTGTCGAGGAGGTGTATCGTTCAGGAGCAATCAAAATTAGCTCTCTCCAAGGCAATGCTACGCAAGTGGTGAATGGACAAAGACTCAAACATTATATCTCAGGTGATTCTTATAATGTTGATGTTGATATTATTCAAGTGGAAACACCGGAGGCTTTCATCAAAGGGCAAATTGACAGTCCGCCAGAACTCGACTTTGAATAGGTACTTGATCGGTAATGAAAAGTACGCAATTTACTTTCCGAACAATATTTTTGCTGTTTTTGGAAAATATAAAAAATTACGAGTTCGAAACGGAGTGGAAAGGACGCACGAGGGGGTGCCACCATAGGGCGGCGCGGCCTGACCTGGGCCCGCGCCGACCTATGGTCTGGCCGCCTCGTCGCCCCTTTCCGACTCTGGTTCGATCTGGTACTTCCCTTTTGTCGTGAAAATATTTGCTATATAATCCCCCGGACCCCTGGAGGTCCGTATATCGTTTTCTCGACGTGTTTTGTTTCGAGCTGTTTCTGCCAGGATCTGTTTTCGGTCTAGAAGCACCATGGCCTCCAACAACAAGGGCAAGGGGCTTTCGGAGGAAGAAGTGAAGAAGGTGCCATCAAGACAAGAGCAGCAAGCCGGTGGGAGCAAGCAAATCTCGGTGGGATCTGTTGACACTCGACGTTCTTTTTCTCATAACCTGTAGGGACCCTTACCACCCGCTCTTAGCCTCGACTCCTTCCCTATGTTGGAAGAAGTTCTACGGACTACCGATGAGTTTTGTGATCAATATCGGGCTCTGAGAAGAGAAGTGGAGATACTCTAGGAGGAGAATTGCCGTCTCCGAAGAATGCTGGAATACCACTCGATTCGCATCACAAGGTCATCATCGCCAACTTCAGATAACAATGAATCTCTTCGAGTCTTAGTGCAGAATTGTCATGCTGAGAAACTAAAGTTGAAGGAGTTCTGTAAGAAGCGCGGGAGGAGTTCATCATCACCATCGCCAAAGGAGTAATTCATCATTGGTATTGGCATCCCCTTGGTTTGTTCCAAGCTTGGGGGAGTGCCGCGGTATCACATCATCACTATCTTTTACTTTTTACTGTCAAGTAGTGTCATATCATGAGTAGGGAAGTTATTATATAAGATGGGTTGCAGTTTGGAAGTATCTCTCCTTTAGTTGGTTATCTATGTATCCCCTGGTGTGAGTTATCGTTATGGAATATTAATGAGAAGTCTTATCATTTACATATTGCACATCTTATTCTAGTTTGCAATCTCTATCATATGATTTACCTTGTTGTTAGTATTGGTATCACTTTGGGAGCATTGAATAAATCTATTTGGTTTTGGCAAACTTAGCATTGGTCAATAGCAACAACACTTTGAGGTTTAAGTAGAAAAGAGAAATACATGTAGATGTTTCATTGTCTTTCTTTCTTGTTAGCTCATAGCTTTTTATTCTAAAGTTAAAACTGTTTGTGCTTACAAGGAAGATGCATGATTGTTTCTATCACATGTATATTTGTTTGTTTCCCTCGACTCTTATGCTTGCTAATTAACCTTGCTAGCCAAAGACCTGTACTGAGAGGGAATACTTCTCGTGCATCCAAACCTTAGCCCAAACCTATGCCATTTGTGTCCACCATACCTACCTACTATATGGTATTTTCTGCCATTCCAAGTAAATACTTCATGTGCTACCTTTAAACAATTCAAAACTTAGTATCTCTTATTTGTGTCAATGTTTTATAGCTCATGAGGAAGTATGTGGTGTTTTATCTTTCAATCTTGTTGGGCAACTTTCACCAATGGACTAGTGGCTTCATCCGCTTATCCAATAATTTTGCAAAAAGAGCTGGCAATGGGATTCCCAGTCCCAAATTAATTAAAATAAATAGACACTCCTCCATGGTATGTGATTGATGGACGGCACCCGAAGGATTCGGTTAGCCATGGCTTGTGTAAGCAAAGGTTGGGGGGAGTGTCATCATCACAATAAAACTAAAATAAAAAGGCACTCCTTCATGGTATGAGATTGTTGGTGCACCCGAGGATTCGGTTAGCCATGGTTTGTGAAAGAAAGGTTGGAAGGAGTGCCACACAAAATAAAAATAAAATGGGAGCCGCTCTTTGAAGGTTTGTCTGGCAAGGGGGTTAGAGTACCCGCTACCAGTCGTTGACAACAACAAACACCTCTCAAAATGTTACTTTTATTCTCTTTATATGATTGCAAAAAATGAAAAAGCTCTAGCACATGATTTAATCACTGCTTCCCTCTGCGAAGGGCCTGTCTTTTACTTTATGTTGAGTCAGTAAACCTATTTCCCTCCATCTCAAGCAAGCATGTGAGTAGTTGTGATCAAACCATTATATTGTGATTTTCTTCGTCATGTCTTTTATTCTTCCTTGTTTAGTACAAGTTTTATCTGAATGAATATAGCTTTGCAAGTTATCAATGATCATGAAGAGACCATTATGATTGAGTATGCAAGTTGTGCTTTATAAACTTTAACATGAGAGCGCTGCTCAATGAGATAAGTATAATCTGTTAATTGTTCTCTGACCAAGAACGAAGTTTGCCATCACCAATTATGATTTCCTATGCACCTTTATTTGTGATTACCTTATACTTGTTTCAAGTTGATTTATATGAGGAAGTTGACTACTATAATGTCTTGTGCGAATGAATATGATGCTTCTTGTCCGTATTTCATTTATCGACTCTTCACTCCATAAACATGTGGTCCTGTTTATCGAGCTCAGTTTCGCTTGAGGACAAGCGAAGTCTAAGCTTGGGGGGAGTTGATACGTCCAATTTGCATCACTATTTTATATCATAATTTGCTGTTATTCATTGATATATTTCATATTGGGACACAATACTTATGTTATTTCATCTATTTTGCATGTTTCATCATTATTGGAGGATCAAGCACCGGAGCCAGGATTCTGCTGGAAAAAGCACCGTCAGAACGCAATATTTCGGAAGATCAACTGTGGAAGGAAATTATACCAAAAATCCTATTTTTCAAGATGACGAAGGAAGCCAGAAGGAGGAGCCAGGAGGACCCAGGGTGGGCCCACACCATAGGGCGGCGCGGCCCATGGCCTGGCCGCGCCACCATGTGGTGTGGGGGCCCCACAGCCCCTTTCGCCTCCTTTTCTTCGCGAAATCCTTCGTCCCGAAAACCTAAGCCACAGAGGGTACCTCGCGAAGAGTTACAGCCGCCTCTGCGGGGCGGAGAACACCAGAGAGAAAAGAGCTCTCCGGCGGGCAGGAATCCGCCGGGGAAATTCCTCCGGGAGGGGAAATCGACGCCATCGTCACCGTCATCAAGCTGGACATCATCTCCATCACCATCATCATCATCTCCACCATCATCACCGCCGTCTCCACCGCTGGACACCGTCACCGCCGTAGCAATTTGGGTTTGATCTTGATTGTTTGATAGGGGAAACTCTCCCGGTATCGATCTCTACTTGTTGTTGATGCTATTGAGTGAAACCATTGAACCAAGTTTATGTTCAGATTGTTATTCATCATCATATCACCTCTGATCATGTTCCATATGATGTCTCGTGAGTAGTTCGTTTAGTTCTTGAGGACATGGGTGAAGTCTAAATGTTAGTAGTGAACTATGGTTGAGTAATATTCAATGGTATGATATTTAAGTTGTGGTGTTATTCTTCTAGTGGTGTCATGTGAACGTCGACTACATGACACTTCACCATTTATGGGCCTAGGGGAATGCATCTTGTATTCGTTTGCCAATTGCGGGGTTGCCGGAGTGACAGAAACCTAAACCCCCGTTGGTATATCGATGCAGGAGGGATAGCAGGATCTCAGAGTTTAAGGCTGTGGTTAGATTTATTCTTAATTACTTTCTTGTAGTTGCGGATGCTTGCAAGGGGTATAATCACAAGTATGTATTAGTCCTAGGAAGGGCAGTACATTAGCATAGGTTCACCCACACAACACTTATCATAACAATGAAGATTATTTAGCCGTATGTAGCGAAAGCACTAGACTAAAATCTCGTGTGTCCTCGAGAACGTTTGGTCATTATAAGTAAACAAACCGGCTTGTCCTTTGTGCTAAAAAGGATTGGGCCACTCGCTGCAATTGTTACTCTCGCACTTTACTTACTCGTACTTTATTCAACTGTTACATCAAAAACCCCTGAATACTTGTCTGTGAGCATTTACAGTGAATCCTTCATCGAAACTGCTTGTCAACACCTTCTGCTCCTCGTTGGGGTCGACATTCTTACTTATCGAAAATACTACGATACACCCCCTATACTTGTGGGTCATCAAGACTATTTTCTGGAGAGCAATAATGTTCACAGACAAGCATTGACACCTGACCTGCCCTTCCGCCTACTTAAAGCCTCCGTCGCGAAACCCCCTGTACCGAGAGCCACGATACGGAAAACCTTCCAGAGACGCCGCCGCCGCCGATCCCATCTCGGGGGATCCAGGAGATCGCCTCCGGCACCCTGCCGGAGAGGGGAATCATCTCCCGGAGGACTCTACGCCGCCATGGTCGCCTCCGGAGTGATGTGTGAGTAGTCTACCCCTGGACTATGGGTCCATAGCAGTAGCTAGATGGTTGTCTTCTCCCCATTGTGCTTCATTGTCGGATCTTGTGAGCTGCCTAACATGATCAAGATCATCTATCTGTAATTCTATATGTTGCGTTTGTTGGGATCCGATGAATAGAGAATACTTGTTATGTTGATTATCAAAGTTATGTCTATGTGTTGTTTATGATCTTGCATGCTCTCCGTTACTAGTAGATGCTCTGGCCAAGTAGATGCTTGTAACTCCAAGAGGGAGTATTTATGCTCGATAGTGGGTTCATGCCTGCATTGACACCTGGGACAGTGACAGAAAGTTCTAAGGTTGTGTTGTGCTGTTGCCACTAGGGATAAAACATTGATGCTATGTCTAAGGATGTAGTTGTTGATTACATTACGCACCATACTTAATGCAATTGTCTGTTGCTTTGCAACTTAATACTGGAGGGGGTTCGGATGATAACCTGAAGGTGGACTTTTTAGGCATAGATGCAGTTGGATGGCGGTCTATGTACTTTGTCGTAATGCCCAATTAAATCTCACTATACTCATCATAATATGTATGTGCATGGTCATGCCCTCTTTATTTGTCAATTGCCCAACTGTAATTTGTTCACCCAACATGCTGTTTATCTTATGGGAGAGACACCTCTAGTGAACTGTGGACCCCGGTCCAATTCTCTATACTGAAATACAATCTACTGCAATACTTGTTCTACTGTTTTCTGCAAACAATCATCTTCCACACAATACGGTTAATCCTTTGTTACAGCAAGCCGGTGAGATTGACAACCTCACTGTTTCGTTGGGGCAAAGTACTTTGGTTGTGTTGTGCAGGTTCCACGTTGGCGCCGGAATCTCTGGTGTTGCGCCGCACTACATCCCGCTGCCATCAACCTTCAACGTGCTTCTTGACTCCTACTGGTTCGATTAAACCTTGGTTTCTTACTGAGGGAAACTTGCCGCTGTGCGCATCACACCTTCCTCTTGGGGTTCCCAACGGACGTGTCAACCACACGCATCAAGCAAATTTCTGGCGCCGTTGCCGGGGAGTGACAAACATAGACTACATGAATACCATGTACCTCAAGAGAAATGCTCTGGCCAAGTAGATGCTTGTAACTCCAAGAGGGGGTATTTATGCTCGATAGTGGGTTCATGCCTGCATTGACACCTGGGACAGTGACAGAAAGTTCTAAGGTTGTGTTGTGCTGTTGCCACTAGGGATAAAACATTGATGCTATGTCTAAGGATGTAGTTGTTGATTACATTACGCACCATACTTAATGCAATTGTCTGTTGCTTTGCAACTTAATACTGGAGGGGGTTCGGATGATAACCTGAAGGTGGACTTTTTAGGCATAGATGCAGTTGGATGGCGGTCTATGTACTTTGTCGTAATGCCCAATTAAATCTCACTATACTCATCATAATATGTATGTGCATGGTCATGCCCTCTTTATTTGTCAATTGCCCAACTGTAATTTGTTCACCCAACATGCTGTTTATCTTATGGGAGAGACACCTCTAGTGAACTGTGGACCCCGGTCCAATTCTCTATACTGAAATACAATCTACTGCAATACTTGTTCTACTGTTTTCTGCAAACAATCATCTTCCACACAATACGGTTAATCCTTTGTTACAGCAAGCCGGTGAGATTGACAACCTCACTGTTTCGTTGGGGCAAAGTACTTTGGTTGTGTTGTGCAGGTTCCACGTTGGCGCCGGAATCTCTGGTGTTGCGCCGCACTACATCCCGCCGCCATCAACCTTCAACGTGCTTCTTGACTCCTACTGGTTCGATTAAACCTTGGTTTCTTACTGAGGGAAACTTGCCGCTGTGCGCATCACACCTTCCTCTTGGGGTTCCCAACGGACGTGTCAACCACACGCATCAAGCAAATTTCTCCGATAGATAATGGTGCCGTTGCCGGGGAGATCAAGACACGCTGCAAGGGGAGTCTCCACTTCTCAATCTCTTTACTTTGTTTTTGTCTTGCTTAGTTTTATTTACTACTTTGTTTGCTGCACTAAATCAAAATACAAAAAAATTAGTTGCTAGTTTTACTTTATTTGCTATCTTGTTTGCTATATCAAAAACACACAAAAAATTAGTTACTTGCATTTACTTTACTTATTTCATCATGTTTCCTCCTAAGTTTGTTCTTAAAGATATACCGGTAGGCCGAGGGTCTATCCTTGGGAAAGACAATATAGAAGATTTTTTCACTCATATTAGTACGGTCGAAGATTTTGAAGATAGACACTTGGTAGAACTTGCCCCCACTTATGAAATTGCTGTTGCTTCTTTAGTACACGCATTAGAAGCTAGATTTGTTAATCTTAATCCTGTGATTCAACATATGTTTCTTACACTCAGTGATATGGAAGAAGGAGAAAAGAAAGATTTTGTATTAGAAACCCTTCTTAAAGAATTTGGGGGAATAGCGAGAGAAGCTAGAAAAGTCTTCACTAAATATAATATGCTAGGCTCTTATACCAACTTTGCCAGTACCCTTGAGAGGATGGAAAAGGATAGACAAAAGTACACTAATGAAGTTAATTATGAGGGGGATATTAAAACATCAATACCTTGCAAGCTCTTGGGAATGTGTGAAGCACTAGAAAAGAATTTTGATTGGATTGTTCCTGAAGATTTGTTTGATGAGAGTAGCAAGCCCAAGACTAATGAAAAGGGAGCCTCTGAAACTCACATAGAAAATATAAGATGCATAGTTTAGAAAAATCCACACCCCGCTGTAGGAGCACCACCCTTCGATAATACTTGATACACACTTTCTGCGCCTAGCTGAAAGGCGTTAAAGAAAAGCGCTTATGGGAGACAACCCATGTTTTTACCTACAGTACTTTGTTTTTATTTTGTGTCTTGGAAGTTGTTTACTACTGTAGCAACCTCTCCTTATCTTAGTTTAGTGTTTTGTTGTGCCAAGTAAAGTCTTTGATAGTAAAGTAAGTACTAGATTTGGATTACTGCGCAGTTCCAGATTTCTTTGCTGTCACGAATCTGGGTCTACCTCCCTGTAGGTAGCTCAGAAAATTAAGCCAATTTACGTGCATGATCCTCAGATATGTACTCAACTTTCATTCAATTTGAGCATTTTCATTTGAGCAAGTCTGGTGGCCTAATAAAATTCGTCAATACGAACTGTTCTGTTTTGACAGATTCTGCCTTTTATTTCGCATTGCCTCTTTTGCTATGTTGGATGAATTTCTTTGATCCATTAATGTCCAGTAGCTTTATGCAATGTCCAGAAGTGTTAAGAATGATTGTGTCACCTCTGAATATGTTAATTTTTTATTGTCACTAACCCTCTAATGAGTTGTTCTAAGTTTGGTGGGGAGGAAGTTTTCAAGGATCAAGAGAGGAGTATGATGCAACATGATCAAGGAGAGTGAAAGCTCTAAGCTTGGGGATGCCCCGGTAGTTCACCCCTGCATATATCAAGAAGACTCAAGCGTCTAAGCTTGGGGATGCCCAAGGCATCCCCTTCTTCATCGACAACATTATCAGGTTCCTCCCCTGAAACTATATTTTTATTCCATCACATCTTATGTGCTTTGCTTGGAGCGTCGGTTTGTTTTTGTTTTTTTGTTTTGTTTGAATAAAATGGATCCTAGCATTCACTTTATGGGAGAGAGACACGCTCTGCTGTAGCATATGGACAAGTATGTCCTTAGCTTCTACTCATAGTATTCATGGCGAAGTTTCTTCTTCGTTAAATTGTTATATGGTTGGAATTGGAAAATGATACATGTAGTAATTGCTATTAATGTCTTGGGTAATGTGATACTTGGCAATTGTTGTGCTCATGTTTAAGCTCTTGCATCATATGCTTTGCACCCATTAATGAAGAAATACATAGAGCATGCTAAAATTTGGTTTGCATATTTGGTTTCTCTAAGGTCTAGATAATTTCTAGTATTGAGTTTGAACAACAAGGAAGACGGTGTAGAGTCTTATAATGTTTACAATATGTCTTTTATGTGAGTTTTGCTGCACCGGTTCATCCTTGTGTTTGTTTCAAATAAGCCTTGCTAGCCTAAACCTTGTATCGAGAGGGAATACTTCTCATGCATCCAAAATACTTGAGCCAACCACTATGCCATTTGTGTCCACCATACCTACCTACTACATGGTATTTTCCGCCATTCCAAAGTAAATTGCTTGAGTGCTACCTTTAAAATTCCATCATTCACCTTTGCAATATATAGCTCATGGGACAAATAGCTTAAAAACTATTGTGGTATTGAATATGTAATTATGCACTTTATCTCTTATTAAGTTGCTTGTTGTGCGATAACCATGTTCACTGGGGACGCCATCAACTATTCTTTGTTGAATTTCATGTGAGTTGCTATGCATGTTCGTCTTGTCTGAAGTAAGAGAGATCTACCACCTTATGGTTAAGCATGCATATTGTTAGAGAAGAACATTGGGCCGCTAACTAAAGCCATGATCCATGGCGGAAGTTTCAGTTTTGGACAAATATCCTCAATCTCATATGAGAAGAATTATTAATTGTTGTTACATGCTTATGCATAAAAGAGGAGTCCATTATCTGTTGTCTATGTTGTCCCGGTATGGATGTCTAAGTTGAGAATAATCAATAGCGAGAAATCCAATGCGAGCTTTCTCCTTAGACCTTTGTACAGGCGGCATAGAGGTACCCCTTTGTGACACTTGGTTAAAACATGTGCATTGTAATGATTCGGTAGTCCAAGCTAATTAGGACAAGGTGCGGGCACTATTAGTATACTATGCATGAGGCTTGCAACTTGTAAGATATAATTTACATGATACATATGCTTTATTACTACCGTTGACAAAATTGTTTCATGTTTTCAAAATCAAAGCTCTAGCACAAATATAGCAATCGATGCTTTTCCTCTATGGAGGACCATTCTTTTACTTTCAATGTTGAGTCAGTTCACCTATTTCTCTCCACCTCAAGAAGCAAACACTTGTGTGATCTGTGCATTGATTCCTACATATTTGCGTATTGCACTTATTATATTACTCTATGTTGACAATATCCATGAGATATACATGTTACAAGTTGAAAGCAACCGCTGAAACTTAATCTTCCTTTGTGTTGCTTCAATGCTTTTACTATGAATTATTGCTTTATGAGTTAACTCTTATGCAAGACTTATTGATGCTTGTCTTGAAGTGCTATTCATGAAAAGTCTTTGCTATATGATTCACTTGTTTACTCATGTCATATACATTGTTTTGATCGCTGCATTCACTACATATGCTTTACAAATAGTATGATCAAGGTTATGATGGCATGTCACTCCAGAAATTATCTGTGTTATCGTTTTACCTGCTCGGGATGAGCAGAACTAAGCTTGGGGATGCTGATACGTCTCCGACGTATCGATAATTTCTTATGTTCCATGCCACATTATTGATGTTATCTACATGTTTTATGCACACTTTATGTCATATTCGTTCATTTTCTGGAACTAACCTATTAACAAGATGCCGAAGTGCCAGTTGCTGTTTTCTGCTGTTTTTGGTTTCAGAAATCCTAGTAACGAAATATTCTCGGAATTGGACGAAATCAACGCCCAGGGTCCTATTTTGCCACGAAGCTTCCAGAAGTCCGAAGAGGAGACGAAGAGGGGCCACGAGGGGGCCACACCCTAGGGCGGTGCGGCCCCCCCTTGGCCGCGCGGTCCTGTGGTGTGGGGCCCTCGTGCCGCCTCTTGACCTGCCCTTCCGCCTACTTAAAGCCTCCGTCGCGAAACCCCCAGTACCGAGAGCCACGATACGGAAAACCTTCCAGAGACGCCGCCGCCGCCGCCGATCCCATCTCGGGGGATCCAGGAGATCGCCTCCGGCACCCTGCCGGAGAGGGGAATCATCTCCCGGAGGACTCTACGCCGCCATGGTCGCCTCCGGAGTGATGTGTGAGTAGTCTACCCCTGGACTATGGGTCCATAGCAGTAGCTAGATGGTTGTCTTCTCCCCATTGTGCTATCATTGTCGGATCTTGTGAGCTGCCTAACATGATCAAGATCATCTATCTGTAATTCTATATGTTGCGTTTGTTGGGATCCGATGAATAGAGAATACTTGTTATGTTGATTATCAAAGTTATGTCTATGTGTTGTTTATGATCTTGCATGCTCTCCGTTACTAGTAGATGCTCTGGCCAAGTAGATGCTTGTAACTCCAAGAGGGAGTATTTATGCTCGATAGTGGGTTCATGCCTGCATTGACACCTGGGACAGTGACAGAAAGTTCTAAGGTTGTGTTGTGCTGTTGCCACTAGGGATAAAACATTGATGCTATGTCTAAGGATGTAGTTGTTGATTACATTACGCACCATACTTAATGCAATTGTCTGTTGCTTTGCAACTTAATACTGGAGGGGGTTCGGATGATAACCTGAAGGTGGACTTTTTAGGCATAGATGCAGTTGGATGGCGGTCTATGTACTTTGTCGTAATGCCCAATTAAATCTCACTATACTCATCATAATATGTATGTGCATGGTCATGCCCTCTTTATTTGTCAATTGCCCAACTGTAATTTGTTCACCCAACATGTTGTTTATCTTATGGGAGAGACACCTCTAGTGAACTGTGGACCCCGGTCCAATTCTCTATCTTGAAATACAATCTCTTGCAATACTTGTTCTCTGTTTTCTGCAAACAATCATCTTCCACACAATACGGTTAATCCTTTGTTACAGCAAGCCGGTGAGATTGACAACCTCACTGTTTCGTTGGGGCAAAGTACTTTGGTTGTGTTGTGCAGGTTCCACGTTGGCGCCGGAATCTCTGGTGTTGCGCCGCACTACATCCCGCCGCCATCAACCTTGAACGTGCTTCTTGACTCCTACTGGTTCGATTAAACCTTGGTTTCTTACTGAGGGAAACTTGCCGCTGTGCGCATCACACCTTCCTCTTGGGGTTCCCAACGGACGTGTCAACCACACGCATCAAGCAAATTTCTCCGACAGATAATGGCACCGTTGCCGGGGAGATCAAGACACGCTGCAAGGGGAGTCTCCACTTCTCAATCTCTTTACTTTGTTTTTGTCTTGCTTAGTTTTATTTACTACTTTGTTTGCTGCACTAAATCAAAATACAAAAAAATTAGTTGCTAGTTTTACTTTATTTGCTATCTTGTTTGCTATATCAAAAACACAAAAAAATTAGTTACTTGCATTTACTTTACTTATTTCATCATGTTTCCTCCTAAGTTTGTTCTTAAAGATATACCGGTAGGCCGAGGGTCTATCCTTGGGAAAGACAATATAGAAGATTTTTTCACTCATATTAGTACGGTCGAAGATTTTGAAGATAGACACTTGGTAGAACTTGCCCCCACTTATGAAATTGCTGTTGCTTCTTTAGTACACGCGTTAGAAGCTAGATTTGTTAATCTTAATCCTGTGATTCAACATATGTTTCTTACACTCAGTGATATGGAAGAAGGAGAAAAGAAAGATTTTGTATTAGAAACCCTTCTTAAAGAATTTGGGGGAATAGCGAGAGAAGCTAGAAAAGTCTTCACTAAATATAATATGCTAGGCTCTTATACCAACTTTGCCAGTACCCTTGAGAGGATGGAAAAGGATAGACAAAAGTACACTAATGAAGTTAATTATGAGGGGGATATTAAAACATCAATACCTTGCAAGCTCTTGGGAATGTGTGAGGCACTAGAAAAGAATTTTGATTGGATTGTTCCTGAAGATTTGTTTGATGAGAGTAGCAAGCCCAAGACTAATGAAAAGGGAGCCTCTGAAACTCACATAGAAAATATAAGATGCATAGTTGAGAAAAATCCACACCCCGCTGTAGGAGCACCACCCTTCGATAATACTTGATACACACTTTCTGCGCCTAGCTGAAAGGCGTTAAAGAAAAGCGCTTATGGGAGACAACCCATGTTTTTACCTACAGTACTTTGTTTTTATTTTGTGTCTTGGAAGTTTTTTACTACTGTAGCAACCTCTCCTTATCTTAGTTTAGTGTTTTGTTGTGCCAAGTAAAGTCTTTGATAGTAAAGTAAGTACTAGATTTGGATTACTGCGCAGTTCCAGATTTCTTTGCTGTCACGAATCTGGGTCTACCTCCTGTAGGTAGCTCAGAAAATTAAGCCAATTTACGTGCATGATCCTCAGATATGTACTCAACTTTCATTCAATTTGAGCATTTTCATTTGAGCAAGTCTGGTGGCCTAATAAAATTCGTCAATACGAACTGTTCTGTTTTGACAGATTCTGCCTTTTATTTCACATTGCCTCTTTTGCTATGTTGGATGAATTTCTTTGATCCATTAATGTCCAGTAGCTTTATGCAATGTCCAGAAGTGTTAAGAATGATTGTGTCACCTCTGAATATGTTAATTTTTTATTGTCACTAACCCTCTAATGAGTTGTTCTAAGTTTGGTGGGGAGGAAGTTTTCAAGGATCAAGAGAGGAGTATGATGCAACATGATCAAGGAGAGTGAAAGCTCTAAGCTTGGGGATGCCCGGTAGTTCACCCCTGCATATATCAAGAAGACTCAAGCGTCTAAGCTTGGGGATGCCCAAGGCATCCCCTTCTTCATCGACAACATTATCAGGTTCCTCCCCTGAAACTATATTTTTATTCCATCACATCTTATGTGCTTTGCTTGGAGCGTCGGTTTGTTTTTGTTTTTTGTTTTGTTTGAATAAAATGGATCCTAGCATTCACTTTATGGGAGAGAGACACGCTCTGCTGTAGCATATGGACAAGTATGTCCTTAGCTTCTACTCATAGTATTCATGGCGAAGTTTCTTCTTCGTTAAATTGTTATATGGTTGGAATTGGAAAATGATACATGTAGTAATTGCTATTAATGTCTTGGGTAATGTGATACTTGGCAATTGTTGTGCTCATGTTTAAGCTCTTGCATCATATGCTTTGCACCCATTAATGAAGAAATACATAGAGCATGCTAAAATTTGGTTTGCATATTTGGTTTCTCTAAGGTCTAGATAATTTCTAGTATTGAGTTTGAACAACAAGGAAGACGGTGTAGAGTCTTATAATGTTTACAATATGTCTTTTATGTGAGTTTTGCTGCACCGGTTCATCCTTGTGTTTGTTTCAAATAAGCCTTGCTAGCCTAAACCTTGTATCGAGAGGAATACTTCTCATGCATCCAAAATACTTGAGCCAACCACTATGCCATTTGTGTCCACCATACCTACCTACTACATGGTATTTTCCGCCATTCCAAAGTAAATTGCTTGAGTGCTACCTTTAAAATTCCATCATTCACCTTTGCAATATATAGCTCATGGGACAAAAAGCTTAAAAACTATTGTGGTATTGAATATGTAATTATGCACTTTATCTCTTATTAAGTTGCTTGTTGTGCGATAACCATGTTCACTGGGGACGCCATCAACTATTCTTTGTTGAATTTCATGTGAGTTGCTATGCATGTTCGTCTTGTCTGAAGTAAGAGAGATCTACCACCTTATGGTTAAGCATGCATATTGTTAGAGAAGAACATTGGGCCGCTAACTAAAGCCATGATCCATGGTGGAAGTTTCAGTTTTGGACAAATATCCTCAATCTCATATGAGAAGAATTATTAATTGTTGTTACATGCTTATGCATAAAAGAGGAGTCCATTATCTGTTGTCTATGTTGTCCCGGTATGGATGTCTAAGTTGAGAATAATCAATAGTGAGAAATCCAATGCGAGCTTTCTCCTTAGACCTTTGTACAGGCGGCATAGAGGTACCCCTTTGTGACACTTGGTTAAAACATGTGCATTGTGATGATCCGGTAGTCCAAGCTAATTAGGACAAGGTGCGGGCACTATTAGTATACTATGCATGAGGCTTGCAACTTGTAAGATATAATTTACATGATACATATGCTTTATTACTACCGTTGACAAAATTGTTTCATGTTTTCAAAATCAAAGCTCTAGCACAAATATAGCAATCGATGCTTTTCCTCTATGGAGGACCATTCTTTTACTTTCAATGTTGAGTCAGTTCACCTATTTCTCTCCACCTCAAGAAGCAAACACTTGTGTGATCTGTGCATTGATTCCTACATATTTGCGTATTGCACTTATTATATTACTCTATGTTGACAATATCCATGAGATATACATGTTACAAGTTGAAAGCAACCGCTGAAACTTAATCTTCCTTTGTGTTGCTTCAATACCTTTACTTTGAATTATTGCTTTATGAGTTAACTCTTATGCAAGACTTATTGATGCTTGTCTTGAAGTGCTATTCATGAAAAGTCCTTGCTATATGATTCACTTGTTTACTCATGTCATATACATTGTTTTGATCGCTGCATTCACTACATATGCTTTACAAATAGTATGATCAAGGTTATGATGGCATGTCACTCCAGAAATTATCTGTGTTATCGTTTTACCTGCTCGGGACGAGCAGAACTAAGCTTGGCCCCACTTCGTCTCCTCTTCGGACTTCTGGAAGCTTCGTGGCAAAATAGGACCCTGGGCGTTGATTTCGTCCAATTCCGAGAATATTTCGTTACTAGGATTTCTGAAACCAAAAACAGCAGAAAACAGCAACTGGCACTTCGGCATCTTGTTAATAGGTTAGTTCCAGAAAATGCACGAATATGACATAAAGTGTGCATAAAACATGTAGATAACATCAATAATGTGGCATGCAACATAAGAAATTATCGATACGTCGGAGACGTATCAGCATCCCCAAGCTTAGTTCTGCTCGTCCCAAGCAGGTAAAACGATAACACAGATAATTTCTGGAGTGACATGCCATCATAACCTTGATCATACTATTTGTAAAGCATATGTAGTGAATGCAGTGATCAAAACAATGTATATGACATGAGTAAACAAGTGAATCATAAAGCAAAGACTTTTCATGAATAGCACTTCAAGACAAGCATCAATAAGTCTTGCATAAGAGTTAACTCATAAAGCAATAATTCAAAGTAAAGGCATTGAAGCAACACAAAGGAAGATTAAGTTTCAGGGGTTGCTTTCAACTTATAACATGTATATCTCATGGATATTGTCAACATAGAGTAATATAATAAGTGCAATAAGCAAATATGTAGGAATCAATGCACAGTTCACAAGTGTTTGTTTCTTGAGGTGGAGAGAAATAGGTGAACTGACTCAACAATGAAAGTAAAAGAATGGTCCTCCATAGAGGAAAACGCATCGATTGCTATATTTGTGCTAGAGCTTTGATTTTGAAAACATGAAACAATTTTGTCAACGGTAGTAATAAAGCATATGTATCATGTAAATTATATCTTATAAGTTGCAAGCCTCATGCATAGTGTACTAATAGTGCCCGCACCTTGTCCTAATTAGCTTGGACTACCGGATCATCACAATGCACATGTTTTAACCAAGTGTCACAAAGGGGTACCTCTATGCCGCCTGTACAAAGGTCTAAGGAGAAAGCTCGCATTGGATTTCTCGCTATTGATTATTCTCAACTTAGACATCCATACCGGGACAACATAGACAACAGATAATGGACTCCTCTTTTATGCATAAGCATGTAACAACAATTAATAATTTTTTCATATGAGATTGAGGATATTTGTCCAAAACTGAAACTTCCACCATGGATCATGGCTTTAGTTAGCGGCCCAATGTTCTTCTCTAACAATATGCATGCTTAACCATAAGGTGGTAGATCTCTCTTACTTCAGACAAGACAAACATGCATAGCAACTCACATGAAATTCAACAAAGAATAGTTGATGGCGTCCCCAGTGAACATGGTTATCGCACAACAAGCAACTTAATAAGAGATAAAGTGCATAATTACATATTCAATACCACAATAGTTTTTAAGCTATTTGTCCCATGAGCTATATATTGCAAAGGTGAATGATGGAATTTTAAAGGTAGCACTCAAGCAATTTACTTTGGAATGGCGGAAAATACCATGTAGTAGGTAGGTATGGTGGACACAAATGGCATAGTGGTTGGCTCAAGTATTTTGGATGCATGAGAAGTATTCCCTCTCGATACAAGGCTTAGGCTAGCAAGGCTTATTTGAAACAAACACAAGGATGAACCGGTGCAGCAAAACTCACATAAAAGACATATTGAAAACATTATAATACTCTACACCGTCTTCCTTGTTGTTCAAACTCAATACTAGAAATTATCTAGACCTTAGAGAAACCAAATATGCAAACCAAATTTTAGCATGCTCTATGTATTTCTTCATTAATGGGTGCAAAGCATATGATGCAAGAGCTTAAACATGAGCACAACAATTGCCAAGTATCACATTACCCAAGACATTTATAGCAATTACTACATGTATCATTTTCCAATTCCAACCATATAACAATTTAACGAAGGAGAAACTTCGCCATGAATACTATGAGTAGAAGCTAAGGACATACTTGTCCATATGCTACAGCGGAGCGTGTCTCTCTCCCATAAAGTGAATGCTAGGATCCATTTTATTCAAACAAAACAAAAAACAAAAAACAAACCGACGCTCCAAGCAAAGCACATAAGATGTGATGGAATAAAAATATAGTTTCAGGGGAGGAACCTGATAATGTTGTCGATGAAGAAGGGGATGCCTTGGGCATCCCCAAGCTTAGACGCTTGAGTCTTCTTGATATATGCAGGGGTGAACCACCGGGGCATCCCCAAGCTTAGAGCTTTCACTCTCCTTGATCATGTTGCATCATACTCCTCTCTTGATCCTTGAAAACTTCCTCCACACCAAACTTAGAACAACTCATTAGAGGGTTAGTGACAATAAAAAATTAACATATTCAGAGGTGACACAATCATTCTTAACACTTCTGGACATTGCATAAAGCTACTGGACATTAATGGATCAAAGAAATTCATCCAACATAGCAAAAGAGGCAATGCGAAATAAAAGGCAGAATCTGTCAAAACAGAACAGTTCGTATTGACAAATTTTATTAGGCCACCAGACTTGCTCAAATGAAAATGCTCAAATTGAATGAAAGTTGCGTACATATCTGAGGATCATGCACGTAAATTGGCTTAATTTTCTGAGCTACCTACAGGGAGGTAGACCCAGATTCGTGACAGCAAAGAAATCTGGAACTGCGCAGTAATCCAAATCTAGTACTTACTTTACTATCAAAGACTTTACTTGGCACAACAAAACACTAAACTAAGATAAGGAGAGGTTGCTACAGTAGTAAACAACTTCCAAGACACAAAATAAAAACAAAGTACTGTAGGTAAAAATATGGGTTGTCTCCCAGAAGCGCTTTTCTTTAACGCCTTTCAGCTAGGCGCAGAAAGTGTGTATCAAGTATTATCGGGAGATGGTGTATCGTTATTATGAGCTCCCCCATCCGTAGTGGTACTAAGGGCTTTGTCAATTTTAGGCCTATAATAATACTTCTTTGGTTTAGGCACTTTAGAGACATACATAAACTTTTGCTCCTTACCCACATAAGCTTTCTCCTTATATTTAAGAGATGAAAATGTTGAACCCAAGGTTCCCATAGCTTTTTCAAGTTCATCAATCCTATTGATTTGATCATCATGGACAACACAAGTTCCTAGGACACTAATTCTTTCATCAATTCTTCCTAAGGATTTATCAAGTTCATCAGTTTTATCAAGTAACACTTCCAATTTAGCTTCAATACTTGGAAAATTTTTCTCTATGGTTTCCAATTTTTTCATAACATCTTCAAGAGAGATTTCAGTTTTAACTTCATCAACAGGAGGTATTCCAAATAGACTCTCAACAATGCAACTAGCTTCTAATGCAGGAGTACTTAGGAAGTTACCTTTTGCGAGACTATCAAGAACATACCTATTCCAGCTAGAGATACCAACATAAAAATTCCTGAGTAAGATAGTGGTGGAGTGTTTCTTAGTGCACCTATTATGGGCATCACTAATTCTATACCAAGCATCTCTTAAACATTCTCCCCCTCGTTGCTTAAACGTACGAACTTCAACTTCAGGATTACTCATTTTAGCAGTAGTAAATAAAGCAAACTAGATAAAGTAAATGCGAGTAACTAATTTTTTTGTGTTTTTGATATAGTAAACAAGATAGCAAATGAAGTAAAACTAGCAACTAATTTTTTTGTATTTTGATTTAGTGCAGCAAACAAAGTAGTAAATAAAACTAAGCAAGACAAAAACAAAGTAAAGAGATTGAGAAGTGGAGACTCCCCTTGCAGCGTGTCTTGATCTCCCCTTTTAGCTAGGTGGCAAGTTGCAAAGTATATCTTATGGTGTCTCTCCCATAAGATAAACAGCATGTTGGGTGAACAAATTACAGTTGGGCAATTGACAAATAAAGAGGGCATGACCATGCACATACATATTATGATGAGTATAGTGAGATTTAATTGGGCATTACGACAAAGTACATAGACCGCCATCCAACTGCATCTATGCCTAAAAAGTCCACCTTCAGGTTATCATCCGAACCCCCTCCAGTATTAAGTTGCAAAGCAACAGACAATTGCATTAAGTATGGTGCGTAATGTAATCAACAACTACATCCTTAGACATAGCACCAATGTTTTATCCCTAGTGGCAACAGCACAACACAACCTTAGAACTTTCTGTCACTGTCCCAGGTGTCAATGCAGGCATGAACCCACTATCGAGCATAAATACTCCCTCTTGGAGTTACAAGCATCTACTTGGCCAGAGCATCTACTAGTAACGGAGAGCATGCAAGATCATAAACAACACATAGACATAACTTTGATAATCAACATAACAAGTATTCTCTATTCATCGGATCCCAACAAACGCAACATATAGAATTACAGATAGATGATCTTGATCATGTTAGGCAGCTCACAAGATCCGACAATGATAGCACAATGGGGAGAAGACAACCATCTAGCTACTGCTATGGACCCATAGTCCAGGGGTAGACTACTCACACATCACTCCGGAGGCGACCATGGCGGTGTAGAGTCCTCCGGGAGATGATTCCCCTCTCCGGCAGGGTGCCGGAGGCGATCTCCTGGATCCCCCGAGATGGGATCGGCGGCGGCGGCGTCTCTGGAAGGTTTTCCGTCTCGGGGCTCTCGGTACGGGGGGTTGCGCGACGGAGGCTTTAAGTAGGCGGAAGGGCAGGTCGGAGGCGGCACGAGGGCCCCACACCACGTGGCCGCGCGGCCAAGGGGGGGGCCGCCGCCCTAGGGTGTGGCCCCTCGTGGCCCCTCTTCGTCTCCTCTTCGGACTTCTGAAAGCTTCGTGGCAAAATAGGACCCCGGGCGTTGATTTCGTCCAATTCCGAGAATATTTCGTTACTAGGATTTCTGAAACCAAAAACAGTGAAAACAGAATCGGCACTTCGGCATCTTGTTAATAGGTTAGTTCCAGAAAATGCACGAATATGACATAAAGTGTGCATAAAGCATGTAGATAACATCAATAATGTGGCATGGAACATAAGAAATTATCGATACGTCGGAGACGTATCAGCATCCCCAAGCTTAGTTCTGCTCGTCCCGAGCAGGTAAAACGATAACACAGATAATTTCTGGAGTGACATGCCATCATAACCTTGATCATACTATTTGTAAAGCATATGTAGTGAATGCAGCGATCAAAACAATGTATATGACATGAGTAAACAAGTGAATCATAAAGCAAAGACTTTTCATGAATAGCACTTCAAGACAAGCATCAATAAGTCTTGCATAAGAGTTAACTCATAAAGCAATAATTCAAAGTAAAGGCATTGAAGCAACACAAAGGAAGATTAAGTTTCAGCGGCTGCTTTCAACTTGTAACATGTATATCTCATGGATAATTGTCAACATAGAGTAATATAATAAGTGCAATAAGCAAGTATGTAGGAATCAATGCACAGTTCACACAAGTGTTTGCTTCTTGAGGTGGAGAGAAATAGGTGAACTGACTCAACATTGAAAGTAAAAGAATGGTCCTCCATAGAGGAAAAAGCATCGATTGCTATATTTGTGCTAGAGCTTTGATTTTGAAAACATGAAACAATTTTGTCAACGGTAGTAATAAAGCATATGTATCATGTAAATTATATCTTACAAGTTGCAAGCCTCATGCATAGTATACTAATAGTGCCCGCACCTTGTCCTAATTAGCTTGGACTACCGGATCATCACAATGCACATGTTTTAACCAAGTGTCACAAAGGGGTACCTCTATGCCGCCTGTACAAAGGTCTAAGGAGAAAGCTCGCATTGGATTTCTCGCTATTGATTATTCTCAACTTAGACATCCATACCGGGACAACATAGACAACAGATAATGGACTCCTCTTTTATGCATAAGCATGTAACAACAATTAATAATTTTCTCATATGAGATTGAGGATATATGTCCAAAACTGAAACTTCCACCATGGATCATGGCTTTAGTTAGCGGCCCAATGTTCTTCTCTAACAATATGCATGCTTAATCATAAGGTGGTAGATCTCTCTTACTTCAGACAAGACGAACATGCATAGCAACTCACATGAAATTCAACAAAGAGTAGTTGATGGCGTCCCCAGTGAACATGGTTATCGCACAACAAGCAACTTAATAAGAGATAAAGTGCATAATTACATATTCAATACCACAAACATTTTTTAAGCTATTTGTCCCATGAGCTATATATTGCAAAGGTGAATGATGGAATTTTAAAGGTAGCACTCAAGCAATTTACTTTGGAATGGCGGAAAATACCATGTAGTAGGTAGGTATGGTGGACACAAATGGCATAGTGGTTGGCTCAAGTATTTTGGATGCATGAGAAGTATTCCCTCTCGATACAAGGCTTAGGCTAGCAAGGCTTATTTGAAACAAACACAAGGATGAACCGGTGCAGCAAAACTCACATAAAAGACATATTGAAAACATTGTAAGACCCTACACCGTCTTCCTTGTTGTTCAAACTTAATACTAGATATTATCTAGACCTTAGAGAAACCAAATATGCAAACCAAATTTTAGCATGCTCTATGTATTTCTTCATTAATGGGTGCAAAGCATATGATGCAGGAGCTTAAACATGAGCACAACAATTGCCAAGTATCACATTACCCAAGACATTTATAGCAATTACTACATGTATCATTTTCCAATTCCAACCATATAACAATTTAACGAAGGAGAAACTTCGCCATGAATACTATGAGTAGAAACTAAGGACATACTTGTCCATATGCTACAGCGGAGCGTTTGTCTCTCCCATAAAGTGAATGGTAGGATCCATTTTATTCAAACAAAACAAAAAACAAAAAACAAACCGACGGTCCAAGCAAAGCACATAAGATGTGATGGAATAAAAATATAGTTTCAGGGGAGGAACCTGATAATGTTGTCGATGAAGAAGGGGATGCCTTGGGCATCCCCAAGCTTAGACGCTCGAGTCTTCTTGATATATGCAGGGGTGAACCACCGGGGCATCCCCAAGCTTAGAGCTTTCACTCTCCTTGATCATGTTGCATCATACTCCTCTCTTGATCCTTGAAAACTTCCTCCACACCAAACTTAGAACAACTCATTAGAGGGTTAGTGACAATAAAAATTAACATATTCAGAGGTGACACAATCATTCTTAACACTTCTGGACATTGCATAAGGTTACTGGACATTAATGGATCAAAGAAATTCATCCAACATAGCAAAAGAGGCAATGCGAAATAAAAGGCAGAATCTGTCAAAACAGAACAGTTCGTATTGACGAATTTTATTAGGCCACCAGACTTGCTCAAATGAAAATGCTAAAATTGAATGAAAGTTGCGTACATATCTGAGGATCATGCACGTAAATTGGCTTAATTTTCTGAACTACCTACAGGGAGGTAGACCCAGATTCGTGACAGCAAAGAAATCTGGAACTGCGCAGTAATCCAAATCTAGTACTTACTTTTCTATCAACGACTTTACTTGGCACAACAAAACACTAAACTAAGATAAGGAGAGGTTGCTACAGTAGTAAACAACTTCCAAGACACAAAATAAAAACAAAGTACTGTAGGTAAAAACATGGGTTGTCTCCCATAAGCGCTTTTCTTTAACGCCTTTCAGCTAGGCGCAGAAAGTGTGTATCAAGTATTATCAAGAGACGAAGTGTCAACATCATAATTTGTTCTCATAATAGAATCAAAAGGTAACTTCATTCTCTTTCTAGGGAAGTGTTCCATACCTTTCTTGAGAGGAAATTGATATTTTATATTACCTTCCTTCATATCAATGATAGCACCAACAGTTCGAAGAAAAGGTCTTCCCAATATAATGGGACAAGATGCATTGCATTCAATATCCAAGACAACAAAATCAACGGGGACAAGGTTATTGTTAACGGTAATGCGAACATTATCAACTTTCCCCAAAGGTTTCTTTGTAGAATGATCAGCAAGATTAACATCCAAATAACAATTTTTCAGCGGTGGCAAGTCAAGCATATTATAAATTTTCTTAGGCATAACGGAAATACTTGCACCAAGATCACATAAAGCATTACAATCAAAATCTTTAACCTTCATCTTAATGATGGGTTCCCAACCATCCTCTAGCTTTTTAGGAATAGAGGCTTCGCGCTCTAGTTTCTCTTCTCTAGCTTTTATGAGAGCATTTGTAATATGTTGCGTGAAAGCCAAATTTATAGCACTAGAATTAGGACTTTTAGCAAGTTTTTGCAAGAACTTTATAACTTCAGAGATGTGGCAATCATCAAAATTCAAACCATAATAATCTAAAGCAATGGGATCATCATCCCCAATGTTGGAAAAAATTTCAGCAGTTTTATCACAGGCAGTTTCAGCAGTTTTAGCAGTTTCAGGCAGTTTCTCGCGCTTTGCATTAGAAGTGGAAACATTGCTAACACCAATTCTTTTATTATTATTAGTAGGAGGTGCAGCAACATGTGTAGCATTAGCATTACAAGTGGTGGTAATAGTCCAAACTTTAGCTACATTCTTCTCTTTAGCTAGTTTTTCATTTTCTTCTCTATCCCACCTAGCACGCAGTTCAGCCATTAATCTTATATTCTCATTAATTCTAACTTGGATGGCATTTGCTGTAGTAACAATTTTATTACGATGATTCTCATTAGGCATAACTTTCGATTTCAAAAGATCAACATCAGAGGCAAGACTATCGACTTTAGAAGCAAGTATATCAATTTTCCCAAGCTTTTCTTCAACAGATTTGTTAAAAGCAGTTTGTGTACTAATAAATTCTTTAAGCATGGCTTCAAGTCCAGGGGGTGAACTCCTATTATTGTTGTAAGAATTCCCATAAGAATTACCATAGCCGTTGCCATTATTATAAGGATATGGCCTATAGTTGTTACTAGAATTGTTCCGGTAAGCATTGTTGTTGAAATTATTATTTTTAATGAAGTTTACATCAACATGTTCTTCTTGTGCAACCAATGAAGCTAACGGAACATTATTAGGATCAATATTAGTCCTATCATTCACAAGCATAGACATAATAGCATCAATCTTATCACTCAAGGAAGAGGTTTCTTCGACAGAATTTACCTTCTTACCTTGTGGAGCTCTTTCCGTGTGCCATTCAGAGTAGTTGATCATCATATTATCAAGAAGCTTTGTTGCTTCACCAAGAGTGATGGACATAAAGGTACCTCCAGCAGCTGAATCCAATAAATTCCGCGAAGAAAAATTCAGTCCGGCATAAAAGGTTTGGATGATCATCCAAGTAGTCAGTCCATGGGTTGGGCAATTTTTAACCAGAGATTTCATTCTTTCCCAAGCTTGAGCAACATGTTCAGTATCTAATTGTTTAAAATTCATTATGCTACTCCTCAAAGATATAATTTTAGCAGGGGGATAATATCTACCAATAAAAGCATCCTTACATTTAGTCCATGAATCAATACTATTCTTAGGCAGAGATAGCAACCAATCTTTAGCTCTTCCTCTTAATGAGAAAGGGAACAATTTTAATTTTATAATGTCACCATCTACATCTTTATACTTTTGCATTTCACATAGTTCAACAAAATTATTAAGATGGGCAGCAGCATCATCAGAACTAACACTTAAAATTGCTCTCGCATAACAAGATTGATAAAGCGAGGTTTAATTTCAAAGAATTCTGCTGTAGTAGCAGGTGGAGCAATAGGTGTGCATAAGAAATCATTATTATTTGTGGTTGTGAAGTCACACAACTTAGTATTTTCAGGGTTGGCCATTTTAGCAACAGTAAATAAAGCAAACTAGATAAAGTAATGCAAGTAACTAATTTTTTTGTGTTTTTGATATAGCAAACAAGATAGCAAATAAAGTAAAACTAGCAACTAATTTTTTTGTATTTTGATTTAGTGCAGCAAACAAAGTAGTAAATAAAACTAAGCAAGACAAAAACAAAGTAAAGAGATTGAGAAGTGGAGACTCCCCTTGCAGCGTGTCTTGATCTCCCAGAACAGCGCCTTAAATTTGCTTGATGCGTGTGGTTGACACGTCCGTTGGGAACCCCAAGAGGAAGGTGTGATGCGCACAGCGGAAAGTTTCCCTCAGTAAGAAACCAAGGTTTAATCGAACCAGTAGGAGTCAAGAAGCACGTTGAAGGTTGATGGCGGCAGGATGTAGTGCGGCGCAACACCAGAGATTCCGGCGCCAACGTGGAACCTGCACAACACAACCAAAGTACTTTGCCCCAACGAAACAGTGAGGTTGTCAATCTCACCGGCTTGCTGTAACAAAGGATTAACCGTATTGTGTGGAAGATGATTGTTTGCAGAAAACAGTAGAACAAGTATTGCAGTAGATTGTATTTCAGTATAGAGAATTGGACCGGGGTCCACAGTTCACTAGAGGTGTCTCTCCCATAAGATAAACAGCATGTTGGGTGAACAAATTACAGTTGGGCAATTGACAAATAAAGAGGGCATGACCATGCACATACATATTATGATGAGTATAGTGAGATTTAATTGGGCATTATGACAAAGTACATAGACCGCCATCCAACTGCATCTATGCCTAAAAAGTCCACCTTCAAAGTTATCATCCGAACCCCTCCAGTATTAAGTTGCAAAGCAACAGACAATTGCATTAAGTATGGTGCGTAATGTAATCAACAACTACATCCTTAGACATAGCATCAATGTTTTATCCCTAGTGGCAACAGCACAACACAACCTTAGAACTTTCTCACTTTGTCCTGTGTCAATGCAGGCATGAACCCACTATCGAGCATAAATACTCCCTCTTGGAGTTACAAGCATCTACTTGGCCAGAGCATCTACTAGTAACGGAGAGCATGCAAGATCATAAACAACACATAGACATAACTTTGATAATCAACATAACAAGTATTCTCTATTCATCGGATCCCAACAAACGCAACATATAGAATTACAGATAGATGATCTTGATCATGTTAGGCAGCTCACAAGATCCGACAATGATAGCACAATGGGGAGAAGACAACCATCTAGCTACTGCTATGGACCCATAGTCCAGGGGTAGACTACTCACACATCACTCCGGAGGCGACCATGGCGGCGTAGAGTCCTCCGGGAGATGATTCCCCTCTCCGGCAGGGTGCCGGAGGCGATCTCCTGGATCCCCCGAGATGGGATCGGCGGCGGCGGCGTCTTTGGAAGGTTTTCCGTATCGTGGCTCTCGGTACTGGGGGTTTCGCGACGGAGGCTTTAAGTAGGCGGAAGGGCAGGTCAGGAGGCGGCACGAGGGCCCCACACCACAGGGCCGCGCGGCCAAGGGGGGGCCGCGCCGCCCTAGGGTGTGGCCCCCTCGTGGCCCCTCTTCGTCTCCTCTTCGGACTTCTGGAAGCTTCGTGGCAAAATAGGACCCTGGGCGTTGATTTCGTCCAATTCCGAGAATATTTCGTTACTAGGATTTCTGAAACCAAAAACAGCAGAAAACAGCAACTGGCACTTCGGCATCTTGTTAATAGGTTAGTTCCAGAAAATGCACGAATATGACATAAAGTGTGCATAAAACATGTAGATAACATCAATAATGTGGCATGGAACATAAGAAATTATCGATACGTCGGAGGATGCTATGTCTATGTGTACCTCAAGAGAATGGTTTCTCTAAGGTCTAGATAATTTCTAGTATTGAGTTTGAACAACAAGGAAGACGGTGTAGATTCTTATAATGTTTACAATATGTCTTTTATGTGAGTTTTGCTGCACCGGTTCATCCTTGTGTTTGTTTCAAATAAGCCTTGCTAGCCTAAACCTTGTATCGAGAGGGAATACTTCTCATGCATCCAAAATACTTGAGCCAACCACTATGCCATTTGTGTCCACCATACCTACCTACTACATGGTATTTTCCGCCATTCCAAAGTAAATTGCTTGAGTGCTACCTTTAAAATTCCATCATTCACCTTTGCAATATATAGCTCATGGGACAAATAGCTTAAAAACTATTGTGGTATTGAATATGTAATTATGCACTTTATCTCTTATTAAGTTGCTTGTTGTGCGGTAACCATGTTCACTGGGGACGCCATCAACTATTCTTTGTTGAATTTCATGTGAGTTGCTATGCATGTTCGTCTTGTCTGAAGTAAGAGAGATCTACCACCTTATGATTAAGCATGCATATTGTTAGAGAAGAACATTGGGCCGCTAACTAAAGCCATGATCCATGGTGGAAGTTTCAGTTTTGGACATATATCCTCAATCTCATATGAGAAAATTATTAATTGTTGTTACATGCTTATGCATAAAAGAGGAGTCCATTATCTGTTGTCTATGTTGTCCCGGTATGGATGTCTAAGTTGAGAATAATCAATAGCGAGAAATCCAATGCGAGCTTTCTCCTTAGACCTTTGTACATGCGGCATAGAGGTACCCCTTTGTGACACTTGGTTAAAACATGTGCATTGCGATGATCCGGTAGTCCAAGCTAATTAGGACAAGGTGCGGGCACTATTAGTATACTATGCATGAGGCTTGCAACTTATAAGATATAATTTACATGATACATATGCTTTATTACTACCGTTGACAAAATTGTTTCATGTTTTCAAAATCAAAGCTCTAGCACAAATATAGCAATCGATGCTTTTCCTCTATGGAGGACCATTCTTTTACTTTCAATGTTGAGTCAGTTCACCTATTTCTCTCCACCTCAAGAAGCAAACACTTGTGTGAACTGTGCATTGATTCCTACATATTTGCTTATTGCACTTATTATATTACTCTATGTTGACAATATCCATGAGATATACATGTTACAAGTTGAAAGCAACCGCTGAAACTTAATCTTCCTTTGTGTTGCTTCAATGCTTTTACTATGAATTATTGCTTTATGAGTTAACGAAATTAAATAATGGGAACTTCTCATGGACTGTTGACACGTCCATGGGTTGGATAGCAAATAAATAGCAAATTTTGCCACGAAGAAAAATTGTTTAGATGACACGTTATAAAGTTTCTGGCGCCCAACGGAAGCTTTATGTCCATCACAGAATTAGTGAAGCTTTATGATCTTGCATGGAAGACATATTGTTGTTTATGATCTTGCATGCTTCACCAAGAGTGATGGACATAAAGGTACCTCCAGCATCTCTTAAACATCCAATCATGACTATGACAAGTTTCACTAATTCTATACTAAGCTTGGGGATGCTGATACATCTCCGACGTATCGATAATTTCTTATGTTCCATGCCACATTATTGATGTTATCTACATGTTTTATGCACACTTTATGTCATATTCGTGCATTTTCTGGAACTAACCTATTAACAAGATGCCGAAGTGCCGATTCTTTGTTTCTGCTTTTTTTTGTTTCAGAAATCCTAGTAAAGATATATTCTCGGTATTGTACTAAATCAACTCCCAGTGTCCTATTTTGCCACGAAGCTTCCAGAAGTCCGAAGAGGAGACGAAGAGGGGCCACGAGGGGGCCACACCCTAGGGCGGCGCGGCCCCCCCTTGGCCACGCGGCCCTGTGGTGTGGGGCCCTCGTGCCGCCTCCTGACCTGCCCTTCCGCCTACTTAAAGCCTCCGTCGCGAAACCCCCTGTACCGAGAGCCACGATACGGAAAACCTTCCAGAGACGCCGCCGCCGCCGATCCCATCTCGGGGGATCCAGGAGATCGCCTCCGGCACCCTGCCGGAGAGGGGATTCATCTTCCGGAGGACTCTACGCCGCCATGGTCGCCTCCGGAGTGATGTGTGAGTAGTCTACCCCTGGACTATGGGTCCATAGCAGTAGCTAGATGGTTGTCTTCTCCCCATTGTGCTTCATTGTCGGATCTTGTGAGCTGCCTAACATGATCAAGATCATCTATCTGTAATTCTATATGTTGCGTTTGTTGGGATCCGATGAATAGAGAATACTTGTTATGTTGATTATCAAAGTTATGTCTATGTGTTGTTTATGATCTTGCATGCTCTCCGTTACTAGTAGATGCTCTGTGTCTAAGCTTTATGACTATGTCTATGTGTTGTCTATGTGTTGTTTATGATCTTGCATGCTCTCCGTTACTAGTAGATGCACTGTGTCTAAGCTTTATGACTATGTCTATGTGTTGTCTATGTGTTGGCATGCAAGATCATAAATTCCTGATCCTAAGTTTTCTCAACAATAGCTATATGAGATAGATCAAGAGAAAAATCATAATCTTTATCCTTAATGTTTATGGGAGATGTGGCAAACTTAGGATCAGGAGACAGTTTATATCTAACAGCATGTTCTGCAAGCAACTTTTTAATTTTTCTTGCATCAGTAGTAGCATTGCATTTTTCAATAAAATCATCATTAAGCTCCACATAATCTTCATCAGGATCATCACTAAAATAATCAAGTTCAGGTGAATTAACAGGTGTAGTAGCATTAGGAGTTTCAATATTTTCAATTTGTCTAGACCTAGCAATTGTAGCATCTAGAAAAGATCCCAATGAACCACTATCATCAAGCACAGCAGAAACATTATCAATATTATGAGAGTTTTCAGATTCAGCAGAAGTACCCGCATGTGAAGCATGCGGCGGTGAAACAAGTTTATCAATCACAGATGGTGAATCAAGTGTAGCGGAGGTACTCAGAATTGTACCTTTTCTTGTAGTGGATGGTAATATGGCGATCTTAGTATCGCGAGGTTTACCCATGATGGAGAATTTGCAGCGAACAATATTAATCCAAGTGAACTTCCAAATAAAGCTATGCTCCCCGGCAACGGCGCCATGCGTGTGGTTGACACGTCCGTTGGGAACCCCAAGAGGAAGGTGTGATGCGCACAGCGGCAAGTTTCCCTCAGTAAGAAACCAAGGTTTAATCGAACCAGTAGGAGTCAAGAAGCACGTTGAAGGTTGATGGCGGCGGGATGTAGTGCGGCGCAACACCAGAGATTCCGGCGCCAACGTGGAACCTGCACAACACAACCAAAGTACTTTTCCCCAACGAAACAGTGAGGTTGTCAATCTCACCGGCTTGCTGTAACAAAGGATTAACCGTATTGTGTGGAAGATGATTGTTTGCAGAAAACAGTAGAACAAGTATTGCAGTAGATTGTATTTCAGTATAGAGAATTGGACCGGGGTCCACAGTTCACTAGAGGTGTCTCTCCCATAAGATAAACAGCATGTTGGGTGAACAAATTACAGTTGGGCAATTGACAAATAAAGAGGGCATGACCATGCACATACATATTATGATGAGTATAGTGAGATTTAATTGGGCATTACGACAAAGTACATAGATCGCCATCCAACTGCATCTATGCCTGAAAAGTCCACCTTCAGGTTATCATCCGAACCCCCTCCAGTATTAAGTTGCAAAGCAACAGACAATTGCATTAAGTATGGTGCGTAATGTAATCAACAACTACATCCTTAGACATAGCATCAATGTTTTATCCCTAGTGGCAACAGCACAACACAACCTTAGAACTTTCATCTTGTCCCAGGTGTCAATGCAGGCATGAACCCACTATCGAGCATAAATACTCCCTCTTGGAGTTACAAGCATCTACTTGGCCAGAGCATCTACTAGTAACGGAGAGCATGCAAGATCATAAACAACACATAGACATAACTTTGATAATCAACATAACAAGTATTCTCTATTCATCGGATCCCAACAAACGCAACATATAGAATTACAGATAGATGATCTTGATCATATTAGGCAGCTCACAAGATCCGACAATGATAGCACAATGGGGAGAAGACAACCATCTAGCTACTGCTATGGACCCATAGTCCAGGGGTAGACTACTCACACATCACTCCGGAGGCGACCATGGCGGCGTAGAGTCCTCCGGGAGATGATTCCCCTCTCCGGCAGGGTGCCGGAGGCGATCTCCTGGATCCCCCGAGATGGGATCGGCGGCGGCGTCTTTGGAAGGTTTTTCGTATCGTGGCTCTCGGTACTGGGGGTTTCACGACGGAGGCTTTAAGTAGGCGGAAGGGCAGGTCAAGAGGCGGCACGAGGGCCCCACACCACAGGGCCGCGCGGCCAAGGGGGGGGCCCGCGCCGCCCTAGGGTGTGGCCCCCTCGTGGCCCCTCTTCGTCTCCTCTTCGGACTTCTGGAAGCTTCGTGGCAAAATAGGACCCTGGGCGTTGATTTCGTCCAATTCCGAGAATATTTCGTTACTAGGATTTCTGAAACCAAAAACAGCAGAAAACAAAGAATCGGCACTTCGGCATCTTGTTAATAGGTTAGTTCCAGAAAATGCACGAATATGACATAAAGTGTGCATAAAACATGTAGATAACATCAATAATGTGGCATGGAACATAAGAAATTATCGATACGTCGGAGACGTATCAGCATCCCCAAGCTTAGTTCTACTCGTCCCGAGCAGGTAAAACGATAACACGATAATTTCGAGTGACATGCCATCATAACCTTGATCATACTATTTGTAAAGCATATGTAGTGAATGCAGCGATCAAAACAATGTATATGACATGAGTAAACAAGTGAATCATATAGCAAAGACTTTTCATGAATAGCACTTCAAGACAAGCATCAATAAGTCTTGCATAAGAGTTAACTCATAAAGCAATAATTTATAGTAAAGGCATTGAAGCAACACAAAGGAAGATTAAGTTTCAGCGGTTGCTTTCAACTTGTAACATGTATATCTCATGGATAATTGTCAACATAGAGTAATATAACAAATGCAATATGCAAGTATGTAAGAATCAATGCATAGTTCACACAAGTGTTTGCTCCTTGAGGTGGAGAGAAATAGGTGAACTGACTCAACATTGAAAGTAAAAGAATGGTCCTCCATAGAGGAAAAAGCATCGATTGCTATATTTGTGCTAGAGCTTTGATTTTGAAAACATGAAACAATTTTGTCAACGGTAGTAATAAAGCATATGTATCATGTAAATTATATCTTACAAGTTGCAAGCCTCATGCATAGTATACTAATAGTGCCCGCACCTTGTCCTAATTAGCTTGGACTACTGGATCATCACAATGCACATGTTTTAACCAAGTGTCACAAAGGGGTACCTCTATGCCGCCTGTACAAAGGTCTAAGGAGAAAGCTCGCATTGGATTTCTCGCTATTGATTATTCTCAACTTAGACATCCATACCGGGACAACATAGACAACAGATAATGGACTCCTCTTTTATGCATAAGCATGTAACAACAATTAATAATTCTTCTCATATGAGATTGAGGATATTTGTCCAAAACTGAAACTTCCACCATGGATAATGGCTTTAGTTAGCGGCCCAATGTTCTTCTCTAACAATATGCATGCTTAACCATAAGGTGGTAGATCTCTCTTACTTCAGACAAGACGAACATGCATAGCAACTCACATGAAATTCAACAAAGAGTAGTTGATGGCGTCCCCAGTGAACATGGTTATCGCACAACAAGCAACTTAATAAGAGATAAAGTGCATAATTACATATTCAATACCACAATAGTTTTTAAGCTATTTGTCCCATGAGCTATATATTGCAAAGGTGAATGATGGAATTTTAAAGGTAGCACTCAAGCAATTTACTTTGGAATGGCGGAAAATACCATGTAGTAGGTAGGTATGGTGGACACAAATGGCATAGTGGTTGGCTCAAGTATTTTGGATGCATGAGAAGTATTCCCTCTCGATACAAGGCTTAGGCTAGCAAGGCTTATTTGAAACAAACACAAGGATGAACCGGTGCAGCAAAACTCACATAAAAGACATATTGAAAACATTATAAGACTCTACACCGTCTTCCTTGTTGTTCAAACTCAATACTAGAAATTATCTAGACCTTAGAGAAACCAAATATGCAAACCAAATTTTAGCATGCTCTATGTATTTCTTCATTAATGGGTGCAAAGCATATGATGCAAGAGCTTAAACATGAGCACAACAATTGCCAAGTATCACATTACCCAAGACATTAATAGCAATTACTACATGTATCATTTTCCAATTCCAACCATATAACAATTTAACGAAGGAGAAACTTCGCCATGAATACTATGAGTAGAAACTAAGGACATACTTGTCCATATGCTACAGCGGAGCGTGTCTCTCTCCCATAAAGTGAACGCTAGGATCCATTTTATTCAAACAAAACAAAAAACAATAACAAACCGACGCTCCAAGAAAAGCACATAAGATGTGATGGAATAAAAATATAGTTTCAGGGGAGGAACCTGATAATGTTGTCGATGAAGAAGGGGATGCCTTGGGCATCCCCAAGCTTAGACGCTCGAGTCTTCTTGATATATGCAGGGGTGAACCACCGGGGCATCCCCAAGCTTAGAGCTTTCACTCTCCTTGATCATGTTGCATCATACTCCTCTCTTGATCCTTGAAAACTTCCTCCACACCAAACTTAGAACAACTCAATAGATGGTTAGTGACAATAAAAATTAACATGTTCAGAGGTGACACAATCATTCTTAACACTTCTGGACATTGCATAAAGCTACTGGACATTAGTGGATCAAAGAAATTCATCCAACATAGCAAAAGAGGCAATGCGAAATAAAAGGCAGAATCTGTCAAAACAGAACAGTTCGTATTGACGAATTTTATTAGGCCACCAGACGTGCTCAAATGAAAATGCTCAAATTGAATGAAAGTTGCGTACATATCTGAGGATCATGCACGTAAATTGGCTTAATTTTCTGAGCTACCTACAGTGAGGTAGACCCAGATTCGTGACAGCAAAGAAATCTGGAACTGCGCAGTAATCCAAATCTAGTACTTACTTTTCTATCAACGACTTTACTTGGCACAACAAAACACTAAACTAAGATAAGGAGAGGTTGCTACAGTAGTAAACAACTTCCAAGACACAAAATAAAAACAAAGTACTGTAGGTAGAAACATGGGTTGTCTCCCATAAGCGCTTTTCTTTAACGCCTTTCAGCTAGGCGCAGAAAGTGTGTATCAAGTATTATCGGGAGATGGTGTATCGTTATTATGAGCTCCCCTGTAACATCCCAAATTTCAAAACAAAGCAGAAATGAATTTTCCTTTTTCCAAAAATGAGGACCAACAAAAACTTTTCTGAATTAGAGTGTTATGCCTAGTGCTCCTACCTATTACTTGTGTTCTTGCCTTGATGAGTGTGGTATACTTATGTGATACACCCTCAAACCCTAGAGTGATCAAGTGAAGATCACAAACCAAATAAAAACAAAAAGAGAAAGAAATCAAATAAGAAGAACCCTAAACCTTTTCCAAAATCATTTGGATCTGGTTTTGAGAAACCCAAAATAGAAGAAAGCTATATGTGGGCCTATAGCCCTAATAGGTAAATATTGAACCCTACCTTCTCTTATTTTACTAAATGGTAGTGAACCATTGTAAAACTTGTTAAACCCTAAACCACATCCCTCTTGACATCAATCTTTGAAAAATAGAATAAAAAGGAAAAATCTTATTTTAGAAAGAAGCATATATGCCTATGGCTATTTTGTAAAACTTCCCCTAGGCCTTTCTACTTTATGTAGAGAATTGGAAAGTATTCTTAAACCTTATCTAGTACTTTTCCAACACAATCCAAAGTGGAACACAAGGTTTTCAAAAAGAGAGTAATAATGCCATAGAGGTATATGAGAGCAAAATATCAATTTGTGAAATTGAGGATCTTGACCCTAGACTTGAAGTGGAATGGGTGGATCACTCCTATATACCTTTTCAACTCTCAACAACATCAATTGGGTCAAGCCAAGTTCAATAAAAATCAAGTGCCACATATGCATAGAGGCATATGTGACCCGTAGCCATTTTCACCAATTCTTGTCCTATGCCCTTCTACTTTTACCAAATGGTGTGAAACCATCTCTGAACCCAATCTAACCTTAACTTGACCCTCCACCTTGCTCAAGTAAAGCAAGGGGAGCACCTTACAAGAATAAGAAAAATTGACTTGTCATCTCCTATGTGTTTTGGCCAATTTTACAAATCTTTGAGCTAGACCTCTTGGAATGGTTTCAATGGTTTGAAATTGCTTCTAAACTAATAAGAATGACATTGGAGTCAAGTCAAGTCCAATCAAATGGAGAGAAACCCAATAGTGGGATATTTCCATTTTCCTCACATACACATAGGGCCAATTTATCAACTCTTGATTTAGGCACCAACCTTGCCTCAAAATGGTTGGAACCTTTCATCCAACTTCATCTAACACCAAACAAAACCTCACCCTTGTCAAAGCAAGGCCAAGAAAAATAAAAGTTTAAATAGTTAGAAATTCACAAAACCTCACATAGGGCTTATGCCATTTTTCTAAATTTTGACCCTAGCCCATTTTGGCCTTCATCATTAGTTGTATAATGATGCTAAACATCTATTACAACTTTTGGAATCCAAGAAACCCAATTCAAATCAATTTCAAACTCAATTGGGGATCACATGCAATAATGGTCAAATCTGCCATAATTATTCTGGTCCCTACTTTGAGCCTCTCCATTTCAAGTTTTTCAAACTAGACTTTCCCAACTCTTTGCATGTCATCCAAGAGGACATCAAGGTGAGCAACTTTTGTAAAGACCACCCTGCCAAAATCCTTATTAATCAATTGCTAGGCTCATCCAAAGTTGGCACTTTTAATTAAGTGGAACAATCTCCCACTTAGGGAATTTGCTATATTTCGATTTTCTAAATTCCACCACCACCTTTCTTTGCCTCTGGTCATTTAGAACCAAACCAATTACACCCCTTTCAAAATTGTCAACCTTTTGAGCCAATTCAAATTTGGGCAAAATTTGATGAAACATAAATAGGGAACCACACACACTATTTGAAATAGTGTCCTACACTACCCATAATCTACCCCAACCTACACCATTCTGTTCCCTTGTCCCCTCTCACCCTACAACACACAAAAACCCTAGAGGAGCTAGCTACACATGGCCTAGCCATGGCCATGCCGGCCATGGACATACCCTCTTGCTCCCCCTCTCTTCTCTTCACTCTAGCACCGACCACCTTGCCCTACTGCCTCCCCTTGGTCCCCTGAGCAAGCTCATACACGCCATTAGTCGAAAGGTGGACCACAGAGCCCAGGCCAGCACGCGCCCACGACGCACTGGTGCGACAGGAGCGGCATGGCCATGCCATTGCATGTCTGCCGACGCGCGCACCGCGGCCAACCATCGACTCGCCGCCCCGCTCCATCCCTGGCCCCCTCTCTTCTCCCTGAGCATCAGCGCCGCACCGCGAATCCACCAGACACGCTCGCAACCACGGCCCTGGACCACCGCCGCCGGAGACGTCGACACGATCCCGTGAACGCCGCCGCAAGCACGGACGCAATGCGTCGTCGCCAGACCGTCCCCCACCTCGCCATCACGCTCGTTAGCTTCGCCTGGATCTCGCCTACCTAACGCCGCCCTCGCCCATCCCCATTACTCGCCAGAAACACCGCGACCATGTCGGCTCCGCCGCAGACCTCTGGCCACCTCGCGTCGCTATAAAAGGAGGACGATCCCGCCTCCATCTCCACACCAAACTTGCTTCCCTCTCTCTTCTGATCCTCCTCGACCATCTCTCTCCCTCAATTACCCACCAGAGCCCTCCAATTGCACGCCGGAGACCCGCAAGCCGGCCAGAGACGCCGCCGCCGATTGGAGCCCTCCCCGGAGACGCCATCGCTACCAGAGGACCGCCGTCTTCGACAACGTCGCTGCGCACCTCGCCGTCGACCGCCGGAGCTCCGACGACCGCTCCGACCCCCTACCTCCGCCGTGCCCGCGTGCGCCTCTCGTCGACGACGACGACGATCCCCGCCGTTGGATCTTGATCTGATCGCACGGCCACCACTCGCGCGTACCGATTCGGTAAGCCACCGTCATCGACGCGCGGGCCCCTTTGTCAGCTTGCCCGAAACGTTACCGGGCTGGCTTGGGCCATGTTTAAATCTTTCAGTCCATTCGGCTTTCCCGCCAGCCCAGCTAGTTCAAATTGGTTTTAAACTTTTTCAAATAATTGTAATACTGCCTCCACTTTGAAATTCAACCATTTCAAATTGGCTAAACCAAATCTAGTGAATTTTATACCGTTGGAAAGCTTAGGAAAATATCTACCCAATGCCACTGGCCTCATGGTCAATCTCTTTGTAGAATTAATCTGACAAAAATAACAAGCCAGGGACTTTTCTGCCTTAGAATAATTCTTAAAAATCAACCAAAATAGCTATTGAGTAAATTCCAACTCCTTTAGCTCACTTTTGACTTGCACTAATTGTTTATGAAATAAAATGGTGTGGTCACTTTGCATGATCTTGCCCTAGTTTAAGAAATGTGCAATATGGCTAGTTTAACTAGTTGATATTGTCCGAAATTATTAAGTAATTCATATGAAGTCTTATGCTTCATTTAAATCTTATCTCAAAGGAATTCATGTGATGTTTGGACCCCTGGCCAAACTCACCTATATGAATTACTAAGAGATTTAAATCATAGGTAGTGTTATTAAATGGAATGAGGTATTTTATCTCATTTAAATCTATTTCTCAATTTATGATGATGAATGGTTGACTTTGGTCAACTTGATTTCATGCCTGAATGTTGGAGAAATTAAATCTTAAGAAGTTTTCAGTAAGAGAAAGGTATTTCTCAAACACTAGATGGAAACTATCACTTACATGTAAGGAGAGGAAATTATTTTCCTCAAGCCACACAACCAATGCACTCTAAGTGTAGTATTGGTGTGAGTACAAGTATTGTTAGAATAACCAATGAATTGTTGAGGGGTGCAATCACCTCAATGGTAGTTGCTAACCTAGTTACAACTATGTGTTAAATCTTATGAGAGGTTTCTCTCTCATTTAAATCTTGGTCCCAAGTATTTCAACATGAGGTATGGACCATGGTCTATATAATCTCATATTGAGTATTGGGTGACCTTAAATCATTACCCTTGTTAGGATTAAATTGTATGAGGTATGAAACCTCATTTAAATCATTTTTCTCAAATGAGGAGTATGAAGAGGTTGACCTTAGTCAACCTAGGTCATATTGTGTTCATAAGAGAAATTAAATCTTAATAAAGTAATGAGAGGAAATTATTTCTCTAAGTAATTAAAAGTAACACCTAAGTTAGTATGAGAGGAAATTATTTTTCTTGAATAAGAGGAACACCTCCACCCACTTAATAGTAGTGTGTGATGCTAGTTAAGTTGTGTGAAGCTGGTATGAGATTAGTTAGTATGTAAGTTTGGTATGATGATTGTGTATCCCGTATTCGTATTTTAGACGCTAGTACCGGAGACCACCAGGAAGAGGTGGACTTCTACAACAAGGAAGGAGAAAAGGACTTGGACCCTCACTTCAACCAAGGCAAGCTAGCACTGATAGAAATTACCTTTGCAAGGTGATATGGTTTGCAAGCTAAGATATTTAGTTTGCAAACTAATATTCTTGCAAGGTGCACGCCCCTTGGGGCAAGGCACCATGTTTCTTACCCTTTTATTATATGAACCCATCCTAAGTTTTGATTTTACAAATTCTTACCTGTTTTCTAGATGGGTTACTTTTATAGTTAACTTTGGTCAAAGTACAAGTTGGTGACTAAAGTAGTAAAGTTAGCAAGCTACCACCAATGCAAGCTAGCTTGAGGCAAACCATTTTGGTTGCAAGATAATACTCTTGCAACTTGCTAAGCTCTCTATGAGCAAAGCCTTCCCCTAATTTACTTTAGGCTTATGATCTTAATTTCCAGTTTGTACTTACAAACTCTATTTACCTTTGTTTTATCAAAGTACTTTTTGATTCATGATTCACTTGGCTAGTATTGGACTAGTACAAGAGTATCAAACTTAGCCTAGAAACAAACCAAATACTTAGCATCCCTCTTGCATAGATGCTAGTGCTGATTGGAAAGTGGCTACTCCATGTGGGAAACTGGAAACTGGAAAGATTTCGAAAAACCTTGGAATGACGAGTCATTCTATTGAGAGATTTTGAAGGAGTTTTGAAACCTTGGAATGAAGATGCATCCCATTGAATGATTTCTTTTGAAGGTGAATATGACTGGTGAATGACTTGGTGAATTTTACCAAAAACACTGATGGTTGGATTCGGATGCGATACCATTCCAATTTTACCGTACCCCCACAATACCTGAATCTGGGTAGGGCTTAGCTGGAAGTTTGTGTGTCTTAGTATGGGTTCCCTCTAAACAAGCATCATCGGGGTTATGCCGAAAGCTGCCTCTACCACAAACCACTGAGATGATACGATATGATGCGCGATGAGGTGAATGTCCGGCCCAAGCCCTGTGCAGTTCCCAGGTTGACAGTTGGTCTTCACTGGGAGGCCAAGCTCATGGGGAGAGGTGCCTATACTAGGGTGTGTAAATGAAAGGTTATGATTGGTAGTTCGCAGATCGCGTACGATAAATCAGGGCCAGTTACCCCTGACGAGCTATTGCAATTGTTGTGGCACAAGTGTACAACCTCTGCAGAGTTAAACCTATTCGAATAGCCGCGTCCTCGGTTATGGACAGTTGGAAAGGCCATACTGTTCCGTCATCAGAACTTTTCGAAAACTATGAATGGTAAAGGGTGACTTATGACTTTGAACTTGAATGGAGACTTTGACTTGGAATCACAACAGAGTTGTGGGAATGACACTAATGTTCCCACTTGAGTAGTTGGTACATAAAGAGTTGTTTACAAAAATGTTTGTGAAACAAATTCTGCTTTATGCAAAATAAACTAGAGCTTAGCACCCCCTTACTAGGATTGTTAGCACTTACCTTAGTATTAGTTTGCGAGTACTTTAAAGTACTCACGGCTGTGTCCCTGGCTATTCAAATGGCCAGATTTTGAAGCAGAACCACAGCATGAAGAAGACGACCCGCAGGACGCCCACGACAACTAGGGAGCCTTCTGACGTCAGACGTTGGCCTGTGGACTAGAGAGTCCCTTCTACTTTACGCTTCCGCTATGAAACTATGAACTTGGTGAATGTTGATCCCTAGATCAACTCTGTGTGTAATATGGGATCGTGTGATCTCTATTTGTAAGACGACTATGGTATGTAATGAATGATGACTTATGATATTCAAGCTGTTATGCCTCGCAACAACAATATTCCTGGGATTGCGATGTATGGCATGACAGCATCTGGACTTAAAAATCCGGGTGTTGACAAAGTTGGTATCAGAGCCATTGTTTGACCTTAGGAGACCCTAGTTAGAATGGACGACTGAAAAACTTAGTTTCAAAAACCAATGAAGTGAATATTTGTGAAAACTTGTTCTTACCCTTACCTTTGAGATTCCTTGCCAAAAATGAGAAAGACATACTCTACTTTCTTGCAAGCCTACATAAAAACTTGCACACTTGACTACTTCTCTAATTTACTCCTCTTTGCTCACAGATGACGTACCAATGGGAGTCCTATCAGCTTGGTCCCGAAGGCGACCTCAAGTTCGAAAAAGAGTTGAAGCAACTAGTGGATTATCTAGGACACCCATACCCTAAGTTCTTCGGAATGCCACTCAAGGCAAAGGCAGGAGAACCGCCTCAGTGGGACGTTTCTACCGATCTACGAAGAAAGCTTGATGCCCCGGTATGGGAAACCATTTGGATTCTGTAACAGAAACACCTGGAAGGAAGGACTAGCCGAAGCAATGCAAGAAGCAATTTTTCGTCTGTGTGGACAAAATAAGGACAAAATCAAGAACACTCGCTTCATCTACTACCCAAGACATGACCCCTGGGGAGAACCAATGACCATGCCCCCACCACAACCAAAGATGAATCCCTATGAAGCACCTCAGGACTTCAGGCAGTACAAAACCCGCAGGGATTTGGACAACGCCCTCGCCTATCGTCAAGCATCTCACCCGTGAAGAAGAAGATTCCACCCGGAAGAGTAGTATCACTCCAGATGAAGTAGGTGTGAGTTGTATCAGGATCCCCTTGTATCGTAGAACGAATGAATGGTTCTTCAAACCAACAGTGTGTTAGATTTGTAATGTGTGATGTTTGGTATGAATGAAAAGGTGTTGCTGGTTTTTACCCCCTTCAACACTACCCAAGTTTTCAAGTTTTGAACTTTGTGAATTTTAACTCAAACAAACCATAGAAGTTTCCCTCTTACCTTATCATCTACTTCAATGTTCAGATGGCCCCTCCTACCCGCAACAACTCCCGTGCCCAAGCAAATCAGATACCCCCTGAGCACGCCAAGATGACTGACGCCATCAACATCCTTGCAATGGAGCGCAAGGCACTTCGCCATCAGCAAGCCAAGAAGGACTACCTCATTGCCCGCCTCCGCGTGAAGATAGCATCACTAGAACGGCTCCTCCCAATACCCCACCATGCCCCCAGAGCCAATTCCGATGTGACTTGCTACGCATGTGGTGTTACTGGTCACTACTCTAACAAGTGTCCGGTGAAAGCCGCCAACAAAGCCCCAAGAACTGGAAGCAATGCTGTACCTATTACACAAAACGACAAGGCAACGGTAACCTGCTATGCATGTGGAACTGTGGGTCATTACTCCAATGAATGCCCCAAAAAGCTTGCCAAGACTGCCGCCAACCCCGCTGCATCTGCACAGCAGCAGCGCCGTTTCGCAACTAGAAGAAATTTTGCTCCAAACTACCCGAACAACCGCAACGGTCGCTACTACAACACGAAGGCCACCGAAACACAAGGAACATCTCGAGAATATGCCAAGTATGTTCCACTGCTAAATCCTATCACCCAATCTCTCTTAGGAACCTAACTCTTCTTAAAATCTCGGGACGAGATTTGTTTAAGGGAAGGGTTTGTAACATCCCAAATTTCAAAACAAAGCAGAAATGAATTTTCCTTTTTCCAAAAATGAGGACCAACAAAAACTTTTCTGAATTAGAGTGTTATGCCTAGTGCTCCTACCTATTACTTGTGTTCTTGCCTTGATGAGTGTGGTATACTTATGTGATACACCCTCAAACCCTAGAGTGATCAAGTGAAGATCACAAACCAAATAAAAACAAAAAGAGAAAGAAATCAAATAAGAAGAACCCTAAACCTTTTCCAAAATCATTTGGATCTGGTTTTGAGAAACCCAAAATAGAAGAAAGCTATATGTGGGCCTATAGCCCTAATAGGTAAATATTGAACCCTACCTTCTCTTATTTTACTAAATGGTAGTGAACCATTGTAAAACTTGTTAAACCCTAAACCACATCCCTCTTGACATCAATCTTTGAAAAATAGAATAAAAAGGAAAAATCTTATTTTAGAAAGAAGCATATATGCCTATGGCTATTTTGTAAAACTTCCCCTAGGCCTTTCTACTTTATGTAGAGAATTGGAAAGTATTCTTAAACCTTATCTAGTACTTTTCCAACACAATCCAAAGTGGAACACAAGGTTTTCAAAAAGAGAGTAATAATGCCATAGAGGTATATGAGAGCAAAATATCAATTTGTGAAATTGAGGATCTTGACCCTAGACTTGAAGTGGAATGGGTGGATCACTCCTATATACCTTTTCAACTCTCAACAACATCAATTGGGTCAAGCCAAGTTCAATAAAAATCAAGTGCCACATATGCATAGAGGCATATGTGACCCGTAGCCATTTTCACCAATTCTTGTCCTATGCCCTTCTACTTTTACCAAATGGTGTGAAACCATCTCTGAACCCAATCTAACCTTAACTTGACCCTCCACCTTGCTCAAGTAAAGCAAGGGGAGCACCTTACAAGAATAAGAAAAATTGACTTGTCATCTCCTATGTGTTTTGGCCAATTTTACAAATCTTTGAGCTAGACCTCTTGGAATGGTTTCAATGGTTTGAAATTGCTTCTAAACTAATAAGAATGACATTGGAGTCAAGTCAAGTCCAATCAAATGGAGAGAAACCCAATAGTGGGATATTTCCATTTTCCTCACATACACATAGGGCCAATTTATCAACTCTTGATTTAGGCACCAACCTTGCCTCAAAATGGTTGGAACCTTTCATCCAACTTCATCTAACACCAAACAAAACCTCACCCTTGTCAAAGCAAGGCCAAGAAAAATAAAAGTTTAAATAGTTAGAAATTCACAAAACCTCACATAGGGCTTATGCCATTTTTCTAAATTTTGACCCTAGCCCATTTTGGCCTTCACCATTAGTTGTATAATGATGCTAAACATCTATTACAACTTTTGGAATCCAAGAAACCCAATTCAAATCAATTTCAAACTCAATTGGGGATCACATGCAATAATGGTCAAATCTGCCATAATTATTCTGGTCCCTACTTTGAGCCTCTCCATTTCAAGTTTTTCAAACTAGACTTTCCCAACTCTTTGCATGTCATCCAAGAGGACATCAAGGTGAGCAACTTTTGTAAAGACCACCCTGCCAAAATCCTTATTAATCAATTGCTAGGCTCATCCAAAGTTGGCACTTTTAATTAAGTGGAACAATCTCCCACTTAGGGAATTTGCTATATTTCGATTTTCTAAATTCCACCACCACCTTTCTTTGCCTCTGGTCATTTAGAACCAAACCAATTACACCCCTTTCAAAATTGTCAACCTTTTGAGCCAATTCAAATTTGGGCAAAATTTGATGAAACATAAATAGGGAACCACACACACTATTTGAAATAGTGTCCTACACTACCCATAATCTACCCCAACCTACACCATTCTGTTCCCTTGTCCCCTCTCACCCTACAACACACAAAAACCCTAGAGGAGCTAGCTACACATGGCCTAGCCATGGCCATGCCGGCCATGGACATACCCTCTTGCTCCCCCTCTCTTCTCTTCACTCTAGCACCGACCACCTTGCCCTACTGCCTCCCCTTGGTCCCCTGAGCAAGCTCATACACGCCATAAGTCGAAAGGTGGACCACAGAGCCCAGGCCAGCACGCGCCCACGACGCACTGGTGCGACAGGAGCGGCATGGCCATGCCATTGCATGTCTGCCGACGCGCGCACCGCGGCCAACCATCGACTCGCCGCCCCGCTCCATCCCTGGCCCCCTCTCTTCTCCACGAGCATCAGCGCCGCACCGCGAATCCACCGTACACGCTCGCAACCACGGCCCTGGACCACCGCCGCCGGAGACGTCGACACGATCCCGTGAACGCCGCCGCAAGCACGGACGCAATGCGTCGTCGCTGCACCGTCCCCCACCTCGCCATCACGCTCGTTAGCTTCGCACGGATCTCGCCTACCTAACGCCGCCCTCGCCCATCCCCAGTACTCCCCAGACACCCCGCGACCAGGTCGGCGCCGCCGCCGACCTCCGGCCCCCTCCCGGCGCTATACACGCAGGACGAACCCGCCTCCATCTCCCCACCAAACTGCCTTCCCACTCACTTCAGAACCTCCTCGACCATCTCTCTCCCTCAATTACCCACCGAGCCCTCCAATTGCACGCCGGAGACCCGCAAGCCGACGCAGACGCCGCCGCCGATTGGAGCCCTCCCCGGAGACGCCATCGCTACCAGGAGGACCGCCGTCTTCGACAACGTCGCTGCGCACCTCGCCGTCGACCGCCGGAGCTCCGACGACCGCTCCGACCCCCTACCTCCGCCGTGCTCGCGTCTGCCTCTCGTCGACGACGACGACGATCCCCCGCCGTTGGATCTTGATCTGATCGCACGGCCACCACTCGCGCGTACCGATTCGGTAAGCCACCGTCATCGACGCGCGGGCCCCTTTGTCAGCTGGCCCGAACGTTACCGGGCTGGCTTGGGCCATGTTTAAATCTTTCAGTCCATTCGGCTTTCCCGCCAGCCCAGCTAGTTCAAATTGGTTTTAAACTTTTTCAAATAATTGTAATACTGCCTCCACTTTGAAATTCAACCATTTCAAATTGGCTAAACCAAATCTAGTGAATTTTATACCGTTGGAAAGCTTAGGAAAATATCTACCCAATGCCACTGGCCTCATGGTCAATCTCTTTGTAGAATTAATCTGACAAAAATAACAAGCCAGGGACTTTTCTGCCTTAGAATAATTCTTAAAAATCAACCAAAATAGCTATTGAGTAAATTCCAACTCCTTTAGCTCACTTTTGACTTGCACTAATTGTTTATGAAATAAAATGGTGTGGTCACTTTGCATGATCTTGCCCTAGTTTAAGAAATGTGCAATATGGCTAGTTTAACTAGTTGATATTGTCCGAAATTATTAAGTAATTCATATGAAGTCTTATGCTTCATTTAAATCTTATCTCAAAGGAATTCATGTGATGTTTGGACCCCTGGCCAAACTCACCTATATGAATTACTAAGAGATTTAAATCATAGGTAGTGTTATTAAATGGAATGAGGTATTTTATCTCATTTAAATCTATTTCTCAATTTATGATGATGAATGGTTGACTTTGGTCAACTTGATTTCATGCCTGAATGTTGGAGAAATTAAATCTTAAGAAGTTTTCAGTAAGAGAAAGGTATTTCTCAAACACTAGATGGAAACTATCACTTACATGTAAGGAGAGGAAATTATTTTCCTCAAGCCACACAACCAATGCACTCTAAGTGTAGTATTGGTGTGAGTACAAGTATTGTTAGAATAACCAATGAATTGTTGAGGGGTGCAATCACCTCAATGGTAGTTGCTAACCTAGTTACAACTATGTGTTAAATCTTATGAGAGGTTTCTCTCTCATTTAAATCTTGGTCCCAAGTATTTCAACATGAGGTATGGACCATGGTCTATATAATCTCATATTGAGTATTGGGTGACCTTAAATCATTACCCTTGTTAGGATTAAATTGTATGAGGTATGAAACCTCATTTAAATCATTTTTCTCAAATGAGGAGTATGAAGAGGTTGACCTTAGTCAACCTAGGTCATATTGTGTTCATAAGAGAAATTAAATCTTAATAAAGTAATGAGAGGAAATTATTTCTCTAAGTAATTAAAAGTAACACCTAAGTTAGTATGAGAGGAAATTATTTTTCTTGAATAAGAGGAACACCTCCACCCACTTAATAGTAGTGTGTGATGCTAGTTAAGTTGTGTGAAGCTGGTATGAGATTAGTTAGTATGTAAGTTTGGTATGATGATTGTGTATCCCGTATTCGTATTTTAGACGCTAGTACCGGAGACCACCAGGAAGAGGTGGACTTCTACAACAAGGAAGGAGAAAAGGACTTGGACCCTCACTTCAACCAAGGCAAGCTAGCACTGATAGAAATTACCTTTGCAAGGTGATATGGTTTGCAAGCTAAGATATTTAGTTTGCAAACTAATATTCTTGCAAGGTGCACGCCCCTTGGGGCAAGGCACCATGTTTCTTACCCTTTTATTATATGAACCCATCCTAAGTTTTGATTTTACAAATTCTTACCTGTTTTCTAGATGGGTTACTTTTATAGTTAACTTTGGTCAAAGTACAAGTTGGTGACTAAAGTAGTAAAGTTAGCAAGCTACCACCAATGCAAGCTAGCTTGAGGCAAACCATTTTGGTTGCAAGATAATACTCTTGCAACTTGCTAAGCTCTCTATGAGCAAAGCCTTCCCCTAATTTACTTTAGGCTTATGATCTTAATTTCCAGTTTGTACTTACAAACTCTATTTACCTTTGTTTTATCAAAGTACTTTTTGATTCATGATTCACTTGGCTAGTATTGGACTAGTACAAGAGTATCAAACTTAGCCTAGAAACAAACCAAATACTTAGCATCCCTCTTGCATAGATGCTAGTGCTGATTGGAAAGTGGCTACTCCATGTGGGAAACTGGAAACTGGAAAGATTTCGAAAAAACCTTGGAATGACGAGTCATTCTATTGAGAGATTTTGAAGGAGTTTTGAAACCTTGGAATGAAGATGCATCCCATTGAATGATTTCTTTTGAAGGTGAATATGACTGGTGAATGACTTGGTGAATTTTACCAAAAACACTGATGGTTGGATTCGGATGCGATACCATTCCAATTTTACCGTACCCCCACAATACCTGAATCTGGGTAGGGCTTAGCTGGAAGTTTGTGTGTCTTAGTATGGGTTCCCTCTAAACAAGCATCATCGGGGTTATGCCGAAAGCTGCCTCTACCACAAACCACTGAGATGATACGATATGATGCGCGATGAGGTGAATGTCCGGCCCAAGCCTGTGCGGTTCCAGGTTGACGAGTTGGTCTTCACCGGGAGGCCAAGCTCATGGGGAGAGGTGCCTATACTAGGGTGTGTAAATGAAAGGTTATGATTGGTAGTTCGCGCATCGCGTACGATAAATCAGGGCCGATTACCCCTGACGAGCTATTGCAATTGTTGTGGCACAAGTGTACAACCTCTGCAGAGTTAAACCTATTCGAATAGCCGCGTCCTCGGTTATGGACAGTTGGAAAGGCCATACTGTTCCGTCATCAGAACTTTTCGAAAACTATGAATGGTAAAGGGTGACTTATGACTTTGAACTTGAATGGAGACTTTGACTTGGAATCACAACAGAGTTGTGGGAATGACACTAATGTTCCCACTTGAGTAGTTGGTACATAAAGAGTTGTTTACAAAAATGTTTGTGAAACAAATTCTGCTTTATGCAAAATAAACTAGAGCTTAGCACCCCCTTACTAGGATTGTTAGCACTTACCTTAGTATTAGTTTGCGAGTACTTTAAAGTACTCACGGCTGTGTCCCTGGCTATTCAAATGGCCAGATTTTGAAGCAGAACCACAGCATGAAGAAGACGACCCGCAGGACGCCCACGACAACTAGGGAGCCTTCGACGTCGACGTTGGCTTTGTGGACTAGAGAGTCCCTTCTACTTTACGCTTCCGCTATGAAACTATGAACTTGGTGAATGTTGATCCCTAGATCAACTCTGTGTGTAATATGGGATCGTGTGATCTCTATTTGTAAGACGACTATGGTATGTAATGAATGATGACTTATGATATTCAACTGTTATGCCTCGCAACAACAATATTCCTGGGATTGCGATGTATGGCATGACAGGCATCTGGACTTAAAAATCCGGGTGTTGACATCCCCCATCCGTAGTGGTACTAAGGGCTTTGTCAATTTTAGGCCTATAATAATACTTCTTTGGTTTAGGCACTTTAGAGACATACATAAACTTTTGCTCCTTACCCACATAAGCTTTCTCCTTATATTTAAGAGAAGAAAATGTTGAACCCAAGGTTCCCATAGCTTTTTCAAGTTCATCAATCCTATTGATTTGATCATCATGGATAATACAAGTTCCTAGGACACTAATTCTTTCATCAATTCTTCCTAAGGATTTATCAAGTTCATCAGTTTTATCAAGTAACACTTCCAATTTAGCTTCAATACTTGGAAAATTTTTCTCTATGGTTTCCAATTTTTTCATAACATCTTCAAGAGAGATTTCAGTTTTAACTTCATCAACAGGAGGTATTCCAAATAGACTCTCAACAATGCAACTAGCTTCTAATGCAGGAGTACTTAGGAAGTTACCTTTTGCGAGACTATCAAGAACATACCTATTCCAGCTAGAGATACCAACATAAAAATTCCTGAGTAAGATAGTGGTGGAGTGTTTCTTCGTGCACCTATTACGGGCATCACTAATTCTATACCAAGCATCTCTTAAACATTCTCCCCCTCGTTGCTTAAACGTACGAACTTCAACTTCAGGATTACTCATTTTAGCAGTAGTAAATAAAGCAAACTAGATAAAGTAAATGCGAGTAACTAATTTTTTTGTGTTTTTGATATAGTAAACAAGATAGCAAATAAAGTAAAACTAGCAACTAATTTTTTTGTATTTTGATTTAGTGCAGCAAACAAAGTAGTAAATAAAACTAAGCAAGACAAAAACAAAGTAAAGAGATTGAGAAGTGGAGACTCCCCTTGCAGCGTGTCTTGATCTCCCGCAACGGCGCCGAGAAATTTGCTTGATGCGTGTGGTTGACACGTCCGTTGGGAACCCCAAGAGGAAGGTGTGATGCGCACAGCGGCAAGTTTCCTCAGTAAGAAACCAAGGTTTAATCGAACCAGGAGTCAAGAAGCACGTTGAAGGTTGATGGCGGCGGGATGTAGTGCGGCGCAACACCAGAGATTCCGGCGCCAACGTGGAACCTGCACAACACAACCAAAGTACTTTGCCCCAACGAAACAGTGAGGTTGTCAATCTCACCGGCTTGCTGTAACAAAGGATTAACCGTATTGTGTGGAAGATGATTGTTTACAGAAAACAGTAGAACAAGTATTGCAGTAGATTGTATTTCAGTATAGAGAATTGGACCGGGGTCCACAGTTCACTAGAGGTGTCTCTCCCATAAGATAAACAGCATGTTGGGTGAACAAATTACAGTTGGGCAATTGACAAATAAAGAGGGCATGACCATGCACATACATATTATGATGAGTATAGTGAGATTTAATTGGGCATTACGACAAAGTACATAGACCGCCATCCAACTGCATCTATGCCTAAAAAGTCCACCTTCAGGTTATCATCTGAACCCCCTCCAGTATTAAGTTGCAAAGCAACAGACAATTGCATTAAGTATGGTGCGTAATGTAATCAACAACTACATCCTTAGACATAGCATCAATGTTTTATCCCTAGTGGCAACAGCACAACACAACCTTAGAACTTTACATCCTTTGTCCAGGAGTGTCAATGCAGGGCATGAACCCACTATCGAGCATAAATACTCCCTCTTGGAGTTACAAGCATCTACTTGGCCAGAGCATCTACTAGTAACGGAGAGCATGCAAGATCATAAACAACACATAGACATAACTTTGATAATCAACATAACAAGTATTCTCTATTCATCGGATCCCAACAAACGCAACATATAGAATTACAGATAGATGATCTTGATCATGTTAGGCAGCTCACAAGATCCGACAATGATAGCACAATGGGGAGAAGACAACCATCTAGCTACTGCTATGGACCCATAGTCAAGGGGTAGACTACTCACACATCACTCCGGAGGCGACCATGGCGGCGTAGAGTCCTCCGGGAGATGATTCCCCTCTCCGGCAGGGTGCCGGAGGCGATCTCCTGGATCACCCGAGATGGGATCGGCGGCGGCGGCGTCTCTGGAAGGTTTTCCGTATCGTGGCTCTCGGTACTGGGGGTTTCGCGACGGAGGCTTTAAGTAGGCGGAAGGGCAGGTCAAGAGGCGGCACGAGGGCCCCACACCACAGGGCCGCGCGGCCAAGGGGGGGGGCCGCGCCGCCCTAGGGTGTGGCCCCCTCGTGGCCCCTCTTCGTCTCCTCTTCGGACTTCTGGAAGCTTCGTGGCAAAATAGGACCCTGGGCGTTGATTTCGTCCAATTCCGAGAATATTTCGTTACTAGGATTTCTGAAACCAAAAACAGCGAAAACTTGACAAGCGGCACTTCGGCATCTTGTTAATAGGTTAGTTCCAGAAAATGCACGAATATGACATAAAGTGTGCATAAAACATGTAGATAACATCAATAATGTGGCATGGAACATAAGAAATTATCGATACGTCGGAGTGGTTCCCTCAGAGGCTTGGGACTCTACACCGTCTTCCTTGTTGTTCAAACTCAATACTAGATATTATCTAGACCTTCGAGAAACCAAATATGCAAACCAAATTTTAGCATGCTCTATGTATTTCTTCATTAATGGGTGCAAAGTATATGATGCAAGAGCTTAAACATGAGCACAACAATTGCCAAGTATCACATTACCCAAGACATTAATAGCAATTACTACATGTATCATTTTCCAATTCCAACCATATAACAATTTATCGAAGAAGAAACTTCGCCATGAAAATTAAAAGCTAAGAACACATGTGTTCATATGAACCAGCGGAGCGTGTCTCTCTCCCACACAAGCATGATGTAATCCAATTTATTCAAACACAAACAAAAATAAGAAACATACAGACGCTCCAAGCAAAGCACATAAGATGTGACAGAATAAAAATATAGTTTCAAGAGAAGGAACCTGATAATTTGTCGATGAAGAAGGGGATGCCTTGGGCATCCCCAAGCTTAGATGCTTGAGTCTTCTTGAAATATGCAGGGGTGAACCACCGGGGCATCCCCAAGCTTAGAGCTTTCACTCTTCTTGATCATAGTATATCATCCTCCTCTCTTGACCCTTGAAAACTTCCTTCACACCAAACTTCTCATAAACTTCATTAGAGGGGTTAGTACATAATCAAAAACTCACATGTTCAGAGGTGACACAATCATTCTTAACACTTCTGGACATTGCTCAAAGCTACTGGAAGGTAATGGAACAAAGAAATCCACCCAACACAGCGAAAAAAGCAATGCGAAATAAAAGGCAGAATCTGTCAAAACAGAACAGTCCGTAAAGACGAATTTCTAATAAATACTTCCGTTGCTCAGATCATAAAACTAAAAACTAATGAAAGTTGTGTACATATCTGAGGAACACGCACGTAAATTGGCATATTTTTCTGATTTTTCTACAGAGAAAAAAGCCCAGATTCGTGACAGATAGAAATCTGTTTCTGCGCAGAAATCCAAATCTAGTATCAACCTTCGATTAGAGGCTTCACTTGGCACAACAAAACACAAAACTAAGATAAGGAGAGGTTGCTACAGTAGTAAACAACTTCCAAGACACAAATATAAAACAAAGTACTATAGCAAAATAACACATGGGTTATCTCCCAAGAAGTTCTTTTCTTTATAGCCATTAAGATGGGCTCAGCAGTTTTAATGATGCACTCGCAAGAAATAGTATTTGAAGCAAAAGAGAGCATCAAGAGGCAAATACAAAACACATTTAAGTCTAACATGCTTCCTATGCATAGGAATCTTGTAAATAAACAAGTTCATGAAGAGCAAAGTAACAAGCATAGGAAGATAAAACAAGTGTAGTTTCAAAAATTTCAGCACATAGAGAGGTGTTTTAGTAACATGAAAATTTCTACAACCATATTTTCCTCTCTCATAATAACTTTCAGTAGCATCATGAGCAAAATCAACAATATAACTATCACATAAAGCATTCTTATCATGAGTCTCATGCATAAAATTATTACTCTCCACATAAGCATAATCAATTTTATTAGTTGTAGTGGGAGCAAATTCAACAAAGTAGCTATCATTATTATTCTCATCAAGTGTTGGAGGCATAGTATAATCACAACAAAATTTACTCTCCATAGTAGGTGGCACCAAAAGACCACTATCATTATAATCATCATATATGGGAGGCAAAGTATCATCAAAGAAAATTTTCTCCTCAATGCTTGGGGGACTAAAAATATCATGAAAACCAGCTTCCCCAAGCTTAGAACTTTCTATATCATTATCATCAATGGTGTTCAAAGCGTTCATACTAATATTACTACCAGCATGCAAATAAGATTCCATAGGTTTTTTAATTTTCGCATCAAACAATCCATGTTTTAAATCAGGAAATAGCATAAGAAGCTCATTCTTGTCCATTATGCCAAACTAGTGTAAACAAGAAACAAAAAGATGCAATTGCAGGATCTAAAGGAAATAGCTTCGAGTACTTACAATGCGCCGAAAAATAGCTTAGTAGCCGAGATCCGGAGTGTGAGTACCTTTTACCTTTCCTCCCCGGCAACGGCGCCAGAAAATAGCTTGATGTCTACTTCCCCCTCCTTTTCCTGTAGACAGTGTTGGGCCTCCAAGAGCAGAGGTTTGTAGAACAGCAGCAAGTTTTCCCTTAAGTGGATCACCCAAGGTTTATCGAACTCAGGGAGGAAGAGGTCAAAGATATCCCTCTCATGCAACCCTGCAACCACAAAGCAAGAAGTCTCTTGTGTCCCCAACACACCTAATAGGTGCACTAGTTCGGCGAAGAGATAGTGAAATACAGGTGGTATGAATATATATGAGCAGTAGTAACGATGCCAGAAAATAGCTTGCTGGCGTGTAGTTGATGGTGGTAGTATTGCAGCAGTAGTAACGCAGTAAAACAGTAAACAAGCAGTAATAGCAGTATTTAGGAACAAGGCCTAGGGATCAGACTTTCACTAGTGGACACTCTCAACATTGATCACATAACAGAATAGATAAATGCATACTCTACACTCTCTTGTTGGATGATGAACACATTGCGTAGGATTACACGAACCCTCAATGCCGGAGTTAACAAGCTCCACAATTCAATGTTCATATTTAAGTAACCTTAGAGTGTAAGATAGATCAATTCGACTAAACCAAGTACTAACATAGCATGCACACTGTCACCTTCATGCATATGTAGGAGGAATAGATCACATCAATACTATCATAGCAATAGTTAACTTCGCAATCTACAAGAGATCATGATCATAGCATAAACCAAGTACTAACACGGATGCACACACTGTCACCATTACATCGTGCAGGAGGAATAAAACTACTTTAATAACATTGCTAGAGTAGCACATAGATAAATTGTGATACAAATACATTGCAATCATAAAGAGATATAAATAAGCACTTCACTATGCCATTCAACAGTGAATAAGTATTCTGTGAAATATAGCCTAAGAGACCCACACGGTGCACACACTGTCACCTTTACACACGTGGGACAAGGAGTCTCCGGAGATCACATAAGTAAAATTCACTTGACTAGCATAACGACATCTAGATTACAAGCATCATCATATGAATCTCAATCATGTAAAGCAGCTCATGAGATTGTTGTATTGAAGTACATAGGAGAGAGATGAACCACATAGCTACCGGTACAGCCCCGAGCCTCGATGGAGAACTACTCCCTCCTCATGGGAGCAGCAGCGGTGATGAAGATGGCGGTGGAGATGGCAGCGGTGTCGATGGAGAAGCCTTCCGGGGGCACTTCCCCGTTCCGGCAGCGTGCCGGAACAGAGACTCCTGTCCCCCAGATCTTGGCTTCGCGATGGCGGCGACTCTGGAAGGTTTCTGTGGGTTTCGTCGATCGTGGTAGGGTTTTCGCGACGGAGGCTTTAAATAGGCGAAGAGGCGGCGCCAGAGGGTCGAAGGGGTGCCCACACCATAGGGTGGCGCGGGCCCCCCTGGCCGCGCCGGCCTGTGGTTTGGTGGGCCTGTGCCCCCTCCCTGGTGGCTCTCGGGTGTTCTGGAAGCTTCGTGGCAAAATAGGACCCTGGGCGTTGATTTCGTCCAATTCCGAGAATATTTCGTTACTAGGATTTCTGAAACCAAAAACAGCAGAAAACAGCAACTGGCACTTCGGCTGATACGTCTCCGACGTATCGATAATTTCTTGTGTTCCATGCCACATTATTGATGTTATCTACATGTTTTATGCACACTTTATGTCATATTCGTGCATTTTCTGGAACTAACCTATTAACAAGATGCCGAAGTGCCAGTTGCTGTTTTCTGCTGTTTTTGGTTTCAGAAATCCTAGTAACGAAATATTCTCGGAATTGGACGAAATCAACGCCCAGGGTCCTATTTTGCCACGAAGCTTCCAGAAGTCCGAAGAGGAGACGAAGAGGGGCCACACCCTAGGGCGGCGCGGCCCCCCCTTGGCCGCGCGGCCCTGTGGTGTGGGGCCCTCGTGCCGCCTCCTGACCTGCCCCTCCGCCTACTTAAAGCCTCCGTCGCGAAACCCCCAGTACCGAGAGCCACGATACGGAAAACCTTCCAGAGACGCCGCCGCCACCGATCCCATCTCGGGGGATCCAGGAGATCGCCTCCGGCACCCTGCCGGAGAGGGGAATCATCTCCCGGAGGACTCTACGCCGCCATGGTCGCCTCCGGAGTGATGAGTGAGTAGTCTACCCCTGGACTATGGGTCCATAGCAGTAGCTAGATGGTTGTCTTCTCCCCATTGTGCTTCATTGTCGGATCTTGTGAGCTGCCTAACATGATCAAGATCATCTATCTGTAATTCTATATGTTGCGTTTGTTGGGATCCGATGAATAGAGAATACTTGTTATGTTGATTATCAAAGTTATGTCTATGTGTTGTTTATGATCTTGCATGCTCTCCGTTACTAGTAGATGCTCTGGCCAAGTAGATGCTTGTAACTCCAAGAGGGAGTATTTATGCTCGATAGTGGGTTCATGCCTGCATTGACACCGGGGACGGATGACAGAAAGTTCTAAGGTTGTGTTGTGCTGTTGCCACTAGGGATAAAACATTGATGCTATGTCTAAGGATGTAGTTGTTGATTACATTACGCACCATACTTAATGCAATTGTCTGTTGCTTGCAACTTAATACTTTGGAGGGTTCGGATGATAACTTTGAAGGTGGACTTTTTAGGCATAGATGCATGCTTTGGATGGCGGTCTATGTACTTTGTCGTAATGCCCAATTAAATCTCACTATACTCATCATAATATGTATGTGCATGGTCATGCCCTCTTTATTTGTCAATTGCCCAACTGTAATTTGTTCACCCAACATGCTGTTTATCTTATGGGAGAGACACCTCTAGTGAACTGTGGACCCCGGTCCAATTCTCTATACTGAAATACAATCTACTGCAATACTGTTCTACTGTTTTCTGCAAACAATCATCTTCCACACAATACGGTTAATCCTTTGTTACAGCAAGCCGGTGAGATTGACAACCTCACTGTTTCGTTGGGGCAAAATACTTTGGTTGTGTTGTGCAGGTTCCACGTTGGCGCCGGAATCTCTGGTGTTGCGCTGCACTACATCCCGCCGCCATCAACCTTCAACGTGCTTCTTGACTCCTACTGGTTCGATTAAACCTTGGTTTCTTACTGAGGGAAACTTGCCGCTGTGCGCATCACACCTTCCTCTTGGGGTTCCCAACGGACGTGTCAACCACATGCATCAAGCAAATTTCTGGCGCCGTTGCCGGGGAGATCAAGACACGCTGCAAGGGGAGTCTCCACTTCTCAATCTCTTTACTTTGTTTTTGTCTTGCTTAGTTTTATTTACTACTTTGTTTGCTGCACTAAATCAAAATACAAAAAAATGAGTTGCTAGTTTTACTTTATTTGCTATCTTGTTTGCTATATCAAAAACACAAAAAAATTAGTTACTTGCATTTACTTTATCTAGTTTGCTTTATTTACTGTCTTGCACTCTACATTAAAAATACAAAAAAAATTAGTTACTTTTGTTACCATGTCTAGCTCTGAACCTGTTACTTCTTCGCCTGAAGAATTAGTCTTTACTTTTAAACAAGGGGATGAGGAGAGTTTTAAGGATGCTTGGTCTAGAATTTTTACTTCTTATCGAAAAACTGAACCTCAAATGACTCTAAGTTTGCTCCTTAGTAATTTTTATTTTGGTCTTATGGTTCGCTATAGATATGCTTTGGATACTTTAGTGGGAGGAGATTTCCTTCATTGCAATGGGGATCAAGCTTTTAATGCCATAAAGAAGTTGGTTGCATCACATGATTCAGCTAATAACTTTGATTCAGCCCTCACTAGCATTTATAGTAGATTAAACAATCTCGAGATAAGTACATCTCGCTTGGATGATAACTATTGCCATGTTCGTAATCGTCTTGAACAAGTTTTAGTGAACTCTAAACTTTCATTATGGGATCCTACTGTTAAAATTGTTATCGGTGATCGAACTCTTCGTGCCAACTGTGATATTATGTCTGAATTTTGCCTTATGCCTGAGAGCATTTATAAATCTTTGAAACTTTGGGGAATCGATGAAGGAGGAGAAGAAATAACTCTCATTAATAACTCTATTATAATTCCTAAGGGAATAGCTGCAGGTGTGCATACAACCATTCTTGGAAGAACAATATCCATTGATTATCTTGTTATTGAATGCGTAGGGACAGGAAAAATCACACTCGGAAGATCCCTGCTAAAATTATTGGGAGCAGTCATTGATGTGGGAGAAGGCACCCTGGAATTCACCTCTACACCGGGAGGAAATCATATATTTCCTAAATCAAAGGGAAAGAAAAACAATAAGAAAGGTAAGGGTAAAGCCCAAGGTAAGGTTGATACACCATCTCCCGATAATACTTGATACACACTTTCTGCGCCTAGCTGAAAGGCGTTAAAGAAAAGCGCTTATGGGAGACAACCCATGTTTTTACCTACAGTACTTTGTTTTTATTTTGTGTCTTGGAAGTTGTTTACTATTGTAGCAACCTCTCCTTATCTTAGTTTAGTGTTTTGTTGTGCCAAGTAAAGTCGTTGATAGAAAAGTTCATACTAGATTTGGATTACTGCGCAGTTCCAGATTTCTTTTCTGTCACGAATCTGGGTCTACCTCCCTGTAGGTAGCTCAGAAAATTAAGCCAATTTAGGTGCATAATCCTCAGATATGTACGCAACTTTCATTCAATTTGAGCATTTTCATTTGAGCAAGTCTGGTGGCCTAATAAAATTCGTCAATACGAACTGTTCTGTTTTGACAGATTCTGCCTTTTATTTCGCATTGCCCCTTTTGCTATGTTGGATGAATTTCTTTGATCCACTAATGTCCAGTAGCTTCATGCAATGTCCAGAAGTGTTAAGAATGATTGTGTCACCTCTGAATATGTTAATTTTTATTGTCGCTAACCCTCTAATGAGTTGTTCTAAGTTTGGTGTGGAGGAAGTTTTCAAGGATCAAGAGAGGAGTATGATGCAACATGATCAAGGAGAGTGAAAGCTCTAAGCTTGGGGATGCCCCGGTGGTTCACCCCTGCATATATCAAGAAGACTCAAGCGTCTAAGCTTGGGGATGCCCAAGGCATCCCCTTCTTCATCGACAACATTATCAGGTTCCTCCCCTGAAACTATATTTTTATTCCATCACATCTTATGTGCTTTGCTTGGAGCGTCGGTTTGTTTTTTGTTTTTTTGTTTTGTTTGAATAAAATGGATCCTAGCATTCACTTTATGGGAGAGAGACACGCTCCGCTGTAGCATATGGACAAGTATGTCCTTAGCTTCTACTCATAGTATTCATGGCGAAGTTTCTCCTTCGTTAAATTGTTATATGGTTGGAATTGGAAAATGATACATGTAGTAATTGCTATAAATGTCTTGGGTAATGTGATACTTGGCAATTGTTGTGCTCATGTTTAAGCTCTTGCATCATATGCTTTGCACCTATTAATGAAGAAATACATAGAGCATGCTAAAATTTGGTTTGCATATTTGGTTTCTCTAAGGTCTAGATAATTTCTAGTATTGAGTTTGAACAACAAGGAAGACGGTGTAGATTCTTATAATGTTTACAATATGTCTTTTATGTGAGTTTTGCTGCACCGGTTCATCCTTGTGTTTGTTTCAAATAAGCCTTGCTAGCCTAAACCTTGTATCGAGAGGGAATACTTCTCATGCATCCAAAATACTTGAGCCAACCACTATGCCATTTGTGTCCACCATACCTACCTACTACATGGTATTTTCCGCCATTCCAAAGTAAATTGCTTGAGTGCTACCTTTAAAATTCCATCATTCACCTTTGCAATATATAGCTCATGGGACAAATAGCTTAAAAACTATTGTGGTATTGAATATGTAATTATGCACTTTATCTCTTATTAAGTTGCTTGTTGTGCGATAACCATGTTCACTGGGGACGCCATCAACTATTCTTTGTTGAATTTCATGTGAGTTGCTATGCATGTTCGTCTTGTCTGAAGTAAGAGAGATCTACCACCTTATGGTTAAGCATGCATATTGTTAGAGAAGAACATTGGGCCGCTAACTAAAGCCATGATCCATGGTGGAAGTTTCAGTTTTGGACAAATATCCTCAATCTCATATGAGAAAATTATTAATTGTTGTTACATGCTTATGCATAAAAGAGGAGTCCATTATCTGTTGTCTATGTTGTCCCGGTATGGATGTCTAAGTTGAGAATAATCAATAGCGAGAAATCCAATGCGAGCTTTCTCCTTAGACCTTTGTACAGGCGGCATAGAGGTACCCCTTTGTGACACTTGGTTAAAACATGTGCATTGTGATGATCCGGTAGTCCAAGCTAATTAGGACAAGGTGCGGGCACTATTAGTATACTATGCATGAGGCTTGCAACTTGTAAGATATAATTTACATGATACATATGCTTTATTACTACCGTTGACAAAATTGTTTCATGTTTTCAAAATCAAAGCTCTAGCACAAATATAGCAATCGATGCTTTTCCTCTATGGAGAACCATTCTTTTACTTTCAATGTTGAGTCAGTTCACCTATTTCTCTCCACCTCAAGAAGCAAACACTTGTGTGAACTGTGCATTGATTCCTACATATTTGCTTATTGCACTTATTATATTACTCTATGTTGACAATATCCATGAGATATACATGTTACAAGTTAAAAGCAACCGCTGAAACTTAATCTTCCTTTGTGTTGCTTCAATGCTTTTACTATGAATTATTGCTTTATGAGTTAACTCTTATGCGAGACTTATTGATGCTTGTCTTGAAGTGCTATTCATGAAAAGTCTTTGCTATATGATTCACTTGTTTACTCATGTCATATACATTGTTTTGATCACTGCATTCACTACATATGCTTTACAAATAGTATGATCAAGGTTATGATGGCATGTCACTCCAGAAATTATCTGTGTTATCGTTTTACCTGCTCGGGACGAGCAGAACTAAGCTTGGGGATGCTGATACGTCTCCGACGTATCGATAATTTCTTGTGTTCCATGCCACATTATTGATGTTATCTACATGTTTTATGCACACTTTATGTCATATTCGTGCATTTTCTGGAACTAACCTTTTAACAAGATGCCGAAGTGCCGATTCTTTGTTTTCTGCTGTTTTTGGTTTCAGAAATCCTAGTAACGAAATATTCTCGGAATTGGACGAAATCAACGCCCAGGGTCCTATTTTGCCACGAAGCTTCCAGAAGTCCGAAGAGGAGACGAAGAGGGGCCACGAGGGGGCCACACCCTAGGGCGGCGCGGCCCCCCCCCTTGGCCGCGCGGCCCTGTGGTGTGGGGCCCTCGTGCCGCCTCCTGACCTGGCCTTCCGCCTACTTAAAGCCTCCGTCGCGAAACCCCCTGTACCGAGAGCCACGATACGGAAAACCTTCCAGAGACGCCGCCGCCGCCGATCCCATCTCGGGGGATCCAGGAGATCGCCTCCGGCACCCTACCGGAGAGGGGAATCATCTCCCGGAGGACTCTACGCCGCCATGGTCGCCTCCGGAGTGATGTGTGAGTAGTCTACCCCTGGACTATGGGTCCATAGCAGTAGCTAGATGGTTGTCTTCTCCCCATTGTGCTTCATTGTCGGATCTTGTGAGCTGCCTAACATGATCAAGATCATCTATCTGTAATTCTATATGTTGCGTTTGTTGGGATCCGATGAATAGAGAATACTTGTTATGTTGATTATCAAAGTTATGTCTATGTGTTGTTTATGATCTTGCATGCTCTCCGTTACTAGTAGATGCTCTGGCCAAGTAGATGCTTGTAACTCCAAGAGGGAGTATTTATGCTCGATAGTGGGTTCATGCCTGCATTGACACCGGGACGATGTGAGAAAGTTCTAAGGTTGTGTTGTGCTGTTGCCACTAGGGATAAAACATTGATGCTATGTCTAAGGATGTAGTTGTTGATTACATTACGCACCATACTTAATGCAATTGTCTGTTGCTTGCAACTTAATACTGGAGGGGGTTCGGATGATAACCTGAAGGTGGACTTTTTAGGCATAGATGCATGCTGGATGGCGGTCTACGTACTTTGTCGTAATGCCCAATTAAATCTCACTATACTCATCATAATATGTATGTGCATGGTCATGCCCTCTTTATTTGTCAATTGGCCAACTGTAATTTGTTCACCCAACATGCTGTTTATCTTATGGGAGAGACACCTCTAGTGAACTGTGGACCCCGGTCCAATTCTCTATACTGAAATACAATCTACTGCAATACTGTTCTACTGTTTTCTGCAAACAATCATCTTCCACACAATACGGTTAATCCTTTGTTACAGCAAGCCGGTGAGATTGACAACCTCACTGTTTCGTTGGGGCAAAGTACTTTGGTTGTGTTGTGCAGGTTCCACGTTGGCGCCGGAATCTTTGGTGTTGCGCCGCACTACATCCTGCCGCCATCAACCTGCATCGTGCTTCTTGACTCCTACTGGTTCGATTAAACCTTGGTTTCTTACTGAGGGAAACTTGCCGCTGTGCGCATCACACCTTCCTCTTGGGGTTCCCAACGGACGTGTCAACCATACGCATCAAGCAAATTTCTCATGATAAGAATGCTTTATGTGATAGTTATATTGTTGAGTTTGCTCATGATGCTACTGAAAGTTATTATGAGAGAGGAAAATATGGTTGTAGAAATTTTCATGTTACTAAAACACCTCTCTATGTGCTGAAATTTTTGAAACTACACTTGTTTTATCTTCCTATGCTTGTTACTTTGCTCTTCATGAACTTGTTTATTTACAAGATTCCTATGCATAGGAAGCATGTTAGACTTAAATGTGTTTTGTATTTGCCTCTTGATGCTCTCTTTTGCTTCAAATACTATTTCTTGCGAGTGCATCATTAAAACTGCTGAGCCCGTCTTAATGGCTATAAAGAAAAGAACTTGGGAGATAACCCATGTGTTATTTTGCTACAGTACTTTGTTTTATATTTGTGTCTTGGAAGTTATTTACTACTGTAGCAACCTCTCCTTATCTTAGTTTTGTGTTTTGTTGTGCCAAGTGAAGCCTCTAATCGAAGGTTGATACTAGATTTGGATTTCTGCGCAGAAACAGATTTCTATCTGTCACGAATCTGGGCTGTTTTCTCTGTAGGAAAATCAGAAAAATATGCCTATTTACGTGCGTGTTCCTCAGATATGTACGCAACTTTCATTAGTTTTGAGTTTTCTGATCTGAGCAACGGAAGTATTTATTAGAAATTCGTCTTTACGGACTGTTCTGTTTTGACAGATTCTGCCTTTTATTTCGCATTGCTTCTTTCGCTGTGTTGGGTGGATTTCTTTGTTCCATTACCTTCCAGTAGCTTTGAGCAATGTCCAGAAGTGTTAAAAATGATTGTGTCACCTCTGAACATGTGAGTTTTTGATTATGTACTAACCCCTCTAATGAAGTTTATGAGAAGTTTGGTGTGAAGGAAGTTTTCAAGGGTCAAGAGAGGAGGATGATATACTATGATCAAGAAGAGTGAAAACTCTAAGCTTGGGGATGCCCCGGTGGTTCACCCCTGCATATTTCAAGAAGACTCAAGCATCTAAGCTTGGGTATGCCCAAGGCATCCCCTTCTTCATCGACAAATTATCAGGTTCCTTCTCTTGAAACTATATTTTTATTCGGTCACATCTTATGTGCTTTGCTTGGAGCGTCTGTATGTTTCTTATTTTTGTTTGTGTTTGAATAAATTGGATTACATCATGCTTGTGTGGGAGAGAGACACGCTCCGCTGGTTCATATGAACACATGTGTTCTTAGCTTTTAATTTTCATGGCGAAGTTTTTTCTTCGATAAATTGTTATATGGTTGGAATTGGAAAATGATACATGTAGTAATTGCTATTAATGTCTTGGGTAATGTGATACTTGGCAATTGTTGTGCTCATGTTTAAGCTCTTGCATCATATACTTTGCACCCATTAATGAAGAAATACATAGAGCATGCTAAAATTTGGTTTGCATATTTGGTTTCTCTAAGGTCTAGATAATATCTAGTATTGAGTTTGAACAACAAGGAAGACGGTGTAGAGTCTTATAATGTTTTCAATATGTCTTTTATGTGAGTTTTGCTGCACCGGTTCATCCTTGTGTTTGTTTCAAATAAGCCTTGCTAGCCTAAACCTTGTATCGAGAGGGAATACTTCTCATGCATCCAAAATCCTTGAGCCAACCACTATGCCATTTGTGTCCACCATACCTACCTACTACATGGTATTTTCCGCCATTCCAAAGTAAATTGCTTGAGTGCTACCTTTAAAATTCCATCATTCACCTTTGCAATATATAGCTCATGGGACAAATAGCTTAAAAACTATTGTGGTATTGAATATGTACTTATGCACTTTATGTCTTATTAAGTTGCTTGTTGTGCGATAACCATGTTTACTGGGGACGCCATCAACTACTCTTTGTTGAATTTCATGTGAGTTGCTATGCATGTTCGTCTTGTCTGAAGTAAGAGAGATCTACCACCTTATGGTTAAGCATGCATATTGTTAGAGAAGAACATTGGGCCGCTAACTAAAGCCATGATCCATGGTGGAAGTTTCAGTTTTGGACATATATCCTCAATCTCATATGAGAAAATTATTAATTGTTGTTACATGCTTATGCATAGAAGAGGAGTCCATTATCTGTTGTCTATGTTATCCCGGTATGGATGTCTAAGTTGAGAATAATCAATAGCGAGAAATCCAATGCGAGCTTTCTCCTTAGACCTTTGTACAGGCGGCATAGAGGTACCCCTTTGTGACACTTTGTTAAAACATGTGCATTGTGATGATCTGGTAGTCCAAGCTAATTAGGACAAGGTGCGGGCACTATTAGTACACTATGCATGAGGCTTGCAACTTGTAAGATATAATTTACATGATACATATGCTTTATTACTACCGTTGACAAAATTGTTTCATGTTTTCAAAATCAAAGCTCTAGCACAAATATAGCAATCGATGCTTTTCCTCTATGGAGGACCATTCTTTTACTTTCAATGTTGAGTCAGTTCACCTATTTCTCTCCACCTCAAGAAGCAAACACTTGTGTGAACTGTGCATTGATTCCTACATATTTGCTTATTGCACTTATTATATTACTCTATGTTGACAATATCCATGAGATATACATGTTACAAGTTGAAAGCAACCGCTGAAACTTAATCTTCCTTTGTGTTGCTTCAATACCTTTACTTTGAATTATTGCTTTATGAGTTAACTCTTATGCAAGACTTATTGATGCTTGTCTTGAAGTGCTATTCATGAAAAGTCCTTGCTATATGATTCACTTGTTTACTCATGTCATATACATTGTTTTGATCGCTGCATTCACTACATATGCTTTACAAATAGTATGATCAAGGTTATGATGGCATGTCACTCCAGAAATTATCTTTGTTTATCGTTTACCTGCTCGGGACGAGCAGAAACTAAGCTTGGGGATGCTGATACGTCTCCGACGTATCGATAATTTCTTATGTTCCATGCCACATTATTGATGATATCTACATGTTTTATGCACACTTTATGTCATATTCGTGCATTTTCTGGAACTAACCTATTAACAAGATGCCGAAGTGCCAGTTCCTGTTTTCTGCTGTTTTTGGTTTTAGAAATCCTAGTAACGAAATATTCTCGGAATTGGACGAAATCAACGCCCAGGTTCCTATTTTGCCCGGAAGCATCCAGAACACCGAGAGCCACGATACGGAAAACCTTCCAGAGACGCCGCCGCCGCCGATCCCATCTCGGGGGATCCAGGAGATCGCCTCCGGCACCCTGCCGGAGAGGGGATTCATCTCCCGGAGGACTCTACGCCGCCATGGTCGCCTCCGGAGTGATGTGTGAGTAGTCTACCCCTGGACTATGGGTCCATAGCAGTAGCTAGATGGTTGTCTTCTCCCCATTGTGCTATCATTGTCGGATCTTGTGAGCTGCCTAACATGATCAAGATCATCTATCTGTAATTCTATATGTTGTGTTTGTTGGGATCCGATGAATAGAGAATACTTGTTATGTTGATTATCAAAGTTATGTCTATGTGTTGTTTATGATCTTGCATGCTCTCCGTTACTAGTAGATGCTCTGGCCAAGTAGATGCTTGTAACTCCAAGAGGGAGTATTTATGCTCGATAGTGGGTTCATGCCTGCATTGACACCTAGGACAGTGACAGAAAGTTCTAAGGTTGTGTTGTGCTGTTGCCACTAGGGATAAAACATTGATGCTATGTCTAAGGATGTAGTTGTTGATTACATTACGCACCATACTTAATGCAATTGTCTGTTGCTTTGCAACTTAATACTGGAGGGGGTTCGGATGATAACCTGAAGGTGGACTTTCTAGGCATAGATGCCGTTGGATGGCGGTCTATGTACTTTGTCGTAATGCCCAATTAAATCTCACTATACTCATCATAATATGTATGTGCATGGTCATGCCCTCTTTATTTGTCAATTGCCCAACTGTAATTTGTTCACCCAACATGCTGTTTATCTTATGGGAGAGACACCTCTAGTGAACTGTGGACCCCGGTCCAATTCTCTATACTGAAATACAATCTACTGCAATACTTGTTCTACTGTTTTCTGCAAACAATCATCTTCCACACAATACGGTTAATCCTTTGTTACAGCAAGCCGGTGAGATTGACAACCTCACTGTTTCGTTGGGGCAAAGTACTTTGGTTGTGTTGTGCAGGTTCCACGTTGGCGCCGGAATCTCTGGTGTTGCGCCGCACTACATCCCGCCGCCATCAACCTTCAACGTGCTTCTTGACTCCTACTGGTTCGATTAAACCTTGGTTTCTTACTGAGGGAAACTTGCCGCTGTGCGCATCACACCTTCCTCTTGGGGTTCCCGACGGACGTGTCAACCACACACATCAAGCAAATTTCTGGCGCCGTTGCCGGAGATTTGATGCGTGGCACAATCATATTCAGAGGTGACACAATCATTCTTAACACTTCTGGACATTGCATAAAGCTACTGGACATTAATGGATCAAAGAAATTCATCCAACATAGCAAAAGAGGCAATGCGAAATAAAAGGCAGAATCTGTCAAAACAGAATAGTTCGTATTGACGAATTTTATTAGACCACCAGACTTGCTCAAATGAAAATGCTCAAATTGAATGAAAGTTGCGTACATATCTGAGGATCATGCACGTAAATTGGCTTAATTTTCTGAGCGACCTACAGGGAGGTAGACCCAGATTCGTGACAGCAAAGAAATCTGGAACTGCGCAATAATCCAAATCTAGTACTTACTTTTCTATCAACGACTTTACTTGGCACAATAAAACACTAAACTAAGATAAGGAGAGGTTGCTACAGTAGTAAACAACTTCCAAGACACAAAATAAAAACAAAGTACTGTAGGTAAAAACATGGGTTGTCTCCCATAAGCGCTTTTCTTTAACGCCTTTCAGCTAGGCGCAGAAAGTGTGTATCAAGTATTATCAAGAGACGAAGTGTCAACATCATAATTTATTCTAATAATAGAATCAAAAGGTAACTTCATTCTCTTTCTAGGGAAGTGTTCCATACCTTTCTTGAGAGGAAATTGATATTTTATATTACCTTCCTTCATATCAATGATAGCACCAATAGTTCGAAGAAAAGGTCTTCCCAATATGATGGGACAAGATGCATTGCATTCAATATCCAAGACAACAAAATCAACGGGGACAAGGTTATTGTTAACCATAATATGAACATTATCAACTTTCCCCAAAGGTTTCTTTATAGCATTATCAGCGAGATTAACATCCAAATAACAATTTTTCAGCGGTGGCAAGTCAAGCATATTATAAATTTTCTTAGGCATAACGGAAATACTTGCACCAAGATCACATAAGGCATTACAATCAAAATCTTTAACCTTCATCTTAATGATGGGCTCCCAACCATCCTATAGCTTTCTAGGAATAGAGGCTTCGCGCTCTAGTTTCTCTTCTCTAGCTTTTATGAGAGCATTTGTAATATGTTGCGTGAAAGCCAAATTTATAGCACTAGCATTAGGACTTTTAGCAAGTTTTTGCAAGAACTTTATAACTTCAGAGATGTGGCAATCATCAAAATTCAAACCATTATAATCTAAAGCAATGGGATCATCATCCCCAATGTTGGAAAAAATTTCAGCAGTTTTATCACAGGCAGTTTCAGCAGTTTTAGCAGTTTCATGCAATTTCTCGCGCTTTGCATTAGAAGTGGAAACATTGCTAACACCAATTCTTTTATTATTAATAGTAGGAGGTGCAGCAACATGTGTAGCATTAGCATTACTAGTGGTGGTAATAGTCCAAACTTTAGCTACATTCTTCTCTTTAGCTAGTTTTTCATTTTCTTCTCTATCCCACCTAGCACGCAATTCAGCCATTAATCTTATATTCTCATTAATTCTAACTTTGATGGCATTTGCTGTAGTAAAAATTTTATTTTCAATATCCCTACTAGGCATAACTTTCGATTTCAAAAGATCAACATCAGAGGCAAAACTATCAACCTTAGAAGCGAGAATATCAATTTTATTGAGTTTTTCCTCAACAGATTTGTTAAAAGCAGTTTGTGTACTAATAAATTCTTTAAGCATGGCTTCAAGTCCAGGGGGTGTGTTCCTATTATTATTGTAAGAATTCCCATAAGAATTAGCATAACCGTTACCATTATTATAAGGATATGGCCTATAATTATTACTAGAATTGTTCCGGTAAGCATTGTTGTTGAAATTATTATTTTTAATGAAGTTGACATCAACATGTTCTTCTTGTGCAACTAATGAAGCTAACGGAACATTATTAGGATCGACATTTGTCCTATCATTCACAAGCATAGACATAATAGCATCAATCTTATCACTCAAGGAAGAGGTTTCTTCGACAGAATTTACCTTCTTACCTTGTGGAGCTCTTTCCGTGTGCCATTCAGAGTAGTTGATCATCATATTATCAAGAAGCTTTGTTGCTTCACCAAGAGTGATGGACATAAAGGTACCTCCAGCAGCTGAATCCAATAAATTCCGCGAAGAAAAATTCAGTCCCGCATAAAAGGTTTGGATGATCATCCAAGTAGTCAGTCCATGGGTTGGGCAATTTTTAACCAAAGATTTCATTCTTTCCCATGCTTGAGCAACATGTTCAGTATCTAATTGTTTAAAATTCATTATGCTACTCCTCAAAGATATAATTTTAGCAGGGGGATAATATCTACCAATAAAAGCATCCTTGCATTTAGTCCATGAATCAATACTATTCTTAGGCAGAGATAGCAACCAATCTTTAGCTCTTCCTCTTAATGAGAAAGGGAACAATTTTAATTTAATAATATCACCATCTACATCCTTATACTTTTGCATTTCACATAGTTCAACAAAATTATTAAGATGGGCAGCAGCATCATCAGAACTAACACCAGAAAATTGCTCTCGCATAACAAGATTCAGTAAAGCAGGTTTAATTTCAAAGAATTCTGCTGTAGTAGCAGGTGGAGCAATAGGTGTGCATAAGAAATCATTATTATTTGTGGTTGTGAAGTCACACAACTTAGTATTTTCAGGGGTGGCCATTTTAGAAGTAGTAAATAAAGCAAACTAGATAAAGTAAATGCAAGTAACTAATTTTTTTGTGTTTTTGATATAGCAAACAAGATAGCAAATAAAGTAAAACTAGCAACTAATTTTTTTGTATTTTGATTTAGTGCAGCAAGCAAAGTAGTAAATAAAACTAAGCAAGACAAAAACAAAGTAAAGAGATTGGGATGTGGAGACTCCCCTTGCAGCGTGTCTTGATCTCCCCGGTGATGCGTAGTAACGATAATTTCTTATGTTCCATGCCACATTATTGATAACATTAGTTACTTGCTTGATGCCACACAAGTATAGGGGATCGCAACAGTCTTCGAGGGAAGTAAAACCCAATTTATTGATTCGACACAAGGGGAGACAAAGAACACTTGGAAGCCTTAACAGCGGAGTTGTCAATTCAGCTGCACCTGGAAACAGACTTGCTCGCAAGAGTTTATCAGTAGTAACAGTTTTATAGCAGTAGCAGTAGTGAAATAACAGCAGCAGAGTAACACAGACAGCAGTAGTGATTTTAGTAAACAGCAGGATTAAAATACTGTAGGCACGGGGACGGATGACGGGCGTTGCATGGATGAGAGAAACTCATGTAACAATCATAGCAGGGCATTTGCAGATAATAATAAAACGGTGTCCAAGTACAAAGCAATCAATAGGCATGTGTTCCATATATAGTCGTGCGTGCTCGCAATGAGAAACTTGCACAACATCTTTTGTCCTACCAGCCGGTGGCAGCCGGGCCTCAAGGGAAACTACTGGATATTAAGGTACTCCTTTTAATAGAGTACCGGAGCAAAGCATTAACACTCCGTGAACACATGTGATCCTCACATCGCTACCATTCCCTCCGGTTGTCCCGATTTCTGTCACTTCGGGGCCATCGGTTCCGGACAGCGACATGTGTATACAACTTGCAGGTAAGACCATAAACAATGAATATCATGATGAAACAATAACATGTTCAGATCTGAGATCATGGCACTCGGGCCCTAGTGACAAGCATTAAGCATAACAAGTTGCAACAATATCATCAAAGTACCAATTACGGACACTAGGCACTATGCCCTAACAATCTTATGCTATTACATGACCAATCTCATCCAATCCCTACCATCCCCTTCGGCCTACAGCGGGGGAATTACTCACACATGGATGGGGGAAACATGGCTGGTTGATGTAGAGGCGTTGGCGGTGATGATGGCGATGATCTCCTCCAATTCCCCGTCCCGGCGGAGTGCCAGAACGGAGACTTCTGGCTCCCGCGACGGAGTTTCGCGATGTGGCGGCGTTCTGGAGGGTTTCTGGCGACTTCGACTTCTCCCCGTGCGTTTTTAGGTCGAGGCCGATAAATAGTCCGAAGGAGGGCGTCGGAGGCCGGCCGAGGGGGCCACACCACATGGCCGCGCGGGCCCCCCTGGGCCGCGCCGCCCTATGGTGTGGGGCCCTCGGGCCTCCACCTGGTTTGTCCTACGGCTCCGTCGCCTTCTGGGAAAATAGGGCCTTCTGCATAAATTCCGAGGATTTTCCCGAAAGTTGGATTTCTGCACAAAAACGAGACACCAGAACAGTTCTGCTGAAAACAGCGTTAGTCCGTGTTAGTTGCATCCAAAATACACAAATTAGAGGCAAAACAATAGCAAAAGTGTTCGGGAAAGTAGATACGTTTTGGACGTATCAACTCCCCCCAAGCTTAGCTTATTGCTTGTCCTCAAGCAATTCAGTTAACAACTGAGCGATAAAAGAACTTTCACGAACACATTTGCTCATATGATGTATATATTCTCATGCTATGGCTAATACTTAAGTAGTTCATAGTGAGATACATGCAAATAAGATCATCTAACAGCTATGTCAATCATGAAGAGGTACCAACAATTAATAATAAGCATCATGAATCATGTATGTAAGCAGGATTGCAATGTTCATAAGAGAGTATGATAAAGTGGTATCTCGCTTGCCTGTATTTGATTGGCAAAACATAAATGCCCGGGCACCTCTGGAGTTCATAGAAAGACTAGAAGTAGTGATTGTCAAAGATAAAAGCATCAAAGTTATACCACAATCAATCATATTTTGAGACAAGCATATTATACTAAGAATGACAGTTGTGCTCTCAAGATAGTGCTCAAAGAAATAATGGAGACACAACATAAAAGTAAAAGATTGACCCTTCGCAGAGGGAAGCAGGGATTAACATGCGCTAGAGCTTTTCATTTTTGAAATCAGGAGTAAAATTATTTTGAGAGGTGTTTGTTGTTGTCAACGAATGGTAATGGGTACACCAACTACCTCGCCAACCGGACTCCCAAGAGCGGCTCCCATGAATTATTTGCATATTTATTTGGCACTCCTTCCAACCTTTCTTACACAAACCATGGCTAACCGAATCCTCGGGTGCCTGCCAACAATCTCATACCATGAAGGAGTGCCTTTTATTTTAGTTTTATTATGATGATGACACTCCCCCCAACCTTTGCTTACACAAGCCATGGCTAACCGAATCCTTCGGGTGCCGTCCAACAATCACAAACCATGGAGGAGTGTCTATTTAAGTTAATTAATTTGGGACTGGGAATCCCATTGCCAGCTCTTTTTGCAAAATTATTGGATAAGCGGATGTGCCACTAGTCCATATGAGAGTCCGTCAAAAGTAAATGACAAGGTTGAAAGCTAAACACCACATACTTCCTCATGAGCTATGAAACATAAACACAAATTGAGAAGCATTTTGAAGGTTTTAAAGGTAGCGCATGAGAATTTACTTGGAATGGTTTGAAATGCCATGCATAGGTATTTATAGTGGACACTCTGCAATAACTTGGTTTTCAGGTGTTTGGAAGCACGAGCAGCGTTCCCGCTCAGTACAAGTGAAGGCTAGCAATACACTAGGGAGCGACAAATCAAGAGAGCAGTTACTGTCATAATCATGCTTGCGGCAAAATAAATTAACGGAGGCATAAAAGTGATACAAGAACTCTGAAGCAATATAAATCATCGAGGCTTAATTGACTTTGGTTCAGTCATATGCATGCGTGAGCATGTGCCAAGTCGATATAAATGAATTATTCAGAGGAGGATACCACAATGCCATACTTACTTATGAATAAAACAATGCAAGCAAACATCCATGACATGCTACTCATATTAATAAATTGGAGCTAAACATGAGAGATCATAAACTACTAGACTTTCTCAAATAACATATACCTCACATGAACCAACTAAGCATGCTCACATGGATGAGTATATGTACAAAAATGAAAACAAATAGAGTTCATACCAGCCTCTCACCACAATCCAATTGTCGTAGATCGTCATTATTGCCTTTTCACTTGTGCAGCTTGGATAATATGAAATGAAAACCACGCTCCAGCCACCGAAGACCATTGAACTCATAAAGAACTTTACAAACCAAAGAAGAACAGCAAATATTTTTGGTGTTTTCGAATTTGAGAACAAGAACAAGAGGAAACAAACAAACAAAGCAAAATCTTTTTTGGGTTTTCTTATAGCAGACTAGCAATAGCAAATAAAACGAAACAAATGCAAGAAACCAAAGCAAACAAATGGTGAAGAGAAACAACAGAAATATTTTTGGTCTTTTTGTGTTTTGGGAAGGAAACAAAGCAAAAACAAGAAATAGCAAACTAAAAAGAAACACATAACAGCAGGATGATAGAAATCTGCCAAAACCTGACAGCAGTACAGAAATCGATTTTTACAAAAATCTTACGTTGCTCAGCTCGAAAAGTGTTCAACTAATGAAAGTTAGATAACAACCTGGGGAACCTGCACAAAAATTGGCAGCTCAAAATAACGTTCTGGCTGTGCGCACGAATTTTTCTAGTAACAGTCCAGAATCTGTTTTCAGGCAGCACTTCCCCAAATATCATCTTCCTCTCATTAGAAAACCACTCAAACGAACAAAACAAATATGTACAAGTATCCAGCAACCATAATATGCAAAGAATGAGTGATGCCGGTATACCTCCCCCCAAGCTTAGGCTTTTGGCCTAAGTGGAGTTCAACCCCAACGAGGATCGTTGTTCCTTGCCGGTGGGTAATTCATGGAGTAGTCATAGTAAAGTTCCTGTGCAGAAGAAAAGCGTGGAGGCTCCACATGTCCAACATGTTGATGCGAGGAACTTGCTGCATCGGATGATGAGTCGAGGTGCTCCTCGACCTCCGTGTCGTCTCTTGCATGTTGACCTCCTCTCTCTATGTGTGCATCCAGTGCACCTTCTGTGACCGACCAATCTCCCCTGGAATCAAGGTTAGACAGAACAGGCGCAGGCAATCTTACTAGTTTCTCAGTTTTCTTAGTTATTCTCCAGACTTTCTTATAAAATGTCATCTTGTAAAACAGGTTACCCAAGTTGGAGGAATCTGAAACAAATTCATGTTTAATCATAGAGGCTATGTCAAGTTTTTCTATGGGGAATGGAATATCAAAATGATGAGGTTCTACATTATGAAAAGCTAGTAAACGAGATGCGATGAGACCTCCACAAATTCCACCTTTCTGACGGTTAGTAGAAAGTCTATAAGCTATCAATGCCCCCAAATTATAAGTCCTACTACTTTGCAGTGCCGCAGCTAGAAAAGCTAAATCCGGGATAGAAAGTTTACCACCAATCTTTTTAGCAAGAACGCATTTGGTAATAAAATAGGCAAAGTAGCGGATAGCCGGGAGCTGAATGCTAGTGATTTTACCACTATCCTCTGAGAAACTCTTTCCATAGCAAATCATCTTGAAGAGGTCCAAGAGTTCTTGCGGCGATCCCCTTATCTTCTCGCATGATCCCCATTGCGGTACTCTAATTGCTGCACAAAAATCACTGAATGGCAAGTTGACAGCTTTATTGTAAATTTTATACTGGACCGTAGGGTTAGATCGCGACCAATTGAACTTAAAGTCCTGCACAGAAGACATAGTTAATTTTGCATATTGTCTTGGCTCTCCTTCAACAAAGTCACTCAGCCCTGCACGAGAAATTAGGCTTCGAACATCTTCAAATATTCCCGCGCTTCTCATGAAATCCGCGCACGGGTAGTAAGAGGGGTATACTCCCTCTTCACGATTGACTCTCATAACTTGTTGGACTTCCAATTCTTGTTGGTTCAAGTGATATCTATTCCACTCCATTTTCTGAAATTTCAACAAACAATATAAAAATTTGATTTGGTGACATATAATTGAGGGAAACTACCATAGGAACTTGCTAGAGTACTAATCATGCATCAAAACTAGTTTCTACCACTTAGAACAAGCATGCAAGCTCACTAAACATGTTACCTACGGCAGCAAAATATTCAAGATATACTCAACCAAACAAAATTCTACTTGGATGGGTGGAGGAGTCACATACCAAGGAGCAAATGTGCCAAATTTCAGCAAGAAATCTGGGCTGAACAAAGAGATCGAGAAATCTGGAGCTCTGGAGCAAAAACGCGAGTGAGAGGAACCTGGTACGAGTTTTTTCGGGAGAGAGAAGGTGCTGGGAGAAAGAGATGGCAAAGTGGGGCAAGGAGGGGCCCACACCACAGGGTGGCGCGCCCACCTCCTTGGCCAAGCCGGCCTGTGGTGTGGCACCCTCTGGTGCCCCACAGGTCATCCTCTGGTGCTCCCAGGTGCCTCGTCGAAAAATAGGACCAACGGTATAATTTTTGTGAATTTTTGAAAACTTTGAAAAATGCACATTTCTGGGTATTTAATTTATTATTACTGGCCAGGAAAATTTTTGAAATCTCCAATTAACTAAGGAACTTTGCAAATTAAAAGTGCTACAGCAACTAGAGCAAATGGAGTAAGAAAGAGATGTTGTTTACCTCCTCTATGCATATAAAAAGTATTCGTTAACAAGGTTGATCAAGTCTTGCCACCAAATAAATTTTACATAGCATAAGAAGAAATAAACCTCAAATCAATCATGTTACCTTGAATTGTATTGATATGGATCCAATCACGAGAGTTTGATATTCTTCTTTAGGCTCATATATAGGACAATCAATAGTTCCCACTTTGATAGTTCTCACATTAGAAATAGTATTAACTCCACATACTTTATCAATCTTCTTGGGGAAATAGACGGTATGCTCCTTATCATCAACATTAAAAGTAACCTTTCCTTTGTTGCAATCAATAACAGCCCCTGCGGTGTTAAGAAAAGGTCTCCCAAGAATAATAGACATATTATCATCTTCAGGCATTTCCAACACAACAAAATCAGTTAATATCAAGCAGTTAGTAGTAACTTGAACAGGAACATCCTCACATATACCAACAGGAATAGCAGTAGATTTATCAGCCATTTGCAAAGATATATCAGTAGGTATCAACTTATCTAAGTAAAGTCTCTTATAAAGAGAAAAAGGCATAACACTAACACCGGCTCCCAAGTCACATAGAGCAGTCTTAACATAATTATTCTTAATAGAACAAGGAATAGTAGGTATACCTGGGTCGCCCAACTTCTTCGGAACTTTGCCATTGAAAGAGTAATTAGCAAGCATAGTGGAAATTTCCTCATTGGGGATTTTCCTTTTGTTAGTAACAATATCTTTCATATACTTTGAATAAGGAGGCAATTTAATAGCATCAGTCAAAGGGATTTGCAAGAATAAAGGTTTCATCCAATCACAAAATTTATTATAGTGTTCTTCTTCCTTTGATTTTAGTTTCTTAGCAGGAAAAGGCATTTGCTTTTGCACCCAAGGTTCTCTTTCCTTACCATGTTTCTCAGCAATAAAATCTTCTTTAGTGTACTTTTTATTTTTAGCATGCTTTTCAGGTTCTTCTTCAACCTATTCTTTATCAGGAGCATCATTCTTATCATTATCTTTATCATGTTCATTACCACTTTCAGTTTCAGCATCAGAAATAGAAATACTATTAGGATCATTAACAGGTTCAGAGGATTCTACAACATTTTCATGTTTCTTCTTCTTTTTCTTCTTAGAAGGAGCACTAGGTTCAATGCGTTGAGAATCTTGTTCAATTCTTTTGGGATGCCCTTCAGGATATAGAGGATCCTGGGTAGAAACACCACCTCTAGTCGTTACTTCATAAGCATGTTTTTCTTTAGAATTATTCCCCAACAAGTCATTTTACACTTTAGTGAGTTGATCAATTTGAGTTTGAATCATATGAAAATGTTTAACAAGCATCTTAACATCATTGGAGGTTCTTTCTACAATATCATGCAATTCACTAATAGCTCGAGAATTTTCCATTAAATGATTCTCTACTCTCATATTAAAATTTTCTTGCTTAACAATATAATTATCAAACTCATCTAAGCATTGTGCAGGAGGCTTCGAATACGGAATATCCTCCCTAGTAAAGCGTTGAAGGGAGTTTACCTCAATCATGGATGAAGGGGGAATTATCTCACATATATCTTCTATGGGAGGAAGATTCTTCACATCTTCAGGTTTAATACCTTTCTCCTTGAGAGACTTCTTGGCTTCCCTCATATCTTCATCATTCAATTTAATTAAACCCCTCTTCTTCAATATTGGCGTTGGAGTTGGTTCAGGCGTAGTCCAATCATCATGATTCCGGCCTATTTTAGCCAATAATTCTTCAAAGATCGCCCTGGAGTTCTTTTCCTGAAAACACAACCAGCACAACTATCCAGGTATGCCCTAGACTCAATGGTTAGTCCACTATAAAATATATCAAGTAAATCATGCTTTTCCAAATCATGGTCAGGCCGAGCTCTAATAAGAGAGCAAAATCTCGCCCAAGCCTCAGGCAATTTCTCTCCATCTCCCTGGTCAAAATTATAGATTCTCTGCAAAGCAATATGTTGAGCACTAGCAGGAAAGTATTTACGGAAGAAAACATCAAGCAATTCTTTTGGACTTTTAATAGAATTAGGTGGCAAACTATTATACCAAGTTTTAGCGTCATCCTTTAATGAGAATGGAAAGATTTTAGCAACAAAGTAAGTACGCATCTTGACATCATCAGAAAACAAGCTACTTAGAGTAGATAACTCAGTCATGTGTTCAACAGCACTTTCTTTTTCAGTACCACAAAAGGGTGTTTTCTCAACAATAGCTATATGAGATAGATCAAGAGAAAAATCATAATCTTTATCCTTAATGTTTATGGGAGATGTGGCAAACTTAGGATCAGGAGACAGTTTATATCTAACAGCATGTTCTGCAAGCAACTTTTTAATTTTTCTTGCATCAGTAGTAGCATTGCATTTTTCAATAAAATCATCATTAAGCTCCACATAATCTTCATCAGGATCATCACTAAAATAATCAAGTTCAGGTGAATTAACAGGTGTAGTAGCATTAGGAGTTTCAGTATTTTCAATTTGTCTAGACCTAGCAATTGTAGCATCTAGAAAAGATCCCAATGAACCACTATCATCAAGCACAGCAGAAACATTATCAATATTATGAGAGTTTTCAGATTCAGCAGAAGTACCCGCATGTGAAGCATGCGGCGGTGAAACAAGTTTATCAATCACAGATGGTGAATCAAGTGTAGCGGAGGTACTCAGAATTGTACCTTTTCTTGTAGTGGATGGTAATATGGCGATCTTAGTATCGCGAGGTTTACCCATGATGGAGAATTTGCAGCGAACAATATTAATCCAAGTGAACTTCCAAATAAAGCTATGCTCCCCGGCAACGGCGCCAGAAAATAGTCTTGATGACCCACAAGTACAGGGGATCGCAACAGTCTTCGAGGGAAGTAAAACCCAATTTATTGATTCGACACAAGGGGAGACAAAGAACACTTGGAAGCCTTAACAGCGGAGTTGTCAATTCAGCTGCACCTGGAAACAGACTTGCTCGCAAGAGTTTATCAGTAGTAACAGTTTTATAGCAGTAGCAGTAGTGAAATAACAGCAGCAGAGTAACACAGACAGCAGTAGTGATTTTAGTAAACAGCAGGATTAAAATACTGTAGGCACGGGGACGGATGACGGGCGTTGCATGGATGAGAGAAACTCATGTAACAATCATAGCAGGGCATTTGCAGATAATAATAAAACGGTGTCCAAGTACAAAGCAATCAATAGGCATGTGTTCCATATATAGTCGTGCGTGCTCGCAATGAGAAACTTGCACAACATCTTTTGTCCTACCAGCCGGTGGCAGCCGGGCCTCAAGGGAAACTACTGGATATTAAGGTACTCCTTTTAATAGAGTACCAGAGCAAAGCATTAACACTCCGTGAACACATGTGATCCTCACATCGCTACCATTCCCTCCGGTTGTCCTGATTTCTGTCACTTCGGGGCCATCGGTTCCGGACAGCGACATGTGTATACAACTTGCAGGTAAGACCATAAACAATGAATATCATGATGAAACAATAACATGTTCAGATCTGAGATCATGGCACTCGGGCCCTAGTGACAAGCATTAAGCATAACAAGTTGCAACAATATCATCAAAGTACCAATTACGGACACTAGGCACTATGCCCTAACAATCTTATGCTATTACATGACCAATCTCATCCAATCCCTACCATCCCCTTCGGCCTACAGCGGGGGAATTACTCACACATGGATGGGGGAAACATGGCTGGTTGATGTAGAGGCGTTGGCGGTGATGATGGCGATGATCTCCTCCAATTCCCCGTCCCGGCGGAGTGCCAGAACGGAGACTTCTGGCTCCCGCGACGGAGTTTCGCGATGTGGCAGCGTTCTGGAGGGTTTCTGGCGACTTCGACTTCTCCCCGTGCATTTTTAGGTCGAGGCCGATAAATAGTCCGAAGGAGGGCGTCGGAGGCCGGCCGAGGGGGCCACACCACATGGCCGCGCGGCCCCCCCTGGGCCGCGCCGCCCTATGGTGTGGGGCCCTCGGGCCTCCACCTGGTTTGTCCTTCTGGCTCCGTCAGTTCTCTGGGAAAATAGGGCCTTCTGCATAAATTCCGAGGATTTTCCCGAAAGTTGGATTTCTGCACAAAAACGAGACACCAGAACAGTTCTGCTGAAAACAGCGTTAGTCCGTGTTAGTTGCATCCAAAATACACAAATTAGAGGCAAAACAATAGCAAAAGTGTTCGGGAAAGTAGATACGTTTTGGACGTAAAGGTACCTTCACTTCAGTTTGCAGTTTGTACAACAACGATGAGAAAAAGGTGAGAAAATGATAATATGCTATTAGCTCGGTACCTTAGAGGACCAAATCTGATAGTCAAAATTCGATAGCACATCTAAATCTAGTTTATAGGAGCAGGGGCGGTCTAGGGTTGGAGGAGGCGTCCTGGACTCGTGGCGGCGCAGGGCGTGCGGGCATGGGAGTGGTGTTGGGCTGGGGAGGCAGTTGGGCTGGGGCGAGCTGGGCCGGGGCGAGCGGGGCTAAGGCAACGGCGCTCGGATGGGCCAAATCGGCCAGATGGGCTGCCGCGTGAGCGACGCCGGCTGTCTGCCGCACGCGGGCGGTGGCGCGCGGGGCGAGCTGGGCCGTTCGGCCGGGTGGGCCGTTCGGCCTGGCCGCTCCTTTTTTTTCTGAAATTGGAAATACACTTTGGGACTTCAAAAATAATCGGAAAAATACAAATGAGGTACCGTTGGATTCGCTATGAAAATTACTTCAAAATGAGACTAAATTTGGAACAAAAATATAAACTTTATAAAACCAAAATTTGACATACATGTCTATGTGGCTATAGTGCCCTTTTAGGATTTAATATTTTCTCAAATAAAATATTTTATAAGTTTTTTAAAACCTCCGAACAAAATAGAGTTGTTGGCAATTCTTTCAAAAACAATAATTTATGAAAACTTTTCTATGGTACTGTTTTCTAAAATACAAATCCATTAAGGATTTGAAAACTTTGAAATCAAGGATATGTTTGACTTTGAAAAAAAACTTTAAAACCAAAAGTCATTAAAAACACTATTTTGGGATTCACTTGTAAATAACTTTTACAAGTTTTAATTCTTTGTGAATTTCAATCAAGTTCAAACAATCAATCATCAAATTTATTTTTATTTTACATTCCAAAATTTTGAAAATTTCGGGATGTGACAGACTACCACCCTTAAAAGAAATCTCGTCCTCGAGATTTGAGAAAGGCTAGAAAGAAAAGGTTTTGGGTTTAGGTCTTCTAGTAGGTTTATACTCACTATTGCTTTCTTTTCAAACATCTCCGAGGAGATTTCGAAAGTTAACCTCGGGCTTTTAAAAATTTGACACTAAACCGTATGCGGTCATACCATCTACTGTACCCATTCATATGAGGGTACCCGTCCTAGGGGTATTATATTTTACTTGGGTATACTCATGGGAAACACCTTGTGATACCTTTTCCAAATACCATCTCTTGCGACATCTTGGTGTAAATCCATAATCCAAGGGTATGGCTTCTACCACCCTTAAAAGAAAAATTTGTAGGTAGTCTTAGGTCTTGGGTTTAGGCTAAGCTCTTATTGGATATGACTCACATCCTAGGATATGGCTTGACAACAGGTCATTTTCGGAAAAACATCTATGGCTTCTGAGTTAATATCCAATAGATGAATGTTTATTCACATATAGTGAACAACATATCTCTCCAAGGTGATTCGAATAGGTTTCCATCATAGTATGGCTTCTAATCCCAATGGGGGTTGCTGAACTAATTTTGATACTGATGGGTTACTCTTTAGGTCAATCAGGAGGCCAAGATTGTGAAAACATCATGGCATCCTTCATCTTTTGCTTCTTGGTGTCTTCGACAACTTTCCACCACTCTTCATCTAGTGGCTAGATCTTCAAACTAAATATAGTCCTACGCTGGGCAGCACTTGCCTACTATAAGGGTATAATATTTCTCCACCCTAAGGTTTAGGCTTATTCGCCGGCATCTCTTTTATAGGTATGTCTCTCTAGATTCGCAAAGTCAATATCACGAAAGCGAATAATAAGAGTAGTAGGAATGGTGATCAATCCATCCTGCACCCAAATCATTACTCCGTATTTGATTTATTGAATCTCGTATTCTAACTCTTGGTCAACCTCACAAGTTTGATAAAAAAAACTTTCCTGGAGAATTGAATCAATGTTTCAATCCCCATTATTGATTAGTTTTGAAAACACTTCTATCGATCCTTAACTACGGTTTTGTGTATCTCACATCCTATGCTTCTTCATCTGATAGGAAACAACTAGGTTGATTTCACTACTGTTGTCTTCAGGGCAAGTTGCCGAGAAAACATTCTCTGGGTTGGGTATAGATGAGAATAGATAGAAAGATTCTAAAGAAGATTTCCTACCCAAACACATCAGATCAAGGCAAATCATTTTACAAACAACATCTAACAAGCATCAAGCAATATCTTTCAAACACAAAAAAAAATTAGTATGGTCATACCTCAATGTGGTATGATCAATATTTTGTTACTTTATCATTGGTTCGCTAAAAGATAACTAATGGTGGTCTACTATATTTCTATATTGGATGCATCAAGTTTCTATTCTAGTCCTTCGGTGTATCTTCGTGTGTTGTGCAGTCTGCATCGAAGTCTTCCTCCATGTTCTTCATTGGTCTTCCATGAAACACTTCTTGCGGAGTCGAAGAAATCACATGAATCATCACTATTCATGCTTCAAGGACATGGTCATCATCAGTCCTTATTGATAGTTTTGATAAGGTGGTCATCTAAAGTGAGAGGAAAACAATTTTGAAGATGGAGTAGAAGAGAGTACAAGAGGTTCAAAATCCAAACATCTTTTAAATTGAAATAGGGTTAGAACTTTTTTTATCCTAGGGTCTTCCTATTTCTAATCCAAACCTAGGGTCTCGATCCTACAGGCAACACTATGCTCTGATACCATCGAGACCCCAGGTTTGGATTAGAAATAGGAAGACCCTAGGATGAAAATTTTGTTTAATCCTATTTTCAATTAAAAATATGATTGGATTTTGTACCTCTTATATTCTCATCTACTTCATATTCAAAATTGTTTTCCTCTCACTTTAGATGTCCCACTTCATGAAAACCATCAAGGAGGTAGAGAAGATGACCTTGTGCCTGAAGTGAGGGACTGCTGCTTCATTTGATATTCTTCAATTCCGCAAGAAGTGTTTCATGGAAGACCCATTGAGAACTTGAAGAAAGACTTCGATGCAGACTGCACCACATATGAAGATGCACCGAAGGAGTAGAATAGAAACTTGAAACATCCAAAGCAGAAATAGACGAGACCACCATTAGCTCTCTTTTGTTGAAACAACGCTAGCATTACAAAGTATTGATCTTACCAAATTGAGGTATGACCATACTAGTTTGTTTGTGCTTGAACTGTATTGCCTGATGCTTGTTAGATGTTGTTTGTAGGAATAATTTGCCTTGATCTGATGTGTTTGGGTAGGAAATCTTCTTTAGAACTTTCTATCTATTCTCATCTATATCTAACCCAGAGAATGTTTTCTCGGCAACTCGCCATGAAGACAACAGTAGTGAAAACAACCTTGATATTTCCTATCAATATGAAGAAGAGTATAGTAAGAGTTCCGCAAAACCCTAGCTAGGGATCGATAGAGGTGTTTTCAAAACCATTCAATAATGGGGATTGAAACATTGATTCAATTCTCCATAGAAATTTTATCAAACTTGTTAGGTTAACCAAGTGTTAGAATGCGAGATTCAATAAATCAAATACGGAGTAATAATCTGGGTGAGGATGGATTGATCACTATTCCTACTACTCTTATTATTTGCTTTCGTAATATTGACTTTGCGAATCTAGAGAGACATACCTACAAAAGAGATGTCGCCGATAAGCCCAAACCTTAGGGTGGGTAAATATTATACCCCTATAGTAGGCAAGTGCTGCCAAGCGTAGGGCTACGTTTAGTTTGAAGATCCAACCACTGGTTTAAGGGTAGTGTTTTCTCTTAGCTCTCTTTGTATTTGCATCTTACCGTGTCCAAACCCAAACAGATGCCTCTACATCGTGCTCACAACTACAATGACAACAACGACCCCAAGATGGCACCCACATTACCAGAGTTGTTGGGACAAGCTCAGTTGGTTCAGCAGATGACACAAAGCCTAGTCAGCAGCCACAAAGATAATGATTTACCACCAGAAATGCTGCAATTGTTGGAGTCCCAATCTCAAATGTTGCAGATGATGTCCCATGGCATGAAGAACTATAACAACAAAGAGGATGGTGTAGCCATACCCCGAGCATGCAAACTATGTGGAGACCTAGGGCATTCACGTGGGGAACATCGGGACCAGTGCCCTAACTGCGATGGAAGCCATCCAACGAAAGAATGCCACACCTATCAGATTACGTGTTTCCTATGTGAGGGAGTCAATCATGTCCCCGCTCAATGCCACCTCTACCCCATAGTGCAAGAAATGAGGGTACAAGTCAGGGATGGAATGTGTCAGTCTATGAGAAATATCCATGAAGGTACAAGGTCCAAGATGAAGGAAGAAGTTGAAATCAAGCCCCAGGAAGCGGCACACACTGTCACCACCAAGTGTTGTTATACATGTGGGAGAGAAGAACATTTATCAAAGAACTGCTCTAGAAAGCGAGAAAGGTTCCCCACATTTAAGGTGGAATATGAAGACCAGGAACTAGAAGATCTCTTAGCCTTGGAGAGACCCAAAAGGAAGAAAAATCATCACCACTCCAAGGAGAAGAAAATTAGACACTTGTTGTGTTACTATTGCAAAGAACCAGAGCATTATGCATCAAAGTACCTAGAAAAGAAGAAGAAGAAGAACAAAGCAGAGGAGCAGAGAGTAGAAAATGGAAGCACGGAAACACGTATGAGAGACCTCAGCCACATCACATGTTTCAAATGTGGCAACCAGGGTCACTACGCGGATAAATGCACAGAGAAATTACTTCTGTAAAGCCACCAAAAATCTCGAGAGACCATCTAGTGAGATTTTCTTTTAAGGGTGGTAGCACACATGCCCATCTGGAACCCATAACTTTCTAACCTTTCTCAAATCTCGAGGACGAGATTTCCTTTAAGGGTGGTAGTCTGTCACATCCCGAAATTTTCTAAATTTTGGAATGTGAAATAAAAATAAATTTGATGCTTGATTGTTTGAAATTGATTGAAAATTCACAAAGAATTAAAACTTTTCATAGGTTATTTACAAGTTAATTCCAAAATAGTATTTTTAAAGACTTTTGATTTTAAAGTATTTTCAAAATCAAACATATACTTGCTTTCAAAGTTTTCAAGTCCTTAATGAATTTCTATTTAAGAAAATCAAACTATTGAAAACTATATTTGGAAAATATTGCCAAAGTAGCAATTAGGCCAAATGCATGTAATTATTATTTATTTTCACAAATGGATTTTAAATAGGTTCTTTGTTGTCCTAAAACACTATTTTGATTTTTACAAATTTTTATAAACTTATTTGGTATGCGTATGTTAAAACTATTCACACATAGTCATAATGGCATAATAGTAATAAAATAATATAAAATAAAAATTTATAAAATCTGAATCCTTTTATTGTACTATGCTGAGCAAAATAGTTTTACAAACTCGTAGAATTTCGTTTCACTCAAATCGGAGTTACGAAACTCATTTTATAAAAGAAACAAGTACTAGAGAAAAAGAAAAAAAACAAACGGGCCGGCCAGCCGGACCGACCGGCCCAGCAGGCGGCCGAGCCAGGCCCACTCAGCCGACCAGCCCAGGCGAACCGAACAACCGAGTCGGTCGTATCTCTCCAGACCACGATCTGAAATTCGTTTTGACAAAACTTAAATCAACTTTACAACTCCGATTTCAGATCCGTTTGTTTCTACGCGTTCCTAACTTCGAGCCCCACCTTTTCCACCGACCTATGGCCTATATAAAGCCACCACCACGTCGCAGTTTCGTTTTCCCTTTCCTCCTCTCGAAATCCTAGATCAACGAATCTTAACTCGTTGCTTTGACCCCCTAAACCACTTCAAATCGTTTCGGGCTCTACACGAAAGCTGTAGATCTCGTCGAGATCTTTCAATCCCGACCAATCTCATCTCTTTTCATCTACCATACACGGATAATTTCGCATCGCAAGGTGTCAGACCTGACAAAGGGAATCTTCAATTAGTTCGTGCTCGTTCCACGAAATCCAAATTCCTTTGGTGAGTATGTAGATCTGATCATCCTCTACAACTTTCATGTTGAAAATTTTTCGATTTGAAGTACCAATTTGTCGCTCATCTACAGATCTATTTCGAGTCAATCGGAGCCAAATCGAATTTCAAAACGATCTCGAATCATCATGACTTCAACACGGAAGTTGTTCCTCTCGTCAAGATCTTTCAATTGCCGCAAGTTTCACCTTGTTCCGTTCACCGAGCAAGGAGAAATTGAGGTTAGAAAATTCAGATTTTATAAGGTATAACCCAGATCTTGTCAAACTCATTATTTCGTTGTGAAAAGTAAATTGTGTGTTAGATACTTCTATTAATTCTATACAACTTTGATGTAGAAAGTTTTTCCATCTGAGCAAATTTTTCTGTCAACTTTATGACATCATCATGACATCAGCATAGTCAACTCAGTCTGGTCAAAGTCAAACTACAGTCAGCAGTACAGTCAGCGGTACAGTCAGCAGTACAGTACAGTCAGCGTCTCAGTCAAACTTGGTCAAACTCGTTTTAAATTTAATTTTAAATATCAGATTATATGTCCAACTTAGAAATTCATTATAAAATCATCCAGAGGTCCAAAATTTACAAACTTTATATCGTTGGAAAGCTTATAACATGTAGAATCCAAATATGCAAGAATACTGTATATGTTATGTATTAGTTTTCGAATCATAATTCAAATGATTTAATTAATCCTTTTCACTATAAAAAATATATCAAATAATATACTGGTCTAAATTTAACAAAATTGTACTTTCTGGAATCCTCAGATCATGTACTTCAACTTGGTATAGGAGTTGTACAACTTTGATACGTACACAAACTTGATTTAGTAAAATCTATCCGAATCAGTAATTCGAGGATAATTCAAATTCTATAAATCGTTTTCGAATAATTCCAATTGGTCTAATCTTTTATTGGTGTAGCCTATCCAGGGAGGTAAAATTCATATTTTTTACAACACATAATGCTTGCAGTAGCTAATTAATAAGGTGGTATATGTTAAGTAGATACTCGATTAATGGTTTTCTAAATCAAATTAAATGTCCAGGAAACTTTATTATTATTGCACATATCAGAGAACACGCCAATACCACTAGACACTTTACCTTGAACTAATATCGTGTCTATCCAAATGCATTTTCATTCACTCCTTTGACTAGTTTAAAACTATTCAACTTACAAATGAGTAATTTGAGTAATGTCATGTATCATTTGTTTATACCCAAGCCTATGTGTAACTCATACTAACTTAGTAAGTGTTGTCACACATTACTAAATAATATTTTGAGTTGCGTCATTTGAGACTCATGTGATTTTATCACATGGATCATATCATTTTCCCATCCTTGAGTAGCAAACAACAATTGACCATAGGTTCTTATCAACCATTTTTCTTCTAAGCACTTGACTTAGATAATCATTTCCTTTTTCAAGTATTTGATCCATCCAATCAATATCTCCAATTCATATCTTGCAAGCCAAACCTCATGCCATATCTTCTTTAACCGATGATTAAAACACATTGATTAACTACATGATTGTTTGCTTGGTTTGGTTTTATTGTTGTTGAATGGTGTGTTTATGTGGTGCTATATTTTATATTATAGTTTGTTCGGAGAGGCACGTATTTTGATTAAGAGAAGTGAACGCGCTTCGATTACCGAAAAGGCAAGTGACACTCAAATCCTACTTATTTTAATTATGCATTAGTGATTTGAAACTAGTGTGCATGGTAGGATTTTATTTTCAAAAGTAAATTATTATGCTATGCTTAGCAAACCTAGTAGTGTGTAGCTACTCCTGAACCCATTGCTAGGATGCTTTAATTTTTGCTTTGCAACATCAAATGCAAATATTGTTTCGTTGTTGGTGGTGGGTGTTTGAAAATTTAAAAATTAACAACCCTAATGAAACACCTGGGTGGATTGGTTGATGGTGGGCGGCTGCTCAGGTCCACGCCCCTAGTAGGCTGAAGTGGTGAAGTTCACGCCCTAGTTGGCTGAAGTGGTGAATCCCTGAGAGTTCGCATGTTGTAGAGTGGTCGCTTTTGACTGCACACTTGGTTTTCACCAGGGGATCGTGTGGGGGTTTACTACCTGTGAGGGGTTTTAAGCTTGTGAGTTCCACTTGTGGTTGGCCACCCAGGATTAAAGAGATTACTTTGTCATCCATGTTTTAGATAGCTTACAGTGCAGCCTTATGGTATTATGGGCTCTGCCGGGATTAAGGAAGTTGTGAGGGTTCAACTTGTGGATAGACAGTGGGTGGAGGCGACGGCCAAGGGAACGGGTCTAGTTTGTATGGTTGAATTCTTCTTCTGAAAGATCTTGTCTCATTCTTCTCTTGGGAAGGGTGGGTCGTAAGGTGAAAGTGCACAACCTCTCGAGAGTTAAACCTAAGATCTTAGCCGTGTCCCCGGTTACGGACAATTTGAGCTTCTAGGCAAGGAATGTACGGAAGAATCTCATCACCTTTTCTGAATGTATTTAAAAATTTGATTAACCTTGGAAAACTCATGGGAGATGTAACCATGTGATTATTCCAAAACCCATGGAGGGTTTAACCATGGTGTGATTTCATAATGACATTCAAAGACTTTCAAAATGTTTTGTTTTAAAATAAAATATAGGATAAAGTTGACTTTATATGAGTTTGTGACCCTAGTTTACATAATCTCATATTGGGTTAGTTGGTGATATTAAATCATAATGATGGTAGTGTTAAATTGCATGAGGTGCTCTACCTCACTTAAATCATTTTCCCAAATGATGACTATGAATGGTTGACCTTGGTCAACATAAGTTCATACATTACTCACTTGAGGAAATTAAATCTTAACAAGATTCAATGAGGGGAAATTATTTCCTCAAAGAACTAAATGGAAACTCTAATCTACATATGCAATGAGAGGAAATTATTTTTCTTATAGAAAGAAAACCAAATTCAACTATTATGTTATGTGTGTCATGATATTAGAATAGTTTGTGTGAAGCCATGGTGTGCTTAGTGTAGCTATTGAACCTTGTTTGGTGATTGTTACCTCGTATCCATTTTTTAGACGCTAGTACCGAGGAGTACCAGGAGGAGGAGGTCTACCATCAAGAGGAGGAAGACCACTTTGACCAATACACAAACGAAGGCAAGCTGATATTCTTGCAAGTGCAAAACTCTATTGGAGCAAGGCACCATTACTCTTACCTTACTTACAATAATCCCATCCCAAGTTTTATCTTACAAGTTTTTACTTTGTTTATTAAGAAGTTACTTTTATAGTTAACTTTGGTCTAAGTTTAGAGTGGTATAAGAATAGTAAAGTTAGCCTCAAAGATGAATAAGCAAGATAGCACCCCTCATGATTAGTGCTAGTGCTAACAACTAAAATTGACTACTCTAGATGGGAACTTGTGATTTGAAATGAATTTGAAAACTTTGGAATGATGAGTCTTTCTATTCGTATATTGAAAGATCTTTGAAGGTGAATATGACTTGAATGATACGGTGGATTTTGATTAAAACTGATATTGGTTTGGATGCGATACCTTTCCAATTTTTGAGTACCCCCACAATACCTGATTATGGGTAGGGCTTAACTGGAAGTTTATACATCTTAGTATGGGTTCCCTCTGAACAAGCATCATAGGGGTTATGCCGAGGCTTCCTCCGTTACAAGTGATATGATGTGAAATGAGGTTAATGTACGTCCCAAGCCCTGTGTAGTTCCCGGGCTGACGGTTTGTCTTCACAGGGAGGCCAAGCTCATGGGGAGAGGTACCTATACTAGGGTATGTAAGTGAAAGGTTATGGTTGATGATCCGCGTACTAAGTTACGATGATTCAGGGTTATCCCTGACGGATGTAATCAAATGTTGTGGCACAAGTGTGCAACCTCTGCAGAGTGTAAACCTATTCGAATAGACGTGTCCACGGTTACGGACGGTTGGAAAGGCCTGCTTGTGACGGTAAAGCACACGTCCGTTGGGAACCCCAAGAGGAAGGTGTGATGCGTACATCGGCGAGTTTTCCCTCAGAAAGAAACCAAGGTTATCGAACCAGTAGGAGTCAAGAAGCACGTTGAAGGTTGATGGTGGCGGAGTGTAGTGCGGCGCAACACCAGGGATTCCGGCGCCAACGTGGAACCTGCACAACACAACCAAAATACTTTGCCCAAACTTAACAGTGAGGTTGTCAATCTCACCGGCTTGCTGTAACAAAGGATTAGATGTATAGTGTGGATGATGATGTTTGCAGAGAACAGTAAGAACGGGTATTGCAGTAGATTGTATTCGATGTAAAGAATGGACCGGGGTCCACAGTTCACTAGTGGTGTCTCTCCGATAAGAAATAGCATGTTGGGTGAACAAATTACAGTTGGGCAATTGACAAATAAAGATGGCATGACAATGCACATACATATTATGATGAGTAGTGTGAGATTTAATTGGGCATTACGACAAAGTACATAGACCGCTATCCAGCATGCATCTATGCCTAAAAAGTCCACCTTCAGGTTATCATCCGAACCCCTTCCAGTATTAAGTTGCAAACAACAGACAATTGCATTAAGTATGGTGCGTAATGTAATCAACACAAATATCCTTAGACAAAGCATTGATGTTTTATCCCTAGTGGCAACAGCACATCCACAACCTTAGAACTTTCTCACACGTCCTTAATTAATGGAGGTATGAACCCACTATCGAGCATAAATACTCCCTCTTGGAGTTACAAGTAACGACTTGGCCAGAGCCTCTACTAATAACGGAGAGCATGCAAGATGTTAAACAACACATAGATGATAGATTGATAATCAACATAACATAGCATTCCATATTTATCGGATCCCAACAAACGCAACATGTAGCATTACAAATAGATGATCTTGATCATGTTAGGCAGCTCACAAGATCCGACAATGATAGCACAATGAGGAGAAGACGACCATCTAGCTACTGCTATGGACCCATAGTCCAGGGGTGAACTACTCACACATCAATCCGGAGGCAACAATGGCGGTGAAGAGTCCTCCGGGAGATGATTCCCCTCTCCGGCAGGGTGCCGGAGGCGATCTCCTGAATCCCCCGAGATGGGATTGGCGGCAGCGGCGTCTCTGGAAGGTTTTCCGTATCGTGGCTCTCGGTCCTGGGGTTTTCGCGACGAAGGCTATATGTAGGCGGAAGGGTAGGTCAGGGGGCGTCACGAGGGCCCCACACGCCAGTTTCACGCGGCTCAAGCCCTGGCCGCGCCGCCCTGTTGTGTGGCCGCCTCGTCGCCCCACTTCGTTTCCCTTTCGGACTTCTGGAAGCTTCGTGGAAAAATAAGACCCTGGGCGTTGATTTCGTCCAATTCCGAGAATATTTCCTTACTAGGATTTCTGAAACCAAAAACAGCAGAAAACAGCAACTAGCTCTTCGGCATCTTGTTAATAGGTTAGTGTCGGAAAATGCATAAATATGACATAAAGTATGTATAAAACATGTGAGTATCATCATAAAAGTAGCATGGAAGATAAGAAATTATAGATACGTTTGAGACGTATCAAGCATCCCCAAGCTTAGTTCCTACTCGTCCCCGAGTAGGTAAACGATAACAAAGGTAATTTCTGAAGTGACATGCTATCATAATCTTGATCAATACTATTGTAAGCATATGTAATGAATGCAGCGATCCGAAGCAATGGTAAAGATAATGGTTAAACAACTGAACCATATAGCAAAGACTTTTCATGAATAGTACTTTCAAGACAAGCATCAATAATCTTGCATAAGAGTTAACTCATAAAGAAATAGATTCAAAGTAAAGGCATTGAAGCAACACAAAGGAAGATATAAGTTTCAGCAGTTGCTTTCAACTTGTAACATGTATATCTCATGGATAGTTGTCAATGCAAAGTAATATGATGAATGCAAATATGCAAGTATGTAAGAATCAATGCACAGTTAACACAAGTGTTTGCTTCTAAGATGGAAGAAATAGGTAAACTGACTCAACATAAAAGTAAAAGAAAGGCCCTTCGCAGAGGGAAGCATTGATTGCTATATTTTTCCTAGAGCTTTTATTTTGAAAACATAGAGAGAGCATAAAAGTAAAGTTTTGAGAGGTGTTTGTTGTTGTCAACGAATGGTAGTGGGCACTCTAACCCCCTTGCCAGACAGACTTTCAAAGAGCGGCTCCCATGAATTTTTTTATTTTTGGGTGGCACTCCTTCCAAACTTTGCTTACACAAACCATGGCTAACCGAATCCTCGGGTGCCTGCCATCAATCTCATACCATGAAGGAGTGCCTTTTTATTTTATTTTTATTTAGATGACACTCCTCCCCACCTTTGCTTTCTCAAGCCATGGCTAACCGAATCCTCGGGTGCCGTCCAACCTTTCACATACCATGGAGGAGTGTCTATTTTTTTGTAAAATTATGAAGGTTAATTACTTGGGGCTGGGAACCCCATTGCCAGCTCTTTTTGCAAAATTATTGGATAAGCGGATGAAGCCAGTAGTCCATTGGTGAAAGTTGCCCAACAAGATTGAAAGATAAACACCACATACTTCCTCATGAGCTATAAAACATTGACACAAATAAGGGATGATAAATTTTGAATTGTTTAAAGGTAGCACTCAAGCAATTGACTTTGGAATGGTAGAAAATACCATGTAGTAGGTAGGTATGGTGGACACAAATGGCATAGTTATTGGCTCAAGGATTTGGATGCACGAGAAGTATTCCCTCTCAATACAAGGCTTAGGCTAGCAAGGTTGTTTGAAGCAAATACAAGTATGAACCGGTACAGCAAAACTCACATAAGAACATATTGCAAGCATTATAAGACTCTACACTGTCTTCCTTGTTGCTCAAACCCTTACTACAAAATATCTAGACTTTAGAGAGACCAATCATGCAAACCAAATGTCAACAAGCTCTACAGTATTTCTTCACTAATAGGTGCAAAGTATATGATGCAAGAGCTTAAACATGAGCTATAACAATTGCCAAGTATCACATTATTCAAGATATTATACCAATTACCACATGTAGCATTTTCTGTTTCCAACCATATAACAATTAACGAAGCAGTTTCAACCTTCGCCATGAACATTAAGAATAAAGCTAAGAACATATGTGTCCATATGCAACAGCGGAGCGTGTCTCTCTCCCACACAATGAATGCTAGGATCCAATTTATTCAAACAAAATAAAAACAAATACATACAGATGCTCCAAGTAAAGCACATAAGATGTGACGGAATAAAAATATAGTTTCACTAGAGGAACCTGATAATTTGTCGATGAAGAAGGGGATGCCTTGGGCATCCCCAAGCTTAGATGCTTGAGTCTTCTTGAAATATGCAGGGATGAACCACGGGGGCATCCCCAAGCTTAGAGCTTTCACTCTCCTTGATCATATTGTATCATCCTCCTCTCTTGATCCTTGAAAACTTCCTCCACACCAAACTCAAAACAAACTCATTAGAGGGTTAGTGCATAATCTAAAATTCACATGTTCAGGGGTGACATAATCATTCTTAACACTTCTGGACATTGGACAAAGCTACTGAAAGTTAATGGAACAAAGAAATCCATCAAACATAGCAAAACAGGCAATGCGAAATAAAAGGCAGAATCTGTCAAAACAGAACAGTCTGTAAAGACGAATTTTTTAGGTGCACCAGACTTGCTCAGATGAAAATTCTCAAATTGAATGAAAGTTGCGTACATATCTGAGGATCACTCACGTAAATTGGCATATTTTTATGAGTTACCTACAGAGAACACTTCCCAAATTCGTGACAGCAAGAAATCTGTTTCTGCGCAGTAATCCAAATCTAGTATCAACCTTACTATCAAAGACTTTACTTGGCACAACAATGCAATAAAATAAAGATAAGGAGAGGTTGCTACAGTATTAACAACTTCCAAGACTCAAATATAAAACAAAAGTACTGTAGTAAAATAATGGGTTGTCTCCCATAAGCGCTTTTCTTTATAGCCATTAAGATGGGCTCAGTAATTTTAATGATGCTCTTGCAAGAAATAAGAGTTGAAGCAAAAGAGAGCATCAAAAGAAAATAAGAAACACTTTTAAGTCTAACCCACTTCCTATGAAAAGGAATCTTGTACACAAATAAATTCGTGAAGAACAAAGTGACAAGCATAGGAAGATAAAACACAAGTAACTTCAAAACTTTCAGCATATAGAGAGGTGTTTTAGTAACATGAAAACTTCTACAACCATATTTTTCTCTCTCATAATAATAATTTCCAGTAGCATCATGAACAAACTCAACTATATAACTATCACATAAAGCATTCTTATCATGAGTCTCATGCATAAAATAATTAGTACTCCCAACATAAGCATAGTCATTCTTATTAATTGTAGTGGGAGCAAATTCAACAAAGTAGCTATCATTTTTATTCTCATCAAATATAGGAGGCATAGTATAATCATAATAAACTTTATCCTCCATAGTAGGTGGCACCAAAAGACCACTATCATTATAATCATCATAAATGGGAGGCAAAGTATCATCAAAGAAAATTTTCTCCTCAATGCTTGGGGGACTAAAAATATCATGCTCATCAAAACCAGCTTCCCCAAGCTTAGAATTTTCCATATCATTAGCAACAATAGTGTACAAAGCGTTCATACTAATATCATTGCTACTAGCATGCAAATAAGGTTCCATAGGTTTTTTAATTTTCGCATCAAACAATCCATGTCTTAACTCAGGAAATAGATTAAAAAGCTCACTGTTACTTTCCATTATGCCTAGCTAGTGAAAAACAAGAAACAAAAAGATGCAATTGCAGGATCTAAAGGAAATAGCTTCGAGCACTTACAACGGCGCCAGAAAATAACTTAGTTACCTGGGACCGGAGTGTGAATGCCTTTTACCTTTCCTCCCCGGCAACGGCGCCAGAAAATAGCGCTGCTTGTGACGGTAAAGCACACGTCCGTTGGGAACCCCAAGAGGAAGGTGTGATGCGTACAGCAGCGAGTTTTCCCTTAGAAAGAAACCAAGGTTATAGAACCAGTAGGAGTCAAGAAGCACGTTGAAGGTTGATGGTGGCGGAGTGTAGTGCGGCGCAACACCAGGGATTCCGGCGCCAACGTGGAACCTGCACAACACAACCAAAATACTTTGCCCGAACTTAACAGTGAGGTTGTCAATCTCACCGGCTTGCTATAACAAAGGATTAGATGTATAGTGTGGATGATGATGTTTGCAGAGAACAGTAAGAACGGGTATTGCAGTAGATTGTATTCGATGTAAAGAATGGACCGGGGTCCACAGTTCACTAGTGGTGTCTCTCCGAAAAGAAATAGCATGTTGGGTGAACAAATTACAGTTGGGAAATTGACAAATAAAGATGGCATGACAATGCACATACATATTATGATGAGTAGTGTGAGATTTAATTGGGCATTACGACAAAGTACATAGACCGCTATCCAGCATGCATCTATGCCTAAAAAGTCCACCTTCAGGTTATCATCCGAACCCCTTCCAGTATTAAGTTGCAAACAACAGACAATTGCATTAAGTATGGTGCGTAATGTAATCAACACAAATATCCTTAGACAAAGCATTGATGTTTTATCCCTAGTGGAAACAGCACATCCACAACCTTATAACTTTCTATCACTGTCCCAGATTTAATGGAGGCATGAACCCACTATCAAGCATAAATACTCCCTCTTGGAGTTACAAGTAACGACTTGGCCAGAGCCTCTACTAATAACAGAGAGCATGCAAGATCTTAAACAACACATAGATGATAGATTGATAATCAACATAACATAGCATTCCATATTCATCGGATCCCAACAAACACAACATGTAGCATTACAAATAGATGATCTTGATCATGTTAGGCAGCTCACAAGATCCGACAATGATAGCATAATGAGGAGAAGACGACCATCTAGCTACTGCTATGGACCCATAGTCCAGGGGTGAACTACTCACACATCAATCCGGAGGCGACCATGGCGGTGAAGAGTCCTCCGGGAGATGATTCTCCTCTCCGGCAGGGTGCCGGAGGCGATCTCCTGAATACCCCGAGATGGGATTGGCGGCGGCGGCGTCTCTGGAAGGTTTTTCGTATCGTGGCTCTCGGTCCTGGGGTTTTCGCGACGAAGGCTATATGTAGGCGGAAGGGTAGGTCAGGGGGCGTCATGAGGGCCCCACACGCCAGGGCCGCGCGGCCCGAGCCCTGGCCGCGCCGCCCTGTTGTGTGGCCGCCTCGTCGCCCCACTTCGTTTCCCTTTCGGACTTCTGGACGCTTCGTGGAAAAATAAGACCCTGGGCGTTGATTTCGTCCAATTCCGAGAATATTTCCTTACTAGGATTTCTGAAACCAAAAACAGCAGAAAACAGCAACTAGCTCTTCGGCATCTTGTTAATAGGTTAGTGTCGGAAAATGCATAAATATGACATAAAGTATGTATAAAACATGTGAGTATCATCATAAAAGTTGCATGGAACATAAGAAATTATAGATATGTTTGAGACGTATCAAGGCCATACTGCTTCCGGTGTCAGATATTTCTTGAAAATCGTTGATGAAGTGAATGGTGATTTGACTTGAATCACACCTGAATTGTGGGAATGACACTAATGTTCCCACTTGAGTTAGTTAGCACATGAAGAGTCTTTTATCAAATACTTGTGAACTAAAATTGGCTTTATGCAAAATAAGCTAGAGCTTAGCACCACCTTACTAGAATTAATAGTACTTACATTAGTATTAGTTTGCGAGTACTTAAAGTACTCTTGGCTGTGTCCCTGGCTATTCAAATGGCCATACTACGAAGGAGAGCAGCAGTACCAAGACGAAGGACAACAAGATGTCTACGACAACTAGGACTACTCCTGACGTCAAGCGTTGGCATGTGGATTAGATAGTCCATTTCCGTTACGCTTCCGCTATGTAATATGTTCGTTGATCATTAGATCAACTATTTGTGTAATATTGGATCATGTGATCTCTATTTGTAAGACGACTATGGCATGTAATGAATGATGACTTATGGTATCAACTGTTATGTCTCGCAACAACACTATTCCTGGGATTGCGATGTATGGCATAACAAGCATCTGGACTTAAAAATTCGGGTGTTGACAAGTTGGTATCAGAGCCATTGTTTGACCTTAGGAGACCCTAGTTAGAATGGACGTCCGCAAAACTTAGTTTCAAAACCAAAGAAGTGAATATTTGTGAAAAACTTATTCTCAATCTTATCCTTGAGATCTTTTTCAAAATGAGAAATTCATGCTCTACTTTTTCCTTGTAGAACTACATAAAACTTTACACACTTGACCACTTCTTTAACTTACTCATCCTAATTGCTCACAGATGGAGTACACCTGCAAGTCCTACCAGCTTGGCCACGGAGGAAATCTAATGTTCGAGAAGGATTTGAAGCAACTAGTGGAATATCTAGGACGCCCGTATCCCGAGTTCTTCGGAATACCCCTCAATAATCACTCAGGAGGACCACCTCGGTGGGAAGTTAGTGCAGATCTGCGAAGAAGGCTTGGAGCCCCAATATGGGAAACCTTTTAGTTTTCGGTAATGGGAAACACTTGGAAGGAACGGATAGTCAGAGCTATGCAAGAAGCAATTGCCCGTCTGTGTGGACAAAATGAGAACAAGATCAAGAACACTCGCTTCATCTACTACCCAAGACATGACCCCCTGAGAAGACCAATGACCATGCCACCGCACACGGAGATGAACCACTATGTAGCACATCTGGACTTCATGTTGTACAAGACTCGCAAGGAGTTAGACAACTCCCGCCTCTTTCGCCAAGCACATTACCCGTGAATACGAAGAATGCACCCTGAAGAGTAGTATCACTCCAGCACTTGAGTAGGTGTGAGTTGTATCAGGATCCCCTTGTATCGTAGAGCGAATGAATGGTTCTTCAAACCAACGGTGTGTTAGAATTGTAATGTGTGATGTTTGGTATGAATGAAAAAGTGTTGTTGGTTTTTACCCCCTCAACACTACTCAAGTTTTCAAGTTTTGAACTTTTGAAACTTCTTGAACTTTAAACCAAACAAACCATAGAAATTTCCCTCTTATCTTAGCATCTACCTCAATGTTCAGATGGCCCCACCAGCCCGCAGCACCAACCAAGACGCCATGCTGAAGATGCTCCAGATGATGATGGCAGACCGCGAAGCCGAGAGAGCTGAACGACAAGCCAACATTGCCGCACTACAGCAGATCGCTCAGAACAACCAAGGCCATGGAAACCACGACCACCCTGGGTCAAAGTTGAAGAACTTTCAGAACACCAACCCACCCATGTTCAGCAAGACCGAAGAGCCCCTTGACGCAGATGACTGGCTCCAGACAATGGAGAACAACCTGGAAGTTGCGGGAGTTGAAGCCGCAGAGAAAGTACTGTTTGCTACCCACTACCTGTCAGGACCTGCAAGAGCCTGGTGGACAAGTGCCCATGCAATGAATGCGGGACAAATGATGACCTGGGAGGACTTCAAACTCAAGTTTAGCAAATACCATGTGCCCCAAGGACTGATCAAGAAGATGAGAGACGAGTTCCGCGAACTCAAACAAGGAAGGATGTCCGTGGTGGAATACCGCGATAGGTTCCTTACTCTGTCAGGGTATGCCCCGGACGAAACCGACACCAATGAGAAGCGGAAGGAGAGATTTCTGAACGGACTGCACGATGAAATGCAGACTGTACTGGTCAACATTCCCTTTGCTAACCTAGAAGCCCTGGTGGACTCCGCCATCCAGATGGAAGGGAAGCTTCACCAAGCCAACGAGAACCGCAAACGCCGGATGATGAACCAGAATGGGTCCAGCAATGCCCAGAAGTACCGCAACAACTCAACTGGAGGGTTCACCCCAAGAAACAACCGGCCACCTGCTCAGAATTACCGCCCAAACTACTCCAACAATAATGGAGGACCCCTGAAGCCCGGAGGCAACAGCAACAACAACAACAACCACCCCAACAGCAACAACAACAAATATGGGAACAATAACAACACCAACACTGGTCCGAGGACTGGAAGCAACGCCATCCCCGTCACCCCCAAGGACAAGTCAACGATAACCTGTCACGAATGTGGAATTGTGGGACACTACTCCAATGAGTGCCCCAAAAGGTTAGCCAAGGCTGCCACCAACCCTGCTGCACCTGCCCAGCAACAGCGCCGTTTCGCAACCAGGAGGAACCAGAACAACCACAACGGCCGCCTCTACCACATAAATGCAACAGAAGCACATGAAGCACCTCAGGCCATGCCAAGTATGTTTTCCTGTTAAATTCAATTGCCCAATCTCTCTTAGGAACCTAACTTTTCTTAAAATCTCGGGATGAGATTTGTTTAAGGGGGAAGGGTTTGTAACATCCCAAATTTTAAAACAAAGAGAAAGTGAATTTCCCTTTTTCCAAAAATAAGAACCAAAAAAAACTTTTATTAAATAAGGTGCTATGCATAGTGCTCTTGTTTGATAATTGTGTTATTTCCAGGATTGTTTGTTTATTACTTTGAACATATTTCCAAAACCCTGTTATCACCAGGATTTGACCGAGTCGGAGGTGGGCCGCGATCAAGATGGGCTTAAAGATTATACATGGAAGAATATACGTGAGTCGGCCTTATGCACAACGTTTGGGCTAGCGTGCCCGTGTATCTGTAATATAGTAGATCACATCTTAGATTAAGAGATAGAGTTTTACCCGTGCACGGTTAGGTGCACGCCTAAATTAGAAAGTCCCCTGGACTATAAATATGTATCTAGGGTTTATGAAATAAACAACAACCAACGTTCAACCACAAATCAATCTCGGCGCATCGCCAACTCCTTCGTCTCGAGGGTTTCTACCGGTAAGCATCATGCTGCCTAGATCGCATCTTGCGATCTAGGCAGCACAAGCTTATGTCGTTGTTCACGCGTTGCTCGTATTGAAGGCTTTTTGATGGCGAGCAACGTAGTTATCTTAGATGTGTTAGGGTTAGCATTGTTCTTCGTATTATATGCTGTCGTAGTGCAACCCTTATGCATCTAGCCGCCCTTACACCTATCTTAGGTGTAGGGGCGGCACCCCGCTTGATCATTATTTAGTAGATCCGATCCGTTACGGTTGCTCCTTGTTCTTCAAGGATTAGTTTAATATCTGCAATAGTTAGGCCTTACAAAGGGTTGGAGGATCCAGCGGCACGTAGGGTGTCGTTTGCTAGTCCTAGACAGGATGTTCCGGGGATCAACCTCGTGTTGGTTTTTAGGCCTTGTCTAGGATCGGCTTACGATCGCCGTGCGTGGCCGCGAGGCCCAATCGTGAGTAGGATGATCCGATTATGCGGTGAAAACCCTAAATCGTCGTAGATCGCTTTAGCTTTATCTTGATCAAGCAGGACCACCATATATTCGTGCACCTCGTACGAATCATGGGTGGATCGGCTCCTTGAGCCGATTCACAGGATAACCTGAGAGCCGATCGAGGCTCGTATTTAATGTTTACGTGTATGCCATGCAGGAAACTAAGCGAGGCATCTCCATCACCTTCCTGACCAGGTATAGGTCAGGTGGCACGCCCTTGCACCAGCATCGGACGTGTGTACCAGAGGCTTTGCGGGCCATCGCTCGGAGGGACCAGGGCCAGCCGCAGCCCTAAGTTGTTCCCGGCTGTACTGTGTTGCCCGTCGCTGCTCGCCGGTGGGTTTTGACCGCAACACATTCTGGCACGCCCGGTGGGACGAGCTTCGACATCAACCACATCGCCATCTACATCTGAGATGGCGGACGGCACTCCAGTCACGTACGAGGATCTGCCCGACGAGCTCAAGAAGAAGTATGACGAGGTCAAAGCAATCCTCGAAGCCGACCTCATCGGCTCTTTTCACAGAACCCGTTCACATGGCATCAGGTGGAAGGGGTTCTCGCCTGATGGTGCGCTCGATGGGATAGACCTCTCTGCCCCGTCAGAAGAACGCACCAGGTCCCTACGTCAGGAGATCAACTACTTGGTGGCTCACTCGCTGCACCGCCACTCTGAGAACCTGGTGAACACTTCGGAGCATGTCGCTCTCCGGGTGATCCAGGAGATCATGAGGCACCAGTACTCTCCGTCAGGACCAGCTCTCGGGACACACCAAGGAGAGATGCCACTCCAGTCCCGTCCACCGCTGCCATTTGCGTTGGCAGCACCGGAAGTGCCGAATTCACCGGCATTCGTCGTCTACAAGATCGGTGGTGACCCTAGTGACTGCCAGTTCTTGCATGAGGCGCCTAAGGAGATCCCTCACGGGTACATGTGCACATACGTGCCATACTGCGGTAACTGGGCACTCACAAACCAGGCCGCAACATCAGGGACTTCTGGGAAGGCAGGAGGAACGTCAGCGATAGATCTTGAGAAGCAGACGTGGCTAGCTAAATATGCCACCCCGACGAACCTCCAGAGCATAGCTCCTGCAGTTGGCTCAGAGCTGGAAAAGCAAGCATGGCTGGCTAAGTACGCCACCCCGGCGAATCTTCAGAGTTCGACTCCTGCAGCCAGCACCGCGGATCAGATCAGCACGATCCTCAGGGACCAGTTCGGCATGGTGCCGAAAAGGAGGACAATCGGCTATTCCAAGCCGTACCCCGATGAATACGAGTTGGTCCCGCTACCACCCAAGTATCGGCTCCCTGACTTCTCCAAGTTCAGTGGATCAGATGGTTCCAGCTCCATCGAGCATGTGAGCCGATATTTGGCACAGCTAGGAACGGCCTCAGCGTCGGATCCACTACGCGTGAGGTTCTTCGCACAGTCCCTCACGGGATCGGCTTTCGGGTGGTACACCTCGTTGCCACCAGACTCGATCCGGACTTGGAAGCAGTTGGAAGAACAGTTCCACATGCAGTTTCACTCAGAAGCTTCCGAGTCTGGCCTTGCCGATCTAGCACAGATACGTCAGAAGAGTGGAGAAACTGTGGCAGAATACATCCAGCGCTTCAGAAATCTAAGGAACCGATGTTATTCGGCTCGTGTGACTGAAAAAGAAGCAGTCGAATTGGCAGTGGTGGGCCTTGCCTCACAAATCAAGGACATGGCCTCCCAAGCAGACTATCCTTCGCTGGCGCACATGGTTCAGAAACTGTCACAAGATATGAACAGCGCCACCCGGACTTGTACCAGGACAAATTCAAGCGTGCAGTAGTCCTGGTCGAAGCAGAGGAAGACGAAGTTTCTGCGGGAGATCAAGAGGTAGCAGTGGCTGAATGGACTCGGGGGGCAACCCCCGTGTCCTGCAAATGGGTTAAGCCACCAGGCCCGCCCAGAGGGTTTGATTTTGACGTGACCAAAACTGAGCAAATCTTCGACCTCCTGCTCAAGGAGAAGCAGTTGAAGATACCCGAAGGTCTCAAATTCCCCACGGTTCAGGAGCTGAATGGAAAGCCATACTGCAAATGGCATAATTCGCTCTCCCATGCCACCAACGACTGCAGGGTGTGGCGTCAGCAGATCCAAATGGCGATAGAACAAGGACGACTGATTTTCAACCAGTACGCCATGAAGGTCGACACTCACCCCTTCCCCGCCGTTAACATGGTGGAGTGCACTTACCCGGAAGGTTGCCAGCCAGGATCCTCGTTCAGTATCAACATGGTAGGACCTGGGCACCACTCTGGCAAGGATGGAGACGAGGGCAGCTGCTCTCGTAGCAAGGACACAGAGGAGGCCGCTCCACGCGATCGGCTCCGTCACGATGGCAAGCGCTACGTCACAGAGGGAGAAGTGAAGAACATAAGATATCAGCAACCCCTCTCTGATCACCTCCTCAACAAGTATGTGAGTCAGTATGACCAACGCCGACGATCCAGCGATGATGATGAAAGAGATCGTCTGGCTAGAGAAGCCAGAAAACATCGTCAGCATGATCGCGATGAGGAGGAGTGCGAGCGTCGTGCCAAGGAAAAGACAAGGGAGCAAGGCGACGAAGATAGGCATGGGGACTGCCCCTTCTTCATACACTGCTGGGATTCAGGAATGAGCCGATTGCCCACAATCGGCAATTGCCCAGAATGCAACCAGAAGAAGAAGGAGGCAGCCAACGTGTCCGTGTTCAAACGTCTAGGGCCTCTCCCAACACAAAGCAAACGCGCTGAGTCCCCTCGGTTGGAAGATCTCGAGGATTCAGAAGACGAGGGAGAAGAAGAAGAAGACAGGTACCACCGGCCAAGGTGGTGCCCTGATGGGCTCAGCCGTTCCCAAAAGCGCAGGGTTCAGCGATTGCGCGGCTTGGAGGAAGCCGAAAGGTTATACCTGCATACGCTAAGGAAGGCGCGACCTGATCTGGCTGCGAAAGTTCAGCGAACCCTGGATAAGGAGGGTCGACCACAGAAAATGGTGTGGCGCCCCAAGCAAAGGAAAGCCGATGATGATACATCAGCCGGCACAAACATGGTACTCATCCTTCCGACGGAGCTTAGTGCTCCAGGATTACACGAGGCACCCAATTTGGACGACTGCGAGCGCATCGACGTGGCAAAGGATGAGGTTGGGCTGGTCTTATCCACCGGCCTGACTGTGTAGCAAGAACAAACCGATGAGCAAACATGGCGAGGCCGATCCTTGGATCGGCCCCAAGGATCTATGAAGGAACATTACAGAGCCTTCATTGAGTGCTTCAATCAATATGGAGGCCGATTCCAGCAATCGGCCAAAATTATCCTCACCACATGTTCTGCTTGTGTTCAACATTGATCCTACTGGAGCCGGCGTACAAATCACAGAGCCGATATCTGCCGTTCCCTGACAGATTCGGCTCGGGGGGCACCTAATCAGATGAACATGTGCAGATGAATATGTGTGCAGTGAAACATTGGAGGCCGATTAGAAAAAATCGGCCAGTAAAAAAAAAAAATACTCATAATGGGTATACAGCCGATGCGCAACCATCGACTCTAGTACAATTACACAAGACCAAGACCTACCGGCTATGTGCTCAGGGCTCACATTTTCGCCAAGATGGTTTTTAGTTCGGCTGCAATGAGCCGACAACCCTTTGCGTCAGTTAAGCTGTTGGTGTTTCATCTACAACATCGGCGTTCAGTGGAAGAAAGCTGATCAATGGGGGCAAGTTTGGCTGACTCTTCAGGGTGGCTATCTCGGATTACCAGATTACCTAAGGTCAAAGCCTTTTGGTTTGACCTGTGCATCCTCGCCGGTATTCTCGCCTTGATTAAGGCTCGGGGGGCAACTAACTTGGTAGATGCTCTGTTTTTGGAGCCGATTGGAGTTGCATCGGCTGACCCTGCATCGTAATCTTCTCCGAAAGCAGTGAGGTGTTTCAGAAGAAGACTGCTAAAGCTACGGAGAGGAGCCGGAAAAGGAAGCCGTCGGCTTTTACGGGGTTTGGACCGTCCTATTGCTGCGAGAAAAGGAAAGATACTGGATTCTCAAAATAGCCGATGAATAGTCATCGGCTATGGGATTGCGAAATTTTATGGTCAGGTATCAAATCGCAGTCTGAATTTGAAGAGTGCTTGACTGACGGTCTAAAACGATATTTGAGTCCGGCTTCATGGGCGTCTAAGGAAAAAGAATCCGATACGTTGCTATCGGTCTTGGTGTGGCAAGCGGAAGGATTGGAATTGGATTAATTGAAAGATGAATTGGAAGAACAATTTTCATTAATTCAAAGGAGCGGCTTTGCAGGAAAGAGCCGATGGCTCTCAAAAGGGGGATCTGGTGCCTAGTGCACTGCTACTACTAGTCCTACTCTACTAGTTGTTGCTGTCCTCATCGTCGCCGTCGTCGATGTCGTCGGCGCTGCTCCCAGGAAGTTCTTCGTCGCTGCTACCCCAGCCCTCGGCCGGAGCTTCGTCTTCCTCATCATCATCATCATCCTCGCTGTCCGCCCAAGAGCGGAAGCGCTTTGTCGGCGGGTACCCGATGGAGGAGGAGGATTCATCCTCCTCCTCCTCCTCCTCCTCGTCATCATCATCGTCTTCGCTGTCCGCCCAAGTGCGGAATCGCTTTGCCGGCAGAAGCTTAGCGGGGGAGGAGGGGCCGCCCTCCTCCTTTTCCTCTTCTTCCTCTACTTCTTCTTCTTCCCCCTTCCCGTCGGAGGAGGTGGGGTTCACCCAGGGATGAAGGTCGTCTTCGCTTTCGCTTATCAGCTCTCCTTCGATGAGGAATTTGAGGTCGTGTTCCCCATCGGTCAGAGGCAGGTCGCCGTCTGGTCCGTGATCGGAGTTCCACTCCGGCTCGCTCGAGGAAAAAGATTGGAGGGAGAGGCCGGAGGAGACGGAGGAAGAGGAAGACATTGCTACAGGGGAAGAGGGTTTTTTGGTGCCGATAGCTAGAACAGAGGAAGGGGATGAAGAGGGCTAATCGGTCGGCACGGTTAAATAATGAGGAGCCTGGTGGAGATTTAATGCCATTGCAGTTTCCGAGGAGGTGATGCTAAAGCTATCGAATTTTGCAGAGAAGCTGAGAAGACTGGGCATCATGATAAAGGATACTGCAACGGTTCTGCTCTGCCACGACATGACCCTTCGAAGGAAACAGAGTGGTTTTGAAATTATCATTACCAAAACCAGGGGGGCATGTGTTATCACCAGGATTTGACCGAGTCGGAGGTGGGCCGCGATCAAGATGGGCTTAAAGATTATACATGGAAGAATATACGTGAGTCGGCCTTATGCACAACGTTTGGGCTAGCGTGCCCGTGTATCTGTAATATAGTAGATCGCATCTTAGATTAAGAGATAGAGTTTTACCCGTGCACGGTTAGGTACACGCCTAAATTAGAAAGTCCCCTGGACTATAAATATGTATCTAGGGTTTATGAAATAAACAACAACCAACGTTCAACCACAAATCAATCTCGGCGCATCGCCAACTCCTTCGTCTCGAGGGTTTCTACCGGTAAGCATCATGCTGCCTTGCGATCTAGGCAGCACAAGCTTATGTCGTTGTTCACGCGTTGCTCGTACTGAAGGCTTTTTGATGGCGAGCAACGTAGTTATCTTAGATGTGTTAGGGTTAGCATTGTTCTTCGTATTATATGCTGTCGTAGTGCAACCCTTATGCATCTAGCCGCCCTTACACCTATCTTAGGTGTAGGGGCGGCACCCCGCTTGATCATTATTTAGTAGATCCGATCCGTTACGGTTGCTCCTTGTTCTTCAAGGATTAGTTTAATATCTGCAATAGTTAGGCCTTACAAAGGGTTGGAGGATCCAGCGGCACGTAGGGTGTCGTTTGCTAGTCCTAGACAGGATGTTCCGGGGATCAACCTCGTGTTGGTTTTTAGGCCTTGTCTAGGATCGGCTTACGATCGCCGTGCGTGGCCACGAGGCCCAATCGTGAGTAGGATGATCCGATTATGCGGTGAAAACCCTAAATCGTCGTAGATCGCTTTAGCTTTATCTTGATCAAGCAGGACCACCATATATTCGTGCACCTCGTATGAATCATGGGTGGATCGGCTCCTTGAGCCGATTCACAGGATAACCTGAGAGCCGATCGAGGCTCGTATTTAATGTTTACGTGTATGCCATGCAGGAAATTAAGCGAGGCATCTCCATCACCTTCCTGACCAGGTATAGGTCAGGTGGCACGCCCTTGCACCAGCATCGGACGTGTGTACCAGAGGCTTTGCGGGCCGTCGCTCGGAGGGACCAGGGCCAGCCGCAGCCCTAAGTTGTTCCCGGCTCTACTGTGTTGCCCGTCGCTGCTCGCCGGTGGGTTTTGACCGCAACAAACCCTAAAACCCTAACCATCTCAAGAACCAAGGTGGATCAAATATGAAGAAACTAAAATAAAATAAAAAGAGATGATATTAAATAAGAAAAAGGCCTATGAAAACCTATGGCTAATATTTGCAAATAATCACTTAGGCCTTTCTCTACCTTGTTGGATGATTTGAAATACCTCAACAAACCTAACCTAGTGCTTACCAATCCACTCCAAGGTGAAACCAAAAATAAAATAACAAAGTGCATAGAGACATATGTGGCACTTAGCCATAATGATACATCTTGCCCTATGCCCTCATACCCTACCCAAATGGTTTGAAACCTTTAGCAAACTCAATCTAACCCTAATTCAATCCTAACACATGCCCATATGGATCAAGTGAGCCAAAATAGAAAAATAAGAAAAAGTGCAATTCAACACACACATGTGCTTATGGACATTTTGAAAATCTTTAACCTAGACCATTTTGGCTTGCACCATTAGTTGTATTATGTTAATAAACACTTATAACCACTTTTTGAACCAAAGAAACCCAAATCAAATCAAGAGAAATTCAAAAACTTAGTCACATATGATAATCGTCAAATCTGCCATTTTTAGTCTGATCACTACTTTGAGCCTTTGTATTTAGAGATTTTCTAACCAAACAATTCCAACTCTTTGCACTTATCCTAAGTACACATCAAGGTGAACAACTTTGGTAAATACCACCAGTACAAATTCATCTTGGATCAAAAACTATGCTCAAGCAAAGTTGGGACTTTTTCACAAATTCAACATCACCTCCACTTTGAAAATTTGCAATTCTTTTTATTTTTAAATACCACCATCACCAATGTGTGTTGTGGATCATATGAAGCAAGTCCATCTCATCTCATTCAAAATTTCCAAATGCACTTGCATGAAGCAAAATTTGACAAACACATGTGATCAAATTCAACTCAAATCCCAAAAACACTATTCTCAATAGTGTTGGCCAACCTTTGCACACCACTTGCTTCACACATGTCCCCTGGTCCCCCTCTCACCTAAACCACTGCATAGTAACCCTAGATGGAGGCCAAACATGGCATAGCCATGCCCATGCCGGCCATGTTGGCACACACCAAGCCAACCCTAGTTCCTCCCCTCTCTAGCTCAGCTGACCTTGCCTACTAGCTTCCCCAGTACCTACTGAGCATGCCTACACCAGCCCTGGTTGGAGAACGACACCACACCGCCGGACACGCGCGCGCCCATGGCGCCCAGAGCATGCCGACGACGACGTGGGCATGCCCACGGGCCACGCACAGCACCCGCGTTGCCACTGCGACACAGGCCACCCCTGGCCCCCTTCTCTTCGCCTGGAGCACCGCCACAGCACCAGGAGCCCGCCAGACACGCTCCTTTGCCCGCGCGCATGCTGTCGCTGTCGACATCGTCGCCGTTTCTCCGCCACCGTGCCGCACGACATCGCACTCGCCCGTGCTAACCCGACCGTCCCAGTCCTCGCCAGCATGCTCCCTAGCGTCGCCTGGATGTCGCCTACGTCACCCTATCCTCGCCTTGCCCCTCCGAGCACCGGAACCACCGCGCCATGGTCGACCTCACCCGCACCCACGGCACCATCTCGCGCCTATAAATAGAGCAAGCCCCGACCCTTCTCCAGCACACCATTCACTTCCCCTCTTCCTACTGAGCCTCCCTAACCACCTCCTTTTGCCAATTACACCCTCCTCCGCTGCAATTTGATCGGAGACCGCCGCCACAGTAGCTCGAAGGAGGAGACGCTCCAGGTCACCTCCGCCGCTCCCACGACCACCGTTCGACTCGCCGTCGTCGACAACCTCCAGCACCACCGACGCCCAGCCTCGCCGACCGCCGGAGAGCTCGCCCGCACCAAACCCTCGCCGCCAGTAAGCCCCCTCTCGCCGGAGAAGACGACACGCCTCGCTCGTCCGATCTGCTTCTAATCCAACGGCCCCTATTAAAACATACCGTTTCGGTGTTTAAAACACACTGACAGGCGTGCCCCACCTATCAGGCGGCCCGCTGAGCGTAGAGCGAAGCTGGGCCAGCCCGTTTAGTTTTTCCCGCGCGAGCCCAGTAGTTTGAATTTGATTTAATTCAATTCAATAAAAATGCAAACTGGTGTCCTCTTTAAATTCAAATAAAACAAATTCTACCAAACCAAATTTGACCAACTTTATATTGTTGGAAAGCTTATGAAAATCTCTATCCAACCACATTGGATTCAAATCCATATCTGTTGTAAATTTTGAATAGTAAAAATAACAAGTCAGAGAGTTTTCAGACTTCAAATAAATTTAGAAAATCAACCAAAATGAATTTTTGGGTGAATCCAAATGCTATGATTCACATTTCGAACCCTCTAACTGTTTACGCAAAAATATGGCATGGTTACTTTGTGTGATCATGGCCTAGTTGAAATAAAGGACTATATGGCTATTTCTAGTCAAGTGATATTGTCCAAAACTATATAATAAATCATATGAGGTGTTTGCCCTCATTTAAATATTGTCCCAAGTAACTTCATATGAGTTTGTGACCCTGGTTTACATAATCTCATGTTGGGTTAGTTGGTGATATTAAATCATAATGATGGTAGTGTTAAATTGCATGAGGTGCTCTACCTCACTTAAATCATTTTCCCAAATGATGACTATGAATTGTTGACCTTGGTCAACATAAGTTCATACATTACTCACTTGAGGAAATTAAATATTAACAAGATTCAATGAGGGGAAATTATTTCCTCAAAGAACTAAATGGAAACTCTAATCTACATATGCAATGAGAGGAAATTATTTTTCTTAAAGAAAGAAAACCAAATTCAACTATTATGTTATGTGTGTCATGATATTAGAATAGTTTGTGTGAAGCCATGGTGTGCTTAGTGTAGCTCTTGAACCTTTTTTGGTGATTGTTACCTCGTATCCGTTTTTTAGACGCTAGTACCGAGGAGTACCAGGAGGAGGAGGTCTACCATCAAGAGGAGGAAGACCACTTTGACCAATACACCAACGAAGGCAAGCTGATATTCTTGCAAGTGCAAAACTCTATTGGAGCAAGGCACCATTACTCTTACCTTACTTACAATAATCCCATCCCAAGTTTTATCTTACAAGTTTTTTACTTTGTTTATTAAGAAGTTACTTTTATAGTTAACTTTGGTCTAAGTTTAGAGTGGTATAAGAATAGTAAAGTTAGCCTCAAAGATGAATAAGCAAGATAGCACCCCTCATGATTAGTGCTAGTGCTAACAACTAAAATTGACTACTCTAGATGGGAACTTGTGATTTGAAATGAATTTGAAAACTTTGGAATGATGAGTCTTTCTATCGAAATATCTTTGAAGGTGAATATGACTTGAATGATACGGTGGATTTTGATTAAAACTGATATTGGTTTGGATACGATACCTTTCCAATTTTTTAGTACCCCCACAATACCTGATTATGGGTAGGGCTTAACTGGAAGTTTATACATCTTAGTATGAGTTCCCTCTGAACAAGCATCATAGGGGTTATGCCGAGGCTGCCTCCGTTACAAGTGATATGATGTGAAATGAGGTGAATGTACGGCCCAAGCCCTGTGCAGTTCCCGGGCTGACGGTTTGTCTTCACTGGGAGGCCAAGCTCATGGGGAGAGGTACCTATACTAGGGTATGTAAGTGAAAGGTTATGGTTGATGATCCGCGTACTGAGTTACGATGATTCAGGGTTATCCCTGACAGATGTAATCAAATGTTGTGGCACAAGTGTGCAACCTCTGCAGAGTGTAAACCTATTCGAATAGCCGTGTCCACGGTTACGGACGGTTGGAAAGGCCATACTGTTTCCGGTGTCACATATTTCTTGAAAATCATTGATGAAGTGAATGGTGATTTGACTTGAATCACAACTGAATTGTGGGAATGACACTAATGTTCCCACTTGAGTTAGTTAGCACATGAAGAGTCTTTTATCAAATACTTGTGAACTAAAATTGGCTTTATGCAAAATAAGCTAGAGCTTAGCACCCCCTTATTAGAATTAATAGTACTTATATTAGTATTAGTTTGTGAGTACTTAAAGTACTCATAGCTGTGTCCCTGGCTATTCAAATGGCCAGACTACGAAGGAGAGCAGCAGTACCAAGACGAAGGACAACAAGACGTCTACGACAACTAGGACTACTCCTGACGTCAAGCGTTGGCCTGTGGATTAGATAGTCCATTTCCGTTACGCTTCCGCTATGTAATATGTTCGTTGATCATTAGATCAACTATTTATGTAATATTGGATCATGTGATCTCTATTTGTAAGACGACTATGGCATGTAATGAATGATGAATTATGGTATCAACTGTTATGTCTCGCAACAACATTATTCCTGGGATTGCGATGTATGGCATAACAGGCATATGGACTTAAAAATCCGGGTGTTGACAACGCTAGAATCACTAAATGACATTTTTTGTTAATCCTAGGTGAATATAGGTCAAATTTGAGTAGGAGTTTGCGCTTTAGTTTGGAAATTATGGAATAGCCGTAATGATGTTGCTTTTAACATAATGGCCAAACCAAATTTCTTCCAGGTTATTTAAAAGGAGGCTTCTTCAATCCATCTGTGGTCTTACCTTCTTCCTGTGGATAAGCGGGAACCCATGGATACTAGGTAAAATCGTCTGATGGTGGTCGTACGGGCTATCTCCAGCCACCATGGCTGGCAACATTCTAGACATGTACAAGATGCATAAAGGCTATTTGTGTGTTATGTTTAGATGGCTCATTTATGCCGAGACTTTATGTGATGCTTAAATTATAATCCGTTACACTAAACTATGGAATAAAGAAAGGTCGTGTGCGTCGTTTCGATGCAGAGGTTGGGACATGGTCCCATTTCGAAAAATATTTCATTTAGAGGAGGGTTTGAAAACAATATCCATGTTGTTATGTTTCTTCTATATTTTTTTTATCGCTACCATTTGCCAGGTTACAGTACCATGATTGCCGTGTTAACATCGATGATAACGGTGCATGGTTAATGGTTATCATGAGTAATTTATACATGCTTTCCTGTATTGCAATAGTACGCCGAGCTAGATGGTGAGTAGTATTTAAGTGTTAATAATAACTAAGAGAATAAGAGATACTATCAACCAATAAAATTTTAAACATTTACTATCATATAAATCTTACATTTGTGAAGCGTGGTACCTAGGAAATCTTTTTTTTTTTTTTGACCGGGCATCCAGGAAATCCGGTAACCAAGTGGTTACAATTTCCCTATAACCTATAGTAAGTGACAATACTCTTACAATTCACTTCTTCCTTATTCTTACTCCCCCTTCTTACTACTCCTCCCAGTTGTCTAGTACTATCTAATAAAGGTTCACTCTTAGGACTGGGTACCAACATATTTTCCCATTGAGAAGCCATTTACCGGTGATACTAAAAGTGTCCGGATACATTCGAATTTAGATAAGCATTCGATATTTTTTTATGAATAAAGGTAGTACTTGAAATCAGAACAAGAATTAACACAGTATGTATGAAGGAAAAGTGCTTGCACACCAACTAAAATAAAGACGAGCCAACACCGTCAGACCAAAATGCACAGCGCACCCTCATACATGAAAATTGAAAGAGAATTGGCCCAACACAATCACGAAAGAATATGTATTTAGAGTGACGAAAATATCCTCATTGGGATCGATCCAGAGCTAGTAAGCAGTATACAATTAACTACACTTGGTAGATGAAATCCGCGGGATGAAGCTCATATATAAGTAGCCGAGGCCAACAGATTTCATTTCATATATGCTAGGCAGATATCTAAACATTTATCAGATCTGTATGGTCATGCATCTAAGTTGCTTCTGATATGTATTCTACGACTAATATCGCCAATATCTTTGCTAATTGGCTTCATGGTATTGATCTCAGGTTTAAAACGCTTATTAGGGTGAGAACGCTTGCCGTTGTATGGTCGCTATGGCTGTGTAAAAATAATAAAACTTTTAATGATAAGAATTGTTCTCTATTGCAGGTTATTTACATACGGCCACCGCTAGGAATCGGCATCCGATATGTTGCTTCCCATCGGACCAGTGCCTAGCCACACGATTGGAACGACGATGGACGTCAGATTTTCAGCGAGGCCTGATCCACTCTTTCCGTGAAACAGTCGCCTGACTGCGTGCTTATGTATTAACTATTTAACTGACCCCGTAATTAGTGGGATACGCAATTGCTGGTCCCCGATCAACGCTTCTGGATTTTTAGGAAACATCCTGTTTTGAAGGAAACTAACAACTTTAGCAAAATCAAAGGTATGCAGATTTGCTTCCGTTGGTAGCAATCTTATTTTGGTTTCCAATGATAAATATCGCTTCCCACAAAACTGAATTTGGCTTCCATTACAACATAATTTTGCTTCAAACTAAAATGTTTATTTCAAATGCGGACTATTTTTCATAAAATATTGCTTCCATGGTAAAATAGTACTGATTTGTTGAAACACGGCAAATTTATGTTTCCATCTCCTGGATAATTTGCTCCTTCCTGAATTTTTTTTTTGTTTATTTAATAGGAGAAACATTTTTCCTATGAAACTTGTTATTTTATCTAAAACAGAAAAAAACTTCTCAGTAATCCATCGACTACAGAATTTCCTGGAAAATAGGTATTTATTTTGCGAGTGAGGAAATAGGATTTTTCGCAAATGCTTCAAGCGAACTGGGGACTGTTTCTACATATATTGAAACTGCTCCTATCCAATCAAGTGTTTTCTTCCACTAGTTAGTGTGTACGTGCAACACACGTCTTCATTTGTGCAACATGTATCCCACAAGCTTTCCATTGTGATCCGCATATTTCAATCCTTCAACCCGTATGTATCAATTTCCAGGTCACCATTTCGCTACATCTCAACATACAATTTGACTTAATATTCACATATATTTTTATTCCTCTAATTTAAAACGATAATTATCATGAAATTTTATTAAATTTAGAAGACCAATTCAACATTTGAAACAACGTTTAACACTTTTGTCATCGGTTAACCTTTTGCAGGCACACCGAAGTAAACTTGAGTATATCATACTACATCATATTTACATTCATCCATAGATTTAAAAGAAAACCAATAGCTGCGTGCCTCTAGTATAAAACTGGGATCCATCTAAACCAATCTCCATCGAGTACGTATTCGCATCTTAAAAAGCATGATGGGAAGAATAATATGAATATTTGTAAAATCTAGCCAATTGACATTGTTATCAGTAGGCCACAAGCAAGCTGTATGTAAGGAGGAAATGCATGTGATCATGAAGGGACATCAAATTTTACTGCATAATTTCATCCTATGGACCCATAATTTGCACAAAAAAGAAATAATAGTACACAGAACTCATCATTAAAATCTTCCAAGCAGCACAATTAGTAAGTATGCACTGAGATTACACAGTGCCTCAACTGAATACCAAATCCTAGTAACTGAAAAACTAACAGAACCATCAGATTAGGAGAAAGGGTATGTCAGACTAAAAGAGAGGGCGTGGAAGACAGCAAATGTGGACAGTGGCCACCGTTGCAATCTTTAGGGCGAGAGCCTACCATGTGGCGGTGATCTTGCATACGCTAGGCAAGAATGGATGGCAAGGGAGCCGATACCTAGGGCCGGATGAATATTGCTAGATCGTCAATGCATGTGACGAACACGGGGATGACCTTTGGCGTAGGGCGAGGTCGTCTGACCTCCTCTTGGTTAGAAAAATTGTCAGCGACATTCTCGTGATGGCTGATACCTCGGTGGTAGTGTGAACGTGATCGCAGTGCCCGGGATCTACCCTCAAAGCGCCGCCGACCAACGGTTCTCCAGCCATCCAAGGTCGCCGACCACCTGTTCTCTAGTCATTATGGGAGCGCTGGGGGTGGTGAGGAGAGAGGGAAAGGGTGAGGGATGTTGGAGAAGTTCTGGATCCAAGAACGGCGATGATGATCGCCCTTGGTGGCGTCACGTGGAGAGGAGGCGGCGGGACACATGGGGAGTCAGGTTGAAAAGTAGTTGGGGCGATCGTGAATTCGTGATCTAGGTTGTGAGAAGCAGTTTATTTTTTCACGGGACGAAATATGGGGCGATCGTGATCTAGGTCGTGCGAATTTTTTTTCACGGGATGAAGCCTCGTGAACGGAAGAGGGATGTACACAGATAAAGGGCTGGGATTCAATTTTCCAACACAAGTTTGTGCCTTTATAAGTAGTAGAGATGAACACATTTTTCAACTAATAACCACATGCGTTCCCATCATTTCGGCTACGAGCTTCATACACATGAGATTAGAGTTTCCGATTCATTGTATATACGCAACCACTAATCAACCATGCTTCCAATAAGATTAATAAAGCTTCTTGTCGAATAGAACAATGCTTCATAGTAACAGTATTTAAATTTTAACTCATAACTTTCTATGTTTCCATGATTTCTTATATTTGCTCGCAACGAACACACTCCATGGTTTCTACAGGGATTGTCATTGCAGGAGAATAATGTGAGCATCCGCTATTGATGTACAAGGACAATTTGCTTGGTCGCAGATGCACCGCTCGACCATGTGTCGATGTTCTCTCATCGATGCACTACTTTCTAACCGTTGGCCATGTGTCAACAAGGCAATGCATTGACTGCTTGTGCCATACACCATTAAACCATTCTACTGCCAACCACCGGCTCTTCATTAGATTCTCAGAATAACCCTCATTCATGATGCCTACAAATAATCAGCCATGGAAACCAAAATGAACATGATGTGGAAGCAAAAAGACTAAGAATATGGAGCAAATGTATGCACTAAAGAAACACTGCTACCTCTATAACAAAGCAAACTGAAAACCTTGACGAAGCACAATTTTCAGAACATGAGGAGCATAATTTTCAGAACATGTGGAAACACATTTGCGTGCTGCCATAATGTGGGTGCACATTTTTTTGGTCTAGAACATCCATTCTCGTCAGTCAAATATATAGAAATATCGACGCCATACACAATCGAATGAACTTTCATGGTCAATACGTGAAATAAAACATGTTATGAAGAAAGAAAATAAACTTATCTGATTTTGATACCTAGGTATGATGGCGAAGATCTCCATCACATGCTTCCATCAATTACAAATAGGGAAAGGCCAACCTTGAAGCCTAGGATAGTTGCAGACTTGCAGTTACCTGCTGCCGGTTCATGTAGTCGTTCCAGCCTTCCAGGATGCAGCCTTCGAATTGCTGCTTCGTGCGGACTGTAGCATAGTTGGCCCGGCTATGCCGCCTCCGACTCTAGATCGACCGCCACTGGCCAGGGAGGCCCTGAAGACAACTTTCCACGGCGGAGCTGCATGCGTGCCACTGGCCCACTGCCAGCGCCGCAGGGCCCGAACCAGGTGGAGGCGCGATGATCGGCTGGTGTGGGGATGGCGGTGCGGTGGGAAAACAAACGGCGGCGAGGTGGGGAAAGCAAATGCGGCGACTACAGATCGATTTGGGGAGGAGCAGTCCAGCCGTGATGATTTTGGGGATCCATTGGGGATGGGACCGAAATTTTGGGGAGGAGGTGGGCAATGTGCGATGTTATCGGGCCAGATTTTTCTCTCCGTTAGAAAGCCTTATGCACGCGTGCCGTACGATGGAAGGCAAATGCACGGCGTGCGATCGGTCCGATACTTTGCATTCGATCGGACTGTGATGTATAGTGTTTACCTTTACATATGTACCGATAATTTCCGTTCGTGGTCAGCTCTGCAAAGGATGGAGAACTACCATCTCTTTACGGAGGTCTGTATAAAAGATGGTTGTGTGCATCTTATTTATGCAGATGCCGGATGTAATTGCTTGATTTTTGAGTAATAAAGCACAGATTATCAAAAAAATCTAAACATTTACCCTAGACAAGTGTAGAACAATTACCACAGATACAAACCTGTCATTTATTAGCTCCTGGTGAGAGACATATTTGCTTAATTCTTCGGTAAGTGAACCATATGAATCAAGGTACATAGCAAAATCTTTGTATAATGGCCAGAGAGATATTTCAAAAATACGCATCCTTTATTAAATTATTTAAAATAAAATGGATAAAGATCATACATCAAAAAACCTGCCGCCTCCACACAACATCTACAAATCCAACAATGGGTGAAGATCATATCAACATTGCCTTATGCCCGAAAAACAACAAAATCCCTCAACCAGCTAGGAACTGGGAGTATATCATATACATCGAGATGCCCTCCATGCGAAAAGAGAGCGTTCATCCAGTTTAGTAGACTCTTAGCGATCACCTCGTGTACACACTACAGATATTATCACCGCCATTGAACCACCGAGCAATCTTCATGGTTAAGATTTGCATAAACTTCGCCGATCCTGCTGATGACACCACCATGGCGTCAGACGACGCCTCCCTATGTGTGCACCTTAGCACACGTCCTCCATCGAAACTCTGCGGTGCCACACCACCGATACCCACCATTGTTGATGCGGTAAGAAACACACCACTCCACCTCAGAGCCCCTCTAGCTAGCGTTTGCTCAAAAAATGATGCTCGGCGCCGCACATCTCCATCATCCGATATGGGAGACCAAGATTTGGGGTGTTATAAAAGCGACAAGCAAATAACGAAGAACGATAAAGATAAACGCAGCGGAGACACAAGATTTAACATGGAAAGCCCCTTCCAACACAGAAGGGGAAAAAACCACGGGCCAGCAAAACTTCACTATATCGGGGAGTGTTTACAAACGTCGTGGGTTATCTTAAAATCTGATCAACCCTAGCTGGCGGCTTACAAGATGTATATATAGGCGGTGCCAACGATCCGTACCGTACCGCGAGGGGCTGCTGCCCCCGCACCCCCCTTCGCAGGCGTCCCTGCAGGACACGATGTTTGGGCTAACTTCAGACTCTGCCTGAAAAACAAAGAAAAACACTTGCTGCCGCCAACAGCCACTTGGGCTAAATAGTTATACCAACCAAGCTCGAAGAAAGCTCAAACTTGGAAACATGAACTGGCTTTGTCATCATATCAACAAGATTATCATGAGTACTTATCTTGCATACCTTCAGTTTACCTTGAGCAACAATGTCGCGCATATAATGGTACTTGATATCAATGTGCTTTGTCCTCTCATGAAACATTTGATCTTTAGTAAGGTATATTGCACTTTGACTGTCAGAAAACAAGTTAATGCAAGAATCATCTCCACAAAGCTCATCATACAAACCTTTCAACCAAACAGACTCTTTGCAAGCTTCATTAATTGCTATATATTAAACTACGGTCGTAGATTGGGCAGCAACAGGTTGTAATGTTGCCTTCCAACTCACATCACATCCACCAACCGTGAACACATAACCTGTGAGGGATCTTCTCTTATCCAAATCGGCAGCAAAATCTGAATCCACATAGCCTACGAGTCCCTCAACGGTCTTGCCAAACTTCAAGCAAGCTTTGGATGTTTGATACGTCTCCAACGTATCTATAATTTCTTATGTTCCATGCTAGTTTTATGACAATACCTACATGTTTTATTCATACTTTCTATCATTTTTATGCATTTTCCGGGACTAACCTATTAACAAGATGCCGAAGCGCCAGTTCCTGTTTTCTGCTGTTTTTGGTTTCAGAAATCCTACACAGAAAATATTCTCGAAATTGGACGAAACAAAAGCCCACGGTCTTATTTTCCACGGAGTCTTCCAGAACACCGAAGAGGAGACGAAGAGGGGCCACGAGGCAGCCACACCATAGGGGGGCGCGGCCCCACCCCTGGCCGCGCCGCCATATGGGGTGAGCCCCTCGGGACTCCTCCGACGCTGCCCTTCCGCCTATATATTCTCCCAGATGCGAAAACCCTAGAACGATCGGTCTTCCTCCACGAAAAGTTACGTAGCCGCCGCCATCGCGAAGCCAAGTTCGGGGGACAGAAGTCTCTGTTCCGGCACGCCGCCGGAACGGGGAATTGCCCCCGGAGTCATCTCCATCGACACCACCGCCATCTTCATCGTTGTTGCTGTCTCCCATGATGAGGAGGGAGTAGTTCTTCCCCGAGGCTGAGGGCTCTACCGGTAGCTATGTGGTTCATCTCTCTCTCCCATGGTGTGATCTTTATGTGATCATGAGCTTTGTAATCTAGTTGAATATGTAGATGTTGCTCTTGTCTATTATGCACTCTAGAGGTTACTTTAATATGAACTCCGGAGTTACTCTCCACGGTGTGATGGTGACAGTGTGCGCATCGTGTGTGATTCCTTTATGAAGTTGTGGAGCTTGTTTACTCCGGCTTGAGGTGTGCTTTTGCAGCCCTACACAATGAATGGTGTTTGTTATCCAACAAGAGAGTGTTTGAGAGTAGCATTTGTTTATTCAGTTATGTGATCATTGTTGAGAGTGTCCACTAGTGAAAGTATGATCCCTAGGCCTTGTTTCTAAGCATTGAAACACTATTTCCAACAAGTTCTGCTACATGTTTGCTTACTGCCATTTTTATTTCAGATTGCAATTACTACTTATAATCATCCACATTACTTGTATTTCACTATCTCTTCGCCGAACTAGTGCACCTATACATCTGACAAGTGTATTAGGTGTGTTGGGGACACAAGAGACTTCTTGTATCTTAATTGCAGCGTTGCTTGAGAGGGATATCTTTGACCTCTACCTCCCTGAGTTCGATAAACCTTGGGTGATTCACTTAAGGGAAACTTGCTGCTGTTCTACAAACCTCTGCTCTTGGAGGCCCAACACTGTCTACAGGAATAGAAGCGTGCGTAGACATCATGCTATTTTCTGGCGCCGTTGCCGGGGAAGTAAGGTAAAAGGTATTCGCATCCTCCGACTACTAACCTATTTCCTAGCACTGTTGCCGGTGTGTAAGTGCTCGAAGCTATTTCCTTTAGATCCTGCAATTATATCTTTTTGTTTCTTATTTTTATTTCACTAGTTAGGCTTAATGGAAAACAACAAAAAAATTAGAGATCTTTATGAAATTTATATTGAATTAGGACATGAGGTGTTTGAAGAGAAAATTAAAAAACCTATGGAACTTTATATGCATGCTAATGGCAATGTTATTAGTATGAATGCTTTGAACACCATTGTTGCTAATGCTATGGAAAATTCTAAACTTGGGGAAGCTGGTTTTGATGAGCATGATATTTTTAGTCCCCCAAGCATGGAGGAGAAAATTTACTTTGATGATACTTTACCTCCTATATATGATTACAATGATGACTATCATATTTTCAGTCCACATACTATTGAGGAGAAAATTAATTACGATTACAATATGCCTCCTATATATGATGATTATGGTGATGAGAATAATAATGATACCTATTTTATTGAATTTGCTCCCACTACAATTAATAGTAATGACTATGCTTATGTGGAGAGTAATAATTGTATGCATGTAGCTCATGATAAGAATGTTTCATGTGATAGTTATATTGTTGAGTTTGTTCATGATGCTACTGAAAATCTTTATGAGAGACGACAATATGGTTGTAGGGATTTTCATGTTACTAAAACACCTCTCTTTTTGCTGAAAATCTTGAAGTTGCGCTTGTCTTGTTTTCCTATGCTTATTGCATTATGCTTACATGACTTGTTTATTTAAAATATTCCTTTTCATAGGAAGTGGGTTCGACTTAAAAGTGTTTCTTATTTGCTTTTGATGCTCTCTTTTGCTTCAACTCTTGTTACTTGCGAGAGCATCATTAAAATTACTAAGCCCATCTTAATGGCTATAAAGAAAGCACTTCTTGGGAGATAACCCATGTTTTTATTTTTCTACTATTTTGTTGTGTCTTGGAAGTTGTTACTACTGTAGCAATCTCTCATTATCATGTTTATTGCATTGTTGTGCCAAGTAAAGTCTTTGATAGAAGGTTGATACTAGATTTGGATTTCTGCGTAGAAATAGATTTTTAGCTGTCACGAATTTGAGCTGTTCTCTCTGTAGGAGAATCTAAAAATTATGTAAAAATTCATGAGTAATCCTCAGATATGTACGCAACTTTCATTCAATTTGAGCTTTTTCATCTGAGCATGTTAATTTCCTCTAAAAAATTCGTCTTTACGGACTGTTCTGTTTTGACAGATTCTGCCATTTATTTCGCATTGCCTCTTTTACTGTGTTCGAGTGGATTTCTTTGCTCCATTAAATTTCAGTAGCCTTGGGTAATGTCTAGAAGTGTTGGGAATGATTATGTCCTTGCTGAACATGTGAATTTTTGATTATGCACTAACCCTCTAATGAGATTGTTTTGAGTTTGGTGTGAAGGAAGTTTTCAAGGATCAAAAGAGGAGGATGATATAATATGATCAAGAAGAGTGAAAAGTCTAAACTTGGGGATGCCCCCGTGGTTCATCCCTGCATATTTCAAGAAGACTCAAGCATCTAAGCTTGGGGATGCCCAAGGCATCCCCTTCTTCATCAACCACTTATCAGGTCACCTCTAGTGAAACTATATTTTTACTCCGTCACATCTTATGTGCTTTACTTGGAGCGTATGTGTGCTTTTATTTTTGTTTGTGTTTGAATAAATTCGGATCCTAGCAATCCTTGTGTGGGAGAGAGACACGCTCTGCTTTTTCATATTGAACACTGGTGTTCTTAGTTTTACTTTTAATGTTCATGGCGAGAGTTGAAAGCCGCTCCATTTATTGCTATTTGGTTGGAAACAGAAAATGCTTCATGTGGTAATTGGTATATTGTCTTGAATAATTTGATACTTGGCAATTGTTTTGAGCTCTCAAGTAAATCATGTTTAAGCTCTTGCATCATGTAGTTTAAACCTATTAGTGGAGAACTACCGTAGAGCTTGTTGAAATTTGGTTTGCATGATTGGTGATACGTCTCAAACATATCTATAATTTCTTATGTTCCATGCTACTTTTATGATGATACTCACATGTTTTATACACACTTTATGTCATTATTATGCATTTTCCGGCACTAACCTATTGACAAGATGCCGAAGAGTCAGTTGATGTTTTCTGTTGTTTTTTGTTTCAGAAATCCTACAAAGGAAATATTCTCGGAATTGAACGAAATCAACGCCCAGGGTCTTATTTTTCCACGGAGCTTCCAGAAGACCGAAGGGGATACGAAGTGGGCGACGAGGCGCCCAGACCACAGGGCCGTGCGGCCAAGGGTGGGCCCGCGCCGCCCTATGGTGTGGGGCCCCTTTGCCTCCACCGATGCTGCCCTTCCGCCTATTTATTCCCTCCGTCGCGAAAACCCTTTTACCGAGAGCCACGATACGGAAAACCTTCCAGAGACGTCGCCGCCGCCAATCCCATCTCAGGGGATTCAGGAGATCGCCTCCAGCACCCTGCCGGAGAGGGGAATCATCTCCCGGAGGACTCTTCATCACCATGATCACCTCCGGATTGATGTTTGAGTAGTTCAACCTTGGACTATGGGTCCATAGCAGTAGCTAGATGGTTGTCTTCTCCTCATTGTGCTATCATGTTAGATCTTGTGAGCTACCTATCATGATCAAGATCATCTATTTGTAATGCTACATGTTGTGTTTGTTGGGATCCGATGAATATGGAATACTATGTCAAGTTGATTATCAATCTATCATATATATGTTGTTTATGATCTTGCATGCTCTCCGTTGCTAGTAGAGGCTCTGGCCAAGTTGACACTTGTAACTCCAAGAGGGAGTATTTATGCTCGATAGTGGGTTCATGCCTCCATTGAATCTGGGACAGTGACAGAAAGTTCTAAGGTTGTGGATGTGTGTTGCCACTAGGGATAAAACATCGATGCTTTGTCTAAGGATATTTGTGTTGATTACATTACGCACCGTACTTAATGCAATTGTCTGTTGTTTGCAACTTAATACTGGAAGGGGTGCGGATGCTAACCCGAAGGTGGACTTTTTAGGCATAGATGCATGCTGGATAGCGGTCTATGTACTTTGTCGTAATGCCCGATTAAATCTCATAGTAGTCATCATGATATGTATGTGCATTGTTATGCCCTCTTTATTTGTCAATTGCCCAACTGTAATTTGTTCACCCAACATGCTATTTCTTATTGGAGAGACACCACTAGTGAACTGTGGACCCCGGTCCATTCTTTTACATCTGAATACAATCTACTGCAAACATTGTTCTTTACTGTTCTTCGCATACAAACATCATTTTCCACACCATACATTTAATCCTTTGTTTACAGCAAGCCGGTGAGATTGACAACCTCACTATTAAGTTGGGGCAAAGTATTTGGATTGTGTTGTGCAGGTTCCACGTTGGCGCTGGAATCCCTGGTGTTGCGCCGCAGTACACTCTGTCACCAACAACCTTCACGTGTTCCTTGACTCCTACTGGTTCGATAACCTTGGTTTCTTACTTAGGGAAAACTTGCTGATGTACGCATCACACCTTCCTCTTGGGGTTCCCAACGGGCGTGTGCTTGATGCGTCATCAAGACTATTTTTTGGCGCCGTTGCCGGGGAGATCAAGACACGCTGCAAGGGGTGTCTCTCACATCCAATCTTTTTTACTTTGTTTTTGTCTTGCTTTACTTTATTTTATTTACTGCTTTGTTTGCTTTCTTATATCAAAATACAAAAAAATTAGTTACTTGCTTTACTTTATTTACTGTCTTGTTTGCGTTCTCTATATTAAAAACACAAAAAATTAGTTACTTGCTTTTACTTTATTTAGTTTGCTTTATTTACTATTGCTAAAATGGGTACTCCTGAGAATACTAAGTTGTGTGACTTCACTAGCACAAATAATAATGATTTCCTATGCACACCTATTGCTCCACCTGCTGCTACAGCAGAATTTTATGAAATTAAACCTGCTTTACTATATCTTGTTATGAGAGAGCAATTTTCTGGTGTTAGTTCTGATGATGCTGCTGCCCATCTTAATAATTTTGTTGAACTTTATGAAATGCGAAAATATAAGGATGTACATGGTGACATTATAAAGTTGAAATTGTTTCATTTCTCCTTAAGAGGAAGAGCTAAAGATTGGTTGCTATCTTTGCCTAAGAATAGTATTGATTCATGGACTAAATGTAAGGATGCTTTCATTGGTAGATATTATCCTCCCGCTAAAATTATATCTTTGAGATGTAGCATAATGAATTTTAAGCAATTGGATAATGAACATGTTGCTCAAGAATGGGAAAGAATGAAATCTTTGGTCAAGAATTGCCCTACCCATGGACTGACTACTTGGATGATCATCCAAACCTTTTATGCAGGACTGAATTTTTCTTCGCAGAACCTATTGGATTCAGCTGCTAGAGGTTCTTTTATGTCCATCACTTTAGGCGCCGCAACAAAGCTTCTTGATGATATGATGATTAACTACTCTGAATGGCACACGGAAAGAGCTCCACAAGGTAAGAAGGTAAATTCTGTTGAAGAAACCTCCTCCTTGAGTGACAAGATTGATGCTATTATGTCTATGCTTGTGAATGGTAGATCTAATGTTGATCCTAATAATGTTCCTTTAGCTTCATTGGTTTCTCAAGAAGAGCATGTTGATGTGAACTTCATTAAAAATATTAATTTCAACAGCAATGCTTACAGGAATTATTCTGGTAACAACTATAGGCCATATCCTTCTAATAATAGTAACGGTTATGGTAATTCTTATGGTAATTCTTACAACAATAATAGGAGTGTACCCCCTGGTTTGAAGCTATGCTTAAAGAATTTATTAGTACACAAACTGCTTTTAACAAATCTGTTGAAGAAAATCTTGGTAAAATTGATATTCTTGCTTCTAAAGTTGATAGTCTTGCTGCTGATGTTGATCTTTTGAAATTGAAAGCTATGCCTAATGAAACTAAAGATATTAAGTCGTTTGATACAGCAAACGCTATCCAAGTTCGAATTAATGAAAATATTAGATTGATGGCTGAACTCCATGCTAGGTGGGAAAGAGAAGAAAAATTTGCTAAAGAGAATAATGTAGCTAAAGTTTGGACTATTACCACCACTAGTAATGTTGATGCTTCACATGTTGCTAGACCTCCTACTATCAATGGTAAAATAATTAGTGTTGGCAATGTTTCTACTCCTAATGCAAAGCGTGCAAAACTGCCTGAAACTGCTAAAATTGCTGAAACTGCTTGTGATAAAACTGCTAAATTTTTTCAAAATATTGGGAACAATGATCCCATTTCTTTAGATCATAATGGTTTAGATTTTGATGATTGTCACATCTCTGAAGTTATAAAGTTCTTGCAAAAACTTGCTAAAAGTCCTAATGCTAGTGCTATAAATTTGGCCTTTACAAAACATATTACAAATGCTCTCATTAAAGCTAGAGAAGATAAATTAAAACTTGAAACTTCTATTCCTAGGAAGTTAGAAGATGGTTGGGAGCCCATCATTAAGATGAAGGTCAATGATTTTGATTGTAATGCTTTATGTGATCTTGGTGCAAGTATTTCTGTTATGCCTAAAAAAATCTGTAATATTCTTGACTTGCCACCATTGAAAAATTGTTATTTGGATGTTAATCTCGCTGATAATTCTACAAAGAAATCTTTGGGGAGGATTGATAATGTTCGCATTACGGTTAACAATAACCTTGTCCCCGTTGATTTTGTTGTCTTGGATATTGAATGCAATGCATTTTGTCCCATTATTTTGGGAAGACCTTTTCTTCGAACTGTTGGTGCTATTATTGATATGAAGGAAGGTAATATTAAGTATCAATTTCCTCTCAAGAAAGGTATGGAACACTTCCCTAGAAAGAGAATGAAGTTACCTTTTGATTCTATTATTAGAACAATTTATGATGTTGATGCTTCATCTCTTGATAATACTTGATTCACACTTTCTGCGCCTAGCTGAAAGGCGTTAAAGAAAAGCGCTTATGCCTTATGGGAGACAACCCATTATTTTACTTCTGCACTTTTGTTATATATTTGAGTCTTGGAAGTTATTACTATTGTAGCAACCTCTCCTTATCTTTATTTTATCGCATTGTTGTGCCAAGTAAAGTCTTTGATAGTAAAGATGATACTAGATTTGGATTACTGCGCAGAAACAGAATTCTTACTGTCACGAATTTGAGCAGCCCCCTCTGTAGGTAACTCAGAAAAATCTGCCAATTTACGTGCGTGATCCACAGATATGTACGCAACTTTCAGTCAATTTGAGCTTTTTCATCTGAGCAAGTTAAGTGCCCCAGAAAAATTCGTCTTTACAGACTGTTCTGTTTTGACAGATTCTGCCTTTTATTTCACATTGCCTGTTTTGCTATGTTTGATGGATTTCTTTGTTCCATTAACTTTCAGTAGATTTGTGCAATGTCCAGAAGTGTTAAGAATGATTATGTCACCTCTGAACATGTGAATTTTTTATTATGCACTAACCCTCTAATGAGTTTGTTTTGAGTTTGGTGTGGAGGAAGTTTTCAAGGATCAAGAGAGGAGGATGATACAATATGATCAAGAAGAGTGAAAAGTCTAAGCTTGGGGATGCCCCCGTGGTTCATCCCTGCATATTTCAAGAAGACTCAAGCATCTAAGCTTGGGGATGCCTTGGGCATCCCCTTCTTCATCGACAACTTATCAGGTCACCTCTAGTGAAACTATATTTTTATTCCGTCACATCTTATGTGCTTTACTTGGAGCGTCTTTATGTTTTTTTGTTTTTGTTTGAATAAAATTGGATCCTAGCATTCCTTGTGTGGGAGAGAGACACGCTCCGCTGTTGCATATGAACACATGTGTTCTTAGCTTTACTCTTAATATTCATGGCGAAGGTTGAAACTGCTTCGTTCATTGTTATATAGTTGGAAACAGAAAATGCTGCATGTGGTAATTGGTATAATGTCTTGAATAATTTGATACTTGGCAATTGTTGTGCTCAAATAGATCATGTTTAAGCTCTTGCATCATGTACTTTGCACCCATTAATGAAGAACTACCATAGAGCTTGTTGAAATTTGGTTTGCATGATTGGTCTCTCTAAAGTCTAGATATTTTCTGGTGAGGGTTTGAACAACAAGGAAGACAGTTTAGAATCTTATAATGCTTGCAATATGTTCTTATGTAAGTTTTTCTGTACCGGTTCATACTTTTGTTTGCTTCAAACAACCTTGCTAGCCTAAGCCTTGTATTGAGAGGGAATACTTCTCGTGCATCCAAATCCTTGAGCCAAAAACTATGCCATTTGTGTCCACCATACCTACCTACTACATGGTATTTCTCTGCCATTCCAAAGTAAATTGCTTGAGTGCTACCTTTAAAATTTCACTCCTTTGTCTTTGGAATATATGCTCATGGGAAAATAGCTTAAAAACTATTGTGATGAAATTGTCTGCTTGAGTGCTACCGTTGACAAAATTGTTTCTATGTTTTCAAAATAAAAGCTCTAGCACAAATATAGCAATCCATGCTTCCCTCTGCGAAGGGCCATTCTTTTACTTTTATGTTGAGTCAGTCTACCTATTTCTTTCTGTCTTACAAGCAAACACTTGTGTCAACTGTGTGCATTCATTCCTACATATTTGCTTATTTGCATTCATCATATTACTTTGTGTTGACAATTATCCATGAGATATACATGTTGAAGTTGAAAGCAACCGCTGAAACTTATATCTTCCTTTGTGTTGCTTCAAAACTTTCTACTAAGAATCTATTGCTTTATGAGTTAACTCCTATGCAAGTCTTATTGATGCTTGTCTTGAAAGTACTATTCATGAAAAGTCTTTCCTATATGATTCAGTTGTTTATTCATTGTCTTTACCATTGCTTCGAATCACTGCATTCATCTCATATGCTTTACAATAGTATTGATCAAGATTATGATAGCATGTCACTTCAGAAATTATCCTTGTTATCGTTTACCTACTCGAGGGCGAGTAGGAACTAAGCTTGGGGATGCTTGATACGTCTCAAACGTATCTATAATTTCTTATGTTCCATGCTACTTTTATGATGATACTCACATGTTTTATACACACTTTATGTCATTATTATGCATTTTCCGGCACTAACCTATTGACAAGATGCCGAAGAGCCAGTTGCTGTTTTCTGCTGTTTTTGGTTTCAGAAATCCTACAAAGGAAATATTCTCGGAATTGGACGAAATCAACGCCCAGGGTCTTATTTTTCCACGGAGCTTCCAGAAGACCGAAGGGGATACGAAGTGGGGCGACGAGGCGCCCAGACTACAGGGCCGCGCGGCCAAGGGTGGGCCCACGCCACCCTATGGTGTGGGGCCCCTGTGCCTCCACCGACGCTGCCCTTCCGCCTATTTATTCCCTCCGTCGCGAAAACCCTTTTACCGAGAGCCACGATACGGAAAACCTTCCAGAGACGCCGCCGCCGCCAATCTCATCTCGGGGGATTCAGGAGATCGCCTCCGGCACCCTGCCGGAGAGGGGAATCATCTCCCGGAGGAATCTTCATCACCATGATCGCCTCCGGATTGATGCGTGAGTAATTCATCCTTGGACTATGGGTCCATAGCAGTAGCTAGATGGTTGTCTTCTCCTCATTGTGCTATCATGTTAGATCTTGTGAGCTGCCTATCATGATCAAGATCATCTATTTGTAATGCTACATGTTGTGTTTGTTGGGATCCAATGAATATGGAATACTATGTCAAGTTGATTATCAATCTATCATATATGTGTTGTTTATGATCTTGCATGCTCTCCGTTGCTAGTAGAGGCTCTGGCCAAGTTGATACTTGTAACTCCAAGAGGGAGTATTTATGCTCGATAGTGGGTTCATGCCTCCATTGAATCTGGGACAGTGACAGAAAGTTCTAAGGTTGTGGATGTGCTGTTGCCAATAGGGATAAAACATCGATGCTTTGTCTAAGGATATTTGTGTTGATTACATTACGCACCATACTTAATGCAATTGTCTGTTGTTTGCAACTTAATACTGGAAGGGGTGCGGATGCTAACCCGAAGGTGGACTTTTTAGGCATAGATGCATGCTGGATTGCGGTCTATGTACTTTGTCGTAATGCCCGATTAAATCTCATAGTAGTCATCATGATATGTATGTGCATTGTTATGCCCTCTTTATTTGTCAATTGCCCAACTGTAATTTGTTCACCCAACATGCTATTTCTTATTGGAGAGACACCACTAGTGAACTGTGGACCCCGGTCCATTCTTTTACATCTGAATACACCCATCGCAAACATTGTTCTTTACTGTTCTTCGCATACAAACATCATTTTCCACACCATACATTTAATCCTTTGTTTACAGCAAGCCGGTGAGATTGACAAACTCACTGTTAAGTTGGGGCAAAGTATTTGGATTGTGTTGTGCAAGTTCCACATTGGCGCCGGAATCCCTGGTGTTGCGTCGCACTACACTCCGTCACCAACAACCTTCACGTGTTCCTTGACTCCTACTGGTTCGATAACCTTGGTTTCTTACTGAGGGAAAACTTGCTGCTGTACACATCACACCTTCCTCTTGGGGTTCCCAACGGGCGTGTGCTTGACGCGTCATCAATTGGTCTCTCTAAAGTCTAGATTTTTTTGGTAAAAGTGTTTGAGAAACAAGGAAGACAGTGTAGAGTCTTATAATGCTTGCAATATGTTCTTATGTAAGTTTTGCGGTACCGGTTCATACTTGTGTTTGCTTCAAACAACCTTGCTAGCCAAAGCCTTGTACTGAGAGGGAATGCTTCTCGTGCATCCAAAACCTTGAGCCAAAACCTATGCCATTTGTGTCCACCATAACTACCTACTATGTGGTATTTTTCTGCCATTCCAAAGTAAATTACTTGCGTGCTACCTTTAAAAAATTCATTCATTGTCTTTGCAATACATAGCTCATGGGAAAGTAGCCTAAAAACTATTGTAGTAAAGAATATGTCGCTTATGTATCTTAGTTCTTATAAGTTGCTTGTTGAGCGGTAACCATGTTTCTGGGGACGCCATCAACCTGTCACACCTTTGTTGAATATCATGTGAGTTGCTATGCATGCTCGTCTTGTCTGAAGTAAGGGAGATTTGCCATGAGTTAAATGGTTTGAGTATGCATATTGTTAGAGAAGAACTTTGGGCCGCCAACCAAAGCCATGTACCATGGTGGAAGTTTCAGCTTGGACATTAATCCTCAAATCTCTTATGAGAATATTATTTGTTGAATGTTTTAAGCATAAAAGAGGAGTCCATTATCTGTTTTCTATGTTGTCCCGGTATGGATGTCCTCAAGTTGAGATCTATCAAAATTGAGAGATCAAATGCGATCTATCTCCTTGGACCTTTGTACAGGTGGCATAGAGGTACCCCTTTGTGACACTTGGTTGAAACATATGTAATGCAATGATAATCCATGGAAATCCGAGCTAATTAGGACAAGGAGCGGGCACTATTAGTATTAGATGCATGAGGCTTGCAACTTATAGGAGGTTTTATGCATAACACATATGAATTATTACTACCGTTGACAAAATTGTTTCCATATTTTCAAAATAAAAACTCTAGCACATGAGTAATCCTTGCTTCCCTCTGCGAAGGGCCTTTCTTTTACTTTATGTTGAGTCAGTTTACCTACTTCTTTCTATCTTAGAAGCAAACACTTGTGTCAACTGTGTGCATTGATTCTTACATGCTTGCTTATTGCACTCATCATATTACTTTGTGTTGACAATTAACCATGAGATATACATGTTGAAAGTTGAAAGCAATTGCTGAAACTTAAATCTTCCTTTGTGTTGCTTCAAAACCTCTTATGAAGAATCTATTGCTTTATGAGTTAAGTCTTATGCAAGACTTGTTGATGCTCGTCTTGAAAGTACTATTCATGAAAAGTCTTTGCTATATGATTCAGTTGTTTAGTCATTATCTATTTGTTAACAAACTATAGACCATTGCATTGAATCACTTCATTTATCTCATATGCTTTACAATAGTATTGATCAAGATTATGATGGTAGCATGTCGCTTCAGAAATTATCCTTTTTATCGTTTACCTACTCGAGGGCGAGTAGGAACTAAGCTTGGGGATGCTTGATACGTCTCCAACGTATCTATAATTTCTTATGTTCCTTGTTAGTTTTATGACAATACCTACATGTTTTATTCATACTTTATATCATTTTTATGCATTTTCCGGGACTAACCTATTAACAAGATGCCGAAGCGCCAGTTCCTGTTTTCTGCTGTTTTTGGTTTCAGAAATCCTACACAGGAAATATTCTCGGAATTGGACGAAACAAAAGCCCACGGTCTTATTTTCCATGGAGTCTTCCAGAACACTGAAGAGGAGACGAAGAGGGGCCACGAGGCGGCCACACCATAGGGGGGCGCGACCCCACCCCTGGCTGCGCCGCCATATGAGGTGGGCCCCTCGGGACTCCTCCGACGCTGCCCTTCCGTCTATATATTCTCCCAGATGCGAAAACCCTAGAACGATCGGTCTTCCTCCATGAAAAGTTACGTAGCCATCGCCATCGCGAAGCCAAGTTCGGGGGACAGAAGTCTCTGTTCCGGCACGCCGCCGGGACGGGGAATTGCCCCCGGAGTCATCTCCATCGACACCACCGCCATCTTCATCGTTGTTGCTGTCTCCCATGATGAGGAGGGAGTAGTTCTCCCCCGAGGCTGAGGGCTCTACCGGTAGCTATGTGGTTTATCTCTCTCTCCCATGGTGTGATCTTTATGTGATCATGAGCTTTGTAATCTAGTTGAATATGTAGATGTTTCTCTTGTCTATTATGCACTCTAGAGGTTACTTTAATATGAACTCCGGAGTTACTCTCCACGGTGTGATGGTGACAGTGTGCGCATCGTGTGTGATTCCTTTATGAAGTTGTGAAGCTTGTTTACTCCGGCTTGAGGTGTGCTTTTGCAGCCCTACACAATGAATGGTGTTTGTTATCCAACAAGAGAGTGTTTGAGAGTAGCATTTATTTATTCAGTTATGTGATCATTGTTGAGAGTGTCCACTAGTGAAAGTATGATCCCTAGGTCTTGTTTCTAAGCATTGAAACACCGTTTCCAACAAGTTCTGCTACATGTTCGCTTGCTGCCATTTTTATTTCAGATTGCAATTACTACTTATAATCATCCACATTACTTGTATTTCATTGTCTCTTCGCAAAACTAGTGCACCTATACATCTGACAAGTGTATTAGGTGTGTTGGGGACACAAGAGACTTCTTATATCTTAATTGCAGTGTTGCTTGAGAGGGATATCTTTCACCTCTACCTCCCTGAGTTTGATAAACCTTCGGTGATTCACTTAAGGGAAACTTGCTGCTGTTCTACAAACCTCTGCTCTTGGAGGCCCAACACTGTCTACATGAATAGAAGCGTGCGTAGAGATCAATGTTCCATGAAGGTACCTGAAAATCCACTGAACAACTTTCCAATGTTCTTTACCAGGATTAGCCATGTATTGACTGACCAAACTCATAGCATATGACAAATCTGGGCGAGAACAGACCATGGCATACATTAAGGAACCAACAACACTAGAATATGGAACTCGTGACATGTACTCAATGTCTCCATCAGTACTAGGACATTGCAATGCTGACAATTTAAAGTGAGAAGCAATAGGTGTACTAAAATACTTTGCATCACGCATATTAAAATGATGAAGAGCTTTCTGAATGTAATTTTGCTAACTAAAAAATAACACACTAGATTTTTTGTCTCTTGTAATTTCCATGCCTAGTATTTTCTTAGCAGCACCAAGATCCTTCATCTCAAACTCACTACTTAATTGTGACTTTAAAGTAGTGATCTCTGTCTTGCTCTTGGCAGCAATCAACATATCATCGACATATACCATCAAGTATATTGGTGATCCATTAAAAAACTTGATATAAACACAACTATCATACTGAGATCTCTTAAACTTATGTGCAATCATAAACAAATCAAATCTTTTATACCACTATCTTGGAGACTGTTTCAAACCATAAAGGGACCTCTTTAGCTTGCAAACAAGATCCTCCTTACCAGGCACAACAAAACGTTCAGGTTGGTCCATGTATATCACCTCCTCAAGCTCACCATGCAGAAAAGCAGTCTTTACATCTAGCTGCTCAAGCTCAAGATCATGCATAGCCACAACACCAAAGAATACACGAATGGAACTATGCTTCACAATCGGAGATAATACATCATTATAATCAATACATGGAATTTGGCTGAAACCTTTTGCTACCAACCTTGCCTTAAACCTCGGAGGATCATTAGGAGACAAACCTTTCTTTCTTTTAAATATACACTTACAACGGACAACCTTCTTTTGTTTAGGCACGGGCACAACAACCCATGTGCCATTCTTGTCAGGCAATTGCATCTCCTCTTGCATAGCATAAATCCACTTCACGCGGTCAATGAATGCAATGGCCTCAGTATATGTAGCAGGTTCAGTATCATCCTCCACCTGTAAAGCACAACTCAAAGCATGATGAAAAAGATTACATTCTTCAATTAAACGAGGACGTGGACCTTTGTTACGCCTCGATCTATCAGCAGCAATGGAACTAATTGTTTGCTGCAAAATAAGTGGTGAGTGCTGAACAACAGTGTTATCATTTTCAGCAACATCATTTTCTTTCTCCTCCACGTGCTCCACCTGCACGCTAATCCTCCGTTGTTCATCATCAGAATTATCAGAAAAATCACTAACATCAGTAACATCTGTAGATGAACTCTTATAAAACATGACAGCCTCATTAAAGACTACATTCCTGCTATGCAAAACTTTCTTAGTTTCAGGATTCCATAACTTGTATGCCTTAACTCCTGAACCATAACCAAGAAACACACACTTAACAGCCCTAGGTTCTAGCTTTTCATTATCAACATGAGCATAAGCAGTGCAACTGAAAACTCTCAACTGTGAATAATCAGCAGATGAACCAGACCATACCTCAATAGGAGTTTTCTTATCAAGCGGAATGCAAGGTGACATGTTTATCAAGTAACAAGAGGTGGAGGCTGCTTCATCCCAAAAACCTCTATGCATACCAGCATTGGACAACATGCAGCGAGCCTTGGAGATGATGGTTATGTTCATCCTCTCCGCCAAACCATACTGCTGAGGAGTATATGGGATGGTGTGGTGCCTGACAATGCCTTCGGCGCTGCAATAATCATTGAAAACAGTAGAACAAAGTTCCATGCCATTGTCAGTACGAAGCAATTTAACTTTCTTTTCTGTTTGCTTCTCTACCATAACTTTTCACTTTCTAAAAGCATCAAACACATCAGATTTATGTTTTAGAAAGAAAGGCCATACTTTTCTGAAGTAATCATCTATGATAGTAAGCATGTAATTTGCACCACCAAGAGAAGTCTTGCGGGAAGGTTCCCACACATCAGCATGAACATAATCTAGAATCCCTTTAGTGGTATGAACGGAAGCATTGAATTTAACTCTTTTATGCTTACCAAAAATGCAGTGCTCACAGAACTCAAACTTACTCAAATTGCAGCCATCTAGCAGGTCTCTCCTGTGCAATTCTGCCATGCCATGTTCACTCATATGTCCAAGACGCATATGCCACAGATTATTTTTTACCAGGTTCATCAGGAATAACAGCAGCATCAATACCAGACAAAGTGCTACCTCTAAGAACATATAATTTTGCAGAATTCATATCACCAATTTGTTGGAGATATGCCAAAGAGGCAATAATAAAGTGGTTATTATATATCTTTATGTTTATGATAAATGTTTGCATACCATGCTATAATTGTATTAACCGAAACATTGATAGATGTGTGTTATGTAAACAACAAGGAGTCCCTAGTAAGCCTCTTGTATAACTAGCTTGTTGATTAATAGATGATCATGGTTTCGTGATCATGAACATTGGATGTTATTGATAAAAAGATCATATCATTAGGTGAATGATGTGATGGACACACCCAATTAAGCGTTGCATAAGATCACGTCATTAAGTTCAATTTGCTATAAGCTTTCGATACATAGTTACCTAATCCTTCGACCATGAGATCATGTAAATCACTTATACCAGAAGGGTACTTTGATTACATCAAACGCCACTGCGTAAATGGGTGGTTATAAAGGTGGGATTAAGTATTCGGAAAGTATGAGTTGAGGCATATGGATCAAGAGTGGGATTTGTCCATCCTAATGACGGATAGATATACTCTGGGCCCTCTCGGTGGAATGTCGTCTGATTAGCTTGCAAGCATGTGAATGGTTCACAAGAGATGATATACCACGGTACGAGTAAAGAGTACTTGTCGGGGACGAGGTTGAACGAGGTATGGAGATACCGATGATCAAACCTCGGACAAGTAAAATATCGCGTGACAAAGGGAATCGGTATCGTATGTAAATGGTTCAATCGATCACTAAGTTATCGTTGAATGTGTGGGAGCCATTATCGATCTCCATATCCCTCTATTGGTTATAGGTTGGAGAAGAGTCTCAAACCATGTCTGCATAGTTCACGAACCGTGGGGTGACACACTTAAGGTTTGATGTCGTTTAAGTAGATATGGAATATGGAATGGAGTTCGAATGTTTGTTCAGAGTCTCGGATGGGATCCAAGACATCACGAGGAGGTCCGGAATGGTCCGGAGAATAAGATTCATATATAGGAAGTCATTTTCCAAGTTTGGAAATGATCCGGATCATTTATGGAAGGCGCTAGAATGTTCTAGAACCTTCCGGATGAAATCACCATGGAAGGTGGAGTCCCGGTTGGACTCCACCAAACCCAACCAACCAACCAAGTGGGAGGGTGGAGTCCATGGAGGACTCCACCTCCTTGGCCGGCCATAGAAAGGGGGAAGGGGAGAGTCCCTGTCCCTCTAGGTTTCGTCCATATGGCAGTTTTTGAATTGGGGTCTTATTCAGATCTTTGGGCAAACCCTTGGGTGTTCCACCTATATAATGAGGAGGGGAGGGAGGGGGCAGCCAAAACCTTGGCCGCACCACCTAGGGCTCCCCTGGCCGGCGCCCTAGCCCCCCTTCTCTCTCCAAACCCTAGCACACCTCCCTCCTCCACCTCTCTCCCGTAGTGCTTACGGCGAAGCCCTGCCAGAGATCTCCACCGCCACCGACACCACGCCGTCGTGCTGTCGGGATTACGAGGAGGATCTACTACTTCCGCTGCCCGCTGGAATGGGGAGAAGGACGTCGTCATCAACACCGAACGTGTGACCGAGTACGGAGGTGCTGCCCGACTGTGGCACCGTCAAGATCTTCTATGCGCTTTTGAAAGCGGCAAGTGATCATCTTCTGCAACAACGAGATCTAATCTCGTAGGATTTGGAAATCTTTGAAGGTTAGTCTCATGATCTTCTCGTTGCTCTCATCTTCTTGATTGGATCTTGGTTTGGTTTTCGTTCTTGCGGTAGGAATTTTTTTTGTTTTTCTATGCTACGAATCCCATCAGTGGTATCAGAGCCGTGTCTATGCATAGATTGGTTGCACGATTAGAACACAATTGTTTTGTGGGCGTTGATGCTTTGTTGTCTTTAGTTCTGGTACTTTGCATCTTGGTGGGATGAAGCGGCTCGGGCTAACTTTACATGACCGCGTTCATGAGATTTGCTCCACGCTCGACATGCAACTTGTATTTCTTAAGTGGCTTTGCGGGTGTCTGTCTCTCCCACCATAGTGAAGATTCAATATACTCTTTCTATTGACAACACTAGTATCACCGTTGTGGTTCATGTTTGTAGGTAGATTGGATCTTACTCGAAAACCCTAAACCACGTAAAATATGCAAACAAAATTAGAGGCGTCTAACTTGTTTTTGCAGGGGTTTGGTGATGTGATATGGCCATGATGTGATGATGAATATGTATGAGATGATCATTATTGTATTGTGGCAACCAGCATGAGCCTTATGGTTGTCTTTATATTTCATGTTGTAGGATTATTTCAAAGTAGTTGTAATGGTTGCTACATGTGGTGAACAACCATGAAGACGGCGCCATGGACCTTGACGCTACGCCGACGATGATGGAGATCATGCCCATTGATGATGGAGATCATGTCCGTGCTTTGGAGATGAAGATGAAAGACGCAAAGACTAATGGGCCATATCATATCACATATGAATTGCATGTGATGTTAATCCTTTTTGCATCTTATTTTGCTTAGACCGCAACGGTAGCATTATAAGATGATCCCTCACATTAATATCAAGATGATAAAGTGTTCTCCCCTCGTATGCACCGTTGCTACAGTTCGTCGTTTTGAAGCATCTCGTGATGATCGGATGTGATAGATTCTACGTTCACATACAACGGGTGTAAGCCATGTTGCACATGCGGAATACTTGGGTTTGCTTGACGAGCCTAGCATGTACAGACATGGCCTCGGAACACATGAAACCAAAAGGTTGAACACGAGTCATATGGATGATATGATCAACATGTTGATGTTCACCGTTGAAGCTACATCATCTCACGTGATGATCGGTTTTGGTGTAGTGGATATGGATCGTGTATCACTTAACAACTATGAGGGATGTTGTATTAAGTGGGAGTTCATTAGTAATTAGATTAAAACATGAACTAATTATCATGAACATAGTCTTAATAGTATTTTGAATTAATTTGTAGAATTGGCATCCGTTTTCTACCATGCGCTAGTCTTATAATTGAGATAGAAATACTGTTAAATCTGACAAGTAACTTTATGGACTGGTACCGTATTGTTAAAGAATCAAGAAATGATTAAGTCCTATTGCAAACTTTTAGTAAACCTCACATTGTTGATTCAAAGAGAATGGTTTCAATTAGTACCTAAAGTCATCTTGTCTCCGTGAAACTTGAAGTTCAAATCCGTTTGAAAAGCAAGGAGCTGGAAATTTTGTTTTCATAAATAAGCAAGGTATGAGATATATGTGATATCTAAGACCTTATTGCAAGATGATAGAATATAATTTAGTGAGACTACATGAACTCATAAGTTTTATGGGAATGTACGAAGGTTGAAGACGCCAGGCGTCCCAATCCTCCAACTAAGTTGGGTGTTGACGCGTCAAGCACACGCCCGTTGGGAACCCCAAGAGGAAGGTGTGATGCGTACACCAGCAAGTTTTCCCTCGGTAAGAAACCAAGGTTATCGAACCAGTAGGAGTCAAGGAACACGTGAAGGTTGTTGGTGACGGAGTGTAGTGCGGCGCAACACCAGGGATTCCGGCGCCAACGTGGAACCTGCACAACACAATCCAAATACTTTGCCCCAACTTAACAGTGAGGTTGTCAATCTCACCGGCTTGCTGTAACAAAGGATTAAATGTATGGTGTGGAAAATGATGTTTGTATGCGAAGAACAGTAGAGAACAATGTTTGCAGTAGATTGTATTCAGATGTAAAAGAATGGACCGGGGTCCATAGTTCACTAGTGGTGTCTCTCCAATAAGATAAATAGCATGTTGGGTGAACAAATTACAGTTGGGCAATTGACAAATAGAGAGGGCATAACAATGCGCATACATATCATGATGAGTAGAGTGAGATTTAATCGGGCATTACGTCAAAGTACATAGACCGCTATCCAGCGTGCATCTATGCCTAAAAAGTCCACCTTCGGGTTAGCGTCCGCACCCCTTCCAGTATTAAGTTGCAAACAACAGACAATTGCATTAAGTATGGTGCGTAATGTAATCAACACAAATATCCTTAGACAAAGCATTGATGTTTTATCCCTAGTGGCAATAGCACATCCACAACCTTAGAACTTTCTGTCACTGTCCCAGATTCAATGGAGGCATGAACCCACTATCGAGCATAAATACTCCCTCTTGGAGTTACAAGTATCAACTTGGCCAGAGACTCTACTAGCAACAGAGAACATGCAAGATCATAAACGACACATATATGATAGATGTATAATCAACTTGACATAGTATTCCATATTCATCGGATCCCAACAAACACAACATGTAGCATTACAAATAGATGATCTTGATCATGATAGGCAGCTCACAAGATCTAACATGATAGCACAATGAGGAGAAGACAACAATCTAGCTACTGCTATGGACCCATAGTCCAGGGGTGAACTACTCACACATCAATCCGGAGGCGATCATGGTGATGAAGATTCCTCCGGGAGATGATTCCCCTCTCCGGCAGGGTGCCGGAGGCGATCTCATGAATCCCCCGAGATGGGATTGGCGGCGGCGTCTCTGGAAGGTTTTCCGTATCGTGGCTCTCGGTACAGGGGTTTTCGCGACGAAGGCTATAAGTAGGCGGAAGGGCAGCGTCGGGGGCCTGACGAGGGGCCCACACCATAGGGCGGCGCGGGCCCCACCTTGGCCGCGCGGCCCTATGGTGGCGGCGCCTCGTCGCCCCACTTCGTATTCCCTTCGGTATTCTGGAAGCTTCGTGGAAAAATAAGACCCTGGGCGTTGATTTCGTCCAATTCCAAGAATATTTCCTTTGTAGGATTTCTGAAACCAAAAACAGCAGAAAACAGCAACTGGCTCTTCGGCATCTTGTCAATAGGTTAGTGCCGGAAAATGCATAATAATGACATAAAGTGTGTATAAAACATGTGAGTATCATCATAAAAGTAGCATGGAACATAAGAAATTAGAGATACGTTTGAGACGTATCAAGCATCCCCAAGCTTAGTTCCTACTCGCCCTCGAGTAGGTAAACGATAACAAAGATAATTTCTGAAGTGACATTCTATCACAATCTTGATCAATACTATTGTAAAGCATATGAGATGAATGAAGTGATTCGAAGCAATGGTAAAGACAATGAATAAACAACTGAATCATATAACAAAGACTTTTCATGAATAGTACTTTTAAGACAAGCATCAATAAGACTTGCATAGGAGTTAACTCATGAAGCAATAAATTCTTAGTAGAAAGTTTTGAAGCAACACAAAGGAAGATATAAGTTTCAGCAGTTGCTTTCAACTTCAACATGTTTATCTCATGGATAATTGTCAACACAAAGTAATATGATGAATGCAAATAAACAAATATGTAGGAATCAATGCACATAGTTGACACAAGTGTTTGCTTCTAAGATAGAAAGAAGTAGGTAAACTGACTCAACATAAAAGTAAAAGAATGGCCCTTCGCAGAGGGAAGCATGGATTGCTATATTTGTGCTAGAGCTTTTATTTTGAAAACATAGAAACAATTTTGTCAACGGTAGTAATAATTCATATGTGTTATGCATAAGACATCCTATAATTTGCAAGCCTCATGCATAGAATACCAATAGTGCTCGCACCTTGTCCTAATTAGCTTGGATTTACATGGATTATCATTGCATAACATATGTTTCAACCAAGTGTCACAAAGGGGTACCTCTATGCCGCCTGTACAAAGGTCTAAGGAGAATGTTCGCATTGGATTTCTCGCTTTTGATTATTCTCAACTTAGACATCCATACCGGGACAACATAGACAACAGATAATGGACTCCTCTTTAATGCATAAGCATTCAACAACAGATAATATTCTCATATGAGATTGAGGATTATTGTCCAAATTGAAACTTCCACCATGGATCACGGCTTTAGTTAGCGGCCCGATGTTCTTCTCTAACAATATGCATACTCAAACCATTTGATCATGATAAATCACCCTTACTTCAGACAAGATGAACATGCATAGCAACTCACATGATATTCAACAAAGTGTAATAGTTGATGGCGTCCCCAGGAACATGGTTACCGCTCAAAAAGCAACTTATAAGAAATAAGATACATAAGTACATATTCAATACCACAATAGTTTTTAAGCTATTTTTCCCATGAGCTATATATTGCAAAGACAAAGAATGAAATTTTAAAGGTAGCACTCAAGCAATTTACTTTGGAATGGCAGAGAAATACCATGTAGTAGGTAGGTATGGTGGACACAAATGGCATGGTTTTTGGCTCAAGGATTTTGGATGCACGAGAAGTAATCCCTCTCAATACAAGGCTTAGGCTAGCAAGATTGTATGAAGCAAACACAAGTATGAACCGGTACAGCAAAACTTACATAAGAAAATATTGCAAGCATTATAAGACTCTACACTGTCTTCCTTGTTGTTCAAACCCTCACCATAAAATATCTAGACTTTAGAGAGACCAATCATGCAAACCAAAATGTCAACAAGCTCTACAGTATTTCTTCATTAATAGGTGCAAAGTACATGATGCAAGAGCTTAAAAATGATCTATTTGAGCACAACAATTTCCAAGTATCAAATTATTTAAGACATTATACCAATTACCACATGCAGCATTTTCTGTTTCCAACCATATAATAATGAACGAAGCAGTTTCAACCTTCGCCATGAACATTAAGAATAAATCTAAGAACACATGTGTTCATATACAACAGCAGAGAGTGTCTCTCTCCCACACAAAGAATGCTAGGATCCGATTTTATTCAAACAAAAACAAAAACATAAAGACGCTCCAAGTAAACCACATAAGATGTGACGGAATAAAAATATAGTTTCACTAGAGGTGACCTGATAAGTTGTCGATGAAGAAGGGGATGCCTTGGGCATCCCCAAGCTTGGATGCTTGAGTCTTCTTGAAATATGCAGGGATGAACCACGGGGGCATCCCCAAGCTTAGATTTTTCACTCTCCTTGATCATATTGTATCATCCTCCTCTCTTGATCCTTGAAAACTTCCTCCACACCAAACTCAAAACAAACTCATTAGAGGGTTAGTGCATAATCAAAAATTCACATATTCAGAGGTGACATAATCATTCTTAACACTTCTGGACATTGCACAAAGCTACTGAAAGTTAATGGAACAAAGAAATCCATCAAACATAGCAAAACAGGCAATGCGAAATAAAAGGCAGAATCTGTCAAAACAGAACAGTCCGTAAAGACGAATTTTTCTGAGGCACTTAACTTGCTCAGATGAAAATTCTCAAATTGAATGAAAGTTGCGTACATATCTGAGGATCACGCACGTAAATTGGCAGATTTTTCTGAGTTACCTCCAGAGAATCCTACTCAAATTCGTGACAGCAAGAAATCTGTTTCTGCGCAGTAATCCAAATCTAGTATCATCTTTACTATCAAAGACTTTACTTGGCACAACAATGCAATAAAATAAAGATAAGGAGAGGTTGCTACAGTATTAACAAATTCCAAGAATCAAATATAAAACAAAAGTGCAGAAGTAAAATAATGGGTTGTCTCCCATAAGCGCTTTTCTTTAACGCCTTTCAGCTAGGCGCAGAAAGTGTGAATCAAGTATTATCAAGAGATGAAGCATCAACATCATAATTTTCACAAATTGTCACAATAGGTATCTTAGATGTTCCATTATCTATAGTGGTACTAAGGGCTTTGTCAATTTTAGGCCTATAATAGTTTTTTTTGGCTTAGGCACCTTAGACATACATGAACTTTTGCTCCTTACCCACATAAACTTTCTCCTTAAACTTAAGAGAATAAAAAGTTGAACCCAAGGTTCCCATAGCTTCTTCAAGTTCACTAATCCTATGGGTTTGATTATCATGAGTAGCACAAGTTTCTAAGACGGAAATTCTCTCATTAATTCCACCTAGAGATTTATCAAGTTTATCAGTGCTATTAAGTAATATTCCCAATTTAGTATTGATACTTGGAAGATTTTGCTCTGTGGTCTCCAACTTTTTCACGACATCTTCAAGAGAGATTTCAATTTTAACTTCATTGACAGGTGGTATTCCAACTAGACTCTCAATAATGCAACTGGCTTCTAAAGCAGGAGTGCCTAGCAAATTACATCCCGCGAGAGTATCAAGAACATACCTATTCCAGCTAGAGATACCAACATAAAAATTCCTGAGTAGGATAATAGTGGAGTGTTTCTTAGTGCACCTATTATGAGCATCACTAATTCTATACCAAGCATCTTTTAAACATTCTCCCCCTTGTTGCTTAAACGAACGAACTTCAACTTCATGATTACCCATTTTAGCAGTAGTAAATAAAGCAAACTAAATAAAGTAAATGCAAGTAACTAATTTTTTTGTGTTTTTGATATGAGGAAAACAAACAAGAAAGTAAATAAAGTAAATGCAAGTAACTAATTTTTTTGTATTTTGATATAAGAAAGCAAACAAAGCGGTAAATAAAATAAAGTAAAGAAAGACAAAAACAAAGTAAAGAGATTGGAAGTGGGAGACTCCCCTTGCAGCGTGTCTTGATCTCCCCGGCAACGGCGCCAGAAAAAGAGCTTGTTGACGCGTAAAGCACACGCCCGTTGGGAACCCCAAGAGGAAGGTGTGATGCGTACAGCAGCAAGTTTTCCCTCAGTAAGAAGCCAAGGTTATCGAACCAGTAGGAGTCAAGGAACATGTGAAGGTTGTTGGAGACGGAGTGTAGTGCGGCGCAACACCAGAGATTCCGGCGCCAATGTGGAACCTACACAACACAATCCAAATACTTTGCCCCAACTTAACAGTGAGGTTGTCAATCTCACCGGCTTGCTGTAACAAAGGATTAAATTTATGGTGTGGAAAATGATGTTTGTATGCAAAGAACAGTAGAGAACAATGTTTGCAGTAGATTGTATTCAGATGTAAAAGAATGGACCGGGGTCCACAGTTCACTAGTGGTGTCTCTCCAATAAGATAAATAGCATGTTGGGTGAACAAATTACAGTTGGGCAATTGACAAATAGAGAGGGCATAACAATGCACATACATATCATGATGAGTAGAGTGAGATTTAATCGGGCATTACGACAAAGTACATAGACCGCTATCCAGCATGCATCTATGCCTAAAAAGTCCACCTTCGGGTTAGCGTCCGCACCCCTTCCAGTATTAAGTTGCAAACAACAGACAATTGCATTAAGTATGGTGCGTAATGTAATCAACACAAATATCCTTAGACAAAGCATTGATGTTTTATCCCTAGTGGCAACAGCACATCCACAACCTTAGAACTTTCTCATCGTCCTGCATTCAATGGAGGCATGAACCCACTATTGAGCATAAATACTCCCTCTTGGAGTTACAAGTATCAACTTGGCCAGAGCCTCTACTAGCAACGGAGAGCATGCAAGATCATAAACAACACATATATGATAGATTGATAATCAACTTTACATAGTATTCCATATTCATCGGATCCCAACAAACACAACATGTAGCATTACAAATAGATGATCTTGATCATGATAGGCAGCTCACAAGATCTAACATGATAGCACAATGAGGAGAAGACAACCATCTAGCTACTACTATGGACCCATAGTCCAGGGGTGAACTACTCACACATCAATCCGGAGGCGATCATGGTGATGAAGAGTCGTCCGGGAGATGATTCCCCTCTCCGGTAGGGTGATGGAGGCGATCTCCTGAATCCCCCGAGATGGGATTGGCGGCGGCGGCGTCTCTAGAAGGTTTTCCGTATCGTGGCTCTCGGTACAGGGGTTTTCGCGATGAAGGCTATAAGTAGGCGGAAGGGCAGCATCGGGGGCCTGATGAGGGGCCCACACAAATGAAGTTCTTGGGTACTTGTACCAGATTGTTTGGTATGAGATGTCATACAATACAACGCAATACACGAATATGATGGCCTAAGTGACTGATAAGGAATATGGTAATAATGCACGTCTGGAACATAATAAAGTGTTATTATGTTTGTCGTTGGCATTCTACCTAGCCTTTAGGATTTATAATAAAGAACTTAATAATTGTTATATTGCTCTGGTCAAATAAAAACAATGAGTTGTTCAAATTATGACCTTACTCCATGTACGATGGATAAGTTATTATAAATCTTTATGGTGAAACACACATGCATAACACTGACGTTAAAATGCCTTAAGGCAAATGATTTGAATTCCACTTATTTGTGGAACCGCCATTTAGGTCATGTTAGAAAGAAACGCATGAAGAAACTCCATGCAAATGGATTTTTGGAGTCATTTGATTTTTGAATCGTTTGGCGCTTGCAAATCTCTTCTAAAAGAATGACTGAAATACCGTTCATAGGCCAAGAGTTGAACGTGCAACTAACTTAGTAGAAACATACATGATGATGTATGTGGTTCACTGGGCATAGTTGTGTGCGGGAGATTCTTCTACTTCATGAAAACTTCCAACAATGAATTGAGTATATATATGTGGATATATTCGATAAGGAAGAAGTTGGAAACATTTGAATAGATTCAAAGAAATTTTAGCATGAAGTGGAAATCATCGTAATAAAAAAGTCATATATCTATGATTTGATCATAGTGGAAATGTTTGAATTACGAGTTTTAGCGAATATCTAAGAGAGTTATGAAATTGTTCTACAACTCACGTTTCTTGGAGTATCATAGTGATGATGGAGTATCCGAGAGACGTATCCAAACCTTGTTGGGTTAATGATGAGATAAAATGACGCCATTATATTTTTTGTGGATTATGCTTTAGAGACTACCGCTTTTACACTAAATAGAGCATCATCAAAATCCGTTGAAATGACACCATACGAGTTATGGCATGGGTATAAACCCTAATGGTCTTTTCTTAAATTTTTGTATGCATAGCATAAGTAAATGAGTTTACAACCAAAATCGGATGAATGTCTTTGTTGGTTATCCCAGAGTATGATTGGGAATTCTTCCACTATGGAGACAAAGACAAAAGTGTTTGTTGATGTTTCTTACTTATTTCCAAGAAATTGTTTCTAGCGAAGTATTTGAGTGGGAGGACAATAGAACTTAATAAGGTTGATGAACCTGAGCATGATGATCAGAGTAGCGCAGCATCAGAAATGGTTCTGGAAGCGTCCACGAAGATCATAGCTCCCATGTCTACAAAGTGTTATAGTCATGAAGATCAAAGTACCTATGGAACCTTGTAGATATGGTTTACTTTGTGATCAAATAAATGATTTGTGTACAAAGGATTGATTTTGAACAATGATAAACCAACTACATACAAAGAAGTTACGATGGGCCCTGACTCCGTTAAAATGGCTAAGCGCCATGAAATCCAAGATAGATGAATACATTTTGAAAGTAAATGGATCTATAAAATTGACGGACTTGGATGAAATATCCTTGAAGAAGCTCGACTTGTCGAAAATTTGTTTACGACAAAGTTCAAAGAGTTGACTACGATAAGATTAGATCTTCCGTAGAGATGTTTATAGTCTATGTGGATTATTCTAGTAAACGCTACATATTTCTTTTATGAGATGTGCTAGTAGGATGGAAAAATACATTACTTAACAGAAGTGTGTATTAAAAGTGTATACAAGATACAACCAAGAGTTTTGTCAGTCCGTGGAATACTAGATAGGTATACGAACTTCAACTGGATGAAGTGAGTATCACGGAGTTGGAATCTTCACCGGATGAAATGATCAAAGAGTTTTTGATTTCATCAGAAACGATGAAGATGCTTGCATTTGCAAGAAATTAAGTGGGAGCGCTAAGACATATTTGTAATACTTTATGTAGATGACATATCGTTGATTATAAATATTGTAATTATATAATTGATTAAAAAGGTTTCATTGAGAATTAACTTCACTGAAAGGATATGAACTGAAATATATTTAGTGTCAAGATCTTGTTATCACCAGAATTTGACCGGATCAGAGGTGGGCCGTGATCAAGATGGGCTTGAAGAATGTACACAGAAGATATACGTGAATCGGCCTTGTACACGAAGTTTGGGCTAGTTTGCCCGTGTATCTGTAAATATAGTAGGATACGTGTCGGTTAGGTAGAATTTGGCTCGTACACGGTTGGGATTATTCCCACGTTAGAAAGTCTACAGACTATAAATATGTATCTAGGGTTATTGAGAAAGACAACAATCACGTTCACAACAAACCAATCTAGGCGCATCGCCAACCCCTTGTTTCGAGGGTTTCTTCCGGGTAAGCATCATGCTGCCTAGATCGCATCTTGTGATCTAGGCAGTATACGTTTATTCGTTGTTCATGCGTTGCTCGTGCTGAAGCCTTGTTGATGGCGAGCAACGTAGTTATCGTAGATGTGTTAGGGTTAGCATTGTTTTACCTTTATACATGCTTTTATCCATGCTATACCTAGACATCTAGCCACCCTTGTACCCATCTGAGGTGCAAGGGTGGCACCCTGCTTAGTCATTGTTTAGTAGATCCGATCCGTTACGATTGCTCCTTGTTCTTCAATGATTAGTTTAATATCTGCATAGTTAGGCCTTGCAAACGGGTTGAAGGATCCAGTAGCACGTAGGGTGTGGTTTGCTAGCCCTAGATAAGATGTTCCGAGAATCAACTCCATGTTGGTTTTTAGGCCTTATCTAGGGCTGGCTTATTATCATCTTGCGTGGATGCCAGGCTCAATCACGTGTAGGATGTTCCGATTATGTGGTGAAAACCCTAAATCGTCGTAGGTCGTTTTAGCTTTATATTGATCAAGCAAGACCACCATGTGATCGTAGACCTCATACGAATCATGGGTGAATCGGCTCCTTGAGCCGATTCACAGGACAACCTGAGAGCCGATCGAGGCTCGTATTTAATGTTTACGTGTATGCCATGCAGGAAACTAAGCGAAGCAATCCATCACCTTCCTGACCAGGTATAGGTCAGGTGGCACGCCCTTGCACCAGCATCGGGACGTGCGTGCCGGAGCTTTGCGGGCCGTCGCACGAGGGACCAGGGCCTACCGCAGTTCTGGGAGCCTCCCGGCTCTACGTGTTGCCCGTCGCTACTCGCCGGTGGGTTTCGGACGCCAACACATTCTGGCACGCCCGGTGGGACAGTCTTCGACATCAACTGCATCGCCATCTGCATCTGAGATGGCGGAAGATCCAGTCACGTACGAAGATCTGACTGAGGAGCTCAAGAAGAAGTATGACGATGTCAAAGCTATCTTCGAAGCCGACCTCATCGGCTCTTTCCAGAGGACCCGCTCACACGGCATCAGGTGGAAAGGGTTCTCACCTGAAGGCGCGCTCGATGGAGTGGATCTGTCTACCCCTTTAGAAGAACGCACCAGGTCTCTGCGTCAGGAGGTTAATCACATGGTAGCTCATTCACTACATCGCCATTCTGAGAGCCTGGTGAACGCTTTGGAGCGTGTCGCGCTTCGGGTGATCCAGGAAATCATGAGACATCAGTACTCTCCGTCAGGACTTGCTCTAGGGACTCACCAAGGAGAGATACCGCTCCAGACCCGACCACCGCTGCCGTTCGCGCTGGCAGCACCAGAAGTGCCGAGTTCACCGGCATTCATCGTCTACAAGATCGGTGGCAATCCTAGTGATTACCAGTTCTTGTATGAGGCGCCTAAGGAGATCCCGCACGGATACACGTGCACATATGTGCCAGACTGCAGTAACTGGGCACTCACGAACCCGTCTGCAATAGCAGGGACTTCTGGAACAGCAGGAGGGGCTTCTGGATCAGATCTTGAAAAGCAGGCGTGGTTAGCTAAGTATGCCACTCCAACAAATCTTCAAAGCTCAACTCCTGCAGCTAGCTCAGATCTTGAGAAGCAAGCGTGGCTAGCTAAGTATGTCACTCCAGCGAATCTTCAGAGCTCGACTCCTGCAGCTAGCACTGCGGATAAGATCAGTACAATCTTGAGAGACCAGTTCGGCATGGTGCCGAAAAGGAGGGCAATCGGCTATTCCAAGCCATACCCCAACGAGTACGATTTGATCCCACTACCACCCAAATATCGGCTCCCTGAATTCTCCATGTTTAGTGGGTCAGATGGCTCCAGTTCAATCGAGCATGTGAGCCGATATTTGGCGCAGTTGGGCACGATCTCAGCATCAGACGCACTACGCGTGAGGTTCTTCGCACAGTCCCTCACAGGATCGGCTTTCGGGTGGTACACTTCGCTGCCACCAGATTCAATCCGGACTTGGAAGCAGATGGAAGAGCAGTTCCACATGCAGTATCACTCAGAGGCTTCCGAGGCTGGCATTGCCGATCTAGCACAAGTACGACAGAAGCGCGGAGAAACAGTGTCAGAATACATCCAGCGCTTCAGGACCATCAGGAACCGATGCTATTCGGCTCGTTTGACTGAAAAAGAAGCAGTCGAGTTGGCGGTAGTAGGTCTCGCATCGCCGATCAAGGATATGGCTTCCCAAGCAGAGTACGCTTCATTGGCGCATATGGTTCAGAAACTGTCATTATATGAACAGCGCCACCCAGAGTTGTACCAGGACAAGTTCAAGCGTGCGGTAGTCCTGGTAGAGACAGAGGAAGATGAAGGCTCTGCAGGAGATCAAGAGGTAGCAGTAGCTGAATGGACTCGGGGGGCAAGCCCCGTGTCCTGCAAGTGGGTTAAGCCACAAGGTCCTCCAAGAGGGTTTGACTTCGACGTAAGTAAAGCTGAAAAAATTTTCGACCTCTTACTCAAGGAGAAGCTGCTAAAGTTACCCGAAGGCCACAAGATCCCCACGGCACAGGAGCTGAACGGAAAGCCATACTGCAAGTGGCATAACACGTTCACCCATACCACCAACGACTGCAGGGTGTGGCGTCAGCAGATCCAAATGGCGATAGAACAAGGGCGTCTAATTTTCAGCCAGTACGCCATGAAAGTCGACACGCACCCCTTCCCCGCCGTTAACATGGTGGAGTGCGCTTACCCCGGGAGGTGCTAGCCAGGTTTCTCGTTCAGCATTAACATGGTCGGGCCTGTGCACCACTCTGGTAAGGACAGAGATGAGGGCAGCTGCTCTCGTGGTAAGGACAAAGAGGATGCCGTTCCACGCGATCAGTCCCGACACGATGGCAAGCGCTACATCACAGAGGGAGAAGTGAAGAATGTGCGATATCAGCGACCTCTCTCTGATCATCTCCTCAACAAATATGAGCGTCAGTATGACCAACGCCGGCGATACAACGACGACGACGAAAGAGATCGTTGGTCTAGCAGGGACAACAGGAAATATCGTCGGCATGATATAGACGATGTAAGATATGAGCGCCATGCCAAGGAAAAGTCAAGAGAGCAGGATGATGTGGACAGGCACTGGGATTGTCCCTTCTTCAAACACTGCTGGGATTCAGGAATGAGCCGATTGCCCACAATCGGCAACTGCCCAGAATGTAGACAGAAGAAGAAGGGCACGGGAGACGTGTCAGTATTCAAGCGTCTAGGACCTCTCCCATCTCGGAACAAGCAAGCTGAGTCCTCTCGGGTGGAAGATCTCGAGGAGTTAGAAGACGAAGAAGAAGAAGAAGATAAATACCACCGTCCAAGGTGGTGCCCTGATGGACTCAGCCACTCTCAAAAGCGTAGAGTTCAGCGACTACGTTGCTTGGAGGAAGCCGAAAGGTTATACCTGCATACGTTGAGGAAAGCGCGGCCTGATCTGGCCGCGAAAATTCAGCGAACTCTGGACGAGGAGGGTCGACCACAGAAGAAAGAGTGGCGCCCCAAACAAAAGAGAGCCGATGATGAGACATCGGCTGGCACAAACATGGTGTTCATTCTTCCGGCGGAGTTTTGTGCCCCTGGAACCGAAGAGGCACCTGTGGCACAACTTGACTGCGGCCCAAGGCCGGTTATCTTTGAGAAGCCACGAGAAAGAAGTTACAGACACCTGAAGGCCCTGTACTTACGAGGTTATATCAATGGGCAGCCGGTCAACAAGATGCTGGTCGACACCGGAGCGGCAGTCAACATCATGCCATACTCCATGCTACGTCGTCTGGGACGCTCTAGCTCGGATCTGATCAAGACCAATGTCACATTGAGCGATTTCAACGGCCAGGCATCAGAGGCACAAGGTGTTCTGAACGTGGATCTGACCGTAGGAAGGAAGACCATCCCTACGACATTCTTCATTGTCGATAGCAAGAGCACCTACGCTGTCCTGCTAGGGAGAGATTGGATCCACCCCAACTGCTGCATTCCATCCACGATGCATCAATGCTTAATACAGTGGGATGGAGATGAAGTAGAGATCGTCCACGCAGATGACTCAGCCGAGATCTCAACGGCTGGCATGAACGTTTGGGAGACGGCAGGCCAAGAGCCACTCTCCGGCATCACTTTGGACGACTATGAGCGCATCGACGTGACAAAAAACGGGGTGAGGCTGGTCTTATCCACCGGCCTGATCGTGTAACAAGAGCAAAGGCTATGGACGTACGTGGCAAGGCCGATCCCTGCGATCGGCCCCAAAAAATAAAAGGTGATGATCTTGTCTCAAGCATGTCACGTAGTCGTAGTAAAGCACGAACAAGATGTAAACCTTCATTGAGCAATGCAATCAAAATGGGGGCCGATTCCAGCAATCGGCCCATACTATCCTCGCCATACGTTTTGCCTGTGTTCAGCGTCGATCTAACAGGTGACGGAGAGCTAGGGTATGGGTTTACATCGTCTGATGAGCTGGAAGAAGTCGACATTGGTCCTGGGGATAAGCCACGACCAACTTTCATCAGCAAAAAGTTAGATCCACATCTCAGGAGCCAGATGATAGCTCTGTTAAAAGAATACCCAGATTGCTTTGCATGGGATTACACAGAGATGCCTGGGTTAGACAGGAGCATCATTGAGCATCGGCTCCCTCTCAAGAAAGGATTTCGGCCGTTCCAACAACGAGCACGTCAGATGAAGGACGAAATTCTGGAAGAAGTCAAGAAAGAGATCGAGAAAATGTTGGCCGCCGGGTTCATCAGGCCATGCAGGTATGCTGAATGGATCTCCAGTATCGTACCTGTAGAGAAAAAGAACGGCCGATGGCGTGTGGCCATAGATTTCTGAGATCTCAACAGAGCCACTCCAAAGGATGAATATCCAATGCCTGTGGCAGAAACATTGATCAATGCAGCTGCTGGCCACAAGGTGTTAAGCTTCATGGATGGCAATGCCGGCTACAACCAAATCTTCATGGCTCCAGAAGATGTACACAAGACTGCATTCAGAGTACCAGGATCGGTGGGCTTGTTTGAATATGTGGTCATGACTTTTGGGCTGAAGAATGCCGGTGCAACATACCAACGAGCCATGAATTACATTTTTCATGATCTGATCGGCAAGTTGGTGGAAATTTACATCGACGACATGGTGGTCAAGTCTGTCTCCATGGAAGGACACTTGGATGATTTGCGACGCATCCTAGACCGAACTCGAAAATTCGGCCTAAAAATGAATCCAAAGAAGTGTGCCTTTGGTGTGACGGCAGGTCAGTTCCTAGGTTTTTTGGTTCATGAACGAGGAATTGAGATCGGCCTGAAAAGTCAGGAGGCAGTACGTACCATGCAGGCGCCTACCACGAAGAAGGAACTCCAACGTCTTATCGGCAAGATCAACTTCGTCCGACGGTTCATCCCTAATCTGTCAGGACGAATTGAGCCGTTCATGGCGTTGGTGAAGATCAAATCTGATGACGAGTTTCACTGGGGGGCAGAACAACAGCGAGCGTTTGACGAGATTAAGCGGTATCTAACAACGCCGCCTGTGCTAGTTCCACCTCAGCAAGACAGGCCGTTCTATATCTACTTATCAGTAGCTGACACGTCCATCGCTTCAGTGGTGGTGCAACTCTATGAGGGTGTTGAAAAGGTCATTTTCTACCTCAGCAGAAGGATGTTGGATGCAGAGACAAGGTACCCTGAGGTCGAGAAGTTATGCCTCTACCTATTCTTCACCTGCACCAAGCTTCATCACATCCTTTTGACGGCGGAAATCATCATCATATGCAAGTCAGACGTTGTCAAGCACATGCTGTCGGCTCCTGTTTTGAAAGGCCGACTTGGTAAGTGGATGTTTGCGTTATCGGAATTCGATCTCCGGTATCAGCCTGCGAAAGCAGTCAAGGGACAAGCGTTGGCCGATCTTATAGCTGAACGGATCAATACTAATATAGCAGCACTATCTGTACGTGCATGGGCTATGTTCTTCGATGGATCAGCTTGTGACGATGGTTGTGGCATCGACATTCTGCTCGTGTCGCCTCGGGGGGCAACATTTTCTTTCTCCATCAGGCTATCTACCCCTTGCACCAACAATGTCGCTGAGTATGAGGCGATACGCAAGGGAATGGAGTTGCTTTTGGAAGCCGGGGCAGAAGCGGTGGAACTTTTTGGAGACTCGAAGTTGGTGATCTCCCAGCTCACGGATGAATACAAGTGCGAGAGTGAGTCACTCTTCCCTTATTGGATGGAATGCCGCGAGCTGATGGTGAAATTTCAGTACATCAACTTCAATTGGGTCCCAAGATCTCAAAATACCGAGGCAAACGATCTCGCACAGATGGCGTCAGGCTACAAGGACATACCAGACGGGTCAGAAGTTCAGGTGCAGTTCCTAGAACAGGATGATTGGAGAGCCGATATCTTCAATTACTTGAAGGATTCGGCTCGGGGGGCACCTAAACGGATAAGGTACAAGGCCATGAAATATGTCCTTATAGGAGATGACATGTTCTACAGGACGTTGGAAGGGTTATTACTCAAATGCCTGGGACCAACTGAGTCTAATCGGCTCTTACATGAGGTGCATGAAGGCGCCTGTGGAACTCACCAATCGGCTCATAAGATGAAGTGGCTGATCAGGCGATCAGGGTTTTATTGTCCCACCATGCTTGAGGACTGCTTCAAGTACTACAAAGGATGCCAAGCGTGTCAGATGTTCGGGAAGATTCAGATGGTACCCGCATCAGCAATGAACCCCATCATCAAGCCTTGGCCATTTCGAGGTTGGGGCATGGATATGATCGGCAAAATCCATCCTGCGTCGAGCAAAGGCCACGAGTGGATTTTGGCCATTACGGATTACTTCACTAAATGGGTGGAGGCCGTCCCTATGAAGAAGGTAAAATCAGAAGATGTTATCAAATTTGTGAAAGAACATGTCATTCATAGGTTCGGGATTCCTCAAACCATCACGACCGATGGAGGTTCGGTCTTCATCTCTAAAGAATTCAGAAAGTTCTGCGATGACATGGGAATTAAGCTGATCCGATCATCTCCATACTATGCTCAAGCCAACGGGCAAGCTGAAGCGTCCAATCAGAGCCTGATCAAGCTGATTAAGAGGAAAATTGACGAGAACCCTAGGGTTTGGCATGAAACATTGTCAGAAGCTTTGTGGGCCTATCGCATGTCATGCCATGGAGCTATAAAAACTTCGCCATACCAGCTCGTCTATGGGCAGGAAGCCGTATTACCTTGGGAAATTACGGCTGGATCGAGACGTGTTACGTTTCAGAATGACCTGACAGCTGAAGAATATGCAGCCCTGATGAGTGATACTATTGAGGATGCAACGGAACTTAGACTTTGGTCCTTGGAGAAGATTAAAGAGAACAAAGCCAGGGTAGCTCGCGCATACAATAAGAAGGTGAGACCAAAGGAGTTTCAGGTTGGTGATCTAGTATGGGAAGCCGTGTTACCATTAGGAACTAAGGATAAAGCATATGGCAAATGGTCTCCTAATTGGCACGGTCCGTACAAAGTCGATCAGGTATTGAAGGGCAATGCATACATGCTCGAGCAGCTGGACGGTGTTAAATTCCCAGTAGCCGTCAATGGTCAACACCTCAAGAAATATTTCCCAAGCATGTGGGACGATGGACAGTGAAACATGGGGGCCGATGTATAAAATCGGCCAGTAAAATTTTTTTTATATGCAAATCACAGCCGATGCACAGACATCGACTTTAGGAACATGGATACCAGTACAGCCGATGCTCGGACATCGACTTTAGAATAATAAAAAGCCGATGCATAGTCATCGACTCTAGAGGAACAAGCTCAGTTGAGCAGGTTAACAGATCAGTTTTAGGCCAGAGACCAGGGCATTTGAGATGTTTCTCCCATTGGACTTGGTGAGGAGTTGAATCTGCGTGTTTGAGATTGGAGGATGGCATGGACACGGATTGGATCTGTTTGACCGTGTGAATAGGCAACTGATTTGGCCTAAAATCGCGTTTTATGGAAAAGGCCGATGCCCTGACATCGGCTCTTTACGCGTTGACTTCGTTTGGCAATCGGCAAATTTGACGAGAGAGCAAAATCAATAGAGGAATATTTTCTTCATTAATAAGGGGGATTTCTTACAAAGAAAGAGCCGATTGCTCAAAGGAGGAAGAACAAAAGAAAGGTCTATTGACCAATCTGCTACTACTACTAGACCTATACTAGTAGACGCTACCCTATGGGCCATCGCCACCTTCGTCGTCGCCATCGGAGCTCTCGTCGGCGCTGCTGCCGGCGGGCTCCTCGTCGCTGCTCCAGTAGCCCTCATTGGGGGCCTCCTCCTCTTCATCGTCGTCGTCGTCGTCATCATCATCCGACCCGGCGCGGAAGCGCTTCGCCGGCGGGTAGTCCTCGAGGGAGTCGTCGTCCTCCTCTTCTTCCTCCTCCTCGGAGGAAGTGTAGTCGTCCCAGGAGAACGAGTCGTCCTCGCTCTCCGCCTCCAGTTCCCCATCGGCAAGGGACTGGAGGTCCTCATCTCTGCTGGTCAGGGACTTGTCGTCCTCAGACCAGACAGAGGAGTTATGCTCCTCCTGGTCCCATTCTTCGGGGGCGCGCTGGTTGTGCGCCGCCGTCAGAACATACTCCGGTGTGGGCTCGCGGGAGGAGGAGGACGAGGAAGAGAAGGATTGGGAAGAAAGATCCGACGAGGTGGAGGAGGAGGAAGAGGACGACATTGCTACAGGAGAGGGGGGATTTCTGGTGCCGATGGCTAGAACAGAGCAAGGGGATGAAGAGGCGAACTGTTTGGTGCGGTTAAATAAAAGGGGATATAGTGGATTTAATGCCACATCAGTTTCCGAGGAAGTGGTGCCAAAAGAAAAGAAAAAAAACAACTGTCAAATCACGCGGAGAAGTTGAGAAGGCAAGGCATCATGATTAAGGATACTGCGGTGGTTTTACCCTGCCACGACGTGACCCAACGAAGAAAAGGCAGAGTGGTTTTGGAATTATCATTTCCAAAACCAGGGGGCATGTGTTATCACCAGAATTTGACCGGATCAGAGGTGGGCCGTGATCAAGATGGGCTTGAAGAATGTACACGGAAGATATACGTGAATCGGCCTTGTACACGAAGTTTGGGCTAGTTTGCCCGTGTATCTGTAAATATAGTAGGATACGTGTCGGTTAGGTAGAATTTGGCTCGTACACGGTTGGGATTATTCCCACGTTAGAAAGTCTACGGACTATAAATATGTATCTAGGGTTATTGAGAAAGACAACAATCACGTTCACAACAAACCAATCTAGGCGCATCGCCAACCCCTTGTTTCGAGGGTTTCTTCCGGGTAAGCATCATGCTGCCTAGATCGCATCTTGTGATCTAGGCAGTATACGTTTATTCGTTGTTCATGCGTTGCTCGTGCTGAAGCCTTGTTGATGGCGAGCAACGTAGTTATCGTAGATGTGTTAGGGTTAGCATTGTTTTACCTTTATACATGCTTTTATCCATGCTATCCATAAACATCTAGCCACCCTTGTACCGATCTGAGGTGCAAGGGTGGCACCCTGCTTAGTCATTGTTTAGTAGATCCGATCCGTTACGATTGCTCCTTGTTCTTCAAGGATTAGTTTAATATCTGCATAGTTAGGCCTTGCAAACGGGTTGAAGGATCCAGTAGCACGTAGGGTGTGGTTTGCTAGCCCTAGATAAGATGTTCCGAGAATCAACTCCATGTTGGTTTTTAGGCCTTATCTAGGGCTGGCTTATTATCATCTTGCGTGGCTGCCAGGCTCAATCACGTGTAGGATGTTCCGATTATGTGGTGAAAACCCTAAATCGTTGTAGGTCGTTTTAGCTTTATATTGATCAAGCAGGACCACCATGTGATCGTAGACCTCATACGAATCATGGGTGAATCGGCTCCTTGAGCCGATTCACAGCACAACCTGAGAGCCGATCGAGGCTCGTATTTAATGTTTACGTGTATGCCATGCAGGAAACTAAGCGAAGCAATCCATCACCTTCCTGACCAGGTATAGGTCAGGTGGCACGCCCTTGCACCAGCATCGGTACGTGCGTGCCGGAGCTTTGCGGGCCGTCGCACGAGGGACCAGGGCCTACCGCAGTTCTGGGAGCCTCCCGGCTCTACGTGTTGCCCGTCGCTACTCGCCGGTGGGTTTCGGACGCCAACAATGAAGATAGATTGAAACACATAATAAGTTTAAGTTAAAAGTACATAGGATGAATATTGAAGTAGTTCAATATAAAAATATTAAGAAGATGTTCTTTTCATGTGAAGGTTTAACAAGACTTGAGTGTATTTGACACTTCATGAGTAAAAACACATGAGTGATTTTAGATCACGAATAATATGTACAAAATCAGATGTCCTGTGCTCTAAAGAGTTAGGAGCATATACCAGAGTTATTCATGTGATGATCATTGGACAACAGTAAGAATATCCCTGAGTGCTTTAGAAGAACCAAGGGTATATAGTTTTGTATGGAGTAATGACAAACAAATCGTTGTAAGGTGTTACACCGATATTAGTTTGGTCACATATAAAAATGAATTTCAATCTCAATTAGGCTAAGTGTTGATTAAAAGGTAGCACAATGAGCTAGAAGATGTCTATGCTAGATTTAGATGAATTCTAAATATTTTGACGGATTCTACAGAAGTAGGCAGAGTATATCATTGTTTTGACAATGATTGAGGATGTTAAGTCGAGAAGTTCTTTGAGAACTTGGTGTAGTTTCGATAGTGTCAGAACTTTGAAGCTATATTGTGTGTGACAATATTAGTGACATATTTCAGACCGCGGAATTAAGGTTCCACCAGAAGACCAAACATATTTAATGCCAACTCATTTGGAAAATGAGTGATGTGTGAAGACGCAAATGAATTGCAAAATACATACGTTTCTGACCATGTCAGATCCGTTGACTGAAACCTCTCCCGTGAGCAAAACATGATAAGCACCATAAGGCCAAGGTGTTATATCTTTACAAATGTAAACTAGATTATTGACTCTAGTGCAAGAGGGAGACTGTTGGAGATATGCCCAAGAGGCAATAATAAAGTGGTTATTATATATCTTTATGTTTATGATAAATGTTTGCATACCATGCTATAATTGTATTAACCGAAACATTGATAGATGTGTGTAATGTAAACAACAAGGAGTCCCTAGTAAGCCTCTTGTATAACTAGCTTGTTGATTAATAGATGATCATGGTTTCGTGATCATGAACATTGGATGTTATTAATAACAATATCATATCATTAGGTGAATGATGTGATGGACACACCCAATTAAGCGTAGCATAAGATCACGTCATTAAGTTCAATTTGCTATAAGCTTTCGATACATAGTTACCTAATCCTTCGACCATGAGATCATGTAAATCACTTATACCGGAAGGGTACTTTGATTACATCAAACGCCACTGCGTAAATGGGTGGTTATAAAGGTGGGATTAAGTATTCCGAAAGTATGAGTTGAGGCATATGGATCAAGAGTGGGATTTGTCCATCCTAATGACGGATAGATATACTCTAGGCCCTCTCGGTGGAATGTCGTCTGATTAGCTTGCAAGCATGTGAATGGTTCACAAGAGATGATATACCATGGTACGAGTAAAGAGTACTTGTCGGAGACGAGGTTGAACGAGGTATGGAGATACCGATGATCAAACCTCGGACAAGTAAAATATCGCGTGACAAAGGGAATCGGTATCGTATGTAAATGGTTCAATCGATCACTAAGTTATCGTTGAATGTGTGGGAGCCATTATGGATCTCCAGATCCCGCTATTGGTTATTGGTTGGAGTAGAGTCTCAAACCATGTCTGCAGAGTTCACGAACCGTGGGGTGACACACTTAAGGTTTGATGTCGTTTAAGTAGATATGGAATATGGAATGGAGTTCAAATGTTTGTTCGGAGTCTCGGATGGGATCCAGGACATCACGAGGAGGTCCGGAATGGTCCGGATAATAAGATTCTTATATAGGAAGTCATTTTCCAAGTTTGGAAATGATCCGGTGCATTTATGGAAGGCGCTAGAATGTTCTAGAACCTTCCGAATGAAATCACCATGGAAGGTGGAGTCCCGGTTGGACTCCACCAAACCCAACCAGCCAACCAAGTGGGAGGGTGGAGTCTATGGAGGACTCCACCTCCTTGGCCGGCCAAAGAAAGGGGGAAGGGGAGAGTCCATGTCCCTCTAGGTTTTTTCCATATGGCATTTTTTGAATTGGGGTCTTATTCAGATCTTTGGGCAAACCCTTGGGTGTTCCACCAATATAATGAGGAGGCGAGGGAGGGGGCAGCCAAAACCTTGGCTGCACCACCTAGGGCTCCCATGGCCGGCGCCCTAGCCCCCCTTCTCTCTCCAAACCCTAGCACACCTCCCTCCTCCACCTCTCTCCCGTAGTGCTTACGGCGAAGCCCTGCTGGAGATCTCCACCGCCACCGACACCACGCCGTCGTGCTGTCGGGATTCCGAGGAGGATCTACTACTTTCGCTGCCCGCTGGAACGGGGAGAAGGACGTCGTCATCAACACCGAACGTGTGACCGAGTACGGAGGTGCTGCCCGACTGTGGCACCGTCAAGATCTTCTATGCGCTTTTGAAAGCGGCAAGTGATCATCTTCTGCAACAACGAGATCTAATCTCGTAGGCTTTGGAAATCTTCGAGGGTTAGTCTCATGATCTTCTCGTTGCTCCCATCTTCTTGATTGGATCTTGGTTTGGTTTTCGTTCTTGCGGTAGGAATTTTTTTGTTTTTCTATGCTACAAATCCCATCAGTGGTATCAGAGCCGTGTATATGCATAGATTGTTTGCACGATTAGAACACAATTGTTTTGTGGGCGTTGATGCTTTGTTGTCTTTAGTTCGGATACTTTGCATCTTGATCTGAACGGAGCCAATGCCCACGATCTCACGTGGCTTGTTATCTCCCATACGCACAACATCTCCACTCTACACAAACTCATAAGAACTGAACTAGTCTTTGTTACAGCAGATATGAAACGAACATGCAGAATCAAGGATCCACTCACCATTACCAGAAACACAACCAACAAACACAACTAGGCAATCTCCATTAGAATTATCAGTGGAAACAACAGCAGCCTTACCATCACCCTCAGATTTGTTTTTCGGTTGGTAAGTACCGTTTCTTTTCTCTTTGTTCTGCAACTTCCAGCAATCATCAATATTGTGGCTAGTTTTCTTACAATACTTTCAGAACTTACCATCTCGTCCCTTGGACTTTGAGCGACCTCTGCCGGTCTTGCTCTCATCTTCACTTGCCATAGAGAAAATCTCGTGGTATAATCGAACTGCGGTAGATCGAACTTCAAGGAAGACATGTCGCAAAACCCTAGATTGAAGCACGGGCTCTGATACCACTTGTTATAAAAGCGAAAAGCAAATAACGAAGAACGACAAAGATGAACGCATCGGAGACACAAGATTTAACGTGGAAAACCCCTTCCAACACAGAAGGGAAAAAACCCACGGGCTCCAGCCAGCAAAACTTCACTATATCGGGGAGTGTTTACAAACGTTGTGGGTTATCTTATAATCTGGTCAACCCTAGCCGGCGGCTTACAAGATGTATATATAGGCGCTGCCAACGACCCGTACCGTGCCGCGGGGGGCTGCCGCGCCCCGCACCCCCTTCGCAAGCGTCCCTGCAGAGCACGACCCATGGGCTAACTTCAAACTCCACTACGCTTCGGCCCCAAACCTACCGGCGATGAATTTGGATCACAATATAACACAGGGTTTCACCCAGAGCAGCCTGGGTGATGAGACGAAGGCTGAACAACGATGCCTTCAAGAAGGTAGCGACGAGCAGGCGCCACCATTGTTCGCCACAACCAAAGTCGGGCTCAGTTTTCACCGGCAGTGATGCCTTCCCACCGGCTAGATCGCCACCAACACGAGGTCGGTGCCGCCACCATCACCGGAGCTGTTGCACCATGATGCCCATCCACACCATGGCCATGGCCACTTAGCTCATCAACACTGGCACCACCATGGTACCAGGCAACCTTCGTAGCCAGGACGAACCACCCCACCTCCTATAGCCATCGACGCTCACGCTGGCCATTGCTATAGGGGCGGCATCACTGGGTAGAGTGAGCCCCCCACTGCCGTATGCACCGAGATCGCCTCCAGGGATCCGCAGAACCGCACCACCAAAACTTCGCTGCCCACCCGCCGCCTCCATATGAAGGGGCACCACCCATAGAGAAGGACCCCGATACCGCCGTCTGCTGCGTGGCCTTTTCCCAGCAGCTTCCTCCGGCGGCGGTGAGGAATGAGATGGGGAGGGTGGCGGCTAGGGTTAGGTGGAGGGGTCGGGAGACGGGGAGCTTTCTTGATTGGGATATCTTATGCATGATTACTAACTATGATACCACCACTAGGCATCTAAACCTAGTCACCAAGTAGTTATAGTTTGCCTATAACCTACAGTAATTAAGTGACAACACTGTTACAATTCCCTTCTTAATTTACAGAAACTCAATTCGGCTCCCGGGTGCGTATGATCCCTCTACCATAAAAACATATTTCCAAGTGTTAAAAAAATTTGATAAAAAAATTTACATGTACATCTCCATAATATATGTGTATTCGTCAAGTTCCACGAAAAAATGATATTTTTTGTAGTCTAAGTGAAAAAGAGAAAATTTATCTTGTGACAAGTCTTTGTTTCAGCACCTAATTTTGTCTTTTTTACACACGCCACATGACATGTCGATTTTTTATGAAACGACTTTGTGAGCGTGTAGCACATGAAGATGTACGTGCGAAATTTTTATTTCAATTTTTTTGACATTTTAAAATAAATCTAACATGTATTTCAAAATAAAGGGAGCATATGCTCCCATGTGCCAAAACATCACTCCCATTTACTTATCCTTACTACCCCTTCTTCCTACTACTCCCGGTAATCTAGTATCTTTTTTTTGCATGGTAATACGATTCTCATTGATAAATAAAAGATGAGATACTAAGTACGTATACACCGATCTTACAGATCTGGAAAGATAGGATAAACCTATGTGACAAACCAACGCCTATCCATCTTCTTCGGCACCACCGTAGCAGCCACTAAGGAAAAAATGAACAGATCACCTCTTCACCTGAGCTCGACGCGGCTCCATCGCTGATCATCAGCTTTTCGAACGTCCAATGTAGTTTGCCATAGGACAAACCATTGCTGTTGAAAGAATCAGACCAGAGCAGCATGTCCCTGGACACACCATCGAACTTCAGCACTGGCACCCACTCACGACGATGTCGGAGTAGGGAACTAGAACCATCAGCCTTCAACCACGAACCCACCACAAGATGCACCATCTTCCAGCTGTCACCAGTGCATACCACCGTCTGCACGTACTCCTGGACGAATCCTCTCTAGTATCTAAAAGTTCACTCCTAGCACTAGGCAGTAGGGACCCATGTATTTTCCCTTTGAGAAACCATCAACCGATGAGGTTAATGCATGAAATCAAAACAAGAATTGACACAGTATGCATGAAGGGAAAGTGCTTGCACACCAATTAAAACAAAGACGATCAGAACACACAGCGCACGCTCATGCATGAAAATTAAGAGAAAATTAGTCCAACACAATCACGAAAAAAATATGTATTTAGAGTGATGGACATATCCTCATTGCGAGACCGATCCAGAGCTAGTAAGCAGTGTACGATTAACACTTCGTAGATGAAATCTACGGGATGAAGTTCTTATATATGTAGTCGAGGCAAACAGATTTCACATCATATGCTAGACAAATATCTAAACACTTACCCTAGACAAGTGTAACACTGATACAAACCTGCCATTTATTAGCTCCTGGTCAGAGAGATATTTGCTTAATTCTTCAGTGTGAACCATATGAATCAAGCTACATAGCACAATCTTAATTTGTACCCATCGATCAGTTCGACCAATCCATTCTACATAATTAAGCCAACGGCTTGATCATCGGAATTGTTAGTACGGCGGCCGTGCATGCTGAGCTTGAGCCCATGCAAGCGCCTCGTGTCCGAGCTGCAGCCCGGCGCCGGCGCCCCCTGGCATCATGTTTGGGGGCAAGCTGCCACCGAACATCGGCATCGCCGACGGATCCACCGGCATTCCCCCCATCAGTGGAGGCATCGGCCCTCCAGGACCTCCACCTCGAGCTTCCTCCTCCTCGGCCTCCTCGTCCAGAGGCAGCCTCTCGTAGGTGGCGTTCGCGAACGTCGACGCGATCACCATGACCGGCCCGGCCGCGGTGAGCGTCCCGACGACGCTGCCGCCTACTACCTGTCCTTGCCCACCCGCCAGGTACACAGTCAGCCCCGTCGATCCCGGCGGCGCGGGGCCCGGCAGGAAGGTGCCGGTGAGGGAGAGTATCTCGAAGCGGCCGCGGAGGGCTACCACGGCGCCGGGCGCCGCCGGCTGGCGCAGGGCGACGTCTGTGACTGTGCCGGCCCCGCTGAGCACGCACACGCCGCGCTGCCTGCGGCGTGCGAAGTGGGCGATGGACTCAGCCACGTCGGCCCCGCCGGCAACCTCCATCACGTGGCTGCGCAGCGCGTTCGGGCTGTCCCGCGTGATGAAGATGGGGGGCTTCGGTTTGTTCTTGGACCCAGCCGGCCGGCCGCGGGGGCGACGGTTGCCGGTCACCACAGCGCCGCCCGTGGGCTCCCCGGTGCCGTTCTCGCCGCGGTCGTCGTCGGGCCCGCCGCTTCCGCCGCTCAGCTCGGTGCCTTCGATTTTGGACGGCGCCGCCATCTCCTGGCCGCCCAGGTGATTGCTCAGGCCGGCCGGCGAGCCGAGGGAGGGCTCGGCGGTCACCGGCAGGCCGAGCCGGCCCTCGTCCCACCACCTGTTCGCCAGCTTCTCCTTCTAGGGTTTCTTGCCACAGTTGCTACTGCTGGCCACTAAATTCTTCCTCAGCAATTGCTGTAGCTTGGGAAAGACACAGCTGCTAAAACTCTATACTTAGATCTGTGTGTGCCTTTGACCCTTTTCTTGTTTCTTGCTCAGCTCCTTTGCAAAACGAAACATGCAAGTTGCAGATGACAGAAATAAGCAAGAGAAATTAAGGATAATAACTAACCAACAAGCAGCTAGCTAGCAAGAGAAATTAAGCAAGAGGAACGAAATATTAATTTTGCTCCAATGATCTGGGCATATGAACGAACTCCAAGAACTATATAGCGGTCGATCCAGGACACTCTTAATTTGCCACCAGTTTTTGGATAGTTTCATGGAGAATTCAGCAGATAACAAAGATCAAATCGTACCTTTTGTGTTCCGGAGCTGAGTTTGCTTAGCAGCCGGCCGGCCGATGATAGAAGGGCTAGCTGACCCGATAGAGACGACCTCGACCCCCTCTTGTAACTTTGCTGCCTGCTCTCTTCAGTTTCCTCCTTACTTTGATGTTTGAGTGCTTTATATGGGGGAGAAGACTTAGCCAGCTACTGTGGGATGGTGAGGTTAGATTAGAAAGTAGATTAACTATTATTTGCATTTGTTCTATTCCAAGTTGGTACACACATGGAATATGTGTACAAGCATGAAATATAAAAAGAAAAGGAACAGGAGAAGGGTGCAAAAGGCTATGTTCACCTTTCAGAGGCTACACCTAAATTGTTTATAGTGGTAACATGATGGCTGAACCCACCAAAAATATTTAGTTAATCACCCGCTGTTACATCTATTGTTTTCTTGTCCACGCTGACTCGTTTCCCTTGTATATGTGTTCAATATATGGTTATAACACTCAAACAAAAAATGGTTATGTAGATGTTATATAGAGGAAGAGATGATGAAGTTTAACCTACTAGCTACCTCAACATCCAGATCCAGGATAGTTGTTTCTGCGGAACCTCTTTGCATAAGATGTATGGTTTGTGTCCGATTGTCATACCATACTAATTGTGAGCCATGCATGATAAAATGATGATTCAATACATCTGAATGGCCGGAAAAAAAATCGTATGGGAATAGTCATATACATAGAACTACTCTTTTTTGTCCTTCTGATGTTATGTTTTGGTATGCACATTTACAGACTACCTCACTTAGATACCAAATATACCTCACTTAGTTTATTTCCCAACATGGGTGGCTGCATAATCGGAGGATTGAAGCCAACGAAGCGTCATAGTAGTTGGCCTTTTCTTTATATCACTCTATGTATCTTTTTATCGATGATTTGTGGACCTTTTAAACGGCTTTGTGCATCCTAGTTATGCAGAGGCTGGATGTATTACTTAAAACCTTATAAGTAATAAAGCGCCCCTTATCGAAAAAAAATAGTCAATTTTCGTAAAAGCTACCCTTTACCAAAAAGAACCGTTTACTTAATGTATTTTTACTGTGATCCTTTACGGGGCTGGCCTGACATAAATTAGAGTGGGGACATAACATATGACAAGGGCACATCTAGTATAAATTTACATAATTTAAAGCTTTTCTTGAGATATGAACAAAACATATTGAATTTGAAAAATCAAGTGTGGCCCTTAGTTTCACTTGGGTTCGCCCCTGATTCTTTATATGCAAATCTCAGTAAACTCTAAAAACCATCTAATAACTTAAGTAATGTACGGTAGTTGTTTTGTAGCATCAGCTAATTAGGTAGTGCCTAGTGCTCCTACATAGAAGGAGTATTTGATTTGCTTTTTTTTAATGGAGTATTTGATTTGCTAGCTCTCCAGGGTCTACACATTTTTGTTTTTACCTAAGGTCGTCCTCAATCATTGGTTCTTAGCAAACTCTTATATACAAATGGCTGAGGCCGTACTATTAGTAAGGAGAGGAAAGAGAACAACGTTGTATCTTAACTAAGTAACTAACATGAGGCTCTAGCATGAGATCATAGTTAAAAAAAAACTTATCCAATCTTGTTCAAGCATGATCACTTAAAACACAATGCATTTTTAGCCGTATCCTAAAATAGACCACAACCTATAACAGCGTACTACTCTCTCTGTTCCATATTAGCATATAAGGCTTAGTCAAAGTCAAACTTTATCAAGTTTGACCAATTATATATAAAATATATTATTATTTAGAAAGTAAAAGTAATACCATTAGTACCGTAATACAATGTACTATCATATTATTTAAATTTAATTATATGTATGTTGATATTTTATCATGGATAGCTGGTAAAATATTACAGAATTTGACTTTGATCCAATCATATATGCGAAGTAATATGCAACGGAGGAAGTGAGAATCTCCCCGTAAAGAAAATAGAGTACTAAGAATCAATACCGCAAATTTCATTTGCTGAAAATGAGATTTTGACAGCTCCTTTTTCGGAAGAGGAGGTGCATGAAGCAATCTCACAGATGGAACTTAATAAAGCTCCTGGGTCGGATGGTTTCCCGGCGGAGTTTTATAAAAAGTTCTGGAAAGTAATAAAAGAGCACCTAATGGTGTTATTCCATCAATTTAGTAAATGGGAATTGCCTCTTTACAAACTGAATTTTAGCGTAATCACATTACTTCCCAAGAAAGAAGATGCGGTCCAGATACAACAATATAGACCTATATGTTTATTAAATGTGTGTTTTAATTTTTTTACTAAGGTTGGTACTAATAGAATCACGGGGATTGCCCCAAGAATCATAAAACCAACACAATCCGCTTTCATGCTGGGTAGAAATATTTTGGAACGGGTGGTCATTCTTCATGAAACAATACATGAGTTACACAATAAGAAAATGGATGGAGTTTTGTTTAAAATTGATTTCGAGAAAAGCATATGATAAAGTGAAATGGCCCTTTTTGCAACAAACATTGAGAATGAAAGGTTTCGTTCCGGAGTGGAGTAGACTAGTTCAACAGTTTGTTCAGGGGGGAGTGTAGGTGTTAAGGTAAATGATGACATTGGTCATTATTTTTAGACAAAAAAAGGGTTGTGTCAAGGAGATCCTCTATCTCCAATGCTTTTTAATATTGTAGTGGATATGCTTGCCATCCTAATTGAACGAGCAAAACAGGATGGTCAAGTTGGAGGACTGATCCCGCATCTTGTTGAGGGTGGTATCTCAATATTATAATATGCTGATGACACGATCCTTTTTTAGAACATGATTTACAAAAGGCGGTTAATATGAAATTAATTTTATGTTTTTTTGAAGAGCTGTCGGGACTTAAAATTAATTTCCATAAAGTGAGATTTTTTGTTTTGGAAATGCCAAGGAATAGGAGGATCAATATAGACAAATCTTTGGATTTGACGTTGGCTCACTCCCCTTCAGATACTTGGGTATTCCTATTCATTATAGAAAACTAAGGAATTCTGATTGGCATCGAGTAGAAACCCGATTTGAGAGCAAGTTGGGATGTTGGAAGGGGAAATTACTGTCCTATGGTGATAGGTTAGTCCTTATCAATTCAGTTTTAACTAGTTTACCGATGTTTATGTTGTCGTTCCTACAGATACCTATTGGGGTAAGGAAACTCTCGGATTTTTATAGATCTAGATTTTTTTGGCAATCTGATGAACAAAAAAAGAAATATAGACTCACGAAATGAAATATTGTCTGTAGACCTAAAGATCAAGGGGGTTTAGGTATTAAGGTGCTCGAAATTAAGAATAGATGTTTATTAAGTAAATGGATTTTTAAACTTCTTAATGAAGAAGGAGTATGGCAAAAATTGCTACAAGATAAATACCTAAGACAGAACACCCTATCTGAGGTGCAGGCTAAGCCTACCGATTCGCCCTTCTGGAAGGGGTTGATGGGGGTTAGGGATGATTTCTTCTCCAGAAGTTTCTTCAAAGTGGGTGATGGAACGGGTACACGTTTCTGGGAAGATGTTTGTCTAGGAAAAGCTCCCTTAGCTCAGCAATATCCGTTCTTGTATAATATTGTACTTCACAAAAATGTAACAGTGGCTCATGTGTTAGCTCAAACTCCGCTGAATATTAGTTTCAGACAGGTGTTGAATGGCAACAAATGGTCCTCTTGGTTACATTTGTGTCGTAAATTAATGATGGTAAATTTGAATGAAGAAAAGGATATTTTTGTCTGGAATCTCACACAAAATGGTTTGTTCACAGTCAAGTCTATGTATGAGGATATTATTAGTGACCATACCCCTTTTTTGAGAAAGTATCTCTGGAAGGTTAAAATTCCTCTAAAGATAAAGATTTTCATGTGGTTTATGAGTAATAAGGTTCTATTAACTAAATATAATCTTGCTAAACGACACTGGAATGGGTGGACGAAATGTGTCTTTTGTGGTGACGAGGAAACGATTCAACACCTTTTCTTTGAGTGTCCTTTAGCAAAACTTCTTTGGCGTATTGTTAATTTCACGTATGATCTTCCACCTCCAACCAATACTACTAATATGTTTGGTAATTGGCTCAATGGAGTAGATAGGCAAACTAAGGCTTTAGTCCGGATTGGGGTCTCTGCCTTATGTTGGTCTATATGAAAAGTCAGAAACGATATTATTTTTAATAATAAACAAAATTTTCACTTCTTGCAGGTTATCCATATGGTGTCTCATTGGGTTCAGCTTTGGGCCCTCCTGTCACCGGAAGCACAGAGGGATGCTATGGTTTCTGGATGCACACGACTCCAGATGGTCGATCAGGATATTTGGTGCCAGGCTGGCTGACGTCACTCATACTAGGAGACTACTTTGATGTGTACTGAGAGTAGTTCATATTTTTTCGCGGGTTGATTTTTGTATTAATTCTTGACGATGCTTGAGTTGTAATAACACTTCTTAATTTAAATTATATTAATAAAAGGCCGTGTGCATCATCATGATGCAGAAGCCAAGGTTATATCCTCATTTCGAAAAAAAAAAGAATCAATATATTAGGAACTGCCTAATGATTAATGAGACGCTCACTGGCCATGGATTTGTGCCCTAGCTCGATCAGATAATTGAGGTTAGTGGTGATGCATGTGCCTTTTAGTTTCCTATCAGCTTTAGGTACGTAGGAAGAATGAGGTTTAGTACGCGTTGGAGATCAGGGGTTGGGTTTTCTGCGCATCTGTCGTGTAGTGGGTTGGTGAGTGAACATCCATATGTATGCTAGCTTTCTACTATTAAAAAGCCTTACATTTCGAAACGGATGCAATACAATTAAACTGATAAGCACTGTGAAATTCATGCACGGCGACTTCGTGTTCCAAATGGGCGGTAGGTCTCAATTGGCGTTATCTCTTCTCCTTCGACGTGCCCGGTCTGGAAGTTTTATTATATTGCCTAAACGAAATTGCATTCTCTTCAGCATTGAAGAAGTGTTGATGAGTGAATTATTTGTCCAATGTTGACCTGTCAACGGAGGGCCGTCTTCTCTTCAGGTTAGCGCTAGAATTAGTGGAGCAGCACTTAATTAATCAGGGACGAATTAAACAAAGGAGGCTTGAACCAACGGTCATTAGGGTCCAATCATCCGTAAATGTCAAACGTACTACCTCATTATATAGTTAGTATATAATGTCTAATCAGATTGGATCACTTATATATAATAATATGCCGTGCATCCAAGCTCCGGCACATCACTTATAGTCCAATCATTTCCATGAATCTTGATGTTTTTTTCAGAGCAGAACATGTTTTTTAATTAGTTCAATCAATCAAACTACGACGGCTAAACACTGAATTTCTTAAGTTCAACTGGAAAAAGACAAACCTGTTTGCATAACAAGCTCATTTGTACGTACACTTATCAAATTACAGGTAGTAGTACAAATTAAGCGGCTTCGAGGACAATGTTATCCTCATGAAATCGATAGCTGAGGAACACATGCTCACATGTGAGTCCTTTTCTTTGGAGAGCCCCCAAGCTAAGCTAGCCTAACATGCTAGCTACTAGCAACACCTGTACTGATCGTGTGTAGGCTGCAATGGGCAGAAGAAAACAAACGCCTAGCTACGCAGCTAGAGTGATTAGTTTACTGGTTAGGACCATACAAAGCTCCTAATGATGCGTGCAAGGGGGATCAAAGATGTCTTAATTAGCTTTAATGACAGCTCCCAGTAGCAGATTATAAAAGGGCACAGATTCCTGTGGCTGGCTAATGGTGGTCCTGTCTTGGCTTTGTTTGATTAGGACCTTTGTTTAATTGTCTAATGCAGGTTTCAAGAGAGAGCTCTCCAACTAATGTCATCCACCACTTATTTAAATTAGGTACAGATAAGCTCTGTCAGTGACAGGTGTCGACAGTAGGCAGATTAGAGTACTACCTCTACGAGGTATTATAAGAGCATATACAACTTGAAATAGAGGCCGAGCTACATGTAATCATTTATATTTAAACACTCGTAATTTTTATTTTACTATTTTTTAAAAAAATCTGAAATAAAATTCTAGAGCTAGCAAATATTTTGTACTACGCACATGTAAAATCTCAAAGCAACCCACTTTGTACTCTAGGCCTTAAAATGACAAATTTTGACAAATTATATAGTGAATTTTTTGTGTAGACTAGAATATAAAGTAGTTCCTATTGAGACTTTACACGTTTATATTAGAGATCATTGGCTATCTCTACTATTTTTCATGATCGGTAGACATGATCGGTCGATGGCGGCGCTCTTGCGTCGTCTTCCCTCTTGAGGGCATCGATTTGGAGCTGCCTAGGTCGAAGGGACCCGTGGAAGATGGTTGGTGTTGGCGTCGTGGGCTGCGTGGCAACGATGACAATGGTGAGCGGATCGGAGTTGCGGTATGTCCTTCGTCACCCCTACCATGATGGTGAAGTCGGAGCTGCGAGGAGACTTGTGGCAATGATGCCACTTGTTTGGTGCTTGCGTTGGTGCAAGGCGTGCAACTTTCTCCTATGAAGGTCACGGTTGGAGTCGGAGCTGCCTCCTCCTCGACGTGCTTGGGGGTCGATTGTTTGGCATAGGCCCACTTGGGCTCCGATGTCATTTGCGGCGAAGGTCTCGGTGGTGGTCGTCTAAGGCGAAGTCGGAATCGCTGGCTCGTGGAGGAGTGATGACGATGACGCTCGATGGCATCCTCAACGATGGCTTTCTTCTCGATGGCGTGTGTGCTTTGTGTGGGTAGCCAGGTTGGCCGAGGTGCTCAGTGTGCGTTGTTGGTTTTCGCCCAATTTTCTCCTAAAAATTGGGCACTTTCTTCTTAATTAATGGATGAGGTAAAGCTTTTGCCTCCGTTTAAAAAAAAACTATTTTTCAGATTTTTTTGAAACTTAAAAATGTGATTTTGAATAAAGGGCTATATGTAGCCGGCTTCCGTTTAGCCACCCTCCATATACAATGGTAGAGAAGTCCTCTTAAGTCTTAGCCCTCCATATAATCTAAGAAGACGATAGATTTAAGTCACACAATACATTATCTCTTATTGTCATCTCTTACAATTAATAAAAAATAATTAATTTATAGTAAAAAATTGTGTTGCTAAGGGAAGATATGTGGTACAATGGAGAAAATAGACTGGAGCGTCTCTAGGTATTGAATTAAAGAACGGGTTTCGCTTTGCTTTGGGGGGAGTCCTGGTGGGGAGATATGCTAGCAGGTAATGGCTCAGCTTCTACTTAAAAAGCGTTTTAAGTCTTCTCTTATTTTTCAAGAGATCATCCTTTGCTAAGAGAAAGCATCTTTCTCTTTCTTCATTCTCTCTCCTTCAGCTTAGCAAAAATCTAACACAACAACTTTAAGAAAAGACTGACTTCATCCTTTTGTACATGTCCTAAGACCTGAAGGCCAATTAGCTAGGATTAAGAAAGTAAATTACTCCTTATTTTTAATTAGTGTACGCATCAATAGTTTTACATGAATGAGAGAAGAGAGAAAACAAAGAGGATGCACTATGTTATATTGTGATCCAAATTCCAAGAAGAGGCTAACTTCTGACGAGCGGAGCGAGGCCCGTCGCCGGTAGGCTTGGGACCGTCTACATATATTCCCTGTAAGCCGCCGCTAGGGTTTTGTCGCATCATTGTACACCCACGGCGTTTGTAAACACCACCAAAATAGTGAAGTTTTGCAGGCTGGCGCCCGTGGTTTTTCCCTTGTGTGTTGCAAGGGTTTTCCACGTTAAAATCTCGTGTCCCCTGCAGTGTTTTACTTTTCGTTCTTCGTTTATTGTGCATCTCAATTATAACACACTAAATGAGAAAGGATAATAAATAAGTCTCCTTATAGTCCCTAACGGAGAAAATAGAGGGTGTAGCCACATGTATAATAGTGCAATGTCAACTTTCTCTGCCATGTAGTACAGATCTGCGAGGACTAGAAGTGTACTAAGAGGGGAGGATATCAATACGGATAATCGTGCTAATCCTCATGTACCATTGTGCCTATTTATTTATTCGTGCCTCTTATTTATTTTCTGGTGTGACATCCATCACTTGCAGTGCTATCGAATCGACTAGCATCACATCATCCAGCAGTGCTTCTTTTGCTGCAAAGCTTTCAAGATCAGAGTGATTATTGATAAGTATAAACACCTCCCGACAGTTGTGAATGGTCAGAAGGAGTTGGAATTGGAGATGAAAAGTGAGAGTAGCTAGTGGACTGCTTATATAGGAGCGACTACATCCACCGGATAACCTTAGCATGACCGAATTGTACTTAAACTGTGTACGTACGGGCTGGAGGACACATTACCAAAGTTGTAATAATCTATTCTACACTGTAGGAGCTACTACTAATCAAGGAGGAGCACACAGTACAAGTTAAGTTGGCCATGGCACCTGGGTAGGGCGTTTTTAGTCCCGAGCTCAGATGAGCCCTTTTTATGGACCGTCCATTTGTACTGGGATGTGTGCACGTCAGGTCTTTCTAGGACAAATACGACGCGCAGAAAAGAGTGAGAGAGATATGGTAGAAAGGGATACGGTGGAACAAGGCCTGACGGACGTGCAAGAGGCGCCACGAGAGGAGCATATTGATCAGCCTGCAGTGGCTCGACCGCGACAACTTCAGAACTTCTGCGGCCTGCGGGTTGCAGGGCGGCCAGGATATGGCAGCCCGTGGTGGTTGCAGCTGCATGGCATGCGCTGATTGGGGTGGCTTCGCGTGCCTGCTGCTGCTGCATGGTTTGCGTATGAAGTCTCCCTCCACATAAATGATACAGTGTTGTGTTTGGTTCGTTTAGGGCATCTCCAGCGGTGCGACGCATTTTGGACGTCCAAAATGTCCGCGGGCGTCCGTTTGCGTCGCCTGCCGGACGGGGAAATGGTCGTGTGTCTGTTTGCGTCTGGGGTTGGCTCCAGCGGCGCGACGCATTTTGGGCGCAGGCCGGAATTCAAAAAACATGAAATAGCATCGACTTTGCACGAAATTACAGCCGCAAATTGAGGGCTGAAACAAGTTCATCACACTTTGCAGCTCGTACGGCGCAAATTGGAGCAAAAGGGGCACAACAAGGCCTGAACAGCAATAAAAAAAAGTCCAAAAGGAGGCCAAGGTGTTGGGCGCATGGCGCCGGCGCCGGCGATCAGGCGTCTCACGCGCGGATTTCGGCGCGCCTCTTCATTAACCATGCCCTGGTGTCGTCGTCGACGCCGCTCAAGTCGGCAAGCATGATCCTTGTGTCTTCTGCACGCAATTTGGCCTCGGCGTCTGCCTTTTTGGCCTCGATGTCCAGCCTTTGGACATCGAGGACCTCCTTGGCGAGGTTCTGGTAGATGGCAGTTGCGGCCTCTTTTTCCAGACGCCTCTTCTCGTCCCTAGCAGCCATGGCGGCACGGTTGTCGGCCATTATCTTCTCCATGCTCTGCGTCAAAGCAATGGCGGGTGCGAGGGTTTGCTTCGCATCCATGGCGGTAGCTGCGGCGGCGAGGACGTCCATCGCTTCTGGCCTGCTCGCGTCGGTCTAGTTTCCAATTTAGCGCGGGGGAATGGCCATTGGCTGGAATAATATCGCCCTCCAGCCACTGACGCGCGGGTCCTACGTCTTTTTCGGCGGACACTCAGAGCGACCGCCGAGCGTCCGCCGCGACGCAAACCTGGCGCATATTTGGGCCAGGTTTGCGTCTCCGCGGACGGCCCGGTCACTTTGCGTCGCCCCGCTGGAACAGGCCCCTGACGCATTTCCGGTCACGGCGGACGAAAACGGTCGCTCAGCGACCATTTGCGTCGCGCCGCTGGAGATGCCCTTAGAAGGCATGGCAGCAGCAGGCATTGATATTTCTGTTGAAATGGGCCCAGTGAACTGTCTTCCAATAAAAAAAAGCTACGACCAGAATACATGGCAGAATACGTGTGTTGAACGCCATTGGTCTACAAATCATGAGCATCTACGCTCGAGATCAGAAACGAATTTTCGATGGCACCTGTTGATTGCTTGCACCCTAAAAAAATACTTGTCTTCATGTCACGTCAGGCCATTTTTTTCGGAGAGAGGTCAGGTCAGTTTGGACCAAACATAACAACAACAACAAACAGTAAAAAAAAAGATGAAGTTGTGGCTCTGTTTGGGGTCGTCGGGTTAGGCATGGACACAGTTTCCCTTCGGACGTCGAGTCGCCATCACAGTAAACGCAACGCAGCAAAACACCACGACCGTTTGACATTTTGCATCCCACTTGCATCGCAGCGGAACCAGACAGCACCGAGCTAGTAGGACAAAGAGTATCTCCCGCTGCCGAATTAATCTGATACCATGCATGCGATTTCTCAGAAAGAACAAGGGCATATATCACCCTCATAGCGAATCCTGACGGAATTTGGTGCCGATGCGGCAGCACCAACAAGGGCATATATCACCCTCATAGCACATCTTCGATTTCAAGGCTTCAGAACATCTTCAAGTGTGTCTGGAGAAACTGTGCGTGGCATGAGCAGCACTTAGCTTTATGATCGACAGTTCGAGAAGATCTACCAATGTAAATCACACCACATAGTCAGGCAAATATAGTGATATACACTGCATGCGCATGCGCTGCAAGCAACATGACCAAGCTACCGAAATGAAGGACCAAGCTATGCATCTATTTGGTCAGGTAGTATAGAAGCAAGAAGACGGCAATGAAGGAGGCCACCATGGTAGCCATTCTGCGACTTGATTTTGTCTCGAAAACCTATCACGTAAAGTTCTTGTTGAGGATAACAAATAGTGAAAGGGGTAGGCTGATCTGCAGAGAGGGACATGGATATACTTACCATCTTGAACTTGTCCACAGTGCCAGAAAGAAATCCCCTGGAGGTGTCCATGTCATTACCCTAAACAGCAAAGAATGTATCAGGGTGTCATACTGCTACTGAAAAGGAAAATAGTCATGTTAGGGGAAGCAAGTACCATCCGGTCCAGCATCCGGTTATGATTCTCCACTTCTTCATGAATATCGCCTGTCAACTGAAAGGACAATAGATTCAGAGAACCCAGTGTTAACACCTAGCACCAAAGATTGAGACACATTTTGATCTGGTGCATTCACGGAATCTTCACAGCCGAATGATGCACCACAGAATGAGATCAACATCCATATGAGGTGCCAACCAGATAGCGAAATACACCAATAAGTGCAGTCTCTAAGATCTAAATGCAGTATGTATTAGTTAATCCTATATCACAGATAGATCATGTATCTTGTGTCCTAGTAGTCCCAGCAAGAAGTAGACTTATAAATGAGATCTGTGTCCTAGTGTCCTAGTAGTCCCAGCAAGAAGTAGACTTATAAATTTTGCTTTGGTACAGTTTCTCTTTACTTTGGTCTTTTATTTTCTTTTGCTTGTTTTCGTTTTCAGCTGGATGTACTTGGTTTGCGCCATCTCGGTGACCCCTTCTAATGAAAATGACATGCATTTCCATGCATGCTCAAGAGTAAAAAAGATCTGTTCAATTTTTTGTAGATACCAGTCATAGATGCCTTGCCTAACAATATGCAGTGTACTATTAGTACAGTTATACAAAAGTGCAAACACTCATTCAAGCTAAGCCTCAAAACTAGTCAATCTAATAGTTGGTACATACACTGTAATTTTTAGCAAATGTCAAAGCTTTACATCTTTCTACCATCTTGATGAAAGTTTCCTTTGTTGCTGCAGGACATATAATTAAATGGTTAAAGTCAATTCTGAGCAAAATTGCAACAAAGCATCTCCACTAATGTAGAGTTTGGCCCTTTGTAGTTTCCACTGGGTCTCCTGTTCTTGCTTTCAAAGGTTCTAAAATCATGGTGGAATGCTGACTCTATCATGTAGGCACCATAATTAATTCACTGTGTCAAGCAGGCATCAGAAGAAATGAAGTACAGCTTACATACTCTTTTGAGAATGCTGACTCTATCATGTAGGCTGTCCACAGCTTGGTCATTCTCATGCTCATTAATTTCACGAGACGAGTATACCGATCCTCTGATACCACCTTCTTCAATACCATCAAATAAAGCACTTCTGTGGCTGCGAAAATCCCTACAAAATAATGAATAAACACCCATTACTTCAAGTGCAGATACTTCGCAACAACGCAACTGGTTGTGTCTGCTACCCCATGCTGAGAATTATCTGGAACTTCATTTTTATTAAATCTTCATGGATGTAATGAATGCTATAACATGAAAACTAATCAAAATTTCGTTGTATCTGGCCTGTTTGTGTAGAAAGTCATTTGATCGACTCGAATGATCAAACAGAAGGAAAATGAGTCATATATATTGGGAAATGGAAGAACAACCCTGTTAGTCACTGAAGAAAAGGGTCATGCTGGTAAGCATGCTAGTTAGAACTAAGACGAGTTTGCTGGCATAAACTTCTATCTTGGTTTACACACAAAAAAAACAAACATATTTTTGTGGAAGGCATGAGCCGTATGGATTCTATTAAGAATAAGAGTAGGTAGCCATGCCAAGGCCACAGTAAGGCTAAAAATGGTAGGCAACTACTCACGCCGCAATTTTCATAGGGAGCTATGACTAGTAGATCAAAACTATTTGAATGTGTCAGTTAGTATGAGGATGCTTGTGCCAGTAGTTGTTTTTCTTGCCCAGAGAAGCCATTAGTTGGTTTTGGCATGGAACCAGAGAAAGAATATGAAACAATTACATAGAGTGAGACCGACAACACTCCATGTTCAAGAATATATCCTTGAAACAAAGAAAAACAACATAATCAAAGAAGCATGAAGAATTCAAATTGTTCAACAGAGATGTACTTGTTCCCCTTCTAATTTCTTGGCCAACTCCTTGGAGCGGCCCCTCCTTTCTTGTGCGTCATGTACTTGTAACTGGTTGTTTTTCTACTCTAGTTCAATGAGGCACAAATCTTTAACGTGACTACGAAAAGGAATTACAGATATGTGGTAACAGAAGATGGAAATTCATTAACCAGCGCTACAGAAGTCACAAACTCATCGGTAATATCCGGCATACATAAAGGAGCAACATTCAGATAAGTTCTTCAGTTATTCGATGCCCAGTTCCATGTTACCATCTTTCAGTAAAGCATACAACATTTCGGCAGAGCATATCAATCTAACGAGGATGTAAACCACATTGCATCGGGTTGGCACATAAATGTTGAGCCGCATCGGATTGCCACAGACATGCCCTAAATGTTGCGCAAACAAAACCTACCACATTCCCAACCGCAAAATTGCACAGACATAAATCAACCATAGCAGCATCCAGCAGTAACAATCCGTTCGCTAGCGAACAACGGCGAGGCACAGTAACTGTAGATCCTCGGGGTTCAAGATCCTCACCTCCTCGAGTTCATCGAGATGAAGTGCGCGCGGTTCCAACCCGACCGACAAGAAGGATGTAATCTTACTAATTAAACCTGTGAAATCGCACAAACGAAAGTTAACCAAGGGAATAAGCGAATCAAACGCGATTTCTAAAAGGAGAAAGTTAGCCACGGATTAGGGAATTCTCGCCGCGGAGTCAAACCTTGCGGGGAGAGGTCTGGCGGTGGCGGTGCCGGTGCCGACGAGACGAGGAGGGAGATCTCAGTGGAGGTGGAACAGAACTGGTACTCCCTTTATTGAAGAGTAGTTTTTTTCTTTTTCTTTTGAGAACTGGTAGTGCCTCTCACACACACACCTTCACGGCCCTAGTATATTGTTGGCCCATTACCCGTTGTTTATCAGTTATTACGGCCCATCCCTACCTTCCTGTTCGGCCCGCAGCACAGACGACGGCCATGGCTCCGCCTCCGGTGATCGACGGCGCCGGAGGAGAGGCCAGGCAGCTTGCTAAGCCACCCCCAACGCTGCCCGACGCCCGATGGAAACTTCCAGGTACGTTCACCAATCTCGTAAACACGTACACCGTTCCGTTACGACGTATTAGTCCCCAGTCTCCATGCACAAGACCTGCTCGACGATGGGCGCAAGGGCCGTATGCTGCCTCAAGTATCACATCATCTGAAGCTTTTAGCATCCTTCAGCTTTACTCATTTCATCGTGATGGATTTTTTGTTGTTGTTGCAAATAGCAATTGCTACTCCATGACTGCACTTGATGTGCAGTTACCTGCCCAACGGCCAAGGCTAGCTTTGTTTTGTGCAAACGATCTCTCACCTGTGAAATGAGAAAGCAAAGGCGCTCCCCAACTACTGCTTTGCATACTGTTATCATTATCTTGGTCCCCTTCTCTCGCATTATCGAAGCGAAAACCTCAGAACACCTATGTCCCGTCTTCAGTTCTCGGCATTCTACGACGAACTCACGAACATCTGAAGTAGGAATTCCAAATAGAGTGAATTATGCAACATGACATAATGTAATGAACGGGAGTAACTCATAAAGCTGAACCCTGCTGATCATATAAGCAGTAGCACATAGAGTCAAAGTATATTGCAATTTAAGTTGAAACGTGTGTTCAGACTTCAGACAAAGGGGGCAGAGGAACTTGAAATAAACCTGGTTGATTTAATGACTGCTCAATTGTTACTTACTCAGCAGTGGATGAAAATCTGCCTCCATGTTTCTTGTTTTATCATCTCGACTTTGAGGCGTCATTTATTTTTGTAACAAGATGTGGATTTGTGGCTGTATTTTAGTCTCAGAAATAACAACTTGACACAACCACTGGTTTATCCTTTAAACTAAGTAAAGAAGTTGCCAAGGATGTTTGCTTCTAACACTGAAAAGCCTTCTATCTACTGAGTTCCACTTGCGGCAGATATACATCTCTTCACCTCTAGTAGGCCGAGCATCCAACTTCCAGATCAAAACCAAAATTTAGTATCACTTAAAAAATGTACTAGTAGGTTTATCGTTTTTTTCCATGTTGTATTATTTCACTGTAAAATTATTTTCTGTGGGTCAAAATTCATGTACTGTTTATGCTCCCGATAAATTTCAGTACTACTGCAGAAACCATATGTCATATTCACTGACTATGAACGTGCAGCTTGAGTTGTAGACATTTTCAAGAGCAAAATTACTACATCATCACTCTGCTTGTTATAGTAATTCAATATCTGTATTATAAAACTGATTCGCACTAAGTTATTGTTACAAAAACTGTTTGAATCCTTCACGTAACTACCAAAACGATTGTCTTGTCATGCCTGGTTGAGATAGGCGAAGGCTACTGACTGAAGGTCCTCCATGTCATGGTATCCTTGCACAGAGCAAGAAGGATTGGTGCTGCTGTAGTCAGGCATGCATAAATCTGTCTCATACCCTTGCGCAGATTGGTCTGAGGTATAAGTGAAGTGCTCAGTTGAAGAGTATAACTGATCCTCGTTCTTTATTGAAGAATTACTTGGCATTGTTGGATGGAAAAGGAGTTGTTCTTCTTGCTGGTAGTGACTACATATGTTTCCACAGTTGTTCTTTTGATGTCTTGAGATCGAAGAATCATCTCGGTGCACCTGTGGTGACTGAGCTTTGAGAGACTCCAGTTGTGCTTGCAGATTGACCACCTGTCAAAATATATCAAGGAATGCGAATTGTCAGTCTTACCTTTTTTTTTGCAGTGTATGCTGTGAGTTATTTTTTACATGAACTATCTAAATGACTAATAAGGCTATGCATGATAACAGTATGATAGTTCATCTTACAATTTTGCACTCGATTCATTGTTGTGTATCAGGCACAATTTTCACACAACTTGTTCTTATGATCCTTCAAGGTTTAAACTAATTTACAATTAGTAGCTGAATTAACCTTAAATACTAATATAGAACCTGCTTACCTGCTGTTGCAGAGAAAATATATGCGCAACGCAGCCATATATTGGATCACAGAGCCTGGCCTGTGCCTCGTATGACATGGTGACTGCAGCCTCGCAGCGATCACTTGCAGGGAGATGTGTGAGGAGCTTTGAGGCATTGCTCGCCCCAAAGACCTTATGGATGGCAGCAAAGTGTGCAGCTCCTTGCTCATGGGAGAAGTATGGGGCGAAGACGCAACCATTGGCACACTTCCTGCGCAAGAACTTGCAGGCACCGCACGGTGAGCTAAGTCCTGTCATCCCTGGTTTGCTTGTTTTTGCTGGTGTTGGTCTTATTCGTACTCCCTGCTGCTTATGATATATGAATCATCAGTTGATCATTCTCTCCCATTTATATAGACAGCCCAACACTGTGATTGGCCTAGTCTGTCAAATAATTAATTCATCTTGGTTTCCCTAGTGGACTGCAAGTTCCATTATTTTAAGTTTGCTCTTTCTAGTCATTACTTGCTTGTTTTTCAACTCTATATACTTACACTAACGACATAAAATTTAATGGAACATTTGTTTTACTGATCGCTAAATGCATATGTAGTCCGCAGACGGTACTCTTCTTTAAGTGGCATGTTAAGCATGTGTTTCTACAAGTTCAGTCAGAGAAGAACACATATTTCAAAATAGATGGAATAAGAGAGATATTATGTTAGTAGGAGGGTGTCAAACAAAAATATTTGGTATAGAACTGTACTCATATCAAAGTGCGTGTTAGATTGTTTGGGCGTCTTGCCCTTAATGTTTGTCAGAGATATGCCACATGATTAGGTTCAGTAATCAGTTCCATCAATCTTATGTGCCACCTATGTGACTTAACAGGTCGATTCTGTGGATCTCTATTCTACTCTACTATGTTTCCTTGTGCCTAAAGCATACAGAAAAAGTTACTTTTGTGCCCTTGCAGGTGGAATTCTTTGTTCCGTTTCCATGGAATTATAGTAGTAACAGCAGTTACCTTATAGAGTGTTTTTCTCATCAAGGCTCCACTGATTTCGTGAACTGATCAGTCACTTCTCTTCTGGTTCTTTAGCATTTATGCATTCCTCCATCAATGCATAGTACTTCAATATTGGCAAATAACAACACTAAAATCTTTAATAAGCAGCATACCCACATTAAGTTTTTACTTTACAGATAATTATAAGTATACAAATTGAAAATAAGTAATCTGTAGTCACTACCTGCCAAACCAATGGTGTGTATTTGCTTTTAGTGTCTTTCTCTTCTTCCCAACTAAGTTTTGCTGTATACCAAGCAAATCACAATTAGTGGTGCTCTGCTCTTCCTAATGTCGATCTTTTCGCTGAGCTGGTTCTATTATTTTTCTTATTCCTAATATGTTGCAGTACTGGTTATTCGAGTTTAATTATACTTTTAGCTCATATTGATTAGCTTATCAATGAATGTTGAATTAAGTTTATTTTCTACCAAAAAGAGAGCATAATACTTGGTCTTTTTGATTCAATGATAACCAGAGTGAATGAAAACTTCTCTACATACTTGACAGCTGATGTACAGCTCATAAGTCAGTGTACTTTATTGGTAGTTGATTTGACACGTATTGTTGCTGGGTTGGTTGACAGGGTCCATAAGGGAAACATTATTTTGATTGGTCTGATTAAAGTTGGTCTTTCTAGGTATTTAAATTTTTACTCATTATCCTGTACTCACAGAACGCCCAGAAGTGCAAGACCCAAAAAATATGGCAATCTGCAACATGTACTATATAAAATTATTATCTGACGATATATTACTCAAAGCTTGGCAAAACAAAATGCTCTTAAACTCAACATTTAGCTTACATTGCTGCATAAATTACCTCACAACATGAAAAATCTCATCTGTTCTGTTTATTTTACCTTACCCCTTCTTTCTTTAAAGCACTGTTATGCCTTAAACTCAATACTTAATTTGTTTACCGGAAGATATTTGTCCAAATTTAAGATAGTGCCTCAACACGAAGTTTTTCATTCAAATGAAAAGAGTCAAAAGACCCAAAAATTCAAAATAGATATGCATACATATATGAGAAGAGTCAAAAGACCCACGTGCAACTCTTTTCCCTCAAAGCCCAAACTGTATGTTATTATGTGTGCATGCATCATCATGTTCTCTGGAGTTCAGAGAAGGGCAGGGAACCAAGTGAAGTGGTCAGTGAGTTGGGAACTTAAAAGTGGAACCGTTGGAAATCATTTATTATTTCTGGAGCTTTATGATTACATGCTGATCTGTTAGTACCATATGTGATTAGTTTAATAATTCATGATTACTACCATCATATGCATCATGTTTTCTCATAAGGTGGAGGCATTTGGGTCCTCCATGACTAACCATGTCCCTGTTGGTGTGTGAATTAGATGGGAGAGAATGCTTATGTGGGACATCATAAGTTCATAGCACGCGTTAGCAGTTAGAAACCACCTAATGACATTTACTATATTACGAAAAATTAGTCGATAGAAGGGTAACATACTAGCCTATCCCAACTTGCTTGGGACAAAAGACTCTGTTGTTGATGTTTGTAAAGGTAACAAGATGGTTGATTATGAGTTGTAATCTTCCACTCCGGCCCTACCAGTTAAGCTGAATGGCTTGAGTTGTATGTGTATTCTGCTGTAACTATAAGCTGATTGTTAACAGATATGGTTCCTCTTATCACGTTTTTCCATGGTGAGAAGAGAAATCGGCTATGCATTATCGAACTCACCAATCCAAAATTTCACATTACTTGTTACTCCCTGAGTCCCTGTCCCAAGATGTAAGACGTTTTGGCAAGCAAAAAATTTAGCTTGCCAAAACATCTTAAATTGTGAGACAGAGGGAGTGAAAATTACACATTGCCGCCATTGCTATGTGAAGAGTGAAATTTGCAATACAGATAGTCAGAATAATACCATAATAGAATAACGAGCTAACAATATCATCGAAATTTATTATTCTTGTCTGAATTGAAATGTGAACGTCAGGTGCCGCTCAATGCTCGTTTCACGGAATGTTGTTGGTGGTCAAATTTGTCACCATCCGAAGATGCACTATAGGACAAGAAAAAGAGAGAAATATTGTAAGCTAGAGTTAACTGTACGCACACACGAAATTAACTAGCAGTTGTGTAGCAGATGATTTGTACTTACTTGAAGACCGGTCAAGTGTCAAGATGATAGACAGATCACACCCACAGTGCACGTGTGTGCATGATTGCTATAGTCATTCATTCAGAAAGGACATCCGTTTGTCTTGCACTCTTCATTTGACTAACCACTTCATGACTAAGATGGGAGTAATCTGCAATTAGCCAGCCTAAATTTATGTTTAGCTGTAAGTATGTGCTTATATGAGTATCACTGGTCTTTGTTAAGACTGATGGCTGGTATGTCATGCTGATCATCTCCTTGTCCAAAATAAATTCCTCAACCTCTGCATGCAGGGCTCCACCTGAGGCACATCTTGCAGAAAACAAGTGTTCGTGCCTCAATCATCCTTGCCGAAAACCAGGAGGCAGTTCTTCTCCGGCTCCTCCATTCCTCTCGCTGGGTTCAAGCTATACGTATGTGCTAGTTGTTTCCAACCGTCCGATCACACATCTTGCTGTCCAGATCGATCTATGAGATCTGCATACTCTTGGCACCGACCTGTTATTACTGCTTCCTGGTCGCACACTCTTTACTCTTTGCTTGTTGCAGGGAACACCTCAGGGCCCCCTTGACTGCCATTGCCGGAGGAATGCAAGCCACAGCAAGGTCAGGTCGTTTTCGTCCCTCTAGCCGGTGCATTGCTGGTTTTTACACGGCTGTCTAATTGGCGCCATTACTGTAAACAGGTGAGCTAGTATTTACATTTTCAGCATAGGACAGAGACATGCTTGCTTGACTTACATGGAGGCATGAGCTTGAGGGGCTGATTTGATGCCTCCTTCCGAACCCCATGAGCTCGAGAGGCTGATTTGATGCCAAATATTATTTCATGTTGGTGATGGCGATGGAGCAACCTAGCTTGGATTCAAGTAGAGCTGAAGACCACGGCACATGCGGCATACAAAGAGCTCAAGTAAGCTACTTGCGTTGCATTGCCTGCATTAATCCATGCCGCAAGAGTGGGTAGGTCTCTTTGACTGGCCATACCATGTAAGCATCTTGTGGGCGTTTGCTTAGCGGCTCAAGCAACCCGGACGCATGCAATCTTGACTGGCCATATATGGGCTGTAGACACTAACTGCTTCTTGTCCCGCTGTGGATCAACAGCAGCAGCTCTGACCTCCCTAGCCTAGTCTATGTTGTCCGGTTGCTCGTAGTGTGATTATGTGACACTTGAAAGCTAATATATTTCTTATTTATCATCTGTTAAGTTGTGGGCAGTGTACACGTGGAGCTGGAGAACTGAAAGTGCTGTGCAAGAACCAATGCATGCTGCTTGCTGGAATCCCTGTGAAGTGCAGAACCGATACCCCTGATGATAATGGACAGCTTGTTTACTTCTTTTTTAACAGGGACAATAGTTGTTTACTGTCTTCGTTCTTCCTGTTATTTGAGGACCGTGTGCCTGCCTAGAAGAATTGTTAGGCAAGATATGACTGTTGGGTTCGTGTTAATTCTCGCCATTCTCGAATCAGTCAAACTGTTTGCTGAATGATGTTGCTTCCAGGTAACTGCAAACCGGGTTTTGCCGAATAGCTGTGCGCTCTCTCTCTCTAATGAACTGAATGACAGAAGATCTACTGTGTATTACTGCCATTTTGTGTTATCCTCTGAAAAAGGCAGCACAAGCGCACAAGGGAATAGTTCAAGAATCTATACGTAACATTAGTTCAGCCCATCAAACATTAGTTTATGTGGGCTCATTAATATATGATCTCAGTTGGCAAATCATGGAGAATGCTCCCTGGTGCGGGCAAACTCTATTTGCCGCCTAATGTGACCTGCGTTGAGCTCGGCTCATACGGCCGCTCGCGCTGGGCCAGCCCATTTAGCGTGGCAGTTGTTTCCAGCTTCTGTTTTTTCGTTGGTTTTTGTTTGTTTTTGGCTTAAAATGTTCATGATTTAAAAATACTCAGATTTTGAAATATTATGTTTTAAAAATATCAGATGGATAAATTATTCACACTTTAAAAATATTCATAAATTTAAAAATACCTATATTTAAAATAAGGCCCCGCTTGGTTTCCTATATTTTAGTCAAAATCAGGGGTAATTATTATGGACCTACCGAGTCCACACTAAAACCGGCTCCGTTCGGTATTAAAAATGGCATGACAAGAGGGTCCTAAGTTTTCTAAAAGAAGTTCCTTTTATTGTACATCATTTAAAAAAATACGGTAGGGAAAATCCCTAAAGCAATTTTAAAAAAATTATAAGAATCCAAATTTGCATCTTTGAGAACTTAAACCTAAGTGTCTGAGTTCATCTACTTACCAAACCAAATGAGCTAGACTCGCATCTTGTTATTGTGCCTCATTGGGAGCGGCCCATGAAGAGAGCACCGCACACAGGACGCTATCCCTCCCGCCTTGAGTGGTGAATAGTAGCATCCCAGCGTGCGTGATGTTGTGCACAAGTTTCACTTAAGAGTTCAATGTTGTGGGCTTGGCCCTCATCAACAACTTAAGAGTTCAATGTTGTGGGCTTGGCCCTCATCAACAACTTTGTTAGTTTTTGTTGCCGTTGTTGTTTTTCTTTTGTTTGATGAGGACTACTTGTTTTGACAAAGATTAGTTATTTCATCATTTTTTATTTTATTTCTTGTTACCCTTAGTTCTACTTTTTCGCATGTTTCTTTCCCATTTCTTTCTATTTTCTTCAATTTTTCTGTTTCATATGTTTCGTTCCATTTTTTGTATTTCCCTTTTCCTTTTCATTTTAAGTCAGATTCATATATTTGTCATGATTTTTATTTTCTTGTTCCATTTTTATATTAAAATGTATTCCTCTTATAGTAATGAAATATTTTACGAGCGCTAACTTTTTCCACATTTTAGCTGTGATTTGTTCCACAGTTGATGAAAGTCTTGTTTCTCTTGGTATAACACTGTTCCAGTCTAGCGCGAGAGCTATATGGATATGAATTTATTGAGCGTGCAAAGGTGGATGAACAAATTGGAGGGGTGGTTCCCTATCCTATGGATGGGGGTCTATCTATTATTCAGTACGACGATGATACAATTATTTTTATGGAACACGACTTAGATAAGCGAGAAACCTGAAATTAATCTTATCAACTTTCGAACAATTATCTGGGTTAAAGATAAACTTCGATAAGAGTGAACTATTTTGTTTTCGCGAGGCCCGGGACGACGCCGACGTATATGCCGAACTTTTTGGTTGTGGTTTAGGACAGTTTCCAATTAGCTACCTCGGTATCCCGATTCATTTCCGGAGACTTACTTTAGTCGAATGGAAACACGTCGAGGAGAGATTGCAAAAGCGTCTCAGCAGCTGGAAAGGAAAATTACTATCTCTGGGAGGGAGGTTGGTGCTCATAAATTCAGTCTTGACAAACATGGTAACGTATATGATCTCCTTCTTCCAGATTCCCAAAAGAGTCTTGCATCATCGTCATTATTTTCGATCAAGATTCTTTTGGCAAGAAGACAGTGAGAAAAAGAATTATCGTCTCACTAAATGGAGTGTGGTTTGTCGTCCCAAGGACCAAGGAGGGCTTGGTGTTCATGACCTAGCTTGAGGTCAAGAATAGAACACTGCTGGGTAAATGGCTGGCAAAACTTCTTACGGAGGATGGGGTTTGGCTAACTATTCTGCGAAGAAAATATATTGACTCAAAAGCGATATCTCAAGTTATTGGATATCTGGGGATTCTCACTTTTGGGCTGGCCTTATGGCAACAAAGAAATACTTCTTCTCATATGGTTGTTTCTCTCTCAAGGATGGATTAGAGATAAGATTATGGGAGGATAAATGGTTGGAAAATACCATACTTTGGAAACAGTATCTGGCTTTATACAATATTGTGCGTCATAAAGGAGATACCTTAGCTATGGTGATGGGTACCTCTCCACCTAGCGTGGCATTCAGACGAGATCTCATTGGGCCGAGGCTTGCATGTTGGGATGCATTGCTCCGGCGCTTGGCTTTTGTCCAGTTGTCGCAAGGCCCTAATGAGTTTCGATGGAAAATAAATGAGTATGGTCTATTTTCTGTGGATTCGATGTATAGAGCCTTGCTTCAACCAATTGAGCCTATAGTCAATAATAATATGATCTAGGAAATGAAGATACCGCTAAAAGACAAAAGTATTTGTGTGGTACTCTCGCAAAGGGGTCATTTTTACCAAAGACAACCTTGGTAATTGCAAATGGCACGGCAGTAAGAAGTGTGTTTTTTGTCATCAGGATGAGACAATTAAGCACCTCTTCTTTCATTTTCATTTTTCTAGATCTATATGGGCAATCATCCAAATAGGTTTTACCTTATATCTATCACGTAGTGTTACCAATATATTCGGTAATTGGCTTAATAGGGTGGATCATATGTTTAAAATGCTTATTAGGGTGAGAGCGCTTGACGTTATTTGGTAGCTATGGCTATATAGAAATGACAATGTGTTTAATGATAAAAATTCTACTCTTTTGCAGGTTATCTACCGATGCACATCTTTGCTTCGTTCATTGTCGTCTCTGCAACGTATGGACAACAAAGACCTGTTTATGGAGGTGTCTAAACTATTGGAGTATACGGCGAAAGATTATATTATCAACATGGGTAGCTGCATAGTCTTCGGATTGGACCACCTTCCCCTTAGGAATCGATGTATTGAGCCATGGCTTATGTATCGAGTCCCGTTTTATGTGCTCAACTTACAGTGTCCGTGCGGTTATGTGCATCGTTGTTATGCAGATGTTGAGTGTAATACTTAATACTTTTAAGTAATGAAATGTCCTTTATAAAAAAAAGCCATTGCCAGCCTTACCTCCGAGGCCAACACCTCTGACCTTTAAACTCTGAACTCATTTGCCAAATTCTCCTTTTTTTTTTTTGTTTTTCTCATTTTCTTTTGAGCTGGAAAGTGAAAACTGAATTCCCACAGCAGGAACGAAAGCCGGCGTTTGGTTTAGCCAAAGCACTCGAACTCATACGACCTTTGTCCCTTTTCATCTTGTTCTTTGAAAGATGAAGCCTTCATGCTCGTCTATGTGGTTTCCTTGTGCGTTTTGTTGGCGCTTCCTTGACTATTAGCCGATTATCATGTGTTTCCGCGGCCGTACCTCCTCCTACCTTCGCACCCAATCTTTATTTTTGGAATTCTCCTCAATTTATCGTCTCAAGGAATTACGGAGAAAGTTTGAGAATGGTGTTTTATCTTTAGGAGAGTGCAAAGGCTTTGAGCCATCTGTTTTATCTTTCAGATACATTTTTTTTTCCTTTTCGCGGGGTGTTTCAGATACAGTTAGTCGAGCCGGTACTAGAGTACACATGGACATGGTATGGTATTGGTATCTAGTCAATCAATAGGAAGACTGATTCCATTTACTTGCTCAGCATCACTGACTGAATATCAGTTCGTTCCGAGTAGAGTGGAAAACTGGCTAAGCGATCACGAAAACAGAGAAAAAATCATAGAGGGTACGTAATGTGCCAGCTGATTGAGTATATCATCTAGTCTAGGTTCAACCAGAGTTGATCTAAAAAAAAAAGGTTCAACCAGAGTAATGTACAGTTGGGTACGAGGCACAAATGTCAGATGGGCAAGATGGCGCTTCTGGAGCTCCGGCTGTGGCCGTGACCGAAGGAGAAGAAGGATCGCCGCAACCTCCCTGACGATTGCCGGCTGGCGGGGGCGCTGCTCTCCCCTAATTTGCTGCCGTCCTCCGAGAGAGCGGCGGAGTGGTGTGGCTGCCGCAGGGCCTTCTGCAGAGCGAGGTAGAGGTGCTTGTCGTTGCACGAGTCCATGGACATTGACCTTCTCATGGGCTGCTGCTGCACGGCGTCCCTCCTCGGGTCAATGCACTCGTCGCCCATGCTCATCCTGCTGGCTCTGCCTCTGCCGATGCGGCTGCCCCTGCCTGCCGGTGACGGCGAGGCGATATCGATCACCACGGCGTCGGCATTGGCGGTGGACGCGTCTGCCTGGAGGACGGCGACGACGTCGATGTGGTTGATTGTAATGTGGGGCTGCTGGCGGACGGGGTCGGAGACGGCGGCCCTGCAGAGCGGGCAGTTGGCGGCGCCCTGGAGCCAGGCGTCGATGCAGTCGATGTGGAAGGCGTGGAGGCAGGCCGGCAGCCGCCGGAGCCTCTCCCCGTCCTGGAACTCGCTCAAGCACACCGCGCACTCGCTCGCCACCTGCAGGGGCTGTGGGCAGGACGGCTGCTGCTGCTTGCGGTACCTGAGCGTGGGAATCCGCCGTATCGCCGCCTCCTCCATCCCGCGGCGCGGCGCGGGCTCCGGAGCGTAGACGACGTGGTGGTGGTGGTGCGTGGCGACGACGACGTCGTCGTGGATGTCGCGGCGCCAGGAGGCGAAGCCGCACCTGGTGAGGAAGAGGTAGTAGGAGAGGAGCAGGAGGGAGGTGGCGAGGATGCCGACGACGGAGACGGAGAGGATGACGAAGCTGTTGCCCGGGAACTGAGGTGTGCCCGGGGCACCCATCGAGCTCTCACTCACTCAGAGCGAGTGGTGTTGCAGCTTCAGATCGAGCAATGCGGGTCTTTGACGTACGATCGAGTGCCTGTGAACGGGGTTGAAGACGACTAGACTAGAAGAGAGAGTCTCCATATATATCCCGCTCCATTGACGAGTGCCGGGGAAGGAATCCGGTGTGGCAACGAGCTCGTGCCAGTCAGCGACAAGGCACTGCGCGGAGCTGGCAGTTTCCGTGTTGCTTTGACCTTTTTTCTGGCGACCAACTGAAGAAGGTGGGAAGGGAGACTTGCTGGAACACTCACACACACAGACCTCTGAGCTACTGAAGGCCATTGCCGCATGGGTATTTGGGTGGGAAACGAAACCAGTTGGGATGGATTGGTCAACACTGATTAAACAGCTGAAAAGTTGATAGTACTAGCTACTTAGCTAGCACAACGCGCGTCCGAGTCAAGAGAAGGAGCGTGGAAGCGAAGGAACAGACACCGCGCGCGCCACCAACCGCAGCACGCAGCGATCGCATTTCGCTCGCGGGCCATCATCATCGCCGACCGTTTCGGGTGGAGTCTGGCAGATGGGCCCGTCGGACCATTACTACATGATACAGCGTGTCTTTGCCGGTGCTCGGCTGGTCAACGGAGCCACACTCAGACTCAACTATCCCAATTCCCAACCCACCACCAAACCCTAGCGTGGCTTCACGTGGATAAGCTAGGGGTCGGTCGGAACACGGCGGCCATGCATGGTCGGATTTCACGGTCTAATTTGAGGCAGATCCATCATACTGACACATCCACGATCCACATGCTGCTGCATACATACACAACGATCACTCGACCGAACACAGCCCAAAGGAATCTAAAGGTATAATTGTTGCACCCCCATGGGGATCTCACATCGATTTGCGATTCTTGACCGTCGGATCTTCACATCGATACAATCTTGTCCGTTGTTTCTGGGCAGAAAACGAGTGTTCGGATTGACCCTCCTGCTAGCTAACCCCATGCAACAGCGGTGTGTTACCGGCCAGAGTCTGCACGTGGGTCCTACTTCTGTCTGGGCCGATTTTGTTCGGTCCGGCTTGCTTTCACTCATGGAAAAGATCTGCACCCGCAGGGGTAGATTGGGTATTTCCTCGCACGGTGATCGGATGAGACAAAACTGCAGCCCGTGGTTCACAACCCTAGCCATTCGTGCGCTCTCTCCCCCAATCCCCTCTCGTTTGCTTCTCCCCCAATTTCCTCATTCTTCGGCCGCCGCCTCCGCTCCCAGCCGCTGCCTCCGCTCCCAGCCGCCGCCTCCCCATCACCCGCTCCACGCCGTCGTCGTCGTCCTCTCCGGCGAGCCGCCGTCGCCCGCGTCCTCCCGCTTCGGGTCATCAAGACCAAGGACGAGCGGTGAGCCAACCAAGAAAGAGCGGCTCTGGCTCGCATGGCCGCGCTCGCCTCGTCTTCATCGGCTCCGGCGAGGCAGGGCGATGGGTGTCGGCCGCGATCTTCCTCGGCGGCGCGCTGGCCGTACCTCGCCGCCTCTCACCTTTTCCCCTCGTCCCCACAAACGCATCTCTCCTCGTCGCCCCTAACCCTGGTTCATGGATAGGACAAGAGCTTGTGATGCGGGCTTGCAGCAAGACTCACTGGTGACGGATCTTAGGGGAGCAGGATGAGGGAGGTCGCGGCTGTGGCGGGAGGGGGACGAGGTGGCCAAGCTCGGCAGGGATGGGCTTCCACGGCCACCGTCACCACCAGCGCCGCCACAAACTTCTCCTCCACCCGTTCGCGAGAGGAGCGCTTGGTCAGTTACTGGACATGTACCTCCAAGTTTTGTTATAGGTTGTCTCTTTCTATCCTCTCCCCTCTCTCTCTCTGATTCACTCACAAATAGCTCCTTGTTGTTGGAGCTCACGGGTAATAAGCCAGAGCTAACCTGCTCTCCATGGCAGGGAAAAGGATTCAGCTGGTGGGATGTTGGGCAAGATTCAAATCCACTCTCATTTGCTCGTCATGGCGCTAATCTTACTATTAGCGGCCTAATCTCGCTATTTGTTGCACCGTTATAGCGTTATAGCGCGCTAAAAAGTTATGGAACTAGCGGCAGCCCACGAGCCCCCAATTTCAACCTAGCTCAACTCAACCCCAGATCGTCAACCAACTAGTTGCCACTTTCGACCCCCCACGCGTCGCAGCAGTGGCAGCTACAGCAACAACACCACTCTCCTCCAGCTCTGCACGACCGCCTCTACGTGGCACATCCCGACAAGAATCACTAGGAGGATGCGCGCCTGGAGCAGGAGCTCGATCTTTCCTGCTCTTCGCTGCCAGGCCACCATCTCTTGCGCAACATGCTATCTAGTTTCATTCTTGTAGGTTATCTTACAACTTGACTAGTACCGGAAGGTAGTTCAGTAGTGGTAGCTGTAGCCCGTAGACACCAAGATTTCGATCTATAGTTTTTAAGCTATGTACTTTAGTTCAGCGACGTAGTTCTTGTCTTCATCCTGCATGTTTTGTCTCTATGAAAGGAAGGGAAAACGTGTTGATATAATTCAGTCAAAACAAGTTGATTAGTTATGCTCTCGACAATTTTTTAGCTGATGAAATCTTTGATATACATGCTATACCTGTCAATTTTTTATTTTTTGTGAAACGCTATTTTGAAAAATAGCGTGCTATTAGCACATTATAACTTGCATAGCATTTAGAGAAGGACCACGCTATTTCATTTAGTGTGCTATTTGTTTTCCTTGGTTTCAATGTTGTGTGGGTGGATCTGATCATGCAATGCGTGTCGACATTGAGGTATCAAGTGTGGTGTAATGGTGTTCTTTTTAACTCTATTATTCCTATAAGGGTGCTCCGTCAAGGGGATCCCCTTTCACAGTATTTATTCCTTCTCTGTGCTAAAGGGTTGACTAGCTTAAACAATTACAAAGAAGAACAAGGAAATATTATCAGTGTAAAGTGTGCAAGGAGGCATCAGCGATATCTCATTTGTTTTTTGTCGACGGTTTTCTGATACTCATGCAAGCTCTAGACATGTATTGTAGTCCTCGGGTCATTTGGTGACCGAGGCGAAATCTAGCATTTTCTTTAGTCCTTGTATGCCAATTAAGGTGAGAGAGGAAGTTTGTACTACTACCGGTATATTAACTGGAGATATCATGGATAAATATTTATGGTTGCCGCCAGTTCTGGGGGTGGACCGGTCTAACTGCTTCCGGCATCTGATAGATAGAGTCGTCAAGATATTAAGTGGCTGAAAGGAGAAAATTATTCTCTTCTTTGGTAAAAGGATGTGTTACTGAAAGAAGTTGCGCAAGCTTTTACCGGCGTATGCCATGTCTGTATTCAAGCTAGCCAAAAAAGTATGTCAAGGGATAATCTCTGCAATGTTCTAGCACCGATGGGGAGATGATGACCACCAAAAGAACATGCATCGGTTTGTATGGTGGAAGATGTCTACAACGAAACATCAAGGTGGTATGGGGTTCCGTGATTTGCAGAGTTTCAATTTAGCTTTATTGGCTAACCCACGTTGGATATTACTTGCTGCACATGAGTCATTATGTTCTTCGGTTCTCCGAGCTAAATACTTCCCTAATGGTGATCTCTACTAGACTTCGCACTAAAAAAGGGAAGTTCATATACGTGACAAAGCATGTGGGCGGGTAAAAGAGAATCTATATGGCGTCTGGGAGATGGCTACAAATCAATACATGGGAGGATTGTTGGACACCTAGCAGCCTGAAAAATAAGTTGATGACAAGAAGGGGAAATAGTTTTGCACTAGTATAGATCGGGCCTTCACACATGGCTGAAATGGCCCGTCGCACACGGTATTAACCTAACCATCACAAGGCGAGGATGGGCGATATGCCAAAACAAAGCACACGGTTTCCGAAACCGTGTGCGACGGGGTCCAATGTCGCACACGGTTCATTAAGTGAAATTATCTACGATAGGCTGGTCCGTCACACAGTGCTCCCTTTTCGACAGTCAACAGACTGAACTATTGCAAACGATCGATGTTGTTAATTTAGGCGTATGCGTTCCACAGAGATGACGTTTATTTTAACCAGCCATTTGGTTTCTACCAGCATATGTTATGTGTCGTGGGAATGTTGTCAGATAACCCACGGTGAATCGATTCAACAACCACTAGGATCATTTAAATCTAGGGATTTCTATTTTCGTGCCCCTGGTTCGTTAGTTGTACTCAGTTTTTCCCAGTCGCTTAACTTTTCCTCAGTTTTCCCCTCCCTCTAGTTTGAAACCCCTCACTGACACTCGGATGGGAGGGTTGCCATCTGGTCAGAGGCCTTGACCGTTACCGGTGACGGCTAGGGAGCCGCGGTGGTTGTGAATTGACGGTTGCTTTTGAATGGTGTTGAATGTTGACCCAATGAGACACGTCGGACTGGCGGTCTCTCACTCACCCAAAGCTTTCCCCTCCGCCCGAGACTGGAAGAGCTCACACACCGCCCTCCGCCGCCATGCCGTCCTGCCCTCCTACCTTATGGCGTCGACCGCCCCCAATCTGCCCCCGCCCCCACCACCACTCCCGGGAGGCGGAGAGGGCTCCGCCTCCACTAGATCTACCCCTGCCACGATAGAGTTTGTACAGCCGTCTGGTGTGCCAATTATGCCCCTCAACCACGGAGAAGACTGGGAATCGGAGGGATCTAACGCATGGATTCCATCTAGGTAAGCATCGTCTGCCTATGTGAATTAACAGTAGGAAGTTTTGAGCGCGAATCGTTGTTGCTCAACTAACTGCATTGCTTTTCGAATAGGATTGATCCAGCGCTAGCTTTTCGGCTGGTGGTTAGGCTGATACTAGCTTTTTGCGTGATTCTGAACGCTATGTAATGGGATTTTACATCCCAGCGGTGGTTGCAACCACCATCTCGTTGAGGGATTTGAAAGATAACATCTGCGCTAAGTACCCCTGGGGCGCTCACAATTCAGTTGATTTCCAATATTTCAACAACACGAAGGGAAGATATGTTCCACTAATTTCCGACGGGGATCTGAGAATTCTTTTTGCTTTGAATGATTCTTGCCGTGTCGGTAAAATTCATATCCATGTGCATAGGGTCTAGGCATCATCTGGTGTTGGGGCACCATCAGGTGGTCGGGCATCATGTCTCTCTACTGTTGCTTCCTCTGCTAATCGTGTGCGCCGCCGCGCTCCTTGTAGGTCCACATAAGCACCATCTGTCCCCAGTGCTAGTGGTAGCTAGATCGTTCCTGCGGTCGATGTGGAGGACGATGCAGAGATTGAGGATTCGTCTCCTCAAGATGATGAGGATGAGTTGATGTTTTCTTAATTGGTAGATCGATGCAGTAAGCATGCAATGGAGGATCAATACGTGGAATATATTGCACAAGGTGCCAGATTTGATGACACTGATGATGCAGAGAAGGATGAGAACAATGACAGCCTTGTTTTAGCAGATTACGAAGGTGATGACTTGCCAACAATTGAGTGGAACAGGGAGGATCCTCAGCTTACAGAAGGCACCGTATTTCAAACGATGATGGACTGCCGTAATGCAATTACTACATATTGCATTCTCACCAAGAATGATTCTGAGGTTATTAAAAGTGAGCCAGGTAGGTTCACAGTTAAGTTCCCATACAAGAGGTGTAGGTGGAGGCTGCATGCATCCACAATGCTCAGAAGCACCGTGGTTCAGGTACTACACCAACCAGTTGTGTATTTTATATCACGGTGTAAAATTTGCGAACTGTTACTGGCATCCTTATCATTATGTTTCAGATAAAGAAGAACTCGATCGACCATACTTGTCCACCTCGAGCGGGAGCGCCAGGGGAGAAATCAAAGCTAGCGAAGACTAGGTGGTTGACAGATGCAATCATAGATTGGCCGAGAGAAACTCCATCACTTGGTCCAACAACACTCATAACCAAGATATCTGAGAAGTTTAATATAAAAATACCTTACACGAGGATGTTCTATGCAAAGGAAATGGCTCTTGACAGTATCAATGGTCCATGTAATGAAAGCTTTCAGTTGCTTTACACTTTCAAAGCTGAAGTGGAGATGGCTAGTCCAGGCAGTGTTGTAGCGATAGACAAGCATACAGTTCCCTACAAATTGAAAAGCGGGAGGATAATGCAGAAGGAATGTTTTAGAAGGGATTTTATTTGTTTCAAAGCTTGTTGGAAAGGCTTTCTGGACGGTTGCAGGCCTTATTTGGCCGTGGATGCAACAGCTCTTCATGGTAGGTTTAAAGGACAGCTAGTTGCTGCTACTGCAGTTGATGGACACCATTGGATGTTCCCTGTTGCTTATGGAGTTTTGGAGGTTGAGTCAGAGGAAAGTTGGACTTGGTTTCTGCAGAATTTGCGCGACCTTATAGGTCAACCACCAGGACTTTTTATCCACATAGACGCTTGCAAAGGTTTGGAGAGTGCAGTAGAAGCAGTATTCCCTGGAGTGGAGCATAGGGAATGTATGCGACACTTGGTACAAAATTTTACAAAGAAATTCAAGGGTAAAGTTTTTACTGACAACCTATGGCCATCTTCATACACATGCAACAGTAGGAAGTATCTGTTTCATTTGGATGTGTTGTATAAACAAAAACCTGTGGTGAAGGATTTCTTGGATGAACATCATGGTAGGGTGTGGTCAAGAAGCCAATTCAATAAATTTGCAAGGTAGACTATGTAACAAGTAACATTGCGGAGAGTTTCAATGCAAAGGTCAAGTCATTGAAAGGGCTTATGCTGTGGCAAATATTTGATAAGATTAGGTAGATGATCATGATAAAGATCGATCTGCGTCATGGAATTGCAGCCACACAATATCTTGCCATCTAATGCTCCCATCTTTGATCAAGTCTTTGCAAGCCAGGGCAAAACAATTGAAGATGAAATGCATCAGAAAAGGAATGGAGGCTGAGGTAACCTACACTGACAGTAAAATAGGCAGTGGAGGTATCCATTGAGTTTGGTTGATAGGACATGCCATTGTAGGCGATGGCAGATCCGTGGGATACCCTGCATACACGCATTGTTTTTCATGAGTGTTATAGGGGGTGCAGAAGGTGAAGTTGATCAGTATGTGTCAGAGTATTTCTGTGTTGCCAAATTTAGGGCTGCATATGCTATGAATGTTCCTACTTTGTTGGGAAAAGACCAATGGATGAAAGTCGATCTAGGCTTCAAACTGTACTCTCCAGTTTTGAATAGACCGGCAGGTAGGCCGAGGAAGAATAGGTTCAGAGCTAGTGCAGAGGGTGGTGCACCAATTCAATGACGTAAGAGCAAATGTTGTGGAACCCCTGGACACATTGCTAGAATTTGTAAAAATCCAGATGACCTAGCTTTTGGAATGGAAAATCAGGTGGGAGCAGCAAATGCAGAGGAGAATGAAGCATCAATTCAACATGAGGAGATTGAAACAATGAATCGAGAGCTGCTTAAACCGATGGATTGAGAGCTGCTTGAACCGATGGGTCGAGAGCAGATTGAACAGATGAATTGAGAGCTGTTTGAACCGATGGATCGAGAGCAGAGGGAACAGATGGATCGAGAGGCCGTTGAAGCAATGCATAGACAACTGAGTGAAGCAATTGATCGAGAGCTGGGTAAACCGATGGATCAAGAGCAGATTGTAGAAGCAAGGGAAGAAAATGCATTAGAAGAAAGAGCACAAGCTTCGTATGATATGGTTGTCTCGGTCTTGGCACAACCCGAAGAGAAGAAGAAGAACAAGAAAAAGGGCAAAAGGAAGGTAGACACCGGTAATATCCCTGGTAGGGTTACATGGAGTAAGGTGGTAGACCCACCGTGTCGACACCCAGATTTTTAAGTCCAGATGCCTATCATGCCATACATCGCAATCCCAGGAAGATTGTTGTTGCGAGACATAATAGTGGATATCATAAGTCATCATTCATTACAACCCATAATCGTCTTACAAACTTAGATCACATGATCCAATATTACACAAATAGTTGATCTAATTATCAATGAACACAATACATAGCGGAAGTGTAATAGAAGGGGACTATCTCGTCCACAGGCCAACGCTTGACTTCAGAAGATTCCTAGTTGGTGTAGACGTCCTGCTGACCGTCATCTTCGTACTGCTGCTCCTCTTCATAGTCTGGCCATTGGAATAGCCAGGGACACAGCCGTGGGTACTTTAAAGTACTCGCAAACTAATACTAGTGTAAGTACTATCAATTCTAGTAATGTGGTGCTAAGCTCTAGTTTTCTTTGCATAAAGCCAATTTTAGTTCACAAGCATTTGATAAAGGACTCTTCATGTGCTAACTAACTCAAGTGGGAACATTAGTGTCATTCCCCCAACTCAGTTGTGATTCAAGTCAAGTCACCATTCAATTCATCAACCATTTTCAAGAAAATCTGACAACGGTAACAGTATGGCCGTTCCAACCGTCCGTAACCGTGGACACGGCTATTCGAATAGATTTACACTCTGCAGAGGTTGCACACTTGTGCCACAACATTTGATTACATCCGTCAGGGATAACCCTGAATCATCGTAACTCAGTACGCAGGTCATCAACCATAACCTTTCACTTACATACCCTAGTATAGGTACCTCTCCCCATGAGCTTGGCCTCCCAGTGAAGACAAACCGTCAGCCTGGGAACTGCACAGGGCTTCGGCCGTACATTCACCTCAATTCACATCATTTCACTTTCAAACGGAGGCAGCCTCGGCATAACCCCTATGATGCTTGTTCATAGGGAACCCATACTAAGATGCATAAACTTCCAGTTAAGCCCTACCCATAATCAGGTATTGTGGGGGTACTAAATAATTGGAAAGGTATCGCATCCAAACCAACATCAGTTTTTATCAAATTTCACCATGTCATTCTAGTCATATTCACCTTCAAACTCTTTCAATGGGATGACTCATCATTCCAAGGTTTCAATTTCATTTCAAATCACAAGTTCCCATCTAGAGTAGTCACTGTTATTTGTTAGCACTAGCACTAGTCATGAGGGGTGCTACTTTGCTCATAAGCTTCTTAGGCTAAGTTTGATACTCTTGCTCTACTCTATACTTAGACCAAAGTTAACTATAAAAGTAAGCTTTAAATAAACCAAGTAGAAAACTTGTAAGGTAAAAATAAACTTGGGATGGGATTATTGAACATAAAGTAAAATGGAAAGGTGCCTTGCTCAAGAGAGCTTTGCACTTGCAAGAATATTAGCTTGCCTTGGTTGGTGTACTGATCAAAGTGGTCATCCTCTTCCTGGAAGTAGACATCCTCCTCCTGGTACTCCTCGGTACTAGCGTCTAAAAGAGGATACGAGGTAACAATCACCAAACAAGGTTCAAGAGCTAGACTAAGCACACAATGGCTTCACACAAACTATTCTAGTATCATGACACACATAACATATTGGTTGAGTTGGTTTTCTTTCTTTAAGAAAAATAATTTCCTCTCATTACCTATATAGATTAGAGTTTCTATTTAGTTCTTGGAGGAAATAATTTCCTCTCATTGAATCTTGTTAAGATTTAATTTCATAAAATGAGTAATGTATGAACCCATGTTGACCAAGGTCAACCATTCATAATCCTCATTTGGGAAATGATTTAAATGAGGTAGAATACCTCATACCATTTAGCAATACCACTTATGATTTAACATCACCAAGTAATTCAATGTGAGAGTAAGTAGACCAAGGTCACAACCTCATATGAAGTTACTTGGGATAATATTTAAATGAGGTAAAACACCTCATATGATTTATTATATAGCTTTGGACAATATCACTTAACTAGAAATAGCCATATAGTCCTTTATTTCAACTAGGCCATGATCACACAAAGTAACCATGCCATATTTTTACATAATCAATTAGAGTATGTGAAATGTGATCTATGAGAGTTGAAATTAACTCAATAGCATTTTTGGTTGATTTTTAAATAATGTTTGAAGTTGCAAAAGTCTCTGTCTTGTTATTTTTATCACATTATTTCTACAGAGAATCTCAAGATGAATCTAGTGTAGTTGTGTAGATCTTTTTACTAGCTTTCCAATTATATGAAATTCACCAAGTTTGGCTGAGTCAAACTGATTCTATTCAATTTTGAAAACAGGGCTAGTAATGAAATTTAAATCAAACTGGAAATACGAATTTGAATTCGTGGGCTCGCGCGGGAAAACTACTGGGCCGAAACTGTTTAAACGCTCAGAATCCAGCCCACCACGCATCCACTACGCGCGGTCTGCCTGACCGGTGGGCTCCACCCGTCAGCCTCTGAAAAAACGTGAAGCGGTACGGGGGTTTGTGAGGCGTAGGATTAGATCAAGATCTAACGGCTCTCGTTCGTCGTCGTTGCCGGCGAGAGGAGCTCACTGGTGTGGCGAGGCTAGGGGGTCGGAGGGCTCACCGGGGCTCCAGCGAGGGTTGGCAGTGTGCTCGAGGAAGGTGTAGACGACGGCGAACTCCCTGGTACCGGCGGCGTCTCCGGGGAGGGCTCCAATCGACGGCGAACTTCCACGGCGGCTCACGGCAGTGATGGTGCAATTGAGGGGCTACGGCGGCTAATGTCGATGGGAGAGTGGTTGAGGAGGTCAAGGGAGATGAGGGGAGTGTGGTGCTGTGAAGAAATCGACGTGAGGTGGTCTCCTTTTATAGGCACGGAAGGGTGCCGTGGGTGCTGCGGCATGTCGACAATGGCACGGGCTCTCCAGCGGCGTAGGGAGGTAGGCGAGGGCGGCGTCCTGTTCCGCATGTCCAGGCGGTCCTCTGGGTGGCGTCGGCTAGGCTAGGTGGTGCCTAACTTGGTCGGGGGCAGGTGATGTACTGCGCGGCCGTGGCGGGATGCGGTCGTCGTCTCCGGCAGTGGCAGGCGCGAGTCGGCGTTGCGAGCGTGTCTGGCGGGTTCCTGGTGCGGCGAGGATGCTCAACGTGAAGAGAAGGGGGCCAGGGGTGGCGCGAGGCGGCGAGGCGACGCGTGCACTGCGCGCGTCTGTGGGCGCATCCACGCCATCGTCGGCATGGCCCTGGGCGTCGTGGGCGCGACGCGTGCTGCCGCTGTGGCTTCCTCTCCGACAATGGCCAGCTTAGGTGGGTCCAGGGGAGCAAGGGGAAGCTAGAGGACATGTTGGCTAGGGTTGGAGGTGAGAGGAGAGAGGGGAGTGTGTCCATGGGGGACATGGCCGGCATGGCCATGGCTATGCCATGTTGTGCCTTCGTCCTAGGGTTTCAATGCTTGGGTTAGGGCTAGAAGGGACCAGGGAACATGGTGGAGACAAGTGGTGAGCAGGGTTTGGCCAAACACTATTGAGAATAGTGATTTTGGATTTGGGTTAGATTTGATCACCAAGTTCTTGTCAAATTTGCCTCATGCAAGTAAAGTTGAAAATTTGGAAAGAGATGGATTGGACTTGCTTCATATGACCAGAGACACACAAAGGTGGTGGTGGCATTCAAAAATAAAAAGAATTGCAAAAGTTGCAAAATGGGATGATCTTAGTTTTGCTTCAAAGTCTCATCTTGGCTTCAGCATAACTTTTGATCTAGGATGAATTTGTACTAGTGGTCTTTACCAAAGTTGTTCACCTTGATGTGTACTTGGATGAGGTGCAAAGGGTTGGAATTGTTTGGTTTGAAAAACTCATAATACAGAGGCTCAAAGTAGGCATCAGACTAAAGTTGGCAGATTTGACCATTAGTGCATGTGAGCACAATTTGGTTTCAAATTTGATTTGATTTGAGTTTGTTTGATTCCAAAAGTGTTAATAAGTGTTGAGTAGCATAATACAACTAATGGTGCAAGCCAAAATGGTCTAGGTTAAAGATTTGCAAAAATGGCATAAACCATATGTGAGGGTTTTGTGAATTTTCCATTTTCTTTATTTTCTTATTTTTGATTTGCTTAGTGATCTTCTTATGATCAAGTTGGGGTTTTAGAATGTAGCACCTAAGCACATAAGTAATCATCATGGCATCTCACACAATAATGCACAAATCCTATGCATGGCACTATATGCAAATAAAAGTTTTTGTTGGTTCTAAATTTTGGGTATTTGGAATTCCTCTTCTTCATTGATTTGAAATTTGAGATGTTACAAACCCTTCCCCCTTACAAAAGATCTCATCCCGAGATCTTAAAGAAAACTAGGTACTAAAGAGATCTGGGTATTCCTTCTTCATATCGTCTTCTCGCTCCCAAGTGGCTTCATCTTTGGTATGGTTGCTCCATTGAATCTTCAGGAATTTGATACTCCTGGCGCGGGTGGTTCTGAAAGCTTCTTCCAGTATGCGAATAGGCACTTCGTGATACGTCAAGTCCTTGTTGATGTCCACCGATCTGTGATCAATGTTCTTGAAAACCTCGGTCTTCTCTGGCACTTCTAGACACTTCCGGAGTAGTGAGATGTGAAACACGTCGTGCACAGCCGACATTTCTTCTGGTAGTTCCAGTTGATAAGATACTTCTCCTCGGCGGCTCAGAACTTTGAAGGGTCCAACATATCGGGGTGCAAGCTTACCTTTCAGCTGGAACCTCTGCATTCCTTTCAGGGGGATACTTTGAGATAGACAAAATCTCCGATCTCAAAGGTCATCTCTCGGCGTCTCTTGTCGGCGTAACTCTTCTATCTTGATTGTGCCGTCTTGAGGTATTCGCGGATCTGGTGCACCTTTTCTTCCACTTCTCGAAGAACATCTGGTCCAAAGACTTGGCTCTCTCCGACTTCGGACCAATTCAGAGGGGTACGACACTTCCTTCCGTACAGAGCTTCAAAGGGGGCCATTTGTAAGATGGCTTGGTAACTGTTGTTGTACGAGAATTCTACGTAAGGCAGGCAGTCTTCCCACTTGGATCCATATTCCAGTACACAGGCTCTCAACATGTCTTCCAATATCTGGTTGACTCTTTCAGTCTGTCCATCGGTCTGCGGGTGATACGTGGTGCTGAAATTCAGTCGGGTTCCTAGTCCTTCATGCACTTTCTGCCAGAATCTCGAGGTGATGTGTGATCCTCTATCTGACACAATTGACTTTGGGGTTCCGTGCATGGCGACTATTCTGGAGATGTATAACTCTGCTAGCTTTGGGCCTTGGTATGTGGTCTTGACAGGGATGAAATGGGCTACCTTGGTCAATCTATTGACAACTACCCAAATAGAATCATTTCCTTTGCTGGATTTGGGCAAACCTGTGATAAAGTCCATTCCTACTGAGTCCCACTTCCATTCTGGAATCTGTAGTGGTTGCAGCAAGCCTGCGGGTCGCTGATGTTCCGCCTTGACTCTCTGACAAATATCACACTTGGCGATGTAGCTTCCAATTTCTCTCTTCATTCCATGCCACCAGAATTGTTCCTTCAAATCTTGATACATCTTGGTCCCTCCGGGGCGAATGGAGTAAAGGGTGTCATGGGCTTCTTTTAGGATGACTTGCTTTAACTCAGAATCTGCTGGCACACATACGCGTCCTTTGTACCAAAGAACTCCTGCTTCATCTTTGGTGAATCCAGGTGCTTTCCCTGTAGCTATCTGGCTCTTGATTCCGTCAATGCTGGCATTTCCTTTCTGGGCTTCTTTGATCTGGCTCATCAAGGTGGGCTGAAGCTCTTTGCTGCCTAGGAATCCTTCACTAACTAGTTCAAGTCTAAACTGTTCAAATTAATGAAACGGGCTGGGTTGCTCTATTGCGATCATGGAGTTCAACTAGCACGACAGTCTACTCAGGGCATCCGCGACCATATTGGCCTTGCCGGGGTGGTAGTGAATTTCCATGTCGTAATCCTTGATCAATTCTATCCATCTGCGCTGCCTCATATTCAGCTCCTTCTGGGTGAAGATATACTTCAGGCTCTTGTGATCCGAATAGATCTCGCATCGATTACCCATGAGGTAATGACGCCAAACTTTCAGGGCTAAGACTACGTTTGCAAGCTCTAGGTCATGGGTGGGATAATTCTGCTCATGTTGCTTCAGTTGCCTTGACAGGTATGATATCACCTTGCCTTCTTGCATCAACACACATCCAAGACCAATCTTGGAGGCGTCGCAGTAGACATCAAAGGGCTTGGTGATGTCCGGCATGATCAAAATTGGGGCTGAGGTCAATCTGCTCTTTAGCTGCTGGAAGCTCTCTTCATATTTATCAGTCCATTCAAACTTCTTGTCTTTCTTCAATAGTTGGGTCATTGGTCTAGCTATGCTTGAAAAGCCTTCGACAAATCTGCGGTAATATCCGGCTAATCCAAGAAAAGCGCGGACCTCGGTCTGAGTGGTTGGGGCTTGCCATTCTGTAACGGTCTTGATCTTGGCGGGATCTACGACAATTCCTCATGCGGACAAGATACGTCCCATGAATCCTACTTCCTTCAACCAAAACTCACATTTGCTGAACTTGGCATACAACTTGTGATGTCTCAGGGTTTCTAGGATAATCTCCAAATGTTGCTCATGATCTTCTTCGGATTTGGAGTAGATAAGGATGTCATCGATGAAGACAACGACAAACTTATCTAAAAAGTTCATGAAAATCTTATTCATGAGGTTCATGAAATAAGCGGGGGCATTAGTTAATCCAAACGACATGACGTTGTACTCATACAAGCCATATCTGGTGGTGAAGGCAGTCTTGGGGATGTCCATTGCACGGATTTTCAGTTGATGATAACCAGTCCTAAGATCAATCTTAGAGAATACTTTGGCACCAGTCAACTGATCAAACAGGTCTTCTATCTCGGGTAAGGGGTATTTATTTTTGATGGTGACATCGTTAAGCTTACGATAATCCGTACATAAACGAGTGGCACCATCCTTCTTGTCCACAAACAAAACTGGTGATCTCCAGGGTGATGCACTTGGTTGAATCAAACCTTTGGCTAACATATCATCAAGTTGTTTCTTCAGCTCCACAAGTTCTGTTGGGTTCATGCTATAGGCTCTCTGGGCTATAGGTCCTGTTTCGGGGATTAACTCGATGATAAACTCGATATCCCGATCAGGGGGCATACCGGGTAGATCATCCGGAAATACATCAGGGTATCGACAAACGACCCTGATCTGATCCAGAGTTGGCTTTGCTACACTTTGGTTGCAGGTAAACTTTCTGGGTAACCTTTCAGATATGTGTTCTACTAACACACCGGTGCTACTAGTCATGGTGATGGCTTTCTTGGCACAGTCTATCAATCCATGGTGTTTTGACATCCAGTCCATACCCAGTACTACTTCCAAACCTTTTTTTCCCAGAACAATCAAGTTGGCATAAAAGTCTACTTCATGGATTCTGATAGGCACATCTTTGCAAAATTTTCTAGCTTTGGTGGTTGAACCAGGTATTTGAACTATCATGACATGCTTCAAACTGATGGGTTGAATTTTACTAGTGCATGCAAAGTCTTCAGTGACAAACAAATGCGATGCTCCAGAATCAAACAACACTCTTGCAGGTACTGAGTTAACAGAGAACATACCCAGTACAACATCTGGTGCTACTTGGGCTTCTTCGGCGTTCATGTGGAAGAGACGGCCGGTGCGGTTGTTGGGGTTGTTGGGGGTGAACTTTCTGCCGGTGGAGACACGGCGTTGCTGCTGAGCAGGTGCAGCGGTGTTGGTGGCAGTCTTGGCTAACCTCTTGGGGCACTCATTTGAGTAGTGTCCCACCACTCCACACTCATAACAAGTGATGGTGGACTTGTCTTTGGGGGCGACGGGAATAGCGTTGCTCCCAGTCCTCGGAGCAGTGTTGGTGTTGTTGTTGTTGGGGGCTCTTGCCAGGCGCGGTTGAAGTTGTTGTTGTTGTTGTTGTAGTTGTTGTGGCCTCCTGGCCTAGGGTTTCCTCCACTCCGGTTATGATAACCCGGACGTGAAGTCTGCATCTGGGGCTTGTTGTTTCTTGGGGCAAAACCTCCGCTTGAGCTGGGGCGATACTTCGGAGTATTGTTGGGCCCACTCTGGTGCATCATGCGGCGTTTGCGGTTCTCATTTGCTTGGTTGAGCTTGCCCTCAATCTGGATGGCGGAGTCCACCAAGGCTTCAAGGTCGGCAAAGGGGATGTTGACTAGCACAGTCTGCATTTCGTCGTGCAGTCCGTTCAGGAATCTCTCCTGCCTCTTCTCGGTAGTGTCGGTCTCGTCGGGGGCGTACCTTGACAGTGTGAGCAACCTGTCGCGGTATTCCACCACCGACATCCTTCCTTGCTTGAGTTCTCTGAACTCATCCCTCATCTTCTTGATTAGACCTGGGGGCACGTGATACTTGCTGAACTTGAGCTTGAAATCTGCCCAAGTCATGATCTGACCGGCGTTCATGGCACGGGTGCTGGTCCACAAGGCTCGGGCTGGTCCTGCAAGGTAATGGGTTGCAAACAGGACCTTCTCCGCGGCTTCTACTCCCGCTACTTCCAAGTTGTTCTCCATGGTCTGGAGCCAATCATCGGCATCGAGTGGCTCTTCGGTCTTGCTAAACACCGGAGGGTTGGTGTTCTGGAAGTTCTTGAGTTTTGATCCGGGGTGATCATGGTTTCCATGGTCGTGGTTGTTGTTAGCAATCTATTGCAGTGCAGCTATGTTGGCTTGCCTTTCAGCTCTTTCATTCTCTCGATCTTCCATCAGGGTCTGCAGCAGTTGCATCATGGCTTCTTGGCTGGTGTTTTGAGTCGGAGGGGCCATCTAAACATTGAGATAGATCATGAGATAAGAGGGAATTTTCTATGGCTCATTTTGGGGTAAATTAAAAAAATTAAAACTTGAATTCTTTTGATGTAGACAAACACACATTCATTCATTCAAACATCACATATTACAAGCTAACACTTCCATGGTTTTAAGAACCATTTTTTCTCGCGCTACGATACAAGGGACGGGATACAACTCACACCTACATAAGTGATCTAGTGCAACTACTCCTCATCATCCACATCGATCGGGACGAAGTCATTGGCTCTGGCCTCCAGGAACTCGTAGTCTTTCTCATCAGTGTACTCGTCTTCCTCGAAGTCATCATCGTCACCCAGGAAGGCTCCTCCTCCCTGAATGTCTTCACCTTCATCTTCCATCTCTCTCAGCTGGTCCTCTTGGGCCTTGACAGTGGCCTCCAAGGATGCTATCTTGGCGCGAAGGCGCGCAATGGTAGCGTCCTTCTTGGCACGCTGCTGGCGGAGTGACTTGCGGTCCTTTGCAAGCATCTTGATCGCATCGGCATGCTGTGCTAGTGCAAGGTGAGTCTGGTTGGCGTAAGCGTGGGAGTTGTCCAGCTCCTGCTGAGTCTGGTACAGCATAAAGTCCAGGTGCTCAGCGTGGTGCCTCAGCTCGGGGTGGGGCTGCAGTTCCATGGGAACTCCCATAGCATCACGCCTGACGAGGTGGGCATATCGAGACGCTAAGATTGCCACCACGTTCTGCCCGCACAGACGGGCAAGTGCTTCCTGAAGAGCACGAGCGAGTCCGTCCAGCTAGTTGCTTTCCCTGAAGGAGAAGAGGATCCTCTCAGAAGTGGGAGGCTCCATCTTGCCCCTCAGATCAGCGGTGATGATCCACTGAAGCTCCCCTCCGGGCTGGTCGTTCACCTCGATTCCGTGGAACTCCGGGTGCGGGTGTCCCAGGAAGTCAGACAGGGCATTCAGGTCATGCTCGAAAATCAGACTCCCGCCATTCCCAAGCTGGTAAAACTTGGTGTTGATCGGCTCCATTGGCTCCATCTGAAAGTGAATTGGATGAGTAAGTTAGAGAAGTGAACAAGTGTGTCAAAATTTTATGTAGATTCATAAGGAAGAGCATGATTCATCAATTTGAAAAGATTTCAAGGAAAAGAGTGTGAATAATTTTTCATAAATATTCCTTTTATTTGGTTTCAAAACTAAGTTTTTCTGAACGTCCATTCTAACTAGGGTCTTCTAAGGTCAAACAATGGCTCTGATACCAACTTGGCTATCCCAGGAAGATTGTTGTTGCGAGACATAATAGTGGATATCATAAGTCATCATTCATTACAACCTATAATCGTCTTACAAACTTAGATCACATGATCCAATATTACACAAATAGTTGATCTAATGATCAACGAACACAATACATAGAGGAAGCGTAATAGAAGGGGACTATCTCGTCCACAGGCCAACGCTTGACGTCAGAAGATTCCTAGTTGGTGTAGATGTCCTGCTGACCGTCATCTTCGTACTGCTGCTCCTCTTCATAGTCTGGCCATTAGAATAGCCAGGGACACAGCCGTGAGTAATTTAAATTACTCGCAAACTAATACTAGTGTAAGTACTATCAATTCTAGTAATGGGGTGCTAAGCTCTAGTTTTCTTTGCATAAAGCCAATTTTAGTTCACAAGCATTTGATAAAAGACTCTTCATGTGCTAACTAACTCAAGTGGGAACATTAGTGTCATTCCCCCGACTCAGTTGTGATTCAAGTCAAGTCACCATTCAATTCATCAACCATTTTCAAGAAAATCTGACAACGGTAACAGTATGGCCGTTCCAACCGTCCGTAACCGTGGACACGGCTATTCGAATAGATTTACACTCTGCAGAGGTTGCACACTTGTGCCACAACATTTGATTACATCCGTCAGGGATAACCCTGAATCATCGTAACTCAGTACGCGGATCATCAACCATAACCTTTCACTTACATATCCTAGTATAGGTACCTCTCCCCATGAGCTTGGCCTCCCAGTGAAGACAAACCGTCAGGCTGGGAACTGCACAGGGCTTGGGCCGTACATTCACCTCAATTCACATCATTTCACTTTCAAACGGAAGCAGCCTCGGCATACCCCCTATGATGCTTGTTCAGAGGGAACCCATACTAAGATGCATAAACTTCCAGTTAAGCCCTACCCATAATCAGGTATTGTGGGGGTACTAAATAATTGGAAAGGTATCACATCCAAACCAACATCAGTTTTTATCAAAGTTCACCATGTCATTCTAGTCATATTCACCTTCAAACTCTTTCAATGGGATGACTCATCATTCCAAGGTTTCAATTTCATTTCAAATCACAAGTTCCCATCTAGAGTAGTCACTGTTATTTGTTAGCACTAGCACTAGTCATGAGGGGTGCTACTTTGCTCATAAGCTTCTTAGGCTAAGTTTGATACTCTTGCTCTACTCTATACTTAGACCAAAGTTAACTATAAAAGTAAGCTTTAAATAAACCAAGTAGAAAACTTGTAAGGTAAAAATAAACTTGGGATGGGATTATTGAACATAAAGTAAAATGGAATGGTGCCTTGCTCAAGAGAGCTTTGCACTTGCAAGAATATTAGCTTGCCTTGGTTGGTGTACTGATCAAAGTGGTCTTCCTCTTCCTAGAAGTAGACCTTCTCCTCCTAGTACTCCTCGGTACTAGCGTCTAAAAGCGGATACGAGGTAACAATCACCAAACAAGGTTCAAGAGCTAGACTAAGCACACAATGGCTTCACACAAACTATTCTAGTACCATGACACACATAACATATTGGTTGAGTTGGTTTTCTTTCTTTCAGAAAAATAATTTCCTCTCATTACCTATATAGATTAGAGTTTCTATTTAGTTCTTGGAGGAAATAATTTCCTCTCATTGAATCTTGTTAAGATTTAATTTCATAAAATGAGTAATGTATGAACCCATGTTGACCAAGGTCAACCATTCATAATCCTCATTTGGGAAATGATTTAAATGAGGTAGAATACCTCATACCATTTAGCAATACCACTTATGATTTAACATCACCAAGTAATTCAATGTGAGAGTAAGTAGACCAAGGTCACAACCTCATATGAAGTTACTTGGGATAATATTTAAATGAGGTAAAACACCTCATATGATTTATTATATAGCTTTGGACAATATCACTTAACTAGAAATAGCCATATAGTCCTTTATTTCAACTAGGCCATGATCACACAAAGTAACCATGCCATATTTTTACATAATCAATTAGAGTATGTGAAATGTGATCTATGAGAGTTGAAATCAACTCAATAGCATTTTTGGTTGATTTTTAAATAATGTTTGAAGTTGCAAAAGTCTCTATCTTGTTATTTTCATCACATTATTTCTACAGAGAATCTCAAGATGAGACCAGTGTAGTTGTGTAGATATTTTTACTAGCTTTCTAATGATATGAAATTCACCAAGTTTAGCTGAGTCAAACTGATTCTATTCAATTTTGAAAACATGGCCAGTAATGAAATTTAAATCAAACTGGAAATACGAATTTGAATTCGTGGGCTCGCGCGGGAAAAATACTGGGCCGAAACTGTTTAAACGCTCAGAATCCAGCCCACCACGCATCCACTATGTGCGGGCTGCCTAACGGGTGGGCTCCACCCGTCAGCCTCTGATAAAACGCGAAGCGGTACATGGGTTTGTGAGGCGTAGGATTAGATCAAGATTTAACGGCCCTCGTTCGTCGTCGTCCCGGCGAGAGGAGCTTACTGGCGCGGCGAGGCTAGGGGGTCGAAGGGCTCACCGGGGCTCGATCGGGGGTTGGCAGTGTGCTCGAGGAAGGTGTAGACGACGGCGAACTCCCTGGTACCGGCGGCATCTCCGGGGAGGGCTCCAATCGACGGCGAACTTCCGCGGCGGCTCACGGCAGTGATGGTGCAATTGAGGGGCTACGGCGGCTAATGTCGATGGGCGAGTGGTTGAGGAGGTCATGGGAGATGAGGGGAGTGTGGTGTTGTGAAGAAATCAACGCGAGGTGGTCTCCTTTTATAGGCGCGGAAGGGTGCCGTGGGTGCTACGGCATGTCGACAATGGCGCGGGCTCTCCGGCGGCGTAGGGAGGTAGGCGAGGGCGGCATCCTGTTCCGCGTGTCCAGGCGGTCCTCTGGGCGGCGTCGGCTAGGCTAGGCGTGGTGCCTAACTTGGTCGGGGGCACGTGATGTACTGCGCGGCCGTGGCGGGTGATGACCCACAAGTATAGGGGGTGTATCGTAGTACTTTTGATAAATAAGAGTGTCGAACCCAACGAGGAGTAGAAGGTGTTGACAAGCAGTTTCGATGAAGGATTCACTGTAAATGCTCACAGACAAGTATTCAGGGGGTTTTGATATAGCAGATAAATAAAGTATGATTAAGTAAAATGCGAGAGTAATAATTGCAGCGAGTGGCCCAATCCTTTTTAGCACAAAGGACAAGCCGGTTTGCTTACTTATAATGACCAAGCATTCTTAAGGACACACGGGAATTTAGTCTAGTGCTTTCGCTTCATATAGCTGATTAATCTTCATTGTTTTGATAAGTGTTGTGTGGGTGAACCTATGCTAATGCACCGCCCTTCCTAGGACTAATACATACTTGTGATTATACCCCTTGCAAGCATCCGCAAATACAAGAAAGTAATTAAGATAAATCTAACCACAGCCTTAAACTCTGAGATCCTGCTATCCCTCCTGCATCGATATACCAACGGGGGTTTAGGTTTCTGTCACTCCGGCAACCCCACAATTAGCAAACGAATACAAGATGTATTCCCCTTGGCCCATAAAGGTGAAGTATCATGTAGTCGACGTTCACATGACACCACTAGAAGAATAACACCACAACTTAAATATCAAACCATTGAATATTACTCAATCATAATTCACTACTAACATTTAGAATTCACCCATGTCCTCAAGAACTAAACGAACTACTCACGAGACATCATATGGAACATGATCAGAGGTGATGTGATGATGAATAACAATCTGAACATAAACCCTGGTTCAATGGTTTCACTCAATAGCATCAATAACAAGTAGTAATCAATACCGGGAGAGTTTCCCCTATCAAACAATCAAGATTCAACCCTAGATGTTACAGCGGTGACGATGTGCAGCAGTGGAGATGGCGGTGATGATGATGGAGATGATGGTGATGATGATCCCAATGATGTCCAGCTCGATGACGGTGACGATGGCGTCGATTTCCCCCTCCGGGAGGGAATTTCCCCGGCAGATTTAAGCCTACCGGAGAGCTCTTTTCTCTCTGGTGTTTTCCGCCCCGCAGAGGCGGCTATGACTCTTCGCGACTATCCTCTGGAGCTTAGGTTTTCGGGACGAAGAAGTACGCGAAGGAGAGGCGGCAGAAGGGGGCTGTGGGCCCCCTCCCCACAAGGCGGTGCGGCCAGGCCAGGGCCCGCGCCGGCCTATGGGAGGGCCCATGGCGGCCCTCCTCAGCTCCTCCTTTTGGCTGGCTTCATCTTCGGGAAAAATAAGATCCTCGGTGTAATTTCCGTCAATTGCTGATCTTCAGAAATATTGCATTCCGACGGTGCTTTTTCCAGCAGAATCCTGACTCCGGTGAATGATCCTCCAATAATCATGAAACATGCAAAATAGATGAAATAACATAAGTATCACCTTTAAATATGAAATATATCAATGAATAACAGTAAATTATGATATAAAATAGTGATGCAAAATGGACGTATCAACTCCCCCCAAGATTAGACTTCGCTTGTCCCCAAGCGAAACTGAACTCAGTAAACAAGACCACATGTTTATGGAGTGAAGAGTCGATAAATAAAATACGGACAAGAAGCATCATATCAATTCACACAAGATATTCTAGTGAACAACTTCCTCATATAATTCAACTTGAAACAAGTAGAAGGTAATCACAAATAAAGGTGCATAGGAAATCATAATTGGTGATGGCAAACTTTGTTCTTGGTCAGAGAACAGTTAACATGTTGTACTTATCTATCGAGCAGTGCTCTTATATTAAAGCTTGTAGCAAAACTTGCATACTCAATCATAATAATCTCCTCATAATCATTGATAACCTTCAAAGCTATATTCATTCAGATAAAACTTGTACTAAACAAGGAAGAATAAAAGGCATGATTAAATAGATCACAGTATAAATGGTTTGATCACAACAACTCAATTGCTTGCTTAAGATAGAGGGAAATAGGTTTACTGACTCAACATAAAGTAAAAGATAGGCCCTTCGCAGAGGGAAGCAGGGATTAAATCATGTGCTAGAGCTTTTTCAGTTTTGAAATCATATAGAGAGCATAAAAGTAAAATTTTGAGAGGTGTTTGTTGTTGTCAACGAATGGTAGTGGGTACCCTAACCCCCTTGCCAAACAGACTTTCGAAGAGCGGCTCCCATGAAGGACGTTATCTCTACCAACAAGGTAGATCATCCCTCTTCTCTTTTGTTTACACATGTACTTTAGTTTTTTATTTATTTATGGGTGACACTCCTCCCAACCTTTGCTTTCTCAAGCCATGGCTAACCGAATCCTCGGGTGCCCTCCAACAATCTCATACCATGGAGGAGTGTCTATTTGCAAAATTAAGTTGCTTACGGATGAATCAGAGCAAAACATGTGAAGAGAGTTATTAATGAAAGTTAATTAATTGGGGGCTGGGAACCCCGCTGCCAGCTCTTTTTGCAAAATTATAGGATAAGCGGATGTGCCACTATCCATTGGTGAAAATCTGCCTAACAAGATTGAAAGATAGAACACCACATACTTCCTCATGAGCTATAAAACATTGACACAAATAAGAGTAATAACTTTTGAATTGTTTAAAGGTAGCACATGAAGTATTTACTTAGAATGGCAGGGAAATACCACATAGTAGGTAGTTATGGTGGACACTGATGGCATAGGTTTGGTTTAAGGGTTTTGATGCACGAGAAGCATTACCTCTCAGTACAGGTCTTTGGCTAGCAAGGTTGATTAGCAAGCATAAGAGTTGAGGGAAACAAACAAATATACATGTGATAGAAACAATCATGCATCTTCCTTGTAAGCACAAACATTTTTAACTTCAGAATACTAAGCTAAGAGCTAACAAGAAAGAAAGATAATGAAATAACATATCTACATGTATTTCCTCTTTTCTATTTAAACTTAAAGTGTTGTTGCTATTGACCAATGCTAAGTTTGCCAAAACCAAATAGATTTACACAATGCTCCCAAAGTGATACCAATACTAACAACAAGATCAATTATATAATAGAGATTGCAAACTAAAATAAGATGTGCAATATGTAAATGATAAGACCTCTCATTAATATTCCAATACGATAACTCACACCAAGGGATACATAGATAACCAACTAAAGAGAGATACTTCCACACTGCAACCCATCTTATATGATAACTTCCCTACTCATGATATGACACTACTTGATAGTAAAAATGTAAAAGATATTGATGATGTGATACCGCGGCACTCCCCCAAGCTTGGAACAAACCAAGGGGGTGCCAATACCAATGTTGAATTACTCCTTCGGAGGTGGTGGTGATGAATTCTTCCCATCATCAGACTTCCAAGGAAGAGGCTCTCCATCAACAAACGACATCTTGGTCTCAGGAATCCTGGAACTAGCAGCATAGCTTATGTGTTTAAACCTGCTTTCATACTCACAGTTTTGATTCTGAACATCATAGAGTTGAGCTTGGAGTTTGTTGGTGGTGTCGTGAAGCGAGAGGATGTCGTCCCACAGCTTTGCAGTCTCCTTCTTATGTCCATCAATAAGTTCAGACACAATCTTGTGGAAGATGTCCACTTCACGCTCAGCCATCTTCTTGTAGTTGAAGACCTCTTGTTCTAATTTCTCCATCCTGTCTTCCAAGCTTCCTTCTCCTTTAGGACCCCGGACATCTTCAATCTGCAATTCTCCATCTACGAGCAGCAGTTCCTTCGGGTGCATCTTCAGCTCGTTCATGTACGGGTTGACGACGTCCTCAAAGAAGCTTTCCTTCGGAGTCCCTGACGAAGACATGCTGGCTCTAGATCCGAAGCAGATCCTGGCAGAAAACAGCTCGAAACAAAACACGTCGAGAAAACGATATACGAACATCCAGGGGTCCGGTGGATTATATAGAAGACATTTTTATGACAGAAGGAAAGTACCAGGTCGAACCAGAGTCGGAGAGGGACAACGAGGAGCTGTCCTCATAGGGCGGCGCGGCCAGGCTGGGGCCCGCGCGGCCTATGGGGGCACGCCCTCGTGCGTCTCCTCCACCCCGTTTCGATCTCGTAATTTTTCATATTTTCCAAAAACAGCAAAAACATTGTTCGGAAAGTTAAACGCGGACTTTTCATTACCAGTACTGTTACCTATTCAAAGTCGAACTCTGCAGAACTGTCAATTTGGCCTTTGATGAAAGCTTCCGGAGTCATCACTCGAATAACATCAACGTCTTCATTATAAGAATCTCCAAAAATATAATGCTTGAGTCTTTGTCCATTCACCACTTGTGTGGCATCGCCTTGCAGAGAACTAATTTTAATTGCCCCTGAACGATACGCCTCCACAATGACATATGGTCCTTCCATTTTGAGAGTAATTTCCCTGCAAAAAATCTGAGACGAGACCGATACAATAGGACTTTATCCCCAACATTAAATTCTCTTTTGATAATTCTTCTATCATGCCATTTGTTAACTTTCTCTTTAAAGAGTTTAGCATTTTCATAAGCTTCACTTCTCCATTCATCTAGAGAACTCAATTGTAGCAATCTCTTCTTACCGGCTAGTTTAGGATCTTTATTTAGTTCTCTTACAGCCCAATAAGCTTTGTGCTCTAGTTCTAAAGGTAAATGACAAGCTTTTCCATATACCATTTTATAAGGTGACATACCCATGAGATTTTTATAAGCAGTTCTATAAGCCCATAGTGCTTCCTTCAATTTACTAGCCCAGTTCTTTCTAGATTTATTAACAGTCTTTTGCAAGATAGATTTAATCTCTCTATTTGATAATTCTACTTGCCCACTAGTTTGAGGATGATAAGCGGAAGCAATTCTATGATTAATACCATATTTAGCAAGAGTTTTTCTAAAACCACCATGAATAAAATGAGAACCTCCATCAGTCATAAGATATCTAGGAACTCCAAATCTAGGAAAAATAATATCTAAAAGCATTCTTAAAGAGGTCTCACCATCAACACTTTTTGTGGGTATGGCTTCCACCCATTTAGTAACATAATCAACAGCTACAAGTATATGAGTGTTACCTTCTGAAGAAGGGAAAGGTCCCATGAAGTCAAATCCCCAACAATCGAATGGTTCAATAACAAGAGTATAATTCATAGGCATTTCATTGCGTCTGGAGATATTACCAACCCTTTGACATTCATCACAAGATAAAATAAACTTTCTTGCATCTTTGAAGAGAGTTGGCCAATAGAAACCTGGTTGTAGAACCTTTTGCGCGGTTCTATCTCCGGCGTGATGTCCTCCATAAACACTACCATGACACTTACTCAATATCTCTTGTTGTTCATATTCGGGAACACATCTACGCAGAATACCATCCACTCCTTCTTTATATAAGTGTGGGTCATCCCAAAAATAATGCCTCAAGTCATAAAAGAATTTCCTCCTTTGCTGAGCTGAAAAGGTTGGAGGCAAGTACTTGGAAACAATAAAGTTAGCATAATCAGCGTACCAAGGACTATCTCGCGAGCTCACCTTTATTACAGCCAATTGTTCATTTGGAAAACTATCATTAACAGGAACAGGATCATAAGCAATATTTTCCAATCTTGACAAATTATCAGCAACAGGATTATCAGCACCTTTCCTATCTATAATATGCAAATCAAATTCTTGCCAAAAAAGCACCCATCTAATAAGCCTTGGCTTAGCATCTTTCTTTTGCATTAGGTACCTAATTGCAGCATGATCAGTATGGATAGTAACTTTAGAATCAACAATATAAGATCTAAACTTATCACAAGCAAAGACTACAGCTAATAATTCTTTTTCAGTTGTAGCATAATTTCTTTGAGCAGCATCAAGAGTTTTGCTAGCATAATGAATAACATTCAATTTTTTATCTACTCGCTGTCCAAGAACAGCGCCTACAGCAAAATCACTAGCATCACACATAATTTCAAAAGGTAAGTTCCAATCAGGAGGTTCAACTATAGGAGCAGTTGTTAAGGCTTTCTTTAGAGTTTCAAAAGCTTCCTTACAATCATCATCAAACACAAAAGGTACATCTTTTTGAAGAAGATTAGTAAGAGGTTTTGAAATCTTGGAGAAATCTTTAATAAATCTCCTATAAAACCCAGCATGACCAAGAACACTACGAATACCTTTAACATCCCTAGGATAGGGCATCTTCTCAATTGCTTCAACTTTAGCTCTATCAAATTCAATACCTCTCTCGGAAATTTTATGTCCCAATACAATTCCTTCATTAACCATAAAGTGGCATTTCTCCCAATTAAGAACAAGGTTAGTTTCTTCACATCTCTGCAAAACTTTATCAAGGTTTCGCAAGCAATTATCAAAAGAATTCCCATAGAATGAAAAATCATCCATGAATACCTCTACAATATTCTCACAAAAGCCATGAAAAATAGCAGACATGCATCTTTGAAAAGTAGCAGGAGCATTACATAAACCAAAAGTCATACGTCTATAAGCATAAGTTCCATAGGGACAAGTGAAAGTGGTTTTCTTTTGATCTTTAGTTTTAACAGCAATTTGTGAAAACCCAGAATAACCATCAAGAAAGCAAAAAGAGTATTTTTAGACAACCTTTCTAACATTTGATCAATAAAAGGTAAAGGGTAATGATCTTTCTTAGTAACCTTATTAACTTTTCGATAATCAATGCACATTCTATACCCTACAACTACTCTTTGAGGGATGAGCTCATCATTATCATTGGACACAACAGTTATTCCTCCTTTCTTAGGAACACAATGCACAGGACTAACCCATCTACTATCAGCAATAGGATATATAATACCAGCTTCAAGAAGTTTTAATACCTCATTCCTTACCACATCCTTCATCTTAGGAATTAGACGACGCTGATGTTCAACAATAGGCTTTGCATCATCTTCCATGTTGATGGCATGTTGGCAAATAGAGGGAGAAATCCCCTTCAAGTCATCAAGAGTATAGCCAATAGCTCCTCGGTGTTTCTTCAATATTTCCAATAACCTTTCTTCCTCAAACTCTGAAAGCTTAGAACTAATAATAACAGGATATATTTTCTTATCATCAATATGAGCATACTTAAGATTATCAGGCAACGGTTTTAAATCAAAAACAGGATCTTCCTTTGGTGGCGGTGTTGTACCTAAATCTTCAAATCTTGTTTAAGAATAGGTTGACGAAGGAAAATTTCATCAAGCTCATTCCTTTCTTCCCTAAAGACTTCACTCTCACTATCCTCCAAATGTTGCTGCAAAGGATTACTAGGAGCAAGAGCAATAGACGCACACTGTTCAACTCTAAAATCATTATTAGGCAAATCAGCTTTATAAGGAGTTTTGGTAAATTTGGAGAAATTACACTCATAAGATTCACCAGCAAATTTAGTCACAATTTTCTCTTTCTTGCAATCTATAACAGCTCCACAAGTATTTAGAAAAGGTCTACCAAAAATGATAGGACAAGACTTACTAGCAGCAGAACCAAGTACTAAAAAGTCAGCAGGGATATTTAATCTTACCACATAGAACTTCCACATCTCGAACAATACCAATTGGAGAGATAGTTTCTCTATTAGCTAGCCGAATAACCACATCAATATCTTCAAGTTCACAAGAACCAATTTCGTGCATGATCTCCGGGTAAAGCTCATAAGGAATGGCACTAATACTTGCACCAATATCGCATAAACCATAATAACAATGATCACCAATTCTAACCGAGAGCATAGGAACACTGATTTTCCTAGACTTATTAGGATGCGAAACAATATTAGAAGCATCTTCACAGAAAATAATATGACCATCTTCCACATTTTCAGTCACAAGATCTTTAACTATTGCAATAGCAGGTTCAACCTTTATTTGTTCTTTAGGTTCTATAGGTTTCTTTGCACTTTTATTGACAGCACTAGTTATAACAGAATACTCCTTCATTTTAGCAGGGAAAGGAGTTTTTTCAATATAAGCTTCAGGAAGAATATGATCAACGGTCTCAATTACAACACATTTATTTATAGATGAATCAGTTTTATCTTTGTACGGTTCATGATACTTATCAAAATTCTTCCTAGGCAATTCAAAATGAGAGGCAAAAGCTTTATAAAGATTTGCAGCGACTTGAGAATCAAGACCATAAGTAGCACTGATATTACGAAATTTATCAGTATCCATAAAAGCTTCAATGCATTTATAATCATAGTTTATACCTGACTCTCTATCTTTGTCGTTCTCCCATCCTTCAGTATTCTCCTGAATCCGATCAAGAAGATCCCTTTTAAACTCTTCTTTGTTGCGTGTAAATGATCCAGAACAAGAAGTATCCAGCAAGGTTTTATCTTGAAAAGAAAGTCTTGCATATAAATTATCAATGATAATACTACCAGGAAGCTCATGAATGGGGCATTTGAGCATTAAAGACTTCAATCTCCCCCATGCTTGGGCAATACTCTCTCCATCATGAGGCCAGAAATTATATATGCAGTTCCGGTCTTTGTGAATTTCACTTGGAGGATAGAATTTAGAATAAAATAGAGGCACAATATCATTCCAATCAAGAGAATCCTCATTCTTCAGTAATTTATACCAATGCGCCGCTTTACCAGACAGCGATATAGAGAATAGTTTCTTCCTAACTTCATCCATAGCAATACCTGCACACTTGAATAAACCGCATAATTCATGTAAGAGCAGTAAATGATCTCCAGGATGGACAGTCCCATCCCCTTCATAGCGGTTATCCACAACACGTTCAATAATTTTCATAGGTATTTTGTATGGAACCTCTTTCTCACCTGGCGCCTCATCCACTACCTTTGCAGTAGTAGTAGATTTTCAAAATAAAAATTCAAGAGAAGATCTCTCCATAATGAATTATAGCAGCAGGCAGAAATAAAATCAGCACGTACAGTAAAAGTTTCCCTTACCAATTCCACTTACCAATAGCGTTTCACTCCCCGGCAACGGCGCCAGAAAATAGTATTGATGACCCACAAGTATAGGGGGTGTATCGTAGTACTTTCGATAAATAAGAGTGTCGAACCCAACGAGGAGCAGAAGGTGTTGACAAGCAGTTTCGATGAAGGATTCACTGTAAATGCTCACAGATAAGTATTCAGGGGGTTTTGATATAGCAGATAAATAAAGTACGAGTAAGTAAAATGCGAGAGTAATAATTGCAGTGAGTGGCCCAATCCTTTTTAGCACAAAGGACAAGCCGGATTGCTTACTTATAATGACCAAACGTTCTTGAGGACACACGGGAATTTAGTCTAGTGCTTTCGCTTCATATAGCTGATTAATCTTCATTGTTTTGATAAGTGTTGTGTGGGTGAACCTATGCTAATGCACTGCCCTTCCTAGGACTAATACACACTTGTGATTATACCCCTTGCAAGCATCCGCAAATATAAGAAAGTAATTAAGATAAATCTAACCACAGCCTTAAACTCTGAGATCCTGCTATCCCTCCCGCATCGATATACCAACGGAGGTTTAGGTTTCTGTCACTCCGACAACCCCACAATTAGCAAACGAATACAAGATGTATTCCCCTAGGCCCATAAAGGTGAAGTATCATGTAGTCGATGTTCACATGACACCACTAGAAGAATAACACCACAACTTAGATATCAAACCATTGAATATTACTCAATCATAATTCACTACTAACATTTAGACTTCACCCATGTCCTCAAGAACTAAACGAACTACTCACGAGACATCATATGGAACATGATCAGAGGTTATGTGATGATGAATAACAATCTGAACATAAACCCTGGTTCAATGGTTTCACTCAATAGCATCAATAACAAGTAGTAATCAATACCGGGAGAGTTTTCCCTATCAAACAATCAAGATTCAACCATAGATGTTACAGCGGTGACGATGTGCAGCGGTGGAGATGGCGGTGATGATGATGGAGATGATGGTGATGATGATCCCAATGATGTCCAGCTCGATGACGGTGACGATGGCGTCGATTTCTCCCTCCGGGAGGGAATTTCCCCGGCAGATTTCAGCCTGCCGGAGAGCTCTTTTATCTCTGGTGTTTTCCGCCCCGCAGAGGCAGCTGTGACTCTTCGCGACTATCCTCTGGAGCTTAGGTTTTCGGGACGAAGAAGTACGCGAAGGAGAGGCGGCAGAAGGGGGCTGTGGGCCCCCTCCCCACAAGGCGGCGCGGCCAGGCCAGGGCCCGCGCCGGCCTATGGGGGGGCCATGGCGGCCCTCCTCAGCTCCTGCTTTTGGCTGGCTTCATCTTCGGGAAAAATAAGATCCTCGGTGTAATTTCCATCAATTGCTGATCTTCAGAAATATTGCATTCCGAAGGTGCTTTTTCCAGCAGAATCCTGACTCCGGTGAGTGATCCTCCAATAATCATGGAACATGCAAAATAGATGAAATAACATAAGTATCACCTCTAAATATGCAAATATATCAATGAATAACAGTAAATTATGATATAAAATAGTGATGCAAAATGGACGTATCAGCGGGATGCGGTCGTCGTCTCCGGCAGCGGCGTGCGCGGGTCGGCGTTGCGAGCGTGTCTGGCGGGTTCCTGGTGCGGCGATGATGCTCAACGTGAACATAAGCGGGCCAGGGGTGGCGCGAGGCGGCGAGGCGGCGAGGCGACGCGTGCACTGTGCGCGTCTGTGGGCGCGTCCACACCATCGTCGGCATGGCCCTGGGCGTCGTCGGCGCGACGCGTGCTGCCGCTGTGGCCTTCCTCTCCGACAATGGCCAACTCAGGTGGGTCCAAGGGGAGCAAGGGGAAGCTAGAGGACATGCTGGCAAGGGTTGGAGGTGAGAGGAGAGAGGGGAGTGTGTCCATGGGGGACATGGCCGGCATGGCCATGGCTATGCCATGTTGTGCCTTGCTCATAGGGTTTCAATGCTTGGGTTAGGGCTAGAGGGGACCAGGGAACATGGTGGAGACAAGTGGTGAGCAGGGTTTGGCCAAACACTATTGAGAATAGTGATTTTGGATTTGGGTTAGATTTGATCACCATGTTCTTGTCAAATTTGCCTCATGCAAGTAAAGTTGAAAATTTGGAAAGAGATGGATTGGACTTGCTTCAAATGACCAGAGACACACAAAGGTGGTGGTGGCATTCAAAAATAAAAAGATTTGCAAAAGTTGCAAAATGGGATGATCTTAGTTTTGCTTCAAAGTCTCATCTTGGCTTGAGCGTAACTTTTGATCTATGATGAATTTGTACTGGTGGTCTTTACCAAAGTTGTTCACCTTGATGTGTACTTGGATTAGGTGAAAAGAGTTGGAATTGTTTGGTTTGAAAAACTCATAATACAGAGGCTCAAAGTAGGCATCAGACTAAAGTTGGCAGATTTGACCATTAGTGCATGTGAGCACAATTTGATTTCAAATTTGATTTGATTTGAGTTTCGTTGATTCCAAAAGTGTTAATAAGTGTTGAGTAACATAATACAACTAATGGTGCAAGCCAAAATGGTCTAGGTTAAAGATTTGCAAAAATGGCATAAACCATATGTGAGGGTTTTGTGAATTTTCCATTTTCTTTATTTTCTTATTTTTGATTTGCTTAGTGATCTTCTTATGATCACGTTAGGGTTTTAGAATGTAGCACCTAAGCACATAAGTAATCATCATGGCATCTCACACAATAATGCACAAATCCTATGCATGGCACTATATGCAAATAAAAGTTTTTGTTGGTTCTAAATTTTGGGTATTTGGAATTCCTCTTCTTCATTGATTTGAAATTTGAGATGTTACACACCGAGTCACACCAGGAGCAAGAGAAAGATTTTATTTTGAACAATTAATTTGAATTTGTATGAACAATTTGTATTGGGATCCCTTTGTATTGAATTCGAACTAGTTTGAACGTTCCCAAGTTTGTATGTTGAATAATCACAATAATGTATGTGTTATTGCAAGTTTTCTATGGTCATGCACCTCGAATAAGATCATCGCTTAAGCCACATTTATCATTTTCTAACTGACTAAACTCAAAAATATAGTTTTGGGTTTAGTTTAATTCAAAATAATTCAAAACATGGCGAAACCTTCCCATGGAGTCTTGTTATGTTACCTACAACCTAGAGAAATAATAATGGAAAAGAAAATATAGAGATATGAAGTTTTTCCCAAAACCACTTCCTAGTCCATGAGCTACTAGCTACGAAGATGCATGGCTTTCTACTGAACACACCTCCCAAATACCCACTATGCTTACAAACTTTGTCCAAATGAGTCCAAATTCGTCACACTTGTGTATCTTTGAATTGCAAACAATATCACGTCAGCCAAAATGTACTATATTGTTCAAATAACACAATCTAACAATTTTTATGCCAAAAGCTTCAATTTTCCTTACTCCCTTTATTATTTGGGTGCCCCTGTTTTACTTAGTTTTACTCATTTTCCCCCTCCGGGTCCACTTGTTTTACTCAGTCCTACTCAGTTTTGCCCTTCCGATAAACATTTCGTCACATTCCCCCCTCTTAGTTCTACTCAGTTTTCCTCACTTGTACTCACTGGCTGATCTCTGATTGGTCGAGATGTATGTCACACGGATCTTGGTTGGTTGATAGCTCAACGTACGCCTGCACCGTTGGATCATTTATGGTCGGACAACATGTATATATCCCTCTACCTCGATGGATGCATATGGAGAAAAGAGCAGAGCACATACCTACGAACCCTGGCAGTCGCATCTTCCTCTCTCCTATTTCCTCTCTTAGTCTGGCGGTCGCGGTGGCACGAAACTGTAGCGTGCGTGCGGTAGCGCGGAACTGCAGCGTGCATGCCGCAGCGCAGATCTAACCGTGCAGCGGCGTGGATCTAAGAGTGCTGGTGAGGATCTAACCCTCAAAAATAGTTGAAATATCTCTCTCTATCTCACTTTCGTTTCTCTTCTCAGATCTGTTGATGATGAAGAACACCAAGACGGCGGCCGTACCGACAGTGGTCGTCAATGCCAAGATCATTGAAGCCATCACCTATAACATTGTTGCGACGGCGCAGATCCAGCCTTCAATGTCGAAGCCTGCCAATGTCTCACTTCCGTTGCCCTCCTCAGATCCGTTGCTGATGAAGGACACCAAGACGGTGGCGGTGCCGAGAGTGCGAATCGATGCCAAGACGATTGAAGCCATCGTCTACAACCGCGCTGCGAAGCCGCCGATCCAGCCCTCTTCAGACCCGTCGCTGATGAAGTACACCAAGAAGGCGATGGTGCCAAGAGTGGTTGCGAAGCCGCAGATCCATCCCTCCTCCATGTCCGAGTTTGCGGATGGCGTATATGACCACCCCTCAGCCGCCCGTCGTCCCGACCCTTCTAGCCCATCGCGGCGCGGCCGTGTTCGACGCCTCAAATTGGAATAAATTATGATAAATTTGTATTTTTCAATTTCAAATTGGGATAAATATGTACGAACTACTACCTCCGTCTCAAAAAAAGCTTCTCCACTTTCTCGATGTGTCCATGTACATCTGTATGTATGATTTTAATTCTATCCCAACTTGATTGAGAAGATTGATATGTATTTGATCCGAGAGGCTGGTACATGCTTTCACTTTTGGGATCCCTTCACTTTTATAAGATGTTCATGCATGCTAAAATTATCGCGTGCATTACTTAGCACAACTAAGAAATTGTACGTCAAAATATAGTGGTTAGAGCCACACCAAAATACAGTGGTTAGAGCCATCTACTGAATAACAATTCTATCTATACCTAATAATAAAGAAAATAAGGCTTCTTGTTCGTCCGTCTTTTATTACCCCTATTTTTTCGTTTAAATTACACCAAATGCCACCGGCAAGTTAAAAAAAGCTTCGTCTAAGCATCTTTTTTTGTTGTCTTCGTGTCTTGGCAGAAAACCGTGTTTTACGAGGAAACTGAGAGAGCCCATCACAATTTCCTTACACCGATCTATATTTTGGTGTGGTCTGGCCCGGTCAAGAGCTATCGCCCAGCGCTGGGAGCGGATTTTTTACGTTCTGCATGTCACGCACGATTTGCAGATTGCCATCGATCCGACCTTTCCTACATTCTCCGTATCATGTACGACTTGCAAGCAACCGTGCCTGACAGGCAGGCCGGCCCACAGGCCGGGCAAACAGTGCACCCGCACTGGGCCCCGCCGAGCTAGGGGCCCCAGCCCAGCTAATAGTTTCATTAGTAGTATTGATGTTTTTCTGATTTTTTTAGTCATCTAAATAAGTTAAAGGCCCATGTATTTATGTGCAGCCCACCCACATCCATCACTTACGGGATAGGAGTTAGGAATCGATCGGTCGGTTTGTTCTCTCGAGGACGTCCGGTAGCCAGCCGTGTCTCCTCGACTCCTCCTCCTCCAAATCATATCCTTCCCCAAATCCGATGTTGCGGCCAGCCATTAATAGAGGCCAAAGACACGGCTCAATGCCTCCATCGTTTAGGACTTGATTCCAGAGAGGTAAAAAAATTCCGCCTGCCATTACCGTTGCTCTGAGGCCTCAATCCACTGTTAAATAGCTCCCCTCTTGATTTGCTCTCCAGTTGAAGAGTCAAGGCCTCAAGCAGTCAAGATCCTCATAGGAAGATTTCAAGCTCCTGAACTAAGGGTTGCTCTGTCCGAGGTAGGTAAAATTTTGACTGGTAGGAGATTATCTAATATTTTTATGATGCTTTTTAGGTGATTGCTGCTGAACTGTGGCCACTTTCTCATCTCGATTTAGATTGGCAATTCATCCTATTAACTAGCACAAAATTACAAAAAATCTTGGTGTTATATGCTACTGCACTGATATATTTGAGATGCCAAACAGCAGTGCTGGTAATCCGCACCATGTCAATTCTGTGACAAGTAAGAATTGTGTGGATCACAAATTGGTGATGAAAGGGAACATATGTAAGTGAATGCATTAACTTTATATCCATAACATAAAATCTTAATCTAATCATCAATTTTGACAATGCCTTTTGCAGAAGAAAGACATGTTCTGCCTTGTCACGCCTAGCAAAGGGATCATTTGTGGAGCCATGATTAGTCCGCTTGATTGAGAAAATTAAAAATAATATTTGTTCTGTCATTTTGAGAGTCAAAAGATCATGATCTATGATATGTGTCTATGTAATGAATATTCTTTATTAATGAAATGCGAGCCTTTTTAGCTTAAAAATATACTATTTTGATAGATTGTGTGTGAATAAGGGCTCTTTCTAACATTTTGCACCTGGGCCCCGAAAAAGTATGGGCCGGCCCTGCCGACAGGGAGTCCACTTTGCTCGTTCCACAATAAAAAGTCTCGAATCCCAGCTGAACGTCCGTGTCTGGGCACACCAAACGTTCTTTTACCGCCGAGTATGTCTTCGGCCGGGCCAAGACTGGGGGCAATCGGACGGACCGACGAGGTTGCGAGCGCAACGGGGACCTGCCCGTGAAGGCGATTCCCGGCTAGGTACTGGGATCTGGTTGGTCAGCTGTTCCATGCCGGCGTCGATGACGGATGGCATGCCTGCACCATGACGCACTTGGTCTAAATCCGGCCCTCCTGGTCGGCGGCGAGCTCCCGCGTTGAAGCCGATCGCCATGTCACCGCCCCCGTCACCAAGGGTCGCGTAGCGCGTATCGACGAGGAATCAGCCACATCCACGGTTACGTGCGGTGTCTAGACGGAATTACGGATTTTGTGCAGAGTAAAGAGGAAGAACTTTTGGAGCAGGTGCGCAGAGCGCACTCTATCTACAGTACTCGTTGGCATGTGCATGCAGATAACCATTGCTCTGTAATCTCGCTGAGCACATGCAGTGAGCCATGCCATGGACATCATAGGCTACTGTATAACATAGAGACAAAAGAAGAGAAGACAAGGGAGTGGAGCCAATGTCAATATGCAGATCATGTACTTTCAATCTCAAGTGTGTGAGCTGCGCCATCGTCTAATCAAGATTCCCTTCCAAAGTATACTACGTATCACAAGATGGAGAAAGACAAGCCCGCCCAGTCTTTAGCTAAGGGCATCTCGAACGGGGCGAACGCAAACGAACGCCGCGATTGTTTGCGTCCGCCGTGACCGGAAATACGTCTGGGTTCTGCTCCAGCGGGGAGACGTAAAGTGACCGGGTCGTCCGTGGAGATGCAAACCTGGCCCAAATATGCGTCAGGTTTGCGTCTCCGCGGACGCTCGGCGGTCGCATCGAGTGTCCGTCGAAAAAGATGTAGGACCTGCGCGTCAGTTACGGCCTCAATTTGCGGCTGTAATTTCGTGCAAATTTGAGGCTACAATCTATTTTTTAAAATCTGGCATGCGCCGAAAATACGTCGCTCCGCTGGAGCCAGGCTCAGACGCAAACAGACGCGCGACTATTTCAGCGTCCGCTAGACGACGCAAACGGATGGCCCGCGAACACTTTGGACGTCCGAAATGCGTCGCCACGCTGTTGGAGATGCGCTAACTGCAAATTTTATAGATTCCTAGAAACACAATTTGCATAGGACCATCTCGCAACTAGGAGACAAAAAAACAGTGTGCCCGTGTTCCATCCCATCTCAGTTTGCATATGTGCCAAGAAACAAGGTCAACGCCTACAGAGGCCTATGCCTAGAGCTAATTAGCAGACACTACTGTAGCCATCTGCGCACGCCTGGTTTGCCTTCTCGAATCTCCAGAAAGAACGGACGCCGGCGATACGGGTGCGCACCGCGTAGGTGCTCCATCACACTTTTTTCCAGAGTAAAATAGAAGATCAAAATTCAGAAGTATCCCACAGGAAGAACATGGCACCTACCGATCGAGCAGATCACATCAAATCAAGGAAGGCATTAACTAGAAATCTAGCATGGACTGCATCCGGCCGGAAGCATCCGAAGGGATTCCGAAAACGAAAACGAAAACGCTCTCGCGACCGCGTCGTCCCCCGCGGGCGACGGGGCCGCGCCGCCACTCCCCCTCGTCCAGCTCCCCCCTCCTCCCCTTCTCCTCCGCCGTCGTCGGCGTGCGTCGTCGGGCAAGGCCCGGGCGGCGCCGGCGGCGGCGGCCCTCGACTTTCCCCTCTCGGCGCGGCGCTGCCGCGCGGGTAGGTGCGGCCGGGAGGTGCTCCTCGGCCGGCGGCGGTCCGGCGTGGCGGGTGAGATCCCCACGTCGGGTGGGAGGAGGGGTGGCGGCGCGGCCGTTGGCGGCGGAGCCGCACAGCGGCGCCATGGCGGGGCCGCTCGGCGGATCCGGGCCGGGCGGGGCCCGGAGGGCACGGCGGTGGCTCTGCTCTTGGCACGCCGGCGGCGCTCCTGGAGGAAGAGAAGACAGGCGGCGGTGGGTGGGCGGCGGCGGCACTTCGGCCGGCCACCGGCGTAGCGGCGGGGCTTTACGGGCCCTTTTGGGTCCGGCCGGGCCAGTTCGGGCCTGGTCTGCCTCGTAGCCTCGTCCGGTCGGCTACCGCGAAAGCGGTGGAGGCAGTTCCCTCCCGCGTGGCTGCGGTGCTGCTACCCCCGTCCCCGCTGCATCCCTTTTCTTCGTCTAGGCCTTGCTCCGGTGACCACAGTTAGGCGGCGAGGATGGCTACAAGACCGTGGTGGCGTGTGCGGGTGGGCGGCATGTTAGGTGGAGCACGTCGGAGCGTCTGGGGTGGTCGGTTTGGTGGTCGGGAGAAATCCCTGTCGGCATGCTCGACACCGACGCGGTGACGCCTACGGGTGTCACCTTTCCTTCCTGAAGGGCGTCGGGTGTACCTCCTCCCCAATCCCCTCCGCATACCGGGGGAAACCCTAGGACTAGTCCGGGCAACAGCGGCGTCATCGTCGTCTCCTTGGTGAAGGTGTTGCTTGGTATGCGGTGCCTCGGCGTGCTAGGAGCGTGGTGGTACTTCTCCGGAGGGCGCAGCGGTTGCGGGTCATCTTCGTTTTCGTCGATCTGCCGGTGTCGGCATTTTTTCTTCTTTCCTTTCTTTTTCTTTTCTTTTGGGCTTGGTTGTGCTGCGGCCCCAGCGCGTTCGTTGTATCGGGTCGTTTGCTATATTAATATAGCGGGGCGAAAGCCTATTTCGAGGAGGAAGCATCCGAAGGCAACTCAAAACATACGCATGCAGAAGACTCACACTAGAGGGAAGGAGGAGATGCATACCAGCTATCGCCATGACGGTCAGTGTAGTGTCATACGGGATAACTCAGTGTTGCTGGAGGTCCCAAACACGGCTAACAGCAAGTCCAGCATAATTCATCAACAATGCCGTTCTTCTGATGCTGCAGGTTGAATTTAACCTGAAGCTACTAGCTGAATTTTACTACAGCCTCATCGATGAACCAACGAAACACAAAAGTTTCTGTTTGGCTTATTACTACTAGCTGAATTTTGCACCAGCCTAATCGCTGAATTTTAACACTGTGTGTTGGCTGAATTATACACTTATGTGAAGGTCTTGCTGAGATCTGTTGTTACTGTGCACATATATTTTTATTGTATTTGTTGCCACTACTAAAGCTTATAGTTTAATACATAATTGCGAGTTTGCCCAGATGAAACCGACCACTTGTAGCTGCAAAGGTAGTTATAGGATAGTATTAAAATACATGGCACTAAATATGTAGGGTGGAATTAAAATCATCTTCTAGATATACATTTACATGACAGTCTCTCTGTGGATTTATGCTAGAGATAACGTACTATTCACCGTCGGCATGATTTGGAAAGGGAATAAGCAAACAACGGACAACATGATCACACATAGCAGGCAGAAAAATATTGTAGCCTCGTAGGTAATTTGTCAGGGAAGAAGTTCGGCATCATCCGTGTTTCTCTCCCGGTGCAACGCACGGGCATCTTTCCTAGTACTATCTAAATCATCTACCACAACCACATAACTGCTAGGACAGGGATGACACCTAATAAAACTGCCCAGATGAATCTACTTTTCTCTTCTCCCATCAGCTGAAGTTCATGTTCTAGATTTTCTACCACTTGATCAAATACGACAAGATCTGTCTCAAGTATCAACTTCTCCTTGCGAATAAGCTCTAAATTCTTCTTTTCTTCCTCCACAGCACGCTTCAGCTCGAATATCATCAGGTTTTTACGGGCCAATTCATCACCTAAATTGGCCACCTTCTACTCCAAATCCATCCTCTGGCTATACCATTGGGTTGATTCATCTTGGTATGCAATGTACCATGGATCATCGGCTTGCCTGGCAAACTGTAACAATAATGGAAAAATGAACAACTGAAATCACTCTAGCAGGCCATGGAGGCACTTCAAATTCAACGGTAGCACAAAGAGCAGAAGCTAGATACCTGTACTTTCGACGAGGTAGGAGAAGTAGAACGTGGCCACGACATGATCGAATCCCCACCCTCGGCGGTGTACCCGCTACGACCAGACATTGAGGACTATTTCGCACCTACAAACTCCAATAAATTGTGGGAACCGAATCGAGTAGGGGGCGGGGGAGGCAGAAGCGGAGGTCTTACCAAGCTATACTACCAATTGGTGCGCGGAACAAATCCCGGTCGTCGTGGGCGGCGGATCTGCTTGCGACAGACTTTTCTGCGGTGGGTACAATGTGTGCGGACGAAACAAGTGCTGGAGTCGTGATTGACGTGCAGCGCTGCAGTCCGTCCAACGCCGCCGGGGGACAGAGCCGGCCGCGCGACGAGGCGCCAGCGATGGCTGCTCCATTCGAGGGTGGGGAACGAGCTGCCATCGGTTCTCCGATGACTAATGAGATACACAACACTAGGTTCCAGCCATGTTTAGCATATGATTCACTTTAGATTAAGCTGCGAAAATAGTCACATGCTAGGTCTAGCTTAAGAAAAATTAATTAGCGAACTTGTTACTTCTCTCTAACTAAAAGTAGGGATATATGTCTTTTCACTAAGGATGATCCAGCGGTCATTGGCTGAGGCGGCCCCACAGAGCGGCTCTATATGATTTTTTTCTAAATAAATAGATGACCCCAACGGTCATTGGCTGCGGAGGCCCCATAGAGCGGCAATATATGATTTTATCTACATAAATAGACAACCCCATTGGTCATTGGCTTCGGCAGCCCCACAAAGCGGCAATATATGTCTTTTCCTGAAAAATACACGACCCCACTGGTCATTGGCTGCGGCAGCCCTATAGAGCGGCCCCATTTATCATTGGCAGCACCGCGTATACAATCAGGAAATAAAACGACACACACATCAGCGATAGATGGATGGCTGCTCCGACGTGTCTCCTGACCCTACCCGTCAGCACGAGACGGTCAGGGAGGAACATCCCCTGTGTAGTCCCACCCTTCAGATTAACGGTCAAGGCCTCTGACCAGACGGCTACCGGCCGTTCCAACACTTGTGAGTGTTCCAAACTAGAGGGAGGAAAAAACTGAGGAAAAGTTAAGCGGCCGGGGAAAACTGAGCACAACTAAGGACCCGAGGGCATGAAAGTAGAAATCCCTTAAATCTATTGCAAGTTAATTCACAAACTATGGAGGAGCAAGGAAGAAGGAGCACGAGGGTATTGCCCGCCATGGGTGGGTGAAGCCAAAGGAGGGCTATGTGAAGCTAAGGGCATCTCCAACCGCGCGACCCAAACGGACGCGCTGGGCCGTCCGTTTTGGGCCGTTTGTGTTGGAGATATGCCCAAGAGGCAATAATAAAAGTGGTTATTATATATATTTGTGTTTATGATAAATTTTTATATACCATGTTATAATTGTATTAACCGAAACATTGATACATGTGTGTTATGTAAACAACAATGAGTCCCTAGTAAGCCTCTTAACTAGCTTGTTGATTAATAGATGATCATAGTTTCATGATCATGAACATTGGATGTTATTAATAACAAGGTTATGTCATTATATGAATGATGTAATGGACACACCCAATTAAGCGTAGCATAAGATCACGTCATTAAGTTATTTGCTATAAGCTTTCGATACATAGTTACCTAGTCCTTTCGACCATGAGATCATGTAAATCACTTATACCAGAAAGGTACTTTGATTACATCAAACGCCACTGCGTAAATGGGTGGTTATAAAGGTGGGATTAAGTATCCGGAAAGTATGAGTTATGGCATATGGATCAACAGTGGGATTCGTCCATCCCGATGACGGATAGATATACTCTGGGCCCTCTCGGTGGAATGTCGTCTAAATAGCTTGCAAGCATATGAATGGTTCATAAGAGACCACATACCACGGTACGAGTAAAGAGTACTTGTCAGTAGACGAGGTTGAACAAGGTATAGAGATACCGATGATCAAACCTCGGACAAGTAAAATATCGCGTGACAAAGGGAATCGGTATCGTATGTGAATGGTTCATTCGATCACTAAGTCATCGTTGAATATGTGGGAGCCATTATGGATCTCCAGATCCCGCTATTGGTTATTGGTCGGAGAGAAGTCTCAACCATTTCTACATAGTTCGCGAACCGTAGGGTGACACACTTAAGGTTTGATGTCGTATTAGTAGATATTGAATATATGGAATGGAGTTCGAAGTTTTGTTCGGAGTCTCGGATGGAATCCAGGACATCACGAGGAGTTCCGGAATGGTCCGGAGAATAAGATTCATATATAGGAAGTCATTTTATAAGTTTGAAAAAGATCTGGTGCATTTATGGAAGGTTCTAGAAGGTTCTAGAAAAGTCCGAAATAAATCACTATGGAAGGCGGAGTCCCGGAGGGACTCCACCAAGCTTGGCCGGCCAGCCCTAGGGGGTGGAGTCCCAGGTGGACTCCACCTAAGGTGGCCGGCCACCCCCTCCCAAGGAAAGGTGGGAATCCCACCTTGGGTAGGTTTCATGTCATATGGAAGGTTTTGGTTTGGGGTCTTATTCGAAGACTTGTAGACCAACTCTTGGGTGTTCCACCTATATAATGAGGGACAAGGGGAGGGGGCCGGCCACCTCAAGCCACAGCCTTGGCCGCACCCCTTAGTGGCCGGCCACCCCCTCTCCCAAACCCTAGCCGCCCCACCTCCTCCACCTCTCCCGCAAACGCTTAGCGAAGCTCCGCCGGAGATCTCCATCGACACCGCCACCACGCCGTCATGCTGCCGGGATTCAAGGAGGAGCTACTACTTCCGCTGCCCGCTGGAACAGGGAGAAGGACGCCGTCTTTATCAACACCGAACGTGTGACCGAGTACGGAGGTGCTGCCCGATTGTGGCACCGCCAAGATCTTCTACGCGCTTTTGAAAGCGGCAAGTGATCGTGTACCGCAGCAACGAGAGTCTCCTCTTGTAGGATTTGGAAATCTTCAAGGGTTAGTCTCGTTCATCCCCTCGTTGCTCCCGTCTTCTAGATTGCATCTTGGCTTGGATTGCGTTCTCGCGGTAGGAAATTTTTTGTTTTCTATGCTACGAATCCCTACAGTGGTATCAGAGCCGTGTGTATGCATAGATGGTTGCACGAGTAGAACACAATTGTTTTGTGGGCGTTGATGCTTATGTTGTCTTTAGTTTGAGTACTTTGCATATTTGTGGCATAGTGGGATGAAGCGGCTCAGGCTAACTTTACATGACCGCGTTCATGAGATTTGCTCCACGCTCGACATGCAACTTGTATTGCATAAGTGGCTTTGCGGGTGTCTGTCTCTCCTACTATAGAGAAGATTCAATTTACTCTTCTATTGACAAGACTAGTATCACCGTTGTGGTTCATGTTCGTAGGTAGATTAGATCTCACTCGAAAACCCTAAACCACGTAAAATATGCAAACCAAATTAGAGACGTCTAACTTGTTTTTGCAGGGTTTGGTGATGTGATATGGCCATAATGTGATGATGAATATGTATGAGATGATCATTATTGTATTGTGGCAACCGGAAGGAGCCTTATGGTTGTCTTTAAATTTCATGTTGAGTAGTATTTCAAAGAAGTTGTAATAGTTGCTACATGGGAGAACAATCATGAAGACGGCGCCATTGATCTTGACGCTACGCCGACAATGATGGAGATCATGCCCGTTGATGATGGAGATCATGTCCGTGCTTTGGAGATGAAGATCAAAGGCGCAAAGACAAAGGGGCCATATCATATCACATATGAATTGCATGTGATGTTAATTCTTTTTATGCATCTTATTTTGCTTAGATCGCGACGGTAGCATTATAAGATGATCCCTCTCACTAAATTATCAAGATAATAAAGTGTTCATCCTTAGTAGCACCGTTGGCAAGACTTGTCGTTTCGAAGCATCTCGTGATGATCGGGTGTGATAGATTCAACAAGTGCATACAACGGGTGCAAGCCAGTTTTGCACATGCGGATACTAAGGTTGCCTTGACAAGCCTAGCATGTACAGACATGGTCTCGGAACACGTGATACCGAAAGGTAGAGCATGAATCATATGATTGATATGATGAACATTTTGAGTGTTCGCCATTGAAGTTACATCTTGTCTCGTGATGATCGGACTTGGTGTGGTGGATTTGGTTCGTGTGATCACTAAAACAATTCGAGGGATATTGTTTTGAGTGGGAGTTCACCTAGATTTTTAATTTTGTTGAATTAAAATTTGAACTCAATTTGTCATAAACATTAGTCTAAACTATTGCAAATATATGTTGTAGATTATGGCGTACCCAATCAATTTTAACCAGTTCCTAGAGAAAGAAAAGCTTAAGAGCAACGGTAGCAACTTCACCGACTGGTTCCGTCATGTGAGGATTTTCCTCGCTGGTGGAAACCTGCAATATGTGCTTGATGCACCGCTAAGTGACCCTCCTGCAGAAACTGAAACCGATGAAGTAAAGAATGTTTACGCGACTCGGAAAACTCGGTACTCTCAAGTTCAGTGTGCCATCCTATGCAGTCTGGAAGCCGATCTTCAAAAACGTTTTGAGCACCACGATCCTCATGAGTTGGTCAATGAGCTGAAAGCTATCTTTGAAACTCATGCGGCCGTGGAATGCTATGAAGCATCGAAACACTTCTTCAGCTGCATGATGGAAGAAGGCAGCTCCGTTAGTGAGCACATGCTCGCTATGACCGGGCATGCGAAGAAACTCAGTGACTTGGGAATAGTGATTCCTAACAGACTGGGGATTAATCGTGTCCTTCAATCACTGCCACCTACTTACAAGAACTTTGTGATGAACTACAATATGCAGAACATGAACAAAGAGTTACCTGAACTCTTCGCCATGCTAAAATCTGCTGAGATTGAGATCAAGAAAGAGCACCAAGTGTTGATGGTCAACAAGACCACCAGTTTCAAGAAACAGGGCAAGTCTAAAGGAAAATTCAAGAAGGCACTACAAGAAAAGTTGCCATGGCCGACGAAGTTGAAGTCGCGCCGTGGTTGCTGGTGTACCATGGCCGACGATTTTGGGTCTGTCCGTTGTGCATGTCAAAACGTTTTTTTTCTCGTTTTTGAGGCCACCTAGCCCGACGAAAATGGCCAAAACGTTGCGTATGGTGGCCCGGGACGTGGTGCATCTCGAATTCTCGGGTTCGCCGGCCGAGTCAACGCAAATCCGCACCGCCGAGGGATGTAGGGCCCAGATGGCAGCCTCTCTGGCATTGTTTTTTTCTCGATCGTGCCATCTCGTTCAACGCTCTCCGATCGAGCCGTTTACGATGCAGGATCATGGGTCCCGCATGTCATCCTCTATGAACCAAAATTCTTTCTATTCTTGGATTTTTTTGACACCCTGATTTCTGGCTACTTCCTTTTTTTTTGATCCCTTGCCGCCTTGGAAACGTTGAGACCGCTGCTGCTAATTGGTACCCGCATGTCATCCTCTATGAGCAATCAACTTTCTTTTCTTGGAGTTTTTTTTGGCACCTCAAATTTGGTCACTTGCCTTTTTCTTTCGATCCCCTGCCGCCTCTCAAACGGTGATACCGCTGCTGCTAAATGGGACCCGCATGTCATCCTCTATGTACTATAAAACTTTCTTTTCTTGGATTTTTTTTGGCACCTCATATTTGGTCACTTACCTTTTTCTTTCGATCCCCTGCTGCCTCTCAAACGGTGAGACCGCTGCTGCTAAATGGGACCCGCATGTCATCCTCTATGTACTATAAAACTTTCTTTTTTTGGATTTTTTTTGGAACCTCATATTTGGTCACTTGCCTTTTTCTTTCGATCCCGTGCAGCCTCTCAAACGGTGATACCGCTGCTGCTAAATGGGGCCCGCATGTCATCCTCTATGTACAATCAAGTTTCTTTTCTTGAATTATTTTTGGCTCCTGATATTTGGTCACTTGCATTTTTCTTTCGATCTCATGCCACGTTGAGGACCCTGCAGGCTCATGGGACCCGCATGTCATCCTCTATGTACTATAAAACTTTCTTTTCTTGGATTCTTTTTGGCACCTCATATTTGGTCATTTTTCTTTTTTCTTTCGATCCCCTGCCGCTTCTCAAACGGTGATACCGCTGCTGCTAATTGGGACCCGCATGTCATCCTCTATGTACAATCAAGTTTCTTTTCTTGAATTATTTTTGGCTCCTCATATTTGGTCACTTGCCTTTTTCTTTCGATCTCATGCCACGTTTGAAACGGTGGGGAACCTTGCTGGCTCATGGGACCCGCATGTCATCCTCTATGTGCTATAAAAGTTTATTTTCTTTGGTTTTTTTCACCCTCTGATTTTTGGCTATTTCCTTTTTCTTTCGATCTCATGCCACGTTTGAAACGTTGACGACGCTGCTGGCTCATGGGTCCCCGATGTCAGCCTCCCCGTACAGGAAACATGTGATATCTTGATTATTTTCAGACAATAAACAGTGTACTTCGCTCTTAGCTATTGCAAACGGATAGATTAAATATTTATTTTTCATAAACAAACTTATATGTTGAATCTCCTTGTTTTTTGTTTTTTGCGAAGCATAGGACTTTCCTGTTTTTTTTTACAGTAGATAAATCTGACTTTCCTGTTTTGGAGTGGGCTGAAATTGTACAAGAAAAAAGCCTAACAGGATAGTTCGAAGGCCCAGATGTCCAGATGCAGCCCAATTGAAATCTTTCTTTTCTTGGATTTTTTTGCACCCCCTAATTTCTGGTTACTTCATTTTTCTTTTGGTCCTGTGCCGCCTTGGAAAAGTTGAGACCGCTGCAAAATGGGACCCGCATGTCATCCTCTATGTACAATAAAGTTTCTTTTCTTGGATTATTTTTGGCTCCTGATATTTGGTCACTTGCCTTTTTCTTTCGATCTCATGCCGAGTTTGAAACGTTGAGGAACCTGCTGGCTCATGGGTCCCGCATGTCATCCTCTATGAAAAATAAAAGTTTCATTTGTTGGATTTATTTTTTACCCCTAATTTCTGGCTATTTGCCTTTTTCTTTTGATCCCCTGCCCCCTTTGAAACGATGACAACGCAGTTGGCAGGTCGGTCCCACATGTCATCCTCTATGAACAATAAAAGTTTCCTTTGATGGATTTATTTTTGACCCTACTTAATTTCTGGCTATTTCCTTTTTTTCTTTTGATCCCCTGCCGCCTTGGAATAGTTGAGGATGCTGCTGCCTCATGGGTCCCGCATGTCATCCTCTCAGAAAGGTTAATGTTTCTTTTCTTGGATTTTGTTTACCAACTGATTTTTGGCTTATTTTTTATTTCGATCTCCTGCCGCCTTTAAAACGTTGACGACGCTGCTGTCTCATGGGTCCCCGATGTCAGCCTCCCCGTACAAGAAACATGTGATATCTTGATTATTTTGCAGACAATAAACAGTGTACTTTGCTATGAGCTATTGCAAATGGATAAATTAAATATTTATTTTTCATAACCAAACTTATATGTTGAATCTCCTTGTTTTTTGTTTTTTGCAAAGGATGGGACTTTCCTGTTTTTTTTAGATAAATCCGACTTTCCTGTTTTGGAGTGGGCTGAAATTGTACGAGACAAAAGGCCAAGCAGGATAGTTCGAATGCCCAGAATCCAGATGCAGCCCAATTGAAATCTTTCTTTTCTTGGATTTTTTTCACCCCCTAATTTATGGTTACTTCATTTTTCTTTTGGTCCTGTGCCGCCTTGGAAAAGTTGAGACCGCTGCTACAAAATGGGACCCGCATGTCATCCTCTATGTACAATAAAGTTTTTTTTCTTGGATTAATTTTGGCTCCTGATATTTGGTCACTTGCCTTTTTCTTTCGATCTCATGCCGAGTTTGAAACATTGAGGAAGCTGCTCGGTCATGGGTCCCGCATGCCATCCTCTATGAACAATAAAGTTTCTTTTCTTGAATTATTTTTGGATCTGATATTTGGTCACTTGCCTTTTTCTTTCGATCTCATGCCACCTTTGAAACGCTGAGGAACCTGCAGGCTCATGGGACCCGCATGTCATCCTCTATGTCCATCAACTTTCTTTTCTTGGATTTTTTTGACCCCCTAATTTCTGGCTACTTTCTTTTTCTTTTGATCTTAAGTCGCATTTGAAACGTTGGGACCGCTGCTGCAAAATGGGACCCGCATGTCATCCTGTATGTACAATAAAAGTTTCTTTTCATGGATTATTTTCCACCCTCTGATTTTTGGTCACTTGCCTTTTTCTTTCGATCTCATGCCGCCTTTAAAACGTTGAGGAACCTGCTAGCTCATGGGACCCGCATGTCATCCTCTATGTACTATAAAAGTTTTTTTCTTGGATTTTTTTCTTTTGATCCCCTGCCGCCTTGGAAACGTTGAGTAAACTGCTGACTCATGGGACCCGCATGTCATCCTCTATGTACAATCAACTTTCTTTTTCTTTTGATCTCAAGCCGCATTTGAAACGTTGAGACCGCTTCTGCAAAATGGGACCCGCATGTCATCCTCTATGTACAATAAAGTTTCTTTTCTTGGATTATTTTTGGCTCCTGATATTTGGTCACTTGCCTTTTTCTTTCGATCTCATGCCGAGTTTGAAACGTTGAGGAACCTGCTGGCTCATGGGTCCCGCATGTCATCCTCTATGAACAATAAAACTTTCCTTTGTTGGATTTATTTTTTACCCCTAATTTCTGGCTATTTGCCTTTTTCTTTTGATCCCCTACCCCCTTTGAAACGATGACGACGCAGTTGGCAGGTCGGTCCCACATGTCATCCTCTATGAACAATAAAAGTTTCCTTTGATGGATTTATTTTTTACCCTACTTAATTTCTGGCTATTTCCTTTTTTCTTTTGATCCCCTGCCGCCTTGGAATAGTTGAGGATGCTGCTGCCTCATGGGTCCCGCATGTCATCCTCTCAGAAAGGTAAATGTTTCTTTTCTTGGATTTTGTTTACCAATTGATTTATGGCTTAATTTTTCTTTCGATCTATTGCCGCCTTTAAAACGTTGACGACGCTGCTGGCTCATGGGTCCCTGATGTCAGCCTCCCCGTACAAGAAATATGTGATATTTCGATTATTTTGCAGAAAATAAACAATGTATTTCGCTCTGAGCTTTGCAAACGGATAAATTAAATCTTTATTTTTCATAACCAAACTTATATGTTGAATCTTCTTGTTTTTTGTTTTTTGCGAAGCATGGGACTTTCCTGTTTTGGAGTGGGCTGAAATTGTACGAGACAAAAGGCCAAGCAGGATAGTTCGAAGGCCCAGAATCCAGATGCAGGCCAATTGAAATCTTTCTTTTCTTGGATTTTTTTCACCCCCTAATTTCTGGTTACTTCATTTTTCTTTTGGTCCTGTGCCGCCTTGGAAAAGTTGAGACTGCTGCTGCAAAATGGGACCCGCATGTCATCTTCTATGTACAATAAAGTTTTTTTTCTTGGATTACTTTTGGCTCCTGATATTTGGTCACTTGCCTTTTTCTTTCGATCTCATGCCGAGTTTGAAACGTTGAGGAAGATGCTCGCTCATGGGTCCCGCATGCCATCCTCTATGAACAATAAAGTTTCTTTTCTTGAATTATTTTTGGATCTGATATTTGGTCACTTGCCTTTTTCTTTCGATCTCATGCCACCTTTGAAACGCTGAGGAACCTGCAGGCTCATGGGACCCGCATGTCATCCTCTATGTCCATCAACTTTCTTTTCTTGGATTTTTTTGACCCCCTAATTTCTGGCTACTTTCTTTTTCTTTTGATCTCAAGTCGCATTTGAAACGTTGGGACCGCTGCTGCAAAATGGGACCCGCATGTCATCCTGTATGTACAATAAAAGTTTCTTTTCTTGGATTATTTTCCACCCTCTGATTTTTGGTCACTTGCCTTTTTCTTTCGATCTCATGCCGCCTTTGAAAACGTTGAGGAACCTGCTGGCTCATGGGACCCGCATGTCATCCTCTATGTACTATAAAAGTTTTTTTCTTGGATTTTTTTCTTTTGATCCCCTGCCGCCTTGGAAACGTTGAGTAAACTGCTGACTCATGGGACCCGCATGTCATCCTCTATGTACAATCAACTTTCTTTTTCTTTTGATCTCAAGCCGCATTTGAAACGTTGAGACCGCTGCTGCAAAATGGGACTCGCAAGTCATCCTCTATGTACAATAAAGTTTCTTTTCTTGGATTATTTTTGGCTCCTGATATTTGGTCACTTGCCTTTTTCTTTCGATCTCATGCCGAGTTTGAAACGTTGAGGAACCTGCTGGCTCATGGGTCCCGCATGTCATCCTCTATGAACAATAAAAGTTTCCTTTGTTGGATTTATTTTTTACCCCTAATTTCTGGCTATTTGCCTTTTTCTTTTGATCCCCTGCCCCCTTTCAAACGATGACAATGCAGTTGGCAGGTCGGTCCCACATGTCATCCTCTATGAACAATAAAAGTTTCCTTTGATGGATTTATTTTTTACCCTACTTAATTTCTGGCTATTTCCTTTTTTTCTTTTGATCCCCTGCCGCCTTGGAATAGTTGAGGATGCTGCTGCCTCGTGGGTCCCGCATGTCATCCTCTCAGAAAGGTAAATGTTTCTTTTCTTGGATTTTGTTTACCAACTAATTTATGGCTTATTTTTTCTTTCGATCTATTGCCGCCTTTAAAACGTTGACGACGCTGCTGGCTCATGGGTCCCTGATGTCAGCCTCCCCGTACAAGAAATATGTTATATTTCGATTATTTTGCAGACAATAAATAGTTTATTTCGCTCTGAGCTTTGCAAACCGATAAATTAAATCTTTATTTTTACATAAACAAACTTATATGTTGAATCTCCTTGTTTTTTGTTTTTGCGAAACATAGGACTTTCATGTTTTTTATCGAAAAAAAGGACTTTCATGTTTTGGAGTGGGCTGAAATTGTATGAGACAAAAGACCGAGAAGGATAGTTCGTAGGCCCAGATGGCCAGATCCAGCCTAATTGAAATCTTTCTTTTCTTGGATTATTTTGGCCAGATGCTACTTCCTTTTTCTTTTGATCCCGTGCCGCCTTTGGAAACGTTGAGACCGCTGCTGCAAAATGGGTCCCTCATGTCATCCTCTATGTACAATAAAAGTTTCTTTTCTTGGATTATTTTCGGGTCCTGATATTTGGTCACTTGCCTTTTTCTTTCGATCTCATGCCACCTTTGAAACGCTGAGGAACCTACTGGCTCATGGGTCCCACATGTCAGCCTATAAACAACAAACCTTTCCTTTCTTGGAGTTATTTGACCCCTAATTTCTGGCTATTTCGCCTTTTTTTATCCCGTGCCGCCTTGGAAACGTTGAGGAAGCTGCTGCCTCAAGGGTCCCGCATGTCATCCTCTTAGAACGATAAATGTTTATTTTCTTTGATTTTTTTACCAACTGATTTTTGGTTTATTTTTTCTTTCGATCCCCTGCCGCCTTTATAACGTTGACGACGCTGCTGGCTCATCGAGCCCCGATGTGCCTCCCCGTACAAAAAACATGTGATATCTTGATTATTTTGCAGACAATAAACAGTGTATTTCGCTCTGAGCTATTGCAAAGGGATAAATTTAAATCTTTGTTTTTACGTAAACAAACTTATATGTTGAATCTCCTTGTTTTTTGTTTTTGCCAAGCATAGGACTTTCCTGTTTTGGAGTGGGCTTAAATTGTATGAGTCAAAAGGCTTCCAGCAGGGTAGTTCGAAGGCTCAGATGTCCAGATGCAGCCCAATTGAAATCTTTCCTGTTTTTGGCTACTTCCTTTTTATTTTGGTCCTGTGCCGACCGCTATTGCAAAATGGGGCCGACATGTCATCCTCTATGTACAATAAAAGTTTCTTTTCGTGGATTATTTTTGGCTCCTGATATTTGGTCACTTGCCTTTTTCTTTCGATTTCATGTCAACTTTGAAATGTTGAGACCGCTGCTGCAAAATGGGACCCGCATGTCATCCTCTATGTACAATAAAAGTTTTTTTGGATTATTTTTGGCACCTGATATTTAGTCACTTGCCTTTTTCTTTCGATCTCATGCTGCATCTGAAACGTTGAGGAAGCTGCTGGCTTGTGGGTCCCGCAAGTCATCCTCTATGTAGAATACAAGTTTCCTTTCTTGGATATATTATTTTTTACCCCTAATTTCTGGCTACTTCTTTTTCTTTTGATCCCGTGCCACCTTGGAAACGTTGAGACCGCTGCTGCAAAATGGGACCCGCATGTCATTCTCTATGTATAGTAAAGTTTCTTTTCTCGGAGTTATTTTTGGCTCGTGATATTTGGTCACTTGCCTTTTTCTTTCGATCCCGTGCCACCTTTGTAACGCTGAAACCGCTGCTGCAAAATGTGACCCGCATGTCGTCCTAAAAATACTTTCCTTTCTTGGAGTTATTTTTTACCCCTAATTTGTGGTTACTTCCTTTTTTTTGATCCCATGCCGCCTTTGAAACGTTGAGCACTCTTCTGGATCATGGGTCCCGCATGTCAGCCTTTGTGAACAATAAACCTTCCTTTCTTTGATTTATTTTTGACCCCTAATTTCTGACTAGTTGCCTTTTTTTTGGATCCCATGCCGCCTTGGAAACGTTGAGGATGCTGCTGCCTCATGGGTCCCGTATGTCATCCTCTCAGAATGATAAATGTGTTTTTTCTTGTTTTTTTTACCAACTGAAGTTTGGCTTATTTTTTCTTTCGATCTCATTCCACCTTTAAAACGTCGAGGACGCTGCTGGCTCATGTGTCCCACATGTCAGCCTCTTTGAACAATAAACCTTTCCTTTGTTGGATTTATTTTTGACCAATAATTTCAGGCTATTTGCTATTTTCTTTCGATCACATGGCGCCTTTGAAACCTTGAGACACTGCTGGCTCATGGGTCCCACATGTCAGCCTCTATGAACAATAAAAGTTTCCTTTCTTGGATTTATTTTTGACAGTAATTACTGGCTATTTGCATTTTTTTGATCCCCTGCCGCCTTTGAAACTAAGAGGACGCTGATGCACGTGAGGTGTGGTCTGAAGTTAATGGCTTCTATGGTATTCACCTAATCTGTAAGAATTTTGCCTCTCCCAAGATGTGGATCTTTGATTATCTTTGTTCAGTCGGTGTTCTGCGGCGGTTCTATTATCGCCTTCGTCAAGCATACATGATATAGCATTGACGAACTGAATGTGAACATCCATTACAGGCTTTTTTTAGTAGATTCTGTCAACCAATTGCTAGCTTCTATATATATATCACTAGTAGTACATACATCCCGAAAGCATTAGAATATTAGACCATGTTCACAAGAATAACATCAAGTCTGAAGTACATTAACCAAGTGATGAAGTATATTGTTCAGACCAGTACAAAATATAGGGAGTTAAAGTAACACTATGCAGAAATTGGCCCAAATCTTGCATATATCTCTCTAGCAAAGGGATCAGCCACTGACAAGTCATGTATCAAGCAGCTACGAACACCGTCCGAGCTGAACTTATCTAAGGATGGTAAATATCCAAACTGAAAATCAACATCTCTAGAAGCGGTGTTCTTCAGGTCTAGGCACTTGAACTGGGTATCCCACCAGATCTTATTGTGATAATTTGTTACACCAAATTTCATTACTTTGAGCATTCTAGTGTTCTGCATAAAGAACCTGGAGACAATAACATCATTTCTCCTTCCTCGGTAGCCAGAAATCGAAATTTCTTTGACATGGAGATCAAGGCATTCAATGGGACAGGCTGGCTCATTATGCAGCACATGAACCTTATCGCCGGTTCTATAAAACTGCAAAGAAGTCAAATTAAGTAGTCAGTACAATAACAAAGTACTTCATAGCTGTCAACTAATGAATATCTCAGGTGAGTTGAATCATGTGTTAACTGAGGGCCGTGGAACAACATAATCCCCTGACACGTTCCAATTTGATAGATGCACTTTTTTACATCTGTTATTGTCATTGTAAAGTTGGGGAAAGGTTACCAACATGGGAAACTCCAATCCGCAACTAGTTGCGGGTGCACCCCATTTTTCTTTTGACACTTCCAAGTTTCCAAAAAAAAATGTAAACTAAAAGTCTGGACATACATTGTGTTCTATCATGTGCTTCTGTGAAGTTTCATCCAAAAATATGATAATATGTGATCTACACAAAAAAGAACAAATGATGTGTAAATAGTAAGTCACACTATTTACATATGTCTAATCTTTTTTACACAGATCACATATTATCATGTGTTTATATGAAACTTCACAGATGCACAAGATACAACACATTGTATGACAAGAAGTTTAGTTTTGAACCAACATAATATAACTCCATTGTGGATGTTCTTCTAGTACAAAATATTGTTCAACTGATCTAGGCTAATAACAGGTTAACTCCATGTAACTCTACACTTTTTGCTCATAGTGGTAAACAGTTAACAACAACGAATTTACCTTGATATATAGCTTCTCCGTGCAGGGAAAGCATCTAAGAAATGCAAGTAGTTGATCCAGACTAGGGCCGTCAGATTTTAGAACCAAGTTCTTCACTGTGCACAGAGAATGTTCCAAGCTTATGGGCATCATCCTCTACAGGACAATGGTACATATGTCAAAAAAAAATAACAAAAATGTGAGTTAATTCAACAAGAAGAAGGCTGTTCTACAAAAAGTTTATGCGTCCAATAACAAGTTGGCAGCCAGGGTACGACGCAAAGCCCAACACCATCAACTTTGGCGCATTGGCGACCTGGATTAGTAGTGGAAGATCATGAACACATATGACCAATCTCTCGAGGCAAGATGCATCCATAATTTGCACCGTGTCTAACTGAATAAGTTCGGTGGTGTTGCGTTTCCAATAGCTAGCCACACTAATTGTACGAAGATTTGGCATATGAATGTTGAGGTGGGTGAACCCGTGGACCCCCTCAAGGTGAAGTGCCTCGAGCACAATACAGCGGGTGAACAGGCGGTCGATGTTCACCGCCTTACAGATGTAGACGTCATAGAGCATCAGCTTCTTGAGTTGGGGGAAAAGAAGCATGGAGTTGGCATAAATCTCGGGCAAATAGCAAGTACAAATGCTGACAATGCGCAGCGTGGGCGCGCAGCGGAGCGCGGACAGCGGGAAGGAGCGCATCACTGTTCCACCATCGAATCTGAGGTACTCGACGCAAGATAGGGTGGTGGACCGGAACCAGCTATCGAGCGTGGTGTCGACCGTGCAAGTGCTTCTGAAGGGGTCAATTGATACGCTTCTGGCGGGGCCAGGGTGAGCGGCGAGGATACTGGAGACCGCGGCGATGCGTTTGTGGTTTTGCTTGGCGAGTTGGTCGTCGATCTCGAGGTTAAGTGGGACGGAGTGCCAGAGGTGGCGCCACGTTTGGAGACCAAGGTTGTGCTTACAGCGGATATAGTGGGCAGGTGGGAGATGATGATGTGGAGAATCTGGTCGGGGAGGCGGCTGATGAGGTCGTTGTCGTCGGCGAGGAGGTTAAGTGGGACGGAGCGCCAGAGGTGGCGCCACCGTTTGGAGAGCAAGGTTGTCCTTACAGCGGATATCATGGGCAGGAGGGAGATGATGATGTGCAGCATCTCGTCGGGGAGGCGGCTGACGAGGTCGAGGCTCGACGGAGGCTCTGCCCAATCTGGCTCGACCCGCCTTCGGGAGTTGAGCGGCTCCGCCTCCATCTGACACGGCGGCGACACACGCAACGCCGCAGTCGTCTGCTCGAAATGTGTAGCAGGTAGCGGAGTGGATCTGCTGGACAGGGGAATAGACGCAGTGGCGGTGGTGAGGACAGAAAGGTACTCGGCGGTGGATTTAGGTGGATGGCGGATGCAAGTGCGCTGGGGGGTTTGGAGGAGACAGCAAGCGCTATGGAAGGAATGTTTGCGGTGGGCGGCCAGCCGGGGCGAGGAGAGAAAGGTATACTGCTACTAATGATGCGGTGCGGCGTTTGCGTCTCCCTTCCCCACGAGTTTTTGATAATCACTCTTGAAAACACCGAGAAGATGGAGGTGAAGAAGACGGAGAGGCAAGGAAAAAAACATTGTGAATTGAAATCAAAAATACTACGGGCGTTCCTTCTCTCTCTGGTCTCTGCTGCACTTACTGCACCTGTGGTGCAGGCATGTGACCCGAGAAGAAGCTAATTTACTGTATAGCTGTCCCGTGCACGCCGTGTAGCTGTATTTTGTCTCGTCAAATCAGCTCGGGACAATTTCAGCAGAGAAAACATCATTTTTTTCTTGCCATCATCATAATAGGCGAATATTACCACAGGCCCACATGGGTTGTATTTCTGTAAACGGTTGGAGGCTACGACGAGGGATACTTTTTCCCTACATGGGTGGCAGCATAGTCTACGGATTGAAGCCCCACCTGCATTTTAGGCGTTATATGATTCATCGTTTCGATATGTATTTCACCTATTTTCTCCTTTAGTTTGACATTTTTGTGATCCTAAGACTATTAAAACGGCTGTGTGCACCCTGGTTGTGCAGAGGCTGGATGTAATTGCTTATCAAAAGTAATAAAGCATCCTTTATCGAAAAATTACCATAGGCCCACGGTAGTGCACAGCCAACTTTTACTACTCAATCCTCCATATGCTGCACAAACCACCACTTTAACTTTTTCTTTGCAGTTTTCACTATTTTTAGCAGTTTCCACCATGTGGTGGTCTAATATGTTGCAAATTTCACCACTTGGTCATCTGATCAGTTATTTTGTCATGTCGATAGCAAAATCAACAAGTGGATGCCAACTTTTTTGAAGGGCTTCTCTCTAAAACACAGTTTGCATTATGGCATGTTTGGTATTTTCCCTTAGTACATCAAAAAAAAAAGTTGACTCCATGCTTTTATTTTCCTATTTTAAGCACCTTTTACCATGATTTCAAATTTAGGTCAAACTCACGGGGGCCATAGGATGCACGGCATTTATTTGGCAATTATTTCAGTATGGCCAAGTAGTTAGGTCTCCTTTGGTTCATAGGAAATGGAAAGTATAGGAAAAGGAAAATAATAGAATTGGGATGTCATGTCTACTTGAATCCTATGGGAATCGGGCTCATTTCATAGGATTGACATAGGAATTATGTTGGATTTGGTTCTTATGGGAAAATTTCTTATACAAGTCATTTGATTCATAGGAACTATTCCTATCGAAATCTTATAGTGCAAATCCTATAGGAAAAACACATTAGCTAATACCTCATGGAAAAGTTCCTTTCCCACAATCAAAGACACATCATGTTCCTATAGGATTCAACTTGGCATAACATTCCAATCATGCACCTTTCATATTCCTACACCCTCCATATTCCTTTGAATCAAAGGAGCCCAAAGTTTATTTGATTGTAGCAAAGGAATTTTCCATGTATCGACAGTTTGACATGGTATTTCAATATCCAATCAATAAGGCATGCAAACATACTTAAAGACACACATGGTGCCAAAATCGGTGAAAGGGAATATTCTCAAGAACATAGGTGTGTCATGTTTGGCATTGTTCCAAGGTAGTTCATCACAAATGATGAGTCCATGCTAAATTACTAACATTCGGGAGTTTGTCATGGTTCTAGCATTAACCAACTCACCTCTCACTTCAGAAGAGAGCCATGCGAACTCCAAGAAGGATTGTGTCAAAAAAACTCCAACATGCATGGTGCCAAAATCTGGCAAGTTTTTTTAAAAAAATATTTTGGTGTGCCATGTTTGGTATTTTTTATATACATGTAGATTACATACATCACAAACAACTACTCAATGCTTTTGTTTGCCATATGGGTGTTACATACTTGGATGCAACACATATGTTTGGACATTGGGGGGGGGGGGGGACACCACACCTTTAGTGCACATCATGTATATATAGTTTCCCCTTTTTTAATTGTACTTCGTGTACTTCGGTTGAAATTTCAGATTAAATGGAAATGAGCCCAAAACTAATTTAATATATGGTCACAAACCGAAATAATTCGTGAAATCTTGGAAATGTCCATCCTACCATATCAACCACGTGAAAAAATTGCATTGGCGGCAATCTGCCACTACAAATTTTTACCATTTCACGGAAAACACTAATGTACTAATTTGTTCCCTTCTAGCACTTCATAAATCTCCCCGATCTAGTTCGAAAAGGAGCCCCCGTCCAAAGAGTCCCTGTTTATAACTAAAACTAATTAATTCAGTACCGCATAAATCACAATTACCATTAGATAAACAAGATTAATATAGGAGCATGTACCACCTGTCAATTACCGGTTCGCAATCTCCATATGCTCACAATGACCGGTTCCACATTATACTTGGTCGAATTCAATTAAACATACAAGTACATCATGCCGAAGTTTTGTTCTAGGACATGGACACGCTCAAACTAATGATGGTAATAGACGATACAACATCGCACACATAAATAGACGACATGTCTAAAATGAGTACTCATTTTTGAACACAGAAAAGTCCCGAAGGACCTGGCGACACTGCTTTTATATTATGATGACGGTGGGATTACAGACTGCAAGGAGGACCCTCCAAGTAAAAGGAAACTACGGACATGACATCTAAAAGTACAAAAAGAACTCTAGATCTAGAAAAGGAAACTCCATCCGGTCCTTCTCCACCGAGCTCAGATCTTAGCCTCGAAGCGCGATCATCTTCTCCATCGAGACCGGCAAGATCAACCACCTACCGTCTCGTTGGCGCATGCGGGCACGTCGCCTCGTGTTGCAAGTATTCGAGCAAGTCGCCGCTCATGTCGCAACCATCGTTGCTGCAATCCACCTTAAACAAGGAGACAAATCTAATTAAATCTACTTCCTCTTCGTAGATGCCGTCGCAGTTCGGGCACACGAGACTAGGCAGGTTTCTTAAGCAGCTTCCGCATGCAATATGCCTTCGCTCCCCCATGCGAATGCACTGCTTAATACAAGAAAATTAGCATGACTGTTGGCCCAAAGAAAAAATATAGCTAGGTGCAACCTAGTGAAGAAAGTACTAACCCGGTATAGTGGACGTCGTGCGATTTGAGAGCACAAACCGCAGATGAACGTTCTTCTCACCCCATTCTTTTCAATAACACATTCATGGGGAAATTCCATACTTTCAGATGGAGGACTTTCACCTTGGAAGACGCCCTGGCATCCCGGGCACGCGCCGCCGGGCAGGTTCCTAGCGCAGCTGTCGCATGCAAACTTCTTGCACGAACAACACTGCTTAATACAAGGAAATTAACACGACTGTTGGCCCAAATTAAAATACAACTGGATGAACCTAGTGAAGAAAGTTCTAACCTGCCAAAATGGAGGTTGTGCGGATTGAGAGCACAAACCGCAGGTGAGCAGTCTTCTCAATTTAGCATCGTCAAAAAGAGCTCTAAAGCTACCAGGGGGAACCTCCATGCCCAACGATTCTAAATGGAATATGAATTTAGAGCATGGGAAGAAGATGGGAATAGAGGGTCATAGTCTTCGACTTGTATATATATATAGGCGAGGGAATTGCAGATTCCACCACGGACAGAGATCCAGTGACTTCACTTGCGACTTGTACGTGAGTCATTCGATCAAGATCTAACGCACATTGTTGATCCAGATTTTGAACTTAAAATTAAACTCAATTTTGAAATTGAGTATAACTTTACCAGAATACTTAAGGAAAGATATATATCTTACTGTAATGTTTTCGATTTTTTCCGAGCAACTTAAATTGTGACTTCAAATTCTGGATCAAATGTGTCCGTTGGATCTTGATCCGATGGCTCATGTATGTAAAGTTGCATTTTGGTGTAAGTAAAGTCACTGGCCTCAAGTTCCACCACCTCATACTTCGTATGTTTCACACAAAAAAAACATTTGGACGGATATTTTGCGGTTTCCACCATGTTCTGCTCCCATCTGTTGTGATTCCACCACTTAATCATCTAATCAACCAATTATACTGGTAAATATTCTCTTACTTTGCATCTCAAACATTTCCCTAACTTTGAGTCCCTGAAATGCAGATCCCACAATTTGGGGGACCCGGCTGTCAATGACCCAAAGTCAGGAAAGGCCAAGCCAGAGAATCCCCTTCGGGTAGAGCGGGCTGCGGGTCTTCTCGCTGACCGTGAACATTTGATAGAGTGCAGTATGAACGCGCGTTAGTACACTCAGAAAAGACAGAGAGAGAGACGCTGAAGAGGACTTCGAGTTCTGGTACCTCACCAGCCCGAAAAAAGTACGCTGGCAGCCTGACCTGCCCTAAGTACGTCCGGTCAAATCGATGCCAACTTTTTTGAAGGGCTTCTCTCTAAAACACAGTTTGCATTATGGCATGTTTGGTATTTTCCCTTAGTACATCAAAAAAAAAAGTTGACTCCATGCTTTTATTTTCCTATTTTAAGCACCTTTTACCATGATTTCAAATTTAGGTCAAACTCACGGGGGCCATAGGATGCACGGCATTTATTTGGCAATTATTTCAGTATGGCCAAGTAGTTAGGTCTCCTTTGGTTCATAGGAAATGGAAAGTATAGGAAAAGGAAAATAATAGAATTGGGATGTCATGTCTACTTGAATCCTATGGGAATCGGGCTCATTTCATAGGATTGACATAGGAATTATGTTGGATTTGGTTCTTATGGGAAAATTTCTTATACAAGTCATTTGATTCATAGGAACTATTCCTATCGAAATCTTATAGTGCAAATCCTATAGGAAAAACACATTAGCTAATACCTCATGGAAAAGTTCCTTTCCCACAATCAAAGACACATCATGTTCCTATAGGATTCAACTTGGCATAACATTCCAATCATGCACCTTTCATATTCCTACACCCTCCATATTCCTTTGAATCAAAGGAGCCCAAAGTTTATTTGATTGTAGCAAAGGAATTTTCCATGTATCGACAGTTTGACATGGTATTTCAATATCCAATCAATAAGGCATGCAAACATACTTAAAGACACACATGGTGCCAAAATCGGTGAAAGGGAATATTCTCAAGAACATAGGTGTGTCATGTTTGGCATTGTTCCAAGGTAGTTCATCACAAATGATGAGTCCATGCTAAATTACTAACATTCGGGAGTTTGTCATGGTTCTAGCATTAACCAACTCACCTCTCACTTCAGAAGAGAGCCATGCGAACTCCAAGAAGGATTGTGTCAAAAAAACTCCAACATGCATGGTGCCAAAATCTGGCAAGTTTTTTTAAAAAAATATTTTGGTGTGCCATGTTTGGTATTTTTTATATACATGTAGATTACATACATCACAAACAACTACTCAATGCTTTTGTTTGCCATATGGGTGTTACATACTTGGATGCAACACATATGTTTGGTCATTTGGGGGGGGGGGGGGGTACCACACCTTTAGTGCACATCATGTATATATAGTTTCCCCTTTTTTAATTGTACTTCGTGTACTTCGGTTGAAATTTCAGATTAAATGGAAATGAGCCCAAAACTAATTTAATATATGGTCACAAACCGAAATAATTCGTGAAATCTTGGAAATGTCCATCCTACCATATCAACCACGTGAAAAAATTGCATTGGCGGCAATCTGCCACTACAAATTTTTACCATTTCACGGAAAACACTAATGTACTAATTTGTTCCCTTCTAGCACTTCATAAATCTCCCCGATCTAGTTCGAAAAGGAGCCCCCGTCCAAAGAGTCCCTGTTTATAACTAAAACTAATTAATTCAGTACCGCATAAATCACAATTACCATTAGATAAACAAGATTAATATAGGAGCATGTACCACCTGTCAATTACCGGTTCGCAATCTCCATATGCTCACAATGACCGGTTCCACATTATACTTGGTCGAATTCAATTAAACATACAAGTACATCATGCCGAAGTTTTGTTCTAGGACATGGACACGCTCAAACTAATGATGGTAATAGACGATACAACATCGCACACATAAATAGACGACATGTCTAAAATGAGTACTCATTTTTGAACACAGAAAAGTCCCGAAGGACACAGCGACATCGCTTTTATATTATGATGACGGTGGGATTACAGACTGCAAGGAGGACCCTCCAAGTAAAAGGAAACTACGGACATGACATCTAAAAGTACAAAAAGAACTCTAGATCTAGAAAAGGAAACTCCATCCGGTCCTTCTCCACCGAGCTCAGATCTTAGCCTCGAAGCGCGATCATCTTCTCCATCGAGACCGGCAAGATCAACCACCTACCGTCTCGTTGGCGCATGCGGGCACGTCGCCTCGTGTTGCAAGTATTCGAGCAAGTCGCCGCTCATGTCGCAACCATCGTTGCTGCAATCCACCTTAAACAAGGAGACAAATCTAATTAAATCTACTTCCTCTTCGTAGATGCCGTCGCAGTTCGGGCACACGAGACTAGGCAGGTTTCTTAAGCAGCTTCCGCATGCAATATGCCTTCGCTCCCCCATGCGAATGCACTGCTTAATACAAGAAAATTAGCATGACTGTTGGCCCAAAGAAAAAATATAGCTAGGTGCAACCTAGTGAAGAAAGTACTAACCCGGTATAGTGGACGTCGTGCGATTTGAGAGCACAAACCGCAGATGAACGTTCTTCTCACCCCATTCTTTTCAATAACACATTCATGGGGAAATTCCATACTTTCAGATGGAGGACTTTCACCTTGGAAGACGCCCTGGCATCCCGGGCACGCGCCGCCGGGCAGGTTCCTAGCGCAGCTGTCGCATGCAAACTTCTTGCACGAACAACACTGCTTAATACAAGGAAATTAACACGACTGTTGGCCCAAATTAAAATACAACTGGATGAACCTAGTGAAGAAAGTTCTAACCTGCCAAAATGGAGGTTGTGCGGATTGAGAGCACAAACCGCAGGTGAGCAGTCTTCTCAATTTAGCATCGTCAAAAAGAGCTCTAAAGCTACCAGGGGGAACCTCCATGCCCAACGATTCTAAATGGAATATGAATTTAGAGCATGGGAAGAAGATGGGAATAGAGGGTCATAGTCTTCGACTTGTATATATATATAGGCGAGGGAATTGCAGATTCCACCACGGACAGAGATCCAGTGACTTCACTTGCGACTTGTACGTGAGTCATTCGATCAAGATCTAACGCACATTGTTGATCCAGATTTTGAACTTAAAATTAAACTCAATTTTGAAATTGAGTATAACTTTACCAGAATACTTAAGGAAAGATATATATCTTACTGTAATGTTTTCGATTTTTTCCGAGCAACTTAAATTGTGACTTCAAATTCTGGATCAAATGTGTCCGTTGGATCTTGATCCGATGGCTCATGTACGTAAAGTTGCATTTTGGTGTAAGTAAAGTCACTGGCCTCAAGTTCCACCACCTCATACTTCGTATGTTGCACACAAAAAAAACATTTGGACGGATATTTTGCGGTTTCCACCATGTACTGCTCCCATCTGTTGTGATTCCACCACTTAATCATCTAATCAACCAATTATACTGGTAAATATTCTCTTACTTTGCATCTCAAACATTTCCCTAACTTTGAGTCCCTGAAATGCAGATCCCACAATTTGGGGGACCCGGCTGTCAATGACCCAAAGTCAGGAAAGGCCAAGCCAGAGAATCCCCTTCGGGTAGAGCGGGCTGCGGGTCTTCTCGCTGACCGTGAACATTTGATAGAGTGCAGTATGAACGCGCGTTAGTACACTCAGAAAAGACAGAGAGAGAGACGCTGAAGAGGACTTTGAGTTCTGGTACCTCACCAGCCCGAAAAAAGTACGCTGGCAGCCTGACCTGCCCTAAGTACGTCCGGTCAAATCGATGCCAACTTTTTTGAAGGGCTTCTCTCTAAAACACAGTTTGCATTATGGCATGTTTGGTATTTTCCCTTAGTACATCAAAAAAAAAGTTGACTCCATGCTTTTATTTTCCTATTTTAAGCACCTTTTACCATGATTTCAAATTTAGGTCAAACTCACGGGGGCCATAGGATGCACGGCATTTATTTGGCAATTATTTCAGTATGGCCAAGTAGTTAGGTCTCCTTTGGTTCATAGGAAATGGAAAGTATAGGAAAAGGAAAATAATAGAATTGGGATGTCATGTCTACTTGAATCCTATGGGAATCGGGCTCATTTCATAGGATTGACATAGGAATTATGTTGGATTTGGTTCTTATGGGAAAATTTCTTATACAAGTCATTTGATTCATAGGAACTATTCCTATCGAAATCTTATAGTGCAAATCCTATAGGAAAAATACATTAGCTAATACCTCATGGAAAAGTTCCTTTCCCACAATCAAAGACACATCATGTTCCTATAGGATTCAACTTGGCATAACATTCCAATCATGCACCTTTCATATTCCTACACCCTCCATATTCCTTTGAATCAAAGGAGCCCAAAGTTTATTTGATTGTAGCAAAGGAATTTTCCATGTATCGACAGTTTGACATGGTATTTCAATATCCAATCAATAAGGCATGCAAACATACTTAAAGACACACATGGTGCCAAAATCGGTGAAAGGGAATATTCTCAAGAACATAGGTGTGTCATGTTTGGCATTGTTCCAAGGTAGTTCATCACAAATGATGAGTCCATGCTAAATTACTAACATTCGGGAGTTTGTCATGGTTCTAGCATTAACCAACTCACCTCTCACTTCAGAAGAGAGCCATGCGAACTCCAAGAAGGATTGTGTCAAAAAAACTCCAACATGCATGGTGCCAAAATCTGGCAAGTTTTTTTAAAAAAATATTTTGGTGTGCCATGTTTGGTATTTTTTATATACATGTAGATTACATACATCACAAACAACTACTCAATGCTTTTGTTTGCCATATGGGTGTTACATACTTGGATGCAACACATATGTTTGGTCATTTGGGGGGGGGGGGGTACCACACCTTTAGTGCACATCATGTATATATAGTTTCCCCTTTTTTAATTGTACTTCATGTACTTCGGTTGAAATTTCAGATTAAATGGAAATGAGCCCAAAACTAATTTAATATATGGTCACAAACCGAAATAATTCGTGAAATCTTGGAAATGTCCATCCTACCATATCAACCACGTGAAAAAATTGCATTGGCGGCAATCTGCCACTACAAATTTTTACCATTTCACGGAAAACACTCATGTACTAATTTGTTCCCTTCTAGCACTTCATAAATCTCCCCGATCTAGTTCGAAAAGGAGCCCCCGTCCAAAGAGTCCCTGTTTATAACTAAAACTAATTAATTCAGTACCGCATAAATCACAATTACCATTAGATAAACAAGATTAATATAGGAGCATGTACCACCTGTCAATTACCGGTTCGCAATCTCCATATGCTCACAATGACCGGTTCCACATTATACTTGGTCGAATTCAATTAAACATACAAGTACATCATGCCGAAGTTTTGTTCTAGGACATGGACACGCTCAAACTAATGACGGTAATAGACGATACAACATCGCACACATAAATAGACGACATGTCTAAAATGAGTACTCATTTTTGAACACAGAAAAGTCCCGAAGGACCTGGCGACACTGCTTTTATATTATGATGACGGTGGGATTACAGACTGCAAGGAGGACCCTCCAAGTAAAAGGAAACTACGGACATGACATCTAAAAGTACAAAAAGAACTCTAGATCTAGAAAAGGAAACTCCATCCGGTCCTTCTCCACCGAGCTCAGATCTTAGCCTCGAAGCGCGATCATCTTCTCCATCGAGACCGGCAAGATCAACCACCTACCGTCTCGTTGGCGCATGCGGGCACGTCGCCTCGTGTTGCAAGTATTCGAGCAAGTCGCCGCTCATGTCGCAACCATCGTTGCTGCAATCCACCTTAAACAAGGAGACAAATCTAATTAAATCTACTTCCTCTTCGTAGATGCCGTCGCAGTTCGGGCACACGAGACTGGGCAGGTTTCTTAAGCAGCTTCCGCATGCAATATGCCCTCGCTCCCCCATGCGAATGCACTGCTTAATACAAGAAAATTAGCATGACTGTTGGCCCAAAGAAAAAATATAGCTAGGTGCAACCTAGTGAAGAAAGTACTAACCCGGTATAGTGGACGTCGTGCGATTTGAGAGCACAAACTGCAGATGAACGTTCTTCTCACCCCATTCTTTTCAATAACACATTCACGGGGAAATTCCATACTTTCAGATGGAGGACTTTCACCTTGGAAGACGCCCTGGCATCCCGGGCACGCGCCGCCGGGCAGGTTCCTAGCGCAGCTGTCGCATGCAAACTTCTTGCACGAACAACACTGCTTAATACAAGGAAATTAACACGACTGTTGGCCCAAATTAAAATACAACTGGATGAACCTAGTGAAGAAAGTTCTAACCTGCCAAAATGGAGGTTGTGCGGATTGAGAGCACAAACCGCAGGTGAGCAGTCTTCTCAATTTAGCATCGTCAAAAAGAGCTCTAAAGCTACCAGGGGGAACCTCCATGCCCAACGATTCTAAATGGAATATGAATTTAGAGCATGGGAAGAAGATGGGAATAGAGGGTCATAGTCTTCGACTTGTATATATATATAGGCGAGGGAATTGCAGATTCCACCACGGACAGAGATCCAGTGACTTCACTTGCGACTTGTACGTGAGTCATTCGATCAAGATCTAACGCACATTGTTGATCCAGATTTTGAACTTAAAATTAAACTCAATTTTGAAATGAAGTATAACTTTACCAGAATACTTAAGGAAAGATATATATCTTACTGTAATGTTTTCGATTTTTTCCGAGCAACTTAAATTGTGACTTCAAATTCTGGATCAAATGTGTCCGTTGGATCTTGATCCGATGGCTCATGTACGTAAAGTTGCATTTTGGAGTAAGTAAAGTCACTGGCCTCAAGTTCCACCACCTCATACTTCGTATGTTGCACACAAAAAAAACATTTGGACGGATATTTTGCGGTTTCCACCATGTACTGCTCCCATCTGTTGTGATTCCACCACTTAATCATCTAATCAACCAATTATACTGGTAAATATTCTCTTACTTTGCATCTCAAACATTTCCCTAACTTTGAGTCCCTGAAATGCAGATCCCACAATTTGGGGGACCCGGCTGTCAATGACCCAAAGTCAGGAAAGGCCAAGCCAGAGAATCCCCTTCGGGTAGAGCGGGCTGCGGGTCTTCTCGCTGACCGTGAACATTTGATAGAGTGCAGTATGAACGCGCGTTAGTACACTCAGAAAAGACAGAGAGAGAGACGCTGAAGAGGACTTCGAGTTCTGGTACCTCACCAGCCCGAAAAAAGTACGCTGGCAGCCTGACCTGCCCTAAGTACGTCCGGTCAAATCGATGCCAACTTTTTTGAAGGGCTTCTCTCTAAAACACAGTTTGCATTATGGCATGTTTGGTATTTTCCCTTAGTACATCAAAAAAAAAAGTTGACTCCATGCTTTTATTTTCCTATTTTAAGCACCTTTTACCATGATTTCAAATTTAGGTCAAACTCACGGGGGCCATAGGATGCACGGCATTTATTTGGCAATTATTTCAGTATGGCCAAGTAGTTAGGTCTCCTTTGGTTCATAGGAAATGGAAAGTATAGGAAAAGGAAAATAATAGAATTGGGATGTCATGTCTACTTGAATCCTATGGGAATCGGGCTCATTTCATAGGATTGACATAGGAATTATGTTGGATTTGGTTCTTATGGGAAAATTTCTTATACAAGTCATTTGATTCATAGGAACTATTCCTATCGAAATCTTATAGTGCAAATCCTATAGGAAAAATACATTAGCTAATACCTCATGGAAAAGTTCCTTTCCCACAATCAAAGACACATCATGTTCCTATAGGATTCAACTTGGCATAACATTCCAATCATGCACCTTTCATATTCCTACACCCTCCATATTCCTTTGAATCAAAGGAGCCCAAAGTTTATTTGATTGTAGCAAAGGAATTTTCCATGTATCGACAGTTTGACATGGTATTTCAATATCCAATCAATAAGGCATGCAAACATACTTAAAGACACACATGGTGCCAAAATCGGTGAAAGGGAATATTCTCAAGAACATAGGTTTGTCATGTTTGGCATTGTTCCAAGGTAGTTCATCACAAATGATGAGTCCATGCTAAATTACTAACATTCGGGAGTTTGTCATGGTTCTAGCATTAACCAACTCACCTCTCACTTCAGAAGAGAGCCATGCGAACTCCAAGAAGGATTGTGTCAAAAAAACTCCAACATGCATGGTGCCAAAATCTGGCAAGTTTTTTTAAAAAAATATTTTGGTGTGCCATGTTTGGTATTTTTTATATACATGTAGATTACATACATCACAAACAACTACTCAATGCTTTTGTTTGCCATATGGGTGTTACATACTTGGATGCAACACATATGTTTGGTCATTAGGGGGGGGGGGGGGTACCACACCTTTAGTGCACATCATGTATATATAGTTTCCCCTTTTTTAATTGTACTTCGTGTACTTCGGTTGAAATTTCAGATTAAATGGAAATGAGCCCAAAACTAATTTAATATATGGTCACAAACCGAAATAATTCGTGAAATCTTGGAAATGTCCATCCTACCATATCAACCACGTGAAAAAATTGCATTGGCGGCAATCTGCCACTACAAATTTTTACCATTTCACGGAAAACACTAATGTACTAATTTGTTCCCTTCTAGCACTTCATAAATCTCCCCGATCTAGTTCGAAAAGGAGCCCCCGTCCAAAGAGTCCCTGTTTATAACTAAAACTAATTAATTCAGTACCGCATAAATCACAATTACCATTAGATAAACAAGATTAATATAGGAGCATGTACCACCTGTCAATTACCGGTTCGCAATCTCCATATGCTCACAATGACCGGTTCCACATTATACTTGGTCGAATTCAATTAAACATACAAGTATATCATGCCAAAGTTTTGTTCTAGGACATGGACACGCTCAAACTAATGACGGTAATAGACGATACAACATCGCACACATAAATAGACGACATGTCTAAAATGAGTACTCATTTTTGAACACAGAAAAGTCCCGAAGGACCTGGCGACACTGCTTTTATATTATGATGACGGTGGGATTACAGACTGCAAGGAGGACCCTCCAAGTAAAAGGAAACTACGGACATGACATCTAAAAGTACAAAAAGAACTCTAGATCTAGAAAAGGAAACTCCATCCGGTCCTTCTCCACCGAGCTCAAATCTTAGCCTCGAAGCGCGATCATCTTCTCCATCGAGACCGGCAAGATCAACCACCTACCGTCTCGTTGGCGCATGCGGGCACGTCGCCTCGTGTTGCAAGTATTCGAGCAAGTCGCCGCTCATGTCGCAACCATCGTTGCTGCAATCCACCTTAAACAAGGAGACAAATCTAATTAAATCTACTTCCTCTTCGTAGATGCCGTCGCAGTTCGGGCACACGAGACTGGGCAGGTTTCTTAAGCAGCTTCCGCATGCAATATGCCCTCGCTCCCCCATGCGAATGCACTGCTTAATACAAGAAAATTAGCATGACTGTTGGCCCAAAGAAAAAATATAGCTAGGTGCAACCTAGTGAAGAAAGTACTAACCCGGTATAGTGGACGTCGTGCGATTTGAGAGCACAAACCGCAGATGAACGTTCTTCTCACCCCATTCTTTTCAATAACACATTCACGGGGAAATTCCATACTTTCAGATGGAGGACTTTCACCTTGGAAGACGCCCTGGCATCCCGGGCACGCGCCACCGGGCAGGTTCCTAGCGCAGCTGTCGCATGCAAACTTCTTGCACGAACAACACTGCTTAATACAAGGAAATTAACACGACTGTTGGCCCAAATTAAAATACAACTGGATGAACCTAGTGAAGAAAGTTCTAACCTGCCAAAATGGAGGTTGTGCGGATTGAGAGCACAAACCGCAGGTGAGCAGTCTTCTCAATTTAGCATCGTCAAAAAGAGCTCTAAAGCTACCAGGGGGAACCTCCATGCCCAACGATTCTAAATGGAATATGAATTTAGAGCATGGGAAGAAGATGGGAATAGAGGGTCATAGTCTTCGACTTGTATATATATATAGGCGAGGGAATTGCAGATTCCACCACGGACAGAGATCCAGTGACTTCACTTGCGACTTGTACGTGAGACATTCGATCAAGATCTAACGCACATTGTTGATCCAGATTTTGAACTTAAAATTAAACTCAATTTTGAAATGAAGTATAACTTTACCAGAATACTTAAGGAAAGATATATATCTTACTTTAATGTTTTCGATTTTTTCCGAGCAACTTAAATTGTGACTTCAAATTCTGGATCAAATGTGTCCGTTGGATCTTGATCCGATGGCTCATGTACGTAAAGTTGCATTTTGGAGTAAGTAAAGTCACTGGCCTCAAGTTCCACCACCTCATACTTCGTATGTTGCACACAAAAAAAACATTTGGACGGATATTTTGCGGTTTCCACCATGTACTGCTCCCATCTGTTGTGATTCCACCACTTAATCATCTAATCAACCAATTATACTGGTAAATATTCTCTTACTTTGCATCTCAAACATTTCCCTAACTTTGAGTCCCTGAAATGCAGATCCCACAATTTGGGGGACCCGGCTGTCAATGACCCAAAGTCAGGAAAGGCCAAGCCAGAGAATCCCCTTCGGGTAGAGCGGGCTGCGGGTCTTCTCGCTGACCGTGAACATTTGATAGAGTGCAGTATGAACGCGCGTTAGTACACTCAGAAAAGACAGAGAGAGAGACGCTGAAGAGGACTTCGAGTTCTGGTACCTCACCAGCCCGAAAAAAGTACGCTGGCAGCCTGACCTACCCTAAGTACGTCCGGTCAAATCGATGCCTTGCCTTGCACGCCGCCTGCGCGCATCCATGTCTTCCCGATGAAATTGTCAGTCCAAAAAAAAATCGGAAATTTAATTCGGCTCTTGGGCGGATATGCTACCTCGACCCAAAAAAACATAGTATTTTTAATTTTCGAAAAATTCTAACAAAAAAATTCGCATGTACTCCTCGATAATCTATGTGTGTTCGTGTAGTTTCGTGAAAAGCCGATACTTTTTGTGGTTGATGTAAGAAGACAAAAGCAAGTATTACAAACAGCTTTATTTCTAGCAATAAATTTTATCTTTTTTACACAGCCCAAATGACAATTTAGTTTTTTATGGAAAGACTTTAGGCGCTCTTAGCATGTGAAGATGAAAAGATTAATTTTTTGTTTGGAAGTTTTTGACATTTCAAAATATATAGATGTTGCAGTTCAAACTAAAGGGAGCATACGCACCCAGGAGCCAAAACATCACTCCCCCAGAAAATACGATTTGTTTTCTATTTGCGACGCTTCAGCGATGCCTATCACATGTCTGTAGCTAGCACCATCCCCCAATGCTGTGTGTATTGTCTTGTCAATTCAATGGTCATGGTAATCTGACCAAAATATACGTCTTGGAGTACGCGTGTGCCTTATTCCTTGAAATGGACGTAGTACTTTATATTTGGCCCAAATGCGAAAAGTGTTACTCCTCCTATTCTAGTACTATACCATATTATGTTAGAAGTTCGGATCATGATGAACAAGTTAAATGTAATCTTCAAAACGTACAGCTATGTCAAGTTTGACTAGTGCAAATAAACCCTCTGCCATTAAGAGAAACATCAAATAGTACAAAACACCTTAACAAAAACGAAATTACAACAAAATCCTTGAGATGCCCTTCGTCTTCAACCTCCAGACCGTGTCGACAGCACCATGGCCGACACTAATCCAACCCAGGAAGCCAGAATCCTAGGATAAGCAAGCTCGAAAGGTAGGTGGCCACGACAGCTCTAGCACGTACCAATTCAGCACGCGCGAGGGCCCGCCCATCATCTCAATCGGCACGGTGTGAAGCCAGTGCTCGTCTCGAGCTCTCTGGAAGCGTGAGAGCTCGCCGGATTCTCTGTCGAGAGCAAGAATGAAGTTTCCGAGCGCACCGAACACGTACCACTGGAAGAAACGGGCGTTGCACCCCACAAAGAGTATATCCGACAGGCCTGTGTGCGTGGCGTCGAGAGGCACGGTGGCGCCGGAGGAGGTCCAAGCGTGGCCACCAGGGCCAGGCGAGAACACGCAGGTCTTGCAGATGCCGTCATGATAGATCAGGCACGTTACCCTGTAATTTGACAGACTGATGCGCGCCGCAGCATCCTCGCCATGGAGGGCGGCGCCCAGGAACAAGCTTACGAATGTTGTGTTCGAAACATCAGGGGGTGGAGGGACCGTCACGTACTGACCTGCTAGGGGATCGCAGACGACGAGACGTGAAGGCTGCTCGAAAGGCTTCCCGTGTTCGGTGTGGTCGAAGTCCGCAAGGAGTAGGAGGCCGCCCCGAGAGTCGGCGAGCTCCAAGCTGAGGTCGCCATTTGGCGCCCGTGGGAGGAAGTCGAGCGCGAGATTATTTGCGGCGACCCCGGCCCAACATGACGAGGAAGAGGGAACGAAGTGGGGCAGCAAGCCAGACGGACGATAGTGACAATGGGAGAAGCTGATGTGGTAGTGGCCGGCGACTATGGAGGATGGCGCGCCGTGGAGAGCGGAGACGACACGAAAGTTCTCCGACGCGATGACCTTGCGCCAGCTCCTGCAGGTGAACGCGGCGCGGACGAGATCCAGAGGTGAGGTGAGGCGCAGGAACACCAGCCCGAGAAGTTCATCCGGGATGGCGTCACCCTTGTCCTCGTGCCCGGACTTCCTCTGAGCATTCTTCCAGCGGGGGCGGCTGTGCCCCATCTCCGGCTGGACCTAGCTCGCGTACGGGGGCGAGGTGTGTTGTAGGGAGGAAGCTAGGGAAGTAGCGAGGCGGACGGCTTGGTAGAGACTAGAGAGCGAAGAGGAGATTTTTCTCGCTGGGGGAGTTAAGTCGGCATGGGAATTAAGGAGGAGACTATGTACTGATCGAAAAAGTTCCGTGGAATCAGATTCCTATAGAGGGGGTAATATGTACAGTACTGAGTAGTAGTAATTTTGGGATTGAGGGAGTGCTCAGAGTATCTCAAGATGTAAAAAAAGAAAAAGCAAACTAGGCCCTTAGTAAGGGCCCGAGGAAATTGCACGACACACCACTTATTGCTGTGATTGTTGCACAAAACGGACACTTTACTTTTTTTGCACATATACATCACTAACTATGGATACAATTTGGAATAAAAACTAGTACTCCGTAGTTGGCGATCCTCGATCATCTGATTTTATCTTACATAGTTTAGTCCTACGTTTGAACCTCCACGCAACTATGTCTTATATATGAAGTCAATCATGAAGAGAAGTGGTTTTGGGTTTCAAACATGGAAATTTCAAGAACCTCCCAAAAGCTTTATTTTAGAGTGACTAAGAAGGATCCATGCTTACCTTTTCATTTTCATATTTTAAACTTGTTTAAATCTTTGTCAAACCTAGGATTTGACCAAAAGATTCAAATGGGCATAAAATTCATAAAAAACAGAAAAATGAAAACCAAATCATATAGTCTTGGTATGTCATATAGCAAGCATTCGAGTTGATAAATTAACAAGGTTTGGACATATTGAAACCATACAAATCATGTATCTACCCCTAACCCTAAACTCGGTCGATCTTATGAAGTCTAGCATGAAGAGAAGTCGTTTTGGGTTTCAAACATGGAAATTTCAAGAACACATCCAAAAAGCTTCATTTTAGAGTGACTAAGAAGGATTCATGCTTACCTTTTCATTTCATGTTATAAACTTGTTTAAATCATGGTCAACCCTAGGATTTGACAAAGATTCAAATGGGCAGAAAATTAAAAAAATCAGAAAAATGAAAAACCAAAGTACATAGTCTTCTTATGTCATATAGTAAGCATATTCAAGTTGATAAACAAGGTTTGGACATATTCAAATCATACAAATCATGTATCTAACCCCTAACCCTAAACTCTGTCTTATTAAGTCAAGCATGAAGAGAAGTGGTTTTGGCTTTCAAACATGGAAATTTCAAAAACCTCCCAAAAGCTTCATTTTAGAGTGACTAAGAAGGATCCATGCTTAGCTTTGCATTTCATATTTTAAACTTGTTTAAATCATTATCAAATCTAGGATTTGACCTAGATACAAATGGGTGGGCACAAAATAAAAAAAACAGAAAAATGAAAAACCAAATCACATAGTCTTCTTATGTCATATCGTAAGCATTCAAGTTGATAAACAAGGTCTAGATATATCCAAACCATACAAATAATTAATCTAGCCCATGTCGATCTTATGAAGTCTAGCATGAAGAGAAGTCGTTTTGGGTTTCAAACATGAAAATTTCAAGAACATCCCAAAAGCTTCATTTTAGAGTGACTAAGAAGAATACAGACTTCCCTTTTCACTTTCATGTTTTAAACTTGTTTAAATCTTGGTCAAACCTCCTAGGATTTGACCAAGATTCAAATGGGCATACAAATTCAGAAAAAAATCAAAATAATGAAAAAACAATGCACATAGCATTCTTATGGCATATATATAGTAAGCATTAAAGTTGATAAACAAGGTCTAGACATATTCAAACCAGACAACTCATGTATATATATCTACCCCTAACCCTAAACTCTGTCTTATGAAGTCAATCATGAAGAGAAGTGGTTTTGGGTTTGAAACATTGAAATTTCAAGAACCTCCCAAAAGCTTTATATATTTTAGAGTGACTAAGAAGGATCCATGCTTACCTTTTCATTTTCATATTTTAAACTTGTTTAAATCTTTGTCAACCCTAGGATTTGACCAAAAGATTCAAATGGGCATAAAATTCATAAAAAATCAGAATAATGAAAAACAAAAGCATATAGTCTTATTATGTCATATAGTAAGCATTCAAGTTGATAAATTAACAAGGTTTGGACATATTCAAACCATACAAATCATGTATCTACCCCCTAACCCTAAACTCTGTCTTATGAAGTCAAGCTTGAAGAGAAGTGGTTTTGGGTTTCAAACATGGGAATTTCAAAATCCTCCCAAAAGCTTCATTTTAGAGTGACTAAGAAGGATCCATGCTTACCTTTGCATTTCATATTTTAAACTTGTTTAAATCATTATCAAACCTAGGATTTGACAAAGATACAAATGACTGGGCACAAAATTCAAAAAAAATCATAAAAAATGAAAAACCAAATCACATAGTCTTCTTATATGTCATATCGTAAGCATTAAAGTTGATAAACAAGGTCTAGATATATCCAAACCACGTACACAAATCATGTATCTACCCCTGTCGATCTTATGAAGTCTAGCATGAAGAGAAGTCGTTTTGGGTTTCAAACATGGAAATTTCAAGAACATCCCAAAAGCTTCATTTTAGAGTGACTAATAAGGATACAAACTTCCCTTTTCATTTTCATGTTTTAAACTTGTTTAAATCTTGGTCAAACCGCCTAGGATTTGACCAAGATTCAAATGGGCATACAAATTCAGAAAAAAATCAAAAACCAATGCACATAGCATTCTTATGCCATATATACAGTAAGCATTAAAGTTGATAAACAAGATCTAGACATATTCAAACCAGACAACTCATGTATATATCTACCCCTAACCCTAAACTCTGTCTTATGAAGTCAATCATGAAGAGAAGTGGTTTTGGGTTTCAAACATGGAAATTTCAAGAACCTCCCAAAAGCTTTATTTTAGAGTGACTAAGAAGGATCCATGCTTACCTTTTCATTTTCATATTTTGAACTTGTTTAAATCTTTGTCAAACCTAGGATTGACCAAAAGATTCAAATGGGCATAAAATTCATAAAAAATCATAAAAATGAAAAACCAAAGCATATAGTCTTCGTATGTCATATAGCTAGCAAGCATTCAAGTTGATAAATTAACAAGGTTTGGACATATTGAAGCCATACAAATCATGTATCTACCCCTAACCCTAAACTCGGTCGATCTTATGAAGTCTAGCATGAAGAGAAGTCGTTTTGGGTTTCAAACATGGAAATTTCAAGGACACACATCCCAAAAGCTTCATTTTAGAGTGACTAAGAAGGATCCATGCTTACCTTTTCAATTCATGTTATAAACTTGTTTAAATCATGGTCAACCCTAGGATTTGACCAAGATTCAAATGGGCAGAAAAATAAAAAAATTAGAAAAATGAAAAACCAAAGTACATAGTCTTCTTATGTCATATAGTAAGCATATTGAACTTGATAAACAAGGTTTGGACATATTCAAACCATACAAATCATGTATCTAACCCCTAACCCTAAACTCTGTCTTATGAAATCAATCATGAAGAGAAGTGGTTTTGGGTTTCAAACATGGAAATTTCAAGAACCTCCCAAAAGCTTTATTTTAGAGTGACTAAGAAGGATCCATGCTTACCTTTTCATTTTCATATTTTGAACTTGTTTAAATCTTTGTCAAACCTAGGATTTGACCAAAAGATTCAAATGGGCACAAAATTAAAAAAAACAGAAAAATGAAAAACCAAAGTACATAGTCTTCTTATGTCATATAGTAAGCATTCAAGTTGATGCATTAACAAGGTTTGGACATATTCAAACCATACAAATCATGTATCTACCCCCTAACCCTAAGCTCTTTCTTATGAAGTCAAGCTTGAAGAGAAGTGGTTTTGGGTTTCAAACATGGAAATTTCAAAAACCTCCCAAAATCTTCATATTAGAGTGACTAATTAAGAGGGATACAAGCTTCCCTTTTCGTTTTCATGTTTTATACTTGTTTAAATCTTTGTCAAACCTAGGATTTGACCAAGATTCTAATATATGGGCATAAAATTCAAAAAAATATATGAAAAACCAAAGCACATAGTCTTCTTATGTCATATAGTTAGTATTAAAGTTGATGAACAAGGTTTAGACATATTCAAACTAGACAAATCATGTATCTAACCCCTAACCCTAAACTCTGTCTTATGAAATCAAGCATGAAGAGAAGTGGTTTTGGGTTTCAAACATTTAAGCCAAAAGCCCCTTTTTCAAATACTTCAAACTTATTCAAATTTGGTTCAAATTTGAAAGACATACAAGTTATAGCACACATAGTGCATACATTTTCACACATACTGCACTAGATAGATGCTAACCCTATAGTTTGAGGCCATTTGGATGAGGTAGAAAAAATTCTTGGATTAGAATCGTGTTGTTCGAACCCCGTAGTTGGATTTTTTTGAACCTTGATCTGTAGGCAAAACCCTAGTTTAACCTATTTAATTATAGATTCGTATATCGATTTTTCTACCTTTTTATTATTACTATGCAGCACATGTGTGTTTGCCCGTCTAGCTAGTGAAACTCGGAGGAAGAGGGATCACTCGGAAGGACAGAAGAAGGGAGAGCATTATGGTGTCTCCCCTTTTTCGGGTGACGATGTTGACTATTGTGCAGGGTTTGTCAGTGAGCAGGAGGAGGTGCGAGCGAGCGAGCGAGCGAGTCGAGCGAGGCCGAGAATGAGAGAGATTTGTTTTTTTTGTGTGAGAGGGACAAACGAAGGATCCTGAAGGACCCAGAGACTTCCAATACGCATCCTGATGTGTCTTCTCTTGACAAAGAAGATGGCTGGGAGTTTGCGTACCTATTATTGCACGTGACTTGTGCTCACTGAAGTGTGGGACCTCACGCGTGGGCACCACACGTAAGTGACAGACATGTTGGTGTAAAAACTCGGTTGATTATTATAGTGCATTAGAACAAAGTTTCCTATGGATTCAAGGCTAGGAAATCCAAGTTAACTCATTTACGTGACATTATTTTTTCCATGAAGCAAAGTTAACACATCTATCAATTGGTACATTTTGGAGTGACTAAGAAGGATCCAGGCTTACTTATTCGTTTTCACGTGTTAAACTTGTCTACATCTTGGTCAAACCTAGGATTTGACCAACAAGATTCAAATGGGCAGAAAAATAAAATAAAAACAGAAAAATGAAAAACCAAATCACATAGTCTTCTTATGTCATATAGTAAGCATTAAAGTTGATAAACAAGGTCTAGACATATCAAACCATACAAATCATGTATCTATACCCCCTAATCACTAAACTCTGTCTTATGAAGTCAAGCATGTGAAGATAAGTGGTTTTGGGTTTCAAACATGGAAATTTCAAAAACCTCCCAAAAGCTTCATTTTAGAGTGACTAAGAAGGATACATGCTTCCCTTTTCATTTTCATGTTTTAAACGTGTTTAAATTATATTGGTCAAACCTAGGATTTGACAAGATTCAAATGGTTACCAAAATTTAAAAAAAACAAAAAAAAGAAAAAAACAAAGCAAATAGTTTTCTTATGTCATATAGTAAGCATTAAAGTTGATAAACAAGGTCTAGACATATTCAAGCGAGACAAATCATGTATCTATACCCCCTAACCCCTAAACTCTGTCTTATGAAGTCAAGCATGTGAAGAGAAGTGGTTTTGGGGTTCAAACATGGAAATTTCAAAAACCTCCCAAAAGCTTCATTTTAGAGTGACTAAGAAGGATCCATGCTCACCTTTGCATTTCATATTTTAAACTTGTTTAAATCATTATCAAACCTAGGATTTGACCAAGATACAAATGGGTGGGCACAAAATTCAAAAAAATCAGAAAAAATGAAAAACCAAATCACATAGTCTTCTTATGTCATATCGTAAGCATTAAAGTTGATAAACAAGGTCTAGATATATATATCCAAATCAGACAAATCATGTATCTACCCCTGTCGATCTTATGAAGTCTAGCATGAAGAGAAGTCGTTTGGGGTTTCAAACATGGAAATTTCAAGAACATCCCAAAAGCTTCATTTTAGAGTGACTAATAAGGATACAAACTTCCTTTTTCATTTTCATGTTTTAAACTTGTTTAAATCTTGGTCAAACCGCCTAGGATTTGACCAAGATTCAAATGGGCATACAAATTCAGAAAAAAATCAAAAACCAATGCACATAGCATTCTTATGCCATATATACAGTAAGCATTAAAGTTGATAAACAAGGTCTAGACATATTCAAACCAGACAACTCATGTATATATCCACCCCTAACCCTAAACTCTGTCTTATGAAGTCAATCATGAAGAGAAGTGGTTTTGGGTTTCAAACATGGAAATTTCAAGAACCTCCCAAAAGCTTTATTTTAGAGTGACTAAGAAGGATCCATGCTTACCTTTTCATTTTCATATTTTGAACTTGTTTAAATCTTTGTCAAACCTAGGATTGACCAAAAGATTCAAATGGGCATAAAATTCATAAAAAATCATAAAAATGAAAAACCAAAGCATATAGTCTTCGTATGTCATATAGCTAACAAGCATTCAAGTTGATAAATTAACAAGGTTTGGACATATTGAAGCCATACAAATCATGTATCTACCCCTAACCCTAAACTCGGTCGATCTTATGAAGTCTAGCATGAAGAGAAGTCGTTTTGGGTTTCAAACATGGAAATTTCAAGGACACACATCCCAAAAGCTTCATTTTAGAGTGACTAAGAAGGATCCATGCTTACCTTTTCAATTCATGTTATAAACTTGTTTAAATCATGGTCAACCCTAGGATTTGACCAAGATTCAAATGGGCAGAAAAATAAAAAAATTAGAAAAATGAAAAACCAAAGTACATAGTCTTCTTATGTCATATAGTAAGCATATTGAAGTTGATAAACAAGGTTTGGACATATTCAAACCATACAAATCATGTATCTAACCCCTAACCCTAAACTCTGTCTTATGAAATCAATCATGAAGAGAAGTGGTTTTGGGTTTCAAACATGGAAATTTCAAGAACCTCCCAAAAGCTTTATTTTAGAGTGACTAAGAAGGATTGATACGTCCAAAACGTATCTACTTTCCCGAACACTTTTGCTATTGTTTTGCCTCTAATTTGTGTATTTTGGATGCAACTAACACGGACTAACGCTGTTTTCAGCAGAACTGTTCTGGTGTCTCGTTTTTGTGCAGAAATCCAACTTTCAGGAAAATCCTTGGAATTTATGCAGAAGGTCCTATTTTCCCAGAATATTGGCGGAGCCAGAAGGGCAAGCCAGGTGGGGGCCCGAGGGCCCCACACACTAGGCCGGCGCGGCCCAGGAGGGCCCCGCGCGGCCCTAGTGTGTGGCGGCCTCGGTCGGCCCCCGACGCCCTCCTTCGGACTACTTATTGCCTTTGACCTAAAAACGCACGGGGAGAAGTGGAAGTCGCCAGAAACTCTCCAGAACGCCGCCACGTCGCGAAACTCCGTCTCGGGAGCCAGAAATCTCTGTTCTGGCACTCCGCCGGGACGGGGAATTGGAGGAGATTGATACGTCCAAAACGTATCTACTTTCCCGAACACTTTTGCTATTGTTTTGCCTCTAATTTGTGTATTTTGGATGCAACTAACACGGACTAACGCTGTTTTCAGCAGAACTGTTCTGGTGTCTCATTTTTGTGCAGAAATCCAACTTTCGGGAAAATCCTCGGAATTTATGCAGAAGGCCCTATTTTCCCAGAAAACTGACGGAGCCAGAAGGACAACTCAGGTGGAGGCCCGAGGGCCCCACACCATAGGGCGGCGCGGCCCAGGGGGGCCCACGCGGCCCTGTGGTGTGGCCCCCTCGGCCGGCCTCCGACGCCCTCCTTCGGACTATTTATCGGCCTCGACCTAAAAACACACGGGAAGAAGTCGAAGTCGCCAGAAACCCTCCGGAACGCCGCCACATCGCGAAACTCCGTCGCGGGAGCCAGAAGTCTCCGTTCTGGCACTCCGCCGGGACGGGGAATTGGAGGAGATCATCGCCATCATCACCGCCAACGCCTCTACATCAACTAGCCATGTTTCCCCCATCCATGTGTGAGTAATTCCCCCGCTGTAGGCCGAAGGGGATGGTAGGGATTGGATGAGATTGGTCATGTAATAGCATAAGATTGTTAGGACATAGTGCCTAGTGTCCGTAATTGGTACTTTGATGATATTGTTGCAACTTGTTATGCTTAATGCTTGTCACTAGGGCCCGAGTGCCATGATCTCAGATCTGAACATGTTATTGTTTCATCATGATATTCATTGTTTATGGTCTTACCTATAAGTTGTATACACATGTCGCTGTCCGGAACCGATGGCCCCGAAGTGACAGAAATCGGGACAACCGGAGGGAATGGTAGCGATGTGAGGATCACATGTGTTCACGGAGTGTTAATGCTTTGCTCCGGTACTCTATTAAAAGGAGTACCTTAATATCCAGTAGTTTCCCTTGAGGCCCGGCTGCCACCGGCTGGTAGGACAAAAGATGTTGTGCAAGTTTCTCATTGCGAGCACGCACGACTATATATGGAACACATGCCTATTGATTGCTTTGTACTTGGACACCATTTTATTATTATCTGCAAATGCCCTGCTATGATTGTTACATGAGTTTCTCTCATCCATGCAACGCCCGTTCATCCGTCCCCATGCCTACAGTATTTTAATCCTGCTGTTTACTAAAATCACTACTGCTGTCTTTGTTACTCTGCTGCTGTTATTTCACTACTGCTACTGCTATAAAACTGTTACTATTGATAAACTCTTGCGAGCAAGTCTGTTTCCAGGTGCAGCTGAATTGACAACTCCGCTGTTAAGGCTTCCAAGTGTTCTTTGTCTCCCCTTGTGTCGAATCAATAAATTGGGTTTTACTTCCCTCGAAGACTGTTGCGATCCCCTATACTTGTGGGTCATCAAGACTATTTTCTGGCGCCGTTGTCGGGGAGCATAGCTTTATTTGGAAGTTCACTTGGATTAATATTGTTCGCTGCAAATTCTCCATCATGGGTAAACCTCGCGATACTAAGGTCGCCATATTACCATCCACTACAAGAAAAGGTACAATTCTGAATACCTCCGCTACACTTGATTCACCATCTGTGATTGATAAACTTGTTTCACCGCCACATGCTTCACATGCGGGTACTTCTGCTGAATCTGAAAACTCTCATAATATTGATAATATTTCTGCTGTGCTTGATGATAGTGGTTCATTGGGATCTTTTCTAGATGCTACAATTGTTAGGTCTAGACAAATTGAAAATACTGAAACTCCTAATGCTACTACACCTGTTAATTCACCTGAACTTGATTATTTTAGTGATGATCCTGATGAAGATTATGTGGAGCTTAATGATGATTTTATTGAAAAATGCAATGCTACTACTGATGCAAGAAAAATTAAAAAGTTGCTTGCAGAACATGCTGTTAGATATAAACTGTCTCCTGATCCTAAATTTGCCACATCTCCTATAAACATTAAGGATAAAGATTATGATTTTTCTCTTGATCTATCTCATATAGCTATTGTTGAGAAAACACCCTTTTGTGGTATTGAAAAAGAAAGTGCTGTTGAACACATGACTGAGTTATCTACTCTGAGTAGTTTGTTTTCTGATGATGTCAAGATGCATACTTACTTTGTTGCTAAAATCTTTCCATTCTCAGTAAAGGATAACGCTAAAACTTGGTATAATAATTTGCCACCTAATTCTATTAAAAGTCCGAAAGAATTGCTTGATGTTTTCTTCCGCAAATACTTTCCTGCTAGTGCTCAACATATTGCTTTGCAGAGAATTTATAATTTTGACCAGGGAGATGAAGAGAAATTGCCTGAGGCTTGGGCGAGATTTTGCTCTCTTATTAGAGCTCGGCCTGATCATGATCTGGAAAAGCATGATTTACTTGATATATTTTATAGTGGACTAACCATTGAGTCTAGGGCATACCTGGATAGTTGTGCTGGTTGTGTTTTCAGAAAAGAACTCAGGGCACGACGCTGAAGAATTATTGGCTAAAATAAGCCGGAATCATGATGATTGGACTACGCCTGAGCCAACTCCAACGCCAATATTAAAGAAGAGGGGTTTAATTAAATTGAATGATGAAGATATGAGGGAAGCCAAGAAGTCTCTCAAGGAGAAAGGTATTAAATCTGAAGATGTGAAGAATCTACCTCCTATAGAAGATATATGTGAGATAATTCCCCCTTCATCCATGATTGAGGTAAACTCCCTTCAACGCTTTACTAGGGAAGATATTCCGTATTCGAAACCTCCTGCACAATGCTTAGATGAGTTTGATAATTATATTGTTAAACAAGAAAATTTTAATATGAGAGTAGAGAATCATTTAATGGAAAATTCTCGAGCTATTAGTGAATTGCATGATATTGTAGAGAGAACCTCTAATGATGTTAAGATGCTTGTTAAACATTTTCATATGATTCAAACTCAAATTGATCAACTCACTAAAGTGCAAAATGACTTGTTAGGGAATAATTCTAAAGAGAAACATGCTTATGAAGTAACAACTAGAGGAGGTGTCTCTACCCAGGATCCTCTATATCCTGAAGGGCATCCCAAAAGAATTGAACAAGATTCTCAACACATTGAACCTAGTGCTCATTCTAAGAAGAAAAAGAAGAAGAAACATAAAAATGTTGTAGAATCCTCTGAACCTGCTAATGATCCTAATAGTATTTCTATTTCTGATGCTGAAACTGAAAGTGGTAATGAACATGATAAAGATAATGATAATAATGATGCTCCTGATAAAGAAGAGGTTGAAGAAGAACCTGAAAAGCATGCTAAAAATAAAAAGTACACTAAAGAAGATTTTATTGCTGAGAAACATGGTAATGAAAGAGAACCTTGGGTGCAAAAGCAAATGCCTTTTCCTGCTAAGAAACTAAAATCAAAGGAATAAGAACACTATAATAAATTTTGTGATTGGATGAAACCTTTATTCTTGCAAATCCCTTTGACTGATGCTATTAAATTGCCTCCTTATTCAAAGTATATGAAAGATATTGTTACTAACAAAAGGAAAATCCCCAATGAGGAAATTTCCACTATGCTTGCTAATTACTCTTTCAATGGCAAAATTCCAAAGAAGTTGGGCGACCCAGGTATACCTACTATTCCTTGTTCTATTAAAAATAATTATGTTAAAACTGCTCTATGTGACTTGGGAGCCGGTGTTAGTGTTATGCCTTTTTCTCTTTATAAGAGACTTTACTTAGATAAGTTGATACCTACTGATATATCTTTGCAAATGGCTGATAAATCTACTGCTATTCCTGTTGGTATATGTGAGAATGTTCCTGTTCAAGTTACTACTAATTGCTTGATATTAACTGATTTTGTTGTGTTGGAAATGCCTGAAGATGATAATATGTCTATTATTCTTGGGAGACCTTTTCTTAACACCGCAGGGGCTGTTATTGATTGCAATAAGGGAAAGGTTACTTTCAATGTTGATGATAGGGAGCATACCGTTTATTTTCCCAAGAGGATTGAGAAAGCGTGTGGAGTTAATACTATTTCTAATGTGAGAACTATCAAAGTGGGAACTATTGATTGTCCTATATATGAGCCTAAAGAAGAATATCAAACTCTCGTGATTGGATCCATATCAATACAATTCAAGGTAACATGATTGATTTGAGGTTTATTTCTTTTTATGCTATGTAAAATTTATTTGGTGGCAAGACTTGATCAACCTTGTTAACGAATACTTTTTATATGCATAGAGGAGGTAAACAACATCTCTTTCTTCCTCCACTTGCTCTAGTTGCTGTAGCATTTTTAATTTGCAAAGTCCCTTAGTTATTTGGAGATTTCAAAATTTTTCCTGGCCAGTAATAATAAACTAAATACCCAGAAATGTGCACTTTTCAAAGTTTTCAAAAATTCACAAAAATTATACCGTTGGTCCTATTTTTCGACGAGGCACCTGGGAGCACCAGAGGATGACCTGTGGGGCACCAGAGGGCGCCAAACCATAGGCCGGCGTGGCCAAGGAGGTGGCCGCGCCACCATGTGGTGTGGGCCCCTCCTTGCCCCACTTTGTCATCTCTTTCTCCCAGCACTTTCTCTCTCCCGAAAAAACTCGTACCAAGTTCCTCTCTCTCGCGTTTTTGCTCCAGAGCTCCAGATTTCTCGATCTCTTTGCTCAGCCCAGATTTCTTGCTGAAATTTGGCACATTTGCTCCTTGGTATGTGACTCCTCCACCCATCCAAGTAGAATTTTGTTTGGTTGAGTAAATCTTGAATATTTTGCTGCTGTAGGTAACATGTTTAGTGAGCTTGCATGCTTGTTCTAAGTGGTAGAAACTAGTTTTGATGCATGATTAGTACTCTAGCAAGTTCCTATGGTAGTTTCCCTTGATTATATGTCACCAAATCAAATTTTTATATTGTTTGTTGAAATTTCAGAAAATGGAGTGGAATAGATATCACTTGAACTAGCAAGAATTGGAAGTCCAACAAGTTATGAGAGTCAATCGTGAAGAGGGAGTATACCCCTCTTATTACCCGTCTTGGATTTCATGAGAAGCGCGGGAATACTTGAAGATGTTCAAAGTCTAATTTCTCGTGCAGGGCTGAGTGACTTTGTTGAAGGAGAGCCAAGACAATATGTAAAATTAACTATGTCTTTTGTGCAGGACTTCAAGTTCAATTGGTCGCGATCTAACCCCACGGTCCAGTATAAAATTTACAATAAAGCTGTCAACTTGCCATTCAGTGATTTTTGTGCAGCAATTAGAGTACCGCAATGGGGGTCATGCGAGAAGATAAGGGGATCGCCGCAAGAACTCTTGGACCTCTTCAAGATGATTTGCGATGGAAGGAGTTTCTCAGGAGATAATGGTAAAATCACTAGTATTCAGCTCCCGGCTATCCGCTACTTTGCCTATTTTATTACCAAATGCGTTCTTGCTAAAAAGATTGGTGGTAAACTTTCTATCCCGGATTTGGCTTTTCTAGCTGCGGCACTGCAAAGTAGTAGGACCTATAATTTGGGGGCATTGATAGCTTATAGACTTGCTACTAACCGTGAGAAAGGTGGAATTTGTGGAGGTCTCATCACCTCTCGTTTACTTGCTTTTCATAATGTAGAACCTCATCATTTTGATATTCCATTCCCCATAGAAAAACTTGACATAGCCTCTATGATTAAACATGAATTTGTTTCAGATTCCTCCAACTTGGGTAACCTGTTTTACAAGATGACATTTTATAAGAAAGTCTGGAGAATAACTAAGAAAACTGAGAAACTAGTAAGATTGCCTGCGCCTGTTTTGTCTAACCTTGATTCCAGGGGAGATTGGTCGGTCACAGAAGGTGCACTGGATGCACACATAGAGAGAGGAGGTCAACATGCAAGAGACGACACAGAGGTCGAGGAGCACCTCGACTCATCATCCGATGCAGCAAGTTCCTCGCATCAACATGGTGGATATGCGGAGCCTCCACGCTTTTCCTCTGCACAGGAACTTTACTATGACTACTCCATGAATTACCCACCGGCAAGGAACAACGATCCTCGTTGGGGTTGAGCTCCACTTAGGCCAAAAGCCTAAGCTTGGGGGGAGGTATACCGGCATCACTCATTCTTTGCATATTATGGTTGCTGGATACTTGTACATATTTGTTTTGTTCGTTTGAGTGGTTTTCTAATGAGAGGAGGATAATATTTGGGGAAGTGCTGCCTGAAAACAGATTCTGGACTGTTACTAGAAAAATTCGTGCGCACAGCCAGTGCGTTATTTTGAGCTGCCAATTTTTGTGCAGGTTCCCCAGGTTGTTATCTAACTTTCATTAGTTGAACACTTTTCGAGCTGAGCAACGTAAGATTTTTGTAAAAATCGATTTCTGTACTGCTGTCAGGTTTTGGCAGATTTCTGTCATCCTGTTGTTATGTGTTTCTTTTAGTTTGCTATTTCTTGTTTTCGCTTTGTTTCTTTCCCAAAACACAAAAAGACCAAAAATATTTCTGTTGTTTCTCTTCACCATTTGTTTGCTTTGGTTTCTTGCATTTGTTTCACTTTATTTGCTATTGCTAGTTTGCTATAAGAAAACCCAAAAAGATTTTGCTTTGTTTGTTTGTTTCCTTTTGTTCTTGTTCTCAAATTTGAAAACACCAAAAATATTTGCTGTTCTTCTTTGGTTTGTAAAGTTCATTATGAGTTCAATGGTCTTCGGTGGCTGGAGCGTGGTTTTCATTTCATATTATCCAAGCTACACAAGTAAAAAGGCAATAATGACGATCTACGACAATTGGATTGTGGTGAGAGGCTGGTATGAACTCTATTTGTTTTCAGTTTTGTACATATACTCATCCATGTGAGCATGCTTAGCTGGTTCATGTGAGGTATATGTTATTTGAGAAAGTCTAGTAGTTTATGATCTCTCATGATTAGCTCCAATCTATTAATATGAGTAGCATGTCATGGATGTTTGCTTGCATTGTTTTATTCATAAGTAAGTATGGCATTGTGGTATCCTCCTCTGAATAATTCATTTATATCGACTTGGCACATGCTCACGCATGCATATGACTGAACAAAAAGTCAATTAAGCCTCGATGATTTATATTGCTTCAGAGTTCTTGTATCACTTTTATGCCTCCGTTAATTTATTTTGCCGCAAGCATGATTATGACGATTCTTGCTCTCTTGATTTGTCGCTCCCTAGTCTATTGCTAGCCTTCACTTGTACTGAGCGGGAACGCTGCTCGTGCTTCCAAACACCTGAAAACCAAGTTGTTCCAAAAGTGTCCACCATAAATACCTATGCATGGCATTTCAAACCATTCCAAGTAAATTCTCATGCGCTACCTTTAAAACCTTCAAAATGCTTCTCAATTTGTGTTTATGTTTCATAGCTCATGAGGAAGTATGTGGTGTTTAGCTTTCAACCTTGTCATTTACTTTTGACGGACTCTCATATGGACTAGTGGCACATCGGCTTATCCAATAACTTTGCAAAAAGAGCTGGCAATGGGATTCCCAGTCCCAAATTAATTAACTTAAATAGACACTCCTCCATGGTTTGTGATTGTTGGACGGCACCCGAAGGATTCGGTTAGCCATGGCTTGTGTAAGCAAAGGTTGGGGGGAGTGTCGTCATCATAATAAAAATAAAATAAAAAGGCACTCCTTCATGGTATGAGATTGTTGGCAGGCACCCGAGGATTCGGTTAGCCATGGTTTGTGTAAGAAAGGTTGGAAGGAGTGCCACATAAATATGCAAATAATTCATGGGAGCCGCTCTTGAAAGTCCGGTTGGCGAGGTAGTTAGTGTACCCATTACCATTCGTTGACAACAACAAACACCTCTCAAAATAATTTTACTCCTGTCTTTATAAAAATGAAAAGCTCTAGCGCATGTTAATCCCTGCTTCCCTCTGCGAAGGGTCAATCTTTTACTTTTATGTTGTGTCTCCATTATTTCTTTGAGCACTATCTTGAGAGCACAACTGTCATTCTTAGTATAATATGCTTGTCTCAAAATATGATTGATTGTGGTATAACTTTGATGCATTTATCTTTTGACAATCACTACTTCTAGTCTTTCTATGAACTCCAGAGGTGCCCGGGCATTTATGTTTTGACAATCAAATACAGGCAAGCGAGATACCACTTTATCATACTCTCTTATGAACATTGCAATCCTGCTTATATACATGATTCATGATGCTTATTATTAATTGTTGGTACCTCTCCATGATTGACATAGCTATTAGATGATCTTATTTGCATGTATCTCATTATGAATTGCTTAAGTATTAGCCATAGCATGAGAATATATACATCATATGAGCAAATGTGTTCGTGAAAGTTCTTTTATCGCTCAGTTGTTAACTGAATTGCTTGAGGACAAGCAATAAGCTAAGCTTGGGGGGAGTTGATACGTCCAAAACGTATCTACTTTCCCGAACACTTTTGCTATTGTTTTGCCTCTAATTTGTGTATTTTGGATGCAACTAACACGGACTAACGCTGTTTTCAGCAGAACTGTTACAGTGTCTCGTTTTTGTGCAGAAATCCAACTTTCGGGAAAATCCTCGGAATTTATGCGAAGGCCCTATTTTCCCGAAAAGCGGCGAACGGAGAAGGACAACTCAGGTGGAGGCCCGAGGGCCCCACACCATAGGGCGGCGCGGCCCAGGGGGGGGCCGCGCGGCCCTGTGGTGTGGCCCCCTCGGCCGGCCTCCGATGCCCTCCTTCGGACTATTTATCGGCCTCGACCTAAAAACGCACGGGAAGAAGTCGAAGTCGCCAGAAACCCTCCGGAACGCCGCCACATCGCGAAACTCCGTCGCGGGAGCCAGAAGTCTCCGTTCTGGCACTCCGCCGGGACGGGGAATTGGAGGAGATCATCGCCATCATCACCGCCAACGCCTCTACATCAACCAGCCATGTTTCCCCCATCCATGTGTGAGTAATTCCCCCGCTGTAGGCCGAAGGGGATGGTAGGGATTGGATGAGATTGGTCATGTAATAGCATAAGATTGTTAGGGCATAGTGCCTAGTGTCCGTAATTGGTACTTTGATGATATTGTTGCAACTTGTTATGCTTAATGCTTGTCACTAGGGCCCGAGTGCCATGATCTCAGATCTGAACATGTTATTGTTTCATCATGATATTCATTGTTTATGGTCTTACCTATAAGTTGTATACACATGTCGCTGTCCGGAACCGATGGCCCCGAAGTGACAGAAATCGGGACAACCGGAGGGAATGGTAGCGATGTGAGGATCACATGTGTTCACGGAGTGTTAATGCTTTGCTCCGGTACTCTATTAAAAGGAGTACCTTAATATCCAGTAGTTTCCCTTGAGGCCCGGTTGCCACCGGCTGGTAGGACAAAAGATGTTGTGCAAGTTTCTCATTGCGAGCACGCACGACTATAGATGGAACACATGCCTATTGATTGCTTTGTACTTGGACACCATTTTATTATTATCTGCAAATGCCCTGCTATGATTGTTACATGAGTTTCTCTCATCCATGCAACGCCCGTTCTTCCGTCCCCGTGCCTACAGTATTTTAATCCTGCTGTTTACTAAAATCACTACTGCTGTCTTTGTTACTCTGCTGCTGTTATTTCACTACTGCTACTGCTATAAAACGGTTACTATTGATAAACTCTTGCGAGCAAGTCTGTTTCCAGGTGCAGCTGAATTGACAACTCCGCTGTTAAGGCTTCCAAGTGTTCTTTGTCTCCCCTTGTGTCGAATCAATAAATTGGGTTTTACTTCCCTCGAAGACTGTTGCGATCCCCTATACTTGTGGGTCATCAGAGATCATCGCCATCATCACCACCGACGCCTCTTCATCAACCAGCCATGTTTCCCCCATCCATGTGTGAGTAATTCCCCAGCTGTAGGCCGAAGGGGGTGGTAGGGATTGGATGAGATTGGTCATGTAATAGCATAAGATTGTTAGGGCATAGTGCCTAGTGTCCGTAATTGGTACTTTGATGATATTGTTGCAACTTGTTATGCTTAATGCTTGTCACTAGGGCCCGAGTGCCATGATCTCAGATCTGAACATGTTATTGTTTCATCATGATATTCATTGTTTTATGATCTTACCTACAAGTTGTATACACATGTCGCTGTCCGGAACCAATGGCCCCGAAGTGACAAGAATCGGACCGGAGGGGATGGTAGTGATGTGAGGATCACATGTGTTCACGGAGTGTTAATGCTTTGCTCCGGTACTCTATTAAAAGGAGTACCTTAATATCCAGTAGATTCCCTTGAGGCCCGGCTGCCACCGGCTGGTAGGACAAAAGATGTTGTGCAAGTTTCTCATTGCGAGCACGTACGACTATATATGGAACACATGCCTATTGATTGCTTTGTACTTGGACACCGTTTTATTATTATCTGCAAATGCCCTGCTATGATTGTTACATGAGTTTCTCTCATCCATGCAACGCCCGTTATCCGTCCCCGTGCCTACAGTATTTTAATCCTGCTGTTTACTATAATCACTACTGTTGTCTTTGTTACTCTGCTGTTGTTATTTCACTACTGCTACTGCTATAAAACTGTTACTACTGATAAACTCTTGCGAGCAAGTCTGTTTCCAGGTGCAGCTGAATTGACAACTCCGCTGTTAAGGCTTTCAAGTATTCTTTGTCTCCCCTTGTGTCGAATCAATAAATTGGGATTTACTTCCCGCGAACACTGCTGCGATCCCCTATACTTGTGGGTTATCAAGACTGTTTTCTGGCGCCGTTGCCGGGGAGCATAGCTTTATTTGGAAGTTCACTTGGATTGATATTGTTCGCTGCAAATTCTCCATCATGGGTAAAACTCGCGATCCTAAAGTTGCCATATTACCATCCACTACAAGAAAAGGTACAACTCTGAGTACCTCTGCTACTCTTGATTCACCATCTGTGATAAGTCAACTTGTTTCACCGCCGTAAGCTTCACTTGCTGGTACTTCTGCTGAATCTGAAAATTCTCATAATATTGATAATGTTTCTGCTATGCTTGATGGTAGTGGTTCATTGGGATCCTTTCTAGATGCTACAATTGCTAGGTCTAGACAAATTGAAAATGCTGAAACTCCTAATGAAAATGCTGCTACACCTGTTAATTCACCTGAACTTGATTATTCTAGTGATGATCCTGATGAGGATTATGTGGAGCTTAATGATGATTTTATTAATAGATGCAATGCTACTGCTGATGCAAGAAAAATTAAAAAGTTTCTCACACAATATACTGTTAGACATAAGCTATCTCCTGATCCTGAATTTGCCACATCTCCTATATGCATTAAGGATAAAGATTATGATTTTTCTCTTGATCTATCTCATATAGCTATTGTAGAGAAAACATCCTTTTGTGGTACTGAAAAAGAAAGTGCTGTAGAACACATGATTGAACTTTCTTCTATGAGTAGCTTGTTTTCTGATGATGTAAAGTTGCGTACTTACTTTGTCGCTAAAATTTTTCCTTTCTCATTGAAGGATGATGCTAAAACTTGGTATAATAATTTGCCTCCTGGTTCTATTAAAAGTCCAACTGATTTGCGTGATGTTTTCTTTCGAAAATACTTTCCTGCTAGTGCTCAACATATTGCTTTACAGAAAATTTATAGGTTTGACCAGGGAGATGAAGAGAAATTGCCTGAGGCATGGGCAAGATTTTGTTCTCTTATCAGAGCTCGACCTGGACATGATTTAGAAAAGAATGATCTACTTGATATATTTTATAGTGGACTAACCATTGAGTCTAGAGCATATTTGGATAGTTGTGCTGGTTGTGTTTTCAGGAAAAGAACTCCAGACGAAGCTGAAGAATTATTGGCTAGAATAAGCCGGAATCATGATGATTGGAATACACCTGAACCAACTCCAACGCCAATATTGAAGAAGAGGGGTTTAATTGAACTGAATGATGAAGATATGAGGGAAGCTAAAAAGTCTCTCAAGGAGAAAGGTATTAATTCCGAAGATGTGAAGAGTCTACCTCCCATAGAAGATATATGTGAGATAATTCCCCCTTCATCCATGATTGAGGTAAACTCCCTTCAACGCTTTACTAGGGAAGATATTCCGTATTCGAAACCTCCTGCGCAATGCTTAGATGAGTTTGATAATTATATTGTTAAGCAAGAAAATTTTAATATGAGAGTAGAGAATCATCTAATGGAAAATTCTCAAGCTATTAGCAATTTGCATGATATTGTGGAGAGAACCTCCAATGATGTTAAGATGCTTGTTAAACATTTTCAAATGGTTCAAACCCAAATTGATCAACTCACTAAAGTGCAAAATGACTTGTTAAAAAATAATTCTAAAGAGAAACATGCTGATGAAGTAACAACTAGAGGTGGTGTCTCTACCCAGGATCCTCTATATCCTGAAGGGCATCCCAAAAGAATTGAACAAGATTCTCAACGAATTGAACCTAGTGCTCCTTCTAAGAAAAAGAAGAAGAAGAAACATAAAAATGTTGTAGAATCCTCTGAACTTGTTAATGATCCTAATAGTATTTCTATTTCCGATGCTAAAACTGAAAGTGGTAATGAACATGATAATGATAATTATAAGAATGATGCTCCTGATAAAGAAGAAGTTGAAGATGAACCTGAAAAGCAAGCTAAAAATAAAAAGTATACTAAAGAAGATTTTATTGCTAAGAAACATGGTAATGAAAGGGAACCTTGGGTACAAAAGCAAATGCCTTTTCCTGCTAAGAAACTAAAATCAAAGGAAGAAGAACACTATAATAAATTTTGTGATTGGATGAAACCTTTATTCTTGCAAATCCCTTTGACTGATGCTATTAAATTGCCTCCTTATTCAAAGTATATGAAAGATATTGTTACTAACAAAAGGAAAATCCCCGATGAGGAAATTTCCACTATGCTTGCTAATTACTCTTTCAATGGTAAAGTTCCAAAGAAGTTGGGCGACCCAAGTATACCTACTATTCCTTGTTCTATTAAGAATAATTATGTTAAAACTGCTCTATGTGACCTGGGAGCCGGTGTTAGTGTTATGCCTTTTTCTCTTTATAAGAGACTTTATTTAGATAAGTTGATACCTACTGATATATCTTTGCAAATGGCTGATAAATCTACTGCTATTCCTGTTGGTATATGTGAGGATGTTCCTGTTCAAGTTACTAATAACTGCTTGATATTAACTGATTTTGTTGTGTTGGAAATGCCTGAAGATGATAACATGTCTATTATTCTTGGGAGACCTTTTCTTAACACCGCAGGGGCTGTTATTGATTGCAATAAAGGAAAGGTTACTTTCAATGTTGATGATAAGGAGCATACCGTCTATTTCCCCAAGAGGATTGATAAAGTATGTGGAGTCAATACTATTTCTAATGTGAGAACTATCAAAATTGGAACTATTGATTGTCCTATATATGAGCCTAAAGAAGGATATCAAAGTCTTATGATTGGATCCATATCAATACAATTCAAGGTAACATGATTGATTTGAGGTTTATTTCTTCTTATGCTATGTAAAATTTATTTGGTGGCAAGACTTGATCAACCTTGTTAACAAATACCTTTTATATGCATAGAGGAGGTAAACAACATCTCTTTCTTCCTCCACTTGTTCTACTTGCTGTAGCACTTTTGATTTGCAAAGTTCCTTAGTTAATTAGAGATTTCAAATTTTTTCCTGTCCAGTAATAATAAACTTAATACCCAGAAATGTGCATTTTTCAAAGTTTTCAAAAATTCACAAAAATTATACCGTTGGTCCTATTTTTCGAAAATGCACCTGGGAGCACCTGGGGATGACCAGTGGGGCACCCCAGGGTGGCACCCCACAGGCCGGCGCGGCCAGCAAGGGGGGCGCGCCACCCTGGCATGTGGGTCCCCCTTTGCCCCACTTTAGCATCTCTTCCTCCCAGACTCTTCTCTCTCCCGAAAAAATCGACACCAGCTTTCTCTCACTCGCGTTTTTGCTCAAGAGCTCAGGATTTTTCGATCTCTTTGCTCGGCCCAGATTTCTGTCTGAAATTTGGCACATTTGCTCTCCGGTATGTGACTCCTCCGATTATCCAAGTAGAATTTTGTTTGGTTGAGTATATCTTGAATATTTTGCTGCAGTAGGTAACATGTTTAGTGAGCTTGCATGCTTGTTCTAAGTTGTATAAACTAGTTTTGATGCATGATTAGTACTCTAGCAAGTTCCTATAGTAGTTCCCCTTGATTATATGTCACCAAATCAAATTTTATATTGTTTGTTGAAAAATTTCAGAAAATGGAGTGGAATAGATATCAACTACACCAACAAGAATTGGAGGTGCAACAAGTCATGAGAGTGAACCGCGAAGAGGGAGTATACCCCTCTTACTACCCGTGCACAGATTTCATGAGAAGTGCAGGAATATTGGGAGATGTTCAGAATCTAATTTCTCGTGCAGGGTTGAATGATTTTGTTGATGGAGAACCATGCCAATATGCAAAATTGACTATGTCTGTTGTGCAGGATTTTAAGTTCAATTGGTCGCAATCTAACCCCATGGTTCAGTATAAGATTTATAATAAAACTGTCAACTTGCCATTCAATGATTTTTGTACAGCAATTAGAGTACCGCAATGGGGATCATGTGAGAAGATAAGGGGATCGCCGCGAGAGCTCTTAAGCCTCTTCGAGATGATTTGTCATGCAAGGAGTTTCTCAGAGGATGGTGGTAAAATCACTAGCATTCAACTCCCAGCTATCCGCTACTTTGCTTATTTCATTACTAAATGCGTTCTTGCTAGAAAGAATGGTAGTAAACTATCTATCCAGGATTTAGCTTTTCTAGCTGCTGCACTGCAAGGTAGTAAGACTTATAATTTGGGGGCATTGATAGCTTATAGACTTGCTACTAACCGTGAGAAAGGTGGAATTTGTGGAGGTCTCATCGCCTCTCGTTTACTAGCTTTGCATGGTGTAGAACCTCGCCATCTTGATATTCGACTTTCCGTAGAAAGACTTGACATAGTCTCCATGATTAAACATGAATTTGTTTCTGATTCATCTAACTGGAGTAACCTGTCTTACAAGATAACATTTTACAAGAAGTCTTGGAGAACAACTAAGAAAACTGAAAAACTAGTGAGATTGCCTGCACCTGTTCTATTTAACCTTGATTCCAGGGAGGATTGGTCAGTCACAGAAAGTGCACTGAATGTACACATAGAGGGAGGAGGCCATCATGCAAGAGACAATGTGGAGGAGGCCGAGGAACACCTCGACTCGTCATCCGATGCAGCAAGTTCTTCGCATCAACATTTTGGACATGTGGAGCCTCCGCGCTTTTCTTCTGCACAGGGACCTTACTATGACTACGCCATGCATTATCCACCGGCGAGGAACAGCGACCCTCGCTGGGGTTGAACTCCACTTAGGCCAAAAGCCTAAGCTTGGGGGGAGGTATACCGGCATCACTCATTCTTTGCATATTATGATTGCTGGATACTTGTTTAGTTTGTTTGAGTGGTTTTCTAATGAGAGGGAGATGATATTTGGGGAAGTGCTGCCTGAAAACAGATTCTGGACTGTTACTGAAAAAATTCTCAAAAATAGCCAGAACGATATTTTGCGAAGCCAATTTTTGTGCATGTTCCCCAGGTTGGTATACAACTTTCATTAGTTGAACACTTTTCTATTTGAGCAGTGGAAGAATTTCTTAAAAATCGAGTACTGTACTGCTGTCAAGTTTGATGAATTTCTGCTGCTTTGTGTTTATGTGACTCTTCTAGTTTGCCATTTCTTTTTTTTGCTTTGTTTCTTTCCTAAAACACAAAAAGACCAAAAATATTTCTATTTTTCTCTCCATCATTTGTTTACTTGGGTTTCTTGCATTTATTTTGCTTTATTTGCTATCGTTGGTTTGCTATAAGAAAATCCAAAAAGATTTTGCTTTGTTTGCTTGTTTCCTTTTGTTCTTGTTTCCAATTCGAAAACTCCAAAAATATTTGCTGTTCTTCTTTGGTTTGTAAAGTTCATCTTGAGTTCAATGGTCTTCGGTGGCTGGAGCGTGGTTTTCATTTCATATTATCCAAGCTACACAAGTGAAAGGCAATAATGACGATCTACGACAATTGGATTGTGGTGAGAGGCTGGTATGAACTCTATTTGTTTTCATTTTTGTACATATACTCATCCATGTGAGCATGCTTAGTTGATTCATGTGAGGTATATGTCATTTGGGAAAGTCTAGTAGTTCATGATCTCTCATATTTAGCTCCAATTTATTAATATGAGTAGCAAGTCATGGATTTTTGCTTGCATTGTTTTATTCATAAGTAGGTATGGCATTGTGGTATCCTCCTTTGAATAATTCATTTATATCGACTTGGCACATGCTCACGCATGCATATGACTGAACAAAAGTCAATTAAGCCTCTATGATTTACATTTCTTCAGAGTTCTTGTATCACTTTTATGCCTCCGTTAATTTATTTTGCCGCAAGCATGATTATGACAGTGACTGCTCTCTTGATTTGTCGCTCCCCAGTCTATTGCTAGCCTTCACTTGTACTGAGCGGGAACGCTGCTCGTGCTTCCAAACACCTGAAAACCAAGTTGTTCCAAAGTGTCCACCATAAATACATATGCATGGCATTTCAAACCATTCAAAGTAAATTCTCATGCGCTACCTTTAAAACCTTCAAAATGCTTCTCAATTTGTGTTAATGTTTCATAGCTCATGAGGAAGTATGTGGTGTTTAACTTTCAACCTTGTCATTTACTTTTGACGGACTTTCTTTATGGACTAGTGGCACATCCGCTTATCCAATAATTTTGCAAAAAGAGTTGGCAATGGGATTCCCAGTCCCAAATTAATTAACCTAAATAGACACTCCTCCATGGTATGTGATTGTTGGACGGCACCCGAAGGATTCGGTTAGCCATGGCTTGTGTAAGCAAAGGTTGTGGGGAGTGTCATCATAATAAAACTAAAATAAAAAGGCACTCCTTCAGGGTATGAGATTGTTGGCAGGCACCCGAGGATTCGGTTAGCCATGGTTTGTGAAAGAAAGGTTGGAAGGAGTGCCACATAAACATAAAAATAATTCATGGGAGCCGCTCTTGGAAGTCCGGTTGGCGAGGTAGTTGGTGTACCCATTACCATTCGTTGACAACAACAAACACCTCTCAAAATAATTTTACTCCTGTTTTAAAAATGAAAAGCTCTAGCGCATGTTAATCCCTGCTTCCCTCTGCGAAGGGTCAATCTTTTACTTTTATGTTGTGTCTCCATCCAGTCTTTGAGCACTATCTTGAGAGCACAACTGTCATTCTTAGTATAATATGCTTGTCCCAAAATATGATTGATTGTGGTATAACTTTGATGCTTTTATCTTTGACAATCACTACTTCTAGTCTTTCTATGAACTTCAGAGGTGCCTAGGCATTTATGTTTTGCCGATCAAATATGGGCAAGCGAGATACCACTTTATCATACTCTCTTATGAACATTGCAATCCTGCTTATATACATGATTCATGATGCTTATTATTAATTGTTGGTACCTCTCTATGATTGACATAGCTATTAGATGATCTTATTTGCATGTATCTTATTATGAACTGCCTAAGTGTTAGCCATAGCATGAGAATATATACATCATATGAACAAATGTGTTCATGAAAGTTGTTTTATCGCTCAGTTGTTAACTGAATTGCTTGAGGACAAGCAATAAGCTAAGCTTGGGGGAGTTGATACGTCCAAAACGTATCTACTTTCCCGAACACTTTTGCTATTGTTTTGCCTCTAATTTGTGTATTTTGGATGCAACTAACACGGACTAACGCTGTTTTCAGCAGAACTGTTCTGGTGTCTCGTTTTTGTGCAGAAATCCAACTTTCAGGAAAATCCTCGGAATTTATGCAGAAGGTCCTATTTTCCCAGAATATTGGCGGAGCCAGAAGGGCAAGCCAGGTGGGGGCCCGAGGGCCCCACACACTAGGCCGGCGCGGCCCAGGAGGGGCCCGCGCGGCCCTAGTGTGTGGCGGCCACGGTCGGCCCCCGACGCCCTCCTTCGGACTACTTATTGCCTTCGACCTAAAAACGCACGGGGAGAAGTGGAAGTCGCCAGTAACTCTCCAGAACGCCGCCACATTGCGAAACTCCGTCTCGGGAGCCAGAAGTCTCCGTTCTGGCACTCCGCCGGGACGGGGAATTGGAGGAGATCATCGCCATCATCAACACCGACGCCTCTTCATCAACCAGCCATGTTTCCCCCATCCATGTGTGAGTAATTCCCCCGCTGTAGGCCGAAGGGGATGGTAGGGATTGGATGAGATTGGTCATGTAATAGCATAAGATTGTTAGGGCATAGTGCCTAGTGTCCGTAATTGGTACTTTGATGATATTGTTGCAACTTGTTATGCTTAATGCTTGTCACTAGGGCCCGAGTGCCATGATCTCAGATCTGAACATGTTATTATTTCATCATGATATTCATTGTTTTATGATCTTACCTACAAGTTGTATACACATGTCGCTGTCCGGAACCAATGGCCCCGAAGTGACAAGAATCGGGACAACCGGAGGGGATGGTAGTGATGTGAGGATCACATGTGTTCACGGAGTGTTAATGCTTTGCTCCGGTACTCTATTAAAAGGAGTACCTTAATATCCAGTAGATTTCCTTGAGGCCCGGCTGCCACCGGCTGGTAGGACAAAAGATGTTGTGCAAGTTTCTCATTGCGAGCACGTACGACTATATATGGAACACATGCCTATTGATTGCTTTGTACTTGGACACCGTTTTATTATTATCTGCAAATGCCCTGCTATGATTGTTACATGAGTTTCTCTCATCCATGCAACGCCCGTTATCCGTCCCCGTGCCTACAGTATTTTAATCCTGCTGTTTACTATAATCACTACTGCTGTCTCGTTACTCATCTGCTGCTGTTATTTCACTATCGCCATCGTTTATAAAACTGTTACTACTGATAAACTCTTGTGAGCAAGTCTGTTTCCAGGTGCGGCTGAATTGACAACTCCGCTGTTAAGGCTTTCAAGTATTCTTTGTCTCCCCTTGTGTCGAATCAATAAATTAGGATTTACTTCCCGCGAAGATTGCTGCGATCCCCTATACTTGTGGGTTATCAAGGATCCATGCTTACCTTTTCATTTTCATATTTTAAACTTGTTTAAATCTTTGTCAAACCTAGGATTTGACCAAAAGATTCAAATGGGCACAAAATTAAAAAAAAATAGAAAAATGAAAAACCAAAGTGCATAGTCTTCTTATGTCATATAGTAAGCATTCAAGTTGATGCATTAACAAAGTTTGGACATATTCAAACCATACAAATCATGTATCTACCCCCTAACCCTAAACTCTGTCTTATGAAATCAATCATGAAGAGAAGTGGTTTTGGGTTTCAAACGTTTAAGCCAAAAGCCCCTTTTTCAAATACTTCAAACTTATTCAAATTTGGTTCAAATTTGAAAGACATACAAGTTATAGCACACATAGTGCATACATTTTCACACATACTGCACTAGATAGATGCTAACCCTATAGCTTGAGGCCATTTGGATGAGGTAGAAAAAATTCTTGGATTAGAATCGTGTTGTTCGAACCCCGTAGTTGGATTTTTTTGAACCTTGATCTGTAGTACTGGGCAAAACCCTAGTTTAACCTATTTAATTATAGATTCGTATATCGATTTTTGTACCTTTTTATTATTACTATGCAGCACATGTGTGTTTGCCCGTCTAGCTAGTGAAACTCGGAGGAAGAGGGATCACTCGGAAGGACAGAAGAAGGGAGAGCATTATGGTGTCTCCCCTTTTTCGGGTGACGATGTTGACTATTGTGCGGGGTTTGTCAGTGAGCAGGAGGAGGTGCGAGCGAGCGAGTCGAGCGAGGCCGAGAATGAGAGAGATTTGATTTTTTTGTGTGAGAGGGACAAACGAAGGATCCTGAAGGACCCAGAGACTTCCAATACGCATCCTGATGCGTCTTCTCTTGACAAAGAAGAGGGCTGGGAGTTTGCGTACCTATTATTGCACGTGACTTGTGCTCACTGAAGTGTGGGACCTCACGCGTGGGCACCACACGTAAGTGACAGACCTGTTGGTGTAAAAACTCGGTTGATTATTATAGTGCATTAGAACAAAGTTTCCTATGGATTCAAGGCTAGGAAATCCAAGTTAACTCATTTACATGACATTATTTTTTCCATGAAGCAAAGTTAACACATCTATCAATTGGTACATTTTGGAGTGACTAAGAAGGATCCAGGCTTACTTATTTGTTTTCACGTGTCAAACTTGTCTACATCTTGGTCAAACCTAGGATTTGACCAACAAGATTCAAATGGGCAGAAAAATAAAATAAAAACAGAAAAATGAAAAACCAAATCACATAGTCTTCTTATGTCATATAGTAAGCATTAAAGTTGATAAACAAGGTCTAGACATATCAAACCATACAAATCATGTATCTATACCCCCTAACCCCTAAACTCTGTCTTATGAAGTCAAGCATGTGAAGATAAGTGGTTTTGGGTTTCAAACATGGAAATTTCAAAAAACTCCCAAAAGCTTCATTTTAGAGTGACTAAGAAGGATACATGCTTCCCTTTTCATTTTCATGTTTTAAACTTGTTTAAATTATGTTGGTCAAACCTAGGATTTGACAAGATTCAAATGGTTACCAAAATTTTAAAAAAAATAGAAAAAAGAAAAAAAACAAAGCAAATAGTTTTCTTATGTCATATAGTAAGCATTAAAGTTGATAAACAAGGTCTAGACATATTCAAGCCAGACAAATCATGTATCTATACCCCCTAACCCCTAAACTCTATCTTATGAAGTCAAGCATGTCAAGAGAAGTGGTTTTGGGGTTCAAACATGGAAATTTCAAAAACCTCCCAAAAGCTTCATTTTAGAGTGACTAAGAAGGATCCATGTTCACCTTTGCATTTCATATTTTAAACTTGTTTAAATCATTATCAAACCTAGGATTTGACCAAGATACAAATGGGTGGGCACAAAATTCAAAAAAATCAGAAAAAATGAAAAACCAAATCACATAGTCTTCTTATGTCATATCGTAAGCATTAAAGTTGATAAACAAGGTCTAGATATATATATCCAAATCAGACAAATCATGTATCTACCCCTGTCGATCTTATGAAGTCTAGCATGAAGAGAAGTCGTTTGGGGTTTCAAACATGGAAATTTCAAGAACATCCCAAAAGCTTCATTTTAGAGTGACTAATAAGGATACAAACTTCCCTTTTCATTTTCATGTTTTAAACTTGTTTAAATCTTGGTCAAACCGCCTAGGATTTGACCAAGATTCAAATGGGCATACAAATTCAGAAAAAAATCAAAAACCAATGCACATAGCATTCTTATGCCATATATACAGTAAGCATTAAAGTTGATAAACAAGGTCTAGACATATTCAAACCAGACAACTCATGTATATATCTAACCCTAACCCTAAACTCTGTCTTATGAAGTCAATCATGAAGAGAAGTGGTTTTGGGTTTCAAACATGGAAATTTCAAGAACCTCCCAAAAGCTTTATTTTAGAGTGACTAAGAAGGATCCATGCTTACCTTTTCATTTTCATATTTTGAACTTGTTTAAATCTTTGTCAAACCTAGGATTGACCAAAAGATTCAAATGGGCATAAAATTCATAAAAAATCATAAAAATGAAAAACCAAAGCATATAGTCTTCGTATGTCATATAGCTAGCAAGCATTCAAGTTGATAAATTAACAAGGTTTGGACATATTGAAGCCATACAAATCATGTATCTACCCCTAACCCTAAACTCGGTCGATCTTATGAAGTCTAGCATGAAGAGAAGTCGTTTTGGGTTTCAAACATGGAAATTTCAAGGACACACATCCCAAAAGCTTCATTTTAGAGTGACTAAGAAGGATCCATGCTTACCTTTTCAATTCATGTTATAAACTTGTTTAAATCATGGTCAACCCTAGGATTTGACCAAGATTCAAATGGGCAGAAAAATAAAAAAATAGAAAAATGAAAAACCAAAGTACATAGTCTTCTTATGTCATATAGTAAGCATATTGAAGTTTATAAACAAGGTTTGGACATATTCAAACCATACAAATCATGTATCTAACCCCTAACCCTAAACTCTGTCTTATGAAATCAATCATGAAGAGAAGTGGTTTTGGGTTTCAAACATGGAAATTTGAAGAACCTCCCAAAAGCTTTATTTTAGAGTGACTAAGAAGGATCCATGCTTACCTTTTCATTTTCATATTTTAAACTTGTTTAAATCTTTGTCAAACCTAGGATTTGACCAAAAGATTCAAATGGGCACAAAATTCAAAAAAAAACAGAAAAATGAAAAACCAAAGTACATAGTCTTCTTATGTCATATAGTAAGCATTCAAGTTGATGCATTAACAAGGTTTGGACATATTCAAACCATACAAATCATGTATCTACCCCCTAACCCTAAGCTCTGTCTTATGAAGTCAAGCTTGAAGAGAAGTGGTTTTGGGTTTCAAACATGGAAATTTTAAAAACCTCCCAAAATCTTCATATTAGAGTGACTAATTAAGAGGGATACAAGCTTCCCTTTTCGTTTTCATGTTTTAAACTTGTTTAAATCTTTGTTAAACCTAGGATTTGACCAAGATTCTAATATATGGGCATAAAATTCAAAAAAAAATGAAAAACCAAAGCACATAGTCTTCTTATGTCATATAGTTAGCATTAAAGTTGATGAACAAGGTTTAGACATATTCAAACCAGACAAATCATGTATCTAACCCCTAACCCTAAACTCTGTCTTATGAAATCAAGCATGAAGAGAAGTGGTTTTGGGTTTCAAACGTTTAAGCCAAAAGCCCCTTTTTCAAATACTTCAAACTTATTCAAATTTGGTTCAAATTTGAAAGACATACAAGTTATAGCACACATAGTGCATACATTTTCACACATACTGCACTAGATAGATGCTAACCCTATAGTTTGAGGCCATTTGGATGAGGTAGAAAAAATTCTTGGATTAGAATCGTGTTGTTCGAACCCCGTAGTTGGATTTTTTTGAACCTTGATCTGTAGTACTGGGCAAAACCCTAGTTTAACCTATTTAATTATAGATTCGTATATCGATTTTTCTACCTTTTTATTATTACTATGCAGCACATGTGTGTTTGCCCGTCTAGCTAGTGAAACTCGGAGGAAGAGGGATCACTCGGAAGGACAGAAGAAGGGAGAGCATTATGGTGTCTCCCCTTTTTCGGGTGACGATGTTGACAATTGTGCAGGGTTTGTCAGTGAGCAGGAGGAGGTGCGAGCGAGCGAGCGAGTTGAGCGAGGCCGAGAATGAGAGAGATTTGTTTTTTTTGTGTGAGAGGGACAAACGAAGGATCCTGAAGGACCCATAGACTTCCAATACGCATCCTGATGCGTCTTCTCTTGACAAAGAAGATGGCTGGGAGTTTGCGTACCTATTATTGCACGTGACTTGTGCTCACTGTGACATAGGCGTCCCAAATGGGCCTGCCGAAGATAGTACCCGGGGTTTACTGAAGGCCCATTACCCGAAAAATAAGAAGATTCGGGAGCCCAAGATACTATTAAGGAAGACTAGAGTTGTAATAGGAAGTGTTATTTATAATCTTACGGGATGAGTTAGAAACCTTCCCGGACTCTGTAACTTGTACGGCACGAATACCTCGGCTCCGCCTCCTATATAAGGGGGAGTCGAGGGACGCAAAGATCATCGAATCATTGTTTAAAACCCTAGTTTCATAATCGTCGAGTACTTTTCGGCTGAAACCTTCGAGATCTACTTGCCCTCTACTTCCAACTAAACCCTAGTCTACAATCCGTAGGCATTGACAAGTAAATACCTTGTCAATTGGCGCCGTCTATGGGAATTAGAGACGTCAAGGATCTGGTCTCGATGGCACGTTCAAGATCATCGACTTCATCAACCGCAAAAATCATCGACTTCATCAATCGCAAGCAATGCAATGGATCGAGGTAAACAGATCGCTACTGGTCCTGTTGATTTTGTTCCTCACCCACCCTCCCGTTTGGATGCATATGCGTATCTGGAGGAGCCTATGGAGATGACGTTCGGAAGGTTTCACTTTCGCGTCGAGAAAGAGGGATCGTATCGTGTCGAAATTCCAATTTCGTCGGGATCGTCGGCGGTCGATTCTGATTTTTCAAGCTATACATCGTCAACCGAAGCAGGAGAGGAAGAAACTTCGTCGTCACGCTTCATCAGCACCAGGGCGAGAGAAAAACTCGCCAAGATCTTCAGCGACATGTCGTTTGAGTCATCTGCGGACTCATATATAAGCGATGGCTCAAGCAGTGTCGACAGCTACAACTTCATCGACAAATCTACTACAGTGGGCAAGGTCTTCGCCAATCTTAACGATGGTGTCACCAAACCCAACATAGATCTGAATACAAAGTATCATCAGATTTATGTCATCGGAGAGCCAAGCCATGACCAAGAAGAAACATCTGAGGCTTTCGACGATTTGGGAAATCCATACGTTGATCCCTCTGATTTGCGACGAGGTCTAGGCAATAAATATATCGGGCCACAGCCGCGAGACAGAGTTCGACTCCCGCAAGCAGCATGGGATAGAGCCGCGAGAGCTATGGATGGCTCAGAACCAATGGCCACCACAGCCACGCCAGAGGAATTACAAGCATATCAATATAGGCTCGCACGAGCTGCAAGGGAATTGGAAAAACAGACAGCTGAGTTAAACAGAAGAAAGGAGGCAGCTTCTGCATCCAGCAGGAGAAGGGCAGAGCTGAGTCGACAATCTAGAACTTTGGGTGATAGCCACAGGGAGGCTCGGAATAGAGCAAGATCGAGGTTACAACACGTACCCGAAGGAGAAAGAGAGCACTTAGTCCAAAACCTCGACATGTCTTTTATGTCGATAGACACAAGAGGAAACATCATCCCTAAGACACCAGAGGCTGGATATATGGCGACACAAGCTTTTATCCTCGCATCTAAACCACCTCCAGGAGATCCAAGGGAAACAATGTACAACATGGCGATAGCAGGAGTTGGAGCCATGGGGACGGCGTTTGTATCAACACCTCCCGAAGGAACAGCAAGGCAAAATAGTCCACGACCTGCGGCAGCAGCAGCAGCAGCTCTTGAAGGACCAAGTGGAGCAAGGGATACGGCAGCACAAGCAAGGGTCGACAGAGCGCGGCAAAGCAGAAGGGAACATCGGCAGTCCCCAGAGTTAAACGACGAGGATATGTGCGGCTTGCCGTGCTTCACGAGGAGAGTGCGAAAAACTCGAGTCCCTTCGGGATTCAAGTTACCCGATAACTTCAAAAAATTTGACGGCCTTCAAGATCCAGAGGATTGGCTAGTTGATTATCTCGAGACGGTGAAGCTCACAGGAGGAACCAGAGCAACAGCTATGCAAAGCATCCAGGTGCATTTGAGTGGAGCCGCAAGGTCTTGGATAAAGAAACTTCCTCCAGGATCTATCGACAGCTGGGAAAGCTTCGAGGACGTGTTCGTCAAGAACTTCAGGTCCACGTGCAAGAAACCTGCGTCGTTAGAGGAGTTGAGAGCATGCCGACAAAAGCCAGACGAGCCAATGAGAAAATATATCCAAAGGTGGAACATCATCAAAAACTCGGCAGAAAATATATCTGACGAGAGAGCGATAGATGCGTTTGTCGCAGGAATCAGGCGTGGAGATTTTGTCGAGGACTTGGGGAGGACCAACCCAAAGACAGTATCCGCGCTAATGGAAATAGCAAACAGATGGGCAGATGGAGAAGATGATGTTCACAACAAACGGCACAGGTCGCCAGAGGAAGACCGTGGTCGAAATTATCAGCCAAGGCGACGATTCCCTCGGCAGTACCCGAGCTATGACGCTCCAGGTCAAATCTCGGCAGGCTTCCGAGCAAACACAGGAGGAAACAACAGAGATGATTATCAGAGAAGCAATGAGGAGCGAGGCGACAATAGAGATGATTCTCAAAATAATAGGCAAAATAGTGGGCCGAGGTTCCCGAGGCCTTTCGTGTCTCCTGAAGAGATGATGAATGGGCCGTGTCAAATGCACTTTTTCCTCGACAGCAACGGAAAAAGACAGTCAGGACATCTGCAGAAAGATTGTCACAATTTTCAGGCAATGTTAAGGTGGGCAGAGCATGCTAATGCTCGGTCAGCACAGAGAAATCCTCGAGAACCCAGGAGTGAGATTCACTTAACACCCCCTCCCGCGATTACGGACGACAATCGACACCAGCTCAGAATAGCGGCAGCACCTCCACCACCGCCTTACGTTGATCCTAACTCTAACGGAGCGGTCTCGATGATTCAGAAGGGAAGGTCATCCAATAGGGCTCAGAAAGTAATCTCGCGACAGGTGTTCATGGCAGAAAAAATGCCTCCACCAACAGTCGAGTATCTTAATTGGTCAGGGCAAGACATCGGCTTCACCATAGCAGATCATCCGCAGCAAGTTCCTCGACCAGGGCAGTCAGCACTTATTCTACCAGCAGTCATTGCGGGATTTGATGTCTCTCGAGTGTTCATAGATGGCGGCAGCAGCTTAAACCTTATGTATGCAGATACATTGAGGAAGATGAACATATCCCTAGCAAACCTAAAGTCAACAGACACGAGGTTCCATGGTATCACACCGGAGAAACCAAGTTATCCGTTGGGGAAGATTAATCTCGACGTTCAGTTTGGAACCCGAGAGAATTATAGAATCGAGAAGCTGGAGTTTGAAGTTGTGGATTTTCCGTCTCAGTATCACGCTCTGTTGGGACGACCAGCATATGCTAGATTTATGGCGGTACCACATTATACATACCTGTTGTGGAGGATGCCTGGACCTAAGGGACCAATCACAGTCAAAGGAAGCTTCGCCTTAGCCGATAAATGTGATAAAGATTTTCATCGAATATCAGAAACTTTCGGGATGCAAGCTGAGTATTTAGCGTCAAGGAGTATGACTGACTACGACGTGCTGCCAGACGTTGGAAGGCCAAATAAAGAATCAACTTTCAATACTGAGAAAAATTCTAAGGAGGTGCAAATTCACCCGACAGACCCGAAAAAGACGACGTCCATTGCAAACGACATGGACCTCGCATAGGAAAGCGCGCTCGTCGAGTTCCTCCGTGAGAACTGGAAAATCTTCGCATAGTGTCCAGCTGACATGCCAGGAGTACCCAGGGAACTTGCCGAGCACCACCTAAACTTGGATCCACTAGCGAGACCAATCAAACAACCTTTGCGACGTTTTTCGGAACCAAATCGCAAGGTTATGCTGTCAGAAATCGATCGACTAAGAGAAGCTGGTTTTATCAAGGAGTTGCACACAGAAGCCACATGGGTAGCAAATCCTGTGTTGGTGCCGAAGAAAAACACTAAGGTCCTTCGCATGTGCGTCGACTTTACGTGTCTCAACAAACATTGTCCAAAGGATCACTTTCCCCTCCCGAGGATCGATCAAATTATCGACTCCACGGCAGGATGTGAACGTCTTTCCTTCCTGGACGCATATTCTGGTTATAATCAGATCAGATTAAAAGAAGAAGATGAAGTAAAAAACAGCATTCATCACACCTTACGGCGTGTTTTGCTACAGAACAATGCCCTTTGGTGTGAAAAACGCGGGAGCAACATATCAGAGGATGATGCAGAAGTGTTTGGCGACACAGATTGGGAAAAACGTGCAAGTATACATCGACGATGTCGTCATAACATCATAAAAGGGGGCGACGCTGATTGAGGATCTCAAGGAAACCTTTGACAACCTCGACAAATTCTGCCTCAAGCTGAACCCGACGAAGTGCTCCTTCGGCGTCCCAGCAGGAGAACTTCTGGGATTTCTAGTTTTAGCAAGAGGAATTAAAGCAAATCCCGACAAAATACAAGCTATCGTAACAATGAGGAAGCCAACAAAGTTGAAAGAAATACAGCAACTAACTGGGCGAGTCGCAGCTTTGAGCAAATTCGTCGCCAGGCTGGGAGAAAAAGCGTTACCGTTCTACTCTTTGATAAAACAAGGGGAGAAATTCCAGTGGAACGAAGAAGCCGATAGAGCTTTTGAGGATCTGAAACGCACAATCTCGACACCACCAATCTTGGTGGCGCCGAAGGAAAAGGAACCTCTCCTGTTGTACATTGCAGCCACACCCCAAGTGGTTAGCACGGTGCTAGTTGTCGAAAGAGAAGAAGAAGGAAAACTCCATGGAGTGCAAAGGCCGGTATATTTCATCAGTGAAGTTTTATCACCTTCCAAACAGCGGTACCCGCAGTACCAGAAATTAGCATATGGAGTAATTGCAACGGCAAGGAAGTTGCGCCACTATTTTTCGGCACACCCGATAATAGTAGTCAACGAAGCACCTCTTTCAAATATACTGAACAATCCAGAAGCTACAGGGCGTGTCTCCCTTTGGGGAATAGAACTTTCCCCTCGGGACATCACGTATGAAAAAAGAAAGGCAATCAAGTCGCAGGTTTTGCCATATTTCATTGCAGAGTGGATGAAGCTGCAAAACACGGGATCCCCAGATTTGTCAAGAACTTGGACAATGAACTTTGATGGGTCCAAGAGAGTAGAAGGAGCTGGCGCAGGAGTGGTACTTATATCACCTGAAGGCGACAAGTTAAAATACGTCCTCCGGATGACGTTCCCTAACGCATCCAACAATGAAGCAGAATATGAATCCCTCATACACGGGATGAAGATGGCGAAAGCTTGCGGTGCAACTCGATTAAAAATCTTTGGCGACTCACAATTGGTGGCTCAGCAAGTTATGAACCAATGTGACGCAGTCAGTGATAGCATGATGGCATACAAGGAGGTGTACAATGAGCTCGAGAAGCTGTTTGATGGATGCGAGGTAAATCACATCAGTAGATTGAGCAATGATGAAGCCGACGTTCTCGCAAACATCGGGTCGCAGTGCCTCCCAATCCCGCCAGGAGTATTTTGGGAAGAAATAACGGAGAGATCCACGAAGCCGAAAAAGGTGCAGAAAAAAGCAAAGGAAGAAAAAACTTCGGCGCCCCTCAAAGAAACCACGGAGGACGAAGAGGACCAAGAGCTTGTGATGATGGTATAAGTTCCTTGGATGCAAGCATATATATCATATATCCTCAGGAAGGAAATACCCGACGATCCAGTTGAGGCAAGGCGAGTTATTCGACGATCCAAAGCTTTCACAGTGGTCAAAGGGGAGTTATACAAGCGAAGCATTTCAGGCGTCTTGCAAAGGTGTGTCACACCCGAAGAAGGAAGAATAATTCTGAAGGATGTACACGAAGGAATATGTGGCCACCACGCAAGTAGTCGAGCCATTGCAGCCAAGGTTTTTCGGGCAGGATTTTATTGGCTGACAGCAATTGAGGATGCCAAGGAAATAGTACGAACTTGCGATGCGTGCCAAAGATTTGCCGCAAAACCTTACTCTCCGGCGGCAGAACTGACACCAATACCATTGTCATGGCCCTTTGCCCAATGGGGACTTGATATGGTGGGAAAATTGCACAAAGCTTCGCCAGGAGGATATGAGTACCTGCTGGTCGCTGTCTACAAATTCACCAAGTGGGTAGAAGCAAAGCCAATAAATTCACCAGATGCAGCATCGGCAATAAAGTTTGTGAAAGGCCTCGTTTTTCGGTTTGGAGTGCCTCATAGCATTGTTACAGATAACGGTTCAAACTTTACGTCCAAGGAATTCAAGGAGTATTGCGCAGAAGTAGGCATTAAATTGCACTTTGCGTCAGTTGGGCACCCGCAAACCAATGGCCAAATCGAGAAAGCCAATGGCATCATCTGCAACGGCATCAAAAAGCGCCTGCTAGGACCACTTGAAAAAGCTCGACATACCTGGCCAGAGGAATTACCAAGTGTTTTGTGGAGCATCCGAACAACACCAAATACGGCGACACAAGAAACTCCGTTTTTTTCTCGTCCACGGAGCTGAAGCTGTATTACCAATTGAAATAGAGCATGACTCTCCAAGAGTAACAGAGTATGACGAAGAAACATCACGAAAAGTTCGGGAGGATGATATGGACGCACTCGATGAAGCTCGAGACGAAGTACTTTCACGAGTCACCAAGTACCAGCAGGACCTCAAAAACTACCACAGTCGACGATTAAGGCCAAGATCTTTCCAGGTTGGAGATTTGGTCTTACGGTTAAATCAAAAAAGTACTGAAAAGCTCGAATCACCATGGTTGGGGCCTTACGTCGTCACGGAAGTCATCGACGGAGGAGCATACAGAATCAAGGACAAGAAGACAGGGGCTCCCGAGAAAAACCCCTGGAACGTGGCGCAGCTCAGGCGGTTCTACGCCTAGAGTCGAAATATAGTCCTCCTCTGTAAAAATACAATGTACTAAAACGCCCGCGAGTTTTCAGACGCACTCTTTTCCTTTTCGGGGCACCGAGTGGGGCCGGAAAGGTTTTTAATGAGGCGGGCTCGCGATGCTGCAATATAATAAAGATAGTGGAGATATACTTCTTATTCTTCGATACGCTCGGGGGCTCAACGCCTTCAAGCTACAAAATACGTACAATATAGATAAACTAGTCTTACCGAAATATTTCGCCTTGGTACACTAATACCTCGCCAAATATAAACATCGGAAGCTAACAATTATAAATATAGTGTACTCGTCAAAATCTCATTGCTTTGGTCTAAAAACCTCGCAACAAAAATATAGAACTTCGACACTAAGATATTCGGGGGCTTGCAACCCATCAATGGAAAAATAAAGACATCTTCTTACGACAAGAGGAAAAATCTTCGAGATAGCAAAGCAGTACAAGCTCTAGCCAGAGGCTCGGGGGCTCCAACAATATAGACCACTTTACAATATACAACAAATTTCTTCGGAACAAAAAAGAGATAAAAAAAAGATATAGACACAATGTCTCGCAATATAGTACAGTTCAATCAAGGCCTAAAATACTATCTATGGACAAGCCTCTGGTTGTTTTGTGTTCAGCATAGGTCCCCTTGACGAAGAATTTTGAATCCATCCGAAGAAGTTCATCCATCATCGACTCGGCCACAGGAGTTACCATCTCATTGATTGTGTCAATATCATTTTTTCGCCGCGATTTTTTGGCCAGGCAATCAGCAACAATCTTCGTCAGGTCCAATTTTGGATGGCAAATGTTTATCATAATCATGGCGAACCTTGCTCCAGCAGTCAATTGAGCTCGCACAAAATTATGAATGCGAGGGGCATCTCTAAATTTCTCCAGTAATCCAGGAAGAGTTTTGGGAGCCTCATCTCGAGGAAATAAAGTCTTGTAAACCAGGGTCAAGGTTCTCGTGCAAAAATTGAAAAATTCACGCACCTGGCAAGCGCGATCTTGGAACCTGACAATTTGCTGGGTCCGTTCAGGGGTGGCCCAGAACAGACAGCCATGGTTAAGGGAAAGATTGACAAGAAGATTCGTTCTCTCGTTCACTCTTTGGTCTTCGGCGGCAGCATCGAGAACCGAGCCTATTAAGCGACAAGGCAAGAAATCTAAGGGGAGGCACAGTAAAACAAAGAAGAGGCAGTGTGAGGTTGAAAAAACATACCTAGCATATCTGTGCTAGCTTCAGACATCAACTCGAGCATGCTATTTTCTCGGGTAGTGGCTTTCTCAGCTTCCAACACAGCAGCATCCTTGGCAGCCATAGCCTTTTTGGCTTGTTGGAGAGCAATTTTCTCTTTTTCAGATGCTTTTCGAGATTGTTCCATCATCGCCAGAGTTTGTTTCTTCATGGATTGAAGCTGTTGTCGAAGTTCTTGCAAATCTTGCGACAAAGGTTCACTTGAAGAATCTTCAATAAGGGTTTTCTTCGAGAACAAAGATGCAGGCGAAGCATCGGCAGAGCAACGATTGGTCGATTAGTTATCAAATATTAACTGGAAAAGAAAGTCCAAGGATCAATGATAGCACCAGGAAGAATTTCATTCATCTTCAGAAAATTTACATTGATATTACAGAAGTTCTTCAAAAGGTTTACTAGGATAATTGTCGCCAAAGCTAAGGTGGCGACAAGGGCAAAAGGAACAAAGAGAGCAAAGAAAAAGAAAAAAGGAGAGGCATTCAACTAGACCTCCGGCCTTGATGAGCTAGGAGTTGCAGATGGCTTGATCCCGAGATAGGCAAGGATTTTCTTCGTGTTGGGCTTGGCTGCCTTGATCAACGACCGCCATTTTGTTTGCTCTATCTGTTCGGTGTCGCCAACCTTCATCCAGTCAACAGTTTGTTGGCTGTCAGAAACCAAGGCAACAGTGCTCTCGACAGCAATCTTCATGTTCTCCTGGCGCATCTTCAGTCCAAGATCCTCCGGTGGATTGAAGTCCTTGGCAAGGGCAAGGAAAGTTTTGGGCTCCTCTTTCTTCGGGAAGAAGTAGGGGAACAGCTTCGATAATCCTGCGTCAGCATTCACCACGCCTTCGCGAATTTCTTGGCCATGAAATTCCAGATAAGAGAGTGCGTCAAGGAGAGGATCATTGGTGGGATTCTCAAGATCAAACTCTTGGCTTGTTTGACCTGCCACAGAAAATATATGTTGGTCGACAGCAAGTAAAAAAAAAAACAAGTCCTAAGAAAAATAGAAGGGATCGACAAAGTTACCGAGGAAGTGCCGATTTTGCGTGTTCAAATGCTTGAGGATCCCCTTTTCACGAGTAGCCTGCGTGGCCTTGTGCTCGTTTAAAGTAGTTTCGGCATCCTCAAGTCTCTTTTGCAGATTTTCGACACCAGCAGCTTTTGCCTTGGCTTCATCAGCCTCTGCTTTGGCTTGGCTAGTGTCAAGTTCAGCTTTCTTGTGAGCCGTTTCACTTTGCTCCAATTTCTGAGCAAGAGTGTCGACAAGCTTGTTGGCCTCTGCAAGTTTCTCTGCCAAAATAGAAAAGAATCGTCAAAATTGCGACAGAAACAGGAGCAAGAAGTTATAAACAAGGGGTAGCAAAAAAGTTACTACCTTCAGTCTTGCTGGCATACTCACGGTACCCAATGAATTGGGCTCCGATGCGAACAAGCTCTTTGATCATAGGCTGTCAAAGAAGAACAAAGAAAGAAAACATCGGTACGGGAAAAATAGGAAGGCATAAAAAAGCAAACAGAGGAAATATAGCTATTGGCGAGAAAATTAAAAACTTACGTCATCCAAGAGAGGATTAGAGGAGCTACCCAACTGAGGGGTAGGCTCCACGACCGTTTCCAGCCTTGTCCTCTTTGGTGAAGGGACAAGAGGGCTTGAAGGAGGAGTGGTGGCGCCAACGTTTTGTTGAGGAGGCGAGGATTCTTCTCCCTCAACTGGCGTCTCCGAAACAATTACAGTATGTGACGTGCTCGTTCGAGGAGCCACGTCAAGAGTTGGTATTTCTTCCTCATCATCACTGTGATTAAAGATCGACAGCATAAAAAGCAAGATAAGACAAAGATCTTCGAGTAAAAGAAAAGGGGGAAATCAAAGTGACTTACGAGCTGATAAGGGATTCAAGATAGGGATCATAAGTTGCCTTCTGGTGTGAAGGATCAACTTCTTCGGCTTTGGAGGCGCCGGAATCTTCGACATCATTCCTCTTCCTTTTGTTCCTTGGAGAAACAGCAGGAGGAGGAGACAGTGCCGACGCAGTGCCTTCGGAGGAAGCATCTTTCTCAGAAGATCCCGCAGATTTTAGAGAATCCACGGGTTCATTCACAAAAGAGGGGGCCTCTTGGTTGTCATCAGTGACAACGGCCCTTTCCTCGACTTCTCCACCTTCAGGAAGAGGAGGAAGCGAGACAAGGTTTGGATGGTCCTGTACAAAACAAAAGTAAAACAAGGGAAGACATCAGAAAAAGAGTTACAAAAAAGATAGCAAAGCAATAACAAAACAATCGACAAAGGTTACCTTGGGAAGTGGATTGGCGGCGCTGAATGGTTTTACACGGCAAGAAGAAGGGACAGGATCTTTTTTGCTAAGAGACGAGATTTTTCGGACAAGCTTTTCCAAGTCCTTGACCTCTAAATCCACCGATAGTCGATCTGCGTCCTTGTCGCCAGCATATTTCCAGAGAGGGTATTTGCGAGCCTGAAGTGGCTGCACTCTAGTCCTAAGAAAATATGCCGTGATTTGAATACCCGACAACTCTTTGCCGCGAGTATTTTGCAACTCATGGATGCGAGTCATCAAGGCTTCTGTCGATGTTTTCTCTTCTTCGGTAGCCTCTGCGTCCCAGGAGCGGCGGCGAAGGATTTTTTCGGCGCCATCAAAAGGAGGGATGTTATCTTTAGCACATCCGTGGTTCTCCTCTTGAATGTACAACCACTTCTTGCGCCACCCTTGAACTGAGTCAGGGAGTTTGACGTCGAAGTAGTCGACAGTGGGCCGAACAGAAATTACAACGCCGCCTATATTATAGGCGACATTGGGCGAGCCATTATGGCGGCAGAAGAAAATGCGCTTCCATAGCGCCCAGTTAGGCTGGACGCCAAGGAAGGCCTCGCAAAGGGTGATGAAAATGGAGATATGGAGGATTGAATTTGGCATGAGGTGGTGGAGTTGCAGACCATAGATAAAGAGCAGTCCGCGGAGAAAAGGATGAATGGGGGCAGAAAGACCGCGGATGAGGTGGTCGACAAAACTTACCCGGTACCCCATTGGAGGGGTTGGGTAGCTCTCCTCACTGGGGAAGCACAGCGCTTTGGGCTTCTTGCTGATCCCCAGCTTCTTCAGCATGTTGATGTCCTGGGTGGAAATCTTCGATCTTTCCCACTCCGCCGTCCCCAGATCCACGGCGGCCATGGAGGATTCCGGCGTACTGTGCCTTGTCAACCGCCGCGGTGGCATCAACAATGGCGCAGGGTTTGCAGCTTGGAGGCGAGGAGCTTAGGAAGCTGTGGGTCGCAGGAGGAGAATTCGCAGATGAGAGCAGGAGAACGGCGCGAGCGGAAGTGCTCGAGGAGGAAGAAGGAGTGTTTATATAGAGGTGCGGTGAAGCGGCGGACCGTTGGATGAGAAAAGTGTGCGGCAGATGATAGCCACGTGGAAACAAGGGTAAAAAAGTATTTTCACATTGGAGAAGTTACGGTGCGTGCGCCAGAAAAAGCGGAGGACGTGTGTCCCCCACTCGCACGACGTGTTAAGATAGTGGATCAATTGGGCCCGCAAGGCAGCGGGAGAAGATTTCTCGCAAATTTTTGATTCGCAGTCGTGGCTATCGTCAGCAATAACGTCACCTTGGCAGAAGAAAAAATTCGACTCAACAGCTTCATAAAAGGCGACATGGAAAAATAATGCTGAGCTTTTGATCAAATACAAGTTTTTGATCAAATGCTCGGGGGCTACTTTGAAAAAAAAAAGATCCAGAAAGACAAAATAGAAATGGCGTGAGCCTATGATCAAATACAAATATTTGTTCATAGCCTCGGGGGCTACTCCCATCGGGAGCGCTGTTCGCGCACCCGAGGAATTATAAAACTTCGGGAGATAAAAAGAAAATATAGCGGCACAAGGCGTGGAGCCTACAACCAAGTACAAATATTTGGCTGTAGCCTCGGGGGCTACTCCCATCGGGAACGCTGCTCGCATGCCCGATGAAATCATAATAAAAAAAAGAGAAGAAGAAAAAAGAATGAAAGAGAAAAAAGAAAGATAGCAGAGCAAAAGAATATATTTCGAGTTATAAATAACTCTGCATATACTCCCATCGGGAAATCAATATAAGTCATCTTTGACTCGATAAAATGTGCCATTCCAACAGCCGAAAAAGCACTCGACAATATATGCTCAGAACGCCAAAGTTGCGATCAATTTCTGAATGCCGCAAATTTGCGAAGGTAAGACCCCAAATCCGTTTTGTTGGGCGTGGCATCGCCGAAGACTGCGCTCTGCTACTTTTATCCGTATCAACAGATACGAAGAAAAATCCTAACGGACGCGTTAGGTACCCGATAAACTTTACTGGGACTCGACAGAATGGTAAGACCTTAAGCGGCACCTGTCGAAGTTTGCACCAGTATCCCGAGATCGTGTCCAGGGACGTGATCTTGAAGTAGGTTTTTGCGGATTGCCACTAGAGCAGTTAACTAGTACCTGATCCGTCAGATGAACTAGCCCCAACTACCATTATCCCTGTACAATATAGAAGTTTATGAGAAGAAATATAGAAAAGTTGAAGTTGTCAAATAAAAATAAACAGTGGAGATTTTCCTTAACTCTGCGATTCAAGCAAAATCTCGGGGGCTACTGACATAGGCATCCCAAATGGGCCTGCCGAAGATAGTACCCGGGGTTTACTGAAGGTCCATTACCCGAAAAATAAGAAGATTCGGGAGCCCAAGATACTATTAAGGAAGACTAGAGTTGTAATAGGAAGTGTTATTTGTAATCTTACGGGATGAGTTAGAAACCTTCCCGGACTCTGTAACTTGTACGGCACGAATCCCTCGGCTCCGCCTCCTATATAAGGGGGAGTCGAGGGACGCAGAGATCATCGAATCATTGTTTACAAACCCTAGTTTCATAATCGTCGAGTACTTTTCGGCTGAAACCTTTGAGATCTACTTGCCCTCTACTTCCAACTAAACCCTAGTCTACAATCCGTAGGCATTGACAAGTTAATACCTTGTCACACTGAAGTGTGGGACCTCACGCGTGGGCACCACACGTAAGTGACAGACCTGTTGGTGTAAAAACTCGGTTGATTATTATAGTGCATTAGAACAAAGTTTCCTATGGATTCAAGGCTAGAAAATCCAAGTTAACTCATTTACATGACATTATTTTTTCCATGAAGCAAAGTTAACACATCTATCAATTGGTACATTTTGGAGTGACTAAGAAGGATCCAGGCTTACTTATTCGTTTTCACGTGTTAAACTTGTCTAAATCTTGGTCAAACCTAGGATTTGACCAACAAGATTCAAATGGGCAGAAAAATAAAATAAAAACAGAAAAATGAAAAACCAAATCACATAGTCTTCTTATGTCATATAGTAAGCATTAAAGTTGATAAACAAGGTTTAGACATATCAAACCATACAAATCATGTATCTATACCCCCTAACCCCTAAACTCTGTCTTATGAAGTCAAGCATGTGAAGATAAGTGGTTTTGGGTTACAAACATGGAAATTTCAAAAACCTCCCAAAAGCTTCATTTTAGAGTGACTAAGAAGCATACATGCTTCCCTTTTCATTTTCATGTTTTAAACTTGTTTAAATCATTATCAAACCTAGGATTTGAAAAAGATTCAAATGGGCAGAAAATTAAAAAAATCAGAAAAATGAAAAACCAAAGTACATAGTCTTCTTATATCATATAGTAAGCATATTGAAGTTGATAAATAGGTTTGGACATATTCAAACCATACAAATCATGTATCTAACCCCTAACCCTAAACTCTGTCTTATGAAGTCAAGCATGAAGAGAAGTGGTTTTGGGTTTCAAACATGGAAATTTCAAAAACCCTCCCAAAAGCTTCATTTTAGAGTGACTAAGAAGGATTGATGCTCCCCTTTTCATTTTCATGTTTTAAACATGTTTAAATCATTATCAAACCTAGGATTTGACCAAGATACAAATGGGTGGGCACAAAATTCAAAAAAAAAACAGAAAAATGAAAAACCAAATCACATACTCTTCTTATGTCATATCGTAAGCATTCACGTTGATAAACAAGCTCTAGATATACCCAAACCATACAAATCATGTGTATCTACCCATGTCGATCTTATGAAGTCTAGCATGAAGAGAAGTCGTTTTGGGTTTCAAACATGGAAATTTCAAGAACATCCCAAAAGCTTCATTTTAGAGTGATGACTAAGAAGGATACAAACTTCCCTTTTCATTTTCATGTTTTAAACTTGTTTAAATCTTGGTCAAACCGCCTAGGATTTGACCAAGATTCAAATGGGCATACAAATTCAGAAAAAATCAAAAGAATGAAAAACCAATGCACATAGCATTCTTATGTCATATATATAGTAAGCATTAAAGTTGATAAACAAGGTCTAGACATATTCAAACTAGACAACTCATGTATATATCTACCCCTAACCCTAAACTCTGTCTTATGAAGTCAATCATGAAGAGAAGTGGTTTTGGGTTTCAAACATGGAAATTTCAAGAACCTCCCAAAAGCTTTATTTTAGAGTGACTAAGAAGGATCCATGCTTTCCTTTTCATTTTCATATTTTAAACTTGTTTAAATTATATTGGTCAAACCTAGGATTTGACAAGATTCAAATGGTTACCAAAATTTAAAAAAAAAACAGGAAAAAGAAAAAAACAAAGCAAAGCAAATAGTTTTCTTATGTCATATAGTAAGCATTAAAGTTGATAAACAAGGTCTAGACATATTAAAGCCAGACAAATCATGTATCTATACCCCCTAACCCCTAAACTCTGTCTTATGAAGTCAAGCATGTGAAGAGAAGTGGTTTTGGGGTTCAAACATGGAAATTTCAAAAACCTCCCAAAAGCTTCATTTTAGAGTGACTAAGAAGGATCCATGCTCACCTTTGCATTTCATATTTTAAACTTGTTTAAATCATTATGAAACCTAGGATTTGACCAAGATACAAATGGGTGGGCACAAAATTCAAAAAAATCAGAAAAAATGAAAAACCAAATCACATAGTCTTCTTATGTCATATCGTAAGCATTAAAGTTGATAAACAAGGTCTAGGTATATATATCCAAATCAGACAAATCATGTATCTACCCCTGTCGATCTTATGAAAGTTTAGCATGAAGAGAAGTCGTTTTGGGTTTCAAACATGGAAATTTCAAGAACATCCCAAAAGCTTCATTTTAGAGTTACTAATAAGGATACAAACTTTCGTTTTCATTTTCATGTTTTAAACTTGTTTACATCTTGGACAAACCGCCTAGGATTTGACCAAGATTCAATTGGTCATACAAATTCAGAAAAGAATGAAAAACCAAAGCGCATAGCATTCTTATGTCATATATATAGTAAGCATTAAAGTTGATAAACAAGGTCTAGACATATTAAAACCAGACAACTCATGTATATATCTACCCCTAACCCTAAACTCTATCTTATGAAGTCAATCATGAAGAGATGTGGTTTTGGGTTTCAAACATGGAAATTTCAAGAACCTCCCAAAAGCTTTATTTTAGAGTAACTAAGAAGGATCCATGCTTACCTTTTCATTTTCTTATTTTAAACTTGTTGAAATCTTTGTCGAACCTAGGATTTGACCAAAAGATTCAAATGGGCATAAAATTCATAAAAAATCAGAAAAATGAAAACCAAAGCATATAGTCTTCGTATGTCATATAGTAAGCATTCAAGTTTATAAATTAACAAGGTTTGGACATATTCAAACCATACAAATCATGTATCTACCCCCTAACCCTAAACTCGGTCGATCTTATGAAGTCTAGCATGAAGCGAAGTCGTTTTGGGTTTCGAAAATGGAAATTTCAAGAACATCCCAAAAGCTTCATTTTAGAGTGACTTAGAAGGATCCATGCTTACCTTTTCATTGTCACATTTTAAACTTGTTTAAATCTTTGTCAAACCTAGGATTTGACCAAAAGATTCAAATGTGCATAAAATTAAAAAAAATCAGAAAATTAAAAAACAAAAGCATATAGTCTTCTTATGTCATATAGTAAGCATTCAAGTTGATAAATTAACAAGGGTTGGACATATTCAAACCATACAAATCATGTATCTACCCCCTAACCCTAAGCTCTGTCTTATGAAGTCAAGCTTGAAGAGAAGTGGTTTTGGGTTTCAAACATGGAAATTTCAAAAACCTCCCAAAAACTTCATATTAGAGTGACTAATTAAGAGGGATACAAGCTTCCCTTTTCGTTTTCATGTTCTAAACTTGTTTAAATCTTTGTCAAACCTAGGATTTGACCAAGATTCTAATATATGGGAATAAAATTCAAAAAAAAAACAAAAAAATGAAAAACCAAAGCACGTAGTCTTCTTATGTCATATAGTTAGCATTAAAGTTGATGAACAAGGTTTAGACATATTCAAACCAGACAAATCATGTATCTACCCCCTAACCCTAAACTCGGTCTTATGAAGTCTAGCATGAAGAGAAGTCATTTTGGGTTTCAAACGTTTAAGCCAAAAGCCCCTTTTTCAAATACTTCAAACTTATTCAAATTTGAAAGAAATACAAGTTATAGCACACATAGTGCATACATTTTCACACATACTGCACTAGATAGATGCTAACCCTATAGTTTGAGGCCATTTGGATGAGGTAGAAAAAATTCTTGGATTAGAATCGTGTTGTTCGAACCCCGTAGTTGGATTTTTTTGAACCGGCCTTGATCTGTAGTACTGGGCAAAACCCTAATTTAACCTATTTAATTATAGATTCGTATATCGATTTTTCTACCTTTTTATATTACTATGCAGCACATGTGTGTTTGCCCGTCTAGCTAGTGAAACTCGGAGGAAGAGGGATCACTCGGAAGGACAGAAGAAGGGAGAGCATTATGGTGTCTCCCCTTTTTCGGGTGACGATGTTGACTATTGTGCAGGGTTTGTCAGTGAGCAGGAGGAGGTGCGAGGCAGCGAGCGAGTCGAGCGAGGCCGAGAATGAGAGAGATTTGTTTTTTTTGTGTGAGAGGGACAAACGAAGGATCCTGAAGGACCCAGAGACTTCCAATACGCATCCTGATGCGTCTTCTCTTGACAAAGAAGATGGCTGGGAGTTTGCGTACCTATTATTGCACGTGACTTGTGCTCACTGAAGTGTGGGACCTCACGCATGGGCACCACACGTAAGTGACAAACCTGTTGGTGTAAAAACTCGGTTGATTATTATAGTGCATTAGAACAAAGTTTCCTATGGATTCAAGGCTAGGAAATCCAAGTTAACTCATTTACATGACATTATTTTTTCCATGAAGCAAAGTTAACACATCTATCAATTGTTACATTTTGGAGTGACTAAGAAGGATCCAGGCTTACTTATTCGTTTTCACGTGTTAAACTTGTCTAAATCTTGGTCAAACCTAGGATTTGACCAACAAGATTCAAATGGGCCAAAAAATAAAATAAAAACAGAAAAATGAAAAACCAAATCACATAGTCTTCTTATGTCATATAGTAAGCATTAAAGTTGATAAACAAGGTCTAGACATATCAAACCATACAAATCATGTATCTATACCCCTAACCCCTAAACTCTGTCTTATGAAGTCAAGCATGTGAAGATAAGTGGTTTTGGGTTTCAAACATGGAAATTTCAAAAACCTCCCAAAAGCTTCATTTTAGAGTGACTAAGAAGGATACATGCTTCCCTTTTCATTTTCATGTTTTAAACTTGTTTAAATTATATTGGTCAAACATAGGATTTGACAAGATTCAAATGGTTACCAAAATTTAAAAAAAAACAGAAAAAAGAAAAAAGAAAAAAACAAAGCAAAGCAAATAGTTTTCTTATGTCATATAGTAAGCATTAAAGTTGATAAACAAGGTCTAGACATATTCAAGCCAGACAAATCATGTATCTATACCCCCTAACCCCTAAACTCTGTCTTATGAAGTCAAGCATGTGAAGAGAAGTGGTTTTGGGGTTCAAACATGGAAATTTCAAAAACCTCCCAAAAGCTTCATTTTAGAGTGACTAAGAAGGATCCATGCTCACCTTTGCATTTCATATTTTAAACTTGTTTAAATCATTATCAAACCTAGGATTTGACCAAGATACAAATGGGTGGGCACAAAATTCAAAAAAATCAGAAAAAATGAAAAACCAAATCACATAGTCTTCTTATGTCATATCGTAAGCATTAAAGTTGATAAACAAGGTCTAGATATATATATCCAAATCAGACAAATCATGTATCTACCCCTGTCGATCTTATGAAGTCTAGCATGAAGAGAAGTCGTTTGGGGTTTCAAACATGGAAATTTCAAGAACATCCCAAAAGCTTCATTTTCGTGTTACTAATAAGGATACAAACTTCCGTTTTCATTTTCATGTTTTAAACTTGTTTACATCTTGGTCAAACCGCCTAGGATTTGACCAAGATTCAAATGGTCATACAAATTCAGAAAAGAATGAAAAACCAAAGCACATAGCATTCTTATGTCATATATATAGTAAGCATTAAAGTTGATAAACAAGGTCTAGACATATTAAAACTAGACAACTCATGTATATATCTACCCCTAACCCTAAACTCTATCTTATGAAGTCAATCATGAAGAGATGTGGTTTTGGGTTTCAAACATGGAAATTTCAAGAACCTCCCAAAATATTTATTTTAGAGTGACTAAGAAGGATCCATGCTTACCTTTTCATTGTCATATTTTAAACTTGTTGAAATCTTTGTCAAACCTAGGATTCGACCAAAAGATTCAAATGTGCATAAAATTCAAAAAAAATCAGAAAAATGAAAAACAAAAGCATATAGTCTGCTTATGTCATATAGTAAGCATTCAAGTTGATAAATTAACAAGGGTTGGACATATTCAAACCATACAAATCATGTATCTACCCCCTAACCCTAAACTCGATCGATCTTATGAAGTCTAGCATGAAGAGAAGTCGTTTTGGGTTTCAAACATGGAAATTTCAAGAACATCCCAAAAGCTTCATTGTAGAGTGACTAAGAAGGATCCATGCTTACCTTTTCATTGTCATGTTTTAAACTTGTTTAAATCTTTGTCAAACCTAGGATTTGACCAAAAGATTCAAACGTGCATAAAATTCAAAAAAAAATCAGAAAAATGAAAAACAAAAGCATATAGTCTTCTTATGTCATATAGTAAGCATTCAAGTTGATAAATTAACAAGGGTTGGACATATTCAAACCATACAAATCATGTATCTACCCCCTAACCCTAAACTCGATCGATCTTATGAAGTCTAGCATGAAGTGAAGTCGTTTTGGGTTTCAAACATGGAAATTTCAAGAACATCCCAAAAGCTTCATTTTAGAGTGACTAAGAAGGATCCATGCTTACTTTTCATTTCATGTTATAAACCTGTTTAAATCATGGTCAAACCTAGGATTTGACCAAGATTCAAATGGGCAAAAAAATAAAAAAATCAGAAAAATGAAAAACCAAAGTACATAGTCTTCTTATGTCATATAGTAAGCATATTCAAGTTGATAAACAAGGTTTTTTGTGCAACATACTCCCTCCGTCCACAAATAAGTGTACATGCGGGTTTTCCAACATAAATTATGAAGTGGAGTAGGTACGAAGTAGGAGGTGGTGGAATCTGCAATTCCCTCGCCTATATATTATATAAAAGTCGAAGACTACAACCCTCTATCCCTATCTCCTTCCCATCCTCTAAATTCATATTCCTTTTAGAATCGTTGGGCATGGAGGTTCCCCTGGTAGCATTAGAGTTTCTGTCGACTTTGCTAAATTGAGAAGACTGTTCAGCTGCAGAGTGTGCTCTCAACCCATACAACCTCCTGCAATATCGTCGGTTAGTACTTTATTCACTAGGTTCATCCAGATGTATTTTAATTTGGGCCAACAGTCGTGTTAATTTCCTTGTATTAAGCAGTGTCGTGGGTGCCAGAAGTTGGTATGCGGCAGCTGCTCTAGGATACTGTCCGGTCGCGCGTGCACGGGATGCCAGGGCGTCTTGCAAGGTGAAAGTCTCTCGTCTGAAGTCATGGAGTTTACCAGTGGATGTTTTCTCCAACCGAATGGGGCGAGAATATCGTTCACCTACGGTTTGTGCTTTCAAATAGCACGGCGTCCACTATACCAGGTTAGTACTTTCTTCGTTAGGTTCCACCCAACTGTATTTTTCCTTTGGCGAACTGTCATGTTAATTTCCTTGTATTAAGCAGTGCGTTCGCAGGGATGGGCGAGGGCATCTTACATGCGGAAGCTGCGTAAGAAACCTGCCCAGTCTCGCGTGCCCGAGATGCGATGGCATCCTCGAAGACGTAGGAGGAAGCAGTTCGATTAATAGATATCCCTCCGTGTTTAAGGTAGATTGCAGCAACGATGGTTGCGACATGAGCGGCGACTTGCTCGAATACTTGCAACACGAGCGGACGTGCGAGCATAAGCCAACGAGATGGTAGGTGGATGGTCTTGCCGGTCTCGATGGAGAAGATGATCGCGCTTCGAGGCTAAAATCTGAGCTCGTTGGAGAAGGATCAGATGGAGTTTCCTTTTCTAGATCTAGGGTTCTTTTTGTACTTTTGGATGTCTTTTCTGTAGTTTCCTTTTACTTAGAGATTTCTCCTTGCAATCTGTAATCCCACCATCATAATATAAAAGCAGTGCCGCCAGGTCCTTCGGGACTTTTCTGTGTTCAAAAAATGTATGATTCTATACATGTCATCTATTTATGTGTGCGATGTTGTATCGCCTATTACTGTGTTTAGTTTGAGCGTCTCCTTGTCCTAGTACAAAACTTCGGCATGATGTATCTTGTCACATGTTTCCCCACAAATGAAAATTGGATTGGTGGTAGACAAGTCAAGGCACATTTATATGTGCGACAACCCAAAATGCACATATTTTGCAAAGTTTTGATGCGTGAGTGAAAAGTTGCAAATATATACATAAACTTGGGCCCTAATTAAAAAGTTTGACATGGTTCTTGTGTAGTACTAGTACCAAGCTCACATGTGGGGAGAAATTAAGCTGGACGAAGTCCAACATGTTGCCAAACTATTTGAAGGGCTATTTTCTGAAACACTGGTATGGCAGTATGGTATTTTCCCTATCTATGTAGAAAATGATGAACAATCCATGCCTTTTGATTGCCTTTTTTGAACCATAGGAAACTTTGTACTAATACAGTATAATAAGCACCTGAGTTATGACACCGACAGGTCTGTCACTTACGTGTGGTTCCCATGCGTGAGGTCCCACACTTCAGTGAGCACAAGTCACCTGCGGTAGGTAGGCAAAATGCCAGCCATCTTCTTTGTCAAGAGAAGACGCCTCAAGACTCTCTCTCTCTTTCGCAAAAAACACACACTCTCTCACCAAGTTAGGGAGTTAGATGTAATTTCCTGTTTATTTCGTGTGCTGTTATAAACCGTGCTCTGATGCGTAGTGGAATTCTAGGTCCTTCAGGATCCTTCGGTTGTCCCTTTCTCTCGAAAAAAAAAATCTCTCTCTCATTGTCGGCCTCGCTCGCTCGCACCTCCTGCGCATTGACAAACCCTGCACAACAGTCAACATCACCCTAAAAAGGCCAGACACCATAAATAAGATAAGAGGGGCCCCGTGACTGCTCTCGCTTCGTCTCCTTCGGTGTGATCCCTACTCCCTAGTTAAAATAAATTGAAAATTACAACCCCTTGTATGAATTGCAGTTGGGGTAAATTTGAATCCCGTGGCGGGAATTCTCGCTACTCCTCTCGATTTATAGGCTCCTGCCGCCTCTCCCCATTCATCTTCAAAATCCTATAGCCCCAACCTGTACAGTGCTCGTCGGCGGCTGTACCATCCACAACATCTGTACTAGCGCCTTCCCTTTGCACCCCCATCTTCCGGCGATGAATCCCACGAGTGGACTAGGGGGCCTATTAGGTGTGCGGTCCACCGTCGTAATCCCCCAGCAGCAACTACAGGACCTCGCTGCCAACTCGCACGCCCCCCCACAGTAGCTGCAGCAGGCGCATGGCGGCCTCGCCGTTGAGTCTGATGTGCCCACCATGCGGCAGCGGATCAACGACCTCTTCGTGGGCTCAGACGTGACAGTCCTGCTGCAGCTGCAAGACAACCTCACCGTCGCCGGGAAGTCGGTCCTCTCCAAGGAGAAGAGCTTCGAGGTCAGTGGTTCATGTAGTTTAATCATTGGTTTAAAACTACTTAGCCCCCTACTGAGTATTATTTGGAGGGTATTTGGTGCAAAATACTTCATTCACCATATTTTGGCGTGAGTATTTGCGGCAGATCAGGACAACCTGAGAGATAGCCTGGCCTGGGGCATTATTAGTTTTATTTTTTGAGGGGTTCCTCGGGCCTTATTAGTGAAGCGTCCAATTTCTATTCACGTAATCCATGCCAGCAGGCCTCAGGACTTGTAACTTTGGCATTGGAATCAATCCCTCAGCCTGATCCATGCTAGAACGGGGTGGAGGCCTGGAAGGAGAAGCAGTAATCGGAGCATGTATGTGCAACGACCAGAAACGCGAGAGCAGAGGTGTTGCGGTTCCACGTCCACCCGACGTGCGTGGAAGTGTTTCCTGAGGATCCCCGCGACTCTGATCCTGTCCAATACTCTCCTGCCAAACAGATAAAATGTGTTCTTATTAAGAAAGACCCAGATATTACTCACTGAGTAGCTGCATTACCACATTCGAACTTCAATGCAAACTTCAAACATCACTGCAGTCTTTTCCCCCCCTTTCGAACTGGAGATCCAGCCTCTCCATCGATTGATGCATAGGGCAAACTTTATTAGTTCATGTTTCGTTCTTAGTTTGAAACTTTATTGCTCCAAGCTCTGGAGTACTCATATTACTACAATATTGCAATTGAAATTTATACATATTACAGTTACTATTGAAGTTAGTCTTGTACATATTACTAGGAGTATTGAAGTTTAAGTCCTGCAAACTTTCGGAGTACTATATTACTATTGAAGTTACACTCTTGCACTTTATTAGTATAATATCATGTGTCACACAGGGTCGCTCTGTGAATCTACCATCTAATGAAGGACGACAACATGAAGCGTCTATGCAAGTAATCCGGCGGTCGCTCCTGGATGAGTCGCGCGAGTTGATTGACCATGCGTCCAAGCTCCGAGATGTGAACGCACATCTGGTAAACCGTGCTGTGAAGCTATGGAATGAGTATGTCGTACTCTTGAATGAGCACTCATCTCTATCAAAGGAGAACTCATCTCTATCGAAGGAGAACATCTTCATCCTAAAAGAGAACTCATCTCTGAAAAAGGAGAACATCTCCATCCTAAAAGAGAATTCATCTCTGAAAAAGGAGCACACCTACTACAAGTGGCGGAGCATGACAGGAAACTCCAGTAATCTTCTTCGGGTGTGAAGAAGGTGTACCCATATGTGCATGTAGAGAGGTGGAGACGGTTGCCGATGAGACAAGTGAGTAGATTGAGGAGGGCAGCCACAGCCCACAACGTTTGTAGTTACAAATCTTTCTATCATAAAAGTTGTAGTATCGAAATTAATATGTATCACTTAATATATGTGGTGTTTGGCAATATATAGTTTAACATGCAAGGACTCTGCAATGTAATTTGTATCAGTTTGATTGGCTTTCTACCCAAGTGAGCATGTGTCATATTTGTCCAAGGTTTGGTTTTTGCATCTTATCAGATTTTATTGAATACCATACTAAAAAAAATCCATGTGCATCATTTTGATGCAGAGGCTGGGGGTCTCAACCTCCATTACGAAAAGGATATGTCAAGACATGAAACATTGGATAAAATCCTTGACTGTACCCTGCAAGTGTGGCACCTAGAAACAATGATTAAAATTCAAAGCTGCATCTCCTACCAATACAAATGCTATACCAGAGAATTTTGAAACAAATTGAATCCAAACCGAAATAAATTAAATTATATTTGGAAGAAGATATGTAGAAGTACCCCTGTACAGTAGGACGCTATGTGCAATGCACGACATATTGGCAAAAAATTACCCGCATATACCAAAGGCATGGGCACCAAGATCTGATGCAAATTTGAATTCGGCCAAAGGAGGGTACTAGCAAAGATTTCGACCGTGCCAGCGATCCAGACATTCTTATGAAGTAAAGGGAATTTGATAATCTTGGTCTCGCAAGTAATGAAATGTGGGGACTCCTAAGATCGACGACTTCAACACTGATGTTTCTTTTTCAGTAGAAGCTAGTGGCTGACAACTTTGATTCCAATTCGGCTGATGCAGATATCCATGAGATCATCAAGAGGATCTTGGATCATGTTGAAGCACGTGTCGACATTCTGCTCTCGTGTTTGAAGGCAGATGATTTTGATAGGGTGATGCAAAAGCCGCCATATGGTCAATAGATTGTTATTATATACATGGAAGTTGTTTCTTGGGTCATCATCTAGATCTTTTGTTTTCTTATGTGATAGAAGTACTTTATGGAAACTATGTTAGTATTGTCTTATACTGAATTGTTGCTACTCTATGTTACTACCTTCATAATGCATAGTAACTTAGATGTAGTACTATCATGCATGAGTGTATTAGTTAGCATGTAGACTCATTCTATCTTGAGAAGTGTTATGGTAACATAGCTAGTTACCACTTACCACAACCATCTCTTTCTTCATTTAATATCATGCCATGTCATCAATTTTCCTAGTTGGCAACTCCGCTACATGGATACGGGGCAGAGAGGCCGTGTCCGTGTCAGATACGGTATCCGATACGGATACGGCTCGGATACCGTATCCCTATGGTTTGTGACGTATCGCTAAATTAACGAATTAAAAATAATTGATAATAATTCACATACCTATTCCGATACGGTTTGGACACAGATCCGATATGGTCCAGCCCAGATGAAAAATCCTAACCTCTTTTTTAACCCTCCCTTGCCAATTCCCACCCTCCCCCGAGACCCCGACACAGCTGCCTCCTTCCTCTTGTGATGGCAGTACTAGATCTGCACCCAGTAGCAGGTGGCGACCTAGCTGGCGGAGAGCCGATAACTTTTCCGTCTCAGCGCAAGAGCCAAGAAGCTTGACTGGCGGCTGCAGCAAGCAACCGATGCCAGGCAGCAACCAGTAAGCCAGGAGCAAGCTACAAATCCTAACATTCTACTGTGAAGTTATTTATGTTACAATTTTAGATAAATCAAGGGTTGTGGAGCAATACAAAATGTCGTTGTATCAATGTATTGGTGTAAATTTATTTCTAATTTAGAAAGCTATTAAAAGGTATCCTTGTATCCGCGCATTTTCAAAATGTCGTATTTACGTATCGTATAGATCCGATACGGATACACGTATCCGTATCGGTGCTGCGTAGGTTGGTAATGCATGTAGCTCTATGTTAATACTCCTTAGTTACTCCCACTATGAGTAGTCTAAGTAGCATGGTCTACCCCGGAAGCAGATCCTCTAACGTGCAAGCTACACCTCTCTAATTTTCCTTCTCCACATCTACACGATTAAGTCTAATTTGATATAAATTAACTTCCATAATATATGTAAGCCATATGCATTTACAATAATTAGTAACAATCAAAATTATGACTATCTTTTTTAATATTTATACTATTTTTTGTACAGTAAAAATATACAGTGATTGCTACAGTAAATACATACAGTATTTGTTAATGTTTCCTGAATTTTCTTCTACGTTTTGCACTACTTAAGCACTGTGCTTACCTGACTTGTCATCTCTATATTACAATCACGAGTATATTACTTAGACCATCTGTACAACATACTTTTGTTGCGACTGGATTATTAATAAAGGCCGTGTGCATCACCACGATGCAGAGGCTGGGGTCATATCCCCTTTTTGAAGATTTTTTTTTACTTAGACCATAGCCTTATTCAAAATCAATTCTCAGTCAAGCTGCAAAATCTCCTACAAATCCCGAAATATTTCGGAAGGGCTTTTCAAAATTGATTTTCAAGATACATCATGATTATGATCGTGGTAACCGATTTTCAACGTGATGATGACTTGATGTGACACTTGGCCGTACTAGTACAGTCTCATATTTTTGTATTACTTGGACTGTAGCCAAATTCGAAATCTCATTCCAGCGGCAAAACTTCCCGCTCGAAAAATACAAATATTTCACACGCTTCTAACTTCACATTCTACCCTCGTAAAGATGATAACAATGTCCATGTATAAGTCGGTTGGTGGGGGGTCTACCCGTCATTTTTTTCGATCACCACCTCCCTAGCCCCGGAAACTAACCGAAAAAAAATTCATTTCCCTCAGTCTCTCCTCCGAAACCACACCCACCGGAACTTCCCAAGTCGCTCTCTCTCCCACCTCCACGACCTCCGCACCGGAACATCCCCGCCGGACTTCCCTGGCCTACCCGAGGCCTCGCGATCCTCGTCATACGGCTGCCTGCCAGAGCCGCTTCATCGACGCCATCATCAACCGGACTGGATCATCCCCGCCGAACCTCGAAACCATATGCTCATCCAGCAGTTTACCGCAGTCGCTTCAGCTGCGGTATCGTCCACCCCACCGGAGCCGCTTCGCCGGATCCGTCGTCCACCGCATCGGATCTTGCTCACCGACACCGCTGTGCATGAACCGGATCTGCTTCACCGGCGCCTTGCATGATCTAAACTCTTCTACTGTCGCTTTTCTATTGCTTGCCTGCAAGTTCTTGTTTAATCTTGGGGAACTTTGTTTGTGCTAACGACGCGCCGTTACGTTTTTGCAGATGAGATGAGTAACCATGAAGTGTAATGGCCGTCTCTCCAACCCCAAGTAGCACATGTAGCGTACTTCATCACCGGATCTATCAACCCCAGGAAGATCTGTTGTGACTCCCACAGAGTGCTTCTCCTAATGTAAGTCCCTTGTTTTAGCGCCATGTTCTGGGTTCAGATGCTTGTTTGTCTGAAGCTCTTTTAGTTCATTCCTAGCTATGACCGTAACACCTTGCTATTTTCTAGTTCATTGCTAACTTTAAGCGATTGAACATTTTGGTTTGCATTCCCTGCTCTGTAGATGTAGCCATCATAACTTCTATCTTGCTCAGTCGTTGTTACAAAAATTATAGGTATTATAGTAACATCCTGCTATTATTTAGTTCATGGCCAATTTTAAGTAATTACACATGTTGGTTCGCATTCCCTGCTCTATAGCTTTTGGCATCGTAACTTCTATATTTGGTTTACATTCCCTGCTCTGTAGATCTAGCCATCATAACTTTATCTTGCTCGATCGTTGTTACAAAAATTATGGCTGCTACTATGTTGTTTGTGCCAATTTTTTACTCCATGACCATGTTGGCTTGCATTCCCTGTACTACAGGTGATGCCATTGTTTTGTATCTAGTTCATTGTAAGCTAACAAAGTAAGGACTTAGTTTGGCATGCTATCACTCTGCTATCTAGCATGTAGTACAAATAAACTTGTCATACTACTAGATAATAATTTTGCGTGCCATCTTGTTCTTCAAAAGCTGCATTATTGACTTGTTTCTCACGACTTGGCATGACGCTCACATATGGAAAGCTGAACATATTGGTTTGCATTCCCTCTTATACAAGTTCACAGGTGATCCCACTATATTCTGTATCTGGTCCATCCTAAGCTCCATCATTAACTGTCCTCTATGTGTTGCTCATTACAAGTTTATATCCCGAAACATCTTGATTTGCATCCCCTTCACTATAAGTTCAGGAGTATTATTTAGTTCACGGCCAATTTGAAGTAATTGCACTTGGCACATGTTGGTTCACATTCCCTCCTCTTTAGCTTTTGCCATCGTAACTTCTATTTTTGGTTTACATTCCCTGCTCTGTAGATGTAGCCATCATAACTTCATCTTGCTCAGTCGTTGTTACAAAATTTATAGCCTGCTACTATGTTGTTCATGCCAATTTTGTACTCCCTGAACATGTTGGTTTGCATGGGACTCGACAGTAGTAAGTTTGTTGTTTCATTCTAACATGCTCTGTTATATTGGCTGTTGGTATGCGGCATGCACTCTTTGTTTGCTTATTGTGTGCATTACAATGATCTTCTTATAACGACGAAATGATGAGTTCCAAATTCTTTGGCAAACAATATTGTAGTGTCTTTGCCTTTCCATTGTTGCTGTCTTAACTTGTAATGTCTTTGTTTCAGATATAGGTGTTGCATGGACAACTTAAAAGATTGCCGGATCGCTTCATTGTATTGCTAGGTTTAATTACCATTCAATTTCTCTGGGTTACGTAATATTTTTCAAAGCCTTGCAGGTGATGTAATATTTAGTTAGTTTTTATAGTTCTTTCGCGCATTTTTCTTTGGTGCTTGTGGTAAGTGAGGCTATCCGACGTAAAATCAATCTTTGCGTAAATATTCTCAGTATCTAAATCACGAATTCCCATCCCTTAAACGGCCCAATTAAGCGAAATCACATATGTGCCGGCCCGCAAAATCCTAAAGCGCATATTATGCCGGCATATAAACAGGAACTAAACGGGTTGGCCCACTTAATTATTGGGCCAGCCCACTTGATTTACGGTGGACCCCACACTCTAATTGGGCCGGCCCATTTGCTTTAAGGTGGACCGCACCCACTACTGGGCCGGCCCACTAACTAGCTGGGCCAGCCCAATTGCTTTTGTGGTGGACCCCACATACTAAATGGGCCGGCCTTTTAAGTGGAAAATGGGACCCACCTATGTTTTTGGCCCGGCCCACTTGCTATATGGTGGACCCCACATACTAAATGGGCCGGCCCTTTAACAGGAAAGTGGGACCCACCTGTGCTTTTGGCCCGGCCCACTATCTTGTTGGGCCGGCCCACTTGCTATATGGTAGACCCCACATACTAAATGGGCCGGCCCTTTAACAGGAAAGTGGGACCCACCTGTGCTTTTGGCCCGGCCCACTATCTTGTTGGGCCGGCCCACTTGCTATATGGTGGACCCCGCATACTAAATGGGCCGGCCCTTTAAGATGAAAGTGGGACCCACCTGTGTTTTTGGCCCGGCCCACTATCTTGTTGGGCCGGCCCACTTGCTATATGGTGGACCCCACATACTAAATGGGCCGGCCCTTTAACAGGAAAGTGGGACCCACCTGTGCTTTTGGCCCGGCCCACTATCTTGTTGGGCCGGCCCACTTGCTATATGGTGGACCCCACATACTAAATGGGCCGGCCCTTTAACAGGGAAGTGGGACCCACCTGTGTTTTGGCCCGGCCCACTTTCTTGTTGGGCCAGCCCATTTGATCTATTGTGGACCCCACGTACTAAATGGGCCGGCCCGATAGCAGGAAAGTGGGACCCACATGCTTATTGGGCCGGCCCAATAACTTCTTGGGCCGGCCCAGTTGTTTTAAGGTGGACCCCACTAGGTAAATGGGCCGGCCCGATAACAGGAAAGTGGGTCCCACATGTCTTGTGGGCCGGCCCTTTTGCCTGTTGACCGGTCAAACGAGTGCACTCGGCCCGGCCCACATGCTTAGTGGGCTGGCCCATTAATGTTTTGACCAGTCAACCTTAGAGGTTAGGCCCGGCCCACGTATCTAATGGACCAGCCCAGCTATATAGTTGACCGATCAAACTAAGTCAGCTGGCTCGGCCCGCAAACTTAATGGGCCGGCCCGCTTAAGACGTGGCAGGCCTCATGTGGGCCTACCATCTACCACGGGGTTTCAGCGGTTAACGCCGTTAACTGCCAGTTAACGGCGTCTGCCACGTGTCAGTTTGCATGACGTCAGCAGTCAACGGGCTCCCGGAAACACTTCTGCAACGGTCCGATTTTCCGTGGCGGAAGGGCGCCCAAGCGCGACGGACCAAAAAAATCGTCGTAGGACTTTGCCTGACGCAGTTTCGACAACAGAACCCACATCGTCGGGTTAGGCCCATAGGCGACGAAAAATACCCCTTAGCGGACGATTTTGAGACGTTGTCTATCAGAACTTTTCTTGTAGTGAGTGTGGCAAGAAAGCTGCCACGCCTCCTATGAAACCTAAGAATGGCCCTAAGCCTGATGCTGAGTGCTATTACTGCAAGGAGAAGGGACACTGGAAGCGTAATTGCTCCAAGTATTTGGCTGATCTGAATAGCGGCCTTGTCAAGAAGAAGAAAGAAGGTATATCCGATATACATGTTATAGATGTTTATCTTACTGGTTCTCGTACTAGTACCTGGGTATTTGATACTGGTTCGGTTGCTCATATTTGTAACTCGAAACAGGAACTAAAGAATAAACGAAGACTATTGAAGGATGAAGTGACGATGCGCGTTGGAAATGGATTGCGTTCTCGCGGTAGGAATTTTTTGTTTTCTATGCTATGGATCCCTACAGTTTGGGTGGCCTAGCGGACACGCGGACAGCGGCCCGTGTCCGCGTGTCCGTTTGGGTCGCGTGCTGCACCCAACGCACGGACGCAACGCATAATTGGAGAAACACGAAAACAAAACAAAAATGGCAAATCTAAACGGAATTTGATTAAACATATGCCCTATTTTGGGCAAATTTGTACATAGCCCTATTTTGGGCAAATAACTAACAAAAGAAGCCCCTATATGGGCTTTTAAATTTAAACTACAAACCCTCTATTAGGGTTTGGTCGGCGGCGCGGTGGCCGCCGGTGCGCCGCCTAGCCCCTATGGGCGTCGTCGGCGTCATCGTCGTCGTGGACGACGTCCCCGGGCGGCGAGGCACTGTTGTGGCTCGACCGCGCCGGGGACTCCGGCCACGGAGACCATAGGGCCACCTCCCAGGCCGAGTGGGGGTCCGGAGCCACTCAAGGCTGCGGCGGCGCACGGAGCAGCGCCTCCTCCCTGAGGCGCTGCTGCCTCTCCTGCCAGGCACGGTGCCTGGCCTCCTGGCGCCGCTGCTCCTCCGCGCGGCGCTGGCCTCTGCCGCCGCTGCTCCTCGCGGCGCTCCTCGTCGGCGCGGCGCTCCTCGTCGGCGCGGCGCCTGGCCTCCTCCCGCTGCGCCGCCTCCTCCTCCTCCTGTCGCGCCTGGCGGGCCTGGGCGTAGTGCTTGATACGTCTCCGACGTATCGATAATTTCTTATGTTCCATGCCACATTATTGATGATATCTACATGTTTTATGCATACTTTATGTCATATTTATGCATTTTCCGGCACTAACCTATTAACGAGATGCCGAAGAGCCGATTCTTTGTTTTCTGCTGTTTTTGATTTCAGAAATCCTAGTAAGGAAATATTCTCGGAATTGGACGAAATCAACGCCCAGGGGCCTATTTTCACACGAAGCTTCCAGAAGACCGAAGATGATACGAAGTGGGGCCACGAGGTGGCCAGACGCTAGGGCGGCGTGGCCCAAGCCCTGGTCGCGCCGGCCTAGTGTGTGGGCCCCCTATCAGGCCCCTGATGACCCACAAGTATAGGGGGTGTATCGCAGTATCTTCGATAAGTAAGAGTGTCGAACCCAACGAGGAGCAGAAGGTGTTGACAAGCAGTTTCGATGAAGGATTCACTGTAAATGCTCACAGACAAGTATTCAGGGGGTTTTGATGTCGCAGTTGAATAAAGTACGAGTAAGTAAAGTGCGAGAGTAACAATTGCAGCGAGTGGCCCAATCTTTTTTAGCACAAAGGACAAGCCGGTTTGTTTACTTATAATGACCAAACATTCTCGAGGACACACGGGATTTTAGTCTAGTGCTTTTGCTACATACGGCTAATTAATCTTCATTGTTTTGATAAGTGTTGTGTGGGTGAACCTGTGCTAATGTACCGCCCTTCCTAGGACTAATATATACTTGTGATTATACCCCTTGCAAGCATCCGCAACTACAAGAAAGTAATTAAGATAAATCTAACCACAGCCTTAAACTCTGAGATCCTGCTATCCCTCCTGCATCGATATACCAACGGGGGCTTAGGTTTCTGTCACTGCAACCCCGCAATTGGCAAACGAGTACAAGATGCATTCCCCTAGGCCCATAAAGGTGAAGTGTCGTGTAGTCGACGTTCACACGACACCACTAGAAGAATAACACCACAACTTAAATATCATAACATTGAATATTACTCAACCATACTTCACTACTAACATTTAGACTTCACCCATGTCCTCAAGAACTAAACGAACTACTCACGAGACATCATATGGAACATGATCAGAGGTGATATGATGATGAATAACAATCTGAACATAAACCTTGGTTCAACGGTTTCACTCAATAGCATCAATAACAAGTAGAAATCAATACCGGGAGAGTTTCCCCTATCAAACAATCAAGATCAAACCCAAATTGCTACGGCGGTGACGATGTCCAGCGGTGGAGACAGCAGTGATGATGGTGGAGATGATGATGATGGTGATGGAGATGATGTCCAACTTGATGGCGGTGACGATGGCGTCGATTTCCCCCTCCCGGAGGGAATTTCCCCGGCGGATCTCAGCCCGCCGGAGAGCTCTTTTCTCTCTGGTGTTCTCCGCCCCGCAGAGGCGGCTGTAACTCTTCGTGAGGTACCCTCTGTGTCTTAGGTCTTCGGGACGAAGGATTTCTCGAAGAAAAGGAGGCGAGAGGGGCTGTGGGCCCCCTCCTCACTGGGCGGCGCGGCCAGGCCATGGGCCACGCCGGCCTATGGTCTGGGCCCACCTCGGGTCCCCTCGGCTCCCCCTTCTGGCTTCCTTCGTCATCTGGAAAAATAGGATTTTTGGTATAATTTCCATCAGCTGTTGATCTTCCAAAATATTGCATTCTGACGGTGCTTTTTCCAGCAGAATCCTGGCTCCAGTGCTCGATCTTCCAATAATCATGAAAAATGCAAAATAGATGAAATAACATAAGTATTATGTCCAAATATGAAATATATCAATGAATAACAGCAAATTATGATATAAAATAGTGATGCAAATTGGACGTATCAGCCCCCTGACCTATCTCCTCCGCCTACTTATAGCCTTCATCGCAGAGGGAAGCAGGGATTAAATCATGTGCTAGAGCTTTTTCAGTTTTGAAATCATATAAAGAGAATAAAAGTAATATTTTGAGAGGTGTTTGTTGTTGTCAACGACTGGTAGCGGGTACTCTAACCCCCTTGCCAGACAACCTTCAAAGAGCGGCTCCCATTTTATTTTTATTTTGTGTGGCACTCCTTCCAACCTTTCTTTCACAAGCCATGGCTAACCGAATCCTTCGGGTGCCTGCCAACAATCTCATACCATGAAGGAGTGCCTTTTTATTTTAGTTTTATTATGATGACACTCCCCCCAACCTTTGCTTACACAAGCCATGGCTAACCGAATCCTTCGGGTGCCGTCCATCAATCACATACCATGGAGGAGTGTCTATTTAGTTTAATTAATTCGGGACTGGGAATCCCATTGCCAGCTCTTTTTGCAAAATTATTGGATAAGCGGATGAAGCCACTAGTCCATTGGTGAAAGTTGCCCAACAAGATTGAAAGATAAAACACCACATACTTCCTCATGAGCTATAAAACATTGACACAAATAAGAGATAGTAAATTTTGAATTGTTTAAAGGTAGCACACGAAGTATTTACTTGGAATGGCAGGAAATACCATGTAGTAGGTAGATATGGTGGACACAAATGGCATAGGTTTGGGTTAAGGTTTGGATGCACGAGAAGTATTCCCTCTCGATCTGGTCTTTGGCTAGCAAGGTTAATTAGCAAGCATAAGAGTTGAAGGAAACAAACAAATATATATGTGATAGAAACAATCATGCATCTTCCTTGTAAGCACAAACAATTTTAACTTCAGAATAATAAGCTATGAGCTAACAAGAAAGAAAGACAATGGAACAACTACATGTATTTCTATTTTCTACTTAAATCTCAAAGTGTTGTTGCTATTGACCAATGCTAAGTTTGCCAAAACCAAATTGATTTATTCAGTGCTCCTAAAGTGATACCAATACTAACAACAAGATAAAACATATAATATAGATTGCAAACTAAAATAAGATGTGCAATATGTAAATGATAAGACTTCTCATTAATATTCCATAACGATAACTCACACCAAGGGATACATAGACAACCAACTAAAGGAGAGATACTTCCAAACTGCAACCCATCTTATATGATAACTTCCCTACTCATGATATGACACTACTTGACAGTAAAAAGTAAAAGGTAGTGATAATGTGATACCGCGGCACTCCCCCAAGCTTGGAACAAACCAAGGGGATGCCAATACCGATGATGAATTACTCCTTTGGCGATGGTGGTGATGAATTCCTGACAAGCTTCTCAACAAGCTCCTGAAGCTCATCAATCTTGTACGTGAGGTTGCGAATCATCTCCGAATTGTGCTCGACGCGGTTAAGAAGTATGTCCGACGGCGAGTCCCAACTCTTGGAGTTATTTCCCCACTCTTCACCCTCAGGCTTCATCCTTCCTGCAGTGTTAGAACGATCTATATCCCAATTGCTAGGCAATGCTGCCCTGGAAATCCTTTCAATTTGATTATTGAAAATTAGATTGCGGAAGGGATGGTGAGTGCCTGAGAAAGATGTCTTCGGAGCTAGGTAATGACGTGGAACCCCTCCTCCGGTGCGAATTCTTGCGCTCTTGTTTGCACTGAAAGGGTTGTCCACCACCTTGACGCTTGCGATGGTAGCACCCGGGTGTGCACGTGAGTCTTCCTCCACCTCTTCTTCATCTTCTTCCTTGACGCTCTTGTCCTCCTCTTTCCACTCAAGATCTTTATTATCTTCATCCGAAAGCTCCTTGCCCTTGTTCTTGGAGACCATGGTGCTTCTAGACCAAAAACAGATCCTGGCAGAAACAGCTCGAAACAAAACACGTCGAGAAAACGATATACGGACCTCCAGGGGTCCGGGGGATTATATAGCAAAAAATTTCACGACAAAAGGAAAGTACCAGGTCGAACCAGAGTCGGAAAGGGGCGACGAGGCGGCCAGCACATAGGGCGGCGCGGCCTAGCTGGGGCCCGCGCCGGCCTATGGCGGCACGCCCTCGTGCGTCTCCTCCACTCCGTTTCGATCTCGTAATTTTTCATATTTTCCAAAAACAGCAAAAATATTGTTCGGAAAGTAAATTGCGAACTTTTCATTACCAGTACTGTTACCTATTCAAAGTCGAGTTCTGGCGAACTGTCAATTTGTCCTTTGATGAAGGCCTCCGGTGTTTCCACTCGAATAATATCAACATCTACATTATATGAATCACCTGAGATATAATGCTTGAGTCTTCATCCATTCACCACTTGCGTGGCATTGCCTTGGAGAGAGCTAATTTTAATTGCTCCTGAACGATACACCTCCTCAACAACATATGGTCCTTCCCTTTTCGAGAGTAATTTCCCTGCAAACAATCTGAGACGAGACCGATACAATAGGACTTTATCCCCAATATTAAATTCTCTTTTGATAATCCTTCTATCATGCCATTTTTTAACTTTCTCTTTAAAGAGTTTAGCATTTTCATAAGCTTCACTTCTCCATTCATCTAAAGAACTCAATTGCAACAACCTCTTATTACCGGCAAGTTTAGGATCTTTATTTAATTCTCTAACTGCCTAATAAGCTTTGTGCTCTAGTTCTAAAGGTAAATGACAAGCTTTCCCATAAACCATTTTATAAGGTGACATTCCCATGGGGTTTTTATAAGCAGTTCTATAAGCCCATAGTGTATCCTTCAATTTACTAGCCCAATTCTTTCTAGTTTTATTAACAGTCTTTTCCAAGATAGATTTAATCTCTCTATTTGATAATTCTACTTGCCCACTAGTTTGAGGATGATAAGCGGAAGCAATTCTATGATTAATACCATATTTAGCAAGAGTTTTTCTAAAACCACCATGAATAAAATGAGAACCTCCATCAGTCATAATATATCTAGGAACTCCAAATCTAGGAAAAATAATATCTAAAAGCATTCTTAAAGAGGTCTCACCATCAGCACTTTTTGTAGGTATGGCTTCCACCCATTTAGTAACATAATCAACAGCAACAAGTATATGAGTGTTACCTTCTGAAGAGGGAAAAGGTCCCATGAAGTCAAATCCCCAACAATCGAATGGTTCAATAACAAGAGTATAATTCATAGGCATTTCATTGCGTCTGGAGATATTACCAACCCTTTGGCATTCATCACAAGATAAAATAAACTTTCTTGCATCTTTGAAGAGAGTCGGCCAATAAAAACCTGATTGTAGAACCTTTTGCGCGGTTCTTTCTCCGGCGTGATGTCCCCCATAAGCACTACCATGACATTTACTCAATATCTCTTGTTGTTCATATTCAGGAACACATCTTCGCAGAATACCATCCACTCCTTCTTTATATAAGTGTGGGTCATCCCAAAAATAATGCCTCAAGTCATAAAAGAATTTCCTCCTTTGCTGAGCTGAAAAGGTTGGAGGCAAGTACTTGGAGACAATAAAGTTAGCATAATCAGCATACCAAGGACTATCTCGTGAGCTCACCTTTATTGCAGCCAATTGTTCATTTGGAAAACTATCATTAACAGGAACAGGATCATAAGCAATATTTTCCAATCTAGACAAATTATCAGCAACAGGATTATCAGCATCTTTCCTATCTACAATATGTAAATCAAATTCTTGCAACAGAAGTACCCATCTAATAAGCCTTGGCTTAGCATCTTTCTTTTGCATAAGGTATCTGATTGCAGCATGATCAGTATGAATAGTAACTTTTGAATCAACAATATAAGATCTAAACTTATCACAAGCAAAAACTACAGCTAGCAATTCCTTTTCAGTAGTAGCATAATTTCTTTGAGCAGCATCAAGAGTTTTACTAGCATAATGAATAACATTTAATTTTTTGTTTACCCGCTGTCCAAGAACAGCGCCTACAGCAAAATCACTAGCATCACACATAATTTCAAATGGTAAATTCCAATCAGGGGGTTCAACTATAGGAGCAGTTGTTAAGGCTTTCTTTAGAGTTTCAAAAGCTTCCTTACAATCATCATCAAAAACAAAAGGTACATCTTTTTGAAGAAGATTAGTAAGAGGCTTTGAAATCTTGGAGAAGTCTTTAATAAACCTCCTATAAAACCCAGCATGACCAAGAACACTACGAATACCTTTAACATCCCTAGGATAGGGCATCTTCTCAATTGCTTCGACTTTAGCTCTATCAATTTCAATACCTCTCTCGGAAATTTTATGTCCCAATACAATTCCTTCATTAACCATAAAGTGGCATTTCTCCCAATTAAGAACAAGGTTAGTTTCTTCACATCTCTGCAAAACTTTATCAAGGTTCCGCAAGCAATTATCAAAAGAATTCCCATAGACAGAAAAATCATCCATGAATACCTCTACAATACTCTCGCTAAAGCCATGAAAAATAGCAGACATGCATCTTTGAAAAGTAGCAGGAGCATTACATAAACCAAAAGGCATACGTCTATAAGCATAAGTTCCATAGGGACAAGTGAAAGTGGTTTTCTCTTAATCCTTAGTTTTAACAGCAATTTGTGAAAACCCAGAATAACCATCAAGAAAACAAAAGTGAGTATTTTTAGATAACCTTTCTAACATTTGATCAATAAAAGGCAAAGGGTAATGATCTTTTTTAGTTACCTTATTAACTTTTCGATAATCAATGCACATTCTATACCCTACAACTACTCTTTGAGGTATGAGCTCATCATTATCATTAGGCACAACAGTCATTCCTCCTTTCTTAGGAACACAATGCACAGGACTAACCCATCTACTATCAGCAATAGGATATATAATACCAGCTTCAAGAAGTCTTAATACCTCATTTCTTACCACATCCTTCATCTTAGGAATTAGACGACGATGAGGTTCAACAACAGGCTTCGCATCATCTTCCATATTAATGGCGTGTTGGAAAATAGAGGGAGAAATCCCCTTCAAGTCATCAAGAGTGTAGCCAATAGCTCCTCGGTGCTTCTTCAATATTTCCAATAACCTTTCTTCTTCAAACTCTGTAAGCTTAGAACTAATAATAACAGGATATATTTTCTTATCATCAATATGAGCATATTTAAGATTATCAGGCAATGGTTTTAAATCAAAGACAGGATCTTCCTTTGGTGGTGGTGTTGTTCCCAGATCTTCCACCGGTAAATCATGCTTAAGAATAGGTTGGCGAAGAAAAATTTCATCAAGCTCATCTCTTTCTTTCCTAAAAACTTCACTCTCACTATTCTCCAAATGTTGCTGCAAAGGATTATTAGGAACAAGAACAATAGATGCACACTGTTCCATTTTAAAATCATTATTAGGCAAATCAGCTTTATAAGGAGTTTTGGTAAATTTAGAGAAGTTAAACTCATAAGATTCACCAGCAAATTTAGTCAAAATTTTCTCGTTCTTGCAATCTATAATAGCTCCACAAGTATTTAGAAAAGGTCTACCAAAAATGATAGGACAATATTCACTAGCAGCAGAACCAAGTACCAAAAAGTCAGCAGGATATTTAATCTTACCGCATAGAACTTCCACATCTCGAACAATACCAATTGGAGAGATAGTTTCTCTATTAGCCAGCTGAATAACCACATCAATATCTTCAAGTTCACAAGAACCAATTTCGTGTATAATCTCCGTGTAAAGCTCATAAGGAATAGCACTAATACTTGCACCAATATCACATAAACCATAATAGCAATGATCACCAATTCTAACAGATAGCATAGGAACACTAGCTTGCTTGGGTTTATTAGGATGTGAAACAATATTAGAAGCATCTTCACAGAAAATAATATGCCCATCCTCCAAATTTTCAGTCACAAGATCTTTAACTATTGCAACAATGAGGTTCAACTTTTATTTGTTCTTCAGGTTCTATAGGTTTCTTTTCACTTTTATGAACCGCACTATTTATAACAGAGTACTCCTTCATTTTAGCAGGGAAAGGAGTTTTTTCAATATAGGCTTCAGGAATAACATGATCAACAGTTTCAACTACAACACATTTATTAATAGATGAATCAATTTTATCTTTATACGGTTCATGATACTTATCAAAATTCTTCTTAGGCAATTCATAATGAGAGGCAAAAGCTTTATAAAGATTTGCAGCAACTTGAGAATCAAGACCATAAGTAGCACTCATATTACGAAATTTATCAGTATCCATAAAAGATTCAATGCATTTATAATCATAATTTATACCTGATTCTCTATCTTTGTCGATCTCCCATCCTTCAGTATTTTCCTGGATCCGATTAAGAAGGTCCCTTTTAAACTCTTCCTTGTTGCGCGTGAATGATCCAGAACAAGAAGTATCCAGCAAGGTCTTGTCTTCAAAAGAAAGTCTTGCATAGAAATTATCAATAATAACATTACCAGGAAGCTCATGAATGGGGCATTTGAGCATTAAAGACTTCAATCTCCCCCAAGCTTGGGCAATACTCTCTCCATCATGAGGCCAAAAATTATATATGCGATTCCGATCCTTGTGAATTTCACTTGGAGGATAGAACTTAGAATAAAACCGGGGCACAATATCATTCCATTCAAGAGAATCCCCATTATCCAGTAATTTATACCAATGCGCCGCTTTACCAGACAACGATATAGAGAATAGTTTCTTCCTCGCTTCGTCCATAGCAATACCTACACACTTGAATAAACCGCATAATTCATGCAAGAACAGTAAATGATCTCCAGGGTGGACAGTTCCATCCCCTGTATAACGGTTACCCACTACGCGTTCAATAATTTTCATAGGTATTTTGTATGGTATCTCTTCCTTACCTGGCGCCTCATCCACTACCTTTGCAGTAGTAGCAGATTTCCCAAATAAACATTCAAAAGGAGATCTCTCCATAATGAATTATGGCAGCAGGCCGAAATAAAATCAGCACAAACAGTAGAAGTTTCCCTTACCAATTCTAGTTACCAATAGCGCTTCACTCCCCGGCAACGGCACCAGAAAATAGTCTTGATGACCCACAAGTATAGGGGGTGTATCGCAGTATCTTCGATAAGTAAGAGTGTCGAACCCAACGAGGAGCAGAAGGTGCTGACAAGCAGTTTCGATGAAGGATTCACTGTAAATGCTCACAGACAAGTATTCATGGGGTTTTGATGTCGCAGTTGAATAAAGTACGAGTAAGTAAAGTGAGAGAGTAACAATTGCAGCGAGTGGCCCAATCCTTTTTAGCACAAAGGACAAGCCGGTTTGTTTACTTATAATGACCAAACGTTCTCGAGGACACGCGGGATTTTAGTCTAGTGCTTTCGCTACATACGGCTAATTAATCTTCATTGTTTTGATAAGTGTTGTGTGGGTGAACCTGTGCTAATGTACCGCCCTTCCTAGGACTAATACATACTTGTGATTATACCCCTTGCAAGCATCCGCAACTACAAGAAAGTAATTAAGATAAATCTAACCACAGCCTTAAACTCTGAGATCCTGCTATCCCTCCTGCATCGATATACCAACGGGGGCTTAGGTTTCTGTCACTCCGGCAACCCCGCCATTGGCAAACGAGTACAAGATGCATTCCCCTAGGCCCATAAAGGTGAAGTGTCGTGTAGTCGACGTTCACACGACACCACTAGAAGAATAACACCACAACTTAAATATCATAACATTGAATATTACTCAACCATACTTCACTACTAACATTTAGACTTCACCCATGTCCTCAAGAACTAAACGAACTACTCACGATACATCATATGGAACATGATCAGAGGTGATATGATGATGAATAACAATCTGAACATAAACCTTGGTTCAACGGTTTCACTCAATAGCATCAATAACAAGTAGAAATCAATACCGGGAGAGTTTCCCCTATCAAACAATCAAGATCAAACCCAAATTGCTACGGCGGTGACGATGTCCAGCGGTGGAGACGGCGGTGATGATGGTGGAGATGATGATGATGGTGATGGAGATGATGTCCAACTTGATGGCGGTGACGATGGCGTCGATTTCCCCCTCCCGGAGGGAATTTCCCCGGCGGATCTCAGCCCGCCGGAGAGCTCTTTTCTCTCTGGTGTTCTCCGCCCGCAGGCGGGCTGTAACTCTTCGTGAGGTACCCTCTATGGCTTAGGTCTTCGGGACGAAGGATTTCGCGAAGAAAAGGAGGCGAGAGGGGCTGTGGGCCCCCCTCCTCACTGGGCGGCGCGGCCAGGCCATGGGCCGCGCCGGCCTATGGTCTGGGCCCACCTCGGGTCCCCTCAGCTCCCCCTTCTGGATTCCTTCGTCATCTGGAAAAATAGGATTTTTGTTATAATTTCCATCAGCTGTTGATCTTCCGAAATATTGCATTCTGACGGTGCTTTTTCCAGCAGAATCCTGGCTCCAGTGCTCGATCTTCCAATAATCATGAAACATGCAAAATAGATGAAATAACATAAGTATTATGTCCAAATATGAAATATATCAATGAATAACAGCAAATTATGATATAAAATAGTGATGCAAATTGGACGTATCAGCCCCCTGACCTATCTCCTCCGCCTACTTATAGCCTTCATCGCGAAACCCCCAGTACCGAGAGCCACGATACGGAAAACCTTCCAGAGACGCCGCCGCCGCCAATCCCATCTCGGGGGATTCAGGATCGCCTCCGGCACCCTGCCGGAGAGGGGAATCATCTCCCGGAGGACTCTTCACCGCCATGGTCGCCTCCGGAGTGATGAGTGAGTAGTTCACCCCTGGACTATGGGTCCATAGCAGTAGCTAGATGGTCGTCTTCTCCTAATTGTGCTATCATTGTCGGGTCTTGTGAGCTGCCTAACATGATCCGATGGATAGAGAATACTATGCTATGTTGATTATCAATCTATTACCTATGTGTTGTTTATGATCTTGCATGCTCTCCGTTATTAGTAGAGGCTCTGGCCAAGTTTTTACTCTTAACTCCAAGAGGGAGTATTTATGCTCGATAGTGGGTTCATGCCTCCATTAAATCTGGGACGATGATGTAAAAGTTCTAAGGTTGTGGATGTGCTGTTGCCACTAGGGATAAAACATCGATGCTATGTCCGAGGATGTAGTTATTGATTACATTACGCACCATACTTAATGCAATTGTCTGTTGTTTGCAACTTAATACTGGAAGGGGTTCGGATGATAACCTGAAGGTGGACTTTTTAGGCATAGATGCATGCTGGATAGCGGTCTATGTACTTTGTCGTAATGCCCAATTAAATCTCACAATACTCATCATATCATGTATGTGCATGGTCATGCCCTCTCTATTTGTCAATTGCCCAACTGTAATTTGTTCACCCAACATGCTTATTCTTATGGGAGAGACACCACTAGTGAACTGTGGACCCCGGTCCATTCTTTTAATCGAATACAATCATCGCAATACTTGTTCTCTTGTTTTACGCAAACAATCATCATCCACACTATACATCTAATCCTTTGTTACAGCAAGCCGGTGAGATTGACAACCTCACTGTTTCGTTGGGGCAAAGTACTTTGGTTGTGTTGTGCAGGTTCCACGTTGGCGCCGGAATCCCTGGTGTTGCGCCGCACTACATCTCGCCGCCATCAACCTTCAACGTGCTTCTTGGCTCCTACTGGTTCGATAAACCTTGGTTTCTTACTGAGGGAAAACTTGCCGATGTACGCATCACACCTTCCTCTTGGGGTTCCCAACGGACGCGTGCTGTACGCGTATCAGTGCTCCAAGCCCTCCGCTTCCTCGACCTCCCGCCGGGCCGCTTCCTCCATCTCGGAGGTGCGAATGGCCGCATGGAGGTGCGGCCATTTCGCGTCCTCCTCCGCCGCCGAGATGAGCAGCGCGGCGCGGAGGTCCGGGCCCTCCTCCGAGGACTCGGGCTTTGGCTCGAGCAGCAGAGGCGGCGGTTGCGGCAATGCCACGCCGCCGCGGGCGGCCTCTCCGATGTGGAGGCCGCCTCGGTATCCTCCGGGAGGCCGCAGCGCCGGCGGACGACGGCGGCTGCTGCTCGCCTCGTCGTCGTTGGCTCCGGAAGCGAACCGTCGCTTCGGGGCCATGGCGGCGGTTTCGCTGCGGGAGTGGAGTGGGGACTGGAGTGGAGGGCCAGATCCCCTCCAGTCCCCATTTAATAGCCTCCCGGGTCACCGACAGGTGGGCCCTAGGGAGACGAGGCGACCAGCGCCCGGACGTTAGCGGACGGCGCGTGCCATCCGCGGCCACGCAAACCTAGCCCAGATTTGGGCCGGGTTTGCGTCGTTCCGGACGCCGCGGCCGTCCTCTTTTGTGGTGCGTCCCCGCGTTGGGCCGGGATTTTGTCCGACTCGACCCATTCGGACGCGCGGGCGCGGTTTGGATCGAGATGCCCTAAACGAATCATTTGATCCGGACAAGGGTACATGGGCAACATGCTCAATTATCAGAGACGAGCAAGGCTTCTTCGTGGCTGGCTGCAACTACATCTTCCTTTTGTCAATTTTTTTTTTGAGCACATTTCCTTTTGTCAAATATGTGTAAGCATTTGCTCTAAAGGGATTAGGGCCGGCTCATACGACGGGGCAACCGAGCGACCACCCTGGGCCCCTAGAAGGAAAGTGCTCCGGCCCAGGTAGTGGTCCAATACTACTAGAATATTTGTACATTATGTCCAGGAAAGGAAGAGAAAAAAATAAGATGGCCAAGCCCACCAAGCCACTAGGTAGATTAGCATTCACGGACCAGTACAATGGATAGTGTAGAGCCAAAAAAAATAATTGTGCGCTATCTTCTCTGTACTCCTGCCCAAAATTTTCTAGTCCTAGATAACAGCGCCACCAGTTCCATTCCTTTCAATTTTCAAGGTCACCGCAACCATTAATTATGACCCACAACGCTAGTAGTATTTCATTCCACCAGTCATCTCTTTTTCCAAGGCATCACAGATCCTTCTTTTCCCTAATCTATTTCTTCATTTTGATTCATCACTAGCAAAATATACTGGCTCCCTAGCTATCACCGGTCCACATCTCATGTTCTGCTCCCCTTACTCTTCCGTAGATCTGTTCTTCAAGGCTTCACTGGATCTATAAAAGATTGCTGAGAAGATTAGGATTAGAGAAGGGGACCGGGAAATGAGTGAGCGATCTATTTATTTGTTGAATGTTCCTACCTGCAGATGAAGGACGGTACATCGACAATTCTACATGAAGTTATTTGCCCATGTTCAGGTCCTTTTGTTCCCTGTATTTAGTGGTTTTTACATATTGTTTGGTGGCATATCTTCCCGAAAAACATAAGTTCTCAAACATTAACATCATATCTCAAGGTAACACAAAAGCATTAAGTATCAATTAGTTTTGACAAGGTTAATTGCTTTGTATATATGAATTGATGGTATCTTCCTGCCACCTAGAAGATCGGTCTTTTGCAAAACAATATTCTTTTCTTACAATCATGATGTAGTTATCTGGATTGCTACAAATAAATAATTTGTGGTGTGAGTTTTGCAGTTCCAAAACTGTCCATCTATCCTATAGATGTATGTGATTGCTTTTGGAATACATTACATTCCAAAATTTTATTTGTCAACAAGGACCTATTTTTATTGCTCGCCCCAGGGCCCTAAATATGTGTGGACCGGTCATGTATGGGATGGTATGTCTTTTTTTTTTTTTTTTTTTTTTTGAGACCCCTCGATCTGTGTTACAGTTGTAGTATCTGAACTTATGCACTAACTCAACACCACACTCACACCACACACACGCACACCACTAGTGCACAAGTTAGACCCTAGAACTATACACACAGCACACATAATTTGAGTGTCCCTAGGAGCTAGTAGTTGTGGCACATATGTGTGGAGGGGATTTTATTCTGGAGCAAAGCCCCGGTGAGACACCTGAAAATCGTCCCCTGCGGGGATCGATCCCAGGCGGGCTGGCTGGCCACTGCCAAGCCAAGCCACTGCGCTGACCGCGCGTCCTCTGATGGTATGTCTTTGGATGAGGCCATGTGGTGCAACAAGGTGACCGTGCATTCTCTCTGTTTAGAGGTCATTCAGGTGATGGGAAATGGAGGTAATACATTCGGTCCAACTGCAACTATTTTTGAATATTTCATCTTCTTTTGCATGGAGTTCATCGAGGTGATTTTCGAGCATTGCCCTAGGGAGGCTAACATAGCGGCTGATCTGTTAGCTAGTAAAGTAGATGGCCCTCTTCCAACTACTAGATTTAGATGTGCGCCTTAGCGCACGACCCCGTAGAGCTCTTGCCAATGTATATTTTATATAACGGTAATAAAAAAATACTAATTTTTTTTTTGAGAATTACAAAAGCTCCAGAATTAACAAACTTCGGTCTCTTAGCATTTGTACAAATCAATGACAAAATCCTATTTCAAAATCAGCATATTCATAAAGAATCAGATAACATGTGTTTAATTATGTCTTGATTGTAGCTGCTAATATGTACAACACTGGCACAAATAGTCACATAATACTGAACGGAAATGTAGTATATATTCAGTTTCTTATCATATTTAGAAATTGAAATCAACATTTGTTGTTGGAAATGAACTTGCTGGAATTCAAGGCTCTTGAAGACAACGGAAATGAACGGAAATCAACATTCATGAATGTTGGAAATCTACATTTAGGAACCGAAATGTACATTTAGGAATCGAAAACTACATTTGCCTTTCCAAGCTAACACCTTATAATTAATTGCTCACACCTTAATGCCACCCTCGATCAGGTCCTTGATTAGTCCCACGGCAATACATCAAGAGGGGACCTGCTTTCAGAAGTACGAAGCGATTGAAAATATTTCATGTATGCACACATCAAAGAGGATTCAAATTAAAAGGCGTACAATCTAATAACAGATGGGAAGAAAGCACATACTCAGGAATGAACCAATTAAATTATATTCAACGTTTTTAGTTTGGAAGTGAAATGGGCAAATGACCTTATCCTACAACCTGAAGCGACATAACTATATCTTGTCATCCATGAGGTACAGTTCAACTTGCTACCAATATCAGTTTCACCAGATCAGTAGCCATGGACTTGAAATAAGGAACCCTTGGATATTTAGTGGGTCAAGAGGATTTTCTCAACGCCTGCGACACAAATCATACCTGCTGTCATGGACAAAGTATGACCATATAAAAAGGAAAAATGATTTCCTGAACTGTTAAGTTAAGTATAAGAAAAGATAAGAAAGATGGTGCGCCAAATTTAAATATACATTTTTAAGTTTCTTCATATAGTATCCAAGCAAAAGTATAATCATACAGCCACCTGTAAGGGGCTCTATAAATGCTTTTCTCCTGCTCTCAGCAAGCCATCACAGGTTCCATTGCCTGAACATGTACATGTTGCTCGAGTTATTCCTTAACTGAACAATGCGACCGTACAAAATAAATTTGAGAAGAAACCAAACTATGTAGAGCAAAGAAAACGTTGGGGTTCAATAGGATGACCTAAGCAGTATTTCCATTTGTAAGCAAAAGAAATCTACCATTAAAAAAAGGGGCAGATGTATTTTATAAAAGGTAGATGGTCATAACTACAACATGTCTATTGTATGTTAGTATTACTTGAGATCCAACATAGCGGTAAAAAAGGCTTTCCACTTTAAACTCTGATATCAAGTGGCAAGTGAGCCCATCTGGAAAAACTATATGTGTAATGATATGTATAAAAGAATGAACTGCTAAAGCACAGATCATTGGCACTTTCACTTGTTTGAAGGAGAATATTCATGGGTAAAAGACACTTTAAAAAATATATCGGTACTACTCTATTAAAAGACTCTTAGATCCTAAAATAGATATTGTAATTCTGATTAGAACTAAATGTTTCAATGGAAAAACAGAAACATAAGGAAACACCACATCATGCAGATCTCTAGAAATAGAAACCAATGTAAACGGAATAGGCTCTAATGCTGCATCTAAAAACTTTATGTGTATCAGCCTACGATCACAGTACTCTGCACTATTGAGTCCACATGACCACATGTTGGAAACGCAACCACTAAGTAAAGAATATTGATTTTATTTTGAGAAGTGCACCATCCTAAATATAAACTAACATTTTCTGTCCGCAAGTTTACTCCAAATATTTCCAGAATATGAGTAGGATACAGTTAAGAAAAAACAGACAACAAAGGAAGAGGTGCATCAATACTAAACACTTGTAGCTAACCCACATGGAAGTAAATACAACTGCTTAGGAAACATAATCTCACAAACATGGAGAATATATCAGAGGAATATGATGAACAATTAAAAGGGCCTATGATTATGAGAATTACCTTTCACTAATCCGTACACATCATAATTTCTTCATTATTCTACAAGGTATTGCAACTATTGATTCTTGAAGGGAAACGAACTAATCCTCTATTTCCATGGGCAAACGTCAGTCAGACTTTATTTATTTTTACTTAGGCTCTATCATCAGGTTGGCTCCACCCCTGCAATGTAGCATTTTACATTGACTGTCAAACTGATCAACTACAGGTTTAACCACCATAACATAGGATGACGTGAAAGATAAATGAGGCATCAGAGCTGGTTGCTCCCAAACATATTAAGAAACTAAAGAACAAAAGTCTCATCTCAGGAGCTACGCCAAAGAATTAGTAGCTTTGCAATATACCAAAATTGACAGAGAATGAAAGAACAGAGCAACACGGACACCATATCACATTTTTGTAGTGATGTAAGATGCATCTAAGAAAAAGAAGAGGTTAACATGCTTAACTGTGCTTACTTTCTATGAAATTAAACTGCATCTTCCAACTAAAAGCAGTAGAAAGCACAACAAAATATAATGAGAACAAATGTGTGCTGATACAAGCAAAAGAAGCATGCCCAGATCTTGATTTTGAAGAATATATTTAGTTCTTTCATAACTTGCCAAGCATATGCAGCTAAATAAACAAGCACGCTCCAAATTACCACAGTTGAAATGCACACAACATAAAGAGAAAACTTTCATGCAGGCATAACAACCTAAATGCTCTGAAATCTAAAGCATCTAGGATAGTTGCATTGGCAAATTTCGTGATATCGAAAACAATACACATTCGAGATTCATCTTAATAAACAACTGGTGGTACATCCTATGATGTGGAATCAAAGATGAAACACTTCCATTGCTAATAACAGTGGTCTTGCTCTTCTCGCAGGATATATTAATTAAGAAATTATCAAGCTGGGGCTAATTCAAATGACATACTAATTCACTAATTAACAGTGGTCGTAGAGAAACGCTAATTATCAAGCTGGGTTTCCAAGCTAATCTAAACCACCATGAGCATCTAGGATAGTTTCTTGCTAACCTGCTATATACCAATTCATCGGGTGCAACGACACACTTATTGGCAGCTGGTGCAGTCCCATTGGCTGGTCTTACAAACATAGCTTATGGACACACAGTAATCTGGGCCACCATTAGTAAGTAGGATGCATTTGCTAGACGAAAAGAATTGTCGACAAATTTTAATCCTGACCCTGCGCAACCACAGTGAGGGAAGGATTTCAGGTAATCAAACCAATAATACAAGCACGAAAGATTAAACGCTAGTGCTACCAAGCGATGCAGAAATAGCTGAAACAGAGCATACTCACCAAGAACGTAACCGGACAACAGACGAACGGGAGCAGCCACAGCGAACCGACACGACAATCCCAACAAGGCGCCAAACATGCAAAGACAGAACACAGAGGCAACATAAACAAGTCAGCGGGCAAGACGAAAGGCAAAGAAATCATGGAACAGGCATCCACAAGGAAAGGACCCCCGCAAACAAAAAGACCATAAAACAATTCTCGACCCTTCTATTTGATTGTATGCGGACAACACCTCCTTCTACCATTCATTCTGATCCTTCCATAGATGGATAGATCTCTACAAAAAGTTTCTAATTATAAAAGGTGGAATAGAGAAAGTGAAGTAACCGGCATGTTGGTTGTGTCCATATTTTCCTTCACTTCAAAAATCTGCAACAAACTTCACATATGTGTCACCAGAAATTGTGATGTGCAATAGGAAAGTCACCTGAAATAAATGCGATAACAGCAAGGCCAGTTAGATTTTGCTAGAAAGAACATATATTTAGCTCACTTTACTTTCAGAAAACTGTAACCAACTATATATGGCATAGAAAAAAGCTTAAAAGGTGCATGTTGCTTGCATCCATATTTTCCTTCAATTCCCATAAATTTCAGAAAATTTCAAATGTGCATCAGCAGACAGAGTGATATACAATAGATAAATCACCTGAAATAAAGGTAGAACAAACAGTTAGATATTGAAAAAAAAATCGTTACATTGATTCACAGGATCGAAATCCATTGTTGAACTGCTACAAAGAAAACCAAGTACTAAACCTATCAAATACAGCAAGAGAACAATCATATGACAAAATCTGCACTAACCATGGCTGGCATACAAGATGTCCATAACAGAAATTGGATCTAGCTTCCTTCACCCACGGATGTTGTTGCTGGTCATAAAACATCAGGCCTCCGTCGTTGTGTTGCCCAGCAGTTTCACAGCGGAATCTAGTGGTTATGTCCAAATTAATGAGGTCATTTAGGTATTTAAAGTATAACCCAAAGATTCATCATTTAAAATATCTACTGTGAGCCCAATATTTTAACCCTCCAAATCAGACACCTTCAGGAGATATAATGGAGAAAAAACATTGCTTCTGTTCTAACTTCTAAATACAAAATACTTTTACTTTATTTCCTAACATGTGCATTTATTCAAAGCAACTATCTAAATCTAATCAAGTAGACCTAGGAACAAAACAAACCCGGATACTTTAGCTTCAGAAGAATTAATCATGGGATGGTATGCATTAGTCTAGGGAAACCAAGACGTGGCAGGCAGATGAACAAGAAGACATGTACAAATCAAGAAATCCACATATGAGCTAAAATATGATATCGTGGTACAACAGCTGCAGCTTCGCATTGCCAGTGTGTCGATGCCTCTATTTCTCCCATGTAGCCTCATAAAAAATCTAACAGGAACTGTGTGTATGCCTAACAGCCTCGGCGAGAGAGAAACCTCGACCATGCAACCGAGGATGATCTCCTGGAAATGGTGACGGCGCTCCTCCTGGCTGCTACCCTGCTTATTAATCCCAACATGAGCAACTCAATCACCTAAATTCTAGAAATGGTAGGATTCCTTGTTTAATATTCCTATAATATGGAAAATGAGTGTTATTTTTATATGATCTTCTTCTTAGATGAGAAATGAATTTGGATATGAGTAGCTAATTAGTAGTGGAAGAATGCAACAATAAAAATTTACAGCAAGCTCTACAAAGAATGCAAACCAATGAGCTCTCTGGACAAAAAGAATTGCAAAACTCAGTCTTAAGAAATCATATATCTGTAACTCGATAATTTCATTCTATAATAGAAATCATTCCAGTTAGCAAATTGCAATTTTTATCATATTCAAGATGTGCTTACCATGAACATAAAGCTTCGTATACATGACCCCGATTTTATGCAAGAAAAAAGTCAGTATTTTTTCATTGGTTCATATTGGAAAGAATACACAAGAATTCATGAGATAAATATGGATTATAAACTTCATGATCTCCATCAATACATGGAGAAAAAATGGGCAGCGAATTGAGATTCGTTATTGAAGCCAACCTGATTTAGCCAATTTACCTGCAGATTACCAATGGCCATAAGCAGATCACCCAAACCAGAAATCCACCCTGAATTATGCATCCCTCAAGTTAAATACGAGTAGCATCAATCACCAACCTAGTAGAAAGTAAGAAAGCTAGCAGATCAACATCACCACACAAGTAATCAAATAGGCAGATAGCTAGGCAAGCACGCATGCATAGTACCAAGCACACAGGTCGCACACAACAAGCAACTATAAGGAGAGCATGGGTTGTTATTTGGGAAGGTACCTTGTTAGGCAATGGTAATGGTCACGGCGACAAAGTGACTCCAGGTAGTGGCGACACATCATAAGCCCCCCAACACTGCACCTCCTTTTGCAGACCGCGATCCCCCTCCTCCATCGAGCAGCGGCGAAGATTTTGCCGCAGTCCTCTTGCCTGGTCAAGCACTGGGGAAACTGTGAATCTACCAAATTCATTAGCAGAGAAAATTAAGAAACAACTTATGGACACATCAGTTACATATCCGAATCCATGAGTGCATTGTGACCGAACTGTTGCATCATAAAGAAATCTCACAAAGTAACATCACCTAAACAAAAACGCCTCATGGCTGGGCTAAGATGCCTTCCGCGTTGGTCTCCCATGGCCTTGTTTGCCAATTTACTTCAAGAAGCGGGTGTAGAACAAATGAAAGAAGAACAGAAATTAACATGGGTCATTCAATCTAGAGATCACGGATGGAGAAATCTAGGACGATGTTACATGAACCTATCTAGCTGCAACAACGGCCTCACACCGCTGCATCACCTCAGTCCGCATCTTCCCTGCTTGCTCCCCATGCCGAGCTCTACCTCCTCTAGCCATGGCCTCCTGCTGCCTTTGGCCTCTCCCTGCTCGAGAAATGGAGAAAATCAGTAGATGTGGTGGGGGGAGGAGAAGGGAAGTCAAGGAAGTCAACGATAGAGAAAATCCTCCACACATCTCTGCCTTGTCCAGCCTCACCATGCCATCGGGAAGTCAAGGAGGGAGAAGATCCTCCACATATCTTCGCCTCGTCCAGCCATGAGGAGGCCCCGCTGCCGTCCGAGAGCTGCCGATGTCGGAGCTCCCACACCGACAGTAGCCGCCCTTCCTTGCAACGACTCTGCCCCCCAAGATCTCCATCATCGACGAGGACGTGGCGACCTGCTGCTTCCGTGGGCGGCCGCCGAGAGAGAGGGGAGGCACGGCGCGACGCCATCTCGGTAGAGCATCGACGACGGCTCGAGCGAGGAGAGGAGAGGAAGGTGAGATGCGGGAGGGCATTGAGAGGAGAGATACGGGAGGGGATTGGTGGAGCTGAAACATGAAGAGGGGCTGGAGGTGGCGCGAGGCGGCGGCCGGCGACGAGAACGGGCAGGGGCGGTGGAAGGGGCGCGAGGCGGGGCGGGGCAGGTGCGGGGCGGGGGTAGGGCCGTGGGCGGCTAGGGTTTTCTTCGCCCTGGGGATTGCTTTTATACGAGGCCGCGATGAAATACCGAGTTCTGAGCCAGGAATCAACGGCTGAGACAATGTGCACCGACATAAACCCTACTCGTAGTGGCTGACGTGTGGGGCCGGCAAAGGTGGGGCCCACATGCAGCCAGACGCGGGTAACAATCGGCCGTTGCATGGGGTTAGCTAGTAGATTCTGATTCAGGAATCAACGGCTGAGATTCGTCGCAAGGAAGATCTAACGGCTCACGTGCGAGGATCGATGTGAAGCCCCCTATGGGAGGCATCGTTTATACCTTTAGATTTAGAAAGTGGATCCTTCGGATTTTCTAGTTGATGTAATTTGGAACAATGTATCTGTCTTTCTTAGTTTAATATAATTATCCATGATGTCTATCCCTCAAAAAATTGATTGAGTTCATCTAGACATTGTGGATTCTACATTGCCCAATTTGGACATTGCCAACGTATGCATGTCTAATATATGAACTGCTGAAATTAGAAAATGCATTAATTTTGCATGCATGATCTATAGTATTTGTACTTGTTCATTGCCCAAATTGGACAATCATTGTTCTCCTACTGCATTTGTTGTAGTACTTGTACTGCATTTGTGATCTAGCTCTGCACTGGCATTATCTAGTTGTACATTGCATTGGCATGATCTAGTTGTACATTGCGTGTGATCCCCTGATTATTATACACATGTTTTAACCTGTATGCTATTATAATGTTAGCTATCTAAGTTCAGTACTTATGTGTGCTATGTAAGTGTGATAAGCTTGGTCAAATATGTCCACACGCACGATCAACTCCAAAGTCAATGGCAAAAAGGTGGAGCATCACGACTCGCACTCTCCTTCACGACAAGAATGCCCAGGAAGCCACATAACTAAGTTAAAACCGTATCAAAGTTCGGCCAAATCTCCTAGACGGACCTAGCTGTTTGATTCTACGACTAAGTTAGTTCCTAGGAGATGCACACTGGATCAGAGCTCACACTGGGGAGATGACCAACGACCTCACTCTTTCGAATACCGCTTAACATCGTATCCCACCTATATGTGCGCACAAGAACAAGGGATAAAGCCATACATGGCTTCCCCAAAAGTAACAGAAGGAAACAAGCTTGCACGCACGCATCAAAAAGGAAACGTTACAATCTAGTTGTGGACTTGTGGCCGTTGGACAAAGCTGAAGGTTATGGCAGTGGTCGAGGGGAGACTCATATGCATACAACATGTGGTTAGAGCGCTCAGTCTCGAAATAGATAACAAGAACTTGGGTCCTAAGCTTTAAAGAAACAAAAGTGAGCCATCACAAAACAAACAACTGACCCACCGATGCCTCCGCTTAACAATTATTAACAAATAAAGTAATCATGATACCTTCAACTGATATATCCATAAACCCTGTGCCATGATCCCCAACGGATAACCCAATATGATAACAATGACGATCGTGATATCAAGATGTAACAATGGTACTAAGCATGCACTACGACTCGCAAGACAGACCCGATAAACCATACAACGGATGTAGGAGGGTGCTGGAGGCAATATGGGCTGCTTGAGGTAACAAGTGGATATGACACGTGACAAGAACACAACTTAACACTAGCATTAGAGAGAAAGCAAAGTAAATAGGTAGAACACTCCTGCAGAGACAGGAGTATGGAAATGCATGCGTGTTAAAGATTGTCGAAGAACAACCGAAGAACTTGTCGTAGCTCGTATCAACTCAACGTTCTATCCATGAAGAAGCAAAGCGCTACAACAAACAATGATGCACAACTTACTACTACAGCAAAGAATCGGCATGATCATGATATGTATGGCATGGCAACAATGATGCAATGCAACTTAACCAAATTAAGCGGAATCGGAATCCCGACTATTAAATATTAGGTTCGAGTTATTTATCTGCCCTGCAAATTAAATGTTGTTAAGCATGACAAGACATGGTAGGGGTGAGCTACGCAAAATTAAATGGAACCGGGATAAGATAACAATCCCGCACAATTCCATATTTAGTTATTAGGTGGATCGCTATTACCTGAACAACCACAAGTGATTAGTGCAACAAGATAGATGCCATTTAGGAAATAGGGCCCATGGTCGAGGTCTCACATCTCGGATCGGAGAACGATAGGCGGTTTGAAGAGGAAGAAGATGTCTTCGGCTTCTGACTTCTAGTGTCAATGGCGAACTTGAAATGGCACCGGTGAACTTGGAATAGAAACCGAGATTGACGGCCCTGGTTTCACGAGGAAGAGCTCGAGGTTTTCACACAACACCATCTTCATCTCAACACGCAACAACGTGCAACTATTGTTATGTCCTCTAAACTGATCAATTAGTGGCGGAGCTACCAGGGTGGAAGAGTGAGGCGAGCTCACACTAAGATTTGGTACAACCCATATGTCAAATATACAAAGGATAAAAAAGAAAAAGAAAGCCAAACCCAGATTATTTCTGTCCAGACCTAGCAAAATGGGCTAGGTCTGCCACTGGATCCGATTTAGTACCAAGAATGAAGTTAACAATATGTATCTATAAAAATCTCACAATCAATCATAACATAAATTATACATAACAATTCATCTCATAACAATATGCCACTGATGAGTCCCATGCCACCCCTGAACAACCTAGGCATGGGGCGCACCCCGGGGACCATGACCTCGTCACATATATCAATATTTTATACACTTCACATATTGAATGAGTAGAGTTGCTAGTTTGCTCGAATAACATTTTCAGGCTCCCTATTAACATATACACAAGGAGAACATGGCAACACATTCAGGAGAAACTATGGCGTGAGCTTGAGAAAGTCACCACCAAGAGCTTATATGAATTCTTTGATTGGAATGAACTACTGAGACAAGTTAATGATTAGGTGAATTTATATACACTTCTGTTCAGTACTATCACAAAAGAGGTTGAACTACTAGTTGCTTTCATTATATTCTTACCTCTAGATGATGATCTACACAAACCAAAGTTCAAGATGACAAAGGTACCCATGATCCAAATTGATGGCATTGATCAGAATAATGAAGAGTTTGGAGGCAAACAAGATTAACAAGATAAATGCCTCGATCGCCAAACGTTGTACGGGTAGCTCTAGAATTCATCGATGATATTGCTGCACCATGGCACATAATATGGACGGGTATAACACATGCAGAGGGTCACATTGGGCATTAAATCAAGTCGAGTCTCTATCAAAGCAAATGGTACAGCATTTGAAGACCCAAGTCAACAAGTAATGTGGTTCCAATGCAAGTTGTCAATGGCATTTGTTGCTGTGTGAGGCTCCACCTTTATGTTTCCTAACGACGTGCCACGAATTTGAAGCCTCATTTTATTACTCGTTTTACACCTACGGCGGGAGAACTGTTCATACTCCACTTCCCCTCGCCTTAGCCACAACTTTTGGCAATTCGATTTTAGTATAGTTAGCCAAGTACAACCAGAATCTTGTTTGAAAGTTTAATTCCTCCATTGCTCTTGTAAACTTGGCTTGTGAGATGGTAAACTCACTTTGTGTTTTACAACTACGGCCCGTTGAGTTGGCAACCACTTCATGCTTCCAACTCCGAGGTGCATGGTTTTGTGGATTGGGAACTTAGGGCATCTCCAATGCGGCGACCCATTCCGCGCCCGCGCGCCCCGATGGGTTAAAACGGACAAAAACTCGGCCCAGCGCGCGGACCCATCCCTAAAACGGATGGCCACGGCGTCCGAGACGACCCAAAGCCGGCCCAAATCTGGGCCGCATTTGCGTGGCCGCGGACACGGAGGGCTGCCCTCTTGCGTCCTCCCCTTGTCCTCCCCTGGCCCGCCTGTCTGCCTCCCAAAACACACCCACTTCACTCCACTTCCAAAACCTAGAGATGGCCGATGAAGCTCCTGCCGTCGCCATCGCCACCATCGGAGACGAGGCCCAGCTCGCAGCCGTTGTCGCTCCTCCCGTTGAGGCGGCTCCTGTCCTGGATGCTCCGGTGGTCCCGGAGCCCAGGCCGGCAACGAAGAAGGCGAAGCCCGAGCTCACCGCGGAGCAGAGGACGGTCGAGAGCAAGAAGCGGGCCGATCGGCGCAGGGCGCACGAGCAACGGAAGAAGGAGGCCACTGCCGCGGAGGAGCGGCAGAGGGCGGCGGAGCAGCTCCTCCAACTCCAAACGCAGGCGAAGGCGAATGCCATGCAAGAGCATGCCATGCTCTTTTACGGCCACGCAGCGCTCGCTCAGCACATGATCGCCCTAGGCGTCGGCACGGCCTCGGCGGGGAGCTTGGCCTCCCTTCCTCCAAGGTCAACAGCCCCGCTGACTGCCCCGTTTGGGTACACGCCCCGCGCGCAGGAATTGGTGGCGCCGTCGGGGCGGTACATGTACCCGTCACGGGATGGGTCGCCGGAGGTGGGCGAGTCCATGACGGGGCCGTCGCCTTCGTCCATTGACCTCAACCGTGCGCCAACGCACTCCAAGGCCCCCAAGCACCTAGGAGCAACAACGACGACCGGTGTCTGCAACCTGCTCGACGATTTGTCGGCCGAGCGTGCCACCATCTATGTAGGCAGCGTCCACCGTGCAGGCCCCTCCGTCTTACCCGGCGACGATGCCGGACACCGTGCCATATCCATCGAGCGAGCAGGCTCCCCCGCCACCTCCCATTGGCATAGAGGAGTACACCACTGGCCATCCCGACACCATAAACATCGACCGGGAGCTAGCCGTTGTTCGGTGAGGAGCTCACATAAGCCGCAGCTGCACAAGCTCGAGCTCGCCAGGTTAGCAAAAGAACCAGCAACTACACGACGCAAGAGGACAAAATGCTCGTCGATGCATGGTTGACCATTGGGCAAGATCCATTGACAGGTGCCAAGCAGAAGGGGACCGCATTCTGGCGCCGGATCCATGAATACTTCCATGAACATCACCGGTACGGAGAGGAGGCATTTAACAGCGACCGCAACGAGCGATCCCTCCAAAAGAGGTGGGGAGCAGTTCAAACGGAATGCAACAAGTTCCAGGCGGTGTATGATCACGTGAAGCGGATGCCCGTTAGCGGCATGGGCATGAAGGACTTGGTATGATTCTTAACCTCAACTTGGTCATTTGATGTTTGCACATATGTTTGTCATTGTTGTCTCGCTTTGCTTTACACTAGTAGGAAAACCCTTATAGGCGGAGCTTATTTCTGTGGCGCGCCGTAAAAAATGCGCCACAAAAAGTTATTTTGTGGCGCACCAGACAAGGTGCGCCACAGAAATAGCTTAATTTTATGGCGCACCAGGAGACCGTGCGCCACAAAAACTTAGTGGGGCCCACACCCTGTCACCCCCAATCATTGGTTTTACTATTTCTATGGCGCACTGACCCAGGTGCGCCACTAAAAATGGTTATTCTGTGGCGCAGGTACTCGGTGCGCCACAAAAATAAGCTATTCTGTGGCGCAGCTTTCCTGGTGCGTGATACGCGTACAGCACGCGTCCGTTGGGAACCCCAAGAGGAAGGTGTGATGCGTACAGCGGCAAGTTTTCCCTCAGTATGAAACCAAGGTTTATCGAACCAGTAGGAGCCAAGAAGCACGTTGAAGGTTGATGGCGGCGAGATGTAGTGCGGCGCAACACCAGGGATTCCAGCGCCAACGTGGAACCTGCACAACACAAACCAAGTACTTTGCCCCAACGAAACAGCGAGGTTGTCAATCTCACCGGCTTGCTGTAACAAAGGATTAGATGTATAGTGTGGAAGATGATTGTTTGCAGAAAACAGTGGAACAAGTATTGCAGTAGATTGTATTTCAGTATAGAGAATTAGACCGGGGTCCACAGTTCACTAGAGGTGTCTCTCCCATAAGATTAACAGCATGTTGGGTGAACAAATTACAGTTGGGCAATTGACAAATAGAGAGGGCATGACCATGCACATACATATTATGATGAGTATAGTGAGATTTAATTGGGCATTACGACAAAGTACATAGACCGCTATCCAGCATGCATCTATGCCTAAAAAGTCCACCTTCAGGTTATCATCCGAACTCCCTCCAGTATTAAGTTGCTAACAACAGACAATTGCATTAAGTATTGCGCGTAATGTAATCAATAACTACATCCTCGGACATAGCATCAATGTTTTATACCTAGTGGCAACAACACATCCATAATCTTAGAGGTTTCTCTCACTCCCCCAGATTCACGGAGACATGAACCCACTATCGAGCATAAATACTCCCTCTTGGAGTTACTAGCATCAACTTGGCCAGAGCATCTACTAATAACGGAGAGCATGCAAGATCATAAACAACACATAGATATAAATTGATAATCAACATAACATAGTATTCTCTGTTCATCGGATCCCAACAAACACAACATATAGCATTACAGATAGATGATCTTGATCATGTTCGGCAGCTCACAAGATCCGACAATGAAGCATAATGAGGAGAAGACAACCATCTAGCTACTGCTATGGACCCATAGTCCAGGGGTGAACTACTCACTCATCACTCCGGAGGCGACCATGGCGGTGTAGAGTCCTTCGGGAGATGAATCCCCTCTCCGGCAGGGTGCCGGAGGCGATCTCCTGAATCCCCCGAGATGGGATTGGCGGCGGCGGCGTCTCTGGAAGGTTTTCCGTATCGTGGCGCTCGGTACTGGGGGTTTCGCGACGAAGGCTATTTGTAGGCAGAAGGGTAGGTCAGGGGGCGTCGCGAGGGGCCCAGGAGACAGGTCGGCGCGGCCAAGGGTGGGGCCGCGCCGCCTACCCTCCTGGCCACCTCGTGGCCCCACTTCATTGACTCTTCGGTCTTCTGGAAGCTTCGTGGCAAAATAGGACCCTGGGCGTTGATTTCGTCCAATTCCGAGAATATTTCCTTACTAGGATTTCTGAAACCAAAAACAGCAGAAAACAGCAACTGACACTTCGGCATCTTGTTAATAGGTTAGTTCCAGAAAATGCATAAATATGATGTAAAGTATGCATAAAACATGTAGATATCATCAATAATGTGGCATGGAACATAAGAAATTATCGATACGTCGGAGACGTATCAGTGCGCCACAGAAATAAGGTATTCTGTGGCGCACTGTGCTCGGTGCGCCACAGAATTAGCGAACCAGATATACAAAAGTGGGTCAACCTCCCACCTACCACACTACACAAGCCATTCTTCTTCCTCCATCTAGCTCGTCCCCCTTCTCTCTCATACCATTTTGGCTCTACCTTTCACTTGCTTGGGTATTTATTGCACTTACTTTGGTTGGTACATAATTGGAGTTGAGGAGAAGGCTCTCCATACTCTCTCCTCCTCTCGAACTCATCGATCGCGGTCTCGTCTCGGTATCGAATCTATAAGGTGAGTAGTTGGAGGAGACATACATATGCTTGGAGGAGACATGCATATGCTTGTAGATCTTGTGTGGCCGTCGTGTGTATGGATGCTTGTTGCGTGTATATGGATGCTTGTTGCAGGTGAAGCGCTTGTGTGTGTGTGTGTGTGCCGGTGTGGTGCACGGATGTTTGCCGAAATGTTGATTCATTTCCGTTTCGGCAAATTTTTGCACTACCCATATGTCCTACCTTGAGGAGAGGCCATGCCGAATTTTTCCGCTACATGTAATACCTTGACGAGAGGTACGGCCCATGCATGTGTGTGCATGTGTTGCGGTTCTAATTTCCTGTTATATGTATACCATTTGCAGGCAAGCATGGTACTCTCGATGAGTTCCGCTCGAATCTCTATATACAAGATAGACGCGAAGGAGGACATGATTCGGAACAATAGGCGCCAGATAAGATGTCCATGTCGATCATGCAAACTCGAGCGCTGGATCAACCCTGATTCCGGACAACTGGAGGAGCACCTGCTGAGGCGCGGTTTCATGCAAGACAACCAGGCGCGGCCAGCCCCATCAAATGGTGCGCATGAAGACCATGTCGAGCGACATGACTATCATCATGAAGAAGACTATCATCATGTCGACGGGGACTATCATGATGAAGAAGAAGTCGGCGGAGAAGATCATCATGAAGAAGAAGATGCCGGCGGAGAAGATCATCATGATGAAGAAGAAGATTCCGGCGCGACCCCGCTAATTTCGGCCTTGCGGGACTCTCATGTTCAAGATCTGCTCCTCCAGGAGACGAGCAACGATAGAGTTGCAGCTAGAGAGAGAGAGCCAAGCTGTCGCAAATGGAGAAAGACGGGATGACTCCGATCTTTCCTAGGTGCCATCCGCATGATACGCGCTTGCATGTAACGCTTGATTACTTGCAGATGAAGACGCAGAACAAGTGGACCGATTCCAGCTTCAGCAAGAACTTGAAATTCTGGCACGATCGTCTCCCGGAGGGGAACACATTGCCAAGTAGTATCGAGGAGGCCAAGAAAGTCGTGTGCCCCCTTGACCTACCGCACGAAAAATACCACGCTTACATTAATGATTGTGTGATTTATAGGTGCGAGTACAAGGACAGAACCACACGTCCGGTGTGCGGCCACGGACGGTACAAGGTTGGGAACAAGAAGGTACCTCAAAAAGTGGTATGGTACTTTCCTATCACTCCCCGTCTGCAGCGGTATTTCGTAGACCCTAAGGAAGCAAAGCTCATGCAATGGCACGCGGAAAGGCAAAAGCCCGAAGAAGATCCGGAGATGGGGTATGTGCTGACACACCCTTCAGACGCTGGACAGTGGGAAGCATTGGACATCGCCTTCCCTGCTAGGTTCGGGGGCGACGCAAGGAACATCAGGCTGGGTATGAGCACTGATGGACTCAATCCGTTCGGCAACCAGAGTAGCACACATAGCACCTGGCCTGTGTTTGTATGGCCTTACAACCTACCCCCTGGCTGTGCACCAAACAAAGGTACATACACCTGAGTATTCTCATTCAGGGGCCGAAACAACCAGGTGTCGACATGCATTTGTATCTCGGGCTGCTGAAAGAGGAGTTAGACACGTTGTGGAAGACGCCACCCCGTACGTGGGACTCCTACACTAGAACTTATTTCGATATGAGATCCGCGTTGATCACGACGGTCACGGACTATCCTGGTTACGCATATGTATCTACCCAGGTCGGCCACGGGTTCAACGGCTGTGTGAAGTGCATGGACGAGACCCCGTATCTACAGCTACCAAGGGATCCAGGGTCCTCGAAACCCGTGTACCCAGGTGCTCGAAGGTGGCTTCGCTTGGATCACCCATGGAGAAAACGCGATGACCTGTTCAATGGTAAAGATGAGCCCGATGGACCCCCACGCCCGAGGAGCGGTGCAGAAATCGATGATCTTCTGAAAAATTGGAAGGAGTGCCCAACGCCGGGAAAGAAGCGACCAAAGCCAGAGCCGCTGCTCGGTGTATGGAAAGCGAGGTCTGTTTTCCACGACTTGGAGTACTAGAAGGTCCTCCACACGCCCCACAGCCTCGATGTCATGCACATTACGAAGAACGTTACCGAGAGTCTGCTTGGCACTCTTTGCAACTCAGAAAAGTCCAAGGATCGACCGAAAGCAAGATACGATCTGAAACATTTTGGCATCAGGAAAGATCTTCAAGCCCCCGATACTGACGACGACGATGATGAGAATGATGATCAGACGGAAGGGACTCAACGTCTCTGCAAAAGGGCTAAGAAGAACGCGGTGCTGCTTCCCGCTGCCTGCTTCACAACGAGTCCGGAGGAGCTCGAGCAGTTTTTCAGGTGCCTCCTAGGAGTGAAAGTTCCTCACGGTTACTCGGGGAATATAAGCAGATATCTGGACGTAGCGAAGAAGAGGTTCACTGGGATGAAGTCTCACGATTGCCACGTGCTCATGATGCAGATACTTCCCGTTGCGATCCGAGGCATAATGGACGAGCACGTCCGTGATACGCTGTTTGGCCTTTGCAACTTTTTTGACGTTATCACCAGGAAGTCGATCGGCGTGAGGCAGCTCAAGATGCTACAGGATGAGATCGTGGTGATAGTATGTGAGCTCGAGATTTACTTCCCGCCCGCATTCTGTGATATATGCGTCCATCTCCTTCTCCATGTCATTGAAGACATCAAGCAGCTCGGCCCGACGTTCCTCCACAACATGATGCCTTTCGAAAGGCAGAACGGTGTCATGAAAGGATACGTTCGCAATAGGGCCCGTCCAGACGCAAGCATGGCCAAGGGGTTTCTAACCTACGAGTGCATCTCCTTCTGCCAGAATTATCTAAGCACCGAGGACGACGAGGATCATGTTGGTATACCCCCCAGGATGCACCTCAGCAGGCTGGCTGGAGTCGGTCACCGCGAGGGCTACCGCTCAGTCCATGTCGGCATTGCGAATCGACGCGACGACTTTGACAGGGCTCACCTGGTCGCGCTACAACACTTAAAACTGATCGAACCTTTCGTGCAAGAGCACAAAAGCATGATCGAGCAGAATTACATCGATATGGGCCGGCCGAGGAAGATGGGTGACGTAACCAAAGAGCACAACTCCAGCTTCACGCGTTGGTTCAAGCAAACTCAACTGGTTGAAGCACAGAGAAAAAGGCCTTCTACCGAAGATGAAAAACTCATATACACCTTATCACAGGGCCCCGGGCATAACATAAGGACCTATCAGGGGTACGACATCAACGGTTACAGACTCTACACCGAGGAAAAGGACAGAAATAGTGAAAATCAAAACTCAGGAGTAACTATGCTGTCATACGCCGATGATGAGACTAATGTCAAGGAAAGATATTTTGGAAGGATCGAGGAGATATGGGAGCTCAATTACTGTGGAGAGACGGTGCCAATGTTTCGTGTGAGATGGGCCAAGAAGGTCGAAAAAGAAGGCCGATATTTCACCACCATGGTTATACCCGATGCAAAATCGAAGAACGCATCCGTGAAAAATGAGCCATGGGTACTCGGTAGCCAAGTTGACCAATGTTTCTTCATCACCGATCCGTCGAGGCCTACCGTGTTGTCGTGAGGAGGGGCAAGAGGAGCATCATAGGAATGCAAGGCGACGCCAACGAGGAAGACTTGGACAAGAACGGTGACCCGAAGATCAAGGAGGAATTTGACATGCACTTTGACATGCCTAATACTAGTAAAGTAAGAAGGAAGACCTCCCTACCCTCTAAAGGTTGTCTGTTCATGCGAAAAAATCTCAAGGTGGCCGGCATAAAGTATTCAACCGCCAACAACCGAAAGGGCAAGAAGATTGCGAAGAGAAGCTAGCTAGAGCTCGAAGCCGGGACGAAGAAGATCTTTTTTTGGTGTGTGTGTGTGTGTGACAAGTACATGCATGTGTGTGTGAGAGAGACAAGAACATGTGTGTGTGAGACAAGTAATTTGTAATTGAAAATCCCTAGTAATTATTAAATGTTGTGTTATTTCTTGAAAATGTAAGAAAAAAGTAGGGGCAGCCAGGGTTCAAACCTGGTTACCCAAGCCTACCAGTGGGCTTAACCACTAGGCTAATGCTGTGTTTCTGACAGAACATAGCATTAGCCCAATTTGTTTACCAAGTGTAAATATTCTGTGGCGCACCTACTACTGCATGCGCCATAGAATTCCTTAATTCTGTGGTGCATGTCCCTCTTGGTGCGCCACAGAATTAAGGAATTCTATGGCGCATGTGCCTCTAGGTGCGCCACAGAATTTACTAACTTGGTGAAATGAGCGGTTCGCTCTTCCCCCATCTCTCTTCCCCATTCGTATCGCGTGACGAACCCTAGCGCTTCCCTGGACTCGCCACCGCCGCCTAGCACCGCCGAGCAGGAGGAAGAGGAGGAGGACCACCCCGCCCACGCCGCGGGCAGGAGGAGGAGGACCACCCCACCCGCGCCGCGAGCAGCAGGAGAAGGAGGACCATCGCCTGCACTCGCCATCACCGCCTAGCGCCGCCGTCGGTGAGATCCCTCCCTCTCCCCTGTGCCTCCCTCCCTCTCCCCTGTGCCCCGGCCCCTCCCTCTCCCCTATGCCTCCCTCTCCCCTATGCCTCTCAATTTGGTTCTCAATTTGCTTAACTTCTTGCTGGTGATGTAGTTAATTTTGATTGAGCAATTGACAATGTTGCATATACATATAGTCAAATAGAATTTTGATGGTCAGTATGAATTTTGATGTAGTGCTGCTGTAGCTTGTGTGGACATTCAATTTATGAATTTTGATGTGTTAGTCAAATAGAAATTTGATGGTCAGTATGAATTTTGATTTAGACAGATGATAAGAATTTTGACAATGTTTAAAAGAGGGTTAACAGAGAGTCAGTATGAATTACTGGAACTATTTATTGATGAACTGTGTATTCATAATGATTCAATTTGTTTGCATAGAATGAATGGATGCCAAGTAATTGTTGGTAAATATCCATTATAATCTGAATCTTAGAAGATTATGATGATTGATGCTTTGTTTGTGGTTTAATAGCTTGGTGATGCTAGGGGCCACTTCCCAAACCTATGAATGCCTATGATCCTATAGCAGCCCAATTTTGCTTCACCAAAATAATGCAGTGGATGATGCTTTCATGAATATGTTGGCAGTAGCTACAGGTCACATGTCATGATATACCATTTTTGCTTTCTTCCTATTCCCATTCTTTCGAAAATCCTTTGAATCAAACACGCTCTTAGCATCCCTGAATTTTCCTAACTTTAGGTTGCTGACAGGTGGGTAACATATAAGGTAGAGAATCTTTCAGCAACAGCCAATGCTACTAATGCCTAGGATTTGTTGATTTTGAATTACTGCTTGGGGTTTCAAGATAATAATGCTACTAGTACATGAAATGCTACTGTTTGAATTTAGAGATAAAAAAGCTACTGCCTACTATTTGAATGAACAAGCTACAACCTACTATTTGGGAATAAAAATAAAAATGAACAAGCTAATGTTGTTGTTGTTTCTCTGTCTCTGCCAATTACTACTGCCTAGGATTTAGTTCACCTCTGGCCACCTCTGCCCTAGCAAGAATATTCCTCTGGACCAAAAATGCCTTTGCCTAGCAAGAACCATCAGTACATGCATTGTCTCTCCTGACCAAATATCATAGATTTTGAAGAATATTCCTGAACCAAAAATGGACAGGCTCTCCTGACCCATTTTGGGGAATATTCCCAATGGCTTGTCTCTGACCCATTTTGGAGAATATTCTCCCTCTTGTGGATTGACATCACAATTCAAAAAAAGAAACTGATGGCATTGTCCTATGTAACACAACTGTTCAGCTTGTGTTCTCATACCTTCTGTGCATGCCCTCAATCCTATATAAATGCCTAGTGTAGTGAACCTGAAAACCACACCAAACATGGACAACCTATCCTGGAGTGCAAAGAGGAGGAGCACTGGCTCCCTTGGTGCCTCTGGCTCTAGGGATGCCACTCTTTCCAAGACTTTTTCTATGGGTAGGGCAGACAAGGAGTTGCTAGTGTATCGTAGGAGAAGTGTGCAAGAGAGGGAAGCTTCTGCTGCCAGGTTCAGGGAAGAAGAAGCAGCAGATGGCTTGAACCAGCTAGGTATGTTCACATACACCACACAAGTTCTCCTAGTTCCAAAATCCAGACCTAAGGGCATGATCAAACTGAAAAAGTATAAGCATCAGTTGAGGGAAGGAGGACCCACAGAGGTGTTGCCCTACTATGTAGAACCAAATCTTGAAGAAAAGGTTAAAGCTGGAGTTATCTTGTGCTGGCTGAGGAAGGGCATGAAAAAAATCAAAGATTTGGTATCCTAGTTTATTGTAGTTAGTTGTAGTTTCAGCCATCTAGTTTTAGTGTGTCCTAGTTTGTCTGAATAAGTATGTAATGTAAGGGTTGATGTAATGCTTCCATGCAATGATGAATAAAAGGGTTTATGTAATGCTTCTATGCAGATGGTAGGAAATAATGTATGTAATGTAAGGTTAAATGATGCTCATGCTCACATGTTGGCAGTAGCTACTGGTTGGCTTGCTCTATAAGCTTGTATTCTTGGTTATGAAGAAGCATATACTGCCTTTTTAAATTTAAGTAATTATCTACTAAAATTTGATTAGCTATTGGTATAATTCTCTTTGAATTTATAAAAAATTTAAGTAACTAGCTACTGCCTTTTGTAATGTATATTTATGAGTAATAGCATTTTCATTTGAAGTCACTAGCATTTCCATATGATGCTCAAGCTTCTGCTATTTAATTATATCTGGAATAATAGCATTTTCATTTGAAGTCACATGTTGGCAGTAGCTACTGGTTGGCTTGCTCTATAAGTTTGTATGCTTGTTTATGCTCTATAACCAAGTTGCATAGCTGTTGGTTATGAAGAAGCATATAATGCTACTAGTACATGAAATGCTACTATTTGAATTCATTTATGAAATGATCATGCTCATGCTCATGCTCATTATCTTGTATATGCTTTTGTGCAGTTCTCTATATGCTGTACCAATGGTACTGCCCATATATAATGAATTAATGTTAGCTAAAAACTTGAAGTGCAGTTCTCTGGTTTGAAGTGCTAGCTTTAATGTACTCTGGTTTTTGTAGTGCTCCAGGTTGTGTAGTGCTCCAGGTTGTGTAGTGCTCCAGGTGGTAGTGCTCCAGGTGGTAGATGCTCCAGGTTAAGAAAGTCATTGTTGTTGTACTGCTCCAGGTTAAAAAATATGCTGAAATAGATGCTCTAGGTTTATGTTGGCTTTTGTTTGATGTATTGTAGATGGACAACTTTGTATGGTCGATATATGGTGGATATGTTGGATATATGGTGTATATGGTGGATATTTTTGCAGGGATTTCATTGAGTTGCCCATTTCTCCCGAAGCGTTGATTAACTTCCGTTTCGGTTGAGAAATGGGCACTCCTACGTAGAAAAATTAGCAAAAGTCATGCCAAATATTTTTGTTGACTTTTGTACTAACTTTTTGCCTCTTTTTAATGAAGTGCAAATAAACATGTCGGGCAGCACTTCTAGGCCCAGGATCCAGAACGAAGAAGAGAGAGAGGCCAACAAGGACTTCTGGGAGGGCTACGAGCGGCCCCGGAAGCCCACCGCCGAGTCGACCGGCGATGAGGAAGAGGGCCGGGACGCCGCCTCCGAGGGAGAGGGCCAGGGGGCCACCGACGAGGTCCGGGACGCCGCCTCCGAGGGAGAGGGCCGGGGGGCCGCCGCCGACACCGGCGATGATGATGATACCTGGGACGATGCCGCCGAGACCGGTGAAGAGACCGGTGAAGATAACGCGGCCAACTGCACGGAAGGTGATAGCGGCGGCAACCCTCAGGAGGGTAAGAAGAAGAGGACGGCGAGGAGGCCAAGGAGGGATCGGAGGCCGCAAGTGCTCGCCAACGTCACCGATGTTTTCACGGTAGTCTCCGAAAGTGGCCTACCGATGGAGCCTTCGTGGGTTGCCAAAGGGTACGGCATGCAACTAGGGTGCATCGTCCGTGAAACCGTGCCGATCCTAACTCAGAACCTCAGAAGCAAGGAGAACGCGGCTCTCGCCCAATCCCTCCTCCAGAAGCTTCACCAACGATACACGTTCCCGGAGCCGTTCAATAAGAAGGTGGACTCTTTAGCTCTCACGAAGATGAGCACCGCCTTGAGAAGCTGGAAGAACCGGCTGAAGAACAAGATCGAGGCCGGTGAAAGCTCAGAGAGGATAAGTAGCAAAGACCCGTCGCTCTCCTTAGAAGACTTTAATGCATTCAAGTCTTACTTAGAGACTGACACTGTTAAAAAATGGACCGCCTGGGGGAAGAAAATGCGGGATTTGAACTTAGGGACCCACCATTGCGGAAGCGACGGTTACCGAGGAAAACAGCCCACTTGGGACAAGGAGGATGCCGAGATGGTACGTCTAGGGAAAGAAAACCCGTGGCACAAAATCGAGGATGTACATGCTAGGAACTTTGTCCGGTCCCGCTACTACTTAGACTGGAAGACTGGGGAATTTATTACGGATCACAAAGACGTGAAGAATTTTGAGAAGTACCTGGTAAGGATAGTCTATATTATTTCGCTCATCTCATTAGGCAATGAAGCCAAATGGGCTAAACTTAAGTTCCTTTGTCTGAAGGATGATGAGTTGAAGGCTAGTTGTACGGCTGGCCCGTCGTCCCAGGGGTCGATGGAACCGTGGGACACGCATTTCAACAGGGCGACGAACAAATACAAGGAGAGGGAGCTGGACAAGCCACCGACGTCGGGTGGCCGTGTGTCCTGCTTTGGCACAAGTATGAAGCTATCCGAGTACTACAGATCGGATGCCAAGACGAGAAAGCTGGAGATGAGGTCGTCGGCTAAGGATAAATCCGAGGTTCAGGAGCTGAAGAAGAAGGTGGAGTCACTAGAGAAGCTGGTGGCCGAAAAGCCTGTGGAGAGACTGTTGGAGATATGCCCAAGAGGCAATAATAAAATGGTTATTATAATATATCTTTGAGTTTATGATAATGTTTACATACCATGCTATAATTGTATTAACCGAAACATTGATACATGTGTGTTATGTGAACAACAAAGAGTCCCTAGTAAGCCTCTTGTATAACTAGCTTGTTGATTAATAGATGATCATGGTTTCGTGATCATGAACATTGGATGTTATTAATAACAAGGTTATGTCATTATATGAATGATGTAATGGACACACCCAATTAAGCGTAGCATAAGATCATGTCATTAAGTTATTTGCTATAAGCTTTCGATACATAGTTACCTAGTCCTTTCGACCATGAGATCATGTAAATCACTTATACCGGAAAGGTACTTTGATTACATCAAACGGCACCGTAAATGGGTGGTTATAAAGGTGGGATTAAGTATCCGGAAAGTATGAGTTGAGGCATATGGATCAACAGTGGGATTTGTCCATCCCGATGACAGATAGATATACCCTGGGCCCTCTCGGTGGAATGTCGTCTAATGTCTTGCAAGCATATGAATAAGTTCATAAGAGACCACATACCACGGTACGAGTAAAGAGTACTTGTCAGGAGACGAGGTTGAACAAGGTATAGAGTGATACCGATGATCAAACCTCGGACAAGTAAAATATCGCGTGACAAAGGGAATTGGTATCGTATGTGAATGGTTCATTCGATCACTAAGTCATCGTTGAATATGTGGGAGCCATTATGGATCTCCAGATCCCGCTATTGGTTATTGGTCGGAGAGAGTTCTCACCCATGTCCACATAGTTCGCGAACCGTAGGGTGACACACTTAAGGTTTGATGTTGTAATAGTAGAACTTGAATATGGAATGGAGTTCGAAGTATTGTTCGAAGTCTCGGATGGGATCCCGGACATCACGAGGAGTTCCGGAATGGTCCGGAGAATAAGATTCATATATAGGAAGTCATTTTATAAGTTTGAAAATGATCCGGTGATTTTATGGAAGGTTCTAGAAAAGTCCGGAAGGAACCACTAAGGAAGGAGGAGTCCCTGAGGGACTCCACCTCCCCATGGCCGGCCAACCCTATAGGGGGGAGTCCAAGGTGGACTCCACCAAGGGGGCCGGCCACCCCCCTCATGGAAGGGTGGGAATCCCACTTGAGGTGGGAGTCCCACCTTGGGTAGGTTTCCCTACACATGGAAATTTTGGGTTGGGGTCTTATTCGAAGACTTGTGTCCAACACTTGGGGGTTCCACCTATATAATGAGGAGCAAGGGGAGGGGGCCTGACACACCAAAGCCATTGTGGCCGCACCCCCTCATAGTGGCCGGCCACCTTCCCCTCTCCCAAACCCTAGCCGCCCCCCACTCCTCCACCTCTCCCGCAAAGCTTAGCGAAGCTCCGCCGGAGTTCTCCATCGCCACCGCCACCACGCCGTCGTGCTGTCGGATTCAAGGAGGAGCTACTACTTCCGCTGCCCGCTGGAACGGGGAGAAGGACGTCATCTTCATCAACACCGAACGTGTGACCGAGTATGGAGGTGCTGCCCGATTGTGGCACCGTGATCAAGATCTTCTACGCGCTTTTGCAAGCGGCAAGTGATCGTCTACCGCAGCAACAAGAGCCTCATCTTGTAGGCTTTGGAAATCTTCAAGGGTTAGTCTCGTTCATCCCCTCGTTGCTCCCATCTTCTAGATTGCATCTTGGCTTGGATTGCGTTCTCGCGGTAGGAAATTTTTTTGTTTTCTATGCTACGAATTCCTACAGTTGTATCAGAGCCGTGTCTATGCATAGATGGTTGCACGAGTAGAACACAATGGTTTTGTGGGCGTTGATGCTTTTGTTGTCTTTAGTTTGAGTAGTTTGCATCTTTGTGGCATAGTGGGATGAAGCGGCTCGGACTAACTTTACATGACCACGTTCATGATACTTGTTCCTCGTTCGACATGCAACTAGTATTGCATAAGAGGCTTTGCGGGTGTCTGTCTCTCCTACTATAGTGAAGATTCAATTTACTCTTCTATTGACAACACTAGTATCACCGTTGTGGTTCTTGTTCGTAGGTAGATTAGATCTCTCTTGAAAACCCTAAACCACGTAAAATATGCAAACCAAATTAGAGACGTCTAACTTGTTTTTGCAGGGTTTGGTGATGTGATATGGCCATAATGTGATGATGAATATGTATGAGATGATCATTATTGTATTGTGGCAACCGGCAGGAGCCTTATGGTTGTCTTTAAATTTCATGTTGAGTAGTATTTCAAAGTAGTTGTAATAGTTGCTACATGAGGTGAACAACCATGAAGACGGCGCCATGGACCTTGACGCTACGCCGACGATGATGGAGATCATGCCCGTTGATGATGGAGATCATGTCCGTGCTTTGAAGATGAAGATCAAAGGCGCAAAGACAAAAGGGCCATATCATATCACATATGAATTGCATGTGAGGTTAATCCTTTATGCATCTTATTTTGCTTAGATCGCGACGGTAGCATTATAAGATGATCCCTCACATTAATATCAAGATAATAAAGTGTTCTCCCCTCGTATGCACAGTTGCACAGTTCGTCGTTTCGAAGCATCTCGTGATGATCGGATGTGATAGACTCAACGTTCACATACAACGGGTGTAAGCCATGTTGCACACGCGGAATACTTGGGTTTGCTTGACGAGCCTAGCATGTACAGACATGGCCTCGGGACAACGGAAACCTAAAGGTTGAACACGAGTCATATGGATGATATGATCAACATGTTGATGTTCACCATTGAAGCTACGTCATCTCACGTGATGATCGGTTTTGGTGTAGTGAATGTGGATCGTGTACCACTTAACAACTATGAGGGATGTTGTATTAAGTGGGAGTTCATTAGTAATTAGATTAAAACATGGACTAATTATCATAAACATAGTCTGAGTAGTATTTTGAATTATTTTGTAGTATTGGCATCCGTTTTTCTACCATGCGCTAGTTTTGTAATTGAGATAGAAATACTGTTAAAATCTGACAAGAAACTTTACGGACTGGTACCGTATTGTTAAAGAATCAAGAAATGATTAAGTCTTATTGCAAACTTTTAGTAAACCTCACATTGTTGATTCATAGAACTATGGTTTCAATCAGTACCTAAAGTTATCTTGTCTCCGTGAAACTTGAAGTTCAAATCTGTTTGAAAAGTAAGGAGCTGAAAATTTAGTTTTCAGAAATAATCAAGGTATGAGATATATGTGATATCTAAAGACCTTATTGCAAGATGATAGAATATAATTTGGTGAGACTACATAAACTCATAAGTTTTATGGGAATGTACGAAGGTTGAAGACGCAAGGCGTCCCAATCCTCCAACTATTGGGGCACTAACGATATTCGCATATCCATGAAGTAATTGTCCTTAGTATGCACCGTTGCTAAGACTCGTCGTTTCTAAGCATCATGTGATGATCGGGTATTATAGATTCTACGTGTGCTTACAACGGGTGCAAGCCAGATTTGCACATGCAAATACTGAGGTTAAACTTTACGAGCCTAACATGTACAGACATGGTCTCGGAAAGTCATCATGATATAATGGATAAAATTATGAGTGAAATTGTTCATCATATTACAAAGTTACTAATAGTGAAATCTGGAACACTTGTCATATGATGATCAACTTCAAAGTAAAGACCACAAGGTTAATGGTATTTGACCAACAAAGCTAGAAGTTAATGATGTTGAAGTGTTTTTCTGAATAATGAGGAAAGCTAAAAGAGAAACTGCAAAAGATATTTTGGCAGAAAGAAAGAAAAGACTAGAAAGTTGATGCGTGTGGTTGGCACGTCCGTTGGGAACCCCAAGAGGAAGGTGTGATGCGCACAGCGGCAAGTTTCCCTCAGTAAGAAACCAATGTTTAATCGGACCAGTAGGAGTCAAGAAGCACGTTGAAGGTTGATGGCGGCGAGATGTAGTGCGGCGCAACACCAGGGATTCCGGCGCCAACGTGGAACCTGCACAACACAACCAAAGTACTTTGCCCCAACGAAACAGTGAGGTTGTCAATCTCACCGGCTTGCTGTAACAAAGAGTTAAACGTATTGTGTGGAAGATGATTGTTTGCAGAAAACAGTAGAACAAGTATTGCAGTAGATTGTATTTCAGTAAAGAGAATTGGACCGGGGTCCACAGTTCACTAGAGGTGTCTCTCCCATAAGACGAACAGCATGTTGGGTGAACAAATTACAGTTGGGCAATTGACAAATAAAGAGAGCATGACCATGCACATACATATCATGATGAGTATAGTGAGATTTAATTGGGCATTACGACAAAGTACATAGACCGCCATCCAACTGCATCTATGCCTAAAAAGTCCACCTTCAGGTAATCATCCGAACCCCCTCCAGTATTAAGTTGCAAAGCAACAGACAATTGCATTAAGTATGGTGCGTAATGTAATCAACAACTACATCCTTAGACATAGCATCAATGTTTTATCCCTAGTGGCAACAGCACAACACAACCTTAGAACTTTCTGTCACTGTCCTGTGTGTCAATGCAGCATGAACCCACTATCGAGCATAAGTACTCCCTCTTGGAGTTACAAGCATCTACTTGGCCAGAGCATCTACTAGTAACGGAAAGCATGCAAGATCATAAACAACACGTAGATATAACTTTGATAATCAACATAACAAGTATTCTCTATTCATCGGATCCCAACAAACGCAACATATAGAATTACAGATAGATGATCTTGATCATGTTAGGCAGCTCACAAGATCCGACAATGATAGCACAATGGGGAGAAGACAACCATCTAGCTACTGCTATGGACCCATAGTCCAGGGGTAGACTACTCACACATCACACCGGAGGCGACCATGGCGGCGTAGAGTCCTCCGGGAGATGATTTCCCTCTCCGGCAGGGTGCCGGAGGCGATCTCTGGATCCCGAGATGGGATCGGCGTTGGCGGCGTCTCTGGAAGGTTTTCCGTATCGTGGCTCTCTGATCGGGGGTTTCGTCACGGAGGCTTTAAGTAGGCGGAAGGGTAGGTCAAGAGGCGGCGCGAGGGGCCCAGACCATAGGCCGGCGCGGCCAGGGCAGGGGCCGCGCCGCCCTATGCTCTGGCTGCCTCGTGGCCCCTCTTCGTTTCGTCTTCGGACTTCTGGAAGCTTCGTGGAAAAATAGGCCCCTGGGCTTTGATTTCGTCCAATTCCGAGAATATTTCCTTACTAGGATTTCTGAAACCAAAAACAGCAGAAAACAGCAACTGGCACTTTGGCATCTTGTTAATAGGTTAGTTCCAGAAAATGCACGAATATGACATAAAGTGTGCATAAAACATGTAGATAACATCAATAATATGGCATGGAACATAAGAAATTATCGATACGTCGGAGACGTATCCGCATCCCCAAGCTTAGTTCTGCTCGTCCCGAGCAGGTAAAACGATAACACAGATAATTTCTGGAGTGACATGCCATCATAATCTTGATCATACTATTTGTAAAGCATATGTAGTGAATGCAGCGATCAAAACAATGTATATGACATGAGTAAACAAGTGAATCAAAAAGCAAAGACTTTTCATGAATAGCACTTCAAGACAAGCATTAATAAGTCTTGCATAAGAGTTAACTCATAAAGCAATAATTCATAGTAAAGGCATTGAAGCAACACAAAAGAAGATTAAGTTTCAGCGGTTGCTTTCAACTTGTAACATGTATATCTCATGGATATTGTCAACATAGAGTAATATAATAAGTGCAATAAGCAAGTATGTAGGAATCAATGCACAGTTCACACAAGTGTTTGCTTCTTGAGGTGGAGAGAAATAGGTGAACTGACTCAACATTGAAAGTAAAAGAATGGTCCTCCATAGAGGAAAAGCATCGATTGCTATATTTGTGCTAGAGCTTTGATTTTGAAAACATGAAACAATTTTGTCAACGGTAGTAATAAAGCATATGCATCATGTAAATTATATCTTATAAGTTGCAAGCCTCATGCATAGTGTACTAATAGTGCCCGCACCTTGTCCTAATTAGCTTGGACTACCGGATCATCACAATGCAATCGTTTTTAACCAAGTTTCACAAAGGGGTACCTCTATGCCGCCTGTACAAAGGTCTAAGGAGAAAGCTCGCATTGGATTTCTCGCTATTGATTATTCTTCAACTTAGACATCCATACCGGGACAACATAGACAACAGATAATGGACTCCTCTTTTATGCATAAGCATGTAACAACAATTAATAATTTTCTCATTTGAGATTGAGGATATATGTCCAAAACTGAAACTTCCACCATGGATCATGGCTTTAGTTAGCGGCCCAATGTTCTTCTCTAACATATGCATGCTTAACCATAAGGTGGTAGATCTCTCTTACTTCAGACAAGACGGACATGCATAGCAACTCACATGAAATTCAACAATGAATAGTTGATGGCGTCCCCAGTGAAACATGGTTATCGCACAACAAGCAACTTAATAAGAGATAAAGTGCATAATTACATATTCAATACCACAATAGTTTTTAAGCTATTTGTCCCATGAGCTATATATTGCAAAGGTGAATGATGAAATTTTAAAGGTAGCACTCAAGCAATTTACTTTGGAATGGCGGAAAATACCATGTAGTAGGTAGGTATGGTGGACACAAATGGCATAGTGGTTGGCTCAAGTATTTTGGATGCATGAGAAGTATTCCCTCTCGATACAAGGTTTAGGCTAGCAAGGCTATTTGAAACAAACACAAGGATGAACCGGTGCAGCAAAACTCACATGAAAGACATATTGAAAACATTATAAGACTCTACACCGTCTTCCTTGTTGTTCAAACTCAATACTAGAAATTATCTAGACCTTAGAGAAACCAAATATGCAAACCAAATTTTAGCATGCTCTATGTATTTCTTCATTAATGGGTGCAAAGCATATGATGCAAGAGCTTAATCATGAGCACAACAATTGCCAAGTATCACATTACCCAAGACATTTATAGCAATTACTACATGTATCATTTTCCAATTCCAACCATATAACAATTTAACGAAGGAGAAACTTCGCCATGAATACTATGAGTAGAAACCAAGGACATACTTGTCCATATGCTACAGCGGAGCGTGTCTCTCTCCCATAAAGTGAATGCTAGGATCCATTTTATTCAAACAAAACAAAAAACAAAAACAAAACGACGCTCCAAGAAAAGCACATAAGATGTGATGGAATAAAAATATAGTTTCAGGGGAGGAACCTGATAATGTTGTCGATGAAGAAGGGGATGCCTTGGGCATCCCCAAGCTTAGACGCTTGAGTCTTCTTGATATATGCAGGGGTGAACCACCGGGGCATCCCCAAGCTTAGAGCTTTCACTCTCCTTGATCATGTTGCATCATACTCCTCTCTTGATCCTTGAAAACTTCCTCCACACCAAACTTGAAACAACTCATTAGAGGGTTAGTGCACAATAAAAATTAACATATTCAGAGGTGACACAATCATTCTTAACACTTCTGGACATTGCATAATGCTACTGGACATTAGTGGATCAAAGAAATTCATCCAACATAGCAAAAGAGGCAATGCGAAATAAAAGGCAGAATCTGTCAAAACAGAACAGTTCGTATTGACGAATTTTAAAATGGCAACAGACTTGCTCAAATGAAAATTCTCAAATTGAATAAAAGTTGCGTCAATATCTGAGGATCATGCACGTAAATTGGCTTAATTTTCTGAGCTACCTACAGGGAGGTAGACCCAGATTCGTGACAGCAAAGAAATCTGGAACTGTGCAGTAATCCAAATCTAGTACTTACTTTTCTATCAACGGCTTAACTTGGCACAACAAAACACAAAACTAAGATAAGGAGAGGTTGCTACAGTAGTAAACAACTTCCAAGACACAAAATAAAAACAAAGTACTGTGGGTAAAAACATGGGTTGTCTCCCATAAGCGCTTTTCTTTAACGCCTTTCAGCTAGGCGCAGAAAGTGTGTATCAAGTATTATCAAGAGACGAAGTGTCAACATCATAATTTGTTCTCATAATAGAATCAAAAGGTAACTTCATTCTCTTTCTAGGGAAGTGTTCCATACCTTTCTTGAGAGGAAATTGATATTTTATATTACCTTCCTTCATATCAATAATAGCACCAACAGTTCGAAGAAAAGGTCTTCCCAATATAATGGGACAAGATGCATTGCATTCAATATCCAAGACAACAAAATCAACGGGGACAAGGTTATTGTTAACGGTAATGCGAACATTATCAACTTTCCCCAAAGGTTTCTTTGTAGAATGATCAGCAAGATTAACATCCAAATAACAATTTTTCAGTGGTGGCAAGTCAAGCATATCATAAATTTTCTTAGGCATAACAGAAATACTTGCACCAAGATCATATAAAGCATTACAATCAAAATCTTTAACCTTCATCTTAATGATGGGCTCCCAACCATCCTCTAGCTTTTTAGGAATAGAGGCTTCGCGCTCTAGTTTCTCTTCTCTAGCTTTTATGAGAGCATTTGTAATATGATGTGTAAAGGCCAAATTTATAGCACTAGCATTAGGACTTTTAGCAAGTTTTTGCAAGAACTTTATAACTTCAGAGATGTGGCAATCATAAAAATTCAAACCATTATAATCTAAAGCAATGGGATCATCATCCCCAATGTTGGAAAAAATTTCAGCAGCTTTATCACAGTAGTTTCAAACAGCTTTTAGCAGCTTTCAGCAGTTTCTCGCGCTTTGCATTAGAAGTGGAAACATTGCTAACACCAATTCTTTTATTAGTATTAGTAGGAGGTGCAGCAACATGTGTAGCATTAGCATTACTAGTGGTGGTAATAGTCCAAACTTTAGCTACATTCTTCTCTTTAGCTAGTTTTTCATTTTCTTCTCTATCCCACCTAGCACGCAGTTCAGCCATTAATCTTATATTCTCATTAATTCTAACTTGAATGGCATTTGCTGTAGTAACAATTTTATTATGATGATTTTCATTAGGCAAAACTTTTGATTTCAAAAGATCAACATCAGCAGCAAGATTATCGACTTTAGAAGCAAGTATATCAATTTTCCCAAGCTTTTCTTCAACAGATTTGTTAAAAGCAGTTTGCGTACTAATAAATTCTTTAAGCATGGCTTCAAGTCCAGGGGGTGAACTCCTATTATTGTTGTAAGAATTCCCATAAGAATTACCATAGCCGTTGCCATTATTATAAGGATAAGGCCTATAGTTGTTACTAGAATTGTTAGGTAAGCATTGTTGTTGAAATTATTATTTTTAATGAAGTTTACATCAACATGTTCTTCTTGTGCAACCAATGAAGCTAATGGAACATTATTAGGATCAATATTAGTCCTATCATTCACAAGCATAGACATAATAGCATCAATCTTATCACTCAAGGAAGAGGTTTCTTCGATGAATTTACCTTCTTACCTTGTGGAGCTCTTTCCGTGTGCCATTCAGAGTAGTTGATCATCATATTATCAAGAAGCTTTGTTGCTTCACCAAGAGTGATGGACATAAAGGTACCTCCAGCAGCTGAATCCAATAAATTCCGTGAAGAAAAATTTAGTCCTGCATAGAAGGTTTGGATGATCATCCAAGTAGTCAGTCCATGGGTTGGGCAATTTTTAACCAGAGATTTCATTCTTTCCCAAGCTTGAGCAACATGTTCAGTATCTAATTGTTTAAAATTCATTATGCTACTCCTCAAAGATATAATTTTAGCAGGGGGATAATATCTACCAATAAAAGCATCCTTGCATTTAGTCCATGAATCAATACTATTCTTAGGCAGAGATAGCAACCAATCTTTAGCTCTTCCTCTTAATGAGAAAGGGAACAATTTTAGTTTAATAATATCACCATCTACATCTTTATACTTTTGCATTTCACATAGTTCAACAAAATTATTAAGATGGGCAGCAGCATCATCAGAACTAACACGAGAAAATTGCTCTCGCATAACAAGATTGATAAAGCAGGTTTAATTTCAAAGAATTCTGCTGTAGTAGCAGGTGGAGCAATAGGTGTGCATAAGAAATCATTATTATTTGTGGTTGTGAAGTCACACAACTTAGTATTTTCAGGGTTGGCCATTTTAGCAATAGTAAATAAAGCAAACTAGATAAAGTAAATGCAAGTAAACTAATTTTTTTGTGTTTTTGATATAGCAAACTAGATAGCAAATAAAGTAAAACTAGCAACTAATTTTTTTGTATTTTGATTTAGTGCAGCAAACAAAGTAGTAAATAAAACTAAGCAAGACAAAAACAAAGTAAAGAGATTGAGAAGTGGAGACTCCTTGCAGCGTGTCTTGATCTCCCCTGCAACGGCGCCAAATTTGCTTGATGCGTGTGGTTGGCACGTCCGTTGGGAACCCCAAGAGGAAGGTGTGATGCGCACAGCGGCAAGTTTCCCTCAGTAAGAAACCAAGGTTTAATCGGACCAGTAGGAGTCAAGAAGCACGTTGAAGGTTGATGGCGGCGAGATGTAGTGCGGCGCAACACCAGGGATTCCGGCGCCAACGTGGAACCTGCACAACACAACCAAAGTACTTTGCCCCAACGAAACAGTGAGGTTGTCAATCTCACCGGCTTGCTGTAACAAAGAGTTAACCATATTGTGTGGAAGATGATTGTTTGCAGAAAACAGTAGAACAAGTATTGCAGTAGATTGTATTTCAGTAAAGAGAATTGGACCGGGGTCCACAGTTCACTAGAGGTGTCTCTCCCATAAGACGAACAGCATGTTGGGTGAACAAATTACAGTTGGGCAATTGACAAATAAAGAGAGCATGACCATGCACATACATATCATGATGAGTATAGTGAGATTTAATTGGGCATTACGACAAAGTACATAGACCGCCATCCAACTGCATCTATGCCTAAAAAGTCCACCTTCAGGTTATCATCCGAACCCCCTCCAGTATTAAGTTGCAAAGCAACAGACAATTGCATTAAGTATGGTGCGTAATGTAATCAACAACTACATCCTTAGACATAGCATCAATGTTTTATCCCTAGTGGCAACAGCAAAACACAACCTTATAACTTTCTCACATCGTCCTGTGTCAATGCGCATGAACCCACTATCGAGCATAAGTACTCCCTCTTGGAGTTACAAGCATCTACTTGGCCAGAGCATCTACTAGTAACGGAAAGCATGCAAGATCATAAACAACACGTAGATATAACTTTGATAATCAACATAACAAGTATTCTCTATTCATCGGATCCCAACAAACGCAACATATAGAATTACAGATAGATGATCTTGATCATGTTAGGCAGCTCACAAGATCCGACAATGATAGCACAATGGGGAGAAGACAACCATCTAGCTAATGCTATGGACCCATAGTCCAGGGGTAGACTACTCACACATCACACCGGAGGCGACCATGGCGGCGTAGAGTCCTCCGGGAGATGATTCCCCTCTCCGGCAGGGTGCCGGAGGCGATCTCCTGGATCCCCCGAGATGGGATCGGCGTTGGCGGCGTCTCTGGAAGGTTTTCCGTATCGTGGCTCTCGGTACTGGGGGTTTCGTCACGGAGTCTTTAAGTAGGCGGAAGGGTAGGCCAAGAGGCGGCGCGAGGGGCCCAGACCATAGGCCGGCGCGGCCAGGGCAGGGGCCGTGCCGCCCTATGCTCTGGCTGCCTCGTGGCCCCTCTTCGTTTCGTCTTCGGACTTCTGGAAGCTTCGTGGAAAAATAGGCCCCTGGGCTTTGATTTCGTCCAATTCCGAGAATATTTCCTTACTAGGATTTCTGAAACCAAAACAGCAACTGGCACTTCGGCATCTTGTTAATAGGTTAGTTCCAGAAAATGCACGAATATGACATAAAGTGTGCATAAAACATGTAGATAACATCAATAATGTGGCATGGAACATAAGAAATTATCGATACGTCGGAGACGTATCAAAAGTCTAGCTCACGTGTATATAAATGATATACATGTTATGGATGTATTCCTCGTTTGGTCACACAATGAAATTCTTGGGTATTTGTGCCATATTGGTTGGTATGAAGTGTCATACAAAACAACGCAATACAAGAATACAATGGCCTAAGTGACTGACAAGGAATATGATAGGAATGCACGTATGGAACAAAAATAAAGTGTTATTATGTTCATCGTTGGCATTCTATCTAGCCCTTAGAATTTATAATAAAGAACTTAATAATTGTTATTTTGCTCTGGTCAAATGAAAACAATGAGTTGTTCAAATTATGACATTACTCCATGTACGATGGATAAGTTATTATAAATCTTAATGGTGAAACACACGCACATAATACTGATGCTAAAATGCCATAAGGCAAATGATTTGAATTCCACTTATTTGTGGAACCGCCATTTAGGTCATGTTGGAAAGGAACGCATGAAGAAACTCCATGCAAATGGATTATTGGAGTCATTTGATTTTTGAATCATTTGGCGCTTGCAAATCTCTTCTAAAAAGAATGACTAAAATACCGTTCATAGGCCAAGAGTGGAACGGACAACTAACTTAGTGAAAACATACATAATGATATATGTGGTTCACTGGGCATAGTTGTGTGCGGGAGATTCTTCTACTTCATGAAAACTTCAAACAATGAATTGAGTATATATATGTGGATATATTCGATAAGGAAGAAGTTTGAAACATTTGAATGGATTCAAATAAATTTCAACATGAAGTGGAAATCATCATAATAGAAAATTCAAATATCTATGATTGGATCATAGTGGAAATATTTGAATTACTAGTTTTAGCGAACATCTAAGAGAGTTATAAAATTGTTCTACAACTCACGTTTCTTGGAGTATCATAGTGATGATGAAGTATCCGAGAGATGTATCCAAACCTTGTTGGGTCAATGATGAGATAAAATATTAATGCCATTATATTTTTGTGGATTATGCTTTAAAGACTACCGCTTTTACACTAAATAGAGCATCATCATGATCCGTTGAAATAACACCATACAAGTTATGGCATGGGTATAAACCCTAATAGTTCTTTCTTTAAATTTTGGTCTAAGAGTTTACAACCAAAATCGGATGAATGTCTTTGTTGGTTATCCCAAAGAATTGATTGGGAATTCTTTCCACTATGAAGTAAACGGCAAAAGTGTTTGTTAATGTTACTTGCTTATTTCCAAGAAATTGTTTTCTAGCAAAGTATTTGAGTGGGAGGACAATAGAACTTGATAAGGTTTATGAACCTGAGCATAATGATCAGAGTAGCGCAGCATCGGAAATTGGTTCCGGAAGCGGTCAAGACGATCATGGCTCCCATGACTACAAAGTGTTTTAGCCATGGAGATCGAAGTACATATTGAACCTTGTAGGTATGATTTACTTTGTGATCAAATAAATGATTTGTGGACAAAGGATTGATTTTGAACAATGATAAACCAACTACAAACAAAGAAGTTATGATGGGCCCTGACTCCGTTAAAATGGCTATACGCCATGAAATCCAAGATAGATGAATACTTATTGAAAGTAAATGGATCTATAAAATTGATGAAGCTTGACTTGTCGAAAAGTTGTTTACGACAAAGTTCAAAGAGTTGACTACGATAAGATTAGATCTTCCGTAGCAATGCTTATAGTCTATGTGGATTATTCCAGTAATCACTACATATTTCTTTTATGAGATATGCTAGTAGGATGGCAAAAAACATTACTTATCAGAAGTGTGTATTAAAGGTGTATACAAGATACAACCAAGAGTTTTGCTGGTCCGTGGAATACTAGATAGGTATACAAACTTCAATTGGATGAAGTGAGTATCGCGGAGTTGGAATCTTCACCGGATGAAATAGTCAAAGAGTTTTTGATTTCATCAGAAACAATGAAGATGCTTGCATTTGCAAGAAATTAAGTGGGAGCACTGAGACATATTTATAATACTTATGTAGATGACATATAGTTGGTTATAAATGATGTAATTATATACTTGATTAAAAGATTTCATTGAGAATTAACTTTAATGAAAGGATATGGACTGAAACATATTTAGTGTCAAGATCTATGAAGATAGATTAAAACACATAAATAGGTTTAAGTCAAAGTACATAAAATGGATATTGAAGTAGTTCAATATAGAAATATTAAGAAGGTGTTCTTTTCATGCGAAGGTTTAACAAGACTTGAGTGTAATTGACACTCAATGAGTAAAAACACATGAGTGATTTTAGATCACGAATAATATGTACAAAATCAGATGTCCTATGCTCTAAAAATTTAGAAGCATATACCAGAATGATTCATGTGATGATCATTGGACAGATAGTAAGAATATCCTTGAGTACTTTAGAAGAACTAAGGATATATATATATGTTTTTGTATGGGGTAATAACAAACAAATTGTTGTAAAGTGTTGCACCAATATTTGTTTTGTCACATATGAAAATAAAATTTCAATCTCAAATTAGACTAAGTGTTGTTTAAAAGGTAGCACAATGAGCTAGAAGTTGTCTATGCTAGATTTAGAAGAGTTCTAAATATTGTGACGGATTCTACAAAAGAAGGCAGAGTATGTCATTGTTTTGACAATGACAGAGGATGTTAAGTCAAGAGGTTCTTTGAGAACTTGGTGTAGTTCCGATAGAGTCAGAACTTTGAAGCTATATTATGTGTGACAATATTAGTGACATATTTCAGACCGCGGAATTAAGGTTCCACCAGAAGACCAAACATATTTAATGCCGACTCATTTATAAAATGAGTGATGCGTTGAGATGCAAATGAATTGCAAAACACATACGTTTCTGAGCATGTCAGATCCGTTGACTAAAACTTCTCCCGTGAGCAAAACATGATAAAGCACCGGAAGGCCAAGGTGTTATATCTTTACATATGTAAACTAGATTATTGACTCTAGTGCAAGTGGGAGACTGTTGGAGATATGCCCAAGAGGCAATAATAAAATGGTTATTATAATATATCTTTGTGTTTATGATAATGTTTACATACCATGCTATAATTGTATTAACCGAAACATTGATACATGTGTGTTATGTGAACAACAAAGAGTCCCTAGTAAGCCTCTTGTATAACTAGCTTGTTGATTAATAGATGATCATGGTTTCGTGATCATGAACATTGGATGTTATTAATAACAAAGTTATGTCATTATATGAATGATGTAATGGACACACCCAATTAAGCGTAGCATAAGATCATGTCATTAAGTTATTTGCTATAAGCTTTCGATACATAGTTACCTAGTCCTTTCGACCATGAGATCATGTATATCACTTATACCGTGTAACATCCTAGTTTTTTTCAAAAAAAATTGCATGCATTCATAGCATCTCTGCATTTGTCATGGTTCACATGAAATGATGAGCACCATATGTCTGGAAAACAATAGAAAATTACACGTTAGTATAAAATTTTATTTTATCCACCATGCCTTTTGGGTAAAAACCTTGTCCTCTGTGGTTTAAAACAAAGCCCTGGATTTTACAAAAATTTAGAAACTGGTTTGACCCTTTTTGGACTCCTAAAACAAAAGTTATGAAGAAAACGGTAAAAAGAAAATAGGAAAAAAAAACGAAAAGAACAAAAAAAAAGAAAAACGGATCGGACCGGCCAAGATGGGCCAGCCCGGCCGCACGGCCCACTTCGGCGGGAGAAACGGCCCGCTGCCGCGCCGAACTGCCTCTCTCTCCCCTTCCTTTCTCTCCTCTCACAGATAGGTGGGACCCGCCCGACAGTGGGGCCCGCATGTCGGCGTCGTCCCCTACCTCCCGCCTTGGCCGACACGGACTCTCCGTCCCGCCGCCGCCCTAACCCTAAGCGGCCCCACCTTGGCGTCCGTGCCGTGGGGCGCACTCCTGTCCCCCTATAAATACTACGGAGGCCCCGCCCTCCTTTTTCCCCCAAACCACGCCGCCCCTAGCGCCGCCAATCGACGGCGATTGCTCGCCGGAGTAGCCGCACCCACCGCCGCCTCCAGCCGCCCGCCGCGGCCACCCTAGGCCGCCATCTGTCGCGCCCCCACCACCAACAGCACCGCCGCGCGCCGCCACTCCCCGTAGCCACTTCCGCCGCCGCCGGATACCACCACAGCCGCCGCCCCCCTAGCCCTCTGAGCCGCCCCGCCGCCCCATCCCCGCCGGCCAGGTAAGCCCGTGCTCCCCTTTCTTTTTATTTTTTTTTCTTTTTTATTTTTCGCTGGCGCCGTTAGATCTAGATCCAGCGGATCAGAATAGATCCCGTACCGAACCAGTACGGGCCAATCCGAGCGCGCCACATGGCCGGCTCGGTCAGCGCCCCAGTCAGCGCGCCCCGGTCAGATCTGGTCAAACGTAGTTCAAATTCAAATTTGAATCCCAGTTTGCTGTCCAAACTCGTAAAATCGATATAAAATCAACCGCTGGGCCAAATTTTACAAATTTTATAGTTTCGGAAAGCTTACAATCTGTAGAACACCATTATGCCATAATATAGTATATGTATTGTGTTAGTTTTCGCATCAAATTTCAAATAGAGAAATAGACCAGATTACACTATAAAAATTGTATAAAATAATCTACTGGGCCAAATTTAATGATTTTGTACTTTCTGTAATCCTCATAACATGTACTTCAACTTGGTATAGGAGTTGTACGATTTTTATACGTGCACAAACTTTCTTTAGTAAAATCTATCCGAATTAGTAATTCGAAGATAATTCAAATTCTATAAATCGTTTTCGAATAATTCCAATTGCACTACTTTTGTATTACCGTAACCTATCCAGGGAGATCACATTCTTATTTTTACAACACATAGTGCTTGCTGTAGTTAATTAATAAGGTTGTATATGTAATGTAGATACTCGATTCATGGTTTTTCTAAATCAAATTAAATGTCCAAAGTATTTTATTAACATTGCACATATCAGAGAGCACATAATGAAACACTTACACACCACCTCTCTTGTGAAGTTAAATTGTTGCATAGCATGCATGCATAAATGTCTATGATTGTTCATATTGAATGTTTGTTTATTTGTTGTAATTGTTCGAATAGATTGTGGAGGTGATCAAGGTGGTGCTTGTGATTGCTGTGATTGTGCGGGTTGCTTTGATCAAGGCAAGTGACACTCAATTATCTACCTATTTTGTTATGCATTAGTGTTTTATAATCTAGTATGCATGGTAGGATTTTGTTTTCGAAAACTATGCTATGCTTATCAATCCTAGTAGTGTGTAGCCACCCTTGAACCATTGCTAGCACTCTTAGTTTGTCTAGCAGTAACAAAATGCCACTGCTGTTTTGATTATTTTGGATTGTGAGAATTTTGAGTTAAAATTAACAACCTTAATGAATCACCTGGGTGGATTGGTTGTGTGGTGGGCGGCTGCTCAGGGCTCCGATCCCTGGGGATGGACCAGTGGACGGGTGGGTGCCTGAGAGTGCGCTGTTGAATGGTGGTTGCCCTGGACTGCACCTCTGGTTTTCACCAGGGGATCGTGCGGGGGTTTATTATCTGTAATGGTTTTAAGCCTGTGGGTTTCACTTGTGGTAGGCCACCCAGGATTAAAGAGATTTCTATGTCGTCCATGTTTTAGATAGCTTCCAGTGCAGCCTTATGATATTATGGGCTCTGCCGGGATTAAGTAAGTTATGAGGTCCAACTTGTTGCTAGACATGATGATGTGGTGACGGCCAAACGGGAACGGGTCTAGCTGGTTATGGTTGAAACCTTCTTCTGAAAGATCTTGTCTCATTCTTCTCTTGGGAAGGGTGGGTCGTAAGGTGAAAGTGCACAACCTCTCGAGAGTAAAACCTAAGATCTTAGCCGTGTCCCCGGTTACGGACAATTTGAGCTTTCTAGGCAGGGAATGTACGGAAGAATCTCATCACCTTTTCCGAATAAGTTAAAATTTGAGTAGCAACTGTCGGATAGTACATGGGAGATGTAACCATGATACTGTTTATGACATCATTATGAGTTTTGTAAAATGTTTTGTTTTGAAATAAAATGTAGGATAAAATTGGCTTTATGCAAATTTGCCTAAACCCCACTTGCCAAATATCATGTAGATAGTCATGCCCAAAACAGCCACTATATAAGTGTCATTTGCCAGTACATCATTGTACTGACCTCCATTCGTGGGGCTGCATATTCAAACGTGCAGGTTCGTCTGAAAAGGATTACTAGGTAGGATCTCGAGTCTACATTCCAACATGTCTGCCTGTGGCGCATGGAGATGATGGAGGCTCATTGAAGTTTATTTTCCGCTGTGTTTGCTTTGAATATTTTATATTTGAGCTAGTCCAGGTGACTATGCAATTTGTAAGACTTTATTTTATCTCCTGTGGATCTACGTTGTAGTAATTTGATACTATTGCAATGATTACTATATTTTGTAATGTGTGTGCTATCAGTGATCCCGGGAATAGCACTATACACAGGTATCTTGCCTTTATTAAAAGGTAGGGTGCTACAGAATGGTATCAGAGCCTAGTGTTGCCTGTAGGATCGAGACCCTAGGTTTGGATTAGACATAGGAAGACCATAGGATGAAAAATTTGTTTAATCCTATTTCAATAAAATATATGTTTGGATTTTGAACCTCTTATATTCTCATCTATTCCATCTTCAAAATTTGTTTTCCTCTCACTTTAGATGACCACCTTATCAAAACTATCAACAAGGACTGATGATGACCATGTCCTTGAAGCATGAAGATTGATGATTCATGTGATATTCTTCGACTCTACAAGAAGTGTTTCATGGGAGACGAACGAAGAACTTGAAGGAAGACTTCGACGCAGACTGCACAACACCCGAGCAAAGCAACCGAGGAAGGAAGCCCACTATCTTGCTATGGAGCAGTCAAGAGGCGTTAGAAAACCCCTTTATATTTTAGAATTCTCATTACGCTCTTATGTATTGTCCTACTATTTGATGTAATGCAGTACCGTATATCTTAGTCGTATTTTCGAAACTCGATAAGTTGAAGTAAAGTTTGAATTTCTAGTTTTAAGTGTTTTTGTTTGGTTGTGTGCCTTGTTTGTGCATGGGTAGGAAATTTTACTCCCTAGATCTGTCTATCTTGTTTCTTATCTATGCTAAAACTATAACAGATGCCGCCAAGACGTGACCCAACTCAGGACGCTCTGAATCAGATGATGACAGCTCAGGCACAGCTCATGCAGATGATGACCCAGTTCATCCAAACCGCCCAGAACAACAACAACAATCCACCACCACCTCCACCACCACCGCCACCTCCACCACCACCACCACCCCCAGTGTATAGACTCGCTAGATTTCTGAGACTCCGACCAGCTAAGTTCTCCAGTGCCACTAAACCAATTGTAGCTGATGACTGGCTGCGCTCTGTCAGTAAGGACTTAGTCACCTGTGAGTGCACGGAGGCTGAGAAGATTAGGTTCACCGCTCACCTGCTGGAAGGACCTGCTGCGAGGTGGTGGGAGACATATGAAATCACCCATCCCATTGATGACCTAGACTGGGAAACGTTCAAAGAAGGCTTTCGCACTGCTCATATCTCCTCGGGCATTATGAATCTCAAGAGAGATGAATTTCGCAGTCTGAGACAGGGAGGGAGAACTCTGAAGGAATACATGGATGACTTCTGTGCTTTAGCAAGGTATGCCCCAGAGGACATTGACACTGATGCTAAGAGGAAGGAGAAGTTCCTCAATGGACTTAAGGGTGAACTGAAGATTCCATTGACTGTAGCTTACGCACCCAGTTACCACTCCCTACTTGATCAAGCCATCGCCCTGGATAATAATATCAAGAAAGAGGAGAACCGCAAGAGGAAGTTTAGCAATAGTAAGAACCACATCGAGCCGTTTCACAAGAAGCACCATTCTTCTGAAGGCAGTGGGAGTCACAACTCACACAAGCATAATGGTCATTTCGGTAAAGGGAACGGCAACAACTACAATGGTCATGGGCACAATGAAGGATTCAAGGGAGACCCTTCCAATGGAAATCAAAATGGAAACAATGGCCGTCACAATGGAGGTAACGGACACCACAATAGAAATAATGGCCAGCACCGCCACAACTCAAGGGACTTGTCCCATACCACCTGCTTCAAGTGTAAGAAGACCGGACACTTTGCCAATGACTGTCCGGAGAATAAGCCTGTTCATGCCACCAAACCCAATCCAGTCCAGAAGGGACAGGCGAACCACCTGTATGTGGAGGAAGTGGTGAATGAACCTAGCACTATGATGGGTATGTCTTCACTCAACTCGTTACAGCATTAGTTTTAATCGATAGTGGCGCATCGCATTCATTCATATCAATGGTTTGATTTACATCCCAATTGCATATTGGTGAAATTAGGCTAAACATCTTAAGGGGGTTAGCCTAGATCAGATACTCAGGGTAAAGGAATACTCGCGCCAATGCTATATAGTTCTGTTCAGTGGAGTCACCATAGTGAGGAAGAGGCAGCTTGGGAAGATGAAGAAAATCTTCGAGAATATCACCCACACATATTTGCTAGCCTTTTCGAAGCCCGAGGACGTGCTTCATCTTAAGGGGGTTAGTCTGTAACATCCTAGGATTTTTCAAAAAAAAAATTGCATGCATTCATAGCATCTCTGCATTTGTCATGGTTCACATGAAATGATGAGCACCATATGTCTGGAAAACAATAGAAAATTACACGTTTGTATAAATTTTTATTTTATCCACCATGCCTTTTGGGTAAAAACCTTGTCCTCTGTGGTTTAAAACAAAGCCCTGGATTTTACAAAAATTTAGAAACTGGTTTGACCCTTTTTGGACTCCTAAAACAAAAGTTATGAAGAAAACGGTAAAAAGAAAATAGGAAAAAAAACGAAAAGAACAAAAAAAAAGAAAAACGGATCGGACCGGCCAAGATGGGCCAGCCCGACCGCACAGCCCACTTCGGCGGGAGAAACGGCCCGCTGCCGCGCCGAACCGCCTCTCTCTCCCCTTCCTTTCTCTCCTCTCACAGACAGGTGGGACCCGCCCGACAGCGGGGCCCGCATGTCGGCGTCGTCCCCTACCTCCCGCCTTGGCCGACACGGACTCTCCGTCCCGCCGCCGCCCTAACCCTAAGTGGCCCCACCTCGGCGTCCGTGCCGTGGGGCGCACTCCTGTCCCCCTATAAATACTGCGGAGGCCCCGCCCTCCTTTTTCCCCCAAACCACGCCGCCCCTAGCGCCGCCAATCGACGGCGATTGCTCGCCGGAGTAGCCGCACCCACCGCCGCCTCCAGCCGCCCGCCGCGGCCACCCTAGGCCGCCATCTGTCGCGCCGCCACCACCAACTGCACCGCCGCGCGCCGCCGCTCCCCGTAGCCACTTCCGCCGCCGCCGGATACCACCACAGCCGCCGCCCCCCTAGCCCTCTGAGCCGCCCCGCCGCCCCATCCCCGCCGGCCAGGTAAGCCCGTGCTCCCCTTTCTATTTTTTTATTTTTTATTTTTCGCCGGCGCCGTTAGATCTAGATCCAGCGGATCAGAATAGATCCCGTACCGAACCGGTATGGGCCAATCCGAGCGCGCCACGTGGCCGGCTCGGTCAGAGCCCCAGTCAGCGCGCCCCGGTCAGATCTGGTCAAACGTAGTTCGAATTCAAATTTGAATCCCAGTTTGCTGTCCAAACTCGTAAAATCGATATAAAATCAACCGCTGGGCCAAATTTTATAAATTTTATAGTTTCGGAAAGCTTACAATCTGTAGAACACCATTATGCCATAATATAGTATATGTACTGTGTTAGTTTTCGCATCAAATTTCAAATAGAGAAATAGACCAGATTACACTATAAAAATTGTATAAAATAATCTACCGGGCCAAATTTAATGATTTTGTACTTTCTGTAATCCTCAGAACATGTACTTCAACTTGGTATAGGAGTTGTACGATTTTGATATGTGCACAAACTTGCTTTAGTAAAATCTATCCGAATCAGTAATTCGAAGATAATTCAAATTCTATAAATCGTTTTCGAATAATTCCAATTGCACTACTTTTGTAATACTGTAACCTATCCAGGGAGATCACATTCTTATTTTTACAACATATAGTGCTTGCTATAGTTAATTAATAAGGTTGTATATGTAATGTAGATACTCGATTCATGGTTTTTCTAAATCAAATTAAATGTCCAGAATATTTTATTAACATTGCACATATCAGAGAGCACATAATGCAACACTTACACACCACCTCTCTTGTGAAGTTAAATTGTTGCATAGCATGCATGCATACATGTCTATGATTGTTCATATCGAATGTTTGTTTATTTGTTGTAATTGTTCGAATAGATTGTGGAGGTGATCAAGGTGGTGCTTGTGATTGCTGTGATTGTGCGGGTTGCTTTGATCAAGGCAAGTGACACTCAATTACCTACCTATTTTGTTATGCATTAGTGTTTTATAAGCTAGTATGCATGGTAGGATTTTGTTTTCGAAAACTATGCTATGCTTATCAATCCTAGTAGTGTGTAGCCACCCTTGAACCATTGCTAGCACTCTTAGTTTGTCTAGCAGTAACAAAATGCCACTGCTGTTTTGATTATTTTGGATTGTGAGAATTTTGAGTTAAAATTAACAACCTTAATGAATCACCTGGGTGGATTGGTTGTGTGGTGGGCGGCTGCTCAGGGCTCCGATCCCTGGGGATGGACCAGTGGACGGGTGGGTGCCTGAGAGTGCGCTGTTGAATGGTGGTTGCCCTGGACTGCACCTCTGGTTTTCACCAGGGGATCGTGCGGGGGTTTATTATCTGTAATGGTTTTAAGCCTGTGGGTTTCACTTGTGGTAGGCCACCCAGGATTAAAGAGATTTCTATGTCGTCCATGTTTTAGATAGCTTCCAGTGCAGCCTTATGGTATTATGGGCTCTGCCGGGATTAAGTAAGTTGTGAGGTCCAACTTGTTGCTAGACATGATGATGTGGTGACGGCCAAACGGGAACGGGTCTAGCTGGTTATGGTTGAAACCTTCTTCTGAAAGATCTTGTCTCATTCTTCTCTTGGGAAGGGTGGGTCGTAAGGTGAAAGTGCACAACCTCTCGAGAGTAAAACCTAAGATCTTAGCCGTGTCCCCGGTTACGGACAATTTGAGCTTTCTAGGCAGGGAATGTACGGAAGAATCTCATCACCTTTTCCGAATAAGTTAAAATTTGAGTAGCAACTGTCGGATAGTACATGGGAGATGTAACCATGATACTGTTTATGACATCATTATGAGTTTTGTAAAATGTTTTGTTTTGAAATAAAATGTAGGATAAAATTGGCTTTATGGAAATTTGCCTAAACCCCACTTGCCAAATATCATGTAGATAGTCATACCCAAAACAACCACTATATAAGTGTCATTTGCCAGTACATCATTGTACTGACCTCCATTCGTGGGGCTGCATATTCAAACGTGCAGGTTCGTCTGAAAAGGATTACTAGGTAGGATCTCGAGTCTACATTCCAACATGTCTGCCTGTGGCGCATGGAGATGATGGAGGCTCATTGAAGTTTATTTTCCGCTGTGTTTGCTTTGAATATTTTATATTTGAGCTAGTCCAGGTGACTATGCAATTTGTAAGACTTTATTTTATCTCCTGTGGATCTACGTTGTAGTAATTTGATACTATTGCAATGATTACTATATTTTGTAATGTGTGTGCTATCAGTGATCCCGGGAATAGCACTATACACAGGTATCTTGCCTTTATTAAAAGGTAGGGTGCTACATACCGGAAAGGTACTTTGATTACATCAAATGCCACTGTGTAAATGGGTGGTTATAAAGGTGGGATTAAGTATCCGAAAAGTATGAGTTGAGGCATATGGATCAACAGTGGGATTTGTCCATCCCGATGACGGATAGATATACTCTGGGCCCTCTCGGTGGAATGTCGTCTAATGTCTTGCAAGCATATGAATAAGTTCATAAGAGACCACATACCACGGTACGAGTAAAGAGTACTTGTCAGGAGACGAGGTTGAACAAGGTATAGAGTGATACCGATGATCAAACCTCGGACAAGTAAAATATCGCGTGACAAAGGGAATTGGTATCGTATGTGAATGGTTCATTCGATCACTAAGTCATCGTTGAATATGTGGGAGCCATTATGGATCTCCAGATCCCGCTATTGGTTATTGGTCGGAGAGAGTTCTCACCCATGTCCACATAGTTCGCGAACCGTAGGGTGACACACTTAAGGTTTGATGTTGTAATAGTAGAACTTGAATATGGAATGGAGTTCGAAGTATTGTTCGAAGTCTCGGATGGGATCCCGGACATCACGAGGAGTTCCGGAATGGTCCGGAGAATAAGATTCATATATAGGAAGTCATTTTATAAGTTTGAAAATGATCCGGTGATTTTATGGAAGGTTCTAGAAGGTTCTAGAAAAGTCCGGAAGGAATCACTAAGGAAGGAGGAGTCCCTGAGGGACTCCACCTCCCCATGGCCGGCCAACCCTAGAGGGGGGAGTCCAAGGTGGACTCCACCAAGGGGGCCGGCCACCCCCCCTCATGGAAGGGTGGGAATCCCACTTGAGGTGGGAGTCCCACCTTGGGTAGGTTTCCCTACACATGGAAATTTTGGGTTGGGGTCTTATTCGAAGACTTGTAGTCCAACACTTGGGGGTTCCACCTATATAATGAGGAGCAAGGGGAGGGGGCCGGGCACACCAAAGCCATTGTGGCCGCACCCCCTCATAGTGGCCGGCCACCTTCCCCTCTCCCAAACCCTAGCCGCCCCCTCTCCTCCACCTCTCCCGCAAAGCTTAGCGAAGCTCCGCCGGAGTTCTCCATCACCACCGCCACCACGCCGTCGTGCTGTCGGATTCAAGGAGGAGCTACTACTTCCGCTGCCCACTGGAACGGGGAGAAGGACGTCGTCTTCATCAACACCGAACGTGTGACGGAGTACGGAGGTGCTGCCCGATTGTGGCACCATGATCAATATCTTCTACGAGCTTTTGCAAGCGGCAAGTGATCGTCTACCGCAGCAACAAGAGCCTCATCTTGTAGGCTTTGGAAATCTTCAAGGGTTAGTCTCGTTCATCCCCTCGTTGCTCCCATCTTCTAGATTGCATCTTGGCTTGGATTGCGTTCTCGCGGTAGGAAAATATTTGTTTTCTATGCTGCGAATTCCTACAGAACACGGAGATGATGAACAAGTTTTTGGAAGAGAAGATCCGGCAGATCATCCCCCCTGGGTTGATGGAGGGGTTAGCTGCTTGGAATGCGGGAGGTCAAGTGGGGCCGATACATGTGCCCAGCATCAGCAGCAGCAACTCAAGCTTCCACGTGTCGCCGACGCTGCCGCTCCACCCGACGCCGGCGTCGGGTGCCCCGACGCCGGCGTTGGGGCTCCACCTGACACCGCAGCTTTAACCGCCGCTGCAGCTCCAACTGGTCGCATCGACGCCCCCAACCGCCGCCCTTGTATCGACAGTAGCCGAGATCGATGCCATCCAGAAGGTAAACTCATTAGTTACTCCTTCGCGTCATCTTTTTTAACTATATATGCCTTTCGTGACTGCCATCTCACGATGCCCAACATGGCGCCCCTGACTCAGGATGAACAGTGCATACTTCTGCAAACGGTGGAGCCCGGCGGCAAGTTGGTGGAAGTTGCTAGCGGCATCGTCATGGCTTCCCGTGTTATGCACGGCAATGCATTGGCGGAAAACGTGGTGAAGGTCAAGTTGGTAATGGTAGTGCCGGAGTACCGCTACGCCATCCCCTTCCAACCTCCGGGCATAGACGACGGCGACTTTTGCCCCTTGGGGATTGCACCTCATGGCTTATGAAATGGCCGAAGAACCAGATTCGTCTGGGGGGGTCTTCCGAGTGCTAAGAAAAGCACCGGCGCCACCTCCCCTATCATCCGGACCAAGATCGCCAGCGCTGACGACACCCTTAAGGAAACGGCAGTTGCCGCCCCCACTACCCTGAAGGAACCGGCGGTCGCCCCCACTACCCTGAAGGAACTGGCGGTCGCCGCCGCCACCCGGAAGGAACCGACGATCGCCGCCACCACCACACGCCACAAACAGTTGTTGGGAGCGCTACCGCAACGACCGTCGACCAGACGCAACGTACGCCAAGCGGTGGCATCGCAACCGCCACCACCTAAGGTCCAGGACATCGATGGCAACGATGTAGATGATGATGATGACATCGATGACTACATCAATACTGGCGCCTGCAGCCAAGATATGTACATGCCTCCTATGGATGAACAAGCCTTCTGCACTCACGGCGATCATCTTGGTCGTCCCACTACAGTCACGAAGCAACGCCTGGTCTTCACGGGTTTTTCTCAAGACACTCCTCCGGAGGCTGGCAATCCAGCTCAAGTCAAGCCTGCTACCGTTTAATTTCAGCCCTAACACGCTGCGTAAGACGATCATCGGGGAGCCACCCAAATCAACCCCAGCAACCTCAGAAGCACCACCAGCACCAACCCCAGCAGCACCCGAAGCACCACCATCAGCACCACCAGCACCCCCAGTAGGTCAGGTGAAGAAGGCAAGGAAGAGAGGAGCCAAGACGGGCGCATCTTCGAGCCAGCCTGCTCCTAAGAGGATCCGGGCCGACGACATGGTACCACCTACACCGGATGGCTTGCCCCTGTGTCATGAAGCTGGTAAACCGATACTGCCTCCGGACATGGAACACCTCGCAAGTGGACCAATGCTCCCTTTGCAGCACTCTATTAATTATCTAGAGAGCGTCCTTCTTAAAGAAAAGGATCCAAATTACCCGGTGTACTCGGTCAAGGTGCCGTCCGACCAGAACTTCGTCCATGAAGACCCCGTGGATATCTTCTTCATAGTGTTCGAGGATGTCTTCAATCTATTTCACTCGAAACGGCTCGACTATAACTTGGTCCGCCTATACGTGATCAATCTTCAGATGAAGATCAACAGAGAGAGACCCCCGCCACATCGCGGTAGCGGATCCCTACTACATGTGCGATAGCCAGCTCCAGGACGGCTCAAGGACACGGACCAAGGTGGTGCGGTACCTCCATAACTTCATGCTCATGTACAAAGAGAGCAACACCATTCTTCTGCCTGTCTTTCCCGAGTAAGTACACATCCGCTCACGGCCGTCGTAACTTATGCTCTCTTATATATTTCTTCCATTTCCGATCATTTCCAACATTCCATTTCAATTGCATGTGTTTAGCAGGGACAAATACTGCACACTCATCATCCTAGAAATGAAGTGGTCACTAGCCCAGTATTTCGACTCGTCGAGTATGACGACGAAGAAAGACTACAAGAGAATAAGGGGTGTTCTCGATGAGGCTATCCTTGGCTACTCCAAAAATGGAGGCACCTTCGACAAGAATGGGCAATATATCAAGCCGGACACTAAAAAGCACGAGTTCAAGCACGTGATCGACTTCCCTTGTATCAAGCAGCCAGCTGGCAGCATTAAGGATGCCTTCTATGTCCTCCATCACCTTAAAGGGTTTTTCGAGGATGCAGAGATGATGTCTCTGCCACCTAGTAAGCGAGACCCCATTAAAATGTCGAGGCAAATCAATGATGATGATCTTAGAGAAGACTTCCATCGCATCCAAGTAAAGCTCTCGGAAATTATCTTACAAGATGTATCCAACGCATCGGGGCTCTGATACCAAATCAGATGGTTGTCTAAGAGGGAAATCGAAGAACGCCTACATAGGCAGGGTGATGGAAGGACGTGGACGACGAAGGACTTGTACAAGCCATTCCCGGAGCCGCTCAAGAAGATGTCTCGTTGACCGAGGCTGGTGTGCCTAGCATTACTTTTAATCGATGGACAATTTGTATCGTGTTGTAAACTAAACTTGCTTAATTTGCTCGAAACGGTGGTCGTCGTTGTTGGACTTCAATTACTATTGTAGTCGTTATCGTTGAACCATATTACTTATGTGATACCGATGCTATATGTATTTTAGGTTTATTATTATTTCCTTGCTTTAATTCTTGTGAATATGTATGCATGTGAACCCTCTAACTCTTTCCATTGCGTTATATACTAATATGCCTTGTGTCCATAGAGATGACGTACTACGTCGTGTTCGAGGGGCGGGTTCCAGGAGTGTACGAGGAGTGGGAGGAGTGCAAGAAACAGGTGCACAAGTTCAGCGGCAACTGCTACAAAGGGTACCCGACTAGACACGAGGCGGTTGCCAAGTGGAGGAAGCACCAAGCGAACAAGAGCAAGATGAAGACCTTCCTTGTGCTCTCGCTCTTGCTCACCACCGTCGCGGCGGTACTCTATTTCATCCTAGTGTAGGCGGCGGCCGGTGTCACTTCATTTGTATCTAGAGATGATGAACTTAATTAATTTGCATAGATTATGAGTTGTATGGAGCTATATGTATAACTCGATCGGGCTCTAAGTAATGTGATGATGATGTGATGATTATATATGTCCATATTATATCTGTCTATATTATATCAGTATATAACCTGTATACGGTGTATAAAACCAGTATAAAACCTGAATAATACACCAGGGAGCACAAAATCGAGTATACCTGTAGATTCTTCTGTGGCGCACCAAAACATAATTCTGTGGCGCAACTATACACATGCGCCACAGAACTACTTATTTCTGTGGCGCAACAGTCACAGTGCGCCACAGAAACCTTAATTCCGTGGCGCATGGCCAGGTGCGCCACAGAAACCTTGTTTGTGTGGCGAAGTTTCTGTGGCGCACCTCCCATGCGCCACAGAATCTCTTTTCCTTGCGCCACTGATGAGGCTTTTCCTACTAGTGTTAGGTGTGGCAAGCTTTGGATTTCTACAAAAATAACAATGAAGGAAAGACATTTGGCTTCCCTCATTGTTGGAAGGAACTCCATGGCACCCCCAAGTTCCAGGAGGGGTACGAGGGGTACATGGTGACCTTGATTGGCAACAAGACCGCCAAAGATCCCACGGTCATTGACCTTGATGGTGGCCAGCCTTGTGGTAGCTCCGCTTCTCGTGCAAGCCGTCCACGAGGCCACAAGTCAACCAAGGTGTCGAGGGTACTCCTCGCCAATGCCCTCCGATAGGGGCTTAGGGTTGATGGAATCCTGTAGGCTGACACGAGACATCGGTTCACAGACAAGCGGGGAGAGCGATTTACCCAGGTTCGGGGCCCTCGATGAGGTAAAACCCTTACGTCCTGCCTATCTGTTCTTTTATTATGAAGACAATGGGTTACAATGGGGTGCCGAATAGTTTGGCTGAGTTCCAGACGAGATTGTTATTGCTAGGGTTACCTAGCTCTAAGCTTTTCCTGGCTAAGATTTGCTAAGATTGTTCGTGTCCCTCGGCAGCCCCTCTCCTGGCCTTTATATAGGAGGCCAGGTCTCAAGAGGTCTAACCGAATACGACTAGATTTACAATAGTTTAGATCCAATCTTTCCTTGTTTGTTCGCTTCTTTGTCTTGCCCGTCAAGGAATCTTCTGGTCAGCCGACCTAGTGGCCCATCTAGCCTTCGGGTGTCTTCATGGGCCTCCAGTTGGTCAATACAGGATAGGGCAACGTCAGTTACTTGAAGGGTAGTGCCCACGTCAGTAGCCCCCGAGTGTCTAGCCGAAGATAATTCGGGTAGAGACTAATGCATGTCTTCTTATGATATTCTTCCCCTTCATTGTTCTTATTCATCTTGATTCTGCTCCATCTTCTTTTTATCGGGTGCGCGTCAGCGCTTCCGATGAGAGTAGCCCCCGAGTCTAGGTACGGATGCTTGCAATCCGTGCGTAGACTCAAGTTGTACTACTCGAATACTTTCCTCTGCCGAGTTCTTCGCAAGTCTTCGTAGGCCATCCGATACATTTTTTTACGTGAAGGATAATGAATAACGTGCCCAACTTTTGTTGGTTAACTACCGATGGCAAAACAACGTTACTCTACACAGAATCAAGTCCCCGGGCATGATCCTGGAGTGCAAAAAACTTTTATTGGATGTACATCATGCGCTCCCGATGGGAGTGTCTAGGTGTAATCGCTTGTAACCGAGAGCAGACTCAGCCCTTTTTTCTTCGACTACTCATTCTGTCGAGTCTTCATTTTATCGAGTGCGCGTCAGCGCTCCCGATGGGAGTAGCCCCCGAGTCCAGGTTCGGATGCTTGCAATCCGTGCGTGGACTCAAATGCTTCATCCGATGACTTTTTATGTTTCCTTCGAATGCTTCCAATAAATTTTTTTTATATGACGTCATAGTTGTGGGCCAATTGACGGGATTTGACTTGACGTGTAACTACTGTGGGCCAACTGATAGGAATTGACCTGACGGGCCCACCCTATTCCTGCGCAGGCAGTTCTTAGGTCTTAACTAGTGCACGCGCGGCGATCGAGGCGTCTCCTCATTTTTCGCGCGACGTGGGAATAATGGGCCGTCGGTTCCACTCCTTCTTCTAGCGCCACGTGTACAGTCAGATCTGCCTCTCTCCCCACGATGCTTTGTGGAGTTATGGCCACGTCTGGGCTCAAATTTTTACGGGATAAATAGGGAGCCTCCTTTCTTTTTACCTTTTACCCCGTTCACTGCTCATCTTCTCCTTCAAGCCTCCTGTTCCTCTGTCTCTCCATCAGAAGCTTCGTTCACCATGGGCAAAAAGAAGAGTGGCAGCACATCGGAGGCGGCCAAAGTTAGCCGCGACTGGAGCGCCTCTGCCATTACCAACCGCGACATCAACAAACTTCGCGCCCTCGGCTTCATCTCCGCATCTGAGGATGACATTCGTCTCCCAGGTCAGGTTTCTCGCCCGAGTCCCCCAAAGGGCTTCACCGTCATGTTCGTTGCTTTTCTGTTCCGTGGCCTCTCTCTTCCGGCGCACGAGTTCCTTCGCTCCCTCCTTTTCTTCTATGGGATTCAGCTCTGGCAGCTGACCCCAAATTCCATCCTCCACCTTTCCATTTTTATCACTATCTGCGAAGCCTTCCTCGGCATTGAGCCTCACTGGGGCCTTTGGAGGAAGATTTTTTATGTGAAGCGTCACAATGATAGCAACGGCCCCCCCGTTGTCGGCGGCGTCGGCTTTGTTGTCAGGAAGGAAGTCGACTACTTCGACTATCCGATGAAGGAATCCGTCCAGAGCTGGCGCAACAAGTGGTTCTACCTTCGGGACCCTGCCGTTCCTGGACGGCGTTCAAATCTTCCCTTTTTTGATGATGTCTTGGTGGCTCACAAGAAGAAGTCTTGGAACAACGCCCTTTCTCCCGAAGAAAAGGCGACAGCCGATGAGCTATTCAAGCAAATTGTCATTCTGAAGAATTCAGGAGGCATGACGATGCGTGGTACTGAAGTAGTTTCAGTGTTCCTACAACGTCGAGTGTAGCCGCTGATGTCTCGCCCTCACCAGCTGTGGCTTTTCGCTGGCAAAAATGATAAGTCGAGGGTCAACTCTGCCGACCTTTCGGCAAATGAGCTTCAGAACGAAGTTCGTCGCCTAACATGCCTCAGCACCAAGGACACCATCGTCTTGACATCAGCGCGCCCTCCTTATGATTCCAAGCATCCTCCGTCCGAGGTAACCTTATCGTCCTTCGTTTACCGTCATTACTCCTTCTTTTTGTTTGTGCCTTACACGTTATCCTTCCGCAGGTTCCCACTGTCGCTCAATGTTATCTGATACGTCTCCGACGTATCGATAATTTCTTATGTTCCATGCCACATTATTGATGTTATCTACATGTTTTATGCACACTTTATGTCATATTCGTGCATTTTCTGGAACTAACCTATTAACAAGATGCCGAAGTGCCGATTCTTTGTTTCTGCTGTTTTTGGTTTCAGAAATCCTAGTAAGGAAATATTCTCGGAATTGGACGAAATCAAAGCCCAGGGGCCTATTTTCTCACGAAGCTTCCAGAAGTCCGAAGGAGAGACGAAGAGGGGCCACGGAGGGGCCACACTATAGGGCGGCGCGGCCCCCCCCTTGGCCGCGCGGCCCGTGGTGTGGGGCCCCGTGCCGCCTCTTGACCTGCCCTTTCGCCTATAAAAAGTCTCCGTGACGAAACCCCGACCGAGAACCACGATACGGAAAACCTTCCAGAGACGCCGCCGCCGCCGATCCCATCTCGGGGGATCCAGGAGATCGCCTCCGGCACCCTGCCGGAGAGGGGAATCATCTCCCGGAGGACTCTACGCCGCCATGGTCGCCTCCGGTGTGATGTGTGAGTAGTCTACCCCTGGACTATGGGTCCATAGCAGTAGCTAGATGGTTGTCTTCTCCCCATTGTGCTATCATTGTCGGATCTTGTGAGCTGCCTAACATGATCAAGATCATCTATCTGTAATTCTATATGTTGCGTTTGTTGGGATCCGATGAATAGAGAATACTTGTTATGTTGATTATCAAAGCTATGCTTATGTGTTGTTTATGATCTTGCATGCTCTCCATTATTAGTAGATGCTCTGGCCAAGTTGATGCTAGCAACTCCAAGAGGGAGTATTTATGCTCGATAGTGGGTTCATGCCTCTGTGAATCTGGAGGAGTGACAAGAACCACTAAGGTTATGGATGTGCTGTTGCCACTAGGGATAAAACATTAGTGCTATGTTCAAGGATGTAGTCACTAGTTACATTACGCGCAATACTTAATGCAATTGTCTGTTGTTAGCAACTTAATACCGGAGGGGTTCGGATGATAACCTGAAGGTGGACTTTTTAGGCATAGATGCAGTTGGATGACGGTCTATGTACTTTGTCGTAATGCCCAATTAAATCTCACTATACTCATCATGATATGTATGTGCATGGTCATGCTCTCTTTATTTGTCAATTGCCCAATCGTAATTTGTTCACCCAACATGCTGTTCGTCTTATGGGAGAGACACCTCTAGTGAACTGTGGACCCCGGTCCAATTCTCTTTACTGAAATACAATCTACTGCAATACTTGTTCTACTGTTTTCTGCAAACAATCATCTTCCACACAATACGGTTAATCCTTTGTTACAGCAAGCCGGTGAGATTGACAACCTCACCTGTTCGTTGGGGCAAAGTACTTTGGTTGTGTTGTGCAGGTTCCACGTTGGCGCCGAATCTCGGTGTTGCGCCGCACTACATCCCGCCGCCATCAACCTTCAACGTGCTTCTTGGCTCCTCTTGGTTCGATAAACCTTGGTTTCTTTCTGAGGGAAAACTTGCTGCTGTGCGCATCATACCTTCCTCTTGGGGTTGCCCAACGAACGTGTGAAATACACGCCATCAAGCATATTTTCCGGCTCCGTTGTCGGGAGATCAAGACACGCTGCAAGGGGAGTCTCCACTTCTCAATCTCTTTACTTTGTTTTTGTCTTGCTTAGTTTTATTTACTACTTTGTTTGCTGCACTAAATCAAAATACAAAAAAATTAGTTGCTAGTTTTACTTTATTTGTTATCTTGTTTGCTATATCAAAAACACAAAAAAATTAGTTTACTTGCATTTACTTTATCTAGTTTGCTTTATTTATTGTTGCTAAAATGGCCAACGCTGAAAACACTAAGTTGTGTGACTTCACAACCACAAATAATAATGATTTCTTATGCACACCTATTGCTCCACCTGCTACTACAGCAGAATTCTTTGAAATTAAACCTCCTTTCTTGAATCTTGTTATGCGAGAGCAATTTTCAGTGTTAGTTCTGATGATGCTGCTGCCCATCTTAATAATTTTGTTGAACTATGTGAAATGCAAAAATATAAAGATGTAGATGGTGATATTATTAAACTAAAATTGTTCCCTTTCTCATTAAGAGGAAGAGCTAAAGATTGGTTGCTATCTCTGCCTAAGAATAGTATTGATTCATGGACTAAATGCAAGGATGCTTTTATTGGTAGATATTATCCCCCCTGCTAAAATTATATCTTTGAGGAGTAGCATAATGAATTTTAAACAATTAGATACTGAACATGTTGCTCAAGCTTGGGAAAGAATGAAATCTCTGGTTAAAAATTGCCCAACCCATGGACTGACTACTTGGATGATCATCCAAACCTTCTATGCAGGACTAAATTTTTCTTCACGGAATTTATTGGATTCAGCTGCTTGGAGGTACCTTTATGTCCATCACTCTTGGTGAAGCAACAAAGCTTCTTGATAATATGATGATCAACTACTCTGAATGGCACACGGAAAGAGCTCCACAAGGTAAGAAGGTAAATTCTGTCGAAGAAACCTCTTCCTTGAGTGATAAGATTGATGCTATTATGTCTATGCTTGTGAATGGTAGGCCTAATGTTAATTCTAATAATGTTCCGTTAGCGTCATTAGTTGATCAAAAAGAATATGTTGATGTGAATTTCATTAAAAATAACAATCACAATGATTCCAGGCCATACCCTGCTAATGGTAATTCTTATGGTAGATATGCTTCATCTAATGAAGAAAAGATGCTAGAAATTGAAAGATCCACTAAGAGCTTTATGCAATCACAACATGAGCAAAATAAACTGTTTACTAAAACTATGAATGAGCAATCTACCTTGTTGAAGAATATAGGGAATCAACTTGAAAATTTGAATAGGGAGATCTCGGGGTTGCAAACTAAACTTGCTAATGCTGAAACCCGAATCTCATATATGTCTCGCATCACAATCTTCTTTAATTAATAAAATGGCTGCTAAACCTGAGGATTTAGATGATAAAATTACTACTACAGCAAATGCCATTCAAGTTAGAATTAATGAGAATATAAGATTAATGGCTGAACTGCGTGCTAGGTGGGATAGAGAAGAAAATGAAAAACTAGCTAAAGAGAAGAATATAGCTAAAGTTTGGACTATTACCACCACTAGTAATGCTAATGCTACACATGTTGCTGCACCTCCTACTCATACTAATAAAAGAATTGGTGTTAGCAATGTTTCCACTTCGAATGCAAAGCGCGAAAAACTGCGAAACTGCTAAAGCTGCTGAAACTGCACGTGATAAAGCTGCTGAAATTTTTTCCAACATTGGGGATGATGATCCCATTGCTTTAGATTATAATGGTTTGAATTTTGATGATTGCCACATCTCTGAAGTTATAAAGTTCTTGCAAAAACTTGCTAAAAGTCCTAATGCTAGTGCTATAAATTTGGCTTTCACGCATCATATTACAAATGCTCTCATAAAAGCTAGAGAAGAGAAACTAGAGCGTGAAGCCTCTATTCCTAAAAAGTTAGAGGATGGTTGGGAGCCCATCATTAAGATGAAGATTAAAGATTTTGATTGTAATGCTTTATGTGATCTTGGTGCAAGTATCTCTATTATGCCTAAGAAAATTTATAATATGCTTGACTTGCCACCGCTGAAAAATTGTTATTTGGATGTTAATCTTGCTGATCATTCTACAAAGAAACCTTTGGGTAAAGTTGATAATGTTCGCATTACCATTAACAATAACCTGGTTCCCGTTGATTTTGTTGTCTTGGATATTGAATACAATGCATCTTGCCCCATTATATTGGGAAGACCTTTTCTTCGAACTGTTGGTGCTATCATTGATATGAAGGAAGGTAATATAAAATATCAATTTCCTCTCAAGAAAGGTATGGAACACTTCCCTAGAAAGAGAATGAAGGTACCTTTTGATTCTATTATGAGAACAAATTATGATGTTGACACTTCATCTCTTGATAATACTTGATACACACTTTCTGCGCCTAGCTGAAAGGCGTTAAAGAAAAGCGCTTATGGGAGACAACCCATGTTTTTACCTACAGTACTTTGTTTTTATTTTGTGTCTTGGAAGTTGTTTACTACTGTAGCAACCTCTCCTTATCTTAGTTTTGTGTTTTGTTGTGCCAAGTTAAGCCGTTGATAGAAAAGTAAGTACTAGATTTGGATTACTGCACAGTTCCAGATTTCTTTGCTGTCACGAATCTGGGTCCACCTCCCTGTAGGTAACTCAGAAAATTAAGCCAATTTACGTGCATGATCCTCAGATATGTACGCAACTTTCATTAAATTTGAGCATTTTCATTTGAGCAAGTCTGGTGCCATTTTAAAATTCGTCAATACGAACTGTTCTGTTTTGACAGATTCTGCCTTTTATTTCGCATTGCCTCTTTCGCTAAGTTGGATGAATTTCTTTGATCCACTAATGTCCAGTAGCATTATGCAATGTCCAGAAGTGTTAAGAATGATTGTGTCACCTCTGAATATGTCAATTTATAATGTGCACTAACCCTCTAATGAGTTGTTTCGAGTTTGGTGTGGAGGAAGTTTTCAAGGATCAAGAGAGGAGTATGATGCAACATGATCAAGGAGAGTGAAAGCTCTAAGCTTGGGGATGCACCCGGTGGTTCACCCCTGCATATATCAAGAAGACTCAAGCGTCTAAGCTTGGGGATGCCCAAGGCATCCCCTTCTTCATCGACAACATTATCAGGTTCCTCCCCTGAAACTATATTTTTATTCCATCACATCTTATGTGCTTTTTCTTGGAGCGTCGGTTTGTTTTTTGTTTTGTTTGAATAAAATGGATCCTAGCATTCACTTTATGGGAGAGAGACACGCTCCGCTGTAGCATATGGACAAGTATGTCCTTGGTTTCTACTCATAGTATTCATGGCGAAGTTTCTCCTTCGTTAAATTGTTATATGGTTGGAATTGGAAAATGATACATGTAGTAATTGCTATAAATGTCTTGGGTAATGTGATACTTGGCAATTGTTGTGCTCATGATTAAGCTCTTGCATCATATGCTTTGCACCCATTAATGAAGAAATACATAGAGCATGCTAAAATTTGGTCTGCATATTTGGTTTCTCTAAGGTCTAGATAATTTCTAGTATTGAGTTTGAACAACAAGGAAGACAGTGTAGAGTCTTATAATGTTTTCAATATGTCTTTTATGTGAGTTTTGCTGCACCGGTTCATCCTTGTGTTTGTTTCAAATAAGTCTTGCTAGCCTAAACCTTGTATCGAGAGGGAATACTTCTCATGCATCCAAAATACTTGAGCCAACCACTATGCCATTTGTGTCCACCATACCTACCTACTACATGGTATTTCTCCGCCATTCCAAAGTAAATTGCTTGAGTGTTACCTTTAAACAATTCAAAATTTATCACCTCTGATTTGTGTCAATGTTTTATAGCTCATGAGGAAGTATGTGGTGTTTATCTTTCAATCTTGTTGGGCAACTTTCACCAATGGACTAGTGGCTTCATCCGCTTATCCAATAATTTTGCAAAAAGAGCTGGCAATGGGATTCCCAGTCCCAAATTAATTAACAAAAATAGACACTCCTCCATGGTATGTGATTGTTGGACGGCACCCGAAGGATTCGGTTAGCCATGGCTTGTGTAAGCAAAGGTTGGGAGGAGTGTCATCATAATAAAACTAAAATAAAAAGGCACTCCTTCATGGTATGAGATTGTTGGCAGGCACCCGAGGATTCGGTTAGCCATGGTTTGTGAAAGAAAGGTTGGAAGGAGTGCCACCCAAAATAAAATAAAATGGGAGCCGCTCTTTGAAGGTTTGTCTGGCAAGGGGGTTAGAGTACCCGCTACCATTCGTTGACAACAACATACACCTCTCAAAACTTTATTTTTATGCTCTCTTTATGTTTTCAAAATCAAAGCTCTAGCACAAATATAGCAATCGATGCTTTTCCTCTATGGAGGACCATTCTTTTACTTTCAATGTTGAGTCAGTTCACCTATTTCTCTCCACCTCAAGAAGCAAACACTTGTGTGAACCGTGCATTGATTCCTACATACTTGCTTATTGCACTTATTATATTACTCTATGTTGACAATATCCATGAGATATACATGTTACAAGTTGAAAGCAACCGCTGAAACTTAATCTTCTTTTGTGTTGCTTCAATACCTTTACTTTGAATTATTGCTTTATGAGTTAACTCTTATGCAAGACTTATTGATGCTTGTCTTGAAGTGCTATTCATGAAAAGTCTTTGCTTTATGATTCACTTGTTTACTCATGTCATATACATTGTTTTGATCGCTGCATTCACTACATATGCTTTACAAATAGTATGATCAAGATTATGATGGCATGTCACTCCAGAAATTATCTGTGTTATCGTTTTACCTGCTCGGGACGAGCAGAACTAAGCTTGGGGATGCTGATACGTCTCCGACGTATCGATAATTTCTTATGTTCCATGCCACATTATTGATGTTATCTACATGTTTTATGCACACTTTATGTCATATTCGTGCATTTTCCGGAACTAACCTATTAACAAGATGCCGAAGTGCCGATTCTTTGTTTTCTGCTGTTTTTGGTTTCGAGAAATCCTAGTAAGGAAATATTCTCGGAATTGTAAGAAATCAAAGCCCTGGGGCCTATTTTCTCACGAAGCTTCCATTAGTCCGAAGGAGAGACGAAGAGGGGCCACGGAGGGGCCACACTATAGGGCGGCGCTGCCCCCCCCCCCTTGGCCGCGCGGCCCTGTGGTGTGGGGCCCCCGGGCCGCCTCGTGACCAGCCCTTTCGCCTAGAAAAAGTCTCCGTGACGCAAACCCCGCATCGAGAACCACGATACGGAAAACCTTCCGAGACGCCGCCGCCGCCGATCCCATCTCGGGGATCCAGGAGATCGCCTCCCGCACCCTGCCGGAGAGGGGAATCATCTCCGGAGGACTCTACGCCGCCATGGTCGCCTCCGGTGTGATGTGTGAGTAGTCTACCCCTGGACTATGGGTCCATAGCAGTAGCTAGATGGTTGTCTTCTCCCCATTGTGCTATCATTGTCGAATCTTGTGAGCTGCCTAACATGATCAAGATCATCTATCTGTAATTCTATATGTTGCGTTTGTTGGGATCCGATGAATAGAGAATACTTGTTATGTTGATTATCAAAGCTATGCGTATGTGTTGTTTATGATCTTGCATGATCTCAGTTATTAGTAGATGCTCTGGCAAAGTTGATGCTAGTAACTCCAAGAGGGAGTATTTATGCTCGATAGTGGGTTCATGCCTCTGTGAATCTGGAGGAGTGACAAGAACCACTAAGGTTATGGATGTGCTGTTGCCACTAGGGATAAAACATTAGTGCTATGTTCAAGGATGTAGTCACTAGTTACATTACGCGCAATACTTAATGCAATTGTCTGTTGTTAGCAACTTAATACTGGAGGGGGTTCGGATGATAACCTGAAGGTGGACTTTTTAGGCATAGATGCAGTTGGATGACGGTCTATGTACTTTGTCGTAATGCCCAATTAAATCTCACTATACTCATCATGATATGTATGTGCATGGTCATGCTCTCTTTATTTGTCAATTGCCCAACTGTAATTTGTTCACCCAACATGCTGTTCGTCTTATGGGAGAGACACCTCTAGTGAACTGTGGACCCCGGTCCAATTCTCTTTACTGAAATACAATCTACTGCAATACTTGTTCTACTGTTTTCTGCAAACAATCATCTTCCACACAATACGGTTAATCCTTTGTTACAGCAAGCCGGTGAGATTGACAACCTCACTGTTTCGTTGGGGCAAAGTACTTTGGTTGTGTTGTGCAGGTTCCACGTTGGCGCCGGAATCTCTGGTGTTGCGCCGCACTACATCCCGCCGCCATCAACCTTCAACGTGCTTCTTGGCTCCTCCTGGTTCGATAAACCTTGGTTTCTTTCTGAGGGAAAACTTGCTGCTGTGCGCATCATACCTTCCTCTTGGGGTTGCCCAACGAACGTGTGAAATACACGCCATCATTATCCTCCCTCACCCGAGAGCGGAGCGGTATTAGAGGATGACGATGACGATTCTGAAGGAACCGAGGATACCCAGCACGCCCTTGACGACAGCGATGTCCAAGAGGAGGAAACTGCTGAAGATGACGCCTTTCTCAAGAGCAGACGTCGCAAGCAGGTACATGATGATCTTATCACTTCGGCTGAATCGAGTTCTAAAGGAGAAGATAATGATGCCGACGAAGCTGCTTCGCCTCCTCCTGCTAAGAAGGGTTCAACAAGTTTCTTCGTGGACGAAGATGATCTGGACTTGTGAGCGTTTACACTCTTGTTACTTATACTTCTTGTCACCTTGTATGCTAACCGCGCGCTGTTTTTTTTTTAAAAAACAGCTCTGCCGATGATGATGACGATGTTCCTCTCGCAAAGAGGGCTAAACTAGCTTCAGAGAGAGCAGCATCGGCTAAAGAATCGAATCCTTCTCCTGCCAAGTCAACACCTCCACCCCGAACGGGTCTAGAGAAGGTCCCAGTGTCGAGAGTTATTCCTTCCGATGATACTCCCACCCCGTCGGCTGGCCGTGATCACGTAAGTACTTTTAATCTGTCAAGCTTTGCTGAATTTCCATCACCTAACTCCTCTTGACTTTTTCCTGGCTGCAGCCAATTTACGCTACAGTCGATGCTGTGGCGGACTTTGCTGAACAATTTACTCGCCTCGAAGCCGAAAACTCTCAACTTCGGAAGGCTGTCAAATCTTCGGCTGATCAGGTGGTCGAAGCCAACAGACTTGCTGCCAATGCCAAAAGTGAGAATGCTTCGTTGAAGGAAGAAGTAAGTCGGCTGAAGCGTCAAATGAAGGATGACCAAGATGCCAGGCGTGCAGCGGCGGCTGCGATTGATGAAAAGGAGGGTGTCCTCCGCGAATCCGTCAAGGATTTACTGGGTAAAAATCCTTACAGTGCTCCGCCCCTTTCTTGATGCTTTCTCCATTGATTACTAATACTCTCTTTTTCAGAGGCCGCCAATTTAACTGTCAGCCGACGTCATCAGCTTCGGGAGGATTCTACGGTCGACGCCTTGTCACTTGCTGCTGAGTCAAATGTCCAGATCCTCAGATTACTGCAGAAGTCCAAGGGAGCGCTGTCGAAGTTATACTCGATGATCTTCCCTAAGGCGAAGTTGGACAAGACTCTCGACGAGATGGCAGAAGCTTTCCTTGTCGATCCCTCCAAACCTGTAGAGGTACTGAAACATCGCATCCGCTTGATTGGTGCGGTTCTTACTTTCCAGTTGCTTATGGGCCACGGGATGGGGTCGGAATTGGAAGAGTTCTCTAAGGCGCTGCCTGTTGATGATGAAAATCATCTAGTCAACCTTGAGCCTTTCAAGAGATCGGCAATAACTTGCGCCAACCGGCTTCTGAAGTTGGTGGATGAAGCACAAGCCGAGCCTGCCCCTGAGTCAGCCCCTGGTTCAACGTCGGCTAATCCTTGAACTGTTATTTGATTTGTTGTACATAATATTTTCGTAACACTTTTAAATTCGGCTCTGTTGCCAAACATCCTTTTGCCTGTATGATGTGCACTCAGCGCTCCCGATGGGAGTCTTTTTTTTTATATTAATGCTTGGTCTGAAGTGAGGACGTGCTGCAGATTCCTTCATCTTCTTCCCGTGCCGAGCTCTTTCCAAATTCTTCTGGTAACGATGAATCAGGCCTTGTTCGTCAGTTACATGACCAGGTGTCTAGTCTAAATAAATACATTACTTCCCTTCGTGCAATGGCTGCCTTGGTGAAGAAGAAGGGAGAAATAGCGACTGCCATTGAACAATACGCTCTTGATGGTCTTCATGTTGCTACCGAAAGTTTGAACTGTGAGTATTAGCCTGCCTTCTGATTCCAGGTATAGCTTGAATGTTCTAACATTCGTTCCTTTTCCAGTCGTAGCTTCGGATGCAGCTGAAAAGGACAGGAAGATTCATGAAGAGGTTGAAGCGATGACCGACGCTGCATCGTCCGAAGGCCGTCATCATGGCGAAGTTCAAGTACCGGGTGATGAAGGCACATTATTATTTTGATAAGTACTATGCCCTTCTTACGATGGTTTGGCACACCTTGTTTCCTCTGGATCAGGCACCCGAAACTTTGTCTAGCTTGTTCACCCGATTCAAGTCTCCAGAAAGGATTCGGCTGCTAGTACGGAAAGAGCTTCTAGCTGGTGCTGAGCTTGCTTTTGCTTCAATATTGGCATGCCATCCATCTTTGGATTTAAGAGCCGTGGCGAATACTGAAAGGGATTTAGGCCAGTACTATGATGTTGCTAGAGGTCCTGCTCACACCATTGTTTCTCGGATGGAATCATGCCTTGAAAAGGAACTAAAGGCCCACTGGGACCGAGGATCCCGATTATGAATGTAATAGCCTTGTATTTCGTATAAGACTGTTTGCTGCGTACGCTGCACGCTTATGCTAATTTGATTGATATTTTATTGTCGAGCGCGGCTGAGTGATCAGTTCAACCTGCTTACTCGACGACTTCATTGTACTTTATGCAATGTTATTGCGAAGTCGATATGTTAATTTGTGCGAAAGTTCGGCTTCGTCACACGGTGCACCTGTTAGAGCCTTATCTTAATGTAACCATCGACTGCAGCACTCGCGTATTTTCCGAGGCTTGGATTGGTTGTTTTTGTATGTCATTAATCTTAGCTCTCGCTGAGAGTATTTAATTAATGTCATCGTGTAAACACGTTTTTTTTGGGCCAACGCTCCCGATGGGAGTTAGAGCCGATGGAAACGGTTCCGAACGTTTCGTTCGGGTGCCAATGCCTGAAGCAAGAAAAAGGGTAACAGAAATCTGATTAGATCTTTATTCATAATGCAAAGCAACCTTGTAGGCCGTTGAATGAAAAAACAACTGTATCCTATGTATAAAACCGTCGCAATTGTGCAATGTTCCATGGATTCTCGACATCTTTTCCTGAGGCTGGATTTTTGAGCCGATAGGCTCCTCCTGGTATCACTTCAGTGATGATGTATGGTCCTTCCCACGGGGATTCTAGCTTCAAGGGTCTTTTTTGCTTCAACCAAAGTACCATATCTCCAACACTGAAATGTCGACTGCGTATTCGTCGACTGTGGTAATTTCTCAGTGCTTGTTGGTAGACCATTGTTCTTGCCAAGGCAATATCTCGTGCTTCGTCAAGGAGGTCGACAGCATCTTGTAGCGCGATATTGGAGGAGGACTCTGTGTACGCTGTTACTCGAGGCGCTTCAAATCGGATGTCGGCTGGCAGGACTGCTTCGGCTCCGTACACCAAGAAGAATGGAGTGTATTGAGTCGACCTATTGGGGGTGGTACGCAAACTCCATAGCACAGATGGTAATTCTTCGACCCAGGCTCCGGCTGCGCCTTTAAGGCGTTTCTTTAAACCATCCCCTATTAAGCCATTGATCCTTTCCACCTGGCCGTTGGTCTGAGGGTGAGAGACTGATGCGAATTTCAATTTGATTCCTCCATCATCGCAAAATTTCCTGAACTCCTCAGAATCAAAGTTGGAGCCGTTGTCTGTGACGATGCTGTGGGGCATACCGAATCGACAGGTTATTCCTTTAAAGAATTGAACCGCCGTTTCAGCCTTTTGGTTTCGCACTGGTACTGCCTCGATCCACTTAGTGAATTTGTCGACTGCAACCAGTAAGTACGTGTGTCCTCCGGGTGATGATCTTGGCAATGGTCCAACTTGATCGAGTCCCCATTGAGCGAACGGCCATGCCAAGGGTATTGTCATTAAATCTGTTGCAGGAGCGTGTGGTTTCGACGAGAAACGTTGGCACGCATCGCACTTCATGACTAGATCCCTAGCATCCGAAGCTGCCGTTGGCCAATAAAACCCTGCCCTAAAGGCTTTTGCCACAAGGGCTCTGTTCCCTGCATGATGCCCGCAGGTTCCTTCATGTATCTCGCGCAACAGTGCTTTTCCATCATCAATGGCGATGCACCTTTGGAAGATCCCTGAGATGATGCGCTTGTAAAGCTCACCATTTATCACTGTGAAGGCCTTTGATCGTCTGATGATTCGCTTAGCTTCCACAGAGTCTTCTGGCAGCTCTTGTTTCGACAGGTACGCTAGGAATGGTTCGGTCCATAGAGGCTCGAGGAGGAGAACCTGTTCGGAAGAAAGGGCTGGAGATTCTTCAGCCGAAGGTTTTTGAAGTGAGCTTTTTTCCAATTCTTCACCCGATGATTTCGCAGACGGCTTTTCTTTAATTGATCTTTGAGCGATCACTTCGTAAAAGACTCCATCTGGGATGGGGGAGCATGTGGACCCGATGTTTGCCAACGTGTCGGCTTCTTCGTTACTGGCTCTGCCGATGTGCTTAAGCTCGCATCCTTCGAATTTAGCCTCCATGTTCTGATACAGCTGCCGATAAGCAACCATATTATCACTGACTGCATCGCACAGGTTCATTGACTGCTGGACCACCAGGTTCGAATCTCCGTAGATCTCTAGGCGCGTAGCGCCACACGCCTTCGCCATTTTCATTCCGTGCAGCAGTGCTTCGTATTCTGCTTCGTTGTTTGTCGGCAGGGAGAAATTCATACGTAGTATATACTTCATTTTATCTCCCTGTGGTGATATCAGCACCACTCCTGCCCCTGCTCCTGTACTTCGTTTTGACCCATCAAAGTACATTACCCATGACCCCGACATGTCGAGTGTTGCTGGTGTCTGTGATTGGATCCAATCTGCCACAAAATCTGGGAGGATTTGAGATTTTACTGCCATTCGGTTGACGTAAGTTATGTCGTGTGGTGCTAACTCGATGGCCCATTGAGACACTCGACCTGTGGCTTCCGGATTGGTCATTATGCTCTTCAAGGGTGCTTCGCTCACAACTTTGATCGGGTGCTCCGTGAAGTAGTGCCTCAGCTTGCGAGCCGACCTCCATACTGCATATGCCAACTTCTGGTGATGAGGATACCTCTGTCTGGCGGGGGTAAGTACTTCACTGAGGTAGTAAACGGGCCTCTGCACACCATGAACTCTCCCTGCTTCTTCTCGTTCGACAACCAAAACGCTACTGAAGACTTGAGCTGTAGCGGCTATGTACATCAGCAATGTCTCCTTTTCGCGCGGAGTTACGAGCACCGGGGAGGTCGATAGGATTTTCTTCAAGTTGTCGAAGGAGTCTTGTGCTTCCTTTGTCCACTCGAACTTTTCCGACTTTTTCATCAAGTTGTAGAAGGGCAAAGCTTTCTCCCCTAGCTTCGCGATGAATCTGCTAAGCGCTGCTAATCGGCCTGCCAACTGCTGCACTTGGTGCAGATTCTTTGGCGGCTCCATGTCGAGAATAGCTTTGATCTTCAAGGGATTAGCCTCGATTCCTCTGGCTGATATGAAGTACCCGAGTACTTGCCCTCCTGGCACTCCGAAGAAACATTTCTTGGGGTTCAGCTTGATTCTGTATTTGTCCAGATTGTCAAAGGTTTCCCGCAAGTCATCGATGAGTGTGGCTGCGTGCTTTGTTTTCACCACGATGTCGTCGATGTAGACTTCAATGTTCCTTCCGATCTGCTCCGCGAGGCAGGCTTGCATGCAGCGTTGATAGGTTGCTCCTGCATTTTTCAACCCGAAGGTCATGACGTTGTAACAGAAAACGCCGTGTGGAGTGATGAACGCGGTTAACTCCTGATCCTCTTTCTTCAATTTGATCTGGTTATACCCGGAATATGCATCAAGGAAAGAGAGACGATCGCACCCGGCCGTAGAATCAACTATTTGATCTATTCGAGGCAGTGGAAAATGATCTTTCGGGCAGTGTTTGTTAAGGCTAGTGTAATCGATGCACATGTGGAGGGCGGTTGTGTCCTTCTTCGGCACCATGACTGGATTAGCCACCCATTCAGATTCCTTAAGCTCTCGGATAAATCCCGCCTTGCGGAGCCGATTAACTTCTTCACCGATTGCTCTTCTTTTAGGCTCGGAGAATCGCCGCATCGACTGCTGTACTGGCTTGGCCGTCGGGTCAACATTTAGGGCGTGCTCAGCGAGTTCCCTGGGGATACCTGGCATGTCGGATGGCTCCCATGCAAATATCTCCCAGCGCTCACGGAGGAACTCGATGAGCGTGCTTTCCTATGCGACAGCTAGGTCAGCCGAGGTGTTGACCGTTTTCTTCGGATCAGTAGGGTGCACCTGCAGCTTCTTGGTTTCCTTCGCAGTATCGAACTCATCGGATCTTGCGTTTCGATTGTCGGCTGGTGGCTGTGTGTGATCTGTAATGGCGTTGATCGCGTTGAGTTCTTCTTTGGCTCCAAACTTTGAAGCAATCTTCTGAAATTCCCTGTCGCAGTTGTCTGACCGAGCGAAACTGCCATAAACGGTTATTGGGGTCCCGTTGTTGCCTGGCATCTTTAGTTTCAGGTACGCATAATGAGGCACGGCCATGAATTTGGCAAACGCAGGTCTGCCGAGGATGGCGTGGTACTGAGATTCCCAGTCGACTACCTCGAATTCGACCCTCTCTTTCCTGAAGTTACTGGGCGTGCCGAAGACTACGTCCAACGATGTTTTTCCCAGCGACTAAGCGGGTCGAGTCGGTATGATGCCGTGGAACCCTGTGTCGGATTCTTTTAGCATGTCGACTGTTAAGCCCATTGCCCTCATCGTGCTGGCGAATAACAGGTTTAGGCCGCTTCCTCCGTCCATAAATACTTTGCCCATATTATATCCTCCAATCTGTGCTTCCAGGACAAGGGCCGCGTGACCGGGCCTTGGGACGGCCTTCGGGTGGTCCGCCCTGCTGAAGGTGATGCTCTGATCTGACCAGTTGATAAAATCCGGCGTATCAACCATGGCAACTTCCGCGTATTTTACTTCTCGGGAAAACTTTTTGATTTCTCTTTTCGAAAAGCTGGTTTTGTGGATCATGTTGATTTGTCCACGCAGTGCTGGGAATGCCTCGACTGGTACATATTCATCTTTTTCCATTGGCTCGTACGGTTCTGGTACATATGGCTCTGGCTGATGGCCATAGGACCTTGCTTTCTCTTCCATTATGCGGACTCTTGATGCAGCTTCGGTTCTGAGGTCGTCGCAGAACTGCCGAATCTCTAGGAAGTGTCGGCAGTTCCTTAACAGATGGCTGGACTTCTCCCGACCATCCTTAGGATCGAAGTAAGAGTGGAGATAACATGGCGCCTCAAGCTGCTCAGTGGCCGAGAGGTGTGGAGAACGGGTGCGTCCCCTGATTGACGATATGTCATAGCATCGAGAGTGGACTACTGTTCTGCTTTCCTCTTCACGGTGTGAGCTCCTCCGTCTCTTTCTTTGCCCAACTGCGGCGTCGAGATTTTCCCGATTGCTCTCTCGTATGCTTCCGGGTGAAGCCTTTAAGGTTGCTGCCGAAGGGACACCCTCCTGAGGCACGACCTTTGAGTGGGACGCGCCGGCCCCGGGGAGGCGGAGAAAACCTCCAGAGTCGACGACGAAGTGGACGCCACTGAAAACAGCTTCCGTGTTGTGGGACGACGCCATGGAATTCAGGTGAAGCTCTTCGTGGCGCGGCACGAACTCGAAAGATCCGCAGCGGATCGGATCTCCTGACTTCGCTGGCGTTGGCGACTCGAGTAAGAACGCCGCGGACGTAACTGGTGCTGTCGATGACCTGCCTTGTGCCGACAGATTTCCCACAGACGGCGCCAATTGTCGAGGGTACTCCTCGCCAATGCTGTGGTGACCCGGCATACCACTGCATGGTGTAGTATGCAAGTCTGATATAACACCAATGAAACACCGTTCCACTAGTATTATATCGCTCAGAGTGGTACAATAGAAACATATGCGGGTCCAAGGCATGTCTATAGAATTGCATACAGACTCTGTTACATAAGATCATCATAGCCTCCTACTTTACAATGAGGTAAAACTGCAAATAAACTCCAGAAGAACGACTCGTTGTCTAGTCTTATCACGGACTCTATTTGTAGAGTATTTAACTAGCTATAGGGCTAAGAATAGATTCTAGCTAAGTAGGAGCTAGGTATAGGAAGCTAGTTTCTTTCTATGGCTAATCTAGGTTTTCTCCTTGTTGGATGTGGTACCTGACTCCTCTGACAGGGTCCTGTCTCTTGAAGTAGTTGTTGACTCCTTGGTCTTCAAGTTGCACTGTAGATCCTCCTTCGATGCCTCCATATCTAAGCAGGGGATTTAAGAGTGGGATGAGTACGAGCGTACTCAACAAGTTCATTATAGGAAAGAGGTGTTTAATGCACTAGCTACAGCATTAGACCAGAAAGTCTAATACCAATGCAAGTTTTCATAACCATTTCTTCAAAAGGTTGCTTTTATTCAGAAGAACTATGTCCGTCAGCCTTCACCGGTTTACTAGAACTTCATGGAGCTCCTTTCCGGCGGCGTTCGCAGTTCCATATCCCGGAACAGGGAGTGACAGGTCACGGTTCTTTACACTCTGCAGAGGTGTGTTTCTTTACCCATAAGAGATCTTATCCTTGGTGCCAACCGAGCTTAAGTTCTCGTCCACACTTCCTTTGGTGTGAGGCCCGGTATAAGGTCTAGCCAATCATGTTCCTCCGCTACCTCGAACACCCACCCTTTGTTGCATGCCCCGACCCTGGGTCCTCGCCGGTCCCATTATTCCCACTCACGGGTGGACCCCGACCACGACGACAGTTTGGGATCGAACCAAACTCCTTCGCCGGTAGCTGCAACCCATCATAGACCACAATACCGTGGGGACTTAAGGCTTCCCCAGCCAACCGCTTGCACTTCGAGCGACAAGTGTCTACGGACTATGCCGTGGGGACTTAAGGCTTCCCACCAACCGCTTGCCCGAGATACAAGTGTCTACGGTAAAGCGCATCCGTTGATGAACGAGAGGTGGAAACACTTTTGACTACTCCGTCCCACTCCGGATCTTATGGTTAACACGGGTATTACGGCACAAGAATCACTGGCGACATTTGTTGTTTAATCCTAGATGGTTATAAGCCCGTGCAATGGAACCTCCACCATATCAACACAATCCATGGTTCCATTGCCCACCACATAGTCATATTCATAGTTATGAAAGTAGTGGTTTTGATTTTTATGCAATAGTGATAACCATAATACTTTGCAAGTAATTTGATAGAAATACTCAAATGACATGAGCAAGTGATGAACTTGCCTTTCTTGATTTGCAAGATTATGCGAGACAAGGTCTTCGATACGCAATAACTCCAAATTCTGAAATAGCATCATCGTCCGGTAAGGACGATGTTTAAAAGATTGGCAAGGATGCAATAATGCATAAGAATGAGATGCAATCGCTCTAAGCGTGACCTAACCCTGATGATTTAGGATTAGTGAGTTGTCATGATTGGTTTAGGGTGTGTTGCACTTTTAGAGTGATTCACATACAAGGTTCTTATTCAGGTGTGATTTATTTGGTATTATAAACAGGTAGATAATAAAGTATAATAAACAATTGAGCACACAAAGAACGATAATTGGCATAATGTTAACAAGTAAAGAACAGTGGTTAGTGTTAACACTATATGGCATGGTTAATGGTTAGTTATCATATACTTCAAAAGAATAACTTTTGAAGAACATTACTTAATAAAGAACAAGTATGATAATTAGGTTGGTGGGTTTCTATGGTTGACTATGGTTTTATTTAGTTTCTGGAGTAAGTATAAGATGTATCCCAACAATGTTGGATTCATCAACACCTAGGGTTGGTAAGGTTGAGTTAAACCTAGGCATCCTAAGCAATTATTCATACAAAGTTGCCATCGGGACTGTTTCATCTTATTGGTGATAGCTAGCTAGGGTTTATATGTCCTATAAGGCAGGGTTGATGATGATTCCTTATTTTCTTCAAAAGAATAACTTTTGAAGAACATACTTCTTAATTAATAAGAAGTATTACAATTAAGGTTGAGGTTGTCTAGGATTTACGGTTGGTTCTGTTAAGTAAGGAATAATTGGCTTCTAAATAGGATGGTTGATAATTGGTATCCAACACTAGTAGGGTTTAGTGGATATGGTGTGTGATGCACAATTAATGGGCATGATTGCTATTATGGTTCAACACAGGGGTGTGATGCTAAATATGGAAATTTAAGGTTGTTGCCTCTAAAGATAGGAATTCTAGTTGGTTCTATTTGATCATCTAAGTTTGATTAAGATGAATACAGTGAATACTAAACTGCTAGTAATAGGGTTCTACATTTTATGTGGATATAGGTTTGTCTTTTAGTTGCTAATGGTAGCTCTATGATTTGAATTAAAGTACCATGATCACCTGTTCTAACCTTGGGTTTAGGTTAGAAGCAAATTAGGGTTCACATGTAATAATGGAACTAGGGTTCCTAGTAGAGTTAGGGTTTTAGGGTTCCACATGAAATTATGAGGTTATCACTTTGTTTCTAATGGAACTAGGTTTTCCTAATTACCCTATAATTCTTGGATTAATAACTTCATTATCAAGTTGAAGTTATTAATGAGTTTGAAATAAAAATAATATTGGATTTGACATTTTATTATTTTTAATGAATTTAATAATTAAGGTATTTATTAATTAGGGTTTAAATCCCTCTAATAAGGATTTAACAAAATAATAAGTAATAAAATTAGTTTTAAAGTTTTCTTTATTTATTTACCGGTTTCTATTTAATTTGTAAAGTTTTCCTAATTTTTGAATTTTAATTGAATTTAAAACTAATAAATAAGGCTTAAATAACAAGTATTAAATAATTGAGTTTTTATTAAAGATATAAATTTCATTTTATATTTTTATTGGATAGAGTTTACTTTTATAAGAATTTTGATATCTTATATTTATTTTTCTGAGCTATATTGAATTTTATACAATTTGACAAAGTTTCAGGTATTAATGAAATTGGAAATTTACACGAAATTCCTAAACCTACCCGGCTAAGGCTACCCATAGCCACTGACTAGTGGGCCAGCGGTCCACGTCAGCTGCCACGCGACATTGACTAAGGTCAAAATCGATGGCGTGGCCATGGGCACACTGCCGGCGAGCCAGTCGTCGACGGCGACGGCGTTGGGCTACTCCCGCGGGTGATTGACGAGGCCTAATCGACTCAATGCGGTGCAGTGAACCCAATGGTGGCGGCGCCGCTCCGAATAGGTCACCGGAGCAAGCTCGGCGGCGAGGTGCGGCGGCGATGCTCACGGGCTAGCGATGCGGCGGTGCTACGGCGCATGATTGAGCAAGGCGGGCACACCACGAGATCGAGGAGCTCACCAGGAGCGTGTAGGGCTTGACGGCGAGAGTTGGGGTGGCCTACATCGACGGTGAGCATCGATGACTGGTGGTGCCCGACGATGAAACGAGGACGCGATTCGTCGGATTTGGAGTTCCCCAGCAGGCGTGTGACGATAGGAAGATAGCTGGAGACGAGGCGGAGCTCCAGGGCTTCACGGCGGTGCTTGCGGTAGCCCCAAACGCCGGCGAGAGAAATCGACCGGTGAGCTAGGGTTTGAGGAATTAGGGAAAAAGGAAGAACACGATCCAGGGAGGTTTCGTCCAGGTATTTATAGGGTTGAGGACAGTCATTGACGGACGCGCGGTCCACAATGGCGGCCGGGACGTGGAGCTCGTCGTCGCCGTGGCGTTCTCCTGTGCGCCCGGTGGCGAAGACGAAGACGGCGCCCCCTCGCTCTTATCCGCACGAAGCGGTACATGGGCTGGCCTGGGCCGTGGTGTTGGGTTGCTCTGTGGGCTACTGCTGGGCTTGGTGGCCGACTAGGTAAGTCAGGTGAGCCCATTTTCTCTTCCTTTCTTTTATTCATTTTCTGTTTTCTATTTCATATTTTGAATTCATATTTGAATTCCATTATGCTTTCAGGTGTTTGATAATTTTGCTTTCATGAGGACTAATAAAAAGATTATTGTATTACTGCATTGTTTTTGCATAAACATAATTATATGTGAGCCTTGTTGCAATTTTTAATTAGACAAGAATTTAAGTATTCATTTTAATTTCCTTTTCCATTTGGAATACCACTCCCTTTTGGAATGGTTAGAGTTAATAATTATACTCCAATTATTTTAGAAGGTATCATTAGGATTTGACTTCCATTTGGGGAATTGGTCACTTGCACATGATTTTATGTGAGCTCAAATGTATTAGGGTTTTATAGTTTCTATCATAACCTCCCTTATTAAGGTTAATACTATCATTATATTTGAAAGTATCTAAGTAGGTATTGTTTCCATCATGGTTTATCTGGTTACAAAGATAATTGGTTGATCACTACACATATGGTTTAATTATAGGACTTAGCATTAGGTGGCTCTTATGTTTTATAATTGAAACATAAGATTTAATTAATGAACCATTAGGGTTCAAATGCTATTTACCTAATGACACATGAGTTGGATCTCAAATATGGTTTAGGGTTTTTAGTTATGATTACTTAAGTGATACACAAACTAGGGTTGAGATTTAATTCTAGGTTGTAGTAGTGAGATGGCATCATATTGCATCTGCTAGGTTTTAATCTCTCCTAACCAAGGTAATATGGTTACTTGCTTAATTGTTTCTGTTCTCCTTTAATTACTAAGGACTTGAGAATTAGTTTTATCTTCTCCCAATTAACTTTTATTATTATCCCCAATTTATCATTAAAGTAACTACATTAGTTATAGTTCTTTTTTTATAGTTAACTTTGGTTCTAATGATGAATAGTTTCTCATCATATAAAGTATAGGGTTTTACTCTAAAGTTTTCTTGGGTCCTTTAATTGAGGAATAAATGGAATATAGATGTGCTAGAGTTCTACTTATGATCACCAAGTGATTCACAAGTTAAGGTTGGGGTATAAGCCTGGTTTTGATGACTAGTGATCTCCCTATAATTTCATGTGGTGAATGATATTTACTTATCCTATTAGGGTTTAACTTATCCTCACATACCTCAAGAGCATGATCATGGATTAGGCATGATCATCTTGTTCTTAATATCTTTACCTCAAGTTCATAGGGTTTATGATCATCACTCAATTTATAATGATCAAAGTTTGGCTTCCTAAGAATCTCTCATTAAATGGAATTCTCACTTCAATGATCAAACATTGTCTTGAGCTATTATGGTATAGCACTTCTATTTTACTTTCTAGGATTGACATGTTCATGGTTGTCTCACTAGTTTTATATCCCAGGAAATTGCCTGAGATATTCACTTAAAGTTCTTTACAAGGAATGATGATATAATCATCAGGTTCTATGATTAGATCTATCTCACAAATTCAAGTGTTGGCTAAACTAACTTGGGTGTCACACCATAGCTTGAGATCTCTCTCATAGGAATAGTTTATTCAAGGTTTTATGGTGTACTCCTAATATCACCTTAGGTAGCTAGGCTTAGGTTCCATTTGTCTAGCTTGATTGGGTTAGTCTCTTCCTCACCTTATTAATTCATGGATATGGTATTATTCCCTGTGATAACAGGGTATCTCATCACTCCAAGATGAAATGGTTTACAACCTAATACTTCAGTTCATTGTTTGTTCTTTATTCTTAAATAGGTAAAGCTTGGATTAGTATGAATGGTCACTCTCATTTGGGAAGGACTTGAATATTATCCCAAGGTTATGGTCTTAGGATGATGTTTTGATTACATGGATGTATTTTCAAGGTTTATCTCAAAGTTTGTCATTGCTTCTCTAATATTTATAATAGAACTCTCACCTCTCTAGGGTTGATGTTTAACTATTTGGAATAGAGAAGAATACATGTTCCTAGGGTTGATCTCCTTGTCATATTTCCAAGAATGAAGTAAATGAATACCGTGAGGTTCCTGGTAGGATCAAGGATTAGTTTAAGACATGGAAAAGATAAGTGAAGAATGTTTTCTCCATTTAGTGTTACTTGATTTCCAAATAGATGTATGTTCATATGTTATGGTAAGGATTACCATATTATAATCTTTTATAAGATCAAGCATTTGATCATTGAGTAAAGTGTTGTTGTGTTGATTATTAGTTCCATTTGATCTAACCCCTTAGATCAAATCATCTCTACCCAAAACAAAGTTTTATCAAATGTCACATTGAGGTTTATAGCGCTTGACTTGATGAGCTACTTCAATTCCATCAAGGTCAAGTGAAACTTCAGTTACTGTGACTGTTTTACTTTAAAGCGCGAAAATTCCCCAGATTTTCTATGCATGAATGCAATGCACACATCTGTTTCCTCTATTTTTGTAACCCCAATACCTGGGATATTACAGTCTCTACCCCTTAAACTAAACTTCGTCCTCGAAGTTTGATCTCTCTCACGTTTCAGAGTGTGGATCTGACTTATGCAGACTTAACTTTTCTCGCACTCCATAGTGATCTTACTAGATATACTTGAATATATCCCTTGTCCAGATTCTTCCTGGAATCCATTAGTGTTTGACATCAAACAACTATTACTTCCTTTACTTCCATGATTCCCTCAAATATTATAAGCTTGTTTCCTTTCTCATTGAATATTCAATGATTGGGACTTCTTCTTGTCCTGACAGTCTTAATTGAGGACTAATTGGATAACATTCTCCTAGTTGATAAAATAGGTCTTTATTTTTCCCTTACTACCAAAACTGCAATAATGGTACTAAGTAAGGTACTTAACATGGAAATGATTGTGATGGTTTATTTTCCTAAGAATGGATTAGACTCATTTAGTCCATCCAATCATGGTTTATAGTTGATACCTATAACTATTTTGGTTATTTAGGTTCCATGAAAGGAATCATTCTATTAGTCTTTGATATTGGTATGTTCAATCTTATTCGGTCTTTGGCCTACTTGGGCTTTATTTGTCTACGGTATTTCCTTCGTCCAACTTCATTAAACTTAGCTTACTTGAGCTTCCGTACTTCAGAGTAAATATTACTCACTTTCTCAGGTTATAGTCTACTTCTTACTTCCTCGAGGTATAAACCTCGGCTTCTGGTCTGACATCCTTCTGAAAGTAGTGTTCACAATCTTATGAAAATAAGATCGAACTTCCTCTCAGTTCAGACCTTCTTCTTCTATCTTTCTCAAGGTATTGAGTAATTGTATATCCAACTCAATCTTTACTCTACCCCTTAGAGTTTTCTTATGATCTTCAACTCCTTTTCTTCGAACTATTGGACTTATGGTTAGAATATTGGTCTAGGTCTAGCTTATGGTTTGTACTTCTTCTAAAGTCTCGTGAAGGATCTTCGTGGTATATTCACTCAGTTGTGGACATCCAATGTGAATCCTTCGACTAAATGATTATAGGTCATTGTTATTTGGCTAACAAAGTTTTATTTGTTCACAACTTCTTGATACAAATAATCCAATGGTGGACTACTTGATACCAATTGTGGCTATTTGTTATCTAAAAATGGATTCTATTATAGGTTTTGATCAACTGAACGAGACATCCTCTACTTTATCTTGCAGTAATGTTCCTATACTAATTGTGGTCTTCTGATATCAACTATGGTCTTCTTATATCTGCTATGGTTCCATAGGTCATCTTCCTTTCTTCGAGGGTTTATTGTTGCAAGAAAACCACTAGCTGACACTATGATTATAGTATTCGAAGTGATTTCCCATGCATTCCCTCTTCCATAATGACTATGGTTCTACTTCTACTTCACCATAATCATCATATTTCTCACCTTCATGCTTCTTATGTACTAAAGTACTCCTCTGTTGAGGAAAAGCATGTATTTCTGGTTGTACTTCCTTCAGAGTATTGTGGTTACTTCCCACAACTTTACTTCCTTTTTCTGATGAACCTTCATCTTGTCCTTAAGATCTTCAGAGTTCGTCACTTCCTCACACGAATACCATTACCCTCTAGATCTATAGCATCAAGTAAGAACTTGATATTGCATCATGCATTTGCATATCAAAGTCAAACTTCATGTATGGATCTAGTCAAACAATGAAAATCCAATAAAATCCAAGAAGATTCAGCTTTGTGCATATAATGCACACCATCATAAGCCTGAATAATAATAGTTGAGTAAGACATCTCTAAACATCAGGCTCTGATGTGTAGTATATAACACCACATAAGATAGGTTTATATCGTGATACTTAGCACGAATATGGGGATTTCTACTATTTATCTCAACATTTACCGTAATTGCACATTTACAATGAGATAATCTTGAAACCAAGTGGTCTAGGATAGTTAAGGTTAACCTTGTTTTCTTTGGAAGTACTAATTTAACTTTCATTTTATTGAGGACTATCTCACATGATATGTCTAGGTTCTAACATTGCTACTCTAAACACATAACTATGGAAATATAGCTCATATACTTCCATATGTTCTTACCATATAACTAGGGTTCTGATGTACTTGACACAGTTCCCATGGTTTTGGAACATAGTTCTTGCACTATTATCTGGCATCTTTTTGTTCTCCTCCTAAATGTCTATGATGTTCTATTCCATCACATAATGATTCTCAGGTGAATCATATATGATTAGCTACTCTACTATGTAGGTAGAAATATAATATTCCTATCATTCTTCCTTATTTCCCATGATTGACTCATCATGGTCTATACTACTTCATATGACTCATAATTATCACTTACTATCCATTGTTTCACAAGTTTATATAAATTTTACTTACCCTATTACTTGTCTGGGTCTAGATATTCTATTAGGATATCTTAATTATCTTCATCACTTGATATTACTTCTAATGCAGGTCTGAGTAATTCTTATTTAACTATAACATGTGTTGGTACACATCTTCCAATAGGATATCTTCCTTATGGTTGTATCCTCTCCTTGGACTACCATGTGTTGTATACCAACTGTGATCTACTCATCTATTGTTTTTAAGGACTTATCGATGTACTACATGTTTGGGATTTGCGGACTAACTTTACTTTATCTTGGTAAGTTAGGTAAGAAATGTTGACTCAAGTGTGTCAGGATTATTCTCAAGTGAATATCCATCTTAAGTCATAAGAAGTATTTGGTTTACCTAGGACAACTTCCTATAGACACTACCAATCCTATAGGTCTCCTTTAAAGGGTTTTAATCCTAAGGTCAAAGCATTTGCTCTGATACCAACTGTGGTGACCCGGCATACCACTGCATGGTGTAGTATGCAAGTCTGATATAACACCAATGAAACACCGTTCCACTAGTATTATATCGCTCAGAGTGGTACAACAGAAACATATGCGGGTCCAAGGCATGTCTATAGAATTACATACAGACTCTGTTACATAAGATCATCATAGCCTCCTACTTTACAATGAGGTAAAACTGCAAATAAACTCCAGAAGAACGACTCGTTGTCTAGTCTTATCACGGACTCTATTTGTAGAGTATTTAACTAGCTATAGGGCTAAGAATAGATTCTAGCTAAGTAGGAGCTAGGTATAGGAAGCTAGTTTCTTTCTATGGCTAATCTAGGTTTTCTCCTTGTTGGATGTGGTACCTGACTCCTCTGACAGGGTCCTGTCTCTTGAAGTAGTTGTTGACTCCTTGGTCTTCAAGTTGCACTGTAGATCCTCCTTCGATGCCTCCATATCTAAGCAGGGGATTTAAGAGTGGGATGAGTACGAGCGTACTCAACAAGTTCATTATAGGAAAGATGTGTTTAATGCACTAGCTACAGCATTAGACCAGAAAGTCTAATACCAATGCAAGTTTTCATAACCATTTCTTCAAAAGGTTGCTTTTATTCAGAAGAACTATGTCCGTCAGCCTTCACCGGTTTACTAGAACTTCATGGAGCTCCTTTCCGGCGGCATTCGCAGTTCCATATCCCGGAACAGGGAGTGACAGGTCATGGTTCTTTACACTCTGCAGAGGTGTGTTGCTTTACCCATAAGAGATCTTATCCTTGGTGCCAACCGAGCTTAAGTTCTCGTCCACACTTCCTTTGGTGTGAGGCCCGGTATAAGGTCTAGCCAATCATGTTCCTCCGCTACCTCGAACACCCACCCTTTGTTGCATGCCCCGACCCTGGGTCCTCGCCGGTCCCATTATTCCCACTCACGGGTGGACCCCGACCACGACGACAGTTTGGGATCGAACCAAACTCCTTCGCCGGTAGCTGCAACCCATCATAGACCACAATACCGTGGGGACTTAAGGCTTCCCCAGCCAACCGCTTGCACTTCGAGCGACAAGTGTCTACGGACTATGCCGTGGGGACTTAAGGCTTCCCCAGCCAACCGCTTGCCCTGACAGATACAAGTGTCTACGGTAAAGCGCATCCGTTGATGAACGAGAGGTGGAAACACTTTTGACTACTCCGTCCCACTCCGGATCTTATGGTTAACACGAGTATTACGGCACAAGAATCACTGGCGACATTTGTTGTTTAATCCTAGATGGTTATAAGCCCATGCAATGGAACCTCCACCATATCAACACAATCCATGGTTCCATTGCCCACCACATAGTCATATTCATAGTTATGAAAGTAGTGGTTTTGATTTTTATGCAATAGTGATAACCATAATACTTTGCAAGTAATTTGATAGAAATACTCAAATGACATGAGCAAGTGATGAACTTGCCTTTCTTGACTGCAAGATTATGCAGACAAGGTCTTCGATACGCAATAACTCCAAATTCTGAAATAGCATCATCGTCCGGTAAGGACGATGTTTAAAAGATTGGCAAGGATGCAATAATGCATAAGAATGAGATGCAATCGCTCTAAGCGTGACCTAACCCTGATGATTTAGGATTAGTGAGTTGTCATGATTGGTTTAGGGTGTGTTGCACTTTTAGAGTGATTCACATACAAGGTTCTTATTCAGGTGTGATTTATTTGGTATTATAAACAGGTAGATAATAAAGTATAATAATCAATTGAGCACACAAAGAACGATAATTGGCATAATGTTAACAAGTAAAGAACAGTGGTTAGTGTTAACACTATATGGCATGGTTAATGGTTAGTTATCATATACTTCAAAAGAATAACTTTTGAAGAACATTACTTAATAAAGAACAAGTATGATAATTAGGTTTGTGGGTTTCTATGGTTGACTATGGTTTTATTTAGTTTCTGGAGTAAGTATAAGATGTATCCCAACAATGTTGGATTCATCAACACCTAGGGTTGGTAAGGTTGAGTTAAACCTAGGCATCCTAAGCAATTATTCATACAAAGTTGCCATCGGGACTGTTTCATCTTATTGGTGATATCTAGCTAGGGTTTATATGTCCTATAAGGCAGGGTTGATGATGATTCCTTATTTTCTTCAAAAGAATAACTTTTGAAGAACATACTTCTTAATTAATAAGAAGTATTACAATTAAGGTTGAGGTTGTCTAGGATTTACGGTTGGTTCTGTTAAGTAAGGAATAATTGGCTTCTAAATAGGATGGTTGATAATTGGTATCCAACACTAGTAGGGTTTAGTGGATATGGTGTGTGATGCACAATTAATGGGCATGATTGCTATTATGGTTCAACACAGGGGTGTGATGCTAAATATGGAAATTTAAGGTTGTTGCCTCTAAGGATAGGAATTCTAGTTGGTTCTATTTGATCATCTAAGTTTGATTAAGATGAATACAGGGAATACTAAACTGCTAGTAATAGGGTTCTACATTTTATGTGGATATAGGTTTGTCTTTTAGTTGCTAATGGTAGCTCTATGATTTGAATTAAAGTACCATGATCACCTGTTCTAACCTTGGGTTTAGGTTAGAAGCAAATTAGGGTTCACATGTAATAATGGAACTAGGGTTCCTAGTAGAGTTAGGGTTTTAGGGTTCCACATGAAATTATGAGGTTATCACTTTGTTTCTAATGGAACTAGGGTTTCCTAATTACCCTATAATTCTTGGATTAATAACTTCATTATCAAGTTGAAGTTATTAATGAGTTTGAAATAAAAATAATATTGGATTTGACATTTTATTATTTTTAATGAATTTAATAATTAAGGTATTTATTAATTAGGGTTTAAATCCCTCTAATAAGGATTTAACAAAATAATAAGTAATAAAATTAGTTTTAAAGTTTTCTTTATTTATTTACTGGTTTCTATTTAATTTGTAAAGTTTTCCTAATTTTTGAATTTTAATTGAATTTAAAACTAATAAATAAGGCTTAAATAACAAGTATTAAATAATTGAGTTTTTATTAAAGATATAAATTTCATTTTATATTTTTATTGGATAGAGTTTACTTTTATAAGAATTTTGATATCTTATATTTATTTTTCTGAGCTATATTGAATTTTATACAATTTGACAAAGTTTCAGGTATTAATGAAATTGGAAATTTACACGAAATTCCTAAACCTACCCGGCTAAGGCTACCCATAGCCACTGACTAGTGGGCCAGCGGTCCACGTCAGCTGCCACGCGACATTGACTAAGGTCAAAATCGATGGCGTGGCCATGGGCACACTGCCGGCGAGCCAGTCGTCGACGGCGACGGCGTTGGGCTACTCCCGCGGGTGATTGACGAGGCCTAATCGACTCAATGCGGTGCAGTGAACCCAATGGTGGCGGCGCCGCTCCGAATAGGTCACCGGAACAAGCTCGGCGGCGAGGTGCGGCGGCGATGCTCACGGGCTAGCGATGCGGCGGTGCTACGGCGCATGATTGAGCAAGGCGGGCACACCACGAGATCGAGGAGCTCACCAGGAGCGTGTAGGGCTTGACGGCGAGAGTTGGGGTGGCCTACATCGACGGCGAGCGTCGATGACTGGTGGTGCCCGACGATGAAACGAGGACGCGATTCGTTGGATTTGGAGTTCCCCAGCAGGCGTGTGACGATAGGAAGATAGCTGGAGACGAGGCGGAGCTCCAGGGCTTCACGGCGGTGCTTGCGGTAGCCCCAAACGCCGGCGAGAGAAATCGACCGGTGAGCTAGGGTTTGAGGAATTAGGGAAAAAGGAAGAACACGATCCAGGGAGGTTTCGTCCGGTATTTATAGGGTTGAGGACGATCATTGACGGACGCGCGGTCCACAATGGCGGCCGGGACGTGGAGCTCGTCGTCGCCGTGGCGTTCTCCTGTGCGCCCGGTGGCGAAGACGAAGACGGCGCCCCCTCGCTCTTATCCGCACGAAGCGGTACATGGGCTGGCCTGGGCCGTGGTGTTGGGTTGCTCAGTGGGCTACTGCTGGGCTTGGTGGCCGACTAGGTAAGTCAGGTGAGCCCATTTTCTCTTCCTTTCTTTTATTCATTTTCTGTTTTCTATTTCATATTTTGAATTCATATTTGAATTCCATTATGCTTTCAGGTGTTTGATAATTTTTCTTTCATGAGGACTAATAAAAAGATTATTGTATTACTGCATTGTTTTTGCATAAACATAATTATATGTGAGCCTTGTTGCAATTTTTAATTAGACAAGAATTTAAGTATTCATTTTAATTTCCTTTTCCATTTGGAATACCACTCCCTTTTGGAATGGTTAGAGTTAATAATTATACTCCAAGTATTTTAGAAGGTATCATTAGGATTTGACTTCCATTTGGGGAATTGGTCACTTGCACATGATTTTATGTGAGCTCAAATGTATTAGGGTTTTATAGTTTCTATCATAACCTCCCTTATTAAGGTTAATACTATCATTATATTTGAAAGTATCTAAGTAGGTATTGTTTCCATCATGGTTTATCTGGTTACAAAGATAATTGGTTGATCACTACACATATGGTTTAATTATAGGACTTAGCATTAGGTGGCTCTTATGTTTTATAATTGAAACATAAGATTTAATTAATGAACCATTAGGGTTCAAATGCTATTTACCTAATGACACATGAGTTGGATCTCAAATATGGTTTAGGGTTTTTAGTTATGATTACTTAAGTGATACACAAACTAGGGTTGAGATTTAATTCTAGGTTGTAGTAGTGAGATGGCATCATATTGCATCTGCTAGGTTTTAATCTCTCCTAACCAAGGTAATATGGTTACTTGCTTAATTGTTTCTGTTCTCCTTTAATTACTAAGGACTTGAGAATTAGTTTTATCTTCTCCCAATTAACTTTTATTATTATCCCCAATTTATCATTAAAGTAACTACATTAGTTATAGTTCTTTTTTTATAGTTAACTTTGGTTCTAATGATGAATAGTTTCTCATCATATAAAGTATAGGGTTTTACTCTAAAGTTTTCTTGGGTCCTTTAATTGAGGAATAAATGGAATATAGATGTGCTAGAGTTCTACTTATGATCACCAAGTGATTCACAAGTTAAGGTTGGGGTATAAGCCTGGTTTTGATGACTAGTGATCTCCCTATAATTTCATGTGGTGAATGATATTTACTTATCCTATTAGGGTTTAACTTATCCTCACATACCTCAAGAGCATGATCATGGATTAGGCATGATCATCTTGTTCTTAATATCTTTACCTCAAGTTCATAGGGTTTATGATCATCACTCAATTTATAATGATCAAAGTTTGGCTTCCTAAGGATCTCTCATTAAATGGAATTCTCACTTCAATGATCAAACATTGTCTTGAGCTATTATGGTATAGCACTTCTATTTTACTTTCTAGGATTGACATGTTCATGGTTGTCTCACTAGTTTTATATCCCAGGAAATTGCCTGAGATATTCACTTAAAGTTCTTTACAAGGAATGATGATATAATCATCAGGTTCTATGATTAGATCTATCTCACAAATTCAAGTGTTGGCTAAACTAACTTGGGTGTCACACCATAGCTTGAGATCTCTCTCATAGGAATAGTTTATTCAAGGTTTTATGGTGTACTCCTAATATCACCTTAGGTAGCTAGGCTTAGGTTCCATTTGTCTAGCTTGATTGGGTTAGTCTCTTCCTCACCTTATTAATTCATGGATATGGTATTATTCCCTGTGATAACAGGGTATCTCATCACTCCAAGATGAAATGGTTTACAACCTAATACTTCAGTTCATTGTTTGTTCTTTATTCTTAAATAGGTAAAGCTTGGATTAGTATGAATGGTCACTCTCATTTGGGAAGGACTTGAATATTATCCCAAGGTTATGGTCTTAGGATGATGTTTTGATTACATGGATGTATTTTCAAGGTTTATCTCAAAGTTTGTCATTGCTTCTCTAATATTTATAATAGAACTCTCACCTCTCTAGGGTTGATGTTTAACTATTTGGAATAGAGAAGAATACATGTTCCTAGGGTTGATCTCCTTGTCATATTTCCAAGAATGAAGTAAATGAATACCGTGAGGTTCCTGGTGTTGATCGCCAAAACCCACCGGCGGGCAGCGGCCTGTCAACACGGTAGAGCCGGGAAGAGCCTAGAGCTGCGGCTGGCTGAGACCCCTCCGAGCGACGGCCCGCAATGCTCTTCTGGTCACACGCGGCGATGCGAAGTGCAAGGGCGTGCCACCTGACCTATACCTGGTCAGGAAGGTGATGGGGATGCCTCGCTTAGTTCCTGCATGGCATACACGTAAACATTAAGTCAGAGCCTCGATCGGCTCTCAGGCTATCCTGTGAATCGGCTCAAAGAGCCGATCCACCCATGATCCGTACGGGGTGCACGAATACCTGGTGATCCTGCTTGATCAAGATAAAGCTAATGAGATCTACGACGATTTAGGGTTTTCACCGCATAATCGGATCATCCTACTCCAGGTTGGGCCTCGCGGCCACGCACGGTGCTCGTAAGCCGATCCTAAACAAGGCCACACAACCAACGTGACGTTGATCATCGGAACATCCTGTTTAGGACTTGCGAACGCCACCCTACGTGCCGCTGGATCCTCCCCCCCTTCGTAAGGCCTAACTATTGCAGATATTAAACTAATCCTTGCGGAGCAAGGAGCAATCGTAACGGATCAGATCTACTAGATGATGAACAAGCAGGGTGCCGCCCCCACGCCTGAGATAGGCGTGAGGGCGGCTAGACATGCGAGGGTTGCACTACGTAAGCATGTTTATACGAAGAGCTATGCTAACCCTAACACATCTATGATAACTACGTTGCCCGCCATCAAAGACGCTTCAGTACGGGCAACGCATGAACAACGTGGGGCTTGTGCTGCCTAGATCGCAAGATGCGATCTAGGCAGCATGTCGCTTACCTGATTGAAACCCTCGAGACGAAGGAGTTGGCGATGCGCCGAGATTGGTTTGTTTTTGGGGTGAACGTTGTGTTGTTGTTTATTCCACAAACCCTAGATACATATTTATAGTCCAGCGGACTTTCTAACGTGGGAATATCCCACCGTGCGCAATACAAATTCTAAACCTTTATCTAAGATATGACCTACTATAATTAAAGATACACGGGCAAACTAGCCCAAATTCTCCGTGCAAGGCCGCTTCAGAGATCTTCCACGTGTAGTCCTCTAAGCCCATCTCTCTTATGGCCCACCTCTGGATTCGTCCAAAATCTGGTGATAACACATGCCCCCCTGGTTTTGGAAATGACATTTCCAAAATCATTATGCTTTGTCCGTCGGGTCATGTCGTGGCAGAGCAGAACCATTGTAGTATTTTTCGTCATGATGCCCTGTCTCCTCGACTGCTTCGCGTGATTTGACCGTTGTATTTGGGCACTGCCTCCTCGAAAACTGCTGTGGCATTGAATTTTTCACCGTAGCCCCCTTTTATTTAACCGCTCTGAGCAATTCGCCACTTTACCATCCCGCTCTGTTCTGGCCATCGGCACCAAAAAACCCCAATCTCCCACAGCCATGTCTTCCTCTTCTTCCTCTTCGTCGTCGGCCTCCCACGACTCCTCCTCCGAGCTTTCCTACGGGTCCTCCTCCTCCCGTGAGACGCCGCCGGACATCCGCGCCCCAGAAGCATGGGACCTGGAAGACCACGCCTCCTCGGTTTGGTCCGAAGACGACCAGTCCCTGACCAGCGGGGACGAAGACCTTCAGTTCCTTGCCGTTGGGAAGCGAAGTCGGAGAGCGAGGACGATCGGTTCCCCGGGACGGCTGCCCCACCTCTGAAGAGGAGGAAGAGGAAGACGATGATGACGACGACGACTCCCTCGAGGGCTATCCGCCAGCGAAGCGCCTCCGCATGTGGTGGGACGACGACAACAGCGACGATGAAGATGAAGATGAAGCTCCCGTAGAGGGCTATGGGAGTAGCGACGAGGAACCCATCGGCAGCAGTGCCGATGAGAGTTCCGAGGATGACGACGAAGGAAGCGACGGCCCATAGATTAGGACCTACTAGTGTAGGCCTAGTAGGAGTAGATTGGTCAATAGACCCTTCTTTTGTTCTTCCTTCCTAAGAAATCGGCTCTTCCTCTGTAAGAAATCCTCTTATCAATGAAGAAAATCCCTTAATTAATTCTGCTCCCTTGCCGATTGTCGAATGGAGTCGTCGTACAGGGAGCCGATAGCAGCACATCGGCTCATGTCGCTGCCTGAAGCCAAGCTGTTGCATAAACTTATTTCGCTAAAGTCGATATCAGCGTATCGGCTTTTGTTTTCTGAAGTCGATGCCCGCGCATCGGCTGTACTTGCATACTGTTAATCTCAAGTCGATGTCTGTGCATCGGCTGTGATTTTCTTACTATTTATGATTTATTTTACTGGCCGATTCTGAAATCGGCCCCCACATCTTACTGTCCATCGTCCCACATGCTTGGGAAATATTTCTTGAGGTGTTGACCATTTACAGCCACTGGGAATTTTTCGCCGCTCAACTCTTCCAGCATGTATGCATTACCCTTCAAGGCCTGGACAACTTTGTACGGACCGTGCCAATTAGGAGACCATTTGCCATATACCTTATCCCTGGTTCCCAATGGCAACACAGCTTCCCACACAAGATCACCAACTTGGAACTCCTTTGGCCTAACCTTTTTGTTGTAAGCACGAGCCACCCTGGCTTTGTTCTCCTTAATCTTCTCCAACGACCAAAGCCTGAGTTCTGTTGCGTCTTCAATAGTGTCGCTCATCAAAGCTGCATATTCTTCAGCTGTCAGATCATTCTGAAACGTGACACGTCTTGATCCAGCCGTAATTTCCCAAGGCAATACAGCTTCCTGTCCGTCGGCTATATCTATGTAGCCTGACGCCATTTGTGCGAGATTGTTGGCATCGGTATTCTGGGATCTTGGGATCCAATTAAAGTTGATGTACCTAAACTGTGTCATCAACTCACGGCATTCCATCCAATATGGGAAAAGCGATTCACTTTCGCAATTATATTCATCCGTGAGCTGGTTAATCACCAACTTTGAGTCCCCAAAGAGCTCTACAGCTTCCGCTCCAGCTTCCAATAACAATCCCATTCCCTTGCGTATTGCCTCATATTCCGCCACGTTGTTGGTGCAAGGGGTAGATAATCTGATGGAGAAGGAGTATTCTGCCCCCCGAGGCGACACAAGCAGAATGCCGATGCCACAACCACCGTCGCAAACCGATCCATCGAAGAACATAGCCCATGCTCGTATAGAGAGTGCTGCTATATTGGTACTGATTCGTTCAGCGATGAGATCGGCCAATGCTTGGCCCTTGACTGCCCTCGCCGGCTGGTACCGGAGATCAAATTCTGACAGCGCCAACATCCACTTACCGAGTCGGCCTTTCAAAACAGGAGCCGACAACATGTGCTTGACAACGTCCGATTTACAGATGACGATGATTTCTGCCGTCAGAAGGATGTGATGAAGCTTGGTGCAAGTAAAGAACAGGCAGAGGCAAAGTTTCTCGACCTCGGGATATCTTGTCTCCGCGTCCACCATCCTTCGCTGAGGTAGAAAACGACTCTCTCAACGCCCTCATAGAGTTGCACCACTACCGAAGCAATGGACGTGTCACCATCGACAAGTAGATGTAGAATGGCCTGTCTTGCTGGGCGGAACTAATACGAGCGGTGTTGTCAGATATCGCTTGATTTCATCAAACGCCTGTTGCTGTTCTGCCCCCCAATGAAACTCGTCGTCAGATTTAGTCTTTACCAACGCCATGAACGGCTCGATTCGTCCTGACAAATTAGAGATGAACCGCCGGACGAAATTGATCTTGCCGATGAGGCATTGGAGCTCCTTTTTCGTGGTAGGCGGCTGCATGGTGCGCACCGCCTCCTGACTTTTCAGGCCGATCTCAATTCCCCGCTCATGAACCAGAAAACCTAGGAATTGACCAGCCGTCACGCCAAACGCGCACTTCTTCGGATTCATTCTCAGCCCGAATTTCCGAGTTCGTTCTAGGACGCGCCGTAAATCGTCCAAATGCCCCTCCATGGAGACCGATTTGACCACCACGTCGTCGATATAGATCTCCACCAACTTGCCGATCAGATCATGAAATATATAATTCATGGCTCGTTGGTATGTTGCACCAGCATTCTTTAGTCCAAAGGTCATGACCACGTACTCAAACAAGCCTACTGCCCCTGGTACTCTGAATGCGGTCTTGTGTATATCTTCCGGAGCCATGAAAATCTGGTTATAACCGGCGTTGCCGTCCATGAAGCTCAACACCTTGTGGCCAGCAGCAGCGTTTATCAATGTTTACGCCACGGGCATTGGATATTCGTCCTTTGGGGTGGCTCTGTTAAGATCTCGGAAATCGATGGCCACGCGCCATCGGCCATCCTTTTTCTCCACCGGAACGATACTGGAAATCCACTCAGCATACCTGCATGGCCTGATGAATCCAGCGGCCAACATTTTCTCGATTTCCTTCTTGACTTCTTCCAGGATCTCGGCCCTCATCTGACGTGCTCGCTGTTGGAACGGCCGAAATCCTTTCTTAAGGGGGAGCCGATGCTCAATGATGCTCCTGTCCAAACCAGGCATCTCCGTGTAATCCCATGCAAAGCAATCTGGGTATTCCTTCAACAGGGCTATCATCTGTCCCCTGAGCTGTGGATCTAACTTCTTGCTGATAAAAGTAGGTCGAGGTTTGTCCCCAGGACCGATGTCGACTTCTTCTAGCTCATCAGCTGATGTAAACCCGTATCCCAGCTTTCCGTCACCCGTGAGGTCGACACCATATACCGGGAGAGCGTGTGATACGGATACTACGGGCCGATCGCTAGCATCGGCTTCTACCTTGATCATTACCAAGACGTTTTGGCGGTGCCGGGGCCGATCGCATGGAGCAGCCTCCTCCTTATCTTTACCACGAAAGCAGTTACCTCCGCCTTTTTCTCCCTCCAGGGGGCGTCCCAGTTCTATCATGTTGACGCTGAACGGGTGCCCTGGTTGGCACCTCCTAGGATAAGTACCGTTGGTCCTGTCAACGGTGCGCGACGGTGAAAGAGGCACTCCTGGCGCCGCCGATGTGCACGACAACGGCGGACGGGGCTGGAGTGGCATTTTCCCTCGGTAGGTCCTGAGAGCTGACTCTAATAGAGAGCGCTGATTCTTCATGACCTCCTTGACCATCCGAACGGCGACGTGCTCCAAAATATTCACGAGGCTCTCGGAATGGAGACGCAACGAGTGAGCCACCATGCCACCAATCTCATGGCGCACGGCCCTGGTACGTCCCTCTGACGGGACAGATAGATCCACTCCATCGAGTGCGCCTTCAGGTGAGAACCCTTTCTGCCTGATGCCATGGGTGCGGGTTCTCTGAAAAGAGCCGATGAGGTCGGCTTCGAGGGTGGCCTTGATCTCGTCATGTTTCTTCTTGAGCTCAGCAGGCAGCTCCTCGTAGGTGACTGGCGTGCCGTCCGCCGCCATCTCAGATGTAGATGGCGATGTGGTTGATGTAGATGATTGTCCCACCGGGCGTGCCGTCCGCCGCCATCTCAGATGTAGATGGCGATGTGGTTGATGTAGATGATTGTCCCACCGGGCGTGCCAGAATGTGTTGATCGCCAAAACCCACCGGCGGGCAGCGGCCTGTCAACACGGTAGAGCCGGGAAGAGCCTAGAGCTGCGGCTGGCTGAGACCCCTCCGAGCGACGGCCCGCAATGCTCTTCTGGTCACACGCGGCGATGCGAAGTGCAAGGGCGTGCCACCTGACCTATACCTGGTCAGGAAGGTGATGGGGATGCCTCGCTTAGTTCCTGCATGGCATACACGTAAACATTAAGTCAGAGCCTCGATCGGCTCTCAGGCTATCCTGTGAATCGGCTCAAAGAGCCGATCCACCCATGATCCGTACGGGGTGCACGAATACCTGGTGATCCTGCTTGATCAAGATAAAGCTAATGAGATCTACGACGATTTAGGGTTTTCACCGCATAATCGGATCATCCTACTCCAGGTTGGGCCTCGCGGCCACGCACGGTGCTCGTAAGCCGATCCTAAACAAGGCCACACAACCAACGTGACGTTGATCATCGGAACATCCTGTTTAGGACTTGCGAACGCCACCCTACGTGCCGCTGGATCCTCCCCCCCTTCGTAAGGCCTAACTATTGCAGATATTAAACTAATCCTTGCGGAGCAAGGAGCAATCGTAACGGATCAGATCTACTAGATGATGAACAAGCAGGGTGCCGCCCCCACGCCTGAGATAGGCGTGAGGGCGGCTAGACATGCGAGGGTTGCACTACGTAAGCATGTTTATACGAAGAGCTATGCTAACCCTAACACATCTATGATAACTACGTTGCCCGCCATCAAAGACGCTTCAGTACGGGCAACGCATGAACAACGTGGGGCTTGTGCTGCCTAGATCGCAAGATGCGATCTAGGCAGCATGTCGCTTACCTGATTGAAACCCTCGAGACGAAGGAGTTGGCGATGCGCCGAGATTGGTTTGTTTTTGGGGTGAACGTTGTGTTGTTGTTTATTCCACAAACCCTAGATACATATTTATAGTCCAGCGGACTTTCTAACGTGGGAATATCCCACCGTGCGCAATACAAATTCTAAACCTTTATCTAAGATATGACCTACTATAATTAAAGATACACGGGCAAACTAGCCCAAATTCTCCGTGCAAGGCCGCTTCAGAGATCTTCCACGTGTAGTCCTCTAAGCCCATCTCTCTTATGGCCCACCTCTGGATTCGTCCAAAATCTGGTGATAACACCTGGTAGGATCAAGGATTAGTTTAAGACATGGAAAAGATAAGTGAAGAATGTTTTCTCCATTTAGTGTTACTTGATTTCCAAATAGATGTATGTTCATATGTTATGGTAAGGATTACCATATTATAATCTTTTATAAGATCAAGCATTTGATCATTGAGTAAAGTGTTGTTGTGTTGATTATTAGTTCCATTTGATCTAACCCCTTAGATCAAATCATCTCTACCCAAAACAAAGTTTTATCAAATGTCACATTGAGGTTTATAGCGCTTGACTTGATGAGCTACTTCAATTCCATCAAGGTCAAGTGAAACTTCAGTTACTGTGACTGTTTTACTTTAAAGCGCGAAAATTCCCCAGATTTTCTATGCATGAATGCAATGCACACATCTGTTTCCTCTATTTTTGTAACCCCAATACCTGGGATATTACAAATGCCCTCCGATAGGGGCTTAGGGTTGATGGAATCCTGTAGGCTGACACGAGACATCGGTTCACAGACAAGCGGGGAGAGCGATTTAACCAGGTTCGGGGCCCTCGATGAGGTAAAACCCTTACGTCCTGCCTGTATGTTCTTTTATTATGAAGACAATGGGTTACAATGGGGTGCCGAATAGTTCGGCTGAGTTCCAGACGAGATTGCTATTGCTAGGGTTACCTAGCTCTAAGCTTTTCCTGGCTAAGATTTGCTAAGATTGTTCGTGTCCCTCGGCAGCCCCTCTCCTGGCCTTTATATAGGAGGCCAGGTCTCAAGAGGTCTAACCGAATACGACTAGATTTACAATAGTTTAGATCCAATCTTTCCTTGTTTGTTCGCTTCTTTGTCTTGCCCGTCAAGGAATCTTCTGGTCAGCCGACCTAGTGGCCCATCTAGCCTTCGGGTGTCTTCATGGGCCTCCAGTTGGTCAATACAGGATAGGGCAACGTCAGTTACTTGAAGGATAGTGCCCACGTCACAAGGCCTACATGAAGCATGATGTTTCGGCCATGCAATTGTTAGGCACCTTGAAGGAGATGTATGCTGAGAAAGAGGTGTCCACGGACAATAGGGATGAGAGGAGGCGCCGAGAGAAGGAAGAGGACATGAAGAACTTCTTCGATGTCCAAAAGAGGAAGCTTGAGATTGAAGAGGTGAAGGCCAAAACGAAGGCTAGGAAAATTAAGCTCAAAGAAAAGGAAATTGAGCTCATAGCAATGGCAAGGGCCAAAGAGGTGGAGTTGAAGGAGAAGGAAGTTGAGCTGAAACGGCAAGCCGAGGACAACATGATCATATGATCATGAATGCCGACTTGACCACCATGAATGAGGCGAAGAGATCTTGGTTCGAGAAGAGACATATTTTGTTTCTTGATCATGCTACATTTTATTTGATATTATTTTATACTATTTGATATTATTCTATATTTGTTATATATTATTCTATATTTTCTTAGATAGTATTTATAAGTATGTGTGGGTAAATGGTCTATTTCCCAAAGAAATATTCCAAATGTGCAAATGGGTGGCCGCTGCGTTGGGCGCAGCGTAAGACCCAAACGAACACACGGACGCGGAACCTGTTCGCATATCCGCGCGACTATCCAAACGATCCAAAACGGAACGGCTCAGCGTGTCCATTTAGATCGCTGCGTTGGATGCACATATACTTGTTGCTTGTCACCGTATACGCGCAGTGGTTGGCTTCTGCTCGTCGCGTTGCACTAGTTACCTTTACCCGATAATACTGTTGGTTGAGATCGAAGATTTCCTACATACCCTTCAAATGGCGTTCATTCTCTTCGTCAAGGAGATTCTCCTTAAAGATCGGGCAGCCCCGCATTAATAATCTAAAAGTAAATTCCATTTTTTACCCCTTAATTAGTCATTTGTGACAGTAATTACCCCATTTTAGTAAAAATTCTTCCGGTTTACCTAATTTAAAGAAATATGTGCCAACTCTTACCCAATTTAGCGAAACTTATGTCAATTCTTACCACATTTAAACTTTTTTTCCCGAGAACACACCCTGAAAGGTGTACTAATCAAACAGAAAAAAAGGCAAGAAAGCCCGAGCCACGATTACTACTGCCAACAGGGGGTGGCAGCTCCCCTACAAAAACAAAAGCCTAATCTCTGTCCCGCCACGAAAAAGGAAAAGGCTCAGGAAATTCGAAGGACTCTGAGCGGAAAAGCCTAGCTACATGCCACCTCTGAAACTCCTCCCTAACCCTATGCCGAATGGTCTCCACCGCCGGGGTGGCGCCATTGAACACCACGTCATTCCTATGCCTCCAGATACACCAGAAGACAAGGATGACCGCCGTCCACAAGTCCGTGCGCACCGCACTAGGGCAATGAAGCGAGGTCCACCAGTGCACTATCTCAGAGCCCGCGCCAGGCATCCACTCCAACCTCACAGGCGACCACGCAACCAAGCAGGAGGTGCTGGAGCGTCTCCTGCTCCTGGTCGCAGAGGGGGCAGGCCGCCGGTCGCGGCAGGCCACGCCTCTGGAGCCTATCTGCCGTCCAACACCTGTTACGGGACACCAGCCAAGCGAAGAACATGCAGCTTTATGGCGCCCTCGAGCGCCAAATCTCCGGAGCAACCGGCGCCACCATAGTACCCGCAAAGAAGGCTGCATAAGCCGACCTCGCGGAGAAATTCCGGTCCGCCGACCACCGCCACACGAAGGAGTCCTCTCGCTCCGGGTCCAGGATGACACCAGCATGGATGCCCCATAGGTGGAAGAACTCCGCTACCGCTGCAGGACTCAGGTCCGGCCCACAATCGCGCAGCCACTCCCCGGCGAGGCCATCCTTGACCGAGCGAGCCTTTGCCTTCCGGGTCGGAATCAAAGCCACCAAATTGGGCACATGGTCCGCCACCCTTGCTCCTTGCAGCCAGCGATCCTTCCAGAATAAAGCTCTTGCCCCATTTCCCACCACCACCGCCGTGGCGGAATCGAAGAGGGCCGGGCCGGGGGGGACCTTGAGATCAAATTCCGCCCAAGCCTTGGTCGCGTCCACTCTCTGTAACCACGTCCACCGGCAACATAGCGCCAGGTTGAGAAATTGAAGGTTGGGAAGGCCCAGACCCCCACAGGATTTAGGAGAGGTCACCTTGTCCTAGGCCACCAGGCAGTAGCCACCACTCACGTCCGTCATTTGAACTTAAGCATGGTTCTTCCGTCATTTACATCCAACGGCAGTTCCAAACTCTCTCTTTGATGCCTTATCTTCTTCTTCCCCACTTCCTGCGCATCATCGCGCAACAGGCAAGGCCCTTGCCGTGAAGGCTTGAACCACCATCACCATGAACCCCATCTGGCGCGCTCTGACAAGGGACACCCATCCGGCGATGCGGTATATGGCACGGCAGGTTACGATCAACATCCGCGCCAGACGCCAAGTCAATGACGGGTCGTTGTGTTGAACATCAGACAGAGCACGGCGTGCATGGCATCCATGAGACCATGACAGACCTTGATACTGCGGAACATCCACTGCTATTAGGTCCTGGTCGGCGTCCCAAGGCCGATTGACAAGCTCTTTTGATTACTGCGAGTAAGAGCAGCTATCTGCTGCGCGCAGATGTATAGAGGTAGTGAGGCACTGCGACTTGATGCACCTGAGAGGAAGAAGACATTGAGCTCACTGGAAGTACTTGGACAAATACATTTAGATTGGAGTATGAGACTAGACAGCTCTGTAGGTCATTGGATATTTGGATGCAACTAGCGGGCAGATCAAGTTCATTACTGGTACAGTAACATCAGTACTGTAGATGATCCGTGCCTGCCGCCGGAAGAGGACGGAATGGAGCCAGGTGAGTACTAGGAAGGGAAAAGCTAGGGATAAAACATGTCATGAAAAAACAAACGTGTGAGATGTGGAAAGATATATATTGCTATGAATGTCACCAAGTAGAACAGTGTAAAAATTTAAATGGGGTAAGAATTGGCACGAGTTTCATTAAATGGGGTAAAGTGGATAACTTACTACTAAATGGGGTAATCATTGTCACAAATGACAAAATAAGGGGTAAAAAAAGGAATTTACTCATAATCTAACTTGACTTGTTCCTGTGAAATGATGGACAACATTAATTTAGTCCAGGAGCATCAGATTAACATAACTGCCATTTTGTTTGGTTCTGTTGGACTATTCAAACTAAAAACGTGCGCACAAGCTAAAGGAAAAAATGTGGCCCCATTGAACTTGAAAATGACTCAATGCAAAAACCTGAACCATCCGTTGCCAAAAGACACTCCAGGTAGACAATATATGTATACCCGTACAGCATCCATCTGTATAGTCAACTATAAATGAGACTGGAATAGTCACACCCCCAATTCATTATGTTTAGAAGCTTCGCTATTAGCCAGATCTGTCCCACAGCTTGAGTTAAACTAACCAGCTAATTCAGGCACGAGGCCAAAATAAAGAAGGTACATGAGCATGACTTCATATGCATCCGTCACTGGCCGGTCACTCACCTTAACTAATTTAATTTGCATCCACCCATGTAAGTATCAGAAGGATTCTGTCGATGGCATATGATGATCAAGTGTGCAGAGGCCAGGTGTGCTTTCCCTTAATTTTTTCTTCGAAAAAATGATGGTCAAGAGAGTCAATAAATTTTCTCTATATGCATGTGATGATCAAAACCAAGATAACAAAATGTATTTTGCGCTGATTAATATGGTGATTTTGTGTGCAAGAGAGGCCGAAAGAACTAGCTTGAGACAAGTATATTATTAGTCACAGTCACACACTCACACACGTATGCAGCTTACTGAAGAAACTAAATATTGACCGTCCACGTACAATGCATTCACCCAATCCCAACACAAAGGATCGATCCACTTACTTTAGTATAACACTAGTCTGATTAACAACTTGCAGTAGCGAGTGTTTCTTAAATTGCAACTAAGCTTTAAGCAGGTACAGACAGAGGAGAGCTGAGGGACCCGTCTTCCACAATCTCAACCGCGCGCGAGGGGGAGAATCGATCCATTAGGGCTAGCTAGGCACCACAGAACAGTATTAAATACCACACTCGCTCTCCACCATTTCTATCACGGTCGTCTACACAGCACAGGTTCAGAAGCAAACACACAACCTAGCTAGTTCCATCTTGCATAAGCTGCTCGATCGATCACTAGCTAGGGTTAGCTAAGAACTCGATCGGATAGATATGGACGGCGGAGGCGAGAGCACCAAGTATCGCGGCGTGCGGCGTCGCCCGTCCGGCAAGTTCGCGGCGGAGATACGAGACTCTAGCCGGCAGAGCGTCCGCGTCTGGCTCGGCACCTACGACACTGCGGAGGAGGCTGCGCGGGCCTACGACCGCTCCGCCTACGCCATGCGCGGCCACCTCGCCGTGCTCAACTTCCCCGCCGAGGCACGCAATTACGTCCGCGGTGGCTCGTCGTCGTCCAGGCAGCAGGTGATCGAGCTGGAGTGCCTGGATGACGAGGTGCTGCAGGATATGCTCAAAGGAGACGATCCGCACAGATCAGGTGGAAAGAAGAATTAACTATTCCTCCACATAATACTGAATTGCTACTTATGCATGACAAATTCATGCATCATCAGTACTACATCACCTGATCGGCTGATCGTGTATTGATCATCTGTGCATGCAGAAGCAGACGAGCTTCTGATATATCTTTCCATATATGGATTTCCTTTTTTCCCTCTAGGTGTTCAATCAAAATTGATGTGATGTGAGGTGATCAGCAGGTCCTGTATTAATCAACACGTGCATGATCCTATATATTATCATCTTATGTGATTAGATTGCTTGTTAAATCACAACGACCATTGTCTCTTCCTCCCTAATTATTTCAAGTGTCTCCAAAATATATGTTTTGGTAGTTCATGCATAAGGAGAGCTCTAGTGAGCTGCAATTAAGCTCAATCAAATGGTATTCTAGTCGATTGCTCCAAAGTGCAGTGCAAATGAAACAAATAAATATATTGCTCAAAGAAATAAAGATATATGTATGAAATAGTTGGTCGGTTTCGAGACAACGAACATAACATGAAATCAGCAAATGTTAGTCAGGTAAATATTTGTGGACGTTTAAGGCCTTCCCCCAATGCGAGTCTCATAGCAGTATCCTAGAAAAATGTTGATGTGGCACCATAACTGATGATGGGAAATATTGATGTTGTATCTTACATAAAAATATATAGTGCTAGCCCAATCCCATGTATGCATGATACCAAAATCATTAAATTCAGACACAGCCTGTAAAAACCAATGCATTCAGAGGTTGTTTCTAAAATGGACATGGCTAGTTCTCAATCGACCTAGAGGCTACAACAAAGTTAGTTCACGATAAAAATGACACCGCCCAATTTAATGTGCAATCTATGTGCAACTGGAAAAAATATGCAATTGCACACCTATGTTCAATCACACGCGTGTGCAATTGTACACCTATGTGCAATATCACACTCGTGTGTAATTCTGTGTGAACGAATCATGATGCAAATATAACTTGCTAAGAGTCGATCTTAAACTAACTTAGTTCTCAGTTAACCTAGAACAAACAAAAAGGTTCTACAATAAATACAATCTAGTCTAGGGTGCTACCAGACAATGCAGTGAGAAGGCCCAAGGCCTCTCCCAATGCTTCAAGGTGGCGTTAGTATTAGCTATTCATGCATGGTTTTTTTATACCTAGTATTAATTTAATGGGTAGAGAGAGGAAGGTGCCATTTGTTAGCATTTCAGAATTTATTGCATTTTAGCGCACTGGATAGTGGTGTATCTTAAGAGATAATCACTTCAACATATTGTCTCTTAAGGGTTTATATCTACATTTAATGATTTTGGGGACATGCATGCATGAGATTGAGCTAGCAATGTATTTTTCCTATGGCTCCATACAAGAGTTGTATCTAAATACATTAATATCTTTCATCATTTAATATAGTGCCACATAAGTAAAGTATCTAGGATACATCGCTGAGAAATCACATTGTGAAAGATCTCTGGCCTCTCCCAATGCGTGACTCTTTGCGCACTATCATAGAGAAATTCCTGGTGTGGAGATGTTGTTAACGAGGAATGAGAGTAAGGTTTCGCCTTACTATATTTTGGAGACAAACCAGAGGCTCATACATCTAACTTACAATTCTTGCACGTGTTCATAGGCAAGAAAGTTATTACCCCAATCGCATGCAACCATGACCCCAAAATAAATTAATACAACCCCTTCAGAGATAAAGCATATAGAATATATAATTGATTTTTTTGTGATAATGCAGATATATGTGGTGTAAATGTTGTCTATTTTTCTCCAGAATTTTCATACATCGGGTTCTTTCTACATCTCTAGCGCACGAGCACACATATTGTGCCAACCATGCAGTATATGCCCCCTGACATGGATCTGAAAAACTCAAATCCTTCTGTGACTATAGAACATATGTAGGACCAGTAATAGAGCCAATAAGAAAATAGCCGGTGAAGTTATAATAAAACCATGTGAACATTATGCGAAAAATATCTTTCGAAGTTTTTTAACAATTCTGAAAACTGAGGTGCATATGTTGCAAAAGTGACCTTGAAATAACATGTACATTTTCAAGTTCAGAATCAGATTTATTTATGAGATCTGAAAAACCAAAACCTATAATGCATAGTAATAAATAGTACAACTTAATTATTAGAAGCTGTTACAGTTCAAATTTAATATGTGTACAAAAGATGATCATTCTACCGTACTTATTTATCTATTTTTGGAATAATATACTCACCACATCCCATTTAGGTGGTCCACAAGCTTTTTGACGCCTAAGTTTCGCTATCAATTTAACCAACGATACATGGATTGCATGTCATGAAAGTTATACCGTATAATTCGCATTCAAATAAAGTTTCTAATGATTTAGTTTTATAATACATGACACATGTATTATTGGTAAAATTAATGGAAAAAAATTGAAACACAAAAATCAAGGACGTTGCATGCATTGGGATAGAGGGAGTAAACGCATCGATGAGTTTTCTTTGTAAAGAAAGTATAATAAGGGGCTTGCAGCCCGCTTGTGTGGCACTTTTGTTTATGCATAGAAGAGAATCATTAAAAAAAGGGGTGGACTCTCATGGAAGAGCCGATCTCTATGTGTGCTCCTAGGAAAATGTAATAACAAGGAAAATAATGATAGAGCAAAGTTGTAAAAAAGTAATTTTCTAATAGCTAACTTTATAGTCCGCGTTACTTATAGACGACATGACAACGGGAGTGGTGTTTTGGCACCGGGAGCATATGCTTCCGGTTTTTAAATTTTATTTTAAATACATTTTCAAAATGTTAAAAAGTTTGGACATAAAATTTAATAGGTATATCTCGAAGTTCTACACGTTACAAATTGGTCTCACGGAAACCTGACATTTTTATTGTCGCGTGTAAAAAAGACAAATTTTGGTGCAAACAAATGGCAGTGTACGTAACGTTTTTTTGTCTTTTTCACACAAGTAATAAAAAATGTTGGTTTTTTGCAAAACTTGATGTACGTACGTAGAATATCGAAATGTAAGCGCGAAATTTTTTGTTCAAATTTTTTTGACATTCAAAATGTTTTTCCGGAGGCAGGAGCATATACTTCCATGTGCCGAATTGAATTTCTGAACATATAGCATCCGATTGCTATACTAATAGTCATGCTCTACTTAGGTTTGCATTGAGCTAGTCCCCATACACAAAAGGCTTACTCTATTCACAACAATTAAGGAATCATATGCAACATTGATATGTTTTGGAAAGACTACTTTCATGGTACCCATAATTTTTCTGACAGTCACAGTTATCCATTAACATTTACATGGACATTTTTCTAGAATAAGTTTCTTATGTCATTAGCTGTAAACTCATATCGTTAATCAAATGTAGAATAGTTGGAATGCACACATTACACACATTTTAAATCATTTTTTCACTCATTTTCTCCATTTGGGATTCTAGCATACAGATATGTTATTGATTCCAGCTGGTTGAGACGCACCTCTCGCATGCACGATCAACACTTTTGTAATAAGAAATACTTAACTGTGATGGTATATAAAATTGAGGGACTAATCAACAGCTTTTACTACATATATGAACGTGTTAGGCTGCTCATAGTGGGGAGTAACTTAGACTAGTAACATATGCCATGTTACTAGTCTTGGTTACTACCTTCATATAGTGGGTAGTAACTTATATGTGGTGTCATGCATTGTATCATTTATTATGGTGTAGACTCATTCTGCTTTGGGGTGTGTGATGTTATGGTAACATAGCTAGTTACCACCTCATTCTCTTTCTTCATTTATTGGCATGTCATGTCACCAAAATGCCTTGAGATGTGTGATGTTACGGAAAAGTCCGGTTTGAACCTGGGTGCATGTGAACCCTAGTTGGAAATGCATTTTCCAAATGTTAAAAAATTCTGAAATAAAAATATCCGGGTACGTACGCATGTTCCATGTGTGCGTAGAAAGTTTTCGCGGAGAAACCACTTTTTTATTTCAGGATCTAAAAAAGACAAAATACGTCACATATATACTGCTATATAACCCTGCAAAATTTCACTTTTTTGCCGAGACAACATAAAAGATTTTTTCGTCACGAAACTCATGTCCAGGACACATATTTGAGATCATCTGGTAAATCATTTTGTGTTTCAATTTGTAAAACATGATTTGAGATCACAAACGGATCTCTTCAAAAAGTGGGTTCACATGCCCCCATGTTCCATATATGCAGTCTCGTGATGTGACTAGCTATGTTACTCCCACTATGAGCAGTCTAATATATTGCCTTTGCGACTTGAAACAAGGGTGGTCTTTTGTGATCTACTAGTTGGTCCTAAATAAGGAGTATTAATTAGCGACGTTCTCCAAAGATATGCCCTAATATAGCTCCTTGTTTATATTTTAGGAGTATTTCGAAAGTGTTGCATGCAAGCTAATGGTAGCTTGCCCTAGCACTGCGTGAATGCGACTACTTAGTGGTAATCAATGGCTATTGAGCGTGGTCAATGCCGGCCGCATGTGCTGATTGAACTTGGAATCGATTGTTTAATTAACTTGCTGACGCTGTGAAGGAGAACCCTGCATACGTAATCAAAATTACGTAAGTTTACGTATATATGTTTAAACAAGAGTAAAGTTGAAACATATACCTGGCCTACCACCAACAAACCACATAAAATATTCGTGTGCCTTCATTAATTTCAAAAGCTATAGGCGTACAAACAATTGTGTAATTTGAACACCTGCGGTACTATATGGAATCAGATGCATTTTAACGCTGGCATTTGTTTTGGCTAAAGGCTGCACCTTTTTATGCTTTTGTTAGATTTGCGAATCGACCTCTCTCTCCCCCTTTCTCTCTCATGTATGTTTCTAGAAGAAGAGCACTGCACTTGAAAGGTTTCTGAACAAACCAATAGCATGAGCACACAAGGTTCCTGCCTTGCCTTTAAAAGATACGAGAGCAAAGGAATTAAGAGCCCATTTGGGAAACAGACGGGAGTATTAGTGCGAATTTACGCAACAATCTAATTGTGATTTCTGTTAAATAGAAGTTTTATATACTATGTAGGCCCATTAATCATGTGTTTATGTTAAAAAATAATATATATCACACAAATTTCATTACAAATTAGTCCACGTATTCTGATGAGCCGCTCGTGCATGCTCCTTACACATGATTGCGTCTTCCCCACAAAAATGTTTTGGCTCCCTTTAGTGTGCCTTGTGTCTATATCAAGGTTGTCGGAATGCTTCCCTTCGCAGTTAAATTATACCTTGTCGTTTCATTTGTCTGAGCATATGTAAAGCTCCAATCCATGCGCCGTTCTTGTTATCGAGTTGGCTGTCATTTTCGACACTGTCTACCCCGCCACATTTGTTTCCTCTCGAAAAGGGGAGTATAACCCTGGCCACTGCATCCACCATTGCACACAACCAATTTGATTATGGAGCTCGTTATTTGGGGTATGAAATCTTAAGGATCAGACAAGAGCAATATTATTACCTATATAAAAGTTAACCCCCAATGCTGAAATCTTAACAGTTTGGGTACTGTCAGACGTTCACACGTTTGTTCTATTTACTGTAGATGCAGCCCGGGTCATGAGGGGTGGTTTTGGCTGTCATTTATTTCCGTGTGTCAAAACCGAGGTCACCACGAGTGTCCCGTGGCTCTTTTATTTCTCCCGGTTGTCTCTCCCTCTCCGTTGTTTTTTTTCTTTTTCTTGACCTTCAACTTCCGGTTTTCCGGTGTTTGTATGATCGTGCCTTGATCGTGGCCTCGTGGGTGGACCTGCCACCACCGCTTCCACCAAACAAACGAGAACACGCCGACTTCCCGAACGCTTCGCCTCTCTGGCCAAATTTATCATCACGCTAGAAGCTTCCCATGGCCCGGTGCTAGGGGGTTCTTCAGTTGTGTGCCAGGCTGCCAGCGGGTTTCACTAGGTGCGCCATCGGCCGCCACTGCGATGGGCCGACGCGACGCTAAGCCGTGTCGGGACTCGGGAGGAGCAGCGCTAGGGCGTCTGCGTTGCAAGCCCGCGTCGGGAGGAGCAGGGCCTGGGCGTCGCCCAGCGTCGGAGGGAGCCAGGCCGGGGAGGGGGGGGGGGGGCCCCACCATATGCGAGCCGGAGGGATTCGCCGGCCCGGCCGTTAGCCTCCACGGCCACGGGCCGATGCGTCGCGAGGCCTAGCCGGGAAGAGTGGCGCCGGGCGTTGCCTCGCATCGGAGGGAGCGAGACCGAGGGGTGCCATCGCCGCCGGGAGGACGCCGTGAAGCGACGTTGCAGCCACACCATATCGGTGGCGCGCTACCGTCCGCGTGCCGGAGGGCTTCGCCGGGCCAGGCGTCGGCCTCCACGGAACGAGAGTAACGCTGGGTCGTCACCTCGCTTCCGAGGGAGCCAGACCAAGGGGTGATGTCGTTGCCGGGAGAAGGTCGTGAAGCACCGTCGCAACCACATGAGCTTTGTGATGGCTCTGGGACATCGGGAACGTAGAGAACGACCATGGCGGTGAGTCTGACGACTACTGGCGCAGGAACTCCACCGTCCAGGTGACCTATTCCTCATTTTCTCTCCCTCCATCTCCTTGCCCTCGATCTGGCCTTTCCTTTCCATTAAGCATTATGTTCCTTTGTTCAGTCAAGTTGATATCAGCAGTTCAACTTGGTGGTGCCGGGCGGCCGCGCTATTCGGAAGCCAGCAGCGAAAGAAGATCAACTCTCTGATCATGCTTTCTCTTCGCTGCATCTGGTTGGAGCGGAATGCTCGCGTGTTCGACGACAACCGTAGTCTGGCCGCGCGTGTTCTTGCACTTATTTTAGATGAATGGCGTGCCCGGCTGCTATGTAGGGGTGGGCTAGTAAGAGATGTACACTAGTTGTTATTCGGTGTGATGACACACCAAGTACGGTGAGGTGGATGTAATAGGGCTTCTTTTGCCCAACTTCTTAAGCTTAATACAATGACGCGCAGATCTCCTGCAGGTTCACAAAAAAAAAAGATATCAGCAGTTCACCGTACCGTCGTTTCTTGTATGAATTAACCAGAGGAACAAAATAAGCATATAGCATCTATCTGTTTTGTAATAATATGCTAGTATGCTGCCATCCAGCCTGAACGACTGTGAACAGACAATTATTTACAACATATAATCCTGTTGCAATCGCTGCTTTCTCAGCCCTCGGCTCGCTCCGTGCGGCAGCTTTAGTCTCTGCTGATGGGCCAGTACATGTGTGGGCCCTGTTGCGTTTGTTAGACTCAAGGAGGAAAAGGATCGACACAGGCGGATCTCATGGAGAGCTAGGGTTTGGTTTCGCTGCCGCCGCCGCCGCCGCTGCCGCCGGCCCAGCCCCCGGCGCCCTTCCACCCACTCCTTTGGCCGCTCACCCCAGCTCGCCTGTCCACACGCAGCACCAACCGATGCTGGCTATCCACGCACAACAGCAACCAGCGACGACAATCGAGGCCACCATTAGATTATCGCGCTCGGCCGCGACACCTGCTGGCTCTGGATGCCCCCGCATTTCCTCCCTACAGCAGGACACGCCGTGAGCAGGGCTGGAGGTCCTACAGCAGAGTGTTCGCTGCAGAGGAGCGATGTGCCTCGTGGCCGGCTCCGATGTCAAAGGCGCGAGCTAGGCAGCGAGGCCGTGAGGGTTCCCGTACGCCAAGGTAGGAGCGTGTGGTGGCGCTGCTGTTCTTGCAGTATGGCATGTGAGGCCCTCCCTACCCCGTCCATATCCACGAGGTGCCCCTGAGCTTCATCTCCGCACACCCCCTCCCACAAGTTGCCGGACGGATTGGCACGGCTGATGGGGATGGAAGCATCGCGGCGGCATGTATGGATGGTTTCCGTTCGTCCTAGGGTGGGTGCTTAGGACGCACTCCCCCTTCCGCAACCTTGACCTCGATGGTGGAGTACACGACGACTTGCCATCTACCTGTCGGCGCCCCTCTGCCGTCCCAATTTCGGCCTCCATCCAGGTCGGTTGATCCTTGCCCTGAAGGTATAGATGGCCCCTCTCTCACACGATATTCCTACAGTAGAGAGAGAGAGAGGTCTCGCATCCTGCTCCACTAGCATGTCCCCTCCCCAGAACCACGAAGTCCTTTTTTTTTTATTCCATGCCACTGCTGATGTGTGATCTGCTGATTGTTGATTTTTTGCATCAGGTTATGCAGCAAAGTAACATGTTTGATTGATTATTATTTATACATGAAGTGAATGGTCTGGAGCACTTGGCCTTGATTTAATTCAATAGCTGGGATTGGCAGCTCACGGAACGCATTCACTCAGTCACAAATTAACGTTCTCCGAATAATTCTGAATATCTTCTCAATTAGATCAAAATTTTATGTATTACTGCTCATGGTGTCTGCTTACAAATGTCTTTTGCTTATATCACATATTCAATGTAATGTAGTTGAAAGTTACTTGAAGAATGTTGAGCCAATGAAGTTTCTGCAGTTCACTGATTAGCTTCTTATTATGTCACCGGATGTGGAAACTTTTTTGAGCAAATTCGGGAGGTGAGGCCCCTACCTGAACTTTCATTAAAAATTAACGAGTCACTAAGGCTTAAAATGTTTACAACCACAGAGTACAGAGTATAAAGGGGGCTAGGACAACAAGATAGAAAAGGGAATATGCAAAATGCAAGTTGAAACATAAACCGGTCTTCAGAACTGTCAGTCCACAATCCACATTTTAGCCTCCTCTTTTTCTTTCTTTCTTTCTTTCTTCCTTCACCGTATCGACACATTGTCGAGCCACCACTGCTACCGGCACTTTGATGTTGCCAACCAGATGCTTCAGTAAATTGCAGTAATAACCATATTCCAGACGTATTTTTTACCGTCTGAAACTTGCTCCTTGCTACCAAGTACATGTATTCTACAGCAGCGACACCATTTAAATGAATTCCTAGGTAGCCCAATATTTTCTTGGTATGCTAGCAATATGAAGCAATGTGCTTCGTATGCTGGAAATATTTGGGTTAACCTTTTGAGACATTGGTCTTTATTGAAGGTGGCCATTCTTCAGCTTTGAACCTTATAACCATATATGTGCTACAACTTGATTGATGTGGGGTTGTCTGCGCGTACTCTCAGCTTACTTGTCGTTGTGATATCGGCCATTTGGTTCATGTTTTGAATGATTCAATGCATTCGTTCGAACTGGTGGGTCAGATCTTTCTTAGTGTGGCCTCTATGGGCGGAGCTGAAAATATGGTAGGCAACGGAGGTGGTGGCGTGCCAAAGGAGTGGAGGTGAGACACTATTCGTGACAGCGGCAAGCATCGTGACTTTTCTGTGACATGACAATCCTGGTTCAGGTGGGTCGACATTTGAGTTGAACGGGTAAACGTCCAGTGGGCGCTGTGCATTGGATGTGGGGTTGTTCACGACAACCGGTGGCGCCAAGGACAACATGATATTTCTATCTTCTTTCGGTATGTGCCTTCATATGCACTCTTGACATTTAATGTTTCTTGATAAATGACTTCACAACCAAATATTCACCCCTTCTTTCACCACGAAAGATGGACCACACTCACTTTAGTCTGAATGTTGGAAATGTATATCTATTGGTGTCGGCTGATGCAAGTAATAAATTTGTTCCATGTAAAACTGATGGTTCCTTTTTTACTCTTCTGCTTTTCAGTTATGTGCACCAAGCTACTCAAACCAATATGACCACCTAACTAAGCCAAACTGATCTTCTGCTTATGCCATCAACAGAGAGTGCTTAATAGTCAGCTAATTATGGTCCTCGCCGAGAAGCGCAAACGCTCTGTGGACACCGAGTGTTTTATCATCTGGTTCTGCTTCCTCAGGGGTGAAGCCACATCTCCAACATGCTCTGTGGCGAGAGAATGAACAAGAAGGTTTGAGCATACAGCTGTCTCTACTCTCCGATTTAGTCAGACCAGGTTAGCAAGATCAAATCAGTTCTCTCCCAAAATACTTCTCTAATCAGTTTATGCACGTACATGCCTATACTGTTGGAATGCAAATTCTACTATCAAAGCCTTATTAATCAATGCAAAACCAGTAGCATCGTTCACTTAAATTTATTGATAACACTATTTGCCGGAATTTGAGCATCACATTGCTAGCGGCCACATGGCAGGAACTTACCATCTGCAATGGAGTTTTGAAGATAGGAAAACATCTAGCTAGGTCAGGACCTTTTCAATTTAAGGCCTAAAAGGGCAACTTAATCCCTATGATTAATTAGATCAGAATCGGAAGTGTGAAGTAGTTTTTTTAATAAAAGTGTGTGTGAAGTAGCTGATGTACAATGCAACTTCCGTTTAGCTTGATCAGTTGATGTTCATGTACATGTGCTAAAATATTTTCTTTGCCATCAGACCTTTATCAAGACAGAACATACTGTGACAAACTGTGCTCACATCATCATATACTAGAAGGATATTCGTGTTAGGCCATTATTAATTTCATTCCTCTCACAGTTTTATAGATGGATTGATTGATCATTGACACCTCTGTTTCATATACGTGATTTTCTTCTTTTCAACATTGATAAAATGCGTAAATCATCATTCGTTATACACTCTTCAACTTCATTCCTTATTAATGATCCTTAAATATACTTTATCTGTAGAAGTAATATCCAAAAATCAGGACCTATAATGATTAGTATAGTACAAATAGTGTTACATACTTAATAATTTTATCTCCTATTTAAATAAAGCAGGTATTCTACACATTACAACTTCATTAATTTTTATCTCAATTTTTTCCATGAACATCCACCGTAAGTGTTTCAGTGTATGTACATTCTTGCTCCACGAGTACAAAAAGAAATCTCAACCTAGAAGACCAATTTGATAATATGTTGATTCTTAGGTCACTTCTTACGTCAAGATGATGTTTTTTCCATGTTCGTATTGGAGTAATTGAGAAGATAACTAATGGTGTGTTTTATAGATGGGTTTCTTTCTGGCAGAGAACATGAACATATGGTAATAGAGGGACCTTTATTAGTCATGTTGTGCAAGCAGTATGTTTTAGTGATAATGGTAGATTCCTTATAAGTTGTATTGGTTGATTTAACTTGCTATATTCAGTTTGGCTTGGTTGTGTGGTCATATTGGCCGAGTATTTTGGTGCTCACAAGCATGTAAATTTTGTGATTTTAATAGCAGACCACTTCATCTCAGATTGTTGAGGAAGTGGGCTGATGTGTTGATGTTTCTCTCAATCTAAAGCTACGGTACAGTATCGAGTGCTATCTCAATAGATTCCACCAGTTGAAACTCCATCATAGCATGTAGTGAATGTTTGCAATGTAGCATTTGAGATGTATATGCACTTATTCTTTTACTTAAAATCTGTAGCATGTGATATGCAGCTTAGTTCAGCAGTGGCACTGTTCTCAGTTGAATGCATGGTATGATTCATGTAATGCAATCTATGTTCCTTATTAGGACATGGCTGTGCAACGTTTTCCAGGTTGTGTCTGTTTTCACGAATGAGCTGAAAATATTTGCTACAAATGCTCGAGTGGACATCGTTGGTCGGAGCTACTGCTACGGCAAGGAGTCCTCTCGCTGGAGTCGGTCTGCTAGGCCGGGTTCCTCCTATCTGTTGCTGCTGCAGAGAGTCTAAGTTTGTTTGTTCGCTTCTTATCTCCCATCTTTTTTTTCTTATGTTTACCTTTATTTATTTTCTTATTTTTGCATTGGTTCATCTAAGTGGATGCGTTGTTTCTTTGTATTCTTTATCTGCAGTTTGACTGAATTTCCCACAAAATACACCTGGTATTCGCATGGAAAGAGGTGGGTGAAGAGGAGATGTGGTTTTATGTTGGGGAGAATTTGGCCTGTGCATCGGGTCTACCGAAGAGTTGTTCTGTATGCGGGTGTTGCTTATGGCTGTTCTTAGTGCAAGCAGTTTTGAGGATGCAGGCATCACGTGAGCTTTACCCATGTTACATACTATGAAACGTGTCAGGCTGGGGGTCTTTAGGATGATGACAGTGAGTGGTCGCGATTGTTTACTGTGACTGTTGTGTGGGCTAGACCACCTCAGCCCAGGCATCTCTTTGTCACCATCTTGATGTATTGTGATGTGGGAGAAGCTCCGCAGCCCTTTGAGAAGTAATGGAGGTACTTGGTTGATGACATCATTTATGTTCAGAGGCAGTCACAGCGGAATCAGCACTACAACATGCCTTGCAGCTTTGCAGTGGAGACATCTTCTCAAGGAGCATGGCCAGCACTACAACATGCCTTGCAGCTTTGCAGTGGAGACATCTTCTCAAGGAGCATGGCCAGTTGTTTGCTAATAATAACGGGCATGCTCTTGCTTCTTATAATCTCATGATGTTTGTGTGCCATATGCTCAGCTGATGGCAAATGGCATCCTTATCTTCACCTGTGGCGGTGACTCGGCCATGGAAGCAGGGTGTATCTTTGGCTGTGACGGATGTGAGAAGACGGCGGAAGACTTCCGTAAGTTGCCTTCTCATAACGAGCTCCAACAACAATAGCGAGCTCCAAGAACTGAAGCATCTGTTAGTTTAGAGTGTTGACAGGGTGACCATTTTTGGCTTCATAATTTCTGTTGTTACTATGCATACCAGTGTTTGCTTTGTTATCTGTGTTAACCACATTGTCCTATCACAAGTCCAGTCGAAAATCTATATTCACCGCCTGTAATGAATCAGTTTTTCATCAAACTTTTTCAGTTCTTTATGTTGCGATTCATTTTGTTTGTGCGTTTGTTATGTGTGTGTCTCATGCATTTTGATCCAACTAAATAACTAGGTGCTTTGTTGGTGTATCGAGAATGAACAGAATCTGGGTTCACTAACAGGATAATTAGAGTAAATGAGCAGACACGGCTGAGCTACGTTCAAAATTACACAACGTGGGATAGGCGGCGCGGCGAAGCGCGCCTATCCTTCTAGTTGTATTCAATAGCCATAAGTTTCCGTTGATCCGATGGGAGAAGAAAGGACCATAGATGTATCCATTGGGAATCCATATGTAAAACCTACAAAAAAAAACTTATTGTTCTTGTTAAACACAATATTGTTTCTACATTTTCACCTTGACTAACATAAGGCTGGAACACCTATACATATTCTAGGCTTAGTTTTATTATCATTGTCATCTAAAAAATTCAAAATATATTTGTGATATTTGTATACCCTGCCCATAAGTACTATTACAACATGGCTGATTTCATTATTTGTTCCTTGTTGACAAAGTCTTCCGGAGACTAAGAACTTCATCCTCTGCTCTTGGAATGTGTGCGGGATTGTCACACCTGATAAGTGTGCCAGGGCTAACGCCATCCATGCTGCATAGCACATAACGAAATTTGCTTTCATCTTGAGTTTAAGTTGCCCAAGAGCCATGCGGCCGCCGCCGGCCGCACCGGTGCGCCAACCTCCATCCTCTCTAGGTCTCCTCCGCCAAAGTCTGTGTGGCGTGGCGGTGGCTGATATCCTCGGCCCAAGCCTAGCGGGCAGCAGCTACGCTCGTAACTGCCTTGCAGCGGTGGTGATGCCAGGCAGGGTTGCCTGCGGTGGCGGGTGGCGCGAAGGCCGGTGGGTGGCTACCTGCTTGACCGTGTCGATGGCACGCAGCCAGAAGCGGAGGCGTCGCGGTTCGGCCTTGACGGGTCGATGGTCTTTGGCGGGTGGGACGTGCTGGCGTCCGCTGACGGTGGTGTGCCACGCGCACCTTGAGCTCGCTGCTTCACGAGGACGCATGTAGCTTCTGCTCAAGGCATGGTGGTTGCGGTCTCCTCTCTTTCGCCGGAGGAGGTCGACCTAAGGCTAGGTTGTCGGATCACGAGATCTATAATCTAGTCCCAGTTGTGAGGCGGGGAGACATAGCTGCTGGTAAAAGTCGTGCTGACTTCGGTCTTGGCGGGCGCTGACAGCGTTCTGCTGATGCATGTAAAATGCATACATGAAATTTGTACTTTATTATCATGAATTCCCACAAATTTGCAACATATATGATGATAATACCATGTTTTACATTGGGGATTTACCAATGATAGCCTTTACTTGTGTTATACCTCTGCAGAACATGAAAACCTTGTTTTTGTGTTTTTTTACTTTCAGAGACCTATACAGACTCAAATTGAGCTAAGATTTTGGGGATATCATTTTTTAACCGAAAGAAGGACCTGGAGCACTTGGACCTCACCTGGGGGCCTGGGAGGCCCAAAAGAGACCAGGTGGTGCGCCCACCCTGCTAGGGAGCGCCACCAAGGCTCTTTCAACCGTCAATCGTCCAATTCGCTTGATTCTTTTGTGAACCGAAGTATTTTGACCTAAAATCCACTATATATATGACCCCGAGGGTTCTCTGGAGGAGAGGGCCGCAGAAATACAGAAACACAAAAACAGACGCAACATAAGAGAAGATTGGAGGGGGAAACTCCACCGGAGCCGCCGCCGGAGGGATCCCCACCTTCTCCAACGTCTTCATCATCATCACTATGCTCAAGAGGGAGTAGTCCACCTCTGGACTACGGGTTTGTGGTACTAGCTTGATCTATTTCTCTCATGTTCTTCATAGTTCGTAGTACCATATGAGCTGCCCAATATGATTATGGTCATAAATTAATACATATGTGGTGGCTCTGTATTCTATGATATTGTGCTATCAGATTTGACTCTACTTTGTGTAAGATGTATTGATAGATGCATATTATGTACCTCGTTCTTAAGTAATAGTTCTGATCCAACTTCTATGCAAGAACGTGTGTGGGGTGATGTGTGTGTGTTAGATGGAATAGCATGGTTTTAGTGATTGGATAGTGACAGCAAATTCATGATCTATTATGGCTTTGCCTTTTCTTTTTCTATCTCACTGAGGATAAAGGGAATGCATATGCTATGTTCGTCACATGACAAAAGTGATGATCTTGTTTGTTCAAGGTAGCATATGTGATATTTAAACATCATGTCAAAGTATTTATGGCTATACTCTGTTAATTCTTAATACAAGATTGCATGAAGTTTTTCCCTTCTTGTGCAGTATAAAAAAGATTTGTTGCATCATCTCTTTGTTAGGACGTGATGTCCATATGAATTCGTATCTTATACATATGAAGTTATATTCTTTATATCTCACTGAGAAATTGTTATTGTCCACTACAACTTAAATAGAGAATAGTCAAGTGAACCCATAAGCCCCGGTCCAATTTTAATCATAAGAAACACCTTTCCATTGCATTTATCTTACTTTCTATTTGCAGCACTATTTTAATTCGAAAATACAAAAATGTATTTACCTTATTTGCACACAAAACCCAAAAACAAACAAACCTTACTGCTTTTACTTAGTTTACTTTACTTGTTTAGTTTGCTTTATCTTAGTTGCTACTTTATTTTACTTTTACTTACACAAAACCTTATGCTTGACAACCACACGGTGGATCGAGTTGGAAACACAGGGCTTTATTTTATTTTGCGAGATTGCTAGAAGAAGAGAGAAAGACATACCTCTTTACCCATTCCCCGAGAGTTCGATATAAACCATCGAATTACTCTTGTGGGAAAAATACTCCGCTGACACAACTCTATGGTTTTTAAATAAATTACCAAGTTTTTACCAATTTGGACGATAAAACCTGCAAAACAAAATAAGAGTTGATGATTCCTATTCTGCACTTTTTAGTGCACAATTTTTATGAATTTTTTGTAACTATTAAAATCCTGATAAATCCACAGTAGCTTTAAATTTTCATCCTATATATGCAAAAAAAATCTAAAATTTCTGACATGTCTAAGTGGTTGAAAAATTTAGTTTTGTTGCAGCAAAAATTCTGGACAGATTCTTTCTCTTAATGTTAGAACCATTCTTTTAAGTATCAAAATGATTTTTTCTTGAAACTTTTGATATACTAGAATGAGTAGAACATTATTTTCTCTCTGTTTCATCAAGAAATACTTTTATTTATGAATAAAATAGCAGTAAAGATATTATCCTTGTACCCCTAATGTCACCCCATAGAAAAGAATGGGAAGAAAGTTTTGTGTTGAAGTTTTTTATAGAGAATGGAGGAACATCACACCAAGAGCAATACAAGAATGGTGAAGACCATAAGCTTGGGGATGACCAAGACACCTCACTGTACATATATTAAAACTCTCGGTTTGCACACTTCTAAAACTTGGAGTGCCTTTTGTTTGTTTTGTGTCTATCTTTATTTTAAATTTAAGAAGACCATAACACTGAATCATTTCCATGCTTATGAATGAGCTACTGGCCAATCTCCCCGTTTATGAATTCCTCAATAAAAATAAGTTTCATACTATTTAAAGATGAAGAGGGTTGAATTTTTTTAATCTAAAATTTATATTGTGTATAGTACTACTAGTTTCAAATGCTTTATTGAGTGATGATGTGCTATGTGCCTTATTTAGTACTACTTATTATTAGTATACATAGATGTTTAACATTAAGTATCATTGTTTCACGATGAAAGAATAGCTCTATGGATACTATTGCATGCTTCTAGATCTCTTCCTAGCCCAAAGAAATGAATTCTCACATAAGCATAGACTTGTTTCCAATTCTACTCAAACCCAAATGTCTATCATATCTACCTACATATCACTTTCTATTCCAAGTATAATATGTGTTTTATGCCTCCAACAATTTCAAAATATTCCTTTTTGTGTAATTTAAAGCTCATAGGAAAGTAATGTGTGGAAGGAAAACACCACTATGCATTTCATGGGTTTGACTGATTATGAGTGATGCGCTAGGTTGTAACCATGGGAAAAACCTTTCAACATTTTAAGTTTATCATCTTGTACCTAGTAACTGGTGGCCATCTCGGATGAAATAAAGGGGGTTATCAAATAAAGACTAGAGTATGCATATATGTTGGAGAAGTGCATTGGGGCACTAACTAAAGCCATGCCTAATCATGGCTAAAGTTTCAACACGAGCATCCTCAAATAGTAAGAGTGAAAAGAAAAAGAAAGAAAGAAAGAGAGTGGGAAAAAAGAAATACAAAAAAATACTGAGAGAAAAAAGTGAGAGAGAGTTAGAGAGGATGCACACAAGACTGTTGTCCTTGCTGTCCCGGTATGGATGGCCTAAGTCGAGATTCTAAGTCTCCTTTTATTATTTGTACATGCATCATGGAAGTACCCCTTTGTGTTATTCTTAAACAACATGTGAAAGGTCTATGATAATCTAAAGTTGAGTAATACGAGGTGTGGTTATCTAAGTGCTGGGGCTTGAGGCAATACTTTCTTATAAGAAGTCAAACACATGAATCATAGGTGTCTCTAACTAGGAGATACATGGCACCCCATCCTTATGAGTATTGTTGACATGAACTGCATATCTCAAAACCATGTTTTATGCTCCTTTTACCTTTTTGTTTTGTTGAAGGACTAGCACATATATTCCCTACTTACTTTCTTATGTTCAAGAGTCAAGAGTATCAAAATAATCAAAAATAGAGGACAAAGTATCTTATAAACAGTCTCTATAGGATTTAGCAAATGAATGATAAGTATTATGGACCATAAAGCATGCTTTGTAGAATGTAAGAGTTATCACTTCATGAGTTCATATTACTTATTGTCATTCTTTATTGACTGAACCTTGTAAGACTTTGCATGATTACATAGAAGCAATATAATAAACTCCAAAGTTCATGTTAGTTTTATCACCTTTATACTCGAGGTTGAGCATATGTTAAGCTTGGGGATGTTGATGCATGTAAAATGCATACATGAACTTTGTAGTTTATTAACATGAATTTCCACATATTTGCAACATATATGATGATAATACCATGTTTTACATTGATTTGTGGGGATTTACCAATGATCCCCTTTACTTGGGTTATAACTTTGCATACTGTTTAATTTGTGTATTTTTTACTTTCTGAGACCTATACGGAGTCAGATTGAGCTAGCATTTTAGGGACATCATTTTTTCACTGAAAGAAGGACCTTGAGCACTTGGACCTCACCTGGGGGCCTGGGAGGCCCAAAAGAAACCAGGTGGCGCGCCATCCTGCTAGGGCGCGCCACCAAGGCTCTTTCAGCCGTCGATCGTCCAATTCGCTTAATTCTTTCGTGAACCGATGTATTTTGACCTAAAACCACTATATATAAACCCCGAGGGTTCTCTGGAGGAGAGGGCCGTAGAAAGATAGAGACACAAAAACAGAGGCTGCAGCAGAGAAGATTGGAGGGAGAAACTCCGTTGGAGCTACCATCGGAGGGATATCCACCTTCTCCAGCGTCATCATTATCATCATCACCATGATCAATAGGGAGTATTCCACCTCTGGACTACGGGTTTGTGGCAGTAGCTTGATCTATTTATCTCATGTTCTTCATAGTTCTTAGTACCATATGAGCTATCCGGCATGATTATGGTCATATATGTAATACATATGTGGTGGATCTTTATTCGATGATACTATGCTATGATATTTGACTCTACTTTGTGTAACATGTATTCATAGGTGCATATTATGTACCCTGTTCTTAAGTATTGGTTCTGATCCAACTTGTATGCGAGAACGTGTAAGGGGTGATGTGTGTGTTAGATGGAATAGCATGGTTTTAGTGATTGGATAGTGACAACAGTTTTATGATCAATTATGGATTTGCATTTTCTCTTTCTATCTCACTAGGGATAAAGTGAATGCATGTGCTATATTCGTCACGTGACAAAAGTGATGATCTTGTTTGTTCAAGTGATACCTTCGATCCGGATTACGAATTGTAGTATGATAAGCTTTTTCCCTAGAAGACATAGTTTAATCAAACCTTGGGAATAAGCACTGCTAAATGGTTATGAAGGAAACGTCTATAAGACTTGCTAGTGTATTTTATCTTTAGTTTACCGGACTTATATTGTTTACTTTTAAGGGGTTGTGTTCAATGATGGAAATAGACCAGGGTTAAGGTTTCACCTGCAGCTATGCATACATATATAAATAAATCTCATATGTGTAACAAATAAAATAGAGATAAGAGATTTGTGAGTAGCACTTCCGTAAATACCCTTGCCCCTAAAGCCAGAGGTGACAAGAGCCTAATGGTCCAACCATTGTCCTCACAGCCGCAAGCAACAACAGTTTTTAAGTAAATAGTTGTAGAAATAATCACTCTAGCTTAAGTAGTTAACTCTCAGTTTGCCAAGGAACACTATAAGTTTATTATCATCAAATTAAGTATGAGCATTCATGTCTAAGGAGGTATAAGAAATGAAGTATCTTAATTACGCCCACATTAATTGATCAAGGCTATCAAAACACTTACTATCCATTCATTGCCTTTTAAGAATATAGTCATCTAATAGTAGTGAGTCCATGCCTAGAGTTGAGAAGTGATATCTCTCGGATTCCTCTGACAGTTTTCAAGTAAAAAATCATGAATGACTTTGTAGGATTGTGACAATAATGGGGCTAGTGGTGCTAGTATCCCAAGAGTGTGCCGCAACAGTCGTGTTGACACACATAAAGCAATATTAGACAGTAAAGCATATGTTGACACGCGTAAAGCAATATCTCATATTTATATACAACCTTACATCTTGGCATGAATCTCAACTACCACTAGACTTCAATTTCATCAAACAACTCGAATCAAGAGTGCTATAAAGTATATCACAACATCTATGGAGTTAAGTATATTCAAAGTTAAACCTTTAAAACAATTGGTCATCATACAAGTCATAATTTTGAGACTTCATCTTATTGTACTTGTTTGGCAATATTCTTTCCAAGGCAAGACTCAGTTAACTATATGAACTAGAGTAAGAACTTTCACAATTAACTATGCATACAAATAAAGCTCTACTCCAATTGTTTTAAATCACTCCCACTGGTACAATATCTTAACTAGTCTATTGACTAACATAAACAATTCAAACATAAACAATTCAAACTTCAAAAGTGGGATAAATAAGACATACCTCTTGTAGGTGACTTCAAATTTCTCTTCTTTATGATGTGTTCCTTAAAAACTCTTAGTAGATCTCTCTCATAAATAATATCAAGCAAAGAGGCATTAGAAAATTCAAGTCTTTCAAGAACAAGGATAAAAGGAAAAAACTTTTTGTATTTTCGTGAATTGGGATAGAGAGGGAAAAAGAAACGAGAATGGTGAAAAAATAAGGAACTAAAATGAAACAAATGAGAAATGAAAAAAAAACTAAAACGAATAGCAAATAAAAAGCAAAGTGTTGGAACAAACCAACACGAGTGTTTCAAAGCTCTCTCATAGAGCTGGAGTACAAATTTATTCAACACAAATAAAAATGCTTGAGGAACACATCCCCAAGTTTAGGCTTTTGCAAGCCCTCTTGGTGAGCTCATTGTGGTGGAGGATAATTCCCACTGTTCCATTGGCTGCTCCAATGAGTGAACTGGGAATTGAGATTGGTGGTGTGGTATCGAAGGTTGATGGCGAGGTTGATAAGGTTCTCAATGCTTCCTTCGAGCGTGTGCATGTCCTGGTAGGTGGTGAAGTCATGGAGTGGTTTTTGCTCCTGTTATGGTCCTTGAGGTTCTTGTTCAACCTCTTCTCCTTCTTACGGTTCATCTTGTTGTGGGGGTAGATTTGTCTCAACCTGCGCATCATTATGCAAACGTCTTTAGTCGAGAGAGAATAAACCATTAGGCAGATGGGCAGCAATCAAGTGATCAGTTCCCGGTATATTGAAGTAATATCTACCTTCTACTTTTCTAACCATACCACATACATTGAGAGTAGTAAAACCAAGGCGGCGAGGGCCTTCCAGTGCTTGTAAGTTACTTACATTGATGTTGAGCCTTCCTGCCAAGACGGTCATGACCTCCACCTCCGCATATGGGGCCACGAGCTTCAAGTGCTTGGTGGTTCAAGTAGAGAACCAGAATGGCACCCAAGTTTGGGCGGAGGTTGCATTCTGGGAACACAGCCTTTGCGAGGACCATCATGTCCTCTTCATTAAGTCTTGTGAAATCACCTCGTGCCTGCAAGGTGTTAGCGATAACATAGTACAAATAGCAAATAGCAGTGCACTCAATAGAATTTCCCCGAGGGGGTGTGCTAGGTATTCTCATCCTAGAAAAATACATGCTAGGTGAGGGGTTCAAAGCAAAGCAAGCATATCGGTTTGCGGTGGCACTGTTCTCAAAGCCAAAGTGGTTGCACCACTCATCCAAGGTCAAAGCACTCACGGTTCATCAGACGGAAGGATATCCGGTCAACTCTGGGATGATTCTCCTCAGTGTTGTAGTAGCAGTTCACCGTGTGCTTCAGGGTGCTGAGGAACTCGAGTGTCAAGAGGCAATAAGTGGCGGCCTCCTGAAAAAAAGTCAAGCAAACCAATATTGTTGCAAAGAGTATTGAAATCATTGCGTAAGGCTAGTTGGTTCATAATATGGGGGCATGCCCATATTTTTGACTTGATCTCGCGGTCCTTGAGACGGTTGAGATGACGGCGGTCTTCAAACACGATACCGAGCGAAGCGGGTGTGTCTTCAACCGGTAGTGCAGCCTGTGCAGCCACAACGCGCGAGTGGCTCTTGGTGTTCATCTAAAAATTAATTAACGGTTTAGTACCTTAAGCACATCTTAACAAAAATTTAACGAAAAATAAAAATCTGATCCGATAGAAGTAGACATATGATCATACTCTACACATCTTATAAAATAATCTCCTCTACAATTTCAATCTAGCATGCTCATTAAGGTGATGAAGTTTATGATATGACCTAAGTCTAGATTGATAATGGAAAAAGCTAGAGCATGCATTTGCGAATAAAAAGTTGGGGATCGAAGGGGAAACATACCATACTTCGATGGAGTGCGAGGAATCGAATCGAAAACGAACAAAATTGGAGATCCAATGGAGTAGGTTTTGAGTTTGGAGGAGGAAGAGAGAGACAGAGATTATGAAAATTTGGGTTGCATACCTCTTCACTGCGTGTTTAAGTCATCCGACGCGTGGTACAGGCGCATTCCGCCCATACCAGGTGCAACTGCCTCGGAACTAAGGCGATCGACGCGGTACGGTCGGGCGGTATGGCCATATCCCCCCGTAACGATGCTCGACAAACTTACAGATTGTTTTCGAAGAATTGATGTTTCCGTCATCGAAGCGGTACGAGCGCATGATACGGTCTGGTTTGACCGTACCAGTGGTCGCCATCCTTACAGATTGTTTCGACGAAATCTTCAATTTTTCTCTTTCGTGGTCGTGGATGCGGTATGGGCGCGTGGTACGGTCTGGTCCGATCGTACCGATAGTCACCAAAGCTACAGTAACCTTTCTGTGCAATCTTCACGTGCCTTTACGCATCAACATTACCTCGAAAATGGCTAAGGAAAAATAGCAGTATACATCAAGAATGCGCAACCGTTAGCATCGAAAATCAAAAAGACATTGTTGCTTAACTTCTTCTCCTCTTTTCCAAGGATGTCATGAACACTCTTTATTAAAAACAAAATGAAATAAACAAATAAAAATTGAATAAGAACTAGATAGAAAAAAATATTGAACATGGATTGCGTCCCATGAAGCGCTTCTAGTTAAGGTCAATTAGCTTGACCAAGATGGTGATCACTTAAGAGTTGGCAGTGGAAAACCCACTCCAAAACAGTTAGCTTTCAACGTAATGATCCCATCATCATATTGTTTGCCTTTTTCTTTCGAGGGAAGTGTACTACAAATGGGTCTTTGGATGGTAGTCCAATCCTCACATTCCCTTCATGCAAATTGATCAGCGCTTTAATAGTTGTATGAAATGGCCTTCCTAAGATTATAGGAGCTATAGGATCTTCAGGCATGCCCACAATAATAAGATCAATAAGAGCAGGACATCCTTTAATCTCTACTACAACATTATCCTTTATGCCTACAACTTATTTATATGTTGAATCACCTAAGTGCAGTCTTAGCTCAATTGTTCTAAATGGCCCCATTCGTAATTTATCAAATAATGTTTTTGGAATTGTGGATATGCTTGCACTAAGATCACAAAGTGCAACCACCTCGTTTGTTTCAAAATGCATTTTAATAGTGGGCTCACATATATCATCAAGCTTAGCTCAAAGTTTTTAAGCTAGCTTCTTATACTGTTGTTCTAAATCACGGACTTTGCATGCTACTTCATGTGTATAAATTGTCGGTACCTTTCACCATTACCTTCATCAACTCTGGGGTGTCTTACTAGGACTGTCTTTATGAGGTCTTCTACGGAGTACTCAGGTGTTGGAGCATTGCTGTAGTCCAGTTCTTCAAGTGCTTCACTCCTTTAAATCCTTGATACGTCCATTTTGCATCACTATTTTATATCATAATTTACTGTTATTCATTGATATATTTCATATTTAGAGGTGATACTTATGTTATTTCATCTATTTTGCATGTTTCATGATTGTTGGAGAATCGCGCACCGGAGTCAGGATTCTGCTGGAAAAAGCACCGTCGGAATGCAATATTTCGGAAGATCAACAATTGACAGAAATTATATGAGAAATCCTATTTTTCCAGAAGACGAAGGTAGCCGAAAGGAGGAGCCGAGGAGGGCCGCCATGGGCCCCCCTCATAGGCCGGCGCGGGCCCTGGCCTGGCCGCGCCGCCATGTGGGGAGGGGGCCCACAGCCCCCTCTGGCCTCCTCTCCTTCGCGTACTTCTTCGTCTCGAAAACCTAAGCTCCATAGGATAGTCGCGAAGAGTCATAGCCGCCTCTGCGGGGTGGAAAACACCAGAGAGAAAAGAGCTCTCCGGCAGGCTGAAATCTGCCGGGGAAATTCCCTCCCGGAGGGGGAAATCGACGCCATCGTCATCGTCAACGAGCTGGACATCATATCCATCATCATCACCATCATCTCCATCATCATGACCGCCATCTCCACCGCTGCACCTCGTCACCGCTGTAACAATTAGGGTTGGATCTTGATTGTTTGATAGGGGAAACTCTCCCGGTATTTATTTCTACTTGTTATTGATGCTATTGAGTGAAACCATTGAACCAAGGTTTATGTTCAGATTGTTATTCATCATCATATCACCTCTGATCATGTTCCATATGATGTCTCGTGAGTAGTTCGTTTAGTTCTTGAGGACATGGGTGAAGTATAAATGTTAGTAGTGAATTATGGTTGAGTAATATTCAATGTTATGATATTTAAGTTGTGGTGTCATTCTTCTAGTGGTGTCATGTGAACGTCGACTACATGATACTTAACCTTTATGGGCCTAGGGAAATACATCTTGTATTCGTTTGCCAATTGCAGGGTTTCCGGAGTGACAGAAACCTGAACCCCCGTTGGTATATCGATGCAGGAGGGATAGCAGGATCTCAGAGTTTAAGGCTGTGGTTAGATTTATCTTAATTACTTTCTTGTAGTTGCGGATGCTTGCAAGGGGTATAATCACAAGTATGTATTAGTCCTAGGAAGGGCGGTGCATTAGCATAGGTTCACCCACACAACACTTATCAAAACAATGAAGATTAATCAGCTATATGAAGCGAAAGCACTAGACTAAATTCCCATGTGTCCTCAAGAACGTTTGGTCATTATAAGTAAACAAACCGGCTTGTCCTTTGTGCTAAAAAGGATTGGGCCACTGATGTCTACTTCCCCCTCCTTTTCCTGTAGACAGTGTTGGGCCTCCAAGAGCAGAGGTTTGTAGAACAGCAGCAAGTTTTCCCTTAAGTGGATCACCCAAGGTTTATCGAACTCAGGGAGGAAGAGGTCAAAGATATCCCTCTCATGCAACCCTGCAACCACAAAGCAAGAAGTCTCTTGTGTCCCCAACACACCAAATAGGTGCACTAGTTCGGCGAAGAGATAGTGAAATACAGGTGGTATGAATAAGTATGAGCAGTAGCAACGGTGCCAGAAAATAGCTTGCTGGCGTGTAGTTGATGGTGGTAGTATTGCAGCAGTAGTAACACAGTAAAAACAAGAAACAAGCAAGAGTAACGCAGCAGTATTTAGGAACAAGGCCTAGGGATTACACTTTCACTAGTGGACACTCTCAACATTGATCACATAACAGAACAGATAAATGCATACTCTACACTCTTGTTGGATGATGAACGCATTGCGTAGGATTACACGAACCCTCAATGCCGGAGTTAACAAGCTCCACAATTTGTTCATATTTAAGTAACCTTAGTGTAAGATAGATCAAAAGACTAAACCAAGTACTAACATAGCATGCACACTGTCACCTTCATGCATATGTAGGAGGAATAGATCACATCAATATTATCATAGCAATAGTTAACTTCGCAATCTACAAGAGATCATGATCATAGCATAAACCAAGTACTAACACGGTGCACACACTGTCACCTTTACACACGTGCAGGAGGAATAGAACTACTTTAATAACTTTGCTAGAGTAGCACATAGACAAATTGTGATACAAACTCATATGAATCTCAATCATGTAAAGCAGCTCATGAGATTATTGTATTGAGGTACATAGGAGAGAGATGAACCACATAGCTACCGGTACAGCCCCGAGCCTCAATGGAGAACTACTCCCTCCTCATGGGAGCAGCAGCGGTGATGAAGATGGCGGTGGAGATGGCAGCGGTGTCGATGGAGAAGCCTTCCGGGGGCACTTCCCCGCTCCGGCAGCGTGCCGGAACAGAGACTCCTGTCCCCCAGATCTTGGCCTCGCGATGGCGGCGGCTCTGGAAGGTTTCTGTGGTTTTCGTCGAACGCATCAGGGTTTTTGATCCAGGGGCATTATATAGGCGAAGAGGAGGCGCAGGAGGGCTTCTGGGGGGCCCACACTATAGGGGGGCGCGCCCCCCCCCCCTGGCCGCGCCGGGGTGTGGTGTGGGGCCCCCAGGGCTCCCCTCTGGTCCTTCCCGGGTGTTCTGGATGCTTCCGATGAAAATAGGAACTTGGGCGTTGATTTCGTCCGATTCCGAGAATATTTCGTTACTAGGATTTCTGGAACCAAAAACAGCAGAAAACAGGAACTGGCACTTCGGTATCTTGTTAATAGGTTAGTTCCAGAAAATGCACGAATATGACATAAAGTGTGCATAAAACATGTAGATAACATCAATAATGTGGCATGGAACATAAGAAATTATCGATACGTCGGAGACGTATCAGCATCCCCAAGCTTAGTTCTGCTCATCCCGAGCAGCTAAAACGATAACACAGATAATTTCTGGAGTGACATGCCATCATAATCTTGATCATACTATTTGTAAGGCATATGTAGTGAATGCAGCGATCAAAACAATGTATATGACATGAGTAAACAAGTGAATCATAAAGCAAAGACTTTTCATGAATAGCACTTCAAGACAAGCATCAATAAGTCTTGCATAAGAGTTAACTCATAAAGCAATAATTCAAAGTAAAGGCATTGAAACAACACAAAAGAAGATTAAGTTTCAGCGGTTGCTTTCAACTCATAACATGTATATCTCATGGATATTGTCAACATAGAGTAATATAATAAGTGCAATAAGCAAGTATGTAGGAATCAATGCACAGTTCACACAAGTGTTTGCTTCTTGGGATGGAGAGAAATAGGTGAACTGACTCAACATAAAAGTAAAAGAATGGTCCTTCAAAGAGGAAAGCATCGATTGCTATATTTGTGCTAGAGCTTTGATTTTGAAAACATGAAACAATTTTGTCAACGGTAGTAATAAAGCATATATATCATGTAAATTATATCTTACAAGTTGCAAGCCTCATGCATAGTATACTAATAGTGCCCGCACCTTGTCCTAATTAGCTTGGACTACCGGATCATCACAATGCACATGTTTTAACCAAGTGTCACAAAGGGGTACCTCTATGCCGCCTGTACAAAGGTCTAAGGAGAAAGCTCGCATCAGATTTCTCGCTATTGATTATTCTCAACTTAGATATCCATACCGGGACAACATAGACAACAGATAATGGACTCCTCTTTTATGCATAAGCATGTAACAACAATTAATAATTTTCTCATATGAGATTGAGGATATTTGTCCAAAACTGAAACTTCCACCATGGATCATGGCTTTAGTTAGCGGCCCAATGTTCTTCTCTAACAATATGCATGCTTAACCATAAGGTGGTAGATCTCTCTTACTTCAGACAAGACGAACATGCATAGCAACTCACATGAAATTCAACAAAGAGTAGTTGATGGCGTCCCCAGTGAACATGGTTATCGCACAACAAGCAACTTAATAAGAGATAAAGTGCATAATTACATATTCAATACCACAATAGTTTTTAAGCTATTTGTCCCATGAGCTATATATTGCAAAGGTGAATGATGGAATTTTAAAGGTAGCACTCAAGCAATTTACTTTGGAATGGCGGAGAAATACCATGTAGTAGGTAGGTATGGTGGACACAAATGGCATAGTGGTTGGCTCAAGTATTTTGGATGCATGAGAAGTATTCCCTCTCGATACAAGGTTTAGGCTAGCAAGGTTATTTGAAACAAACACAAGGATGAAGCGGTGCAGCAAAACTCACATAAAAGACATATTGAAAACATTATAAGACTCTACACCGTCTTCCTTGTTGTTCAAACTCAATACTAGAAATTATCTAGACTCTAGAGAGACCAAATATGCAAACCAAATTTTAGCATGCTCTATGTATTTCTTCATTAATGGGTGCAAAGCATATGATGCAAGAGCTTAAACATGAGCACAACAATTGCCAAGTATCACATTACCCAAGACATTTATAGCAATTACTACATGTATCATTTTCCAATTCCAACCATATAACAATTTAACGAAGAAGAAACTTCGCCATGAAAATTAAAAGCTAAGAACACATGTGTTCATATGAACCAGCGGAGTGTGTCTCTCTCCCACACAAGCATGATGTAATCCAATTTATTCAAACACAAACAAAAACAAAAGCACACAGACGCTCCAAGAAAAGCACATAAGATGTGATGGAATAAAAATATAGTTTCAGGGGAGGAACCTGATAATGTTGTCGATGAAGAAGGGGATGCTTTGGGCATCCCCAAGCTTAGACGCTTGAGTCTTCTTAGAATATGCAGGGGTGAACCACCGGGGCATCCCCAAGCTTAGAGCTTTCACTCTTCTTGATCATAGTATATCATACTCCTCTCTTGATCCTTGAAAACTTCCTCCACACCAAACTCGAAACAACTCATTAGAGGGTTAGTGCACAATAAAAATTAACATATTCAGAGGTGACACAATCATTCTTAACACTTCTGGACATTGCATAATGCTACTGGACATTAGTGGATCAAAGAAATTCATCCATCATAGCAAAAGAGGCAATGCGAAATAAAAGGCAGAATCTGTCAAAACAGAACAGTTCGTATTGACGAATTTTAAAATGGCACCAGACTTGCTCAAATGAAAATGCTCAAATTGAATGAAAGTTGCGTACATATCTGAGGATCATGCACGTAAATTGGCTTAATTTTCTGAGCTACCTACAGGGAGGTGGACCCAGATTCGTGACAGCAAAGAAATCTGGAACTGCGCAGTAATCCAAATCTAGTACTTACTTTTCTATCAACGGCTTTACTTGGCACAATAAAACACAAAACTAAGATAAGGAGAGGTTGCTACAGTAGTAAACAACTTCCAAGACACAAATATAAAACAAAGTACTGTAGCAAAATAACACATGGGTTATCTCCCAAGAAGTTCTTTTCTTTATAGCCATTAAGATGGGCTCAGCAGTTTTAATGATGCACTCGCAAGAAATAGTATTTGAAGCAAAAGAGAGCATCAAGAGGCAAATTCAAAACACATTTAAGTCTAACATGCTTCCTATGCATAGGAATCTTGTAAATAAACAAGTTCAAGAAGCATAATGCAACAAGCATAGGAAGATAAAACAAGTGTAGCTTCAAAAATTTCAGCACATAGAGAGGTATTTTAGTAACATGAAAATTTCTACAACCATATTTTCCTCTCTCATAATAACTTTCAGTAGCATCATGAGCAAACTCAACAATATAACTATCACATAAAGCATTCTTATCATGAGTCTCATGCATAAAATTATTACTCTCCACATAGGCATAATCAATTTTATTAATAATAGTGGGAGCAAATTCAACAAAGTAGCTATCATTATTATTCTCATCAAGTGTTGGAGGCATAGTATAATTACAACAAAATTTACTCTCCATAGTAGGTGGCACCAAAAGACCACTATCATTATAATCATCATAAATAGGAGGCAAAGTATCATCAAAGAAAATTTTCTCCTCAATGCTTGGGGGACTAAAAAGATCATGAAAACCAGCTTCCCCAAGCTTAGAATTTTCCATATCATTAGCAACAATGGTATTCAAAGCGTTCATACTAATATCATTGCTACTAGCATGCAAATAAGATTCCATAGGTTTTTTAATTTTCGCATTAAACCATTCATGTCTTGACTCAGGAAATAGAATAAAAAGCTCACAGATGTTTTCCATTATGCCTTACTAGTGTAAACAAGAAACAAAAAGATGCAATTGCAGGATCTAAAGGAAATAGCTTTGAGTACTTACGGCGCCGGGAAATAGCTTAGTAGCCGAGGTCCGGAGTGTGAGTACCTTTTACCTTTCCTCCCCGGCAACGGCGCCAGAAAATACTTGATGCTGTCCAGGACTGGCGCGTGGTTGACGAGGGAGGAAATTCCTGTTGTGTAGCTTTCTGGTCCCCGGCAACGGCGCCAGAAAATAGCTTGATGTCTACTTCCCCCTCCTTTTCCTGTAGACAGTGTTGGGCCTCCAAGAGCAGAGGTTTGTAGAACAGCAGCAAGTTTTCCCTTAAGTGGATCACCCAAGGTTTATCGAACTCAGGGAGGAAGAGGTCAAAGATATCCCTCTCATGCAACCCTGCAACCACAAAGCAAGAAGTCTCTTGTGTCCCCAACACACCAAATAGGTGCACTAGTTCGGCGAAGAGATAGTGAAATACAGGTGGTATGAATAAGTATGAGCAGTAGCAACGGTGCCAGAAAATAGCTTCTTTGGCGTGTAGTTGATGGTGGTAGTATTGCAGCGGTAGTAACACGGTAAAATAGTAAACAAGCGTAGTAACGCAGCAGTATTTAGGAACAAGGCCTAGGGATTACACTTTCACTAGTGGACACTCTCAACATTGATCACATAACAGAACAGATAAATGCATACTCTACACTCTTGTTGGATGATGAACGCATTGCGTAGGATTACACGAACCCTCAATGCCGGAGTTAACAAGCTCCACAATTTGTTCATATTTAAGTAACCTTAGTGTAAGATAGATCAAAAGACTAAACCAAGTACTAACATAGCATGCACACTGTCACCTTCATGCATATGTAGGAGGAATAGATCACATCAATATTATCATAGCAATAGTTAACTTCGCAATCTACAAGAGATCATGATCATAGCATAAACCAAGTACTAACACGGTGCACACACTGTCACCTTTACACACGTGCAGGAGGAATAGAACTACTTTAATAACTTTGCTAGAGTAGCACATAGAGAAATTGTGATACAAACTCATATGAATCTCAATCATGTAAAGCAGCTCATGAGATTATTGTATTGAGGTACATAGGAGAGAGATGAACCACATAGCTACCGGTACAGCCCCGAGCCTCAATGGAGAACTACTCCCTCCTCATGGGAGCAGCAGCGGTGATGAAGATGGCGGTGGAGATGGCAGCGGTGTCGATGGAGAAGCCTTCCGGGGGCACTTCCCCGCTCCGGCAGCGTGCCGGAACAGAGACTCCTGTCCCCCAGATCTTGGCCTCGCGATGGCGGCGGCTCTGGAAGGTTTCTGTGGTTTTCGTCGAACGCATCAGGGTTTTCGATCCAGGGGCATTATATAGGCGAAGAGGCGGCGCAGGAGGGCTTCTGGGGGGCCCACACTATAGGGGGGCGCGGCCCCCCCCCTGGCCGCGCCGGGGTGTGGTGTGGGGCCCCCAGGGCTCCCCTCTGGTCCTTCCCGGGTGTTCTGGATGCTTCCGATGAAAATAGGAACTTGGGCGTTGATTTCGTCCGATTCCGAGAATATTTCGTTACTAGGATTTCTGGAACCAAAAACAGCAGAAAACAGGAACTGGCACTTCGGCATCTTGTTAATAGGTTAGTTCCAGAAAATGCACGAATATGACATAAAGTGTGCATAAAACATGTAGATAACATCAATAATGTGGCATGGAACATAAGAAATTATCGATACGTCGGAGACGTATCAGCCACTCGCTGCAATTATTACTCTCGCATTTTACTTACTCATACTTTATTCATCTGCTATATCAAAACCCCCTGAATACTTGTCTGTGAGCATTTACAGTGAATCCTTCATCGAAACTGCTTGTCAACACCTTCTGCTCCTCGTTGGGTTCGACACTCTTATTTATCGAAAATACTATGATACACCGCCTATACTTGTGGGTCATCAAGACTATTTTCTGGCGCCGTTGCCGGGGAGTGAAGCGCTATTGGTAAGTGCAATTGGTAAGGGAAACTTTTACTGTTCGTGCTGATTTTATTTCTGCCTGCTGCTATAATTCATTATGGAGAGATCTTCTCTTGAATTTTTATTTGGAAAATCTACTACTACTGCAAAGGTAGTGGATGAGGCGCCAGGTGAGAAAGAGGTTCCATACAAAATACCTATGAAAATTATTGAACGTGTTGTGGATAACCGTTATGCAGGGGATGGGACTGTCCATCCTGGAGATCATTTACTGTTCTTACATGAACTATGCGGTTTATTCAAGTGTGCAGGTATTGCTATGGATGAAGTTAGGAAGAAACTATTCTCTATATCGCTGTCTGGTAAAGCGGCGCATTGGTATAAATTACTGAATAATGGGGATTCTCTTGAATGGAATGATATTGTGCCTCTATTTTATTCTAAATTCTATCCTCCAAGTGAAATTCACAAGGACCGGAACCGCATATATAATTTCTGGCCTCATGATGGAGAGAGTATTGCACAAGCGTGGGGGAGATTGAAGTCTTTAATGCTCAAATGCCCCATTCATGAGCTTCCTGGTAATATTATCATTGATAATTTCTATGCAAGACTTTCTTTTCAAGATAAGACCTTGCTGGATACTTCTTGTTCTGGATCATTACACGCAAAAAAGAAGATTTTAAAAGGGACCTTCTTGATCGGATTCAGGAGAATACTGAAGGATGGGAGAACGACAAAGATAGAGAGTCAGGTATAAATTATGATTATAAATGCATTGAAGCTTTTATGGATACTGATAAATTTCGTAATATGAGTGCTACTTATGGTCTTGATTCTCAAGTCGTTGCAAATCTTTATAAAGCTTTTGCCTCTCATTATGAATTGCCTAAGAAGAATTTTGATAAGTATCATGAACCGTATAAAGATAAAATTGATTCATCTATAAATAAATGTGTTGTAAATGAAACTGTTGATCATATTCTTCTTGAAGCTTATATTGAAAAAACTCCTTTCCCTGCTAAAATGAAGGAGTATTCTGTTATAAATAGTGCGGTTAATAAAAGTGACAAGAAACCTATAGAACCTGAAGAGCAAATAAAAGTTGAACCTGCTATTGCAATAGTTAAAGATCTTGTGACTGAAAATGTGGAAGATGGTGATATTATTTTCTGTGAAGATGCTTCTAATATTGTTTCACATCCTAATAAGTCTAGGAAAACTAGTGTTCCTATGCTCTCTGTTAGAATTGGTGATTATTGTTATTATGGTTTATGCGATATTGGTGCAAGTATTAGTGCTATTCCTTATGAGCTTTACACGGAGATCATGCATGAAATTGGTTCTTGTGAACTTGAAGATATTGATGTGGTTATTCGGCTAGCTAATAGAGAAACTATCTCTCCAATTGGTATTGTTCGAGATGTGGAACTTCTATGTGGTAAGATTAAATATCCTGCTGACTTTTTGGTACTTGGTTCTGCTGCTAGTAAGTATTGTCCTATCATTTTTGGTAGACCTTTTCTAAATACTTGTGGAGCTGTTATAGATTGCAAGAAATAGAAAATTGTGACTAAATTTGCTGGTGAATCTTATGAGTTTAATTTCTCTAAATTTGCCAAAACTCCTTATAAAGCTGATTTACCTAATAATGATTTTAGAATTGAACAGTGTGCATCTATTGCTCTTGCTCCTAATAATCCTTTGCAGCAACATTTGGAGAATAGTGAGAGTGAAGTTTTTAGGGAAGAAAGAAATGAGCTTGATGAAATTTTCCTTCGTCAACCTATTCTTAAACACGATTTGCCGGTAGAAGATCTAGGAACAATACTACCACCAAAGGAAGATCTTGTTTTTGATTTAAAACCATTGGCTGATAATCTTAAATATGCTCATATTGATGATAAGAAAATATATCCTGTTATTATTAGTTCTAAGCTTTCAGAGATTGAGGAAGAAAGGTTATTGGAAATATTGAAGAAACACCGAGGAGCTATTGGCTACACTCTTGATGACTTGAAGGAGATTTCTCCCTCTATCTGCCAACATGCCATTAATATGGAAGATGATGCAAAACCTGTTGTTGAACATCTGCGTCGTCTAATTCCTAAGATGAAGGATGTGGTAAGAAATGAGGTATTAAAACTTCTTGAAGCTGGTATTATATATCCTATTGCTGATAGTAGATGGGTTAGTCCTGTGCATTGTGTTCCTAAGAAAGGAGGAATGTCTGTTGTGCCTAATGATAATGATGAGCTCATCCCTCAAAGAGTAGTTTTAGGGTATAGAATGTGCATTGATTATCGAAAATTTAATAAGGTTACTAAGAAAGATCATTACCCTTTACCTTTTATTGATCAAATGTAAGAAAGGTTATCTAAAAATACTCATTTTTGCTTTCTTGATGGTTATTCTGGGTTTTCACAAATTGCTGTTAAAACTAAAGATCAAGAGAAAACCACTTTCACTTGTCCCTATGGAACTTATGCTTATAGACGTATGCCTTTTGGTTTATGTAATGCTCCTGCTACTTTTCAAAGATGCATGTCTGCTATTTTTCATGGCTTTTGTGAGAATATTGTAGAGGTATTCATGGATGATTTTTCTGTCTATGGGAATTCTTTTGATAATTGCTTGCGAAACCTTGATAAAGTTTTGCAGAGATGTGAAGAAACTAACCTTGTTCTTAATTGGGCGAAATGCCACTTTATGGTTAATGAAGGAATTGTATTGGGGCATAAAATTTCCGAGAGAGGTATTGAAGTTGATAGAGCTAAAGTTGAAGCATTGAGAAGATGCCTTATCCTAGGGATGTTAAAGGTATTCGTAGTGTTCTTGGTCATGCTGGGTTTTATAGGAGATTCATTAAATATTTCTCCAAGATTTCAAAACCTCTTACTAATCTTCTTCAAAAAGATGTACCTTTTGTTTTTGATGATGATTGTAAGGAAGCTTTTGAAACTCTAAAGAAGGCCTTAACAACTGCTCCTATAGTTGAACCTCCTGATTGGAACTTACCTTTTGAAATTATGTGTGATGCTAGTGATTTTGCTGTAGGCGCTGTTCTTGGACAGCGAGTAGATAAAAAATTGAATGTTATTCATTATGATAGTAAAACTCTTGATGCTGCTCAAAGAAATTATGCTACAACTGAAAAAGAACTGCTAGCTGTAGTCTTTGCTTGTGACAAGTTTAGATCCTATATTGTTGATTCAAAAGTTACAATTCATACTGATCATGCTGCAATTAGATACCTTATGCAAAAGAAAGATGCTAAGCCAAGGCTTATTAGATGGGTGCTTCTGTTGCAAGAATTTGATTTGCATATTATAGATAGGAAAGGTGCTGATAATCCTGTTGCTGATAATTTGTCTAGATTGGAAAATATTGCTTATGATCCTGTTCCTGTTAATGATAGTTTTCCAAATGAACAATTGGTTGTAATAAAGGTGAGCTCGCGAGACAGTCCTTGGTATGCTGATTATGCTAACTTTATTGTTTCCAAGTACTTGCCTCCAACCTTTTCAGCTCAGCAAAGGAGGAAATTCTTTTATGACTCGAGGCATTATTTTTGGGATGACCCACACTTGTATAAAGAAGGAGTGGATGGTATTCTGCGAAGATGCGTTCCCTAATATGAACAACAAGAGATATTGAGTAAGTGCCATGGTAGTGCTTATGGAGGACATCACGCCGGAGATAGAACCGCGCAAAAGGTTCTACAATCAGGTTTTTATTGGCCAACTCTCTTCAAGGATGCAAGGAAGTTTATTTTATCTTGTGATGAATGTCAAAGGGTTGGTAATATCTCCAGACGCAATGAAATGCCTATGAATTATACTCTTGTTATTGAACCATTCGATTGTTGGGGATTTGACTTCATGGGACCTTTCCCTTCTTCAGAAGGTAACACTCATATACTTGTTGCTGTTGATTATGTTACTAAATGGGTGGAAGCCATACCCACAAAAAGTGCTGATGGTGAGACCTCTTTAAGAATGCTTTTAGATATTATTTTTCCTAGATTTGGAGTTCCTAGATATATTATGACTGATGGAGGTTCTCATTTTATTCATGGTGGTTTTAGAAAAACTCTTGCTAAATATGGTATTAATCATAGGATTGCTTCTGCTTATCATCCTCAAACTAGTGGGCAAGTAGAATTATCAAATAGAGAGATTAAATCTATCTTGCAAAAGACTGTTAATAAATCTAGAAAGAATTGGGCTAGTAAATTGAAGGAAGCACTATGGGCTTATAGAACTGCTTATAAAAATCCCATGGGTATGTCACCGTATAAAATGGTTTATGGAAAAGCTTGTCATTTACCTTTAGAACTAGAGCACAAAGCTTATTGGGCTGTAAGAGAACTACATAAAGATCCTAAACTTGCCGATAAGAAGAGATTGCTACAATTGAGTTCTCTAGATGAATGGAGAAGCGAAGCTTATGAAAATGCTAAACTCTTTAAAGAGAAAGTCAAGAAATGGCATGATAGACGAATTATCAAAAGAGAATTTAATGTTGGGGATAAAGTCCTATTGTATCGGTCTCGTCTCAGATTTTTTGCAGGGAAATTACTCTCAAAATGGGAAGGACCATATGTCATTGAGGAGGTGTATCGTTCAGGAGCAATTAAAATTACTTCTCTCCAGGGCGATGCCACACAAGTGGTGAATGGACAAAGACTCAAGCATTATATCTCTGGAGATTCTTATAATGAAGATGTTGATGTTATTCGAGTGGTAACTCCGGAAGCTTTCATCAAAGGTCAAATTGACAGTCCGGCAGAGTTCGACTTCGAATAGGTAACAGTACTGGTAATAAAAAAAGTTCGAGTTTTACTTTCCGAACAATGTTTTTGCTGTTTTTGGAAAATATGAAAAATTACGAGATCGAAACGGAGTGGAGGAGACGCACGAGGGCGTGCCTTCATAGGCCGGCGCGGGCCCCAGCCTGGCTGCGCCGCCCTATGAGGTGGGTCCCTCGTGGCCCCTCTCCGACTCTGGTTCGACCTGGTACTTTCCTTTTGTCGCAAAAATTTATTCTATATAATCCCCCGGACCCCTGGAGGTCCGTATATCGTTTTCTCGACGTGTTTTGTTTCGAGTTGTTTCCTGCAAGGATCTGTCTTTGATCTAGAAGCACCATGGTCTCCAACAACAAGGGCAAGGGGCTTTCGGAGGAAGAAGTGAAGAAGATGTCGTCAAAACGAGAGCAACAAGCTGTTGGAAGCAAGCAAATCTTGGTGGGATTTGTTGACACTCGACGTTCTTTTTCTCATAACTTGCAGGGACCCTTACCACCTGCTCCTAGCCTCGACTCTTTTCCTGTTTTGGAAGAAGCTTTGCGGGTTACCGATGAGTTTTGTGATCAATACCGTGCTCTGAGGAGGGAAGTGGAGATACTTCAGGAGGAGAATCATCGACTTCGAAGAATGCTAGAGCTGTTCCTCACTCCCATCGAGGTTGTCCCATTATCACCACCACCGCCGAAGGAGTAATTCATCATCGGTATTGGCATCCCCTTGGTTTGTTCCAAGCTTGGGGGAGTGCCGCGGTATCACATCATCACTATCTTTTACTTTTTATGTCATATCATGAGTAGGGAAGTTATCATATAGGATCGGTTGCAGCATGGAAGTATCTCTCCTTTAGTTGGTAGTCTATGTATCCCTTGGTGTGAGTTATCGTTATGGAATATTAATGAGAAGTCTTAACATTTACATATTGCACATCTTATTTTAGTTTGCAATCTCTATTATATGATTGATCTTGTTATTAGTATTGGTATCACTTTGGGAGCATTGAGTAAATCTATTTGGTTTTGGCAAACTTAGCATTGGTCAATAGCAACAACACTTTGAGGTTTAAGTAGAAAAGAGAAATACATGTAGTTGTTTCATTGTCTTCCTTTCTTGTTAGCTCTTAGCTTATTATTCTGAAGTTAAAATTGTTTGTGCTTACAAGAAAGATGCATGATTGTTTCTATCACATGTATATTTGTTTGTTTCCCTCAACTCTTATGCTTGCTAATCAACCTTGCTAGCCAAAAACCTGTACTGAGAGGGAATGCTTCTCGTGCATCCAAACCTTAACCCAAACCTATGCCATTTATGTCCACCATAACTACCTACTACATGGTATTTCCTGCCATTCCAAGTAAATACTTCGTGTGCTACCTTTAAACAATTCAAAATTTATCATCCCTTATTTGTGTCAATGTTTTATAGCTCATGAGGAAGTATGTGGTGTTTTATCTTTCAATCTTGTTGGGCAACTTTCACCAATGGACTAGTGGCTTCATCCACTTATCCAATAATTTTGCAAAAAGAGCTGGCAATGGGGTTCCCAGCCCCGATTAATTAACCTTCATAATTTTACAAATAGACACTCCTCCATGGCATGTGATTGTTGGAAGGCACCCGAGGATTTGGTTAGCCATGGCTTGAGAAAGCAAAGGTGGGGAGGAGTGTCATCTAAATAAAACTAAAATAAAAAGACACACCTTCATGATATGAGAATGATTGGAAGGCACCCGAGGATTCGGTTAGCCATGGTTTGTGAAAGCAAAGGTTGGAAGGAGTGTCAACCAAAAATAAACTTTATGGGAGCCGCTCTTCGAGAGTTTGTCTGGCAAGGGGGTTAGAGTACCCGCTACCAGTCGTTGACAACAACAAACACCTCTCAAAATTTTACTTTTATTCTCTCTACATGATTTGAAAACTGAAAAAGCTCTAGCACATGATTTAATCCCTGCTTCCCTCTGCGAAGGGCCTGTCTTTTACTTTATGTTGAGTCAGTAAACCTATTTCCCTCCACCTTAAGCAAGCATTTGAGTTGTTGTGATCAAATCATTTATATTGTGATCTGCTTAATCATGCCTTTTACTCTTCCTTGCTTAGTGCAAGTTTTATCTGAATGAATATAGCTTTGAATGTTATCAATGATTATGAGGAGATTATTATGATTGAGTATGCAAGTTGTGCCATATAAGCTTTAACATAAGAGCGCTGCTCGATAGATAAGTACAATCTGTTAATTGTTCTCTGACCAAGAACGAAATTTGCCATCACCAATTATGATTTCTTATGCACCTTTATTTGTGATTACCTTCTACTTGTTTTAAGTTGAATTATATGAGGAAGTTGTTCACTAGAATGTCTTGTGTGAATTAATATGATGCTTCTTGTCCGTATTTGGTTTATCGACTCTTCACTCCATAAACATGTGGTCCTGTTTACCGAGTTCAGTTTCGCTTGGGGACAAGCGAAGTCTAAGCTTGGGGGGAGTTGATACGTCCATTTTGCATCACTATTTTATATCATAATTTACTGTTATTCATTGATATATTTCATATTTAGAGGTGATACTTATGTTATTTCATCTATTTTGCATGTTTCATGATTGTTCGAGAATCGCGCACCGGAGTCAGGATTCTGCTGGAAAAAGCACCGTCAGAATGCAATATTTCGGAAGATCATCAATTGACAGAAATTATATGAGAAATCCTATTTTTCCAGAAGACGAAGGTAGCCGAAAGGAGGAGCCGAGGAGGGCCGCCATGGGCCCCCCTCATAGGCCAGCGCGGGCCCTGGCCTAGCCGCGCCGCCATGTGGGGAGGGGGCCCACAGCCCCCTCTGACCTCCTCTCCTTCGCGTACTTCTTCGTCTCGAAAACCTAAGCTCCATAGGATAGTCGCGAAGAGTCACAGCCACCTCTGCGGGGCGGAAAACACCAGAGAGACAAGAGCTCTCCGGCAGGCTGAAATCTGCCGGGGAAATTCCCTCCCGGAGGGGGAAATCGACGCCATCGTCATCGTCATCGAGCTGGACATCATCTCCATCATCATCACCATCATCTCCATCATCATCACCGCCATCTCCACCGCTGCACCTCGTCACCGCTGTAACAATTAGGGTTGGATCTTGATTGTTTGATAGGGGAAACTCTCCCGGTATTGATTTCTACTTGTTATTGATGCTATTGAGTGAAACCATTGAACCAAGGTTTATGTTCAGATTGTTATTCATCATCATATCACCTCTGATCATGTTCCATATGATGTCTCGTGAGTAGTTCGTTTAGTTCTTGAGGACATGGGTGAAGTCTAAATGTTAGTAGTGAATTATGGTTGAGTAATATTCAATGTTATGATATTTAAGTTGTGGTGTCATTCTTCTAGTGATGTCATGTGAACGTCGACTACATGATACTTCACCTTTATGGGCCTAGGGGAATACATCTTGTATTCGTTTGCCAATTGCGGGGTTGCCGGAGTGACAGAAACCTGAACCCCCGTTGGTATATCGATGCAGGAGGGATAGCAGGATCTCAGAGTTTAAGGCTGTGGTTAGATTTATCTTAATTACTTTCTTGTAGTTGCGGATGCTTGCAAGGGGTATAATCACAAGTATGTATTAGTCCTAAGAAGGGCGGTGCATTAGCATAGGTTCACCCACACAACACTTATCAAAACAATGAAGATTAATCAGCTATATGAAGCGAAAGCACTAGACTAAATTCCCGTGTGTCCTCAAGAACGTTTGGTCATTATAAGTAAACAAACCGGCTTGTCCTTTGTGCTAAAAAGGATTGGGCCACTCGCTGCAATTATTACTCTCGCATTTTACTTACTCATACTTTATTCATCTGCTATATCAAAACCCCCTGAATACTTGTCTGTGAGCATTTACAGTGAATCCTTCATTGAAACTGCTTGTCAACACCTTCTGCTCCTCGTTGGGTTCGACACTCTTATTTATCGAAAATACTACGATACACCCCCTATACTTGTGGGTCATCAATCCTCATCATCTTGAGGTCTTCACCGGGGTTTGGTTCTAGTTTACCTGCAAATCTTGCAAGTATAATAGTTTGGCTTTCAGCTATATATCTTCCCCTGGTGCGTCTCAACGGTCTTCGTACTTTCCTATAGAACTTGAACATCATTCTTAAGAGAAATGGTTTGGTTAGAAAATTCCCTAACATAGTGCTATGATTTTCAGTGAGCTTTGTAAGGGTATTATTTTGTTCACCTTGAGCATGCATAATATTTTTGAAAGTACTTTCAATTGAAGTATTACCATTGCTTGCTCCATTACTGTTGGTGAAGTTATTATTAGGAACTCCTGCATTACTATTATATTGTCTAGAAAAATTAGAGCCATAGTTTGACTCGTCCATGCAGGGTTATAAGGATTTCTTGCTATGAAGTCTATTTCCTCAACTTTAAAATTGGTGATGGCATTAACTTGGGTAGTTTCTTCACCCTTTAGAATATTTAAAAGCTCATCTAACTTCGAAGTAAGTTCTTCATTGTTACCTTCGGTGATTGCATTCACCTTTATTGAGGAGGATCTATCTACATGCCATTGGGCATGGTTGCTTTTCATATCATCTAGAAGCCTCATTGCCAATTCAACTGGCTTGCTCATGAATGTTCCTCCTGCTGCAGTATCAAGCATAGACTTAGACATTGGGTTAAGAGCATTATAAAATAAATGTAGGATTAACCAATCCTCCATTCCATGACTTGGACGGTTCATGGTGGCCTCCTTCATCCTTTCCCATGCAAGCGCTAGTGGCTCGCGGTCTTCTTGTCCAAAACCTATAATATTAGAACGCAGTTGTATAGTCTTTGCTGGTGGAAAAACTTAGTAACAAATATATTTGTGCATTTGTCCCATGAAGTCATATTGCCCTTAGGCAAAGGTAGCAACCCGTCCTTTGCTTTTCCTATTAATGAAAAGGGAAACAAGCATCATTTAATAGCATTTGGATCAACATCTTTAATGCGCATCAAATCACATATTTCAGTGAATGTGTTTAAGTTCATACCTGAATCCTCAGCGGACGAGCCTCTAAATTGGTTCTGCTGAACCAAACTTAAAAGGTTAGGCTTAATTTCATAGTTCTCCGCTTTAACAGCGGGTTGAGTTATGGGTGCACGAATAAAATCATCATTGGGGATAGCATATTCCCCAAGATTCTTTTCTGCCATAGTGATTATCTTTTTGGGTTTTTCTTCTATGATTGAAAAAGAACAAGTAACTAATTTTTTGGTTTTCAAGTAAAAGTAAAACAATAAACTAATAATAGTAAATAAAAACTTGAAACTAAAAATAAGATAACGAACAAGGTCTCTAGTAACTTTACCGGAATAGCAAAATTGCTTCCCCGGCAACGGCGCCAGAAAAGGGGTTGATACCTTCGATCCGGATTACGAATTGTAGTATGATAATCTTTTTCCCTAGAAGACCTAGGTTTAATCGAACCTTGGGAAGCAATCTAAATGGTTATGAAGGAAAGATCTACAAGACTTGCTACCATTTTATCTTCAGTTTACCGGACCTATCTAGTTTACTTTTAAGGGGGTTGTGTTCAATGATGGAAATATACCAGGGTTAAGGTTTCACCTGCAGCCATGCATACATATATAAATAAAACTCATATGTGTAACAAATAAAATAGAGACAAGAAATTTATGAGTAGCACATCCGTAAATACCCTTGCCCCTAGAGCCAGAGGTGAAAAGAGCCTATTGGTCCAACCATTGTCCTCACATCCGCAAGCAACAACAGTTTTAAGTAAATACATACCAACTAGCCTTAAGCTAGATGATTGTGCTATGATCCCGAATGAATCACGAAACATGTAATTACTTTCCCCTTTCTGTCACTGAGGTTTCGCGGTAGCACGCCATTCTCCACTCATCCCACCTTTGCCCTTGATCGACTCGAATGATATGGGTACCTGCTGATCATCAAGACGAGGCAAAGACACAAGATCGCAAAACTCCTATTCAATCCTTACACATAACATAAGGTTAGATGCACATGAACGCTGCGAGGATTCACCCCAACCCGCAGCCCGTGAGGACTACTCACACATAATATCAAGATCAAATACAAAGATAGAAATCATTGTGCAAAATATTTAGATTGAAATCACAATATTCTTACAATGGTCGCCAATTCTCAAGGAGATCTCTATTACAATGGTGATGGCTACGGCTATGAAGAATATGGGAGATGGAATGGATGAAGTATGGTGATGGATCTCCTTCGGTGTGTTGCAGATGAATTTGGTGGATGGCGGCTCTGTTTGGCGACGAATGGCTCTTCTTTTATTGTCGGTCCCTTCACAACTTTTATAATGTTTGACCTTGGGAACGCAGTCGCAGGTGGTACGGGCGGGGTTTGCCCGTACCGATGCCCGTTAAAGCCCCTGGAACCGCCTTTCCGAGCATAGTCAACTTTTCCATGCTTCTGACGCGATTTTCTTCAGTAATTGCAGGTCCATTTTCTATTATGACGTAATATCTTGCACAACATCCAAAAATAGAAGAGATTGCACACCTTTGCATTGATTAGGCATTAGTGGTAAGTTGAGAGGTAAACTTAGTCAATTTCTTGACTTATCTAGGGGTTTAAACGCGAGAAAATATGATGTATTTTACAGCCATCATCAACTAGCATATTTGATATTCAAACATAATGTCAAAGTACTTATGGATATAATCTATTAATTCTTAATACAAGATTGCATGATGTTTTTTTCCTTCTTGTGGAGTATAAAAAAGAGATGTGTTGCATCATCTCTAAGTTAGGACGTGATGTCCATATGAATGCGTATCTTACACAAATTGAAGTTATATTCTTATATCTCATTGACGAATTGTTATTGTCCATTACAACTTAAAAGAGAGAATATTCAAGTGAACCCATAAACCCCGGTCTAATTTTAACCATAATAAACACCTTTCCATTCCATTTATCTTACTTTCTATTTGTAGCACTATTTTAGTCCGAAAATACAATTTTTTTATTTATCATATTTGCACACAAAACCCCAAAACAAACAAACCTTTACCGCCCTTAGTTTAATTTACTTGATTAGTTTGATTTATGTTACTTGCTACTTTATTTTACTTTTGCTTACACGAAACCTTGTGCTTGACAACCACACGGTGTAGTTGGAGACACAAGGATTTGTTTTATTTTATGGGATTTCTAGGAGAAGAGAGTGAGCGATACCTCTTTACCCATTCCCCGAGAGTTTGATATAAACCCTCGAGTCATCCTTGTGGGGAAAGTAATCTGCTGACACAACACTCTACATTTGGAGTCCCAACATCATCATCTGCATCTTTACCTTGATGAAGGCATTCCCATGCAACGATTGTTGACCCACTCGTGCTGCTCCAGGGGAAACTCTAGGTTCTGTTCTTCCAGATCCAACGATGGTGGCACCACGATGTTGTTTCTCTTGTGGGAGCATTGTTTGTGGAGCATCGCTGGATGACTGAGGCTGGAGGAGGAGATGTCAAGTCATGCTCGGTCAACAGGTGCTACGCTAAGTCATACATGTTCGTCAGGTGCTACACACGATTGATCTTCCATGATGGTGTCGACAACATGCATTTCAAGGGCTATGCACATCTCTGCCCTGAAGATGGACTAGTGGTTTGATGGTGGTGAGGGCTACTGAGGCGAGGGCATAAGGCGCTCGCCACCCATTTGTCTTCTATGCCAATTGCGAGCTCCTGTTTTCGACATAGGGTGACTCGGGGATGCTCCTGGTATTTAGCTGGTGGGATATTTGTTTCTATGTTTAGGGCAAAGGCTCTGGCTGGTGGGATATTTGTTTCTGTGTTTAGGGCAAAGGCTCTGGCTGCACGTTACTTCACCCATTGTCGGGTTCTAGGTCTTGAGTGGTGGCTTCGGATTTTGTGATGTATATGCTCGTGACAGTTCCATATTTGAAGAAATAAATAAAGGTTGTATGCATCGCTTTGATGCAGTGGGGTTTTGTCCCCCTTATCGGAAAAAGGACAGAGGATGGTCAATAAAAGCTGGGGTGGGCACTCTCGGCTCGAAGGTAGGCACTCGCGTCTTTTAATCCCGTCCTATATCTAAATCTTCTCTTTCTAAATAGGTAATCCCATTTTCCTGGCCTCCCATGAAGCCACGTCACCTCATATACCTGCCCACCCCTGCCCACAGGTTTGTTACAGCCGGATACCTCACATAAGCAACGCAACATGGCCCGACACGCCCTTCCTCACCAGAACGACCCGCGCGGACCTCTCCCGTCTCCCCATCGATCTCTGCCGCCCTTCCTCGCCATATGGGCCGATCTCTGCTGCCCTTCCTCTCCAGATGGGCCGACACCGGCCCATGACCCGGCCGACTGACCCGGTCGACACTCTTTCTCTTCCTCGCATGCCCATCGATCTCTCCCCCACCGGCTCCGCCTCCGTTCGTCTTCCCATCGCCACCGCGACCTAAGAGCTCCCAACATTCATTGAGCATTACTATTGCCCTGCTAATGCGCAAGAAACCGCTCGGAACTGGTGAGTCGCTGCCTCCATGTTTAAAAACAAGCGCTCTGTTGCCATGTTCATCCAGCGCGTCTGTCTTCTCTCCTCGCCATCTTGCCGCAGCCCTCCAGTCTGGTATTTGTCTTCTCCCGATTTTACTTCTACCTTTCTTTTTTCCACCCCCCACTGATGTTTGCCGATCTGTCAGGTTGTATTCCGGCTTCGGGAGCTGATCGGCATTCTCTCTCCCCCTTGATTTGATTGGATTTTCTTTGGATTTGCATACTCCTCACACAAACCAGCCCCGTTTTGATTGGATCCAGCGTCCTGTTCGATCAAGAAAGGAGGAAGAGGTTCTCATCCGGATATTGGACAACAGTAGCTGCTTCCGTTGGTACACAAGTTCTTACTCTTAGTTTCAATTTACATTGGATAAGCACATGCATCTTCTGTTTTCTTACTCTATTTCGTCGCATGTATTTCCCCAAAGAATCTCCCCTGAAACTTATTTATTACATTAGAATTTAATTAGTTTCCCTAGAATATCTTCTGAACTTTATTTGTTATAGTGGAATTTGTTCCCCTGAAATCTTCTATCAAATGAATTTGGCAGGTTGGCTAGATATATAAAGAACACAACATGCTTCCTTTTACATCAATTCTTGCGTGTGTGCTTTGCAAAGATGGACAACCCCTGAAAATTCTTTCAGGCCTCCTGGTATGCATTCAGTCCCACGCTCCCCTGAAATTTATTTATTATATTGGAATTTGATTAGTTCCCCTAGATTATTCTCTGAAATTTATTTGTTACATACATTGGAATTTGCTCCCCTGAAATCTTCCATCAAATGATTTTGTAAAACAGGTCAGCTAGATATTAAAAAACACCACATGCTTCCTTCTACATCATTCGCACGTGGTGTGTGCTTTACAAAGATGGATAACCCACGAAAATTCTGCGAGGCATCTGCTTCCTTCTACATCAGTCCCCCGTGATGTGTGCTTCACAAAGATGGACAACCCCTGAAAATTCTGCTTGAGGCATCCTGGTATGCATTCAGTCCCATGCGGTGGTGAACTCCGATGCCGATATCACCTGCCAGAACCGGAGTTTTTTTTTGCTGCCCGGGCCTTCGTCAAATGATCTTCTGCAGGTTATATCTCTCTCTTTCTCTCTCTCTCTGTACCCGTTTGCTGATGGAGTTGAGGTTATAGTCAACTTAATTTCTGAGGCCATACATGATGTATGGATTCTCAGCCTTTTGGGAAAATACAGTTAAACAATGCTGACAGTTTTCTTATAGCATTCCACTCATGTTCAATCTTGGAAAAAAATAATACTTATTCCAGGCAGAAAGAGCTGATTTGTTTTTGCTTGGCTCGGGTCTAATTAGGCATAAAGAAACAGGACATGACTAACAGTAATGCATTTCCCTGTGCTTGGAAGTGCAACCTCTGTTTCTATTGTTCATGTTCAGGCTTGAATAAACAAACAAGGTCAATCAAATACCATAGATGAGTGTCCCGACCTAATTGTTTGAGCTAACTGCAGGAATTGTCTTCCAGTAGTAAGGTAATGTACACAATGACCCAAAGTCAGAAACATCTTCAATTCTAGAATGGAAGTTTGATCTTTATTCCGGAAATAGTGTATCAATGTGATGCCTCCTAGAAGTTACTAATGTATGTACTAGCTTTGTTTGTGGAAATTCAATTCGGCACATGGGAGCATATGCTCCTGCCATCGGAAAAACATTTTGAAATATTCAAAAAAATCAAACAAAAAATTTCTCGCTTACGTATCAACATTTTACGTGTGCACATCAAGTCTTGCGAAAAAACGACATTTTTTGTGACTTGTGTAAAAAAGACAAATAAAACGTATCGTACACAACCTTTTTTTACACAAAAATTTGTCTTTTTTACGGATGGCATTCAAAATGTCGGTTTTCTGTGAAACCACTTTTTTAACATGTAGAATATTAAGATGTATCTACTAAATTTTGTGTTCAAATTTTTTAACATTTTAAAAATGCATTTAAAACGAAGTTTAAAAACCGGGAGCATATGCTCCCGGGTGCCAAAACGCCACTCCCGCACAAAGATACTATACATTAAAGCCTTTTTAGGAGCACAGATACGGTTTTGGGAGGATGCTTGGTTGGACAATGCACCCTTAAGTGAACAGTATTCTGCGCTGTATAGTATCGTTCGTCGCAAGGGAGATACTATTGCCACAGTGATGGCTACCTCTCCACCGAATGTGACGTTTCGACGCGTTTTGCTTGGGCAAAGGCTAGAGGCATGGAATGCTTTAATTCATAGGTTGGGGGATGTTACTCTATCGCCTGAACCAGATGAATTTAGGTGGAATTTACATGTAGATGGCTCTTTCTCGGTGAAATCCTTATACACTGCCATAATCCATTCTGATTTACCAGTTGATAGTAATAAGAAAATTTGGAAGATGAAGATACCACTAAAAATCAAAAATTTTGGATGGTACCTTCGTCGAGGAGTCATCCTCACCAAAGATAATCTTGTTAAGCGGAATTGGCAAGGAAGCTCTAGATGTTTTTTTTGTCATCATGATGAAACTATTAAACACCTCTTCTTCCAGTGCCAGTTTGCGAGATCTATTTGGTCTGTCATCCAAGTAGCGTCTACCTTGTATCCTTCCACTAGTGTGGCCAATGTCTTTGGTAATTGGCTTCATGGTATAGATTCAAGGTTCAAGTTGCTTCTTAGGGTGGGGGCGCTAGCAGTTATCTGGGCGCTTTGGCTGAGTAGAAATGACAAGATTTTTATTGATATTAACTCCTCTTTGTTACAGGTTATATACAGATGTACGGGGATTCTTCGTTCGTGGTTACCTCTTCAGCGTATGGAGAACCGAGACCTATTTACGGAGGTCTGTACACGATTGGAGGCTACGGCGAGGGATACTTTTTCCCTACATGGGTGGCAGCATAGTCTACGGATTGAAGCCCCACCCCCACCATAGGCGTTTTACGTTTCATCGTTCCGATATGTATTTCGCCTAGTTTCTAGTTTGGCATTTTTCTATTCTAGACTTGACTATCATAAACGGCTGTGTGCATCCTGGTTATGCAGAGGCTGGATGTAATTGCTTCCCAAAAGTAATAAAGCATCCTTTATCAAAAAAAAAATTAAAGCCTTTATTTTATTTTCAAGAAAGAAGCTCCTTTATTTGGGTCAGATTTGTTTAAATGACAAAGCAGATATCCGCGATTCTTGATTCATGTATGCATATGTTCAATGATACCACTCTGATGGTGATACTCGAGTAATCATGGACATTGAAAGCATACTAGGATCTGTTCATCAGTTTGAATACATCAAACATGGCAAAAAACATGTCAATGCAATGCACTCATCAAGACTATGAAATTGCCGAAATGATGTTATTTTTAACAAGCATGAAACTCCTCATTTTTTGCAGGTTATTTGTATGGCTACCTGGAGACGGTCACACTGGATATCTACAACCTGGTTGGGTGGTGGCTTCCTAATCGTCTTCAATGATAAATAGACGGCGCTTTTTATTTTTTGGTTGTTTTTATATACACTTTTTGTGATCCATAAGATGTAAAATATGAATCTCTGAAACTTGGCATTAAATAAGGGTGTGTGCATCGATTGATGCAGAGGCCGGGGATATGTTTCTATTTTTTTTTTAAATCACTCATCAAGTACCAAGATCATGTAATAAACCTATAATCAATTTTCAAATCATCAATCACGAAGGTAGCAATGTCACATGCATGATTTACTTTTTGACAAAGCTCAGTGATTCATCATTAAAAACATCCCACCGCAGCGCGCGGGGTATCGTCTAGTTTAACAATTCCCGAACCCTTTTTTCCTTGTTTCCTTTCGCTTCAGGAAATCTAATATATTATCGCTTTCTCCCATGTGAAAACTATGTCATTCTTTCCACCATTCATTTTCTCATTTTTTGAGGTTAATACGGTTGGTATTACCGACAGCATGGTCTCTGCTTGGACTCTAGCATAATTCCCTCTAGGCATCATTCCATTCCCGGTACATCCACTCGATATATTTCATCACGAATGTTGACTACTCCTCCGCTTTTACAACGTGTTAGTGTTATGCATCCACGATAACATTAACATGGTCGGTTACCTCCCCGATCTTGGGGATCATGGATCTCTAATAGTACATAACGACCATAGGAACACTCCCCGTCAGTTATGATGAAATAAAATACTTTCAAAAAATATTTATGATGAAATAAAAGGGTATGTGCAAGCGATGAGGCATATCATAAATTGGCGACCGGGAGGTGAACCACATCTGCAATTAAGGGTCAATAATGGATGAAAGTAGGCAATGTTGGTGGGCCAAGCCACTACGTATATTTTTATTGTGCGAATTTAAGAAAATAGGGTGGAACAAGGTTAGTGACCAAAAGTTATATCGCAAAGTAACCCTAAGAAAAACTCTAACCTCTCGCTTGCTGCCCCTCACTCTCCCATGTCTAGACACAGTGTGGCGGTGCCTTTCATGGTTACCTAGCTCTCTCGTGGCTCCGCGGCGAGAGAGTACGGTTGGCATGTGAGGGAAAGACGTAAGGGCGGAGCTGCCGGTAGGGGAAGGTTGGGCGCGCTCCCTACCTTGATCCTGAGCAAAAATTTGCTTACGCATATGCTTGGTTCATTCAAATCATCTGGAGAAGAAACAAAAGAGGAGAAATTGCCTTGTTGGGCCATGTTGTCTATGCCCCAGGCCTGAACCGACTCTCTCCATGCACGCCAGTCACCAGAGCAGCTCGCGTTTGCTCAAAAAAAAAAAAAAAAAACCAGAGCAGCTCGCGTTGGTGCTTAGTTAAGCGTCTATCAACAAATTCGCGGGTTCCAAATCCGCGGGGCCCTGCGAGCAGACACACTAAATTATGCAAAAGTTAAAGCAACCTAGAAGTATTGCTCCTGCGACCTCATGCTAAAGGAACTAAAGTCTCCCCAACACAATAGAACAGTAGTTTTTATGTTATCAAAACAAAAGAGCAGTAGTTTTATTGTTGGAGCATAGGCCAGAAACTTCAAATGGAACCCGACCTTCATGTAGCATGTTTCCTGAAAAAATAATTGAAAACTTCATTTTGTTCACTTTTTTTTTGAAGAGTATTATACTTGGATATGAATGTATAGTACACACGTATAAAGTTTCATGGATTTATATTCTTATTTGTGACCTACACAAAAGTGACACGTGATTTTTTTATGTCTACTTAGAGCCATATTTTGAAACTTTTGTGTAGCCAAAATTCAAAGTGTTTTTAATATTATTGTGCATGTACATGAAAACATCATCACATATGTGTAAGTATGTTCATGCTCTAGCATACACAACTTGTTTAGTTTTCTTATTTCGAGCATATTTTCAAATTTTCCTGAATCTATTTTGGTCCATGTCAACTTTCTTTGTGGGGCAACGATATTACTCGTTAACACTCGAATATCAGAAATCTCGGACAGAAAAATGGTCTAGCCAACTTTAATTTTTTGCATCATTTTTGTTTTTTGATTTAAGTGTTGCCTGACCTTAAATGTTTTCGCTATCCTTCACTGAGAAGGCGGGCCCTCCTCCTCTTTGTCGGGCATAGAGTGTTCGGCTTCTCCTATCCTTGTTGCTCATGTCCAAGATGAGGTGGCCCTAGAGGAAAAGATAAGAAATCATGACAATAAGGGCGTGGTAGGTGAGTATGTAAGTGTAGGAGTGGTGGACAGAGAAGATAAAGATGGGAATGGGCCAGCGCAGGTACCTATGTCCCGTGGCACACCGATTTGCGTGGGAAGCGCTAAAATGTTATGGAAATCTTATTAATACCTAGTATGACCCCCTAATTTGCATATTATTTGGTGCGCATTTGGGTATTATTTGATATTAAATCCAAAAAGCTGGCAAAAAATATTTTAGCTCTAAAGAATAGCATGTCATAAGTATGACTAGCAAGGACAGACGCGGCGGCACGCCGCGCCCAGCCAAGAGTTGAAGAATGGAGGATGTTTTCTTGTTAAACTACAATGGTGATGTGGAGGTATAATAGTAAATGGCCGATAAGCAATACGTTAAAAAATACATTGTTATGTATTGTGGGAAAATCTAAGGCACGAAACTGATCATTTTGTTTTTTCATACAATGTGTACAACTGATATGCATATGCAGGGCATTGACTGTGGATAGTAAGTTTCGGTACATAGAAACAACTGAAGGCAACGTCACAATCGCTGCCTGGGTGGTACTGTAGAGGTTCGGACCGGATGGACTCATCGGTGGTGCACTTCTTGTTCCGGTTCATCTTCTTGGGTCCTTATCCTGTAATATTTACTGATGAAGTGGGCGATCTTATCAATGCTCTCCATGAAATTTCGATGCTTTAGTTTGCCATTGATTCGTTCAATGTGATCCAAAGTGGTCTCTGTGGGTTTGTGGGCCTATCATCATATTGCATACAAAGAAATCATCAAATTGGCACAAAGCAAAAGCAGTAGTGTAAGTATTTATTTTTCTCAAATCATGTATATTTTAAAACATTCATAGGTGTATCCTGCAACTTTCCTTTTATTATAGGAAAGAGTAGCTGCCAGATACATCAAAATAACCATGAACTACAGCCTATGCGCTAAGAGTAGAATAGGTCTGCATCACCAGCAAACCTGAGAAGGAATGACAGCCAAAATTCTAAAATAAGCATTTAAATCTCAAAATGGGTTCTTTACAATTTATATGACACTTTCATTCGGTTAACTATTTCTATTTCTCTGCAAATCGTGTGCAGAAATACACCACTTTTCCTTGGTCACCTTTCACTGAATAGAATACTGTGCATGAGAGGAAATTCTTGGGTCGTTTTTTTTAACTAAAACCACGACACTTACTATGCATCGAACAGAGTAGCGTATAATATAACAAAAAAATTGTGACATTGGAAGAGGACTATTGCTAATTTATTTTGTAGCACTCAAAAGAGAACTACTAACTTGTTTAGCTAAACATTGCCAACACATGTCAACCTGGCAGAGTAACAGGATATCATATGGGGGCTAGCACAACTGAGTTGGCAAATTTTACTTTCAATAAACTACAAAATAATTTTGCATCTCAATTAATTAATGTCGAATGTGCAAGGAACCTGAAAGCAAGTATTATATGTATGTAGAGTACAGAGTTGATGAGAAAAGGAATGTACTGTGCAATACATCGCATCCCTCTGCACACTCGTATCTGTGTTTCTCCTTTTCATGCTTCCTGAAGGAAAACCATTACGCATGTATTCAGGGTTTAACCAGCAAATCTATGTATGGACCCCTCCAATAAAATTAACCGTAAACCATATTCTACATGAGTAATTTGGGTCACATATAACACAAATTGGAAATAATGAGAAAAGGATATATTGGGCCCTCAAACCCTCAAAATCCTTCATTAGCTATTTTTTAAAGAGAAGGATGTGATAACACACTTCTAAGGAGAGCTTGATTGTGACAATATTGAACCTTTGTCTATGTGATAATCTTATTCATGACTCTGAACTAATGAAAGAAAGATTATATACTATGGAAAAACTTCAACATGCCAATTCTGAAGGCAGACCCAATGCTGATAATGGATAATGTTCCGGACATATAAAAATACAACTACTAAACAATATGTCATATGAGTAGCCTAGTAAAGCTGTGGAATTTAAATTCGACCAAACATTGGATATAAGTCCCTTATGAAGCTCAATATGCTACTGTTTCAACACCTCAATACCCTACAAAAAGTAAGAGAGGAAGTACAAAAAATGGACATCTATTGCAAAGCAATGACTAAAAAGTTACCTTTGCAAGAAAATATAATTTCCCATGAAGATTATGTATTACTACTTCACCTTATGAGCTTGCCATACGAATAGAAATGAAATATCCTTTTCATCTTTACCTTTGGAAGAAAGCGGCAAGTGGATGATCCTAGCTCTTGCGCAATGTAACATTGTCAATTGCTCAATCGAGGCGTTCTTGAAATTAATTACATCACCAGCAAGAAGTAGAAATAAGCACTATAACATATCTGCAGACAAAACACCACAAAGACTTCTCAGATAGAAGTTAGTAAATGGGAGGTGCACAACTTAGTCAGCAGATCCAGTTGAGAGATACAAATGTATGATGGTGGCATACATAATACTTGCTAGACACTGTGTGCTTTAACCTAGCACGAAAACTATATTTAGAATAGTGGCACGATGGCAAGGAAGGAAAACAAGGGAATTCAGTCACCACCACCAAAATTCTCCATAACCGTTCTAAGACCTGGTGGCAACTTTGCTTAATTCATACATGGTAGCAGAATTGGGAAAAAATAGCAGAACAAAAGAGTCTGAACCATCCGAACTTTTTGCCCTTAAAGAAATCCTAAATGTACCTCCGTTGAGAACTCGCCTTTAATTCTACTCAGGAAGAGTTTAAAATTAACCTTAAGAGTAAATTCGTCAAGCATGCATAATGCGTCTTACTTCACTCGGAGGCAACAGTGGAATATTTTTTAATAAACATGGAATTAATACACCCAGAAGAAATGATCCACCTATTTCCAGTAAGAATCGCCTTTAACTGTTTATCTCAAGATTCATTTCTTACAAAATATAAGCCCTCAATCAAAGTATTTGAGAATAAGAGATACTTCTAACTTATTGCACAAACAGTGTAACATGTAAGACAATGCTTGTTCCACCATTGCCTTATGAGTGCTTGACCTGGTGGTTCAACTTTCCTCTATAATGCAAAAGACAATATTCATTGATCACATATCTTGTAGGCTTTAGCATCAAAACAAAACAAAAATGAGATATTTCGGGACAAAATAATAAGTAAACCTATGAAAGCGAGTGGTGTGAGTAATTGGTCCCGCTCACCCAGGTACCTGGAGGCAGCGAGGATTTAAAATGTGCACTATTATAAAATCATGTACCTGTAGGAATTTAGAGAAAGGATAAAAATAAATTTAATTGAGAGAGCATGTCCTCCAGTACTTATCTAACATGACAGGGATTTGGATGAACCAAACCAAAAACAGAAAGTAGCAAGACGACCTTATTTCAGTAGCTCCAATTTAGACTGTAACCATACTAAATCCCAGATGATACTGATGCCATGGAAATCCAGATCTTAAACAGCAACTGATCTGATGAAGCAGCACATGGATTTAAGACATTAGCGAAAGGAGTTGTCAGTGTCCAAAGGGAGTTCTCACCTGTCAGTCCCATCATGACCATCCCAATGGTGAGCGTGACCGGGACCAGCACCTGGCTGAAGAGCAGGAAGACTGGCATGACGAACGCGAGGCACACCATGCATGGTGCCCGCCAGCACCAGCCCTGCAAACACCAGCAGGAAGCGTCCAGCGGGAACAACGTCGCAATCCCCTCGCAGGCCCTGCCGCTTTTGGCTTCCCATCCAGGGACCGGCTTCCGGTAGATTTCGGCAGCCGGCACCATCGGCCAAGCCCCCGCCCGCCAGCGACTCCTCTTTTTTCCTTCCCATGGTGGCCTAGCTCATCTGCGACCACGCCACCATCAGCCTGGCGAGCCGAATCGACCGCGTGCCCATCTAGGAGAGTTACGCCTCTTGAAATAATCAGATTTTTTTTTGAGAACGCGCCCGAGCTGGAGGAATCCCGGGGAGGCCGTCGCAACAGTCGGGAAAGTAGCACAGGCCGGCGATCTGGGTCGCCTCGGGAAAGCCGAGCTGCTCCTCCGCGCCGCCGGCTGCCAGGGACGAAGAGAAGGGCGAAAGTGTGAGGGAGAAGAGGATGTAGACGGCAGCACCAATCTCCGCCGGCCACAGGAGAAATCTAAGGGACAAATCTCTGAAGATCAATAATTTAACCAAAAGGGAGCAACACGAGAATCAACACAATAAGAAGAAGAAATCGAAATAAGACCAGCGGAATAAATAAAATTACCAGAAGAAGCGCTGGCCGCCGCGTCGCCTATCAACACCGCCTCTGCGCGCACAAAGCGCACCACAGGCCCCGCCAACAGCCAACCCCCTCAACCACCAGCACGCGCCCTCCCACCGACGACTCCTCAATCAGCAGGAACTCGAGCACAGGCACGGCCGTGCAGACCCACGCGCTGATCCCGGCACCATCACAAACAAATCGAAGTCGAACAAAGAACAGGAGCTGGAACAGGAGCTGACGGCCGAAACCAAGAAGAGAAGGAAGGAAACGACGGAGGTGGAAAGGAAATCTCGAGAAAAGACTGCCGACAACCCACCACCGCACCGCTTTACTATGCAGTGGGGACCAAACCATGTAACAGCGGCAGCAGCAAAGAAAAGACTATGTCCACCCAGAATTAAACACGAGAGAAAAACAACGTGACGTCAAAGTAAACTGAAACGGAAAGGCACCCCTATAAATACACACGAAACATCAATATAGCACAACAAAACACGCGTCAGCACATCACATAGGTAAAAAGTAAATCAGGAAAATTAAGAAAAAACGAAGTTGTTAAGGTTTAATATAGTACTTATTTACTTTAATATAAATTTTTGAATTATTTGGAAAAGGTTTGGAATTATATAAGCAAAAATCATTTCATGTAATTTAATAAATGAAAAATAATTACTCCCTCTAACTGATGTAAGACCTTCTAGAAAGGCATTTATTAGGTTTGGGAAGGTAAAGATGTGCCTAATATCACAGAAGGGCGCTACTATGTAATGCATGTAATAGGGCTAGCACCGGTTTATGCTACTTGAACTCTAGAACTGGGAGAAATATAGACATGGTGTTTTGGCTCATAGGTCTCACTGCTACAAATAACCTTATAGCCGCATTTATTACTGTCGGCGAGTGCGGTTTCAAGTGGCCGGCGGTAAGGCCTTTTAGGCCTTCCTCGCGTTACCACCGGTGAGTTGGTTTTGGGTCACCGGGATAGGGCACTTGCCGCCGGCGAATCAGGATTGTAACCGCCGGAGGTAAGGTGGCCCGAGAGCACCTGGATGAGCCTCCCCTTACCGCCGGCGAGTTTATCTCGGAGACACCGGGTAAGTTAACTACCGCCGGCGAAACCGATTTTCCCGCTCCAGAGGTAAAGTGGGCTGCTGTGGGTCATTTGGGCCGAATTACCGCCAGCATCCCCGTTTCATTTTCGCCTGCCGTCGAGAGGCCCCGCGAGCGACCAACGGGCTGTTCCCCCACGCTTCCCGGCCCAAGTGGACCGAGTCTACCTTACTCCTCACCCAGCGGTGCCGACGGGAGCCCCTATACAACGCTTTAAGCGATGACAGCTCTCGCGCCCGCTTAAAGAATTACGTGTCCCGATCTAAGATGGGCTCGGCCCATGTCACAATCCACATACGTAAAGTTACTGTGTATACGAACCCTGTCACGCACGAAAAAATTTATCTCGTTCTTTTCATCTTTTGTTCAGATTTTAGAAATGTTGAAATTTAAAAATGGTTCAGATTCGAAAATTTTAATACGAAAAATGTTGGAACTTGAAAATTATTTAGCATAAAAATTGTGCAAATTCAAAAAATGTTCAAATTCAAAAAAGTTCAAATTCAAAAAATGTTCAAATTCAGAAAATGTTCAAGATCAAAAAATGTTTAACTTAAATTTGTTCAAATTCCAAAAATTTTAAATCTAAAAATGTTCAAACCTGAAAATTGTTCAAACATAAAATTTGTTCAGATTAAAAGATGTTCATATTTTTTTTAAATCAAATTTAAAAACAGTTCAAATCGAAAATAGTACAAACTTGGAAAATGTTCAAAAATCGAAAAAAGTTCAAAATTTAAAAAGTTTTAAATAACCGACCGGCAAAACAAGAAAAACAAAAAAAAGGCCCGTAGAACCGTTGTCGAGGGGGACTGTGTCGCTAGATACGCAAGAGAAGAAGGCCCGTAGAACCATTCTGGGCCAGGCCCATAGGCGGGAGGGGGGTATGCGGAGAGAGATCCCTCCCGCAATGAGCGGAGGATAGGGATCGCGGGTGCCGACGCAACCTCGCGCAGAAAGTCCAGACCGCGTCTCCGGCGATCTCGGGCCATGGCGACCCGCCCGCCCGAGCTTGGCCGCGGAAAAAGGTCGCTGCTTCAGGAGGTTCCTTCCCCGACGAGCGGCGGTCAGGCGCGGCTCGATCCGGACCGGTCCGCGAAGGATATTCGGCTCGGGGCTGGGCGCTACTCCCGTGAGTCGTCCCGCGTCGTTGACTCTGCGCCACCGCGGGGAAGGCCGGGCGGATCTTCGCCGGCTGCTGCCCCTGCCCTTCCGGCCCTCGATTCTCAGGTGGGTGTGGTTGCCTGCATTCTCGGTTAATCCGCGGAGGTTTCCCAGGGGTTCTGCTACGAGCCAGAGTTCTTCCCTCTTCTTCGCGGGTTTCCCCGGGCCAAATTAGAGATACAAGATCGGGTTTTGGCTGGGGGATTCCTCCCTCTTTGCTGTGCGCTCTGTCGATTAGCTAGTTTTAGCTGCATTTTGGTTGAACGTGTTCAGTTTTCTTCCATTTCTTGTGCTTGAGCGCGCCATTTCCGTTTGCAGGTTTTGGACAGTGAGCAGGGAGGGATGTGGAGAAGGCTGCGCCCAAGGGACATGGATTCTTCGGCCTCTTTGACTGGGGAAGAGCAAGAAGTCCAAGAGGCGGCTGTTCAGCCGGAGCGGGGGCTATCAGGGTAAGTAGATGTTCCTTAGGAGTCAGGCAGAGTGGTTGCTGCAAGCGTGATGCTGCATTATCTGACAGAGGCTGAGCTAACACACTACTCCTGTCTTTGCAGGGAGTTCCGTAGATGGGAAGGACACTGATGGCAGCGTGCCAAGTACGCCGCCGTCGAACTCGGTGCGTGTTCGGGTGCATCATCTTTCTATTTACTAGCTCTGCTTGCTGCGTGCTGTCGTTTTAATCATGCCTGCATCAATGTGTTATGATAACTAGGATCAGTTGTGATCATAACTAGGAATTCCTCTGCATTTCAACATAGGTTTTAGTATGGCTAAACTTCTATGGTTTGTATACTGTATGCGATCCCTAGAAATTGTTCAGAAATGCAAGCACCGGTTTGGAACAGAGCAGGCATGGTATGAATAGGAAAAGGTTTTTGTTTTATTTCATAATGCATCATATTTCTATTTCCTAATTGATAGGCCAAAGCTTTAGTTCCAATGTTCTTTATTGTTTCGCCAGTACCAAATGAACTCTTCTAAGATCGTGTGATGAACTTTTAGTGGCACATGTATCACTCTCAGGTGATCATTTGTTCAGGCATATGTATCGGGTTGTTTGATAGAGGAACTGAAGTGCAAGGGACAGTAGTATTACTATGCACTTTTCAATCCTCCAAAATCTTGTTCATAGACTTGTGCATCGGGTAGAGTACCATACTGATGTTGTGGTATTTTACAGGGCTAGAGGAGAAGAGCAGAAGCAGAGATCTAGGCCATGCCATGCGGGAGAAGAGGAGAATCACAGCGAGATGCAGGACCTGTCGGCTAGATGATGTGCCGAGATGCCATGCTGGAGGTGCCCGCTAGTAGGTGATGTCGCTGGCGAGCTGAGATGGGCAACGTCTTCGGCGAGCTGAGACAGAGCTGGCGACGTCGCCGGCGAGCTGTGGACGACATCACCGGAGTCTTTGTGTTTTCGTATGCGTTGTAATATAATACATGTTCTGTTTAAATAAAATAAAGAGATAACTTAGCCTTTAAGTTGACTTGACTGTGTGAACATGCTGTTTTTTTAATCCTCTAAAAACTTTGCGCCAGCGAATTGGCCTGTGCACTGGAGGTAGTTCAAGGTAGTACTGGCGAATACGCTAGGCGCTAGGGGTAACAAATACCGCCCGCGAATACACGAAAGCGCCTAGGATAACATCATGTTACCATCGTTGCTGAAACGGAAGGCGCCAGCGGTAACCACTTACCACCGGTGAGGTTGCCTGTGGTAGCCCAATTCCATGCGCCGGCGGTAAGGTATTTTGTAGTAGTGTCTAGATGCACCTATTATAAAAAAATGTATTTTAAATTTATTTTAAAATATTTAAGAAGTTTGAAATAAAATCCTAAGTGTGCATATCACATTCTATGTTCGCTCACAAAAGTTTGGCAGGAAAAAACATTTTGTGTGCATTATGTAAAAAAGACAAAAATGTCTCATTAAAAACTATTTTGGAGCCCCGAAAATTGTTTGTTTACACTGGCCACAAAAAATAATATTTTTACGTCAAACTTTGTGTGCGAACATAGAATATCTAGATGTACATCCTTATTTTTTTTCATAATTTTTAGTCATTTTAAAATATAATTTTGAATAGTGGGTGCATCTACACCTATGAGCTAAAGTAGATTTCCCTGGAAAATATGCCTTGTTTTCATTCCCTTGGTTGTGAAGATTAGTTCATCAAGTCGGAAAGGTAGCTTGGGCAAGTCATTTGATACAAGAAAACTAATCACGGTCAGTAAAGGATGTAAATCCTCCCTGTTGTTGTGAGCCCTAAACCCTAAAGTACCGATCCGTAACGACTTGAAATTAATAATAAAAGGTTAAGAAAGACGGAAATTTCTAGCAAGCTAGTTCTTATATTAGTGAATCGGGAAAGTAGAAAATCTAAACTCCAGAAAGGCCAAATCTCTATATCCTTTTCTTCCACCTGAGTGGGCCAAGCCCATCTCCACTCAATTTTTCTTTATTCCTTTGGGCCGCATTGCTATGGTCAGGGCACCAGTTAAGTATAGATTTTACCTAGCCCTAACCTATTTTTTTGGTACTTCACCGTTACCCGCCTGATGTAACTGAACTGAGTGCGTATCTCCATTAATCCTGTTTTTAACCTGGTTTTTCTGATCTGGCACGGTCCAAGTTGGATTAGTCAGGGGTGCTGACTGCGCTTGTTTAAATCAGTAAAGTGATTTCCTCGCCTGCGATTTGGCCGGGACGGCGCTGCTTCTTGCTTCGACGGGAGCAGCGGCATGCAGTTCTTCGCATGCTTCGAGTGCTCCGGCAACCGGCGCTACCAGCACCGTCGACGGGACAAAGAGAGGCGCAGAGACGAGTGCAACAAGAACTACCTTCTAGCTTGCCCCGTCTGGTTCTGATTAAATTCAGAAGTTATTTCTGAAACGGGATTAAATTCAGAAGTGCAGTTGAAAGAAGCAAAAGAATCAGAAGATGGACTTGGATTATTATGTTTTAGCTGCTAGGATTGATCAGCAATCAAAAACACCGAACTATTTTCCATTGTTTCTTTCATCAGCTGTGTGGGTTCTCCTAACGACATGGAATTGGTACTGAAATGGAGTTGTGTGCTGTCTATGCAAAACTGTCGCTTGAACATTATCTGTAAAATTGCTAGCTGCAGATGCTACCAAGTACCAACTGAGTCTGGTACTCCGCGTATGGTGGTATAAGCGCTCAAGAACTAGCACGCGCTGAAAGGACAAGCCGTTCTAATTCTCTTCCCTCCATTCAGCGAGTTCCCATGTAAAAGTTTTCTGGCTCGTTAAGTAGATGGATCACTGCATAACTTGCAGTGTAAATCCTTCAGTCAAACAAGGAAGCATGTCAAGCAAATGTTCATCATCACACCTTCTATGTCATAGAGAAATACATAACGCTGGTAGTTGAGAACTGTTAAAGCTGTTCGATCTTCAAAGCATGTTAAGCTACCCTACTGTTACAGTTTATAACACCACACTGAATCTAGATTAATAACTGTTTGATCTTCAAATACTATTACTGTTTCATCTTCAAAGCATGTCCTTCAAATAGCTAAGGCTGTGTTTGTCTGCTCTGTATTTCGGAAATCATATTATGCCTAATCTGCGGTATTCCGATGCTTGGGCATGAATACCGCAGTTTCGGAAAAACCACATTTTTGTGGTGTTTTGGCAAAAATTTGAGTCTTTTGGCAATATAGTCAACTATTTAATTGCTCTGTTCTGTGGAGAAAAACTGCCGAAGGGAGCAGACGCAAACCACCAGTCTTCCCAGTTGTTAATAATATTCCAAAGGTTCATCTTGTCGTTACTAATTTGTGGCCGGCATGTCGATCTGTAACAAGCAATATAAATACACTAATATTGGCCAGCTTATCGATCTGTAATACGCAGTATGAAGATACTAATGGAAAGGCTTATCGCTCTGTGTAAGATGAAGCACAGACAGCATGTGGTCTTAATTCAGAACATGTGATACGCTCTTAATCAATGGCTTATCTATACAGTCGTTAATCACATCCAGCTAGATAGATTGTACTTTAGTAGTAGTCTGTATGGCAGCCACCTAGATCCTCATGTATGTGAAAGAAAGCTGAGTTGTTGGATAGGAAGATTGTTGTCTTATGGCGATAGATTGATCCTTATAAATTCAGTTTTGACGAGTTTACCAATGTTCATGCTATCGTTTCTTGAGATACCTATAGGAATAAGGAAACGATTACACTAAATGAAACATACCTATTGGGATATTATCGATCACGTTTTTTCTGGTAAACCGATGGGCACAAAAAATAGACTTACTAAATGGAACATAGTTTGCCGACCTAAAGATCAAGAAAGGTTAGGGATTGAAGTGCTAGAAGTAAAAACCAAATGCTTGCTTAGTAAATGGCTGTTTAAGCTTTTAAATGAAGGAGTTTGGCAAGAATTACTTCGAAACAAGTATTTGCAATCTAAAATTTTGTCATAAGTGACGATAAAACCTCTTGACTCTTCCTTTTGAAAGGAACTAATAAAAGTGAAAGAAGAGTTCTTCAAAAGAAGCACTTTCAAGGTGGGTGATGGCGCCTCAACCAGATTTTGGGAGGATGTTTGGTTAGGAGATACCCTTTGTCTCAACAGTATGAGTCGCTATATAACATTGTAAACAGAAAACAAGCTACTATTGATGATGTTTTGGGAGCTAATTCACTGAATATTTCATTTCGTAGGACATTGACACCTAACAAGTGGATGCAGTGGTTACAACTAGTTGAACGACTAATGGATATTCAGTTGTCTAATAAAAGACACTTTTTTTATGGGGACTTACTACCTCCGGTTGATTCATGGTTAAATCTATGCATCTTGATCTTTTAGATGATCAAACTAAATACCCGCGTAAATATATTTAGAAAATGAAGGTTCCTTTAAAAATCAAGATATTCATGTGGTTCCTCCATCGTAAAATAATTCTAACAAAGGATAATCTTGCTAAAAAGAATTGGGAAGGAAGTAAAACATATGTGTTTTGTGATAAAGATGAATCCATTCAACTTTTGTTCTTTGAATGCCCATTGGCAAAACTTGTTTGGCGCATAATCTTTTTGGCATTCAGTATATCCCCACCTGCTAATGTTACAAATCTTTTTGGGAATTGTTTAAGCGGTATTGCCGAAAAAGATTTAATCCAGATTAGAGTGGGTGTTTGTGCCATTGTTTGGGCTATATGGAATGTTCGTACTGATTTTATTTTTAACAAGCAGAAATATCATTCTTTCTTACATGTTATTCCGTCGGCCATAATTGAATCCGTACGTGGTCCTATATTCAAGCAGAGGAGCAACGAGCTGCCATGGAGTATGGGTACAACCGCACGAGATTTCTAGAAATGATAACATAAACATAGGTAAACTAGTTAAAACTGATTTAATAAGAACCAGAACCGTGTCTCAACTGGATACCAGTAAGAATTTCTTAGTTTTCTGTAATGGATAGGAATACCTAAGTATCTAAAGGGAAGAGATCCAGCATCACATCCAAAGATCTGCTTTTATTGATCCTCTTCATCCTTTGCCTTACCAAAATAGAAAAACTCACTTTTATGGAAACTAATTTTTAGTCCTGAAAGTTCTTCAAAGATACATAAGATTAACTTCATGTTTCGGCTTTGAGGAGGTCATGCTCCAAAAAAAGGATCGTATCATCGGCATACTGTAATATAGAAATACCTCCCTCAACAAGACGAGGAATAAGCCCTCCAACCTGACCATCGTTTTTTGCACGTTCAATTAAGATGGCAAGCATATCTACTACAATATTGAACAACATTTGGTGATAACCCACAAGTATAGGGGATCGCAACAGTCTTCGAGGGAAGTAAAACCCAAATTTATTGATTCGACACAAGGGGAGGTAAAGAATACTTATAAGCCTTAACAACTGAGTTGTCAATTCAGCTGCACCGGGAAAAGCACTAGTAACAGGGGTGATGTGAAAGCAGCAGTAATATGAGAGCAATAGTAACAGCAACACAACAGCAGTGGCAGTAACACAGAGGCAATGGTACCAGAAAATAGTTGATACTACTTCCAATGACATGTAGGAACGAGTATATGATGATGAAAGATGGACCGGGGTTCCCAGCTATCTTCACTAGTGGTAACTCTCCAATAACAAGTGACAAGTGTTGGGTGAACAAATTACAGTTGGGCAATTGATAGGATTGAAATAGCATTAAGACAGAACATCAAGATTATTAATCATGTAGGCATGTTTTCCATATATAGTTATACGTGCTCGCAATGAGAAACTTGCATAACATCTTTTGTCCTACCAGCCGGTGGCAGCCGGGCCTCAAGGTAATCTACTGGCAATTAAGGTACTACTTTTAGTAGAGCACCGGAGCAATGTAGGGATTCGTTGCATAGAAAACAAAAAAATTCCTACCGCGAACACGCAATCCAAGCCAAGATGCAATCTAGAAGACAGTAGCAATAAGGGGATTATCGAGTCTCACCCTTGAAGAGATTCCAAAGCCTACAAGATGAGGCTCTTGTTGCTGCGGTAGACGTTCACTTGCAGCTTGCAAAAGCGCGTAGAAGATCTTGATCACGACGCCACGAACGGGTAGCACCTCCGTACTCGGTCACACGTTCGGTTGTTGATGAAGACGACGTCCACCTCCCCGTTCCAGCGGGCAGCGGAAGTAGTAGCTCCTCTTGAATCCGGCAGCACGACGGCGTGGTGTCGGTGGTGGTGGAGAAACCCGGCGGAGCTTCGCTAAGCGTGCGGGAAGTGGAGGAGCGGGGCGGCTAGGGTTTGGGGAGAGGGGGGCGCCGGCCACTTGAGGTGGTGCGGCCACCTTGTGCTTGTTGGGGTGGCCGGCCCCGTCCCCTTGGCCCCTCATTATATAGGTGGAAGCCCCAAGTGTTGGACTACAAGTCTTCGAATAAGACCCGAACCCAAAACCTTCCATGTGATAGGGAAACCTACCCAAGGTGGGAATCCCACTTGGGGTGGGATTCCCCCCTTCCATGTGGGGGGTGGCCGGCCCCCTTGGTGGAGACCAAGGTGGACTCCCCCCTCCTAGGGTTGGCCGGCCATGGGAGGTGGAGTCCCTCCGGGACTCCTCCTTCCTTAGTGATTTCTTCCGGACTTTTCTAGAACCTTCTAGAACATTCCGTAGAAACTTCCGGATCATTTTAAATCTTATAAAATGACTTCCTATATATGAATCTTATTCTCCGGACCATTCCGGAACTCCTCGTGATGTCCGGGATCTCATCCGGGACTCCGAACAAATATTCGAACTCCATTCCATATTCAAGTTCTACCATTTCAACATCCAACTTTAAGTGTGTCACCCTACGGTTCGCGAACTATGCGGGCATGGTTGAGTACTCACTCCGACCAATAACCAATAGCGGGATCTGGAGATCTATAATGGCTCCCACATATTCAACGATGACTTTAGTGATCGAATGAACCATTCACATACGATACCAATTCCCTTTGTCACGCGATATTTTACTTGTCCGAGGTTTGATCATCGGTATCACTCTATACCTTGTTCAACCTCGTCTCCTGATAAGTACTCTTTACTCGTACCGTGGTATGTGGTCTCTTATGAACTTATTCATATGCTTGCAAGACATTAGACGACATTCCACCGAGAGGGCCCAGAGTATATCTATCCGTCATCGGGATGGACAAATCCCACTGTTGATCCATATGCCTCAACTCATACTTTCCGGATACTTAATCCCACCTTTATAACCACCCATTTACGCAGTGGCGTTTGATGTAATCAGAGTACCTTTCTGGTATAAGTGATTTACATGATCTCATGGTCATAAGGACTAGGTAACTATGTATCGAAAGCTTATAGCAAATAACTTAATGACGTGATCTTATGCTACGCTTAATTGGGTGTGTCCATTATATCATTCATACAATGATATAACCTTGTTATTAATAACATCCAATGTTCATGATTATGAAACTAATCATCCATTAATCAACAAGCTAGATAAGAGGCATACTAGGGACTCTTTGTTGTTTACATATCACACATGTATCAATGTTTCGGTTAATACAATTATAGCATGGTATATAAACATTTATCATAAACATAAAGATATATAATAATCACTTTTATTATTGCCTCTTGGGCATATCTCCTTCAGTCTCCCACTTGCACTAGAGTCAATAATCTAGATTACATTGTAAGGTACCTAACACCCATGGCATTCTGGTGTTGGTCATGCTTTGCCCTAGGGAGAGCTTTAGTCAACGGATCTGCTACATTCAGATCAGTGTGTACTTTGCAAATCTTTACTTCTCCATTTCGATGTACTCGCGAATCGAGTGGTAACGCAGCTTGATATGCTTCAGCCTCTTGTGTGACCTTGGTTCTTGTGCATTGGCGATGGTACGTTGTCACAGTATATGACTAGTGGGTCCAATGCACTAGGAACCACACCAAGCTCTACAATGAACCTCTTCATCCATACCGCTTCTGATGAAGCCTCTGAAGCCGCTATGTACTCTGATTCTGTTTAAGACTTCGCCACCGTGCACTGCTTCGAGCTTGCCCAGCTTACTGCAGCACCATTCAATATAAACACGTACCCAGACTGTGACTTAGAGTCATCAGGATCAGTGTTCCAACTTGCATCGGTGTAACTTGTTACAACGAGCTCTTGGTCACCTCCATAACAAAGAAACATATCCTTAGTTCTTTTCAAGTACTTCAGGATATTCTTGACCGCTGTCCAGTGTTCCATTCCTGGATCACTTTGATATCTGCTAGTCAAACTAACAACATGCGCTATATCCGGTCTTGTACATAGCATGGCATACATAATAGAGCCTACTGCCGAAGCATAGGGGATCTGACTCATCCTTTCTCTTTCTTCTGCCGTAGCCGGTCCTTGAGTCTTACTCAAGACCTTGCCTGGTAACATAGGTAAGAACCCTTTCTTACTTTCGTCCATGATACGTCTCCGACGTATCGATAATTTCTTATGTTCCATGCCACATTATTGATGTTATCTACATGTTTTATGCACACTTTATGTCATATTCGTGCATTTTCTGGAACTAACCTATTAACAAGATGCCGAAGTGCCGATTCTTTGTTTTCTGCTGTTTTTGGTTTCAGAAATCCTAGTAAGGAAATATTCTCGGAATTGGACGAAATCAAAGCCCAGGGGCCTATTTTTCCACGAAGCTTCCAGAAGTCCGAAGACGAAACGAAGTGGGGCCACAGGGAGCCCAAACCATAGGGTGGCGCGGCCCCCCCCCTTGGCCGCGCCGGCCTGTGGTCTGGGGCCCCTGTGCCGCCTCTTGACCTACCCTTCCGCCTACTTAAAGCCTCCGTGACGAAACCCCCAGTACCGAGAGCCACGATACGGAAAACCTTCCAGAGACGCCGCCAACGCCGATCCCATCTCGGGGGATCCAGGAGATCGCCTCCGGCACCCTGCCGGAGAGGGGAATCATCTCCCGGAGGACTCTACGCCGCCATGGTCGCCTCCGGTGTGATGTGTGAGTAGTCTACCCCTGGACTATGGGTCCATAGCAGTAGCTAGATGGTTGTCTTCTCCCCTTGTGCTATCATTGTCGGATCTTGTGAGCTGCCTAACATGATCAAGATCATCTATCTGTAATTCTATATGTTGCGTTTGTTGGGATCCGATGAATAGAGAATACTTGTTATGTTGATTATCAAAGTTATATCTACGTGTTGTTTATGATCTTGCATGCTTTCCGTTACTAGTAGATGCTCTGGCCAAGTAGATGCTTGTAACTCCAAGAGGGAGTACTTATGCTCGATAGTGGGTTCATGCCTGCATTGACACTGGGACAAAGTGATGTAAAAGTTCTAAGGTTGTGTTGTGCTGTTGCCACTAGGGATAAAACATTGATGCTATGTCTAAGGATGTAGTTGTTGATTACATTACGCACCATACTTAATGCAATTGTCTGTTGCTTTGCAACTTAATACTGGAGGGGGTTCGGATGATAACCTGAAGGTGGACTTTTTAGGCATAGATGCAGTTGGATGGCGGTCTATGTACTTTATCGTAATGCCCAATTAAATCTCACTATACTCATCATGATATGTATGTGCATGGTCATGCTCTCTTTATTTGTCAATTGCCCAACTGTAATTTGTTCACCCAACATGATGTTCGTCTTATGGGAGAGACACCTCTAGTGAACTGTGGACCCCGGTCCAATTCTCTTTACTGAAATACAATCTACTGCAATACTTGTTCTACTGTTTTCTGCAAACAATCATCTTCCACACAATACGGTTAACTCTTTGTTACAGCAAGCCGGTGAGATTGACAACCTCACTGTTTCGTTGGGGCAAAGTACTTTGGTTGTGTTGTGCAGGTTCCCCGTTGGCGCCGGAATCCCTGGTGTTGCGCCGCACTACATCTCGCCGCCATCAACCTTCAACGTGCTTCTTGACTCCTACTGGTCCGATTAAACCTTGGTTTCTTACTGAGGGAAACTTGCCGCTGTGCGCATCACACCTTCCTCTTGGGGTTCCCAACGGACGTGCCAACCACACGCATCAGTCCATTCTAAACTTCTTTAGAATCTTGTCCAGGTATGTACTCTGTGATAGCCCTATTAGGCGTCTTGATCTATCTCTATAAATCTCGATGCCTAATATATACGATGCTTCACCAAGGTCTTTCATTGAAAAACTGTTATTCAAATAACCTTTTACACTTCTTAATAGTTCTATATCATTCCCAATCAATAATATGTCATCTACATATAATATCAGGAATGCTACAGAGCTCCCACTCACTTTCTTGTAAATACAGGCCTCTCCATGGCACTGTATAAACCCGAAGTCTTTGATCACCTTATCAAAGCATCGGTTCCAACTTCTCGATGCTTGCTTCAGTCCATAAATTGAACGCTGAAGTTTGCATACTTTGTCAGCATTTTTAGGATCGACAAAACCTTTGGGTTGTACCATATACAACTCTTTCTCAATGTCTCCATTAAGGAACGCCGTTTTGACATCCATCTGCCAAATCTCATAATCGAAAAATGCAGCTATTGCTAATAAAATCCTCACAAATTTTAGCTTCGCTACATGTGAGAAAGTCTCATCGTAGTCAACTCCTTGAATTTGTCGGAAACCCTTTGCGACAAGTCGAGCTTTATAGACAGTAATATTACCATCAGCATCTGTTTTTCTCTTGAAGATCCATTTATTCTCGACAGCCTTGCAGCTATCTGGTAAGTCTACCAAAGTCCATACTTTGTTATCATACATGGATCCCATTTCGGATTTCATGGCTTCTTGCCATTTGTTGGAATCTGGGCTCATCATCGCTTCTTCATACGTCGCAGGGTCCTCATCATTGTTATTCACAATCATGACATTTAGACAAGGATCATACCAATCAGGAGTGGCACGTTCCCTTGTCGATCTGCGAGGTTCAGTAGTTTCCTCGTTCGAAGTTTCATGATCATTATCATTAGCTTCCTCTGTTGCCGGTGTAGGCGGTACAGGTACAACTTCCGGTACTTCGCTACTCTGATCAACGAGTATAGATTCATCAATCTCATCGAGTTCTACTTTTCTTCCAGTCACTTCTTTAGTGAGAAATTCTTTCTCAAGAAAGGTTCCGTTCTTAGCAACAAAGATTTTGCCTTCGGATCTGTGATAGAAAGTGTACCCTATAGTTTCCTTAGGGTATCCTATGAAGACGCATTTCTCCGCTTTGGGTTCTAGCTTGTCCGGTTGTAACTTTTTTACATAGGCTTCGCAACCCCAAACTTTAAGGAACGACAGCTTAGGTTTCTTATTAAACCATAATTCATACGGTGTCATTTCTACGGATTTTGATGGTGCTCTATTTAAAGTGAATGCGGCTGTCTCTAATGCATAACTCCAAAATGATAACGGCAAATCAGTAAGAGACATCATAGAACGAACCATATCTAAGAGAGTTCGATTACGACGTTCGGACACACCGTTTCGTTGTGGTGTTCCCGGCGGTGTCAATTGTGAAAGTATTCCGCATTTCTTTAAATTCATGCCAAACTCATAACTCAGATATTCACCTCCGCGATCAGATCGTAGAAATTTAATCTTCTTGTTACGTTGATTTTCTACTTCACTTTGGAATTCCTTAAACTTCTCAAAAGTTTCGGATTTATGTTTCATGAAATAGATATACCCATATCTACTCAGATCATCTGTGAAGGTTAGAACATAACGATAACCACCGCGCGATGTTACGCTCATTGGTCCGCACACATCAGTATGTATGATTTCCAATAAGTCAGTAGCTCGCTCCATCATACCAGAAAATGGAGTCTTAGTCATTTTTCCCATTAGACATGCTTCACATCTATCAAGTGACTCAAAGTCAAGTGATTCAAGTAATCCATCAGTATGGAGTTTCTTCATGCATTTCACTCCAATATGACCAAGACGATAGTGCCACATATAAGTAGAATTATCATTCAATTTAATTCGCTTAGCATCAATGTTATGTATATGCGTATCACTACTATCGAGATCTAACAGAAATAAGCCATTCTTTTTAGGTGCTCGACCATAAAAGATATTATTCATAAAAATAGAACAACCATTATTCTCAAACTTGAATGAATAACCGTCTTGCATTAAACAAGATCCAGATATAATGTTCATGCTTAACGCGGGAACAAAATAACAATTATTTAGGCTTAAAACTAATCCCGAAGGTAGATGTAGATGAAGTGTGCCGACAGCGATCACATCGACTTTGGATCCGTTTCCAACGCGCATCGTCACTTCATCTTTCAGTAGTCTTCGTTTATTCTTTAGTTCCTGTTTCGAGTTACAAATATGAGCAACCGAACCAGTATCAAATACCCAGGTACTAGAACGAGAACCAGTGAGATAAACATCTATAACATGTATATCAGATATACCTTCTTTCTTCTTCTTGACAAGGCCGCTCTTCAGATCAGCCAGATACTTGGAGCAATTACGCTTCCAGTGTCCCTTCTCCTTGCAGTAATAGCACTCAGCATCAGGCTTAGGGCCGTTCTTAGGTTTCATAGGAGGCGTGGCAGCTTTCTTGCCACCCTTCTTGAATTTTCCCTTAGACTTGCCCTGTTTCTTGAAACTGGTGGTCTTGTTGACCATCAACACTTGGTGCTCTTTCTTGATCTCAATCTCAGCAGCTTTTAGCATGCCAAAGAGTTCAGGTAACTCCTTGTTCATGTTCTGCATATTGTAGTTCATCACAAAGTTCTTGTAACTTGGTGGTAGTGATTAAAGGACACGATTAATCCCCAGTCTATTAGGAATCACTATTCCCAAGTCACTGAGTTTCTTCGCATGCCCGGTCATGGCGAGCATGTGCTCACTAACGGAGCGGCCTTCTTCCATCATGCAGCTGAAGAAGTGTTTCGATGCTTCATAGCATTCCACGGCCGCATGAATTTCAAATATAGCTTTCAGCTCATTGACCAACTAATGAGGATCGTGGTGCTCAAAACGTTTTTGAAGATCGGCTTCCAGACTGCACAGGAGGGCACACTGAACTTGAGAGTACCGAGTTTTCCGAGTCGCGTAAACATTCTTTACTTCATCGGTTTCAGTTTCTGCAGGAGGGTCACCTAGCGGTGCATCAAGCACAAATTGCAGATTTCCATGAGAGGAAGATCCTCACATGACGGAACCAGTCGGTGAAGTTGCTACCGTTGCTCTTAAGCTTTTCTTTCTCTAGGAACTGGTTAAAATTGATTGGGGACGCCATCTCTACAACATATATTTGCAAAAGTTTTAGACTAAGTTTATGACAAATTGAGTTCAAATTTTAATTCAACATAATTAAAAATCTAGGTGAACTCCCACTCAAAACAATATCCCTCGCATTGTCTTAGTGATCACACGAACCAAATCCACCGCACCTAAGTCCGATCATCACGAGACAAGGTGTGATTTCAATGGCGAACACTCAAAGTGTTCATCATATCAACCATATGATTCATGCTCTACCTTTCGGTATCACGTGTTCCGAGACCATGTCTGTACATGCTAGGCTCGTCAAGGCCACCTCAGTGTCCGCATGTGCAAAACTGTCTTGCACCCGTTGTATGCACGTATTGATTCTATCACACCCGATCATCACGAGATGCTTCGAAACGACAAGTCTTGGCAACGGTGCTACTAAGGATGAACACTTTATTATCTTGAAATTTTAGTGAGGGATCATCTTATAATGCTACCGTCGCGATCTAAGCAAAATAAGATGCATAAAAGGATTAACATCACATGCAGTTCATATGTGATATGATATGGCCCTTTTGTCTTTGCGCCTTTGATCTTCATCTCCAAAGCACGGACATGATCTCCATCATCTTCGGGCATGATCTCCATCATCGTCGGCGTAGCGTCAAGGTCAATGGCGCCGTCTTCATGATTGTCCTCCATGTAGCAACTATTACAACTACTTTGAAATACTACTCAACATGAAATTTAAAGACAACCATAAGGCTCCTGCCGGTTGCCACAATACAATAATGATCATCTCATACATATTCATCATCACATTATGGCCATATCACATCACCAAACCCTGCAAAAATAAGTTAGACGTCTCTAATTTGGTTTGCATATTTTACGTGGTTTAGGGTTTTCGATAGAGATCTAATCTACCTACGAACATGAACCACAACGTTGATACTAATGTTGTCAATAGAAGAGTAAATTGAATCTTCACTATAGTAGGAGAGACAGACACCCGCAAAGCCTCTTATGCAATACAAGTTGCATGTCGAACGAGGAACAAGTCTCATGAACGCGGTCATGTAAAGTTAGTCCGAGCCGCTTCATCCCACTATGCCACAAAGATGCAAAGTACTCAACTAAAGATAACAAGAGCATCAACGCCCACAAAACCATTGTGTTCTACTCGTGCAACCATCTATGCATAGACATGGCTCTGATACCACTGTAGGGATTCGTTGCATAGAAAACAAAAATTTTCCTACCGCGAACACGCAATCCAAGCCAAGATGCAATCTAGAAGACGGTAGCAACGAGGGGATTATCGAGTCTCACCCTTGAAGAGATTCCAAAGCCTACAAGATGAGGCTCTTGTTGCTGCGGTAGACGTTCACTTGCCGCTTGCAAAAGCGCGTAGAAGATCTTGATCACGGCGCCACGAACGGGCAGCACCTCCGTACTCGGTCACACGTTCGGTTGTTGATGAAGACGACGTCCACCTCCCCGTTCCATCAGGCAGCGGAAGTAGTAGCTCCTCTTGAATCCGGCAGCACGACGGCGTGGTGTCGGTGGTGGTGGAGAAACCCGGCGGAGCTTCGCTAAGCGTGCGGGAAGTGGAGGAGCGGGGCGGCTAGGGTTTGGGGAGAGGGGGGCGCCGGCCACTTGAGGTGGTGCGGCCACCTTGTGCTTGTTGGGGTGGCCGGCCCCCTCCCCTTGGCCCCTCATTATATAGGTGGAAGCCCCAAGTGTTGGACTACAAGTCTTCGAATAAGACCCAAACCCAAAACCTTCCATGTGATAGGGAAACCTACCCAAGGTGGGAATCCCACTTGGGGTGGGATTCCCCCCTTCCATGTGGGGGGGTGGCCGGCCCCCTTGGTGGAGACCAAGGTGGACTCCCCCCTCCTAGGGTTGGCCGGCCATGGGAGGTGGAGTCCCTCCGGGACTCCTCCTTCCTTAGTGATTTCTTCCGGACTTTTCTAGAACCTTCTAGAACCTTCCGTAGAAACTTCCGGATCATTTTAAATCTTATAAAATGACTTCCTATATATGAATCTTATTCTCCGGACCATTCCGGAACTCCTCATGATGTCCGGGATCTCATCCGGGACTCCGAACAAATATTCGAACTCCATTCCATATTCAAGTTCTACCATTTCAACATCCAACTTTAAGTGTGTCACCCTACGGTTCGCAAACTATGCGGACATGGTTGAGTACTCACTCCGACCAATAACCAATAGCGGGATCTGGAGATCCATAATGGCTCCCACATATTCAACGACGACTTTAGTGATCGAATGAACCATTCACATAAGATACCAATTCCCTTTGTCACGCGATATTTTACTTGTCCGAGGTTTGATCATCGGTATCACTCTATACCTTGTTCAACCTCGTCTCCTGATAAGTACTCTTTACTCGTACCGTGGTATGTGGTCTCTTATGAACTTATTCATATGCTTGCAAGACATTAGACGACATTCCACCGAGAGGGCCTAGAGTATATCTATCCGTCATCGGGATGGACAAATCCCACCGTTGATCCATATGCCTCAACTCATACTTTCCGGATACTTAATCCCACCTTTATAACCACCCATTTACGCAGTGGCGTTTGATGTAATCAAAGTACCTTTCTGGTATAAGTGATTTACATGATCTCATGGTCATAAGGACTAGGTAACTATGTATCGAAAGCTTATAGCAAATAACTTAATGACGTGATCTTATGCTACGCTTAATTGGGTGTGTCCATTACATCATTCATACAATGATATAACCTTGTTATTAATAACATTCAATGTTCATGATTATGAAACTAATCATCCATTAATCAACAAGCTAGATAAGAGGCATACTAGGGACTCTTTGTTGTTTACATATCACACATGTATCAATGTTTCGGTTAATACAATTATAGCATGGTATATAAACATTTATCATAAACATAAAGATATATAATAACCACTTTTATTATTGCCTCTTGGGCGTATCTCCTTCAAGCAAAGCATTAACACTTGGTGAAAACATGTGATCCTCATATCACAGCCTTCCCCTCCGGTTGTCCCAATTTCTGTCACTTTGGAGCCTTGGGTTCCGGACAGCAATATGTGCAAACAACTTGTAGATACAATCTAAACAATACATATAGAGCTTAAATCTAAGATCATGCCACTCGTGCACTAGTGACAAGCATTAAACACAACAATATTGCAGCAACAATAACTTCACGAACTTTATAGATAGACTAATCATAATGTAACAATCCATCGGATCCCAACACAACACCGATTACATCAGATGAATCTCAATCATGTAAGGCAGCTCATGAGATCATTGTATTGAAGTACATGGGAGAGAGAGTACCAACTAGCTACATCTAGAACCCGTAGTCCATGGGGGAACTACTCACGGAGCATGATGGAGGCGGTGGCATCGATGGAGATGGCTTCCGGGGGCACTTCCCTGTCCCGGCGGCGTGCCGGAACAGAGATTCTGTCCCCCGAATTGGAGTTTCGGGATGGCGGCGGCGCCCCTGGAGTCTTTCTGGAGTTTCGTCAATTCGTATCGCGTTTTTAGGTCGAAAGGGGTCTTATAGGCGAAGAGGCGGTGCAAGGAGGCGCCTGGGGCCCCTCACCATAGGCTGGCGCGGCCAGGGGGCCACCCGCGCCGCCTTATGGTGTGGGCCCCCTGCTGCCCGCCTCCAACTCTCATTTGGTGTTCTGGAATCTTCCGGGAAAAATAAGATACTGGGTCTTTGTTTCGTCGAATTCCGAGAATATTGTCCGAACAGCCTTTCTGGAACCAAAAACAACAGAAAACAGGAACTGGCACTTCGGCATCTTGTTAATAGGTTAGTTCCGGAAAACGCATAAAAACATTATAAAGTGTGAGCAAAACATGTAGGTATTGTTATAAAACAAGCATGAAACATCAGAAATTATAGGTACATTGGAGACGTATCAGCATCCCAAGCTTAGTTCCTACTCGCCCTTGAGTAGGTAAACGATAAAAAGAATAATTTCTGTAGTGACATGCTACTTACATAACCTTGATCATACTATTGTAAAGCATATGAGATGAATGAAGTGATTCAAGGCAACGATCTATATTTGCTAACAAATAGATAACATATAGCAAAACTTTTCATGAATAGTACTTTCAAGACAAGCATCAAAAGTCTTGCATAAGAGTTAACCCATATAGCAATAAGTTCAAAGTAAAGGCATTGAAGCAACACAAAGGAAGATTTAAGTTTCAGCAGTTGCTTTCAACTTTCAACATGCATATCTCATGGATAATTGTCAACACAAAGTAATATGATGAATGCAGATAAGCAAGTATGTAAGAATCAATGCACAGTTGACACAAGTGTTTGCTTCTAAGATGGAAGGAAGTAGGTAAACTGACTCAACATAAAGTAAAAGAAAGACCCTTCGCAGAGGGAAGCAGGGATTAAATCATGTGCTAGAGCTTTTCAAGTTTTGAAATCATATAGAGAGAATAAAAGTAAAGTTTTGAGAGGTGTTTGTTGTTGTCAACGAATGGTAGTGGGCACTCTAACCCCCTTGCCAAACAGACTTTCAAAGAGCGGCTCTCATGAAGGACATTATCTCTACCAACAAGGTAGATCATCCCTCTTCTCTTTTGTTTACACATGTACTTTAGTTTAGTTTTTTTATTTATGGATGACACTCGTCCCAACCTTTTCTTTCACAAGCCATGGCTAACCGAATCCTCGGGTGTGCCTTCCAACAATCTCATACCATGGAGGAGTGTCTATTTGCAAAATTAAGTTGCTTACTGATGAATCAGAGCAAAACATGTGAAGAGAATTATTAATGAAAGTTAATTAATTGGGGCTGGGAACCCCGTTGCCAGCTCTTTTTGCAAAATTATTGGATAAGCGGATGAAGCCACTAGTCCATTGGTGAAAGCTGCCCAACAAGATTGAAAGATAAAACACCACATACTTCCTCATGAGCTATAAAACATTGACACAAATAAGAGATAATAACTTTTGAATTGTTTAAAGGTAGCACATGAAGTATTTACTTGGAATGGCAGAAAATACCACATAGTAGGTAGTTATGGTGGACACACATGGCATGGGTTTTGGCTCAAGGTTTTGGATGCACGAGAAGCATTCCCTCTCAGTACAAGGCTTTGGCTAGCAAGTTTGTTTGAAGCAAACACAAGTATGAACCGGTACAACAAAACTTACATAAGAACATATTGCAAGCATTATAAGACTCTACACTGTCTTCCTTGTTGCTCAAACACTTGTACCAGAAAATATCTAGACCTTAGAGAGATCAATCATGCAAACCAATTTCAACAAGCTCTACGGTAGTTCTCCACTAATAGGTTTAAACTACATGATGCAAGAGCTTAATCATGATCTACTTGAGAGCTCAAAACAATTGCCAGTTATCAAATTATTCAAGACAATATGAGGCATTTTCTGTTTCCAACCAAATAGCAATAAATGCAATAGCTTCCAACTTTTGTCATGAACATTAAAAGTAAAACGAAGAACACAAGTGTTCATATGAAAAAGCGGAGCGTGTCTCTCTCCCAAACAAGGATTGCTAGGATCCGAATTTATTCAAACAAAACTAAAATAAACACACAGATGCTCCAAGTAAAGCACATAAGATGTGACCGAATAAAAATATAGTTTCAATAGAAGAAACCTGATAAATTGTTGATGAAGAAGGGGATGCCTTGGGCATCCCCAAGCTTAGACGCTTGAGTCCTCTTGAAATATGCAGGGATGAACCATGGGGGCATCCCTAAGCTTAGACTTTTCACTCTTCTTGATCATATATCATCCTCCTCTCTTGACCCTTGAAAAGTTCCTTCACACCAAACTTCTCATAAACTTCATTAGAGGGGTTAGTACTCAAAAAACTTTAATCAACTTTAGTCCTGTAGTGACACATTTCAAGAACTCAATAAAACATTAGCTACAGCTCTCCACGTCTGGAAAGCCTTGCTTAAAGTCCACAAGAGACAATGCAAAAAACAGAGACAGAATCTGTCAAAACAGAACAGCCAGTAAAGATGAATTTTTAAGAGGTACTTCCGTTGCTCAAATCAGAAAACTCAAAACTAATTAAAGTTGCGTACATATCTGAGGAACATGCATGTAAATTGGCAGATTTTTCTGAGTTACCTACAGAGAGTCCTACTCAAATTAGTGATAGCAAGAAATTTGTTTCTGCGCAGAAATCCAAATCTAGTATCAACCTTCTATTAGAGACTTCACTTGGCACAACATTGCAATAAAATAAAGAGAAGACGAGGTTGCTACAGTAGTAACAACTTCCAAGACACAACAAAACAGTAGCAAAATAAAGACATGGGTTATCTCCCAAGAAGTGCTTTCTTTATAGCCATTAAGATAGGCTCAGCAATTTTAATGATGCACTCGCAAGAAATAAGAGTTGAAGCAAAGGAGGGCATAAAAAAGAAAATATGAAACAAATTTAAGCCTAAACCACTTCCTATGCATAGGAATCTTGTACACAAATAAATTCATGAAGAACAAAGTGACAAGCATAAGAAGATAAAACAAGAGTAACTTCAAAATTTTCAGCATATAGAGAGGTGTTTTAGTACCATGAAAATTTCTACAACCATATTTTCCTCTCTCATAATAATTTACAGTAGCTTCATGAATAAACTCAACAATATAACTATCACATAAATCATGTTTTTCATGATCCATAAACATATAATTTTTATCAAGCTCAAAAATAGTAGGACTAAAACTTTCAAACCCACTTTTATCAATAATATAACAGGATGATTGATCAATCTCAAGAGATATGGGACTCCTAGATAAAGTCAAGAACTCTCCAATCTCATTTTCATTAGTAGTACAACTAATATTATCAAGTAACATAGGACCATCATCTAGAGCTTTATCATAAACATTTGCTACACAGAACTCTTCAGTACCATGCATTTCGACATCAGGCACAAATAAAGCATTATCATAAGATTTATCAAAGTAGCATGGATTATCATAGATAACAGTAGCATAATTATTCTCACAAGTTTTACTCATAGGTAGTATTTCAAGAGAATCCACAGGAACATAACATTCAACCTCCTCCGGTAAGCATGGAGGACAATCAAATAGTGTAAGAGATAAAGAGTTACTCTCATTAGAAGGTTGGCATGGGTAGCTAATCCATTCTTCCTCCTTTTGTTCATCACTCTCCTCTTCTTTTTCATCCAATGAGCTTTCAGGTTCATCAATTTCCTCCTCTTTTTCATCCAATGAGCTTTCAGGTTCATCAATTTCTTCTTCCACAGGTTCCTGTAAATTGTGAGTGCATTCTTGTGCATTAATGAGTCTCTCTTTACAATCAATAATATAAGGATTATCACTGTAACTTTCTATGCAAAAATTAAGGATAGAAGAGACATAATCTTTAAGGTCCTTACAAACAACACAAGTTTCATAATTTTTAACCATGAAGGATTCGATCTCAGAGGCTCCCATAAATAAGACAAATTGTTCTACCTCTTCGAACCCAAAATAAATATAGTTATTCCAATTGTAGTTCTTAATTAAAACTTCTTCACTAAAGCCACGTTGGAATTTCAGATGTTTAGTATCCTGTTTAGAGCAACAGTTTATATCATGGCGTTTAAGCAAGATTTTAGCAATTGTATTCAATTTTTCTATCACAGCACTCATGACTTTATCCGTTCTTGATTCTCTATAATTATTATATATTTCAATAAGCTCCAAAAAGGTTGTGGGTTCTCCCATAACAACAGTTTTTAATTTTTCGGTTTTTCAAATTTTTATGGATTTTTGGGTATATGAGAAAAAATAAAACAAGACAAAAAAAAACTAAGCAAAAGTAAACTAAGAAAAATAATACTAGACAGAAATAAACTAAACACAAATAAACTAGACAAAAGTAAACTAAGCAAAACAAAATAAAATAAAATAAAAACAGAGAGAGAGGTAGAGTGTACTCCCCAGGTGAACTTATGAGTAGAGCTATGCCTCCCCGGCAACGGCGCCAGAAAATAGTCTGCATAACCCACAAGTATAGGGGATCGCAACAGTCTTCGAGGGAAGTAAAACCCAAATTTATTGATTCGACACAAGGGGAGGTAAAGAATACTTATAAGCCTTAACAACTGAGTTGTCAATTCAGCTGCACCGGGAAAAGCACTAGTAACAGGGGTGATGTGAAAGCAGCAGTAATATGAGAGCAATAGTAACAGCAACACAACAGCAGTGGCAGTAACACAGAGGCAATGGTACCAGAAAATAGTTGATACTACTTCCAATGACATGTAGGAACGAGTATATGATGATGAAAGATGGACCGGGGTTCCCAGCTATCTTCACTAGTGGTAACTCTCCAATAACAAGTGACAAGTGTTGGGTGAACAAATTACAGTTGGGCAATTGATAGGATTGAAATAGCATTAAGACAGAACATCAAGATTATTAATCATGTAGGCATGTTTTCCATATATAGTTATACGTGCTCGCAATGAGAAACTTGCATAACATTTTTTGTCCTACCAGCCGGTGGCAGCCGGGCCTCAAGGGAATCTGCTGGCAATTAAGGTACTCCTTTTAATAGAGCACCGGAGCAAAGCATTAACACTTAGTGAAAACATGTGATCCTCATATCACAGCCTTCCCCTCCGGTTGTCCCAATTTCTGTCACTTTGGGGCCTCGGGTTCCGGACAGTAATATGTGCAAACAACTTGTAGATACAATCTAAACAATACATATAGAGCTTAAATCTAAGATCATGCCACTCGTGCACTAGTGACAAGCATTAAACACAACAAGATTGCAGCAACAATAACTTCACAAACTTTATAGATAGACTAATCATAATGTAACAATCCATCGGATCCCAACAAACACAACACCGATTACATCAGATGAATCTCAATCATGTAAGGTAGCTCATGAGATCATTGTATTGAAGTACATGGGAGAGAGAGTACCAACTAGCTACAGCTAGAACCCGTAGTCCATGGGGGAACTACTCACGGAGCATGATGGAGGCGGTGGCGTCGATGGAGATGGCTTCCGGGGGCACTTCCCCGTCCCGGCGGCGTGTCGGAACAGAGATTCTGTCCCCCGAATTGGAGTTTCGCGATGGCGGCGGCGCCCCTGGAGTCTTTCTGGAGTTTCGTCAATTCGTATCGCGTTTTTAGATCGAAAGGGGTCTTATAGGCGAAGAGGCGGCGCAAGGAGGCGCCTGGGGCCCCCTCACCATAGGCTGGCGCGGCCAGGGGGCCACCCGCGCCGCCTTATGGTGTGGGCCCCCTGCTGCCCGCCTCCGACTCTCCTTTGGTGTTCTGGAATCTTCTGGAAAAAATAAGATACTGGGTCTTTGTTTCATCGAATTCCGAGAATATTGCCCGAACAGCCTTTCTAGAACCAAAAACAACAGAAAACAGGAACTGGCACTTCGGCATCTTGTTAATAGGTTAGTTCCGGAAAACGCATAAAAATATTATAAAGTGTGAGCAAAACATGTAGGTATTGTCATAAAACAAGCATGAAACATCAGAAATTATAGATACGTTGGAGACGTATCAATTGGAGACAAAGGGTCCCCTTGCCGGCAGTCCTTTCTTTGTTTGAAAATAATGACCAATGTCATAATTTACCTTCACTCCAACACTCCCCATTGCAAAAATTGCTGAATTAAGCTACACCATTCTGTGGTAAAACCTTTCATTCTCAAGGTTTATTGTAGAAAGGACCACTTAACTTTATCATATGCTTTTTCGAAATCAATCATAAACAACACCCCATCTAATTTCTTACTGTGAAGCTCATGAATCATTTCATGAAGAATGATAACCCCTTCTAAAATATTTCGACCCAGCATAAATGCAGTTTGTGTTAGTCTAATAACCTTTGGGGTAATCCCCGTTATTCTATTTGTTCCTTCCTTTGTAAAAAATTTGAAGCACACATTTAGTAAGCAAATGGGTCTATATTGTTGTATCTGTACCGCATCATATTTCTTGGGTAACAAAGTGATGACACCAAAATTGAGTTTGTAAAGAGACAAATCCCCTGTACTCAACTCATTAAAAAGTGCCATGAAGTCAAGCTTTATTACTTCCCAGAACTTTTGATAAAACTCCGCCGGAAAGCCATCAGGGTCGGGTGCTTTATTATGTTCCATCTGTGAGATTGCCTCAAAGACCTCCTCTTCAGTAAAAGGAGTTATTAAAATCTCATTTTCATTAGCTAAAATCTTCGGAATATCATGCACCATTCCTTCTACTAAAGAAATGTTGGTCGGCTCCGATGGCCCAAATAACTTTTTATAAAATTCGGTGATATACACCCTAAGGTTAGCCTCTCCGACAATTGTCCCTTCTTGTTGTTCCAATTGAAAAAAATTCTTCTTTCGATGTTTACCATTTGCAATCAAATGGAAATACCTCGTATTATTCCCCCTTCTTGGATATCCTTAACTTTCGCGCTGACAGTGGTCCCGGATCTTCTGCGTCGAGAAACCCCGCATGCCAACGTCCACGTCAGCGCGAGCAGCCGCACCGGATCCAGCCTTGGCAGCAGGGTGGACAGTGCGCTCACACGTGGCGACCGCGGGTTCGCCCACCTGCTGGCTGCTAGCGATGGCGCCATGTTGTTCATTGCTGCCGACACCACTGTTGGCTGGCAGCACGCTGGACGAGACCAGCTGCAGCTGCTGCCCACCTGACTGGGATAGCGCAGTCTGCCTGCAGCTCTGCAGCAACGATCCCGAGCCATTGATACCCACCTGGGGCAATCCCAGGCCTGGACCACAATCTGCATCAAAAACAACACCAGTTTTGTCATTTAGCATCTAAATTTGAACATGAGATAAAGTGTTGGAAAATTGCTTTTTTTGACCCAAATTTTGGACAGATAAAGGAATACATGTGGGACTAAGTGGCACTTTAATAGACCCAATCTTAACCTCATCTAAAGGTTGAGCATGCAATTGCATCCCTTGGATTTCATCTATTATATACTAAAAGCATAATACATACAGAGGTCTAAAATAAAGACACCACGTTAATCCACATCACCTAAATAATTTTAACGGTTAGATATAAAATTAGTGGCTATGATTTAATAAAATTGTATTATTTACGTAACAGTGTAGTTCCGTTTGACACGTTTATATATAGAGAAAGGGAGACGTGTCTATGTTTTTTTAAAAGGAGTGGACTCTCCAAAAACAAATCTTGAGCATGTGCCGTGCGGATTGTGGACTCCGTTCAAAAAACGTACTTCCTTCCTAGATCCATTAAAAAAAGGAAACGTATGCTAGGTAGCTAGCTAACCGGGTCCATGTACAAAATTAACGTATGCTAGAAAAATAAACAAAATAAATGTTCGATAATTAGGTAGATAGCCCCAATCAGAACAGAAAAGAAATACGCTAGAGTCCGTTCAGGGAAAATAGCTTGCGGATAACTAGCTCGGTCAGTAGGAACAACTCAGATTATTTAAGAAAAAAGGCCGTATGCAAGTTTAATATATATCCCAATATATAATATGTCAGCACAATTATATCTAAAAGATTACGAACATGCTAAAATGGTTATAAAATCCTCATAATATTTTTCAGTCTTTATTTTCTATGATTTACCGAGTCAACACAAGAGCACAAATCATTTCACTCACTCAATAAATAAAATTCTGTACAAACCATCACTTGAAATTGAGATAACATGGAAATATATTAAAATATAGTTAAAAATAATAATATATATTTACAAAATTAAGGTATGCTAGAAAAATAAACAAAATAAAGGTCCGATAATTAGGTAGCTAGCCCCAATCAGAAGAAAAAAAGAAATACACTAGAATCCTTGCGGATAACTAGCTCGGTCCGTAGGAACAACTCATATTATTTAAGAAAAAAGGCGTATGCAAGCTTAATATATATCCCAATGTATAATATGTCAGCACAATTATAAGATTACAAACATGCTAGAATGTTTATAGTTCCTCATAATATGTTTCAGTTTTAATTTTCTATAATTTACTGAGTCAACACAAGAGCGCAAATTATTTCACTCACTCAATAAATAAAATTCTGTACAAACCATCAATTGAAATTGAGATAACATGGAAATATGTTAAAACATAGATAAAAATAAAAATATATAAAAATAAATGGTGTTATAAAATACTCACGGGTTCATACATCTCTACCTTACACTACCGACATACAAACAAGTTAATGGATCCACCAAAAAGTTAAATTAATATTACTACATAGTGTTAATTTTATTTATATTAATTTATTGAATCATATTGGTATAAAAATTAATGGTCAAAGTTTTACAATGAAGACAGTGGAAGTCTAAATTGTTTGATATTTTGAATCTGCATAAGTAACTGTTAGGAAGAAATACAGGCCAAGGTAGCAATTTTAAAAGTTTAATTTAGCTTAACTATTAACGATGATGGCTTATTTTCATATAATGTCATCAAGAAAAATTGACAATGCAAATTAACTTCGCATAGATCTTAGAAGTCAGAGCTCTAATTACTTATCAACAACATGTGTGAATGTTTCGACGGATGAGTCAATATATAATAATTAATTCAGAAATTTAGGTTGGTTAAAGTTGTAACTCCCATATGTGGTACTCTATTTCCCATAACACTCCCTCTGGTCTAAATTAATTGACTCAACTATGTATGTAGATGTGTTTGTTTGCTACATACATTTTTATCTAGATAAAGTTCTCAATTATTTCATATCATAAAATGTTATACCCATGAAAGCATAACTTTATTTCAAACACTTCAAACCCAATATAGATGATGCTCTCCCAAAAAGCATAATTTTGTTTCAAAAACATGGAACCCAATAAAAATGACGCCCTCGCATTTGCGAGGGCCACCTTGCTAGTTGTTGATAATAGCACCATCTTGTCTTCCATTGTTTGAATTATTTCCTTGATCTAGCCCTTTAGAATCCATATCCATGGCAAAATTGCTCGGTTGCCTTATCCAAATGAATTCGCCTTTGGGAGAAATTGCTCGGTCACCTTATCCAGATGAATTCGCCTTTGGGCAAAATTGCTACAGATGAATTCGATCATCTGGGGACGGTGAATTCATCTGATGACGACCGAGCAATTTGTCCTATCCAGCCGCCCTACGTCATTCGCCTAGTAACGGGTGTATTTCTTTTTTCTACTTGTAGAGAGGTTCGTACAGGCTTATAGCATGTGCATGTGTGCATATATAGCTGTAGTGTCCCCATTTGTTCAGTCCAGCGTAGAGAAAACAAAAGGAAAACCTGACTGAGTTCATTTTACTAAGCTTAGTTGGAGTGTGACTTCTCATCGATCTCGTGAGCCACACCATAGATCTCTGTATAAAAGCATCGACCGCTCCGCCGGTTTTCGCCAGTCGAGAGGAATCATATACGGGCGCCGCGGCCTAGCTGATTAGCTAGAGCAACCTCTAGCTAGCTAGCTAGGTTTGTGTATTCCATGGAACCTCTATACGACTACAAGTGCTACGCCACCACCTGCACGCAACATCAGCACGGCGACGATTTCAGCCACAGCCACCATGTCCACCCTCAAGCAGCACCTCCTCCTCGCTACAATGACCAGTCAAGCTACTCGTCGTATGACATTTCCTCCTCCTCCATGGCCTCTTCCCGGCACCAGCAGCAGCTCCATTTTGACCATCACAACCACGACATGAGCCAGTTCAGCGCTCTCATGGAGCTCGCCTACATCTCAGCCTCTATTCCACGAGCAGCAAACGCGGGCTTGGATGAGCTGGACTACGCCTTCCAAGCAGGCGAGCCGGCCATGACGCACCAGCACTACCCTAGTGGCAGCTCGGCTCTGGCCGTAGAACCACCCTCCGACCACGGGAGCAGCAGCAGCGTCGGCGATGCGCCGGACGAGTCGCCACCGATTGGGGTGCGGAAGCGGCCGTGGGGCAAGTACGCGGCGGAGATCCGGGACTCCACACGCAACGGCGCGCGGGTGTGGCTCGGCACATTTGACACCCCGCAGGCCGCCGCGCTCGCCTACGACCAGGCCGCCTTCGCCCTGCGAGGCCCTGCCGCCGTGCTAAACTTCCCCGTCAACCGCGTGCAGGAGTCACTCAGAGGGCTGGACATCGGCTGCGTTACCTCAGCCGCTGCGGGGGAAGTGGACTCGCCAGCTCTGGCTCTCAAGCGGCGGCACTGCATGAGGAAGAGAAAACCCAAGAACAGCGAGACGGTGTCCGCGTGTAGGGATCAGCAGTGCACGGCCACCAGGAAGCCGCTTGCATCAGCTGCGTCGTCGTCTGGTGTGCTGGAACTGGAGGACCTGGGAGCGGAATACCTCGAGGAGTTGCTCACATTATGCGATCAATGACTCCACTTGCTGCTAGCTGCTTGGATGCGCGTTTTTGACGATCCATCGGGTAGAAACCGGTGATGCAATTGCCAGGTCTCCCTCCCTCCCTCCCTCACTAGAGCTATGAGCTCGAACTCACAGTTCACATCATTTTGATGTAAGTCAGTACTAGTTCATTCTTTTGTTCATGAATGCATGCATGCTTAATTACTTGTGATCATTCGATTGATATCCTCTGTTCACTTTGCTTGCTTTTGGACAAGGGAATATATTCATATAATGCTCCCCCTGGTCTTTGTATACTAGAATGCGCAATAAGAAAAAAACATATTTCAAAGTTACATGGACCCAACCCTTTTTGTTTGCTTGATCTCTTTTTTCAAAATTATTGCGTAAACCTCAGGTGCATAAATTTAGCGGGTTTCAGTTATATTTTCTCAATTCCATACACCTTAATACAATACTTGATATTATAGTACACCAGACCATAATATAATGGTGCGGTTACCGCGCCGTTCTTTGTTATGATCAAATGATAGGAGTTCTCCTCTAAATTTGAACAAGAGGTATCAGCTCGTACCCACCGTTCACATTATTTTGAGCCAAGTCATTAGTTCATTCGTTTGCTCATGAATGCATGCTTAATTACTACTTCTTATATATTGTTCGATTTTTCTCTTCTATTCACTACCGATTCAGCAAGCATAAGCACTTTGCTTGCTTTTGGAAAAGGGAATAGAAAGCTCTCTCACGGCCCAAGAACATATACAAATAGCAAAGTTAATTAAGTACCAAACGATATTTTTGTTTCATTTATTTATTTTAAATTCGTACGAAAATCCTTGGTGTAAATATATTTGGCGGGTTTTAGTTATATCTGCTCAATTCTTTTTTTTTCTGCCAGGATTGAATTTGCTCAACTCTATATGCCTTGATTCAATACTCGATATTATAGTACATGCTCCCTGTAGACCGAGCTCCATTTTGAGTTCCTATATATCGATATACCAAAGAAAACTAAAGCTCCGTCTTATACCTCAAAAGAAAATCTGAAAAAACCTATACAAGAGTCCAAGATCCGACTAGTCAGGTGCCGGTGAGATAGTTTAGTTATTAATCTGTTGTTCATAAGACAATACACTACGCGAAAAACTATCTTTGCCGATTTTTGCCGTGTGTCCCCGCACAGTAAAGATTTCTTTGACGTGCGCACGGAGAAAAATGCACGGCAAAGATCTTGGTCACGGCAAAGACAGACACAAGCGCACGGCAAAAATAGAATTCACGGCAACGGCGGAAGAGGCTGCACGGCAAAGAAAGTTGCACGACAATGGCCCAATACACCGCACGGCAAAGATTCAGTGCATGGCAAAGACGTTGGGCATTGCCGTGCCTCACCCTTTGACGTGCACGCATCTGTGTTGCACGGCAAAGCAGCCTTTGCCTAGTGTTTCTAACAAACGCACGGCAAAGCAAGCTTTCGCCTAGTGTAAGCGCACGACAAAGATGTAAAAGGCGTGGCGTGGTATAGTTATCAACAAAGAAACACTTAGCCCAGTGGCAAGGTTGGAAGCTTTCCCTACTCTGCGTTCTAGGTTCGACTAGGTTCGAATCCTAGACCGACAAGTTTGGGACTTCTTTTTAGATAAAACATGTTTGGCACACGGCAAAGAAGCAACCTTTGCCGTGCGGCATCGCACGGCAAAGCCTTTGCCGTGCAACATTGGCGAGATGCACGGCAAAGAAGCCTTTGCCGTCAATGACATTACCGTGCGACCTTTACCGTGTGGCATTGCACGGCAAAGCTTTTGCCGTGCATATAGGGTCCTTTGCCGCGCAAATAGTTGCACGGCAAAGGCTTTTTCTCACGTAGTGATAGATTTTTGATTTGATATGTCCTGGTTCGAAAATGAGGAGTTCCTTCCCTTTGTTGGAATATAATTGGAATCAGCTTGTGAATTACAATAATCCCATTAATATCCTAACTATTAAATTAGAAAGTTTTAAGAAATATCTCAAAGGTTGCGGTTCTAATTTATATTCTGTTAATAAAAGAAAAGGATTGGAACTTAAATATTAATTGGATATTTTGGATCTTTTGGAAGAAGACCAATCACTACCTTCTGCACTTTATATTAGGAAGTTCAAATTTATGTGGAGTTGAAGAATACATATCATATGGTGCATTAAAATGTCTGCAAAGATCTCATGAGAGGTGGCTGTTAAAATGTGATCAAAACACTACCTCTTTCCATAGAGCAAATTGGTGGAAACGAAAATTAGTTTCTCTCTGTGAAAGATGGGGAGGTTAATACTGAAGGTGTGTAAAATCTTATCACTTGTAAAAATTTGGCTAGCTCATATTAACTTTTCTAGTGTTTCTCCTGATATGTGGAGTTTTGCTGAAACTCTAACTCGTGAGGATACCAACGACTTGTGTAAAATTTTCACTATACTAGAGATTAAATATACCCTTTTTGCTATGGATGTGAATAGTGTTAAGCTTCATGCACTAGCCACTTGAACTAAAAGTCCGAACTGATGGAAAGAGCTAGGCAATCTACTTATACATTTCAACACCCCCTCTCACGTGTGACGGGAAGACGAGAAGACAAGTCAACACGTGTAGAGAGGCAAAGAGGCAGCGGGAGGCCGGGCGCGGCAGGAGGCTGCGGGGAATTTAGAATAAATTGTGAAAGCCAGGATTTGAACTCGAGACCTGGGGCTCTGATACCATGTTAAGCTTCATGCACTAGCCAATTGTACCAAAAGTCCGAACTGATGGAAAGGGCTAGGCAATCTACTTATACACTTCAACACCCTCTCTCACGTGTGACGGGAAGACGAGAAGACAAGTCAACACATGTTACACGTGTAGAGAGGCAAAGAGGCAGTGGGAGGCCGAGCGCCACTGATAAGGGGTGGCCCGATCTTCTCAGTAAGCAACGGTGGTGATGATGATCACGGGGTGATTGCAGCGGAGGTAACTTGATGAAGTGGATGATAACTTGTATGACGCAACGAGATCTCTCGATTGGTCCCTGTCGTCAATGCAACAGCTCTCAACCCTGCAAGATATTCGCAACTCCACACACTTGCGCACGTAGCCGCCGACCACGAAGCGGTAGGTTGCAATCTACTAATTCCCAATGGAACAACAGGTCGAAAAGATACAAAAATAACCGACCCAGAATAGATTTGGTCGAGACAGACTCGGACACGGCCGGTCCGGGGGCCAGTCGACCGGACCTGGGACCAGCCGGTCCGGTTTGGACCGGTCCTGGCACCGGGTGGCGACCGGATGGAGCGTCCAGGCTTACTGGATACGCCCCGGTTGGCACAAGTGTGGAACCCGGTTTGGACCGGGCGGATCCGGCGTGGGAGCCGGCTGACCGGGTCTGGGACCGGGTGGCCCGGCGGCACGGCCGGTTGGACCGGCCCTGGCGCCGACCTCCTGAACTTCATCTTCTCCTCTCGCGCATGCCTCCCGCTCCTCCCTCGCGCGTCCATGGGATGTCTTCAGGTCCAGCTCCATGTCCAGCTTCACGTCCATCGTCTTGTCCAGCTGCTCCTCTCCTCCTCGTGCGATGCTTATCTCCTCTTCATACCTGATGATACATAAGTAACAGGACTTAGGCAGTATAAAGTTCTCATCAATCAAAGTATTGTTTAGAAACAAGTTCACTTGTTGTTTAAGTAGCTTCGCACGAGCCCTTGTAATAGGTCCAATCCGAACTTCATTGGACTTGAGCTTCACAGCAGGTTCATCTTCATTTGGTAATGACGGAGGAAGTAGTGTGGTAGGGATGTCCTCATCATCTCCCCCCTTCGAAAGGCGTCAACCTCGACGCTCCAAGGTTTTCTCCGTCATATGGTGTCAAATCAGCAACATTGAAAGAATTACTGACACCAAACTCATCAAGTGGAAGATCTATCGAGTATGCGTTATCATTGATCTTGGCAAGCACTTTGTAAGGACCAGCACCACGAGGAAGCAACTTGGACTTCCACAGCTTTGGGAACCTATCCTTGCGAAAATGTACCCAGACCATATCACTAGGCTTGAACAATATCTTCTTGCGCTTCTTGTTCATCCTTGCAGCATTGCTCTTGCCTTTCTTCTCTATCAACTCTTTAGTCTTCACATAGATCTTTCGCACAAAATCTGCCCTCTTGGATGCCCCCATATTAACTCTCTCATGTATGGGCAAAGGCAACATATCAAGTGGAGTAATGGGTTTGAAACCATACACCACCTCAAAAGGACACAGCTCCGTGGTAGAATGTACCGCCCTGTTGTAGGTAAACTCCACATGCGGCAAACACTCTTCCCACTCCTTCAGGTTCTTCTTGATCATGGATCTCAACAGTTGTGACAATGTTCTATTCACCACTTCAGTTTGACAATCAATTTGGGGATGACAAGTAGTACTGAAAAGTAGCTTCGTCCCCAACTTTCTCCACAGCGTCTTCCAGAAGTAGCTCATAAACTTCACGTCATGATCAGAAACAATAGTCTTCGGGACTCCATGTAGTCATACAACCTCCTTGAAAAACAGGTTAGCAACATGCGACGCATCGTCGCTTTTGTGGCGGGCAATAAAATGTGACATTTTAGAAAATCTGTCCACTACCACAAATATAGAATCATGGCCTCTTTTAGTACGCGGCAAACCCAACACAAAATCCATACTAATATCCTCCCAAGGTGTAGTAGGTGCCGGTAAAGGAGTATACAAACCGTGAGGCTTCAGTTTGGACTTGGACTTGTTGCAAGTAATGCACCGCTTCACATACCTGTCCACATCCTGCCTCATCTTTGGCCAATAAAAGTTGTCAGCTAGCATGAGTAGCGTCTTCTCACACCCAAAGTGACCCATCAAACCTCCAACATGTGATTCCTGCAATAAGATCAGACGCACAGACGATTCTAGAACACATAGTTTGTTAGCTCGAAATAAGAACCCATCATGTATGTGATATTTTTCACATGCTTTACCAATAGCACACAAGCGATATGGTTCAGCAAAATCATGATCAGTAGCATACAAATCACATAGCACTTCTAATCCAGGAATTTTAACATCAAGTTGAGTTAATAGCATATTCTTCCTAGATAAAGCATCAGCAACAATATTATGTTTTCCCTTCTTATGCTTAATAATGTATGGAAAAGACTCAATGAACTCGACCCACTTAGCAAGACGCTTATGCAAAGTAGATTGAGCTTTCAGATATTTCAAAGCTTCATGATCAGAATGTATGATAAATTCTTTTGGCCACAAGTAATGTTGCCAAACCTCAAGAACTCTAATTAAAGCATACAATTCTTTATCATAAACAGGATAGTTCAACTTAGCACCAGAAAGTTTCTCAGAAAAATATGCAATTAGGCGACCCTCTTGCATCAACACACCACCAATTCCAATACCACTAGCATCACATTCAATCTCAAATTGCTTATTGAAATCAGGAAGTGCAAGCAATGGTGCAGAAGTTAACAATCTCTTAAGTTCATCAAAAGCATGATCTTGGGCTGCGCCCAACTCAAAAACAACACCCTTTTTAGTCAAGTCATTCAAAGGTGCAGCAATAGTACTAAAGTTGGGCACAAATCTTCTATAAAACCCAGCTAGACCATGAAAACTTCTTACTTGACTCACATTCATGGGAGTAGGCCAATTTTGACTAGCTTCAGTTTTAGACACATCTACTTCTACTCCATGCTTAGAGACAACATAACCCAGAAATATGACCTTATCTTTGCAAAATGTGCACTTCTCAAGATTATCATAGAGTTTATTATCACGCAACACTTGCAAAACATGTCGAATATGTATAGTATGATCATATTCAGTGCGGCTGTAAATTAATATATCATCAAAGTACACAACCACAAACTTGCCAATAAATTCACGCAAAACATGGTTCATCAGTCTCATGAAAGTGCTAGGTATATTAGTCAAACCAAAAAGCATTACTAACCACTCATATAAACCAAATTTTGTTTTAAAGGATTTTTTCCCCTCATCCCCTTCTTTCATCCTAATTTGATGATAACCACTACGCAAATCAATTTTAGAGAAAACAACAGCACCACTCAATTCATCTAGCATATCCTCTAAACGGGGAATAGGATGACGAAATCGAATAGTAATGTTGTTTATAGCTCTACAATCTACGCACATACGCCATGTACCATCTTTCTTAGGTACAAGAATAACAGGAATATCACAAGGACTAAGGCTTATGTGGATATAACCTTTGTCGAGTAGCGCTTGTACTTGCTTCTGTATCTCCTTCGTTTCTCCAGGGTTCATTCTATATGGTGCCCGATTGGGTAGCGAAGCTCTTGGGATCAAGTCGATTTGATGCTCAATACCTCGCAATGGTGGTAGTCCTGCGGGTACCTCATCCGGAAACACGTCGCCAAATTCCTACAAAATATTAGAAACACCAAGAGGAAGAGGGGTCATGTCGTTAGAAACCAAAACCGTACCCCTGTACAAGAGCACAAGAGGCATGGTTGTAGGATCCTCGCTAAATTCTCTCATGTCTTCTTTGGTGGCTAATGAGACTAATGAATTCACTCTCTCACTTTTCGTTATATTACTCACAACATTACAATTCTCTCGCCTATCTAAAGAAGCATCCTCCAAGTTTACTTCAACTTTCTGACGAGATTCATTGACAATTTGATGTGGTGACATAGGCTGTAGATTGATTTTCTTGCCTTTGAACTCCAAGTGATATGTATTGGCACGGCCATTGTGTTGCACAGAATGGTTATAGAGCCAAGGCCGACCCAATAGTAGGTGACACACCATTATAGGAAGTTAGGAACCACATCAAAATCAAGGGCATCCTTATACGGCCCAATCGCAAATCCCACACTGATGAGGACATCCCTACTACACCACTACCTCCGTCATTGATAAATGAAGATGAACCTGCTGTGGAGCTTAAGTCCAATGAAGTTCGGATTGGACCAATTACAAGGGCTCGTGCGAAGCTACTTAAACAACAGGTGAACTTGTTTCTAAATGGTACTTTGATTGATGAGAACTTTATTCTGCCTAAGTCCTATTACTTGTGTATCATCAGGTATCAAGAGGAGACGAGCATCGCACGAGGAGGAGAGGAGCAGCTGGACATGAAGATGGACGTCAAGATGGACGTGAAGCTGGACATGGAGCTGGACATGAAGATATCTCATGGATGCGCGAGGGAGGAGCGGGAGGCATGCACGAGAGGAGAAGAAGACGTCCAGGCTGGTCCAGCACCCGGTCCGACCGGCCGCCAGACCGGCCAACCCGGTCACTAACCCGGTCGACCGGGCGCCAACCGGACGCGATTTATCGTACCGGATGAAAACCGGAAAACCTCGCAACTATCCGGTTGCCGCCCGGTTGACCGGACCCCAGACCGACCGACCCGGTTGCCGCCTGGTTGACCGGACCCCAGACCGGCCGACCCGGTCCCTGACCCGGTTGACCGGATTCCAGACCGGATTCGTCCGAGTCTGTCTCGACCAGATCTATTCTGGGTCGGTTATTTTTTTATCTTTTCGACCAGAACTCGTCCCGGACGCCTATATAAGTGCCCAGGATGCCCCCTAGCTGCTTTAGACCACGTTTAAGATAAACCCTAGTTCTTAGTTGTTTGCTCTAGCAAAACTATTGAATCCCTACACCATATTGCTTGAATATTGTGTAGATCCTGAAAAAGTCTTGTGTGATCTGCTGTTCCATTGGGAATTAGACGGTTGCAACTTACCGCTTCATGGTCGGCGGCTACGTGCGCAAGTGTGTGGAGTTGCGAATATCTTGCAGGGTTGAGAGCTGTTGCATTGGCGATAGGGACCAATCGAGAGATCTCGTTGCGTCATACAAGTTATCATCCACTTCATCGTCGTGTTCCTCCGCTGCCATCACCCCGTGATCATCATCACCACCGTTGCTTACTGAGAAGATCGGGCCACCCCTTATCATCTTGGTATCAGATTTCTAGTTTTCCTCGGTAAGCCATCCACAATCCACCCCATAGTTGAGTTGTGAGTGTTTTCCTATCCAGAAAAGCCATAAAAAGTTAGGGTTAGGGTTTGCCATAGCCTTAGATTGCACTAATTTCAAGTTTTAGTTGCTTTTCGTAGTTGTTTTTGCGTATTTTTTCTTTCCATCTAGTCTTTTAGGGTTTGAGTTTACTCTATCATCTTGTATTACTTTATCAAGTGGTGTCAGTTTTTGTTACTCCGAGTCCACATAGCGTACAGTGTGCTTGTTCCCAACCATAGACACAGCCTTTCGATATAAAGTGACTAGGAACTTCCCCAGAAGAGACTAGTTTTACCGCTCGACAGGCTGCTCGTTAGGTTATCGGTGCTTTGCATATTTCTGTTGGCCGTGTTATCAAGGAGTTGTGTCAGAAAATAAAAAACAAATATAGAAAATTGAAAAGAAGCAAAAATAGCTACATAGCTGCGTGTGTTATATAAAAGAAAATTCCAAAAAGAAAAGTGAAGTGCTAGTTGAATCAAGTGAAGCCCTAAGTTTACTTTACTACACCTGTAGTTGAGCAATCTTGTGCCTGTCTCGTTGAGCTTTGCTAGCGTCTCTCGTGTGCATTGCAACCTTTTCCCACATATAGTTGCATTGCCCCATTATATCGCCTTGTGTGAGTATCATTGGTTCTCTACGGTCAGCGTTAGAGCTTGTTATTGGTGCATATAGGTAGCCTACCTACAGCCCCACATATACCCTGCTTTGTCGTGTGATTTGTTCTTATACCCTTGATATTCGCTTCGCTACATCCGTGCACTAGTTGTTACTACAAGTGGTAAGCAACACTAATTTACTTTGGAACGGTAAGATCTCCTTTTTCTTATCAATTTTGAGTGAGTTGTGAGAGTACCACCATATATTTTTGATTTAGTGCACTAATCTACTAACGATGTCTGCTAGTGATCATAGAATTGTTAACCAGGAAAACAAGAGTGCTGCAGATATCATCACATGGAGGGAGTATGAGGCTCTTCGTAATGAGATGCGACGTGAATTCTGCGCTCAGGACGATGTGCTTAATGGGAAGATTGACGAGATATCCCAAAAGCTAGATGCTAATCATGTGACCGTCACTACAATGCAAGATCAAATGAAGGATGTATAACGCAATCTTGCTGATTTGCGCTTAGCTGTTGAGAATTTGACCGCGCAACAACAACAAGAAGATGACGATGATCCTGAGCTTCAAGATGACGCACACAATGCTCGTGATGCGCCACGTGGTAATCGTCCTCGCGGTTGGGTTCCACTTGGCCACAATGGTCGTGGACAAGATGAAGAAGATGGTTTGGGTAAGCCCAAATTTTCTATACCCAAGTTTGAAGGAGGAGCTGATGTTGAAGAATACCTCACTTGGGAGCTCAAGATTGAGAAGTTGTGGAGCTTACATCCACATTATACTGAAGACCGGAAGATCATGCTTGCTTCTTCCGAATTTGATGGCTATGCTTTGCGTTGGTGGGATTCTTTTGTTCGTAACCGCGAAGAGGATCGTGAGCAGCCTATACGCACATGGCGTGCCATGAAGGAGGCGATGACTTCTCGCTTTGTGCCTACAAATTACTTGCGGAATATATATGATAAGCTGACTCTTTTGAGACAAGGTGTGAAGACTGTGGATGAATACTACATGGAGATGGAGATGCTTATGCAGCGTGGCCGTATCCGTGAGTCTCTTGAGATGACCATGCAGCGTTTCCTCAACGGTTTGAAGTATGACATCAAAGGCATTGTTCGTCACTACAGCTACACCAATATGAATCAATTGTTACATCATGCAAGAGAAGCTGAATCACAGTTGGCTGACGAAGCAAAGATCAAAGGTCGAGCTACAGGAGCTGGGCGTTTCACACCCCGCGCGGCCCCATCTATGGTGCCGGCGCCTTCGACGCGCTCCGCCCCTCCGCCTAGTAAGTCGGTCTCCAATGTGTCTAACACAAAGAAGTCCGAATCTGCTGCAAGTACGAGTGGCTCTAATGTGTCTACTGCGCGTAACCGTGATATGCTTTGTCATACATGTGGTGGCAAGGGTCACTTCAAGAGAGATTATCCTAACCGCAAAGTCATGATTATCAATGAGGACGATGAGTACGAGACTGGAGATGATGTTGATCCTAATGCTCCAGACGATGATGACTATGACACTGATGGCGAAGATGCATATCCGTCTGATGCTCGCACCATTGTTGTGTCGCAGCGTGCTCTTAATGTGTTGCCTAGTGCATCTACTCAGCGCTGCAATCTGTTCCAAACAAAGGCTTTAGTTGGTCCTGACAAGGCTTGCAAGGTCATTATTGATGGCGGGAGTTGCCGCAATTTAGCAAGCAGGGAGTTGTGTACCAAGCTGAAGTTGAAGTATCTACCGCACCCGCATCCATACTATATTCAGTGGTTGAGCGACAATGGTGAGATGAAGGTAAACCACATGGTGCGTGTTGAGTTTGCTATTGGACCGTATAAGGATTGCATTGATTTTGATGTCGTTCCTATGACGGTGTGTCACCTACTATTGGGTCGGCCTTGGCTCTATGACCGTTCTGTGCAACACAATGGCCGTGCCAATACATATCACTTGGAGTTCAAGGGCAAGAAAATCAATTTACAGCCTATGACACCACAGCAAATTGTCAATGAGTCTCGTCAGAAAGTTGAAGTCAATTTGGAGGATGCTTCTTTAGATAGGCGAGAGAATTGTAATGTTGTGAGTGATATAACGAAAAGTGAGAGAGTGAATTCCTTAGTCTCATTAGCCACCAAAGAAGACATGAGAGAATTTAGTGAGGATCCTACAGCCATGCCTCTTGTGCTCTTGTACAGGGGTACGGTTTTGGTTTCTAACGACATGACCCCTCTTCCTATTGGTGTTTCTAATGTTTTGCAGGAATTTGGCGACGTGTTTCCGGATGAGGTACCCGCAGGACTTCCACAATTGTGAGGTATTGAGCATCAAATCGACTTGATTCCCGGAGCTTCGCTACCCAATCGGGCACCATATAGAACGAACCCCGAAGAGACGAAGGAGATACAGAAGCAAGTACAAGCGCTACTCGACAAAGGTTATATCCGCATAAGCCTTAGTCCTTGTGACATAGGCATCCCAAATGGGCCTGCCGAATATAGTACCCGGGGTTTATTGAAGGCCCACTACCCGAAGAATAAGAAGATTCGGGAGCCCAAGATTTACTAAGGAAAGATAGAGTTGTAATAGGAAGTGTTGTTTGTAATCTGGCGGGACGAGTTAGAAACCGTCCCGGACTCTGTAAACTTGTATAGCACGAATCCCTCGGCTTCACCTCATATATAAGGGGGAGTCGAGGGACGAAAGAGGGGACGGAATCATTGTCTGCAAACCCTAGTTTTCATAATCGTCGAGTACTTTTCGGCTGAAACCTTCGAGATCTACTTACCCTCTACTTCTAACTAAACCCTAGCCTACAATCCATAGGCATTGACAAGTTAATCCCTTGTCAATTGGCGCCGTCTGTGGGAATTAGAGGCGTAAGGAGCTGATCTCGATGGCACGCTCAAGATCTTCGACATCGTCAACCGCAAGCAACACAATGGATCGAGGTAAACAGATCGCTACTGGTCTTGTCGATTTTGTTCCTCACCCACCCTCCCGTTTGGATGCATATGCGTATCTGGCGGAGCCCATGGAGATGACGTTCGGAAGGTTCCACTTTCGCGTCGAGAAGGAAGGATCGTATCGTGTCGAGATTCCGATTTCGTCGGAATCATCAGTGGCCGATTCCGATTTTTCAAGCTATACATCGTCAAACGAATCAGGAGAAGAAGAAACCTCGGCGACACGCTACGTCAGCATCAGAGCAAGAGAGAAACTCGCCAAGATCTTCAACGACATGTCGTTTGAGTCATCTGCGGATTCATATATAAGCGATGGTTCAAGCAATGACGACAGTTACGACTTCATCGACAAATCTTTGACAGTGGGCAAGGTCTTCATCAATCTCAACGACGATGTCACCAAACCCAACATAGATCTGAGTACCAAGTATCATCAGATTTACGCCATTGAAAATCAAGAAGAGACATCTGAGGCTTTCGACAGTTTGGGAAATCCATACGTCGATCCCTCCAATCTGCGACAAGGCTTGGGCAACAAATACGTCGGGCCAGAGCCGCGAGATAGAGTTCAACTTTCACAAGCAGCGTGGGACAGAGCTGCAAGAGCTATGAACGGCACAGAACCAATGGCTACCACAGCCACACCAGAAGAATTGCAAGCATATCAATATAGGCTCGCACGAGCTGCCAGGGAATTGGAAAAACAGACAGCTGAGTTGAACAGGAGAAAGGAGGCAGCTTCTGCATCCAGCAGGAGAAGGGCAGATCTAAGTCGACAATCTAGAACTACGGGTGATAGCCATCGGGAGGCGCGGAACAGAGCAAGATCAAGGCTGCAACATATACCCGAGGCAGAAAGAGAACACTTGGTTCAAAACCTCGACATGTCCTTTATGTCGATAGATACAAGAGGAAACATCATCCCTAAGACACCAGAGGCTGGGTATATGGCGACACATGCTTTTATCCTTGCATCTAAACCACCTCCGGGTGACCCAAGGGAAACACTGTACAATATGGCGGTAGCAGGAGTTGGAGCTATGGGGACAGCGTTTATATCAACGCCTCCCGAAGGAGTGGCAAGGCAAAATAGTCCGCGACCCGCAGCAGCAACAGCGGCAGCACCTGAAGGGCCAAGTGGAGCAAGAGACACAGCAGCACAAGCAAGAGTCGACAGAGCGCGGCAAAACGAGAAGGGATCATCGGCAATCCCCGAACTTAACGACGAAGATATGTGCGGCTTACCATGCTTCACGAGGAGAGTCCGAAAAACGCGAGTCCCCTCAGGATTCAAGTTACCCGATAATTTCAAGAAATTCGACGGCCTTCAAGATCCAGAGGATTGGCTAGTCGACTATCTGGAGACGGTGAAGCTGACAGGAGGAACTAGGGCAACAGCCATGCAAAGCATCCAGGTGCACCTGAGTGGTGCCGCACGATCATGGATAAAGAAACTCGCTCCAGGATCCATCGACAGCTGGGAAAGTTTCGAGGACGTGTTCGTCAAGAACTTCAGATCCACGTGCAAAAAACCCGCATCGTTAGAGGAGTTGAGAGCGTGTCGACAAAAGCCAGATGAGCCAATGAGAAAGTACATCCAGAGATGGAATATCATCAAAAACTCGGCAGAAAACATATCTGACGAGAGAGCAATAGATGCGTTTGTCGCAGAGTCGGCGTGGAGACTTTGTCGATGATTTGTGAAGGACCAATCCAAGGACAGTATCCGCGTTAATGGAGATAGCAAATAAATGGGCAGATGGAGAAGACGCTGTCCACAACAAACGACACAGGTCGCCAGAGGAGGACCGTGGTCGAAACTATCAACCGAGGCGAAGATTTCCTCGGACGTACCAGAACTACGACGCTCCAGAACAAATTTCGGCAGGTTTTCGGACAAATACAGGAGGCAATAGAGATGATTACCAGAGAAGCAGTGAACAGCGAGGTGATAATAGGGATGATTCACGCAACAGGCAAAATAGTGGGCCGAGGTTTCCAAGACCTTTCGTGTCCCCGAGGAAATGCTGAACGGACCGTGACATATGCACTTCTTCCTCGACAGCAACGGGAAAAGACAGTCAGGGCACCTGCAGAAAGACTGTCGAAATTTTTAGGCAATGTTCAGATACGCAGAAAATGCTCACGCTCGAGCAGCACAGAGAAACCCTCGGGAGCCTAGGAGCGAGGTTCATCTACCGCCACCTCCCGCGATTACAGAGGACAATCGACACCAGCTAAGAATAGCGGCAGCACCTGCACCACCACCCTATGTTGATCCTAACTCCAACGGAGCAGTGTTGATGATTCAGAAGGGAAGGCCGTCCAATAGAGCTCAAAAAGTAATCTCACGACAGGTGTTTATGGCAGAGAAAATGCCTCCACCAACAGTTGAGTACCTTAATTGGTCAGGACAAGATATCGGCTTCACAATAGCAGATCATCCGCAGCAAGTTCCTCGACCAGGGCAGTCAGCACTTATTCTGCCAGCGGGTATCGCAGGATTGGATGTCTCTCGGGTGTTCATAGACGGCGGCAGCAGCTTGAACCTGATGTATGCGAGATACATTGAGGCAGACGAACATAGCCGTAGCAAACTTGAAACCAACAGACACAAGGTTCCACGGCATCACACCAGAGAAACCAAGTTATCCATTGGGAAAAATCAATCTCGATGTTCAATTTGGGACCCGAGAAAATTATAGAATCGAGAAGCTCGAATTTGAAGTCGTGGATTTTCCATCACAATACCACGCTCTGTTGGGACGACCAGCATATGCTAGATTTATGGCAGTACCACACTATACATACCTGTTGTGGAGGTTGCCCGGACCAAGAGGACCAATCACAGTCAAGGGAAGCTTTGCCTTAGCCGATAAGTGCGACAAGGATTTTCACAAAGTTGGCAGAAACTTTCGGGATGCAAGCCGAGTACTTGGCGTCAAAAAGCATGACTGATTACGACGCATCGCCGTACGCTGGAAGGCCAAATAAAGAATCAACTTTCAACACAGAGAAAAATTCTAAGGAGGTGCAGATTCACCCGACAGATCCAAAAAGACGACATCTATCGCAAACGATATGGATATCGCATAGGAAAGCGCGCTCGTCAAGTTCCTCCGTGAGAACTGGAAAATCTTTGCATGGTGTCCAGTGACATGCCAGGAGTACCCAGGGAACTTGCCGAGCACCACCTAAATTTGGATCCAACAGCGAAACCAATCGAGACAACCTTTGCGGCGTTTTGAACCAAACCGCAAAGCCATGCTTTCAGAAATAAATCGACTCGAAGAAGCTGGTTTTATCAGAGAAATATCTACAGAAGCCACATGGGTAGCTAACCCAGTGATGGTGCCGAAGAAAAACACGACAGTCCTTCGCATGTGCGTCGACTTTACGTGTCTCAATAAACATTGTCCTAAGGATCACTTTCCCCTCCCAAGGATCGATCAAATTATCGACTCCACGGCAGGTTGCGAACGTCTTTCCTTCTTGGATGCATACTCGGTTATAACCAGATCAGATTAAAAGAAGATGATGAAGCCAAGACAGCGTTTATTACACCTTACGGCGTGTTTTGCTACAAGACAATGCCCTTTGGTCTAAAAAATGCGGGAGCAACATATCAGAGGATGATGCAGAAGTGTTTAGCAACACAGATCGGGAAAAACGTGCAAGTATACATCGATGATGTCGTCATAACATCAAAAAGGGGACAACATTGATCGAGGATCTCAAAGAAACTTTTGACAACCTCGACAAATTCTGCCTCAAAGCTGAACCCGACGAAGTGTTCTTTTGGCGTCCCAGCAGGAGAACTTCGGGGTTTCTAGTTTCGGCAAGAGGGATTGAAGCAAATCCCGACAAAATACAAGCCATAGTAACAATGAGAAAGCCAACAAAGTTGAAAGAAATACGCAGCTAATCGGGCGAGTCGCAGCTTTGAGCAGGTTCGTCGCCGTGTTAGGAGAAAAAGCGTTACCATTTTATGCGCTGATAAAACAAGGAGATAAATTCCGTGGAGCGAAGAGGCCGACAGAGCTTTCGAGGATCTGAAGCGAAAAATCTCGACACCACCAATCCTGGTGGCTCCAAAGGAAAAGGAACCTCTCCTATCGTATATTGCAGCCACGCCCCAAGTGGTTAGCACAGTATTAGTTGTCGAAAGAGAGGAAGAAGGGAAAATCCATGGAGTGCAGCGGCCAGTATACTTCGTGAGCGAAGTCTTGTCACCTTCAAAACAAAGGTACCCTCAGTACCAAAAGCTAGCATATGGAGTGTTCACGACAGCACGAAAATTGCGCCACTATTTTTCGGCACACCCGATCATAGTGGTCAATGAAGCTCCCTTGTCAAATATACTGAATAACCCAGAAGCTACGGGTCGTGTCTCCCTTTGGGGAATAGAACTTTCCCCTCGGGACATCACGTATGAAAAAAGAAAAGCAATAAAGTCGCAAATACTGCCAGACTTCATCGCAGAATGGATGGAGTTGCAAAATACAGGACCTCCAGATTTATCGAGAACTTGGACCATGAACTTTGATGGGTCCAAGAGACTAGAAGGAGCTGGCGCAGGAGTAGTACTCATATCACCCGAAGGCGACAAATTGAAGTACATCCTCCGGATGACGTTCCTTAACGCATCTAACAATGAAGCAGAATATGAGGCCCTCATACACGGGATGAAGATGGCAAAAGCCTGTGGAGCAACTCGATTAAAAATCTTTGGCGACTCACAGTTGGTGGCTCAGCAAGTTATGAACCAATGTGATGCAATCAATGATAGCATGATGGCATACAAGGAGGTGTACAACGAGCTTGAGAAGTTATTCGATGGATGCGAAGTAAATCATATTAGCAGGTTGAGCAACGACGAAGCCGACGTTCTTGCAAACATCGGGTCACAGTGCCTTCCAGTCCCGCTGTGTGTATTCTGGGAAGAGATAACAGAGAGATCCACTAAGCCAACAAAGTCAAAAAAGAAGGAGAAGAAACCCTCGGGGGCTGCCAAGGAAAAGCAAGAGGACGAAGAAGAGGATCAGGACTTGGTCATGGTGATACAGATACCGTGGATGCAGCCGTACATATCATACATCATGAGGAAAGAAATACCCGATGATCCAGTTGAAGCAAGGCGAGTAATTCGACGCTCCAAAGCTTTTACGGTGGTCAAGGGAGAATTGTATAAGCGAAGTATTTCAGGCGTTTTGCAGAGGTGCGTTACACCCGAAGAAGGAAGAATAATCCTGAAGGATGTACACGAAGGAATATGTGGCCACCACGCAAGTAGTCGAGCTATCGCAGCCAAGGTTTTTCGGGCAGGATTCTACTGGTTGACAGCAATCGAGGACGCCAAGGACATAGTAAGAACTTGCGACGCATGTCAAAGGTTCGCCGCAAAACCTCACTCTCCAGCAGCAGAGTTAGCACCAATACCATTGTCTTGGCCCTTTGCTCAATGGGGACTTGATATGGTGGGTAAGTTACACAAATCCTGGCCAGGAGGAAAGGAGTACATGCTAGTAGCTGTCGATAAGTTCACAAAGTGGATAGAAGCGAAGCCGATAAATTCACCGTATGGAGCATCCGCGATAAAATTCGTAAAAGGCCTCGTCTTCAGATTTGGAGTGCCCCACAAAGATCGTCTGCAGACAACGGCAGCAACTTCACATCCCATGAATTCAAAGATTATTGCGAAGAGGTGGGTATTAAGCTGAACTTTGCGTCAGTCGCACATCCTCAAACCAATGGGCAAGTCGAGAAAGCCAATGGCATCATCTGCAATGGTATTAAGAAACGCTTGTTAGGACCACTGGAAAAAGCTCGACATACCTGGCCAGAAGAACTACCAAGCGTGTTGTGGAGCATCCGAACAACACCAAACACAGCAACGCAGGAAACTCCGTTTTTCCTGGTTCATGGAGCAGAGGCAGTACTACCAATCGAGATAGAGCACAACTCTCCACGTGTCGATGAATATGATGAAGAAACGTCGAGAAGAGTGCTAGAAGACGACGTCGACGCACTTGATGAAGCTCGAGATGAAGTATTATCTCGGGTAACCAAATATCAACAGGACTTGAAGAATTACCACAGTCGACGTTTGCGGCCAAGATCTTTTCAGGTGGGAGACCTAGTTCTTCGGCTCACGCAAAAAAGTCATGAAAAACTCGAGTCACCATGGCTTGGCCCTTACATTGTCACGGAAGTAATTGGAGGAGGAGCATACAGAATAAAGGACAAGAAGACAGGGGTGGAGGAGCCAAACCCCTGGAACGTGGCGCAACTTAGGCGTTTTTACGCCTAGAGTCAAAATATAGTCTTTGTAAAGCTTCAATGTACTGAAACGCCCGCGAGTTTTCAGACGCACTCTTTTCCTTTTTCGGGGCACCGAGTGGGGCCGGAGAAGGTTTTTAATGAGGCGGGCTCGCGGTGCTGCAATATAATAAAGATAGTGACAATATAACTTTTCTTCTTTATCGACATGACCAAAGTCTTCGCTCCGACGAATTTCAATATAGTTCATCGACAAAAGGAAAAACTTGCCTTGGTATTCAAATACCTCGTGAGTCAACAAAAATACAAAATAGTACTCAATAAAAAGCTTGGGGGCTCATATTCGCCTTAAATATATAAATGCCTTGGTTCAAAACTGCGCAAGTATACAAATATAGTAAAGAGTCACCGAAACACTCGGGGGCTAAACAAACAGAGAAATATAATGATTGCTTTACAATATAGTCATGGATTACAAAGAAAAAATATCTACAAGAAGAAACTAACTAGTCTTGATTCAATATGTCATCAAGAGTAACCCTGTTTTCCTCAGGAGCAGCACCAAGAAAATCGGCATAATGGCCATCGGCAAAAAAGTCGGCATCCATCCGAAGTAGGTCTTCAATCATTTCTTCGGCTATAGGCGTAACCTTCGTGTTAATCCTGTCAACACCAACTCTCCGACGTTTTACTTTTTGGTGAACTTTCTCAACAACCTGGGTAAGGTCAAGCTTCGAGTGGCAGATTTGGAGCATGATAAGAGCAAATCTGGCGCCAGCTACTAGTTGAGCTTTGACAAAATCATGGATACTGCGAGCATCCTTGAACCTCTCCATCAATTCAGGAAGAGTTTTTGGTTGGACGTTCCGAGGAAACATGGAGTTGTAAACCATGGACAAGGTCTTGGTACAGAAGTCAAGGAAATCGCGAGTTTGAGAGGCGCGATCTTGAAATCTGACAATTTGGCGGGTCCTCTCTGGGGTAGCCCAAAACAACGAACCATGGTCCAGGGAAAGATTAACAAGGAGGGTTGTCCTAGCATTTACCCTCTCTTCCTCGGCAGCAGCATCAACAAAGGCACCTATCAAAACAAAGAAGTGGAAACCTCTAAGAAACAATAGCATGAAGATAAAGAATATCATGATCGAAACAGGCATACCCGACATATCTGCACTGGCTTCATTCATTAATTCGAGCATGAAATTTTCTCGAGTAGTTGCCTTTTCAGTCTCGGAAGCAGCAATTTCCTTAGCAGCCACGGCTTCGTGAGCTTGTTGAAGAGCAATTTTTTCGGCTTCAGATGACTTACGAGATTGCTCCATCATCACAAGTGTTTGCTTCTTCGCATACTGAAGTTGCTGCCGAAGTTCATCCAGTTCTTGCGACAAGGTATCGTCGACAGGTGCAGTATCAGCAAAAGCTCTCCTCGCACGAGAAGAAGGCGATACATTGGAAGGAGCAGAAGATGGAGTATAGTTATCAAATATCAACTGAAAAATAAACAAGACAACATCAAATAACAAGCAAAGATAGAAGTCTTCATTAATCTCTTGGAACAATTACAAGGGCATTACAGTGGAGTTAAGAAAGTACGTGTCGCCAAATGACTACTTTGGCGACAGAAGCAAAAGAAACAGAAAGAAAAACAGAGGCATGCAACTAGACCTCCGGCCTCGAGGAGCTAGGAGTCGAAGCTGGCTTGATCCCCAGATACGCCAAGATCTTCTTAGTGTTGGGCTTGGCTGCCTTGATCAGCGACCTCCATCTCGAATGCTCTATCTGGCTGGTGTCGCCAACCTTCATCCAATCAAGCGTCTGTTGGCTATCAGCAACCAGGGCAACAAGATTCTCGACACAACCTTCATATTCTCTCGACGCATCTTCAATCCCAGCTCTTACGACGAATTGATAAGCATGGCAAGAGCAAGGAAAGTCGAAGGTTCCTCTTTTTTCGGGAAGAAGTAGGGGAACAACGCCGACAAACTTGCACTGGCATTGGCCACGCCTTCACGAATTTCGCGCCCATGGAACTCCAGAAGAGAAAGTGCATCAAGGAGAGGGTCATTGACGGGATTCTCCAGATCAAAATCTTGGTTTGTTTGGGCTGCCACACGAGACAAACCATTAGTCAAAAACCAAGAAACAGGAAGTACAATAGAAGGGGTTGATGATATTACTCAGCGTACGTCGACTTTGCGATTTCAGACGCTTGATGATCTCTTGTTCACGCACAGTTTGTGCAGTTTTCTGCTCATCTAAGGCAGATTCGGCATCTTTGAGCCTTCTCTGCAGCTCCTCGACACTAGCAGCTTTCACCTTGGCTTCATCAACCTCGGCCTTGGCTTTGCTAACAGCAAGTTCAGCTTTCTTGCGAGCCGCCTCACTTTGCTCGAGTTTTTGAGCAAGTGCGTCGACACGTTCGTTGGCCTCTGAAAGTTTTTCTGTCGAGATATGAAAAAGAAAGAAAAGAAAGATCAAAAAATAGCGACAAGCAACAGGAATAAAAAGTCAAAGAAAAATAGCAAGTATAAAAGTCGTTACCTTCGGCTCTGGCGGCATATTCACGGTACCCAACAAATTGGGACCCGATCCGAAGAAGCTCTTTGATCATTGGCTGTTCAAAGGTAAGTACATCAAAAGAAACGTCGGCATGAAAAAGAGAAAAGGTGTGAAAAAACAAAATAAGGAAAATATAGATGCCGACAAACTTACATCATCTAAGAGCAGAGTCGACGAACTGCCCAACTGAGGGGCAGGATCAACAATCTTTTCAACCCGTGCCCTTTTTGGTGAAGGGGCACGGGGGCTCGAAGGAGGAGTAGATGTATCAACATTTTGTTGAGGAGGCGACGATTCCTCCCCTTCAACTGGTTTTTCTGAAATAACTAAAGTATGTGACGTGCTCGTTCGAGCAGCCACATCTAAAGTTGGTGTTTCTTCATCATCACTGTGACAAAATAGTGGCAGCATAAAAAGCAAGGCAAAATAAAATTCTTCAAATAGAAAAGGAAAAGAGCAAGGAACCTACGAGCTGATGATACTCTCGATGTATGGATCATAAGCTGCTTTTCGAGGTAAAGGAGCAGTTTCTTCGGGTTTCGAGGTCCCGGAATCTTCGGCATTGCTCCTTTTCCTTTTGCTCTTCGGAGAAACAGCAGGAGGAGGAGATTGTGCTGATGTTGTACCTTTAGAGGCAGCATCCTTCTCAGTAGATCCCGCCGATTTTCGAGAATCTGCGGGTTCATTAACAAAAGAGGGGGTCTCCTGGTTGTCATCATCGACAACGGCTCTTTCTTCGACCTCTCCATCCTCAGGAAGAGGAGGAAGGGAAGCCATAGTAGGATGATTCTACAAGGAAATAGTGACAAAAGAGAATAAGTGAGATACCACTGCAATAAGATACAAGGAACAGTTCAGAACAAGATAGAAATTCGAGAAGACAAAATACCTCGGGAAGAGGATTGGAAGCACTGTATGGTTCCACTCGACAGGAGGAGGGAATAGGATCCTTCTTGCCTAATCGAGAAATTCTTCGAACCAATTTTTCCAGGTCCTTTACAGAAAGATCACTGGAAACTCTGTTGGCGTCATTTTCACCAGAATACGTCCAAAGGGGATTTTTGCGAGCCTGAAGAGGCTGCACTCTAATCCTAAGGAAGTAGGCAGTAATTTGAACACCAGATAGCTCTTTGCCTCGAGTGTTTTGAAGATGATGGATACGAGCCATGAGCGCCTCTGTCGCCTTTTTCTCTTCTTCAGAAGCTTCGGCATCCCAGGAACGGCGACGCTGAATCCTGGCACTTCCGTCAAAAGGAACTATGTTGTGCTCCACAGAATTGGCGCTTTCTTCGTGAATGTAGAGCCATCTCTTGCGCCATCCTTGGACAGAGTCAGGAAACTTGACGTCGAAGTAATCGACATCAGTGCGGACACAGATAACAACGCCACCTATGTTATAGGTGACGTTGTGAGAGCCATTGCGGCGGAGGCAGAAAATACGCTTCCACAGAGCCCAATTAGGAGGGACTCCGAGGAAGCATTCGCAAAGGGTGATAAAAATAGAAATGTGGAGGATGGAATTGGGAGTCAGTTGGTGCAGCTGAATCCCATAAACAAAGAGAAGACCGCGGAGAAAATCATGAATTGGGGTAGAGAGGCCACGGATGAGATGATCAACAAAACTAACCCGATACTCCATTGGAGGGTTGGGGTAGCTTTCTTCGCTGGGGAAGCGGATGGCGTCCTCCTTCTTCATGAGGCCAAGCCTTTTCAGCGTGTTGATGTCCTGGTTGGAGATTTTGGATCTCTCCCACTCAAGATCTTCGGTGGCCATCTTGGATTCGGGAGTGCTGTGGCGAGTGAGTCGCGTGCGCGGTGGCATCAACGGCAATGGGCAAAGCAATGTTCGTGAATGCGGAAGCTCGGAGAGATTTGGGCGCAGGAGAAGTTTTGCGAAGAGGAACAAACGAGCGGCGCAAGCAAGGGGATGAACGGAGGTTGAAGAAGGGTTTATATAAGAATCGGGTGAAGCAGTGCACCGTTGGATGAAAAAATCGTGGGGTGAGAATAGATCTTCTAGATACAAGGGCAAAAAAGTATTTTTACTGAGATAGGCGTTACCGTACGTGCGCCAGAAAAAGCGGAGGACGTGTGTCCCCCACTTGCACGACGTGTCAACGTGGTGGAAGCAATGGACCCACAGGACAGAAAATTCACGACTACTTGTCAAGGATGAAGTAAATTTGATTAAGTGAAGAATGTCGACAAGGAAGTATTCAGAGATTGGCGACAGGATGAAATATTCAATACTTCGGGAGCCTTTGATCAAATACAAGTTTTTGCCCAAATGCTCGGGGGCTACTTCAGAAAAAAGTAAATTTTCGAGTATGACAAATATAGAAATTGCGGGAGCCTACAACCAAGCACAAGTCCTTGGCTGTAGCCTCGGGGGCTACTCCCATCGGGAGCGCTGTTCGCGCACCCAAGAGATAAAAAAAAAAGAGAGAGAAGAAGAAAGAGATCATATTGGGAAGTAATGAAAATATAGCGACAAGGTGGACTAAAATGTTGAGCCTACAACCAAGCACAAGTTCTTGGTTGTAGCCTCGGGGGCTACTCCCATCGGGAACGCTGTTCGCGTGCCCGATGAAATTAACAAAAATAGAAAAGCAAGAGAGTATATTTCGAGTTATAATTAACTCTACATATACTCCCATCGGGAGAACAATATAAGTCATATATGACTCGATAAAATGTGCCATTCCAACAGCCGGAAAAGCACTCGACAATATATTCTCAGAACGCCAAAGTTGCGATCAATTTCTGAATGCCGCAAATTTGCGAAGGTAAGACCCCAGAATCCATTCTGCTGGGCGTGGCATCGCCAAAGACTGCGCTCTGCTACTTTTATCCGTATCAACAGATACGAAGAAAAATCCTAACGGACGCGTTAGGTACCCGATAAATTTGACTGGGACTCGACAGAATGGTAAGACCTTAAGCGGCACCTGTCGAAGTTTACACCAGTATCCCGAGATCATGTCCAGGGACGTGATTTTGAAGTAGGTTTTTGCGGATTGCCACTAGAGCAGTTAACTAGTACCTGATCCGTCAGATGAACTAGCCCCAATTACCAATATCCCTGTACAATATAGAATTTTATGAGAAGAAATATAGAAAGTTAAGGCTTTCGGGTAAAAATAAACAGTGGAGATTTTCCCTGACTTTACAATTCAAGCAAAATCTCGGGGGCTACTGACATAGGCATCCCAAATGGGCCTGCCGAATATAGTACCCGGGGTTTATTGAAGGCCCACTACCCGAAGAATAAGAAGATTCGGGAGCCCAAGATTTACTAAGGAAAGATAGAGTTGTAATAGGAAGTGTTGTTTGTAATCTGGCGGGACGAGTTAGAAACCGTCCCGGACTCTGTAAACTTGTATAGCACGAATCCCTCGGCTTCACCTCATATATAAGGGGGAGTCGAGGGACGAAAGAGGGGACGGAATCATTGTCTGCAAACCCTAGTTTTCATAATCGTCGAGTACTTTTCGGCTGAAACCTTCGAGATCTACTTACCCTCTACTTCTAACTAAACCCTAGCCTACAATCCATAGGCATTGACAAGTTAATCCCTTGTCACCTTGTGCTGTTCCTGTTATTCTTGTTCCTAAGAAAGATGGTACATGGCGTATGTGCGTAGATTGTAGAGCTATAAACAATATCACTATTCGATATCGTCACCCTATTCCCCGTTTAGAGGATATGCTAGATGAATTCAGTGGTGCTGCTGTGTTCTCTAAAATTGATTTGCGTAGTGGTTATCATCAAATTAGGATGAAAGAAGGGGATGAGTGGAAAACCGCCTTTAAAACAAAATTTGGTTTATATGAGTGGTTAGTAATGCCTTTTGGTTTGACTAATACACCTAGCACTTTCATGAGACTGATGAACCATGTTTTGCGTGAATTTATTGGCAAGTTTGTGGTTGTTTATTTTGATGACATATTAATTTACAGCCGCAATGAATCTGATCATATTATACATATTCGACATGTTTTGCAAGTGTTGCGTGATAATAAACTTTATGGTAATCTTGAGAAGTGCACATTTTGCAAAGATAAGTTCATATTTCTGGGTTATGTTGTCTCTAAGCATGGAGTAGAAGTAGATGTGTCTAAAATTGAAGCTATTCAAAATTGGCCTACTCCCATAAATGTGAGTCAAGTTAGAAGTTTTCATGGTCTAGCTGGGTTTTATCGCCGTTTTGTGCCCAATTTTTCTACTATTGCTGCACCTTTGAATGAATTGACTAAAAAGGGTGTTGCATTTGAGTGGGGCGTTGCCCAAGATCATGCTTTTGATGAACTGAAACGATTGTTAACTTCTGTACCGTTGCTTGCACTTCCTGATTTCAATAAGCAATTTGAGATTGAATGTGATGCTAGTGGTATTGGAATTGGTGGTGTGTTGATGCAAGAGGGTCGCCCAATTGCATATTTTTCTGAGAAACTTTCTGGTGCTAAGTTGAACTATCCAATATATGATAAAAAATTGTATGCTTTAATTAGAGTTCTTGAGGTTTGGCAACATTATTTGTGGCCAAAAGAATTTATCATACATTCTGATCATGAAGCTTTGAAATATCTGAAAGCCCAATCTACTTTGCATAGGCGTCTTGCTAAGTGGGTTGAGTTCATTGAGTCTTTTCCATACATTATTAAGCATAAGAAGGGAAAAGATAACATTGTTGCTGATGCTCTATCTAGGAAGAATATGCTATTAACTCAACTTGATGTTAAAATTCCTGGTTTAGAGGTGTTATGTGATTTGTATGCTACTGATCATGATTTTGCTGAACCATATCGCTTATGTGCTCTTGGTAAAGCATGGGAAAAATATCACATACATGATGGGTTCTTGTTTCGAGCTAACAAACTATGTGTTCCAGAATCGTCTGTGCGTTTGCTCTTATTGCAGGAATCACATGCTGGAGGTTTGATGGGTCACTTTGGGCGTGAGAAGACGCTACTCATGCTCGCTGATCATTTTTATTGGCCAAAGATGAGGCGGGATGTGGACAGGTATGTGAAGAGGTGCATTACTTGCAACAAGTCCAAGTCCAAGCTGAAGCCTCACGGTTTGTATACTCCATTACCGGCACCTACTACACCTTGGGAAGATATTAGTATGGATTTTGTGTTGGGTTTTCCGCGTACTAAAAGAGGCCATGATTCTATATTTGTGGTAGTGGACAGATTTTCTAAAATGTCACACTTTATTGCCTGCCACAAAAGCGACGATGCGTCGCATATTGCTAACCTGTTTTTCAGGGAGATTGTTCGATTACATGGAGTCCCGAAGATTATTGTTTCTGATCGTGATGTGAAGTTCATGAGCTACTTCTGGAAGACACTTTGGGGAAAGCTTGGGACAAAGCTACTGTTCAGTACTACTTGTCATCCCCAAACTGATGGTCAAACTGAGGTGGTGAATCGAACCTTGTCACAACTGTTGAGATCCATGATCAAGAAGAACCTGAAGGAGTGGGAAGAGTGTTTGCCGCATGTAGAGTTTGCTTACAACAGGGCGGTACATTCTACCACGGAGCTGTGTCCTTTTGAGGTGGTGTATGGTTTTAAACCCATTACTCCACTTGACTTGTTGCCTTTGCCCATACATGAGAGAGTTAACATGGAGGCATCCAAGAGGGCAGATTTTGTGCGAAAAATCCATGTGAAGACTAAAGAGTTGATACAGAAGAAAGGCAAGAGCAATGCTGCAAGGATGAATAAGAAGCGCAAAGAGATGTTGTTCAAGCCTGGTGATATGGTCTGGGTACCTTTTTGCAAGGATAGGTTCCCGAAGCTGCGGAAGTCTAAGTTGAAGCCTCGTGGTGCTGGTCCTTACAAAGTGCTTGCCAAGATCAATGATAATGCATACTCGATAGATCTTCCAGTTGATGAGTTTGGTGTCAGTAATTCTTTCAATGTTGCTGATTTGACACCATATGACGGAGAAGACCTTGGAGCGTCGGGGTCGACGCCTTTTGAAGGGGGGGAGATGATGAGGACATCCCTACTACACCACTACCTCCGTCATTGATAAATGAAGATGAACCTGCTGTGGAGCTCAAGTCCAATGAAGTTCGGATTGGACCAATTACAAGGGCTCGTGCGAAGCTACTTAAACAACAGGTGAACTTGTTTCTAAATGGTACTTTGATTGATGAGAACATTATTCTGCCTAAGTCCTATTACTTATGTATCATCAGGTATCAAGAGGAGACGAGCATCGCACGAGGAGGAGAGGAGCAGCTGGACATGAAGATGGACGTCAAGATGGACGTGAAGCTGGACATGGAGCTGGACATGAAGATATCTCATGGACGCGCGAGGGAGGAGCGGGAGGCATGCGCGAGAGGAGAAGAAGACGTCCAGGCCGGTCCAGCACCCGGTCCGACCGGCCGCCAGACCGGCCAACCCGGTCACTGACCCGGTCGACCGGGCGCCAACCGGACGCGATTTATCGTACCGGATGAAAACTGGAAAACCTCGCAACTATCCGGTTGCCGCCCGGTTGACCGTGAAGGAGATATGCCCTAGAGGCAATAATAAACTGGTTATTATTTATATCTTTATGTTTATGATAAATGTTTATATATCATGCTATAATTGTATTAACCGAAACATTAGTACATGTGTGATATGTAGACAAACAAGAAGTCCCTAGTATGCCTCTTAAACTAGCTTGTTGATTAATGGATGATTAGTTTCATAATCATGAACATTGGATGTTATTAATAACAAGGTTATATCATTGTAAGAATGATGTAATGGACACACCCAATTAAGCGTAGCATAAGATCTCGTCATTAAGTTATTTGCTATAAGCTTTCGATACATAGTTAACTAGTCCTTATGACCATGAGATCATGTAAATCACTTATACCGGAAAGGTACTTTGATTACACCAAACGCCACTGCGTAAATGGGTGGTTATAAAGGTGGGATTAAGTATCCGGAAAGTATGAGTTGAGGCATATGGATCAACAGTGGGATTTGTCCATCCCGATGACGGATATATATACTCTGGGCCCTCTCGGTGGAATGTCGTCTAATGTCTTGCAATCATATGAATAAGTTCATAAGAGACCACATACCACGGCATTTAGTAAAGAGTACTTGTCAGAGACGAGGTTGAACAAGGTATAGAGTGATACCGAAGATCAAACCTCGGACAAGTAAAATATCGCGTGACAAAGGGAATTGGTATTGTATGTGAATGGTTCATTCGATCACTAAAGTCATCGTTGAATATGTGGGAGCCATTATGGATCTCCAGATCCCGCTATTGGTTATTGGTCGGAGTGAGTACTCAACCATGTCCGCATAGTTCGCGAACCGTAGGGTGACACACTTAAAGTTGGATGTTGAAATGGTAGAACTTGAATATGGAATGGAGTTCGAATATTTGTTCGGAGTCCTGGATGAGATCCCGGACATCACGAGGAGTTCCGGAATGGTCCGGAGAATAAGATTCATATATAGGATGTCATTTTATGTGAATTAAAATGATGCGGAAGGTTCTATGGAAGGTTCTAGAAGGTTCTAGAAAAGTCCAGAAGAAACCACCAAGGAAGGTGGAGTCCCGGAGGGACTCCACCTCCATGGCCGGCCAACCCTAGTGGGGGAGGAGTCCCAAGTGGACTCCCCCTATGGGGGCCGGCCACCCCCCCATATGGAAGGTGGAACTCCCACCTCTAGTGGGAGTCCTAGCTTGGGTAGGTTTCCCTATCATATGGAAGGTTTTGGGTTCGGGTCTTATTCGGAGACTTGTAGTCCAACCCTTGGGGCTTCCACCTATATAATGAGGGACAAGGGGAGGGGGCCGACCACCTCAAGCCCACAAGTTGGCCGCACCCCTCAAGTGGCCGGCCACCCCCTCCCAAACCCTAGCCGCCCCCCTCTCCTCCATAGCTCCCGCGTGCTTTAGCGAAGCTCCGCCGGAGGTCTCCACCGCCACCGACACCACGCCGTCGTGCTGTCGGATTCAAGAGGAGCTACTACTTCCGCTGCCCGCTGGAACGGGAGGTGGACGTTGTCTTCATCAACAACCGAACGTGTGACCGAGTACGGAGGTGCTGCCCGTTCGTGGCGCCGGAGGGATCGTGATCAAGATCTTCTACGCGCTTTTGCAAGCGGCAAGTGAACATCTACCGCAGCAACAAGAGCCTCCTCTTGTAGGCTTTGGAATCTCTTCAAGGGTGAGACTCGATAAACCCCTCGTTGCTACCGTCTTCTAGATTACATCTTGGCTTGGATTGCGTGTTCGCGGTAGGAAATTTTTTGTTTTCTATGTAACGTTATCCTACAGACCGGATCCCAGACCGGCCGACCCGGTCCCTGATACGCGTACAGCACACGTCCGTTGGGAACCCCAAGAGGAAGCTGTGATGCGTACAGCGGCAAGTTTTCCCTCAGTAAGAAACCAAGGTTTATCGAACCAGTAGGAGCCAAGAAGCACGTTGAAGGTTGATGGCGGCGAGATGTAGTGCGGCGCAACACCAGGGATTCCGGCGCCAACGTGGAACCTGCACAACACAACCAAAGTACTTTGCCCCAACGAAACAGTGAGGTTGTCAATCTCACCGGCTTGCTGTAACAAAGGATTAGATGTATAGTGTGGATGATGATTGTTTGCAGAGAACAGTAGAGCAAGTATTGCAGTAGATTGTATTCGATGTAAAAGAATGGACCGGGGTCCACAGTTCACTAGTGGTGTCTCTCCCATAAGATAAATAGCATGTTGGGTGAACAAATTACAGTTGGGCAATTGACAAATAGAGAGGGCATGACAATGCACATACATGATATGATGAGTATTGTGAGATTTAATTGGGCATTACGACAAAGTACATATACCGCTATCCAGCATGCATCTATGCCTAAAAAGTCCACCTTCAGGTTATCATCCGAACCCCTTCCGGTATTAATTTGCAAACAACAGACAATTGCATTAAGTATGGTGCGTAATGTAATCAATAACTACATCCTCAGACATAGCATCAATGTTTTATCCCTAGTGGCAACAGCACATTCATAACTTTAGGGGTTTCTGTCACTCCCCCAGATTCACGGAGACATGAACCCACTATCGAGCATAAATACTCCCTCTTGGAGTTACAAGCATCAACTTGGCCAAAGCATCTACTAGTAACGGAGAGCATGCAAGATCATAAACAACACATAGATTGATAATCAACATAACATAGTATTCTCTATCCATCGGATCCCAACAAACACAACATATAGCATTACAGATAGATGATCTTGATCATGTTAGGCAGCTCACAAGATCCGACAATGAAGCATAATGAGGAGAAGACAACCATCTAGCTACTGCTATGGACCCATAGTCCAGGGGTGAACTACCCACTCATCACTCCGGAGGCAACCATGGCGGTGTAGAGTCCTCCGGGAGATGAATCCCCTCTCCGGCAGGGTGCCGGAGGCGATCTCCTGAATCCCCTGAGATGGGATTGGCGGCGGCGGCGTCTCTGGAAGGTTTTCCGTATCGTGGCTCTCGGTACTGGGGGTTTCGCGACGAAGGCTATTTGTAGGCGGAAGGGCAGGTCAGGGGGCCACACGAGGGGCCCAGACGCCAGGGCCGCTTGGCCAAGACCTGGGCCGCGCCGCCCTGTTGTCTCGCCACCTCGTGGCCCCATTTCGTTAGCTCTCCGGTCTTCTGGAAGCTTTGTGTGAAAATAGGCCCCTGGGCGTTGATTTCGTCCAATTCCGAGAATATTTCCTTACTAGGATTTCTGAAACCAAAAACAGCAGAAACAAAGAATCGGCTCTTCGGCATCTCGTTAATAGGTTAGTGCCGGAAAATGCATAAATATGACATAAAGTATGCATAAAACATGTAGATATCATCAATAATGTGGCATGGAACATAAGAAATTATCGATATGTCGGAGACGTATCAGCATCTCCAAGCTTAGTTCCTGCTCATCCCGAGCAGGTAAACGATAACAAAGATAATTTCTGGAGTGACATGCCATCATAACCTTGATCATACTATTGTAAGCATATGTAATGAATGCAGCGATCCAAACAATGTAAATGACATGAGCAAACAAATGAATCATAAAGCAAAGACTTTTCATGAATAGTACTTCAAGACAAGCATCAATAAGTCTTGCATAAGAGTTAACTCATAAAGCAATAATTCATAGTAGAGGTATTGAAGCAACACAAAGGAAGATTAAGTTTCAGCGGTTGCTTTCAACTTATAACATGTGTATCTCATGGATATTGTCAATGTAAAGTAATATAACAAGTGCAATATGCAAGTATGTAGGAATCAATGCACAGTTCACACAAGTGTTTGCTTCTTGAGGTGGAGAGAAATAGGAGAACTGACTCAACATAAAAGTAAAAGAAAGGTCCTTCAAAGAGGAAAGCATCGATTGCTATATTTGTGCTAGAGCTTTGATTTTGAAAACAAGAAACAATTTTGTCAACGGTAGTAATAAAGCATATGTGTTATGTAAATTATATCTTACAAGTTGCAAGCCTCATGCATAGTATACTAATAGTGCCCGCACCTTGTCCTAATTAGCTCGGATTACCTGGATTATCATCGCAATGCACATGTTTTAACCAAGTGTCACAAAGGGGTACCTCTATGCCGCCTGTACAAAGGTCTAAGGAGAAAGCTCGCATCGGATTTCTCGCTATTGATTATTCTCAACTTAGACATCCATACCGGGACAACATAGACAACAGATAATGGACTCCTCTTTTATGCATAAGCATGTAGCAACAATTAATTTTCTCATATGAGATTGAGGATATTTGTCCAAAACTGAAACTTCCACCATGGATCATGGCTTTAGTTAGCGGCCCAATGTTCTTCTCTAACATTATGCAATGCTCTAACCATTTTGGTGGTAAATCTCCCTTACTTCAGACAAGACGAACATGCATAGCAACTCACATGATATTCAACAAAGAGTAGTTGATGGCGTCCCCAGGAACATGGTTATCGCACAACAAGCAACTTAATAAGAGATAAAGTGCATAAGTACATATTCAATGCCACAATAGTTTTTAGGCTATTTGTCCCATGAGCTATATATTGCAAAGGTAAAGGATAGAAATTTTAAAGGTAGCACTCAAGCAATTTACTTTGGAATGGCGGAGAAATACCATGTAGTAGGTAGGTATAGTGGACACAAATGGCATAGTGGTTGGCTCAAGGATTTTGGATGCATGAGAAGTATTCCCTCTCGATACAAGGTTTAGGCTAGCAAGGCTATTTGAAACAAACACAAGGATGAACCGGTGCAGCAAAACTCACATAAAAGACATATTGTAAACATTATAAGACTCTACACCGTCTTCTTTGTTGTTCAAACACTTTACTAGAAATTATCTAGACCTTAGAGAGACCAATTATGCAAACCAAATTTTAGCATGCTCTATGTATTTCTTCATTAATGGGTGCAAAGTATATGATGCAAGAGCTTAAACATGAGCACAACAATTGCCAAGTATCACATTATCCAAGACATTATAGCAATTACTACATGTATCATTTTCCAATTCCAACCATATAACAATTTAACGAAGAAGAAACTTCGCCATGAATATTATGAGTAAAGCCTAAGGACATACTTGTCCATATGCAACAGCGGAGCGTGTCTCTCTCCCACACAATGAATGCTAGGATCCATTTTATTCAAACAAAACAAAAGCAAAAACAAACCGACGTTCCAAGCAAAGTACATAAGATGTGATGGAATAAAAATATAGTTTCAGGGGAGGAACCTGATAATGTTGTCGATGAAGAAGGGGATGCCTTGGGCATCCCCAAGCTTAGACGCTTGAGTCTTCTTGATATATGCAGGGGTGAACCACCGGGGCATCCCCAAGCTTAGAGCTTTCACTCTACTTGATCATGTTGTATCATCTCCCTCTCTTGATCCTTGAAAACTTCCTCCACACCAAACTCAAAACAACTCATTAGAGGGTTAGTGCATAATCAAAATATACATGTTCAGAGGTGACATAATCATTGTTAACACTTCTGGACATTGCACAAAGCTACTGAAAGTCAATGGAATCGAAAAATCCATCAAGCATAGCAAAACAGGCAATGCGAAATAAAAGGCAGAATCTGTCAAAACAGAACAGTTCGAAAAAGACGAATTTTATTGAGGCACCATACTTGCTCAAATGAAAATGCTCAAATTGAATGAAAGTTGCGTACATATCTGGGAATCACTCACGTAAATTGGCATAATTTTCTGAGTTACCTACAGAGAATTTTGCACAGATTCGTGACAGCAAAGAAATCTGTTTCTGCGCAGTAATCCAAATCTAGTATGAACCTTACTATCAACGACTTTACTTGGCACAACAATGCACAAAACTAAGATAAGGAGAGGTTGCTACAGTAGTAACAACTTCCAAGACTCAAATATAAAACAAAAGTGCTGTAGTAAAATAAACACATGGGTTATCTCCCAAGAAGTGCTTTCTTTATAGCCATTAAGATGGGCTCAGCAATTTCAATGATGCACTCCCAAGAAATAAGAGTTGAAGCAAAAGAGAGCATCAAAAACCAAATTCAAAACAAATTTAAGCCTAACCCACTTCCTATGAAAAGGAATCTTGTAAATAAACAAATTCATGAAGAGCAAAGTGACAAGCATAGGAAGATAAAACAAGTATAGCTTCAAAAATTCCAGCATATAGAGAGGTGTTTTAGTAACATGAAAACTTCTACAACCATATTTTCCTCTCTCATAATAATTTCCAGTAGCATCATGAACAAACTCAACAATATAACTATCACGTAAAGCATTCTTATCATGAGTCTCATGCATAAAATAATTACTACTCCCAACATAAGCATAGTCATTCTTATTAATTGTAGTGGGAGCAAATTCAACAAAGTAGCTATCATTTTTATTCTCATCAAGTATAGGAGGCATAGTATAATCATAATAAACTTTATCCTCCATAGTAGGTGGCACCAAAATACCACTATCATCATAAATGGGAGGCAAACTATCATCAAAGTAAATTTTCTCCTCCATGCTTGGGGGGACTAAAAATATCATGCTCATCAAAACCAGCTTCCCCAAGCTTAAATTCTTCCATAGCATTAGCAATAATAGTGTTCAAAGCATTCATATTAATAACATTGCCATTAGCACGCATATAAAGTTCCATAGGATTTTTAATTTTCTCTTCAAACACCTCATGTCCTAACTTAAGATAAATACTATAAAGATCTCTAATATTTTTGTTGTTTTCCATTAAGCCTAACTAGTGAAATAAAAACATGCATGGAATTAAGTAAAGTAAAACAAGTAACTAATTTTTTTGTGTTTTGATATAATGCAGCAAACAAAGTAGTAAATAAAATAAAGCAAGACAAAAACAAAGTAAAGAGATTGGATTGTGGAGACTCCCCTTGCAGCGTGTCTTGATCTCCCCAGCAACGGCGCCAGAAAAAGAGCTTGATACGCGTACAACACGCGTCCGTTGGGAACCCCAAGAGGAAGGTGTGATGCGTACAGCGGCAAGTTTTCCCTCAGTAAGAAACCAAGGTTTATCGAACCAGTAGGAGCCAAGAAGCACGTTGAAGGTTGATGGCAGCGAGATGTAGTGCGGCGCAACACCAGGGATTCCGGCGCCAACGTGGAACCTGCACAACACAACTAAAGTATTTTGCCCCAACGAAACAGTGAGGTTGTCAATCTCACCGGCTTGCTGTAACAAAGGATTAGATGTATAGTGTGGATGATGATTGTTTGCAGAGAACAGTAGAGCAAGTATTGCAGTAGATTGTATTCGATGTAAAAGAATGGACCGGGGTCCACAGTTCACTAGTGGTGTCTCTCCCATAATATAAATAGCATGTTGGGTGAACAAATTACAGTTGGGCAATTGACAAATAGAGAGGGCATGACAATGCACATACATGATATGATGAGTATTGTGAGATTTAATTGGGCATTACGACAAAGTACATAGACCGCTATCCAGCATGCATCTATGCCTAAAAAGTCCACCTTCAGGTTATCATCTGAACCCCTTCCGGTATTAAGTTGCAAACAACAGACAATTGCATTAAGTATGGTGCGTAATGTAATCAATAACTACATCCTCAGACATAGCATCAATGTTTTATTCCTAGTGGCAACAGCACATCCATAACTTTAGGGGTTTCTGTCACTCCCCCAGATTCACGGAGACATGAACCCACTATCGAGCATAAATACTCCCTCTTGGAGTTACAAGCATCAACTTGGCCAAAGCATCTACTAGTAACGGAGAGCATGCAAGATCATAAATAACACATAGATTGATAATCAACATAACATGGTATTCTCTATCCATCGGATCCCAACAAACACAACATATAGCATTACAGATAGATGATCTTGATCATGTTAGGTGATGCGCGTGGTTGACGTGTTGTCTTTCCGTTCGACACGCGTCCATTGGGAACCCCAAGAGGAAGGTGTGATGCGCATAGCGGCAAGTTTCCCTCAGTAAGAAACCAAGGTTTATCGAACCAGTAGGAGTCAAGAAGCACGTGAAGGTTGATGGCGGCGAGATGTAGTGCGGCGCAACACCAGGGATTCCGGCGCCAACGTGGAACCTGCACAACACAAACCAAGTATTTTGCCCCAACGAAACAGCGAGGTTGTCAATCTCACTGGCTTGCTATAACAAAGGATTAGATGTATAGTGTGGAAGATGATTGTTTGCAGAAAACAGTAGAACAATTGCAGTAGATTGTATTTCAGTATAGAGAATTGGACCGGGGTCCACAGTTCACTAGAGGTGTCTCTCCCATAAGATAAATAGCATGTTGGGTGAACAAATTACAGTTGGGCAATTGACAAATAGAGAGGGCATGACCATGCACATACATATTATGGTGAGTATTGTGAGATTTAATTGGGCATTACGACAAAGTACATAGACCGCTATCCAGCATGCATCTATGCCTAAAAAGTCCACCTTCAGGTTATCATCCGAACCCCCTCCAGTATTAAGTTGCTAACAACAGACAATTGCATTAAGTATTGCGCGTAATGTAATCAATAACTACATCCTCGGACATAGCATCAATGTTTTATCCCTAGTGGCAACAGCACATCCATAACCTTAGAGGTTTGTCACTCCCCTGCATTCACGGAGACATGAACCCACTATCGAGCATAAATACTCCCTCTTGGAGTTACTAGCAAAAACTTGGCCAGAGCCTCTACTAATAACGGAGAGCATGCAAGATCATAAACAACACATAGATATAAATTGATAATCAACATAACATAGTATTCTCTATTCATCGGATCCCAACAAACACAACATATAGCATTACAGATAGATGATCTTGATCATGTTAGGCAGCTCACAAGACCCGACAATTAAGCACAATGAGGAGAAGACAACCATCTAGCTACTGCTATGGACCCATAGTCCAGGGGTGAACTACTCACACATCACTCCGGAGGCGACCATGGCGGCGTAGAGTCCTCCGGGAGATGAATCCCCTCTCCGGCAGGGTGCCAGAGGCGATCTCCTGAATCCCCCGAGATGGGATTGGCGGCGGCTGCGTCTCTGGAAGGTTTTCTGTATCGTGGCTCTCGGTACTGGGGGTTTCACGACGAAGGCTATTTGTAGGCGGAAGGGCAGGTCAAGGGGCGTCGCGAGGGGCCCAGGAGACAGGCCGGCGCGGCCAAGGCTTGGGCCGCGCCGCCCTACCTCCTGGCCACCTCGTGGCCCCACTTCGTTGACTCTTCGGTCTTCTGGAAGCTTCGTGTGAAAATAGGCCCCTGGGCGTTGATTTCGTCCAATTCCGAGAATATTTCCTTACTAGGATTTCTGAAACCAAAAACAGCAGAAAACAAAGAATCGGCTCTTCGGCATCTCGTTAATAGGTTAGTTCCAGAAAATGCATAAATATGATGTAAAGTATGCATAAAACATGTAGATATCATCAATAATGTGGCATGGAACATAAGAAATTATCGATACGTCGGAGACGTATCAGCATCCCCAAGCTTAGTTTCTGCTCGTCCCGAGCAGGTAAACGATAAAAAAGATAATTTCTGGAGTGACATGCCATCATAACCTTGATCATTCTATTGTAAAGCATATGTAATGAATGCAGCGATCCAAACAATGTAAATGACATGAGTAAACAATTGAATCATATAGCAAAGACTTTTCATGAATAGTACTTCAAGACAAGCATCAATAAGTCTTGCATAAGAGTTAACTCATAAAGCAATAATTCAAAGTAGAGGTATTGAAGCAACACAAAGGAAGATGAAGTTTCAGCGGTTGCTTTCAACTTATAACATGTATATCTCATAGATATTGTCAATGTAAAGTAATATAACAAGTGCAATATGCAAGTATGTAGGAATCAATGCACAGTTCACACAAGTGTTTGCTTCTTGAGGTAGAGAGAGATAGGTGAACTGACTCAACATAAAAGTAAAAGAATGGTCCTTCAAAGAGGAAAGCATTGATTGCTATATTTGTGCTAGAGCTTTGATTTTGAAAACAAGAAACTATTTTGTCAACGGTAGTAATAAAGCATATGTGTTATGTAAATTATATCTTACAAGTTGCAAGCCTCATGCATAGTATACTAATAGTGCCCGCACCTTGTCCTAATTAGCTTGGATTACCGGGATTATCGCAATGCACATGTTTTAACCAAGTGTCACAAAGGGGTACCTCTATGCCGCCTGTACAAAGGTCTAAGGAGAAAGCTCGCATCGGATTTCTCGCTATTGATTATTCTCAACTTAGACATCCATACCGGGACAACATAGACAACAGATAATGGACTCCTCTTTAATGCATAAACATGTAGCAACAATTAATTTTCTCATATGAGATTGAGGATATATGTCCAAAACTGAAACTTCCACCATGGATCATGGCTTTAGTTAGCGGCCCAATGTTCTTCTCTAACAATATGCATGCTCTAACCATTAGGTGGTAAATTGCCCTTACTTCAGACAAGACGAACATGCATAGCAACTCACATGATATTCAACAAAGAGTAGTTGATGGCGTCCCCAGGAACATGGTTATCGCACAACAACCAACTTAATAAGAGATAAAGTGCATAAGTACATATTCAATACCACAATAGTTTTTAGGCTATTTGTCCCATGAGCTATATATTGTAAAGGTAGAGAATGGAAATTTAAAGGTAGCACTCAAGCAATTTACTTTGGAATGACGGAGAAATACCATGTAGTAGGTAGGTATGGTGGACACAAATGGCATAGTGGTTGGCTCAAGTATTTGGATGCATGAGAAGTATTCCCTCTCCATACAAGGTTTAGGCTAGCAAGGCTATTTGAAACAAACACAAGGATGAAGCGGTGCAGCAAAACTCACATAAAAGACATATTGTAAACATTATAAGACTCTACACCGTCTTCCTTGTTGTTCAAACTCAATACTAGAAATTATCTAGACTTTAGAGAGACCAAATATGCAAACCAAATTTTAGCATGCTCAATGTATTTCTTCATTAAGGGTGCAAAGTATATGATGCAAGAGCTTAAACATGAGCACAACAATTGCCAAGTATCAAATTATCCAAGACATTTTAGCAATTACTACATGTATCATTTTCCAATTCCAACCATATAACAATTTAACGAAGAAGAAACTTCGCCATGAATATTATGAGTAAAGCCTAAGGACATACTTGTCCATATGCAACAGCGGAGCGTGTCTCTCTCCCACACAAAGAATGCTAGGATCCATTTTATTCAAACAAAACAAAAAACAAAAACAAACCGACGCTCCAAGCAAAGCACATAAGATGTGACGGAATAAAAATATAGTTTCAGGGGAGGAACCTGATAATGTTGTCGATGAAGAAGGGGATGCCTTGGGCATCCCCAAGCTTAGAAGCTTGAGTCTTCTTGATATATGCAGGGGTGAACCACCGGGGCATCCCCAAGCTTAGAGCTTTCACTCTCCTTGATCATGTTGTATCATCTCCCTCTCTTGATCCTTGAAAACTCTTCCTCCACACCAAACTCAAAACAACTCATTAGAGGGTTAGTGCACAATCAAAATATACATGTTCAGAGGTGACATAATCATTCTTAACACTTCTGGACATTGCACAAAGCTACTGAAAGTCAATGGAATCGAAATATCCATCGAACATATCAAAACAGGCAATGCGAAATAAAAGGCAGAATCTGTCAAAACAGAACAGTTCGTAAAGACAAATTTTATTGAGGCACCAGACTTGCTCAAATGAAAATACTCAAATTGAATGAAAGTTGCGTACATATCTGTGGATCACTCACGTAAATTGGCATAATTTTCTGAGTTACCTACAGAGAATTTTGCCCAGATTCGTGACAGCAAAGAAATCTGTTTCTGCGCAGTAATCCAAATCTAGTATGAACCTTACTATCAACGACTTTACTTGGCACAAAAAAACACAAAACTAAGATAAGGAGAGGTTGCTATAGTAGTAAACAACTTCCAAGACACAAAATAAAAACAAAGTACTGTAGTAAAAACATGGGTTGTCTCCCATAAGCGCTTTTCTTTAACGCCTTTCAGCTAGGCGCAGAAAGTGTGTATCAAGTATTATCGAAGGATGGTGCATCTACAGTGGGGTGTGGAGTTTTCTCAACCATGCATAGTATATTGGATACATAAGTTTTAGCGGCTCTCTTTTCATTAGTCTTGGGCTTGCTACTCTCATCAAACAAATTTTCAGGAACAAGCCAAGCATAGTTATTTTCTAGTGCGTCATTCATCGCTAGGAGCTTACATGGTATTGGTGCTTTGATCTCCCCACCATCATTAATATTATTAGTGTACCTTACTCTCTCCATGTCCATCTTTTCAAGGAGACTAACAAAATTGGTATAAGAACCAAGCATCTTATATTTAATAAAGACCTTTCTAGCCTCTCTTGCTATACCACCAAATTCTCTAAGAAGGGTTTCTAAAACAAAATCTTTCTTTTCCCCTTCTTCCATATCACCGAGTGTAAGAAACATGTGTTGGATTATAGGATTGAGATTAACAAATTTAGTTTCCAACATGCGAACTAAAGCAGCAGCAGCAATTTCATAAGTAGGAGCAAGTTCTACCAAGTGTCTATCTTCAAAATCTTCAACGGTACTAACATGATTGAAAAATTCTTCTATATTATTTCTCCCAATTATAGACCCACGGCCTACCGGTACATCTTTAAGAACAAACTTAGGAGGAAACATGATGAAATAAGTAAAGTAAATGCAAGTAACTAATTTTTTTGTGTTTTTGATATAGCAAACAAGATAGCAAATAAAGTAAAACTAGCAACTAATTTTTTTGTATTTTAATATAATGCAGCAAACAAAGTAATAAATAAAATAAAGCAAGACAAAAACAAAGTAAAGAGATTGGGATGTGGAGACTACCCTTGCAGCGTGTCTTGATCTCCCCGGCAACGGCGCCAGAAATTTGCTTGATGCGCGTGGTTGACGTGTTGTCTTTCCGTTCGACACGCGTCCGTTGGGAACCCCAAGAGGAAGGTGTGATGCGCACAGCGGCAAGTTTCCCTCAGTAAGAAACCAAGGTTTATCGAACCAGTAGGAGTCAAGAAGTACGTGAAGGTTGATGGCGGCGAGATGTAGTGCGGCGCAACACCAGGGATTCCGGCGCCAACGTGGAACCTGCACAACACAAACCAAGTACTTTGCCCCAACGAAACAGCGAGGTTGTCAATCTCACTGGCTTGCTGTAACAAAAGATTAGATGTATAGTGTGGAAGATGATTGTTTGCAGAAAACAGTAGAACAATTGCAGTAGATTGTATTTCAGTATAGAGAATTGGACCGGGGTCCACAGTTCACTAGAGGTGTCTCTCCCATAAGATAAATAGCATGTTGGGTGAATAAATTACAGTTGGGCAATTGACAAATAGAGAGGGCATGACCATGCACATACATATTATGATGAGTATTGTGAGATTTAATTGGGCATTACGACAAAGTACATAGACCGCTATCCAGCATGCATCTATGCCTAAAAAGTCCACCTTCAGGTTATCATCCGAACCCCCTCCAGTATTAAGTTGCTAACAACAGACAATTGCATTAAGTATTGCGCGTAATGTAATCAATAACTACATCCTCGGACATAGCATCAATGTTTTATCCCTAGTGGCAACAGCACATCCATAACCTTAGAGGTTTCTGTCACTCCCCCAGATTCACGGAGACATGAACCCACTATCGAGCATAAATACTCCCTCTTGGAGTTACTAGCAAAAACTTGGCCAGAGCCTCTACTAATAACGGAGAGCATGCAAGATCATAAACAACACATAGATATAAATTGATAATCAACATAACATAGTATTCTCTATTCATCGGATCCCAACAAACACAACATATAGCATTACAAATAGATGATCTTGATCATGTTAGGCAGCTCACAAGACCCGACAATTAAGCACAATGAGGAGAAGACAACCATCTAGCTACTGCTATGGACCCATAGTCCAGGGGTGAACTACTCACACATCACTCCGGAGGCGACCATGGCGGCGTAGAGTCCTCCGGGAGATGAATCCCCTCTCCGGCAGGGTGCCGGAGGCGATCTCCTGAATCCCCCGAGATGGGATTGGCGGCGGCGGCGTCTCTGGAAGGTTTTCTGTATCGTGGCTCTCAGATCGGGGGTTTCGCGACGAAGGCTATTTGTAGGCGGAAGGGCAGGTCAAGGGGCGTCGCGAGGGGCCCAGGAGACAGGCCGGCGCGGCCAAGGCTTGGGCCGCGCCGCCCTACCTCCTGGCCACCTCGTGGCCCCACTTCGTTGACTCTTCGGTCTTCTGGAAGCTTCGTGTGAAAATAGGCCCCTGGGCGTTGATTTCGTCCAATTCCGAGAATATTTCCTTACTAGGATTTCTGAAACCAAAAACAGCAGAAAACAGCAACTGGCTCTTCGGCATCTCGTTAATAGGTTAGTTCCAGAAAATGCATAAATATGATGTAAAGTATGCATAAAACATGTAGATATCATCAATAATGTGGCATGGAACATAAGAAATTATCGATACGTCGGAGATGTATCATTAGGTAGCTCACAAGATCCGACAATGAAGCATAATGAGGAGAAGACAGCCATCTAGCTACTGCTATGGACCCATAGTCCAGGGGTGAACTACTCACTCATCACTCCGGAGGCGACCATGGCGGTGTAGAGTCCTCCGGGAGATGAATCCCCTCTCCGGCAGGGTGCCGGAGGCGATCTCCTGAATCCCCCGAGATGGGATTGGCGGCGGCGGCGTCTCTGGAAGGTTTTCCGTATCGTGGCTCTCGGTACTGGGGGTTTCGCGACGAAGGCTATTTGTAGGCGGAAGGGCAGGTCAGGGGGCCACACGAGGGGCCCAGACGCCAGGGCCGCGCGGCCAAGACCTGGGCCGCGCCGCCCTGTTGTCTGGCCACCTCGTGGCCCCACTTCGTTAGCTCTCCGGTCTTCTGGAAGCTTCGTGTGAAAATAGGCCCCTGGGCGTTGATTTCGTCCAATTCCGAGAATATTTCCTTACTAGGATTTCTGAAACCAAAAACAACAGAAAACAAAGAATCGGCTCTTCGGCATCTCGTTAATAGGTTAGTGCCGGAAAATGCATAAATATGCCATAAAGTATGCATAAAACATGTAGATATCATCAATAATGTGGCATGGAACATAAGAAATTATCGATACGTCGGAGACGTATCAGTCCCTGGCCCGGTTGACCGGATTCCAGACCGGATTCTTCCGAGTCTGTCTCGACCAGATCTATTCTGGGTCGGTTATTTTTGTATCTTTTCGACCAGAACTCGTCCCGGACGCCTATATAAGTGCCCAGGACGCCCCCCTAGCTGCTTTAGACCACGTTTAAGATAAACCATAGTTCTTAGTTGTTTTCTCTAGCAAAACTATTGAATCCCTACACCATATTGCTTGAATATTGTGTAGATCCTGAAAAAGTCTTGTGTGATCTGCTGTTCCATTGGGAATTAGACGGTTGCAACTTACCGCTTCGTGGTCGGCGGCTACGTGCGCAAGTGTGTGGAGTTGCGAATATCTTGCAGGGTTGAGAGCTGTTGCATTGGCGACAGGGACCAATCGAGAGATCTCGTTGCGTCATACAAGTTATCATCCACTTCATCGTCGTGTTCCTCCGCTGCCATCACCCCGTGATCATCATCACCACCATTGCTTACTGAGAAGATCGGGCCACCCTTATCACACACGCACCATGTGGTTTACCTTCATCTCACCATTGTCGCTCAACCACTGAATATAATATGGATGTGGGTGCGGTAGATACTTCAACTTCAGCTTGGTACACAACTCCTTGCTTGCTAAATTGCGGAAACTCCCGCCATTAATAATGACCTTGCAAGCCTTGTCAGGACCAACCAAAGCCTTTGTTTGAAACAAATTGCAGCACTGAGTAGATGCACTAGGAAATACATTAAGAGCACGCTGAGACACAATAATAGTGCGAGCATCAGACGGATATGCATCTTCACCATCAATGTCATAGTCATCATCTTATGGAGCATTAGGATCAACATCATCTCCAGTATCATACTCATTGTCCTCATTGATAATCATGACTTTGTGGTTAGGACAATCTCTCTTGAAGTGACCTTTGCCACCACATGTATGACAAGCCATATCACGATTGCGCGCAGTAGACATGTTAGAGCCACTCGTACTTGCAGCAGATTCAGCTTCTTTGTGTTTTGCACATTGGAGACCGGTTTGCTAGACGGAGTAGAGTAAGGTGCGGAGCGCGTCGATGGCGCCGACGCCGTAGGTGGGGGCACGCGAGGCGTGAAGCGCCCAGCTCCTGAAGCTCGTCCTTTAATCTTTGCTTTGTCAGCCAACTGTGATTCAGCTTCTCGTTCATGTTGTAGCAACTCATTCATAGTGGTGTAACTGTAATGACGAACAATGGCCTTTGATATCATACTTCAAACCATTGAGAAAACGAGTCATTGTCATCTCAAGGGATTCTTTGACACGGCCATGCTGCATGAGCATCTCCATCTCCATGTAGTATTCATCAACAGTCTTCACACCTTGTCTCAGTAGAGTCAACTTATCAAATATATTGCGCAAATAATTTGTGGGCACAAAACGCTCGGTCATAGCCGCCTTCATAGCACGCCATTTGACAATAGGCTGTTCACCATCTTCTTCGCGAGCACGAACAAATCGATCCCACCAACGCAAAGCATAACCATCAAATTCGGAAGAAGCAAGCTTGATGTTCCTATCTTCAGTGTAATGTGGATGTAAACTCCACAACTTCTCGATCTTGAGCTCCCAAGTGAGGTATTCTTCAACATCAGCTCCTCCTTCAAACTTGGGTATAGAAAACTTGGGCTTACCCAATCCATCTTCCTCATCATGTCCACGACCATTGCGGCCAAGTGGAGCCCAACCTCGAGGACGATTACCACGTGGAGCACCACGAGCATTACGGGCGTCATCTTGAAGCTCAGGATCATCGTCATCTCTTCTTGTTGTTGTTGTGTCAAATTCTCAATGGCTAGGCTCATATCTGCAAGATTGCGTTGTATATCCGTCATTTGATCTTTCATTGTAGTGACGGTCTCACATGTAGTATCCAGCTTCTGGGACATCCCTTGGACCGTTCCCTTAAGCTCATCAATTGGAGTGCGGAATTCACGTCGCATCTCATTACGAAGAGCTTCATACTCCCTCCATGTGATGATATCTGCAGAATTCTTGTTTTCCTGGTTAACAATTTTGTGATCACTAGCAGACATGATTAGTAGGTTAGTGCAGTAAATCAAAAATATATGGTGGTACTCTCACAACTCACTCAAAAACTGATAAGAAAAGGAGATCTTACCGTTCCAAACTAAATTAGTGTTGCTTACCACTTGTAGTAACAACTAGTGCACGGATGTAGCGAAGCGAATATCAAGGGTATAAGAACAAATCACACGACAAAGCAGGATATATGTGGGGCTGTAGGTAGGCTACCTATTTGCACCAATAACAAGCTCTAGCGCTGACCGTAGATAACCAATGATACTCACACAAGGCGATAAATGTGGCAATGCAACTATATGTAGGAAAGGTTGCAATGCACTAGAGAGACGCTAGCAAAGCTCAACAAGACAGGCACAAGATTGCTCAACTACGGGTGCAGTAAAGTAAACTTATGCCTTCACTTGATTCTTCTAGCACTTCACTTTTCTTTTTGTAGTTTTCTTTTTGTATAAAACGCAGCTATGTAGCTCTTTTTTGCTTCTTTTCAATTTTCTGTTTTTTTATATATATGACTGAACTCCTTGATAACACGGCCAACAAGATATGCAAAGCACCAAAACCCTAATGAGCAGCCTGTCGAGCGGTAAAACTAGTCTCTTCTGGGAAAGTTCCTAGTCACTTATATCGATAGGCTGTGTCTATGGTTGGGAACAAGCACACTGTATGCTATGTGGACTCGGAGTAACAAAAACTGAAACTAGATGACAATAGAGACTCAAACCCTAACAATACTAGATGCAAGAAAAAGATACGCAAAAACAACTACGAAAAGCAACTAAAACTCGAAATTAGTGCAATCTAAGGCTATGGCAAACCCTAACCCTATTTTTTTTTTGGCTTTTTCTGGATAGGAAACACTCACAACTCAACTATGGGGTGGATTATGGATGGCTTACCGAGGAAACCCGAGAATCTGATACCAAGATGATAAGGGGTGGCCCGATCTTCTCAGTAAGCAATGGTGGTGATGATGATCACGGGGTGATTGCAGCGGAGGTAACTTGATGAAGTGGATGATAACTTGTATGACGCAACGAGATCTTTCGATTGGTCCCTGTCGCCAATGCAACAGCTCTCAACCCTGCAAGATATTCGCAACTCCACACACTTGCGCACGTACCCGCCGACCACGAAGCGGTAAGTTGCAATCTACTAATTCTCAATGGAACAATAGATCACACAAGACTTTCAGATCTACACAATATCAAACAATATGGTGTAGGGATTCAATAGTTTTGCAAAGCAAACAACTAAGAACTAGGGTTTATCTTAAACGTGGTCTAAAGCAGCTAGGGGGACGTCCTGGGCACTTATATAGGCGTCCGGGACGACCTCAGGTCGAAAAGATACAAAAATAACCGATCCAGAATAGATCTGGTCGAGATAGACTCGGACACGGCCGGTCTGGGGGCCGGTCGACCGGACCTGGGACCGGCTGGTCCGGTTTGGACCGGGCCTGGCGCCGGGTGGCGACCGGATGGAGCGTCCAGGCTTACTGGATACGCCCCGGTTGGCACGAGCGTGGAATCCGGTTTGGACCGGGCGGATCCGGCGTGGGAGCCGGTCGACCGGGTCTGGGACTGGGTGGCCCGGCGGCACGGCCGGTTGGACCGGCCCTGGCGCCGACCTCCTGAACTTCATCTTCTCCTCTCGCGCATGCCTCCCGCTACTCCCTCGCGCGTCCATGGGATGTCTTCAGGTCCAGCTCCATGTCCAGCTTCACGTCCATCGTCTTGTCCAGCTGCTCCTCTCCTCCTCGTGCGATGTTTATCTCCTCTTCATACCAGATGATACATAAGTAACATGATTTAGGCAGTATAAAGTTCTCATCAATCAAAGTATTGTTTAGAAACAAGTTCACCTGTTGTTTAAGTAGCTTCGCACGAGCCCTTGTAATAGGTCCAATCCGAACTTCATTGGACTTGAGCTTCACATCAGGTTCATCTTCATTTGGTAATGACGGAGGTAGTAGTGTGGTAGGGACGTCCTCATCAGCGGCAGGAGGCTGCGAGAAGAGGGGGGAGAAGAGATAATTTTTAGAATAAATTGTGAAAGCCAGGATTTGAACTCGAGACCTAGGGCTCTGATACCATGTAAAGGTTCATGCACTAGCCACTTGAACCAAAAGTCTGAACTGATGGAAAGGTCTAGGCAATCTACTTATACACTTCAACACCCCCTCTCACGTGTGACGGGAAGACGAGAAGACAAGTCAACACGTGTAGAGAGGCAAAGAGGCAGCGGGAGGAGGCTGCGAGAAGAGGGGGGGAAGAGATAATTTTTAGAATAAATTGTGAAAGCCAGGATTTGAACTCGAGACCTGGGGCTCTCATACCATGTTAAGCTTCATGCACTAGCCACTTGAACCAAAAGTACGAACTGATGGAATGGGCTAGGCAATCTACTTATACACTTCAACACCCCCTCTCATGTGTGACGGGAAGACGAGAAGACAAGTCAACACGTGTAGAGAGGCAAAGAGGCAGCGGGAGGCCGGGCGCGGTAGGAGGCTACGGGGAATTTAGAATAAATTGTGAAAGCCAGGATTTGAACTCGAGACCTGGGGCTCTGATACCATGTTAAGCAAAAACACAAACGCTATCATAAAGGCTGGATTGGAGGACTAGCAATGGAGGTTCGAGTCTCTGTGATGTTGAGGGACTTGCTTCGTATTCTGGGTTCGCAGCAGCAGTATGCAAGTGGGGGCGGCAGCACAGGTAAAGTTCAGAGCCTAACCTTTCAGGGTGAAAATCCAATATCTGGCTTTATTGGTTGTGCTTAACAATGACCGTTTTGAAGGCATTGTTTTGAGAGTGGGACTATCTTCAAGGTGAAAATCAAAGGTCTTTTGATCGAGCGTAGACAATGCTTGTGCACTGTTCCCTTTTTGGAGGCGTCGCTTTTGGAGAGCCTGGAGTTCAGGTGTTATCTTAGTGATGGATGTATTGTTGCTGCTACGGCTGGAATACCGTAGCGGGACTTTTTTTTTTAGCTGTGTGCATTTGTACTAACGTTAGGGTATTGCGTTGTTGCAGAGGCTGGATATAATTGGTATCTCTCGATATTAATATATTCCTTTTACCCAAAAAAAAGCCACAACCGCCATCAGCCTTGCAACTTGGAAGTTACTAGTACGCAACACAGCGTATACATAGGAACACACTAGACAGGCAGATCCACATAAATAGAAACATTGTGGCGGCATGGTGCAGGAGTCATAGCTTAACAATAGCCACTTATTCAATTCCAGATGCAAATTAAGTTGCCGATCGACGAGCGACCAGCTTAGTTGGCTGCCGGAGAATGGGGCGGCGGCTTTGGCTTCACACACTGGTTCTGGCGTTGCTAGGTTGAGTAACGAGTGGTATTTACAGCTGAGCTGAGCCATCCAATGTCGGACGTGTGTCCATCCAACGTCACAGCTTTCATCGAAGCATGTAACTTTTGCCCCTACAAGGCAATGCACCAAATCGATGATCAGCATGGATCCCATGCATCAGACTGGAAAATACCAACGATCTGAACGATCGACACGAACGCATGTGCGAAAGATCGAAGGACACCCGACACAAACGAGTGGGACTGTACGCTAGCTCTTCATCGCTAGGATACCATAATCCGGACCATTTTGTAGCTTTGTTGTTCCTCTAAATGATTTTGCTTTGCACTCGTAGCTATATGTGCCACAGCTCACTAAAATGATACGGTTCGCTTATCTGTTTCTGTATCCGCTCAACTTTATTTTCCACTAGTGGCTGGGGCGCCCCATGGCGCCTCATCACCAGTTAGTAGCGACCCAATTTCAGTCTGTGTTTTATTTTTTGTCTTTTCACCTGCTAACCTTTCTTTCTACATTGAAGCCTATCCGCTATCCAAACTCTATTTTACATGACCAACCAAGCGAAGAACTTGCACTTTGAAGACGCCTAAACTTTTCAAACCGTAGAATTTATGGAGGTTGAGACAAGGCCTTCGAATTGCATCTTATAGGCCGAGGAGGCGGAATATTTCCCATCATTAGTGGACTTCCAAGTAATGGTGTCCGGAACATCATGAGGTAGGTGCACATCTTGAAGGAGACCCCAAAGGTTGACAAATTCCTCAATGTGAGGCACCCCAAACTCGTGAGAGATCTTGATTTGATTGACCCAAAAGTTGTTATGGAGAGCATTCCGGACATTGCAATTCTTCTTCTTGGACATTGTAAACATCAAGGGCGCCAAATCACATGGGCAAAGTCCTCCAAGCCAAGGAGAGGTCCAAAACTTCGCTTTTTCACGGTTTCCTATATTGACAAAAGTAGCGGCCGCAAAAAGTGCCCGGTCCTCCGTATTGCATGGATTACCAAGACCGATCCAAGATTTCGAATCATCGGTCCACTCAAGCCATAACCATCTTAGCCTTAGAGTGGCGGCAAACTTCTCTAGGTGCAAGATACCAAGGCCACCAAGCTTGGTAGGATGGCAAACTTTGTCCCAATTAACTTTGCACTTGCCCCCCGTCACTTTGTCTTTGCCCGCCCAAAGAAAATTCCGGAGAAGAGCCATGATGCTATGGGTGACCCCCTTTGGAAGGTCGATGGAGGTGATGTGATGGATTGTTTGGGAAGTAAGGACGGAGCGTACCAACACTCTTCTACCGGCCATGTTCACATTCTTCCAATTTCCGGCGGCAAACTTTCTGGCGATTTTATCTTGTAAGTATTGAAGGTCTCCACGTTTGATCCTATAAACCGACAAAGGTAAGCCCAAGTATCTCATAGGGAAGGATGTTCTCGTAGCCGGGAAAGGTTGAAGGATGTCCTCAAGGTCGAGACCGTCGCATTGGATCGGGGCTACGAGGCTTTTTTGGGGGTTGGCCTCTAAACCGGTCACTTCACCAAAGGTAGCAAGAATTGAAGCGAGGCAAGTGATATCCTCTTTTATTTGGGCCACAAAAATCGCCGCATCGTCGGCATACAAGGAGGTGCGCGCAACCGTAGCTCTTCCAATTAGGGAGTGCAACCTTCCTTGGTTGGTAGCTTTTGCAAGGATATGGTTGATCGGATCAATTGCCAACACAAAGAGGAGAGGGGACAACGGATCGCCTTGCCGTAGGCCACGGCCGTGCTTAATGGGGTCACAAGGCACGCCATTGAGGAGGATTCTCGAAGTAGAGGTGGAGAGCAGTGCCCAAATCCAATCCAGGAATTTTCTCGGGAAGCCACAATGCTGGAGAAGATCCATGAGGTAGTCCCATCTCACCGAGTCGAAAGCCTTTTTGATGTCAAGCTTGAAGAGGAGGCAAGGTGTTTTGGAGCGATGAAATTTGCGAGCAAGGTTCCTCACATACATGTAATTATCGTGGATGCTCCGTTTTTTGATGAATGCGCTTTGGGCATTGGACACAAGCGAGTCCATATGAGGCGCAAGCCTAGCGGCCATCATCTTTGCAATATACTTGGCAATGGCATGGATAAGGCTTATAGGTCCATAGTCCGATATGTCTTCGGCACCGTCTTTCTTTGGGATTAGAGAAATATTCGAGGAGTTGATCCAATGGAGATGCGCGGCCCGAAGGGTGTGGAAGCTATGCAAGACATGCATGATCTCCGGCTTGACAATGCCCCAACAAGCCTTGTAGAAAGCACCGGTGAAGACATTGGGCCCCGGTGCTTTGTCACTAGCGGAACCAAAAAATAGCACCTTTAAACTCCTCCTCCGAGAAGTCACCGGCGATATCGTCAAGATCGCAATCCGACACCGGTATGTTGCTCCAATTTATGTTACTATTGCGGCGAGCTCCTCTTCCCATGATGGAGGCGAAGTGGTTTTGGATTATTGCTTTCTTGTGGTGATGATTGACAATCCAACCATTGTTATGCTTGAGTCTAGGGATAAAAAAAAATCGACGTCGGGAGTTAACCCATATGTGGAAGTATCTTGTGTTGGCATCTCCCTCTTTAAGATTAGAGATTCTAGAGGCTTGTCTCTTCCTTGCTCTCACGGCCACGGCCATACTAATTAATTTCCGTTTCAATCTTCTTCTAAGGTCAAGCTCCTCGAGGTGGAGCACTCTTGATTCTTGAGCAATATCAAGTCTCAAGATAACATTTAGCGCCATGTGGAGTTGGACTTTGGACGCCGGAAAGAGCCTTTTGCTCCATTGTCGAAGTCTTTGAGAGACACGCTTGAGCTTATGGTAGAGAAGTTGACAAGGCTCAAAATGGGGGAAGTTCTCATTCCAAGCCCCAAGCACCACTTCCATGAATCCGGGCATTTTAATCCAAAAGTTTTCGAACCGGACGGTTTTGGGGCGCTTTGGACCGGCTTCACTTGCAAGGAGTAGAGGGCAATGGTCGGATAGCGACGAGGAGAGTGCATGAAGGATGTGGGATGGGAAGTGGATGTCCCAATCCTCATTGCAAAAGAAGGTGTCGAGCTTGCTCATGGTAGGATCTCTTTGCTCGTTGCTCCAAGTGAACTTTCTATTTTGGAGATGAATCTCCTTGAGCTCACATAAGTAGAGGGCGTCACGGAATTGGGTCATCCTAGTGCGGTTCGCATTTGTTCTATTCTTATCACATGCCCGATAAATTTGATTGAAGTCGCCCGTAACGATCCACTTTACGCCCGCGATCGGCTTTTCCTTAAGGAGCTCTTGGTAGAAGGCGGCTTTCAAATTATATCTCGTTGGCCCATAGACATTGGTTATCTTGAAGGAGGTGCTAGAATGCACAATTGTAACCAAGCCGGAGATGAACAATTGTCCCGTTGTGATATTTGTGACGTTGACAACATTAGTATTCCACAAAAGAAGGATACCACCTGTAGTGCCATCAGCAGGCCGTTGGGCATAGCCTTTTAGACGAAGCTTAGACCCTTGGATGCAAAGAATGTTACATGTAGAGGCCGAAATAATCTCATTGATCGTGTCATGGCGATCTGGATCATTGAGACCGCGAGTGTTCCATGTATTATATTGAGCAACATATCTGGGTCAATCATTATCAACTGGGAAGCTCTCATGCAGCATGGACACAGTTCCAACCAGGGATAGAAGCAAACGGTTCGAATTAAACAGGTAGTAGCAGTAGCAGCGAGCATAACAGGGTTGCTAGGTCATGATCATCATGCAGCCCACAGGACTAGTAGCAACAGAAGGTTCTAACATAGGGAATAGTAAGCTCTTTAGATAACGTTGAGCAGATGATCGCATCAGGCAATCAGGTCATCAGCCGCAGCAGCTTCATCAGCGTTGAGGCTCATCGCACCTTCACCACCATGCTCCAGGAGTGCATCTTCCACCGATGTGAGGCACGCAGCGCCGCCACCGCGATCTGAGGCAGACGCCCGTTGTACAGCTTGACGTACCTATCGATGGCGTCTTGCGTGGCAGCTTCGTCCTCGCCCACAATCCCCAGGCGCCTGCAAAGAAGTTCTTCCGCCATCTGGGCCACCGGAGCCACCCTTCCCTTGGCATGTAGCCTGGGGCTGCTACGAATGGAAGGGAAAGCCATGGCCCCGGCCAGCGTCTTCCTCCTAGTGGTTGGAGGCCTTGGAGGGGTTGACGTAGGCGCCTGAAGCAGCGGAGAGGGTAGCTGCTGGAACAGGGGTGTGGGTAGACACTCCAGCTCCTCCCCAAAGAGGCTGGCACCAGGAGGTGGAGTAGCAGGGCATGACGGGCTTGCTGGGGTCTTGGCAGCAGGCGAGGCGGTGCTCGTAGGTGAAGGAGGCAGCGGCGGTGAGCTGACCAAGTGGTCTGGCTGCCCGTCAACACGACACCAGACCAGATAGCCTCGTCCATCACGGAAGAGCTTGGTCTGGGGCGTGAGCGAAGCCGGGTGCTGAGCTGTAGGAGATTATTGAATACTCATCATCTAGTTTCTTCTCAAGAGGTGCAGAAATTGTAATCCCTATTATTTTCCAAGTGTGAATGAATTGATTAAGTGCATGCCACTTCAAAACCAAACTGAGCCAATAGTAGGTTGACGCTTTAGGAGAGTTGCAGCATTTGAGCTTCGCTGATATCCTCCCTTTATGCAATGCCTATTGTAATTAACATTGTTGTATATATATACCGTTATTTCCTTGATATCTCTTATCTGGTTTCATTGGTTTATTTAACACTGCAAGCTTAATTCATTTACAAGTATCTTTTCTAAAACTCTATGACACAGGTTCACATGGACTACTTTAGCTTCGATGCCTACGGTCCTATTTGTTCAGGCCCACTAACAACCCATATACTCATGGAGGGCTTCTCAGGGATGCCCACACTTCAGTCTCTTCTCACGGAACAGTTGATATTGATGCGGAAACAGATTTATTTTGCAAACAAGGCGGCAATCCTGAACAATGGGAGGTTGAATGCATCACCAGGAGGTGACAACAACTTTTGTCTTACACAAAGAGCATCTCCTAGATTGCCACTCCACAAAGTTGACATATACGGGGAAGCAATCTTTGTGTGTAATCCAGTTAAGAGATTAGCTCTGAATAGAAAGAAATTGAAAAGAAAAAGACAGAGATTAGCTCTGAATAGAAAGAAATTGAAAAGAAAAAGACCTTTGTGGCAGCAGAGAAGAGACTGAAGTGTGGGCATCCCTGAGAAGCCTGATACGTCCAAAACGTATCTACTTTCCCGAACACTTTTGCTATTGTTTTGCCTCTAATTTGTGTATTTTGGATACAACTAACACGGACTAACGCTGTTTTCAGCAGAATTGCTCTGGTGTCTCGTTTTTGTGCAGAAATTCAACTTTTAGGAAAATCCCCGGAATTAATGTCAAAGGGCTTATTTTTCCAGAAGATTCACGGAGCCAGAAGGGCAGGCCTGGGGGAGGCCCAGGGCCTCCACACCATGGGCCGGCGCGGCCTGGGGGGGCGCCGCCCTATGGTGAGGCCGCCTCGGCCAGCCTCTGACGCCCCCCTCTGGACTATTTAAGGGTTTCGATCTAAAAACGCGAGACGAAAAGTCGAAGTCGCCAGAAACCATCCAGAACGCCGCCACCATCGCGAAACTCCGTCTCGGGACCAGAAACTCCGTTCTGGCATTCCGCCGGGACGGGGAGTTGGAGGAGATCATCGCCATCATCACCACCGATGCCTCTCCATCGACCAGCCATGTTTCCCCCATCCATGTGTGAGTAATTCCCCCGCTGTAGGCTGAAGGGGATGGTAGGGATTGGATGAGATTGGTCATGTAATAGCATAAGATTGTTAGGGCATAGTGCCTAGTGTCCGTAATTGGTACTTTGATGATATTGTTGCAACTTGTTATGCTTAATGCTTGTCACTAGGGCCCGAGTGCCATGATCTCAGATCTGAATATGTTATTGTTTCATGATGATATGCACTGTTTTATGATCTTACCTTCAAGTTGTATACACATGTCGCTGTCCGGAACCCGATGCCCCAAAGTGACAGAAATTGGGACAACCGAAGGGGAAGGCAGTGATGTGAGGATCACATGTGTTCACGGAGTGTTAATGCTTTGCTCCGATGCTCTATTAAAAGGAGTACCTTAATTTCCAGTAGATTCCCTAGAGGCCCGGCTGCCACCGGCTGGTAGGACAAAAGATGTTGTGCAAGTTTCTCATTGCGAGCACGTACGACTAAATATTGAACACATGCCTATGGATTGTTTAGTACTTGGACACCGTTTTATTACTATCTGCAAATGCCCTGCTTTGATTGTTACATGAGTTTCTCTCATCCATGCAACGCCCGTCCATCCATCCCTGTGCCTACAGTATTTTAATCCTGCTGTTTACTATAATCACTACTTCTGTCTTTGTTACACTGCTGCTGATATTTCACCACTGCTACTGCTATAAAACTGTTACTACTGATAAACTCTTGCGAGCAAGTATGTTTCCAGGTGCAGCTGAATTGACAACTCCGCTGTTAAGGCTTTCAAGTATTCTTTGTCTCCCCTTGTGTCGAATCAATAAATTGGGTTTTACTTCCCGCGAAGACTGTTGCGATCCCCTATACTTGTGGGTCATCAAGACTATTTTCTGGCGCCGTTGCCGGGGAGCATAGCTTTATTTGGAAGTTCACTTGGATTGATATTGTTCGTTGCAAATTCTCCATCATGGGTAAATCTCGCGATCCTAAAGTCGCCATATTACCATCCACTACAAGAAAAGGTGCAACTCTGAGTACCTCTGCTGCTCTTGATTCACCATCTGTGATAAGTCAACTTGTTTCACCACCACAAGCTGCACATGCTGATACTTCTGCTGAATCTGAAAACTCTTATAATATTAATGATGCTTCTGCTGTGCTTGATGATAGTGGTTCATTGGGATCTTTTCTAGATGCTACAATTGCTAGGTCTAGACAAATTGAAAATACTGAAACTCCTAATGAAAATACTGCTACACTTGTTAATTCACCTGAGTCTGTTGAATACTCTAGTGATGATCCTGATGAAGATTATGTGGAACTTGATGATGATTTTATTGTTAAATGCAATGCTACTACTGATGCATGAAAAATTAAAAAGTTTCTTGCACAACATACTGTTAGATATAAACTGTCTCCTGATCCTAAATTTGCCACATCTCCTATAAATATTAAGGATAAGGATTATGATTTTTCTCTTGATTTATCTCATATAGCTATTGTTGAGAAAACACCCTTTTGTGGTATTGAAAAAGAAAGTGTTGTAGAACACATGAATGAGCTTTCTACTTTGAGTAGTTTGTTTTCTGATGATGTCAAGATGCGTACTTATTTTGTTGCTAAAATTTTTCCTTTCTCATTAAAGGATGATGCTAAAACTTGGTATAATAGTTTGCCTCCTGATTCTATTGATAGTCCAAGTGGTTTTCTTGATGTTTTCTTTCGGAAATACTTTCCTGCTAGTGCTCAACATATTGCTTTGCAGAAAATTTATAGTTTTGACCAGGAAGATGGAGAGAAATTGCCTGAAGCATGGGCAAGATTTTGTTCTCTTATCAGAGCTCGACCTGGACATGATTTAGAAAAGCCTGATTTGCTTGATATATTTTATAGTGGACTAACCATTGAGTCTAGAGCATATTTGGATAGTTGTGCTGGTTGTGTTTTCAGGAAAAGAACTCCAGACGAAGCTGAAGAATTATTGGCTAAAATAGGCCGGAATCATGATGATTGGACTACACCTGAATCAGCCCCGACGCCGATATTGAAGAAGAGGGGTTTGATTAAATTAAATGATGAAGATATGAGGGAAGCCAAGAAATCTCTTAAGGAGAAAGGTATTAAATCTGAAGATGTGAAGAATTTACCTCCCATAGAAGATTTATGTAAGATAACTCCCCCTTCATCCATGATTGAGGTAAACTCTCTTCAACGCTTTACTAGGGAAGATATTCCATATTCAAAACCTCCCGCTCAATGCTTAGATGAGTTTGATAATTATATTGTAAAGCAAGAAAATTTTAATATGAGAGTAGAGAATCATTTAATGGAAAATTCTCAAGCTATTAGTAATTTGCATGATATTGTGGAGAGAACCCCCAATGATGTTAAGATGCTTGTTAAACATTTTCATATGATTCAAACTAAAATTGATCAACTCACTAAAGTGCAAAATGACTTGTTAAAAAATAGTTCTAAAGAAAAACATCCTTATGAAGTAACAACTAGAGGCGGTGTTTCTACTCAGGATCCTCTGTATCCTGAGGGGCATCCCAAAAGAGTTGAACAAGATTCTCAACGAATTGAAACTAGTGCTCCTTCTAAGAAAAAGAAAAAGAAACATAAAAATGTTGTAGAATCCTCTGAGCCTGTTAATGATCCTAATAGTATTTCTATTTCTGATGCTGAAACTAAAACTGGTAATGAACATGATAAGGATAATGATAAAAAATGATGCTTCTGATAAAGAAGAGGTTGAAGATGAACCTGAAAAGCATGCTAAAAATAAAAAGTACACTAGAGAAGATTTTATTGCTAAGAAACATGGTAATGAAAGAGAACCATGGGTTCAAAAGCAAATGCCTTTTCCTGCTAAGAAACTAAAATCAAAGGAAGAAGAACACTATAATAAATTTTGCGATTGGATGAACCTTTATTCTTGCAAATCCCTTTGACTAATGCTATTAAATTGCCTCCTTATTCAAAGTATATGAAAGATATTGTCTCTAATAAAAGGAAAATTCCTAATGAGGAGATTTCCACTATGCTTGCTAATTACTATTTCAATGGCAAAGTTCCAAAGAAGTTGGGTGACCCAGGTATACCGACTATTCCTTGTTCTATTAAGAATAATTATGTTAGAACTGCTCTATGTGATTTGGGAGCGGGTGTTAGTGTTATGCCTTTTTCTCTTTACAAGAGACTTTATTTAGATAAGTTGATACCAACTGATATATCTTTGCAAATGGCTGATAAATCTACTGCTATTCCTGTTGGTATATGTGAGGATGTTCCTGTTCAAGTTACTAATAACTGCTTGATATTAACTGATTTTGTTGTGTTGGAAATGCCTGAAGATGATAATATGTCTATTATTCTTGGGAGACCTATTCTTAACACCGCAGGGGCTGTTATTGATTGCAATAAAGGAAAAGTTACTTTCAATGTTGATGATAAGGAGCATACCGTTTATTTTGCCAAGAGGATTGATAAAGTATGTGGAATTAATACAATTTCTAATGTGAGAACTATCAAAGTGGGAGTTATTGATTGTCCTATATATGAGCCTAAAGAAGGATATCAAAATATTATGATTGGATCCATATCAATACAATTCAAGGTCTTATGCTATGTAAAATTTATTTGGTGGCAAGACTTGATCAACCTTGTTAACAAATTCATTTTTTATGCATAGAGGAACTAAACAACATCTCTTTCTTCCTCCACTTGTTCTACTTGCTGTAGCACTTTTTGTTTTGCAAAGTTCTTTAGTTATAGAGATTTCAAAATCTTTTTCTGCCCAGTAATAATAAATTTAATACCCAGAAATGTGCATTTTTCAAAGTTTTCAAAAATTCACAAAAATTATACCATTGGTCTTATTTTTTGAAGAGGCGCCTGGGAGCACCTGGGGATGACCAGTGGGACACCCCAGGGTGGCACCCCACCAGCCGGCACGACCAGCAAGGGGGGCACGCCACCCTGTTGTGTGGGCCCCTCCTTGCCCCACTATTTCATTTCTTTCTCCCATCTCATTCTCTCTCCCGAAAAAACTCGCACCAGCTTTCTCTCACTCGCGTTTCTGCTCAAGAGCTCAAGATTTCTCGATCTCTTTGCTCAGCCCAGATTTCTGTCTGAAATTTGGCACATTTGCTCTCCGGTATGTGACTCCTCCAATTATCCAAGTAGAATTTTGTTTGGTTGAGTATATCTTGAATATTTTGCTGCTGCAGGTAACATGTTTACTGAGCTTGCATGCTTGTTCTAAGTTGTAAAAACTAGTTTTGATGCATGCTTAGTACTCTAGCAAGTTCCTATGGTAGTTTCCCTCAATTATATGTCACCAAATCAAATTTTATAATGTTTGTTGAAAAATTTCAGAAAAGGAAGATGGATAACTATAACTTTGGAGAAGTGTTTGAAAGAGAGATGACAAGCACGGGGAGGCCCTCAAGGTCATCCACTCGGATTAGACGATCCTATAATGAGGACGTCATCGCACCGAGCTTCGAAGCCGAAGAGGACAATGGAGTCCCTAACGCTTCATCTTTTCCATGTTATAACTTTTTGAGTAATGCAGGGTTGCTGGATGATTTCTTGGTCCTCGTCGGTAATGTGGGCTTAACCAGCTACATGGAAGATGAGAGGGATCAATACTACATGCTAACTAAAATCTTTGTTGAGAGCTTTCAGTTCAACAACAAGCACTATCAACCATCAGTTGCATTCAGGATTTATGGTAATCCTATTACTATGAAGTTGAATGGTTTTTGTAGTGCATTGGATATTGCCCCTGTAGGTACATCGAAGAAGATCAAGAATAATCCCAAGGCTTTGCTGGAGCTCTATCGAGGAGTCACCAATGACGATTGCCGCACCATTCAGCGCGGCAAGATAAGAAACATTCAACTCCCTGCCATTAAATATTTCGCTTACTATCTTGCTACTAGCATTCTTGGTAGGGAGAACACTAGCAATATTTCTAGTTATCATCTTGCTTTCTTAGTTGCTGCACTTACTGGAGAGACACCTTATCATCTTGGTGCTCTTGTTGCTCGCCGTTTGTCTAACAAGGGGCCTATTTTTGGAGGAATTGTTGCATCACGCATTTTGGCATATTTAAATCTTCCTCTTGACCCTACTGATGTGAAATTAACTCCTATAAGGCTTGATATTGCTGCTATGAAGAGTCACCAATTTGTTACAACTGACTCTAGTTTAGATAATATTGTCTATAGAATGTTGTGTACTGACGGGGATGAGAGGGAAATCCCTTTGCTGCAGCCAGATTTGTTCAGTATTCACAGGAAACCATGGTCGCGCTCTAAGGAGGAGGTGGATGAGCAACTGAGGATATATGGCTTCCACCAGCAGCATGACTCCGAGGACGCCGAGCCCTCCTATGACTACACCGTCACATATCCTGGTGCTTCTTCCAGCACATACCCAGAACAGGATCCATCTTCGTCGTACTACGGAGGTGCTACTTCATGGGCACCATGGGATTGAACTCCACTTAGGCCAAAAGCCTAAGCTTGGGGGGAGGTATACCGGCATCACTCATTCTCTGCATATTATAGTTGCTGGATACTTGTACATATTTGTTTAGCTTTTTTAAGTGGTTTTCTAATAAGAGGGAGATGATATTTGGGGAAGTGCTGCCTGAAAACAGATTCTGGACTGATACCAAAAAATTTCTCAAAAACAGCCAGAACGTTATTTTGCGAAGACAATTTTTGTGCATATTACCCAGATTGTTATCTAACTTTCATTAGTTGAACACTTTTCGAGCTGAGCAGCGGAAGAATTTCTTAAAAATCGATTACTGTACTGCTGTCAAGTTTGACGAATTCCTGCTGCTTTGTGTTTATATGACTCTTCTAGTTTTCATTTTCTTGTTTTTGCTTTGTTTCTTTCCGAAAACACAAAAAGACCAAAAATATTTCTATTGTTTCTCTTCACCATTTGTTTATTTTGGTTTCTTGCTTTTATTTTGCTTTATTTGCTATCGTTGGTTTGCTATAAGAAAATCCAAAAATATTTTGCTTTGTTTGCTTGTTTCCTTTTGTTCTTGTTTCTAATTCGAAAACACCAAAAACATTTGCTGTTCTTCTTTGGTTTTGTAAAGTTCATTATGGAGTTCAATGGTCTTCGGTGGCTGGAGCGTGGTTTTCATTCCATATTATTCAAACTACACAAGTGAAAGGCAATAATTGTAGGATAACGTTGCATAGAAAACAAAAATTTTCCTACGGCGAACACGCAATCCAAGCCAAGATGCAATCTAGAAGACGGTAGCAACGAGGGGGTATCGAGTCTCACCCTTGAAGAGATTCCAAAGCCTACAAGATGAGGCTCTTGTTGCTGCGGTAGACGATCACTTGCCGCTTGCAAAAGCGCGTAGAAGATCTTGATCACGATCGGTTTCGGCGCCACGAACGGGCAGCACCTCCGTACTCGGTCACACGTTCGGTTGTTGATGAAGACGACGTCCACCTCCCCGTTCCAGCGGGCAGCGGAAGTAGTAGCTCCTCTTGAATCCGACAGCACGACGGCGTGGTGTCGGTGGCGGTGTAGAAGTCCGGCGGAGCTTCGCTAAGCTACGCGGGAAATATGGAGGAGAAGGGGGCGGCTAGGGTTTGGGAGGGGGTGGCCGGCCACTCAAGGGGGGCGGCCAGCTTGTGGTCTTTTGGGGTGGCCGGCCCCCTCCCTTGGCCCCTCATTATATAGGTGGATCCCAAGTGTTGGTGTCCAAGTCTTCGAATAAGACCCGAAACCAAAACCTTCCATAGGAGGGGGCAAACCTAGCCCAACTAGGACTCCCACCCAAAGGTGGGATTCCCACCTCCCATGTGGGGGTGGCCGGCCCCCTATGGTGGAGTCCACTTGGGACTCCACCCCCACTAGGGCTGGCCGGCCATGGAGGTGGAGTCCCTTGTGGACTCCACCTTCCTTGGTGGTTTCTTCCGGACTTTTCTAGAACCTTCTAGAACCTTCCATAGAACCTTCCGCGACATTTTATTTCACATAAAATGACATCCTATATATGAATCTTATTCTCCGGACCATTCCGGAACTCCTCGTGATGTCCGGGATCTCATCCGGGACTCCGAACAAATATTCGAACTCCATTCCATAATTCAAGAACTATCATTTCAACATCCAACTTTAAGTGTGTCACCCTACGGTTCGAGAACTATGCGGACATGGTTGAGTACTCACTCCGACCAATAACCAATAGCGGGATCTGGAGATCCATAATGGCTCCCACATATTCAACGATGACTTTAGTGATCGAATGAACCATTCACATACATTACCAATTCCCTTTGTCTCACGATATTTTACTTGTCCGAGGTTTGATCTTCGGTATCACTCTATACCTTGTTCAACCTCGTCTCCTGACAAGTACTCTTTACTCGTACCGTGGTATGTGGTCTCTTATGAACTCTTTCATATGCTTGCAAGACATTAGACGACATTCCACCGAGAGGGCCCAGTATATCTATCCGTCATCGGGATGGACAAATCCCACTTTGTTGATCCATATGCCTCAACTCATACTTTCCGGATACTTAATCCCACCTTTATAGCCACCCATTTACGCAGTGGTGTTTGGTGTAATCAAAGTACCTTTCCGGTATAAGTGATTTACATGATCTCATGGTCATAAGGACTAGGTAACTATGTATCGAAAGCTTATAGCAAATAACTTAATGACGAGATCTTATGCTACGCTTAATTGGGTGTGTCCATTATATCATTCACACAATGACATAACCTTGTTATTAATAACATCCAATGTTCATGATTATGAAACTAATCATCCATTAATCAACAAGCTAGTTTAAGAGGCATACTAGGGACTTCTTGTTTGTCTACATATCACACATGTACTAATGTTTCGGTTAATACAATTCTAGCATGATATATAAACATTTATCATAAACATAAAGATATAAATAATAACCACTTTATTATTGCCTCTAGGGCATATCTCCTTCAGTCTCCCACTTGCACTAGAGTCAATAATCTAGTTTACATTTGTAAAGATATAACACCTTGGCCTTCGGTGCTTTATCATGTATTGCTCACGGGAGAGGTTTTTAGTCATCGGATCTGACACGCTCAGAAACGTATGTATTTTGTAATTCATTTGCGTCTCAACGCATCACTCATTTCCAAATGAGCTGGCATTAAATATGTTTGATCTTCTGGTGGAACCTTAATTCCGCTGTCTGAAATATGTCACTAATATTGTCACACACAATATAGCTTCAAAGTTCGACTCTGTCGAACTACACCAAGTTCTCAAAGAACCTCTTGACTTAACATCCTTTGTCATTGTCAAAACAATGACATACTCTGCCTTCTTTTGTAGAATCCGTTACCATATTTAGAACCCTTCTAAATCTAGCATAGACAACTTCTAGCTCATTGTGCTACCTTTTAAACAACACTTCGTCTAATTTGAGATTGAATTTATATTTTATATGTGATAAAACCAATATCGGTGTAACACCTTACATCGATTTGTTTGTCATTTCTTCATACAAAAATATATATATATATCCTTAGTTCTTCTAAAGTACTCAAGGATATTCTTCTTTTGTAGTCCAATGATCATCATATGAATCATTCTGGTATATGCTCATAACACTTTATAGCACATGATATCTGATTGTGTACATATTATTCGTGATCTATAATCACTCATGTGTTTTTAATCATTGAGTGTCAGATACACTCAAGTCTTGTTAAACCTTCACATGACAAGAACATTTTCTTAATATTTCTATATTGAACTACTTCAATATCCATCATATGCACTTTGACTTAAACTTATTTATGTGTTTCAATCTATCTTCATAGATCTTGACACTAAATTTGTTTCAGTCCATATCCTTTCATTGAAGTTAATTCTCAATGAAACCTTTTAATCAAGTATATAATTACATCATTTATAACCAACTATATGTCACCTACATAAAGTATTATAAATGTGTCTTAGCTCCCACTTAATTTCTTGCAAATGCAAGCCTCTTCATTGTTTCGATGAAATCAAAAACTCTTTGACTATTTCATCTAGTGAAGATTCAAACTCCGCTATACTTACTTCATCAAATTGAAGTTTGTATACCTATCTAGTATTCCACGGATCAGCAAAACTCTTGGTTGTATCTTGTATACACCTTTAATACACACTTCTGATAAGTAATGTATTTTGCCATCCTACTAACATATCTCATAAAAGAAATATGTAGTGATTACTAGAATAATCCATATAGACTTTAAGCATTGCTACGGAAGATCTAATCTTGTCGTAGTCAACTCTTTGAACTTTGTAAGTAAACAATTTTTCGACAAGTTAAGCTTCTTCAAGGATATTTCATCCAAGTCCATCAATTTTATAGATCTATTTTCTTTCAAAAAGTATTCATCTATCTTGGATTTCATGGCGTATGGCCATTTTAACGAGTCAGGGCCCATCATAACTTCTTTGTTTTGTAGTTGGTTTATCATTGTTCAAAATCAATCCTTTGTCCACAAATCATTTATTTGATCACAAAGTAAACCATACCTACAAGGTTCAATATGTACTTCGATCTCCATGGCTAAAACACTTTGTAGTCATGGGAGCCATGATCGTTGTGGCCGCTTTCGAAACCAATTCCGATGCTGCGCTACTCTGATCATTATGCTCAGGTTCATAAACCTTATCAAAATATATTGTCCTCCCACTCAAATACTTCACTAGAAACAATTTCTCGGAAATAAGAAACATTGACAAACATTTTTTCTTTGTCTCGTGGGAAGAATTCCCAATCAAATCTACGGGATAACCAACAAAGACATTCATCCGATTTTGGTTGACTATTAGGGTTTATACCCATGCCATAACTTGTATGGTGTCATTTCAACGGATCATGATGATGCTCTATTCAGTGTAAAAGCGGTAGTCACTAAAGCATAATCCACAAAAATATAATGGCATCAATATTTTATCTCATCATTGATCCAACAAAGTTTGGATATATCTCTTGGATACTTCATCATCACTATGATACTCCAAGAAACGTAAGTTGTAGAACAATTTCATAACTCTCTTAGATGTTCGCTAAAACTCGTAATTCAAATATTTCCACCATGATCCAATCATAGATATTTGATTTATATTACGATGATTTCCACTTCATGCTGAAATTTATTTGAATCCTATTCAAATGTTTCAAACTTTTCCTTATTGAATATATCCACATATATACTCAATTCATTGTTTGAAAGTTTTCATGAAGTAGAAGAATCTTCCGCACACAACTATGCCCAGTGAACCACATATATCATTATGTATGTTTTCACTAAGTTAGTTGCCCGTTCAACTCTTCGGCCTATGAACGGTATTTCAGTCATTACCTTTTAGAAAAGATTTTGCAAGTGCCAAACGATTCAACAAATCGAATGACTCCAAAAATCCATTTGCATGGAGTTCCTTCATGCGATCCTTTCTAACATGACCTAAATTGCGGTTCCACAAATAAGTGGAATTCACATCATTTGCCTTATGGCATTTTTAGCGTCAGTGTTATGTATGTGTGTTTCACCATTTAAGATTTATAATAACTTATCCATCATACATGGAGTAATGTCATAATTTGAACAACTCATTGTTTTCATTTGACCAGAGCAAAATAACAATTTATTAAGCTCTTTATTATAAATTCTAAGGTCTAGATAGAATGCCAACGACGAACATAATAACACTTTATTTTTGTTCCAGGCGAACATTCTTATCATATTCCTTGTCAGTCACTTAGGCCAATGTATTCTTGAATTGCGTTGTTTTGTATGACACTTCATACCAACCAATATGGTATTAATACCCAAGAATTTCATTGTGTGACTTAACTAGGAATACAACCATAACATGTATATCATTTATATACACCTGAGCTAGACTTTCTAGTCTTTTCTTTTTGCCAAAATATCTTTTGCAGTTTCTCTTTTAGCTTTCCTCATTATTCAGAAAAACATTTCAACATCAATAACTTCTAGGTTTGTTGGTCAAATACCAATAACCTTGAGGTTCTTACTTTGAAGTTGATCATCATATGACAAGTGTTCTAGATTTCACATATTAGTAACTATGATGAACAATTTCACTCATAATTTTATCCATCAATTCATGACAACTTTTTGAGACCATGTCTGTACATGCTAGGCTCATAAAGTTTAACCTTAGTATTCGCATGTGCAAATCAGGCTTGCACCCATTGTAAGCACACGTAGAATCTATAACACCCGATCATCACGTGATGCTTCGAAACGACGAGTCTTAGCAACGGTGCATACTAAGGATGATAACTTCATGGATATGCGAATATCATTAGTGCCCCAATAGCTGGAGGATTGTGACGTCTTGCGTCTTCAACCTTCATACATTCCCATAAAACTTATGAGTTTATGTAGTCTCACCAAATTATATTCTATCATCTTGCAATAAGGTCTTAGATATCACATATATCTCATACCTTGATTATTTCTGAAAACTAAATTTTCAGCTCCTTATTTTTCAAACATATTTGAACTTTCAAGTTTCATGGAGACAAGATAACTTTAGGTACTAATTGAAACCATAGCTCTTTGAATCAACAATGTGAGGTTTACTAAAAGTTTGCAATAGGACTTAATCAATTCTTGATTCTTTAACAATACGGTACCAATCCGTAAAGTTTCTTGTCAGATTTTAACAGTATTTCTATCTCAATAACAAGACTAGCGCATAGTAGTAAACGGATGCCAATACTACAAAATTAATTCAAAATACTACTCAGACTATGTTTATGATAATTAGTTCATGTTTTAATCTAATTACCAATGAACTCCCACTTAATACAACATCCCTCATAGTTGTTAAGTGGTACACGATCCAAATCCACTATACCAAAACCGATCATCACGTGAGATGATGTAGCTTCAATGGTGAACATCAACATGTTGATCATATCATCTATATGACTCGTGTTCAACCTTTCGGTTTCCGTTGTCCCGAGGCCATGTCTGTACATGCTAGGCTCGTCAAGCAAACCCAAGTATTCCGCGTGTGCAACATGGCTTACACCCGTTGTATGTCAAGTTTATCACACCCGATCATCACGAGATGCTTCAAAACGTCGAACAATGCAACGGTGCATACGAGGGAAGAACACTTTATTATCTTGATATTAATGTGAGGGATCATCTTATAATGCTACCGTCGCGATCTAAGCAAAATAAGATGCATAAAAGGATTAACATCACATGCAGTTCATATGTGATATGATATGGCCCTTTTGTCTTTGCGCCTTTGATCTTCATCTCCAAAGCACGGATATGATCTCCATCATCTTCGGGCATGATCTCCATCATCGTCGGTGTAGCGTCAAGGTTCATGGCGCCGTCTTCATGGTTGTTCACCTCATGTAGCAACTATAACAACTACTTTGAAATACTACTCAACATGAAAATTAAAGACAACCATAAGGCTCCTGCCGGTTGCCACAATACAATAATGATCATCTCATACATATTCATCATCATATCATGGCCATATCACATCACCAAACCCTGCAAAAACAAGTTAGACGTCTCTAATTTGGTTTGCATATTTTACGTGGTTTAGGGTTTTCGAGAGAGATCTAATCTACCTACGAACATGAACCACAACGTTGATACTAATGTTTTCAATAGAAGAGTAAATTGAATCTTCACTATAGTAGGAGAGACAGACACCCGCAAAGCCTCTTATGCAATACAAGTTGCATGTCAAACGAGGAACAAGTCTCATGAACGCGGTCATGTAAAGTTAGTCCGAGCCGCTTCATCCCACTATGCCACAAAGATGCAAAGTACTCAAACTAAAGATAACAAGAGCATCAACGCCCACAAACCATTGTGTTCTACTCGTGCAACCATCTATGCATAGATACGGCTCTGATACCACTGTAGGATAACGTTGCATAGAAAACAAAAATTTTCCTACGGCGAACACGCAATCCAAGCCAAGATGCAATCTAGAAGACGGTAGCAACGAGGGGGTATCGAGTCTCACCCTTGAAGAGATTCCAAAGCCTACAAGATGAGGCTCTTGTTGCTGCGGTAGACGATCACTTGCCGCTTGCAAAAGCGCGTAGAAGATCTTGATCACGATCGGTTTCGGCGCCACGAACGGGCAGCACCTCCGTACTCGGTCACACGTTCGGTTGTTGATGAAGACGACGTCCACCTCCCCGTTCCAGCGGGCAGCGGAAGTAGTAGCTCCTCTTGAATCCGACAGCACGACGGCGTGGTGTCGGTGGCGGTGTAGAAGTCCGGCGGAGCTTCGCTAAGCTACGCGGGAAATATGGAGGAGAAGGGGGCGGCTAGGGTTTGGGAGGGGGTGGCCGGCCACTCAAGGGGGGCGGCCAGCTTGTGGTCTTTTGGGGTGGCCGGCCCCCTCCCTTGGCCCCTCATTATATAGGTGGATCCCAAGTGTTGGTGTCCAAGTCTTCGAATAAGACCCGAAACCAAAACCTTCCATAGGAGGGGGCAAACCTAGCCCAACTAGGACTCCCACCCAAAGGTGGGATTCCCACCTCCCATGTGGGGGTGGCCGGCCCCCTATGGTGGAGTCCACTTGGGACTCCACCCCCACTAGGGCTGGCCGGCCATGGAGGTGGAGTCCCTTGTGGACTCCACCTTCCTTGGTGGTTTCTTCCGGACTTTTCTAGAACCTTCTAGAACCTTCCATAGAACCTTCCGCGACATTTTATTTCACATAAAATGACATCCTATATATGAATCTTATTCTCCGGACCATTCCGGAACTCCTCGTGATGTCCGGGATCTCATCCGGGACTCCGAACAAATATTCGAACTCCATTCCATAATTCAAGAACTATCATTTCAACATCCAACTTTAAGTCTGTCACCCTACGGTTCGAGAACTATGCGGACATGGTTGAGTACTCACTCCGACCAATAACCAATAGCGGGATCTGGAGATCCATAATGGCTCCCACATATTCAACGATGACTTTAGTGATCGAATGAACCATTCACATACATTACCAATTCCCTTTGTCTCACGATATTTTACTTGTCCGAGGTTTGATCTTCGGTATCACTCTATACCTTGTTCAACCTCGTCTCGACAAGTACTCTTTACTAAATGCCGTGGTATGTGGTCTCTTATGAACTCTTTCATATGCTTGCAAGACATTAGACGACATTCCACCGAGAGGGCCCAGAGTATATCTATCCGTCATCGGGATGGACAAATCCCACTGTTGATCCATATGCCTCAACTCATACTTTCCGGATACTTAATCCCACCTTTATAGCCACCCATTTACGCAGTGGTGTTTGGTGTAATCAAAGTACCTTTCCGGTATAAGTGATTTACATGATCTCATGGTCATAAGGACTAGGTAACTATGTATCGAAAGCTTATAGCAAATAACTTAATGACGAGATCTTATGCTACGCTTAATTGGGTGTGTCCATTATATCATTCACACAATGACATAACCTTGTTATTAATAACATCCAATGTTCATGATTATGAAACTAATCATCCATTAATCAACAAGCTAGTTTAAGAGGCATACTAGGGACTTCTTGTTTGTCTACATATCACACATGTACTAATGTTTCGGTTAATACAATTCTAGCATGATATATAAACATTTATCATAAACATAAAGATATAAATAATAACCACTTTATTATTGCCTCTAGGGCATATCTCCTTCAATAATGACGATCTACGACAATTCGACTGTGGTGAGAGGCTGGTATGAACTCTATTTGTTTTCATTTTTGTACATATACTCATCCATGTGAGCATGCTTAGTTGGTTGATGTGAGGTATATGTCATTTAAGAAAGTCTAGTAGTTCATGATCTCTCATGTTTAGCTCCAGTTTATTAATGTGAGTAGCATGTCATAGATGTTTGCTTGCATTGTTTTATTCATAAATAGGTATGACATTGTGGATCCTCCTCTGAATAATTCATTTGAATCGACTTGGCACATGCTCACGCATGCATATGACTGAACAAAAGTCAATTAAGCCTCGATGATTTACTTTGCCTCAGAGTTCTTGTATCACTTTTATGCCCCCGTTAATTTATTTTGCCGCAAGCATGATTATGACAGTTACTGCTCTCTTGATTGTCGCTTCCCAGTCTATTGCTAGCCTTCACTTGTACTGAGCGGGAACGCTGCTCGTGCTACCAAACCCCTGAAAACCAAGTTATTCCAAAGTGTCCACCATAAATACCTATGCATGGCATTTCAAACCATTCCAAGTAAATTCTCATGCGCTACCTTTAAACCTTCAAAATGCTTCTCAATTTGTGTCAATGTTTCATAGCTCATGAGGAAGTATGTGGTGTTTATCTTTCAACCTTGTCATTTACTTTTGATAGACTTTCGTAATAAGAGCTGGCGACGGGGTTCCCAGCCCCAATGAATCAAACTTCATTCTCTTCACATGTTTTGCCCTGATTCATCAGTAAGCAACTTAATTTTGCAAATAGACACTCTGATATGTCTCTGACGTATCGATAATTTCTTATGTTCCATGCCACATTATTGATGATATCTACATGTTTTATGCATACTTTATGTCATATTTATGCATTTTCCGGCACTAACCTATTAACGAGATGCCGAAGAGCCAGTTGTTGTTTTCTGCTGTTTTTGGTTTCAGAAATCCTAGTAAGGAAATATTCTCGGAATTGGACGAAATCAACGCCCAGGGGCCTATTTTCACATGAAGCTTCCAGAAGACCGAAGGAGTCACGAAGTGGGGCCACGAGGTGCCCAGACACCAGGGCGGCGCGACCCAAGCCCTGGCCGCGCCGGCCTGTCGTGTGGGGCCCTCGTGTGGCCCCCTGACCTATCTCCTCCCCCTACTTAAAGCCTTCGTCGCGAAACCCCCAGTACCGAGAGCCACGATACGGAAAACCTTCCAGAGACGCCGCCGCCAATCCCATCTCGGGGGATTCAGGAGATCGCCTCCGGCACCCTGCCGGAGAGGGGAATCATCTCCCAGAGGACTCTTCACCGTCATGGTCGCCTCCGGAGTGATGAGTGAGTAGTTCACCCCTGGACTATGGGTCCATAGCAGTAGCTAGATGGTCGTCTTCTCCTAATTGTGCTTCATTGTCGGGTCTTGTGAGCTGCCTAACATGATCAAGATCATCTATCTGTAATGCTATATGTTGTGTTTGTTGGGATCCGATGGATAGAGAATACTATGCTATGTTGATTATCAATCTATTACCTATGTGTTGTTTATGATCTTGCATGCTCTCCGTTATTAGTAGAGGCTCTGGCCAAGTTTTTGCTAATAACTCCAAGAGGGAGTATTTATGCTCGATAGTGGGTTCATGCCTCCATTAAATCTGGGACAGTGACAGGAAGTTCTAAGGTTGTGGATGTGCTGTTGCCACTAGGGATAAAACATCGATGCTATGTCCGAGGATGTAGTTGTTAATTACATGACGCACCATACTTAATGCAATTGTCTGTTGTTTGCAACTTAATACTGGAAGGTGTTCGGATGATAACCTGAAGGTGGACTTTTTAGGCATAGATGCATGCTGGATAGCGGTCTATGTACTTTGTCGTAATGCCCAATTAAATCTCACAATACTCATCATATCATGTATGTGCATGGTCATGCCCTCTTTATTTGTCAATTGCCCAACTGTAATTTGTTCACCCAACATGCTATTTATCTTATGGGAGAGACGCCTCTAGTGAACTATGGACCCCGGTCCATTCTTTTAATCGAATACAATCTACTGCAATACTTGTTCTACTGTTTTCTTCAAACAATCATCATCCACACTATACATCTAATCCTTTGTTACAGCAAGCCGGTGAGATTGACAACCTCACTGTTACGTTGGGACAAAGTACTTTGGTTGTGTTGTGCAGGTTCCACGTTGGCGCCGGAATCCCTGGTGTTGCGCCGCACTACATCTCGCCGCCATCAACCTTCAACGTGCTTCTTGGCTCCTACTGGTTCGATAAACCTTGGTTTCTTACTGAGGGAAAACTTGCCGCTGTACGCATCACAACTTTCTCTTGGGGTTCCCAACGGTCGCGTGCTATACGCGTATCAAGACTGTTTTCTGGCGCCGTTGCCGGGGACCTGAAGAAAAGTTACACCACAGAGATCTCTAACTCCCACGTCAACTTTGCGCCAGCAACTGTTTTCTGGCGCCGTTGCCGGGGAGATCAAGACACGCTGCAAGGGGAGTCTCCACTTCCAATCTCTTTACTTTGTTATTGTCTTGCTTTATTTTATTTACTACTTTGTTTGCTGCACTAAATCAAAATACAAAAAAATTAGTTGCTAGTTTTACTTTACTTGCTATCTTGTTTGCTATATTAAAAACACAAAAAAATTAGTTACTTGCATTTACTTTATCTAGTTTGCTTTATTTAGTATTGCTAAAATGGGTACTCCTGAAAATACTAAGTTGTGTGACTTCACAACCACAAATAATAATGATTTCTTATGCACACCTATTGCTCCACCTGCTACTACAGCGGAATTCTTTGAAATTAAACCTGCTTTACTAAATCTTGTTATGCGAGAGAAATTTTCTGGTGTTAGTTCTGATGATGCTGCTGCCCATCTCAATAATTTTGTTGAACTATGTGAAATGCAAAAGTATAAGGATGTAGATGGTGACATTATAAAATTAAAATTGTTTCCTTTCTCATTAAGAGGAAGAGCTAAAGATTGGTTGCTATCTCTGCCTAAGAATAGTATTGATTCATGGACTAAATGCAAGGATGCTTTTATTGGTAGATATTATCCCCCTGCTAAAATTATATCTTTGAGAAGTAGCATAATGAATTTTAAACAATTGGATACTGAGCATGTTGCCCAAGCATGGGAAAGAATGAAATCTTTGGTTAAAAATTGCCCAACCCATGGACTGACTACTTGGATGATCATCCAAACCTTTTATGCAGGACTGAATTTTTCTTCGCGGAACCTATTGGATTCAGCTGCTGGAGGTACCTTTATGTCCATCACTCTTGGCGAAGCAACAAAGCTTCTTGATAATATGAAGATTAATTACTCTGAATGGCACACGGAAAGAGCTCCACAAGGTAAGAAGGTAAATTCTGTCGAAGAAACCTCTTCCTTGAGTGATAAGATTGATGCTATTATGTCTATGCTTGTGAATGGTAGGACTAATGTTGATCCTAATAATGTTCCGTTAGCTTCATTGGTTGCTCAAGAAGAACATGTTGATGTAAACTTCATTCAAAAATAATAATTTCAACAACAACGCTTACCGGAACAATTCTAGTAACAACTATAGGCCATATCCTTATAATAATGGCAACGGCTATGGTAATTCTTATGGGAATTCTTAAAACAATAATAGGAACACACCCCCTGGACTTGAAGCTATGCTTAAAGAATTTATTAGTACACAAACTGCTTTTAACAAATTTGTTGAAGAAAAGCTTGGGAAAATTGATATACTTGCTTCTAAAGTCGATAGTCTTGCTGCTGATGTTGATCTTTTGAAATCGAAAGTTATGCCTAATGAAAATCATAATAATAATATTGTTACTACAGCAAATTCTATCCAAGTTAGAATTAATGAGAATATAAGATTGATGGCCGAATTGCGTGCTAGGTGGGAAAAAGAAGATAATATAGCTAAAGTTTGGACTATTACCACCAATAGTAATGCTAATGCTCCACATGTTGCTGCACCTCCTACTATTAATGGTAAAAGAATTGGTGTTGGCAATGTTTCCACTTCTAATGCAAAGCGCGAAAAACTGCCTGAAACAGCTAAAACTGCTGAAACTACCTGTGATAAAACTGCTGAATTTTTTTCCAACATTAGGGATAATGATCCCATTGCTTTAGATTATAATGGTTTAGATTTTGATGATTGCCACATCTCTAAAGTTATAAAGTTCTTACAAAAACTTGCTAAAAGTCCTAATGCTAGTGCTATAAATTTGGCTTTCACGAAACATATTACAAATGCTCTCATAAAAGCTAGAGAAGAAAAATTAGAACGCGAAGCTTCTATTCCTAGGAAGCTAGAGGACGGTTGGGAGCCCATCATTAAGATGAAGGTCAATGACTTTGATTGTCATGCTTTATGTGATCTTGGTGCAAGTATTTCCGTTATGCCTAAGAAAATCTATAATATGCTTGACTTGCCACCATTGAAAAATTGTTATTTGGATGTTAATCTTGCTGATAATTCTACAAAGAAACCATTGGGGAGAGTTGATAATGTTCGCATTACCGTTAACAATAACCTTTTCCCCGTTGATTTTGTTGTCTTGGATATTGAATGCAATGCATCTTGTCCCATTATATTGGGAAGACCTTTTCTTCGAACTGTTGGTGCTATCATTGATATGAAGGAAGGTAATATTAAATATCAATTTCCTCTCAAGAAAGGTATGGAACACTTCCCTAGAAAGATAATGAAGTTACCTTTTGATTCTATCATTAGAACAAATTATGATGTTGATGCTTCGTCTCTTGATAATACTTGATACACACTTTCTGCGCCTAGCTGAAAGGCGTTAAAGAAAAGCGCTTATGGGAGACAACCCATGATTTTACTTCTGCACCTTTATTTTATATTTGAGTCTTGGAAGTTGTTACTACTGTAGCAACCTCTCCTTATCTTATTTTGTGCATTGTTGTGCCAAGTAAAGTCGTTGATAGTAAGGTTCATACTAGATTTGGATTACTGCGCAGAAACAGATTTCTTTGCTGTCACGAATCTGGGACTTATTCTCTGTAGGTAACTCAGAAAATTATGCCAATTTACGTGAGTGATCCTCAGATATGTATGCAATTTTCATTCAATTTGAGCATTTTCATTTGAGCAAGTCTGGTGCCTCTTAGAAATTCTTCTTTACGAACTGTTCTGTTTTGACAGATTCTGCCTTTTATTTCGCATTGCTTGTTTTGCTATGCTTGATGGATTTTTCGATTCCATTAACTTTCACTAGCTTTGTGCAATGTCCAGAAGTGTTAAGAATGATTATGTCACCTCTGAACATGTGAATTTTAATTGTGCACTAACCCTCTAATGAGTTGTTTTGAGTTTGGTGTGGAGGAAGTTTTCAAGGATCAAGAGAGGGAGATGATACAATATGATCAAGGAGAGTGAAAGCTCTAAGCTTGGGGATGCCCCGGTGGTTCACCCCTGCATATTTCAAGAAGACTCAAGCGTCTAAGCTTGGGGATGCCCAAGGCATCCCCTTCTTCATCGACAACATTATCAGGTTCCTCTAGTGAAACTATATTTTTATTCCATCACATCTTATGTACTTTGCTTGGAGCGTCGGTTTGTTTTTATTTTTGTTTTGTTTGAATAAAGTTGGATCCTAGCATTCATTGTGTGGGAGAGAGACACACTCCGCTGTTGCATATGGACAAATATGTCCTTAGGCTTTACTCATAATGTTCATGGCGAAGGTTGAATCTTCTTCGTTAAATTGTTATATGGTTGGAATCGGGAAATGCTACATGTAGTAATTGCTAAAATGTCTTGGATAATGTGATACTTGGCAATTGTTGTGCTCATGTTTAAGCTCTTGCATCATATACTTTGCACCTATTAATGAAGAAATACATAGAGCTTGCTAAAATTTGGTTTGTATAATTGGTCTCTCTAAGGTCTAGATAATTTCTAGTAAGTGTTTGAACAACAAGGAAGACGGTGTAGAGTCTTATAATGTTTACAATATGTCTTTTATGTGAGTTTTGCTGCACCGCTTCATACTTGTGTTTGTTTCAAATAAACCTTGCTAGCCGAAACCTTGTATCGAGAGGGAATACTTCTCATGCATCCAAAATCCTTGAGCCAACCACTATGCCATTTGTGTCCACCATACCTACCTACTACATGGTATTTCTCCGCCATTCCAAAGTAAATTGCTTGAGTGCTACCTTTAAAATTTCTATCCTCTACCTTTGCAATATATAGCTCATGGGACAAATAGCCTAAAAACTATTGTGGTATTGAATATGTACTTATGCACTTTATCTCTTATTAAGTTGCTTGTTGAGCGATAACCATGTTCCTGGGGACGCCATCAACTACTCTTTGTTGAATATCATGTGAGTTGCTATGCATGTCCGTCTTGTCTGAAGTAAGGGAGATTTACCCTGAGTTGAATGGTTTGAGCATGCATACTGTTAGAGAAGAACATTGGGCCGCTAACTAAAGCCATGATCCATGGTGGAAGTTTCAGTTTTGGACAAATATCCTCAATCTCATATGAGAAAATTAATAATTGTTGAATGCTTATGCATAAAAGAGGAGTCCATTATCTGTTGTCTATGTTGTCCCGGTATGAATGTCTAAGTTGAGAATAATCAAAAGCGAGAAATCCAATGCGAGCTTTCTCCTTAGACCTTTGTACAGGCGGCATAGAGGTACCCCTTTGTGACACTTGGTTAAAACATATGTATTGCGGTGATAATCCAGGTAATCCGAGCTAATTAGGACAAGGTGCGGGCACTATTAGTATACTATGCATGAGGCTTGCAACTTGTAGGATATAATTTACATAACACATATGCTTTATTACTACCGTTGACAAAATTGTTTCTTGTTTTCAAAACCAAAGCTCTAGCACAAATATAGCAATCAATGCTTCCCTCTGCGAAGGGTCATTCTTTTACTTTTATGTTGAGTCAGTTCACCTATTTCTCTCCATCTCAAGAAGCAAACACTTGTGTGAACTGTGCATTGATTACTACATACTTGCATATTGCACTTGTTATATTACTTTACATTGACAATATCCATGAGATATACATGTTATAAGTTGAAAGCAACCGCTGAAACTTCATCTTCCTTTGTGTTGCTTCAATACCTTTACTTTGAATTATTGCTTTATGAGTTAACTCTTATGCAAGACTTATTGATGCTTGTCTTGAAAGTACTATTCATGAAAAGTCTTTGCTATATGATTCATTTGTTTACTCATGTCATTTACCATTGCTTTGATCGCTGCATTCATTACATGTGCTTACAATAGTATGATCAAGGTTATGATGGCATGTCACTCCAGAAATTATCTTTGTTATCGTTTACCTACTTGGGACGAGCAGGAACTAAGCTTGGGGATGCTGATACGTCTCCGACGTATCGATAATTTCTTATGTTCCATGCCACATTATTGATGATATCTACATGTTTTATGCATACTTTATGTCATATTTATGCATTTTCCGGCACTAACCTATTAACGAGATGCCGAAGAGCCGATTCTTTGTTTCTGCTGTTTTTGGTTTCGTAAATCCTAGTAAGGAAATATTCTCGGAATTGGACGAAATCAACGCCCAGGGGCCTATTTTCACACGAAGCTTCCAGAAGACCGAAGGAGTCACGAAGTGGGGCCACGAGGTGCCCAGACACCAGGGCGGCGCGGCCCAAGCCCTGGCTGCGCCGGCCTGTCGTGTGGGGCCCTCGTGTGCCCCCCTGACCTATCTCCTCCGCCTACTTAAAGCCTTCGTCGCGAAACCCCCAGTACCGAGAGCCACGGTACGGAAAACCTTCCAGAGACGCCGCCGCCGCCAATCCCATCTCGGGGGATTCAGGAGATCGCCTCCGGCACCCTGCCGGAGAGGGGAATCATCTCCCGGAGGACTCTTCACCGCCATGGTCGCCTCCGGAGTGATGAGAGAGTAGTTCACCCCTGGACTATGGGTCCATAGCAGTAGCTAGATGGTCGTCTTCTCCTAATTGTGCTTCATTGTCGGGTCTTGTGAGCTGCCTAACATGATCAAGATCATCTATCTGTAATGCTATATGTTGTGTTTGTTGGGATCCGATGGATAGAGAATACTATGCTATGTTGATTATCAATCTATTACCTATGTGTTGTTTATGATCTTGCATGCTCTCCGTTATTAGTAGAGGCTCTGGCCAAGTTTTTGCTAGTAACTCCAAGAGGGAGTATTTATGCTCGATAGTGGGTTCATGCCTCCATTAAATGCGGGACGGTGTGAGAAAGTTCTAAGGTTGTGGATGTGCTGTTGCCACTAGGGATAAAACATCGATGCTATGTCCGAGGATGTAGTTGTTGATTACATTACGCACCATACTTAATGCAATTGTCTGTTGTTTGCAACTTAATACTGGAAGGGGTTCGGATGATAACCTGAAGGTGGACTTTTTAGGCATAGATGCATGCTGGATAGCGGTCTATGTACTTTGTCGTAATGCTCAATTAAATCTCACAATACTCATCATATCATGTATGTGCATGGTCATGCCCTCTTTATTTGTCAATTGCCCAACTGTAATTTGTTCACCCAACATGCTATTTATCTTATGGGAGAGACGCCTCTAGTGAACTGTGGACCCCGGTCCATTCTTTTAATCGAATACAATCTACTGCAATACTTATTCTACTGTTTTCTGCAAACAATCATCATCCACACTATACATCTAATCCTTTGTTGCAGCAAGCCGGTGAGATTGACAACCTCACTGTTACGTTGGGACAAAGTACTTTGGTTGTGTTGTGCAGGTTCCACGTTGGCGCCGCCTGGTGTTGCGCCGCACTACATCTCGCCGCCATCAACCTTCAACATGCTTCTTTTCTCCTACTGGATCGATAAACCTTGGTTTCTTACTGAGGGAAAACTTGTCGCTGTACGCATCACACCTTCCTCTTGGGGTTCCCAACAGTCGCGTGATGTACGCGTATCAAGACTGTTTTTTGGCGCCGTTGCCGGGGACCTGAAGAAAAGTTACACCACAGAGATCTCTAACTCCCACGTCAACTTTGCGCCAGCACACTCCTCCATGGTATGAGATTGTTGGAAGGCACCCGAGGATTCGGTTAGACATGGCTTGTGTAAGCAAAGGTTGGGGGGAGTGTCACCCATAATAAAACTAAAGTACATGTGTAAACAAAAGAGAAGAGGGATGATCTACCTTGCTGGTAGAAATAACGTCCTTCATGGGAGCCGCTCTTGAAAGTCTGGTTGACGAGGTAGTTGGAGTACCCATTACCATTCGTTGACAACAACAAACACCTCTCAAAATAATTTTACTCCTGTTTTAAAAATGAAAAGCTCTAGCGCATGTTAATCCCTGCTTCCCTCTGCGAAGGGTCAGTCTTTTAGTTTTACATTGAGTCACTATCCTTTCTTTGAGAACTTTCTTGAGAGCACAACTGTCATTCTTAGTATAATATGCTTGTCCCAAAATGTGATTGACTGTGGTATAACTTTGATGCTTTTATCTTTGACAATCTCTACTTCTAGTCTTTCCATGAACTTCAAAGGTGCCCGAGCATTTATGTTTTGCTGTACAAATACGGGCAAGCGAGATACCACTTTATCATATCCTTTTATGAACATTGCAATCCTGCTGATAGACATGATTCATGATGCTTATTATTAATTTGTTGGTACCTTTTCCATGATTGACATAGCTATTAGATGATTTTATTTGCATGTATCTTATTATGAATTGCCTAAGTACTTGTCCATATCATGAGAATATTTATATCATATGAACAAATGTGTTCGTGAAAGTTCTCTTATCGCACTCAGTTGTTAACTGAATTGCTTGAGGACAAGCAATAAGCTAAGCTTGGGGGGATTTGATACGTCCAAAACGTATCTACTTTCCCGACCACTTTTCCTATTGTTTTGCCTCTAATTTGTGTATTTTGGATACAACTAACACGGACTAACGCTGTTTTCAGCAGAATTGCTCTGGTGTCTCGTTTTTGTGCAGAAATTCAACTTTCAGGAAAATCCCCAGAATTAATGTCAAAGGGCTTATTTTTCCAGAAGATTCACGGAGCTAGAAGGGCAGGCCTGAGGGAGGCCCAGTGCCTCCACACCATGGGCCGGCGCGGCCTGAGGGGGTGCGCCGCCCTATGGTGAGGCCGCCTCGGCCAGCCTCTGACGCCCCCCTCTGAACTATTTAAGGGTTTCGATCTAAAAACGCGAGACGAAAAGTCGAAGTCGCCAGAAACCATCCAGAACGCCGCCACCATCGCGAAACTCCGTCTCGGGACCAGAAACTCCGTTCTGGCACTCCGCCGGGACGGGGAATTGGAGGAGATCATCGCCATCATCACCACCGACGCCTCTCCATCGACCAGCCATGTTTCCCCCATCCATGTGTGAGTAATTCCCCCGCTGTAGGCTGAAGGGGATGGTAGGGATTGGATGAGATTGGTCATGTAATAGCATAAGATTGTTAGGGCATAGTGCCTAGTGTCCGTAATTGGTACTTTGATGATATTGTTGCAACTTGTTATGCTTAATGCTTGCCACTAGGGCCCGAGTGCCATGATCTCAGAACATGTTATTGTTTCATGATGATATGCATTGTTTTATGATCTTACCTTCAAGTTGTATACACATGTCGCTGTCCGGAACCCGAGGCCCCAAAGTGACAGAAATTGGAACAACCGGAGGGGAAGGCAGTGATGTGAGGATCACATGTGTTCACGGAGTGTTAATGCTTTGCTCCGGTGCTCTATTAAAAGGAGTACCTTAATTTCCAGTAGATTCCCTAGAGGCCCGGCTGCCACCGGCTGGTAGGACAAAAGATGTTGTGCAAGTTTCTCAATGCGAGCACGTATGATTAAATATGGAACACACGCCTATGGATTGTTTAGTACTTGGACACCGTTTTATTACTATCTGCAAATGCCCTGCTTTGATTGTTACATGAGTTTCTCTCATCCATGCAACGCCCGTCCATCCATCCCTGTGCCTACAATATTTTAATCCTGCTGTTTACTATAATCACTATCTTTGTCTTTGTTACACTGCTGATATTTCACCACTGCTACTACTATAAAACTGTTACTACTGATAAACTCTTGCGAGCAAGTCTGTTTCCAGGTGCAGCTGAATTGACAACTCCGCTGTTAAGGCTTTCAAGTATTATTTATCTCCCCTTATGTCGAATCAATAAATTGGGTTTTACTTCCCGCGAATACTGTTGCGATCCCCTATACTTGTGGATCATCAAAGCCCTCCATGAGTATATGGGTTGTCAGTGGGCCTGAACAAATAGGACCGTAGGCATCGAAGCTAAAGTAGTCCATGTGAACCTGTGTCATAGAGTTTTAGAAAAGATACTTGTAAATGAATTAAGCTTGCAGTGTTAAATAAACCAATGAAGATAGATAAGAGATATCAAGGAAATAACGGTATATATATACAACAATGTTAATTACAATAGGCATTGCATAAAGGGAGGATATCAGCGAAGCTCAAATGCTGCAAAGGAAAATAATAGGGATTACAATTTCTGCACCTCTTGAGAAGTAACTAGATGATGAGTATTCAATAATTTTAGAAGCACACATCATATACAACTACATAGGATAATAATTTTCAGTCATCTGTGTCAATTAAAGTATATCAAGTTCACAACAAGGATAAAGCTACCGATTAAAGATTTGATTTATGCACCTCTCGAAATGTAACAACATGATGAGAATTCAGTGATTTCAAAAGCATAGCATATACAAATATTAACGCGGATTTAGTACATATGGTTGTAGCTACGAATGCATTTACGGGTGTTCGATTTTGTTCCGTGATCCATCTTGTCAATGTTAAATAGTCTATGTGGCCGGCGTGCTTCACTTGTGTCAAACAAAATATAGACGTGCATGTTTACTATAAAAAAAAAGCCATGTGTTTCTACCAACAAAAATCTAGCCATGCCCGTCACGGCAACCACATGGCCGCCTCCGATCCTAGCCTCACCGTATCCAGTACCACTACCTACATAGTTTTATAGGAAAAAGCCAGCTACACTCCTGGCTAGCTACCCACCATCATACACCCATTGAATCCGCCCTACAGGGCATTTCCACCCTTATCTAAAGATAACACCATTAGACCACATTTCTTCTCTTTCCCCAGCTGACCCAAACTATATTACTCGGGGTTCGTCATCAAACACTCCATTAGTTTTATTATAGATCCAGTTTTTTATCGTGAGTTCTTGTGGGCATTTCTAACCAAGTCCGCATCTTTCAAAACTCGCCCAGGCTCTACAAGTGGAAACAAGGTTAAAGTTTTTTTAACTGATGAAAGATTCTCACCAATCCTCTAGTACAGGTGAAGCGCTGAAGCACGAGATGTCTAGCTAACACACATCAAAAGTGAGAAGTATGTGATACCCCATAGCTAGAATTATGCAAATGTAAGATAACACTTGGGGCAAAGGGAAAGCATGCCGCAACAAGCAGAAAACAGACTGCTAACTAAAGAATCAAGAAAGATTATTTAAATACCATACACCATGGTAGTAACTAATGTTATAAAAGCGACAAGAAAATAACGAATAACGATAAAGGTAAACACAACGTACACACAAGATTTAACGTGGAAAACCCTTTAGGGCGCCAGCCAGCAAAACTTCACTATATCGGGGAGTGTTTACAAATTCCGTGGGTTATCTTATAATCTGATAAACCCTAGTCGGCGGCTTACAAGATGTATGTATAGGCGGTGTCAACAATCCGCTACGTTTCGGCCCAAGCCTACCCGGCGACAGGCCTCGCTCCGCTCGTCATAAGTTAGCCTCCCTTTAGTATATGAATTTGGATCACAATATAACAACTAATACATGTAAGAAGAACAAGTTGTGAGATTACCTTTTCAAGCTCCTCAGGTATATATTTTTCAACATCATTCTTTTGCTAAAAGAAGACTGAAGATACATTGTTGAAACTAAGGTTTGAACCACCATTATCCAGATAAAGAAACAACACCCTGGGCTTCAAAAGCACAATATACACAGCATGTCTCAAAAGATAATTTGTCATCAAAGATGTAGGTCTGAATATGCAGTTGTCGATTCTGCAACATGAAGGACACATCAAACCATATATATCATCTGACTAAAACATTATCCTCTAGGGGATAATAAGATACCATCAATTGTCTCAACAAATACTGGAACAATGAAGGCATCCCTGAGCATGCAATGATTCAATCTCTCTATGATTAAGTTCAAAGGGGATAATGATAAGAGAACTAACACCCCTGCAGCAAGTAAGGCAATATTGGTAGTTTCATTCCAATTTCAAATATTCTAACCAAGTCTTACAAATTTCGCAAATAGTTCCACACCAAACTAACAAGATTAAAAACTGCAGAAATATAGGACGAAAATGCAAGAACATAAATTTTGTCAACTATCAATAGTAAATGCTTGAACTTATAAGAAAACACTTTTTTCCCAACTACCAATTTTAGAACAATTCACCGAAAAGTATCTCCTAACTGAATAAATGAGGGTGCTTAAGGCTATCTATTTCTAATAATCAGATCAGATAAAAACAATATTTACATTTAACTTTGTGGTATGATTCAAACTAACACAACTACAAGTATATAGTGAAACTGAAGAGGAAGCTTAGTAGTTGGTTTTCTGTAGCGAACCTCATGGTCCACTACAAACTCTGAATCTGCAGGCATAATTGTAACAATACAGGTTAGTAATGGATTACCTCTACGTGATCCAATAGCAGGTGCATCGCCTAAAACCATTCCTAGATCTCAATCTTCCAAATATCACAGAAAAATGAAGTTAATATAAGAGCAAGGAGTGGGCTGGAACCAAGAGAGGAACAAAGGACCTGCCACCTATCATTCAATTACGATCAATGAAAGCGTTATAGCAACCTATTGCTACAGTTCCAAAGAAAAGAAAGGTTAGTGGTCATGGCAGTCATGAATAATTACGAAATTGCAGATAAACCACGAAATAGAATAAACCAACCAAGGTTGTTCATAAATTTCTAATAGTTTCCACTTATGAATATTGAATAGAAAACATGGTCAGCTCAGCTGCACAAAATGTATACCAATTTTGATTGCGCATTTTAATAAAATAGCACTGAGGAAACACCAAACAGATCTAATCTAGCTAGCAGACTAAATAAATCACGGCAGCAGATAAATACTATGCAATGATATTATAGCTTCAATAAATAAATCTAAACATCACTTGGTACTGGAACAAATTTGAAACACGGACGCTAGACCATAGAGGCATGGCCAGCCCACTACCTCCTCACAGTAGCACCAACATTATCAGCTGCGTCAACTTCGCCTTCCGGTCAGCTGGTGGACGCAATATCAAAACAACAACTACTACTGAGTTGCAATACCCTGCGAAAGTAAGACACGAAAGAAAGGAATTGGGCGAAGATGCGTACTCAGATAATCACCTCGGATCTTGTAATCAAATCGTCACCTCAGATGCGTACTCCACCTGAACAAGCATCCACTGGCAGTCCCCACCCATATCTTGTGCAGCCTGGCGGTCACCCCTCGCTTGGTGGATGGTGATTGCGCTCCACCTGCCGAGCTCCCAAGAGGAAAAGCGACGGGGGGCGACGTGGAGAAGAGGGCTCCATGGTGTAGTAGTAGGCCGGCAGGGCGGCGACGAGCAGTGGAAGAGACGGCGGAGAGGCAGAGCGCTGCAGCCTCCTCGTTCGCCCCAGCAGCACGGGCTCCAATTGGCGAGGACGACGGCCTCGTCCTCCCGCTCTCTGCTTCTATGGCTTGACGAAGGCTCGAGGAGGAAGGAGTACGTGACAGTGAGGGCTTGGGAGTTGGGACGCCGTACGCGAGAGGAGAGGGCGCCGCCGGGGGTGAGAACCTAGAGGCTGGAGAGGAGGGGGCGAAGGGCACAGGTCGGGAGCGGGCGGCTAGGGTTACCCTCGCTGGTGGGTTTGATGCTACGACGGTCCAGATTGAAGCGGGCCAGGTTCCCAGATCGAACGGATCGGGTGTCCTTGTCCTCCCTACCAGCGAACGCCAGGTGGATGTCGTGGAGGGCTCTCGCATAGGGCAAGTACTCACGCAATTGCTTGTTCTCAATTTTCTTTCAGGGTAGAGATGTGGTAGTCTGGTAGATGAATTCTTAGGGGTAATAAAGTGCCAACGATGTGTCAGGAAGAATAGCTCCCATCCATAATGAAGGAAGCCATGAGAAAATGGGGTAGATCCGTAGATGTCTTGTTAGAGCAACTCTAGCAGATCAAAGGACACCCGGCACAAACTAGTGCCACCGTTTGCCCCGGGAAAAACTCTAGCAGATCCTGGATATCCGCCCGGTCCGGAAATTAACCGATAGTTTTCGGCTTAGGCGAGAAAAGAATTACCCGATCAGATCCTGAAAAAGGGCCAGCCCGGATATTTTTATTGACGGTGTGCTGGGTATTTGGCTCGGAAATCTGGATATAGTCGGGTTGGAGGCTCCCGCACCCCCGATTGACGCGCGGCAGTTGGCGAGGCTGAACTTTCAACTCCGCGCCCTTTTCTTCCCCATCAGCGCTGCCACCGATCTTTGTGCCGTGTTGTGTAGTCGTCTTCATGGAAGCCTCTGGCCACCCGCCAGATCTGCACCGGCCACAATCTGTATTTCCCCATTAATCCGCCGCTTCCGCCAATTTCACCGCAGGTGTTCGTAGGGCTGCTCCCAAGGCTGTCACTAGCGAGCGGAAGCGGCATGGGCAACCACGTCATCCAAGAAGGTGGTGCCTTGCGGCCATGAGCTCTGGGGTAGCTCCCATTTCGATGTTGGCTGCCCCCAAAGGTGTGAAAGAGATGGGTCCCGGGGGTGGTCGAAATCCATGTCTGCTGGCCCACCAAACACAGAAGAAGGTGCAGCCATGCGTACTGATGCCTCCTCGACCTCCCACGCTGTCGGGAGCTTCGTGCAACGGTTTGGATGGGTACGTCTCCAACATGTTCGTCGGTACACCCGCTAAGTAAAATTTCTCCCCATTTTCACCTAATTTGGACCCAATTGGTTATGTTCCTTATTTAATTTCTCGATTTAACTGCGTAGCTACGAGTTACATACATATCCTACCGATAGGGCTGGAATATCGTAGCAGGACTTTTATTTTCTTAGTTTTATTTTTTTATTTTTAGCTGTGTGCATCCGTACTGCCATTAGGGTATTACGTTGTTGCAGAGATTGCATGTAATTTTTTCTCTTGATATTAATATATTCACTTTATCGAAAAAATGCACGAGGAGAACGATGTGAATATTGGTTCCGGACCTCTCGACAATTTCGACGAGGGTTTTGATGTCGATGGGGGGGGGGGGGTGGGGGGTGGGGAGGGGGTGAAGAGGTGGAGCCGCAGTTTGAGGAGATTGAAGAGTGGGAGCTCAAATCGGCAGTTCTAAAAGTAAAGGCAATTCGAAGTACCAACTGGACATAACATGGGACCTCATTTAGTTAAATTCCTGGGAGAAGATTTATCCATCTGCGATGTCCGGTAATGAGAGCAAACCGGAAATAAATATTGGCAAAGAATTGAGGACACGTTCCATCATAATACGCCGATCCCTTCTACCCACACATTGAGATCACTTCAAGGTCAATATGGTGTGCTTAAGAAAATTTGTAGCAAGTGGAGTGGTTGTTTGAAACAAGTGAGAAACGCACCTCCAAGTGACCGCGTGTATAACTGATGACTATGTGAGTTTCTATGATCATATAGTTTTAGCAAAGTTTTAGTCGGTCTTGCTTTTTGATGTTTGTAGGATCGTATAGCACAAGAGAGGTACAAGGACATGACATGCAGACTTTCAAAAAGAAGCCGTTTACACTCCACCATTGTTGGAATGTGATTGAACATGATCCGGAAGATAAATATGAAGACAACAATGGTAAAATAAACAAGGGGAAGCAAGATTAAAAAAGATGGAGAAGGACACTAAAAAGTAATTGGTCGAGGATACAATCTTGAAAGAGAAGATTAAGAAGTTGATGAAGTAAAAAAAAAGTTGTGATGGTGATACATCTCAAATTTATCTATTTTTCAAGTACTTTTATTGATGATTCTCTCCGTAATCTCACCATACATGGATAAAACTGCTAAATCTGACCCGTTGTTTTTAGCAAAAGTTTTGGCTCTAGAGCATCGTCTCGGCCTCTCCTTTGGCATACCCCCTCTACAGTTCGTTCTTTTTTTTTTTGCTCTATTCACAATTTTTAAATATTAAATGTTAGCGCTGATATTGATGCATCTATGGTCAACCCAAATAGAGGTGCTGGGTGACTCCTCAGAAAATCCACTCTCCATAGTTATTTGCATGCAAGGGAACTCAGAGTAGTGTGACACCTTCGTACCCTTTCAACGACTTCCTTCTCCCGTCAAATTGAAGATAGTGAAGGCGTTATCGAGGACTTTTTCCATCCCCCATACTCCTTGAGATGTATCGCTGAATCCATCCAAAATACCTTGTTCCATATTAATAGGTTGCAGTCGGTTCCACCATCGAAACCGACCAATGAACCATTTTCCTATCCCGTTTCGGAAGCCACTCCAATAAGATGGACTATCCTCAGCTTATGCGTTCGCTGTCGGCGGTAGACAAACGTGATTGTGAGCAGTGTTATGGTATCAGTCACTCTACGATTGATTCTTTAATTGATTCCCCCCCCCCCCCCACTCCCGTCGCCTCCCCCGTGGACCGGGGCGCCCCGGCCTCCCCACCCTCTCCCCCCTTCCCCCTCCTTCCCCCGCCGCCGGGAGCCGCCGGGCAAAGCCCGGGCGATGCTGGCGGCGACGGTTTTCTCCTCCCCCGTGCGCTTGGGAGGCCCGACGGGGCGGGCTCGACCATGCGACGTTGGAGGGCGCCGGTTATGGCCCAGGCCGGCGCGGATCTTGCCGTGGCTGGCGGCGAGGCGGGCGGTCGCGGCGGCGGTGCCCAGCGCCTCGCCAGCCGACACTCCTGCGTCCATGGTGGCGGCGGCCGATCTGGGCCCGCGGGATCTGGGCCTGTCAGGCCCGGCCGTTTTGGGGTCGCTCTCTGTTGGTGTCTGTACGCAGGGGCCTCTTCGGCCACCATCCGTCACGGCTGGTGTTGTGCTCGGACTGGACCGGCGGCGCCGGTTTTGGCGACCTGCCCGCTCGGGCTTGTCGGAGCTCGGTTGAGCTTCCGGCGGTGGGGCGGCGTTGGGGTGTCGTCCCGCCTTTCTGGAGTCACTGGGGCGACGTCCCTGCTAGCTATCTGGGACGAGGTCCTTGGACCGGCTCAGTACTGCAGCTATTCCGGTAGCTGCAGTCTGTTCTCCCTCCGACCAACGTGGTCGTGCTTGTGCAGGTGTGCTTGATGGCGTGTAACTCACACGTTCGTTGGGAACCCCAAGAGGAAGGTATGATGCGCACAGCAGCAAGTTTTTCCTCAGAAAGAAACCAAGGTTTATCGAACCAGGAGGAGCCAAGAAGCACGTTGAAGGTTGATGGCGGCGGGATGTAGTGCGGCGCAACACCAGGGATTCCGGCGCCAACGTGGAACCTGCACAACACAACCAAAGTACTTTGCCCCAACGAAACAGTGAGGTTGTCAATCTCACCGGCTTGCTGTAACAAAGGATTAACCGTATTGTGTGGAAGATGATTGTTTGCGAAAACAAGAGAACAAAGATTGGCAAGAGATTGTATTTCAGTAAAGAGAATTGGACCGGGGTCCACAGTTCACTAGAGGTGTCTCTCCCATAAGACAAACAGCATGTTGGGTGAACAAATTACAGTTGGGCAATTGACAAATAAAGAGGGCATGACCATGCACATACATATCATGATGAGTATAGTGAGATTTAATTGGGCATTACGACAAAGTACATAGACCGCCATCCAACTGCATCTATGCCTAAAAAGTCCACCTTCAGGTTATCATCCGAACCCCCTCCAGTATTAAGTTGCAAAGCAACAGACAATTGCATTAAGTATGGTGCGTAATGTAATCAACAACTACATCCTTAGACATAGCATCAATGTTTTATCCCTAGTGGCAACAAAGACAACACAACCTTAGAACTTTCTCGTCATCGTCCTGTGTCAATGTAGGCATGAACCCACTATCGAGCATAAGTACTCCCTCTTGGAGTTACAAGCATCTACTTGGCCAGAGCATCTACTAGTAACGGAAAGCATGCAAGATCATAAACAACACGTAGATATAACTTTGATAATCAACATAACAAGTATTCTCTATTCATCGGATCCCAACAAACGCAACATATAGAATTACAGATAGATGATCTTGATCATGTTAGGCAGCTCACAAGATCCGACAATGATAGCACAATGGGGAGAAGACAACCATCTAGCTACTGCTATGGACCCATAGTCCAGGGGTAGACTACTCACACATCACACCGGAGGCGACCATGGCGGCGTAGAGTCCTCCGGGAGATGATTCCCCTCTCCGGCAGGTGCCGGAGGCGATCTCTGGATCCCCGAGATGGGATCGACGTTGGCGGCGTCTCTCGGAAGGTTTTCCGTATCGTGGCTCTCGTGACGGGGGTTTCGTCACGGAGGCTTTAAGTAGGCGGAAGGGTAGGTCAAGAAGCGGCACGGGGGCCCAAACCACAGGCCGGCGCGGCCAGGTGGGGCCGCGCCGCCTAGGGTTTGGCCACCCCGTGGCCCCTCTTCGTTTCATCTTCGGACTTCTGGAAGCTTCGTGGAAAAATAGGCCCCCGGGCTTTGATTTCATCCAATTCCGAGAATATTTCCTTACTAGGATTTCGAAACCAAAACAGTGAAAACAAAGAATCGGCACTTCGGCATCTTGTTAATAGGTTAGTTCCAGAAAATGCACGAATATGACATAAAGTGTGCATAAAACATGTAGATAACATTAATAATGTGGCATTGAAAAAAAGAAATTATCGATACGTCGGAGACGTATCAGCATCCCCAAGCTTAGTTCTGCTCGTCCCGAGCAGGTAAAACGATAACACAGATAATTTCTGGAGTGACATGCCATCATAATCTTGATCATACTATTTGTAAAGCATATGTAGTGAATGCAGCGATCAAAACAATGTATATGACATGAGTAAACAAGTGAATCATAAAGCAAAGACTTTTCATGAATAGCACTTCAAGACAAGCATCAATAAGTCTTGCATAAGAGTTAACTCATAAAGCAATAATTCAAAGTAAAGGCATTGAAGCAACACAAAAGAAGATTAAGTTTCAGCGGTTGCTTTCAACTTGTAACATGTATATCTCATGGATATTGTCAACATGGAGTAGTATAATAAGTGCAATAAGCAAGTATGTAGGAATCAATGCATAGTTCACACAAGTGTTTGCTTCTTGAGATGGAGAGAAATAGGTGAACTGACTCAACATTGAAAGTAAAAGAATGGTCCTCCATAGAGGAAAAGCATCGATTGCTATATTTGTGCTAGAGCTTTGATTTTGAAAACATGAAACAATTTTGTCAACGGTAGTAATAAAGCATATGCATCATGTAAATTATATCTTATAAGTTGCAAGCCTCATGCATAGTGTACTAATAGTGCCCGCACCTTGTCCTAATTAGCTTGGACTACCGGATCATCACAATGCACTGTTTTAACCAAGTGTCACAAAGGGGTACCTCTATGCCGCCTGTACAAAGGTCTAAAGAGAAAGCTCGCATTGGATTTCTCGCTATTGATTATTCTTCAACTTAGACATCCATACCGGGACAACATAGACAACAGATAATGGACTCCTCTTTTATGCATAAGCATGTAACAACAATTAATAATTTTCTCATTTGAGATTGAGGATATATGTCCAAAACTGAAACTTCCACCATGGATCATGGCTTTAGTTAGCGGCCCAATGTTCTTCTCTAACATATGCATGCTTAACCATAAGGTGGTAGATCTCTCTTACTTCAGACAAGACGGACATGCATAGCAACTCACATGAAATTCAACAATGAATAGTTGATGGCGTCCCCAGTGAACATGGTTATCGCACAACAAGCAACTTAATAAGAGATAAATTGCATAATTACATATTCAATACCACAATAGTTTTTAAGCTATTTGTCCCATGAGCTATATATTGCAAAGGTGAATGATGGAATTTTAAAGGTAGCACTCAAGCAATTTACTTTGGAATGGCGGAAAATACCATGTAGTAGGTAGGTATGGTGGACACAAATGGCATAGTGGTTGGCTCAAGTATTTTGGATGCATGAGAAGTATTCCCTCTCGATACAAGGTTTAGGCTAGCAAGGTTTATTTGAAACAAACACAAGGATGAACCGGTGCAGCAAAACTCACATAAAAGACATATTGAAAACATTATAAGACTCTACACCGTCTTCCTTGTTGTTCAAACTCAATACTAGAAATTATCTAGACCTTAGAGAAACCAAATATGCAAACCAAATTTTAGCATGCTCTATGTATTTCTTCATTAATGGGTGCAAAGCATATGATGCAAGAGCTTAATCATGAGCACAACAATTGCCAAGTATCACATTACCCAAGACATTTATAGCAATTACTACATGTATCATTTTCCAATTCCAACCATATAACAATTTAACGAAGAAGAAACTTCGCCATGAATACTATGAGTAGAAACCAAGGACATACTTGTCCATATGCTACAGCGGAGCGTGTCTCTCTCCCATAAAGTGAATGCTAGGATCCATTTTATTCAAACAAAACAAAAAATAAAAACAAACCGACGCTCCAAGCAAAGCACATAAGATGTGATGGAATAAAAATATAGTTTCAGGGGAGGAACCTGATAATGTTGTCGATGAAGAAGGGGATGCCTTGGGCATCCCCAAGCTTAGACGCTTGAGTCTTCTTGATATATGCAGGGGTGAACCACCGGGGCATCCCCAAGCTTAGAGCTTTCACTCTCCTTGATCATGTTGCATCATACTCCTCTCTTGATCCTTGAAAACTTCCTCCACACCAAACTCGAAACAACTCATTAGAGGGTTAGTGCACAATATAAATTGACATATTCAGAGGTGACACAATCATTCTTAACACTTCTGGACATTGCATAATGCTACTGGACATTAGTGGATCAAAGAAATTCATCCAACATAGCAAAAGAGGCAATGCGAAATAAAAGGCAGAATCTGTCAAAACAGAACAGTTCGTATTGACGAATTTTAAAATGGCACCAGACTTGCTCAAATGAAAATACTCAAATTGAATGAAAGTTGTGTACATATCTGAGGATCATGCACGTAAATTGGCTTAATTTTCTGAGTTACCTACAGGGAGGTGGACCCAGATTCGTGACAGCAAAGAAATCTGGAACTGTGCAGTAATCCAAATCTAGTACTTACTTTTCTATCAACGGCTTAACTTGGCACAACAAAACACAAAACTAAGATAAGAAGAGGTTGCTACAGTAGTAAACAACTTCCAAGACACAAAATAAAAACAAAGTACTGTAGGTAAAAACATGGGTTGTCTCCCATAAGCGCTTTTCTTTAACGCCTTTCAGCTAGGCGCAGAAAGTGTGCATCAAGTATTATCAAGAGACGAAGTGTCAACATCATAATTTGTTCTCATAATAGAATCAAAAGGTACCTTCATTCTCTTTCTAGGGAAGTGTTCCATACCTTTCTTGAGAGGAAATTGATATTTTATATTACCTTCCTTCATATCAATGATAGCACCAACAGTTCGAAGAAAAGGTCTTCCCAATATAATGGGACAAGATGCATTGCATTCAATATCCAAGACAACAAAATCAACGGGGACAAGGTTATTGTTAACGGTAATAAGAACATTATCAACTTTACCCAAAGGTTTCTTTGTAGAATGATCAGCAAGATTAACATCCAAATAACAATTTTTCAGCGGTGGCAAGTCAAGCATATTATAAATTTTCTTAGGCATAACAGAAATACTTGCACCAAGATCACATAAAGCATTACAATCAAAATCTTTAACCTTCATCTTAATGATGGGCTCCCAGCCATCCTCTAGCTTTTTAGGAATAGAGGCTTCGCGCTCTAGTTTCTCTTCTCTAGCTTTTATGAGAGCATTTGTAATATGATGTGTAAAAGCCAAATTTATAGCACTAGCATTAGGACTTTTAGCAAGTTTTTGCAAGAACTTTATAACTTCAGAGATGTGGCAATCATCAAAATTCAAACCATTATAATTTAAAGCAATGGGATCATCATCCCCAATGTTGGAAAAAATTTCAGCAGCTTTATCACAGGCAGTTTCAGGCAGTTTCTCGCGCTTTGCATTAGAAGTGGAAACATTGCTAACACCAATTCTTTTATTAGTATTAGTAGGAGGTGCAGCAACATGTGTAGCATTAGCATTACTAGTGGTGGTAATAGTCCAAACTTTAGCTATATTCTTCTCTTTAGCTAGTTTTTCATTTTCTTCTCTATCCCACCTAGCACGCAGTTCAGCCATTAATCTTATATTCTCATTAATTCTAACTTGGATGGCATTTGCTGTAGTAACAATTTTATTATGATGATTCTCATTAGGCATAACTTTCGATTTCAAAAGATCAACATCAGCAGCAAGACTATCTACTTTAGAAGCAAGTATATCAATTTTCCCAAGCTTTTCTTCAACAGATTTGTTAAAAGCAGTTTGCGTACTAATAAATTCTTTAAGCATGGCTTCAAGTCCAGGGGGTGAACTCCTATTATTGTTGTAAGAATTCCCATAAGAATTACCATAGCCGTTGCCATTATTATAAGGATATGGCCTATAGTTGTTACTAGAATTGTTCCGGTAAGCATTGTTGTTGAAATTATTATTTTTAATGAAGTTTACATCAACATGTTCTTCTTGTGCAACCAATGAAGCTAATGGAACATTATTAGGATCAATATTAGTCCTATCATTCACAAGCATAGACATAATAGCATCAATCTTATCACTCAAGGAAGAGGTTTCTTCGACAGAATTTACCTTCTTACCTTGTGGAGCTCTTTCCGTGTGCCATTCAGAGTAGTTGATCATCATATTATCAAGAAGCTTTGTTGCTTCACCAAGAGTGATGGACATAAAGGTACCTCCAGCAGCTGAATCCAATAAATTCCGTGAAGAAAAATTTAGTCCTGCATAGAAGGTTTGGATGATCATCCAAGTAGTCAGTCCATGGGTTGGGCAATTTTTAACCAGAGATTTCATTCTTTCCCAAGCTTGAGCAACATGTTCAGTATCTAATTGTTTAAAATTCATTATGCTACTCCTCAAAGATATAATTTTAGCAGGGGGATAATATCTACCAATAAAAGCATCCTTGCATTTAGTCCATGAATCAATACTATTCTTAGGCAGAGATAGCAACCAATCTTTAGCTCTTCCTCTTAATGAGAAAGGGAACAATTTTAGTTTAATAATATCACCATCTACATCTTTATACTTTTGCATTTCACATAGTTCAACAAAATTATTAAGATGGGCAGCAGCATCATCAGAACTAACACCAGAAAATTGCTCTTGCATAACAAGATTCAGTAAAGCAGGTTTAATTTCAAAGAATTCTGCTGTAGTAGCAGGTGGAGCAATAGGTGTGCATAAGAAATCATTATTATTTGTGGTTGTGAAGTCACACAACTTAGTATTTTCAGGGTTGGTCATTTTAGCAATAGTAAATAAAGCAAACTAGATAAAGTAAATGCAAGTAAACTAATTTTTTTGTGTTTTTGATATAGCAAACTAGATAGCAAATAAAGTAAAACTAGCAACTAATTTTTTTGTATTTTGATTTAGTGCAGCAAACAAAGTAGTAAATAAAACTAAGCAAGACAAAAACAAAGTAAAGAGATTGAGAAGTCGAGAATCCCCATGCAGCGTTTCTTGATCTCCCGGGCAACGGCGACAGAAAATATGCTTGTTGGAGTGGAACTCACACGTTCGTTGGGAACCCCAAGAGGAAGGTATGATGCGCACAGCAGCAAGTTTTCCCTCAGAAAGAAACCAAGGTTTATCGAACCAGGAGGAGCCAAGAAGCACGTTGAAGGTTGATGGCGGCGGGATGTAGTGCGGCGCAACACCAGGGATTCCGGCGCCAACGTGGAACCTGCACAACACAACCAAAGTACTTTGCTCCAACGAAACAGTGAGGTTGTCAATCTCACCGGCTTGCTGTAACAAAGGATTAACCGTATTGTGTGGAAGATGATTGTTTGCAGAAAACAGTAGAATAGTATTGCAGTAGATTGTATTTCAGTAAAGAGAATTGGACCGGGGTCCACAGTTCACTAGAGGTGTCTCTCCCATAAGACAAACAGCATGTTGGGTGAACAAATTACAGTTGGGCAATTGACAAATAAAGAGGGCATGACCATGCACATACATATCATGATGAGTATAGTGAGATTTAATTGGGCATTACGACAAAGTACATAGACCGCCATCCAACTGCATCTATGCCTAAAAAGTCCACCTTCAGGTTATCATCCGAACCCCTCCGGTATTAAGTTGCAAAGCAACAGACAATTGCATTAAGTATGGTGCGTAATGTAATCAACAACTACATCCTTAGACATAGCATCAATGTTTTATCCCTAGTGGCAACAAAGACAACACAACCTTAGAACTTTCGTCACTTGTCCTGTGTCAATGTGCATGAACCCACTATCGAGCATAAGTACTCCCTCTTGGAGTTACAAGCATCTACTTGGCCAGAGCATCTACTAGTAACGGAAAGCATGCAAGATCATAAACAACACGTAGATATAACTTTGATAATCAACATAACAAGTATTCTCTATTCATCGGATCCCAACAAACGCAACATATAGAATTACAGATAGATGATCTTGATCATGTTAGGCAGCTCACAAGATCCGACAATGATAGCACAATGGGGAGAAGACAACCATCTAGCTACTGCTATGGACCCATAGTCCAGGGGTAGACTACTCACACATCACACCGGAGGCGACCATGGCGGCGTAGAGTCCTCCGGGAGATGATTCCCCTCTCCGGCAGGGTGCCGGAGGCGATCTCCTGGATCCCCCGAGATGGGATCGACGTTGGCGGCGTCTCTGGAAGGTTTTCCGTATCGTGGCTCTCGGTACTGGGGGTTTCGTCACGGAGGCTTTAAGTAGGCGGAAGGGTAGGTCAAGAAGCGGCACGGGGGGCCCAAACCACAGGCCGGCGCGGCCAGGGGTGGGGCCGCGCCGCCCTAGGGTTTGGCCACCCCGTGGCCCCTCTTCGTTTCATCTTCAGACTTCTGGAAGCTTCGTGGAAAAATAGGCCCCTGGGCTTTGATTTCATCCAATTCCGAGAATATTTCCTTACTAGGATTTCTGAAACCAAAAACAGAAACAAGACAATCGGCACTTCGGCATATTGTTAATAGGTTAGTTCCAGAAAATGCACGAATATGAAATAAAGTGTGCATAAAACATGTAGATAACATCAATAATGTGGCATGGAACATAAGAAATTATCGATACGTCGGAGACGTATCAGTGCTCGCGCGCTGGGGATGGTGGACATCGTGGTGCCGCCAATCTAGGGTCTTGGACGTCTAGATCTTGGTCTGGCCGATACCTCTGCCAGCTAGCACGTGTTTCCTGCGGATGAGTTGAGTTGGGGCTAGCTCATAGTGTGACTTAGGTTGGAGGTGCGGCTGTGATCTCCGCCTTGTTCGCTCTACGTCCTCGCGACGGCGTCCGGAATTTCTATCTAGGTTTGGACCTCGGCGAAAGCAGCACATGGTTCTGACCTGTGCCGGCGACGATGTCACCTACGGGTGTCGTTACCTTGTTGAAGGCGTCCCAATGATGGCCCTCCTGTTCGAAATGATGAACTCCATCCCTCTGCCTCAATCTGCGCCTCTTGGAGGCCTCGCTTCGTGTAAGCTTCTCTAGTAGTGTCTTGTGGAGCACTGTGTGACCTCCCGCTGGTGTCGCAGCCCTCCCGCAACGTCGGCCTGGCTGCATTTACACGATTTGCTGCGGTAGCTGATTTCCTTCCTAGCGCCTTGGGGGGCTTTACTAGGTCGGCGTCTGGTCGTAGCTCTAGCCGGTGTGCCTATCCCAATGCCAGGGGATGATGTTGTGTGTTTTGGTCTGGACCTAGCCCGAGCTCCATGGGTAGTGGTTCTCGGGTCTGGGTGAAAACTCTGCAGGTCCTCTGCCGACGACGATGACACATTCTTGCTCCATTTACCTTCTTGGAGGCGTCACCGCAAGAACCTCCCTCCTTTGGTTCCTCAAGCTCTGCTAGGTGGTCGGCCCGTCGTTGAGTTCCCCCTTGAGTTTTAGTCTTGGTGCGGTGGAGGTTTGTTGGCGCGGACTCGGCGGTGATCGCTCCGGTGCAACAGAAGACAAGGCTCCCTCTTCATGGATCAATTGGCGCTTCGGCTTGCTTTTCTGTGTTGTCTTTTGTTGTGGTTTGGGTTGTGCGCTTGGCACGTGTGTGTTATAATTCTTGTTGTAACTCCTAGCCGGTTGATGGCTTTGTTAATTCAAAGCTGGGCTCACTTCAAGCCTTCCGTCTAAAAAAAAAGCGGTGTTATAGACCGCCTGTAAAGCTAGGTTTATCTGGACTGATTTTCAAGAACCTGAGAGAGGGTATTCAGGAGGAGAGCAGTCTCCCTTCGTCCACCTATCTAAGTGCGCACTATTGCGCGCACGTGCAATTAACATGGATTACACGGTGAAGGCTATATACACCGAATTATATTACTGGCTAGCTAGGTAGCATAGTCAACCTGGAAGTTGCCAAATTCCATTTGAAATATTTGAGGACTGCTGGGCGCGGCGTCCGGTGACCAACTTGCTGAAGCTCAGAAGTTCCAGGTGGTATTCCGTGAAAACCAAAAGGACTTGTCAAAGGAACTCATGGAGTTGATCAAAACATCACCATCGGCTAGCGCATCTTTTGGGGCGTTCACATGCACACGACTCCCAACTGATGAAAACACTAAGTTAGTGCTACCCTGTACTTCCTCTATTATTTGCAGCTAGAATTAGTATTCGTTGGGACAAAGAAGCATCTTTTTTTTTTGGATCAACTGCTACCATGATCTATTCCTCGATTGGAGGATCTACTGGCGCACCTGAGGCTTAATTAGCTTATTGCCATATTAGTTAGCTACCAGGTGCCTCTTTGATATGCTGACTTGTCTAACTTTGTTCTGTTGCAAAAAAGATGGTTTGGCTAGCTCAACTCCATAGTTTTCACAAGTGTGTTTTTTTTTTTTTTGGAAAGGAACAAAATTATCATTCCCGCGCGCGGCCCCTGAATACAGATGATGGTCCATGATTAACTAATTTCTCTAGATTTTGGTTCGATTATTTAGCCCCCGGCCACACCGTCCCAATTTTATTTGCCTAAGAACAAATTATTTAATTTGGTAGGTAAAGGGAGGCCATTGAGCAACAACTACATCATGCATAAAATACAACCTGACTAACTACGTACAAGCTAGCCTGGGTTGAACAAACCATCGCCATCATCACCACTATGCTCACTCAGACTTTGGTTTGATTATCATCATGCTGGCGCGTCTACACGCAGGGTTAATATAGTAATTAATATCCCCAACACATCATAGTATATATCAAACAGATGTGCACCGGTACAATGTCGGTTTGATCAAAATTTTAATTTCATTTGCAATTGTTAAATGCCATGACGTACGTGTGAAGAATGGTAGTAATACAACTTTTACTTTCACGGGGATAGCGATTGTACGCAGACCAGCTAAAATAAGTGTGACAACTTTATATAGATACAAATGTATCTACAACTAAAATGCATCTAGATATATTTGTTGTATTTAGATAAAGTTGTGATATTTATTTTAAAATGAAGTTAGTAGCTAGTTAGAAACCAAAGAAAAACTCCGACTTTTTTTAATTACAAAGGAAGAAATCACTTATGGAGCAGTATTTTTTTTTTCAAACCATGCAGCAGGACTGCATGTAATCATATTAGAAGGAAGAAAAGGCCAGAAATTAGAAAGGCCAGAGTACAAAGTTCATACAACCACACTTATGGGAGTAGTATGTTGCAGCTGCAAATTATGTGATTAGCTAGTCTCACGAGTATAGAATAGGACAATGAAAGTTATATATATATACTACTACTTTAGCAGCTGGCAACTACCTGCTAGCAATGGTACGAGAATGTATAAACAAGTGCTTACTATATTAGCCTATGTTCCGGTTCACTGTATGTATACATACATACTCGGAGTACGCACTTGCTACTATTATTAGTGTAAGCTTGCTTTGTTCATCTATGGGGAGACATTTACACTTTTTTATCTCTACCTGCGTCTTATCATCGTATGGATCCATAAAAAAATGCAAAAGCAGTACGCTGCTAGATCAGAGTGCGTGCTTATACTAATGCTGGCATAACTGCGCTGGATTTCTAATCACGGGTTGCATCATCGACGATCTGTACAAGGAGCGCCTTTTCATCTACTCCATGCACATTTATGCACATGGAGTGTAGAATAGATGCATGCACGCACCCTCCATATATGTACTTCATGTGCTAGCTCCTATGCCCGGACACCAGAGCATAGCATATTACATGGTCTCTACTTCCCTACGCCTATGCACTGGAGGTAGCGAAGTATATCTTCAGTTTACATAGGGATAGTACACACATCTGTATTAATCTTGCCCCAGTCCCGCAAACAATGGTTATTGTCCATCTACCTAGAAAATCGAGAGACCAATGAAAATACATCTCCATTTCAAATAATTTTGCACACGGAGTATTAGATTTCGACAAAGTTAAACTTTGCAAAAAAAAAAAAATTGAGGATAACGGCAAGAGAGCTCCGCCTTTTAAGCAACATAAAGAGGGGAAAGCCCCATAATTGCAGGTTAAGCGGCAAATGGATGTAATAAAATACTGACCATATGGACAACTCAAAATGAGTATATTTTTAGAGGGGTGGCCCCAAGTCTATATCGTTGCAGAAGAAACTTCAAGGACGAATTAGGTATACTGGTTCATAAAACTAAGCGCAAATCATATTTTAGTACTAATGATTGGGTGAATAATTTTGCTTAGTCTTAACTTTAGTTTAGAGGCCTATGGCCTTTTTTGTTTCTTTTCTGCCTTTTGGTGCTACTCTCTAGCATCAAGCTTGTACAGAACTATTTATTTTAAAATTTATAAAAGAGTGAATTCCACTTTTTACCATTGTGCATTTGTGACACATATTACCCCATTTAGTGTAACTTCTATCAAAGTATCACATTTAGGAGACTTTAAATAATGTTTAGCCCCAATTTATCATTTTGCTTGGTATTGTTAGATAGTATATATGCATGATATGTTGACGTGGAGCGACAACATATGTAAATATCGAAGGGCCTCATGGACGATTATGCCCAAACTTGTTTAATCCATATGTTCTATTCATCACTATGCATCTTGATATTTTCGAACCCCGATCATCACCTAAAACCTTGCCCAATAGACACACACAAAAAAGGGTACAAAGCTTTTAAAATGGGTAATCTACGTGAATTTTCACTCGGCGGGGTAATTAATGTCACAAATGGAAAACTACATGGTAAAAAGTGGAATTCACTCTTTATAAAAATATGCAATGGGGAAACTGACCATGCCCAGAAAAAAGAGGAACAAAAAGAGTACTACCTGAAGACCAAACTTTGCAAAATTGAACGAAATAGTCTGTTAGAAAAATACCTTCGTGTCAATTCAGTATTATTAGAACCATGATATATTTTGCTATTGTATGTACTGCTCCATTTTCCTAATATAAGACGTTTTGGCAAGCTAAAAATATCTCATGTTAGGTTACAGAGTAAACATTTGCTATTTTGTCTACATACTCAAAACTAAAACCAATATGCATAGTGATGGAGAGGGAGTTTGAGGATATTGTTGACCATCATGGCTGGATTGCACTAGTTAAATTGCGCGCTAGACACTCATACGTTGTACTAATAAATTTGAAGCTCTCTTGACCTCCGATGGGGACGGATCGAGAGGTCGTGATGAACTGGTGACGCCCGAGCGTCTTGTCGTATCCAGCCGCCCTACGTCATGCCCGTCTGTGTATCCTATTCGTTGATCTGTCCAACCTGCAAGCCCCTGCCTGATGGAGAGAAGTTGATCATGATTTCTTTTCTTTCAGTTCTGTCGTTAAGTCAAGGCTTGTCTGTCCTCTTTCTCCATCTTAACCTTCTCCGCGCGGGCTCACCTTCTTTCCTCGCGAGCTATATAAGGATTGTACACGTAGGTGCTGATCTTATCTCTGTATCCAAGCCGGCAGCTACCTCATACAATACGTACGTATGGAGCCGCCAAATGATCACTACTACCACCACGGCTATTCTGTGTCTTTCTCCTCCAGTGTACAGTACACCCACAATCAGCATGGTTTTACTGATATGGAGAATGGCGACGACGAGCTGTCGTCGTTCCTCATGGAAGCCGTCTCCACCCCCACCACCAGCAGCAGCTCAGCTTCCTCTGCAAGTGCCTGGGAGGAGCAGGAATTCGTCTACGGCAAGCGAGGCGGCAGCGAGATCACGACGACGCCTGCCGTGTCGTCGTCATTTCAAGAAAGCCACGGGGGCGGCGCGAGCAGCGCGCGCATGCCGGACTCGCCGAACCCGCTGATCGGGGTGCGGAAGCGGCCGTGGGGAAAGTACGCCGCTGAGATCCGGGACTCCACCCGCAACGGCAAACGCGTCTGGCTCGGCACCTTCAACTCGCCCGAGGCCGCCGCGCTCGCCTACGATCAGGCCGCCTTCGCCGTGCGCGGCCCGGCGGCCGTGCTCAACTTCCCCGTCGAGCGCGTGCAGGAGTCGCTCGCCGCGCTGGGCATTGGCAGCGCCGCCGCCGCCCCGGGGGACTCGCCTGCCCTCGCGCTCAAGCGGAGGCACTGCATCCGGAAGAGAAACCCCAGCAAGAACAAGAGGACGGGCACGGCGGCGACGGCAGCTGCTGCGTCCGCGACGTCCGTGCTGGAGCTGGAGGACCTTGGAGCGGACTACCTCGAGGAGCTGCTCACCTTGTCCGATCTGTGAGCCGCTACCGCGCGTTCCTCCGATAGAGATATCATGCATCTGCCATGGCGATCCCTCGGCTCCTATCCTAGTACCAGCGACGAGCACCGTTTATTCACATTGACGCGACCTCGCATCAGTCCGTCAGTCCCTCGCGTCAATTTTTTTACATTGCTGCCGGAACAGCACAGGCCGGGCCATGGTCGACGTGCATGTTTGTAGATGTGGCCCATCTCTATTGTTCACTGAAACCAAACCAGCAACACAAAATATCAAGGTTCATTGTTGGGTTATTCCTGGGCCACGATGATATAGACATTTTGTTTTGAGAGGAAACAGTAGACTTGCTACTGCGTATATTTATGATCTTTTCGGTTCAACATAAAAAATGTTTTTCGATAAATAGTGTTTTATTATTTAAGAGGTATAAGCATTACACCGGTCTCAAGATGCACACAACCGCACAAACATCCAACGACCAACGACACAAAAGGTAAAACTAAAAAGGCGCAATACACGTGATCTACTCATAATCTTATGAACGCCTAGGGTGGTGGAGGTCCAATCCGCAGATTACTCTGCCATGCTTGGGAAAAATTTCCTTATCATATCTTTCAACCGTGTAGATACCTCCATAAATATATCGCGATTCTCCAAATGCTGAAGACACGACTATGAACGGAGCAAAGAAATGCACCGGTAGATAACCTGTAAGAGAGAATAATTTTTATCATTAAAAACCTTGCTATTTCTACATTTTCAGAGGACCAAATAATTTTTTATCCTAAATACTTTCTCTTTAGGATGGTTTGCCAAATCTCATCTTCAATCAGAAGCTTGAATAACTATTTTCCAAGGAGTGCTCGGTTTTTTTATCTCAAGGTCATGAAAACCAAGTCCTCCTTGATCCTTTGGATGACAAACAATATTCCATTTTTTTCTTTTTCTCACTATCTTCTTGCCAAAAGAACCTTGATCGGAAATAGTCCAATCTTTGCAAGACAAGGCAATAGCAACATCCACATGTCCATGTCCGATAAAGCCAGGGCATTACATGACAGGCACCGACGATGAAAAATTCACCCCCTTCATCGACATATCCGGTTGCTCATACCAACATGCCGAGAGTATATTGACTAGGTTTCGGCGAAACAAAACCACCCACACAATTATCTTCACAAATATGATAACACATATGGATGAGCAAACCAAAACATGACAACAACCATCAGTGTAGGTCAATTGGAGATATGTTGTGGGCTTGACCATGCGGATGTAATCAACCGGATGCTTTTAAAAGCACCGGAAATCAATGAACTATGTAATCTCCTAACTTAGTTAGCCCATGAGCGTGAGGCAGAAAGAAAAAAGGATATAATCCTAGGAAAACAAGCACTTTGTATTCATACGATGTAATTATATGAATAAAATGCAGTGTTCCCCTGTATAGTGTTTCATGTTTCTTTATCTACTTTATTCTATTTTTATTTCATGCTTTCATTAAGATGGCACGCCCGCATTTTGCACTCTCATGTAGGCATCTAGAAAAAACCCTAAGTTTCACTACTTTTAGTCGAAACTATCGATGTTGTGGGAACGATGCCCTCTACCTGGGCTCGGTTACGTGTTAATATAGCGTGGGAAAAGCCCCCACGGTGGCGTACAAAGGAACGTATACGGAGTGGTATACTATACCATGTCCGGTACGTATTACATATCTAACAGCCCCCCTTAATCTGAACCTTAGTAAGGTTAAGATTACGTTTAAACTCCGCTAAAAGATGAACAGGCAAGGTTTTGGTGAAACCATCAGCAACTTGATCCTTGGTAGAGATGAATTTGATGTCCAATAACTTGTTGGCAACCCGTTCACGAACAAAGTGATAGTCAATTTCAATGTGTTTGGTTCTTGCGTGAAACATAGGATTGGCAGAGAGATAGGTGGCACCAAGATTGTCACACCACAAACATGGTCGGGCAGTAAGAGGAATACCGAGTTCTCGAAGCAATGCTTCAACCCAAATAAGTTCTGTTGTAGCATTCGCCAATGCTTTGTATTCAGCTTCAGTACTAGAGCGAGAGACCGTTGGTTGTTTACGAGCACTCCAAGATATCAAGTTTGGACCAAGAAATATAGCAAATCCACCTGTAGAGCGTCTGTCATCAAGACATCCAGTCCAGTCTGCATCTGAAAAAGCACTAAGAAGTGTAGAAGATGACCTCTGAAAAGTGATACCAGTGTGAATAGTGCCTTGGACATAACGCAATATGCGTTTGGCTGCGGTCCAATGAACAGTGGTAGGAGCATGAAGATATTGACAAACCTTATTAACAGAGAATGCCAAGTCTGGTCTGGTCAAAGTGAGATACTGAAGAGCACCAACGATGCTTCTATAATGAGTACAATCATCAGGACCAAGGGAAGTGCCATCAATCAAATTTAATTTATCTGTAGTTGACAAGGGTGTAGGTGTAGATGTGCAACCAGTCATATTAACACGAGCCAAGAGATCAGCAGCATATTTGTCTTGAGTCAACACAAGTCCATCAGAAGTGCGCGTGACTTCGATGCCCAGAAAATAATGTAAGTCTCCCAAATCCTTAATAGCAAATTGTGCACCCAACTGACGAAGTAGAATAGCAGTAGCTTGATCCGAAGAACTAGCCACAATGATGTCATCAACATAAATAAGAACAAAGATGGTGATACCTCTCTTGTTATATAAAAAGAGTGAAGTGTCTGCCTTGGAAGGAAGAAAACCAAGCTCGGTTAACTTAACACTGAGCCGAGAATACCATGCTCGCGGTGCTTGTTTAAGTCCATAAAGAGCCTTGTCAAGTTTGCAAATATGTTGCGGAAAGCGTGGATCTTCAAAACCAGGAGGTTGCTTCATATATACTTCCTCTTCCAGAACACCATGAAGGAACGCGTTCTTGACGTCTAGCTGTCGTAGATGCCAGCCCTTGGAAACAGCAATAGCCAAGACAAGTCGAATAGTTGCAGCTTTGACAACAGGACTGAAGGTGTCTTCATAGTCAAGACCATACCGTTGTTTGAAACCCTTCGCAACCAGTCGCGCTTTGTACCGATCAATGGTGCCATCAGAACGTTTCTTGATACGGTAGACCCACTTGCAATCGATCAAATTTATATGAGGTTTGGGAGGAACAAGATGCCAAGTTTTGTTTTTCATAAGAGCACCAAATTCTTCATCCATAGCCACTTTCCAACGAGCATCGGCGAGAGCCTCAGTAAGGTTGCTGGGTTCTCCTGTAGAAGTCAACAAGCCATATCGTACAGTGCCATCGGTATAAATTTTTGGATGACGGATACCTTTTTGTAAACGTGTGCGTGGTTCAGGCGGAGGAGGGGGCGCACTAGGACTGACCGCAGAAGATTCACTGGCTGCTGAACTGTGTGGTGACATGGAAGATCCAGAGGATCGACCGGAAGGAGGAGCTGACGCAGACGATCCAGTCGAGCGGTCCTCGCGCGCGTCGCTCTCAGCTGGCGACGAAGAATTCCCACCATGCATGTGAGGCGACCGAGGCGGACTGTCACTCTGGTCGGCCATGGAGGAATTGATGGCAATACGTGTGTGGGCAGTTTGGCCTGGAGAAGCTTCAGGCTCCCGATCTGAAGTACATTGGTGTGCAGAATCTGCCTGGGTGCCGGTGCTCATGATTGGGGCATTATTTTCTGCATAATCGTCACCAGAATGGGAATGGGATGGCGCAGTTTGGATATTTGGTTGGTGCACTCCAGTAGTATCATCCGCTACAACCTGTAGAGGATTAGTGATAGGTATAATATGGACATTGTCATGGATATGCACACCCTCATGTGAAGTAGTAGACGAAGCATGTGTGGGTAGCAAAAGAATTTCCTCACGAAGACGGGCGCCCGCGTTAGAATGAAGAGATGCAAACGGAAAAATATTTTCATCAAAGACAACATCACGAGATATATAAATACGACCAGTGGAGACATCAAGGCATTTAACCCCTTTGTGAAGCGGACTATAGCCCAAGAAAACACATTGTTTTGAGCGAAACGCAAGCTTGCGTTGGTTGTAAGGGCGAAGATTTGGCCAACATGCACACCCAAAAATACGAAGTGATTCATAATTGGGATTGACATGAAGAAGTGTTTCTACGGGTGTGGCAAAATTAAGCACCTTAGATGGAAGCAAGTTTATGAGGGGCAAGACCAACTTCAACAATATGACGATGTTTACGCTCAGCTGAACCATTTTGTTGATGAGCATGAGGACAAGACACATGATGCGTGATGCCTACTTTTTGGAAGAAACCATGGAGTTTTTCATATTCACCTCCCCAATCAGTTTGCATAGTGATAATTTTGCGACTAAATTTACGTTCAACAAGTTGCTGGAAGTTAAGAAAAACCTGATAAACATCCGAACGCTTTTTGAGCAAATAGATCCAAGTAAATTTACTATAGTCATCAATGAAGCTTACATAGTATGCATGTTTGCCAACAGAAACAGGGGCCGGACCCCAAACATCAGAGAACACTTGTTCCAATGGAACACTGGAAACACTAGTAGAGGTGGGATATGGCAATTGATGACTTTTGGCTTGTTGGCAAGGATCACACACATACGAATTTATTTCTGGCAAATAAGCTAGATTGTTTTTCCTAAGAACTTGTTGAACAATAAATGATGATGGATGCCCTAGACGACGATGCCATGTGGATGAAGACGGCTTGACGGTGATAAAAGCATTCTTGGAAGATCCGGTGGAGCTAGGCACAAGAGGATATAGACCACCGTGACAGGGACCCTGAACATTGTTTGCTTCATGGCCTGATCCTTAATCAAAAAGAAAAAAGGGTGAAACTCAACGAAAGCATTATTGTCAAGGGCAATTTTATGGGCAGATAGAAGACTTTTGGAGGAACTAGGAAAATGTAGAATATTACGAAGTTGAATGGAACTATGAGGGGTGTGCAATATCGAATGACCAACGTGTTTAATCATCATACCTTTACCACTAGCATCATGAACTTGCTCACGCCCGCGATAAGTATCATGCGTATGAAGCTTGTTTAACTCCCCGGTGATGTGATCGGTAGCGCCAGTATCCATGTACCAGTTTGTGTCCACCCCATATGCAGCTCTTGGCTCATTTGTGTAGTCATCACCATTATTATCTGAGTATCTCCACCAGCACTCATTTGCAGGATGGCCTTCCTTCTTGCAAATCTGACATAACACACCATCTTGATGTGGGGAGGGGACACGACCACGACCACGACCACGGCCACGGCCACCTTGCTATGCACCACGTCCCTGGTTACCTCGGTATTGATTTCCGCGATAGCCACGATTATCATCATGATATCCACGAGTGTCATCACGGTATCCTCGAATATCATCCCGATAGCCTCTAGTGTCGCGATAGCCACGAGAATCATCACGGTAGCCACGGTTGTCATCCCGGTAGCCACGGTGGTCATCATGATATCCACGATTGTCATCACGGTAACCACGGTTATCATCACGGTATCCACGGGGAGCATTGTTGTAGTTACCATGGCGTTGATGATCTTCACCACCGTTGTCATGTCCACGCGGATAATATGGGCGGTTGGGACGACCGCGACCACGAGAAGCAGCATTAGCCGAGGACTGAAAAACAGTGGAGTTTTGACCATTCTCTGAGAGCATCTTCTGACGCTGATCATATGCCGTGAGCTGGGAGCACATGTCAGTCAACGTAGTACTAGGGACTGCGTTGATAGATGCAACAAGAGGAGTGTAGTCACCGTCAAGGCCATTGAGTATGTACTCTTTGAGTTCCTGATCTTCTACCTTTCTCCCGGCTGAAGCAAGCTCTGAGGCAAATGCTTTCATCTTGGCAATGAACTTGGGAGCAGACATCTCTAGTTTCTTTGTATTGGACAGTGCACCTCGCAGCATAGTTATACGTGAGGAAGAGTACAACCCCTGAACTTCAGTCCACACATCAGACGACCTCTCAAGACCAACAACCTGCGCCAAGATGTCGGGAGAGAATCCTTTTAGCAAGTAACTCAACACTTGTTGATCACGAGCCAGCCAAATACCGTATGCCGGATTAAGCACAGCCGGCTTGTTTTTCTCAGAATCGGCTTCCTCAAGGTACTGCTGGGGCGGAGCATCAGATCCATCTAGGAGACCCATAGCTTGGGCACCACGAACGGCCGGGAGGGCCTGCATCTTCCAGAAGAGAAAATTCTCTCTTGTGAGCTTTTCAGTCGGAGGGGCCCCAAGGGCAGCAGCCAGAGCCGTAGCAGCGGCGGCGGACGAGGTCTCCATGTTTCAACCGATCGTGATCGGGAGCGTGAACCAGAGTATCCTGGAGAGGCTGATCGTAACCAGCGACTGGAGCGAGTTCTTTTCTGAAAACGCCGATCGTAACCGGCGGCTGACGGGAGGTTTTTTTCGGGAGACGCCGATCGTGATCAGCGATGGGCTGGGAGATTTTCTGAAGACAACAAACCGATCGTGATCGGAAGAGCGGGGAGGCTTCGGAAGATCACGTCGATCTTGATCGACGGAACAAAAGTTCGGGATCGGTCGATCGTGTCGGCGATCTAGGTTTTCTGGATGTTTTCGCTAGACGTAGGAAGAGACTAGCTCTGATACCATATCGATGTTGTGGGAACGATGCCCTCTACCTGGGCTCGGTTACGTGTTAATATAGCGTGGGAAAAGCCCCCACGGTGGCGTACAAAGGAACGTATACGGAGTGGTATACTATACCATGTCCGGTACGTATTACATATCTAACAGAAACAACATCTTACATGCGCGCGACGCCAGATGATTGAGCTCGAACTCACCATGTCCTGCTCGGTGGTGCTTAACGACTTGCGGATAGAAATCGTGAGGGTAGCTGGCAAGGAAAGAAAGGGCGAGGTCGAGGGAATCGCGGGAGAATGCCGGTGGTCGCAGGGGGACACAGGGGAACGGTGGATGCCCGAGATTTACATACGTGTGCCGCTCGATTTTGCTGGCCAGCCAGTGCTAGGTCTGGCCTCACCAGCGCCGAGTTGGGGAAGAGAAATGCGTGTGAGAGCTATCGATTGCCAACAATGTCTAGCTCTGGACTAGGAAACTCAAGACACAATAATGGAGCCGGTGAATATTCAGCATGAATACGTACGACCAATGTCTATCACATCCAAACACCTCAAATTGGGGTATTCAGGTTGTGAATGTCCCACTATCCAATACCAAGTCTTATTACAAACATCCAAACACTCCTAAGCTGCATTGCAACGAGGTGACTGACCATATCGAGAAAAACATCGATGCGCCAATCTTATTAGTGTTGTAAGAGCATCTCCAACAGGCGCGCTATATAGGCCGCGCGGCATAAAAACGTCCGATATAGCGCGCGCGGAAGGAAATGCGGCGCTCCAGCAGGCGCGGTATACGGCGCGGCGCTGTAAAAAATTTAGGGCGCGCGGCGTTTTGCACAAAAGGGAGCGGCATATCTGGCGCGTCGGCTACAGCGCGCGGCATCGCTCCTCCAAGCGCGAAAAAACCCCCGCGCTGAAACTTCCTCTTCCGCGTCGCTACTCCGGTCGCCCAATCCGTGGTCTCCGCACGCCGCCGGCGATCCCGACGATGAACGACCCCTCCGGCAACCCGCCGACCCCTCCCTACGCTGTCGCACCCTCCGCCGCCGCCAATTCCGCCGCGCCGCCGCCAAACCCTAGCGCCGGCGTCGACGTCGGCAACCCAACGGCCGCTGCGCGTGTGCTGTTCGCCCCGCCGCGTGTGGCATCAAGACGCAGCGTTAGCGCCGCGGCGCAGATGGCCGCGCAGGGCACCGCACCGAGGAGGGGGAAGGTACCGGCGACCAAGCGGTCACACCTCGGCCCCGCCGCCGTCGCGCCGCCGAAGAAAGCAAAGAAGCCCGTCGCCCGTGATACGTCTCCAACGTATCTATAATTTCTGATGTTCCATGCTTGTTTTATGACAATACCAACATGTTTTGTTCACACTTTATATCATTTTTATGCGTTTTCCGGAACTAACCTATTGACGAGATGCCGAGAGGCCGCTTGTTTCATGCTGTTTTTGGTTTCAGAAATCCTAGTAACGAAATATTCTCGAATCGGACGAAATCAACGCCCAAGTTCCTATTTTCATCGGAAGCATCCAGAACACCCGGGAAGGACCGAGGGAGCCCTGGGGCCCCACACCACACCCCGGCGCGGCCAGGGCCGCGCCCCTATAGTGTGGGCCCCCAGAGACCTTCCGACTCCGATTCTTCGCCTATTTAAGCCGTCGTGACCTAAAACTTCGATACCAATTGACGAAACTCCGAAAGACTCTGTGGGCGCCGCCACCGTCGCGAAACTCCAATTCGGGGACAGAACTCTGTTCCGGCACCTGCCGGACGGGGAAGTGCCCCCGGAAGGCTTCTCCATCGACACCGCTGCCATCTCCACCGCCATCTTCATCACCGCTGCTACTCCCATGAGGAGGGAGTAGTTCTCCATCGAGGCTCGGGGCTGTACCGGTAGCTATGTGGTTAATCTCTCTCCATGTACTTCAATACAATGATCTCATGAGCTGCTTTACATGATTGAGATTCATATGAGTTTTGTATCACAATTCATCTATGTGCTACTCTAGTGATGTTATTAAAGTAGTTCTATTCCTCCTGCACGTGTGTAAAGGTGACTAGTGTGTGCACCGTGTGGTTCTTGTCGTAGGCTATGATCATGATCTCTTGTAGATTGTGGAGTTAATTATCACTATGATGGTATTGATGTGATCTATTTGGTTATATTGATCTATCTTACACTAAAGGTTACTTAAATATGAACGAATTGTGGAGCTTGTTAACTCCGGCATTGAGGGTTCGTGTAATCCTACGCAATGCGTTCATCATCCAACAAAAGTGTAGAGTATGCATTTATCTATTCTGTTATGTGATCAATGTTGAGAGTGTCCACTAGTGAAAGTGTAATCCCTAGGCCTTGTTCCTAAATACTGCTGAGTTACTACTGCTTGTTTACTGTTTTACTGTGTTACTACTGCTGCAATACCACCACCATCAACTACACGCCAGCAAGCTATTTGCTGGCACCGTTGCTACTGCTCCTATATATTCATACCACCTGTATTTCACTATCTCTTGGCCGAACTAGTGCACCTATTAGGTGTGTTGGGGACACAAGAGACTTCTTGCTTTGTGGTTGCAGGGTTGCATGAGAGGGATATCTTTGACCTCTTCCTCCCTGAGTTCGATAAACCTTGGGTATCCACTTAAGGGAAAACTTGCTGCTGTTCTACAAACCTCTGCTCTTGGAGGCCCAACACTGTCTACAGGAAAGGAGGGGGAAAGTAGGCATCAAGCTATTTTCTGGCGCCGTTGCCGGGGAGGAAAGGTAAAAGGTACTCACACTCCGGACCTCGGCTGCCAAGCTATTTTCCGCCATTGTAAGTACTCGAAGCTATTTCCTTTAGATCCTGCAGTTGCATCTTTTTGTTTCTTGTTTACACTAGTTAGGCATAATGGAAAACAACAAAAAAATTGGTGAGCTTTTTAGTCTTTTTCCTGATTTAGAATTGTTTGATGCGAAAATTAAAAAACCTATGGAACCTTATTTGCATGATAGTAGTGATGTTATTAGCATGAATGCAATTACTGCTAATACTATGGAAAAGTCTAAGCTTGGGGAAGCTAGTTTATATAAAGATAATCTTTTTTGCTCCTCAGCTTTGGAAGAAATATTTTGCTCTGATAATGCTTTATCTCCCATATGCGATGATTCTAATGATGCTTCTGATATTTTAATTCCACCTGCTGAAAGTATTCCGTATAAAATACCTATGAAAATTATTGAACGTGTTATGGACAACCACTATAAAGGGGATGGAACTGTCCATCCTAGAGATCATTTACTGTTTTTGCACGAATTATGCGGGTTATTCAAGTGTGCAGGTATCTCTATGGATGAAGTGAGGAAGAAGCTATTCTCTGTTTCGCTGTCTGGTAAAGCGGCACATTGGTATAAATTGTTGGAGAATAGACATTCTCTTGGTTGGGAGGAAATTGCATCTCTCTTTTATTCTAAATTTTATCCTCCTCATGAAGTGCATATTGATAGGAATTATATTTATAACTTTTATCCTCGTGATGGAGAGAGTATTTCTCAAGCGTGGGGGAGACTAAAGTCACTAATGCTCAAATGTCCCATTCATGAGCTCTCCCGTAATGTTATTGTTAACAATTTTTATGCGAGGCTTTCAGGACAACACAAGGACTATCTGGACGCGTGTTCGGAGGGATCTTTCACAAGCAAGGAGGTTGAAGCTAGGTGGGATCTTCTTGATCGGATTGAGGACAACGCTGAAGGATGGGAGAACGACAAAGGTAAAGAGTCAGGTATAAATTATGATTATGAATGCATTGAAGCTTTTATGGATACCGATAAATTTCGAAATATGAGTGCTACTTATGGTCTTGACTCTCAAGTTGCTGCAAATCTTTATAAAGCCTTTGCTTCTCATTTTGAATTGCCTAGGAAGAATTTTGATAAGTATCATGAACCTTTTAAAGAGGCTTGCATGAAGAATGAAATTGTTGTTAATTATTGCCATAAGCATGCTCAAACTCCTAAGAGTGCTATTTCCTATAAGCATGTTAATTTTTGTGGAATGCATAGACCTTGTGGAATTAATCAAGTCAAAGATGAATATTGCATCCATCATATTAATGAAAAAACTAGAAAGTGGTCTAGGGCGCTAGATGATCTTGGTAAAAAAGTTTGTGTCCTCTATCCTTTTATTTGTGAAGTTTGCCATGAAGTGGGTCATTTTAATTTTCAATGCTCCTCCAATGATAATTTGAACCCAATGAGTGCTGCAAATTTGTATTGTGATGATGAAATTACTCCTAATCAGCATGATGAACTTACTTTATTTTTGAGGTGTGAAGAACTGTCGAGAAAAATCTCTTTGTTACATATGAGTGATCTTGATATTGATGATGTCCTGCATGGGTGTTTTTCTTATTGCATTGATAATAGCCATACAAATACTTACATACAAAATATTTTAGAAGATGACACCTTGCCAAAATATGATAGGACTGCTGTGTGTTTTCAACTAATTAATGAAAAGGAGGGATCCTCCCAAGTTTCTTCTATTGTTTCTGAAAGTAAATCAGGTTATGCGGACAAGCTACCCTTCAAGCCTCTTCCTCCTAAAGAAGGAAATGAGGAGAAGGAAGAGAAGAAGAAGAAGAAGGGAACGAAGAAGAAGAAGAAGAAGAAGGAGAATAAAAAGAAAGAGGTAACGGCGTATCCCCGCGTGAATGAGATAACGCTAAGTAACCGTAAGTATGTTGCTCCTAATGATTATTGTGACAATGAATCTGAATATGATGATCTTCCTATGCCCTTTACATACATTAGCAATCATGATTTGAATGAGCACACTACTTTTGATATTGCAAATCTCTGGGAAACTAATTCTGAAAATGATGATAATAATTGCCATAGTGTCAGTGCTATCCATGCTTCCTCCCATAATAATATAGAAAGCTGTAAGCTTGGGGAAGAGGTGTTTGAAAATCCTTTTGCTACTGATCATTATGTGTTTGATACATCTCCTTCTAATAACAATGATGGTATGGTCATAGATAAACCGACTGTGAAGGATAACTATTCTATTTCTTATGATGACACTGTGCCTCCGATCTTTGATGATTATTATAAAGAATGCTATGATATAGGTTATAATTATCCTTATGAAACTTGTCATAGTCATGATTGGATTACCAAAAACAATTCTTTTAATATGCAACTTGTTTACCATGTTCAAATTCTTGATAATAATCTTGCTCCAATTACTATTAATGAGAATAACTCTTCTTATGCCAAAATTAATGATACTTCTATGCATATGAACCATGATAAGAATGTTTTAAGTGATGGGTATATTGTGGATTTCATCAATGATGCTACTGAAAGTTATTATGAGAGAGGGAAATATGGTTATATGCATCTTAATAATATTAAATTTCCCCTCTTTATGTTGAGAATCTTGAAGTTACTCGTGTTTTATCCTCTTATGCTTGTCACTTTGTTCTTCATGAATTCATTTGTGTACAAGATTCCTCTTCATAGGAAGCATGTTAGACTTAAATTTGTTTTGAATTTGCCTCTTGATGCTCTCTTTCGCTTTAAATACTATTTCTTGCGAATGGATTATTAAAACTGCTGAGCCCATCTTAATGGCTATAAAGAAAGAACTTCTTGGGAGATAACCCATGTGTTATTTTGCTACAGTACTTTGTTTTATATTTGTGTCTTGGAAGTTGTTTACTACTGTAGCAACCTCTCCTTATCTTAGTTTTGTGTTTTGTTGTGCCAAGTAAAGCCGTTGATAGAAAAGTAAGTACTAGATTTGGATTACTGCGCAGTTCCAGATTTCTTTGCTGTCACGAATCTGGGTCCACCTCCCTGTAGGTAGCTCAGAAAATTAAGCCAATTTACGTGCATGATCCTCAGATATGTACGCAACTTTCATTCAATTTGAGCATTTTCATTTGAGCAAGTCTGGTGCCATTTTAAAATTCGTCAATACGAACTGTTCTGTTTTGACAGATTCTGCCTTTTATTTCGCATTGCCTCTTTTGCTATGTTGGATGAATTTCTTTGATCCACTAATGTCCAGTAGCATTATGCAATGTCCAGAAGTGTTAAGAATGATTGTGTCACCTCTGAATATGTTAATTTTTATTGTGCACTAACCCTCTAATGAGTTGTTTCGAGTTTGGTGTGGAGGAAGTTTTCAAGGGTCAAGAAAGGAGGATGATATACTATGATCAAGAAGAGTGAAAGCTCTAAGCTTGGGGATGCCCCGGTGGTTCATCCCTGCATATTTCAAGAAGACTCAAGCGTCTAAGCTTGGGGATGCCCAAGGCATCCCCTTCTTCATCGACAAATTATCAGGTTCCTTCTCTTAAAACTATATTTTTATTCGGTCACATCTTATGTGCTTTACTTGGAGCGTCTGTATGCTTTTGTTTTTGTTTGTGTTTGAATAAAAGCTTGTGTGGGAGAGAGACACGCTCCGCTGGTTCGTATGAACACATGTGTTCTTAGCTCATAATATTCATGGCGAAGGTTGAAACTGCTTCGTTAAATTATTATATGGTTGGAATTGGAAAATGCTACATGTAGAAATTGGTGTGATGTCTTGAATAATGTGATACTTGGCAATTGTTGTGCTCTTGTTTAAGCTCTTGCATCATATACCTTGCACCCATTAGTGAGGAAATACATAGAGCTTGTTAAAATTTGGGTTTGCATGAGTGGTTTCTCTAGAGTCTAGATATTTTCTAGTAAGATGTTTGAACAACAAGGAAGACGATGTATAGTTTTATAATGCTTGTAATATGTCTTTTATGTGAGTTTTGCTGTACTAGTTCATCCTTGTGTTTGTTTCAAATAGCCTTGCTAGCCTAAACCTTGTATCGAGAGGGAATACTTCTCATGCATCCAAATCCTTGAGCCAAACAACACTATGCCATTTGTGTCCACCATACCTACCTACTACATGGCATTTTCCGCCATTCCAAAGTAAATTGCTTGAGTGCTACCTTTAAAATTCCATCATTCACCTTTGCAATATATAGCTCATGGGACAAATAGCTTAAAAACTATTGTGGTATTGAATATGTACTTATGCACTTTATCTCTTATTAAGTTGCTTGTTGTGCGATAACCATGTTCACTGGGGACGCCATCAACTACTCTTTGTTGAATTTCATGTGAGTTGCTATGCATGTTCGTCTTGTCTGAAGTAAGAGCGATCTACCACCTTATGGTTAAGCATGCATATTGTTAGAGAAGAACATTGGGCCGCTAACTAAAGCCATGATCCATGGTGGAAGTTTCAGTTTTGGACATATATCCTCAATCTCAAATGAGAAAATTATTAATTGTTGTTACATGCTTATGCATAAAAGAGGAGTCCATTATCTGTTGTCTATGTTGTCCCGGTATGGATGTCTAAGTTGAGAATAATCAATAGCGAGAAATCCAATGCGAGCTTTCTCCTTAGACCTTTGTACAGGCGGCATAGAGGTACCCCTTTGTGACACTTGGTTAAAGCATGTGCATTGTGATGATCCGGTAGTCCAAGCTAATTAGGACAAGGTGCGGGCACTATTAGTATACTATGCATGAGGCTTGCAACTTGTAAGATATAATTTACATGATACATATGCTTTATTACTACCGTTGACAAAATTGTTTCATGTCTTCAAAATAAAAGCTCTAGCACAAATATAGCAATCGATGCTTTCCTCTTTGAAGGACCATTCTTTTACTTTTATTGTTGAGTCAGTTCACCTATCTTTCTCCACCTCAAGAAGCAAACATTTGTGTGAACTGTGCATTGATTCTTATATACTTGCTTATTGCATTTGTTATATTGCTTTGCATTGACAACTATCCATGAGATATACATGTTACAAGTTGAAAGCAACCGCTGAAACTTAATCTTCCATTGTGTTGCTTCAATGTCTCTACTATGAATTTATTGCTTTATGAGTAACTCTTATGCAAGACTTATTGATGCTTGTCTCGAAAGTACTATTCATGAAAAGTCTTTGCTATATGATTCAATTGTTTACTCATTGCATTTACATTGTTTCGAATCGCTGCATTCATCTCATATGCTTTACAATGGTATGATTAAGATTATGTTGGTAGCATGTCACCTCAGAAATTATCTTTTATCGTTTACCTACTCGAGGACGAGTAGGAACTAAGCTTGGGGATGCTGATACGTCTCCAACGTATCTATAATTTCTGATGTTCCATGCTTGTTTTATGACAATACCAACATGTTTTGTTCACACTTTATATCATTTTTATGCGTTTTCCGGAACTAACCTATTGACGAGATGCCGAGAGGCCAGTTGCTGTTTTCTGCTGTTTTTGGTTTCAGAAATCCTAGTAACGAAATATTCTCGGAATCGGACAAAATCAACGCCCAAGTTCCTATTTTCATCGGAAGCATCCAGAACACCCGGGAAGGACCAGAGGGGAGCCCTGGGGGCCCCACACCACACCCCGGCGCGGCCAGGGGGGGGCCGCGCCCCCCTATAGTGTGGGCCCCCCAGAGACCTTCCGACTCCGATTCTTCGCCTATTTAAGCCGTCGTGACCTAAAACTTCGATACCAATTGACGAAACTCCAGAAAGACTCCAGGGGCGCCGCCACCGTCGCGAAACTCCAATTCGGGGGACAGAACTCTGTTCCGGCACCCTGCCGGAGCGGGGAAGTGCCCCCGGAAGGCTTCTCCATCGACACCGCTGCCATCTCCACCGCCATCTTCATCACCGCTGCTACTCCCATGAGGAGGGAGTAGTTCTCCATCGAGGCTCGGGGCTGTACCGGTAGCTATGTGGTTAATCTCTCTCCATGTACTTCAATACAATGATCTCATGAGCTGCTTTACATGATTGAGATTCATATGAGTTTTGTATCACAATTCATCTATGTGCTACTCTAGTGATGTTATTAAAGTAGTTCTATTCCTCCTGCACGTGTGTAAAGGTGACTAGTGTGTGCACCGTGTGGTTCTTGTCGTAGGCTATGATCATGATCTCTTGTAGATTGTGGAGTTAATTATCACTATGATGGTATTGATGTGATCTATTTGGTTATATTGATCTATCTTACACTAAAGGTTACTTAAATATGAACGAATTGTGGAGCTTGTTAACTCCGGCATTGAGGGTTCGTGTAATCCTACGCAATGCGTTCATCATCCAACAAAAGTGTAGAGTATGCATTTATCTATTCTGTTATGTGATCAATGTTGAGAGTGTCCACTAGTGAAAGTGTAATCCCTAGGCCTTGTTCCTAAATACTGCTGAGTTACTACTGCTTGTTTACTGTTTTACTGTGTTACTACTGCTGCAATACCACCACCATCAACTACACGCCAGCAAGCTATTTGCTGGCACCGTTGCTACTGCTCCTATATATTCATACCACCTGTATTTCACTATCTCTTGGCCGAACTAGTGCACCTATTAGGTGTGTTGGGGACACAAGAGACTTCTTGCTTTGTGGTTGCAGGGTTGCATGAGAGGGATATCTTTGACCTCTTCCTCCCTGAGTTCGATAAACCTTGGGTATCCACTTAAGGGAAAACTTGCTGCTGTTCTACAAACCTCTGCTCTTGGAGGCCCAACACTGTCTACAGGAAAGGAGGGGGAAAGTAGGCATCAGCCCGCCGGCCTCCTCCTCCTCCTCCGCCGCCGACCCAGCCGACCCAGCCGAACCAGGCGCCTCCTCCTCCTCCGCCTACCCAGCCGACCCAGCCGACGCCTCCGTCCGGCAACCGCGCGGGCGCACATATGGTGGATGATGAAATGCCCGAGAGGTAAAAAACACGAGTTTTTGTCGAATTCTAGTTTATTATTGCATACCTAGCCGTGTAGTAATGAATTTCATTGCAATGTAGAGTGGATGATGCGGCATTCATGGACACAATGAATGTTGGATCCTCGTTCTTGCATGATGAAGCCGCCGATGGGGAGGAGGAATATGAGGATGTAGATGAGGAAGGAGAAGGCTTGATTGAACCTCGCCCTCCCGGCCGGTCCGCCAACTACACCATAGCGGAGGACAAGTTGCTTTGCAAGACGTGGTTGACAATTGGAATGGATCCAACAACCGGTACCAACCAAACAAGAGAAACATATTGGATGAGGATGACGGATTACTTCAACACAAACACAAGTGGGATCGAGCGAACCATGCGCTCACTTCAGTCCCGTTGGTCCGGTATCAACACCGATTGCCAAAAATGGGCGGGCGTGCAAGCCAACATCGATGTTCTCAATCCAAGTGGCACTAATGAGAATGATAGGGTAAGTCATTCTACTATGTTCACCATATGGCTCATATGACAAGAATACGATTCTACTTCATATGGCTCATCTATTTTCTTTTCCGCATATGTGTAGAACTCCATGGCTCAAAGATTGTTTAGGGATGTGGGAAAGAAGAACAAGAAAGGCAACAAGATTCTTGGCAAGCCATTCACCTTGCATCATTGCTATGAAGTGCTAGGGAATGAAGAGAAGTGGAAGATGCGCGGCAAGATGGACGCGGCAACTATGGCGGCCAATGCTACCGGTGATGCAACAATCATCGATGATGATGATTCAAGTGATGAAGGGCGGATGAAGAGAAGCTCCACTCCTCACTCCGTCAACAATGGCCGGAGGAATGTGCATGGTAGGAAGACCGCCAAGGAAATGAAGGGAAAGAAGGCCGGAGATGATGACATTGCCATGGCTATGGAAAGGATTGCAAACGCAAGGTTGCAAGCAAATGAAGATATAAAGATGCAACGAAACTTGGAGAAAGAGGCTATGGATGCTATTGAAGCTAGGAGAGCCGCTTTGGAGGAGAGGATTGCCGCCAACGAGGAGAGGAAGTTGGCTTTGGAGGAGAAGAGGCAAGCCACCGAGGAGCAAGCACGCCTAGCGGAGGAGGAGAGGAAGCTTTTCTTGATGGATACTTCCCATATGGATGAGAGGCAAAAGGAGTACATCAACCTTCTTCGCGATGAAGTGTTGGCCAAAAAGAGATTGTTGGTAGCCAACATGAACACTTCCACGACCGGCATGTTTGGAGGAGGCATGCCGACGTTTGGAGGAGGCATGGGAGGCATGGCGGGCATGGGAAGCATGCCCATGCCCACCATGGGAGGCATGGCCGGCATGGGAAGCATGCCCATGCCCACCATGGGAGGCATGGCCGGCATGGGAGGCTATGGAGGCATGGCCGGCATGGGAGGACCAAGCTATGGAGGAGTGTTTGGAGGGACCATGGGAGACTCGGTGAGTGGTGTGTATGGGAGTATGGGAGCACCACCGGGAGGCTTCGTGTCTTCCATGAATGCTACTATTCCTCCTTGAACTCAAGATGACGAAGAGGAAGAAGAAGGTGTTGACTTGGAAAGTGCGGAAGTGTGATATGCATTTGTGATATGCATTGTGTTCCACTTTGTCCATTTGAACCATATGTGGTGTGTCATTGTTGAACTACGTCATTTTGTTGTGTCGTTGTTGAACTACGTGATGTTTTTGCACTTTGTGTGATTTGTTTCATGATCTATGTGTGTTTATTTGATCTTTGTGAATGCAAAATAGTGTAGAAATCTGTTTTCCGCGCCCGCGCGCGCTATATTTTACCGCGCCTGGCGGAGCACCATTTTTCCAGCCCGCGCACGCGCTGCATTTTACCGCGCCTGGCGGAGGAAAAATCGGCACCGCGCGCGCTATCGGTTTGCAGCGCGCCGAATCGGAGGTATAGCGCGCCGCGATATAGCGCGCCTGTTGGAGATGCTCTAAGATCACCGTACATGCCCCTACTACATCTATCTATCTATTATATATTAAAAATAAATAACGGGCTAATTAGAAATTAGAGAAATTGTTCGAAAATTCTACAAAAATTAAGAACATATGGTCCTTAATTTAATTGTTAAAATGATTATGGACACTAAATCTGGAGCTATGTTTTTTAACCTAGAAATTTATTAAAATGAAGCCACTGATGCCCTTATTAAGTGAAAAAAAAGGTACGTACAGAAAATATCTATTTTTATTAAACCCTAAACAAATTTTCCAATCCATGTCTTTGGATCTCGCCTCCCTGGACATCAGCATCAGCGCATGCATGCATAATATTCATGACGGTTTGGAGGCAACCGGCTGGGTCGGCCCAAAATTTTAAATAAGGCCGAATTAATTTGTCCGGCAAACATATCTACCGGGCCTGAACGAAATGGGCGAATTTTGCCCGAAATTTGATTTTTTTCGTCCGAAATTCAAAACTATGTAACTGGGGCATCTCAGGTACAACTGCATCAACACCAGGAGACTGGGACGTGGAGAGAATATCAGGGTTAGAGCTTATACATCCGCAACACCAGGACGAGGCTGCCACTGCAGGTTAGGTGAAACTTGATAACCTGAAGAAGTGTTATGTTGCTTACAATTTATTGATGAAACTCACTCGTATATCCTTCATGAGTTCAAGGACCATGATGGATCTGAACTAAGGCAGTTTTACAATATAGATTTAGCTAAAGCAAGCGACTGTTTCAAAAGCTGAAAGGTTTACTTCCATGCTGCATATTTCGTAACTAATAGCTTTTCAATATAATTGTCTAACAAACGTCTGGTAAAGCCACCTGTAGCTATGCTGAAATGCTGAAACTTGAAAGTTTTTTTTTATTATCCTCCCTGCAGTTCTATACTTACTCCCTCATAGATGCTTTTTCTTATATAATACCAAGCTGTATTGTGAAAGTAATCACGTGTCAAAATCAAGAACAGTGTTATCCTGGTAGAAGTAATGTTTTCTTATATTTTACTAGCTTAACTTAAAATCCATTGGTAAGGCTACAGTAAGTTTTTCTGATATTCATGTACTTTCTAAATTAAGAGAACACAATGGTGAGTAGCATCTAAATAAATGCGTTAGTTGGTTCCTTGACAATCGCAACCTATCACTCGGTCAAGCAAATGAGCATCTCTATGCTAAAATGTCCAAACACCTAAAATGGCATGTGTGCAGCCAGCTCTATGTAAATATTATTTTTGGTGTATTTTTTTTTTTTTTTGAAACGGAGGCAAAAGCTTTGCCTCATTCTATTAATTAAGGAGAAAATAGAAGTTTACAAGGTGACCTCATTCTATTTTTGGTGTATTGCAACATGTCATCTCAAGTTCTGTCTTTGGAGACGCCTGTGTGCCTCTTTGTCGACCGGCAAGGTAGTCCGGCATGGTGTACAAATGTTTATGGCGCCACCCAGTACTTCCAGAGGAAGACTCCAACAACTGTAAATTCTGCATGCTTGCAGGCTCATAGAATCCGGCTATTGCCAATCTTGCGAGCTCCAAGTTCGTTCATTGAGGCAGGCTCGCTAATCATCTCTGAAGTCCAATACAATTTCAGGCATTATACAGTCCATTGTATCAACTTGATACAGACCCGCCACCAGCTGATGGAAACCCTCACCCAATCTATGGTCCTCCTGTGTCTGCTGAACTGAGATTTCAACAGAGCCTTCAGAATTGGCTGCAACAGAATGGCAATTTCACCCATGGTGCTGCGGGTGAGCAAGGTGCTAACGCTGAGTTGCAGGTTCAGGATGCTGGTGGTCAAGGTGTGGATGGTCAGGCTATTGTTGTTACAGCTCCCTCGACAGCCTTCAAGATGCCTGTTAGAGGTCAGTTTATTTACCAAGCCATGCTCAGGAGTCAAGGCCGTCTATTTTCTGATGGAGTTCATCCTTCTTTTACAAACATATCTGACAGCCCTTTATCTGCCTGGAATGAGATGATATCGGAGAACAGCTCTGAATCATCGGATGATCATATTACTGTTGTTGAAGGTGAGGGTCCAGTGTTAGAGTTGGAAGTCTGAGGTTAGTTCAGCAAGAACTGCCAATGTCAATGAGCATTCAGCTGCCAATGCTATTATTCCATTTAGCAACAATGAGAACCCGGATGATGTGCCTCCATTATTTATGATTGCCAGATCAGTAATTCTGACCTTTGAGTAGCCTAAGAGCATCTCCACTCGGGGCCCTAAGGGCATCTCCAACCGAGCGACCCAAACGGACGCGCTGGGCCGTCCGTTTTGGACCGTTTGGGTGGCCGACGGACACGTGGACAGCGGCCCGCGTTCGCGTGTCCGTTTGGGTCGCACGCTGCGCCCAACGCGCGGACGCAGCACATAATCGAAGAAATAGAAAAACAAAAGTAAAAATGCAAATTTAAACGAAATTTGATTAAACATATGCCCTATTTTGGGCAAATTTGTACATAGCCCTATTTTGGCAAATAACTAACAAAAGAAGCCCCTATATGTGCTTTAAAATTTAAACTAAAAACCCTCTATTAGGGTTTGGTCGGCGGCGCGGTGGCCGCCGGTGCGCCGCCTAGCCCCTGTGGGCGTCGTCGTCGTCGTGGACGACGTCCCCGGGCGGCGAGGCACTGTTGTGGCTCGAGCGCGCCGGGGACTCCGGCCACGGAGACCACAAGGGCTCCTCCCAGGCCGAGTGGGGGTCCGGAGCCACCCGAGGTAGTGGCGGCGCACGGAGCAGCGCCTCCTCCCTGAGGCGCTGCTCCCTCTCCTGCCAGGCACGGCGCCTGGCCTTCTGGCGCCGCTCCTCCTCCGCGCGGCGCCGAGACTCTGCCGCCGCTGCTCCTCGCGCCGATGCTCCTCCGCGCGGCGCGTGGCCTCCCGCCGCGCCGCTTCCTCCTCCTCCCGTCGCGCCTGGCGGGCCTGGGCGTACAGCTCCCAGGCCTCGGCTTCCTCCACCGCCTGCCGGGCCGCTTCCTCCATCTCGGAGGTGCGAATGGCCGCATGGAGGTGCGGCCATTTTGCGTCCTCCTCCGCGCGCCGAGATGAGCAGCGCGGCGCGGAGGTCGGGGTCCTCCTCCGAGGACTCGGGCTTGGGCTCGAGCAGCAGCGGCGGCGGTTGCGGCGGCAGTCTCTCCGATGTGGAGGCCGCCTCGGTTTCCTCCGGATGGCCGCAGCGCCGGCGGACGACGGCGGCTGCTGATCGCCTCGTCGTCGTTGGCTCCGGAAGCGAACCGTCGCTTCAGGGCCATGGCGGCGGTTTCGCTGGGGGAGTGGAGTGGGGACTGGAGTGGAGGGCCAGATCCCCTCCAGTCCCCATTTAATAGCCTGCCGGATCACCGACAGGTGGGCCCAAGGGAGACGAGGCGACCAGCGCCCGGACGCGAGCGGACGGCGCGTGCCATCCGCGGCCACGCAAACCTAGCCCAGATTTGGGCCGGGTTTGCGTCGTTCCGGACGCCGCGGCCGTCCGCTTTTGCGGTGCGTCCCCGCGTTGGGCCGGGATTTTGTCCGACTCGACCCATCCGGACGCGCGGGCGCGGGATGGGTCGCCCCGTTGAAAATGCCCTAAAGACCCACTAAAGGGCTATGGGGGTGCCGGGAATGTCGGATGGACTCAAGTTAGCGGTAAGGAGGGCGGGAAGAGAATGTGTGAAGCGCCCGGTCGTTGTGGGACAGCGTTTTCAGCGGATGCGGACCGGTAGTCTTCCTCCTCCTCGCCTTTTCCGCCGTGTTAATGGTCTGCTCGTCTTCAGCGCCAGCCTTTCCAGCCGGCGGCAGGACGGCAGCATTGACGCGTCCCGTCGATGGCGCACGCGTCGGTGTTAATGGCCGCCAACGCCTCCCCTTCCCCGCTATAAAAACCGCCCCTTGCCGCCATATCTTCCCCGTCCAAGCCATTCGCCTCCACCGAGCAGAACTTGACCCCTAGAGAGTGGCCAGGAAATTGTGCTTCGATCTGGCTCAACGTTGGCTCTCTTTGACCCAGCTGCAGACAATATAGTTGCTGACACACTCTCGGTGATTGCATCCTCTGATCAGCCAAAGCGCAGAAGGAAGAAGCATGTTCCTGAAATTTCAACAGCTGTTAGAAGGTGTCCAAGGAACCATGCTGCAGGTTTCAAAGTTCAGATGCCAACAGACTCGAAGAAGAGGAAACCAAAGGTCAAAGCTAGGGTAATTCTAGGTGGTGCGTCTCCTGCTGGATCTTCAAAGAAAACTGGAAACCCTGCTGATATATCTACTCCACCGATTCCTCTTCTACTCCAATTCCTATTTTGCAGAAGATTGGTGTTAAAGTCTGCGGAATCCCAGCTGAAGAGATAGAGACAGAGAAGCTGGAGCAGAGTAACCTGCAAGAGGAAGTGCCTGATGCTAATGGGTCCGGTGAGGATTCAGTTTAAGCATTTATCTTCAGCCATCATGCTGTGTGTAATAATTTATCCCCTCTACCTGTATTTGCTTAAAAAGTTAAACTAATAGGGTCGATCAACACAGCTTTTTTGTTTCTGCTTATCCATTGTATTGTACTGCACGGTTTAGCAACTTCAGATCAATATTGGTCATATATGAAAATAAATCGATTTTCGTATGCACATGTTGTAATGTCCCAGGTTTAGAGACGATCGAGGGGTAGATTTTAGAAAGGGATGTGCATTGTATTGTAAATTACGGGGAAATTTCGCGCTTTTAAAACAATACTGCATCAAAGGGGGACAGGTTTCTCTCTCGACATCCTACAGGGTTAGGGTTTCGAGAGTGCGATGAACTTGTTCTTACTTAACTAGATTAGGGTTTTGAGAAGAGAGAAGAAAAGATGCATCACAATCTTAAGTTGCATGATTGAATTCTAAATTAAGTTGTATGATTGAATTCAAACCAAATTTGAATTTGAATTTCAAATTCAAACATCAAATGGTTATCACATAATTCAAACTTGAGATAATTTAATAAACAATTATCATTAATCAAGATTATAAGTAATACAACAATTATATAAAGCTCATTAAGAAAAATAGGAGCTTTATTGATGATCACACATAATACATTGTCAATTACAATATCCAGAATTGATATATGATATATTACATCACCTTACACAAATTGGGAAAAATGGAAAAGAAAATAAAAAGAAAGGTACAAGGATAGATTCTATCCTAAATACTACAAGATCATCTTCAATTGATCTTGGACTTGGTGATCTTCTGGATCATCCTGATCATTTGCTGAAACCCTGCACACAAACACAACAAAGCAAAGGATTATGCCAAGTGGCATTGCCACTTGGCAGGTTAGAAGAAAAGTGAACTTGAGCAGATATGGATCAGCTCTGCCGAGCTGATCATCCCACAGCCAAGGACCAAGCCAGATACCAAGTACTGGTACACACACACAGTCTAGCAGCTCACAAGGCACTGTGCATGCAGCACACCACACACACACAGGTCAGTGAGTCACTGAGGGTGGCCAGGCCTTGTTGTCGACCAGGAGAGCAAAGCAAGGTGCATATAAAACCTTTTCCACCGCCAGAACCAGCAACCCATCGACAGGATGCACTGGGTAAGTCACCAGCAAACCAAGAACACAAGAACAGGAAGAACAACTTTACTGTTCAACCTGCTCAATAACACCACAGAATCAAATCAAGCACCACCAGCTTGCAAGGAGGAGCATGGCAAGCATAAGATCAACACAGCAGCTAATCCTCTACACCAACCCCAATTCTAGGAGCTGGAGAGAGGTATACACAAGAACCATGAGCAAGCATCTGTCCTGCTCATAAATAAGCATATGCATCAATCACACACAAGAAAAAGGGTGTGAGAACCCTGTTTGTATCATCATCTGGCTATCAGCCATGTGATGCAGGCAAAATAAGGGTACAACCATCAAGAATGGATCCAAGGGAACACTGATCAAGCCAATGGAATTAAAAGTGACTTAACCAGGGAAATCCAGCAAGGAACTAATTCCTATCTAGTTACCCAGATTCACCTAGCAACACACAACCAGTTAAGCCATCAGATTGTTGGACAGTTATCTGTCCAGTATGATTTCAACATCAAATAACCTAGCAGCCTATGAAAGACTACCAGGATTAGTGCATAGAAGCATCCAACAGGGGTAGGAGCAACCATTTCTAGCAGACACAGCCTGCTAGGGTCACAACAGCTACCTAGCCACACAAGAAAGTCACCAAAGCAGAATATCATTACCCAGAAGGGTTCAAATGAAGCTAGGGTTCCCAATAAATGATTGGCATCCCTCTAGCTCAATCTTCTTAATTATAAGATGATCATTACTGATACACAGTTCACATCATTTATCTATTTAGCCAAGCAAGGAATTATAGATAAATGAAACAGACAGAAAACCAAACACAAATATCTTGCCAGTGACCCAGTGGCTCACTGCAAGCATCAGATGATGCTTGAGCAAGCATTAACACTCACTAGCACAAGTGCATGTGTCACACAGACACCAGGATGAGCACCAGATAGGCACAGGCAAGGAGAAAGTATGTAAGCCACAAGCAAGTGGTGATCCATTGATCACCAGAGCCTGCTAGGTCATGCCATGGCATGCTAAAATTACTCACAGGCACCACACTGGAAATAGATGAATACAAAGTCACAGATAATCACTAGATGCTTCACAGCTAAGTAAATATTAATCCATGATTGCTTCCAGAGCACATCAAAGGCATGATGAGCCACTGGATCAAGATGCACAAGCATGGCACATACCTAATCCTTATTTAATCACACTGCTAAGCCACAGTGATGCTCAATTGAGCATAATCATAAGATGGAGCACAAGAATTAGCCACAGTAGCACAGACACTTGCAAATATGCAAGAATTACACACTGTAATCAAGCCATACCAATTGAAAGGAATACACTTGAGGATCTGGCAAGATTATCAACAAGAACAAAGGCACAGGAATGGAAGTAGACAAGCAATACTAGCACAGCAAGTGCTTAGGCTAGAAACTCTTGTATAGAGGCATGGCAGGGCTACACACAGCAGTAGCGCATGCATAGCGCAGCAAAGATAGCACAGCAGAGCAGGCACACATGGCGCCGCAGAAGAGCACAACAGCTCTTGTGTGCAAGCACAAAGACAACAAGAGAGCTAGAGGAGGAAGAAGATCAAGCACAGGAGGGGAGCAGAAAAGGAGGCGCACATACCAGGGTCGAGCAGACGGGCGCAGCCATGGCGGCCACGGCGGCACACGCCGGAGCGCGGCGGCGCCGGGCCAAGCCAGGCCATGGCAGCACCACGGCACCTCGCGCACATGATGGCGAAGCCACGGCGGCACCACAGCGCCAGGAGCGGCGGGATCGCCAAATCCCGTAACCCTAGCCGCCGCAGAGGTAGACGAAGGCGAGCTGGAGCAGCACCGCTCCAGATCGACGCGGATGAGGAGGACCGCCGTCGTGAGGCGCGTCGATTGCGCACCATGGCGGGGGCCGATTCCGGCGGAGCTCATCGAAATCGAGCGGCGACGGCGGAGGCGACGCGAATCGCCAGAGAGGGGTTAGGGTTAGGGTTCGGACACGCGCGAGAGAGAGAGGGAGAGAAGTGAGGTGGTCGGGCCGGACCAGGTGGGTCGGCCGACCTAACCCGTTGGGCCACCCTGACAGGTGGGGCCCAAGGGCATTTTAGTCATTTCACAAAATTAGTTAAAAACAGAAACTTTGAAATTACATAAGAAATGTTTAAAAGCTCTAAAAAAATAATTAAAAATATGAAAATTGATCAGCATAAAATTCTCTATCTAAATAAAATATCAAAGAGAATTTTTGAAGACAATTAAGAATAAGTCTTGATTCGATGATTTAAATAATAATTTAAATCACACATATTATTTTCAATAATGAAAATAAGTCCATTAATGCAATTGGACTTTAAAAACACCTTGACAATATTTCAAGGTTGTATTTACCCTAAATAGAGTATCTCCAAATCTATCTTAGTATTAACCTCTTACATGAAATAATAATGTCATCGGAAGGGGGGAACAAACCCTAAAACTGGAATCATGCATAATTGCTTCTTTAACCATTGCCCTTATCGGACAATGATGCTATTTTTCAGAAACAGAGGACAAGGGTCAGTCCACACCATCCAACTGCAAAACTTTGCGGTGTCTGTGCAAGTTCATCACTTGCTCATGTCATTTGAGTATCTTTATCAAATTACTTGCAAAGTACTATGATTATCACTATTGCATAAAAACCAAAACCACTATTTTCATAACTATGAATATGACTATGTGGTGGGCAATGGAACCATGGATTGTGTTGATATGGTGGAGGTTCCATTGCAAGGGTTTATATCCATCTAGGATTAAGCAACAAATGTCGTCCAGTGATTCTTGTGCCGTAATACCCGTGTTAACCATAAGATCTGGAGTGGGACGGAATAGTCAATCTTATTTCCACCTCTTGTACATCAACGGATGCGCTTGCCGTAGACACTTGTATCCCGAGGGACAAGCGGTAGGCTGGGGAAGCCTAAAGTCCCCACGGTAATGCGGTCTATGATGGATTGTAAGATGTCCGGAACGGTCTATCCATGATTGATAGGGGAGGGCATATAAAATTGTTCGGAACGGTCTACCTTAATCGGTATAGGGGAGAACAAATGCCCGGAACGGTCTCACCATGGATATAGGGGAAGACAGTCTTACAAAAGGGTGGGTGTGCGAGGTAGCGGAGGAATATGATTGGCTATGACCTTATACCGGGCCTCACACCATAGGAAGTGTGGACGGGAGAGCTGCCCGGTTGGCACCAAGGTTAAGATCTCTTATGGGTAAAGCAACACACCTCTGCAGAGTGTAAAGAATGTGACTGTCACTCCCTCGTTCCGGGATATGGAATCGCGAACGCGGCCGGAAAGGAGCTCCATGAAGTTCTAGTAAACCGGTGAAGGCTGACGGACATAGCTCTTTGAAATAAAAGCAATCTCTTGAAGAAATGTTTATCAAAACCTGCATTGGTATTAGACTTTCTGGTCTAATATCGTAGCTAGTGCATTAAACACCTCTTATCTATAATGAACTTGTTGAGTACGCTCGTACTCATCCCACTCTTAAATCCCTTGCTTAGATTGTCTGAATCGTCTGGAGGAGGACTACGACAACCCTGAAGGAGCCGAGATCATCGGCTATGAAGAACCAGACCTCTCTGGAGGTATTGAAGGCATAGACTACCTCATAGTCTACGGAACCGGGGAGGCTTCCGTAGGAGATCAAGCCTAGAAGCATCGAGTAGTAGTAGTAGCCGAGCAGCCCGAACTCTTAATACTAAGCTGCTCGAGAGAATAAATGTATAACTTAATGAGACTTCTATATTGTAAGCTAAGTTGGGTTCGCCTCGAACCCAGGAGTATCCCTCTTAGGACCCAAGAGGAGCTCCGAGACGATATGTGTATTATGCTTGTAATAATAAATGAATGAGTTATGGACCTGCTATGTTCTGTTGTACTACTCTGAGGGATGTAATATTTGCGGAATGGTACTTCGTGAATGTTATATCAACGACTGGCATACTACAACATGCAGTGGTATGCAGGGTCACCACAGTTGGTATCAGAGCCAAAGCTTTGACCTTAGGTTGCAACCTAGTAAATGGGACCGAACGTTAGGAGTCAAATAAGACTAGTAAAGAATTCTCTAAAAATATGGTGTATATTCAATTGAGAATACAACAATCATATCTTTTAGTGCGATAATTCTTTATTATCTCTATTATGATGCATTATTACTAATCTTATATTCTTTCTATTTCTACAGCCAACAATGGCAAGTTCATGTCCGGGACGAAACGTGAAAGTGATGGATTCAACACTGAGTGAATATGAAGGAGGACTTGCAGATATTCTACGTGCCATGTTACTTGAATTTGGGTGTGATCCCCAGATCCAAGTAAAGAAATACATGTACTACGATGGTACTGTATTGGCAAAGTGTAGGGTAGGGCTACGACTTCCCGAATCTTTGGGAATGAGCGTAGTAATGCCAGCAGGTGAAGCCAGAACTATCAACACAGCCTACCATATAGCCGTTATGAGAGCCATAACCGATATTCGGGAGCATAAGACGAAAGAGCTTATGGGTTCCGAATTCACACACATTCCTCATATGGAGGAGGAAGATGATCCCATGCTTAACCACTTCAAATATGCTAAACGCAAACCAGCAGAAGCTGCAAAATACATGGACAATAGCCGCAACTTATTATCATTGTTCTTTCAGTTGAACCGTCATTTGACGGGAGCAATTGATACAATGCTAGAGGAGTTTACTGAACCCAAGGAGGAGACTAGGGGAAGGAACCTATGGAGAATGAGGTGCACACACCAGTCTACTCAGCTGGTGACTACATTAGTATTGACCACCCTGATCGAGAAACTACACCTGTTACACCTGGGAACTATTTTAGTAGTTCCTATAGAGGATATGAGGGTGGAGAGGAATCCGGAAAACAATCAGCGTTCCGAGACTCCTATAGAAAACTCCACAGGTTGGCGTTGGGGTTCTGATACTGGAACTCATAGTACTTCAGTGTATTATGACGGAGAGATGAATGAGGACGCCACGACCCAGCACCAGAGTTATCCGTGGAATGTGAAAGAAGATGGAGGGTATCCTACACAGGTTGAGTCGGATACGAATGTTGGAAACACCTATGGTGGAGCTACAAGGGAGTACACCCGATGGGTGGACTACGATGCACTAAATGACCAGTTCGTGAACACTGATTTCTCCCTGGGATCATCATCTGATTCTGACTACCAGCCGACGGGGAGACCTTATGTTCCATGTTTTGTCAGGAGGACGACACGTTCGACCGGATGGAAGCCTGGGATGTACCGGGAGTGAAGCACGACTAGAGACCACCAAGGGAGGCGAGACTATAATACACAAGTACCACGTGTATTATAGTATGTAATATTTGTAGAAATTTGTACATATACTTCAATAAGTGAGTTTGCATACTCACAACGTCACTGAGTATTGTAATAAGACCACTTAAGTATGTATATACATGGTATATGTTTTGTATGATTTGGATTTGCTTCTTGATTTCCATTGCGTGACTAGTTCTGTGCACAAAGTTGAGCTCAGAAAACTTGCGCATGGAGTAATTATGAGTATCATCTTGTGTTGCAGAACTAGGGGGTTATGTCGGGACCGGTAGGTGAGGAGACGGAAGCGCAGCGCATGGAGCGCGAGGCGAAACAGAAGGAAGAGGCTGATGAAGCAGCCAGAAATCAGTTTCCACCACCACCACCACCCATGACGTAGCAGAACTTCGTTCAGTATATGCAGATGATGGAAGAGAGGCAACGTATCACGTTGGAGCAGCAGAATAAATTCTTCCAGGAGCTGCTGCAACAGAACCGGGTGGAGAGACCCGAGAATCAGGGAGTCACCTTATCAGACTTCCAGAACACAAAGCCTATATCTTTCGCATATGCGCCCGAGCCAATGGACGCGGAAGACTGGCTTATGGACACCGAGCGAAAGCTCAATACTGTTGGTTGCAATGACCAGGAGAAGGTCCGTTATGCTACACACTTGTTGTGTGGACCTGCCGCATCATGGTGGGACAACATCGTAGCCGTTTATCCGGCTGGAAAAGTATTCACCTGGGACGAGTTTGCAAGGAAGTTCAGGGAATCCAATGTCCCTGAAAGTATTGTGGAACTGAAGCGTCGAGAATTTGAAAGTCTCGAGCAGAAGGATAAGGCCATCCTGACCTATGTCAGGGAATTCTCAAAGCTGTCCCGGTACGCTGTTGAAGAAGTCAACACCGAGGACAAGAAAAAGAAGAGGTTCTTGAGGGGGTTAAGTCCCCAGTACAAGGTACAGCTCCGAATGATGAGAGCAACTGAGTTCCAAGAGTTGGTGGATGCAGCCATCACTCTTGAAGATGATTTCAAGCAACTGCAAGAAGAGAAGAGGAAGAAGGCCAAGTTTGAGCCTAAGAGGTTTGTTAGTAACAAGCCCAATACCAGCTTGAGTTTCAAGCCAAGGTACAACAACAACAATAACAACAACAGCAGCAACTACTACAATAGCAGGAGGAACCAAGCATTCCAGACTGCAAATCAAGCGGTTTGCCGAAGCTGTGGACTCACAGGACATTTTGCCAAGGATTGCAAGAAGCCAAGGATCATATGCTTTGGTTGTCGCCAGGAGGGGCACATGCTGAAGGACTGCCCCAAGAGAAATACTGGAGGAGGTCAGTCAGGAGGAGGAGGAAGCCGAGGAGGAAACACCGGAGGGAACTGGAAGAACAAGAAACCCTTCGGCAAATTGAACTGCACCAGCCTGGAGGAGGTGGTTAACTCCGATCAGGCAGTGATAGGTACGCTCCAGATACTCACTCATCCTGGCAAAGTACTTTTTGATACTGGTGCAACTACATCATTCATTTCTCAGCAATTCATCATCAAACATGGGATTAGTTGCACTAAGTTAGATACACCCATAACCATACTTTCCGCGGGGGGAACGATAGTAGTAACCCATACTAAACAAAGACAATTCATCATGATCAATAAATGCGAGTTTGACGCAGACCTGTTCATTTTACCGATGAAGGACATTGATGTCATTCTTGGTATGAACTGGTTAGAAGCTAACGGAGCATTGATCGACTGTGTGAACAAGACTGTGTCTTTGAAAAGCCCTGATGGAAGTAGAATGATCTACCAAGGAGACAAGCATACACAGATCGAAGTCGAGCTACAGCTGAACAGCATGAAGGAGGTGAAGTTGGAGGATATACCTGTAGTGAATGAATTTCAGGATGTGTTTCCTAAAGAATTACCTGGAATGCCACCAGATAGGGAGATAGAATTCACTATCGACCTAATCCCAGGAACAGCTCCGATTGCTAAAGCACCATATAAGATGGGGCCCAAGGAGTTAAAAGAACTAAAGGAGCAATTGGATGACTTGGAATAGAAAGGATTCATACAAGAAAGTGTTTCACCATGGGGATCACCTGTGATCTTCATAGATAAAAGAGATGGGGGAAGAAGGATGTGCGGAGACTACATGAATTTGAACAATGTGACAATCAAGAACAAGTATCCACTTCCAAGAATACAAGATCTATTCGATCAAGTTAGAGGCGCGGGAGTCTTTTCCAAAATTGATCTAAGATCCGGTTATCACCAGATAAAGATCAAGAAGGAAGACGTTCCGAAAACTGCCTTTGTTTCAAGGTATGGACATCATGAATACCTTGTAGTGCCTTTTGGATTAACCAATGCCCCAGCAATTTTCATGAATCTCATGAATAAGATTTTCATGCCATATCTAGATAAGTTTGTCATCGTATTCATTGATGATATCTTGATCTATTCCAAAGACAAAGCCGAACATGCTGAACATCTGAGGTTAGTGTTACAAACACTAAGAGAACATCAACTCTATGCCAAATTCAGCAAGTGTGAATTTTGGCTAGATCAAGTGGAATTTCTTGGTCATGTCATTAGCAAAGATGGAATAGCTGTTAACCCGAGCAAGGTAGCAGCAGTTCTAGAATGGGAAGCACCCAAGACTGTCAAGGAAATCCGAGGATTCCTAGGAATGGCAGGATATTATCGGAGATTCATTGAAGGATTCTCCAAGATAGCAGGACCAATGACAAAGCTGTTAAGAAAGAACACACCATTCGTGTGGTCAGAGGAGTGTGAGAAGAGTTTTCAAACTCTGAAGGAGAAACTCACCACAGCACCGGTGTTAGTAGTTCCTGAAGTTGGCAAGGATTACACCGTGTACTGTGACGCATCCAAGCATGGATTGGGTTGCGTACTCATGCAAGATCGGAAGGTAATATCTTATGGATCGAGGCAACTCAGACCTCATGAAGTGAACTATCCAACACATGACTTAGAATTAGCAGCAGTTGTATTTGCACTCAAAACTTGGAGACATTTTCTCTATGGAGCCAAGTGTGAGCTCTATACGGATCATAAGAGTCTCAAATACTTCTTCACTCAGAAGGAACTCAATATGAGGCAGAAAAGATGGCTTGAACTGATCAAGGATTATGATTTGACCATCAATTATACTCCAGGAAAGGCCAATGTTGTAGCAGATGCCTTGAGTAGGAAGAGCACCGGAGGAGTGGAACAAGAGATATCACCAGATTTGAGGAAGGAAATAAGCCAAGCCCAAATACAACTTTGGGAGAAGGAAGCTCATGAAGGACTATCGGCTTTACAAGTAGCTGATGAGCTAAATGTTAACCTAAAGAATGAAATAATGATGGGTCAGTTGGACGATCCATTCATCGTAGAGGAGATGAGAAGGATAGATGAGGGAAGACCATCAGAATTTCACCGAGGAGAATCAGGATCACTATGGTTTCAAAAGATTATTTGTGTTCCGGATATTGCTGAAATCAAGGAAGTAATACTCCGGGAAGCCCATCAAACACCATACTCTATTCATCCGGGAAGTACAAAGATGTACATGGATCTAAAGAAGCTATTATGGTGGAACAACATGAAGAGAGAAATAGCACAATACGTGGCGGAATGCCATACTTGCCAGAGAGTGAAGGCTGAACATCAGAGTCCGGCAGGGAAGTTACAACCTTTACCCATTCCAGAATGGAAATGGGAGGAGATAGGAATGGATTTCATCACCGGACTACCCATGACCACTAAAAAGAAGGACATGATATGGGTAATCGTGGACCGGTTGACGAAAAGTGCACACTTCTTAGCGGTAAATCAGCAGGATAAAGGAGAGAAACTCATCGATCTTTACATCAAAGAGATCGTGAGTAAACATGGAGTGCCCAAGAAGATCGTGTCGGATCGAGGATCCGTGTTCACATCAGCATTTTGGAAGCAACTACACGAAGCTTTAGGATCCAAGTTGGACTATAGTACCGCCTATCATCCTCAGACAGGTGGACAAACAGAAAGAACTAATCAGATCCTAGAGGATATGCTTAGGGCTTGTGCCCTAGACTTCGGAGGATCATGGGAGGAGCACTTGCCACTAGCAGAATTTTCATACAATAATAGCTATCCAAGCAGCATCAAGATGGCACCGTTCGAAGCTCTGTATGGAAGGAAGTGTAGATCACCAATATGTTGGTATGAAGCCGGAGCAAGCAAAGAGTTCAATCCTGATTATGTCAAGGAAAAGCAACAAATAATTGACATTATCAGAGATAGGTTGAAGATAGCCCAAAGTCGGCAAAAGAGTTATGCCGATCAGAAGAGAAGAACATGGGAGCCACAAGTTGGAGACATGGTATATCTCAAGGTGAGCCCGATGAAAGGACTTCAGAGATTTGGAATAAAGGGAAAGTTAAGCCCTAGATACATCGTACCTTTTAAGATTCTGAGTCAAAACCGAGGGTTAGCCTTTGAATTGGAACTACCGGGAAGGTTATCTCAAGTTCACAACGTATTCCATGTGTCGCAACTCAGAAAGTGTTTAAAGAACCCAGATGAACCAGTATCACATGAAGAGCTCGATTTACAACCAGACTTGACCTACATCGAGAAGCCAGCGAAGATTCTCGAGGAGAACTGGAAACAACTCAGGAATCGAGCTATAAAATATTGCAAGATACAATGGAAGCATCATCCCGAGAGGGAAGCCACCTGGGAAAAAGAGGAAGACCTGAGGAAAACAAACCCCGAACTCTTCAGGTATTACAACCACAACTTCGGGACGAAGTTTTCTTTAAGGGGGAAAGGCTGTAATGTCCCAGGTTTAGAGACGATCGAGGGGTAGATTTTAGAAAGGGATGTGCATTGCATTGTAAATTACGGGGAAATTTCGCGCTTTTAAAACAAAACTGCATCAAAGGGGGACAGGTTTCTCTCTCGACATCCTACAGGGTTAGGGTTTCGAGAGTGCGATGAACTTGTTCTTACTTAACTAGATTAGGGTTTTGAGAAGAGAGAAGAGAAGATGCATCACAATCTTAAGTTGCATGATTGAATTCTAAATTAAGTTGTATGATTGAATTCAAACCAAATTTGAATTTGAATTTCAAATTCAAACATCAAATGGTTATCACATAATTCAAACTTGAGATAATTTAATAAACAATTATCATTAATCAAGATTATAAGTAATACAACAATTATATAAAGCTCATTAAGGAAAATGGGAGCTTTATTGATAATCACACATAATACATTGTCAATTACAATATCCAGAATTGATATATGATATATTACATCACCTTACACAAATTGGGAAAAATGGAAAAGAAAATAAAAAGAAAGGTACAAGGATAGATTCTATCCTAAATACTACAAGATCATCTTCAATTGATCTTGGACTTGGTGATCTTCTGGATCATCCTGATCATTTGCTGAAACCCTGCACACAAACACAACAAAGCAAAGGATTATGCCAAGTGGCATTGCCACTTGGCAGGTTAGAAGAAAAGTGAACTTGAGCAGATATGGATCAGCTCTGCCGAGCTGATCATCCCACAGCCAAGGACCAAGCCAGATACCAAGTACTGGTACACACACACAGTCTAGCAGCTCACAAGGCACTGTGCATGCAGCACACCACACACACATAGGTCAGTGAGTCACTGAGGGTGGCCAGGCCTTGTTGTCGACCAGGAGAGCAAAGCAAGGTGCATATAAAACCTTTTCCACCGCCAGAACCAGCAACCCATCGACAGGCTGCACTGGGTAAGTCACCAGCAAACCAAGAACACAAGAACAGGAAGAACAGTTTACTGTTCAACCTGCTCAATAACACCACAGAATCAAATCAAGCACCACCCGATTGCAAGGAGGAGCAGGGCAAGCATAAGATCAACACAGCAGCTAATCCTCTACACCAACCCCAATTCTAGGAGCTGGAGAGAGGTATACACAAGAATCATGAGCAAGCATCTGTCCTGCTCATAAATAAGCATATGCATCAATCACACACAAGAAAAAGGGTGTGAGAACCCTGTTTGTATCATCATCTGGCTATCAACCATGTGATGCAGGCAAAATAAGGGTACAACCATCAAGAATGGATCCAAGGGAACACTGATCAAGCCAATGGAATTAAAAGTGACTTAACCAGGGAAATCCAGCAAGGAACTAATTCCTATCTAGTTACCCAGATTCACCTAGCAACACACAACCAGTTAAGCCATCAGATTGTTGGACAGTTATCTGTCCAGTATGATTTCAACATCAAATAACCTAGCAGCCTATGAAAGACTACCAGGATTAGTGCATAGAAGCATCCAACAGGGGTAGGAGCAACCATTTCTAGCAGACACAGCCTGCTAGGGTCACAACAGCTATCTAGCCACACAAGAAAGTCACCAAAGCAGAATATCATTACCCAGAAGGGTTCAAATGAAGCTAGGGTTCCCAATAAATGATTGGCATCCCTCTAGCTCAATCTTCTTAATTATAAGATGATCATTACTGATACACAGTTCACATCATTTATCTATTTAGCCAAGCAAGGAATTATAGATAAATGAAACAGACAGAAAACCAAGCACAAATATCTTGCCAGTGACCCAATGGCTCACTGCAAGCATCAGATGATGCTTGAGCAAGCATTAACACTCACTAGCACAAGTGCATGTGTCACACAGACACCAGGATGAGCACCAGATAGGCACAGGCAAGGAGAAAGTATGTAAGCCACAAGCAAGTGGTGATCCATTGATCACCAGAGCCTGCTAGGTGATGCCATGGCATGCTAAAATTACTCACAGGCACCACACTGGAAATAGATGAATACAAAGTCACAGATAATCACTAGATGCTTCACAGCTAAGTAAATATTAATCCATGATTGCTTCCAGAGCACATCAAAGGCATGATGAGCCACTGGATCAAGATGCACAAGCATGGCACATACCTAATCCTTATTTAATCACACTGCTAAGCCACAGTGATGCTCAATTGAGCATAATCATAAGATGGAGCACAAGAATTAGCCACAGTAGCACAGACACTTGCAAATATGCAAGAATTACACACTGTAATCAAGCCATACCAATTGAAAGGAATACACTTGAGGATCTGGCAATATTATCAACAAGAACAAAGGCACAGGAATGGAAGTAGACAAGCAATACTAGCACAGCAAGTGCTTAGGCTAGAAACTCTTGTACAGAGGCATGGCAGGGCTACACACAGCAGTAGCGCATGCATAGCGCAGCAGCATAGCACAGCAGGAGCAGGCACACATGGCGCTGCAGAAGAGCACAACAGCTCTTGTGCAGGCAAGCACATCACAACAGTAGAGCTAGAGGAGGAAGAAGATCAAGCACAGGAGGGGAGCAGAAAAGGAGGCGCACATACCAGGGTCGAGCAGACGGGCGCAGCCATGGCGGCCACGGCGGCACACGCCGGAGCGCGGCGGCGCCAGGCCAAGCCAGGCCATGGCAGCACCACGGCACCTCGCGCACATGATGGCGAAGCCACGGCGGCACCACAGCGCCAGGAGCGGCGGGATCGCCAAATCCCGTAACACTAGCCGCCGCAGAGGTAGACGAAGGCGAGCTGGAGCAGCACCGCTCCAGATCGACGCGGATGAGGAGGACCGCCGTCGTGAGGCGCGTCGATTGCGCACCATGGCGGGGGCCAATTCCGGCGGAGCTCGTCGGAATCGAGCGGCGACGGCGGAGGCGACGCGAATCGCCAGAGAGGGGTTAGGGTTAGGGTTCGGACACGCGCGAGAGAGAGGGAGAGAAGTGAGGTGGTCGGGCCGGACCAGGTGGGTCGGCCGACCTAACCCATTGGGCCACCCTGACAGGTGGGGCCCAAGGGCATTTTAGTCATTTCACAAAATTAGTTAAAAACAGGAACTTTGAAATTACATAAGAAATGTTTAAAAGCTCTAAAAAAATAATTAAAAATATGAAAATTGATCAGCATAAAATTATCTATCTAAATAAAATATCAAAGAGAATTTTTTAAGACAATTAAGAATAAGTCTTGATTCGATGATTTAAATAGTGTTGGCGTCCGAAACTCACCGGCGAGCTACGGCTGGCAACACGAAGAGCCGGGAACAACCTTAGGGCTGCGGCTGGCCCTGGTCCCTCCGAGCGACGGCCTGCAAAGCTCCTGGTACACGCGTCCTGATGCTGGTGCAAGGGCGTGCCACCTGATCTATACCTGATCAGGAAGGTAATGGATTTGCTTCGCTTAGTTTCCTGCATGGCATACACGTAAACATTAAATACGAGCCTCGATCGGCTCTCAGGTTGTCCTGTGAATCGGCTCAAGGAGCCGATCCACCCATGGTTCGTATGAGGTCTACGATCACATGGTGGTCCTGCTTGATCAATATGTAGCTAAAACGACCTACGACGATTTAGGGTTTTCACCACATAATCGGAACATCCTACTCGTGATTGAGCCTGGCAGCTACGCACGGTGATAATAAACCGACCCTAGACAAGGCCTAAAAACCAACATTAAGTTGATCCCCGGAACATCTTGTCTAGGGTTAGCAAACTACACCCTACGTACCACTGGATCCTTCAACCCGTTTGTAAGGCCTAACTATGTAGATATTAAACTAATCCCTGAAGAATCAAGGAGCAATCATAACGGATCGGATCTACTAATCAATGATCAAGCAAGGTGCCGCCCTTACACCTAAGAAAGGTGTAAGGACGGCTAGACGTCTAAGGGTTGCATGGACGGAAGCATGTAGCATGGTAGAACAATGCTAACCCTAACACATCTATGATAACTACGTTGCTCGCCATCAAAAAGGCTTCAGTACGAGCAACGCATGAACGACGAATAAACGTATACTGCCTAGATCGCAAGCATGATGCTTACCCGGAAGAAACCCTCAAAACAAGGGGTCGGCGATGCGCCAAGATTGGTTTGTGATGAACGTGATTGTTGTTTTTCTTGATAACCCTAGATACATATTTATAGTCCGTAGACTTTCTAACGTGGGAATAATCCCAACCGTGCACGAGCCAAATTCTAACTAACCGACACGTATCCTACTATATTTACAGATACAAGGGCAAACTGCCCAATCTTCGTGTATAAGGCCGGTTCACGTATTTCTTCTATGTATATTCTTCAAGCCCAATCTTGATCGCGGCCCACCTCTGACTCGGTCAAATTCTGGTGATAACACATGCCCCCCTGGTTTTGGAATTGATAATTCCAAAATCACTCTGCTTTTTCTTCGTCGGGTCATGTCGTGGCAGGGCAAAAACCGTCGCAGTATCCTTCATCATGATGCCTTGCCTTCTCAACTTCTCCGCGTGATTTGACCGTTGTTTTTTTTTCTTTGGGCACCACTGTTGTGGGTATACTTCATGGGTGTACCATCGACAGTGCCTAGATCCGGCAAGCCCGGGTGGCCCACAGATGGTGATGAGGAATGTGGCCCATCGGGCGGCCCAGTTGCTGTTGATCATGAAGGAAGAAGTCCGGCCCAGGATCAATAAGCCGGATCCGTACCGACATTAGGAGTAACCCGGATCCGCGGAGGCCCATGAGGAACCCGGATCCAGTACGACGTGTATGGAAGGCGGATCCGTGACGTGCACGGCAAGATATTGTACCGTAGCTAGGCTATCTGTAATCCGGCTAGGACTCTCCATGTAAACCCTAGATCCGTGCGCCTTTATAAGCCGGATCCTGGGAGCCCTAGAGGCACAACCACAACTCATTGTAACAACGCGAAAGCGCCCAGATAATTCCAGACAAGCAGCAGTAGGCCCTGTCATCGTGCAGGTGTTCCGAAGCTGGGTAACTCGCGTACCACCGTCCCGTGTGCACTCCGCCCTATGGCCCCTACTTCTTCTCCCCCTCGTGAGGATCCCTCCTCCGAGGTACCGTCGATTAGGCAACGACAGTTGGCGCCCACCGTGGGGCCTGTGGCGTCTGGAGGCCGGAACCGGGAGGGTTCCGCCATGGGAAGCTACGACGATACCATCGCTGTGGGGCGCGTCCTCTACGTCGGAAATCTACTGATCGTCCCTCCGGATGAGTGTTGGATTCCGGCTAGAACAAACCCCGTCAAGCTCTCCATCGTCCCAATTGGCGGCATACACATCTTCATCGGGGAAACCGTCGATTCCGACGGAAACCCACTGGTAAGTAACGCAGACGCGACCGCCGCAGAGCTGGACGCTGTCGCGAAGATCCGATCTGAGATGCAGGAGCTTCCTAAGGAAGATTCCGCCTCGGATCTGGAATTTTCAAAGCCCACCCAATCCGCCCCTGAGCAGGAAACAACGGTGGAAGACCAATGCAGATCCGCCTGGGTCTCCCAGGTGTTAGAAAAGCAGAGGTGCCACTTCGTACACTTCTTGGCCCATACCGCCGGAACCGCCCCTCAAGAAGACGGAGCTGGTCCTGAGCAGGTAGAGGCACCGGAAAACGGCGCAGATCCGGATCAGGCTGAGCCTGCCGAAGGAAGCGAAGCTCCGGTTGAAGAGTCGATTTTGGGCAATCTGAGCCCAATTTCGGGAGATACCCCCTCCATGGAGTCTGATGACTTCGTTCGCAAGCTAGGGGAGTACGGTTTCGGTGATCAGCCTGAAGTCGACTCCGCCCAGCCTAAGCAGGTTCTCGCAACGGTAGCAGCGCTGGGACAAACTGGATCTGAAGAGCCAACCAGCCAATCCGACCCTCAACCGTCCCACCAAGGATCTCCAATGTCTCGGGAGTGACCCCGCAGGGATTCTTCCTCGGAGGAACTCCTGTCAGCTGAGGGGATGGTGGCGCGAGCAGTTCTTAACAAACCTATAACCCCGGGCGACGCCGCAGATCTGGAGGCTCTAGAGGCCACCAGACAGGAAATGCTGGCCATAGCCAAGAAGCTCGCCGATACCGAAGCCGCATTAAGGGAAGAAAGGGAGCAAGCTGCAGGTTTGGCGGACCAATTTGACAGACAGGATCGCGAAATTACTGCCACACTCGAGCAGGTCAAGAGCATGGCGAAAGAGTGGGAAGTAAAGATGACCTATGCGCAGGCGGAGGCCAATCGAATTGTTAGAGAAGCAATTCCGCCTCGCAGGATCAACTTCGCCACGCCCGCAGGGCACCGGCCGCTGGAAACCCCAAAGGACAACATGCTAAAAGCTGCGGAGCTGTTGAAAAAGAAGGACGAAGAGGTTGATATCAACTACCTCCGCACACTTGTCGCTTCAGCAATGCAGCAGCAAAGCAAGGCGGATACTTCGCGCAGGTTGGAATCCAATCCGGATAACTGTGTATCTACCGCGCAGAAGGACGCCCGCGCCGATCGGCATCCCGATGACGAATCACACACCGGATCCTCGGAGCGCAGAAGAAGAACCAGGGAACACCCAAATCCGATCCCCGTTCCGTCAAAGACGCCTTCGTCAGATCCAAGGAAGGGAAAGGATGCAATGTATCCTGGACGAGACAAATATCGCAACCCCTCTCCTCTGCCCAACGGTTACCCGCGACCCCCTCGCCGCCGTAGTCCAGCCGGAAACACCAGGCCCTCAGGGCATGGTGGAATTATTATCCGCGACAACGTGCTGCCAAGAAACAGAGATAGGGAGCGCTCGCCGGAACCTCGCCGGAACCAGAACAATGTTCATGAGCCCGAGCCCAGGAGGAGTCGGAATGAGGAGCGCGGCCCAGAACCTCGCCGGAGCCGCAACCCAGAGCCTCGCCAGAGCCGCGACCCAGAGCCTCGCCGGAGCCGCGACCCGGAACCTCGCCCGAACGACCAGGGCAGCCAGCGCCATGGCGAAGGCAGCCATAGGAGCCGGAGCCAGCACCGAGAAGGCCGAGGAGAATCAGATGGCGGAAGCAAGAAATCGGACCGCCCACCTCGCAGGTCTCCCTCACCACCACCTAGCGGTGGCGGCGGAGGTGGAGGCGGAGGCAACGGTCGGAGATCTTGCTCTCGTTCACAATCTCCTCGCCACGGCCCGCGCGACGCTCGGGATCGCCTTAACGAGTACAGAACCGACTACATTGGTCCGAAGTGCTTTGGCAGAATGATTCGAGAGGAACCAAAGCCAAGGATGAACCTCAAGCTACCCGGAAATCTGAAGCATTATGATGGCACCGAAAGGCCGGATACCTGGATTGAGGATTACTATAATGCTGTAACCTTCGCCGGAGGAACCCCTAACATCGCCTGCCGCATGCTTTAGTTGTACCTTGTAGGTCCAGCCCGGATCTGGCTCAGCGACCTCGAGAAGAATTCCATCTTTTGTTGGTTTGACCTGAAGAACGCTTTCGAGAAACACTTCAGGGGCACCTACAAGAGACCTGCCACAACAAGCGACCTGCAGGCATGTATCCAGAAGAAGGGCAAAACATCGAGGAATTTCCTCACCCGATGGTTGGCATGCAGAAACGAGTGCGAGAACATCGACAACCGCACAGCAATGCACGCCTTCATTGGGGGCTTGCAGCGAGGAGGATTGCTGCGACACAAGCTAACTTGCTTGGTCAATGCAAACAAACTGACGTTGGACGACATGATCACCATCGCCAGCGATCACACTGCCGCCGATGACGACGCAGGCGGAGATCTAGCAGCAACGGCAATTCCCCTGCATCAACAAAAGAAGAACCGTGACAACGGTAGCAGCAGTAGCCATAAGCGCAAGAACCCCAATGACCAGAAGAGTGGCGGATCCGAGATGGTCGCCATGGCGTTTCAACGCGGAGGTTCAGGAGGCGGAAGAGGACGCGGACGTGGAGGCGGAGCCGGCAGGGGTCAGCAGCATACCTCCGAGGTCACAGCTGGCGGATCCCGCGCCCCGCAAACCTACGAGGAGTACAGAGACATGCCCTGCCTGGCCCACCTGGATCCGGTTACAGGGAAGTCCACTCACACCAACCGCAACTGCAAGTGGGTCAATGATCTAAAGAACGACCCGGAGGCAGGATACAAGCGCGCCCGGAAGCACCGCCCACGCGGCAAAGGTGGCAAGGGCAAGAACAAGGACAAAGAGGAAGATAGTTCTGAGGCGATGGATGAGGATGATAACTCGCCGGATCCCAAGGCAGGATCCGCAGGTAAATCCAATCCATTCGATAAAAAGAGCGTGGGGGCTTACCACACTTTCCTCGGGACCCCAACAGTACGTGCCTCCAAGTCAGCTACCCGGATCCTGAACGCCATAGTTCCGGCTGTGCCGCAGTACGTCAGATGGTCGGAAATCCCGTGCACATTTGATAGGAAGGATCACCCCGCAATTGTGCCAAAGGAATGCTACGCCTTGGTTGTAAGTCCCCGCATAGATGGGTACGACTTCTCCAAGTGCCTCATGGATGGCGGAGCCAGCCTGAACATCATGTACCTGGAGACTCTAGAGCGAATGAACCTCACCAAGGAACAGCTCAAACACAGCACCACTGAGTTTCATGGCGTGGTTCCGGGTAAGAAGGCGAATTCCCTCGGCAGCATCACACTTCCCGTGGCTTTTGGCGATGTTCATAATTTCCGCGAAGAGAAGATCACGTTTGAAGTTGTGCCCTTCAAGAGCTCCTACCACGTCATCTTCGGCAGGCCCACCTACCACAAGTTCCACGCAAGAACGTGCTACATCTACAACAAGCTCAAGATTCCGGGTCCTAAAGGTATGATTACCGTATCCGGAGACTACAAAAAGGCTCATGAGTGCGAGTTAGGCGAAGCCGCCTTCGCAGTCTCGTGATATCTGGAGAAGAGCTGAAAGGCTACAGAGCCGCGGTGGATCCGACTGAGATGCAGACCACCAAGAAGCAGATCTCCGAGCAGAAAACCTCCTTCAAGGCCGCGATAGAAACCAAGAAGCACGACCTCATCAAAGGCGACTCTTCCAAGCAGGTTTCAGTCGGAGCCAACATGGACCCCAAATAGGAAGACGCGCTCGTCGAGTTCCTCCGCGCTAACATGGATATCTTCGCATGGCAACCTTCTGACATGTCCGGAGTACCTAGGGAACTCGCCGAGCACTACCTCAACATAAATCCGGGGGCTAAACCGGTGAAGCAAGCTATGCGGCGCTTTGGAGATAAGAAGCGCCGCGCCATTGGAATGGAACTAGCAAAGTTACTAGAAGCAGGTTTTGTAATAGAAGTTATCCACACCGATTGGGTCGCGAATCCCGTCCTTGTACCCAAAAAGAACACTGAAATATTAAGAATGTGCATCGATTACTCTGGCTTGAACAAGCATTGCCCGAAGGATCCGTTCCCCTTGCCGCGCATTGACCAAGTCATTGATTCGACGGCGGGGGCGGAACTTCTGTGTTTTCTTGATGCGTATTCCGGGTATCATCAGATCCGGATGAAGGAATCCGACCAAAAGGCGACTTCATTCATTACCCCGTTTGGTACTTACTGCTATGTTACTATGCCTTTTGGTTTGAAAAATGCAGATGCCACCTACCAACGTACGATGCAGCGGTGCCTGAAGGACCAAATTGGCCGGAACGTGCACGCTTACGTCGACGACATCGCGATCATGACCCGGAAAGGATCCGACTTGATCAGCGACCTCACAGAAACCTTCGACAATCTCCGCAGGTACAAGATGATGTTGAATCCGCTGAAGTGCGTCTTTGGCGTGCCAGCCGGAAAACTCCTTGGCTTCATAGTCTCTCACAGAGGCATTGAGGTTAACCCGGAAAAGATTAAGGCAATCCTGTGTATCAAACGGCCAACTTGTCTCAAAGATTTGCAACGACTAACTGGTTGCGTCGCAGCAATCAGTAGGTTTGTTAGCCGTCTTGGCGAGAAGGCGCTACCTCTGTACAAGCTGCTGAAGAAAACAGACAACTTTGTCTGGGACGATGCAGCCGATGCAGCTCTTCGGGGGTTGAAGGAAATACTCACCTCCCCACCTATCTTGGCAGCCCCAGCAGAGTCAGAGCCAATGCTCCTTTATCTGGCAGCTACCAACAAAGTCATCAGCCTCGTCATCGTGGTGGAGCGAAAGGAAGAAGGTCATGAATATGACGTCCAAAGGCCTGTCTACTACATTAGCGAGGTGCTGACGGAGTCAAAGCAAAGATACCCTCACTTTCAGAAGCTAGCCTATGGAGTGTTCCTAGGCAGCCGGAAGCTGAGACACTACTTCCAAGAGCACCCAGTAACAGTTGTGAGCAAGGCTCCGCTATCAACAATTCTCAACAACGCTGACGCAACAGGACGTACGGCTAAATGGGGCATCGAGCTATCCGCCTTCGACATCGCTTACAAGCCCAGGACTGCAGTTAAATCCCAAGTCTTGGCAGATTTCGTCGCAGATTGGACAGAAGCTCCGGATGCGAGTCTGGAGCCGGAACCAGAAACATGGGTCATGCACTTCGATGGATCCAAGCAGCATCAAGGCTCAGGAGCCGGAGTCACCCTGAAGTCCCCTACCGGAGAAGAACTGCAGTACGTTCTGCAGATCCACTTCGAAGCTACGAACAACATGGCGGAATACGAGGCTCTACTACACGGTCTGCGCATCGCTAAGGAAATTGGGATCAAGCACATCATATGCTGTGGAGATTCCGACCTGGTGGCACAACAAGTAGCCGGAACCTGGAACGCCAGAAACTCCGTCATGGCGGCCTACAGAGACGAAGTTGATGAGATCGCCAAGTGCTTCCTCGGATACGAAGTCAAGTACGTCAGAAGAGACGATAACACAGCGGCAGACATGCTATCCAAGCTCGGATCCGGCAGGAAGCAAATTCCGCCTGGCATTTTCCTGAAGCATCTCCGGATACCCTCAGTTAAGGGCGCTAACCCGGAAAACCCAGAGGTGGCAGTGTCTCCGGCTAGGGAGGTAATGGCTATCATTCCGGCTTGGACACAGCCTTTCCTGGACTACCTCATCGATCAGAAGTTGCCAGAGGATGAGGTCCTCGCGCGACAGATCGTCAGACGAGCGAGAACCTACACAATTGTTGATGGACAGCTCTACAAACGAAGTGCAGCAGGGGTGTTTCTCAAATGCGTCTCCAATCAAGATGGCATTGAAATCCTCAGAGAGATCCACGCAGGGGATTGCGGGCATCACGCCGCTCCCAGGTCCCTCGTTGCCAAAGCTTTCCGGCTAGGATTCTACTGGCTCACAGCTAAAGAAGATGCTGACAAAATAGTCAAGACCTGCCGAGGTTGTCAGTACTATGCTACTCAACCAAACGCTCCAGCCCAAGAGCTGAAGACCATACCTATCACCTGGCCATTTGCGGTCTGGGGGCTCGATATGGTTGGTAAGTTAAAAAGATCATCTCCTGGCGGTTTTGAATACCTCCTGGTCGCTGTTGACAAGTTCAGCAAGTGGATCGAGGCTAAGCCAGTAAGAAAAGCCGATGGTGCTACGGCACTAAAATTCGTCTGCAGCCTCGTGATGAGATTCGGCATCCCACACAGCATAATCACGGATAACGGCACAAACTTCGCTCAAGGAGAGTTGAGGGATTATTGTGAAACAGTAGGGATTCGATTGGACCTTGCATCTGTGGCTCATCCACAATCCAACGGTCAGGTTGAAAGGGCTAACGGTCTAATATTATCAGGAATTAAGCCGCGCCTTGAAGAACCGCTGCGACGAGCAGCTGGAGCTTGGGCTGACGAGTTGGAAGCTGTTCTGTGGAGTTTACGAACTACCCCTAACAGATCAACAGGGTTTACCCCATTTTTCCTGGTATACGGATCCGAAGCCGTGCTTCCCTCCGACATCATCCACGACTCACCGCGAGTTTCCGCCTACAATGAAGAAACAGCTGACGAGGCCAGACAGCTATCTGTGGACCTGATCGAGGAAGCTCGGAACCTAGCTGACCAGCGCTCCGCCATCTATCAGCAGAAGCTCCGACGCTATCACAGTCGTCGAGTTCGGAATCGCTCCTTCATGGCAGGAGACCTGGTCCTCCGCCTTCGATAGGTGAAAGACCATAAGTTGCAATCTCCATGGGAAGGACCCTTCGTCGTTAGTAAAGTGCTTCATAACGGGTCGTACTACCTTGTTGATTTCCGCGAGCTGAGGGATAGACCTGCTAATTGGCACCGGAAACGCAAGCGTGAGGATCCAGATGACATCTACGATGAGACAGATCGCCCTTGGAACATTGCACAGCTACGTCCTTTCTACACTTAGCATATTTTTTCCGAGTTACCAACTCTGTAATAGTTATACATGATCAATGAAATAAAGCTTATGGTTCACTCTCTGAGTCTTTTACCTCCTTTACTTGTTCATTTTTAGATCATGTATGTTTTCCGACTAAAACCGCAGAGCTGGATTTTTCCGCCTAGGCGTGTATAAAAGTTGTGATTTTCAAAAATCATCCTTTAGGACGTAAGCTTAAGTTTTCTGATTAAGTTGTTGTCTGTTGCGAACTCGTGGATTCCTAGTAGCGATTTCCGGCACCTATGCTTGGGGGCTTGTTTCCGCGGTTATTGACGGATTGCCATTGGGCTTCGTCGCCGCTGGCGAGCGTTTCCGGCTAAGGTCTTCCGGCTCGCGGAAGGTCAAGCGGGCAAGCCGGAAAACAACGAAGTCAGCACTTGCTTTCCGACACAAAACGAAACATGCACATAACATTAACGGATAGCAAGATAAGTGTTTCCGCCCCATGCATAATCGTTTCGTTCCTAGCTACTTAAGAATTTAAAGTCTTATTACAAACCCACTCTGGGGCCAAAATGATGCAACTGGTCTCATTGTTTAAACAGGAACTCTACTCGGAGTCCTCTTCTTCAGATTCCTGGTAGGTGGAGCCATCGTCGCTGTCGCCGGATCCGGCTTCGGAGTCGTCGCCAGAGTTTCCTCCGGAATGCTCGCCGCTTGACCCGGAGCCTTCTCCATAATACTCCGGCTCACCTGCTTCCTCCTCCTCTGCATCGGAAAATCCCTTGGGCAGATCGTGTTTGTTATACCAGAACGAGTGATCCACTCGCCTGACAAACAACTGCTCATAGCCTTGGGTTTCCGCGAGGAGGGCACCCATGTCGGAACCCTTGGGGGCTCCGCGTGCAACATCCGCCAGGTTGAGCGAGGGGAAGTGAGCCTTGCAGGTGGCCAAGACTAGGGAGGCGACTCCGCGTGCTGAAGATTTCTGCCAGTCTTTGATGAAATCCGGCACTTGCTCCATAAGTTTGGTCATTGTATCGATGATCGTGGTTTTTGCCTTCTTCAGAGACAGAGTCTTGGCGATTCCGCGACAGGCTTCAAATAACGCGTCAATTGAAATCCGCGCTTCATCGTATGCCTCCGTCCTCTTCAGGTTCGACTCTTTTGACCACTCGAAGCCAAGGCTTGCTGTGGAAGAAGGTCCAGTTCCGTTAGAGAGAAAGCATATGAGATAGTCAGAGCATTACACGGAAAAATGCTTACGGAACATAAGTTTGTCGATGGCCTCCGCCTCCGCTTCCAGAACTTTGTTCTTGGCTACCACGGAGATCACGCGACCCTGGCTTCTCTCCAGTTTTTCATTCAGCTCCGCCAGGTCGCGGGCATGCTTCTCGGAGAGTTCTTTCCTCGCCTCAGTCTCCTTACATGATGATTCTTGGATGAAGGCTTTGAGGGACTCGTTCTCCGCCTCAAGCACCTTGACCTTGGCGGAAAGCTCATCAAATGAGGAGTGCTTGGCAGTCTCTTCTGCAGGCAGAAAGTTGCACATATTATGCATCCTGAACAACTATGTCAGCGCAAAAAGTGAAGTCCCGGATCTCGTACCTTGAAGGCGGGTCTCAAGCAGCTGGATATCTTTTTTGCTATTTTCCGCGTGCTGGCGCAACCCCTCGATTTCCGCAATTTGCTCCAGCACGTGCACGCGCAGATCTTCGTGCAGTTTCCGCGTGGTCTACGAAGCAGCAAAGAGTTAGTCGGATATTAAAATCTGGGTGGCTAGCGAAGAATTCAAAGTCTTGGGATAAAAATTTCAAATTTCCGCCTAAAGGTACATTTTGGGAAAGCATCGGCTAATACATGTTACACGGAAATATATCACCCAATGCTTGGGGGCTAGTATCACCTGCCGCACTTCCTTGCGCTTGGTGAAAAAATCCTTCAGGTTGTCCTCCAGGTCGGCGAGCTCTCGCATCTCCTCGTCCGGCTTTCCCCACACTTTGTTCAGCATGGCGGAAACTTCCGCGTGACGATGTGTGATGCGTGTGGTTGGCACGTCCGTTGGGAACCCCAAGAGGAAGGTGTGATGCGCACAGCGGCAAGTTTCCCTCAGTAAGAAACCAAGGTTTAATCGGACCAGTAGGAGTCAAGAAGCACGTTGAAGGTTGATGGCGGCGAGATGTAGTGCGGCGCAACACCAGGGATTCCGGCGCTAACGTGGAACCTGCACAACACAACCAAAGTACTTTGCCCCAACGAAACAGTGAGGTTGTCAATCTCACCGGCTTGCTGTAACAAAGAGTTAACCGTATTGTGTGGAAGATGATTGTTTGCAGAAAAATAGAACAAGTATTGCAAAGAGATTGTATTTCAGTAAAGAGAATTGGACCGGGGTCCACAGTTCACTAGAGGTGTCTCTCCCATAAGACGAACAGCATGTTGGGTGAACAAATTACAGTTGGGCAATTGACAAATAAAGAGAGCATGACCATGCACATACATATCATGATGAGTATAGTGAGATTTAATTGGGCATTACGACAAAGTACATAGACCGCCATCCAACTGCATCTATGCCTAAAAAGTCCACCTTTAGGTTATCATCCGAACCCCCTCCAGTATTAAGTTGCAAAGCAACAGACAATTGCATTAAGTATGGTGCGTAATGTAATCAACAACTACATCCTTAGACATAGCATCAATGTTTTATCCCTAGTGGCAACAGCACAACACAACCTTAGAACTTTCATCACTTTGTCCTGTGTCAATGCAGGCATGAACCCACTATCGAGCATAAGTACTCCCTCTTGGAGTTACAAGCATCTACTTGGCCAGAGCATCTACTAGTAACGGAAAGCATGCAAGATCATAAACAACACGTAGATATAACTTTGATAATCAACATAACAAGTATTCTCTATTCATCGGATCCCAACAAACGCAACATATAGAATTACAGATAGATGATCTTGATCATGTTAGGCAGCTCACAAGATCTGACAATGATAGCACAATGGGGAGAAGACAACCATCTAGCTACTGCTATGGACCCATAGTCCAGGGGTAGACTACTCACACATCACACCGGAGGCGACCATGGCGGCGTAGAGTCCTCCGGGAGATGATTCCCCTCTCCGGCAGGTGCCGGAGGCGATCTCTGGATCCCTCGAGATGGGATCGGCGTTGGCGGCGTCTCACGGAAGGTTTTCCGTATCGTGGCTCTCGTGACCGGGGGTTTCGTCACGGAGGCTTTAAGTAGGCGGAAGGGTAGGTCAAGAGGCGGCACGGGGGGCCCAGACCATAGGCCGGCGCGGCCAGGGGTGGGGCCGCGCCGCCCTAGGGTTTGGCCACCCCGTGGCCCCTCTTCGTTTCATCTTCGGACTTCTGGAAGCTTCGTGGAAAAATAGGCCCCTGGGCTTTGATTTCGTCCAATTCCGAGAATATTTCCTTACTAGGATTTCTGAAACCAAAAACAGCAGAAAACAAAGAATCGGCACTTCGACATCTTGTTAATAGGTTAGTTCCAGAAAATGCACGAATATGACATAAAGTGTGCATAAAACATGTAGATAACATCAATAATGTGGCATGGAACATAAGAAATTATCGATACGTCGGAGACGTATCAGCATCCCCAAGCTTAGTTATGCTCGTCCCGAGCAGGTAAAACGATAACACAGATAATTTCTGGAGTGACATGCCATCATAATCTTGATCATACTATTTGTAAAGCATATGTAGTGAATGCAGCGATCAAAACAATGTATATGACATGAGTAAACAAGTGAATCATAAAGCAAAGACTTTTCATGAATAGCACTTCAAGACAAGCATTAATAAGTCTTGCATAAGAGTTAACTCATAAAGCAATAATTCAAAGTAAAGGCATTGAAGCAACACAAAAGAAGATTAAGTTTCAGCGGTTGCTTTCAACTTGTAACATGTATATCTCATGGATATTGTCAACATAGAGTAGTATAATAAGTGCAATAAGCAAGTATGTAGGAATCAATGCACAGTTCACACAAGTGTTTGCTTCTTGAGGTGGAGAGAAATAGGTGAACTGACTCAACATTGAAAATAAAAGAATGGTCCTCAATAAAGGAAAAGCATCGATTGCTATATTTGTGCTAGAGCTTTGATTTTGAAAACATGAAACAATTTTGTCAACGGTAGTAATAAAGCATATGCATCATGTAAATTATATCTTATAAGTTGCAAGCCTCATGCATAGTGTACTAATAGTGCCCACACCTTGTCCTAATTAGCTTGGACTACCGGATCATCACAATGCACTGTTTTAACCAAGTGTCACAAAGGGGTACCTCTATGCCGCCTGTACAAAGGTCTAAGGAGAAAGCTCGCATTGGATTTCTCGCTATTGATTATTCTTCAACTTAGACATCCATACCGGGACAACATAGACAACAGATAATGGACTCCTCTTTTATGCATAAGCATGTAACAACAATTAATAATTTTCTCATTTGAGATTGAGGATATATGTCCAAAACTGAAACTTCCACCATGGATCATGGCTTTAGTTAGCGGCCCAATGTTCTTCTCTAACATATGCATGCTTAACCATAAGGTGGTAGATCTCTCTTACTTCAGACAAGATGGACATGCATAGCAACTCACATGAAATTCAACAATGAATAGTTGATGGCGTCCCCAGTGAAACATGGTTATCGCACAACAAGCAACTTAATAAGAGATAAAGTGCATAATTACATATTCAATACCACAATAGTTTTTAAGCTATTTGTCCCATGAGCTATATATTGCAAAGGTGAATGATGGAATTTTAAAGGTAGCACTCAAGCAATTTACTTTGGGATGGCGGAAAATACCATGTAGTAGGTAGGTATGGTGGACACAAATGGCATAGTGGTTGGCTCAAGTATTTTGGATGCATGAGAAGTATTCCCTCTCGATACAAGGTTTAGGCTAGCAAGGTTATTTGAAACAAACACAAGGATGAACCGGTGCAGCAAAACTCACATAAAAGACATATTGAAAACATTATAAGACTCTACACCGTCTTCCTTGTTGTTCAAACTCAATACTAGAAATTATCTAGACCTTAGAGAAACCAAATATGCAAACCAAATTTTAGCATGCTCTATGTATTTCTTCATTAATGGGTGCAAAGCATATGATGCAAGAGCTTAAACATGAGCACAACAATTGCCAAGTATCACATTACCCAAGACATTAATAGCAATTACTACATGTATCATTTTCCAATTCCAACCATATAACAATTTAACGAAGGAGAAACTTCGCCATGAATACTATGAGTAGAAACCAAGGACATACTTGTCCATATGCTACAGCGGAGCGTGTCTCTCTCCCATAAAGTGAATGCTAGGATCCATTTTATTCAAACAAAACAAAAAACAAAAACAAAACGACGCTCCAAGAAAAGCACATAAGATGTGATGGAATAAAAATATAGTTTCAGGGGAGGAACGTGATAATGTTGTCGATGAAGAAGGGGATGCCTTGGGCATCCCCAAGCTTAGACGCTTGAGTCTTCTTGATATATGCAGGGGTGAACCACCGGGGCATCCCCAAGCTTAGAGCTTTCACTCTCCTTGATCATGTTGCATCATACTCCTCTCTTGATCCTTGAAAACTTCCTCCACACCAAACTCGAAACAACTCATTAGAGGGTTAGTGCACAATAAAAATTAACATATTCAGAGGTGACACAATCATTCTTAACACTTCTGGACATTGCATAATGCTACTGGACATTAGTGGATCAAAGAAATTCATCCAACATAGCAAAAGAGGCAATGCGAAATAAAAGGCAGAATCTGTCAAAACAGAACAGTTCGTATTGACGAATTTTAAAATGGCACCAGAATTGCTCAAATGAAAATGCTCAAATTTAATGAAAGTTGCGTACATATCTGAGGATCATGCACGTAAATTGGCTTAATTTTCTGAGCTACCTACAGGGAGGTGGACCCAGATTCGTGACAGCAAAGAAATCTGGAACTGTGCAGTAATCCAAATCTAGTACTTACTTTTCTATCAACGGCTTAACTTGGCACAACAAAACACAAAACTAAGATAAGGAGAGGTTGCTACAGTAGTAAACAACTTCCAAGACACAAAATAAAAACAAAGTACTGTAGGTAAAAACATGGGTTGTCTCCCATAAGCGCTTTTCTTTAACGCCTTTCAGCTAGGCGCAGAAAGTGTGTATCAAGTATTATCAAGAGACGAAGTGTCAACATCATAATTTGTTCTCATAATAGAATCAAAAGGTAACTTCATTCTCTTTCTAGGGAAGTGTTCCATACCTTTCTTGAGAGGAAATTGATATTTTATATTACCTTCCTTCATATCAATGATAGCACCAACAGTTCGAAGAAAAGGTCTTCCCAATATAATGGGACAAGATGCATTGCATTCAATATCCAAGACAACAAAATCAACGGGGACAAGGTTATTGTTAACGGTAATGCGAACATTATCAACTTTCCCGAAAGGTTTCTTTGTAGAATGATCAGCAAGATTAACATCCAAATAACAATTTTTCAGTGGTGGCAAGTCAAGCATATTATAAATTTTCTTAGGCATAACAGAAATACTTGCACCAAGATCACATAAAGCATTACAATCAAAATCTTTAACCTTCATCTTAATGATGGGCTCCCAACCATCCTCTAGCTTTTTAGGAATAGAGGCTTCGCGCTCTAGTTTCTCTTCTCTAGCTTTTATGAGAGTATTTGTAATATGATGTGTAAAGGCCAAATTTATAGCACTAGCATTAGGACTTTTAGCAAGTTTTTGCAAGAACTTTATAACTTCAGAGATGTGGCAATCATCAAAATTCAAACCATTATAATCTAAAGCAATGGGATCATCATCCCCAATGTTGGAAAAAATTTCAGCAGCTTTATCACAGGCAGTTTTAGCAGTTTCAGGCAGTTTCTCGCGCTTTGCATTAGAAGTGGAAACATTGCTAACACCAATTCTTTTATTAGTATTAGTAGGAGGTGCAGCAACATGTGTAGCATTAACATTACTAGTGGTGGTAATAGTCCAAACTTTAGCTATATTCTTCTCTTTAGCTAGTTTTTCATTTTCTTCTCTATCCCACCTAGCACGCAGTTCAGCCATTAATCTTATATTCTCATTAATTCTAACTTGGATGGCATTTGCTGTAGTAGTAATTTTATCATCTAAATCCTCAGGTTTAGCAGCCATTTTATTAATTAAAGAAGATTGTGATGCAGACATATATGAGATTCGGGTTTCAGCATTAGCAAGTTTAGTTTGCAACCCCGAGATCTCCCTATTCAGATTTTCAAGTTGATTCCCTATATTCTTCAACAAGGTAGATTGCTCATTCATAGTTTTAGTAAACAATTTATTTTGCTCATATTGTGATTGCATAAAGCTCTTAGTGGATCTTTCAATTTCTAGCATCTTTTCTTCATTAGATGAAGCATATCTACCATAAGAATTACCATTAGCAGGGTATGGCCTAGAATCATTGTGATTGTTATTTTTAATGAAATTCACATCAACATATTCTTTTTGAGCAACTAATGACGCTAACGGAACATTATTAGAATTAACATTAGGCCTACCATTCACAAGCATAGACATAATAGCATCAATCTTATCACTCAAGGAAGAGGTTTCTTCGACAGAATTTACCTTCTTACCTTGTGGAGCTCTTTCCGTGTGCCATTCAGAGTAGTTGATCATCATATTATCAAGAAGCTTTGTTGCTTCACCAAGAGTGATGGACATAAAGGTACCTCCAGCAGCTGAATCCAATAAATTCCGTGAAGAAAAATTTAGTCCTGCATATAAGGTTTGGATGATCATCCAAGTAGTTAGTCCATGGGTTGGGCAATTTTTAACCAGAGATTTCATTCTTTCCCAGGCTTGAGCAACATGTTCAGTATCTAATTGTTTAAAATTCATTATGCTACTCCTCAAAGATATAATTTTAGCAGGGGGATAATATCTACCAATAAAAGCATCCTTGCATTTAGTCCATGAATCAATACTATTCTTAGGCAGAGATAGCAACCAATCTTTAGCTCTTCCTCTTAATGAGAAAGGGAACAATTTTAGTTTAATAATATCACCATCTACATCTTTATATTTTTGCATTTCACATAGTTCAACAAAATTATTAAGATGGGCAGCAGCATCATCAGAACTAACACCAGAAAATTGCTCTCGCATAACAAGATTCAGTAAAGCAGGTTTAATTTCAAAGAATTCTGCTGTAGTAGCAGGTGGAGCAATAGGTGTGCATAAGAAATCATTATTATTTGTGGTTGTGAAGTCACACAACTTAGTATTTTCAGGGTTGGCCATTTTAGCAACAGTAAATAAAGCAAACTAGATAAAGTAAATGCAAGTAAACTAATTTTTTTGTGTTTTTGATATAGCAAACAAGATAGCAAATAAAGTAAAACTAGCAACTAATTTTTTTGTATTTTGATTTAGTGCAGCAAACAAAGTAGTAAATAAAACTAAGCAAGACAAAAACAAAGTAAAGAGATTGAGAAGTGGAGACTCCCCTTGCAGCGTGTCTTGATCTCCCCGGCAACGGCGCCAGAAATTTGCTTGATGCGTGTGGTTGGCACGTCCGTTGGGAACCCCAAGAGGAAGGTGTGATGCGCACAGCGGCAAGTTTCCCTCAGTAAGAAACCAAGGTTTAATCGGACCAGTAGGAGTCAAGAAGCACGTTGAAGGTTGATGGCGGCGAGATGTAGTGCGGCACAACACCAGGGATTCCGGCGCCAACGTGGAACCTGCACAACACAACCAAAGTACTTTGCCCCAACGAAACAGTGAGGTTGTCAATCTCACCGGCTTGCTGTAACAAAGAGTTAACCGTATTGTGTGGAAGATGATTGTTTGCAGAAAACAGTAGAACAAGTATTGCAGTAGATTGTATTTGAGAATTGGACCGGGGTCCACAGTTCACTAGAGGTGTCTCTCCCATAAGACGAACAGCATGTTGGGTGAACAAATTACAGTTGGGCAATTGACAAATAAAGAGAGCATGACCATGCACATACATATCATGATGAGTATAGTGAGATTTAATTGGGCATTACGACAAAGTACATAGACCGCCATCCAACTGCATCTATGCCTAAAAAGTCCACCTTCAGGTTATCATCCGAACCCCCTCCAGTATTAAGTTGCAAAGCAACAGACAATTGCATTAAGTATGGTGCGTAATGTAATCAACAACTACATCCTTAGACATAGCATCAATGTTTTATCCCTAGTGGCAACAGCACAACACAACCTTAGAACTTTCTGTCACTGTCCCAGGTGTCAATGCAGGCATGAACCCACTATCGAGCATAAGTACTCCCTCTTGGAGTTACAAGCATCTACTTGGCCAGAGCATCTACTAGTAACGGAAAGCATGCAAGATCATAAACAACACGTAGATATAACTTTGATAATCAACATAACAAGTATTCTCTATTCATCGGATCCCAACAAACGCAACAGATAGAATTACAGATAGATGATCTTGATCATGTTAGGCAGCTCACAAGATCCGACAATGATAGCACAATGGGGAGAAGACAACCATCTAGCTACTGCTATGGACCCATAGTCCAGGGGTAGACTACTCACACATCACACCGGAGGCGACCATGGCGGCGTAGAGTCCTCCGGGAGATGATTCCCCTCTCCAGCAGGGTGCCGGAGGCGATCTCCTGGATCCCCCGAGATGGGATCGGCGTTGGCGGCGTCTCTGGAAGGTTTTCCGTATCGTGGCTCTCGCATCGGGGGTTTCGTCACGGAGGCTTTAAGTAGGCGGAAGGGTATGTCAAGAGGTGGCACGGGGCGGGACCATAGGCCGGCGCGGCCGTGGGTGGGGCCGCGCCGCCCTAGGGTTTGGCCACCCCGTGGCCCCTCTTCGTTTCATCTTCGGACTTCTGGAAGCTTCGTGGAAAAATAGGCCCCTGGGCTTTGATTTCGTCCAATTCCGAGAATATTTCCTTACTAGGATTTCTGAAACCAAAAACAGCAGAAAACAGCAACTAGCACTTCGGCATCTTGTTAATAGGTTAGTTCCAGAAAATGCACGAATATGACATAAAGTGTGCATAAAACATGTAGATAACATCAATAATGTGGCATGGAACATAAGAAATTATCGATACGTCGGAGACGTATCACTGTGCAAGGGTAAGCTTTTGAAGGGACGGAGTTGGTTGGAGGTTGACTCGAGTCGCGTTGGTAACTTGAAGGAGCTTTGCCTTTTGCTCCTGCTCTTCTCCTGTGGGCCCCACGAAAGCGGAGCTTGGCTGATCTTGCGGAGGAACAGAGGAGGAGGTCCCCTTGGCGGAGTCGCCATGGTGAGCGGGATCCTCAGGAAGGTCATCAAGGTCGATGACATCTTTTGGATCCGGCCTGGTGGCGGATGAAGCCTTGGGCGGAACTTCAACCTCAGGAGTAATAGGTATGGAAGCCGGAGATGGCTTGGCTCTCTTCTTCGAGACCCTTGGGGCCTTGGGGGGCTGGCTTCCGGAGCTTCAGAAAAAACATAAAAGTATAAGAGTTTGAGCGTAAAACCGGAACTTGTATCTCGGAAGTACGCGCTTACCCGGAAGGCTTGAAGAAATGCTGGATGGCAGGCTGCCCCTTGTTGCTCGTATTGATCAGTGAAAGGCGCTTCTTTTCCGCCTCTGCTTTCCGGGTGGCCGCAGTGCTAAGCACTTCGCGGGCGCGTTTAGCATAGGGGCTGGAAGGAGCTGGCTTCTTCCTCTTAGCAGGGCGTGGGGCCTCGGGAGCTTCCGCCTCCGATGCAGCTTCCGGATCCGTGTGGCCGGTGGAAGGAACCCGGAGGAGAGTTCCGAGTTCGTTTTCCTCAAGCGCCTCGAGCTAATGCAAAGTTAAACACTTAGACAAAAAAGTTTGAAGAAAGGCAATAGACTAAAGTCAAGACGACGTACCGCGGTTCCGGATCCATTCGTGTGGATGTCTTTGTTGCACACGTGAACATGGAGTTCACGTGGGATTTTGATGAGGACCCGGATCCTCTTGTCGATGGCGTCGGCGGAGAGATTGTCTTTGGTGGCGCGCATTGGGTCGTCGCGTCCCGTGTAGTGAAACATCAAGCGGTCTCGATGCTGCAGTGGCTGGATCCGCTTGGTGAACCAAGAAAGGGTTAAGTCCTTCCCCGTCAGCCCCTCCTCCGTGAGCTTGCAGATCCGCCTAACAGCGCGGGTCAGCTGAGGCGAGTCGGAGAAGTGGGGGCACTGTGTCCATGCCGGAGTTTCACTGGCGGGGCTGTTCTTGAATAATGGAAGTCTCCTGTTGCCCACCTGGTCGGAGACGTCCTTCAGGTAGAAGAAGCCTCCGGACCAATACCGCGCGGATTCGTGGTGGTCGGTATGGGGGTAGACGCGGCCGGGGCGGAGCATGAAGGTGATGGATCCGCAAGTCGCCAACTCAGAGGTCTGGCGGATCTTCTCCTTCTTGACAGAAAAATAGTATTGGAAGAGGGAAAGTTCGGGAGCTACCCGGAGGTGGCCCTCGCAGAGAGTGATGTGGTTGCTGATCGCCAGGACGCTGTTCGGTGATATGTTGTGGGGCTGGAGCCCGTACGCCTTCAGGATTTCCGAGAAGAAATCCGATGGCGGAAAAGAGAAACCTCGCTCCACCAGCGCCTTTGTTACCACCATCTCGCCATCCAGTGGGGCTGGAGCCAGGGAATCCGGAACTGTCCGCCAGCTTCCGGGGAGCAGAAAACCTTCTGCTTCCAAGTTCTTCAGCTCCGTGTCAGTGGTGGTGCAGGGCCACCATTTCCCTTTGGCTTCAATGTCTCGCTGACGAGCTTTGGATTTCTTGGCGGCGATTTCTTCCGCCTTTTGTTCCGCCTTTTCCTCCCCGGAGGCTTTCTCCGGGTTAGCAGAAGTTCCTTCGGTGTCTTTGCCGGAATCCTTGATGGGATCCAGGTGGACCGGGGTGAAGGGTGGAGGGGCAGAGGAGATGGGAGTTGCCATGATGGGCTCGGAGGCTGGAGGCGGAGTCACAGAAGACATCTGAAGAGAAAAGCAGTGGCGGAAAACGTAATTTAGTCGGATCCGCATCGTCAACCTAGCGATCATCCCTACCAACTACGGCAAAGGATCGAAGCTCGGAGAACTTACCTTAATGGACTTCGCGGTGGTCGGAGTCGCCGGCGGCGAGGTTTTCGAACGGTGGCTCGCCGGAGTTAAGAACACGAAGAACACCACGGTGGTGAACTCGCTCCGGTGATGCTCCGGCGACTTTTCCGGTGGGTTCCGGCACGGCGGAGGAAGAGCTCGCGAGTGGCGCTGCGTGGAGAGGTAAGAAAGGGGGTGAATGAGGAGTTAGGGACGACGGCGGATATTTATAGGCTGAGGGACGAGATTCGTGCTCCGCATCCTGTGGTCAGAACGCAAGCGTCGCGCCGTTGGATGCGTGACACGTGTCCCAAACCCTAACGGTAAAAATGGCTAAGAGACAAGTTACCGCACAAATCGCGCGAAAATGGCGCCAGAATTGGCGGAACCGTTTGAGTCTATTAAGATTCCGGGTAAAAGCGTGAAGATAAGTAATTCTCATTCACAAGCAGGGGAGTAACTCGGAGACATGTTTGAAACTGTCGATGGATGAAGTCCCGCAGGATGGGGGATTTTCTGACTAAAGGTTAGGAAAGAAGAAAATGTGAAGTTGGAGTTCTTCAAATTTCTCCGCGTTACCGACGATGCCGGAAACCAAAGGTGCACTCATGGCGGAAACTGCAGGCAAAACTCGGAGAACTCTGGGGGCTACTGTTATGGGTATACTTCATGGGTGTACCATCGACAATGCCTAGATCCGGCAAGCCCGGGTGGCCCACAGATGGTGATGAGGCATGTGGCCCATCGGGCGGCCCAGTTGCTGTTGATCATGAAGGAAGAAGTCCGGCCCAGGATCAATAAGCCGGATCCGTACCGACATTAGGAGTAACCCGGATCCGCGGAGGCCCATGAGGAACCCGGATCCAGTACGACGTGTATGGAAGGCGGATCCGTGACGTGCACGGCAAGATATTGTACCGTAGCTAGGCTATCTGTAATCCGGCTAGGACTCTCCATGTAAACCCTAGATCCGTGCGCCTTTATAAGCCGGATCCTGGGAGCCCTAGAGGCACAACCACAACTCATTGTAACAACGCGAAAGCGCCCAGATAATTCCAGACAAGCAGCAGTAGGCCCTGTCATCGTGCAGGTGTTCCGAAGCTGGGTAACTCGCGTACCACCGTCCCGTGTGCACTCCGCCCTATGGCCCCTACTTCTTCTCCCCCTCGTGAGGATCCCTCCTCCGAGGTACCGTCGATTAGGCAACGACAACCACCTCCTCGGAAACTGCTGTGGCATTGAATCCCCACTATATCCCCTTTATTTAACCGCAACCTGTAGTTCACTTCTTCATCCCCTTCGCATTAGCACTCCAAAAGCCCTCCTCTGCCACCATGTCTTCCTCCTCCTCTGCCTCGTCGGGTCTTTCCACCCAGTCCTCCCCCTCCCGCGAGCCGACGCCGGAGCGGGACCCAAAGGAGGCCCACATTCGCCGCGCCATAGAAGACGGGGACGAGTCCAGTCACGACTTCTCTGTCTGGTCTGAGGACGACAAGTCCTCGACCGACGGGGAAAGTGACCTCCGCTTCCTTGCCGACGGGGAAACGGAGGAGGAGAGCGATGACGATCGCTTCTCCTGGGACGACTTTACCTCCTTCGAAGAGGAGGAGGAGGAGGAGGAGGAGGAGGAGGAGGAGGAGGACGACACCTCCTCCGATGAACCGCCCTCCAAGCGCTTCTGCCCCTGGCCGGGGAACCTCAGCGACTTCGACAGCGACGACGACGCTGACGAGGAGGACGAGGAAAACGAGGGCCCTGCCGGCGGCCGCGGGGCAAAGCAGCGCATTTACGAGTCGTCCGGGAGTAGCGCGATAGCGGCGACGATTTATCGACGTGACGAGGGCAGCGACGGCCCATAGATAGGACCCTTAGTATAGGATCAGCAGTAGTAGATGGGGCAATGTATCCCCTGGTACTTCCTTTTGAGAGCAATCAGCTTTTTATGTAAGGAATCCCGTCATCAATGAAGAATTTCCTTTAATTTGATTTTGCCGATTTCCTTTATGCTAATTTAGCCGATTTCCCCTCATACCGACTTTGCCGATTGTCAACCTAACCAACGCTCAATGAGCGGATGGTAACGCATCGGTCCCTCACAATCTATCCTTCATCTCTTCGACTGACGACTTTGAGATCTGGTGTATAATGTGGAAGACCCATGCCTTCAGGAGAGCCCTAGGACTGTTGCTGAAACAACTTGACGCTGAAATCGATACTTCAGAACAGGTGCCACTTGCTCGCAAATCTCCCGCGATAGTTTCCAGTGATGCTTTATAACCCTGCTCTGTTTCTTTGCAGCAACAAGATGGCCCAGAGCCTGTCAATGATGATGGATCCCCTTTCAGATTCCTTTCAACAGCTCTGGTGGTCTTCTCCTACAACAATTCACCGCTTCTGAAGAAGGTTATGATGCAGGGCCAGCCGACGACACTCCAATCGGCTCCAAAAACAGAGTGTCTACCAGATCAGCTGCCCCCCGAGCCTCAGTTAAGGCGAGAAGAGCGGCGAGGACACACAGTTCAGTCGAAGGGCCTCGAACTCAGGCAATTCTGAGACAGTCACCACGCAGAGCCAGCCAGACTTGCCACTGTCGGCTTCCAAGAAAAGGTCAGCCCCTGAACCTGCCGTTTCCCAAACTCCCACCAAAAAGGGCGTGGCAGCTCCATCCTCTCCTCGGCTCATGTTGCATGCTGACCCCTTGTCGTTCTTATCGGCTAACCTCTTCCTCTGCAAACTGATGACACCTCTAGTGGGGATGTCGAGGAGGCACCCACGCCATCCGCCACTCTGGCCTTAGCAACTTCTATGAATGCAGTTGAGAAGGTGGCCAACTTGGCCAAACCGACAGCAGAAACACCAGAGTCGATCACCTCTTCTTCCGTTGAAAGCCGATATTGCAGACGAAATGCCAACGGCTTGATGAGAACAAGGCTGCCTTGTACGCCCCAACTGACACCTCTAACAGCACTGCTGAACTGGCGACCTTGCACAAAGGGTTGGAGGTCCTCGAAGAGAAGGTTCGGGCAACAAAACAGCTCATTGAAGCTGAGGAAGCTCTCATCGTTCACTCCCTCGAGGAAGCAGAAGGCCTCGGGGCTGAACTGAAGACCGACTTGGTCGAAAATCTGCGTCTTGAACACGCGGCTGGTAGATCCTGTGTAATTTGTACTAGAGTCGATGGCTGTGCATCGGCTTTGTTTCTTAGTTCTAAAGTCGATGTCTGTGCATCGGCTGTTCATCATAAAAAAAAAATTTTACTGGCCGATTTTTCTATCGGCCCCTCACATTTCACTGCCCATGTATCTCACATGTTCCTCTGATTATGTGCCCCCCGAGCCGAATCTGTCAGGTTACTGCTGATATCGGCTCTACAGTTATCCAAAGAACTAGCCCTGAACATCGGCTCTGCAGACATGACCAATGCCGATTTCTTTGAGCTCACAAGCCGATGTAAACCCATACCCTAGCTTTCCGTCACCTGTTAGATTGATGCTGAACACAGGCAAAACGTATGGCAAGGATAATATGGGCCGATTGCTGGAATCGGCCCCCATCTTGATTGCATTGCTCAAAAGAGGTTTACATCTTGTTCGTGCTTCACTATGACTACGTGACATGCTTGAGACAAGATCATTACTTTTCATTTTTTGGGGCCGATCACAAGGATCGGCCTTCCCATGTACGTTCATAGACTTTGTTCTTGTTACACGGTCAGGCCAGTGGATAAGACCAGCCTCACCCCGTTTTTTGACACGTCGATGTACTCGCAGTCGTCCAAAGTGATGCCTGAGAGCGGATCTTGGCCTTCCGTCTCCCAAACGTTCATGCCAGCCGTTGAAATCTCGGCTGTATCGTCTGCATGGACGACTTCTACTTCATCTCCATCCCACTGTATTAAGCATTGGTGCATCGTAGATGGAATGCAACAGTTGGCGTGGATCCAATCTCTCCCTAGTAGGACAGCGTAAGTGCTCTTGCTGTCGACAATGAAGAACGTCGTAGGGATGGTTTTCCTCCCTACGGTCAGATCCACGTTCAGAACACCTTGTGCATCAGATGCTTGGCCGTTGAAATCGCTCAGTGTCACGTTGGTCTTGATCAGATCCGAGCTAGAGCGTCCCAACCGACGTACCATGGAGTATGGCATGATGTTGACTGCCGCTCCGGTGTCCACCAGCATCCTATTGACAGGCTGTCCATTGATATAACCTCGTAAGTACAAGGCCTTCAGGTGTCTGTAACTTCTTTCGCGTGGCTTCTCAAAGATAACCGGCCGTGGGCCGCAGTCAAGTTGTGCCACAGGTGCTTCGTCTAATCCTGGAGCACAAAACTCCGCTGGAAGGATGAACACCATGTTTGTACTAGCCGATGTCTCATCATCGGCTTTCCTTTGCTTGGGGCGCCACTCCATCTTTTGTGGTCGACCCTCTTCGTCTAGGGTTCGTTGAATTTTCGCGGCCAGATCGGGCCGCGCCTTCCTTAGCGTGTGCAGGTATAACCTTTCGGCTTCCTCCAAGCCACGCAGTCGCTGAACCCTACGCTTTTGGGAATGGCTGAGTCCATCAGGGCACCACCTTGGCCGGTGGTACTTGTCCTCTTCTTCTTCATAGTCATCTTCCAAATCCTCGAGGTCTTCTTCCCGAGAGGACTCAGTTCGCTTGTTCCTAGATGGGAGAGGCCCAAGACGTTTGAACACTGACACGTCTGTTGCACCCTTCTTCTTCTGTCTAATTCTGGGCAGTTGCCGATTGTAGGCAATCGGCTCATTCCTGAATCCTAGCAGTGTTTGAAGAAAGGACAGTCCCAGTGCTTGTCCACGTTGTCTTGTTATCTTGACCTTTCCTTGGCACGGCGCTCGTATCTCTCCTCATCGCGATCATGCCGACGATGTCTCCTGGCGTCCCTGCTAGCTAGACGATCCCTTTCATCGTCGCTGTTGTACCGCCGGCGTTGGTCGTACTGACTCACGTATTTGTTGAGGAGATGATCAGAGAGAGGTCGTTGATATCGCACATTCTTCACTTCTCCCTCTGTGATGTAGCGTTTGCCATCGTGCCGGAGCCGATCACGTGGAGCGGCTTCCTCTTTGTCCTTGCTCCGAGAGCGGCTGCCCTCGCCTTTGTCCTTACCAGAGTGGTGCCCAGGCTCGACCATGTTGATGCTCAATGAGAAACCTGGCTGGCACCCTTCGGGGTAAGCGTACTCCACTGTGTTAACGGCGGGGAAGGGGTGTGTGTCGACTTTCATGGCGTACTGGTTGAAAATTAGACGTCCTTGTTCTATCGCCATTTGGATCTGCTGACGCCACACCCTGCAGTCGTTGGTGGTATGGGAGAACGAGTTATGCCATTTGCAGTATGGCTTTCCGTTCAGCTCCTGTACCGTGGGGATTTTGAGGCCTTCAGGTAACTTCAGCTGCTTCTCCTTAAGTAAGAGGTCAAAAATTTGCTCAGTTTTAGTTACGTCAAAATCAAACCCTCTGGGCGGACCTGGTGGCTTAACCCATTTGCAGGATACGGGGGTTGCCCCCCGTGTCCATTCAGCCACTGCTACCTCTTGATCTCCCGCAGACCCTTCATCTTCTTCTGTCTCAACCAGGACTACTGCACGCTTGAATTTGTCCTGGTACATACTCTGGTGGCGCTGCTCATATAATGACGCTTTCGAACCATGTGCGCCAGTGAAGGGTAGTCTGCTTGGGAAGCCATATCCTTGATCGGTGATGCGAGACCCACCACCGCCAACTCGACTGCTTCCTTTTCGGTCAAACGAGCCGAATAACATCGGTTCCTCACGGTCCTGAAGCGCTGGATGTACTCTGACACTGTTTCTCCGCGCTTCTGACGTACTTGTGCTAGGTCGGCAATGCCAGCCTCGGAAGCTTCTGAGTGATACTGCATGTGGAATTGCTCTTCCAACTGCTTCCAAGTCCGGATCGAATCTGGTGGCAGCGATGTGTACCACCCAAAAGCCGATCCTGTGAGGGATTGTGCAATGAACCTCACGCGTAGTACATCTGCAGCTGAGATCGTGCCCAGCTGCGCCAAATATCGGCTTATATGCTCGATAGAGCTGGAGCCATCCGACCCACTAAACTTGGAGAATTCAGGGAGCCGATACTTTGGTGGTAGTGGGATCAAATCGTAGTCGTTGGGATACGGCTTGGAATAGCCGATTGCCCTCCTTTTCGGCACCATGCCGAATTGGTCTCTCAAGATCGTGCTGATCTGATCCGCGGTGCTAGCTGAAGGAGTGGAGCTCTGAAGATTCGCTGGCGTGGCGTATTTAGCTAGCCACGCTTGCTTCTCAATATCCGAGCTAGCTACAGAAGTTGGGCTCTGGACGTTCGTCGGAGTGGCATACTTAGCTAGCCACGTCTGCTTCTCAAGATCTGATCCAGAAGCTCCTCCCTGGCCGTTAGGAAGTCCCTGCTGTTGCAGCCTGGTGCGTGAGTGCCCAGTTACTGCTGTCTGGCACGTATGTGCACGTGTATCCGTGAGGGATCTCCTTAGGCGCCTCATACAAGAACTGGTAGTCGCTAGGATCGCCACCGATCTTGTAGACGACGAATGCCAGTGTACTCGGCACCTCTGGTGCTGCCAGCGCGAACGGCAGCGGTGGTCGGCTCTGGAGTGGTAGCTCTCCTTGGTGAGTCCCTAGAGCAGGTCCTGACAGAGAGTACTGATGCCTCAAGATTTCATGGAGCACCCGAAGGGCGACACGATCCAAAGTGTTCACCAGGCTCTCAGAATGGCGGTGTAGCGAATGAGCTACCATGAAATTGATCTCCTGACGCAAGGACCTGGTGCGTTCTTCTGAAGGGGTGGACAGGTCAATTCCGTCGAGCGCGCCTTCAGGTGTGAACCCTCTCCACCTGATGCCATGCGAGCGAGTCCTGTGGAAAGAGCCGATGAGGTCGGCCTCGAGGATAGCTTTGACGTTGTCATACTTCTTCTTGAGCTCCTCGGGCAGATCCTCGTACGTGACTGGAGTACCTTCCGCCATCTCAGATGTAGATGGCGATGCAGTTGATGTCGAAGACGGTCCCACCGGGCATGCCAGAATGTGTTGGCGTCCGAAACTCACCGGCGAGCTATGGCTGGCAACACGAAGAGCCGGGAACAACCTTAGGGCTGCGGCTGGCCCTGGTCCCTCCGAGCGACGGCCCGCAAAGCTCCTGGTACACACGTCCCGATGCTGGTGCAAGGGCGTGCCACCTGATCTATACCTGATCAGGAAGGTAATGGATTTGCTTCGCTTAGTTTCCTGCATGGCATACACGTAAACATTAAATACGAGCCTCGATCGGCTCTCAGGTTGTCCTGTGAATCGGCTCAAGGAGCCAATCCACCCATGGTTCGTATGAGGTCTACGATCACATGGTGGTCCTGCTTGATCAATATGTAGCTAAAATGACCTACGATGATTTAGGGTTTTCACCACATAATCGGAACATCCTACTCGTGATTGAGCCTGGCAGCTACGCACGGTGATAATAAACCGACCCTAGACAAGGCCTAAAAACCAACATTAAGTTGATCCCCGGAACATCTTGTCTAGGGTTAGCAAACTACACCCTACGTACCACTGGATCCTTCAACCCGTTTGTAAGGCCTAACTATGCAGATATTAAACTAATCCCTGAAGAATCAATGAGCAATCATAACGGATCGGATCTACTAATCAATGATCAAGCAAGGTGCCGCCCTTACACCTAAGAAAGGTGTAAGGACGGCTAGACGTCTAAGGGTTGCATGGACGGAAGCATGTCGCACGGTAGAACAATGCTAACCCTAGCACATCTATGATAACTACGTTGCTCGCCATCAAAAAGGCTTCAGTACGAGCAACGCATGAACGACGAATAAACGTATACTGCCTAGATCGCAAGATGCGATCTAGGCAGCATGATGCTTACCCGGAAGAAACCCTCGAAACAAGGGGTCGGCGATGCGCCAAGATTGGTTTGTGATGAACGTGATTGTTGTTTTTCTTGATAACCCTAGATACATATTTATAGTCCGTAGACTTTCTAACGTGGGAATAATCGCAACCGTGCACGAGCCAAATTCTAACTAACCGACACGTATCCTACTATATTTACAGATACAAGGGCAAACTGCCCAATCTTCGTGTATAAGGCCGGTTCACGTATTTCTTCTATGTATATTCTTCAAGCCCAATCTTGATCGCGGCGCACCTCTGACTCGGTCAAATTCTGGTGATAACAAATAATAATTTAAATCTCACATATTATTTTCAATAATGAAAATAAGTCCATTAATGCAATTGGACTTTAAAAACACCTTGACAATATTTCAAGGTTGTATTTACCCTAAATAGAGTATCTCCAAATCTATCTTAGTATTAACCTCTTACATGAAATAATAATGTCATCGGAAGGGGGGAACAAACCCTAAAACTGGAATCATGCATAATTGCTTCTTTAACCATTGCCCTTATCGGACAATGATGCTATTTTTCAGAAACAGAGGACAAGGGTCAGTCCACACCATCCAACTGCAAAACTTTGCAGTGTTCAGGCAAGTTCATCACTTGCTCATGTCATTTGAGTATCTTTATCAAATTACTTGCAAAGTACTATGATTATCACTATTGCATAAAAACCAAAACCACTATTTTCATAACTATGAATATGACTATGTGGTGGGCAATGGAACCATGGATTGTGTTGATATGGTGGAGGTTCCATTGCAAGGGTTTATATCCATCTAGGATTAAGCAACAAATGTCGTCCAGTGATTCTTGTGCCGTAATACCCGTGTTAACCATAAGATCTGGAGTGGGACGGAATAGTCAATCTTATTTCCACCTCTTGTACATCAACGAATGCGCTTGCCGTAGACACTTGTATCCTGAGGGACAAGCGGTAGGCTGGGGAAGCCTAAAGTCCCCACGGTAATGCGGTCTATGATGGATTGTAAGATGTCCGGAACGGTCTATCCATGATTGATAGGGGAGGGCATATAAAATTGTTCGGAACGGTCTACCTTAATCGGTATAGGGGAGAACAAATGCCCGGAACGGTCTCACCATGGATATAGGGGAAGACAGTCTTACAAAAGGGTGGGTGTGCGAGGTAGCGGAGGAATATGATTGGCTATGACCTTATACCGGGCCTCACACCATAGGAAGTGTGGACGGGAGAGCTGCCCGGTTGGCACCAAGGTTAAGATCTCTTATGGGTAAAGCAACACACCTCTGCAGAGTGTAAAGAACTGTGACCTGTCACTCCCTGTTCCGGGATATGGAACTGCGAACGCGGCCGGAAAGGAGCTCCATGAAGTTCTAGTAAACCGGTGAAGGCTGACGGACATAGCTCTTTGAAATAAAAGCAATCTTTTGAAGAAATGTTTATCAAAACCTGCATTGGTATTAGACTTTCTGGTCTAATATCGTAGCTAGTGCATTAAACACCTCTTATCTATAATGAACTTGTTGAGTACGCTCGTACTCATCCCACTCTTAAATCCCTTGTTTAGATTGTCTGAATCGTCTGGAGGAGGACTACGACAACCCTGAAGGAGCCGAGATCATCGGCTATGAAGAACCAGACCTCTCTGGAGGTATTGAAGGCGTAGACTACCTCATAGTCTACGGAACCGGGGAGGCTTCCGTAGGAGATCAAGCCTAGAAGCATCGAGTAGTAGTAGTAGCCGAGCAGCCCGAACTCTTAATACTAAGCTGCTCGAGAGAATAAATGTATAACTTAATGAGACTTCTATATTGTAAGCTAAGTTGGGTTCGCCTCGAACCCAGGAGTATCCCTCTTAGAACCCAAGAGGAGCTCCGAGACGATATGTGTATTATGCTTGTAATAATAAATGAATGAGTGATGGACCTGCTATGTTCTGTTGTACTACTCTGAGGGATGTAATATTTGCGGAATGGTACTTCGTAAATGTTATATCAACGACTGGCATACTACAACATGCAGTGATATGCAGGGTCACCACACATGTTCTATTGACATCTAATACATGTGTCTGTTGCCCAGGCATTTGAAAAGATTTTACATATTCGCTCATTAGCTTCCGTAGTGGGCTTAAAATACATATTAGAATGAGAAATGCAGCACGTCTTAAATCCTTGATGTAGTGCATGTGCATCTGATTTGCACTCGCTCGATCATGGTGTGGTCAGTACAAGTGTTGCAACTACTTGGGAAGAGATATCCGGCACCCTTCGATTGTTTCTGCAAGTACGCCATAGATCGTTGACATGCTATCCTAGACACGATTAACATCAAAATTAATAAGGAATCACCGGGGATGGGGAAAGCTTCCACATCAAACTTAAAAGATTTAACGAAGGACAAAGCTAAAGCTTCAGTTAATTAGAAAATAAAGGAATAATAATGCTGATTCTCGTTGCCATTAGCTAGCATACATGGATGGAGCAACGAAACGTCAACCAACTCTTGAGGCTCCGATGGAGCCAGTTTCACGCAAATCACTATGCTTACTCCTAGTTTTTTCCCCGAATTAAGAGGCTTTTCACCCCCGATTTCATTTCACAATGAAACCAAAGTCTTTTACAAAGTCAAACAAAGCCCCGACAGCTTCCAAAACCAGGAGAACCTGCAAACTTCAAGAAACTTTAACCCCAGGTACTCCCGTATTCAAAACCAGCCTCCAAAACATCTTACCGAGTCTAGGGGTCAATTGGCTGGTTTACAATTTTTTCGGAACTAAAGATACCAGTTTAGAGCATTGATACGTCCCAAACGTATCTATAATTTTTGGTACTCCATGCTTGTTTTGTTACAATTCTTATATGTTTTATGTGCATTTTTCCACATTTTTTAGCATTTTCTGCGACTAACCTATTAACGCAGTGCCGCAGTGTCAGTTCCTGTTTTCTGTTGTTTTTGTGTTTCATAAAAGTTGTACATAAAAGTTTCTCGAAATTGGACGAAACAAAAGCCAAGTGTCTTATTTTTCTGGGACGAAGACGGAGACAGAAGGACACGCGCAGAAGAGCTGCCACATAGCAGTACATAGGGAAGTCACGGCCCCACCCTTGGCCGCGCCTGGCCAATGTACTGGCGCCTCGTCGCCTCGTTTGCTCCGCCCTTCCGCCTATTTATTCCCCGTATCGGGAAAACCCCAGAGACGAGAGCCTCCATCCATGAAAAGTTCCGACGCCACCGTCAAACCGAAACCCAAGTTCGGGAGGGTTCTGCAGTCCATGCCGGCACCCTGCCGAAGAGGGAAATCACCGCCGGAGGCCTCTACATCGCCATGTCTTCATCCGAGGTGATGCGTGAGTAGTTCTCCACGGGACCATGGGTCCATAGCAGTAGCTAGATGGTTGTCCTCTCCTTGTTGTGCTTCATGTATAGATCTTGTGAGTAGCCTAACATGATTAAGATCATCTATTTGTAATTACTACATGTTGGTTTGATGTGGATCCGATTTATAGAGAGATTGCTTTGGTTGAGATTATGTATTATGTTATTATCCTTTTCTAGTAGATGCTCTGCCAAGTAGATACTAGCGACTCCAAGAGGGAGTATTTATGCTCGATAGTGGGTTCATGCCTTTATTTAACCATGGGAAATGACCTTGTTCTCTACGGTTGTAGATGTGTTGTTGCTATTAGGGAGAAAACAGCGGTGTTCTATTCAAGGGTAGTTTCATCGTTTACTTTACACACATTGCATAAAGCGATAGTCCGTTGCTTGCAACTTAATATTGTAGGATGTCGCGGATGCAATCCTAAAGGTGGATTATTAGTCATAGATGCAGTTGGATTACGGTCTATGTATATTGTTGTAATGCCCGTATACTTTCATAGCATGTATTCTGCACCAACCATTAGCGTAGAATTTCTGTTTGTCAATTGCCCATCTGTAATTTGTTTACCCACCATATTTATTTTATTGGGGAGGCGCCTCTAGTGAACTATGGCCCCGGTCATTCTTCTTTTAATTGCAGTCTTCTACAGCATTTTTCTGTTATGTTCTCTGCAAACAATTCTTCTTCCACGCAGTTCGTTTAATACTTTGTTTTCAGCAAAACCAGTGAGCTTGACAACCTCGCTGAAAGTTGGGGACAAAGTAGTTGGTTGTTTGTGTATAGGTCTCCACATTGCTGCTGACGCCGGCAGTGCGCCCTGCCACGAGTTGGCTCGCAACACCTCGGGAGAGAACGTTTTTCTCCCACTGGTCGATAAACCTTGGTTTCTTACTGAGGAAAAACTTCCTGCTGTGCTCATCATGCTTTCCTCTTGGGGTTCCACTCAACGTTGTGCATAAATTCTCCATCATCAACTCCGCGCTCAGCAAAGACTTTTTCTGGCGTCGTTGCAGGGGAGAAAAGCATCTGTTCTGCGAGGGGAGTCTCTCACTCTCAACTCTTTTACTTTGTTATTGTTTTGCTTGCATATTTTATTTTTATCTTGTTTGCATTTTATATCAAAAATCCAAAAAAATAGTATAGTTTTTATTTGTGTTGATTACTTTACTTTGCAAAATGAATATCTATGAAGTTGAGGTTCGTACTTTTAAGCAACAAGGGGGTGAAAGTTTGAAAGACGCTTGGTATAGAATATGTGATGCTCATCATAGATGTACTAAGAAATATTCTACTATGATTCTTCTTAGGAATCTCTATGTTGGTATTTCTACCTAGAATAGATATGTTTTAGATACTCTCTTTTGTGGTAATTTCCTAGGTTCTCCCGCTTCAGAAGCCTATGTCTTAATTGAAAGTTTAGTAGGAAGTCCTCCCATTAATGTTGCTAAAACTGAGATCACTTTAGAAGAGGTGGTAAAAAGACTAGATTCTTTAGAGAAAAGTTTGCCCAATTTACTTTTTGATGCTATCCATACTAATGAGTTGATAGGAGGAATCAATAAAAAAATTGCTGTTTTGGAGGGTAGCATTGCAAATGATGATAGAACTATTAGAATTGGTAAACTTGAAGAAGCTATGGAAACTTTGAGTTCAACTTTTTCCTCTCTTTGTTTTAAAAAGGAGAGAGCTTTTATTGGGACAAAAATTTATGTATGTCCCTAAGGCACCCAAACCAAAAACCCATGATATGTTTAAATTTGATAAAAAAAAATTAGTGCAACTAAGAGTAAATTGCATGTTAAATCTTCAGAGGTGTCTAAGGTACTTGATGATACAAATGGTGTTTTGGAAGAAGTAATTGATCTTGATGCTTTACCTCTTGACAATACTTGTTTTGCACCCTTTCTGCGCCTAGCTCAAAGGTGTTAAAGAAAAGCGCTTATGGGAGACAACCCATGTTTTATTTCTATTATTTTTGCTTTGTTGAGTCTTGGAAGTTATTGCTACTATAATAACCTCTTCTTATCGTTTTTTTTTTTTTTGTGCCAAGGGTAGCATCTAATAGAAAGAAAGCAGTGTTTGGAGTATTTGCAATTCTGAAACAGATTATGTGCTGGACACGAAAAACATTCTTACAAATCGTGAGAATGTTATTTTGAGCTGCAAATTTTTGTTCTTATGCCCCATTATGTTATCTAACTTTCGTTAGTTTAGCATTTTTCGATTTGAGTAACAGAACTATTTCTTTAATTTCGATCTCTGCATGCTGGTCTGTTTTGACAGATTTCTGCCATGTTTTGCATTTGCGTCTTATGCTTCGTCTTTTTGAGTTCTTTTGTGAAAAAGAGCTTTTGGAAGAAGTAGCTACAGTATCATATCTTAAAATGAGTGTTTGATATGTGCCATTACTGAAGCCTTGCTGGTTTGATATATTTTTATTTACACTAATGTTGCTAATCAATTGTGCTGAGTTTTGTGTGAAGGAGTTTTTCAAGTGTAGGGAGAGAAGAATGATGCAATAAGATGAAGCATGGACAAGAGCTCAAGCTTGGGGATGTCCCCTGGACCCCCAAGAAATATCCAAGAAGTACAAGCATCAAAACTTTGGGATGTCCAAGGCATCTCCTCTTCATCAACAAAAAGCACCAAGTCATTTTTCAACACGCTATATTTTTATTCCTTCATGTGATATGTGTTATCCTTGGAGCATCTTTACTTTTTGCTGTGTGTTTACTTTCAATAAAGTTGGATCCCATCATGCATGTTTACTTTAGAGTGAGACACGCTCCACCGCTTTGTATATTTACTTTGGAGTGAGACACGCTCCGTTGTTTTGCATGTTTATTTTGGAGTAAGACACGCTCCACTGTTATGCATTTTGCGTTGGAGAGAGACACGCTCCACTTTTATATTTATTTGAGTTTCAATAGCTCTCTGTACATTTACTTGTTTTTCATATATGAGAGTTATTTGGTTTCATTTGGTTGGCGTTGGAAGCATGAAAAAAGTTTGATGTGTATGTGATGCAAATGGAAGCATTTTTAGACTGTGGCATAGTTATTTTTGCACATCTTGCTTGATGTTATTCTCATGATGAGCTTGTTAATTATGTTTTCATTATTATTAGTCTCAAATACTTAGAGTTTTTAGTGTGTCATTGAAGGTTTTATGCATTGTTTTTAGCATACAATAGAAAAGCATAATATTGTGGTATATATTCTCCTGCGAATGTTTTTATTTGGGTCGACTTGGCACATGTTTTGCAACATGTTATGACTACATTCCAGTCAATTCTTGCCTCTATGATCATTTAGTTTGCAACTTGTGTATCACTTTATGCTTTGACTAATATATTTTCTCGATGTGCATGATTATGCCATTGTGCTCTCTTAGTTGGTTGCATCCGCTCTTTTTCTAGCCTCCATTTGTATGAGTATTTTATTCATGCATCCAAACACCAAAAACCAAATATGCCAAAGTGTACACCATATCTACCTATATGTGGTATTTCATTGCCATTCCATAGTAGTTTGCTCGTGTGCTACCTTTAAAACATTCAAATAGTTCCTCGTTTTGTGACATTATTTTTATCTCATGAGGAAGTAAATTAAAATTGTGGTTGTCGCCTTCCATACTAGTTAAGTATCTCAAAGACTCGCGAGCTTCATCTTGCTTGTCACATAAAAAGTATATAAAAAAATAAGAGTTGGTTTGACCACAACTTCCAATAGGGCAAGAAAATAGGAAAATTATAAGAAAAGGGCACTCCTCCATGGTTTGTGATTGCTTGGTCGGCACCCCAGGATTCAGTTAGCCATGGTATGTGTAAGCAAATGTTGGGAGGAGTGTCACAATTTTATAAGTAGTATAAATTAAAAGAGGTTTCGCCCAAATATTTTGGAACCGCTCTCAAACTTGCTTAGTATGAAAGATGACAATAGCTCTTTTTACTACTCGTTGACATGAACAACCACCTCTCAAAAGTGCATTTTATACTCTTGTTGTTTCAATAAAAAGCTCTAGCACATGAGTGATCTTACTTGCCTCTCAAAGAGAGACCTTCTTTTACTTTTATGTTGAGACTCCACTTTCTAGTTTATGCACCACTTATGAGAGCATAGTTGTCATTCTTAGTTTTATGTGCATGGTCCCAAGATTTTATTGATTGATTCATAATTATGGTATTGATCGTTCAAACTTTTTGTTTCTAGTCATCCTTATAATATTTTAAAGGTGTCCAAGCATTTATGTTTTGCTATCACTTATGGGACAAGCTGAGTACCACTTTATTATGGATCTATGCTATGCTCTTGACAATCACTTTTCTTTCCATGCACGTTATATATTTTCTTTTGTTTGATTACTATTCATGTTTTAGCATGGTTATTAAGTTTCATTGTTTGATTATATCTATCATGCTTATGTTATGATTCTATGATTCCAGCTATGTTTGCTTTTACACTTAGATTGGTCAAAGTACTGTGACATCATGTCACCTAAAAAATTATTTGTTTGTTATCACTTACCTACTCGAGGACGAGCAGGAGTTAAGCTTGGGATGTTGATACGTCCCAAACGTATCTATAATTTTTGATGCTCCATGCTTGTTTTGTTACAATTCTTATAAGTTTTATGTGCACTTTTCCACACTTTTTAGCATTTTCTGGGACTAACCTATTAACGCAGTGCCGCAGTGCCAGTTCCTATTTTCTGCTGTTTTTGTGTTTCAGAAAAGTTGTACATAAAAGTTCCTCGGAATTGGACGAAACAAAAGCCCAGAGTCTTATTTTTCCGGGACGAAGACGCAGGAGAGCTGCCACATGGCAGTACATAGGGCAGGCGCGGCCCCACCCTTGGTCGCGCCTGGCCCATGTATTGGCACCTCGTCGCCTCGTTTGCTCCACCCTTCTGCCTATTTATTCCTCGTATCGGGAAAACCCCAGAGACGAGAGCCTACATCTACGAAAAGTTCTGACGCCGCCGTCAACCAAAACCCTAGTTCGGGAGGGTTTGGCAGTCCATCCCAGCACCCTTCCGGAGAGGGAAATCACCACCGGAGGCCTCTACATCACCATGTCTTTATCCGAGGTGATGTGTGAGTAGTCCTCCACGGGACCATGGGTCCATAGCAGTAGCTAGATGGTTGCCCTCTCCTTGTTGTGCTTCATGTATAGATCTTGTGAGCTGCCTAACATGATCAAGATCATCTATTTGTAATTGCTACATGTTGGTTTGATGTGGATCCGATTTATAGAGAGATTGCTTTGATTGAGATTATGTATTATGTTATTATGATCTTGCATGCTCTTCGTTTTTAGTATATGCTCTGGCCAAGTAGATGCTAGCGACTCCAAGAGGGAGTATTTATGCTCGATAGTGGGTTCATGTCTCTATTTAACCATGGGAAGTGACCTTGTTCTCTACGGTTGTAGATGTGCTTTTGCTACTAGGGAGAAAACAGCGGTGTTCTATTCAAGGGTAGTTTCATCGTTTACTTTACACGTATTGCTTAAAGCAATAGTCCGTTGCTTGCAACTTAATACTGGAGGGTGTCGCGGATGCAATCCTGAAGGTGGATTATTAGTCATAGATGCAGTTGGATTACGGTCTATGTATATTGTTGTAATGCCCGCATACTTTCATAGCATGTATTCTGCACCAACCATTAGCGTAGAATCTTTGTTTGTCGATTGCCCATCTGTAATTTGTTTACCCAGCATATTTATTTTATTGGGGAGGCGCCTCTAGTGAACTATGGACCTCGGTCCTTCTTCTTTTAATTGCAATCTTCTACAACATTTTTCTGTTATGTTCTCTGCAAACAATTCTTCTTCCGCACGGTTCGTTTAATCCTTTGCTTTCAGCAAAACCAGTGAGTTTGACAACCTCGTTGAAAGTTGGGGACAAAGTACTTGGTTGTTTGTGTGCAGGTCTCCACGTTGCTTCTGACGCCGGCAATGCGTCCTGCCACGAGTTGGTTCGCAACACCTCGGGAGATAACATTTTTCTCCTACTGGTCGATAAACCTTGGTTTCTTACTGAGGGTAAACTTCCTGCTGTGCTCATCATACCTCCCTCCTGGGTTTCCACTCAACGTTGCGCATAAATTCTCCTTCATCAACTCTGCGCTCAGCAAGCATCTCCAGTCGCGTCCTCCAAAGGATCTCCCAAAGGAATTTGGGGTGCGTTGGACAAAAAAACGTTCCCATATGCGTCCCCCAAAGCCTCTTTTTGTCCGACGCGTCCCGATATGGTGTCCGGCGTCCCGAGCCCGTCCCCTCCCCACAGGGGACGCTCCGAGCACGCCGGACACAATGAAAAGCGAGGCGGGCTCCCACCTGTCGGTGACTATTTCCATAAACCGTTGGTTCGTGCCTTTTTTCTCGTCGCACCTTCCCTCCCGCGCCTCCCACCCCTCCGCCGCCGCTGGATTTGCCAGGATTTCCAACGGCTGATCTCTTCTGAGAGTCGGTACCGTCGTCGCGGCTGGCACTCTCGCCGGACGTTTCGCCCCCGGCACTTCGCCAGCGCGTCGCAGAATGCAGTGTCAAATCCGCCCCACCTCCGCACACACAAGTTGTTCGACGAATTGCCAGGTAGGCACGATTGGCCACTGTTCGTTGCCCCGTCTGCCGTGGCGCAATTTTAACCATTGATTTTGCTTCAGACATAGATAGCGACGACGAGATGCTTGTCCGACTGCTGGAGGATGAGCAAGCCTTCGACGACGACCTCCGGGAGCATTCGCTAATCACCGCTTCCCTCTAGGACATGCTTGACGCCGAGGTGGAGAAGAGGAAGAGGCCGCGCCGCGGAGGATCAAGGCCGGGGAGAAAGAAGTCGAAGCCCTGGCAGAGGATGGAGGGGCATACCATGCTGCACAACGACTACTTCGCAGATGACGCAACACAGGCCGACAATTTTTTACGCCGGTATAGGATGAGAAAGGGTTTGTTCATGAATATCCTCCACGGCGTTCGAGGGAGTTCGACTCCTACTTCAAGCTCAAGCACGACGCTGTAGGCGTTGTCGAGTTCTCGTCGATTCGGAAGTGCACCGCCGCCATGAAGATGCTTGCATACGGAACACATGTCGATACACAGGACGACTACCTTCGCATGAGTGAGTCTACTGACATTGAGTGCATGTACAAGTTTTGCCGAGCTGTGGTGGGAAAGTTTGGCAATACTACTTGAGAGGACCAACTGGGGAAGAGACTGCAAGGATCATGGCACAAAACGCTACCAGAGGATTCCCTGAAATATTTGGAAGCATCGATTGCATGTACTGGTCATGGAAGAATTGCCCGTTTGCCTAGCAATGTATATACAAAGGGCGTCATGGATATTACAGTGCGGTGCTTGAATCTGTGGCAGATTATGACCTGTGGAATTAGCATTCTTTCTTTGACATGACGGGATCATACAATAACATCAACGTGTTACTGCAGTCTCTGGTGTTCAGCAGACTAGTGCAAGGGCATGCTCCACCATGCAACTATGAGATCAATGGCCACCAATATACCAAAGGCTATTATCTAGCCGATGGTATATATCCAAAATGGTTCACTTTTGCCAAAACAATCTCGGCTCCATTAGGTCAGAAGAATTGCCACTTTGCTGCGCGACAGGAGGCTTGCAGGAAGGATGTCGAGCGGGCATTTGGTGTGCTTCAAGCTCAATTTACAATTGTCCAGTACCCTGCTCTAAGCTGGTCTCACGATCAAATGTGGGAGGTGATGCAGACTTGTGTGATCATGCACAACATGATCATCGAGGATGACCGCAAGACTCATGTCAGGACACATGTTTAGTTGTTTAGTTGTTTTATTGTTTGTTACATTTTAATTTGAAAAAATCTCCGCAAACATATTTATTTGTATGCTATATTTAATAAATGGTTGTGTTTTCAAAAACCCTTTAAAAAAAGTTTGGGGGCGGCGTTTTGGGGACGCGGTTGGGGAGCAACGTCCTCCAAACACGGCACGAACAAAACACGTCTCCCAAACGCTTAATTCGGCGCCGTTTGGGGAACGGTTTAGGGACGCGACTGGAGATGCTCTTAAAGTTGGGGGTTACCGTCCAAATTTTAAAGCTCCTAGGGGTTATGCAGACTTTTTGCAGTAACTTATCGTGGTGAGAGGGGATTTTTTCGATAAAGGGAATATATTAATATCAAGAAGATACCAATTACACCCAGCCTCTGCAACAACGCACCACCATAATGGCACTACGGATGCACACAACCAAAAAACAAGAAAAGAAAACTAAGAAACAAAAGTCCCGCTACAGTATCTCGGGCCTAACAACAGCAATGCTCGGCTGAGAACCTAGCAAAATCCAATAAATAATGCATATATACATAGAAGGTGGCGCGGCGTCTCGATGAAGTGCCCAGCTCGCAAGAACAGAAGAAGTGCAGCACATTGGAGGGCCAGGAACCAAAGCAGCTAGCTAGGTGGCTCCAGCTACAACCCCGGCCTACGAATTCGAATAGCTAGCATTCCACTTTAGCCTCGTTTGACCACCTTCCATACATTACTCTAATACCGATTAATTTAACAATGAATTTACTTTGCTCTCCTTTTGTTAATGTGTCTGTCACTACTCGAACGAGCACGATGCATCTTTGGCTTTTCTTACGGCACCCATCATTTCTAGCCCTCCTTAGTTAGAGCCTGTCTGATTCACAGGATACGAAATAGGATTACAGTGACATGCGCACTATAATTCTACGGGATTCATATGAACCAATGTTTGTTTGGTTCCACCGCATGAAAAGCAAAGGATTCTCAAAAGAATGTATGAGTGGATTTATTCATATGAAATCTAGTGAAAATGGTTGCTTAGGAAAAATCCTATCAGAATCAATCGTAGAAATCAAACAACCATCATAGTAAATTTTCCTACAAAATTTAATCTACAAATTTTCTATATATTCAGATTTTCTGAATGAAACAGACCCTTAGTTGTTCTTCTAGTACGACCACAGGGGCATATCAGGTGAAAATAGACTATTCCCTCTGTTTACAATTACATGGTGCACACGCTTTTCAAAGTTTAACTTGGCTAATATTTTGGGCAATAAAATGTATGTTATGTGTTTTAAAGGTTAAACATTTGAATTCAGATTGAAATAAAATTTTGAACGGTATAATTTTCATGAATTATTTCTCAAGTATAAAAATATATACCCAGTGCTGAAAGCTCCCACACATTGTGGGGTTTGGGAAGGGTCGTTAAATTATTAATCAAAGTAAGATCGGACAAAACTATGACGCTATGAAATTCTGGACCGAGAGAGCTCGTCTAAATTTTTTGGACAAGGACAAACGGCCAGATGCTACATTTCGTCCACCATCATATGTTTAAGCAAAAAGAAAAATACTGGTGCTAAAGATGCACTTACAAAGTTTACTGTAAGGATAAATCTGAAGAACAACCAAGCCTCTTAAACCATGAAAATTGCCGCTCTGAAGAACAGGGAAATATACTAGAGCTCTGTTTCACGGTTTTACTATTCTGAGCAAGAAAATGAATGAATAAATTCATGTTGAAGAACCCGGCCAGCAAGTTCAAACCTAATCACCATTCAAATAATTGAGAACCTAATCATGAACATTCCTGCACAATTTAGGTCAAACTTATCTCTCAAAAAATGCAAGAAAAGAGTGTTTTCGTTGCAGTAGCGCAACGAAAAACTACCTTTTGAGTTTTTAATCGAGCAAATTTTAAATTCTATATTGATGGTAGCAAAAGAGTAATATGAACTAAATAGGTATTATGCACAAATGGATTATTGTTATTTTTGGTTTCATGGCGTATAAATGTAGTCCAAAGTCAGACCATGCTAAGTTTGACCAAATATATAGAAAAGAATGTCAACAACTATAATATGAATAAATAAATTTTGAATATATATCTATGGTGATCTATTGAAATTGATTTGGTATTGAAGATCTTCATATTTTTATTTACGTGCTATTCAGCACCCGGAGTGTAGAAAAAGTTATTCTACACGACTACACCCATGATACTTTTAGATTATTACATTCATAATTAATGTTTGGCATACGAATAATTACGTTTATATTGACCTACAGCGGAAAATTCAATAGAAAAAGCTTAATATATGACTCATAACTACATAAAAATAAAAATAAACTTATGTTTTACGTCACGTAAATAAAAAGGTTGATTTTACTATGTATTTCAGTTGCTCTCCTAAAGGTTGATTTCAGACCAGTTTTCTTCGTTCTTTGAGCAAAAAAATAAAGATCGGATAGATTCGAATCGCGAGTTTTCAAACTCTCCTTTGGATAACTGATATGTCAGCATAATGGCAGAAAACGTACCCCTCATAGGTAGCTTTATGACTACCACTTTAGCCCTTAGCCTGCCTAGCTTATTGGAAAAACCGAGCTGCGTTCATCGCAAATCACAATATCGATCTGAAACAGACACAACATGTTTCATTCCTTTCGTCTGGCGGCGAATGTTGGTTATTTCAAAAAAAAAATTTGAGTCGCTGTATCTATTTCGTGTTCCAGATACTAGAATCCCACAAGCTTCTCTTATCTACTTGAATGCAAAAGGAAGTCGCAATGCATTTTCAGAATTTTTATAAAGAATAAAAGTTACGTGGATGGTATGGATCAAGAGACATGGCTAAAGAATGGAAACGACGGCCAATGCCACAGGCAAATCTCCATTTTCCAACTTATACAACTCTTTGGGGTCCAAAGATACTCGCCATTGCAATTTAATAAATAGGACGAGTGGGATCGCCTTCAACAGATATATCGGTTTCACTGCTTTCATACCCTTTGTTTTGGTCATGTCGATTCCTGGAAAAAGAACATGAACTGCACAGCTCCAAAGAGAGATTCCTACTTGATTGTGCATGGGGGTGAAAATGGTCGAATGTAGATTGTATGGGATAGCATGAGATTATTGGTTTGCAATGTTTCTTAAATACACTCATCCATCCAAATCTAATTTTCATCGAGAAAATAAATCCAAATTCCAGCAATAGATGAGTAATTGCAAACTTTGTGTATGCGAGATTACAGTAACTACAAAAAAAAAAGCATTCTCCCAGATTTTTTTGGAAACCTCATCCTTAATTTCCAAAATATAATTCTTCAATACTGCGAGCTTTGTATTTTCTTGAAAAAAGAGCACCATATATGATTATGTCAGAATTGGAGGCCCGATTTTCTAAAGGTTGGAGAGGTGATTATTTCATAATTTTAAAAATTTTGATTTACTGAAAGTTGGGGCCTGATGATACACAAGATACATTACTGGGTTTGGTTGCTAGTGATTGTGGCATTAGGTTCCTTACAAATAGGGTTGCAAGAGAAGCTTGAGACCCATGAGCAACTCGAGAACAACTCGTTGATTTTTAGCTCAGCGCAAAACTGACTGGAAAATAAATGAGTTGAGTATGAGTGTATTATATAACTCGATTGAAGAATGAGTTGATCTCGAGTCAACACTAGCTCGCTCGATTTTACTTTGGCAGCTCGAAATAATATAAATATTTACAATGATTATAGTATATATTAAAGGAAATACTATAATTTGTTACCTTAAAGTTATGGATTATATTTGTGTTCTTTGTATATGTAAGAAAATCTGGTAGGTTAATTAGGTGCATAGAAAATTTAGGTACTAACATAATAAGTGGTCTGGCCTATGATATATACTTGATCTCTACTGTTTTTCAACGAAAGTTTGGCAAAATTCGGCGATGTCTTTTGATTGTCAGAGAATGAACCAAGCTACTTTGACGAAATTTATATTGAGTGGAACCATATTTAGAATTTCTTATGATGTTGATATGGTCTACCTTGGTCAAAATATTGTGTTCGTATATAGGATTTTTCATTGTCTTGTTTAGCTCGAAACTAGCTTGAGATCGACTCGAGATCGCTTCAAGCTGCACGATCTTTAACTCCACTCAATTTGAGTTCGCTCGAATTATAGTATGAGATGAGCCGAGCCTAGTCTAACTCGCTCAAACTTGACTCATTTGCAACACTTACAAAAACATTCAGGTGGCATATGTTTCAAACTCTTGTGTAATTCAGAAACAAGACCCTTTAAATAAGTTTCTTCTACTCCCTCTAACACATATTACTTGTCACATACTCCGTATTTAGTATTCCCTCCATACCGGTTTATTAGGCTTATTAGATGAGGCACTGCGACCTAGGTGTCTAGCCATTGGCTCACATATTTTCTCTTTGAGGCATTGGTAACAATACTTTCTCTCTCGTAAATTGAGTTAGTTAAGGCTGGAGTAGTAGAGGACCACGTCGTGGCCATCCCTTCATTTGTATGCAACACCATCCACCAAAACGAAGCAAGTATCATGCGCATGCATTGGCCAGCAATAATCACCTTGGTTAAAAGGAAGAGCATGGACGCTGGTTTCCAGGAGTTAATCAGCCATTAATTACCACACTGAGCCTAATTTCTTGGTATATACCCAAAATTATAAGAAGCCCAATAAACCGGTATAGAGGGAGTATAACTTTTGTACTAAATCTACGACAAGCAATATGTGTCGGAGTGGATACAAACATTTTGAAAGAGAACTGGCTCCAATTTTAGCACCAAGACATGGCAATTAATCCATTGCCACCCATTACCACTCTATTGCCCACCTGGAAATATAACGCTTAAATTGCCTCTCGAAGTAATGATCTGTTTTCACATCACCAGAAATTAATAACTTCTTCTTGTCTCTGTTTTTACAAGGAAGTGAAGGGAATCATCTCATCTACTTTCCCCTTCCTGAAAACAAAAATCTAGCTAAAGCATGTTTAGGAAAGCAGCAAAGCAAAAAACAGCTCATTTACTAGCCCACAACAGCCGTCCAGGCAGAGCATAGCCACCAGAACACTGTCACACACACCACACGGTCAAATTAATCAACGGATATTTGGTCGGATATTCCGTTTCTCCTTCCTTATAAATGTCTTGGCGATCCATGGCTAGCTTCGATCAGAGAGCCGGCAGCAATGGCTGGGGAGCAGCAGCTGCAGGTGCTCAACGCGCTCGACGTTGCCAAGACGCAATGGTACCACTTCACCGCCATCGTGGTCGCTGGCATGGGATTCTTCACGGACGCCTACGACCTCTTCTGCGTTTCTCTCGTCACCAAGCTCCTCGGCCGCATTTACTACCACGTCGACGGCTCCCCGACTCCCGGGAGCCTCCCACCGCACGTCGCCTCCGCGATCAACGGCGTCGCCTTCATCGGCACGCTCTCCGGGCAACTCTTCTTCGGCTGGCTGGGCGATAAGCTCGGCCGTAAGAAAGTCTACGGCATGACGCTCATGCTGATGGTACTCTGCTCCGTCGCGTCAGGCCTCTCCTTCGGCCACACCCCAGCCTCTGTCATGGCGACGCTCTGCTTCTTCCGCTTTTGGCTCGGCTTCGGCATCGGCGGCGACTACCCGTTGTCGGCCACTATCATGTCCGAGTACGCCAACAAGAAGACGCGCGGCGCCTTCATCGCGGCCGTCTTCGCCATGCAGGGGTTCGGCATCCTTGCCGGAGGCCTCGTCTCCATCATCGTCTCCTCCTCCTTCAGGATCCTCTTCCCGGCCCCCTCCTACGACGTCGATCCCGTGAACTCCACACCGTCGCAAGCCGACTTCGTATGGAGGATCATTGTGATGCTGGGAGCGCTGCCGGCGGCGCTGACGTACTACTGGCGCACCAAGATGCCTGAAACGGCGCGGTACACGGCGCTCGTGGCAAAGAACGCCAAGCAGGCTGCCGTCGACATGTCCAAGGTGCTGCAGGTGGAGATCACCGAGGAGCAGGCTAAGGCTGCGGGCCAGCCCTCTAACAACAAGTCGGCGGCATTCGGGCTGTTCTCCGGCGAGTTCTTGAGAAGGCATGGGCTGCACCTGCTGGGCACGTCGGCGACGTGGTTCCTCCTGGACGTGGCCTTCTATTCCCAGAACCTGTTCCAGAAGGACATCTTCAGCGCGGTGGGATGGATCCCAAAGGCGGCGACGATGAGCGCTCTGGACGAGGTGTTCCGCATCGCGCGCGCGCAGACGCTGATCGCGCTGTGCGGCACGGTGCCGGGCTACTGGTTCACGGTGGCGCTCATCGACGTGTTGGGGCGGTTCGCCATCCAGGTCATGGGCTTCTTCTTCATGGGAGTGTTCATGCTGGGTCTGGCCATCCCGTATCACCACTGGACGGCGCCGGGGAATCATGTCGGGTTCGTCGTCCTCTACGGCCTCACCTTCTTCTTCGCCAACTTCGGGCCCAACAGCACCACCTTCATCGTGCCGGCGGAGATCTTCCCGGCCCGGCTGCGTTCCACGTGCCACGGCATCTCCGCCGCGTCGGGGAAGCTGGGAGCCATCGCCGGCGGGTTCGGGTTCTTGTACCTCGCGCAGAGCCCCGACCCGAGCAAGACCGACCACGGCTACGCGCCAGGCATCGGCGTGCGCAACTCTCTCTTCATCCTCGCCGGCTGCAACTTGCTGGGCCTGCTCTTCACGTTCCTGGTGCCGGAGTCGAAGGGGAAGTCGCTGGAGGAGATGTCCGGCGAAAACGAGGTCATCGGCGCCGAGGCCACGGGGTACAACCGGACGGTGCCTGTGTAGCGCGCTACGCCTATGTACGCATGCAAAAGGCCATGCATGCTCGCATGCAGCTGCTTCGAGCTCTGCATGCAGTGCAAGCACTGAAGACCTGGTACTATGATCGATGTACCTTTGTCATTTTACCTTTCTTGTTGAGGTTGTGTCTTGTGTGTACGTTTGGCCTTTAAGCTGTACTCCTGGAGACAAAAGGGGGTGAATGTCCGTGTTTGCTTTCAGTCTATGTGTAAGATCATACCCCGTTTAAATTTGGATCCTGAAAATAAACGGCCAATTAATGAAACTAAATCTCAACAATATTGGTCACTGTGAATTTGTGAAACCAAATATCAATTGGCTAGCAAGTGGTTGATGTGGGAATTGTCAGCGGTTAGTCCAATCCAGATGAGGAAGGAGATATTGTCATATGAAAGAGCATGTGTTAAAATTGCATTGGTCGAGAAGAATTAATATGGTAGTACTCCCTCCGGTCCAAATTACTTGCTGCGAATTCAATGAATCTGGACAGAATTTAGACAATATTTTATCTACATCCGCAAAAAATAATTTGGATCAAAGGAAGTAACATGTTTTGGAACAAACTCGTCATATTTAGTTTTGTTTTACAAACATGTGTGTTGATTACTCCATGTTGCAGTCCGGCTCAATGCTCATGTAAAGCAACGTAGTTATCGATATAACTTTTATAAAAAATATTTTTAAGAATATTTTCTCTTCACTTTTCACATCTCCTTTCATATCTTGCTCGTGATGTTTTGAGTTGACATACGTTTCACTGAATATTGACATCATTCGCAATTACGAGCCTAAGTAATATTGTAGCCACATTATATTCATTTTGCTTCTTTCGTGGATAAACTCATTTGCACATGGCACATTGTCATTCTCCTGAAAATTTTGTTACCTGATTTGAAAGTTTAATAAGTGATTCTTATGTGTGTGTGTGTGTGTGTGTGTGTGCATGTATACTCTCTAAAGCAATTGCTTCTCGGACGCTTTCACATATTGTGAACTCAATCACTTCGTTTCTTTTCTTTGGAAAGGGGACATACCCGACCTCTGCATCAATTGATGCACAAGTCCATTTTTATCGCAACTTCATAATCCACATATATTCGCTTTTACATGCTAGTGACACTCATGTTGATATATTAAAGGAATTCACATTGTTCTTCTCTCATTACATATCACTTGCTATCAGATGCCAACAAGTTGGCTAACCTGCCAAATATTATTTTATGTTTTACTTTTAGATTTTATTTCTTACATCAACCCATATGCTATTTTTCATACATAATTTATTTCAGAATATATATTGGAGTTATTTAATACAACATATATATATATATATATATATATTAATATAGAGTTCTATTTTTCCTCCAACTGATAACATTTGTCATAATTTCAGGATTCTATTTTACTTTTTTTCTTATATTTAGTTACCAACTTTTGGTGAATCATATTCATGTGCATTTTTTATGTTCTCTAAAGTTCTTATACCGTGTGTTTATTTTTGTCATCGATTTCTTATGAGACCTAATACACTGCAAGAGATATGTTTAATTTGTACTCTTGTTATATTAATATGAATATATTCCTTTCATAACGCTTTAATAGTAAAACATGCAAATATAAATTTTCTATTAGTGAAGCGACTGCGAAATAATTCTTTGTAAGTGGATGGTGAAAAACATTCGATCTGATTGAGATTCATGGGATTACAAATGATGAAAAGATCATCATTGGATGGTTATATATGAGTATCGCCTAAGAAATAATTAGTGCTAAATGGACAGAGAAATCGTGACTTCCTGACATATATTAGATATTTATAAGTCTTGCGTGTATGTTTCAGGTTTACTTCAAAGTACTTTTCGTGCCATCTAAATTTTATTGGATTTTATGCATTTATACTTTCATAACATATTAGTGATCCATCATCGACTTAATGCTGTTGAGACTGTGGTCATGTTGAATCTCAGGTTTTTTGGGAATTTGCCCGTTTTGGAACTGAAAACGGTAGTGCATTCATTGGGAAACAGGGAATAGATGCAATGCTAGTAACATTCACATGTGATGTTTATGTCTGTAACTCTCTCGTATTACGTGGGCTATAGTACCGTATGAAATTTTGAAAAGCAGTAAAGAGTGAAACAACCTTGACCATCAAGATTGGGCACGATGCGAAGCTGAGCTCCTTCCTTTATAAATTGTTTAGTAGTGCTTCTACTGCACAAAGGCAGAGGGAAATCCTAGGCTCTGCCCTTTTGCAGGGTATCATGCTTCATCCTTGGGAATATGCCGGGGAAAATGCGGCTCCAGACATTATACAACTACTACTGCGTACTATATATGCTGAATCTACCTTGTAGCCCAAGCTCTGCGAGTTTTGCACTCAAACACTGCTAGCTAGGTTGACAGAAAGTGCCTTTTCGATCTGCATGTTCACCTCACTATATCGATGATGTCCATGATGAATACTGTACGTGTGTGTGTTTGTTCTCAGCCGCTGGTCACGCATCAAAATGCTGCCTGAAGCCGCTTTTGTTCCTCGAGAATCAAAGCAACATAATTCTCTCCGCTCCCTTTATGCCAAATTCGCCCATTTAACAACAGCCTTTTCTGTTTGACACACATATGTTGAAATATATTGTCTAGCCCCTTTTCATCAGTTTAAATCTTTTTTTGAGTTGGCTAAGCATTAATTTGATATATGATATTAGGGTTAAGAGGTCTCAAGTTGAAAACTCTGCCAATGTAGTATTAAAAGGAAATAATTCGCGACCCATATCGAACCCATGTCTAAGGACTAAAATAGTTTGTACATGTACTTGCCTAGCCTCTTTCCATCAGTTTGAATATTTGGATGAGCTTGACTAATTCATCAATTTAGTAAAATATGTTACAAATCACAGAGAGGTAAAGAAGTAAAGATCAAGCACAATGACACTAAATTCTTAATTCGGATACCCCTTGCGGGTGAAATCATGGACGCACGATAGTGAACTTGCATGTAACGGGGAAAATTATGAGTGAGTCAATTTGACTCCCGGGCTCCATGGAGTACGGATGAAAAGCTTAATGAATACTCAAAAACTCGGTATGGCTCGGCCTGAACACGGACACTATAAGCTGAGCCAAGTTGCTATTTTAGCTCGTTAAGAAAACGAGTTTAATTTTTTGATAAGGGACGCTTTATTACTCAAAAAAGTTTTAAATATTACACCCAGCCTCTGCATAACTACGATGCACAAAGCCGTTTAAAATTCCAGTATGAAGCAAAAAGAGGTACAAAGAATGATATAAAAAAGCCAACTACTACAGAGCTCTGTTGGACTCAATCCTCCGACTATGCAGTCACCCACGTTGAGAAATAAACTCAGTAGCCGTGTTCTCGAACCGTGTAGACACCTCCGTAAAGATGTCTCGATCTTCCAAACGCTGAAGTGGCGATCATGAACGGAGGAAAGTTGTGCACCAGTAAATAACCTGCAAGATAGAGAAATTTGTGTCATTCAAAACCTTGTCATTTCAACATAGCCAAAGCGACAATGCTACCGCAATCGCTCCCACTCTGATAATAGTTTTGTACCTAGAATCAACCCCATTTAGCCAATAGCCAAAGATGTTTGCAATGCTACGAGGTGGATATAAGGTAGACCCTATCTAAATGATTGACCATATAGATCTAGCAACTCGACAACTGAAGAAAAGGTGTTTTATTGTCTCATCTTCGTGACAAAACACACATTTCGTACAACCATGCCAGTTGCGTTTTACAAGGTTATCTTTAGTAAGAATCACACCTCGACGAAGATACCATGCAAATACCTTTGTTTTAAGAGGTATCTTCAAAAAACGAGTTTAATGAGTCGAGTTGCGAGCACTGGATAAGACTTGTTAATACTATACGATGATGTGTGCCGTCTTTTTTATCGGGTGCGCGGCTAGCTTTCCCGAAGAGAGTAGCCCCTGAGGCTATGTTGGGTACTTGTAGCTGTGCATAGGCTCATTTTCCATGGCACTGAAGGAGGTACTCGACTTGGGCCATGATCTGGCTGGCGCAAATAATTGTTGCCGACTTCGCTAGAGGACCCGATAAAGTGGCTCGGTATAGCTGACATCATTGGTGACGGAATGAAGTACTTGGGTGCTTTTGCATCTGCGTGCTCCCAATGGGAGTAGCCTCCGAGCATGTGACTCGACTCGTGGTGTGTGTCATAGCGAGGAGGATAGTTACGGTCCTAGTAGTCGCCCTTCGTGTAAACTGCAGAAAATGTAAAGATCTCTGAAGTGTTTGTCACTTAAAAAATATCGCATTTGCAGCTTATAGTATAGTTCGTTGTGATTAGACTCGGCGTGTTGGCATTGTACGCTAGGCCTTTTCGTTAACCTGGCGTCCTTTGTCTCTGTGTCTTACCAAGTTGTTAGTTGGGCTGCAACTGGATTGAAGTTTTCAAGGATTCAAGTTTAGGCACAGTAAGCTACTCGGGCGTTTGCATGTGAGGTGTTAACCGCGCGAAGGTGATGATGTGCGAGGTTATTTTGTGCGGCGCAGCCCTTAGGTATCGAGTGCGGGAAAAGTAAATAGTTATCGACTCTTGGCAGAGGAACACTTAGCTTTATCGAGTGTGGCAGACGGATTCTCCGCGGCAGGGTGTGGCTGGAACCAATGCGACGGAGAGTCGTGCGGCGGACGGAGTCTACATGGTCGCGGGTCGCCGAAGCCGATGCGGTAGCGGGTCGCCGGAGTTGGAGCTGATGCAACAAGGGGTCGCGCGGAGGACGGAGTCTCCGAGGCAGCGGCTCGTCATGGTTGGAGCCGATGCGTCAGCTGGTTGCGTGACGGATAGAGTCTTCGCGGCAGCGGGTCGCAGGAGCCGGTGTGGCAGCGGATCGCATGGCGGACTGAGTCTCCATGGCAGCGGGTTGCGTGGTGGACGGAGTCGGGCAGGGCCCTTTGTCAATTTTCAAAAAAAAAAAAAAAAACGACCACAATGTTAATATTTTGGGTGCTGGTCTTTTTAGACCGATTCTAGTATATTTACAGTCTGTTTCTAATTTCATTCGACTCAAAAAAAAAACTGTGAGGCCGATTGTATTTACAGCTGACTGTTTTGTGTTACGATCATAGCTACTGCATGACTACAATTTTCTCTGGGAATTTCGAGGCAATAGAATTTCACACAAATATGGTGCACGCTTTGTTTGTGTTACGAGCATAGCTATCGCATGACTACAATTTCTCTGGTTGCTCATGCCTATTGACCACGGTCCGCTTTCATAAAAGAGCTCTTCATAAAATGTGGATGGAGCAGTCTATAAAAGGAGACATGGCAGGAACATATCTTGGCCAATTTAGCGTAGCTAGCTGCAGAAGCAACAAATGTGATAATGTAGGTTCTGAAGAGATTGATGGGGGGAAATATAGTACAGTAAGATGTTGGAGGAAACTGATGCACTCGCGTTTCGATTTGCAAGGCTTTCCTCTGCCCGATGGCATCCCACGCGCGGAGACTGCCCCTGGCCTGGTTGTCTCCTTCGGCGAGATGCTGATTGACTTCGTGCCGGACGTGACCGGTGTCTCGTTCGATGAGCTTCGTCAAGCGCCTAGCATCCGCTGTCTCCAATTCTCCCTTTGCTTTCATGCGTTGCTAGATCTGTTTGGGTATGTCTCGTTGATGCCGTCAGTGCGCTACCGTTGGATCCAGTGTGTGGTAGGCTCGGATCTTGTCTGCTCTCTGATCATGGGGAGGGTGGTGACGCTGTTGTAAAACAGAATATGTCAGTTACACAAGACTAAAATGACCCCTCATATATGATTTCTCCAACCGACACTATATAAAGGTGTGTGATGTTTTTTTTTTAGATATGGGAGCATAGCCCCGGCCTCTGCATCAATCGATGCACACAGCCGACACTATATAAGGGTGTGTGATGTATCTCTTACGTGAGGCTCTCAACCGATCTAGATCTTCCTCGCCTCCTGCCAGCGCTGCCGCCGATCTACCCCGCCTCTGTGGCCTTCGGGCCATGGGGGTGTGGTGGATCGCGGCCCTCGTTGGCAGGAGGGCTCCACCCCCAGTTTTGTGTGCTCCGTTCTCTGTTTTTAGGCTCAAAGTTTGTAGGGGCGGCGCTCAGGTGGTGCTGGCACCGCTTCGTGCAATAAGGTCTTCCCAGCTTCAACCCCATCTCGGCGGCAACGTCGAGAGGCTTGTGGGAGTGGTGTCGTCTTCGAGGTTTTCGTCTGGCTGTGTGGATCTTAGGATCTTCAAGGAGCTTCAGCGCCAGTTCATCCTTCTTTTTCGTCTTCGGGGGATGTGGTCTTCTTGACTCGTTCAACTTCCCGTCCGCAACCAACAACGGCAAGCCGGCTCAAGGAGGAGCGGTAGCGGCGGCGCGCCGTCGACACAGTCTGGAGGTTGAAGATGAAGGGCTTCTCAAGGATCTCGTTGTAATTTTCCTTTTTTTTTGAATGCTTTGTATTGTTCGTTGTTTCTTTTAATGCCAGTGTCCTATTCACACAAAAAAAAAATCTCTACAGAACATGCCAGTTTATATCATCGTTTGTAAAGGAGCTTTTTTGCGCAATTCTGGAAGGTAAATCGTCTGTGCATGCTTTTGTTGCTCCTGTCATGTGCGTTTATTGATGATCTGAGACGGTTATAGAATTTTAGCCGTGCCAGTTTACCTATGTCCGCACATTATGAATTTAACCTAATTATTTGCTTTAATCAAATATCTCTAGCGATTTTAGTCAGCGCCAATAGTAGTAACATATGCAATATTTTATCAAATAGAGTAGCAAAATTTCATCATTGCTGATTGTACATTTAATACAACACATGTGTACATGCATTTTGACATATATTCGATTGCTAGCTATACAAATGAGTAATTCTTAGTTACATCTTTGTTTCCTATAGAGGTTCATGTCGACATATATGCCAGAGACTTTCCAAGACTCTGGTTCTGGTTTGTAGGCCTTATTGAACTTTGTCCACAGATTTCGTGCTGACAAATTAGAGAGGAACTCGAAGATGGTTCCCTAACCACAAATATTGCATTGTGCTATTTTGCTATCTTTTTTAAGCAGAAATAAGGAAGTGAATCAGTGATGTGACACTAGTGGAGAAAAGGCCTTTGGTCCCAAGCTTTAGTCCCAGTGCTGAACCAAACCGGGACCAATGGGGGGCATTGGTCCCGGTTCGATTTTGCCTAGGGCGACCCCACAAGCTGGCGCCTGTCCTGTAGTGGCCTTTGGACCCGGTTTGTATTACAAACCGGGACTAAAGGGTCCACGGCAGGGCGCGGCAGGCTGTGTTAGGCGTGGCAAACCTTTAGTCCCGGTTTGTAATACAAACCGGGTCCAAAGGCCCCGCCTCTGGCTATATGACCTTGCCCCTGCCCAAGTGTGAGCCACACTTGGCCATTTTTTCATTTTCTTCACAAGAGGGGTGTATTGCTCTCCTCTCTTCTTCACATGCACAAGAGGTGTTCGATGAAATGCTTAAGAGGATTTGCCACTTGAGTTTACACAAATCAAGCCACACTTAACTTGCTTTTTTCTTCTTCATCGAGGTTAACAACTTTATCCTTTTCATCTGCAATTGATAAAATGCATGTGTATATATACATCGTGATGTTCTGTAATGGTTTTGATCAGCTTAATTATATCATGCAGATGAATCGGCAATGGATGTACATTGACCGACGGTTTGACGAGTTCACTTCGGGCCTGGATAATTTTATGGCCGTGGCGGAGGCAAATAAACATGGTGGCTTCATGTATTGTCCATGTGTGGACTGCAAGAATACCGTAAATTACGCTCACTCGAGTCTCATTCACAGCCACCTTCTGCGATCCGGTTTCATGCCCAGTTACTATTGTTGGACCAAGCACGGAGAAAGAGGGGTTATGATGGAAGACAATGAAGAAGAGGAAGAGGATGATGACGGTTATCCCAATTTCCCTGAATACGATGATACTGCAGAAGGCAATGAAGACAATGAAGTAGAAGATCAAGAGGCACCAGATGAGCCTGCTGATGATGATCGTGGCCGGGCCATTGCTGATGCAAGGAGAGCAGGTGAACCTGAAAAGGAAAGGTTGGCCTTCGACAAGATGATAGAAGATCACAACAAATGGTTATACCCAACGTGCGAAGATGACCATAAAAAGCTAGGCTGACACTTGGAATTATTGCAATGGAAGGCGAGAGAACGGTGTCAACGACTCGGGATTTGGAAAGTTCTGACAATAATTAAGAGGAAGCTTCCAAGGGGTAACGAATTGCCCGCCGATGCGTACGAAGCGAAGAAGATTGTCCGCCCTCTAGGATTAGATGTGCAAAAGATACATGCATGTATTAATGTTGCATCCTCTACCGCGGTGAGTACGAGAATTTGGATGCATGTCCGGTGTGCCTTGCATTGCGGTATAAGATCAGACGAGATGACCCTGGTGATGTTGAGGGCGAGCGCCCCGGGAAGAGGGTTCTGCCAAGGTTATGTGGTATGCTCCTATAATACCACGGCTGAAACGCTTGTTCGAGAAATAAAGAGCATGCTAGGTTGTTGCGATGGCACAAAGAAGACCGTAAGGAAGACGTGATGTTGAGGCACCTGCTGATGCCTCCCAATGGAGAAAAATCGATAGAGAGTTCCCAAACTTTGCACGGGATGCAAGGAACTTACGGTTTGGTCTAAGTACGAGATGGCATGAATCCTTTTGGAGAGCGAGCTGCGACCATAGCACCTGGCTGTGACTCTTTGTATATATAACCTTCCTCCTTGGTTGTGCATGAAGCGGAAGTTCATTATGATGCCGGTGCTCATACAAGGCCCGAAGCAACCCGGGAACGACATTGATGTGTACACAAGCCATTAGTTGAAGAACTTCTACGATTGTGGTCTCTAGCAGGTGTACGTGTGTGGGACGAGCACAAGCGGGAGGAATTTGACCTAAGAGCGCTGCTTTCGTAACCATCAATGGTAGCCTGCTCTTGGTAACATTTCAGACGGTCAAACAAGGGATACAATGCATGCACGCCTTGTTTACATGAGCTCGAAGGTGATTATTTGGAAAAATGTAAGAAGGTCGTGTACCTGGGGCATCGTCGATTTCTTAGGCTTACCCATCCCGTAAGAAAGAAAGGCAAGCATTACAACGGCGAGGCTGATCACCGGAGGAAGCCTCCCCATCGTGATGGTGTTGATATATTTGGTATGGTCAAGGATCTAGATGTAATATTTGGAAAGGGTCCTGGCGGACGGTCTGTTCCGAATGAAGATGCCGGACACGCGCCCATGTGGAAGAAGAAATCTATATTTTGGGATCTACCCTATTGGGAAGTCTTAGAGGTCCGCTCTTCAATCGATGTGATGCACGTGACGAAGAATCTTTGCGTGAACCTGCTAGGCTTTACGGGCGTGTACGGGAAGACAAAAGATACACCAGAAGCACAGGAGGACCAGCAACGTAGGAAAGACCCCAAAAAACTGCATGAGAGAGTTAAAGGACGTCATTACTCCAGCTACACTCTTACAAAAGCAGAGAAGGAAATATTTTTTGAATGTCTGAGAAGTATCAAGGTCCCGTCTGGCTTCTCCTCCAATATAAAGGGAATAATAAATATGGAGAAGAAAACATTCCAGAACCTGAAGTCTCATGACTGTCACGTGATAATGACACAGTTGCTTCCGATTGCATTGAGAGGGCTTCTACCGGAAAATGTTCGACTGCCCATTGTGAAGCTATGTGCATTCCTCAATGCAATTTCTCAGAAGGTAATAAATCCAGAAATTCTACCGAGTTTGCAGAATGATGTGGTCCAATGTCTCGTTAGTTTTGAGCTGGTGTTCCCACCATCCTTCTTCAATATTATGACACATCTCCTCGTTCACCTGGTCGATGAGATTTCCATTCTCGGTCCTGTGTTTCTACACAATATGTTCCCCTTCGAGAGGTTCATGGGAGTCTTAAAGAAATATGTTCATAACCGTGCTAGGCCAGAAGGAAGCATCTTCAAGGGCTATGGAACAGAGGAGGTCATTGAATTCGGTGTTGACTTTATTCCTGACCTTAAGCCGATTGGTGTTCCTGAATCGCGGCATGAAGGGAGACTAAGTGGAATAGGCACGCTAGGAAGGAAATCAATGATATGTAGGGACGGGATTTCTTTGACTCAAGCACACTACACAGTTCTACAAAGTTCCACCTTGGTAGCTCCGTATATCGGTGACCACAAGAACTTTCTACGCTCCCAGAACCCGGGGCAGTCGAACGATTGGATTAGACGTGAACACATGTCGACTTTCGGCGGTTGGTTGCAAAAACATCTCCTGAATAACAAAGATATTGAAGATCAGTTGTACTTGCTGGCTGATACGTCTCCAACGTATCGATAATTTCTTATGTTCCATGCCACATTATTGATGTTATCTACATGTTATATGCACACTTTATGTCATATTCGTGCATTTTCTGGAACTAACCTATTAACAAGATGCCGAAGTGCCGATTCTTTGTTTCTGCTGTTTTTGGTTTCAGAAATCCTAGTAAGGAAATATTCTCGGAATTGGACGAAATCAACGCCCAGGGGCCTATTTTGCCACGAAGCTTCCAGAAGTCCGAAGACGAAACGAAGTGGGGCCACAGGGTGCCCAAACCCTAGGGCGGCGCGGCCCCCCCTTGGCCGCGCCGGCCTATGGTGTGGGGCCCCTGTGCCCCCTCTGACTTGCCCTTCCGCCTACTTAAAGCCTCCGTGGCGAAACCCCCGATCTGAGAGCCACGATACGGAAAACCTTCCAGAGACGCCGCCACCGCCGATCCCATCTCGGGGGATCCAGGAGATCGCCTCCGGCACCCTGCCGGAGAGGGGAATCATCTCCCGGAGGACTCTACGCCGCCATGGTCGCCTCCGGTGTGATGTGTGAGTAGTCTACCCCTGGACTATGGGTCCATAGCAGTAGCTAGATGGTTGTCTTCTCCCCATTGTGTTATCATTGTCGGATCTTGTGAGCTGCCTAACATGATCAAGATCATCTATCTGTAATTCTATATGTTGCGTTTGTTGGGATCCGATGAATAGAGAATACTTGTTATGTTGATTATCAAAGTTATATCTATGTGTTGTTTATGATCTTGCATGCTCTCCGTTACTAGTAGATGCTCTGGCCAAGTAGATGCTTGTAACTCCAAGAGGGAGTATTTATGCTCGATAGTGGGTTCATGCCTGCATTGACACAGGACGATGTGAGAAAGTTCTAAGGTTGTGTTGTCTTGTTGCCACTAGGGATAAAACATTGATGCTATGTCTAAGGATGTAGTTGTTGATTACATTACGCACCATACTTAATGCAATTGTCTGTTGCTTTGCAACTTAATCTTTGGAGGGGGTTCGGATGATAACCTGAAGGTGGACTTTTTAGGCATAGATGCAGTTGGATGGCGGTCTATGTACTTTGTCGTAATGCCCAATTAAATCTCACTATACTCATCATGATATGTATGTGCATGGTCATGCCCTCTTTATTTGTCAATTGCCCAACTGTAATTTGTTCACCCAACATGCTGTTTATCTTATGGGAGAGACACCTCTAGTGAACTGTGGACCCCGGTCCAATTCTCTTTACTGAAATTCAATCTCTTGTAATCTTTGTTCTCTTGTTTTCTGCAAACAATCATCTTCCACACAATACGGTTAATCCTTTGTTACAGCAAGCCGGTGAGATTGACAACCTCACTGTTTCGTTGGGGCAAAGTACTTTGGTTGTGTTGTGCAGGTTCCACGTTGGCGCCGGAATCCCTGGTGTTGCGCCGCACTACATCCCGCCGCCATCAACCTTCAACGTGCTTCTTGGCTCCTCCTGGTTCGATAAACCTTGGTTTCTTTCTGAGGGAAAACTTGCTGCTGTGCGCATCATACCTTCCTCTTGGGGTTCCCAACGAACGTGTGAGTTACACGCCATCAAGCTAAATTTCTGGCGCTGTTGCCGGGGAGATCAAGACACGCTGCAAGGGGAGTCTCCACTTCTCAATCTCTTTACTTTGTTTTTGTCTTGCTTAGTTTTATTTACTACTTTGTTTGCTGCATTATATCAAAACACAAAAAAATTAGTTGCTAGCTTTACTTTATTTACTGTCTTGCACTCTATATCAAAAACACAAAAAAATTAGTTACTTGTTTACTTTACTTAATATCATGCATGTTTTTATTTCACTAGTTAAGCATAATGGAAAACAACAAAAATATGAGAGATCTTTATGAACTTTATCTTGAATTAGGACATGATGTGTTTGAACAGAGAATTAAAAAACCCATGGAACTTTATATGCATGCTAATGGGAATGTTATTACTATGAATGCTTTGAACACCATTGTTGCTAATGCTATGGAAAATTCTGAGCTTGGGGAAGCTGGCTCTGATGAGCATGAACTTTTTAGTCCCCCAAGCATGGAGGAGAAAATTTACTTTGATGACACTTTGCCTCCCATTTATGATGATAGTGGTATTTTGGTGCCACCTACTATTGAGGATAAAGTTTATTATGATTATACTATGCCTCCTACATTTGATGATTATGGTGATGAGAATAATAATGATAGCTACTTTGTTGAATTTGCTCCCACTACAATTAATAAGAATGACTATGCTTATGTTGGGAGTAGTAATTATTTTATGCATGAGACTCATGATAAGAATGCTTTATGTGATAGCTATATTGTTGAGTTTGCTCATGATGCTACTGAAAGTTATTATGAGAGAGGAAAATATGGTTGTAGAAATTTTCATGTTACTAAAACACCTCTCTATGTGCTGAAATTTTTGAAGCTACACTTGTTTTATCTTCCTATGCTTGCCACTTTGCTCTTCATGAACTTGTTTATTTACAAGATTCCTATGCATAGGAAGCATGTTAGACTTAAATGTGTTTTGAATTTGCCTCTTGATGCTCTCTTTTGCTTCAAATACCATTTCTTGCGAGTGCATCATCAAAACTGCTGAGCCCATCTTAATGGCTATAAAGAAAGAACTTCTTGGGAGATAACCCATGTGTTATTTTGCTACAGTACTTTGTTTTATATTTGAGTCTTGGAAGTTGTTTACTACTGTAGCAACCTCTACTTATCTTAGTTTAGTGTTTTGTTGTGCCAAGTAAAGCCGTTGATAGAAAAGTTCATACTAGATTTGGATTACTGCGCAGAAACAGATTTCTTTGCTGTCACGAATCTGGGCTGTTTTCCCCTGTAGGTAACTCAGAAAATTAAGCCAATTTACGTGAGTGATCCTCAGATATGTACGCAACTTTCATTCAATTTGAGCATTTTCATTTGAGCAAGTATGGTGCCATTTTAAAATTCGTCAATACGAACTGTTCTGTTTTGACAGATTCTGCCTTTTATTTCGCATTGCCTCTTTTGCTATGTTGGATGAATTTCTTTGATCCACTAATGTCCAGTAGCTTTATGCAATGTCCAGAAGTGTTAATAATGATTGTGTCACCTCTGAATATGTTAATTTTTATTGTGCACTAACCCTCTAATGAGTTGTTTCGAGTTTGGTGTGGAGAAAGTTTTCAAGGATCAAGAGAGGAGTATGATGCAACATGATCAAGGAGAGTGAAAGCTCTAAGCTTGGGGATGCCCCGGTGGTTCACCCCTGCATATATTAAGAAGACACAAGCGTCTAAGCTTGGGGATGCCCAAGGCATCCCCTTCTTCATCGACAACATTATCAGGTTCCTCCCCTGAAACTATATTTTTATTCCATCACATCTTATGTGCTTTGCTTGGAGCGTCGGTTTGTTTTTGTTTTTTGTTTTGTTTGAATAAAATGGATCCTAGAATTCACTTTATGGGAGAGAGACACGCTCCGCTGTAGCATATGGACAAGTATGTCCTTAGTTTCTACTCATAGTATTCATGGCGAAGTTTCTCCTTCGTTAAATTGTTATATGGTTGGAATTGGAAAATGATACATGTAGTAATTGCTATTAATGTCTTGGGTAATGTGATACTTGGCAATTGTTGTGCTCATGTTTAAGCTCTTGCATCATATGCTTTGCACCCATTAATGAAGAAATACATAGAGCATGCTAAAATTTGGTTTGCATATTTGGTTTCTCTAAGGTCTAGATAATTTCTAGTATTGAGTTTGAACAACAAGGAAGACGGTGTAGAGTCTTATAATGTTTTCAATATGTCTTTTATGTGAGTTTTGCTGCACTGGTTCATCCTTGTGTTTGTTTCAAATAAGCCTTGCTAGCCTAAACCTTGTATCGAGAGGGAATACTTCTCATGCATCCAAAATACTTGAGCCAACCACTATGCCATTTGTGTCCACTATACCTACCTACTACATGGTATTTTCAGCCATTCCAAAGTAAATTGCTTGAGTGCTACCTTTAAAATTCCATCATTCACCTTTGCAATATATAGCTCATGGGACAAATAGCTTTAAAACTATTGTGGTATTGAATATGTAATTATGCACTTTATCTCTTATTAAGTTGCTTGTTGTGCGATAACCATGTTCACTGGGGACGCCATCAACTATTCATTGTTGAATTTCATGTGAGTTGCTATGCATGTCCGTCTTGTCTGAAGTAAGAGAGATCTACCACCTTATGGTTAAGCATGCATAATGTTAGAGAAGAACATTGGGCCGCTAACTAAAGCCATGATCCATGGTGGAAGTTTCAGTTTTGGACATATATCCTCAATCTCAAATGAAAAAATTATTAATTGTTGCTACATGCTTATGCATAAAAGAGGAGTCCATTATCTGTTGTCTATGTTGTCCCGGTATGGATGTCTAAGTTGAAGAATAATCAATAGCGAGAAATCCAATGCGAGCTTTCTCCTTAGACCTTTGTACAGGCGGCATAGAGGTACCCCTTTGTGACACTTGGTAAAAACATGTGCATTGTGATGATCCAGTAGTCCAAGCTAATTAGGACAAGGTGCGGGCACTATTAGCATACTATGCATGAGGCTTGCAACTTATAAGATATAATTTACATGATACATATGCTTTATTACTACCGTTGACAAAATTGTTTCATGTTTTCAAAATCAAAGCTCTAGCACAAATATAGCAATCGATGCTTTTCCTCTATGGAGGACAATTCTTCTACTTTCAATGTTGAGTCAGTTCACCTATTTCTCTCCACCTCAAGAAGCAAACACTTGTGTGAACTGTGCATTGATTCCTACATATTTGCTTATTGCACTTATTATATTACTCTATGTTGATAATATCCATGAGATATACATGTTACAAGTTGAAAGCAACCGCTGAAACTTAATCTTCTTTTGTGTTGCTTCAATGCCTTTACTTTGAATTATTGCTTTATGAGTTAACTCTTATGCAAGACTTAATTGATGCTTGTCTTGAAGTGCTATTCATGAAAAGTCTTTGCTTTATGATTCACTTGTTTACTCATGTCATATACATTGTTTTGATCGCTGCATTCACTACATATGCTTTACAAATAGTATGATCAAGATTATGATGGCATGTCACTCCAGAATTTATCTGTGTTATCGTTTTACCTGCTCGGGACGAGCAGAACTAAGCTTGGGGATGCTGATACGTCTCCAACGTATCGATAATTTCTTATGTTCCATGCCACATTATTGATGTTATCTACATGTTATATGCACACTTTATGTCATGTTCGTGCATTTTCTGGAACTAACCTATTAACAAGATGCCGAAGTGCGATTCTTCATTTTCTGCTGTTTTTGGTTTCAGAAATCCTAGTAAGGAAATATTCTCGGAATTGGACGAAATCAACGCCCGGGGGCCTATTTTGCCACGAAGCTTCCGAGAAGTCCGAAGACGAAGCGAAGTGGGGCCACGGGGTGCCCAAACCCTAGGGCGGCGCGGCCCCCTTGGCCGCGCCGGCCTGTGGTGTGGGGCCCTGTGCCCCCTCGACTTGCCCTTCCGCCTACTTAAAGCCTCCGTGACGAAACCCCCGGTGCACGAGAGCCACGATACGGAAAACCTTCCAGAGACGCCGCCAACGCCGATCCCATCTCGGGGGATCCGGGAGATCGCCTCCGGCACCTGCCGGAGAGGGGAATCATCTCCCGGAGGACTCTACGCCGCCATGGTCACCTCCGGTGTGATGTGTGAAGTAGTCTACCCCTGGACTATGGGTCCATAGCAGTAGCTAGATGGTTGTCTTCTCCCCATTGTGCTATCATTGTCGGATCTTGTGAGCTGCCTAACATGATCAAGATCATCTATCTGTAATTCTATATGTTGCGTTTGTTGGGATCCGATGAATAGAGAATACTTGTTATGTTGATTATCAAAGTTATATCTATGTGTTGTTTATGATCTTGCATGCTCTCCGTTACTAGTAGATGCTCTGGCAAAGGAGATGCGTGTAACTCCACGAGGGAGGATTTATGCTCGATAGTGGGTTCATGCCTGCATTGACACAGGGACAGTGACGAAAGTTCTAAGGTTGTGTTGTGCTGTTGCCACTAGGGATAAAACATTGATGTTATGTCTAAGGATGTAGTTGTTGATTACATTACGCACCATACTTAATGCAATTGTCTCATTTGCTTTGCAACTTAATACGGAGGGTTCGGATGATAACCTGAAGGTGGACTTTTTAGGCATAGATGCAGTTGGATGGCGGTCTATGTACTTTGTCGTAATGCCCAATTAAATCTCACTATACTCATCATGATATGTATGTGCATGGTCATGCCCTCTTTATTTGTCAATTGCCCAACTGTAATCTGTTCACCCAACATGCTGTTTATCTTATGGGAGAGACACCTCTAGTGAACTGTGGACCCCGGTCCAATTACATTTCTTGAAATTCAATCTCTTGCAATCTTTGTTCTCTTTGTTTTACGCAAACAATCATCTTCCACACAATACGGTTAATCCTTTGTTCTGACAAGCCGGTGAGATTGACAACCTCACTGTTTCGTTGGGGCAAAGTACTTTGGTTGTGTTGTGCAGGTTCCACGTTGGCGCCGGAATCCCTGGTGTTGCGCCGCACTACATCCCGCCGCCATCAACCTTCAACGTGCTTCTTGGCTCCTCCTGGTTCGATAAACCTTGGTTTCTTTCTGAGGGAAAACTTGCTGCTGTGCGCATCATACCTTCCTCTTGGGGTTCCCAACGAACGTGTGAGTTACACGCCATCACTGGCCCAGACACCATCTTCGACTGTAGTGACTTTCCAAGGGTACGAGATAAATGGGAATACATTTTACACGATCGCCCAAGATAAAAAAAGAGCACCAACCAAAACAGTGGTGTCCGATTTGATGCAATAATGAATGAAGGCCTTTGGTCCCGGTTTGTAACACGAACCGGGACCAAAGGGGGGGTATAAGTGAAGGAGATATGCCCTAGAGGCAATAATAAAATGGTTATTATTTATATCTTTATGTTTATGATAAATGTTTATATATCATGCTATAATTGTATTAACCGAAACATTAGTACATGTGTGATATGTAGACAACAAGAAGTCCCTAGTATGCCTCTTAAACTAGCTTGTTGATTAATGGATGATTAGTTTCATCATCATGAACATTGGATGTTATTAATAACAAGGTTATATCATTATATGAATGATGTAATGGACACACCCAATTAAGCGTAGCATAAGATCTCGTCATTAAGTTATTTGCTATAAGCTTTCGATACATAGTTACCTAGTCCTTATGACCATGAGATCATGTAAATCACTTATACCGGAAAGGTACTTTGATTACACCAAACACCACTGCGTAAATGGGTGGCTATAAAGGTGGGATTAAGTATCCGGAAAGTATGAGTTGAGGCATATGGATCAACAGTGGGATTTGTCCATCCCGATGACGGATAGATATACTCTGGGCCCTCTCGGTGGAATGTCGTCTAATGTCTTGCAAGCATATGAATGAGTTCATAAGAGACCACATACCACGGTACGAGTAAAGAGTACTTGTCAGGAGACGAGGTTGAACAAGGTACAGAGTGATACCGAAGATCAAACCTCGGACAAGTAAAATATCGCGTGACAAATGGAATTGGTATTGTATGTGAATGGTTCATTCGATCACTAAAGTCATCGTTGAATATGTGGGAGCCATTATGGATCTCCAGATCCCGCTATTGGTTATTGGTCGGAGTGAGTACTCAACCATGTCCGCATAGTTCACGAACCGTAGGGTGACACACTTAAAGTTGGATGTTGAAATGGTAGAACTTGAATATGGAATGGAGTTTGAATATTTGTTCGGAGTCCCGGATGAGATCTCGGATATCACGAGGAGTTCCGGAATGGTCCGGAGAATAAGATTCATATATAGGATGTCATTTTATGTGAATTAAAATGTCGCGGAAGGTTCTATGGAAGGTTCTAGAAGGTTCTAGAAAAGTCCAGAAGAAACCACCAAGGAAGGTGGAGTCCACATGGGACTCCACCTCCATGGCCGGCCAACCCTAGTGGGGGAGGAGTCCCAAGTGGACTCCCCCTTAGGGGGCCGGCCACCCCCCCATATGGGAGGTGGAACTCCCACCTCTAGTGGGAGTCCTAGCTTGGCTAGGTTTCCCCTCCATATGGAAGGTTTTTGGTTCGGGTCTTATTCGAAGACTTGGAGACCAACTCTTGGGGTTCCACCTATATAATGAGGGCCAAGGGGGAGGGGGCCGGCCACCTCAAACACCACCAAGGTGGCCGCACCCCATAGTGGTCGGCGCCCCCCTCTCCCCAAACCCTAGCCGCCCCGCTCCTCCACTTCCCGCACGCTTAGCGAAGCTCCGCCGGACTTCTCCACCACCACCGACACCACGCCGTCGTGCTGTCGGATTCAAGAGGAGCTACTACTTCTGCTGCCCGCTGGAACGGGGAGGTGGACGTCGTCTTCATCAACAACCGAACGTGTGACCGAGTACGGAGGTGCTGCCCGTTCGTGGCGCCGGAACCGATCGTGATCAAGATCTTCTACGAGCTTTTGCAAGCGGCAAGTGAATGTCTACCGCAGCAACAAGAGCCTCCTCTTGTAGGCTTTGGAATCTCTTCAAGGGTGAGACTCGATAAACCCCTCGTTGCTACCGTCTTCTAGATTGCATCTTGGCTTGGATTGCGTGTTCGCGGTAGGAAAATTTTTGTTTTCTGTGCAACGTTATCCTTCAGGGGTATCAGAGCCGTGTCTATGCATATATGGTTGCACGAGTAGAACACAATGGTTTTGTGGGCGTTGATGCTCTTGTTATCTTTAGTTTGAGTACTTTGCATCTTTGTGGCATAGTGGGATGAAGCGGCTCGGACTAACTTTACATGACCGCGTTCATGAGACTTGTTCCTCGTTCGACATGCAACTTGTATTGCATAAGAGGCTTTGCGGGTGTCTGTCTCTCCTACTATAGTGAAGATTCAATTTACTCTTCTATTGAAAACATTAGTATCAATGTTGTGGTTCATGTTCGTAGGTAGATTAGATCTCTCTCGAAAACCCTAAACCACGTAAAATATGCAAACCAAATTAGAGACGTCTAACTTGTTTTTGCAGGGTTTGGTGATGTGATATGGCCATAATGTGATGATGAATATGTATGAGATGATCATTATTGTATTGTGGCAACCGGAAGGAGCCTTATGGTTGTCTTTAAATTTCATGTTGAGTAGTATTTCAAAGTAGTTGTAATAGTTGCTACATGGAGGACAATCATGAAGACGGCGCCATTGACCTTGACGCTACGCCGACGATGATGGAGATCATGCCCGAAGATGATGGAGATCATGTCCGTGCTTTGGAGATGAAGATCAAAGGCGCAAAGACAAAAGGGCCATATCATATCACATATGAACTGCATGTGATGTTAATCCTTTTATGCATCTTATTTTGCTTAGATCGCGACGGTAGCATTATAAGATGATCCCTCACTAAAATCTCAAGATAATAAAGTGTTCATCCTTAGTAGCACCATTGCCAAGACTTGTCGTTTCGAAGCATCTCGTGATGATCGGGTGTGATAGAATCAACAAGTGCATACAACGGGTGCAAGACAGTTTTGCACATGCGGATACTAAGGTGGCCTTGACGAGCCTAGCATGTACAGACATGGTCTCGGAACACGTGATACCGAAAGGTAGAGCATGAATCATATGGTTGATATGATGAACACTTTGAGTGTTCGCCATTGAAATCACACCTTGTCTCGTGATGATCGGACATAGGTGCGGTGGATTTGGTTCGTGTGATCACTAAGACAATGCGAGGGATATTGTTTTGAGTGGGAGTTCACCTAGATTTTTAATTATGTTGAATTAAAATTTGAACTCAATTTGTCATAAACTTAGTCTAAACTTTTGCAAATATATGTTGTAGAGATGGCGTCCCCAATCAATTTTAATCAGTTCCTAGAGAAAGAGAAACTTAAGAGCAACGGTAGCAACTTCACCGACTGGTTCCGTCATGTGAGGATTTTCCTCTCTGGCGGAAATCTGCAATATGTGCTTGATGCACCGCTAGGTGACCCTCTGCAGTAAACCGAAACCGATGAAGTAAAAGCTGTTTACGAGACTCGGAAAATTCGGTACTCTCAAGTTCAGTGTGCCATCCTGTGCAGTCTGGAATCCGATCTTCAAAAACGTTTTGAGCACCACGATCCTCATGAGTTGATGAAAGAGCTGAAAGCTATTTTTAAGACTCATGCGGCTGTGGAATGCTATGAAGCATCGAAACAATTCTTCAATTTGCATGATGGAAGAAGGCAGCTCCGTTAGTGAGCACATGCTCGCCATGACCGGGCATGCGAAGAAACTCGTTGACTTAGGAATAGTGATTCCTAACGGTGAGGATTAATCGTGTCCTTCAATCACTGCCACCAAGTTACAAGAACTTTGTGATGAACTACAATATGCAGAACATGAACAAGGAGTTACCTGAACTCTTTGGCAAGCTAAAAGCTGCTGAGATTGAGATCAAGAAAGAGCACCAAGTGTTGATGGTCAACAAGACCACCAGTTTCAAGAAACAGGGCAAGTCTAAGGGAAAATTCAAGAAGGGTGGCAAGAAAGCTGCCACGCCTCCTATGAAACCTAAGAACGGCCCTAAGCACGATCTTGAGTGCTATTACTACAAGGAGAAGGGACACGAAGCGTAATTGCTCCAAGTACCTGGCTGATCTGAAGAAGCGGCCTTGTCAAGAAGAAGAAAGAAGGTATATCGATATACATGTTATAGATGTTTATCTCATCGGTTCTCGTTCTAGTACACAGGTATTTGATCTTGGTTCGGTTGCTCATATCTGTAACTCGAAACAGGAACTAAAGAATAAACGAAGACTACTGAAAGATGAAGTGACGATGCGCGTTGGAAATGGATCCAAAGTCGATGTGATCGCTGTCGGCACACTTCCTCTACATCTACCTTCGGGATTAGTTTTAAGCCTAAATAATTGTTATTTTGTACCCGCGTTAAGCATGAACATTATATCTGGATCTTGTTTAATGCAAGACGGTTATTCATTCAAGTCTGAGAATAATGGTTGTTCTATTTTTATGAATAATATCTTTTATGGTCGAGCACCACAAAAGAATGGCTTATTTCTGTTAGATCTCGATAGTAGTGATACACATATACATAACATTGATGCTAAGCGAATTAAATGGAATGATAATTCTACTTATATGTGGCACTGTCGTCTTGGTCATATTGGAGTGAAACGCATGAAGAAACTCCATACTGATGGATTACTTGAATCACTTGACTTTGAGTCACTTGATAGATGCGAAGCATGTCTAATGGGAAAAATAACAAAGACTCCATTTTCTGGTATGATGGAGCGAGCTACTGACTTATTGGAAATCATACATACCGATGTATGCGGACCAATGAGCGTAGCATCGCGCGGTGGTTATCGTTATGTTCTAACCTTCACATATGATCTGAGTAGATATGGGTATATCTATTTCATGAAACATAAATCCGAAACTTTCGAGAAGTTTAAGGAATTTCAAAGTGAAGTAGAAAATCAACGTAACAAGAAGATTAAATTTCTACGATCTGATCGTGGAGGTGAATATCTGAGTTATGAGTTTGGCATGCATTTAAAGAAATGCGGAATACTTTCACAATTGACACCTCCGGGAACACCTCAACGTAACGGTGTGTCCGAACATCGTAATCGAACTCTCTTAGATATGGTTCGTTCTATGATGTCTCTTACTGATTTGCCGTTATCATTTTGGAGTTATGCATTAGAGACAGCCGCATTCACTTTAAATAGAGCACCATCAAAATCCGTAGAAATGACGCCGTATGAATTATGGTTTAATAAGAAACCTAATTTGTCGTTCTGAAAGTTTGGGGTTGCGAAGCCTATGTAAAGAAGTTACAACCGGACAAGCTAGAACCCAAAGCGGAGAAATGCGTCTTCATAGGATACCCTAAGGAAACTATAGGGTATACTTTCTATCACAAATCCGAAGGCAAAATCTTTGTTGCTAAGAACGGAACCTTTCTTGAGAAAGAATTTCTCACTAAAGAAGTATTTGGAAGAAAAGTAGAACTTCGATGAGATTGATGAGTCTATACTCGTTGATCAAGTAGCGCGATCGGAAGTTGTACGATTACCGCCTACACCGGCAACGAGAGGAAGCTAATGATAATGATCATGAAACTTCGAACGAGAAACTCATCGAACCTCGCAGATCGACAAGGGAACGTACCACTCCTGATTGGTATGATCCTTGTCTAAATGTCATGATTGTGGATAACAATGATGAGGACCCTGCGACGTATGAAGAAGCGATGATGAGCCCAGATTCCAACAAATGGCAAGAAGCCATGAAATCCGAAATGGGATCCATGTATGATAACAAAGTATGGACTTTGGTAGACTTACCTGATAAGCCGAAAGGTTGTCGAAAATAAATGGATCTTCAAGAGAAAAACAGATCTGAGATGGTAATATTACTGTCTATAAAAGCTCGACTTGTCGCAAAGGGTTTCGACAAATTCAAGGAGTTGACTACGATGAGACTTTCTCACCTGTAGCGAAGCTAAAATCTGTGAGGATTTTGTTAGCAATAGCTGCATTTTTCGATTATGAGATTTGGCAGATGGATGTCAAAACGGCGTTCCTTAATGGAGACATTGAGAAAGAGTTGTATATGGTACAACCCAAAGGTTTTGTCGATCCTAAAAATGCGCGACAAAGTATGCAAACTTCAGCGTTCAATCTATGGACTGAAGCAAGCATCAAGAAGTTGGAACCCACGCTTTGATAAGGTGATCAAAGACTTCGGGTTTATACGGTGTCATGGAGAGGCCTGTATTTACAAGAAAGTGAGTGGGAGCTACGTAGCATTCCTGATATTATATGTAGATGACATATTATTGATCGGGAATGATATAGAACTATTAAGCAGTGTTAAAGGTTATTTGAATAATAGTTTTTCAATGAAAGACCTTGGTGAAGCATCGTATATATTAGGCATCAAGATTTATAGAGATAGATCAAGACGCCTAATAGGGCTATCACAGAGTACATATCTGGACAAGATTCTAAAGAAGTTTAGAATGGATGAAAGTAAGAAAGGGTTCTTACCTATGTTACCGAGCAAAGTCTTGAGTAAGACTCAAGGACCGGCTACGGCGAAGAAAGAGAAAGGATGAGTAAAATCCTATGCCTCGGCGATGGGATCTATCATGTATGCCATGCTATGTACTAGACCGGATATAGCACATGTCGTTAGTTTGACTAGCAGATATCAAAGTGATCCAGGAATGGAACAACGGACAGCGGTCAAGAATATCTGAAGTACTTGAAAAGAACTAAGGATATGTTTCTTTGTTATGGAGGTGACCAAGAGCTCGTTGTAAGTGGTTACACAGATGCAAGTTGGAACAACGATCTGATGACTCTAAGTCACAATGCAGGTACGTGTTTATATTGAATGGTGCTGCGATGGTGGGCAAGCTCGAAGCGGTGCATGGTGGCGAAGTCTTCAACAGAATCAGAGTACATAGCGGCTTCTGAGGCTTCATCGAAGCGGTATGGATGAAGAGGTTCATTGTAGAGCTCGGTGTGGTTCCTAGTGCATTGGACCCATTAATCATTCTTTGTGATAACATGGGTGCCATCGCCAATGCACAAGAGCCAAGGTCACACAAGAGGCTGAAGAATATCAAGCTGCGTTACCACTCGATTCGCGAGTACATCAAAGATGGAGAAGTAAAGATTTGCAAAGTACACACTGATCTGAATGTAGCAGATCCGTTGACTAAAGCTCTCCCTAGGGCAAAGCATGACCAACACCAGAATGCCATGGGTGTTAGGTATATTACAATGTAATCTAGATTATTGACTCTAGTGCAAGTGGGAGACTGAAGAAGATATGCCCTAGAGGCAATAATAAAATGGTTATTATTTATATCTTTATGTTTATGATAAATGTTTATATATCATGCTATAATTGTATTAACCGAAACATTAGTACATGTGTGATATGTAGACAACAAGAAGTCCCTAGTATGCCTCTTAAACTAGCTTGTTGATTAATGGATGATTAGTTTCATAATCATGAACATTGGATGTTATTAATAACAAGGTTATATCATTATATGAATGATGTAATGGACACACCCAATTAAGCGTAGCATAAGATCTCGTCATTAAGTTATTTGCTATAAGCTTTCGATACATAGTTACCTAGTCCTTATGACCATGAGATCATGTAAATCACTTATACCGGAAAGGTACTTTGATTACACCAAACACCACTGCGTAAATGGGTGGCTATAAAGGTGGGATTAAGTATCCGGAAAGTATGAGTTGAGGCATATGGATCAACAGTGGGATTTGTCCATCCCGATGACGGATAGATATACTCTGGGCCCTCTCGGTGGAATGTCGTCTAATGTCTTGCAAGCATATGAAGGAGTTCATAAGAGACCACATACCACGGTACGAGTAAAGAGTACTTGTCAGGAGACGAGGTTGAACAAGGTATAGAGTGATACCGAAGATCAAACCTCGGACAAGTAAAATATCGCGTGACAAATGGAATTGGTATTGTATGTGAATGGTTCATTCGATCACTAAAGTCATCGTTGAATATGTGGGAGCCATTATGGATCTCCAGATCCCGCTATTGGTTATTGGTCGGAGTGAGTACTCAACCATGTCCGCATAGTTCACGAACCGTAGGGTGACACACTTAAAGTTGGATGTTGAAATGGTAGAACTTGAATATGGAATGGAGTTCGAATATTTGTTCAGAGTCCCGGATGAGATCCCGGACATCACGAGGAGTTCCGGAATGGTCCGGAGAATAAGATTCATATATAGGATGTCATTTTATGTGAATTAAAATGTCGCGGAGGGTTCTATGGAAGGTTCTAGAAGGTTCTAGAAAAGTCCAGAAGAAACCACCAAGGAAGGTGGAGTCCACATGGGACTCCACCTCCATGGCCGGCCAACCCTAGTGGGGGAGGAGTCCCAAGTGGACTCCCCCTTAGGGGGCCGGCCACCCCCCCATATGGGAGGTGGAACTCCCACCTCTAGTGGGAGTCCTAGCTTGGCTAGGTTTCCCCTCCATATGGAAGGTTTTTGGTTCGGGTCTTATTCGAAGACTTGGAGACCAACTCTTGGGGTTCCACCTATATAATGAGGGTCAAGGGGGAGGGGGCCGGCCACCTCAAACACCACCAAGGTGGCCGCACCCCATAGTGGCCGGCACCCCCCTCTCCCCAAACCCTAGCCGCCCCGCTCCTCCACTTCCCGCACGCTTAGCGAAGCTCCGCCGGACTTCTCCACCACCACCGACACCACGCCGTCGTGTTGTCGGATTCAAGAGGAGCTACTACTTCCGCTGCCCGCTGGAACGGGGAGGTGGACGTCGTCTTCATCAACAACCGAACGTGTGACCGAGTACGGAGGTGCTGCCCGTTCGTGGCGCCGGAACCGATCGTGATCAAGATCTTCTACGCGCTTTTGCAAGCGGCAAGTGAACGTCTACCGCAGCAACAAGAGCCTCCTCTTGTAGGCTTTGGAATCTCTTTAAGGGTGAGACTCGATAAACCCCTCGTTGCTACCGTCTTATAGATTGCATCTTGGCTTGGATTGCGTGTTCGCGGTAGGAAATTTTTTGTTTTCTATGCAACGTTATCCTTCAATAAGTGCAACCGCTTCGTCTCCGCGGAGATCAATCCCGCGGAGATGAAGCCGCAGACGCACAGACGCGCGCCGCCAGGCTGCTACTCCGCCACGCGCCCACGCCGCCGCCGCCCAACTCTCGCGCCCGCGCGTGCGCGCCGCCGTTCGCCGCCACCGACGCCGTCCTCCGCGCCGCAGCGCCACCTCCCCCTCCTGCCGCGCGCGCTCCCTCGTTCGCGTCGCCGCCGGCCGACGCCCGCCGGTGCTTGGCTGTCGGCGCCCTCGCGCCGCTTGCCGTCGCCTTCCTCTCCACCGCGCCACCGTCGCCGCCCGCGCCCGTCGCCTTCCTCTCCACCGCGCCGCCGTCGACGTCCTCTCCACCGGCGCCAAGCAAGGTGAGCCCCCGGCCACACCCTTTTTTTTAATTTTTTAGATTTTTAGATTATTGTTAGTATTAGAAATTGTTAGATTTTTAGATTTTAAGAAATTTTGGATTATTGTTAGTATTAGAAATTGTTAGAAATTGTTAGATTTTTAGAAATTGTTAGATTATTGTTAGTATTAGAAATTGTTAGTATTATTGTTAGTATTAGAAATTGTTAGTATTAGAAATTGTTAGATTATTGTTAGTATTAGAAATTGTTAGATTTTTAGATTTTTAGAAATTTTGGATTATTGTTAGTATTAGAAATTGTTAGATTTTTAGAAATTGTTAGATTATTGTTAGTATTAGAAATTGTTACTATTAGAAATAGTTAGTAAAAATCTATTTTTTAGAAATAAGTTAGAAACTATTTTTTAGAAATAGTTAGTAAAGTATTTTTTAGAAATAGTTAGTAAAAAGTTACAATAATCCGTGGCGGTGCCCCTACCGGCGCCCGTGGTTGTGCCGCCGCGACATAGTGCCGACGCCCCTGCCGGTGCCGAGTCCGTGGTGGTGCCCCTACCGGCGCCCGTGGCTGTGCCGCCGCGACATAGTGCCGACGCCCCTGCCGGGTTAAAAGTAGTAAAGTTATTTTTTAATTTATGTTAACGTTGGTACATATATATATATGATTTGTTTTCGTAGCTACGATGTCGCGACAGCCGCCGCGCCGTGGTCTGACTCTCACCGAGGAGATGGAGCAGATGGGGGAGGTCCGGGACTGGGCTACGCCAGGGTGGCACTGGGAGGTCTTAGCTTCCGGGACGCGCACCTTGGTGTGGAATCCGGGTCCCGTCATCGACCCGGATATTCTTTGGTGGAGGTCTTATGGGCCACGGTCGTTTCAGAGGGAGCCAGCCCCGCCGGAGGAGGTAGCTCAGCGCATTGAAGCGGAGGACAAGCACGTTCGCCGTTACATGTACGCGTTAGACAACATGTATAGGACCGGATGGAGCGTTATGCGGTGATCTCATGTTAGCTATGCTCCCGTTGTTGTTCCGTGGCTTTGGGGGTACACCCAGCGCGGCTCAGGACCCGGTCGGCGCCCTCTAGGACCCGGTCTGCGCGGTTGAGTGGTTGTAGTAGTGATTGATGTATTAGGGTTAAATAAACATGAACCCGATCTATGTATGCATGTAACTGCACTATCTGCTTTCAGCACTATATTATCGATCCTTAGTTAAGAACTACATATGTAACTCCATTTTCAGTTTTCTGCATTATCCTTAATTTGATCATATGATGGTTCCTATATATAGCTTGCAGGTCATTGTAGAAAGCATGGACAGAGATGAAATTCAAGAAAATTTCATGGAGAACCTCATAGCCCACGGTACTCTAGATGATCGCGACGACGACGTTATTCCAGATGATGGCGGTGACGATGTCACCGCAACTTATTTGAATGACTCCGGTGAGGGAGCGGAGAATATTGAGGAAGAAGATCCTAGTGGCGCCGGTGAGGAACAAGATCATCATAATGGCTCCCGAACTGTAGTTATCACCGAGGTATATAAATTAATTAAGCCGCTGTTGATCGACTAGATGCATTAACTAATTAAATTATACTGACTATGAATTATTTCTTTTTTAACCCTCCGGATCGAGCGCTTCTTCTGTAAAGTCGAGGAAGCGAGGCCCGGCCAAAAAGTTGGATGACGGTGTTAGGCACGACATCACCCACATCGAAAAGGATGGTAAACCGATTGCTCCAGAGAAAGGTGCAAAGGCATTTATAGCTCAATGCGGAGTGCTTGTTAGGGACCACGTCCCGATCACCGTTCGAGAATGGCACAAGCCGAAGGGACTAGTGTTGTCTGCAGAGGAAGAAGCTCAAGGTCTGTATATCGATGATGTAGCCAAAAACAGCATTCTGAACAAGCTCATGTCACATTTCAACATAGTACCCGAAGAGGGGGATGACGCTGAAAAGGCCAAGATGGAGCAGGCCCTCCGCGAGTTTGGAAAGAAGAAGATGGCCGAACTATTCATGAACCACAAGAAAAGATTGCGCGGCCTTATCAAGAAAAAGAAGACTCCGGACAGTGAGAAGGTAAAAAATCACTGGGACGAATTCGTGAAGTACAACACGGAGTCAGAAGAATTTAAGAAAAGGTCGGAAACAAATAAGGCAAATGCTACGTTGAAGCTATATCACCAAATTCTGGGTCCAGGTGGATACAGGGCTAACCGTCCTAAGTGGCAGGCAGCTGAGGCGGAACTGACCAGGAAAGGGATCAGATTAGGGACACACGGTTGGATCGAACGGTGCAGGGAGTGGTTCTACGGGATTGGGGGAACGTTGCATCCAGAAACAGGGAAGTGCATCTATAAGAAAGCTCATCTGAAGGTTCCCATTGATGCCCTGGAAAAAGCACATAGGGACGTGGAGGAGGGGAGGTTCCAGCCCGAAAGAGAGAACGATGAGCTGACACGCGCCCTTGGGAACAAAGAACACGCCGGACGAACACGAGGCACAGAAGGCTCCGTTCCGTGGAAGTATGGCTTTCCTGCGGAAAGGAAGAGATTTCCTGATAAAAGCCATGAGAGGAGAAAGGCAAGGGAAACAGACCGCCTAGCTAACTAAGATAGCTCATGATTGAAGCAAATAGATCTGTTGCGAGTTTCGTTATAGATACTTACTCTTTCGTTAGCATGGGAGGAGCATGCATTTGATAAGAGATATACCTAAGGCATTATGACCATATCGTGTTATATGAAAGAGAGACATTTGATCCTCTGGTAGCTCACAGAAGCCACATTGCAGGACTTGACACCCTAAGCACAGACTGAAAAACTGCATGAAACATTTATCATGTGAGAATAAAAACATAGAAAAGTTAAAATTACATAATTCTAGTTCAAATGATTAGTTGACTTACTCCAGTGTGTGGAATGCGAGGAGGCTGTATCATGTGCCAAGCGGAGTGCAAGTGACGAGGAGTAACCTCTAAGCAAATGCTAACACGTGCAATACCTAGCACACCTTTCCTATTGGTTACATCTTTATCTATTGGTTCTTACCAAATTCTAATACAACGATATAAGATTGGCAACCAACTCTTCTTATGTAGTGTCCCCAAAATAATATCTCTATTATAAAATGGCACCTAGAGTTATGTGGAACAATGATAGAACTGGCATCTCCCTTTCCTCCAAATATAGTTGTAACAAATTATATTAGTACATGCTAGTACGGTGATACGAACAAGATTAGGATGGCAACATATGTAGTGCTAGTATCGTGATATGAATTTTCCTGTATTATATACTTCAAAGTGATTGTTTAGCAAGAGATCACATTTAGGAAATTCATTGAAAAATGCCTTTATCTAGGTGCTTGAAAAATGTGTTTATCTAGGTGCTTGGTACAAGCTTTTGAACCCATGATAAATTATATCTCATGGACGAATATACCACATGGACGAATAAATTATACATCTTTATCATTTTCAAAATACTTCATTATTACATACTAGATAGCCCAAAGTGAGTTTGACGAGAGAGAGAGAAAATTGAGTCTACATACTTCATACCATTTGCATATATACTGCATTTTTGTACGTAAAAGTGATGTATTAAAAACAAAGGGTTATGATGATATTTTTCCGTGGTATTTATATTAAGGAACATTAGAATAACTAGTAAGGTATATTGAGAATGATAAAAAAAATGTATAATGCGCTCATCTATAGGATATATTGAATACGGGAGTACGTACACCTAGGAGCATATAAAAGGAGTTATATATATATATATATATGCCAAATTACTGCCACCTTGCATTCTATCAAGATTTTGCTGCCACTTTGTCAGATTTTTTGACCTTGCAATTGTCCAGAGATTATTCTTCAGCACCTTCCCTCTATGCCCTGCTTTGCGAAAAAATGACACAAACGTCTCACACAAAATCTGTGCTCTCCATCTGGCCAAGTTTTCTGCACAATATTGATCAGTCACTTAAAAGTTATAAAATATATTAACTAGTACACTTGCAATAAAGCAATACCAGAAAATAATGTATCAGTACATACCTTTTGTTTATCACTCATTATTGTGAAAGGGAGGGTGTTTGTTATGTTCATATCTTCTTTCAGTGTGGTAAAAAACCACTCCCAAGAACAAAATTATCAATCATTATTTTGGAAGGGATGTACTAGCACAATTATTTGGGTGTATCCCTACATGTGTAAGAAAAATTACTTTGTACTTTATCTTGATGTGGCAACCATCCAGGCAAATAAATGGCCTACATCCTGTGAAGAATCCCCTTTTGATTGGAACATAGGACTGGTATAGATTTGACAAGTGTTCTTTTGGTGGCTCATTTCCAATCCCTAGAACTTTATTTGCTGACAAGAATTATGTGGAACCAGGATTGTTCTTCTAAGTTCTTGCCCATAATCCCATAATTGAGAAAACTTTCCATCCTTAATCTCCATGAATATATTCAAGGCCAGTTTTTCCTGCTCAGCTTCCATCTATTTGGGGACAAGTCAAATTCGCTGTGAACTTTTGCTGCAATGTAGCTATGTCAATCTTTTGGTTGTCTCTTACCGCATCAATAAATTTCTTAGCAACAAAATGTGTAGTGAGTGCATGGATCTTCCATTGCCCCTTGCTGGTATGCTCCCCTGGGTACTTTTTCAATGTGAAATTGATGAGGACATCCCATCTATTGATACAACCGATGTACCTACAGCCACACAAATATAAGGACCAATCACTCGAGCTCGTGCCAAACAACTTAACTATCAGGTACTTTCGTTTCTTGGAACTATTCTTCATATACATGAGAATATGATGCTGCCTAAATCAGATATGTGTGTTACTCTTAGGAATGATGGACCTAGCATGGATGAGGAGGACAAGCATTGAAGCATGATCACACATGGAGGAGATGGCAGCAAGCATTTGAGGATTGAAGATGACGCCACAAGTGGAGATTTCGGAACTTTGAAGCCACCATAAGAAGAGATGAAGACATGGACGAAATATAGAGTTTTCCACTTCGTAGTTTCGTCCATAGCCTAATATGGTGCTGCGTCACCTTTAGTTTTGGGTCGGGCCCATGTCATTTTCGCAGGAATGAAGTCAGCCACTTTTTAGAGTTTGTATTGAAGGGGGAAATGCCTTCTAGGGTTTGGTTTGGCCACCATATGTATGGCTGGACGAAACCCCACCTTTTTCTCCTTTAAATACCCCCATAGCCGTCACATTTAGACTCGGATTTTGATTAGACTACAAGTTAGCCATTGCTGCAACTCTCGTGTACTTCTTTTGAGGCCAACGCCCAGAACAAGACCGATTATTCGGAATCCCACTTTTTCAATAAAGCTTTCATCTATATCCGCAATATTCTGATTGCATCATTAGTTCTTACTTGTTCTCGATTTCAGGTAGGAATTAAGACCCTCGCTGGTCAGGCTGATCGCGCATCTGCAAGATTAGTAACTCTCGGAGATTGTCCTAGCGATTGCATTGGCGCACGAGCTTTGCACATGTAGTCGGATCGTCAAGCACGAACTCCACCAACAAATCGATCTATCTTCATCTCATCGAAAGATCGGACACCTTTGCCCTATCAAGTGGTATCAGATTTCAGGTTGCTCGGTGAGATTTTACTGTTTTCCTAGTGTAGATTGCATCTGCCATCATACCCATAAACCACGAAAAAGCCAAAAAAAATACAATTAGGGTTTTAGATCATCGTCCCATAAACCCCCTGCCACGCCTTGCATTGTCTTTTCAGTTTGCATAATTGAATTTGTGTCGGTATCTTCGTGTCGAGTTGCTGGTCTTAGCGTTTAGTTCCTTTAGAGTTTCGATTCTTGTCACATTAGTCACGCCACCGCCACCACTCGCACCATACGCAGTTCACCGCCGTCATCGCCATATACACCTGCCATATCCTTCCGCCACTGCCATATACACCTGCCACATACTTCCGACATCGCCATACACTCCACCCTATACACTTCCGCCACTGCCATATACGCCTACCAGATTGTTTTCGCCACCGTCATGTCATCTGCCATATACCCTGTTTCCTACCACGACACAGATTGGTGTTGTTTCTTTGCTGCGGTAGAGTTCGTGTAGACTAAGGTTTTCCTGTTTTTCCTTAATAGCTGTTGCCTTCTAATTTCATCATGTGCTGTAGAAAAAATCCCGTGAGATAAGTTTCAGCCGCCAGTAAAGAATTGGAAGGAGAGCAAAAGTCTAGAAACGCCTCCGAAAAAAAATTCTGGCTACATTGGTTTTTCACCTTGGCGATCACTTTTCGCCACTGGCTTTATAGCGACATTTTTTTGGCACCTGCGCGCTTTCCGGAGCACTCCCGAAATTTCAACCAAAAAAATTTCTGAGGCTATACTATTTTTAGACATCGGGGATCAGTTTGAGACACTTGCCATCATAGTGATTTTTCGCACCTCGTTTCGCCACATCATCACCATCTCATCGCTGCTAGTTGCTTGTGTGCCGCGCCGTGACCTTGTTAGTATTCTAGACTCACGTCTCTAGTACGGTCTAGCCTAGGACCAGCACAGTACCGTTGTTGAGCATACTTTCAATATTCCATTGTTGTTTTGACAATTGCTGCTTTGCTACCATATTAGCCTTCCTACAGCTCTACATATTGTCTCCACGTGCACTGTGTCGACATCTGGTAATCGCTTTGGTAATCTTTGGATACGTTGATCCTTGTTGGTTGTCGTATCACCTTTCTCTTGTTTGGTAAGAACTTGTAAGAGATTGTATTTTGGTTGACGAATTGCGCGTGAACCACCATATTCCATAGTTTGTAGGCATATATATTTGTGCTTTTTGTGTACTAACCATGTCAGGACCTACACCAACCGTTGTTGACCCGGCCAAGATGACGAGCGAGGAGTTGCATGCTCACTTCACCCACCTTTTGGGCGGGCATGCACGTGACGTCGATGCGCGCATTGGTGATGTAGACGCCAAACTCACCGACACGCTGGACATGCTGGATGGCCTCGAGACAGCTTTCAACTCCAAGCTCGACACCAAGTTCCAGGATCTCTTGAGTCGGTTGCCGCCACCTCGCGACAACGTGCGACGACGCGCGCGCCGCGTTTCTCGTGCGGATGTGCCTGCGGGTACTGCTCCTGCTGCAGCAACCGCACATGACGCGCCTTCTGATGAAGGATATGAAGACTATGAAGGGGACGCGGACGAGAGGGTAGATGAGAACATACTGGACGGCAAGGAAGTCGAACAACCTGCACAGGGTCGTCCACGACAACTGAACCGCAACGCTCGCCCACCTCTACGACCGGTACGTGATGATGATCATGTTGCTAAACTGAAACTGAATATTCCGCCATTTGAGGGTAGATATAATCCTGATGCATATCTTACATGGGAATTGGAAGTAGAACAACGCTTTGCATGTTTAAATACCTTGATCACTTGCGTGTTAGTGCTGCTACTTGTGAGTTCAAAGATTTTGCTTCTATTTGGTGGTATGAACATTGTAGAGCACATCATGCTAATATTCCTACTACTTGGGTTGGTTTAAAACTTGCTATGCGTACTCGTTTTGTTCCTCCACATTATCAGCGTGATTTTCTTAAGAAATTGTCTCGCTTAGAACAAGAAAAAAATTCTGTAGAAGACTATTATCAAGAATTGAAAACTGGCATGATTCGATGTGGTATTGTAGAGGATAATGAGGCTATGCTTGCACGTTTCCTTGGTGGTTTGAATAAAGAGATTCAACATATTTTAGATTATAAGGAGTACAACATTATTACTCGCTTGTTTCATCTTGCTTGCAAAGCTGAACGTGAAGTGCAGGATCATCAACCACCATGGAGAAGAGCTAATGTTTCTGCAGGTCGTACATCGTCGTGGACTCCGCGACAATCAGCACCACCATCTCGTGGGGCTGCACCAGCGCCTACTACCTCCAAGTACACCGCGTCTGCATCACGAGCACCACCGGCCGCTACTCCACCACCATCTGCTGGTCCTCCTCGGAGTTCATCTTCGATGGCCTCCACGGGAAAGACGCGCGACATTCAATGTCGCAAATGCTTGGGATTTGGACACATAGAGAGAGAAAGCAGAACCATGTGTGTGATGTTGGTGCGTGAAGATGGCGAATATGATTCTGCAAGTGACTTTGATGAAGATACATTGGCCCTTATTGCTGCACGTGATGGCGCCAATTCTGATTCTGAGAGAGAGATGGAGGTAATGGAAGCTGACACTGCTGATCAGTACAAGATCTTAGTTGTACAGCGTGTGTTGAGCGTGCAATTGAGAAAATATGAGCATGATCAACGCCACAATCTGTTTCAAACAAGAGGCGTTGTAAAAGAGCGAGCTATAAGGATCATCATTGATGGAGGGAGCTGCAATAATCTGGCTAGCGTTGACATGGTGGAGAAGCTTTCTCTACACACACATCCATATTACATTCAATGGTTTGAGAGCTCTCGGAAGCTCAAGGTAACAAGAACTACACGTGTGCATTTTACTATTGGTACATATTTTGATTTTGTTGATTGTGATGTTGTACCTATGCAAGCTTGTTCTTTGTTACTTGGTAGACCTTGGCAATTTGATAGAGAATCTGTTCATAATGGTAAAACTAATCAGTATTCTCTTATGCATGATGGAAAGAAAATTGGTCTCAAACCTATGACTCCTGAACAAATATTAAAAGATGATCTTACTAGAGCTAGTAGAGGTTAAAACGAGGAGAAACATAAGAGTGTAAATCAGATTGTTGCTGCAAATTTTGTGCCACATAAGACTAATACTAAATCTGTTTCGAACCATGCTACTGAAATTCGTTTGAAAAATCCTTGTCTTCTTGCTACCAAATCTGATATTGCTGAACTTGATGTGAACACTACTCAATGCTATGCTATTATTTGCAAAGAAGTTTTGTTTTCATTTGAGGATATGCCTCCTTCTTTGCCACCTGCGGTTGCTAACCTTTTGCAGGAATTCATTGATGTGTTCCCTCAAGATGTTCCACCTGGATTACCACCAATTAGTGGGATAGAACATCAAATTTACTTGATTCCAGGAGCTTCGCTGCCCAACCGTGCACCATATCGTACCAATCCTGAAGAGACCAAAGAGATTCAGCGACAAATTCAGGTTCTCCAAGATAAAGGTTACATTTGTGAGTCTCTTAGTCCATGTGTTGTTCCTATTATCTTGGTACCTAAGAAATTATCTTGGTACCTAAGAAATATGGTTCTTCACGCATGTGTACTGATTGTCAAGCTATTAATAATATTACCATTCGATACTGTCATCCTATACCTCGTTTAGATGATATGCTTGATGAATTGAGTGGTTCTATTATGTTCTCTAAAGTTGATTTGCGTAGTGGTTAACACCAGATTCGTATGCAATTGGGAGATGAATGGAAAACAGCGTTTAAAACTAAGTTCGGTTTATATGAGTGGTTAGTAATCCCTTTTGGTTTAACTAATGCACCTAGTACTTTCATGAGACTGATGAACGAAGTTTTACGTGCTTTTATTGGACGTTTTTTGGTGGTATACTTTGATGATATTCTGATTTATAGCAAATCTTTGGAGGATCATTTACGTGTTGTTTTCAATGTTTTACGTGATGCACGTTTGTATGGTAATCTTGAGAAGTGCACCTTTTGCACCAATCGATTTGTGTTTCTTGGCTATGTTGTTACTGCGCAAGGAATTGAAGTTGATCCAGCCAAGATTGAGGCAATTGAGAGTTGACCGCAGCTAAAGAAGGTCACACAAGTGAGGAGTTTTCTTGGCCTCCCGGTTTCTACACGCGCTTTGTGAAAGAGTTTGGATCCATTGTTGCGCCGCTGAATGAGGTTACCAAGAAGGATGTGCCCTTTGTGTGGGGCGATGCAGAACAAGAAGCCTTCATGATTCTGAAAGATAAGTTAACACATGCTCCATTACTCCAACTTCCTGATTTCAATAAGACTTTTGAGCTTGAATGTGATGCTAGTGGAATTGGTTTGGGAGGTGTGTTATTACAAGAGGGCAAACATGTTGCATATTTTAGTGAGAAATTGAGTGGGCCTAGTCTAAACTATTCTACTTATGATAAAGAATTATATGCGCTGGTTCGGACATTAGAAACTTGGCAACATTATTTATGGCCTAAAGAATTTGTTATACATTCTGATCATGAATCTTTGAAGCATATTCGTAGTCAAGCTAAGTTGAATCGCCGCCATGCAAAGTGGGTTGAGTTTATTGAGTCTTTTCCTTATGTTATCAAACACAAAAAGGGGAAAGATAATGTTATTGATGATGCTTTGTCGCGCCGTTATACTATGCTATCTCAACTTGACTTCAAGATTTTTGGATTAGAAACTATAAAGGAACAATACTTGCATGATGTTGATTTTAAAGATGTGTTGCTGAATTGTAGAGATGGTAGAACATGGAACAAATTCGTCCTCAATGATGAATTTGTGTTCCGTGCTAATAAGCTATGCATAGTTTCGTTCGTCTTTTGTTGTTGCAGGAGGCGCATGAAGGAGGATTGATGGGTCACTTTTGTGTGAAGAAGACGAAAGATGTACTTGCTGCACACTTCTTTTGGCCACGTATGCGTCGAGATGTTGAGATATTTGTGGCACACTGCACTACATGTCAAAAGCTAAGTCTCGACTTAATCCACATGGGTTATATATGCCTCTTCCTATTCCTAGTGTACCTTGGGAAGATATTTCTATGGATTTTGTTTTGGGTTTGCCTCGTACACAGAAGGGGAGGGATATCATATTTGTTGTTGTGGATCGGTTTTCTAAGATGGCACACTTTATTTCATGTCACGAGACTGATGATGCTACACATGTTGATGATTTGTTCTTTCGCGAAATTGTTCATTTACATGGTGTGCCAAATACTATTGTTTCTGATCGTGATACTAAATTTCTTAGCCACTTTTGGAGATGTTTATGGGATAAGTTGGGGACTAGATTACTGTTTAGTACTACATGTCATCCCCAGACTGGACAAACCGAAGTAGTAAATAGAACATTGTCTACAATGTTGTGGGCTGTTTTGAAGAAGAACTTAAAATTGTGGGAAGAATGTTTACCTCATATTAAATTTGCTTACAATCGTTCGCTGCATTCTACCACTAAGATGTTCCCTTTTTAGATTGTGTATGGTTTTGTACCACGTGCACCTATTGATTTATTGCCTTTACCATCTTCGGTGCAAATAATTTGGATGCTACAGACCGTGCTGATTGATACTAAAATTGCATGAGACTACTAAAGACAACATAGAACGCATGAATGCTAAATATAAAATTGCTGGGGATAGAGGAAGAAAGCATGTTGTGTTTGATGTTGGTGATCTTGTTTGGTTGCATTTGCGCAAAGATCGTTTTCCTGAATTGCGCAAGTCTAAACTAATGCCACGCGCTGCTGGTCCTTTTAAGGTATTAGAGAAAATAAATGATAATGCATATAAACTTGAGCTTCCTGCAGAATTGGGTCTGGTTAGTCCTACATTTAACATTGCAGATTTGAAGCCTTACTTTGGTGAAGAAGAGGAGCTTTCGTCGAGGACGACTTCAATTCAAGAAGGGGGGCATGATGAGGACATCCAATCTATTGATACAATCGTTGTACCTACAGCCACACAAATACAAGGACCAATCACTCGAGCTCGTGCCAAACAACTTAACTAGCAGGTACTTTCGTTTCTTGGAAATATTCTTCATATACATGAGAATATGATGCTACCTAAATCAGATATGTTTGTTACTCTTAAGAATGATGGACCTAGCATGGATGAGGAGGACCAGCATTGAGGAGATGGCAGCAAGCATTTGAGGATTGAAGATGACGCCACAAGTGGAGATTTCGGAACTTTGAAGCCACCATAAGAAGAGATGAAGACATGGACGAAATATAGAGTTTTCCACTTCGTAGTTTCGTCCATAGCATAATATGGTGATCCGTCACCTTTAGTTTTGGGCCAGGCCCATGTCATTTTCGCAGGAATTAAGTCAGCCACTTTTTAGAGTCCGTATTGAAGGGAGAAAGGCCTTCTAGGGTTTGGTTCGGCCACCATATGTATGGCTGGCCGAAACCCCACCTTTTTCTCCTTTAAATACCCCCATAGCCGTCATGTTTAGACTCAGATTTTGATTATACTACAAGTTATCCATTGCTGCAACTCTCGTGTACTTCTTTTGAGGCCAACGCCCAGAACAAGACCGACTATTCGGAATCCCACCTTTTCAATAAAGCTTTCATCTATATCCGCAATATTATGATTGCATCATTAGTTCTTACTTGTTCTCGATTTCAGGTAGGAATTAAGACCCTCGCTGGTCAGGCTGATCACGCATCCGCAAGATCAGTAACTCCCGGAGATTGTCCTAGTGATTGCATTGGCGCACGAGCTTTGCACGTGTAGTCGGATCGTCAAGCAAGAACTCCACCAACAAATCGATCTATCTTCATCTCATTGAAAGATTAGACACCTTTGCCCTATCAGAAACCCCCTTTGTCGAACAGTTGTTTTCAGAAACCAAGGGCATATAGGCTTTCAAATTGCATATAGCCTTCTCTGTTGGAGATATGCCCAAGAGACAATAATAAAGTGGTTATTATTATATCTTTCTGTTTATGATAATAGTTTGCATCTCATGCTATAATTGTATTAACCGGAAACACTAATACATGTGTGTTATGTAAACATAAAAGAGTCCCTAGTAAGCCTCTTGTTAAACTAGCTTGTTGATTAATAGATGATCATAGTTTAATGATCATGAACACTGGATGTTATCAATAACAAGATCATATCATTAGGTGAATGATGTGATGGACATACACCCATAGTAAGCGTAGCATATGATCAAGTCATTTAGTTCTTTGTGCTTCAAGCTTTAATATGCATAGTAACTTAATCCTTCAACCATGAGATCTTGTTAATCACCTACACCGGATGAATGCTTTGATGACACCAAACACTACTGTGTAAATGGGTTGTTATAAAGGTGGCATTAAGTGTTCGGAAAGTATAGGGTTGAGGCACTTGTATCAATAGTGGGATTTGTCCATCCTAATGACGGATAGATATACTCTAGGCCCTCTCGGTGGAATGATATCTAATTAGTTTGCAAGCATGTGACTGGTTCAAAAGGGATATCATATCACGGTACGAGTAAAGAGTATTCATCAGTAACGAGGTTGAACTAGGTATGGAGATACCGACGATCAAACTTTGGATAAGTAAAATATCACGAGACAAAGGGAATTGTTATTTTATGTGAATGGTTCTTTCGGTCACGAAGTCATCGTTGAATATGCGGGAGCTATTATGGATCTCCAGGTCCCGCTATTAGTTATTGATCAGAGAGGAGTCTCGATCATGTTCACATAGTTCTCGAACCGTAGGGTGACACACTTAAGGTTTGATGTCATTTTAAGTAGATATGGAATATGGAATGGAGTTCGAATGTTGTTCGGAGACTTGGATGGGATCCAAGACATCAAAAGGAGTTCCGGAATGGTCCGTAGAATAATATTCATATATAGGAAGTCACTTTCCAAGTTTGGAAATGATCCGGTGCATTTATGGAAGGAGCTAGAATGTTCTAGAACCTTCCGGAAGAAATCACCATGGAAGGTGGAGTCCCGGATGGAATCCACCAACCCTAGCCGGCCGACCAAAGGGGAAGGTGGAGTCCATGGTGGACTCCACCACCTTGGACGGCCATAGGGGAAGGAAAGGGAGCAATCCCACTTCCCCTAGGTTTCACCCATATGGAAGGTTTTGACTTGGACTCTTATTAGAATTTTGGGCAAAGCTGATACGTCTCCAACGTATCTATAATTTCTGATGTTCCATGCTAGTTTTATGACAATACCTACATGTTTTGCTCACACTTTATAATGATTTTATGCATTTTCCGGAACTAACCTATTAACAAGATGCCGAGGTGCCAGTTCCTGTTTTCTGCTGTTTTTGGTTCCAGAAAGGCTGTTCGGGCAATATTCTCGGAATTCGACGAAACAAAAGCCAAACATCTTATTTTACCGGGACAGACCAGAACACCGAATGAGAGACGGAGAGGAGGCCCAGGGCCTCCAGACCACAGGGCGGCGCGGCCTAGGAAGGGGGCGCGCCCAGGTGTGGTGTGGGCCCCCCAGGCACCCCCTTGCGCCGCCTCTTCGCCTATAAAATCCCTCGCGGCGTAAAAACCCTACAACAATCGACGAAACTCCAGAAAGACTCCAGGGGCGCCGCCGCCATCCCGAAACTCCCTTTCGGGGGACAGAAGTCTCTGTTCCGACACGCCGCCGGGACGGGGAATTGCCCCCGGAGTCATCTCCATCGACACCACCGCCATCTTCATCGCCATTGTTGTCTCCCATGATGAGGAGGGAGTAGTTCTCCCCCGAGGTTGAGGGCTCTACCGGTAGCTATGTGGTTCATCTCTCTCTCCCATGGTGTGATCTTTATGTGATCATGAGCTTTGTATCACTATTAATCTATGTGCTACTCTAGTGATGTTATTAAAGTAGTCTATTCCTCCTCCATGATGTAATGTTGACAGTGTGTGCATCATGTAGTACTTGGCGTAGGTTATGATTGTAATCTCTTGTAGATTATGAAGTTAACTATTACTATGATAGTATTGATGCGATCTATTCCCCCTTTCATAGCTATTGTTGACAGTGTGTATGCTATGTTAGTACTCGGTCTAAATTGCAACGGTCTATTATGCACTCTACAGGTTACTTTAATATGAACTCCGGATGTTGTGGAACTTGTTTACTCCAGCTTGAGGTGTGCTTTTGTAGCACTACACAATGAATGGTGTTTGTTATCTGATACGTCTCCAACGTATCTATAATTTCTGATGTTCCATGCTAGTTTTATGACAATACCTACATGTTTTGCTCACACTTTATAATGATTTCATGCATTTTCCTGGACTAACCTATTAACAAGATGCCGAAGTGCCAGTTCCTGTTTTCTGCTGTTTTTGGTTCCAGAAAGGCTGTTCGGGCAATATTCTCGGAATTCGACAAAACAAAAGCCCACGATCTTATATTTCACGGAGGGTTCAAGAACACCGAAGAGGAGTCAAGGAAGGGTAGCAGGGGACCCACACCATATGGCGGCGCGGGTGGCCCCCTGGCCGCGCCAGCCTATGGGGAGGGGGCCCCCAGGCTCCTCCGACTCCGCCTCTTCGCCTATATAATTTCTCGTGACCTAAAAACCCGACAACAATTGACGAAACTCCAGAAAGACTCCAGGGACGCCGCCGCCATCGCGAAACTCCGTTTCGGGGGACAGAAGTCTCTGTTCCGGCACGCCGCCGGGACGGGGAATTGCCCCCGGAGTCATCTCCATCGACACCACCGCCATCTTCATCGCCATCGCTGTCTCCCATGACGAGGAGGGAGTAGTTCTCCCCCGAGGCTGAGGGCTCTACCGGTAGCTATGTGGTCCATCTCTCTCTCCCATGGTGTGATCTTTATGTGATCATGAGCTTTGTATCACTATTAATCTATGTGCTACTCTAGTGATGTTATTAAAGTAGTCTATTCCTCCTCCATGATGTAATGTTGACAGTGTGTGCATCATGTAGTACTTGGCGTAGGTTATGATTTTAATCTCTTGTAGATTATGAAGTTAACTATTACTATGATAGTATTGATGTGATCTATTCCCCCTTTCATAGCTATTGTTAACAGTGTGTATGCTATGTTAGTACTCGGCCTAAATTGCAACGGTCTATTATGCACTCTAGAGGTTACTTTAATATGAACTCCGGATGTTGTGGAGCTTGTTTACTCCAGCTTGAGGTGTGCTTTTGTAGCCCTACACAATGAATGGTGTTTGTTATCTGATACTTCTCCAACGTATCTTTAATTTCTGATGTTCCATGCTAGTTTTATGACAATACGTACATGTTTTGCTCACACTTTATAATGATTTCATGCATTTTCCCGGACTAACCTATTAACAAGATGCCGAAGTGCCAGTTCCTGTTTTCTGCTGTTTTTGGTTCCAGAAAGGCTGTTCGGGCAATATTCTCGGAATTCGACAAAACAAAAGCCCACGATCTTATATTTCATGGAGGGTTCAAGAACACCGAAGAGGAGTCAAGGAAGGGCAGCAGGGGACCCACACCATATGGCGGCGCGGGTGGCCCCCTGGCCGCGCCAGCCTATGGGGAGGGGGCGCCCTGGCTCCTCCGACTCCGCCTCTTCGCCTATATAATCTCTCGTGACCTAAAAACCCGACAACAATTGACGAAACTCCAGAAAGACTCCAGGGACGCCGCCGCCATCGCGAAACTCCGTTTCGGGGGACAGAAGTCTCCGTTCCAGCACGCCGTCGGGACGGGGAATTGCCCCCGGAGTCATCTCCATCGACACCACCGCCATCTTCATCGCCATCGCTGTCTCCCATGATGAGGAGGGAGTAGTTCTCCCCCGAGGCTGAGGGCTCTACCGGTAGCTATGTGGTTCATCTCTCTCTCCCATGGTGTGATCTTTATGTGATCATGAGCTTTGTATCACTATTAATCTATGTGCTACTCTAGTGATGTTATTAAAGTAGTCTATTCCTCCTCCATGATGTAATGTTGACACTGTGTGCATCATGTAGTACTTGGCATAGGTTATGATTTTAATCTCTTGTAGATTATGAAGTTAACTATTACTATGATAGTATTGATGCGATCTATTCCCCCTTTCATAGCTATTGTTGACAGTGTGTATGCTATGTTAGTACTCGGTCTAAATTGCAACGGTCTATTATGCACTCTAGAGGTTACTTTAATATGAACTCCGGATGTTGTGGAGCTTGTTTACTCCGGCTTGAGGTGTGCTTTTGTAGCCCTACACAATGAATGGTGTTTGTTATCCAACAAGAGAGTGTAGAAAGTAGCATTTATTTATTCAGTTATGTGATCAATGTTGAGAGTGTCCACTAGTGAAAGTATGATCCCTAGGCCTTGTTTCTAAGCATTGAAACACCGTTTCCAACAAGTTCTGTTACATGTTTGCTTGCTGCCATCTTTATTTCAGATTGCAATTACTACTTACAATCATCCATATTACTTGCATCTTACTATCTCTTCGCCGAACTAGTGCACCTATACATCTGACAAGTGTATTAGGTGTGTTGGGGACACAAGAGACTTCTTGTATCGTAATTGCAAGGTTGCTTGAGAGGGATATCTTTGACCTCTACCTCCCTGAGTTCGATAAACCTTGGGTGATTCACTTAAGGGAAACTTGCTGCTGTTCTACAAACCTCTACTCTTGGAGGCCCAACACTGTCTACAGGAATAGAAGCGTGCGTAGACATCATTATCCAACAAGAGAGTGTGAGATAGTAGCACAAGTGAAGAGAAGTTATTTATTTATGTGATCATTGTTGAGAGTGTCCACTAGTGAAAGTATGATCCCTAGGCCTTGTTTCCAAATATCGAATCACCGTTTATTTACTGTTCTACTGCATGTTTACTTGCTGCCATATTTATTTGAGATTGTTATTACCACTCATATTCATCCATATCACTTGCATCTTACTATCTCTTCGCCGAACTAGTGCACCTATACATCTGACAAGTGTATTAGGTGTGTTGGGGACACAAGAGACTTCTTGTATCGTAATTGCAGGGTTGCTTGAGAGGGATATCTTTGACCTGTACCTCCCTGAGTTCGATAAACCTTGGGTGATTCACTTAAGGGAAACTTGCTGCTGTTCTACAAACCTCTACTCTTGGAGGCCCAACACTGTTTACAGGAATAGAAGCGTGCGTTGACATCAAGCTATTTTCTGGCGCCGTTGCCGGGGAGGTAAGGTAAAAGGTATTCACATCCTCCGACTACTAAGCTGTTTCTTAGCACTGTTGCCGGTGTGTGAGTGCTCGAATTTATTTCCTTTAGATCCTGCAATTATATATTTTTGTTTCTTGTTTTTATTTTCACTAGTTAGGCTTAATGGAAAACAATAACAAAATTAGAGATCTTTATGAACTTTATATTGAATTAGGACATGATGTGTTTGAAGAGAGAATTAAAAAACCCATTGAACTTTGTTTGCAAAATAGTTGTAGCAATGTTATTAGCATGAACTCTTTGAACACTATTATTGCTAATGCTATGGAAAAATCTAAGCTTGGGGAAGCTGGTTTTGATGAGCATGATATCTTTAGTCCCCCAAGCATGGAGGAGAAAGTTTTCTTTTATGATACTTTGCCTCCCATTTATGATGATTATAATGATAGTGGTATTTTGGTGCCACCTACTATGGGGGATAAAGTTTATTATGATTATACTATGCCTCCTACATTTGATGATTATGGTGATGAGAATAATAATGATAGCTACTTTATTGAATTTGCTCCCACTACAATTAATAAGAATGACTATGCTTATGTTGGGAGTAGTAATTATTTTATGCATGAGACTCATGATAAGAATGCTTTATGTGATAGTTATATTGTTGAGTTTGTTCATGATGCTACTGGAAATTATTATGAGAGAGGAAAATATGGTTGTAGAAATTTTCATGTTACTAAAACACCTCTCTACATGCTGAAAATTTTGAAGTTACTCGTGTTTTATCTTCCAATGCTTGTCACTTTGATCTTCATTAATTTATTTGTGTACAAGATTCCTATGCATAGGAAGCGGGTTAGGCTTAAATTTGTTTCATACTTGCTTTTTGATGCTCTCTTTGCTTCAACTCTCATCCTTATGTGAGCATCATTAAAATTACTGAGCCCATCTTAATGGCTATAAAGAAAGCACTTCTTGGGAGATAACCCATGTTTTTATTTTGCTACTGTTTTGTTGTGTCTTGGAAGTTGTCACTACTGTAGCAACCTCTCCTTATCTTTATTTTATTGCATTGTTGTGCCAAGTAAACTCTTTGATAGAAGGTTGATACTAGATTTGGATTTCTGCGCAGAAACAGATTTCTAGCTGTCACGAATTTGAGTAGGTCTCTCTGTAGGAAACTCAGAAACATCTGCGAAAATTCATGAGTGATCCTCAGATATGTACGCAAATTTCATTCGATTTGAGATTTTTCATCTGAGCAAGTTAAGTGCCTCGAAAAAATTCGTCTTTACGGACTATTCTGTTTTGACAGATTCTGCCTTTTATTTTGCATTGCCTCTATTACTGTGTTTGAGTGGATTTCTTTGCTCCATTAAATTTCAGTAACCTTGGGTAATGTCCCGAAGTGTTGGGAATGATTGTGTCCTTGCTGAACATGTGAATTTTTGATTATGCACTAACCCTCTAATGAGACTACTTCGAGTTTGGTGTGGCAGAAGTTTTCAAGGGTCAAGAGAGGAGGATGATATAATGTGATCAAGAAGAGTGAAAAGTCTAAGCTTGGGGATGCCCCCGTGGTTCATCCCTGCATATTTCAAGAAGACTCAAGCATCTAAGCTTGGGGATGCCCAAGGCATCCCCTTCTTCATCAACAACTTATCAGGTCACCTCTAGTGAAACTATATTTTTATTCCATCACATCTTATGTGCTTTACTTGGAGCGTCTTACTTGGAGCGTCTGTGTGTTTTATTTTCGTTTTGTTATTTTTATTCTCTGAATAAATTCGGATCCTAGCAATCCATGTGTGGGAGAGAGACACGCTCCGCTTTTTCATTTGAACACTTGTGTTCTTAGTTTTACTTTTAATGTTCATGGCAAAAGTTAAAAGCTGCTGCATTTATTGCTATTTGGTTGGAAACAGAAAATGCTTCATGTGGTAATTTGTATATGGTCTTGAATAATTTGATACTTTGCAATTGTTTTGAGCTCTCAAATAGATCATGTTTAAGCTCTTGCATCATGTAGTTTGAACCTATTAGTGGAGAACTACCGTAGAGCTTGTTGAAATTTGGTTTGCATGATTGGTCTCTCTAAACTCTAGATATTTTCTGGTAAAAGTGTTTGAACAACAAGGAAGACAGTGTAGAGTCTTATAATGCTTGCAATATGTTCTTATGTAAGTTTTGATGTACCGGTTCATACTTGTGTTTGCTTCAAACAATCTTGCTAGCCAAAGCCTTGTACTGAGAGGGAATGCTTCTCGTGCATCCAAAACCTTGAGCCAAAACTTATGCCATTTGTGTCCACCATAAATACCTACTATATGGTATTTCTCTGCCATTCCAAAGTAAATTGCTTGCGTGCTACCTTTAAAATTTCATTCCTTGTCTTTGCAATATATAGCTCATGGGAAAGTAGCTTAAAAACTATTATGGTAAAGAATATGTCGCTTATGTATCTTATTTCTTATAAGTTGCTTGTTGAGCGGTAACCATGTTTCTGGGGACGCCATCAACTATTACACTTTTGTTGAATATCATGTGAGTTGCTATGCATGTTCGTCTTGTCTGAAGTAAGGGTGATTTGCCATGATTAAATGGTTTGAGTATGCATATTGTTAGAGAAGAACATTGGGCCGCCAACCAAAGCCATGTATCATGGTGGAAGTTTCAGCTTGGACATTAATCCTCAAATCTCTTATGAGAATATTATCTATTGTTGAATGCTTAAAGCATTAAAGAGGAGTCCATTATCTGTTTTCTATGTTGTCCCGGTATGGATGTCCTCAAGTTGAGATTTATCAAAAACGAGAAATCAAATGCGATCTATCTCCTTGGACCTTTGTACAGGTGGCATAGAGGTACCCCTTTGTGACACTTGGTTGAAACATATGTAATGCAATGATAATCCATGGAAATCCGAGCTAATTAGGACAAGGTGCGAGCACTATTGGTATTCGATGCATGAGGCTTGCAACTTATAGGATGTTTTATGCATAACACATATGAATTATTACTACCGTTGACAAAATTGTTTCCATGTTTTCAAAATAAAAGCTCTAGCACATGAGTAATCCCTGCTTCCCTCTGCGAAGGGCCTTTCTTTTACCTTATGTTGAGTCAGTTTACCTACTTCTTTCTATCTTAGAAGAAAACACTTGTGTCAACTGTGTGCATTGATTCCTACATACTTGCTTATTTGCATTCATCATATTACTTTGTGTTGACAATTATCCATGAGATATACATGTTGAAGTTGAAAGCAACTGCTGAAACTTATATCTTCCTTTGTATTGCTTCAAAACCTTCTATTAAGAATTTATTGCTTTATAAGTTAACTCCTATGCAAGTCTTATTGATGCTTGTCTTGAAAGTACTATTCATAAAAAGTCTTTGCTATATGATTCAGTTGTTTAGTCATTGTCTTTACCATTGCTTCGAATCACTTCATTCATTTCATATGCTTTACAATAGTATGATCAAGATTATGTAAGTAGCATGTCATTTCAGAAATTATTCTTTTTATCGTTTACCTACTCGAGGGCGAGTAGGAACTAAGCTTGGGGATGCTTGATATGTCTCCAACGTATCTATAATTTCTGATGTTCCATGCTAGTTTTATGACAATACCTACATGTTTTGCTCACACTTTATAATGATTTTATGCATTTTCCGGAACTAACCTATTAACAAGATGCCGAGGTGCCAGTTCCTGTTTTCTGCTGTTTTTGCTTCCAGAAAGGCTGTTCGGGCAATATTCTCGGAATTCGACGAAACAAAAGCCAAACATCTTATTTTACCGGGATGGACCAGAACACCGAAGGAGAGACGGAGAGGAGGCCCAGGGCCTCCAGACCATAGAGCGGCGCGGCCTAGGAGGGGGCGCGCCCAGGTGTGGTGTGGGCCCCCCAGGCACCCCCTTGCGCCGCCTCTTCGCCTATAAAATCCCTCGCGACGTAAAAACCCTACAACAATCGACGAAACTCCAGAAAGACTCCAGGGGCGCCGCCGCCATCGTGAAACTCCATGTCGGGGCACAGAAGTCTCTGTTCCGGCACGCCTCCGGGACGGGGAATTGCCCCCGGAGTCATCTCCATCGACACCACCGCCATCTTCATCGCCATTGATGTCTCCCATGATGAGGAAGGAGTAGTTCTCCCCCGAGGCTGAGGGCTCTACCGGTAGCTATGTGGTTCATCTCTCTCCCATGGTGTGATCTTTATGTGATCATGCGCTTTGTATCACTATTAATCTATGTGCTACTCTAGTGATGTTATTAAAGTAGTCTATTCCTCCTCCATGATGTAATGTTGACACTGTGTGCATCATGTAGTACTTGGCGTAGGTTATGATTATAATCTCTTGTAGATTATGAAGTTAACTATTACTATGATAGTATTGATGCGATCTATTCCCCCCTTTCATAGCTATTGTTGACAGTGTGTATGCTATGTTAGTACTCGGTCTAAATTGCAACGGTCTATTATGCACTCTATAGGTTACTTTAATATGAACTCCGGATGTTGTGGAGCTTGTTTACTCCGGCTTGAGGTGTGCTTTTGTAGCCCTACACAATGAATGGTGTTTTTTATCCAACAAGAGAGTGTGAGATAGTAGCACAAGCGAAGAGAAGTTATTTATTTATGTGATCATTGTTGAGAGTGTCCACTAGTGAAAGTATGATCCCTAGGCCTTGTTTCCAAATATCGAATCACCATTTATTTACTGTTCTACTGCATGTTTACTTGCTGCCATATTTATTTCAGATTGTTATTACCACTCATATTCATCCATATCACTTGCATCTTACTATCTCTTCGCCGAACTAGTGCACCTATACATCTGACAAGTGTATTAGGTGTGTTGGGGACACAAGAGACTTCTTGTATCGTAATTGCAAGGTTGCTTGAGAGGGATATCTTTGACCTCTACCTCCCTGAGTTCGATAAACCTTGGGTGATTCACTTAAGGGAAACTTGCTGCTGTTCTACAAACCTCTACTCTTGGAGGCCCAACACTGTCTACAGGAATAGAAGCGTGCGTAGACAAAAAAAACCTAGGGGGTTCCACCTATATAATGAGGGGAGAGGGAGGGGCCGGCCACCACACCATCCGCACCACCCAAGGGCACCAAGGCCGGCGCTCCAAGTGCCCCCTCTCCCCAAACCCTGGCCACTCCCATCCTCCCTGATACTCCCGCGGTGCTTAGGCGAAGCGCTGCCAGAGATCTCCAACACCACCGCCACCACGCCGTCGTGCTGGTGGGATTCCGAGGAAGATCTACTACATCCGCTGCCCGCTAGAACGGGGAGAAGTACGTCGTCATCAACACTGAACGTGTGACCGAGTGCGGAGGTGCTGCCCAACTGTGGCACCGTCAAGATCTTCTACGCGCTTTTGCAAGCGGCAAGTGATCGACTACATCAACCACGATATCTGATCTCGTTAACGCTTAGCGATCTTCAAGGGTATGATGATCTTCACCTCGTTGCTACCATCTACTAGATTAGATCTTGGCTTGTTATTCGTTCTTGCGGTAGGAATTTTTTATTTTCTTTGCTACGAATCCCTACAGTGGTATCAGAGTCGTGTCTATGCATAGATTGGTTGCACGAGTAGAACACAATGGTTTTGTGGGCGTTGATGATTTTTTGTCTTTTGTTATGTGTACTTTGCATCTTGCGGTATGGTGGGATGAAGCGGCCCGGGCAAACTTTACATGACTGCGTTCATGAGACTTGCTCCATGCTCGACATGCAACTTGTATTGCATAAGTGGCTTTGCGGGTGTTTGTCTCTCTCACCATAGTTAAGATTCAATTTACTATTTCAATTGACAACACTAGTATCAGCGTTGTGGTTCATGTTTGTAGGTAGATTGGATCTTACTCGGAAACCCTAAACCATGTAAAATATGCAAATAAAATTAGAGGCGTCTAACTTGTTTTTGCAGGGTTTGGTGATGTGATATGGCCATGATGTGATGATGAATATGTATGAGATGATCATTATTGTATTGTGGCAACCGGCAGGAGCCTTATGGTTGTCTTTATACTTCATGTGGTAGTATTATTTCAAAGTAGTTATAATAGTTGCTACATGTGGTGAACAACAATGAAGATGGCGCCATTGACCTTGACGCTACACCGACGATGATGGAGATCATGCCCGTTGATGATGGAGATCATGTCCGTGCTTTGGAGATGAAGATCAAAGATGCAAAGACTAAAGGGCCATATCATATCACATGAAGAATTGCATGTGATGTTAATTCTTTTATGCGTCTTATATTGCTTAGATCGCGACGGTGGCATTATAAGATGATCCCTCTCACTAAAAATCAAGATAATAAAGTGTTCGTCCTTAGTTAGCACAGTTGCTAAGACTCGTTGTTTCGAAGAATCACGTGATGATCGGGTGTGATAGACCCAACGTGTGCATACAACGGGTGCAGGCCAGATTTGCACATGCCGAAACTAGGGTTTGACTTGACGAGCCTAGCATGTACAGACATGGCCTCGGAACACGGAAGACCAAAAGGTTAAGCATGAATCATATAGATGATATGATGAACATGTTGATGTTCTCCATTGAAACTACATCATCACACGTGATAATCGGACTTGGTGTAGTTGATTTGGTTCGTGTAATCACTAAGACAATTCGAGGGATATTGTTTTGAGTGGGAGTTCACCTAGTTAATTTTAAATTAATATTAAACTCAATTTGTCATAAACTTAGTCTAAACTCTTTGCAAATATGTTGTAGATTATGGCGACCCCAACCATCAACTTTAATTCATTCCTAGATAAAGAAAAGTTGAAAAACAATGGAAGCAACTTTACGGATTAGTTTCGTAACTTGAGGATTGTCCTCATTGATGGACAACTGCTCTGTGTGCTCGATGCACTGCTGGGTGACCCACCTACAGAAACAGCTACCGATGAGGCTAAAAATGTTTACCTCACTCGAAAGACACATTACTCCACAGTTCGGTGTGCCATCCTCTACGGTTTAGAATCGGAGCTTCAGAAACGATTTGAGACCCACGACCCTCATGATATAATCAGTGAGCTCAAAATGATATTTGAAACTCATGCGGCCGTGGAAAGCTATGATGCTTCTGAAAAGTTCTTTAACTGTAAGATGGAAGAGGGCAGCTCCGTTAGCGAGCACGTGCTCAAGATGTCTAGGCACGCGAAGAAACTCCAAGACTTGGGAATAACGATTCCTAACACCTTGGGGATTCATCGTGTTCTTCAATCACTGCCACCTAATTACAAGAACTTCGTGATGAACTACAACATGTAGTGCATGGACAAGACGTTACTTGAACTCTTCTCAATGCTGAAAACTGCTGAAGTGGAGATAAAGAAAGAGCATCAAGTGTTGATGGTCAATAAGACCACCAAGTTCAAGAAGCAGGGCAAGCCTAAGGAAAAAGGTAAATTCAAGAAGGGCGGCAAAAAAGCTGACGCGCCTCCTAAGAAACCCAAGGCTGGCCCCAAATCTGATACTCTGTGCTATTAATGTAAAGAAGAGGGACACTGGAAGCGGAACTACTCAAAGTACCTGGCAGATCTAAAGAGCGGCAACATTAAAAAGAAAGGTATATCTGATATACATGTTATTGATGTCTATCTTACTAGTAATCGTAATAGTGCCTATGTATTTGATACTGGTTCGGTCGCTCATATTTGTAGATCGAAACAGGAGCTACAGAATAAACAAAGACTAGCGAGGGACGAGGTGACGATGCGCGTTTGAAATGGATCCAAGGTCGATGTGATCGCCGTCGACACGCTCCCTCTACATCTACCATCGAGATTAGTTTTAAATCTGAATAATTGTTATTTGGTGCATGCGTTAAGTATGAACATTATATCTAGATCGTGTTTATTGCAAAGCGGTTATTCATTCAAGTCTAAGAATAATGGTTGTTCGATTTATATGAATAATATCTTGTATGGTCATGCACCTGAGATGAATAGTTTATTCTTGTTAAATCTCGATAGTAGTGATACACATATACATAACATTGATGTTAAACGAAATAAATTAAATGATAATTCCACATATATGTGGCACTGTCATCTTGGTCATATTGGAGTGAAACGCATGAAGAAACTCCATTCAGATGGATTACTTGAATCACTTGATAGATGTGAGGCATGTCTGATGGGAAAAATGACTAAGACTCCACTCTCTGGTAATATGGAGCGAGCTACAGACTTGTTGGAAATCATACATATTTATGTATGTGGACCAATCAGTGTAGCATCGCGAGGTGATTATCGTTATGTTCTTACTTTCACAGATGATTTGAGTAGATATGGGTATTTCTACTTGATGAAACATAAACCCGAAACTTTCGAGAAGTTTAAGGAATTTCAAAGTGAAGTAAAAAAATCAACGTAACAAGAAGATTAAATTTATACGTTCTGATCGTGGAGGTGAATATCTGAGTTATGAGTTTGGCATGCATTTAAAGAAATGTGGAATACTTTCACAGTTGACACCGTCGGGAACACCACAGCGCAATGGTGTGTCCAAACAACGTAATCGAACTCTATTGGATATGGTTCGATCTATGATGTCTCTTGTAGATTTACCGTTATCTTTTTGGAGTTATGCGTTAGAGACAGCAGCATTCACTTTAAATAGGCACCATCTAAATCCGTTGAAATGACACCGTATGAATTATGGTTTGGAAACAAACCTAAGTTGTCGCTCCTTAAAGTTTAGGGCTGCGAAGCTTATGTAAAGAAGTTACAACCTGACAAGCTCGAACCCAAAGCGGAGAAATGCGTCTTCATAGGATACCCTAAAGAAACAATTGGGTATACCTTCTATCACATATCCGAAGGTAAAATCTTTGTTGCCAAGAACGGATCCTTTCTTGAAAAGGAGTTTCTATCGAAAGAAGTGACTGAAGAAAAGTAGAAATCGACGAGGTTACTGAACCTTCTCTTGAAAATTAGAGTAGCGCAACACCGGAAGATGCTCTTGTGCCGCCTACACCGATTAATGAGGAAGCTAATGATAATGATCATGAAACTTCAAACGAAGTTACTACTGAACCTCGCAGGTCGACGAGGTTTCACACCACTCCTGATTGGTATGACCCCTGTCTAAATGTCATGATTGTGGACAACAATGATGAAGACCTTGCGATGTATGAGGAAGCAATGATGAGCCCAGATTCCAACAAATGGTAAGAGGCCATGAAATCCGAAATGGGATCCATGTATGATAACCAAGTATGGACTTTGGTAGACTTACCTGATAGCCACAAGGCTGTCAAGAATAAATGGATCTTCAAAAGAAAAACAGATGCTGATGGTAATATTACTGTCTATAAAGCTCGACTTGTCGCGAAAGGGTTCCAAAAAATTCAAGGAGTTGACTACGATGACACTTGCTCACCTGTAGCGGAAGCTAAAGTCTATGAGGATATTTTTAGCAATAGCTGCATTTTTTGATTATAAAATTTGGCAGATGGATGTCAAAACAGTGTTCCTTAATGGAGACATTGAGGAAGATTTGTATATGGTACAACCCAAAGGTTTTGTCGATCATAGAAATACTGACAATGTATGCAAACTTCAGCGTTCAATTTATGGACTGAAGCAAGCATCCCGGAGTTGGAACCGATGCTTTGATAAGGTGATCAAAGACTTTGAATTTATACAAATCCATGGAGAGGCTTGTATTTACAAGAAAGTGAGTGGGAGCTCTATAGAATTTATAATATTATATGTAGGGCTTTCACAGAGTATATACCTGGATAAGATCCTAAAGAAGTTTAAAATAGATGAAAGCAAGAAAGGGTTCTTGACCATGTTACCAGGTAAGACCTTGAGTAAAACACAAAGTCCAGCTACGGCAGAAGAGAGAGAAAGGATGAAAAAAATCCCCTATGCCTCGGCCATAGGCTCTATCATGTATGACATGTTGTGTACAAGACCGGATATCGTGCATGATGTTAGTTTGACCAGCAGATATCAAAGTGATCCAGGAATGGAATACTAGACAATGGTCAAGAATATCCTGAAGTACTTGAAAAGAACTAAGGATATGTTTCTTTGTTATGTAGGTTACCAAGAGCTTGTTGTAACCGGTTACACCGATGCTAGTTGGAACACTGATCCGGATGACTCTAAATCTCAATTCGGATGCGTATTTATTTTGAATGGTGCAGCAGTAAGCTGGAAGAGTGCTAAGCAAAGAGTTGTGGCAAAATCTTCAACTGAATCGGAATACATAGCTGCTTCGGAGGCTTCATCAAAGGCGATACGGATGAAGTGTTTCATTACTGAGCTTGGTGTGGTTCCTAGTGCGTTGGACCCGATGACCATCTATTGTGACAACATGAGTGCCATAGCCAATGCACAGGAGCTAAGCTCACACAAGAAGCTGAAGCATATAAAGCTACGTTTTCATTCTATTTGCGAGTATGTCGAAGATGGTGACTTAAAGATTTGCAAAGTACACACTGATCTGAAAGTGGCAGATCCGTTGACTAAAGCTCTCCCTAGAGAAAAACATGACCTACACCAGAACGTCAGGGGTGTTAGGTACATTACAATGTAATCTAGATTATTGACTCTAGTGCAAGTGGGAGACTGTTGGAGATATGCCCAAGAGGCCATAATAAAGTGGTTATTATTATATCTTTGTGTTTATGATAATAGTTTGCATCTCATGTTATAATTGTATTAACCGGAAACATTAATACATGTGTGTTATGTAAATATAAAAGAGTCCCTAGTAAGCCTCTTGTTAAACTAGCTTGTTGATTAACAGATGATCATAGTTTCATGATCATGAACATTGGATGTTATTAATAACAAGATCATATCATTAGGTGAATGATGTGATGGACATACACCCATAGTAAGCGTAGCATATGATTAAGTCATTTAGTTATTTGTGCTTCAAGCTTTAATATGCATAGTAACTTAATCTTTCGACCATGAGATCATGTTAATCACCTACACCGGATGGATGCTTTGATGACACCAAACACTACTGCGTAAATGTGTTGTTATAAAGGTGGCATTAAGTGTTCGAAAAGTATAGGGTTGAGGCACTTGTATCAATAGTGAGATTTGTCCATCCTAATGACGGATAGATATACTCTGGGCCCTCTCGGTGGAATGATATCTAATTAGCTTGCAAGCATGTGGCTGGTTCACAAGGGATATCATATCACGGTACGAGTAAAGAGTACTTATCAGTAACGAGGTTGAACTAGGTATGGAGATACGGATGATCAAACTTCGGATAAGTAAAATATCGCGAGACAAGGGGAATTGTTATTTTATGTGAATGGTTCTTTCGATCACGAAGTCATCGTTGAATATGTGAGAGCTATTATGAATCTCCAGGTCCCGCTATTAGTTACTGATCGGAGAGGATTCTCGATCATGTCCACATAGTTCTCGAATCGTAGGGTGACACACTTAAAGTTTGATGTCGTTTTAAGTAGATATGGAATATGGAATATGGAATGGAGTTCGAACGTTGTTTGGAGTCTCGGATGGGATCCAGGATATCAAGAGGAGTTCTGTAATGGTCCAAAGAATAAGATTCATATATAGGAAGTCGCTTTTCAAGTTTGAAAATGATCTGGTGCATTTATGGAAGGCGCTAGAATGTTCTAGAACCTTCCAGAAGAAATCATCACCACCAACCCTAGCCGGCCGACCAAAGGGGAAGGTGGACTCCACCACCATGGCCGGCCATAGGGGAAGGAAAGGGAGCAATCCCACTTCCCCTAGGTTTCACCCATATGGAAGGTTTTGAGTTGGACTCTTATTCGAATTTTGGGCAAACCCTAGGGGGTTCCACCTATATAATGAGGGGGATAGGGAGGGGGCTGCCACCACACCATCCGCACCACCCAAGGGCACCAAGGCCGGCGCCCCAAGTGCCCCCTCTCCCCAAACCCTAGCCACTCCCCTCCTCCCGATACTCCCGCGGTGCTTAGGCGAAGCGCTGTCGGAGATCTCCAATACCACCGCCACCACGCCATCGTGCTGGCAGGATTCCGAGGAGGATCTACTACATCCGCTGCCCGCTGGAACGGGGAGAATGACATCGTCATCAACACCGAACGTGTGACCGAGTGCGGAGGTGTTGTCCGACTGTGGCACCGTCAAGATCTTCTACGCGCTTTTGCAAGCGGCAAGTGATCGACTACATCAACCATGAGATCTAATCTTTCGTTAACGCTTAGCGGTCTTCAAGGGTATGATTATCTTCACCTCGTTGCTACCACCTACTAGATTAGATCTTGACTTATTATTCGTTCTTGCGGTAGAATTTTTTTTGTTTTCTATGCTACGAATCCCTACACTCTCTTGTCATTTTTCACCTTCACCACCTTGACTCTGTTCCTCACACTATATGTTGACAGTGCTTCCCTAAACTAGTTCACACTAGATAATACTATACATGCTTTGAATAATGGATTATTCATATCAACTTCTGGAATGAAACCTTGAATTTGGACTACAGGTGATCTTCTTCTCTCAAATTCAGGTCAGTGTCGTCTAAAGGTTGATCATTTTCTAATTTAAATTTCTCTTGCACGTGCTTGTTATCCTAAACCTCTGTATCCACATTGTCCAAAAATAAACCATCATCGCCATCTTATATCTAATTGTCATTGTCAAGAAAATCTAAATCGTGGTCTTTGTCATCATAATGAAGTACTTCATTTAGCACCACATCATCTCTAGCGCTAGTCCTACAACAATCTCTGAATCACTATTTGTTCCACTCCATTGTCCTTGACCTCCAGTTGCACTAGTTCTTGCACCTGATAGCATTGTTGTTGTACTAATAATTTCAACATCAGATCTTCTGATCATATCAGGCCTCAAATTACACAGGAAAATTGTGTGATCAACTAGCACACGCACTTTTCTCTCCTCTACAGCAGCACTCGTCATATCAAGTACATCTTTCTCAATTTTAAAATACTGAAGTCCATCACTGATATCCTTCCCTTGCTTTAACCAGTACAAGTGCAGCTTATCAAAAAATTGATAATCTAAACATCTAATACATGCAGAAATTCTTGAAGCAATAACATTGAAAATATTTCAGAGTGGCATTAGTCAAAGTAATCAGTAGTGCCACATGCAAGTGAGATTATCCCTTAAACCACTGAAACCCAATTGTGCTCGAACTCAACAGTGAACAAATAATTGGACACTACACAGATTCAGAGAAAGAGGGCCACATCAAGCACAAATTCAGAGAAATTGGACATGCTGGGTCTGCATTCAAACACAACAATGAACACTACCCACTACATTACGAACCGAAATCATACTAACAATGACAGATTCACACTACACTGCTATCTTGCTATCTGAATATCAACCTGCCACTAAAAATTCACATAACATGGAAAAAATGTCTGAAGAAACATGGGCATGCATATAGCAATCCATCTAGTACATTTATCATCATTATTTGCATTGTGCATAAAAAAAAGTTATTTTTGTTCGACAAATTTTAGCTCATATGTGCCACCCTGTACCAAAACACAGCCTTGGCTTGAACCAAATCATCCCCTACAGTTTTAACTAGACCATGCTCTTCATACTACTCTAATCAACCTATTTCATCGATGTTTCATCCATTAGATCGGATTGATTGGGATGAGATTTGCACCGGTAGACTACTTTTGGGGCTAATTCATCCCATTTTACAAGAATTAGGATAGAAATGCACCTAGAGACAACTATGAGGACTAAGATGTATTTAGCTTTTTGATATTCAGTCATTAACCATGTCGTCGCAAAGTCTAGACCTAGCAATCTCCAGGTTAGGGCCGTCGGCAGGTGACGGGCGCGGTGGTGGTCCTCCAGCATACTGCATAGCATAGCTAGATCCAGCAGCAAGCACAGAACCTGTGACGAATGCCGTCGGATGAAATCGGAGGGGCGCTGCATGGACTGCACGCAATGGTGACGAACACATGGCGCACAGGGTGGAGATTCGATATTCTTTGGCCGTCTTCCTCCGTGGCCCAACCCCAAAGGGTACGACCATCTGCGCCTCCATTATTAAACTGCGCTTGCTACCAGTACTCCGCTACTCGCCGTCGTCGTCGTCGTCGTTAGTAGCTCCGAATAATCAATGAGTGAACAGCTGCCCACTGCTGAAGCGAGGAAGAAACAAAAGCTCATACGAGCGACCTTGTCCGGAGCGCGCGCGCGACTGCAGACACCGAGAGAATCTCATCTACTGCATGCTGGCCGCTAGCGGAGCCATTTTCTCCTGCTAGGAGTAGTAGTATTCCGTGCCACGTAGGTCCCGTCGAGGTGCTCGTCCCATTTAGCCCGTGACGTCCGCGAGATTCCCCTGATCGTCTCTCATTCGGCATCGTCTTCTTCCTCCCACCCCAGGCGTCTGTCTCCTCCTCTCTCTCTCTCTCTCAAGGCACTTCCCCTTCTCCCCACCCACCAACCAACCTCTTAACTACTTCTACTTGGAGCGCATCGTCTCGCGGCGTCTCGAAGCCGCGACCAACCTCGAGCGTCTCCGCTCCGACCTTCTGATTCTGCTTCTGCTACCTTACCTACCAAGGTCAGCGATCCTAACTTAGCTCGCCTCTTCTTTTCTTCTGCGTCTACTACTTTACCTACTGCTGCGCGCTCTGCTGTATCGTGTCTGTGCACCGCCGACAATTTCCAGCCGTTGGGCGCGATTACTTACACCTGCGCAATGCCGAAAGGATGAGCTGAACACACACACCATCATCTCTCAATCAAAATTGTTCGATTCAGGAACCAAAAAGGTGCATGCTATTAGCTAATCAGATCTACGAATCTTAGTTCTCCTTTTCAACTTGGCATAAACAAACTTGTTTGACCACCGTGTTTCCAGTCGTCGGTGGCGCCCTTTCCATGGATGCTCTACTGTAGCTCCCCAATTTGATAGTGGAGGCATCCCGGCCTGAGAGGAGGAAAAGGCAGTACGGCCCTGTCCATCCATTAGAAAAGCTACTCCCGCATTAGTGCACAAATCAAAGAAGCAGCTTGGAAAGGGCACCCACTCACCCCACTTTCCGCTGGAGCAATTTGGGAGGCAGGGAGAGATTGTTCCAATTCCTAACTCTAGGCCCTTTAGCAAAGTGGCCAAATCCCTATCTAGTTGGATGCCAAATTCTCCGATACACACTTTCTGAACAGAGCTTATGGCCCGCTTTGTCCTTTACATAATGGACCTGCCTGCATTAATTTCATCTTTGGGGCCAATCAGTTTCATGGACGAAACAATATTCACATAGTTTGTCTCTCCCCTCTTATATTAGTAGTAGATGGCATAAACAGCCTGGTTTGTTCATCCTCTAGTTCATGTCTTTATCTCTAGGGTGGTATCACACTATAAATTGCCTTTTCATGCTTGTGTTTGTGTTTCAGTTGATGACTATATAGCCACACTGAACTACAAGGAGCGTCGTTCTTCATCGGTGAAAGAAAGAAACCGGTGTGAACAGATCATGATTACTTACGAGCAAGACGACGACGTGCTACGGTGGAGCTTCAACCCTTTCCATGATCCATATGCCAACTCCGCTGCGTATTGCGGAGCAAATGTTCAGCATGATGGAGGCTTCTACAATGGCTGTTATGCCAGGGAAGGTACACAATGTCTTGCTACAGCTGATACTTCCAGTTTTCTTGTTTTTGTTCTACTAGTAAACAGCTTTCTCGGTTTTGCTAGCTGTGGACTTGTCATATCACCAGAACGCAGACGAAGAGCATTTGCGGCTACAAATGTGCCCCAATGGATGGTATGATCCGTCCAGAAACTATTATTCAGGTACCTGCCTCGCAAGGTTCTGCTTAGATGTAATATCAAACCCTCTAGATTTACTTCATCACCGTAATATGGTTGTTTGATGTAGGCTATGAGCAAGGTGAAGAGGAAGCTGATGATACGGAACCTTCCAGCTCAAGTTCAAGCCCAGGGGTAAACCCATACGGAGAGGATTTCACGCTCGAGCTTGTCGATGATTCTTTTGAAATAGATGGCGAAGTTGGGAAACGGCTGAATCAGATGGTGCCTATCCCTGTAAGTTCACCTGTCCTTTACCACTTAGCTAGAGGTAGTGTTTTTCAGAAATTTAAAACATCATGAATGCTAACATCCCGATTATTTCAGAAAATTTCTCTGTTCCTAGTTTTGATTTCGACGTGTAGCTTATTTTAGCTACATATACTGCAGCCATGCAAGTTAAGTAAATGGTTCCCTTTTTGTAGCATGTTCCAAGGATAAATGGGGAGATACCTTCTGTAGATGAAGCCACATCAGACCATCAAAGGATCATAGACAGGTTAAATGTCATTAGTGCAGCATTTCTATTACAGAGAATGCCTTCTAAAATAATTCTGAACAGATTGAATTATACTGCAACCATTGCCTGATTTTTCGCAAGACTTCTTCTGTAGGTTGCGACTCTATGATCTTGTTGAGCTTAAGGTACTGGGAGATGGTAACTGCCAAGTAAGTTGCATGTTACCTTAATTACAACTTAGATGAATAGTAGGCATTTTTGTCTAAGTTACTACATTAAGATGTTTCCTCCAACTATTAACTTTCTCTCTATTTTTCAGTTTCGTGCACTATCTGATCAATTCTACCGAAGCCCAGAACACCATAAATTTGTTCGGCAGCAGGTCATAAACCAGGTCCGTTTGTTATTTTCTTGTGCCAAAAGTTCAGCTCTAGGTTGGATGTAAATGTCTGTCTCAACTTTATTCTTCTGGGTCTTTTCGATTTCACTGTGCCTAATTTGGTACTTGCTTTCATTTCACAGCTCAAGTCCCACCGCGATACATATGAAGGATATGTCCCGATGGAGTATAGTGATTATCTAGAAAAAGTCTCACAGTATGTTTTTCTTCTTATTTAGTGAGATTCTCATGCGAAAAGCTGATATTGTAGAACTGTTAGTAATTTGGTTGATTATATTTCCATGCTGTACCTGAACAGAAATGGTGAGTGGGGTGATCATGTGACTTTGCAGGCTGCTGCAGACACGGTGTGCATTCCCTTCTAGATCCTCGTAACTCCCATTCTTTTCACCTGTGTCTTGCTTTTATATCTTTTATCACTGACATTGTGGGTTTGAATGTTCTTCTGCAGTACGGAGTGAAAATATTTGTGATTACATCATTCAAAGATACCTGTTATATTGAGATCCTACCAAATGCTCAGAAGTCTAACCGAGGTATGAGAACGCTTCAGTCTATGTCGAAAACTAGTACCACCTTCTGCATATATCTGTGACTATGTTAACAAGCTTGCTCACAAATATTCTAAAGCAGAGCTTTGATTTACAGTTATATTCTTGAGTTTCTGGGCGGAGGTCCACTACAATTCCATCTATCCTGAAGGAGGTAAATCTCAACATGATTAATAGTGTCGCCTTTTCTTTTGCCTCTTTTTTTTCGTATTTACTACTTGAAACGATGTATACAGCTATTAGGATCATCACCTGAATAAACTCGAGCTGGCCGGTTACATATAAAAGAGCATGACAAGCATGAACTTAGCACATGTAGCTCCTTTTATTTAGAAGAACAACCGACCCATCACATGAGGATCACTTGAGTCTGATTTCCTTGTTACTGTGATAGATAAACGTTCTGTAAGATTTCGAAAAATTATTAGCAACATCCATACAACATGTGTAAACCATATCACCAATTCGACCCAGAACTCAAGAAACAGAAAAAAGACAAAATCGTCTATAAATAGTGCCACAAGGATACTACTCATTCCATATTTGAATTCAGTACTGCTCTTTTGTTTACGAAGTCGTGATGAATGTAGATGTGAAATTTTGGGACGGTCTTGCTTATTATCTATGTGTCCATACCTTAAAACTGAATTAGTGTTTGTGCTGCAATGTGCTTACCTGCAACCGAAAAACATCCATGAGAAAATTAGTTTTCATCAACACAGAACGCTCATGGCAGTTTTGTGCACATGGCAGGACTCCAGTTACAAGACCATATATTCTCAGCACTGCACATGCAATGCTCCTGTTATCACCTGACCTGACCGTCCTTCGTTTATGATTGTGCTGCAGATCTACCGACCTCGGAAACAAAAAAGAAGAAGCGGTGGTGGCGCTTCAGGAATAAGCACTAAAGAAACCAAAAGCTTACATGATAGCAAGTGGAGAAAGAGAAATGATAAACGAGGAGGAGCATTTGATTTGGTTTCTCTTGTCCAGTTTTCACAAATTTATCTTGAATAAATGAAGCCTCTCCTTGCCAGTAATTTGTATTGTTTGTGAAAGTCAATCATGCGGTACATAGAGTTCCAGAAATTGTGCAAATTTGAAAATTTCACAACAACCAAGCTACACATGCAGTTCCAGACAGAAAATTTCACAACAACCAAGCTACAGATGCAGTTCCAGACAGAAAATCATGCATGGATACATAGAGAGTTCCAGAAATTGTGCAAATTTGAAATTTTCACGGACAACCAAGCTATACATGCAGTTCCAGACAGAAAATCATGCAAATTTGACGAGCCAATTCAAACAGTTCCAGACTGGATCATGCAAATTTGACGAGCAGATTCAAGTAGGATCTGACAGATGAAAAATCACACCATGCCACTCAACAGATGAAATAATTGAACACTACTAGATACCAGTGAAATGAACCATCCGTTGGTTACAAACACAGAACTCCAGATGAAATAATTGAACACTACTACTAGATACCAGTCAAATAAACCATCCGTTGGTTACAAACACAGAACTCCAGGATACAACACAACAGACCATCACAAGTAAATCAATAATGACGAATAACTAACACCAACAAGATATGAAAATAATATGAATCATCTGGTTATAAAAATGACATACTGGAATGTCTTAACTCGATACAATGATACTCATACATGTAGTTACTCTAGAAAATTATAACTTTTCTGATACAGAGGCAAAACTTTGGGTTGTCTATAGATCTCCAAAGAGCCGAGGACCAAAAAGCAAAGGCACTCTAGAGACCAGCCCTCTTCTTCAGATGTTGCTTGAAATCCATGATATCACCTTCCCACCTGGTCACCGCCTGTTTCTCACACACCCAGATCTCTTGAGCAACCTGGTTGATCAGCCTGAAGTCGTGGCTCACAAGGACCAATCCCCCATCCCATTCCTTCAGTGCTTCAGCAAGGGAGTCAATGGTCTCAATGTCAAGATGATTTGTTGGCTCATCGAGCAACAGCATCTGTGGCTGCCTGAATGCCAGCCAAGCAAAGATAACACGGGCCTTCTGCCCATCTGACAGATTATTCATTGGCATTACCTGTGCCTTCCCTGACAGGCCGAACTTGCCAATTGCAGCTCTCATCTTCTCCTCCTCATTCCCAGGGTATTCCTTCATCATGTACTGCAGGGCTGGCATGTCTAGGTCCAGCTTCTCAGTGAGATGTTGATGGAACTGCGCAATGCGTAGGTGATTGTGGCGCCTAACCATGCCGTCCAATGGAGTTAGGTCACCGGTCATGAGCTTCAGAAGTGTGCTTTTTCCCGCACCATTGGGGCCGACCAGTGCAACTCTTGAGTCAAGGTCAACACCAAAGTCAAGGTTCTTGTAAATGAGATTATCTGGGGTGTATCCAAATGTCACATCAGCAAACTGTAGCACTGGTGGTGGGAGTTTACCAACATCTGTAAAGCGGAACACCAGAATCTTGTCATTGACAACCTTCTCAGCAAGACCAGCACGCTCCATCTTTGCAAGAGTTTTCTCTTTGCTCTGAGCCTGACGAGCAAGCTTTGCAGATCCATGACCAAACCGTGCGATGTACTCCTTCATACCAGCAATCTGCTCCTGCTCCCATTTATACTGCTTCATTTGATTCTCTTCAAGTTCAGAGCGGGTTTGCACATACTGGTCATAATTACCAGTATATAACTTGAGGATTTTGTTCTGCATGTGGATGATGTTAGTGCACACTCCATTCAGAAAATCTTGGGAGTGTGAGATGACAACAAGTATACGCTCAAAATTCTTTAATTTTTCTTCCAGCCAGACACAAGCCTCAAGATCTGCAGAGAGCAAGGCAAAAAAATTGTCTCAGATTGCATTCAAGTAACTATAACAAATCACCAAGAACATATGTAAGCAAAACAAGACACTAAGTAGTGCTTAATACTAGTGGTTGGGAACTTGGGATGTATCAGGAAAATATTACAAGAGAGTCAATTTTACCATCGAAAATTTTATGGTATGGTGAGTGTTGAAGGAATATTACGAAAGTACAGTATTTCTACTGAACAATTGTTGAAATTCAGTTTTCATTAGTTTCAGATCATTGTACAAGACTCACCAAGATGGTTAGTTGGCTCATCAAGCAAAAGGATGGTGGGATTCATGAAGAGCGCCCTTGCCAACGCAATCCTCATACGCCAACCACCAGAGAAATCTCTAGTTGGCTTTGCTTGCATCTTCTTGTCAAAACCTAGACCAAACAATATCTCAGCAGCACGCTTTTCAGCAGTTGATGCATCCATTGCTTCTAAACGCTCATATACAAGATCCAAAGCTTCACCGCCACCATCATCCTAAAAGGTCAGCAAAGATAAATAGAAGTTATAACTCAGCGTTCTATAGACACAGGTGAAATAAAACAACAAGGATGAGAGGGCTGATGAGCCAACCTGTGCAGACAAAATTTCAGCTTCCTTTTCCAACTTGATTCTTTCTTCATCACAACAGATGACAGCTTGCAGCGCAGACATGTCCGAAGCCTCAATCTCACGGGTGAGATGGTGGATGTCCATGTGCTCAGGGATGGGAAGTTCCCTGTGGCCTATTGCTGTGAGAAGGGTAGATTTTCCACAACCATTTAAGCCGAGCAAACCATAACGCCTAAGATTAAATAAACCCATCAGTGAAGTTTTCCAGAAGGATATGCATGGTTGTAATACCAAAATAAAATAAACGGCTGGCAAACTATACCTTCCATAGTTAAGCTCCAGCTCTGAATCCACGATAAGGTCATGGCCATGAAACGTTAATGAGAGGGACTCTATCTGCAACATACAAAGGCATATAGTATTAGAAAAATAAGAAAAAATATTAAATGAATCAATTGGTATGAAGTATGGAGTGGAGATGCTGCCAAATTGTGGTAGCATCGTTCAAGAACTCGTAGCCATGGCCCCATCAAACCAGGTTTTGTCTGGTTGTTTCTTTCTAGACTAGAGTACCTTATAGTACCGTAAGGAGATTTGGTTCCAAGAACATGGGAGATACGTGAGTGGCCAAACTAGCTGCTCATCGTTGAGCCCTAAGATTACTTACATATATACTGGTAAGAAATCGAAGTTCGTTTAACATGGATCTCCCGATCTATATTTCGCCTAAAAGACGCAATCTTCCGTTCTATGAAATAAAACATCATACGGATCTAGTCACTGGAGAACGAAACTAATCTACGAAAGGAATTCACGCAAAAGAAAATCCTACCATGGATGAATGAATGAATAGAAACAAGAAGAAACCAAGATCTGATCTTTACGTACGTGGATATCACGGGAGAGCGGATGGGAGGCGAGGACCCCGGTACAGGTCCGATCGGATAGGCTGAGCGCCAACAAGTTGTCGGCCGCCTTGTCGGCTGCGGCCGTGGCCGACGAGGAGGACGCGGCGACGCTGGACTTGGCGCCCCTCTTGGCGGCGGCGGCGGCCTTCTTCTGCGCGGCCTTCTTCTTGCTGGCGTCGGACACCATGGTGGGAGATCGGGGATAGGTAGCTGGAGGGGAGGGGATTGGTAGCTGGCCGGTGGCGCGGATCTGCGCAACCCTACGATAGAGGATTTGTAATCCCCTCCCTCTTGGCGGCGGCGGCGGGGTTGTGGTGCGGAGAGGGAGAGAGGCGTTGTGGTGGGGAAGACAAGCGCTACTTGTATTACCCCTGCTTGACTGGGCTGGGCTGGGAGGCTCTAGTTTGACCGGGCCGCCAAGGCATGGCAGGCTTCTCTTACATTTGGGTGGGCTGCATGGGCCGGTCTGCCCATAATTCCTGTCGTGTTCATTTAAAAAAAAAATCATGTCGTGTTTTAGTTTAAATTTAAGCTAGAAGCATGAAAAAAAATAGAACGGAGGAAGTATAAAGCATGGGAAATCAATCATTTTTCAGAGGGGTCAAGTAATTCCAGATTAAAGTATGTAACTCCTTCACCGCACTTCGCAGATCTCTTTTTTCTTATGAGGAAGGGAATATTCTATCTCTAGATAGCAACCCCACTACCTGACTTTGCAACGTTTACGTGCATCAAAGTCATTTGTTTTTCCCGCTTCGATCGCTTCTCTGCTAACTCTCCCCGTGCCTTATTTTCTCCATATTTTCTTAGCGTGTCATACCTATTTTCTCCAATGGGCTGGACATCCCTACCTGGGATGGACGAGGCGCTGGTACATGAGCTTGACGAGGCGCATGTTCATGGGTTGGACATCCCATTGAGTCGCTCGTTGTACGTCCAGTAAAACAAAGGCTCAGCCGATGTTCGTGTTCCGTGTTGCTCTTGTGTTGGAAATCTGCTCACCGTTTTGCCTCTCCTGATTGGATTGCATTTTATTTTGGATCTAGATTTGATTGGATTCTGCCTGCTGGTTCTTCAGGCAAAGGAGTAAAAGGCTATCATCATGTGAACATCAAAGGCTCCTTGCATTGGTAAAAAAATATGTCAGCTCTTACTCTTAATGTTCTAATTCACATTGAATGATCACTATATTCTTATTCTATGTGCTCGCATGCGTTTGTTCCCCTCTAACATCCCCCGAAATTTATTTGATATATTTGAATTCGCTCTCCTAGATTCTTCTATCAACTCAGCATTGCAGACAACAATGTTGCGGCACACATCTAAGAAAGGCAAGGGGGTAAACAATAAAATAGCATAGGTAGTCAATGTTGAAAATATAAGATAATTACCATATGAATTAATTTGAACTAATACTTGATAAATTATGACTACAGAAACAGCAGATAAACTAATTATGCAGATCAACAAAATAGAAGAACAAACAACATCTAAACAAGATAAACCAAACGCATGTACTCCGAACAGCAGAAGTAGAAACTCTAGTAAGATTTGAAACATGGAATAGAAAAACACGTGCGGTCTAGCGTTGGCCGCAGAAGCAGCAGCGGCGGCAGCAGCGTCGACGTTATCTCCATGTTGAGGTTGCCGAAGAGATTGTCGATGTCTGGGAAGAATTGGTCGTTCGGGAACTCATCATCGGACGACGTCGTGTTGCCAGTAGTCGCGCGCAAGCGCTTCCCAAAAACATGATTGTCCCCCACCCGTACAGGTCCACGAGAGGCAAGATTTCGGAGGCCTGCTGTCCCGTCAGCCGGTGTACGCCGAACGACGGGATGAGGAAGACGAAGCCGACGACGCAATGTACTAGAAAGAGGCGGTCGCATATGGGTCATTTTGGCGGCTAGGGTTTGCGTTCGTGCTTATATAGTTGATAGCTCCAAATTTCAATGCTTTTTACTACGGATGTTCCACCACTTATCTCTCGGTTTCATTGGGTTTTCATTGGATTTTTTATTTCAACTAATGTTAATATCGCAATCCAGGCGAAACCTTACTTTTGAATTATGTATTTCAGGAGGATCTGAGGACATTTATGAGTTTTGCAACAAAATAAAGACATTTCCTTTTGAGGCCAATTTCATCCTGGCGATCGAGGGAGTTTAGCAGCATCCGTACGGGCGGGGCCGACCGTACCGCCCGCTGATGACCCACAAGTATAGGGGATCGCAACAGTCTTCGAGGGAAGTAAAACCCAATTTATTGATTCGACACAAGGGGAGCCAAAGAATATTTGTAAGCCTTAACAGCGGAGTTGTCAATTCAGCTGCACCTAGAAATAGACTTGCTCGCAAGAGTTTATCAGTAGCAACAGTTTTATAGCGATGCTTGATAGTGAAATATCAGCAGTAGTGTAACAAAGACTATACTAAACAGCAGGATTAAAATACTGTAGGCACAGGGATGGATGAATGGGCGCTGCATGGATGAGAGAACTCACGTAACAATCAAGGTAGGGCATTTGCAGATAGTAATAAAACTGTATCCAAGTACTAAACAACCATAGGCATGTGTTCCGTATATAGTCGTACGTGCTCGCAATGAGAAACTTGCACAACATCTTTTGTCCTACCAGCCGGTGGCAGCCAGGCCTCTAGGGAATCTACTGGTAATTAAGGTACTCCTTTTAATAGAGCACCGGAGCAAAGCATTAACACTCCGTGAACACATGTGATCCTCATATCACTGCCTTCCCCTTCGGCTGTCCCAATTTCTGTCACTTTGGGGTCTCGGGTTCCGGACAGCAACATGTGTATACAACTTGCAGGTAAGATCATAAAGCAATGAATATCATCATGAATTGATAACATGTTTAGATCTAAGATCATGGCACTCGGGCCCTAGTGACAAGCATTAAGCATAACAAGTTGCAACAATATCATAAAAGTACCAACTACGGATACTAGGCACTATGCCCTAACAATCTTATGCTATTACATGACCAATCTTATCCAATCCCTACCATCCCCTTCAGCCTACAGCGGGGGAATTACTCACACATGGATGGGGGAAACATGGCTGGTTGATGGAGAGGCGTCGGTGGTGATGATGGCGATGATCTCCTCCAATTCCTCGTCCCGGCGGAGTGCCATAACGGAGTTTCTGGTCCCGAGACGGAGTTTCGCGATGGCGGCGGAGTTCTGGATGTCTTCTGGCGATTTCGTCTAACCCCCGTGCGTTTTTAGGTCAAAACCCTTAAGTAATCCAGAGGGGAGCGTCGGGGGCTGCCCGAGGCGTCGCCACCATAGGGCGGCGCGGCCCAAGGGCCCACCGCGCCGCCTTGTGGGGTGGGCGCCTCGTGGCCCCCCTCCGTCTCGTCTTCTGGCTCCGTCAATCCCCCGTGAAAATAAGCCCATTGCAATTAATCCCGGGGATTTTCCTGAAAGTTGAGTTTCTGCACAAAAACAAGACACCAGGGCAATTCTGTTGAAAACAGCGTTAGTCCGTGTTAGTTGTATCCAAAATACACAAATTGGAGGCAAAACAATAGCAAAAGTGTTCGGGAAAGTAGATACGTTTTGGACGTATCAACTCCCCCCAAGCTTAGCTTATTGCTTGTCCTCAAGCAATTCAGTTAACAAATGAGTGCGATAAAAGAACTTTCACGAACATATTTGTTCATATGATGTAAATATTCTCATGGTATGGACAAGTACTTAGGCAATTCATAATAAGATACATGCAAATAAAGTCATCTAATAGCAATGTCAATCATGGAAAAGGTACCAACAAATTAATAGTAAGCATCATGAATCATGTCTGTCAACAAGATTGCAATGTTCATAAAAGGATATGATAAAGTGGTATCTCGCTTGCCCGTATTTGTACAGCAAAACATAAATGCCCGGGCACCTTTGAAATTCATGGAAAGACTGGAAGTAGAGATTATCAAAGATAAAAGCATCAAAGTTATACCACAGTTAATCACATTGTGGGACAAGCATATTATACTAAGAATGGCAGTTGTGCTCTCAAGAAGGTGCTCAAAGAAAGGATGGTGACTCAACGTAAAAGTAAAAGATTGGCCCTTGATACGTCTCCGACGTATCGATAATTTCTTATGTTCCATGCCACATTATTGATGATATCTACATGTTTTATGCATACTTTATGTCATATTTATGCATTTTCCGGCACTAACCTATTAACGAGATGCCGAAGAGCCGATTCTTGTTTTCTGCTGTTTTTGGTTTCAGAAATCCTAGTAAGGAAATATTCTCGGAATTGGACGAAATCAACGCCCAGGGGCCTATTTTGCCACGAAGCTTCCAGAAGACCGAAGGGAAGACGAAGTGGGGCCACGGGGCGCCGCCACACTAGGGCGGCGCGGCCCAAGGGGGCCCGCGCTGCCCTAGCGTGTGGGGCCCCCGTGTGGCCCCCTGACCTGCCCTTCCGCCTACATATAGTCTTCGTCGCGAAACCCCCAGTACCGAGAGCCACGATACGGAAAACCTTCCAGAGACGCCGCCGCCAATCCCATCTCGGGGGATTCAGGAGATCACCTCCGGCACCCTGCCGGAGAGGGGAATCATCTCCCGGAGGACTCTACACCGCCATGGTCGCCTCCGGAGTGATGAGTGAGTAGTTCACCCCTGGACTATGGGTCCATAGCAGTAGCTAGATGGTTGTCTTCTCCTCATTATGCTTCATTGTCGGGTCTTGTGAGCTGCCTAACATGATCAAGATCATCTATCTGTAATGCTATATGTTGTGTTTGTTGGGATCCGATGGATAGAGAATACTATGTTATGTTGATTATCAATCTATTATCTATGTGTTGTTTATGATCTTGCATGCTCTCCGTTATTAGTAGAGGCTCTGGCCAAGTTTTTACTCTTAACTCCAAGAGGGAGTATTTATGCTCGATAGTGGGTTCATGCCTCCATTAAATGCAGGACGGTGTGAGAAAGTTCTAAGGTTGTGGATGTGCTGTTGCCACTAGGGATAAAACATTGATGCTATGTCCAAGGATGTAGTTATTGATTACATTACGCACCATACTTAATGCAATTGTCTGTTGTTTGCAACTTAATACTGGAAGGGGTTCGGATGATAACCTGAAGGTGGACTTTTTAGGCATAGATGCATGCTGGATAGCGGTCTATGTACTTTGTCGTAATGCCCAATTAAATCTCACAATACTCATCATATCATGTATGTGCATTGTCATGCCCTCTCTATTTGTCAATTGCCCAACTGTAATTTGTTCACCCAATATGCTATTTATCTTATGGGAGAGACACCACTAGTGAACTGTGGACCCCGGTCCATTCTTTTACATCGAATACAATCTACTGCAATACTTGTTCTACTGTTTTCTGCAAACAATCATCATCCACACTATACATCTAATCCTTTGTTACAGCAAGCCGGTGAGATTGACAACCTCACTGTTTCGTTGGGGCAAAGTACTTTGGTTGTGTTGTGCAGGTTCCACGTTGGCGCCGGAATCCTGGTGTTGCGCCGCACTACATCTCGCCGCCATCAACCTTCAACGTGCTTCTTGACTCCTACTGGTTCGATAAACCTTGGTTTCTAACTGAGGGAAACTTACTGCTGTACGCATCACACCTTCCACTTGGGGTTCCCAACGGTCGCGTGCTGTATGCGTGTCAAGCTAAATTTCTGGCGCCGTTGCCGGGGAGATCAAGACACGCTGCAAGGGGAGTCTCCACAATCCAATCTCTTTACTTTGTTTTTGTCTTGCTTTTATTTTATTTACTACTTTGTTTGCTGCATTATATCAAAATACAAAAAAAATTAGTTGCTAGTTTTACTTTACTTGCTATCTTGTTTGCCATATCAAAAACACAAAAAAATTAGTTACTTGCATTTACTTTATCTAGTTTGCTTTATTTACTATTGCTAAAATGGGTACTCTTGAAAATACTAAGTTGTGTGACTTCACAACCACAAATAATAATGATTTCTTATGCACACCTATTGCTCCACCTGCTACTACAGCGGAATTCTTTGAAATTAAACCTGCTTTACTAAATCTTGTTATGCGAGAGCAATTTTCTGGTGTTAGTTCTGATGATGCTGCTGCCCATCTTAATAATTTTGTTGAACTTTGTGAAATGCAAAAGTATAAGGATGTAGATGGTGACATTATAAAATTAAAATTGTTCCCTTTCTCATTAAGAGGAAGAGCTAAAGATTGGTTGCTATCTCTGCCTAAGAATAGTATTGATTCATGGACTAAATGCAAGGATGCTTTTATTGGTAGATATTATCCCCCTGCTCAAATTATATCTTTGAGGAGTAGCATAATGAATTTTAAACAATTGGATAATGAGCATGTTGCACAAGCATGGGAAAGAATGAAATCTTTGGTTAAAAACTGCCCAACCCATGGACTGGCTACTTGGATGATCATCCAAACCTTTTATGCAGGACTGAATTTTTCTTCGCGGAACCTATTGGATTCAGCTGCTGGAGGTACCTTTATGTCCATTACTCTTGGTGAGGCAACAAAGCTTCTTGATAATATGATGATTAATTACTCTGAATGGCACACGGAAAGAGCTCCACAAGGTAAGAAGGTAAATTAAATGAAGAAACCTCTTCCTTGAGTGATAAGATTGATGCTATTATGTCTATGCTTGTGAATGATAGGACAAATATTGATCCTAATAATGTTCCGTTAGCTTCATTGGTTGCTCAAGAAGAACATGTTGATGTGAATTTCATTGAAAATAATAATTTCAACAACAATGCTTACCGGAACAATTCTAGTAACAACTATAGGCCATATCCTTATAATAATGGCAACGGCTATGGTAATTCTTATGGGAATTCTTACAACAATAATAGGAACACACCCCCTGGACTTGAAGCTATGCTTAAATAATTTATTAGTACACAAACTGCTTTTAACAAATCTGTTGAAGAAAAGCTTGGGAAAATTGATATACTTGCTTCTAAAGTCGATAGTCTTGCTGCTGATGTTGATCTTTTGAAATCGAAAGTTATGCCTCATGAAAATCATAATAATAAAATTGTTATTACAGCAAATGCCATCCAAGTTAGAATTAATGAGAATATAAGATTGATGGCCGAATTGCGTGCTAGGTGGGAAAGAGAAGAAAATGAAAAAGAAGACAATATAGCTAAAGTTTGGACTATTACCACCACTAGTAATGCTAATGGTACACATGTTGCTGCACCTCCTACTATTAATGGTAAAATAATTGGTGTTGGCAATGTTTACACTTCTAATGCAAAGCATGAAAAACTGCCTGAAACTACTAAAACTGCTGAAACTGCCTGTGATAAAACTGCTGAAATTTTTTCCAACATTGGGGATAATGATCCCATTGCTTTAGATTATAATGGTTTAGATTTTGATGATTGCCACATCTCTGAAGTTATAAAGTTCTTACAAAAACTTGCTAAGAGTCCTAATGCAAGTGCTATAAATTTGGCTTTCACGAAACATATTACAAATGCTCTCATAAAAGCTAGAGAAGAGAAACTAGAACGCGAAACTTCTATTCCTAGGAAGCTAGAGGATGGTTGGGAGCCCATCATTAAGATGAAGGTCAATGACTTTGATTGTAATGCTTTGTGTGATCTTGGTGCAAGTATTTCCGTTATGCCTAGAAAGATCTATAATATGCTTGACTTACCACCATTGAAAATTTGTTATTTGGATGTTAATCTTGCTGATAATTCTACAAAGAAACCTTTGGGGAGAGTTGATAATGTTCGCATTACCGTTAACAATAACTTTGTCCCCGTTGATTTTGTTGTCTTGGATATTGAATGCAATGCATCTTGTCCCATTATATTGGGAAGACCTTTTCTTCGAACTGTTGGTGCTATCATTGATATGAAGGAAGGTAATATTAAATATCAATTTCCTCTCAAGAAAGGTATGGAACACTTCCCTAGAAAGAGAATGAAGTTACCTTTTGATTCTATTATTAGAACAAATTATGATGTTGACACTTCGTCTCTTGATAATACTTGATACACACTTTCTGTGCCTAGCTGAAAGGCGTTAAAGAAAAGCGCTTATGGGAGACAACCCATGTTTTTACTACAGTACTTTATTTTATATTTGAGTCTTGGAAGTTGTTAATACTGTAGCAACCTCTCCTTATCTTAGTTTTTTGCATTGTTGTGCCAAGTAAAATCGTTGATAGTAAGGTTCATACTAGATTTGGATTACTGCGCAGAAACAGATTTCTTTGCTGTCACAAATCTGGGCCAAATTCTCTGTAGGTAACTCAGAAAATTATGCCAATTTACGTGAGTGATCCTCAGATATGTACGCAACTTTCATTCAATTTGAGCATTTTCATTTGAGCAATGCTGGTGCCTCAATTAAATTCGTCTTTACGAACTGTTCTGTTTTGACAGATTCTGCCTTTTATTTCGCATTGCTTGTTTTGCTATGCTTGATGGATTTTTCGATTCCATTGACTTTCAGTAGCTTTGTGCAATGTCCAGAAGTATTAAGAATGATTATGTCACCTCTGAACATGTAAATTTTAATTGTGCACTAACCCTCTAATGAGTTGTTTTGAGTTTGGTGTGGAGGAAGTTTTCAAGGACCAAGAGAGGGAGATGATACAATATGATCAAGGAGAGTGAAAGCTCTAAGCTTGGGGATGCCCCGGTGGTTCACCCCTGCATATATCAAGAAGACTCAAGCGTCTAAGCTTGGGGATGCCCAAGGCATCCCCTTCTTCATCGACAACATTATCAGGTTCCTCTAGTGAAACTATATTTTTATTCCATCACATCTTATGTACTTTGCTTGGAGCGTCGGTTTGTTTTTGTTTTTGTTTTGTTTGAATAAAATGGATCCTAGCATTCTTTGTGTGGGAGAGATACACGCTCCGCTGTTTCATATGGACAAATATGTCCTTAGGCTTTACTCATAATATTCATGGCGAAAGTTTCTTCTTCGTTAAATTGTTATATGGTTGGAATTGGAAAATGATACATGTAGTAATTGCTAAAATGTCTTGGATAATGTGATACTTGGCAATTGTTGTGCTCATGTTTAAGCTCTTGCATCATATACTTTGCACCTATTAATGAAGAAATACATAGAGCTTGCTAAAATTTGGTTTGCATAATTGGTCTCTCTAAGGTCTAGATAATTTCTAGTATTGAGTTTGAACAACAAGGAAGACAGTGTAGAGTCTTATAATGTTTACAATATGTCTTTTATGTGAGTTTTGCTGCACCGGTTCATCCTTGTGTTTGTTTCAAATAAACCTTGCTAGCCTAAGCCTTGTATCGAGAGGGAATACTTCTCATGCATCCAAAATCCTTGAGCCAACCACTATGCCATTTGTGTCCACCATACCTACCTACTACATGGTATTTCTCCGCCATTCCAAAGTAAATTTCTTGAGTGCTACCTTTAAAATTTCTATCCTCTACCTTTGCAATATATAGCTCATGGGACAAATAGCCTAAAAACTATTGTGGTATTGAATATGTACTTATGCACTTTATCTCTTATTAAGTTTCTTGTTGTGCGATAACCATGTTCCTGGGGACGCCATCAACTACTCTTTGTTGAATATCATGTGAGTTGCTATGCATGTCCATCTTGTCTGAAGTAAGGGAGATTTACCACTAAAATGGTTAGAGCATGCATAATGTTAGAGAAGAACATTGGGCCGCTAACTAAAGCCATGATCCATTTTGGACAAATATCCTCAATCTCATATGAGAAAATTATTAATTGTTGCTACATGCTTATGCATAAAAGAGGAGTCCATTATCTGTTGTCTATGTTGTCCCGGTATGGATGTCTAAGTTGAGAATAATCAATAGCGAGAAATCCAATGCGAGCTTTCTCCTTAGACCTTTGTACAGGTGATACGTCTCCGATGTATCGATAATTTCTTATGTTCCATGCCACATTATTGATGTTATCTACATGTTTTATGCACACTTTATGTCATATTCGTGCATTTTCTGGAACTAACCTATTAACAAGATGCCGAAGTGCCAGTTGCTGTTTTCTGCTGTTTTTGGTTTCAGAAATCCTAGTAAGGAAATATTCTCGGAATTGGACGAAATCAACGCCCAGGGGCCTATTTTTCCACGAAGCTTCCAGAAGTCCGAAGACGAAACGAATTGGGGCCACAGGGTGCCCAAACCCTAGGGCGGCGCGGCCCCCCCTGGCCGCGCCGGCCTATGGTGTGGGGCCCCTGTGCCCCCTCCTGACTTGCCCTTCCGCCTACTTAAAGCCTCCGTGACGAAACCCCCAGTACCGAGAGCCACGATACGGAAAACCTTCCGGAGACGCCGCCAACGCCGATCCCATCTCGGGGGATCCAGGAGATCGCCTCCGGCACCCTGCCGGAGAGGGGAATCATCTCCCGGAGGACTCTACGCCGCCATGGTCGCCTCCGGTGTGATGTGTGAGTAGTCTACCCCTGGACTATGGGTCCATAGCAGTAGCTAGATGGTTGTCTTCTCCCCATTGTGCTATCATTGTCGGATCTTGTGAGCTGCCTAACATGATCAAGATCATCTATATGTAATTCTATATGTTGCGTTTGTTGGGATCCGATGAATAGAGAATACTTGTTATGTTGATTATCAAAGTTATATCTACGTGTTGTTTATGATCTTGCATGCTTTCCGTTACTAGTAGATGCTCTGGCCAAGTAGATGCTTGTAACTCCAAGAGGGAGTACTTATGCTCGATAGTGGGTTCATGCTCGCATTGACACAGGACGATGTGAAAGTTCTAAGGTTGTGTTGTGTTGTTGCCACTAGGGATAAAACATTGATGCTATGTCTAAGGATGTAGTTGTTGATTACATTACGCACCATACTTAATGCAATTGTCTGTTGCTTTGCAACTTAATACTGGAGGGGGTTCGGATGATAACCTGAAGGTGGACTTTTTAGGCATAGATGCAGTTGGATGGCGGTCTATGTACTTTGTCGTAATGCCCAATTAAATCTCACTATACTCATCATGATATGTATGTGCATTGTCATGCTCTCTTTATTTGTCAATTGCCCAACTGTAATTTGTTCACCCAACATCTTGTTTATCTTATGGGAGAGACACCTCTAGTGAACTGTGGACCCGGTCCAATTCTCTTTCTTGAAATACAATCTACTGCAATCTGTTCTCTTGTTTTCTGCAAACAATCATCTTCCACACAATACGGTTAATCCTTTGTTACAGCAAGCCGGTGAGATTGACAACCTCACTGTTTCGTTGGGGCAAAGTACTTTGGTTGTGTTGTGCAGGTTCCACGTTGGCGCCGGAATCCCTGGTGTTGCACCGCACTACATCCCGCCGCCATCAACCTTCAACGTGCTTCTTGACTCCTCCTGGTTCGATAAACCTTGGTTTCTTTTACGAGGAAAACTTGCTTTTGTGCGCATCATACCTTCCTCTTGGGGTTCCCAACGAACGTGTGAGTTACACGCCATCAAGCTCTTTTTCTGGCTCAGTTGCGTGGGAGATCAAGAGTAGCTGCCATGGGAGTCTCCACTTCTCAATCTCTTTACTTTGTTTTTGTCTTGCTTAGTTTTATTTACTACTTTGTTTGCTGCACTAAATCAAAATACAAAAAAATTAGTTGCTAGTTTTACTTTATTTGCTATCTTGTTTGCTATATCAAAAACACACAAAAAAATTAGTTACTTGCATTTACTTTACTTATTTCATAATGTTTCCTCCTAAGTTTGTTCTTAAAGATATACCGGTAGGTCGAGGGTCTATCCTTGGGAAAGACAATATAGAAGATTTTTTCACTCATATTAGTACGGTCGAAGATTTTGAAGATAGACACTTGGCAGAACTTGCCCCCACTTATGAAATTGCTGTTGCTTCTTTAGTACACGCATTAGAAGCTAGATTTGTTAATCTTAATCCTGTGATTCAACATATGTTTCTTACACTCAGTGATATGGAAGAAGGAGAAAAGAAAGATTTTGTATTAGAAACCCTTCTTAAAGAATTTGGGGGATAGCGAGAGAAGCTAGAAAAGTTTTCACTAAATATAATATGCTAGGTTCTTATACCAACTTTGCCAGTACCCTTGAGAAGATGGAAAAGGATAGACAAAAGTACACTAATAAAGTTAATTATGAGGGGGATATTAAAACATCAATACCTTGCAAGCTCTTGGGAATGTGTGAGGCACTAGAAAAGAATTTTGATTGGATTGTTCCTGAAGATTTGTTTGATGAGAGTAGCAAGCCCAAGACTAATGAAAAGGGAGCCTCTGAAACTCACATAGAAAAGATAATATGCATAGTTGAGAACACTCCGCACCCCGCTGAGAATGCACCACCCTTCGATAATACTTGATACACACTTTCTGCGCCTAGCTGAAAGGCGTTAAAGAAAAGCGCTTATGGGAGACAACCCATGTTTTTACCTACAGTACTTTGTTTTTATTTTGTGTCTTGGAAGTTGTTTACTACTGTAGCAACCTCTCCTTATCTTAGTTTTGTGTTTTGTTGTGCCAAGTTAAGCCGTTGATAGAAAAGTAAGTACTAGATTTGGATTACTGCGCAGTTCCAGATTTCTTTGCTGTCACGAATCTGGGTCCACCTCCCTGTAGGTAGCTCAGAAAATTAAGCCAATTTACGTGCATGATCCTCAGATATGTACGCAACTTTCATTCAATTTGAGCATTTTCATTTGAGCAAGTCTGGTGCCATTTTAAAATTCGTCAATACGAACTGTTCTGTTTTGACAAATTCTGCCTTTTATTTCGCATTGCCTCTTTTGCTATGTTGGATGAATTTCTTTGATCCACTAATGTCCAGTAGCATTATGCAATGTCCAGAAGTGTTAAGAATGATTGTGTCACCTCTGAATATGTTAATTTTTATTGTGCACTAACCCTCTAATGAGTTGTTTCGAGTTTGGTGTGGAGGAAGTTTTCAAGGATCAAGAGAGGAGTATGATGCAACATGATCAAGGAGAGTGAAAGCTCTAAGCTTGGGGATGCCCCGGTGGTTCACCCCTGCATATATTAAGAAGACTCAAGCGTCTAAGCTTGGGGATGCCCAAGGCATCCCCTTCTTCATCAACAACATTATCAGGTTCCTCCCCTGAAACTATATTTTTATTCCATCACATCTTATGTGCTTTGCTTGGAGCGTCGGTTTGTTTTTGTTTTTTGTTTTGTTTGAATAAAATGGATCCTAGCATTCACTTTATGGGAGAGAGACATGCTCCGCTGTAGCATATGGACAAGTATGTCCTTGGTTTCTACTCATAGTATTCATGGCGAAGTTTCTCCTTCGTTAAATTGTTATATGGTTGGAATTGGAAAATGATACATGTAGTAATTGCTATAAATGTCTTGGGTAATGTGATACTTGGCAATTGTTCTGCTCATGATTAAGCTCTTGCATCATATACTTTGCACCCATTAATGAAGAAATACATAGAGCTTGCTAAAATTTGGTTTGCATATTTGATTTCTCTAAGGTCTAGATAACTTCTAGTATTGAGTTTGAACAACAAGGAAGACGGTGTAGAGTCTTATAATGTTTTCAATATGTCTTTTATGTGAGTTTTGCTGCACCGGTTCATCCTTGTGTTTGTTTCAAATAAACCTTGCTAGCCTAAACCTTGTATCGAGAGGGAATATTTCTCATGCATCCAAAATACTTGAGCCAACCACTATGCCATTTGTGTCCACCATACCGACCTACTACATGGTATTTTCCGCCATTCCAAAGTAAATTGCTTGAGTGCTACCTTTAAAATTCCATCATTCACCTTTGCAATATATAGCTCATGGGACAAATAGCTTAAAAACTATTGTGGTATTGAATATGTAATTATGCACTTTATCTCTTATTAAGTTGCTTGTTGTGCGATAACCATGTTCACTGGGGACGCCATCAACTATTCATTGTTGAATTTCATGTGAGTTTCTATGCATGTCCGTCTTGTCTGAAGTAAGAGAGATCTACCACCTTATGGTTAAGCGTGCATAATGTTAGAGAAGAACATTGGGCCGCTAACTAAAGCCATGATCCATGGTGGAAGTTTCAGTTTTGGACATATATCCTCAATCTCAAATGAGAAAATTATTAATTGTTGTTACATGCTTATGCATAAAAGAGGAGTCCATTATCTGTTGTCTATGTTGTCCCGGTATGGATGTCTAAGTTGAAGAATAATCAATAGCGAGAAATCCAATGCGAGCTTTCTCCTTAGACCTTTGTACAGGCGGCATAGAGGTACCCCTTTGTGACACTTGGTTAAAACAGTGCATTGTGATGATCCGGTAGTCCAAGCTAATTAGGACAAGGTGCGGGCACTATTAGTACACTATGCATGAGGCTTGCAACTTATAAGATATAATTTACATGATACATATGCTTTATTACTACCATTGACAAAATTGTTTCATGTTTTCAAAATCAAAGCTCTAGCACAAATATAGCAATCGATGCTTTTCCTCTATGGAGGACCATTCTTTTACTTTCAATGTTGAGTCAGTTCACCTATTTCTCTCCACCTCAAGAAGCAAACACTTGTGTGAACTGTGCATTGATTCCTACATACTTGCTTATTGCACTTATTATATTACTCTATGTTGACAATATCCATGAGATATACGTGTTACAAGTTGAAAGCAACCGCTGAAACTTAATCTTCTTTTGTGTTGCTTCAATGCCTTTACTTTGAATTATTGCTTTATGAGTTAACTCTTATGCAAGACTTAATTGATGCTTGTCTTGAAGTGCTATTCATGAAAAGTCTTTGCTTTATGATTCACTTGTTTACTCATGTCATATACATTGTTTTGATCGCTGCATTCACTACATATGCTTTACAAATAGTATGATCAAGATTATGATGGCATGTCACTCCAGAAATTATACGTGTTATCGTTTTACCTGCTCGGGACGACGAAGAACTAAGCAGGGGATGCTGATACGTCTCCGACGTATCGATAATTTCTTATGTTCCATGCCACATTATTGATGTTATCTACATGTTTTATGCACACTTTATGTCATATTCGTGCATTTTCTGGAACTAACCTATTAACAAGATGCCAAAGTGCCGATTCTTTGTTTTCTGCTGTTTTTGGTTTCAGAAATCCTAGTAAGGAAATATTCTCGGAATTGGACGAAATCAACGCCCAGGGGCCTATTTTTCCACGAAGCTTCCAAGTCCGAAGACGAACGAAGTGGGGCCACAGGGTGCCCAAACCCTAGGGCGGCGCGGCCCCACGGCCGCGCCGGCCTATGGTGTGGGGCCCCTGTGCCCCCTCGACTTGCCCTTCCGCCTACTTAAAGCCTCCGTGACGAAACCCCCGATGCACCGAGAGCCACGATACGGAAAACCTTCCAGAGACGCCACCAACGCCGATCCCATCTCGGGGGATCCAGGAGATCGCCTCCGGCACCCTGCCGGAGAGGGGAATCATCTCCCGGAGGACTCTACGCCACCATGGTCGCCTCCGGTGTGATGTGTGAGTAGTCTACCCCTGGACTATGGGTCCATAGCAGTAGCTAGATGGTTGTCTTCTCCCCATTGTGCTATCATTGTCGGATCTTGTGAGCTGCCTAACATGATCAAGATCATCTATATGTAATTCTATATGTTGCGTTTGTTGGGATCCGATGAATAGAGAATACTTGTTATGTTGATTATCAAAGTTATATCTACGTGTTGTTTATGATCTTGCATGCTTTCCGTTACTAGTAGATGCTCTGGCCAAGTAGATGCTTGTAACTCCAAGAGGGAGTACTTATGCTCGATAGTGGGTTCATGCCTGCATTGACACAGGACGATGTGAGAAAGTTCTAAGGTTGTGTTGTGCTGTTGCCACTAGGGATAAAACATTGATGCTATGTCTAAGGATGTAGTTGTTGATTACATTACGCACCATACTTAATGCAATTGTCTGTTGCTTTGCAACTTAATACTGGAGGGGGTTCGGATGATAACCTGAAGGTGGACTTTTTAGGCATAGATGCAGTTGGATGGCGGTCTATGTACTTTGTCGTAATGCCCAATTAAATCTCACTATACTCATCATGATATGTATGTGCATTGTCATGCTCTCTTTATTTGTCAATTGCCCAACTGTAATTTGTTCACCCAACATGCTGTTTATCTTATGGGAGAGACACCTCTAGTGAACTGTGGACCCCGGTCCAATTCTCTTTACTGAAATACAATCTCTTGCAATCTTGTTCTACTGTTTTCTGCAAACAATCATCTTCCACACAATACGGTTAATCCTTTGTTACAGCAAGCCGGTGAGATTAACAACCTCACTGTTTCGTTGGGGCAAAGTACTTTGGTTGTGTTGTGCAGGTTCCACGTTGGCGCCGGAATCCCTGGTGTTGCGCCGCACTACATCCCGCCGCCATCAACCTTCAACGTGCTTCTTGACTCCTCCTGGTTCGATAAACCTTGGTTTCTTTCTGAGGGAAAACTTGCTGCTGTGCGCATCATACCTTCCTCTTGGGGTTCCCAACGAACGTGTGAGTTACACGCCATCAACCGGCGGCATAGAGGTACCCCTTTGTGACACTTGGTTAAAACATGTGCATTGCGATGATAATCCAGGTAATCCGAGCTAATTAGGACAAGGTGCTGGCACTATTAGTATACTATGCATGAGGCTTGCAACTTGTAAGATATAATTTACATAACACATATGCTTTATTACTACCGTTGACAAAATTGTTTCTTGTTTTCAAAATCAAAAGCTCTAGCACAAATATAGCAATCGATGCTTCCCTCTGCGAAGGGCCATTCTTTTACTTTTATGTTGAGTCAGTTCACCTATTTCTTTCCATCTCAAGAAGCAAACACTTGTGTGAACTGTGCATTGATTCCTACATACTTGCATATTGCACTTGTTATATTACTTTACATTGACAATATCCATGAGATATACATGTTATAAGTTGAAAGCAACCGCTGAAACTTCATCTTCCTTTGTGTTGCTTCAATACCTCTACTATGAATTATTGCTTTATGAGTTAACTCTTATGCGAGACTTATTGATGCTTGTCTTGAAGTACTATTCATGAAAAGTCTTTGCTTTATGATTCATTTGTTTACTCATGTCATTTACATTGTTTGGATCGCTGCATTCATTACATATGCTTACAATAGTATGATCAAGGTTATGATGGCATGTCACTCCAGAAATTATCTTTGTTATCGTTTACCTGCTCGGGACGAGCAGAAACTAAGCTTGGGGATGCTGATACGTCTCCGATGTATCGATAATTTCTTATGTTCCATGCCACATTATTGATGATATCTACATGTTTTATGCATACTTTATGTCATATTTATGCATTTTCCGGCACTAACCTATTAACGAGATGCCGAAGAGCCGATTCTTTGTTTCTGCTGTTTTGGGTTTCAGAAATCCTAGTAAGGAAATATTCTCGGAATTGGACGAAATCAACGCCCAGGGGCCTATTTTGCCACGAAGCTTCCAGAAGACCGAAGGGAAGACGAAGTGGGGCCATGGGGCACCGCCACACTAGGGCGGCGCGGCCCAAGGGGGGCCCGCGCGGCCCTAGTGTGTGGGCCCCCCGTGTGGCCCCTGACCTGCCCTTCCGCCTACATATAGTCTTCATCGCGAAACCCCCAGTACCGAGAGCAACGATACGGAAAACCTTCCAGAGACGCCGCCGCCAATCCCATCTCGGGGGATTCAGGAGATCACCTCCGGCACCCTGCCGGAGAGGGGAATCATCTCCCGGAGGACTCTACACCGCCATGGTCGCCTCCGGAGTGATGAGTGAGTAGTTCACCCCTGGACTATGGGTCCATAGCAGTAGCTAGATGGTTGTCTTCTCCTCATTATGCTTCATTGTCGGGTCTTGTGAGCTGCCTAACATGATCAAGATCATCTATCTGTAATGCTATATGTTGTGTTTGTTGGGATCCGATGCATAGAGAATACTATGTTATGTTGATTATCAATCTATTATCTATGTGTTGTTTATGATCTTGCATGCTCTCCGTTATTAGTAGAGGCTCTGGCCAAGTTTTTACTCTTAACTCCAAGAGGGAGTATTTATGCTCGATAGTGGGTTCATGCCTCCATTAAATGCAGGACATGTGACAGAAAGTTCTAAGGTTGTGGATGTGCTGTTGCCACTAGGGATAAAACATTGATGCTATGTCCAAGGATGTAGTTATTGATTACATTACGCACCATACTTAATGCAATTGTCTGTTGTTTGCAACTTAATACTGGAAGGGGTTCGGATGATAACCTGAAGGTGGACTTTTTAGGCATAGATGCATGCTGGATAGCGGTCTATGTACTTTGACGTAATGCCCAATTAAATCTCACAATACTCATCATATCATGTATGTGCATTGTCATGTCCTCTCTATTTGTCAATTGCCCAACTGTAATTTGTTCACCCAACATGCTATTTATCTTATGGGAGAGACACCACTAGTGAACTGTGGACCCCGGTCCATTCTTTTACATCGAATACAATCTAATGCAATACTTGTTCTACTGTTTTCTGCAAACAATCATCATCCACACTATACATCTAATCCTTTGTTACAGCAAGCCGGTGAGATTGACAACCTCACTGTTTCGTTGGGGCAAAGTACTTTGGTTGTGTTGTGCAGGTTCCACGTTGGCGCCGGAATCCCTGGTGTTGCGCCGCACTACATCTCGCCGCCATCAACCTTCAACGTGCTTCTTGACTCCTACTAGTTCGATAAACCTTGGTTTCTAACTGAGGGAAACTTACTGCTGTACACATCACACCTTCCACTTGGGGTTCCCAACGGTCGCGTGTTGTACGCGTGTCAGCCCTTCACAGAGGGAAGCAGGGATTAACATGCGCTAGAGCTTTTCATTTTTAAAACAGGAGTAAAATTATTTTGAGAGGTGTTTGTTGTTGTCAACGAATGGTAGTGGGCACTCCAACTACCTCGTCAACCAGACTTTCAAGAGCGGCTCCCATGAAGGACGTTATTGATACGTCCAATTTGCATCACTATTTTATATCATAATTTGCTGTTATTCATTGATATATTTCATATTCGGAGATGATACTTATGTTATTTCATCTATTTTGCATGATTCATGATTATTAGAGGATCGCGCACCGGAGTCAGGATTCTGCTGGAAAAAGCGCCGTCAGAATGCAATATTTCGGAAGATCAACAGTTGACGGAAATTATATGAAAAATCCTATTTTTCCAGATGACGAAGGGAGCCAGAAGGGGGAGCCGAGGGGACCCGAGGTGAGCCCACGTCATAGGCCGGCGCGGCCCAAGGCCTGGCCGCGCTGCCCTGTGAGGAGGGGGCCCACAGCCCCTCTCGCCTCCTTTTCTTCGCGAACGTCTTCGTCCCGAAAACCTAAGCTCCAGGGGATAGGTCGCGAAGAGTCACAGCCGCCTCTGCGAGGCGGAGAACACCAGAGAGAAAAGAGCTCTCCGGCAGGCTGAGATCCGCCGGGGAAATTCCCTCCCGGAGGGGGAAATCGACGCCATCGTCACCGCCATCGAGTTGGACATCATCTCCATCACCATCATCATCATCTCCATCATCATCACCGCCGTCTCCACCGCTGCACATCGTCACCGCTGTAACAATTTGGGTTTGATCTTGATTGTTTGATAGGGGAAACTCTCCCGGTGTTGATTTCTACTAGTTATTGATGCTATTGAGTGAAACCATTGAACCAAGGTTTATGTTCAGATTGTTATTCATTATCATATCACCTCTAATCATGTTCAATATGATGTCTCGTGAGTAGTTCGTTTAGTTCTTGAGGACATGGGTGAAGTCTAAATGTTAGTAGTGAAGTATGGTTGAGTAATATTCAATGTTATGATATTTAAGTTGTGGTGTTATTCTTCTAGTGGTGTCGTGTGAACGTCGACTACACGACACTTCACCTTTATGGGCCTAGGGGAATCCATCTTGTACTCGTTTGCCAATTGCGGGGTTGCCGGAGTGACAGAAACCTAAACCCCCGTTGGTATATCGATGCAGGAGGGATAGCAGGATCTCAGAGTTTAAGGCTGTGGTTAGATTTATCTTAATTACTTTCTTGTAGTTGCGGATGCTTGCAAGGGGTATAATCACAAGTATGTATTAGTCCTAGGAAGGGCGGTACATTAGCACAGGTTCACCCACACAACACTTATCAAAACAATGAAGATTAATTAGCCGTATGTAGCGAAAGCACTAGACTAAAATCCCGTGTGTCCTCGAGAACGTTTGGTCATTATAAGTAAACAAACCGGCTTGTCCTTTGTGCTAAAATAGATTGGGCCACTCGCTGCAATTGTTACTCTCGCACTTTACTTACTCGTACTTTATTCATCTGCTACATCAAAACCCCCTGAATACTTGTCTGTGAGCATTTACAGTGAATCCTTCATCGAAACTGCTTGTCAACACCTTCTGCTCGTCGTTGGGATCGACATTCTTACTTATCGAAGATACTACGATACACCCCCTATACTTGTGGGTCATCAAGACTATTTTCTGGCGCCGCTGCCGGGGAGTGAAGCGCTATTGGTAAGTGGAATTGGTAAGGGAAATTTCTACTGTTTGTGCTGATTTTATTTCTGCCTGCTGCCATAATTCATTTTGGAGAGATCTTCTCTTGAGTTTTTATTTGGAAAATCTACTACTACTGCAAAGGTAGTGGATGAGGCGCCAGGTGAGGAAGAGATGCCATACAAAATACCTATGAAAATTATTGAACGTGTAGTGGATAACCGTTATACAGGGGATGGAACTGTCCACCCTGGAGATCATTTACTGTTCTTACATGAATTATGCGGTTTATGCAAGTGTGCAGGTATTGCTATGGATGAAGTGAGGAAGAAACTATTCTCTATATCGCTGTCTGGTAAAGCGGCGCATTGGTATAAATTACTGGATAATGGGGATTCTCTTGAATGGAATGATATTGTGCCCCGGTTTTATTCTAAGTTCTATCCTCCAAGTGAAATTCACAAGGATCGGAACCGCATTTATAATTTTTGGCCTCATGATGGAGAGAGTATTACCCAAGCGTGGGGGAGATTGAAGTCTTTAATGCTCAAATGCCCCATTCATGAGCTTCCTGGTAATGTTATTATTGATAATTTCTATGCAAGACTTTCTTTTGAAGACAAGACCTTGCTGGATACTTCTTGTTTTGGATCATTCACGTGCAACAAAGAAGAGTTTAAAAGGGACCTTCTTAATCGGATCCAGGAAAATACTGAAGGATGGGAGAACGACAAAGATAGAGAATCAGGTATAAATTATGATTACAAATGCATTGAAGCTTTTATGGATACTGATAAATTTCGTAATATGAGTGCTACTTATGGTCTTGATTCTCAAGTTGCTGCAAATCTTTATAAAGCTTTTGCCTCTCATTATGAATTGCCTAAGAAGAATTTTGATAAGTATCATGAACCGTATAAAGATAAAATTGATTCATCTATTAATAAATGTGTTGTAGTTGAAACTGTTGATCATGTTATTCCTGAAGCTTATATTGAAAAAACTCCTTTCCCTGCTAAAATGAAGGAGTACTCTGTTATAAATAGTGTGGTTCATAAAAGTGAAAAGAAACCTATAGAACCTGAAGAACAAATAAAAGTTGAACCTGTTGTTGCAATAGTTAAAGATCTTGTGACTGAAAATGTGGAGGATGGTCATATTATTTTCTGTGAAGATGCTTCTAATATTTTTTCACATCCTAATAAGTCTAAGCAAGCTAGTGTTCCTATGCTATCTGTTAGAATTGGAGATCATTGTTATTATGGTTTATGTGATATTGGTGCAAGTATTAGTGCTATTCCTTATGAGCTTTACACGGAGATTATGCACGAAATTGGTGATACGTCTCCGACGTATCGATAATTTCTTATGTTCCATGCCACATTATTGATGATATCTACATGTTTTATGCACACTTTATGTCATATTTATGCGTTTTCCGGAACTAACCTATTGACGAGATGCCGAAAGGCCAGTTGCTGTTTTCTGCTGTTTTTGGTTTCAGAAATCCTAGTAAGGAAATATTTTCGGAATCGGACGGAATCAACACCGGAGATCTTATAATTTCGAGAAGCTTCCAGAGCACCGGAGAAAAGTCAGAGGGGAGCCAGGGGGCCCCACCCCACAGGGCGGCGCGGCCCAAGGGGGGCGCGCCCCCTATCATCTGGGCACCCTGTGGCCCCTCCGACTCCGACTCTCCGCCTATATAATCGTCCCTGACCTAAAAACCTCGACGAGTTCGACGAAACCAGAGAAAACCATCCAGAGCCGCCGCCATCGCGAAACTCCAATTCGGGGGACAGAAGTCTCTGTTCCGGCACCCTGCCGGGACGGGGAATTGCCCCCGGAATCGTCTCCACCGCCATCTTCACCGCCATTGCTGCCTCCATGATGAGGAGGGAGTAATTCACCCCCGGGGCTGAGGGCTCCGTTGTAGCTATGTGGTTCATCTCTCTCTCTTTGTGATCAAGTTGAATATCATATATGTGCTACTCTAGTGATGTTATTAAAGTAGTGTATTCCTCCTGCACGGTGTAATGTGGACAGTGTGTGCATCGTGTAGTACTTGGTTTATGCTATGATTGTGATCTCTTGTAGATTATGAAGTTAACTATTACTATGATGGTATTGATGCGATCTATTACTCCTTTCATAGTGTGATGGTAGAAGTGTGCATGCTATGTTAGTACTTGGTTTGGTTGTGTTGATCTATCTTGCACTCTAAGGTTATTTAAATATGAACATTGAATATTGTGGAGCTTGTTAACTCCGGCATTGAGGGTTCGTGTAATCCTACACAATGGTGTTCATCATCCAACAAGAGGGTGTAGAGTAGTCCTATTATGTGATCATTGTTGAGAGTGTCCACTAGTGAAAGCAGGATCCCTGGGCCTTGCTTCCAAGCATTGAATCTCCGTTTGTTTACTGTTTTGTTGAATGTTTACTCACTGCCATATTTTATTCAGATTGCTATTATCACTCATACTCATCCATATTACTTGTATCTTATTATCTCTTCGCCGAACTAGTGCACCTATACATCTGACAAGTGTATTTGGTGTGTTGGGGACACAAGAGACTTCTTGCTTTGTGGTTGCAGGGTTGCTTGAGAGGGATATCTTTGACCTCTTCCTCCCTGAGATCGATAAACCTTGGGTGATCCACTTAAGGGAAACTTGCTGCTGTTCTACAAACCTCTGCTCTTGGAGGCCCAACACTGTCTACAAGAATAGAAGCTCCTGTAGACATCAAGCACTTTTCTGGCGCCGTTGCCGGGGAGGAAAGGTAAAAGGCACTCATACTCCGATTCCAGGTAACAGTAATTTTCTGGCGCCATTGTGTGTGTGCTCGAAGCTATTTCCTTTAGATCCTACAATTGCAACTTTTTGTTTCTTGTTTACACTAGTTAGGCATAATGGAATACAACTATGAGCTTTTGGATTTATTTCCTAAGTTAGGACATGAATTGTGTGATGCGAAAATTAAAGAACCTATGGAGCCTCAATTGCATGCTAGTAGCAATGTTATTAGTAAGAACGCAATCACTACTAATGCTATGAATAAGTCTAAGCTTGGGGAAGCTAGTTTATATAAAAATAATCTTTTTTGCTCTTCAGCTTTTGAAGAAATATTTTGCTCTGATAATGCTTTATCTCCCATATGCGATAACTCTAATGATGCTTCTGATATTTTAAATCCACCTACTGCAAGTACTTCTTTCAAGATACCCATGAAAATTATTGAACGTGTTATGGATAACCGCTATGAAGGGGATGGAACTGTCCATCCTGAAGATCATTTACTGTTTTTGCATGAATTATGCGGGTTATTCAAGTGTGCAGGTATCTCTATGGATGAAGTGAGGAAGAAGCTATTCTCTGTTTTGCTGTCTGGTAAAGCGGCGCATTGGTATAAATTGTTGGAGAATAGTCATTCTCTTGGTTGGGAGGAAATTGCATCTCTCTTTTATTCTAAATTTTATCCTCCTCATGAAGTGCATGTTGATAGGAATTATATTTATAACTTTTATCCTCGTGATGGAGAGTATTTCTCAAGCGTGGGGGAGATTGAAATCACTAATGCTCAAATGTCCCATTCATGAGCTCCCCCGTAATGTTATTGTTAACAATTTTTATGCGAGGCTTTCAGGACAACACAAGGACTATCTGGATGCCTGTTCGGAGGGATCTTTCACAAGCAAGGAGGTTGAAGCTAGGTGGGATCTTCTTGATCGGATTGAGGAGAACGCTGAAGGATGGGAGAACAATGAAGGTAAAGAGTCAGGTATAAATTATGATTATGAATGCATTGAAGCTTTTATGGATACTGATAAATTCCGAAATATGAGTGCTACTTATGGTCTTGACTCTCAAGTTGCTGCAAATCTTTATAAAGCCTTTGCTTCTCATTTTGAATTGCCTAAAAAGAATTTTGATAAGTATCATGAACCTTTTAAAGAGGCTTGCATGAAGAATGAAATTGTTGTTAATGATTGCAATAAGCATGCTCAAACTCCTAAGAATGCTATTTCCTATAAGCATGTTAATTTTTGTGGAATGCATAGACCTTGTGGAATTAATCAAGTCAAAGATGAATATTGCATCCATCATATTAATGAAAAAACTAGAAAGTGGCTTAGGGCTCTAGATGATCTTGGTAAAAAAGTTTGTGCCCTCTATCCTTTTATTTGTGAAGTTTGCCATGAAGTGGGTCATTTTAATTTTCAATGCCCCTCCAATGATAATTTGAACCCAATGAGTGCTGCAAATTTGTATTGTGATGATGAAATTACTCCTAATCAGCATGATGAACTTACTTTATTTTTGGGGTGTGAAGAACTGTCGAGAAAAATCTCTTTGTTACATATGAGTGATCTTGATATTGATGATGTCCTGCATGGGTGTTTTTCTTATTGCATTGATAATAGCCATACAAATACTTACATACAAAATATTTTAGAAGATGACACCTTGCCAAAATATGATAGGACCGCTGTGTGTTTTCAACTAATTAATGAAAAGGAGGGATCCTCCCAAGTTTCTTCTATTATTTCTGAAAGTAAATCAGGTTATGCGGACAAGCCATCCTTCAAGCCTCTTCCTCCTAAAGAAGGGAACGAGGAGAAGGAAGAGAAGAAGAAGAAGAGGAAGAAGAAGAAGAAGAAGAAGAAGAAGAAGAAGGAGAATAAAAAGAAAGAGGTAACGGCATATCCCCGCGTGAATGAGATAACGCTAGGTAACCGTAAGTATGTTGCTCCTAATGATTATTATGATAATGAATCTGAATACGATGATCTTCCTATGCTCTCTACATACACTAGTGATCATGATTTGAATGAGCACACTACTTTTGATATTGCAAATCTCTGGGAAACTAATTCTGAAAATGATGATGATAATAATTGCCATAGTGTCAGTGCTATCCATGCTTCCTCCCATAATGATATAGAAAGCTCTAAGCTTGGGGAAGAGGTGTTTGAAAATCCTTTTGCTACTGATCATTATGTGTTTGATACATCTCCTTCTAATAACAATGATGGTATGGACACAGATAAACCGACTGTGAAAGATAACTATTCTATTTCTTATGATAACACTGTGCCTCCGACCTTAGATGATTATTATAAAGAATGCTATGATATAGGTTATAACTATCCTTATGAAACTTGTCATAGTCATGATTGGATTACCAAAAACAATTCCCTTAATATGCAACTTGTTTACCATGTTCAAATTCTTGATAATAATCTTGCTCCAATTACTATTAATGAGAAGAATTCTTCTTATGCCAAAATTAATGATACTTTTATGCATATGAGCCATGATAAGAATGTTTTAAGTGATGGGTATATTGTGGATTTCATCAATGATGCTACTGAAAGTTATTATGAGAGAGGGAAACATGGTTATATGCATCTTAATAATATTAAGTTTCCCCTCTTTATGTTGAGAATCTTGAAGTTACTCGTGTTTTATCCTCTTATGCTTGTCACTTTGTTCCTCATGAATTCATTTGTGTATAAGATTCCTTTGCATAGGAAGAGGGTTAGACTTAAATGTGTTTTGAATTTGCCTCTTAATGCTCTCTTTTTGCTTCAAATACTATTTCCTGCGAGTGCATCATTGAAACTGCTGAGCCCATCTTAATGGCTATAAAGAAAGAACTCCTTGGGAGATAACCCATGTGTTATTTTGCTACAGTACTTTGTTTTATATTTGTGTCTTGGAAGTTGTTTACTACTGTAGCAACCTCTCCTTATCTTAGTTTTGTTGAATTGTTGTGCCAAGTAAAGTCTTTGATAGCAAGGTTGATACTAGATTTGGATTACTGTGCAGAAATAGATTTCTGTCTGTCACGAATCTGGGCTGAATTCTCTGTAGGTAACTCAGCAAATTATTCCAATTTACGTGAGTGATCCTCAGATATGTACGCAACTTTCATTCAATTTGAGCATTTTCATTTGAGCAAGTCTGGTGCCTCAATAAAATTCGTCTTTACGGACTGTTCTGTTTTGACAGATTATGCCTTTTATTTCGCGTTGCTTCTTTTGCTATGTGGGATGGATTTCTTTGTTTCATTGACTTCCAGTAGCTTTGAGCAATGTCCAGAAGTGTTAAGAATGATTGTGTCACCTCTGAACATGTGAATTTTTGATTATGCACTAACCCTCTAATGAGTTTGTTTCGAGTTTGGTGTGAAGGAAGTTTTCAAGGGTCAAGAGAGGAGGATGATATACTATGATCAAGGAGAGTGAAAGCTCTAAGCTTGGGGATGCCCCGGTGGTTCATCCCTGCATATTTCAAGAAGACTCAAGCATCTAAGCTTGGGGATGCCCAAGGCATCCCCTTCTTCATCGACAAATTATCAGGTTCCTTCTCTTGAAACTATATTTTTATTCGGCCACATCTTATGTACTTTGCTTGGAGCGTCTGTGTGCTTTTGTTTTTGCTTTTGTTTGAATAAATGCTTGTGTGGGAGAGAGACACGCTCCGCTGGTTCATATGAACACATGTGTTCTTAGCTTTTAATTTTCATGGCGAAGGTTGAAACTGCTTCGTTAATTGTTATATGGTTGGATACGGAAAATGCTACATGTAGTAATTGCTATAATGTCTTGGATAATGTGATACTTGGCAATTGTTGTGCTCATGTTTAAGCTCTTGCATCATATACTTTGCACCTATTAATGAAGAAATACATAGAGCATGCTAAAATTTGGTTTGCATATTTGGTCTCTCTAAAGTCTAGATAATTTCTAGTGTTGAGTTTGAACAACAAGGAAGACGGTGTAGAGTCTTATAATGTTTACAATATGTCTTTTATGTGAGTTTTGCTGCACCGGTTCATCCTTGTGTTTGTTTCAAATAACCTTGCTAGCCTAAACCTTGTATCGAGAGGGAATACTTCTCATGCATCCAAATACTTGAGCCAACCACTATGCCATTTGTATCCACCATACCTACCTACTACATGGTATTTCTCCGCCATTCCAAAGTAAATTGCTTGAGTGCTACCTTTAAACAATTCAAAATTTATCACCTCTGATTTGTGTCAATGTTTTATAGCTCATGAGGAAGTATGTGGTGTTTATCTTTCAATCTTGTTGGGCAACTTTCACCAATGGACTAGTGGCTTCATCCGCTTATCCAATGATTTTGCAAAAAGAGCTAGCAATGGGATTCCCAGTCCCAAATTAATTAACAAAAAATAGACACTCCTCCATGGTATGTGATTGTTGGACGGCACCCGAAGGATTCGGTTAGCCATGGCTTGAGAAAGCAAAGGTGGGGAGGAGTGTCATCATAATAAAACTAAAATAAAAAGGCAATCCTTCATGGTATGAGATTGTTGGCAGGCACCCGAGGATTCGGTTAGCCATGGTTTGTGAAAGAAAGGTTGGAAGGAGTGCCACACAAAAATAAAATAAAATGGGAGCCGCTCTTTGAAGGTTTGTCTGGCAAGGGGGTTAGAGTGCCCACTACCATTTGTTGACAACAACAAACACCTCTCAAAATTTTACTTTTATGCTCTCTTTATGTTTTCAAAACCAAAGCTCTAGCACAAATATAGCAATCGATGCTTTCCTCTTTGAAGGACCTTTCTTTTACTTTTATTGTTGAGTCAGTTCACCTATCTCTCTCCACCTCAAGAAGCAAACACTTGTGTGAACTGTGCATTGATTCCTACATACTTGCATATTGCATTTGTTATATTACTCTATGTTGACAATATCCATGGGATATACATGTTACAAGTTGAAAGCAACCGCTGAAACTTCATCTTCCTTTGTGTTGCTTCAATACCTTTACTTTGAATTATTGCTTTATGAGTTAACTCTTATGCAAGACTTATTGGTGCTTGTCTTGAAGTACTATTCATGAAAAGTCTTTGCTATATGATTCATTTGTTTACTCATGTCATTTACATTGTTTTGATCGCTGCATTCATTACATATGCTTACAATAGTATGATCAAGGTTATGATGGCATGTCACTCCAGAAATTATCTTTGTTTATCGTTTACCTGCTCGGGACGAGCAGAAACTAAGCTTGGGGATGCTGATACGTCTCCGACGTATCGATAATTTCTTATGTTCCATGCCACATTATTGATGATATCTACATGTTTTATGCACACTTTATGTCATATTTATGCGTTTTCCGGAACTAACCTATTGACGAGATGCCGAAAGGCCAGTTGCTGTTTTCTGCTGTTTTTGGTTTCAGAAATTCTAGTAATGAAATATTTTCGGAATCGGACGAAATCAACACCGGAGATCTTATAATTTCGGGAAGCTTCCAGAGCACCGGAGAAAAGTCAGAGGGGAGCCAGGGGGGCCCCACCCCACAGGGCGGCGCGGCCCAAGGGGGGGGGGGCGCGCCCCTATCATCTGGGCACCCTGTGGCCCCTCCGACTCCGACTCTCCGCCTATATAATCGTCCCTGACCTAAAAACCTCGACGAGTTTGATGAAACCAGAGAAAACCATCCAGAGCCGCCGCCATCGTGAAACTCCAATTCGGGGGACAGAAGTCTCTGTTCCGGCACCCTGCCGGGACGGGGAATTGCCCCCGGAATCGTCTCCACCGCCATCTTCACCGCCATCGCTGCCTCCATGATGAGGAGGGAGTAATTCACCCCCGGGGCTGAGGGCTCCGCTGTAGCTATGTGGTTCATCTCTCTCTCTTTGTGATCAAGTTGAATATCATCTATGTGCTACTCTAGTGATGTTATTAAAGTAGTGTATTCCTCCTGCACGGTGTAATGTGGACAGTGTGTGCATCGTGTAGTACTTGGTTTATGCTATGATTGTGATCTCTTGTAGATTATGAAGTTAACTATTACTATGATGGTATTGATGCGATCTATTCCTCCTTTCATAGTGTGATGGTAGAAGTGTGCATGCTATGTTAGTACTTGGTTTGGTTGTGTTGATCTATCTTGCACTCTAAGGTTATTTAGCTTGTTAACTCCGGCATTGAGGGTTCGTGTAATCCTACACAATGGTGTTCATCATCCAACAAGAGGGTGTAGAGTAGTCCTATTATGTGATCATTGTTGAGAGTGTCCACTAGTGAAAGCAGGATCCCTGGGCCTTGCTTCCAAGCATTGAATCTCCGTTTGTTTACTGTTTTGTTGAATGTTTACTCGCTGCCATATTTTATTCAGATTGCTATTATCACTCATACTCATCCATATTACTTGTATCTCATTATCTCTTCGCCGAACTAGTGCACCTATACATCTGACAAGTGTATTTGGTGTGTTGGGGACACAAGAGACTTCTTGCTTTGTGGTTGCAGGGTTGCTTGAGAGGGATATCTTTGACCTCTTCCTCCCTGAGATCGATAAACCTTGGGTGATCCACTTAAGGGAAACTTGCTGCTGTTCTACAAACCTCTGCTCTTGGAGGCCCAACACTGTCTACAAGAATAGAAGCTCCCGTAGACATCAATTGGTTCATGTGAACTTGAAGATATTGATGTGGTTATTCGGTTGGCTAATAGAGAAACTATCTCTCCAATTGGTATTGTTCGAGATGTGGAAGTTCTATGCGGTAAGATTAAATATCCTGCTGACTTTTTGGTACTTGGTTCTGCTGCTAGTAAATATTGTCCTATCATTTTTGGTAGACCTTTTCTAAATACTTGTGGAGCTATTATAGATTGCAAGAAAGAGAAAATTTTGGCTAAATTTGCTGGTGAATCTTATGAGTTTAACTTATCTAAATTTACCAAAACTCCTTATAAAGCTGATTTGCCTAATAATGATTTTAAAGTTGAACAGTGTGCATCTATTGTTCTTGCTCCTAATAATCCCTTGCAGCAACATTTGGAGAATAGTGAGAGTGAAGTTTTTAGGGAAGAAAGAGATGAGCTTGATGAAATTTTCCTTCGTCAACCTATTCTTAAGCATGATTTACCGGTAGAAGATCTGGGTACAACACCGCCACCAAAGGAAGATCCTGTTTTTGATTTAAAACCATTGCCTGATAATCTTAAATATGCTCATATTGATGATAAGTATATCCTGTTATTATTAGTTCTAAGCTTTCAGAGTTTGAAGAAGAAAGGTTATTGGAAATATTGAAGAAACACCGAGGTGCTATTGGCTAAACTCTTGATGACTTGAAGGGGATTTCTCCCTCTATTTGCCAACACGCCATTAATATGGAAGATGATGCGAAGCCTGTTGTTGAACCTCAGCGTCGTCTAATTCCTAAGATGAAGGATGTGGTAAGAAATGAGGTATTAAGACTTCTTGAAGCTGGTATTATATATCCTATTGCCGATAGTAGATGGGTTAGTCCTGTGCATTGTGTTCCTAAGAAAGGAGGAATGACTGTTGTGCCTAATGATAATGATGAGCTCATACCTCAAAGAGTAGTTGTAGGATATAGAATGTGCACTGATTATCGAAAAGTTAATAAAGTTACTAAGAAAGATCATTACCCTTTGCCTTTTATTGATCAAATGTTAGAAAGGTTATCTAAAAATACTCATTTTTGCTTTCTTGATGGTTATTCTGGGTTTTCACAAATTGCTGTTAAAACTAAGGATCAAGAGAAAACCACTTTCACTTGTCCCTATGGAACTTATGCTTATAGACGTATGCCTTTTGGTATATGTAATGCCCCTGCTACTTTTCAAAGATGCATGTCTGCTATTTTTCATGGCTTTTGCGAGAGTATTGTAGAAGTATTCATGGACGATTTTTCCGTCTATGGGAATTCTTTTGATAATTGCTTGCGGAACCTTGATAAAGTTTTGCAGAGATGTGAAGAAACTAACCTTGTTCTTAATTGGGAGAAATGCCACTTTATGGTTAATGAAGGAATTGTATTGGGACACAAAATTTCTGAGAGAGGTATTGAAGTTGATAGAGCTAAAGTTGAAGCAATTGAGAAGATGCCCTATCCTAGGGATGTTAAAGGTATTCGTAGTGTTCTTGGTCACGCTGGGTTTTATAGGAGGTTTATTAAAGACTTCTCCAAGATTTCAAAGCCTCTTACTAATCTTCTTCAAAAAGATGTACCTTTTGTTTTTGATGATGATTGTAAGGAAGCTTTTGAAACTCTAAAGAAAGCCTTGACAACTGCTCCTATAGTTGAACCTCCTGATTGGAACTTACCATTTGAAATTATGTGTGATGCTAGTGATTTTGCTGTAGGCGCTGTTCTTGGACAGCGAGTAAATAAAAAATTGAATGTTATTCATTATGCTAGTAAAACCCTTGATGCTGCTCAAAGAAATTATGCTACTACTGAAAAAGAATTGTTAGCTGTAGTCTTTGCTTGTGATAAGTTTAGATCTTATATTGTTGATTCAAAAGTTACTATTCATACTGATCATGCTGCAATCAGATACCTTATGCAAAAGAAAGATGCTAAGCCAAGGCTTATTAGATGGGTACTTCTGTTGCAAGAATTTGATTTACATATTGTAGATAGGAAAGGAGCTGATAATCCTGTCACTGATAATTTGTCTAGATTGGAAAATATTGCTTATGATCCTGTTCCTGTTAATGATAGTTTTCCAAATGAACAATTGGCTGTAATAAAGGTGAGCTCGCGAGACAGTCCTTGGTATGCTGATTATGCTAACTTTATTGTTTCCAAGTACTTGCCTCCAACCTTTTCAGCTTAGCAAAGGAGGAAATTCTTTTATGACTTGAAGCATTATTTCTGGGATGACCCACACTTATATAAAGAAGGAGTGGATGGTATTCTGCGAAGATGTGTTCCCGAATATGAACAATAAGAGATACCGAGTAAATGTCATGGTAGTGCTTATGGAGGACATCACGCTGGAGATAGAACCGCGCAAAAGGTTCTACAATCAGGTTTTTATTGGCCGACTCTCTTCAAAGATGCAAGAAAGTTTATCTTATCTTGTGATGAATGTCAAAGGGTTGGTAATATCTCTAGACGCAATGAAATGCCTATGAATTATACTCTTGCTATTGAACCATTTGATTGTTGGGGATTTGACTTCATGGGACCTTTTCCCTCTTCAGAAGGTAACACTCATATACTTGTTGCTGTTGATTATGTTACTAAATGGGTGGAAGCCATACCTACAAAAAGTGCTGATGGTGAGACCTCTTTAAGAATGCTCTTAGATATTATTTTTCCTCGATTTGGAGTTCCTAGATATATTATGACTGATGGAGGTTCTCATTTTATTCATGGTGGTTTTATAAAAACTCTTGCTAAATATGGTATTAATCATAGAATTGCTTCCGCTTATCATCCTCAAACTAGTGGGCAAGTAGAACTATCAAATAGAGAAATTAAATCTATCTTGCAAAAGACTGTTAATAAAACTAGAAAGAATTGGGCTAGCAAATTGAAGGAAGCACTATGGGCTTATAGAACTGCTTATAAAAATCCCATGGGAATGTCACCTTATAAAATGGTCTATGGAAAGGCTTGTCATTTACCTTTAGAACTAGAGCACAAAGCTTATTGGGCTGTTAGAGAACTAAATAAAGATCCTAAACTAGCTGGTAATAAGAGGTTGCTGCAATTGAGTTCTCTAGATGAATGGAGAAGTGAAGCTTATGAAAATGCTAAACTCTTTAAAGAGAAAGTTAAAAAATGGCATGATAGAAGGATTATTAAAAGATAATTTAATATTGGGGATAAAGTCCTATTGTATCGGTCTCGTCTCAGATTCTTTGCAGGGAAATTACTCTCGAAATGAGAAGGACCATATGTTGTTGAGGAGGTGTATCGTTCAGGAGCAATTAAAATTAGCTCTCTCCAAGGCAATGCCACACAAGTGGTGAATGGACAAAGACTCAAGCATTATATCTCAGGTGATTCTTACAATGTAGATGTTGATGTTATTCGAGTGGAAACACCGGAGGCTTTCATCCAAGGACAAATTGACAGTCCGCCAGAACTCGACTTTGAATAGGTAACAGTACTGGTAATAAAAAGTTCGCAATTTACTTTCCGAACAATGTTTTGCTGTTTTTGGAAAATATGAAAAATTACGAGATCGAAACAGAGTGGAGGAGACGCACGAGGGCGTGCCCTCATAGGCCGGCGCGGGCCCCAGCCAGGTCGCGCCGCCCTATGAGCTGGCCGCCTCGTCGCCTCTTTCTGACTCTGGTTCGACCTGGTACTTTCCTTATTACATATAAATTTCTGCTATATAATCCCCCGGACCCCTGGAGGTCCGTATATCGTTTTCTCGACGTGTTTTGTTTCGAGCTGTTTCTGCCAGGATTTGCTTTGGATCTAGAGTCATCATGTTTTCGTCGGAAACTCCGAAGGACAGCTCCTGCAGGGACGTTGACAACTTGTACATGGAGGAGCTGAGGATGCACCCCAAGGAGTTGCTGCTCGTTGATGGAGAGCTGCAGATCAAGGATGTCCAGGGTCCTAAAGGAGAAGGAAGCTTGGAAGACAGGATGGAGAAGCTAGAGCAAGAGGTCTTCAAATACAAGAAGATGGCTGAGCGTGAGGTGGACATCTTCCACAAGATTGTGTCTGAACTTATTGATGCACACGAGAAGGAGACTGCAAAGCTATGGGGCGACATCCTCTCACTTCATGACACCACCAACAAACTCCAAGCTCAACTCTATGACGTTCAGAATCAGAACTGTGAGTATGAAAACAGGTTTAAACACATAAGCTATGCTGCTAGTTTCAGGATCCCAGAGACCAAGATGTCGTTTGTTGATGGAGAGCCTCTTCCTTGGAAGTCTGATGATGGGAATTCATCACCACCATCGCCGAAGGAGTAATTCATCATCGGTATTGGCATCCCCTTGGTTTGTTCCAAGCTTGGGGGAGTGCCGCGGTATCACATCATCACTACCTTTTACTTTTTACTATCAAGTAGTGTCATATCATGAGTAGGGAAGTTATCATATAAGATGGGTTGCAGTGTGGAAGTATCTCTCCTTTAGTTGATTGTCTATGTATCCCTTGGTGTGAGTTATCGTTATGGAATATTAATGAGAAGTCTTATCATTTACATATTGCACATCTTATTTTAGTTTGCAATCCTTATTATATGATTGATCTTGTTATTAGTATTGGTATCACTTTGGGAGCATTGAATAAATCTATTTGGTTTTGGCAAACTTAGCATTGGTCAATAGCAACAACACTTTGAGGTTTAAGTAGAAAAGAGAAATACATGTAGTTGTTTCATTGTCTTCCTTTCTTGTTAGCTCATAGCTTATTATTCTGAAGTTAAAACTGTTTGTGCTTACAAGGAAGATGCATGATTGTTTCTATCACATGTATATTTGTTTGTTTCCCTCGACTCCTATGCTTGCTAATTAACCTTGCTAGCCAAAGACCTGTACTGAGAGGGAATACTTCTCGTACATACAAACCTTAACCCAAACCTATGTCATTTGTGTCCACCATAACTACCTACTACATGGTATTTCCTGCCATTCCAAGTAAATACTTCGTGTGCTACCTTTAAACAATTCAAAATTTACTATCTCTTAATTGTGTCAATGTTTTATAGCTCATGAGGAAGTATGTGGTGTTTTATCTTTCAATCTTGTTGGGCAACTTTCACCAATGGACTAGTGGCTTCATCCACTTATCCAATAACTTTGCAAAAAGAGCTGGCAATGGGATTCCCAGTCCCAAATTAATTAACCTAAATAGACACTCCTCCATGGTATGTGATTGATGGACGGCACCCGAAGGATTCGGTTAGCCATGGCTTGTGTAAGCAAATGTTGGGGGCAGTGTCATCATAATAAAACTAAAATAAAAAGGCACTCCTTCATGGTATGAGATTGTTGGCAGGCACCCGAGGATTCGGTTAGCCATGGTTTGTGAAAGAAAGGTTGGAAGGAGTGCCACACAAAAATAAAAATAAAATGGGAGCCGCTCTTTGAAGGTTTGTCTGGCAAGGGGGTTAGAGTACCCGCTACCAGTCGTTGACAACAACAAACACCTCTCAAAATGTTACTTTCATTCTCTTTATATGATTTCAAAACTGAAAAAGCTCTAGCACATGATTTAATCCCTGCTTCCCTCTGCGAAGGGCCTATCTTTTACTTTATGTTGAGTCAGTAAACCTATTTCCCTCCATCTTAAGCAAGCATTTGAGTTGTTGTGATCAAACCATTATATTCTGATTTGCTTCATCATGTCTTTTACTTTTCCTTGTTTAGTACAAGTTTTATCTGCATGAATATAGCTTTGAAAGTTATCAATGATCATGAGGAGACTATTATGATTGAGTATGCAAGTTGTGCCATATAAACTTTAACATGAGAGCGCTGCTCAATAAGATAAGTATAACCTGTTAATTTTCCTCTGACCAAGAACGAAGTTTGCCATCACCAACTACGATTTCTTATGCACCTTTATTTGTGATTACCTTATACTTGTTTCAAGTTGAATTATATGAGGAAGTTGTTTACTAGAATGTCTTGTGTGAATGAATATGATGCTTCTTGTCCGTATTTTATTTATCGACTCGTCACTCCATAAACATGTGGTCCTGTTTATCGAGTTCAGTTTCGCTTGGGGACAAGCAAAGTCTAAGCTTGGGGGGAGTTGATACGTCCAATTTGCATCACTATTTTATATCATAATTTGCTGTTATTCATTGATATATTTCATATTCGGAGATGATACTTGTGTTATTTCATCTATTTTGCATGATTCATGATTATTGGAGGATCGCGCACCAGAGTCAGGATTCTGCTGGAAAAAGCGCCGTCAGAATGCAATATTTCAGAAGATCAACAGTTGACGGAAATTATATGAAAAATCCTATTTTTCCAGATGACGAAGGGAGCCAGAAGGGGGAGCCGAGGGGACCCGAGGTGGGCCCACCTCATAGGCCGGCGCGGCCCAAGGCCTGGCCGCGCCGCCCTGTGAGGAGGGGGCCCACAGCCCCCTCTCGCCTCCTTTTCTTCGCGAACGTCTTCGTCCCGAAAACCTAACCTCCAGGGGATAGGTCGCGAAGAGTCACAGCCGCCTCTGCGAGGCGGAGAACACCAGAGAGAAAAGAGCTCTCCGGCAGGCTGAGATCCGTCGGGGAAATTCCCTCCCGGAGGGGGAAATCGACGCCATCGTCACCGCCATCGAGTTGGACATCATCTCCATCACCATCATCATCATCTCCATCATCATCACCGCCGTCTCCACCGCTGCACATCGTCACCGCTGTAACAATTTGGGTTTGATCTTGATTGTTTGATAGGGGAAACTCTCCCGGTGTTGATTTCTACTAGTTATTGATGCTATTGAGTGAAACCATTGAACCAAGGTTTATGTTCATATTGTTATTCATTATCATATCACCTCTGATCATGTTCCATATGATGTCTCGTGAGTAGTTCGTTTAGTTCTTGAGGACATGGGTGAAGTCTAAATGTTAGTAGTGAAGTATGGTTGAGTAATATTCAATGTTATGATATTTAAGTTGTGGTGTTATTCTTCTAGTGGTGTCGTGTGAACGTCGACTACACGATACTTCACCTTTATGGGCCTAGGGGAATGCATCTTGTACTCGTTTGCCAATTGCGGGGTTGCCGGAGTGACAGAAACCTAAACCCCCGTTGGTATATCGATGCAGGAGGGATAGCAGGATCTCAGAGTTTAAGAAATTTTGTGGTTAGATTTATCTTAATTACTTTCTTGTAGTTGCGGATGCTTGCAAGGGGTATAATCACAAGTATGTATTAGTCCTAGGAAGGGCGGTACATTAGCACAGGTTCACCCACACAACACTTATCAAAACAATGAAGATTAATTAGCCGTATGTAGCAAAAGCACTAGACTAAAATCCCGTGTGTCCTCGAGAACGTTTGGTCATTATAAGTAAACAAACCGGCTTGTCCTTTGTGCTAAAAAGGATTGGGCCACTCGCTGCAATTGTTACTCTCGCACTTTACTTACTCGTACTTTATTCATCTGCTACATCAAAACCCCCTGAATACTTGTCTGTGAGCATTTACAGTGAATCCTTCATCGAAACTGCTTGTCAACACCTTCTGCTCCTCGTTGGGATCGACATTCTTACTTATCGAAGATACTACGATACACCCCCTATACTTGTGGGTCATCAGTTATCTCTACCAGCAAGGTAAATCATCCATCTTCTCTTTTGTTTACACACGTACTTTAGTTTTATTATGGATGACACTCCCCCCAACCTTTGCTTACACAAGCCATGGCTAACTGAATCCTTGGGTGCCTTCCAACATTCACATACCATGGAGTAGTGTCTATTTGCAAATTAATTTGCTTACTGATAAATCAGGGCAAAACATGTGAAGAGAATTATTGATGAAAGTTAATTAATTGGGGCTGGGAACCCCGTTGCCAGCTCTTTTTGCAAAATTATTGGACAAGCGGATGTGCCACTAGTCCATTGATGAAAGTCTGTCAGGAGTAAATGACAAGGTTGAAAGATAAAACTCCACATACTTCCTCATGAGCTATAAAACATCGACACAAATTGAGAAGTATTTTGAAGGTTTAAAGGTAGCACATGAGAATTTACTTGGAATGGTTTGAAATGCCATGCATAGGTATTTATGGTGGACACTTTGGAATAACTTGGTTTTCAGGGGTTTGGAAGCACGAGCAGCATTCCCGCTCAGTACAAGTGAAGGCTAGCAATAGACTGGGAAGTGACAATCAAGAGAGCAGTAACCGTCATAATCATGCTTGCGACAAAATAAATTAACGGAGACATAAAAGTGATACAAGAACTCTGAGGCAAAGTAAATCATCGAGGCTTAATTGCCTTTTGTTCAGTCATATGCATGCGTGAGCATGTGCCAAGTCGATTCAAGTGAATTATTCAGAGGAGGATACTGATACGTCTCCAACGTATCTATAATTTCCGATGTTCCATGCTTGTTTTATGACAATACCTACATGTTTTGTTCACACTTTATATTGTTTTGATGCGTTTTTCGGAACTAACCTATTGACAAGATGCCAAAGTGTCAGTTCCTGTTTTCTGCTGTTTTTGGTTTCAGAAATCCTAGTAAGGAAATATTCTCGGAATTGGACGAAATCAACGCCCAGCATCTTATAATTAGACGAAGCTTCCAGAACACCCGAGAGCCACCAGAGGGGAGCCCTGGGGGCCCCTGATGACAGGCCGGCGCGGCCAGAGGGGGGGCCGTGCCCCCCTAGTGTGTCACCGCCTCGTCAGCCCTCTGACTCCGCCTCTTCGCCTATTTAAAGGTCCCTGACCTAAATCATCGATACGAAAAAAGCCACGGTACGAGAAACCTTCCAGAGCCGCCGCCATCGCGAAGCCAAGATCTGGGGGACAGAACTCTCTGTTCCGGCACGCCACCGGGACGGGGAAGTGCCCCCGGAAGGCATCTCCATCGACACCACCGCCATCTTCATCACCGCTGCTGTCTCCCATGAGGAGGGAGTAGTTCTCCATCGAGGCTAAGGGCTGTACCGGTAGCTATGTGGTTAATCTCTCTCCTATGTACTTCAATACAATGATCTCATGAGCTGCCTTACATGATTGAGATTCATATGAGCTTTGTATCACTATTAATCTATGTGCTACTCTAGTGATGTTATTAAAGTACTCTATTCCTCCTTCATGATGTAATGGTGACAGTGTGTGCATCATGTAGTACTTGGCGTAGTTTATGATTATGATCTCTTGTAGATTATGAAGTTAACTATTACTATGATGGTATTAATGTGATCTATTCCTCCTTTCATAGTATGAAGGTGACAGTGTGCATGCTATGTTAGTACTTGGTATAGTTGTGTTGATCTATCATGCACTCTAAGGTTATTTAAACATGAATATCGAATATTGTGGAGCTTGTTAACTCCGGCATTGAGGGTTCTTGTAGCCCTACACAGTTAGTGGTGTTCATCATCCAACAAGAGAGTGTAGAGTATAGCATTTATCTATTTATTCTGTTATGTGATCAATGTTGAGAGTGTCCACTAGTGAAAGTATAATCCTAGGCCTTGTTCCCAAATACTGCAATCATCGCTTGTTTACTGTTTTACTGCATCTGTACTGCCTGCAATATTCCCACCATCAACCACACGCCAGTTGTACCATCAAGTATTTTCTGGCGTCGTTACTACTGCTTATATACATCCATACCACTTGTATTTCACTATCTCTTCGCCGAACTAGTGCACCTATACATCTGACAAGTGTATTAGGTGTGTTGGGGACACAAGAGACTTCTTGGATCGTGATCGCAGGGTTGCTTGAGAGGGATATCTTTGACCTCTTCCTCCCTGAGTTCGATAAACCTTGGGTGATCCACTTAAGGGAAAACTTGCTGCTGTTCTACAAACCTCTGCTCTTGGAGGCCCAACACTGTCTACAGGAAAAGAAGCGTGAGTAGACATCAAGCTATTTTCTGGCGCCGTGGCCGGGGAGGAAAGGTAAAAGGTACTCACACTCCGGATCTCGGCTACTAAGCTATTTTCCGGCGCCGTTGTAAGTACTCGAAGCTATTTCCTTTAGATCCTGCAATTGCATCTTTTTGTTTCTTGTTTTACACTAGTTAGGCATAATGGAAAGCAACATGGAACTTTTTAATCTATTTCCTGAGTTAAGACATAAATGGTGTGTTGCAAAAATTGGAAAACCCATGGAACATATTAGTATGAATACTTTGAACACCATTGTTGCTAATGACATGGAAAATTCTAAGCTTGGGGAAGCTGGTTTTGATGAGCATGATCTTTTTAGTCCCCCAAGCATGGAGGAGAAAATTTACTTTGATGATACTTTGCCTCCTATTTATGATGATTATAATGATAGTAGTCTTTTGGTGCCGCCTGTTATGGAGGATAAATTTGATTATAATTACAATATGCCTCCTGTATTTGATGATGATAATAATAATGATAGCTACTTTGTTGAATTTGCTCCCACTACAACTAATAAAAATGACTATGCTTATGTGGAGAGTAATAATTTTATGCATGAGACTCATGATAAGAATGCTTTATGTGATAGTTATATTATTGAATTTGCTCATGTTGCTACTGAAAGTTATTATGAGAGAGGAAAATATGGTTGTAGAAATTTTCATGTTACTAAAACACCTCTCTATGTGCTGAAATTTTTGAAGCTACACTTGTTCTACCTTCCTATGCTTGTTACTTTGCTCTTCATGAACTTGTTTATTTACAAGATTCCTTTTCATAGGAAGCATGTTAGGCTTAAATTTGTTTTGAATTTGCCACTTGATGCTCTCTTTTGCTTCAAATACTATTTCTTGTGAGTGCATCATTTAATTTGCTGAGCCCATCTTAATGGCTATAAAGAAAGCACTTCTTGGGAGATAGCCCATGTCTTTATTTTGCTACTGTTTTGTTGTGTTTTGGAAGTTGTTACTACTGTAGCAACCTCTCCTTATCTTACTTTATTGCATTGTTGTGCCAAGTAAAGTCTTTGATAGAAAGGTTGATACTAGATTTGGATTACTGCGCAGAAACAGATTTTTGTCTGTCACGGATCTGGGTTGATTTCTCTGTAGGTAACTCAGAAAATTCTGCCAATTTACGTGAGTGATCCTCAGATACGTACGCAACTTTCATTCAATTTGAGCATTTTCATTTGAGCAAGTCTGGTGCCTCTTAAAAATTCGTCTTTACGGACTGTTCTGTTTTGACAGATTCTGCCTTTTATTTCACATTGCCTGTTTTGCTATGCTTGATGTATTTATTTGTTCCATTAACTTTCAGTAGCTTTGTGCAATGTCCAGAAGTGTTAAGAATGATTGTGTCACCTCTGAACATGTGAATTTTTGATTATGTACTAACCCTCTAATGAGTTTGTTTCGAGTTTGGTGTGGAGGAAGTTTTCAAGGGTCAATAGAGGAGGAGGATACAATATGATCAAGAAGAGTGAAAGCTCTAAGCTTGGGGATGCCCCGGTGGTTCATCCCTGCATATTTCAAGAAGACTCAAGCATCTAAGCTTGGGGATGCCCAAGGCATCCCCTTCTTCATCGACAACATTATCAGGTTCCTCTAGTGAAACTACATTTTTATTCCATCACATCTTATGTGCTTTACTTGGAGCATCTGTTTGTTTTTGTTTTTGTTTTGGTTGAATAAAGTTGGATCCTAGCATCCTTGTGTGGGAGAGAGACACGCTCCGCTGGTTCATATGAACACATGTGTTCTTAGCTTTACTTTTAATGTTCATGGCGAAGGTTAAAACTGCTTCGTTCATTGTTATATGTTTGGAAACGGAAAATGCTACATGTAGTAATTGGTATAATGTCTTGAACAATGTGATACTTGGCAATTGTTGTGCTCATGATTAAGCACTTGCATCATATACTTTGCACCTATTAGTGAAGAAATACATAGAGCTTGCTAAAATTTGGTTTGCATGATTGGTCTCTCTAAGGTCTAGATATTTTCTGATAAGGGTTTGAGCAACAAGGAAGACGGTGTAGAGTTTTATAATGCTTGCAATATGTTTTTATGTGAGTTTTGCTGTACCGGTTCATACTTGTGTTTGCTTCAAACAACCTTGCTAGCCTAAGCCTTGTATTGAGAGGGATTACTTCTCGTGCATCCAAATCCTTGAGCCAAAAACTATGCCATTTGTGTCCACCATACCTACCTACTACATGGTATTTCTCCGCCATTCCAAGGTAAATTGCTTGAGTGCTATCTTTAAATTTCTATTCTTTGTATTTGCAATATATAGCTCATGGGACAAAATAGCCTAAAAACTATTGTGGTATTGAATATGTACTTATGTATCTTATTTCTTATTAAGTTGCTTGTTGTGCGATAACCATGTTCCTGGGGACGCCATCAATACTTTGTTGAATATCATGTGAGTTGCTATGCATGTTCGTCTTGTCTGAAGTAAGGGCGATTTACCATGAGTTGAATGGTTTGAGCATGCATATTGTTAGAGAAGAACATTGGGCCGGTAACTAAAGCCATGATCCATGGTGGAAGTTTCAGTTTTGGACAACAATCCTCAATCTCTTATGAGAATATTATTTGTTGCTAAATGCTTATGCATTAAAGAGGAGTCCATTATCTGTTGTCTATGTTGTCCCGGTATGGATGTCTAAGTTGAGAATAATCAAAAGCGAGAAATCCAATGCGAGCTTTCTCCTTAGCCCTTTGTACAGGCGGCATAGAGGTACCCCTTTGTGATACTTGGTTAAAACATATGTATTGCGGTGATAATCCAGGTAATCCGAGCTAATTAGGACAAGGTGCGGGCACTATTGGTAATCTATGCATGAGGCTTGCAACTTGTAGGATATAATTTACATAATACATATGCTTTATTACTACCGTTGACAAAATTGTTTCTTGTTTTCAAAATAAAAGCTCTAGCACAAATATATCAATGGATGCTCCCCTCTTCGAAGGGCCATTCTTCTACTTTTATGTTGAGTCAGTTTACCCATTTCTCTCTATCTTAGAAGCAAACACTTGTGTTAACTGTGCATTGATTCTTACATGCTTGCTTATTGCACTTGTTATATTGCTTTGCATTGACAACTATCCATGAGATATACATGTTACAAGTTAAAAGCAACCACTGAAACTTAATCTTCCTTTGTGTTGCTTCAATGCCTTTACTTTGAATTTATTGCTTTATGAGTTAACTCTTATGCAAGACTAATTGATGCTTGTCTTGAAAGTACTATTCATGAAAAGTCTTTGCTATATGATTCAATTGTTTACTCATTGTCTTTACCATTGCTTTGGATCGCTGCATTCATTACATGTGCTTACAATAGTATTGATCAAGATTATGATGGTATGTCACTTCAGAAATTATCTTTGTTATCGTTTACCTACTCGAGGACGAGTAGGAACTAAGCTTGGGGATGCTGATACGTCTCCAACGTATCTATAATTTCTAATGTTCCATGCTTGTTTTATGACAATACCTACATGTTTTGTTCACACTTTATATTGTTTTGATGCATTTTTCGGAACTAACCTATTGACAAGATGCCGAAGTGCCAGTTCCTGTTTTCTGCTGTTTTTGGTTTCAGAAATCCTAGTAAGGAAATATTCTCGGAATTGGACGAAATCAACGCCCGGCATCTTATAATTGGACGAAGCTTCCAGAACACCCGAGAGCCACCAGAGGGGAGCCCTGGGGGCCCCAGATGACAGGCCGGCGCGGCCAGAGGGGGGGCCGCGCCCCCCTAGTGTGTCACCGCCTCGTCAGCCCTCCGACTCCGCCTCTTCGCCTATTTAAAGGTCCCTGACCTAAATTCTCGATACGAAAAAAGCCACGGTACGAGAAACCTTCCAGAGCCGCCGCCATCGCAAAGCCAAGATCTGGGGGACAGAACTCTCTGTTCCGGCACGCTGCCGGGACGGGGAAGTGCCCCCGGAAGGCATCTCCATCGACACCACCGCCATCTTCATCACCGCTGTTGTCTCCCATGAGGAGGGAGTAGTTCTCCATCGAGGCTAAGCGCTGTACCGGTAGCTATGTGGTTAATCTCTCTCCTATGTACTTCAATACAATGATCTCATGAGCTGCCTTACATGATTGAGATTCATATGAGCTTTGTATCACTATTAATCTATGTGCTACTCTAGTGATGTTATTAAAGTACTCTATTCCTCCTTCATGATGTAATGGTGACAGTGTGTGCATCATGTAGTACTTGGCGTAGTTTATGATTATGATCTCTTGTAGATTATGAAGTTAACTATTACTATGATGGTATTAATGTGATCTATTCCTCCTTTCATAGTATGAAGGTGACAGTGTGCATGCTATGTTAGTACTTGGTATAGTTGTGTTGATCTATCATGCACTCTAAGGTTATTTAAACATGAATATCAAATATTGTGGAGCTTGTTAACTCCGGCATTGAGGGTTCTTGTAGCCCTACACAATTAGTGGTGTTCATCATCCAACAAGAGAGTGTAGAGTATAGCATTTATCTATTTATTCTGTTATGTGATCAATGTTGAGAGTGTCCACTAGTGAAAGTATAATCCCTAGGCCTTGTTCCCAAATACTACAATCATCGCCTGTTTACTGTTTTACTGCATCTGTACTGCCTGCAATATTCCCACCATCAACCACACGCCAGTTGTAGCCTCAAGTATTTTCTGGCGCCGTTACTACTGCTTATATACATCCATACCACCTGTATTTCACTATCTCTTCGCCGAACTAGTGCACCTATACATCTGACAAGTGTATTAGGTGTGTTGGGGACACAAGAGACTTCTTGCATCGTGATCGCAGGGTTGCTTGAGAGGGATATCTTTGACCTCTTCCTCCCTGAGTTCGATAAACCTTGGGTGATCCACTTAAGGGAAAACTTGCTGCTGTTCTACAAACCTCTGCTCTTGGAGGCCCAACACTGTCTACAGGAAAAGAAGCGTGAGTAGACATCAGATACCACAATGTCATATCTATCTATGAATAAAACAATGCAAGCAAATATTTATGACATGCTACTCATATTAATAAATTGGAGCTAAACATGAGAGATCATGAACTACTAGACTTTCTTAAATGACATATACCTCACATGAACCAACTAAGCATGCTCACATGGATGAGTATATGTACAAAAATGAAAACAAATAGAGTTCATACCAGCCTCTCACCACAGTCGAGTTGTCGTAGATCGTCATTATTGCCTTTCACTTGTGTAGCTTGAATAATATGAAATGAAAACCAAGATCCAACCACCGAAGACCGCTGAACTCCATAATAAACTTTACAAAACCAAAAAAAGAACAACACAAATATTTTTGGTGTTTTCGAATTGGAAACAAGAACAAAAGGAAACAAGCAAACAAAGCAAAATCTTTTTGGATTTTCTCATAGCAAACCAACAATAGCAAATAAAGCAAAATAGGAACAAGAAACCAAAATAAAAAAATGGTAAAGAGAAACAACAGAATTTTTTTGGTCTTTTTGTGTTTTAGGAAAGAAACAAAGCAAAAACAAAAGAATGAGAACTAAAAGAGTCACATAAACACAAAGTAGCAGAAATCCGTCAAACTTGACAGCAGTACAGTAATCAATTTTTACGAAAATCTTCCGCTGCTCAACTCGAAAAGTGCTCAACTAATGAAAGTTAGATAATAACCTGGGGAACATGCAAAAAAATTGTCTTCGCAAAATAACGTTCTGGCTGTTTTTAGGATTTTTTTTAGTATCAGTCCAGAATCTGTTTTTAGACAGCACTTCCCCAAATATCATCTCCCTCTTATTAGAGGCCACCTTAAGAAGCGAAACAAGTATGCACAAGTATCCGGCAATTGTAATATGTAATGAATAAGTGATGCTGGCATACCTCCCCCCAAGCTTAGGCTTTTGGCCTAAGTGGAGATCAATCCCACGGTGCCCATGAAGTGGCACCTCCGTAGTATGACGAAGAAGGATCCTGTTCTTGGTATGTGCTGGAAGATGCACCAGGATACGTGACAGTGTACCTGTCAGAGGGCTCGGCATCCTCGGAGTCATGCTGCTGGTGGAAACCATGTATCCTCAGCTGCTCATCCACCTCCTCCTTGGAGCGCGACCACGGTCTCCTGTGAATACTGAACAAATCGGCCTGCAGCAAAGGGATTTCCCTCTCATCCCCGTCAAAGAACAACATTTTATAGACAATATTTTCTAAATTAGAGTCAGTTGTGACAAATTGGTGACTCTTCATAGCAGCAATATCAAGCCTTATAGGAGTTAATTTCTCATCACTAGGATCAAGAGGAAGATCTAGATATGTAATAATACGTAAGGCAACAATTCCTCCAAAAATAGGTCCCTTATTGGATAAACGACGAGCAATGAGAGCACCAAGATGATAAGGTGTACTTCCAGTAAGTGCAGCAACTAGAAAAACAAGATGATAACTAGAAATGTTGCTAGTGTTCTCCCTACCAAGAATGCTAGTAGCAAGATAGTAAGTGAAATATCTAATGGTAGGGAGTTGAATATTTCTTATCTTGCCGCGCTGAATGGTGCGGCTATCATCATTGGTAACTTCTCGATAGAGCTCCGTCAAAGCTTTGGGACTTTTCTCGATCTTCTTCGTTGTACCTACAGGAGTAATATCCAATGCAGCACAAAAATCCTTCAACTTCATAGTGATAGGCCTGTCATAAATCCAAAATGTAACTGATGGTGAGAAGTGTGCATTGTTGAACTTAAAGGTTTCAACAAAGATTTTAGTTAGCATGTGATATGTCTCCAACGTATCGATAATTTCTTATGTTCCATGCCACTTTATTGATGATACCTACATGTTTTATGCATACTTTATGTCATATTTATGCATTTTCCGGCACTAACCTATTGACGAGATGCCGAAGAGCCAGTTGCTGTTTTCTGCTGTTTTTGGTTTCAGAAATCCTAGTAAGGAAATATTCTCGGAATTGGACGAAATCAACGCCCAGGATCTTATTTTTCCACGAAGCTTCCAGAAGTCCGGAGAGGAAACGAAGTGGGGCGACAAGGCGGCGACACGCCAGGGCGGCGCGGCCCAAGCCCTGGCCGCGCGGCCCTGTTGTGTGGGCCCCTCGCGTCGCCCCTAAACCTACCTCCTCCGCCTACTTAAGCCTTCGTCGATAATAACTCCAGTACCGAGAGCCACGATACGGAAAACCTTCCAGAGACGCCGCCGCCGCCAATCCCATCTCGGGGGATGCAGGAGATCGCCTCCGGCACCCTGCCGGAGAGGGGAATCATCTCCCGGAGGACTCTTCACCGCCATGGTCGCCTCCGGAGTGATGAGTGAGTAGTTCACCCCTGGACTATGGGTCCATAGCAGTAGCTAGATGGTCGTCTTCTCCTAATTGTGCTATCATTGTTGGATCTTGTGAGCTGCCTAACATGATCAAGATCATCTATCTGTAATGCTATATGTTGTGTTTGTTGGGATCCGATGAATAAGTGAATGCTATGTTATGTTGATTATCAATATCATCTATGTGTTGTTTATGATCTTGCATGCTCTCCGTTGCTAGTGTAGAGGCTCTGGCCAAGTTGATACTTGTAACTCCAAGAGGGAGTATTTATGCTCGATAGTGGGTTCATGTCTCCATTAAATCTGGGGGAGTGACAGCAACCCCTAAGGTTGTGGGTGTGCTGTTGCCACTAGGGATAAAACATCAATGCTATGTCCAAGGATATATTTGTTGATTACATTACGCACCATACTTAATGCAATTGTCTGTTGTTTGCAACTTAATACTGGAGGGGGTTCGGATGATAACCTGAAGGTGGACGTTTTAGGCATAGATGCATGCTGGATAGCGGTCTATGTACTTTGTCGTAATGCCCAATTAAATCTCACAATACTCATCATAACATGTATGTGCATGGTCATGCCCTCTTTATCTGTCAATTGGCCAACTGTAATTTGTTCACCCAACATGCTTATTCTTATGGGAGAGACGCCTCTAGTGAACTGTGGACCCCGGTCCATTCTTAACATCGAATACAATCAACTACAATACTCGTTCTACTGTTTTCTGCAAACATCATCTTCCACACTATACATCTAATCCTTTGTTACAGCAAGCCGGTGAGATTGACAACCTCACTGTTACGTTGGGACAAAGTACTTTGGTTGTGTTATGCAGGTTCCACGTTGGCGCCGGAATCCCTGGTGTTGCGCCGCACTACACTCCGCCGCCATCAACCTTCAACGTGCTTCTTGGCTCCTACTGGTTCGATAAACCTTGGTTTCTTACTGAGGGAAAACTTGCCGCTGTACGCATCACACCTTCCTCTTGGGGTTCCCAACGGTCGCGTGATGTACGTGTATCAAGACTGTTTTCTGGCGCCGTTGCCGGGGAGATCAAGACACGCTGCAAGGGGAGTCTCCTCCTCCAATCTCTTTACTTTGTTTTTGTCTTGCTTTATTTCATTTACTACTTTGTTTGCTGCATTATATCAAAATACAAAAAAATTAGTTGCTAGTTTTACTTTATTTGCTATCTTGTTTGCTATATTAAAAACACAAAAAAATTAATTACTTGCATTTATTTTATCTAGTTTGCTTTATTTACTGTTGCTAAAATGAGTAATCCTGAAGTTGAAGCTCGTTCGTTTAAGCAACAAGGGGGAGAATGTTTAAATGATGCTTGGTATAGAATTAGTGATGCCCATAATAGGTGCACTAAGAAACACTCCACCACTATCCTACTCAGGAATTTTTATGTTGGCATCTCTAGCTGGAATAGGTATGTTCTTGATTGTCTTGCGGGAGGTAAATTCCTAGGTACTCCTGCCTTAGAAGCTAGATGCATTATTGAGAGTCTATTTGGAATACCACCTGTTAATGAAGTTAAAATTGAAACCTCTCTTGAATATGTCATGAAAAAGTTAGAAACCATAGAGCAAAATCTTCCAAGTATTGAGACTAATTTGGGAGCATTACTTGATAGCACTGATAAACTTGATAGATCTCTTGGTGGAATTAATGAGAGAATTGCCATCTTAGAAGCTTGTGCTATTCATGATAATCAAACCCAAAGGATTAGTGAACTTGAAGAAGCTATGGGAACCTTGGGTTCAACTTTTTCGTCTATTAAGTTTAGAGAGAAAGCTTATGTGGGTAAGGAGCAAAAGTTCATGTATGTCTCTAAGGTGCCTAAACCAAAAAACTATTATAGGCCTAAAATTGATAAAGCTCTTAATACCACTATAGAAAAAGGAGCATCTAAGATACCTAATGGTATAAATTGTGAAAATGATGTTGATTCTTCGTCTCTTGATGTTACTTGATACACACTTTCTGCGCCTAACTGAAAGGCGTTAAAGAAAAGCGCTTATGGGAGACAACCCATGATTTTGCTACTGCACTTTTATTTTATATTTGAGTCTTGGAAGTTGTTACTACTGTAGCAACCTCTCCTTATCTTAGTTTTGTTGCATTGTTGTGCCAAGTAAAGTCTTTGATAGTAAGGTTCATACTAGATTTGGATTACTGCACAGAAACAGATTTCTTGCTGTCACGAATCTGGGCCTAATTCTCTGTAGGTAACTCAGAAAATTATGCCAATTTACGTGAGTGATCCTCAGATATGTACGCAACTTTCATTCAATTTGAGCATTTTCATTTGAGCAAGTCTGGTGCCTCTTAGAAATTCGTCTTTACGGACTGTTCTGTTTTGACAGATTCTGCCTTTTATTTCGCATTGCCTGTTTTGCTATGCTTGATGGATTTTTCTATTCCATTAACTTTCAGTAGCTTTGTGCAATGTCCAGAAGTGTCAAGAATGATTATGTCACCTCTGAACATGTGAATTTTGATTGTGCACTAACCCTCTAATGAGTTGTTTTAAGTTTGGTGTGGAGGAAGTTTTCAAGGATCAAGAGAGGAGGATGATACAATATGATCAAGGAGAGTGAAAACTCTAAGCTTGGGGATGCCCCGGTGGTTCACCCCTGCATATTTCAAGAAGACTCAAGCGTCTAAGCTTGGGGATGCCCAAGGCATCCCCTTCTTCATCGACAACATTATCAGGTTCCTCTAGTGAAACTATATTTTTATTCCATCACATCTTATGTACTTTGCTTGGAGCGTCTGTTTGTTTTTGTTTTGTTTGAATAAAATGGATCCTAGCATTCATTGTGTGGGAGAGAGACATGCTCCGCTGTTGCATATGGACAAATATGTCCTTAGGCTTTACTCATAATGTTCACGGCGAAGGTTGAAACTGCTTCGTTAAATTGTTATATGGTTGGAAACGGGAAATGCTACATGTAGTAATTGGTAGAATGTCTTGAATAATTTGATACTTGGTAATTGTTGTGCTCATGTTTAAGCTCTTGCATCTGATACGTCTCCGACGTATCGATAATTTCTTATGTTCCATGCCACATTATTGATGATATCTACATGTTTTATGCACACTTTATGTCATATTCGTGCATTTTCTGGAACTAACCTATTAACAAGATGCCGAAGTGCCAGTTGCTGTTTTCTGCTGTTTTTGGTTTCAGAAATCCTAGTAAGGAAATATTCTCGAAATTGGATGAAATCAACGCCCAGGGTCCTATTTTGCCACGAAGCTTCCAGAAGACCGAAGAGGAGACGAAGTGGGGCCACGAGGCAGCCAGACTACAGGGCGGCGCGGCCTAGGTCTTGGCCGCGCGACCCTGTCATCTGGGCCCCTCGTGACGCCCCTTGACCTGCCCTTCCGCCTACAAATAGCCTTCATCGCGAAACCCCCAGTACCGAGAGCCACGATACGGAAAACCTTCCAGAGACGCCGCCGCCGCCAATCCCATCTCGGGGGATTCAGGGGATCGCCTCCGGCACCCTGCCGGAGAGGGGAATCATCTCCCGGAGGACTCTACACCGCCATGGTCGCCTCCGGAGTGATGAGTGAGTAGTCTGCCCCTGGACTATGGGTCCGTAGCAGTAGCTAGATGGTTGTCTTCTCCCCATTGTGCTTAATTGTCGGGTCTTGTGAGCTGCCGAACATGATCAAGATCATCTATCTGTAATTCTATATGTTGTGTTTGTTGGGATCCGATGAATAGAGAATACTTGTTATGTTGATTATCAATTTATATCTATGTGTTGTTTATGATCTTGCATGCTCTCCGTTACTAGTAGATGCTCTGGCCAAGTAGATGCTTGTAACTCCAAGAGGGAGTATTTATGCTCGATAGTGGGTTCATGTCTCCGTGAATCTGGGGGAGTGACAGAAACCTCTAAGATTATGGATGTGCTGTTGCCACTAGGGATAAAACATTGGTGCTATGTTCGAGGATGTAGTTACTGATTACATTACGCGCAATACTTAATGCAATTGTCTGTTGTTAGCAACTTAATACTGGAAGGGGTTCAGATGATAACCTGAAGGTGGACTTTTTAGGCATAGATGCATGCTGGATAGCGGTCTATGTACTTTGTCGTAATGCCCAATTAAATCTCACTATACTCATCATAATATGTATGTGCATGGTCATGCCCTCTCTATTTGTCAATTGCCCAACTGTAATTTGTTCACCCAACATGCTGTTTATCTTATGGGAGAGACACCTCTAGTGAACTGTGGACCCCGGTCCAATTCTCTATCTTGAAATACAATCTCTTGCAATATCTTGTTCTCTTGTTTTCTGCAAACAATCATCATCCACACTATACATCTAATCCTTTGTTACAGCAAGCCGGTGATATTGACAACCTCGCTGTTTCGTTGGGGCAAAGTACTTGGTTTGTGTTGTGCAGGTTCCACGTTGGCGCCGGAATCCCTGGTGTTGCGCCGCACTACATCTCGCCGCCATCAACCTTCAACGTGCTTCTTGACTCCTACTGGTTCGATAAACCTTGGTTTCTAACTGAGGGAAACTTACTGCTGTACGCATCACACCTTCCACTTGGGGTTCCCAACGGTCGCGTGCTGTACGCGTGTCAAGCTAAATTTCCGGCGCCGTTGCCGGGGAGATCAAGACACGCTGCAAGGGAGTCTCCACATCCCAATCTCTTTTACTTTGTTTTTGTCTTGCTTAGTTTTATTTACTACTTTGTTTGCTGCACTAAATCAAAATACAAAAAAATTAGTTGCTAGTTTTACTTTATTTGCTATCTTGTTTGCTATATCAAAAACACAAAAAAATTAGTTACTTGCATTTACTTTATCTAGTTTGCTTTATTTACTACTGCTAAAATGAGTAATCCTGAAGTTGAAGTTCGTACGTTTAAGCAATAAGGGGGAGAATGTTTAAGAGATGCTTGGTATAGAATTAGTAATGCCCATAATAGGTGCACTAAGAAACACTCCACCACTATTTTACTCAGGAATTTTTATGTTGGTGTCTCTAGCTGGAATAGGTATGTTCTTGATAGTCTCGCGAAAGGTAACTTCCTAAGTACTCCTGCATTAGAAGCTAGCTGCATTATTGAGAGTCTATTTGGAATACCCCCTGTTGATGAAGTTAAAACTGAAATCTCTCTTGAAGATGTTATGAAAAAATTGGAAACCATAGAGAAAATTTTTCCAAGTATTGAAACTAAATTGAAAATGTTACTTGATAAAACTGATGAACTCGATAAATCCTTAGGAGGAATTGATGAAAGAATTAGTGTCCTAGGAACTTGTGTTGTCCATGATGATCAAATCAATAGGATTGACGAACTTGAAAAAGCTATGGGAACCTTGGGTTCAACATTTTCTTCTCTTAAATATAAGGAGAAAGCTTATGTAGGTAAGGAGCAAAAGTTTATGTATGTCTCTAAAGTGCCTAAACCAAAGAAATATTATTATAGGCCTAAAATTGACAAAGCCCTTAGTACCACCACAGATGGGGGAGTTTGTGATAACGATGCACCACCCTTTGATAACACTTGATACACACTTTCTGCGCCTAGCTGAAAGGCGTTAAAGAAAAGCGCTTATGGGAGACAACCCATGTTTTTTACTACAGTACTTGGTTTTTATTTTGTGTCTTGGAAGTTGTTTACTACTGTAGCAACCTCTCCTTATCTTAGTTTAGTGTTTTGTTGTGCCAAGTAAAGTCGTTGATAGTAAAGTTCATACTAGATTTGGATTACTGCGCAGAAACAGATTTCTTTGCTGTCACGAATCTGGGCTGTTTTCTCTGTAGGTAACTCAGAAAATTATGCCAATTTACGTGAGTGATCCTCAGATATGTACGCAACTTTCATTCAATTTGAGCATTTTCATTTGAGCAAGTCTGGTGCCTCAATAAAATTCGTCAATACGAACTGTTCTGTTTTTGACAGATTCTGCCTTTTATTTCGCATTGCCTGTTTTGTTATGTTCGATGGATATTTCGATTCCATTGACTTTCAGTAGCTTTGTGCAATGTCCAGAAGTGTTAAGAATGATTATGTCAACTCTGAACATGTATATTTTGATTATGCACTAACCCTCTAATGAGTTGTTCTAAGTTTGGTGTGGAGGAAGTTTTCAAGGATCAAGAGAGGGAGATGATACAACATGATCAAGGAGAGTGAAAGCTCTAAGCTTGGGGATGCCCCGGTGGTTCACCCCTGCATATATCAAGAAGACTCAAGCGTCTAAGCTTGGGGATGCCCAAGGCATCCCCTTCTTCATCGACAACATTATCAGGTTCCTCCCCTGAAACTATATTTTTATTCCATCACATCTTATGTGCTTTGCTTGGAGCGTCGGTTTGTTTTTGTTTTTGTTTTGCTTGAATAAAATGGATCCTAGCATTCCTTGTGTGGGAGAGAGACACGCTCCGCTGTAGCATATGGACAAGTATGTCCTTAGGCTCTACTCATAATATTCATGGCAAAGTTTCTTCTTCGTTAAATTGTTATATGGTTGGAATTGGAAAATGATACATGTAGTAATTGCTATAATGTCGTGCATAATGTGATACTTGGCAATTGTTGTGCTCATGTTTAAGCTCTTGCATCATATACTTTGCACCCATTAATGAAGAAATACATAGAGCATGCTAAAATTTGGTTTGCATATTTGGTCTCTCTAAGGTCTAGATAATTTCTAGTATTGAGTTTGAACAACAAGGAAGACGGTGTAGAGTCTTATAATGTTTTCAATATGTCTTTTATGTGAGTTTTGCTGCACCGATTCATCCTTGTGTTTGTTTCAAATAGCCTTGCTAGCCTAAACCTTGTATTGAGAAGGAATACTTCTCATGCATCCCAAATACTTGAGCCAACCACTATGCCATTTGTGTCCACCATACCTACCTACTACATGGTATTTCTTCGCCATTCCAAAGTAAATTGCTTGAGTGCTACCTTTAAACAATTCAAAATTTATCACCTCTGATTCGTGTTAATGTTTTATAGCTCATGAGGAAGTATGTGGTGTTTATCTTTCAATCTAGTTGGGCAACTTTCACCAATGGATTAGTGGCTTCATCCGCTTATCCAATAATTTTGCAAAAAGAGCTGGCAATGGGATTCCCAGTCCCAAATTAATTAACAAAAATAGACACTCCTCCATGGTATGTGATTGTTGGACGGCACCCGAAGGATTCCGTTAGCCATGGCTTGAGAAAGCAAAGGTGGGGAGGAGTGTCATCATAATAAAACTAAAATAAAAAGGCACTCCTTCATGGTATGAGATTGTTGGCAGGCACCCGAGGATTCGGTTAGCCATGGTTTGTGAAAGAAAGGTTGGAAGGAGTGCCGCACAAAAATAAAATAAAATGGGAGCCGCTCTTTGAAGGTTTGTCTGGCAAGGGGGTTAGAGTACCCGCTACCATTCGTTGACAACAACAAACACCTCTCAAAATTTTACTTTTATGCTCTCTACATGTTTTCAAAATCAAAGCTCTAGCACAAATATAGCAATCGATGCTTTCCTCTTTGAAGGACCTTTCTTTTACTTTTATTGTTGAGTCAGTTCACCTATCTCTCTCCACCTCAAGAAGCAAACACTTGTGTGAACTGTGCATTGATTCCTACATACTTGCATATTGCACTTATTATATTACTCTATGTTGACAATATCCATGAGATATACATGTTATAAGTTGAAAGCAACCGCTGAAACTTCATCTTCCTTTGTGTTGCTTCAATGCTTCTACTATGAATTATTGCTTTATGAGTTAACTCTTATGCAAGACTTATTGATGCTTGTCTTGAAGTACTATTCATGAAAAGTCTTTGCTATATGATTCATTTGTTTACTCATGTCATTTACATTGTTTGGATCGCTGCATTCACTACATATGCTTACAAATAGTATGATCAAGGTTAAGATGGCATGTCACTCCAGAAATTATCTTTGTTTATCGTTTACCTGCTCGGGACGAGCAGAAACTAAACTTTGGGATGCTGATACGTCTCCGACGTATCGATAATTTCTTATGTTCCATGCCACATTATTGATGATATCTACATGTTTTATGCACACTTTATGTCATATTCGTGCATTTTCTGGAACTAACCTATTAACAAGATGCCGAAGTGCTAGTTGCTGTTTTTGGTTTCAGAAATCCTAGTAAGGAAATATTCTCGGAATTGGACGAAATCAACGCCCAGGGTCCTATTTTGCCACGAAGCTTCCAGAAGACCGAAGAGGAGACGAAGTGGGGCCACGAGGCAGCCAGACTACAGGGCGGCGCGGCCTAGGTCTTGGCCGCGCGGCCCTGTCATCTGGGCCCCTCGTGACGCCCCTTGACCTGCCCTTCCGCCTACAAATAGCCTTCGTCGCGAAACCCCAAGTACCGAGAGCCACGATACGGAAAACCTTCCAGAGACGCCGCCGCCAATCCTATCTCGGGGGATTCAGGAGATCGCCTCCGGCACCCTGCTGGAGAGGGGAATCATCTCCCGGAGGACTCTACGCCGCCGTGGTCGCCTCCGGAGTGATGAGTGAGTAGTCTACCCCTGGACTATGGGTCCATTGCAGTAGCTAGATGGTTGTCTTCTCCCCATTGTGCTTAATTGTCGGGTCTTGTGAGCTGCCGAACATGATCAAGATCATCTATCTGTAATTCTATATGTTGTGTTTGTTGGGATCCGATGAATAGAGAATACTTGTTATGTTGATTATCAATTTATATCTATGTGTTGTTTATGATCTTGCATGCTCTCCGTTACTAGTAGATGCTCTGGCCAAGTAGATGCTTGTAACTCCAAGAGGGAGTATTTATGCTCGATAGTGGGTTCATGTCTCCGTGAATCTGGGGGAGTGACAGAAACCTCTAAGATTATGGATGTGCTGTTGCCACTAGGGATAAAACATTGGTGCTATGTTCGAGGATGTAGTTGCTGATTACATTACGCGCAATACTTAATGCAATTGTCTGTTGTTAGCAACTTAATTCTGGAAGGGGTTCGGATGATAACCTGAAGGTGGACTTTTTAGGCATAGATGCATGCTGGATAGCGGTCTATGTACTTTGTCGTAATGCCCAATTAAATCTCACTATACTCATCATAATATGTATGTGCATGGTCATGCCCTCTCTATTTGTCAATTGCCCAACTGTAATTTGTTCACCCAACATGCTGTTTATCTTATGGGAGAGACACCTCTAGTGAACTGTGGACCCCGGTCCAATTCTCTATACTGAAATACAATCTAATGCAATACTGTTCTACTGTTTTCTGCAAACAATCATCATCCACACTATACATCTAATCCTTTGTTACAGCAAGCCGGTGAGATTGACAACCTCGTTGTTTCGTTGGGGCAAAGTACTTGGTTTGTGTTGTGCAGGTTCCACGTTGGCGCCGGAATCCCTGGTGTTGCGCCGCACTACATCTCGCCGCCATCAACCTTCAACGTGCTTCTTGACTCCTACTGGTTCGATAAACCTTGGTTTCTAACTGAGGGAAACTTACTGTTGTACGCATCACACCTTCCACTTGGGGTTCCCAACGGTCGCGTGCTGTACGCGTGTCAGCATCATATACTTTGCACCTATTAATGAAGAAAAACATAGAGCTTGCTAAAATTTGGTTTGCATAATTGGTCTCTCTAAGGTCTAGATAATTTGTAGTAAGGGTCAAACAACAAGGAAGACGGTATAGAGTCTTATAATGCTTACAATATGTCTTTTATGTGAGTTTTGCTGTACCGGTTCATACTTGTGTTTGTTTCAAATAACCTTGCTAGCCTAAACCTTGTATCGAGAGGGAATACTTCTCATGCATCCAAATCCTTGAGCCAAACACTATGCCACTTGTGTCCACCATACCTACCTACTACATGGTATTTCTCCGCCATTCCAAAGTAAATTGCTTGAGTGCTACCTTTAAATTTCTATCCTCTATCTTTGCAATATATAGCTCATGGGACAAATAGCCTAAAAACTATTGTGGTATTGAATATGTACTTATGCATTTTATTTCTTATAAGTTGCTTGTTGTGCGATAACCATGTTCTTGGGGACGCCATCAACTACTCTTTGTTGAATATCATGTGAGTTGCTATGCATGTCCGTCTTGTCTGAAGTAAGGGCGATTTACCATGAGTTGAATGGTTTGAGCATGCATACTGTTAGAGAATAACATTGGGCCGCTAACTAAACCCATGATCCATGGTGGAAGTTTCAGTTTTGGACAAATATCCTCAATCTTATATGAGAAAATTAATTGTTGTTGAATGCTTAAGCATTAAAGAGGAGTCCATTATCTGTTGTCTATGTTGTCCCGGTATGGATGTCTAAGTTGAGAGTAATCAAAAGCGAGAAATCCAATGCGAGCTTTCTCCTTAGACCTTTGTACAGGCGGCATAGAGGTACCCCTTTGTGACACTTGGTTAAAACATATGTATTGCGGTGATAATCTAGGTAATCCGAGCTAATTAGGACAAGGTGCGGGCACTATTAGTATACTATGCATGAGGCTTGCAACTTGTAGGATATAATTTACATGATGCATATGCTTTATTACTACCGTTGACAAAATTGTTTCTTGTTTTCAAAACCAAAGCTCTAGCACAAATATAGCAATCGATGCTTCCCTCTGCGAAGGGCCTTTCTTCTACTTTTATGTTGAGTCAGTTCACCTATTTCTCTCCATCTCAAGAAGCAAACACTTGTGTGAACTGTGCATTGATTCCTACATACTTGCATATTGCACTTATTATATTACTTTATGTTGAAAATATCCATGAGATATACATGTTACAAGTTGAAAGCAACCGCTGAAACTTAATCTTCCTTTGTGTTGCTTCAATACCTTTACTTTGAACTTATTGCTTTATGAGTTAACTCTTATGCAAGACTTATTGATGCTTGTCTTGAAAGTACTATTCATGAAAAGTCTTTGCTATATGATTCAGTTGTTTACTCATTACATTTACCATTGTCTCGAATCGCTGCATTCATTACATGTGCTTACAATAGTATGATCAAGATTATGATGGCATGTCACTTCAGAAATTATCTTTGTTATAGTTTACCTACTCGAGACGAGCAGGAACTAAGCTTGGGGATGCTGATACGTCTCCAACGTATCGATAATTTCTTATGTTCCATGCCACTTTATTGATGATACCTACATGTTTTATGCATACTTTATGTCATATTTATGCATTTTCCGGCACTAACCTATTGACGAGATGCCGAAGAGCCAGTTGCTGTTTTCTGCTGTTTTTGGTTTCAGAAATCCTAGTAAGGAAATATTCTCGGAATTGGACGAAATCAACGCCCAGGATCTTATTTTTCCATGAAGCTTCTAGAAGTCCGGAGAGGAAACGAAGTGGGGCGACGAGGCGGCGACACGCCAGGGCGGCGCGGCCCAAGCCCTGGCCGCGCGGCCCTGTTGTGTGGGCCCCTCGCGTCGCCCCTAAACCTACCTCCTCCGCCTACTTAAGCCTTCGTCGATAATAACTCCAGTACCGAGAGCCACGATACGGAAAACCTTCCAGAGATGACGCCGCCGCCAATCCCATCTCGGGGGATTCAGGAGATCGCCTCTGGCACCCTGCCGGAGAGGGGAATCATCTCCCGGAGGACTCTTCACCGCCATGGTCGCCTCCGGAGTGATGAGTGGGTAGTTCACCCCTGGACTATGGGTCCATAGCAGTAGCTAGATGGTCGTCTTCTCCTAATTGTGCTATCATTGTTGGATCTTGTGAGCTGCCTAACATGATCAGGATCATCTATCTGTAATGCTATATGTCGTGTTTGTTGGGATCCGATGAATAAGTGAATGCTATGTTATGTTGATTATCAATATCATCTATGTGTTGTTTATGATCTTGCATGCTCTCCGTTGCTAGTAGAGGCTCTGGCCAAGTTGATACTTGTAACTCCAAGAGGGAGTATTTATGCTCGATAGTGGATTCATGTCTCCATTAAATCTGGGGGAGTGACAGCAACCCCTAAGGTTGTGGATGTGCTGTTGCCACTAGGGATAAAACATCAATGCTATGTCCAAGGATATATTTGTTGATTACATTACGCACCATACTTAATGCAATTGTCTGTTGTTTGCAACTTAATACTGGAGGGGGTTCGGATGATAACCTGAAGGTGGACTTTTTAGGCATAGATGCATGCTGGATAGCGGTCTATGTACTTTGTCGTAATGCCCAATTAAATCTCACAATACTCATCATAACATGTATGTGCATGGTCATGCCCTCTTTATTTGTCAATTGCCCAACTGTAATTTGTTCACCCAACATGCTTATTCTTATGGGAGAGACGCCTCTAGTGAACTGTGGACCCCGGTCCATTCTTAACATCGAATACAATCAACTGCAATACTCGTTCTACTGTTTTCTGCAAACATCATCATCCACACTATACATCTAATCCTTTGTTACAGCAAGCCGGTGAGATTGACAACCTCACTGTTACGTTGGGACAAAGTACTTTGGTTGTGTTGTGCAGGTTCCACGTTGGCGCCAGAATCCCTGGTGTTTGATACGTCTCCGACGTATCGATAATTTCTTATTTTCCATGCCACATTATTGATGATATCTACATGTTTTATGCATACTTTATGTCATATTTATGCATTTTCCGGCACTAACCTATTAACGAGATGCCGAAGAGCCGATTCTTGTTTTGCTATTTTTGGTTTCAGAAATCCTAGTAAGGAAATATTCTCGAAATTGGACGAAATCAACGCCCAGGGGCCTATTTTCACACGAAGCTTCCAGAAGACCGAAGATGATACGAAGTGGGGCCACGAGGTAACCAGACACCAGGGCGGCGCGGCCTGGCCCTTGGCCGCATCGGCCTGTCGTGTGGGGCCCTCGTGTGGCCCCCTGACCTATCTCCTCCGCCTACTTATAGCCTTCGTCGCGAAACCCCCAGTACCGAGAGCCACGATACGGAAAACCTTCCAGAGACACCGCCGCCGCTAATCCCATCTCGGGGGATTCAGGAGATCGCCTCCAGCACCCTGCCGGAGAGGGGAATCATCTCCCGGAGGACTCTTCACCGCCATGGTCGCCTCCGGAGTGATGAGTGAGTAGTTCACCCCTGGACTATGGGTCCATAGCAGTAGCTAGATGGTCGTCTTCTCCTAATTATGCTTCATTGTCGGATCTTGTGAGCTGCCTAACATGATCAAGATCATCTATCTGTAATGCTATATGTTGTGTTTGTTGGGATCCGATGGATAGAGAATACTATGCTATGTTGATTATCAATTTATTACCTATGTGTTGTTTATGATCTTGCATGCTCTCCGTTATTAGTAGAGGCTCTGGCCAAGTTGATACTTGTAACTCCAAGAGGGAGTATTTATGCTCGATAGTGGGTTCATGTCTCCATTAAATCTGGGGGAGTGACAGAAACCTCTAAGGTTGTGGATGTGTTGTTGCCACTAGGGATTAAACATTGATGCTATGTCCGAGGATGTAGTTATTGATTACATTACGCACCATACTTAATGCAATTGTCTGTTGATTTCAACTTAATACTGGAAGGGGTTCGGATGATAACCTGAAGGTGGACTTTTTAGGCATAGATGCATGCTGGATAGCGGTCTATGTACTTTGTCATAATGCCCAATTAAATCTCACAATATTCATCATATCATGTATGTGCATTGTCATGCCCTCTCTATTTGTCAATTTCCCTACTGTAATTTGTTCACCCAACATGCTATTTATCTTATGGGAGAGACACCTCTAGTGAACTGTGGACCCCGGTCCATTCTTTTACATCGAATACAATCTACTGCAATACTTGTTCTACTGTTTTCTGCAAACAATCATCATCCACACTATACATCTAATCCTTTGTTACAGCAAGCCGGTGAGATTGACAACCTCACTGTTTCGTTGGGGCAAAGTACTTTGGTTGTGTTGTGCAGGTTCCACGTTGGCGCCGGAATCCCTGGTGTTGCGCCGCACTACATCTCGCCGCCATCAACCTTCAACGTGCTTCTTGGCTCCTACTGGTTCGATAAACCTTGGTTTCTTACTGAGGGAAAACTTGCCGCTGTATGCATCACACCTTCCTCTTGGGGTTCCCAACGGACGCGTGCTGTACGCGTATGAAGCAGATTTTCTGGCGCCGTTGCCGGGGAGATCAAGACACGCTGCAAGGGGAGTCTCCACTTCCAATCTCTTTACTTTGTTTTTGTCTTGCTTCATTTTATTTACTACTTTGTTTGCTGCACTAAATCAAAACACAAAAAAATTAGCTGCTAGTTTTACTTTACTTGCTATCTTGTTTGCTATATTAAAAACACAAAAAAATTAGTTACTTGCATTTACTTTATCTAGTTTGCTTTATTTACTTTTACTAAAATGAGTAATCGTGAAGTTGAAGTTCGTTCGTTTAAGCAACAAGGGGGAGAATGTTTAAAAGATGCTTGGTATAGAATTAGTGATGCCCATAATAGGTGCACTAAGAAACACTCCACCACTATCCTACTCAGGAATTTTTATGTTGGTATCTCTAGCTGGAATAGGTATGTTCTTGATTGTCTCGCGGGAGGTAACTTCCTAGGTACTCCTGCCTTAGAAGCTAGTTGCATTATTGAGAGTCTATTCGGAATACCACCTGTTAATGAAGTTAAAATTGAAACCTCTCTTGAAGATGTCATGAAAAAGTTGGAAACCATAGAGCAAAATCTTCCAAGTATCGAGACTAATTTGGGAGCATTACTTGATAGCACTGATAAACTTGATAGATCTCTAGGCAGAATTAATGAGAGAATTGACATCTTAGAAGCTTGTGCTATTCATGATAATCAAACCCAAAGGATTAGTGAACTTGAAGAAGCTATGGGAACCTTGGGCTCAACTTTTTCGTCTATTAAGTTTAGAGAGAAAGCTTATGTGGGTAAGGAGCAAAAGTTCATGTATGTCTCTAAGGTGCCTAAACCAAAAAACTATTATAGGCCTAAAATTGATAAAGCTCTTAATACCACTATAGAAAAAGGAGCATCTAAGATACCTAATGGGATAAATTGTGAAAATGATGTTGATGCTTCGTCTCTTGATAATACTTGATACACACTTTCTGCGCCTAGCTGAAAGGCGTTAAAGAAAAGCGCTTATGGGAGACAACCCATGATTTTACTACTGCACTTTTATTTTGTATTTGAGTCTTGGAAGTTGTTACTACTGTAGCAACCTCTCCTTATCTTAGTTTTGTGCATTGTTGTGCCAAGTAAAGTCGTTGATAGTTAGGTTCATACTAGATTTGGATTACTGCACAGAAACAGATTTCTTTGCTGTCACGAATCTGGGCCTAATTCTCTGTAGGTAACTCAGAAAATTATGCCAATTTACGTGAGTAATCCTCAGATATGTACGCAACTTTCATTAAATTTGAGCATTTTCATTTGAGCAAGTCTGGTGCCTCTTAAAAATTCGTCTTTACGAACTGTTCTGTTTTGACAGATTCTGCCTTTTATTTCGCATTGCCTGTTTTGCTATGCTTGATGGATTTTTTGATTCCATTAACTTTCAGTAGCTTTGTGCAATGTCCAGAAGTGTTAAGAATGATTGTGTCACCTCTGAACATGTAAATTTTTATTGCGCACTAACCCTCTAATGAGTTGTTTTGAGTTTGGTGTGGAGGAAGTTTTCAAGGATCAAGAGAGGGAGATGATACAATATGATCAAGGAGAGTGAAAGCTCTAAGCTTGGGGATGCCCCGGTGGTTCACCCCTGCATATTTCAAGAAGTCTCAAGCGTCTAAGCTTGGGGATGCCCAAGGCATACCCTTCTTCATCGACAACATTATCAGGTTCCTCTAGTGAAACTATATTTTTATTCCATCACATCTTATGTACTTTGCTTGGAGCGTCGGTTTGTTTTTGTTTTTGTTTTGTCTGAATAAAATGGATCCTAGCATTCATTGTGTGGGAGAGAGACACGCTCCGCTGTTGCATATGGACAAATATGTCCTTAGGCTTTACTCATAATATTCATGGCGAAGGTTGAATCTTCTTCGTTAAATTGTTATATGGTTGGAAACGGGAAATGCTACATGTGGTAATTGGTCGAATGTCTTGAATAATTTGATACTTGGCAATTGTTGTGCTCATGTTTAAGCTCTTGCATCATATACTTTGCACCTATTAATGAAGAAATACATAGAGCTTGCTAAAATTTGGTTTGCATAATTGGTCTCTCTAAGGTCTAGATAATTCTAGTATAGAGTTTGAACAACAAGGAAGACGGTGTAGAGTCTTATAATGCTTACAATATGTCTTTTATGTGAGTTTTGCTGCACCGGTTCATCCTTGTGGTTGTTTCAAATAACCTTGCTAGCCTAAACCTTGTATCGAGAGGGAATACTTCTCATGCATCCAAAATCCTTGAGCCAACCACTATGCCATTTGTGTCCACCATACCTACCTACTACATGGTATTTCTCCGCCATTCCAAAGTAAATTGCTTGAGTGCTACATTTAAATTTCTATCCTTTACCTTTGCAATATATAGCTCATGGGACAAATAGCCTAAAAACTATTGTGGTATTGAATATGTACTTATGCACTTTATCTCTTATTAAGTTGCTTGTTGTGCGATAACCATGTTCCTGGGGACGCCATCAACTACTCTTTGTTGAATATCATGTGAGTTGCTATGCATGTCCGTCTTGTCTGAAGTAAGGGAGATTTACCGCTAGAATGGTTAGAGCATGCATAATGTTAGAGAAGAACATTGGGCCGCTAACTAAAGCCATGATCCATGGTGGAAGTTTCAGTTTTGGACAAATATCCTCAATCTCATATGAGAAAATTAACTGTTGTTGAATGCTTAAGCATTAAAGAGGAGTCCATTATCTGTTGTCTATGTTGTCCCGGTATGGATGTCTAAGTTGAGAATAATCAAAAGCGAGAAATCCAATGCGAGCTTTCTCCTTAGACCTTTGTACAGGCGGCATAGTGGTACCCCTTTGTGACACTTGGTTAAAACATATGTATTGCGATGATAATCCAGGTAATCCGAGCTAATTAGGACAAGGTGCGGGCACTATTAGTATACTATGCATGAGGCTTGCAACTTGTAGGATATAATTTACATGACACATATGCTTTATTACTACCGTTGACAAAATTGTTTCTTGTTTTCGAAACCAAATCTCTAGCACAAATATAGCAATCAATGCTTCCCTCTGCGAAGGGCCATTCTTTTACTTTTATGTTGAGTCAGTTCACCTATTTCTCTCCATCTCAAGAAGCAAACACTTGTGTGAACTGTGCATTGATTCCTACATACTTGCATATTGCACTTGTTATATTACTTTACATTGACAGCTATCCATGAGATATACATGTTACAAGTTGAAAGCAACCGCTGAAACTTAATCTTCCTTTGTGTTGCTTCAATACCTCTACTTTGAATTATTGCTTTATGAGTTAACTCTTATGCAAGACTTATTGATGCTTGTCTTGAAGTACTATTCATGAAAAGTCTTTGCTATATGATTCATTTGTTTACTCATGTCATTTACCATTGTTTTGATCGCTGCATTCATTACATATGCTTACAATAGTATGATCAAGGTTATGATGGCATGTCACTCCAGAAATTATCTTTGTTATCGTTTACCTGCTCGGGACGAACAGGAACTAAGCTTGGGGATGCTGATACGTCTCCGACGTATCAATAATTTCTTATGTTCCATGCCACATTATTGATGATATCTACATGTTTTATGCATACTTTATGTCATATTTATGCATTTTCCGGCACTAACCTATTAACGAGATGCCGAAGAGCCAGTTGCTGTTTTCTGCTGCTTTTGGTTTCAGAAATCCTAGTAAGGAAATATTCTCGGAATTGGACGAAATCAACGCCCAGGGGCCTATTTTCACACGAAGCTTCCAAAAGACCGAAGATGATACGAAGTGGGGCCACGAGGTGGCCAGACACCAGGGCGGCGCGGCCTGGCCCTTGGCCGCGCCGGCCTATCGTGTGGGGCCCTCGTGTGGCCCCCTGACCTATCTCCTCCGCCTACTTATAGCCTTCGTCGCGAAACCCCCAGTACCGAGAGCCACGATACGGAAAACCTTCCAGAGACGCCGCCGCCGCCAATCCCATCTCGGGGTATTCAGGAGATCGCCTCCGGCACCCTGCCGGAGAGGGGAATCATCTCCCGGAGGACTCTTCACCGCCATGGTCGCCTCCGGAGTGATGAGTGAGTAGTTCACCCCTGGACTATGGGTCCATAGCAGTAGCTAGATGGTCGTCTTCTCCTAATTATGCTTCATTGTCGGATCTTGTGAGCTGCCTAACATGATCAAGATCATCTATCTGTAATGCTATATGTTGTGTTTGTTGGGATCCGATGGATAGAGAATACTATGCTATGTTGATTATCAATTTATTACCTATGTGTTGTTTATGATCTTGCATGCTCTCCGTTATTAGTAGAGGCTCTGGCCAAGTTGATACTTGTAACTCCAAGAGGGAGTATTTATGCTCGATAGTGGGTTCATGTCTCCATTAAATCTGGGGGAGTGACAGAAACCTCTAAGGTTGTGGATGTACTGTTGCCACTAGGGATAAAACATTGATGCTATGTCCGAGGATGTAGTTATTGATTACATTACGCACCATACTTAATGCAATTATCTGTTGATTTCAACTTAATACTGGAAGGGGTTCGGATGATAACCTGAAGGTGGACTTTTTAGGCATAGATGCATGCTGGATAGCGGTCTATGTACTTTGTCGTAATGCCCAATTAAATCTCACAATATTCATCATATCATGTATGTGCATTGTCATGCCCTCTCTATTTGTCAATTTCCCAACTGTAATTTGTTCACCCAACATGCTATTTATCTTATGGGAGAGACACCTCTAGTGAACTGTGGACCCCGGTCCATTCTTTTACATCGAATACAATCTACTGTAATACTTGTTCTACTGTTTTCTGCAAACAATCATCATCCACACTATAGATCTAATCCTTTGTTACAACAAGCCGGTGAGATTGACAACCTCACTGTTTCATTGGGGCAAAGTACTTTGGTTGTGTTGTGCAGGTTCCACGTTGGCGCCGGAATCCCTGGTGTTGCGCCGCACTACATCTTGCCGCCATCAACCTTCAATGTGCTTCTTGGCTCCTACTGGTTCGATAAACCTTGGTTTCTTACTGAGGGAAAACTTGCCGTTGTACGCATCACACCTTCCTCTTGGGGTTCCCAACGGACGCGTGCTGTACGCGTATCAGTGTTGCGCCGCAGTACACTCCGCCGCCATCAACCTTCAACGTGCTTCTTGGCTCCTACTGGTTCGATAAACCTTGGTTTCTTACTGAGGGAAAACTTGCCTCTGTACGCATCACACCTTCCTCTTGGGGTTCCCAACGGTCGCGTGCGGTAGGCGTATCAGCATGTAGTATTGACTCCTCTCATCTTCCATATAGTTAGATAAGCCCACATTATTGATGAGGAACAAGAAGTCATCAAGCAGCCCTGCATTACGCAAAAAGTCATAGCATGGAAAGGATGAAGCATTAGGAACTCCATTATCCTCTTCAACTTCGAAGCTCGGTGCGATGACATCCTCATTATATGATCGTCTAATTCGAGTGGCTTCCCTTGAGGGTCTCCCCGTGCTTGTCGTCTCTCTTTCGAACACTTCTCCAAAGTTATAGTTATCCATCTTCCTTTTCTAAAAATTTTCAACAAACATTATAAAAGTTTATTTTGAGACATATAAATGAGGGAAACTACTATAGGAACTTGGTAGAGTACTAAACATGCATCAAAACTAATTTTTACAACTTAGAACAAGCATGCAAGCTCACTTAACATGTTACCTACAGCAGCAAAATACTCGAGATATACTCAACCAAACAAAATTCTAATTGGATAATCGGAGGAGTCACATACCGGAGAGCAAATGTGCCGAATTTCAGACAGAAATCTGGGCTGAGCAAAGAGATCGAGAAATCCTAAGCTCTTGAGCAAAAACGCGAGTGGGAGAAAGTTGGTACGAGTTTTTTCGGGAGAGAGAGTAGAATGGGAGGAAGAGATGACTTAGTGGGGCAAGGAGGGACCCACACCACAGGGTGGCGCGCCCCCCTCCTTGGCCGCGCCGGCACATGGGGGCAGCCCTGGGGTGCCCCACTGGTCAGCCCCAGGCACTCCCAGGTTGCTCTTCGAAAAATAAGACCAACGGTATAATTTTTGTAAATTTTTGAAAACTTTGAAAAATGCACATTTCTGGGTGTTAAAATTATTATTACAGGGAAGAAAAAGATTTTCAAACCTCTAAACCACTAAAGAATCTTGCAAAACAGGTAGTGCTACAGCAAGTAAAGCAAGTGGAGGAAGAAAGAAATGTTGTTTAGCTCTTCCATGCATACAAAATGTACTTGTTAACAAGGTTGATCAAGTCTTGCCACCAAATAAATTTTACATGACATAAGAAGAAATAAACCTCAAATTAATCATGTTACCTTGTATTGTATTGATATGGATCCAATCATAATATTTTGATATCCTTCTTTAGGCTCATATATAGGACAATCAATAACTCCCACTTTGATAGTTCTCACATTAGAAATTGTATTAACTCCACATACTTTATCAATCCTCTTGGGAAAATAAACAGTATGCTCCTTGTCATCAACATTGAAAGTAACTTTTCCTTTATTGCAATCAATAACAGCCCCTGTAGTGTTAAGAAAAGGTCTTCCAAGAATAATAGACATATTATCATCTTCAGACATTTCCAACACAAAAAAATCAGTTAATATTAAGCAATTATTAGTAACTTGAACAGGAACATCCTCACATATACCAACAGGAATAGCAGTAGATTTATCAGCCATTTGCAAAGATATATCAGTGGGTATCAACTTATCTAAATAAAGTCTCTTATAAAGAGAAAAAGGCATAACACTAACTCCTGCTCCCAAATCACATAGAGCAGTTCTAACATAATTAATCTTGATGGGACAAGGAATAGTCGGTATACCTGGGTCGCCCAGCTTCTTTGGAACTTTGCCATTAAAAGAGTAATTAGCAAGCATAGTGGAAATCTTCTCATTAGGAATTTTCCTTTTGTTAGAGACAATATCTTTCATATACTTTGAATAAGGAGGCAATTTAATAGCATCAGCCAAAGGGATTTGCAGGAACAAAGGTTTCATCCAATCACAAAATTTATTATAGTGTTCTTCTTCCTTTGATTTTAGTTTCTTAGCAGGAAAAGGCATTTGCTTTTGAACCCAAGGTTCCCTTTCATTACCATGTTTCTTAACAATAAAATCTTCTTTAGTATACTTTTTATTTTTAGCATGCTTTTCAGGTTCATCTTCAACCTCTTCTTTATCAGAAGCATCATTCTTATCATTATCTTTATCATTTTCATTACCACTTTCAGTTTCAGCATCAGAAATAGAAATACTATTAGGATCATTAACAGGCTCAGAGGATTCTACAACAGTTTTATGTTTCTTCTTCTTTTTCTTAGAAGGAGCACTAATTTCAGTTCGTTGAGAATCTTGTTCAACTCTTTTGGGATGCCCCTCAGGATATAGAGGATCCTGAGTAGAAACACCGCCTCTAGTTGTTACTTCATAAGCATGTTTCTCTTTAGAACTATTTTTTAACAAGTCATTTGCACTTTAGTGAGTTGATCAATTTGAGTTTGAACCATATGAAAATGTTTAACAAGCATCTTAACATCATTGGAGGTTCTCTCCACAATATCATGCAATTTACTAATAGCTTGAGAATTTTCCATTAAATGATTCTCTACTCTCATATTAAAATTATCTTGCTTAACAATATAATTATCAAACTCATCTAAGCATTGATCAGGTGGTTTTGAATAAGGAATATCTTCCCTACTAAAGCGTTGAAGAGAATGTACCTCAATCATGGATGAAGGGGGGGTTATCTTACATAAATCTTCTATGGGAGGTAAATTCTTCACATCTTCAGATTTAATACCTTTCTCCTTAAGAGATTTCTTGGCTTCTCTCATATCTTCATCATTTAATTTAATCATACCCCTCTTCTTCAATATTAGCGTTGGGGTTGGTTCAGGTGTAGTCCAATCATCATGATTTCGGCCTATTCTAGCCAATAATTCTTCAGCTTCGTCTGGAGTTCTTTTCCTGAAAACACAACGAACACAACTATCCAGGTATGCCCTAGACTCAATGGTTAGTCCACTATAAAATATATCAAGTAAATCATGCTTTTCCAGATCATGTCCAGGCCGAGCTCTAATAAGAGAGCAAAACGTTGTCCAAGCTTCAGGCAATTTCTCTCCATCTTCCTGGTCAAAACTATAAATTTTCTGCAAAGCAATATGTTGAGCACTAGCAGGAAAGTATTTTTGAAAGAAAACATCAAACAAACCACTTGGACTATCAATACAATCAGGAGGCAAACTATTATACAAAGTTTTAGCATCATCCTTTAATGAGAAAGGAAATTTTTTAGCAACAAAATAAGTACACTTCTTTGATATCATCAGAAAACAAGCTACTCAAAGTAGAAAGCTCATTCATGTGTTCTACAACACTTTCTTTTTCAGTACCACAAAAGGTGTTTTCTCAACAATAGATATATGAGATAAATCAAGAGAAAAATCATAATCCTTATCCTTAATGTTTATAGGAGATGTAGCAAATTTAGGATCAGGAGACAGTTTATATCTGACAGTATGTTGTGCAAGAAGCTTTTTAATATTACTCGTACCAGTAGTAGCATTGCATTTAACAATAAAATCATCATCAAGTTTCACATAATCTTCATCAAGATCATCACTAGAGTATTCAACAGACTCATGTGAATTAACATGTGTAACAGTATTTTCATTAGGAATTTCAGTATTTTCAATTTGTCTAGACCTAGCAATTGTAGCATCTAGAAAAGATCCCAACGAACCACTATCATCAAGCACAGCAGAAGCATCATTAAAATTATAAGAAGAATTTTCAGATTCAGCAGATGTACAAGCATGTGAAGCTTATGGTGGTGAAATAAGTTGACTTATCACAGATGGTGAATCAAGAGCAGCAGAGGTACTCAGAGTTGTACCTTTTCTTGTAGTGGATGGTAATATGGCGACTTTAGTATCGCGAGGTTTACCCATGATGGAGAATTTGCAGCGAACAATATCAATCCAAGTGAACTTGCAAATAAAGCTATGCTCCCCGGTAACGGCGCCAGAAAATAGTCTTGATGACCCACAAGTATAGGGGATCGCAACAGTCTTCGAGGGAAGTAAAACCTAATTTATTGATTCGACACAAGGGGAGCCAAAGAATATTTGTAAGCCTTAACAGCGGAGTTGTCAATTCAACTGCACCTAGAAATAGACTTGCTCGCAAGAGTTTATCAGTAGCAACAGTTTTATAGCAGTAGCAGTAGTGAAATATCAGCAGTAGTGTAACAAAGACTATAGTAAACAGCAGGATTAAAATACTGTAGGCACAGGGATGGATGAATGGGCGCTGCATGGATGAGAGAACTCACGTAACAATCAAGGTAGGGCATTTGCAGATAGTAATAAAACAGTATCCAAGTACTAAACAACCATAGGCATGTGTTCTGTATATAGTCGTACGTGTTCGCAATGAGAAACTTGCACAACATCTTTTGTCCTACCAGCCGGTGGCAGCCGGGCCTCTAGGGAATCTACTGGTAATTAAGGTACTCCATTTAATAGAGCACCGGAGCAAAGCATTAACACTCCGTGAACACATGTGATCCTCATATCACTGCATTCCCCTTCGGTTGTCCCAATTTCTGTCACTTTGGGGCCTCGGGTTCCGGACATCAACATGTGTATACAACTTGCAGGTAAGATCATAAAGTAATGAATATCATCATGAATTGATAACATGTTCAGATCTGAGATCATGGCACTCGGGCCCTAGTGACAAGCATTAAGCATAACAAGTTGCAACAATATCATAAAAGTACCAACTACAGATACTAGGCACTATGCCCTAACAATCTTATGCTATTACATGACCAATCTCATCCAATCCCTACCATCCCCTTCAGCCTACAGCGGGGGAATTACTCACACATGGATGGGGGAAACATGGCTGGTTGATGGAGAGGCGTCGGTGGTGATGATGGCGATGATCTCCTCCAATTCCCCGTCCCGGCGGAGTGCCGAAACGGAGTTTCTGGTCCCGAGACGGAGTTTCGCGATGGCGGAGTTCTGGATGTCTTCTGGCGATTTCGTCTAACCCCCGTGCGTTTTTAGGTCGAAACCCTTAAGTAGTCCAGAGGGGAGCGTCGGGGGCTGCCCAAGGCGTCGCCACCATAGGGCGGCACGGCCGAGGGGCCCACCGCGCCGCCTTGTGGGGTGGGCGCCTCGTGGCCCCCCTCCGTCTCGTCTTCTGGCTCCGTCAGTCCCCCGTGAAAATAAGCCCATTGCAATTAATCCCGGGGATTTTCCTGAAAGTTGAGTTTCTGCACAAAAACAAGACACCAGGGCAATTCTGCTGAAAACAGCGTTAGTCCGTGTTAGTTGTATCGAAAATAGACAAATTAGAGGCAAAACAATAGCAAAAGTGTTCGGGAAAGTAGATACATTTTGGACGTATCACCCGCCCGTACTGAGCGTTGTCGTCTTCCCCATATCAAGGCAAACCCTTTTCGTAAAAGGCACCACACCAAAAACGCAAGGCAGCAGCCACCATTCACCCCAGAACATAAGAGATCAGATCTGAAGAAGGAGAAGACCATCCTCGACTCCACCAAAGATTAATCTCATCAAGATCACCACTTCATCCATCACACCCCACTTGTATTGAGAGAGAGAGGGAGAGAGAGATTCATACTTGTAAGATTAGGGACTGAAACCTCTATTCCATCTTGGTTTGAATTTGATTTGATCTTAAACTATTGGGGCTTGCTACGGTAATATCGAGATAAACTCCATTTACTTTGCTATGATATCATTATGTTATTCTCCTCTCATGTGTGAGTAGATCCCATTGGCGTGGGAGATGTAAGGGATTGGTGAGATGTGATGCCAATTTTATTCCATCTATTTGTGAATTTAAGATTAAGATGATTATATATGAGTATGAATGTTTATGTGCACATAATGATGTTATCTAATTTAAGGGGCCCAGACAGCATGATTTCAAGAACTCATAAACGGAAACTTGTGTGCTAGTTAATGGGCGACCCTCCCCCCCCCCCCCCCCCGAGTGACACGGCCGATATCAAAGAGGATCTAGCAATACTCGAGGAATCACAACGAACCACCAAGCTTAAAGCCTTACTCCGGATTAACCACATTAATAGATGCATTGACCATGACTTTGGTAACATGGAGAAGGATTATTGGAGGGAGATGAAATTTACCAAGAGGAGACTTTCTCTCTTTTGGGTTGCTTGCCTTCTCACATATAAATAGCAAGAATCATATTCACTTATCACATTTATTCCACCAGGGACATTCACTATCACCATGAACTGAATCATCTCGTGCCTACTTTTTCATCTGCAGAAACTCGTTTACTTCTTATTAGATGTTTACTTTTATGCACTTTACTTTATTGCATTATCAGCACTCCAAAACCATTACATTCACTATTTTCCATTTTAATTCTTATAGTCAATTCACCTAAGACTTGTGACACCTTGGGTGTGACCGAAACACCGCATATAAACATCCTCATACGCTCCTTGTTGGCACACGATATAAAAACCGGAAATAATACTTCCACAAAATATGTACAAATGACCATCTATTCTTGCAGGCCATCAAGCTATTTTCTGGCGTCGTTGCCGGGGAGCTAAGCGTTCCGTGTTTGTTTCTTGACACTTGTAAGTTTTGATGATCTCTGTTGAGGACAGAGGTTCTACATGCTCAGGTAGATTTTATCTACCAAATTTTATTGATCGAGTACCACACTCTGGACGTCTGGAAGTTATTCAAAATACAGCTAATTCACGTGTTGTACGCGTAAACTTTTTAAGTACTTTGATGGAAAACTTATCCATCACCGCTAAGGCAGCTGGGCTAGCAAAACCTTAGGAGAATATGGAACTCCTTCAACGTTAGTTGCAAAAAAATCTATTGTTTATCCTGATGTTAAGGGCATTGAATATGAAATAGATCCTGAGTTGCTAACTATGATGCAAGATAATGCCTTTTCAGTACGAAGACCCAAGTGTTCACTTAACTAGAGTGAATAATATCTGTGAGGTAGTTGGACCGAGGAATTTGCCAAAAGATCTCTCACTTCTCAAATTATTTCGTTGGTCCTTAAAGGACAAGACATTCCAATGATTGCAATCCTTACCAAGAAATACTATAGCTAGCTGAAAAGACTACGTTAAATAATTCATGATTAGATTTAATTTTTTTTTTATAAGACTATGCAGGTAAAAAGGAAGATTACAAATTTCTTCCAAAATATTGGAGAAAACTTTTCTCAAGCTTAGGGAAGATTCTCCGGATTACTTATGAGGGTTCCCAACCATGGTTTTATAGACCACGCGATTTTACAATATTTTTATGGTGGTTTTAATGATGAATCTAAACAAATGGTTGATGCATTTGTAGGAGGAACTCTAAATTCATTAACCTACAAGGAGACAGTAAATCTTTTCACCGAGAGAGCCTTGAATAATGATCAATACAATCCCCTAGGTGAGGTTGAATCGAAGAAATGTATGCTCTTTATAACCCCTGAACTCATGCCTGCGGTAAAAAAAATCAATGAAAGAAAAAGGTATACCAACTAAGCTGAGAATTGAAAGCAAGACTAACGAACTACATGCTATGGTAGTTGAAAATGATCTTGACATGGAAATGAAAAAAAATGTTGGTATCAACAAACTAAGTTTAAAGAGATATTGTTTAGACAACTTACGCTCCATAAGAGCGATATAAATGCTTTCGCAAGAAATCTAGAAGATTTGAGTCACGCAACTAAGCACTTAAGTAAACATCTTGATATGGTTCAAGTACAATGTGACCAAATAGCTAAAACTCAATCTTTGATTTTAAGTCAAAAAGATTTTAGTAAAGCTATTTCTACTAATGTGGTTACAAGACAACGTACAGAAACGCAGGAACCTACATGCCCAGTTTGGTATCAAGAAGAGAATGCTCGTAAAGCCAAAGGATGGAAAGAATGACCCAAGAGGAGAACGACCTCATCGACCCACAAGATGATATTGATCTAGAAGAACGAAGAAAGAAAAAAGAAGGCTCGAGAGAGAACCTAGAAGAAAATACTGAGAATCAAGATGAGGTGTATGATTCAGACGCTGAGACGGTAGACCCAAGAGAAGAAGATGGGGTAAGCCGCAAATAATAGGAAGAAGAAATAATATCCAATGAAGAGAAGCTACGGAAGCAGAAGGCTAAGAAGAATCCAAAAGCAAAGGAGCCAGAGCCAGCACCAAATGTAAAACCCAAGGTACCTACTAGGGATCTTCCCTATCCTGATAGAGTGAAGGTTGATCATAGCCAACACCTTTATGATGCTTTTGTTGATGCTGTTGGAAACTTCATTTAGTTCCCACATATACTAAGTTCCTTTGAGATATTCTTAATAGAAAAAATAAAGTAACTACAATTGTGGTCGTAATGACTAGCTATGGAGATAAATTCCCAGGTAAACTAGGTGATCTTGGCATACCTATCATTACTTCTGCAATAGGAAAAACTAGTATAAATAATGCTCTATGTGATCTAGGTGTAGGTGTTAGTGTTATGTCATATGACCTTTATAAGAAATTCGGCCTAGGAGAGTAGTCTCCTGCATCCATTACTTTGCAAGTGGCGGATAAAACAACTAAGAATCCCGTGGGGATGATAGAAGATGTTTTGCTCGGAATTGATAAACATTTCATACCCACTGACTTCATAATCCTAGATATACCTCATGATGATAAATTGTCTATTATACTAGGGTGACCTTTTTTGAGTATTGCAGGAGCAAACATTGATTGCACTAGCGGGAAGATAGTCTTCAGTATATATGATGATCAAATTACTCGATTGTCGAGGCGGTTCCTCGGCAGTGCCCACCATGAGGGGTTTAGGATTGACGGAAGGCGTCGATGGAGATTCCGGGAGCAAGAGAAGGCACGACGTACCCAGGTTCACGTCCCCGCGGTGGAGGTTCGCTACGTCCTGGTAGCCATCCACTATATGAATATATGTGTACAGGGGGCCGTCGTAGACGGAGTTGAATCTAGTCTACTTCTAATATGCGGGTTGCGATGTCTAGGCGTATCGCGTGCATATTTTTCTATTTTCTGAATATGATCTAAGGGGTGCCCCTGCCTGGATTTATATATGCAACCAGGCTAGGGTTTACGAGAGTCCTAGTAGAATACATATTGGAGTCTTATTTCTTGTAGACCAAGTCGATATTACGTGTGGGTTCAGCTTGTCGAGTCCTTGTGTTGGTCCATCTTGATAATATACACTGGTTATAGCAATGTCAGATACCCGAAGGGTAATGCACATATCAGTAGTCCCGAGTGTATGGCTGAAGTGAAGCTTCGGGCAGGGACTAAAGTCGTCATCATCCGAATGTCTTGATCATCCGAAGAATGTTGAATCTTGTGCTTGATGTAGAGTCAAAGTTGTTTTTTATCGGGTGCGCGAACAGCGCACCCGATGGGAGTATCCCCCGAGTCTATGGGCGGGTGCTTGCAACCGTGCGTAGACTCAAGTTGTACTACTCGAAGATCTTGATATTGATGTCGACGTCTTCGAATTATTCCATCATCTGATACTCTTAAATCTATTGGGTCTTTAAAAAGTTGCAAGCTTTGAGAGAAGCCAAAGAGGTGGATTGTTAGAACCTTCGGGTCCATTCTTGTTTATCGACGAGGCTTCCATCTTTTTATCGGGTGCGCGGCCATCGCTTCCGGTGGGAGTAGCCCCCGAGCCTGTAGATGACTCTGAAGTAGTCATGTATAGGGTGTAAAATGTTGAGTCGAATACCGTAGATTTCTTCAAGTTCCGAGAATATTTGGATGCTTCAGATGATGTTGATGATTTTGATGATGTCACAGAAGAGTTGATGATTTTACTGATGTCACAGAGGAGTTGATGATTTTGATGATGCTCCGGAGAAGTTGATGATTTTGATGATGCCTCGGAGGAGTCGATGATTTTTATGATGCCTCGAAGGAGTCGATGATTTTGATGATGCCCCGGAGGAGTAGATGATTGGTCCGCGGAAACACCCGAACGTAGGGTGCGTTGCAGGCCCGACGGACTCAAGGAGCCGTGTAGTTTTGTAAATCATTGGCGGCAACACCCAAACATAGGGTGCACTGCAGGCCCGATGGACTCATTGCATCTTACTGAGCCGTGTACTTATGTAAATCGTCGACGGCAACACCCAAACATAGGGTGCACTGTAGGCCCAACGGACTCATTGCATCTTACTGAGCCGTGCTTTTGTTTGTATGGCACCGGTGACAACTTCTGAGTGATCAAGTCATGTTGCGAGCTCGGCGGACTCATTGCATCTTACTGAGCAGTATTCATTTTTGAATTACATCGGCAGCAGCCCCTGAGCCAACGAGGGAACCATGTGCATGACGTGATTTCCATCAATTGCAGCACTCCCATGTTCCATGAGGCTTTGATGAAAATCGTTCATATTTTTGATGTATTATGGCAATCCATAGATTTTCATCAATTGCAGCACTCGCATGTTCCTTGAGTCTTTGATGAAATCATGGTATAAAAAAAGTATCGTCTGCAACCCCTAGGTATTTTTTGGGTATATGGATTCTTCATGTCAATTTTATCGTCTATGTGAATCTTCTTGAATTCCAGCGCTCCTGATGGGAGTAAACGCAATAATCCAAGATCTTTCGGGAGCCTCCGAATAATTCCAGCGCTCCCGGAAGTGCATCGGGTCAATATTATATAAGATGATATACATTGAAGATCACAGACGATGAATCCACTGACACAGAAGTGCATCGGGTCAATATTTATATAGCTATAAAAGATAAATCCATTGATAACCATATATGATGAAGCCAGTAAGCCGAAGAAGATAAATCCACTGAGCCAGGGAAGATATATTCACTTAGCCGAAGAAAATAAATCCACTGAGCCAGGGAAGATGTATCCAGAGCCGAAGAAAGATAAATCCACCGAGTAATCGAGTGTATTTGCGGTAATGATGTAATGGCGCATCCCCGAGTATCGGGTGTGGCGAAAGTAAATAATAATTGACTCTTGGAAGAGGAAGACTCAGCTCGGCTGCGGCGAGGCCAATGTGGAAGCAGGTCACGAGGTGGACGCAGTTGAAGTAATTGCGCAGTCATAAATAGTCGATGTGGTGGGCGCAATTGAAGTAGCCGCACGTCCAGAAATAGTCGATGTAGCCGAGCGGCGCCTGGCCGGTGCGGCCGATGAAGAGGACGCAATCGATGTGGTGGATCCGCGACGAGTGAGCACTCGAGTATATCAAGTCCACGATGTTGGGTCCACGTTAGGCGATCCCCCGAGTGCGACGAGTGCGCGATGGCAGACGCGGTCGACCGAGCAGAATAGTCGAAGCTTTGTTTCAATATGCAATCATATTGTAGTGCGCAAATTCGCGCGCAGATAATAGCACGAGCCAAAAATATTTGACCAAATAAATTTTGCAAGTAGTAATTAATGGAAAATATAGCACCTGATATTTTTGTATCGGATGTTCGTCGTTGATAAACTCGATGGCTTGATCTATGTAGGGGAGTAATAGTCGATGAGGTGGACGTGTGATGGTGAACGCGTCGACAAAGCAAAGTAGTCAAAGCTTATTCCCGATCTGCAGTTATATTATGTCGCAAAAACTACGTGCAAATAGTACGAACCAAAAAATATTTAGCGAAATAAATTTTGCGTAATTAGAAATAGAGCACATGATCCTTGTATCGGATGACGTGAGTCCTTCAACGTAGCGAATGTGCGGCTAGTGAATGCGAATTCCATGGGCAAGTTGATTCGCTCGATGGATTGGGCACGCTTCCTCTCCTTTTCTTTTATTTGCAACTTGGTCTTAACGTGAGGTAGTGTAATGAGGGCATCTCCAGCGGCGCGATGCAAACGGTCGCTGAGCGACCGTTTTCGTCCGCCGTGACCGAAATGCGTCTGGGGCCTGTTTCAGCGGAGCGACGCAAAGTGACCGGGCCGTCCACGGAGACGCAAACCTGGCCCAAATATGCGCCTCGGATGAGTCTCTGTGGACGTCCGGAAACGCCCGTTCGCGTCTGGCGGACGTTTCAGCGGGCCCGCCTGGTAGCGACCCTGCATCGATGCGTCTTCTCAAACGCGCCAGCGACTGCAAAGCTGCGTCGCTTCGGCACTCTGCGCGACGTTAATGGCGACGATGCCTCGGCTGCCGAGCGCCCGCCCACTTCCGCCAACCACGTTAATGGCGACGTCACGCGTCCACCGTCCTATATAAAGGGGGCACACGTTCTTCTTCCACATCCACTCCTCCAAAGAAACCCTAGCCGCCACATAGCTCGATCGTAGCGCCGCCTAGGTGTTCCTGCGACGCAGCCAAGCCCGCGAGGAAGTCCATAGCCGTTCCTGGTGGCCGGCGAGGCGGTCGAGGTTTCTAGATGTTTGCGTCATCGGTAGAACCAACAAGGGTACCATCTCCCGCTGGATTTTCCAGTTTGGATGATTGGGTGTGCCCTCGAATGTTCTTTCTTGGCAGCGAACATACGGAAATCAACACAACTGGTTTCCTCATTTTGCAATGTTTTATTTGTGTCCACCATGGTTTAAACTATGTGTTAGTTTGTGTAAACCATGTTCCAAACCATGTGTTAGTTTGTGTAAAATCATGTTTCAAAATGTTATATTTGAAACTAAAATAGAGAAGAGGGAAAAAAGGAAGAAAAAAATGTATCGCCCCGCTGGAGCAGACCCAGACGCAAACGGACGCGCGGACAAAAACGGTCATTTTTGCGTCCACAGCGCGATGCAAACGGACGCTCACGGACATTAAAATGCGTCGCGCCGCTGGAGATGCCCTGATGACCCTTTCACGTGAAATTTGCTGAATCCACCATGTGTGATGTATTCCCTCTCCTCCTCCTCATACTAATGTTCTTCAGTGCAATGGGCATACGATAGCTAGCCACTGTAGAGCCTTGGTACTCGGTCCCTGGACGCCCCTTTTGACCCTTGCACCGATTTGGTAAACGCACGCCGGAGATAAACATGTATTGAGCTGCTGACAAGATCTTGATTTTGGCAAATCCAATCGGTCGTACCCGACGGCGTTGGTGGCGATGACTACATCAAACTCGTGCCGCCACCGCTCGCCGCAACCCTAGCCACCCATTGCTCGTGCCGCCACCACCAAACTCACCGCCTCGAGCCGCCGCACCCCGTTGTCACGTTCACCGCCTCCAGGAGCCGCCGGAACGCCGCCGGGGTCACGACCGAGCCTCGGACACGCCGAGACGACGCCGACGACTGCCACCCGGAGGTAAGCGGAAGCTTTCGCTCCCGTCCGTTCGATCACGATCTGGCGGATCAGATTAGATCCCATACCGAAATGGTATAGGCCAATCAGATTGCGCCGCGTGGCGCCTAGTCAGCGCACAGTCAGCGCCGCCGGTCAAAATTAGTCAAACTCGAGTTTAAATTCAAATTTAAATGTTAGATTGCATGTCCAACTTGTAAAATTGATATAAAATCATCCACTTTGCCAAATTTTGCAACTTTTATATTTTTAGAATGCTTATAATCTGTAGAACACCTTTATGCAATAATACTGTATAGATTCTGTGGTAAATTTTGTATCATAATTCAAACAGGGAAATTAACTCTTTTACACTATAAAATTTGTATAAAATAATCCACTGGTCCAAATTTTAAGTTTTTGTAGTCTTTAGAATCCTTAGAACATGTAGATCACCATGGAACCAGAGCGGTTAAGTTTTGATACGTGCACAAACTTGCTTTGGTAAATCTATTCAAATCAGTATTTTGACTTTCATTCAAAATCTATAAATTAATTTTGAGTGATTCCAATTGCTATGGTCTTGTATTACTGCACCCTATCCAGTGATGTCAAGTTTATATTTTTTCTAAACATAATTATTGCAGTAGCTAATTAATATGGTGGTATATGTTAAGTAAACCCTCACAAATGTTATTTTTAATCAAGCTAATAATTCCAGAAAACTTTAATAACATGGTATATATCAGAGAGCACTTAATACAACATTTTCACACTACCTCTAAGTGTGAAATTAAATGGTGCATATCATGCATGCATACATGTCTATGGTTGTTCATCTTGAATGCTTGTTTATTTTTGCTTTGTTTACTTGTTAGATTGTGAAGGAGATCAAGGTTACTCTTGTGATTGTTGTGAGTGTGCCGGTTGCTTTGATCAAGGCAAGTGACATTCAAATCTATCTATTTTAATTAAGCATTAGTGTTTTTCAACTAGAATGCATGATAGGATTTTGTTTTCAAAAGTTATGCTATGCTTATCAATCCCAGGTGTGTAGCCACCCATGAACCCTTGCTAGGATACTTAGTTAGCCTAGAAATATCGAAATGCCACTGTTGTTTTGATTATTCTGGATTGTGAGTATTGTGGATTAAAATTTAACAACCTTAACGAAACACCTGGGTGGATATGGTATTGCTTGGTGGGCGGCTACTCAGGGCTCCGTCCCTTGCTGATGGAACCAGTGGACATGTGGGTTGTTTTCACCTGAGAGTCCGCAGTTGTTGAGAGGATCGATCACCGATGATTAAAGAGATTATTATGTCGTCCATGTTTTAGATAGCTTCCAGTGCAGCCTTATGGTACTATGGGCTCTGTCGGGATTAAGTATGTGTGTGAGGTCCAACTTGTTTGCTAGACATGCGGATGTGGTGACGGCCAGTGGGCACGGGTCTAGCTAGTATGGTTGAAACCTTCTTCTGAAAGATCTTGTCTCACTCTTCTCTTGGGAAGGGTGGGTCGTAAGGTGAAAGTGCACAACCTCTCGAGAGTTAAACCTAAGATCTTAGCCGTGTCCCCGGTCATGGACAATTTGAGCTTCTAGGCAGGGAATGTACGGAAGAATCTCATCATGTTTTTCTGAATAAGTTAAAATTTTAGTAGCAACTGTCTAATAGTACATGGGAGATGTAACCATCGTACTTTATGACATCATTACAAGTTTTATAAAATGTTTTTTTTAATTAAAATGTAGGATAAAATTGGCTTTATGCAAACTAGCCTAAGACTCCACTAGCCAAATATCATGTAGATAGTCATGTCTAAAATTTCCACCAAAGAAGTGTCATTTGCCAGTACATCATTGTACTGACCACCGTTCGTGGGGCTGCATATTCAAACATGCAGGTTCGTCTGAGGAGGATTACTAGATAGGATCTCGAGTCTACATTCCAACATGTCTGCCTGTGGTGCATGAAGATGATGGAGGTTTATTGAAGTTTATTTTCCATTGTGTTTGCTTAAACAATTTATTTGAGCTAGTCCAGGTGACTATGCAGTTTGTAAGACTTTATTTTATCTCCTGAGGATCTACGTTGTAATAATTTGATACTATTGTGATGATTACCATATTTTGTAATGTGTGTGCTATCAGTGATCCCGAGAATAACACTATACACAGGTATCTTACCTTTATTAAAAGATAGGGTGCTACACCCGAGTGACACGGCCGATATCAAAGAGGATCTAGCAATACTCGAGGAATCACAAGGAACCACCAAACTTAAAGCCTTACTCCGGTTTAACCACCTTAATAGATGCGCTGACCATGGCTTTGGTAACATGCAGAAGGATTATTGGAGGGAGTTGAAATCTACCAAGAGGAGTCTTTCTCTCTTTTGGGTTGCTTGCCTTCTCACATATAAATAGGAAGAATCATATTCACTTATCGCATTTATTTCACCAAGCACATTCACTGTCACCATGAACTGAATCACATCGCGCCTACTTCTCCATATGCAAAAACTTGTTTACTTCTTATTAGCTGATTACTTTTATGCACTTTGCTTTATTGCATTATTAACACTCCAAAAAAATTACATTCACCATTTTCCATTTCAGTTCTTATAGTCAACTCACCTAAGACTTGTGACACCTTGGGTGCGATAGAAATACCACAGATAAACATCCTCTTACGCTCCTTGTTGGGACACGATATAAAAACCGAAAATAATACTTTCACGAAAATTTGCACGAATAACCCTGTGTGTTGCAGGCTATCAATAGTGTAGTTCGGGAAGGTAGTTGGACGCAGACCATGTTCGAGTCGGCACAGCCACGATCCAGAAAAACCTGAACGAAAACGACTGCATTAGCGCATCCGTTAATGACTCGAAATAGAAAACAAAATTATAAAAAAACAAAAGAAAATGGAAAATATAAAAATGGCAGCAAAATTAAAAAGAGGAAACAAACTTACCTTGTTGGGCTTGCCCACCACCAAGCAAGGCAAATCCTATACATCGACCAGGTCGGTGCCTAACAGATACCGCACACCCTGGTTGGGTATTGGGCGTGACCCATTTACGTTTTCCCCTCTTTTTCGTTTTTCGTTTTTCTGTTTCTGTTTTTTCTTTCCTTTTTGTTTGTTTTTTCTGTTTGCTTTTTTTTCAAATTCGAAAATAGTTCAAATTAAAATATGTTCAAATTTGAAATGTTCAAATTTTAAAAATGTTCAAACTTGAAACATGTTCAAATTAAAAAATGGTTCGTATTCAAAAAATATTCAAATTTGAAAAAAGTCAAATTTTGGGGGGAAATTAAAAATCTAAAAAATGTTCAGTCTGAAAAAAGTTCCAGTTCGAAAAATGTTCAAATTTTGAAAATATTTAGATTTCAGATATTGTTTTTGAAATTCCGGATTAAAAAAAATCATATCTATTTGGAAAACGTAAAAACAAATATAGAATAGGAAAAACGAAAAAGCAAAAACAAAGGTGGGGGACTGTTGTGCCGGCCCAACAACCCGCCCGGGGTTGTGCGGCGGCTGGTCCGTGCCGACTAGGTGGCATACAGCAGCCCCGCCGAGCAGTTCGTGGGTGCGCTAACTGATGGCATGGGCGTCAAATAGGAATCTTGCCTCCAGGTGGATGCCAGCAGAAACAGGCCCGGTCGGGTACGACTAGGCGAAGGCCGACCTTCCCAAAGGGAAGAATCGCGCCGGAGCAACACGGACGTTACGACGCGTGGCAGCAAAACCGAATCGCGCCAGCCACGCGCGGAAGTTAGGTGTATGCGGGAGTACGGCCTAGCCAAGCGAGCCACGATGCGTGAAGTCAAGCGGTGCCGGCGGAAGTACATCGCACGGATTTCTTTTCTAAACTTGAGAAAGTATGCCACTTCTACATGCTACATATAATCCGACTATACGAAATACGAGTACAGTTACATCCAACACAGGAGTACAATTACGTATAACACACGAGTATAATTACGTACAACGCACGAGTACAGTTGTGTCAACACACGAGTACAGTTGCGTATAATACACGAGTACAGTTGAACACACGAGCGAGTACAAGTACAATCACGCACATGAGCAGGTACAGTTACACACACGAGCAGGTACAGCCGCGCACACGAGCGAGTACAGGTACGGTAGCACATACGAGACAGGTACAGTTGCGCACACGAGTAAGTACAGTCGCGTACACGAGCGAGTGTAGGTACAGTCGCGCACACGAGGAAGTACTAGTACAAAAGCACAGGTACAGTAGCGCACACGAGTAAGTACAGTTACTGAGTAAAGGGAAAAACTGCATCAAATTCAGTAAAAACAGAAGTACTTATCACTTGAAGCACGAGTACAGTTAGGTACACACCACGAGTACAATCACGCTAGTATTGGAAGTACGAAAAAAAAGTATCTCGAAACTTATCAACATGGGATCTAGTTTTGAAGATCTCGACGCGAGGATCTCAAAAGTGAAAACGGTTCGTAATTTGGACTTACGGTTCGCAAGGTATTTCATTTTAAAAAAACGAATCTACAAAAATAAAGGGAAAATTGGACCATCTCCTGTCATTTTCTCTCCTCCCCTATCCCACTTTGCTTCCCCTTGCGACACTTGGCGAGCAGAGAGACCACTTCCCACAAAAAATTCTGGCACCACAACGCTCCACGTGTCGCATGCGAAGAGACATTTGGACCTTCGTGAAGACCGGCCTTTTTTTAGAGTTTTCGGGCCCGGTCACAACCGTATATAAGTGAATTCCGGTCGATATGTCGGCCCAGCATTGTTTCTCCCCAGAGGCCTGTAGCGCATAGCCTGGAGTGATCTGCTGCGGGCTGCCAGGGAGCGCCTATGCTCCGCCTTTAGCGGGAGCGATGGTACGCTCCGCCTGAACAGATTTTTCCTGGGCCGCTCCAAATGCGGCCCAAAAAAAGGTACTGCTTCTTTCTGTTTTTTCTCCTTTCAGTTTATATTTAAAAATACTTCAATTCAAAAAATATTTAAATCTAAAATAATTGGATTACAAAATGTTCAGATTTACCAAATACTCGAATCTAAAAAAGTTTAAATTTCAAAATTCAAAATTCAAAAAAGTTCAAATTAGAAAATTGTTTAGATTAAAAAATGTTCGAATCTAAAATGTTCAAAATGTAAAAAAGTTCAAATTAAAAAATGTTCAAATCTAAAAAGTTCGAATGGAAAAAAGTTCAAAGTTAAAAAAGTTAAAAATTACAAAATGTTCAGATTAAAAAAAATGTTCGAATCTAAACAATTTCGAATTTAGAAAAAGTTCAAAAATCGAAAAAGTTAAAATTTTGAAAAGTACATAAAAACCTACCGAAAAAACCAAAAAAAATCGCAGGCAAAAATCGTTAAGAAACCAACACACAAACAACCACTTGACAGCCAAAAAACTGAGAAAACCAAGGAAAAAATCATCACTAGCAGAAACTCGGTAGTAATGGGCCGGCCCAAAAGCATCGCTCCCTGAGCGGAGTCCCGGATATATCCCGCTATAAGCGGAGAATAGGATTCGCGGGGCTGCCATGTTTGGCTCTCCAACCCGCCTGATGTTTAGAACTCTGAACAAAGCAGCAGGAAATGTTCTATAGAAAAACAGAAGAGCTAGCAGATCATATTAATCCAAGCAACCTCAACCAATGAAAGCGGCCAAATCCAATGTTGACGGCCATCGTGATGCATGTATGCACGAGATGGAACATGCGTGAAGACATGTCGCTAGCTAGGTTAAGTGGATCTGTGATCTAGCGAGCTTTCTCCACTGGTTGTTCTCATGTCTCTTTCGACCCCATGCTGCCATCCCATAAATTCATCTTCGATTTCAACCACAAACACTGTTAGTGTTTCTCCTTGAATACCTACTTGCGTACAGGACGATAATTGTCACACACATGCATTGATCAGTGCAAATTATGGAGTAACTTGACAGCTATAGCTCAAGCAACGGTGGCCACCAATTTATGCAAGCTGCTTCGTTTCTACCCTTACGTCGATCCATATATGGCCCGTACATGCCGGTTAGAGGATGAATATGATTGATGGCGGTCGTCGATGCAGTCTACATAGTCGCGAAATTCCTCATCAGTTACCTCGATAAGTCGATATGCTGGGTTCCAAGTTGAGCTAGACGGACTATAGACCTCCGATTGACAAAACAGCTAGCTCGCCGGTTCAATGTGTTCGTGAACCCGCTACGTGAAATAAAACTTTTATCGCACATAGCATAGCCAAGAATCATGCATGCATGATAGGGGGAGTGATATTTTGGCACATGGGAGCATATGCTCCCTTTAATTTGATATGCATTTTAGACATATTTTGAAATGCCAAAAAAATGTGAAACAAAAAATTTCAAAGTACATCTTCACGTGCTATGCACTTACAAAGTTGTTTCATTGAAAATGGACTTGCCGTATGGCGTGTGTGAAAAAGATAAAATTCTAAGCTAAAAATGATGTTTTTCACAAGATAAATTTTCTCTTTTTTACATAGACCATAAAAATTATCGTTTTTTCGCGAAACTTCACAAACAAACATATATTATGGTGATGTATATGTAGAATTTTTTGTCAAAAAAATTTAACACTTCGAAATATATTTTTTCGTAGCGGGAGCATACGCACCCGGGAGCCGAATTGAGTTTCTGCATGATAGGGGCGACATATGTACTCTTGACGACTTTATCACAAGACGGAAGTTGATGGCGTTGTTGATATAGTCGATTGTCGATCCTGTAGCTACGTGTATCCCTCCGATTCGTGGGAGGATGTTCTCTCAAACGAATATTTGCATGATCGAGCGTCGAATGTATATCGCCTCCAAGTTATCCACGGGTAGAGGAGATGTGTCACCGCGTCAAACGTCTAATCAGACACACACAAACAAAGTGAGAAAGTATCGATGAAGATCCAACAACCTCTTTGTGATCCTTGAATAGATTAGATTTAGGCAGAGAAAGAGGCCCGGTAGTGTTCCGCGATCCCCAACTAAATTAGATTTAGGACAAGTAGAGATCCGACAGCGCTCCGCATGATAGAGAGAGAGGGGAGGTGGCTCTAGAGCAGTGATGTCTGCTGGGTGGAGGTGGTGCGGCTAGGGTAGGAGGCACACGGGCTTGGGTGTACTTGTGTCTTTTTTTTATATAGGGTGCCAACCGACGTGTGGGGTGGGGTGGATGGAGCAGTCCACCAAAGTCCACAACTCCACATGGACTCCTCGCTAACCGACTTAGGGGGTTGGAATCCAGCAGGACTCGTCCCCTCCCATGGCCGCCGACCTAGGTGGGGCCCTAGGCCAGTGTTGCCCTACTAGGTCAACCCTCCCTGAATGTCTCATATACTTCCATAATATCCCAAACCTTCCAGAAAGATCTCACATGTTTCTAGAACCTTCTGACACCTTCCATGTATGTCTGGGACCATTTTGAACAACCTCGATGACATTCCAGACGCCTACGAAATCATCCGAGACCCTCTAAAACACTTATGAAACCACTTCTCTCTTACCTTCGTGTCACACTCACGTTCTAAGATGACTCCATGTGTGACCCTACGGGGCCAGGTGTATGTGGACATGTCCGGAACTCCTCCCGCAACATTATTTAATATGAAATCTTGATCTCTCTATTTATTCCCAGACATATCAACGAAAATCTTTATCTTGTGAACCTTCTATATTATGTACGTGAACATTGTTTGTTGGCTCGCGATACTTTACATAACCCGAGGTGAAACTGTAATGTTATCCCCGCTACCCTACATCTACTCTTTTACCCGTACTGTATTATTGATGTTCGGGTGACTAAAAACTTAGTCACTTTGTCCGTCCAAAAGATGACGAACATCATAATACCTCAGTGGATCCATAGTGTGTCTCTCCATCATCAAAGGGGAAAATCCAGTCTCAACATAACTCAAAACTACGACATACTTTCCGGTATACCTCAAAACCACCTTTATTTGTACCCAGTTACGAACATAATGTTTGACGATGTCAAGGCTACCATTCGGTATCCAAGCCTATGGTATTCTCATGATCTAACGAAACTGCTGCTATGTTTTTTCAAGGTAAAGCAAAACTAGTAAACCATAATACTTGTCATAAGAAACTACCGATAACAATATTCACGATGTGTTAAACGGTGTACCAATGGGGTCTATCTTACATCATTGTTTACCCCCCAAAATAGTTGTTCTCATATATTATCGGTAACCTTGTAACACTTAACTTATTTCCATAGTCACAAAAACAAGATTATCAAAGAAAGCTTTCCCTTCCCCATCTACAGGAAGAAGGGCGATTTGTGCAAACCCAGGGCGCTCCACCTCGCCGTCGCCGAATCGGCGGCTCCCTCGCCCTTCGCCGGCCGCTCTGGCGGCGGGAGGACGGGGGAGGCCCGATTCGCGACGTGTATATAGTGTAGGTGTGTCTAGGGAGCCAGCCGGTGGCGTCGTGGAGGCGGCGGCGCGACTAGATCGGCGTTTTGCAGGTGGTGGTCTCCCCTTCGACGGCGAAGTTCCGGTGGAGCTCCGCAGTGGACCAGCTCCTGTCTGCGTGCTCGCTGGCTCCATGGAGTGGCCATGCACGGCTCCTCGTGCCGGAGTTCGAGAGATGGCGGATCCGGCGGTTGAAGATCTGGAGGAGGTTGGTGATGTTAACGGTGCGATGACGACGGCGGCCATGGGTGCAGGTCCTTCGGGACCATTGACCGCGTTCCGCCTTGGGGCTGCTTCGATCCAAGGCGTCAGCGAGCAGCAGCGAATGGCGCGCCACCGGCTCGTCCACGGCGCTGGCATAGTCGGGTTCCAGAGGGGCTTGGTTGTAATTTCTTTTTCTGTGTAAACCTTTCTGTAATTTGGCCGTTTTAATATCATCTCCTTTTCTCGCAAAAAAAAAAGATTATCAATAAGACATGAACTAGACTTAGAGAGAAGACTAGAGATCTCTATTGGTGTTCATAATTCCATACGTGTAATTAGTTTTTCCTCCAAATCCTGATATTCAAAACCAATAGAGTTATAGCACATAATAAACTTGGAAACATAAATAATATAAATTTATTGTTTCCTCATATTTTTGTCATTTAGGACATGCAAATCTCCCTTGTAGAATACAACGAGCTAGTAAGCTCCCCCCCCCCCCCCCCCCCCCTTCGGACATGGCAGTGTACCCGCTAATGACAATATCATAATCACAATGGTTGATCAAGAAGGGATTTCCTATGGGTAGTCGATGAGTATGCAACCAACTCAAACACCTCGGTCATGTGTACCAAATTCTGAAATTGGATAAGCTTAGAAGGCTCAACATTTCGGTTCTTAATTAGGAGCAAAGGACACACTCTCCACATTCGCTAACATTGTCTAAAGTGAATGTATTACTGGAAGCTATGACACGAGCTATCGACACCTTGTGATAGTGAGGCTGGTGCATCCTCAAAGCTTAGGGATGCCCACTCTTCATGAATTGAAAGGATGCCTATCATAGCATAATCAAGAAAGAAAAAAACGAATAACACATGCCAATGTGGTATCCATTGTAAGAGGAACCCGAATCAAAAGAACCTCTCAATGGAAATTGAATTATATCAATCAGTTCATTGATATAATTGAATCCTAGAGAAAAGACTGAAAAGGATAGTTTTCTCCATTCAGGAGGTCTTGGTTTGGCCTTGGAGAGGAGGATGCCCTTGGCTCTAAGTGGTGGGGCTGAAGGTGTATTTATATATATAGTCCCATGCATTCAACCCTAAGTTTTGTAAGGCCTAGGCACTTAGAATCTCGGGTTAGCTTTAGTTGCAGGCATGCAATGTTCAGGAGGTTCCCGAAGAGTCCCAGTAGTTCCGGAGGCGGAATTGGTCATGGTACAACTTCCTGGAGAGTATGGTGATCCCGAGTTGGAGGTTTCAAAAAGTGCTAGCGTTGAGGCTTATCTATGTTGGGTCCGGTGATTCCAGACTTCACAACGCCTGACTTCGTACCTCTAGAGCAAACATGGTGGTCTCTTCCCCCCTCGGGTCTAGTGGTTCCTAGTGAGATGCACGATACTTTCATAGTAAACTTGGTTCCCAGCAGGGTCTCAGACAGGTCCGGAGTTCTGGATAGAGGATGTCTTGAGGTTCAGGGTGGAAACCTTGCTTCTTCTAGCTTGATCTTTCACACTTGAGCACACAAAGTCTCATCCATGAGGTAGCATGCCATTCTTGTAGTGTCAACTAGATGTGTCTTGGGGAATATATTCACCCCTTGTTGTAGTGCTTTAGCCTTTTAGCTCGAAGCCTTATCGTGGGACCACTTGTTGTTCCTAGTGTTTTCAAGGCAAGTGGAAAACCTTGGTGTAGCGATTTACATGGTGATGTCCATGGAGATCGTTGTATCACTCATGCTAGGGAATGGTAACGTAAATGTCTTAGGTAATTATCATGGGGTGATGGGCTATAATTGTGTGACTACTAGACCAACCTGCTATGACACTCGACAATATGACGGATGTCGCTCCAGTTTGACATCTCGTGCGCCTGATGCATCAGGTATGTCAATCCAAGTTCCCTGGGCTAAGTTCTCCATGAATTTTCTGTTGTGACGTGGTCATCTCCAAGGACATCGTGGGGTGATGGGCTATAATTGTGTGACTATTAGACCAACATGCTATGACACTCGACAGTATGACGGATGTCGCTCCAGCTTGACATCTCGTGCGCCTGATGCATCAGGTATGTCAATCCAAGTTCCCTGGGCTAAGTTCTCCATGAATTTTCTGTTGTGATGCATCGGGTCTTTTTTAGTAAGATGTTAACTATCCTGTTATACACTTCTTCATTGCTTAAAGCTTTTAACTAATAAATCGTTTTTTATCAAAAAAAAAACACTTCTTCGTTGAGTGATGGTTCTGTCATCTTCATCATGCATGTACTAGCAGGGATTGAGTAAGCAAGGGATTATGTTTCTGCTACAACCATGAATTAAGGCGGTATGTCATGTTTACATGCTTGCGCCAGAAATTAAGCATTCGTAGATTATGTTTGTGGACAGTACTGCGAATATTCCGTTCTTCAGATCATGGATAATATAATTTGATTTGGTGCGTAGCTAGTCATGTAACGTAACGTCACAAGAGATCGATCCAAACTGACACCTGAAAGTTGGAAAGAGACTGTTCCTTAGCAGATACTCCACTATCTGATCGCACATGCACGCACAACGGTTGCACCGGTGAAAAGCGATGCATTGATACCAATCCCATGTACCAGCTAACTAACTGAGATATAACTAAACGGAAAGTGTCTTTAAAAATTTTAAATATGATTTTTGATTGCCTTTTTTTTTGCATAGAATGTACATACATATATACACTAGTTCATACTCTGGTTAGTTATTCTTTTTTCCAATGTAGCTTGAAGGAAGGACATTAAGCCCATATTGATTAGTAGTGAGAAAGACCAAAAAAATAGCAGTATGTTAAGTATCGCCGTCTCAAATGTATCTAGACATATTTTATTTTTAACTACGTTTAAATCTACTATAACTAATATAAAAACAAATAATATTTATGCAAATAATATCATGTCAAGTGTCCACGAAAAGTGCAGGTAACTTAATTTGCTTGGTGCACGAGAAAGACAAAGGAAACGACGTGCTGGCAAAACAGAAATAGTTGTGCAGAGGAACAACCGAACAAGGCTCTCACATGCAGGCCATCGATCGGGGCAGGCAGGACCAAGAAATGATAGCTAAGTGTGGTCTCTTAGGCCGGTGCCAGCGCAGGCGGTAGGGGAGGCGGTAGCGGCGGCGATGGGGCGGGAGAGGGGCGGGAGGCCGGCGGGACTGGAGCGGCGGGCGCTGGCTGGCTCGCCCGGCGGTAGCGCCCGCTACCGCCGGGTGTCGCCCGCGTAGGCGGCGAGATGGAGGCGGGAGCGGGGCGGGAGGCGGGGCGGCGCGTTGGCGGGCCGGGGCGGGAGGTGGGCGGGCGAGAGGGCGGGCGGGAGTGGGCGGTAGGCGGGCGGGAGTGGGGCGGGAGCTGGGCGGTAGCGGGCGGGAGTGGGGCGGGAGAGGGGCGGGAGCGAGTAACGGCTAGCTGATGTGGCGCGACCTGATTGGTCCACGTCAGCTAGCCGTTGCTGGTTCAAAATTTCAGCTCCACCCCTATAAATACCCCCATTTGTTTCACTCACACTCCACACCCATCTCATCTCCATTCATCACCTTCCCTCTCTCAACTTCTCCACCATGTCCGGTTGGACTCCACCAGATTGCACCACGTTCACGGATCTGATGCTAGACGGGTCACCAATAGACCTCGAAGGTGTCTCTCCGACACATCGTCGCACCAATGTAGCTTCTTCGCCGATTCCCCGAGTTTTATGGTCCCCCGGCGCACCACCTCCGGGGCCATATGGCCCATACGCTCCACCTCCGGCGCCTCCGGGGCCATATGGTTCATTTCTTCCGCCTCCGTATCCATACCCCCAAGCACCTCAAAATGCTCCACCTGTAGGTAGCGGGAGTGGCACTGTACCCCCGTACCCACCACCTTCGTACGGGTCATACCCTCCACCTCCGTATCCATACGCGCCATATGGTCCGTACCCCCCACCACCTTCCGAAGCTCCAAGCTCCGAGTCCAATGCCGCGGAAACAATCGTACCACCGCGTGCAAAGAGGCTTGACTGGACTGTCCAGGAAGAGGAGAAACTGGTACTTTACAAACCCATCACATATTTATTGCATTATTGGTTCTTGCTACGATTTGTCACTAACAATATCTATTTCGGGGTAGGTTAATGCTTGGCTTTTTAACTCCAAGGACTCTGTTGCCGGTAATTGCAAGACCGGCACTAGTTTTTGGGGTGGGATAGCTGCAACCTTCAACGCTACCGCGGATCCTTCCCGTCATCGGACCTCGAAGCAGCTGAAGGATCATTGGAACGCCTACAACAAGGAGGTGTCCCTGTTCAATGCATACCACATCCAAGAAACAAATATGCGTCAGAGTGGAGCAGACGATGATATGGTCATGAAGGCGGCAATGGAGAGGTACGCCGCAGACAAAAGAGTGACGGGGCCGTTCAGAAAGCTCCACTGGTGGAATGCTGTAAAAAATGAAGCGAAGTGGAAAGGACAACATGGTCCTGGTAGTGGAACCGACTCCAGTTCCAAGAGAATCCGTCTAGGACCTTCTGGTGAGTTCAGCTCTAGCGACGCGACAGGCGACACGGAGGAAGAGCGTCCAATGGGCCGCGATAGGGCCAAGGCCGCGGTACGTAAGGGCAGGAGGAAGGGGAAGGAAACCTCATCAAGCAGTGAGGTAGGAAGTAAATCCTTCGCGATGAGTAACATGATGAAGAGTTTAGTGAAGGCTAAGCTATTCAAGCAATGGAACAAAGTGAAAGACCGATCAACCGTCGACATGAACGAAGCAGAAAAGCGCAAACATGCGAAGGCCATGAAGATGCTGGAAAAAGAGCTTGGTCTGGAAGATGATGACGACGAGGAGGAGGAGCAGGAACAAGAGGAAGAAGAGTAGAATAAAATATTTTTATTTATTATGTAATTTTTAATATTTATTATGCAATTTATTAACTATTATGTAATCGGAAATATTTTAAGTTGAATAAAATATTTTCTTGCATTATTTTGAATGTCTAAACAAAATCGAGTGAAATAACTTAATGTGGAAAAGAAATGGTGATGTGGAGGAGAGAGAAGTGAGAGTGGGGACTATAGCCCATGCATTGGCACCGTGTGATGAGAGTGGGGTGAGAGTGGGGTGAGAGTGGGCCAAAAGCTGACGTGGCGGGGCGGGAGCGGGGCGTTGGGTTGGCACCAGCCTTAGTGCTGCACTGCAGTCTGCAGGCATGCTCGTATCTCTGATCTTACTACAACTAGTCTAAACAGCGCAATCTTAATATGATAGTGGAATTGTGGCATGGCATCCTACCTTTTACTTGCTTAACTAAATCGGCAGAATATTTTTCTTCAGCTAGTGACGATGATCCCCACATAATCCAAACGAATGGGGCGTCCAGAGATCCCATGAGACAAGTCAGCAAATAACGCTTATTGTCGGATTCCTATCGGAAGCATATATAAGCTACGAGGTCCTGTTTGTCATGAGAAGGTCTCAATTCAGACGCATATACAAGTAATTGCATATTCAGTTATTTATTCACTTACGTAGGCAGACCAGACATCTGGCGCATGATTAACGGACCTGACGATTTGATTGATTGACTTGACTAACTGAATTCTAAGCCGGCCATGCACGTATCGCTCGAGAAACAGACACGATCGACATTTGTGTCGTTTCACAAGTACAACTAGCAAGTTAATTTGTGTTGACAATCTAAGGCTGGTGCCAATGCACCACACCACTATAGCCTATCACGTCAGCTTTTTTCCTCACTCTCACCCCACTCTCACCCTACAGTGCCAATGCACAGGCTATAGTGTCAGCTCTCACTTCTCTCTCCTCCACATCACCATTTATTTTTCAGATTAAGTTATTTCACTCGATTTTTGTAGACATTCAAAATAATGCAAGAAAATTATTTTATTCAACTAAAAATATTACCGATTACATAATAATTAATAAAATTGCATAATAAATAAAAATTCTACTCCTCTTCCTCTTCTTCCTGCTCCTCCTCCTCGTCGTCATCATCTTCCAGATCAAGCTCTTTTTCCACCATCTTGATGGCCTTCGCATGTTTGCGCTTTTCTGCTTCGTTCATGTCGTCGGTTGATCGGTCTTTCATTTTGTTCCATTGCTTGAATAGCTTAGCCTTCACTAAACCCTTCATCATGTTTCTCATCGCGAAGGATTTACTTCCTACCTCACTGCTTGATGAGGAGTCCTTCCCCTTCCTCCTACCCTTACGTGCCGTGGCCTTGGTGGTGTGTCGGAGGAGTATAAAACTCGGGGAAGCGGCGAAGAACCGACATTGGTGCGACGATGTGTCGGAGAGACATCATCTAGCTGTATTGGTGACCCGTCGGCCCCCAATAGATCCGTGAACGAGGTCAAATCTGGTGGAGTCCAACCGGATATGGTGGAGAAGATTTGAGAGAGTGAAGGAGATAAAATAGATGTGGAGTGAGTGAAACCATATGGGGGGTATTTATAGGGGTGGGGATGGAATTTTAGGGTTTTTTTGGCTTTTTTCGGATTTTTTGAACCAGCAACGGCTACCCCAACGGCTAGCTGACGTGGACGAATCAGATCGCGCCACGTCAGCTAGCCGTTACGCCCTCTCCTCGCTCTCGCCCGCCTGTCGCCCGTCTCTCGCCTCGCTCTCGCCCCCACTCTCGCCCGCCTGTCGCTGCCAACGCTGCCGCCCGCCTCTCGCCTCGCTCTCGCCCCCAACGCAGGCGGTAGCCGGGCGGGAGCGGGCGATACCGCCGGGCGCCCGCGCCGCCGCCTCCCGCTCTCGTCTCGCCTCGCTCTCGCCTCTCTCCCGCCCCACGCCGGGCGATACCGCCCCTCCTCACGCCCCCAATGGCACCAGCCTAAGAGCATCTCCAGTCGCGTCCCCCAAACCGTCCCCCAAAGGGATTTGGGGCGCGCCGGACAGAAAAAGCGTTCCAGCCGCGTCCCCCAAAGCCCTTTTTTGTCCGGCGCGCCCCCATTCGGTGTCCGGCGCCCCGAGCCCGTCCCCGTCCCACAGGGGACGCTCCGGGGACGCCGGACACAACGAAAAGCGAGGCGAGGAGGCGCGGGGCCGACGCGTCAGCGGCACAATAAATTTTTAACCTAACCGTCGCCTACCTCGCGACGAAAGTTATTGGCGGTGCGGTTCCCGCAGCGACGCAGCGACGGTGCAGTTCCCGCAGCGACGCAGCGACGCGTCCCGTCGCGCCTAGCTCTGCGCGCCGGCGTTAATGAGCGCCACCGCTCCTCCGCCTCCCTCCGGCCTATAAAAAGGGGCGCCTCTCATCGTCCCTCTCACACACAAACCCTAGCGCCTCTCTCCCAAACCCTAGCCGCCACCATCTCTCAACAAGACTCGACGCTATGTCTGGTAGAGGCGGAGGCGGACCTCGCGGCCGCGGCCGTGGTCGTGGTCGTGGTCGTGGCCGCGGCATAGCTGAACGCTCGCCGTCGCCTTCCACGCCGCCGGCTTCATCATCGTCGGAGATGGACGTGGAGCCGGACGTCCTGTTCGAGTTCGTCCACGTCCTCAAGGGCGACCCGCGCGGCATCCAGAGGCTGCCGGACTCCTTCGCCGAGTACGTCGGCGGCGTACGCCCGCGCACGATGCATCTGCGGGAGCATTCGTGCGGCATCGCCGGTGGATCGTCAAGGCGATCTACGACGCGCGCGGCAAGATGTACCTCAACATCGGCTGGGAGAAGTTCGCGCGCCACCACAGCCTCCAAGCCGGCTTCATCCTCGTGTTCTCCTACTTCGGCAACAGGGACATGAAAGTCAAGGTCTTCGACGAGAGGCGCTGCCTCCGGGACTACCACGTCGACAGGGACTCCCACGACGACAGCACCGACGAGGAGGACGACTGAATGAGTGTTGTTTCTTCGCAGCGAATACGTGCACGGAGGTTTCTGCCTGTTCGCTTCATCGGTAGAACCAACAAGGGCACCATCCTCCCGCTGGATTTTCCAGTTTAGGTGACTGGGTGTGCCCTCGAGTGTTCTTTCTTAGCAGCGAACACAGGAAACCTTCGATGCACGGCCTAGTTAGGTTTAGTTTCTTTGCAAAATTTTATATTTGTGTCCACGACGGTTCAAACTATGTATTAGTTTGTGGAAAACCACGTTCCCAATTATGTTTTCGTGTAAACCACGTTCCAAATTATGTATTAGTTTGTGGAAATTGAAATAAAAAGCCAAAAAAAAGTAATTTAAATGTTTGGGGGAGGCGTTTGGGGGACGCGGCTGGGGAGCGACGTCCCCCAAACGCGGCACGAACAAAACACATCCCCCAAACGCTCAATCCGACGCGGTTTGGGGGACGGTTTGGGGGACGCGACTGGAGATGCTCTAAGGACGTACGTACTTACTACAGGAAATTGGAAGGCCGATTAGCCCCAAATTAATCGGCTGCGTGATATACGCCTGGGCATCGTTCACACCTCACACGGGGTGCGGTGCATGTGCAAGGAAGAAATACGAAAGTATGCAGTGGTTCCTTTTTGTAAGCTCAGATGGCTTTTTTTTTCATGAGTTGCTGCTCCCTTTTGAACATGTTCGGCACTAGATAATCGATGCATCTGAAGCTTTCTCTTGCCTTTAGCAAGGAGCCAGCTGCGTGTCACAGGAGAAGACAAACGATTTCAGTAAGGATTGCCAGTAGTATATGCTCATCAATCAGGCAAGTGAGATACTCCATCTTGCACGGCGATCGATCATTGATCCCACACAACACAGCACAAGCTAAAGCACGCACGCATTCATCAGGGTGATAGCAGGAAGCCTAGTACAGTACTCTCCATCGATCTGCTTTACACCCACTGTCCCACTAAACTCGAGTTAATTAAGAACAATATATGCGTCCTCCCGGCCTGCCTGTATATGTACTGCACCCCGTAAAGCAGCACGTACTCCAGTTGTAGACTTGTAGTGTGGTGTGTCATTAACATATGTCATTAGTTAGCCAACTAACCGATCCTAATCTATTGGGGGCTGCTGGCTTTGCATATGGTCAGTGGCTTTCATGTGGATGATTGCTTGGAAAGCCAAGCTCGCACTTTCAATAACTTTCACCGGTTCGTCTGTCAGCATTCGGCGGCCGATCATTTCATATCTCACCTTTTCTTAGTTTACGCCATGTTCCGATTGCCCTGTATGATCGGTATGATTGACCGTCGATCTATACGCCTAGTATTGGTATACTGGTCGCAGTACATCACTGACATACAACTATGACTTGTAACCGTCGATCTATGCACAGAGTAAGTATACTGGTCGGCGCTGCCTCAGTGCCTCTACACATAGAATTTAGGACAATTTAAGCCAGAAAAAACAAGTGGGTTTCTTGGTTACATTTGGTCCAATGGATTATGCCTACCGAGCTAACAAACGTCCAAGATAAGTTTATGTGGAAATTGTCTACATCAGGCTTGTTTTCAGTAAAATCTATGTATCCAGATATGATGAATATGCACATAGTTTTTCCGAGGATATGTATCTAAAAACTAAAGGTATCCTTGAAGATCGGGATCTTTATGTAGTTCTTTCATAACAAAGTTATGCATGCTAAATACAACCTTACTAAACGGAATTGGCATGTTATCCTTCTGCTCATCTTATTTGGAGAGCTATTCACTTTACTCTCACATTCCTCCACCAGTTAATGCAATAAATATGTTTGGAAATTAGCTTAACAGAGTGGACAAGAGTACTAAAGCTCATATTCGAGTTTACGGGTGCACCATTGCCTCGTGCAGGTATGATGGAAGCTCTCAGGGCCGCTTGGCAGTCGATGAATGAGCGGTAAGTGTAATGATCTAACCATGCGTGCCGGATATGAATGGTGCCACCGCTCACCTACCTTCGCCTTCCTCCGACCACCCCCATGCCTTCCCCCGGGTATAAAACGAGGTGCTCGGGCACCGGATTCTCCTCACACAAACCCTAGCGTCGCTGCACACTTTCTCCCTCGAGCAATCCACGGTAGGCTGTATGGGTTGTGGTCGCGGTCGCAGAAGCGGCCGCCATGGCAGGGGCGGGGTGCAGGATCCCCAGCCCCTGAACGCTCGCCGTCGCCGGACTGCTTCCACCTTGCATTCTTCGAGTTCTTCGTCCTTGTCAAGTAGGACCCTTTCGGTTCAAAAAGGCTCATGGAGAAGATCGCGGAATATCTTGTCGGATGGCGTACACTTGCGGGAAGCCAACAACGGAGAGTGCGGGTGGCATGTAGAGGTGTTGTTTGACGGGGAAGGCCACATGTTCCTCCACACTGGCTACGAGAAGTTCGCCCTAGCCCACAACCTGGAGGTCGGTTGCTTGGTGAACTTCAAGTGGGAAGGCTATGGCGAGCTCAGGGTGAAGGTTTTTGACGACACATCTTGCCGTAGGAACCACCACGGTGACAACAGCGATGACGACATCGGTGATGATCATAAGCCTATAGTTTTTTGTTTTCGTATGGTCATTCTTTGCAGCGAAGATAGTGAGGGCCAGCGTAACCCTCTAGTTTGGTTGACTGGGTGTTCTTTCTTTGCAGGGAAGAAGGCGATGGCCAACAAAAACCTAATATAGGTTTCATCGAAATTTCACATTTTGCAACTATGTAAATGAAGCCTATGTGTAATATTTTTACCTCAATTAAATATGTTAATCTGAAGGGCAGGGCTACGCTCCCCCTTTTTCTAGAGAAAAAAAAAAGGTAAGCACGGGCTCAAACAAGCATGTGAAACGAGCAATGGCACATGTGAATTGTATTTTTTTTCCTTTCCCAGCACCATACGACATGTATGAAATGAATTGTAACCGTACGTTATGTTCATCCGAACGGCAGTACGTAGATTCAAATTGATTCCAGGTTTCCTCTATGTAATTACTACGTGTATGTACAGGCTTTGCTTATACTAGAACACATGATGTGGTAGCGATTAACATTGGATCACATGGGTGAGCACGAGCGAGCGATGCCCATGCGGACCATGGCAACCGTCACGTGGACGTGGGGCGAAGAAGAGCAGCCTGCAGGCACAGTGGACGCAACTGAACCAATGCCGCGGGTTGACCGAGGGTGGGAACAGCCGAACAGCGGAAGGTAGCTTGTGCCGCACATTTCTTCGTCTCCGCTGCCGCTGCTGCTGCATAGACCGTCTGTCTCACGGCCTGCTACTGCTAAGAGCAAGTATAATAGAGCTTGGTCAGCAGGCTACGAGCAAATTCATGTCAGCTAAATCCTAGGTGGAGGCAAGAGAAAGGAAGAGAGAGACAAGAGCGGGCGCTTGATCTGTCGCCGGCGCTGGCGCAAGAAACAATACCACAACAGCCTGCATGCAGCCGATGGCAATGTGCTAAGCCAGCTATATGCATTGAATGTGTGTCCTATGAGTCATGCATGTAAAGCAAACCAGTACAAATTTACATAGTTAAATATTCAACAAAGCTAACTAGTAGCTACCTTATTGCACTAGTGTTTTCATTTTTGCTGGCTATAAGTGACATGGTATGAGTTAGTATATACTAGCTAGCAGCCGGCTATATTATTGCCCTTGTTCTAACAAGGTCCACGTACTAGTATGTATGTCAGCCAGCATGTGTTGTCCCAGTGTCCCGGTCTTCTCCTCCAAGTTATCCAAAGGCAGCAGACAGTCAGTCGTGCGCCAGCACGCGCTTTGTCAGAAGGAAAAATGGCATGCACTGCACGCCTCCCCATATGTCGTTTCATGGGCGCCACACCGGCACCAAGTGGAAACGCAGGAGAAGGCAATGCAACGGGCCGCGTGCATCCATTTTTCTTCATGGCCTACGGAGCACGCAATCTGAACCTGAAGGTTGGCTTGGAGGGGAAGGTGGACTAAATCGAGGAGAGGTGCCAGGTTTTACTTTTACCGGCCGCGGCCGTTGTTAGTTTATACAACCCCTACATCGCAAATTGAGCCAAACATAAACACCAAATTATAGCTAAGTTTTTCAAAATTGAACCAAATAGTATATATGCAATGGTATCAACAACTATAATATCAAATTTATATTAGGGCATCTCCAGCGGCGCGACGCATTTCGGACGTCCGAAATGTCCGTTTGCGTCGCGCGGCGGACGCTCGACAGACCGTTTTTATCCGCGCGTCCGTTTGCACCTAGGGGTGGCTCCAGCGGGCCGACGCATTTTCGCGTTTGCATCAATTTATGAAGTTTTCAAACAGAGCCCCGGTGCTGCGGCCTCGGGTTAGAGGTGAACTCGTGGATCATGGAGGCCGCAGTTGTTGCCAATGTCTGCGTCGACTCATCGGACTCCTCGTCGGAAGAGGAGTCGACGACCTCCGCGCGGAACTTGTCCAACATCTGCCACATGTCCATCTGCGTGGGTACAAACTGCGGATCAATGGCCGCGCACGATAGCGCCGAAAACACGAGTAAGAAACCTACCGACGCAATTGACCGAATAGGTCGTGGGCGGTGCGGAAGGGCGGCGCAACCGGGAGCGTTTCGCTCGAAAACAGCCGGTAGGTACGCGGCGGAGCATGCTCCTGCTCTCCCGCGCGGCAAGAACGGAGCCGACGGCGACTACTGCGGCGCTACGGCCGGACGGCAGCGCTAGGGGTGGGGGCGGCACTACGACAGGAAAGAAGGGGAACAAGAAGCAAATTGAAGCGGTCGATTTCGCTGTCTCTGACATGCGGGACCGGGTAAGAAATGGAGGAAACTCCAAGCGACCGCCGAGCGTCCGCGGAGACGTAAACCTGGCGCATAATTGGCCCAGCCAGGTTTGCGTCTCCACGGACGGCCCGGTCACTTTGCGTCGCGCCGCTGGAGCAGACCCCAGATGCATTTCTGGTCACGGCGGACGAAAACGGTCGCTCAGCGTCCGTTTGCGTCGCGCCGCTGGAGATGCCCTTATGAGACCAACCGTGAAATATATTTCCATGCTACTAGATACTCCGTATTGACTATTGAAAGGATTAAAACGTTTGCCCTTATACATGCCCAGACTCTACCAAACTTGACCTTGACTACAAAGTACAAACTATATTAAAACACATTTTAGGAAAAAAGGAGTAAAAATAGGACCGGTGTGACGACGTTCACACGCATCATCAATTACCGGTAAGACGGTTCGCATGATACTAATACATTGGCATAAATGTGCTTATCTCAAAACAAAGGATTCCAAATAAGCGTTATGTAAGCATGAGTGCTTGGTTAACCAGCATACAAGAATCCAGGATATCCTTATAGATGGGTAGTCAATCCGCATGAAATAGTGCAAGTATGTGATATGTGTGTTTCATATTGTCATTTACATGTCATATGATCCATGTTCTACAATCATATATGCGCGATCATCAAGTTATCTACCATATTTTACAAGATTTATGGAACTTCCTTCTTCCAATGGTTTAGTACTTGTTTCAAGGAGCAGAAAGCATCCTCTTATTATTTTCTGTTTCAGGGACCTTACATAGTTCAAATAATTCGAGAAATCCCATCGCAAGTTTTTTTCATCGGAACGAAGAGCACGGGCTTAATTTGGAGGCATTAGAGCAAGGCCACGAGGCCTACAATGGAGTGTAGTTCCTAATGTCCATAAGATCCCTCTAGCATTTTAAGATTAATTTGTACTCATTATGGAACTCTTCATGTCCATGCTTAAGATTTGTGGATAGTTTCCCGTGTTCCTATAGGATGTCATAGCCATGGTTTCTATATAATATGAGTTGAGTATTTGGTCAGGATTTGTACTTTGATGTGGTTCTATGATGCTAATATGTGAATGTCAAATGCATGGTATTTGACCGATATGGGACCATAGGATTTCACCTTAGAATAAGAAAAATAGGAGGGACAATGAGACATAAATCATGACCCGAATCTCGTACTTGCAATAGGGAAAATTTATTTATGGGGGGGGGGGGGGGGGCGCTAAAACTCTAACTGTTGGTTGAACATTTGTCTTAATAAATACTTTGATTGCTCATTGATGATTATGAAAATAACCATCTTTCTCCGTGTTTAAATCGTATATTAAGTCGATCAATTAATAAAATTTCTCTCTAGCCTTGCTACTAATGAATAATTATTGCAAAGATGTGATTATCCTTGTGTGATACAAGAAATCAAGTTTTTATAGCGAAAACTCGAGCAAAAAGGAAAAAATCACGAGTTACCAATACTCATAAGTCAACCATGATCGAAGAGCCGATACCAGTAGTGTTAATGAGCATTGTACGGGGCAGGCCCAACCATACCGCCCGCCTGTACAACTTGACACCGACTCCGCCTGGTCAAACCAAGCAACTTTCGTGAAGGCACCTATATTTTGGTACTCTAGTCGTCGCACAGAGAACCTCCATTCTCAGATTGCATCAGAAACACACTGAGGATGAGCCACCGCTTCACCTCCACCATTGTTCATCAACCCCATCCCCATTTCCGTCTCATAACCATAGCTTTTATTTGGGATCTGCTCGCGATTGGCGGCCTAATGATATTTGTTATCAATTTAAGTAATTCTACAATGTTTTCTTTCATCGATCTTGTTATTATGAGTGACTAGTCCTCACATGCTACGTGTTGAGGATTAGCCTCGCATCAATTATGTGCATCTAATACATGAGAATATTGTGTGGTGATTTCAATTGAAGATTTATATTTTGTATCATTGTATCTTACCTTAGTCCGAGGACTTGCCAAGTACCCAAGACCCCGAGGATTGATCAAGGTTCGAGGTGAGATAAGTGGTAAACGACGTCTACATGTGAAACCCAATGACAAAAATAGGTGTACATTACGCGTTTAGTGATCCATTTGGGAGTAACATTAACATCACTAATCCTAATGCTTTCGTATGTACTTTACTTAATAATCGTTGAAAGGCCGGCGCTTCGTGGTGTAACAGTTGGACCAAGAGACTATGATATGCATGTGGCTCACAGGGGCTATAGTATTTGTGGATGTTCTACCCACAAATCCTATCTCATTAGATCTTCTATACATGAATACATGAATGTGCGTAACTTTATATTTATCCCATATGTATGCATAGCTGTAGGCAGGGTCTGGCTGTAGGTGAAACTTCAACCCTGGACTATGTCCATCCATTGATACAACTCTACATACATAGTAAACTAGAAAGGTCCGATAAACATAAGATAAAATTAATTAGCGAGTCTTGTAGATGCTCCTTAACCATCTACATATGTTTTCTAAGATTCGATAAACCTAGATCTACTAGAAAAAAAGCTACTATACTATATTTATAATCTGTAAGCAGACCACAAAGAAAAAGCAACAAGGAAGAGACCAAGTTGGAACATCAATGAAAAACTCAAAAACCAGCTGTGAATGCTCGATGTGAAAACATTTGCTTCCTGAACAAAAACCCATTGCCATCGCAACCACAAAAGTCGTACGGGGCACAAAAAAATTGCCAGTACTGGCTCAAACAAGCATGTGAAACGAGCAATGGCACATGTGAATTGTATATATTTTTTCTTTTCCAAGACCATACGACATGTATGAATTGTAAACGTACGGTATCTTGATCCGAACGGGCGGTACATAGATACGAATTGATTTCAGGTTTCCTCTATTTTTTGTACATGCTTTGCTTATACGTAGAACACATGCTGTGGCAGCAATTAACGTTGGATCGTCACGTGGGTGAGCACGAGCGAGCGATACCCACGCAGACCATGGCAACCGTCACGTGGACGTGGGGCGAAGAAGAGCAACAATTCAGGATGACCAGGGGTTGAAACAGGAACAGATGAAGGTAGCTTGTGCCTCCGCTGTTGCTGCTGCAAAATGGCACCACTCCAAAAAAATAGTAAACTTGATAAGATGGATAATTCCCACATATTATAAAATTTTAACCTTTCTAGCTACTTTGATCCTTTTAAATTACTTTATGTTGATTTCTAAAAGTACTTCAAATTTGAATTAGAAGTGTGTAATTGTTTACACCTTAAAATTGCCAAAACATAATTTTAAGGTAGAAAAGTATTCACTATTAATAGAACCACCAAGAGTTTTGAAAGATTCAACCCCTTAATGTGAATAGCCATGTCGACCATTTTGATCCATGTTTTGAAAAAAAATAAAGAAAATGAAGGTTAAAATATGTAAAAAAAATCAACATGGAGGAAAAATACCAATACTGTAATATGACAAGTTCTTGGAAAATTTGTCATAAAAGGCCTACCATGTATGCAAATTCATGGGTGTCAAGAAAAATGGGCAAGTTCATGGCCATATATATCGCAAAGTTGAAAATGTGCCCAAATTCAACACAGAGGTGCATCTTGCTATAGCAAACAATATTGACATGTGAAGTTTCCAGCTTGAGGTGCATCTTGCTATAACAAACAATATTGGCATGTGAAGTTTCCAACTTTTTTAAATAAAAAATTATTCTAAATTTGTAAGTGCTAAACATGTTTTTTGTGTGAAGCAAATGCAATGAATATGGTGTAAAATGACACCACACAATTTTTTCACACAAAGTAGACCATATTGGAAAAAGAATACCACCATATTACGAATTTTTAATCTTCTAGCTGCTTTCTCCCAACTAAACGACTTTTCTCAAAAGTAATTCAATTATAATAGCAATTGTGTGATATGTTGCTATTAAAAAATACCAGTTTTTTTAATGTACACAAGTTGTCATTTGTTGAAAGTACTAATAAGAAAGATTCAACCCTTTACAATGAATAACCATGTCAAGAATTTTGACCCTATTTCGATAAATAAAGAAAATTGAGAAAATTGAAAAATGCAATATTTCCATACATGGAGCCCTTTTATGTGTGCAAGTTGCCAGGAAAAGTTAGAACTTGTATTATCACATGTTTTGAAAAGAAGTTTCCACAAAAGGCCTATCATGTATGAACATTGATTTGTTTCAAACCAAACGATCATGTTCATGGCCATACCCATGGTATATTTTAACATAACAATGCCCATATTCAGCACAAAGGTGCATCTTTCCATGACAGACAATATTTCCAAGTGGAGATTCCAAAAAAAATATACAAAAACGCTACATTTAAATTCTAAGAGAAAAACTATTTTTTAGTGAAGCAAGTGAAAAGAATATGATTCAAAATGACATCACTTATTTTTCACATAAAGTAGACCATATTGGATGGAGAATGCCCAAATATTATCAATTTTCAAGATTTTCGGCTGCGCCCATTTATATGAAGTTTAGGTCGGCCTAAAGTAATTCAAATTTAAACTACAAATGAGTAAAGGTTGCTCCTAAATTTTTGGAAAAGCCCTTTTAAGGTACAAAAGTAATCATCAAGTCAAAGAACCACAGAGAGTGTTGAAATATTTAACGCCTTGCTGTAAACAACCATGCCGATCATTTTGACCCTATTTTGAAAGAAATATGAAAGAAAATGAAGAAAAAAAATTGAAACTAATAATCAAAAGTTTTCTACTTCATCGGTGAAGATGAAATAGTGTAGTTTTATCTGCAGTGGGATGAAGACAAGTGTTTTTGGTTCTCTTGTAAGTGAAGTTCATCATCAAGGGGCCTATTTCCTAGGAGCTTGAGGCTCAAGACTTGTGATTGTTGCTTGGGGTTTGTCCAACGTAGGAGCTTTAGCGGGCAACTTCTTTTTCTGTCCCGATGATATAATTTTGTCGTGTTTATTAATCTCATTTGATTCAGATGTGGTACTTTCTTATTTTGTCGGATCGGTGAAAGTTTATTGCTACTAGATGCAACCTTTGTCGATGGTAACTTTTATCTTCAACCAGACTGGTTTGATGCATATTAGTAGACTGGAAAATGCATGGTTGCCATATGCTACTATTATTTCGATTGTTAATTCATATTTCAACCTTATATGGTTTTCCAACTACCGAGTATAATACATTAAATACTAAACCCTTAATAAAAAATTGTGTGCATCGTTTTTTGTTGTAAAAGTTGATGCTATAGTCCCCTTGTTTGGAAAAGAAAAGAAACGAGAAAAGTGTCAAGATGAACGGCGAGACGATGAAGAAGGTAAGCATTATAACTTTAAAAATGGCTGAAGTTAAAAATATGACTTTCAGTTTTCAGGAGCTAAAAGGTGATGCGAGAGGCTCACCCTCTGCATCGACGGTTTTGCCGGATTTTGACGGTTTCTTCAACCTAATCACACCACAAACCGTTATACCGGTTTGGTTTAGGTTGGGTCGGAGGTTTGAATCGTTTGGGACCAAACCGTGAACAGGCATACGAGGGGCCCGGGCTCAAGTAGCATCGTCTACGGTCTGGGGCGTGATTGGTAGGCCGCACGACCCCTAAACAGGCTCCGGGGGGCCAAAATCCAGGCGACTGGATACCTGGGCTCCCTTAAAATATTGACTTGCATGCACGTCGAAGTAGTCTAGGGCCAGGCCCTGCTAGTACACCTGATTCGACCATTTCCACGGATCCGAGCCCGTAGAGTGCAAAGTAAGGCTTCCCCTACACGCGTGGGTAAGCAGCGCGAGACGTCGCGTCGGTCCTTGTCCCGCGCCATAAATTTTACTCATCGCCATCTTCCTCCTATCACTCTCTCTCTCTCTCTCTCTCTCTCTCTCTCTCTCGTATCACTCCATTCCCCAAACCCCTCAGACGTTCCTCTGTTGGTGACAAGGCCAAGATAAAAGATGGAGTTTTTGTACCATCGCCTATTCCACGCCGCTTCCGTTGCTTAGACTTCGACCGCTGATTCCCCGTTGCCTCCGCCAGCCCTAAATTGCCTCTCTACTTCAACCTTCGGCGGCTCAGCCATGTCGCTAAGGCTTCCAAAATCCCTCACCGACCCTTTTTTACCGTAGATCTACCCGTATATGGCATGTAGGTGCGCCATTCATGACATACATAGCAGATCTAGTTGGGTCAGGGTTCCATCAGGTTACTGTTCCAAGGTTGATTCCCTTTGTGACACTCATGTTGTTCTTCATGTGCTTTGGCTTCTAATTGATTTGTGCACTTATTTGTTGGTTGAGTAGACCTAGGGCTTCCATTGTCAGTTAGATTTGTTAGGTTGCACTTCTGAGGCGTTGATTTCATTCACTCTGCTTTGTTTGCTACATTGTATGAGGCCATTAAAATTGGGTTCTGTAGTTTGTTTTCGGCCGATGATTTAACATAGTAGCACACTATGAGCTAAGAATGTCTTATAAACCTTGGGACATCCAATGGCAAGCATTGCATTCTGCAAGGTCTTGTAAGACATTTCTTAACTTTGTTTTATACATTGTATGAGGCTAATTTACAAATGTTTAACATATTGGTCCTATGATTATAATGTGGCACAATGATTCATAGCTTGCAAATTGTTGAGACATCTCTTAGCTTCCTACTGTAACTTAGGAATGCTTAACATATTGTGCCAATGGTTAAAATGTAGCCACATATTGGTGGCACAATGAATCTATCCGGCCATTAGCATAGTTCAAATACTCAACAATGTGCATAGCACTTGGTCGGAAAGATTCATTGTTTCCCCAAGGTCATTTGTATGAGGCAAACTGTAAGGATGAGCCAATCATATTGGTATAGTGGTCAATAATCCAACACTGTCTCATATTTCCTTTTTTTTCTCCACACTCTGCGTCTAGGAGTGCCTGTGGAGGTACCTGAAGAGGGCTCAAGCAAAAGTCTTAGGGAACAACCAACGAAAGTTGGCCACTTCCACGAGGATGTGTCGCTTCTCCACTTCCCTAAGGTGCTCATGGATACAGGGATCGGTGTGCTCCCTCTCCGAGATTCCTTTCGGACTTAACTTGGCCAGGTGCCAGGGAAGATGATTGTCAAGACCACAACAGGGTGCCAGTGTGTCAACACCCGGATTTTTAATTCCAGATGCCTATTATGACATACATCGCAATCCCAGGAAGATTGTTTTTGCGAGACATAATAGTTGATATCAGAGAACATCATTCATTACAAACCATAATAGTCTTACAACAGGGGATCACATGATCCAAGTCTTACAACAACAGTTGATCTAAGGATCAATTACAAAGCACATAGCGGAAGAAACGTAGTAGCGGTCCATCTATTCCACAGGCAACGCTTGACGTTGGGAGGTGGTCCTAGTTATCGTAGACGCCCTGCTGTCCATCCTCCTGGTACTGGTGCTCCTCTTCATAGTCTGGCCATTTGAATAGCCAGGGATAAAGCCATGAGTACTTTATAAAGTACTCGCAAACTAATACTAATGTAAGTACTATCAACTATAGTAGGGGTTCTAAGCTCTAGGTTTATTTGCACATAGCCAGTTTTATTTCATAAACACTTTATAGCAAAGACTCTTTATTCACCTAGACTTGCTCAAGTGGGAACATTAGTGTCATTCCCACAACTCTGTTGTGATTCAAGTCAAATTCACCTTTCAAGTCACCCTTCATTTTGTAAAACATCTGACAACGAAACAGTATGGCCATCCAACTGTCCATGACCGCGGACGCGGCTATTCGAATAGTTTAACACTCTGCAGAGGTCGTACTCTTGTGCCACAACTTTTGATTATATCTGTCAGGAATAACCCTGAATCATCATAACTCAGTATGCGGATCATCAACCATTAACCTTTCACTTACATACCCTAGTATAGGCACCTCCCCTATGAGCTTGGCCTCCTAGTGATGGCCATCTGCCATCCTAGGAACTGCACGGGGCTTGGGTAGGACATTCAACTCTTTTTCACATCATTTGACTTTCAACGGAGGCAGCATCGGCATAACCTCTATGACGCTTGTTCAGAGGGAACCCATACTAAAATACATAAATTTCCAGCTAAAGCCTTACCCATTATCAGGTATTGTGGGGGTACTCTAAAATTGGAATGGTATCGCATCCGAACCCAACCATCAGTTTGCATCAAATTCACAATGTCACTCAAAGTTCATATTCACCTTCAACACTTTCAATAGAATGACTCATCATTCCAAGGTTTTCAAAGTCATTTGATTCACAAGTTTCCATCTAGAGTAGGCAATTTTAGTTTTAGCACTAGCAACTAGTCATGAGGGGTGCTAACTACACTTTAGCTCTCTAGGCTAAGTTTGACTCTCTTGTGGTACTCTATACTTGAACAAGAATTAACTACAACAAGTAAGCCTTGGTAAAAAAAGAGTAAAAGCTTGCAAAAATAAAGACTTGGACTTGGAAGAATAAAACTTTAAACAACAATACTAGTGCCATGGTATCTTGCACTAGTAGCTTGGCAATAGTAGAGCTTGCTCATATTAATATCTTGCATTGGTAATAGCTTTCCTTGAGTGGTATAGTGGTCAAAGTGTTCCTCTTCTTCTTCGTAGAAGACCTCCTCCTCCTCGTAGCCTTCGGTACTACCGTCTATAAACGGATACGAGGTAACAATTGATACGTCTCTGACGTATCGATAATTTCTTATGTTCCATGCCACATTATTGATGTTATCTACATGTTTTATGCACACTTTATGTCATATTCGTGTATTTTCTGGAACTAACCTATTAACAAGATGCCGAAGTGCCGATTCTTTGTCTGCTTGTTTTTGGTTTCAGAAATCCTAGTAAGGAAATATTCTCGGAATTGGACGAAATCAAAGCCCAGGGGCCTATTTTCTCACGAAGCTTCCAGAAGTCCGAAGGAGAGACGAAGAGGGGCCACGGAGGGGCCACACCCTAGGGCGGCGCGGCCTCCCCCTTGGCCGCGCGGCCCTGTGGTGTGGGGCCCCCGTGCCGCCTCTTGACCTGCCCTTCCGCCTATAAAAAGTCTCCGTGACGAAACCCCCAGTACCGAGAGCCACGATACGGAAAACCTTCCAGAGACGCCGCCAACGCCGATCCCATCTCGGGGGATCCAGGAGATCGCCTCCGGCACCCTGCCGGAGAGGGGAATCATCTCCCGGAGGACTCTACGCCGCCATGGTCGCCTCCGGTGTGATGTGTGAGTAGTCTACCCCTGGACTATGGGTCCATAGCAGTAGCTAGATGGTTGTCTTCTCCCCATTGTGCTATCATTGTCGGATCTTGTGAGCTGCCTAACATGATCAAGATCATCTATCTGTAATTCTATATGTTGCGTTTGTTGGGATCCGATGAATAGAGAATACTTGTTATGTTGATTATCAAAGTTATGCTATGTGTTGTTTATGATCTTGCATGCTCTCCGTTACTAGTAGATACTCTGGCCAAGTTTTTGCTATTAACTCCAAGAGGGAGTACTTATGCTCGATAGTGGGTTCATGCCTGCATTGACACCTGGGACAGTGACAGAAAGTTCTAAGGTTGTGTTGTGATGTTGCCACTAGGGACAAAACATTAGTGCTATGTTCAAGGATGTAGTCACTAGTTACATTACGCACCATACTTAATGCAATTGTCTGTTGTTTGCAACTTAATACTGGAGGGGGTTCGGATGATAACCTGAAGGTGGACTTTTTAGGCATAGATGCAGTTGGATGACGGTCTATGTACTTTGTCGTAATGCCCAATTAAATCTCACTATACTCATCATGATATGTATGTGCATGGTCATGCTCTCTTTATTTGTCAATTGCCCAACTGTAATTTGTTCACCCAACATGCTGTTCGTCTTATGGGAGAGACACCTCTAGTGAACTGTGGACCCCGGTCCAATTCTCTTTACTGAAATACAATCTACTGCAATACTTGTTTTACTGTTTTCTGCAAACAATCATCTTCCACACAATACGGTTAACTCTTTGTTACAGCAAGCCGGTGAGATTGACAACCTCACTGTTTCGTTGGGGCAAAGTACTTTGGTTGTGTTTTGCAGGTTCCACGTTGGCGCCGGAATCACTGGTGTTGCGCCGCACTACATCTCGCCGCCATCAACCTTCAACGTGCTTCTTGACTCCTACTGGTCCGATTAAACCTTGGTTTCTTACTGAGGGAAACTTGCCGCTGTGCGCATCACACCTTCCTCTTGGGGTTCCCAACGGACGTGCCAACCACACGCATCAAGCAAATTTCTGGCGCCGTTGCCGGGGAGATCAAGACACGCTGCAAGGGGAGTCTCCACTTCTCAATCTCTTTACTTTGTTTTTGTCTTGCTTAGTTTTATTTACTACTTTGTTTGCTGCACTAAATCAAAATACAAAAAAATTAGTTGCTAGTTTTACTTTATTTGCTATCTTGTTTGCTATATCAAAAACACAAAAAAATTAGTTTACTTGCATTTACCTTATTCATCATGTTTCCTTTTAATTTTACCACAAAAAACATTCCGGTAGGACGTGGGTCTATAGTTGGGAGAAATAATATAGAAGAATTTTTCAATCATGTTAGTACTATTGAAAATTTTGAAGATAGACACTTGGTAGACCTTGCGCCTACTTATGAAATTGCTGCTGCGCATTTAGTTCACCTGTTGGAAACTAAATTTGTTAATCTTAATCCTATAATCCAACACATGTTTTTCACACTTGGTGATATGGAAGAGGGGGAAAAGAAAGATTTTGTATTAGAAACCCTTCTTAGAGAATTTGGTGGTCTAGCAAGAGAAGCTAGAAAGGTGTTTGCTAAATTTAATATGCTTGGTTCTCCTACTAATTTTGTTAGTCTCCTTGAAAGGATGGATATGGATAGAATAAGATACACTAATAATATTGATGATGGAGGGGAGATCAAAGCACCAATACCATGTAAGCTCTTAGCTATGAATGATGCATTAGAAAATAACTATGCTTGGCTAGTTCCTGAAAATTTGTTTGATGAGAGTAGCACGCCTAAGACTAATGAAAAGGGAGATGCTGAAACTTATGTATCCAATATACTATGCCTAGTTGAGAAAACTCCACACCCCACTGAGAATGCATCACCCTTCGATAATACTTGATACACACTTTCTGCGCCTAGCTGAAAGGCGTTAAAGAAAAGCGCTTATGGGAGACAACCCATGTTTTTATCTACAGTACTTTGTTTTTATTTTGTGTCTTGGAAGTTGTTTACTACTGTAGCAACCTCTCCTTATCTTAGTTTTGTGTTTTGTTGTGCCAAGTTAAGCCGTTGATAGAAAAGTAAGTACTAGATTTGGATTACTGCACAGTTCCAGATTTCTTTGCTGTCACGAATCTGAGTCCACCTCCCTGTAGGTAGCTCAGAAAATTAAGCCAATTTACGTGCATGATCCTCAGATATGTACGCAACTTTCATTCAATTTGAGCATTTTCATTTGAGCAAGTCTGGTGCCATTTTAAAATTCGTCAATACGAACTGTTCTGTTTTGACAGATTCTGCCTTTTATTTCGCATTGCCTCTTTCGCTATGTTGGATGAATTTCTTTGATCCATTAATGTCCAGTAGCATTATGCAATGTCCAGAAGTGTTAAGAATGATTGTGTCACCTCTGAATATGTCAATTTATATTGTGCACTAACCCTCTAATGAGTTGTTTCGAGTTTGGTGTGGAGGAAGTTTTCAAGGATCAAGAGAGGAGTATGATGCAACATGATCAAGGAGAGTGAAAGCTCTAAGCTTGGGGATGCACCCGGTGGTTCATCCCTGCATATATCAAGAAGACTCAAGCGTCTAAGCTTGGGGATGCCCAAGGCATCCCCTTCTTCATCGACAACATTATCAGGTTCCTCCCCTGAAACTACATTTTTATTCCATCACATCTTATGTGCTTTGCTTGGAGTGTCGGTTTGTTTTTGTTTTTGTTTGGTTTGAATAAAATGGATCCTAGCATTCACTTTGTGGGAGAGAGACACGCTCCGCTGTAGCATATGGACAAGTATGTCCTTAGGCTCTACTCATAGTATTCATGGCGAAGTTTCTTCTTCGTTAAATTGTTATATGGTTGGAATTGGAAAATGATACATGTAGTAAATTACTAAAATGTCTTGGATAATGTGATACTTGGCAATTGTTGTGCTCATGTTTAAGCTCTTGCATCATATGCTTTGCACCCATTAATGAAGAAATACATAGAGCATGCTAAAATTTGGTTTGCATATTTGGTCTCTCTAAGGTCTAGATAATTTCTAGTATTGAGTTTGAACAACAAGGAAGACGGTGTAGAGTCTTATAATCTTTTCAATATGTATTTTATGTGAGTTTTGCTGCACTGGTTCATCCTTGTGTTTGTTTCAAATAGCCTTGCTAGCCTAAACCTTGTATCGAGAGGGATTACTTCTCATGCATCCAAAATCCTTGAGCCAACCACTATGCCATTTGTGTCCACCATACCTACCTACTACATGGTATTTCTCTGCCATTCCAAAGTAAATTGCTTGAGTGCTACCTTTAAAATTCCATCATTCACCTTTGCAATATATAGCTCATGGGACAAATAGCTTAAAAACTATTGTGGTATTGAATATGTAATTATGCACTTTATCTCTTATTAAGTTGCTTGTTGTGCGATAACCATGTTCACTGGGGACGCCATCAACTATTCATTGTTGAATTTCATGTGAGTTGCTATGCATGTTCGTCTTGTCTGAAGTAAGAGAGATCTACCACCATATGGTTAAGCATGCATATGTTAGAGAAGAACATTGGGCCGCTAACTAAAGCCATGCTCCATGGTGGAAGTTTCAGTTTTGGACAACAATCCTCAAATCTCAAATGAGAAAATTATTAATTGTTGGTATATGCTTATGCATAAAAGAGGAGTCCATTATCTGTTGTCTATGTTGTCCCGGTATGGATGTCTAAGTTGAAGAATAATCAATAGCGAGAAATCCAATGCGAGCTTTCTCCTTAGACCTTTGTACAGGCGGCATAGAGGTACCCCTTTGCGACACTTGGTAAAAACAATGCATTGTGATGATCCGGTAGTCCAAGCTAATTAGGACAAGGTGCGGGCACTATTAGTACACTATGCATGAGGCTTGCAACTTATAAGATATAATTTACATGATGCATATGCTTTATTACTACCGTTGACAAAATTGTTTCATGTTTTCAAAATCAAAGCTCTAGCACAAATATAGCAATCGATGCTTTTCCTCTATGGAGGACCATTCTTTTACTTTCAATGTTGAGTCAGTTCACCTATTTCTCTCCACCTCAAGAAGCAAACACTTGTGTGAACTGTGCATTGATTCCTACATACTTGCTTATTGCACTTATTATATTACTCTATGTTGACAATATCCATGAGATATACATGTTACAAGTTGAAAGCAACCGCTGAAACTTAATCTTCTTTTGTGTTGCTTCAATGCCTTTACTTTGAATTATTGCTTTATGAGTTAACTCTTATGCAAGACTTATTGATGCTTGTCTTGAAGTGCTATTCATGAAAAGTCTTTGCTATATGATTCACTTGTTTACTCATGTCATATACATTGTTTTGATCGCTGCATTCACTACATATGCTTTACAAATAGTATGATCAAGATTATGATGGCATGTCACTCCAGAAATTATACGTGTTATCGTTTTACCTGCTCGGGACGAGCAGAACTAAGCTTGGGGATGCTGATACGTCTCCGACGTATCGATAATTTCTTATGTTCCATGCCACATTATTGATGTTATCTACATGTTTTATGCACACTTTATGTCATATTCGTGCATTTTCCGGAACTAACCTATTAACAAGATGCCGAAGTGCCGCTTCTTTGTTTTCTGCTGTTTTTGGTTTCAGAAATCCTAGTAAGGAAATATTCTCGGAATTGGACGAAATCAAAGCCTGTGGGCCTATTTTCTCACGAAGCTTCCGAAGTCCGAAGGAGAGCCGCAGTGGGGCCACGGCGGGGCCCCCCCCCCGGGCGGCGCGCCCCCCCCCCCCCCGTGGCCGCGCGGCCCTGTGGTGTGGGGCCCCCGTGCCGCCTCTTGACCTGCCCTTCCGCCTATAACAAGTCTCCGTGACGAAACCCCAGCACCGAGAGCCACGATACGGAAAACCTTCGGAGACGCCGCCAACGCCGATCCCATCTCGGGGGATCCAGGAGATCGCCTCCGGCACCCTGCCGGAGAGGGGAATCATCTCCCGGAGGACTCTACGCCGCCATGGTCGCCTCCGGTGTGATGTGTGAGTAGTCTACCCCTGGACTATGGGTCCATAGCAGTAGCTAGATGGTTGTCTTCTCCCCATTGTGCTATCATTGTTGGATCTTGTGAGCTGCCTAACATGATCAAGATCATCTATCTCGTAATTCTATATGTTGCGTTTGTTGGGATCCGATGAATAGAGAATACTTGTTATGTTGATTATCAAAGTTATGCTATGTGTTGTTTATGATCTTGCATGCTCTCCGTTACTAGTAGATACTCTGGCCAAGTTTTTGCTATTAACTCCAAGAGGGAGTACTTATGCTCGATAGTGGGTTCATGCCCGCATTGACACAGGGACAAGTGATGAAAGTTCTAAGGTTGTGTTGTGCTGTTGCCACTAGGGATAAAACATTAGTGCTATGTTCAAGGATGTAGTCACTAGTTACATTACGCACCATACTTAATGCAATTGTCTGTTGTTTGCAACTTAATACTGGAGGGGGTTCGGATGATAACCTGAAGGTGGACTTTTTAGGCATAGATGCAGTTGGATGACGGTCTATGTACTTTGTCGTAATGCCCAATTAAATCTCACTATACTCATCATGATATGTATGTGCATGGTCATGCTCTCTTTATTTGTCAATTGCCCAACTGTAATTTGTTCACCCAACATGCTGTTCGTCTTATGGGAGAGACACCTCTAGTGAACTGTGGACCCCGGTCCAATTCTCTTTACGAAATACAATCTCTTTGCAATACTTGTTTTATCGTTTTCGCAAACAATCATCTTCCACACAATACGGTTAACTCTTTGTTACAGCAAGCCGGTGAGATTGACAACCTCACTGTTTCGTTGGGGCAAAGTACTTTGGTTGTGTTTTGCAGGTTCCACGTTGGCGCCGGAATCACTGGTGTTGCGCCGCACTACATCTCGCCGCCATCAACCTTCAACGTGCTTCTTGACTCCTACTGGTCCGATTAAACCTTGGTTTCTTACTGAGGGAAACTTGCCGCTGTGCGCATCACACCTTCCTCTTGGGGTTCCCAACGGACGTGCCAACCACACGCATCAACAATCACCAAACAATATTTAAGGAGACAATTTTAGCCATAATGGCACACACAAGATGATCTAGCATCATCATTATCACCCAACATAAAACTAGGGTTTTCCTTATTTAGTTTTGGGGAAAATAATTTCCTCTCATTGAAAAACAAATACTAATATTTAATACCTACTAGGGTTTCCATTTATTTCCTTTGAAAGTAATTTCCTCCCATTGAACATTACTAAGATTTAATTTCCTCAAATAGTAAAGTATGAGATCATGTTGACCAAAGTCACCACTTCATATTTATCCATTTGGGAAAATGACTTAAATGAGATACTACATCTCATACAATTTAAATACTACTTTGAAAAAGATTTAATATTCTCAAGTAATAACATATGGGGTCATGAAGACTAATGTCATCACCTCACGTTGAATGACTTAAAAGGGGGGCTATACCTCATAGGTTTGAAATACTAGTTTTGAAATAATTTAAATGGGCTAGAAATATCCACATAGCCATTATTTGACTCTAGCCCATGATCATAGGAAACAACCATGTCATATTTTTGCATATTTAGAATGATAATATGAAATGTGATTTTTGAGAGTTGGAATCAACTCAAAATTCATCATGGTTGATTTTTAATAAATGTTTGAATCTGGAAAAGGTAATGCCTTGTTATTTTTGTTGTAATTGCTCTATAGTGAATTGGGGATTGAGACCAGTGGGGTTGGGTAGATAATTTCATATGCTTTCACCCAAAATTGGCACTCAAATTGGATGGGTAGATTTGGTTTTATTCAAATTTGAGTAAGGTACCAGTATTGGATTTTGAATTAAACGAATTAAACGGATTTGAATTTGGTGGGCTTAGGCGGGAAAGCTAAACGTGCCATGAGAGAAGGAAAAGGGCCGGCCCAGCAGCGCGTCTCGCACGCGTGGACTGCCTGCTAGGGGGTCCCACTTGTCAGTGGCTCATAATTCCCGAAACGGTATGAGTGAACGAGGGCCGCAGGATTAGATCAGCGATCAACGGACGAGGGTCGTCGTCGTCGACGAGATCGAACCCTGGCCGCGGCGAACCTAGGGGGTCGGAGGCTTACCGGCGCTCCGGTGAGGCTCGGCGAGGTGGGCAGTTGGCGTGGAAGACGACGATGAGTCTAGCAAGGGTCAAGGGAGCGGCGAAGGTGGTCGGAATCGTCGCCTCCTTCTGGCTACTGCCGCGGCAAACTCCGGTGAAATTCCAGCGAGGGAGAGGGTAATGTGGCGGGGGGAGGGTGCTAGAGTGCTCAGGGAGGAGAGGGGAGTGAGATGGTGTGCCGAGATCGGGCAGGGGAGGTATCTATTTATAGCGAACGAGGCGGAAGTCTGGTGATCCTAGGTCGATCATGGCGGCGAGGCTACAGTGGCAGAGAGGCGTGGGCGAGGGGCGAGGACTGTTCAGCATCGTCTGGTGATCCTAGTGCGCGTCATGGCGCAGCAGGAGGGGGACGGGAGCGTGCGGGCGACGTCAGGGTCTGTCACGGGTCCAGCGGAGGTCGTCGACGATGGCGTCGGCTATAGCCAGTGCAGGGCTTCTCTTCGTCCTGGGAGGGTATCATCGTGTTCAGTGTGCTGAGGCAAGCCTAGTGGACAAGGTGAGGGTGAGAGGAGAGGGCAGGTGGTGATGAGTGGCATGGTGGTGACATGGTGATTGGCATTGACTTGGTTTGATCATTTCTCTCCCATGAATAGTGGTGCAAGGGCATGATGAGGGTAAAGGAGGACAGAGGACACTGTGGGTGGCCAATGTGGCTAGAGTTTAGGCTAAAATCCATTGGGTTTTGAGGTGTATGCTCAAAGTCAAATGTTGCACACCAAGTGTTTGATGAAATGGCCGAAAGAGATTCAAATTTGAATTTTGTCAAAATATTTTATGAGTGTGATTCAATTAATGTTTGGCACCTACTGATGTCCTTGGTTTGAAATTTGGAAAAGGTTTGGTGAAAATCAAATTTGGGTTGATCTATAATCTATTTCAAAGTTGCCACTTTGGCTGCTTTTTAAATTCATTTGAATTTGAATCAGCAAGGTTGGTCAACACCAAGCTGTTCACTTTTATGAGTACTATAGATCAGGGTGGGCATAAAAACCGTGAAACCAAAAAACGAACCGAAGCCGAAACCGAACTAACCGAAATCTCGGTTTTTTCCATTAAACGCTATTTTTTCGATTTCCATTTATACTAACCGAATTAAATTTGGTAGAATTCGGTTTTTAGCCCCACCAACCGAACAAGACCGAATAGACCGAATTGAGTAACCTACCATCAATTTGTGCATAAACTGATCATTCCATAGAAGCCCAATTGCGTTTGATGTTCCAAAAATTGTTCATTCAATATATGACTTTGGTCTTTGATGTACTAGCTTTTTCTGAATATAGCGTGAAGCCTGCATAATAGAACACGTCGCTTGAAGTCTTAGCTACCTCTTTTAAGCGCTCACGAGTGATGCACCTGTACCACGAGCGTCGCAGCCTACCAAATAGCATCCCTCCACGATTGGAGCTCATTTGTCGATTTCTTGCGCAATTGATGCTTTTTGTGTTGATATATCAATCACTATTTGCTTTCTCCGGTGATGCCTACTATTTGTTCAAGTGAGTAGGTTCATTCGGTTTTAACCGTAAACCGAACCGAATTTGTCGGTTAACCGAATCTCCGGTTTCCTAAATTTTCATGCCAATTTCGGTTACCATTTTTGAAAACCGAATTTGTTCAAAAACCGCAAAAACCGAACCGAAATTTCGGTTAAAACCGAATGCCCACCCTGAACTATAGATATGTGCAAAAAGATGGGAAGGTTTGGTTTAGAAAATAATAACCACAGGGTTTCAAAGGGGGCATCACGTTAAAATTGTCACATGTGACCATTATCACATGTGTTAGGGTTTTTCATTTTCTTTCTTTTTGTTTTGATTTTCTTTGACCAAAATGTAATATTTTGGGTTAGTTGAGGGTTAGGTTGAGTTTATCAATGGTTTCAAACCATTTACGTCAAGTCAATATGGCATAGGCCAAGATTTGCAATTATGGCTATTTTCCCACATATGCTTTTCTTTTTATTTTATTTTCTTTTCTTTGTTCCTCTTTGATTTTGAAAAGGGGTAGGTTTTAGGGTTTAGAATCATGTCCAACACTTCAAACAAACAATCATGGCAAAAATCACCACATACATGCATGAACACTATGCACCTAAGGTAAATCAATTCAAGTTTTTGTTGGTTCCAAAATTTGAAAAAGGGAAATGATCTTCTTCCTTGATTTGAAAAGTTGGGATGTTACACAGTGGGAGATGAACATCACGAAGGTTAGCGGCAAGGCCATCCTGGAAGCTGGCTGGTCAGAGTTCGTCGTCGCTGATGTCTACTCACGCTTCTTTTCCTATAGACAGTGTTGGGCCTCCAAGAGCAGAGGTTTGTAGAACAGCAGCAAGTTTTCCCTTAAGTGGATCACCCAAGGTTTATCGAACTCAGGGAGGAAGAGGTCAAAGATATCCCTCTCAAGCAACCCTGCGATCACAATGCAAGAAGTCTCTTGTGTCCCCAACACACCCAATACACTTGTCAGATGTATAGGTGCACTAGTTCGGTGAAGAGGTAGTGAAATACAAGTGATATGAATGTATATGAGCAGTAGTAACGGCACCAGAAAATACTTGCTGGCGTGCAGTTGACGTGGGAGATATTGCAGGAAGTAGAGATGCAGTAAAACAGTAAAAAAGCAATGATTGCAGTATTTGGAAACAAGGCCTAGGGATCATACTTTCACTAGTGGACACTCTCAACATTGATCACATAATAAAACCACTCTACACTCTCTTGTTGGATGATGAACACCACTAATTGTGTAGGGCTACAAGAGCACCTCAATGCCGGAGTTAACAAGCTCCACAACATTCGATATTCATATTTAAATAACCTTAGAGTGCATGATAGACCAACGCAATTATACCAAGTACTAACATAGCATGCACACTGTCACCATCACGCTATGAAAGGAGGAATAGATCACATCAATACCATCATAGTAATAGTTAACTTCATAATCTACAAGAGATCACAATCGTAAACTACGCCAAGTACTACATGATGCACACACTGTCACCATTACATCATGGAGGAGAAATAGAGTACTTTAATAACATCACTAGAGTAGCACATAGATGAATAGTGATACAAAGCTCATATGAATATCAATCATGTAAGGCAGCTCATGAGATCATTGTATTGAAGTACATGGGAGAGAGATTAACCACATAGCTACCGGTACAGCCCTTAGCCTCGGGGGAGAACTACTCTCTCCTCATGGGAGACAGCAGCGGTGATGAAGATGGCGGTGGTGTCGATGGAGATGCCTTCCGGGGGCACTTCCCCGTCCCGACGGCGTGCCGGAACAGAGACTTCTGTCCCCCAGATCTTGGCTTCGCGATGGCGGCGGCTCTGGAAGGTTTCTCCTACCGTGGCTTATTCTTATCGAAGATTTAGGTCAGGGGGCTTCTTATAGGCGAAGAGGCGGAGTCGGAATGCTGACGGGGGCACCACACAATAGGGGGGCGCGCCCCCCTTGGGCCGCGCCGCCACCCTGTGTGGTAGGCCTGTGGCTCTCCTCTGGTCTCTCTCTGGTGTTCTGGAAGCTTCGTGGAATTATAAGATACAAGGCGTTGATTTCGTCCAATTCCAAGAATATTTCCTTACTAGAATTTCTGAAACCAAAAATAGCAGAAAACAGCAACTGACACTTCGGCATCTCGTCAATAGGTTAGTTCCGGAAAACGCATCAAAACGATATAAAGTGTGAACAAAACATGTAGGTATTGTCATAAAACAAGCATGGAACATCAGAAATTATAGATACGTTGGAGACATATCAGTATCCCCAAGCTTAGTTTCTACTCGTCCCCGAGTAGGTAAACGATAACAAAGATAATTTCTGAAGTGACATGCTACCAACATGATCTTAATCATACTATTGTAAAGCATATGCGATGAATGCAGGGATTCAAAGCAATGGTAAAGACAATGATTAAACAACTGAATCATATAGCAAAGACTTTTCATGAATAGTACTTTCAAGACAAGCATCAATAAGTCTTGCATAAGAGTTAACTCATAAAGCAATAGATTCATAGTAAAGGCATTGAAGCAACACAAAGGAAGATTAAGTTTCAGCGGTTGCTTTCAACTTGTAACATGCATATCTCATGGATATTGTCAACATAAAGTAATATAAAAAGTGCAATAAGCAAGTATGTAGGAATCAATGCACAGTTAACACAAGTGTTTGCTTCTTAAGATGGAGAGAAATAGGTAAACTGACTCAACATAAAAGTAGAAGAACGGCCCTTCGAAGAGGGAAGCATTGATTGCTATATTTATGCTAGAGCTTTTATTTTGAAAACAAGAAACAATTTTGTCAACGGTAGTAATAAAGCATATGCATTATGTAAATTATATCCTACAAGTTGCAAGCCTCATGCATAGATTACCAATAGTGCCTGCACCTTGTCCTAATTAGCCCGGATTTACATGGATTATCATCGCAATACATATGTTTTAACCAAGTATCACAAAGGGGTACCTCTATGCCGCCTGTACAAAGGTCTAAGGAGAAAGCTCGCATTGGATTTCTCGCTTTTGATTATTCTCAACTTAGACATCCATACCGGGACAACATAGACAACAGATAATGGACTCCTCTTTTAATGCAGAAGCATTCAACAACAAATAATATTCTCATAAGAGATTGAGGATAGTTGTCCAAAACTGAAACTTCCACCATGGATCATGGCTTTAGTTAGCGGCCCAATGCTCTTCTCTAACAATATGCATACTCAAACCATTCAACTCATGATAAATCACCCTTACTTCAGACAAGACGAACATGCATAGCAACTCACATGATATTGAACAAAGGGTAGTTGATAGCGTCCCCAGGAACATGGTTATCGCTCAACAAGCAACTTAATAAGAAATAAGATACATAAGTACATATTCAATACCACAATAGTTTTTAGGCTATTTGTCCCATGAGCTATATATTGCAAAGACAAAGGATAGAAATTTAAAGGTAGCACTCAAGCAATTTACTTTGGAATGGCGGAGAAATACCATGTAGTAGGTAGGTATGGTGGACACAAATGGCATAGTTTTTGGCTCAAGGATTTGGATTCATGAGAAGTAATCCCTCTCAATACAAGGCTTAGGCTAGCAAGGTTATTTGAAACAAACACAATTATGAACCGGTACAAAAAAACTCACATAAGAACATATTGCAAGCATTATAAGACTCTACATTGTCTTCCTTGTTGTTCAAACACCTTTACCAGAAAATATCTAGACCTTAGAGAGACCAATCATGCAAACCAAATTTTAACAAGCTCTATGTAGTTCTTCATTAATAGGTGCAAAGTATATGATGCAAGAGCTTAAACATGAGCACAACAATTGCCAAGTATCAAATTATTCAAGACCATATACCTATTTACCACATGTAGCATTTTCTGTTTCCAACCATATAACAATTAACGAAGCAGTTTCAACCTTCGCCATGAAAATTAAAAGCTAAAAACACATGTGTTCATATGAACCAGCGGAGCATGTCTCTCTCCCACACAAGCATGTATTCAGAGAATGAAAATGACAAAACGAAAATAAAAGCACACAGACGCTCCAAGTAAAGTACATAAGATGTGACGGAATAAAAATATAGTTTCAATAGAAGAAACCTGATAAGTGGTTGATGAAGAAGGGGATGCCTTGGGCATCCCCAAGCTTAGACGCTTGAGTCTTCTTGAAATATGCAGGGATGAACCACGGGGGCATCCCCAAGCTTAGGCTTTTCACTCTTCTTGATCATATATCATCCTCCTCTCTTGACCCTTGAAAACTTCCTCCACACCAAACTCAAAACAAACTCATTAGAGGGTTAGTGCATAATCAAAAAATTCACATGTTCAGAGGTGACACAACCATTCTTAACACTTCTGGACATTGCTCAAAGCTTCTGAAAGTTAATGGAACAAAGAAATCCATCCAACATAGCAAAAGAAGCAATGCGAAATAAAAGGCAGAATCTATCAAAACAGAACAGTCCATAAAGACGAATTTTTTAGAGGCACCAGACTTGCTCAGATGAAAATGCTCAAATTGAATGAAAGTTGCGTACATATCTGAGGATCACTCACAAAAATTGGCAGATTTTTCTGAGTTACCTACAGAGAACCCCGCCCAAATTCGTGACAGATAGAAATCTGTTTCTGCGCAGTAATCCAAATCTAGTATCAACCTTGCTATCAAAGACTTTACTTGGCACAACAATGCAATAAAATAAAGATAAGGAGAGGTTGCTACAGTAGTAACAACTTCCAAGACTCAAATATAAAACAAAAGTACTGTAGTAAAATAAAAAACATGGGTTATCTCCCAAGAAGTGCTTTCTTTATAGCCATTAAGATGGGCTCAGTAATTTTAATGATGCACTCCCAAGAAATAAGAGTTGAAGCAAAAGAGAGCATCAAAAAGCAAATTCAAAACACATTTAAGTCTAACCCACTTCCTATGAAAAGGAATCTTGTAAATAAACAAATTCATGAAGCATAATGCAACAATCATAGAAAGATAAAACAAGTGCAGCTTCAAGATTTTCAGCAAAAAGAGAGGTGTTTTAGTAACATGAAAATTTCTACAACCATATTTTCCTCTCTCATAAAGATTTTCAGTAGCATCATGAGCAAACTCAACAATATAACTATCACATAAAGCATTCTTATCATGAGTCTCATGCACAAAATTATTACTACCCACATAAGCATAGTCATTCTTATTAATTGTAGTGGGAGCAAATTCGACAAAGTAGCTATCATTATTATTCTCATCATCAAATATAGGAGGCATATTATAATCATAATAAAATTTACTCTCCATAGTAGGCGGCACCAAAAGACTACTATCATTATAATCATCATAAATGGGAGGCAAAGTATCATCAAAGAAAATCTTCTCCTCCATGCTTGGAGGACTAAAAATATCATGCTCATCAAAACCAGCTTCCCCAAGCTTAGAATTTTCCATATCATTAGCAACAATGGTGTTCAAAGTATTCATACTAATAACATTGACATTAGCATGTAAATAAGGTTCCATAGGTTTTTCAATTTTTGCAACACACCATTTATGTCTTAACTCAGGAAATATATTAAAAAGTTCATAGTTGCTTTCCATTATGCCTAACTAGTGAAATAAAAACAAAAAACAAAAAAAAATGCAATTGCAGGATCTAAAGGAAATAGCTTCGAGCACTTACAACGGTACCAGAAAATAACTTAGTTACCTGGGACCAGAGTGTGAGTGCCTTTTACCTTTCCTCCCGGCAACGGCGCCAGAAAATAGCTTGATGTCTACTCGCGCTTCTTTTCCTGTAGACAGTGTTGAGCCTCCAAGAGCAGAGGTTTGTAGAACAGCAGCAAGTTTTCCCTTAAGTGGATCACCCAAGGTTTATCGAACTCAGGGAGGAAGAGGTCAAAGATATCCCTCTCAAGCAACCCTGCGATCACAATGCAAGAAGTCTCTTGTGTCCCCAACACACCAAATACACTTGTCAGATGTATAGGTGCACTAGTTCGGCAAAGAGATAGTGAAATACAAGTGATATGAATGTATATGAGCAGTAGTAACGGCACCAGAAAATACTTGCTGGCGTGCAGTTGACGTGGGAGATATTGCAGGAAGTAGAGATGCAGTAAAACAGTAAATAAGCGATGATTGCAGTATTTGGAAACAAGGCCTAGGGATCATACTTTCACTAGTGGACACTCTCAACATTGATCACATAATAAAACCACTCTACACTCTCTTGTTGGATGATGAACACCACTAATTGTGTAGGGCTACAAGAGCACCTCAATGCCGGAGTTAACAAGCTCCACAACATTCGATATTCATATTTAAATAACCTTAGAGTGCATGATAGACCAACGCAATTATACCAAGTACTAACATAGCATGCACACTGTCACCATCACGCTATGAAAGGAGGAATAGATCACATCAATACCATCATAGTAATAGTTAACTTCATAATCTACAAGAGACCACAATCATAAACTACGCCAAGTACTACATGATGCACACACTGTCACCATTACATCATGGAGGAGGAATAGAGTAATTTAATAACATCACTAGAGTAGCACATAGATGAATAGTGATACAAAGCTCATATGAATCTCAATCATGTAAGGTAGCTCATGAGATCATTGTATTGAAGTACATGGGAGAGAGATTAACCACATAGCTACCGGTACAGCCCTTAGCCTCGAGGGAGAACTACTCCCTCCTCATGGGAGACAGCAGCGGTGATGAAGATGGCGGTGGTGTCGATGGAGATGCCTTCCGGGGGCACTTCCCCGTCCCGGCGGCGTGCCGGAACAGAGACTTCTGTCCCCCAGATCTTGGCTTCGCGATGGCAGCGGCTCTGGAAGGTTTCTCGTACCGTGGCTTATTCTTATCGAAGATTTAGGTCAGGGGGCTTCTTATAGGCGAAGAGGCGGAGACGGAAGGCTGACAGGGGCGCCACACAATAGGGGGGCGCCCCCCTTGGGCCGCGCCGCCACCCTGTGTGGTGGGCCTTGAAGGAGATATGCCCTAGAGGCAATAATAAAGTGGTTATTATTTATATCTTTATGTTTATGATAAATGTTTATATATCATGCTATAATTGTATTAACCGAAACATTAGTACATGTGTGATATGTAGACAACAAGAAGTCCCTAGTATGCCTCTTAAACTAGCTTGTTGATTAATGGATGATTAGTTTCATAATCATGAACATTGGATGTTATTAATAACAAGGTTATGTCATTGTATGAATGATGTAATGGACACACCCAATTAAGCATAGCATAAGATCTCGTCATTAAGTTATTTGCTATAAGCTTTCGATACATAGTTACCTAGTCCTTATGACCATGAGATCATGTAAATCACTTATACCGGAAAGGTACTTTGATTACACCAAACACCACTACGTAAATGGGTGGCTATAAAGGTGGGATTAAGTATCCGGAAAGTATGAGTTGAGGCATATGGATCAACAGTGGGATTTGTCCATCCCGATGACGGATAGATATACTCTGGGCCCTCTCGGTGGAATGTCGTCTAATGTCTTGCAAGCATATGAATGAGTTCATAAGAGACCACATACCACGGTACGAGTAAAGAGTACTTGTCAGGAGACGAGGTTGAACAAGGTATAGAGTGATACCGAAGATCAAACCTCGGACAAGTAAAATATCGCGTGACAAAGGGAATTGGTATTGTATGTGAATGGTTCATTCGATCACTAAAGTCATCGTTGAATATGTGGGAGCCATTATGGATCTCCAGATCCCGCTATTGGTTATTGGTCGGAGTGAGTACTCAACCATGTCCGCATAGTTCACGAACCGTAGGGTGACACACTTAAAGTTGGATGTTGAAATGGTAGTACTTGAATATGGAATGGAGTTCGAATATTTGTTCGGAGTCCCGGATGAGATCCCGGACATCACGAGGAGTTCCGGAATGGTCCGGAGAATAAGATTCATATATAGGATGTCATTTTATGTGAATTAAATTGACGCGGAAGGTTCTATGGAAGGTTCTAGAAGGTTCTAGAAAAGTCCGGAAGAAACCACCAAGGAAGGTGGAGTCCACATGGGACTCCACCTCCATGGCCGGCCAACCCTAGTGGGGGAGGAGTCCCAAGTGGACTCCCCCTTAGGGGGCCGGCCACCCCCCCATATGGGAGGTGGAACTCCCACCTCTAGTGGGAGTCCTAGCTTGGCTAGGTTTCCCCTCCATATGGAAGGTTTTTGGTTCGGGTCTTATTCGAAGACTTGGAGACCAACTCTTGGGGTTCCACCTATATATAGAGGGCCAAGGGGGAGGCGGCCGGCCACCTCAAACACCACCAAGGTGGCCGCACCCCATAGTGGCCGGCGCCCCCCTCTCTCCAAACCCTAGCCGCCCCGCTCCTCCACTTCCCGCACGCTTAGCGAAGCTCCGTCGGACTTCTCCACCACCACCGACACCACGCCGTCGTGCTGTCGGATTCAAGAGGAGCTACTACTTCCGCTGCCCGCTGGAACGGGGAGGTGGACATCGTCTTCATCAACAACCGAACGTGTGACCGAGTACGGAGGTGCTGCCCGTTCGTGGCGCCGGAACCGATCGTGATCAAGATCTTCTACGCGCTTTTGCAAGCGGCAAGTGAACGTCTACCGCAGCAACAAGAGCCTCCTCTTATAGGCTTTGGAATCTCTTCAAGGGTGAGACTCGATAAACCCCTCGTTGCTACCGTCTTCTAGATTGCATCTTGGCTTGGATTGCGTGTTCGCGGTAGGAAAATTTTTGTTTTCGATGCAACGTTATCCTACAGTGGTATCAGAGCCGTGTCTATGCATAGATAGTTGCACGAGTAGAACACAATGGTTTTGTGGGCGTTGATGCTCTTGTTATCTTTAGTTTGAGTACTTTGCATCTTTGTGGCATAGTGGGATGAAGCGGCTCGGACTAACTTTACATGACCGCGTTCATGAGACTTGTTCCTCGTTCGACATGCAACTTGTATTGCATAAGAGGCTTTGCGGGTGTCTGTCTCTCCTACTATAGTGAAGATTCAATTTACTCTTCTATTGAAAACATTAGTATCAACGTTGTGGTTCATGTTCGTAGGTAGATTAGATCTCTCTCGAAAACCCTAAACCACGTAAAATATGCAAACCATATTAGAGACGTCTAACTTGTTTTTGCAGGGTTTGGTGATGTGATATGGCCATAATGTGATGATGAATATGTATGAGATGATCATTATTGTATTGTGGCAACCGGCAGGAGCCTTATGGTTGTCTTTAAATTTCATGTTGAGTAGTATTTCAAAGTAGTTGTAATAGTTGCTACATGGGGTAAAATCATGAAGACGGCGCCATTGACCTTGACGCTACGCCGACAATGATGGAGATCATGCCCGAAGATGATGGAGATCATGTCCATGCTTTGGTGATGAAGATCAAAGGCGCAAAGACAAAAGGGCCATATCATATCACATATGAACTGCATGTGATGTTAATCCTTTTATGCATCTTATTTTGCTTAGATCGCGACAGTAGCATTATAAGATGATCCCTCACTAAAATCTCAAGATAATAAAGTGTTCATCCTTAGTAGCACCGTTGCCAAGACTTGTCGTTTCGAAGCATCTCGTGATGATCGGGTGTGATAGAATCAACAAGTGCATACAACGGGTGCAAGACAGTTTTGCACATGCTGATACTAAGGTGGCCTTGACGAGCCTAGCATGTACAGACATGGTCTCGGAACACGTGATACCGAAAGGTAGAGCATGAATCATATGGTTGATATGATGAACACTTTGAGTGTTCGCCATTGAAATCACACCTTGTCTCGTGATGATCGGACATAGGTGCGGTGGATTTGGTTCGTGTGATCACTAAGACAATGCGAGGGATATTGTTTTGAGTGGGAGTTCACCTAGATTTTTAATTATGTTGAATTAAAATTTGAACTCAATTTGTCATAAACTTAGTCTAAACTTTTTCAAATATATGTTGTAGAGATGGCGTCCCCAATCATTTTTAATCAGTTCCTAGAGAAAGAGAAACTTAAGAGCAACGGTAGCAACTTCACCGACTGGTTCCGTCATGTGAGGATCTTCCTCTCTGGCGGAAATCTGCAATATGTGCTTGATGCACCGCTAGGTGACCCTCCTGCAGAAACTGAAACCGATGAAGTAAAAGCTGTTTACGAGACTCGAAAAATACGGTACTCTCAAGTTCAGTGTGCCATCCTATGCAGTCTGGAATCCGATCTTCAAAAACGTTTTGAGCACCACGATCCTCATGAGTTGATGAAAGAGCTGAAAGCTATTTTTGAGACTCATGCGGCCGTGGAATGCTATGAAGCATCGAAACAATTCTTTAGCTGCATGATGGAAGAAGGCAGCTCCGTTAGTGAGCACATGCTCGCCATGACCGGGCATGCGAAGAAACTCAGTGACTTGGGAATAGTGATTCCTAACAGACTGGGGATTAATCGTGTCCTTCAATCACTGCCACCAAGTTACAAGAACTTTGTGATGAACTACAATATGCAGAACATGAACAAGGAGTTACCTGAACTCTTTGGCATGCTAAAAGCTGCTGAGATTGAGATCAAGAAAGAGCACCAAGTGTTGATGGTCAACAAGACCACCAGTTTCAAGAAACAGGGCAAGTCTAAGGGAAAATTCAAGAAGGGTGGCAAGAAAGCTGCCACACCTCCTGTGAAACCTAAGAACGGCCCTAAGCTTGATGCTGAGTGCTATTACTGCAAGGAGAAGGGACACTAGAAGCGTAATTGCTCCAAGTATCTGGCTGATCTGAAGAGCGGCCTTGTCAAGAAGAAGAAAGAAGGTATATCTGATATACATGTTATAGATGTTTATCTCACTGGTTCTCGTTCTAGTACCTGGGTATTTGATACTGGTTCGGTTGCTCATATTTGTAACTCGAAATAGGAACTAAAGAATAAACGAAGACTACTGAAAGATGAAGTGACGATGCGCGTTGGAAATGGATCCAAAGTCGATGTGATCGCTGTCGGCACACTTCCTCTACATCTACCTTCGGGATTAGTTTTAAGCCTAAATAATTGTTATTTTATACCCGCGTTGAGCATGAACATTATATCTGGATCTTGTTTAATGCAAGACGGTTATTCATTCAAGTCTGAGAATAATGGTTGTTCTATTTTTATGAATAATATCTTTTATGGTCGAACACCACAAAAGAATGGCTTATGTCTGTTAGATCTCGATAGTAGTGATACACATATACATAACATAGATGCTAAGCGAATTAAATTGAATGATAATTCTACTTATATGTGGCACTGTCGTCTTGGTCATATTGGAGTGAAACGCATGAAGAAACTCCATACTGATGGATTACTTGAATCACTCGACTTTGAGTCACTTGATAGATGCGAAGCATGTCTAATGGGAAAAATGACAAAGACTCCATTTTCTGGTATGATGGAGCGAGCTACTGACTTATTGGAAATAATACATACCGATGTATGTGGACCAATGAGCGTAGCATCGCGCGGTGGTTATCGTTATGTTCTAACCTTCACAGATGATTTGAGTAGATATGGGTATATCTATTTCATGAAACATAAATCCGAAACTTTCGAGAAGTTTAAGGAATTCCAAAGTGAAGTAGAAAATCAACGTAACAAGAAGATCAAATTTCTACGATCTGATCGTGGAGGTGAATATCTGAGTTATGAGTTTGGCATGCATTTAAAGAAATGCGGAATACTTTCACAATTGACACCGCCGGGAACACCTCAACGTAACGGTGTGTCCGAACGTCGTAATCGAACTCTCTTAGATATGGTTCATTCTATGATGTCTCTTACTGATTTGCCGTTATCATTTTGGAGTTATGCATTAGAGACTGACCGCATTCACTTTAAATAGAGCACCATCAAAATCCGTAGAAATGACACCGTATGAATTATGGTTTAATAAGAAACCTAAGTCATCGTTCTGAAAGTTTGGGGTTGCGAAGCCTATGTAAAGAAGTTACAACCGGACAAGCTAGAACCCAAAGCGGAGAAATGCGTCTTCATAGGATACCCTAAGGAAACTATAGGGTATACTTTCTATCACAAATCCGAAGGCAAAATCTTTGTTGCTAAGAACAGAACCTTTCTTGAGAAAGAATTTCTCACTAAAGAAGTGACTGGAAGAAAAGTAGAACTCGATGAGATTGATGAATCTATACTCGTTGATCAGAGTAGCGCAAAGACGGAAGTTGTACCTGTACCGCCTACACCGGCAACAGAGAGGAAGCTAATGATAATGATCATGAAACTTCGAACGAGGAAACCATCGAACCTCGCAGATCGACAAGGGAACGATACCACTCGATTGGTATGATCCTTGTCTAAATGTCATGATTGTGGATAACAATGATGAGGACCTGCGACGTATGAAGAAGCGATGATGAGCCCAGATTCCAACAAATGGCAAGAAGCCATGAAATCCGAAATGGGATCCATGTATGATAACAAAGTATGGACTTTGGTAGACTTACCTGATAGCCGAAAGGCTGTCGAGAATAAATGGATCTTCAAGAGAAAAACAGATGCAGATGGTAATATTACTGTCTATAAAGCTCGACTTGTCGCAAAGGGTTTCCGACAAAGGAGTTGACTACGATGAGACTTTCTCACCTGTAGCGAAGCTAAAATCTTTGAGGATTTAATTAGCAATAGCTGCATTTTTCGATTATGAGATTTGGCAGATGGATGTCAAAACGGCGTTCCTTAATGGAGACATTGAGGAAGAGTTGTATATGGTACAACCCAAAGGTTTTGTCGATCTTAAAAATGCTGACAAAGTATGCAAACTTCAGCGTTCAATCTATGGACTGAAGCAAGCATCAAGAAGTTGGAACCGACGCTTTGATAAGGTGATCAAAGGCTTCGGGTTTATACAGTGTCATGGAGAGGCCTGTATTTACAAGAAAGTGAGTGGGAGCTCTGTAGCATTCCTGATATTATATGTAGATGACATATTGTTGATCGGGAATGATATAGAACTATTAAGCAGTGTTAAAGGTTATTTGAATAATAGTTTTTCAATAAAAGACCTTGGTGAAGCATCGTATGTATTAGGCATCAAGATTTATAGAGATAGATCAAGACGCCTAATAGGGCTATCACAGAGTACATATCTGGACAAGATTCTAAAGAAGTTTAGAATGGACGAAAGTAAGAAAGGGTTCTTACCTATGTTACCAGGCAAAGTCTTGAGTAAGACTCAAGGACCGGCTACGGCAGAAGAAAGAGAAAGGATGAGTAAAATCCCCTATGCCTCGGCAGTAGGATCTATCATGTATGCCATGCTATGTACTAGACCGGATATAGCACATGCTGTTAGTTTGACTAGCAGATATCAAAGTGATCCAGGAATGGAACACTGGACAACGGTCAAGAATATCCTGAAGTACTTGAAAAGAACTAAGGATATGTTTCTTTGTTATGGAGGTGACCAAGAGCTCGTTGTAAGTGGTTACACCGATGCAAGTTGGAACACTGATCCTGATGACTCTAAGTCACAATCTGGGTACGTGTTTATATTGAATGGTGCCGCAGAAGCCGGGCAAGCTCGAAGCGGTGCACGGTGGCGAAGTCTTCAACAGTAATCGAGTACATAGCGGCTTCAGAGGCTTCATCGGAAGCGGTATGGATGAAGAGGTTCATTGTAGAGCTCGGTGTGGTTCCTAGTGCATTGGACCCATTAATCATTTTTGTGATAACATGGGTGCCATCGCCAAGGCACAAGAGCCAAGGTCACACAAGAGGCAGAAGCATATCAACCTGCAGTACCACTCGATTCGCGAGTACATCGAAGATGGAGAAGTAAAGATTTGCAAAGTACACACCGATCCGAATGTAGCAGATCCGTTGACTAAAGCTCTCCCTAGGGCAAAGCATGACCAACACCGTAATGCCATGGGTGTTAGGTATATTACAATGTAATCTAGATTATTGACTCTAGTGCAAGTGGGAGACTGAAGGAGATATGCCCTAGAGGCAATAATAAAGTGGTTATTATTTATATCTTTATGTTTATGATAAATGTTTATATATCATGCTATAATTGTATTAACCGAAACATTAGTACATGTGTGATATGTAGACAACAAGAAGTCCCTAGTATGCCTCTTAAACTAGCTTGTTGATTAATGGATGATTAGTTTCATAATCATGAACATTGGATGTTATTAATAACAAGGTTATGTCATTGTATGAATGATGTAATGGACACACCCAATTAAGCGTAGCATAAGATCTCGTCATTAAGTTATTTGCTATAAGCTTTCGATACATAGTTACCTAGTCCTTATGACCATGAGATCATGTAAATCACTTATACCGGAAAGGTACTTTGATTACACCAAACACCACTGCGTAAATGGGTGGCTATAAAGGTGGGATTAAGTATCCGGAAAGTATGAGTTGAGGCATATGGATCAACAGTGGGATTTGTCCATCCCGATGACGGATAGATATACTCTGGGCCCTCTCGGTGGAATGTCGTCTAATGTCTTGCAAGCATATGAATGAGTTCATAAGAGACCACATACCACGGTACGAGTAAAGAGTACTTGTCAGGAGACGAGGTTGAACAAGGTATAGAGTGATACCGAAGATCAAACCTCGGACAAGTAAAATATCGCGTGACAAAGGGAATTGGTATTGTATGTGAATGGTTCATTCGATCACTAAAGTCATCGTTGAATATGTGGGAGCCATTAAGGATCTCCAGATCCCGCTATTGGTTATTGGTCGGAGTGAGTACTCAACCATGTCCGCATAGTTCACGAACCGTAGGGTGACACACTTAAAGTTGGATGTTGAAATGGTAGTACTTGAATATGGAATGGAGTTCGAATATTTGTTCGGAGTCCCGGATGAGATCCCGGACATCACGAGGAGTTCCGGAATGGTCCGGAGAATAAGATTCATATATAGGATGTCATTTTATGTGAATTAAATTGACGCGGAAGGTTCTATGGAAGGTTCTAGAAGGTTCTAGAAAAGTCCGGAAGAAACCACCAAGGAAGGTGGAGTCCACATGGGACTCCACCTCCATGGCCGGCCAACCCTAGTGGGGGAGGAGTCCCAAGTGGACTCCCCCTTAGGGGGCCGGCCACCCCCCCCCCCCCATATGGGAGGTGGAACTCCCACCTCTAGTGGGAGTCCTAGCTTGGCTAGGTTTCCCCTCCATATGGAAGGTTTTTGGTTCGGGTCTTATTTGAAGACTTGGAGACCAACTCTTGGGGTTCCACCTATATATAGAGGGCCAAGGGGGAGGGGGCCGGCCACCTCAAACACCACCAAGGTGGCCGCACCCCATAGTGGCCGGCGCCCCCCTCTCCCCAAACCCTAGCCGCCTCGCTCCTCCACTTCCCGCACGCTTAGCGAAGCTCCGCCGGACTTCTCCACCACCACCGACACCACGCCGTTGTGCTGTCGGATTCAAGAGGAGCTACTACTTCCGCTGCCCGCTGGAACGGGGAGGTGGACGTCGTCTTCATCAACAACCGAACGTGTGACCGAGTACGGAGGTGCTACCCGTTCGTGGCGCCGGAACCGATCGTGATCAAGATCTTCTACGCGCTTTTGCAAGCGGCAAGTGAACGTCTACCGCAGCAACAAGAGCCTCCTCTTGTAGGCTTTGGAATCTCTTCAAGGGTGAGACTCGATAAACCCCTCGTTGCTACCGTCTTCTAGATTGCATCTTGGCTTGGATTGCGTGTTCGCGGTAGGAAAATTTTTCTTTTCTATGCAACGTTATCCTACAGGCCTGTGGCTCTCCTCTGGTCTCTCTCGGGTGTTCTGGAAGCTTCGTGAAATTATAAGATACTGGGCGTTGATTTCGTCCAATTCCGAGAATATTTTCTTACTAGGATTTCTGAAACAAAAAACAGCAGAAAACAGGAACTGGCACTTCGGCATCTCGTCAATAGGTTAGTTCTGGAAAACGCATCAAAACGATATAAAATGTGAACAAAACATGTAGGTATTGTCATAAAACAAGCATGGAACATCAGAAATTATAGATACGTTGGAGACGTATCAGTCGCCCACAACATGAAGATTGGCTACATGCTCCTCTTCTAGAGGCGGAGTGGAAGGAAGTACAGAGTGGTTGTCTTCAACTACTCATACTGCGATGTTGTTGGTATGTTCCCTCAGCACCCTGGCCTCATGTAGAGATCTAACGAAGGTGACGAGTGATCGATGCTGCCCTTAGTTTGTAGTTGTCCGTACCTTGGTCGTATGAACATTATTAGCGATGTACGTATCATTGGTATGTATTAACATTTTTAGTTGTCCTGCTCTTTGTATTGTTCTTATTGTTGTTCGTGGTTTTCTTTGTTATTTTCATGGTGTTCTTACTGTTCTTGTTGGTCACCGTGTTGTTGATGTTGATATGGTAACCTCACCACTCGTGGGAAAAGGTCACCATAGGGCCTCAATGCTATACAAGCAAACGCACAACAGGGTGACTAGAATTGAACTAAGTGTGTGTACGCAGCCGGCCAAACAACCGAACCTTTTTCTATCATGGGTCGTCAAAATTCCCTTATGGGTAACCAAACGAAATGCAGAACATGGTTTTTGGCCCGTTCCATCCTATCCTAATCCCCAGTGCTTGGCCCTCGAGATCCCCAAAAGGCACGTGACCTAACAATCGCGCCCCTAGGACCTGTTTGGTTGCTCAGACGTTTTTGTTGCATCCGCGGAGATTTTCTTCCTAGAGCCATGATGGATCGGGCCAAGTCAAAACCATGTTCCGCATCTAGTTTGGTTGGTGACAAGCCATTTCAGGCCCATTTGTGCACTTTGTTTGACAGCTCGCAAAGCACAGTTCCGTGAACGAGGACAAACCATCAGCCAGTTTGGTTGCAATCTATGTACTACTCGGGTAACCACTTACCACATATGGTGATCTTACCATGCAATACTATGGACAACTAAGAGTAATATGCAAGTAATAGGCAGAAGTAAAATAAACATCTTTCAGCTCTAGCCATTAGCAAATAGGAGTTCGTTAGATGTTCCCTAGCTACTAGCAAAGTGTGTCACGATGTTCCCTAGCTACTAGCAATGGTGTTCATTACAACATAACAATCGAGGAGCAGCGAAGTGCTGGACGGTATGAAGATAGCAACGGTGATCAAGGTGTTCTTGCAGGTTCATCTTCCTTCTTTCTTCTGAGCCTGGTTGTGCTTCTGTTTGCTCACATTGTGTCCGCCCACTCCTGCCTCTTGTTCTTCTAAGCGTGACTATCACTCTGAATAACACCGTGGTTATAGTAAATGTCTCCTGGCATCACATCCTCATCATCTGGGAAGAACTCATCAATACCCCATCGCAATATCCATTTGTCTAGAATGCAACATGCAAGAATAAACTTAACTTGGGTGGGGAAAGGATGGAATGGCTTCTGATCAAGGATCTTAAACCAGTTCATCAGAGTAGAGAAAGTCCTCATTGAGATGATACCTTGTTGACCTGAAGGGTGGAACTAAACTAGGACGACAAGCATAACCCGAATCAACAAGGTAGAACTTACCCTACAGGACTTGAACGCCATCAGGTCTCTCCAAGCAGTCTGCTAGAATCGTCGCATCATGGGCCAATCCTTCCCATCCTGCTATAACATATGTGAACCTCATATGAAAATCAACAGCTTCCAACACATTTTGGCCTGTGTAATGTTTCCTCCTTTGTATGCATGCGATTCGCTTCGTGGCACTCTTTGATTGACATGAGTGCCATCAATCGCATCAATGCAATCCTGACATGAAAATGAGAAACTTGTTACGACTTTCTAAAGTAGAACAGTGTGATGCAAAATTATGTTTTGTTGTTCACCTTGAAATATGGAAACCATCGGTAGCTGTCTTTGATCTTGGTGGGAATGTGGGCAGATGGAGACTTGATCATCTCTTCCCCGAGCTCCCCAATCGCAAACATGACTTGCTTGAAATAGCCAGATATTGTTTCAGTGGATCTCCTCCATGTGTTGTGAATCACTCGGAATCTCTGGTTATGCCGAAGAACATGAAGAAACATTGCCACTTGTTCTTCAGTGAACCCCTAACCATGAATGTGTTCACCAGGCTATTAAAAGGGGTTCTTTTCATCGTGAGCATTTGGACAATCTCTACATCGTTGTTGTTATAGATGTAGTTATGATTGTCCGTACGCTCTATGTCACATTCAAACATACGACCATAGGTGATAGCCGGCCTGGCATTGCGACGAACCGCTCGCTCTTGGATCACAAACATCGATGCATGGATTACAGCTATGAGCGCAACCACGTCAATGAAAAGCTTCCGCCGCCTGTCCTAATTTATTGGTGTTGCGTGCATAGAACGACAAATTTAGCTAAGTAACGACAATATTGGCTTCAGTTCTAATGGTTTTGACTGGTATAGGGTTAGAGGTGCTTACAATGTTGCTTGAAGCCGACGCCATGGTGTCGTCAGCGGAAAAGACGGGAAAAAGATGGTGTTCCGCATGAAACGAGGTCGCTACTGCTGGTAATCTGCGAGCCCCGCCGCCTAGGGGACGAGAAACAGGAGGGTGACAGAGTCGGTGAGGCAGATCTGCCTAGTACGACTTGCGGGTGCCGCAGATCTAAATCCCCACCGCTGCCGCGTTCCCTCTCCGACAACGAAAATGGGGTATGGTCTCTTCTCCAACTGAGGTGACCCGCTATAGGGGACGGTGAGCCTAGTTTCCCCGCCATACCAGGTGGCCAATTTCCCCTCTCCCGTCATCGCCCTCTGGCTTCTACACCAACGCTTTTCCAGGCGCCCGACTTTTCTCCATTTATGATGCCAGCGCGTGTTCCAGCGATAACAGACGAATCGAGCTTGCCTAGCAGGCCTATCCCAACATTGCTTTAAAGTTCGTGCGAGCCAACAACGACCAAAAATGCTTGCCAACCAAACTCATTATTTTACATTTTACATTTAGTAAAGAGCGCTCTTTAGTACTCCCTCCGTTTGAAAATGTAAGATGTTGAAGCACTTTTTTAATCACCCACTTTAATTTATATCTAGTCTATTTTTAGTATGTAGGTTGAGTGTCACTTTATGTTATATCTAGTCTAACATTTAAACACATCTAACATTTTTCAAACGGAGGGAGTAAACGACTATTTCCGCACAAGGAGTGTATCCTGGCTGGGACTTGGGAGGATAATCCATGCCAAATACGCTCTTCTTTCCCTCCACGGTGGATTCCGACCCGTCTTATAAGCACCAAGTGGAAGGAGAAGCCGTAGCCTCTGCCAGTCCCACAGTTTTGACAAGACAAGACGGCACCACAGTGGGAAACAGAGGAGAGCAGAGCTGCCCAAGGAGGGAGGAGTTTCCCCGGCTCCCCCTCCATGTCTAGCGACCCAGAAGAGATCAAGGCCCGCGTGGTCGTCCACGACGCCGGCGCCGCCGACGAGTGGGCGCGCCCCGAGCTCGAGGCCTTCCACCTCCCTTCCACATCCCAGTCCCCACACTTCTTCCACCAACCTCACCCAGAACCAGAGCAATCCATACCGGCACCACCGGCCGCGGCAGCCACCACCAACAATGCATCTCGCTCCCCTCCTCCTCCAAGCTCGCCGCCTCCCGCCCCCTTCGAGACAGAGCAGCTGTCGCCCAATGCCAAGCCCTCTTCCGAGGACGAGAAAAAGCCGTCCCCTCCGGCGCCGGCGGCCGCGCTGCGGGACCTGTTCCGCTTCGCCGACGGCCTGGACCGCGTCCTCATGACCGTGGGGACGCTGGGCGCGCTCGTCCACGGCTGCTCCCTCCCCGTGTTCCTCCGCTTCTTCGCGGACCTCGTCGACTCCTTCGGCTCCCACGCCGACGACCCGGACACCATGGTCCGCCTCGTCGTCAAATACGCCTTCTACTTCCTCGTCGTCGGCGCCGCCATCTGGGCGTCGTCCTGGGCGGAGATATCCTGCTGGATGTGGACCGGCGAGCGGCAGTCGACGCGGATGCGGATCCGGTACCTGGAGGCGGCGCTGAAGCAGGACGTGTCCTTCTTCGACACGGACGTGCGCACCTCCGACGTCATCTACGCCATCAACGCGGACGCCGTCATCGTGCAGGACGCCATCAGCGAGAAGCTCGGCAACCTCATCCACTACATGGCCACCTTCGTGGCCGGCTTCGTCGTCGGCTTCACCGCCGCGTGGCAGCTGGCGCTCGTCACGCTCGCCGTGGTGCCGCTCATCGCCGTCATCGGCGGCCTCACCGCCGCCACCATGGGCAAGCTCTCCGGCAAGAGCCAGGACGCGCTCTCCAGCGCCAGCAACATCGCGGAGCAGGCGCTGGCGCAGATACGGATCGTGCAGTCGTTCGTGGGCGAGGAGCGCGTCGCGCGGGCCTACTCGGCGGCGCTGGCCGCCGCGCAGAGGATCGGCTACCGCAACGGCTTCGCCAAGGGCCTCGGCCTCGGCGGCACCTACTTCACCGTCTTCTGCTGCTACGCGCTGCTCCTCTGGTACGGCGGCCACCTCGTCCGCGGACACCACACCAACGGCGGCCTCGCCATCGCCACCATGTTCTCCGTCATGATCGGCGGAATGTAAGCAGCACTACCCTTCTCTTTAATAAGTTAGTCACGACAACATTTTCTTCTATCAGCGAGTGATTAGTGACACCGATGTATTTTGATTGTTCTATGCAGCGCTCTGGGGCAGTCGGCGCCGAGCATAGCGGCGTTCGCAAAGGCGAGGGTGGCGGCGGCGAAGATCTTCCGGATCATCGACCACACGCCGGGCATCTCGCAGGACGGCGACACCGGCGTGGAGCTGGATTCCGTGACGGGGCGGCTGGAGCTGAAGAACGTTGAGTTCGCGTACCCGTCCCGGCCGGACATGCCGGTCCTGCGCAGCTTCTCTCTGACCGTGCCGGCCGGGAAGACGATCGCGCTGGTGGGCAGCTCCGGGTCCGGCAAGAGCACCGTGGTGTCCCTGATCGAGAGGTTCTACGACCCAAGCTCAGGTCCGTCGAAGTTTTTGTTCATTTCAGTTGTGACCATTAATTCCCATTTGAAAGAACAGAGAAGAAGATATCGATGAATGTTTGTGTACGCTTAAGCAGGTGAGATCATGCTTGACGGCGTTGAGCTGAAGGATCTGAAGCTGCGGTGGTTGCGGTCGCAGATCGGGCTGGTGAGCCAGGAGCCGGCGCTGTTCGCGACGAGCATCCGGGAGAACCTGCTGCTGGGGAGGGACTCGGCGACGCAGGTGGAGATGGAGGAGGCGGCCAGGGTCGCCAACGCCCACTCCTTCATCATCAAGCTCCCCGACGGCTACGACACGCAGGTGCGTCCTTCCCATCACCAGCAACCCTTTCCAGCCCCTTTCTATCCGGTCCGTGCATTCGCCATTACCACCGCCTACGAGCTTAGCCATGCCCTTTTTCCCTTTCGCTTTCACCACCCTTTATTACCTCGTCACATCCACCGTTTTCTCCTTTGCCATGGATTACCTAGTAGCTTAAGCTAGATACCCCCGGCTCAGATCGGATGCTTGGTACTGTGTTTGTTTGCTTGTTAGGCAACATGATGACACCTTCTCCTCCGGGCTCCATCACCGTCACACCACGGCGCCCTTATTGTTAATCATATTCCTCCAATCCACTCTCCACCTACAGTCACTCACACTACTCCATGGAGGAAGAAGAAGAAGTGGAGGCAATTGTTAGGAGCATGTTGCTTTCAAATGTGGTAACGAGTTACCAGTAACAGTCACATGCCTTGCCTAGTACTATCTTCCTCTCTTTCGAAAGGTCCCTTTCTCTGCACAAACTAACACAATCAGCCAACTGATGAGGCAGGCCCATGAATCCATCCATGATTAAGATGGTTTCTACACTACTCTTTTACTGACCTTTCTGCAACAGTTTACTACTCCAGCCCAGTAGGGATCCCCACTGAGATCCAAAGCGGGGAATCCAAATTCCAGGGCGGCATTTTGTCAGGAATGTCAAGTTGATCTCGCAAGGATCAACCACCACGCTTTGTCCACTACGTCCATATAAAATCTTATTTTTCAGTAGTGACAGAGCTGTTTACTTGACCAAAGCTGGTATTGGTTTATTGATCCTAGCACATGCGCTACTGATCAATCACTCTTCCCCAGTATACAAACTACTAGTACTAGCTAAAACTATTGATCGAGACCGACCCAGCACATGTCACGATGCCCCATTCCCAGTCAAAATTCTATCAAAAACAATTCATCTAAGTAGAGTTTTATATTTCAGTCAAATTTATGCTGGTTTCCTGTCAAAACCCCGACATAAACAAATGTACATGCTGAATTGCTGATGAGTGTAGAGCAATCATCCTGACAAGTCAACATGTTTGACCACGGCCATGCATGCAGGTTGGGGAGCGCGGCCTGCAGCTCTCCGGCGGCCAGAAGCAGCGGATCGCCATCGCCCGCGCCATGCTCAAGAACCCGGCCATCCTCCTCCTCGACGAGGCCACCAGCGCGCTGGACTCCGAGTCGGAGAAGCTCGTGCAGGAGGCGCTGGACCGCTTCATGATCGGCCGCACCACCCTCGTCATCGCGCACAGGCTCTCCACCATCCGCAAGGCCGACCTCGTCGCCGTCCTGCAGGCCGGCGCCGTCTCCGAGATGGGCCCGCACGACGACCTCATGGCCCGAGGGGACAGCGGCGCCTACGCCAAGCTCATCCGCATGCAGGAGCAGGCGCACGAGGCGGCGCTCGTGAGCGCAAGGAGGAGCAGCGCCAGGCCATCCAGCGCCCGCAACTCCGTCAGCTCGCCCATCATGATGCGCAACTCCTCCTACGGCCGCTCGCCCTACTCACGCCGCCTCTCCGACTTCTCCACCGCCGACTTCAGCCTGTCCGTGATACATGACCCGTCGGGCCACCGGATGGGCATGGGCATGGAGAAGCTCGCGTTCCGCGCGCAGGCCAGCTCCTTCTGGCGGCTGGCCAAGATGAACTCGCCGGAGTGGGGCTACGCGCTCGCCGGCTCCGTGGGCTCCATGGTGTGCGGCTCCTTCAGCGCCATCTTCGCCTACATCCTCAGCGCGGTGCTCAGCATCTACTACGCGCCGGACCCGAGGTACATGGACCGGGAGATCGCCAAGTACTGCTACCTGCTCATCGGCATGTCCTCCGCCGCGCTGCTCTTCAACACCGTGCAGCACCTCTTCTGGGACACCGTCGGCGAGAACCTCACCAAGCGCGTGCGCGAGAAGATGCTCGCCGCCGTGCTCCGCAACGAGATGGCCTGGTTCGACATGGAGGCCAACGCCAGCGCGCACATCGCCGCCAGGCTCGCCCTCGACGCCCAGAACGTGCGCTCCGCCATCGGGGACCGCATCTCCGTCATCGTGCAGAACTCCGCGCTCATGCTCGTCGCATGCACCGCCGGGTTCGTCCTGCAGTGGCGCCTCGCGCTCGTGCTCCTCGCCGTCTTCCCGCTCGTCGTCGGTGCCACCGTGCTGCAGAAGATGTTCATGAAGGGGTTCTCGGGTGACCTGGAAGGCGCGCACGCCAGGGCCACGCAGATCGCCGGCGAGGCCGTGGCCAACGTGCGCACCGTGGCCGCGTTCAACTCCGAGGACAAGATCACCAGGCTCTTCGAGGCCAACCTGCAGAGGCCGCTCCGCCGCTGCTTCTGGAAGGGGCAGATCGCCGGGATCGGCTATGGCGTCGCGCAGTTCCTGCTCTATGCCTCCTACGCGCTGGGCCTGTGGTACGCCGCGTGGCTCGTGAAGCACGGCATCTCCGACTTCTCCAAGACCATCCGCGTCTTCATGGTGCTCATGGTCTCCGCCAACGGCGCCGCCGAGACGCTCACGCTGGCGCCGGACTTCATCAAGGGCGGCCGCGCAATGCACTCGGTGTTCGAGACGATCGACCGCGCGACGGAGATCGAGCCCGACGACGTGGACGCCGCGCCCGTCCCGGACAAGCCTAGGGGCGACGTGGAGCTCAAGCACATCGACTTCTCGTACCCGTCGCGGCCGGACATCCAGGTGTTCCGGGACCTGAGCCTGCGCGCCCGCGCCGGCAGGACGCTGGCGCTGGTCGGGCCAAGCGGGTGCGGCAAGAGCTCCGTGCTGGCGCTCATCCAGAGATTCTACGAGCCAACATCCGGCCGCGTGCTGCTGGACGGCAAGGACATCCGCAAGTACAACCTCAAGGCGCTGCGGCGGGCGGTGGCCATGGTGCCGCAGGAGCCGTTCCTCTTCGGCGGGACGATCCACGACAACATCGCGTACGGGCGGGAGGGCGCGACGGAGGCGGAGGTGGTGGAGGCAGCGACGCAGGCGAACGCGCACAAGTTCGTGTCGGCGCTGCCGGAGGGGTACAAGACGTGCGTGGGCGAGCGCGGGGTGCAGCTCTCCGGCGGGCAGCGGCAGCGGATCGCCATCGCGCGGGCGCTGGTGAAGCAGGCGCCCATCATGCTGCTGGACGAGGCGACGAGCGCGCTGGACGCGGAGTCGGAGCGGCACGTGCAGGAGGCGCTGAGCCGCGCGGGGAGCGGCCGCACCACCATCGTGGTGGCGCACCGGCTGGCGACAGTGCGGAACGCGCACACCATCGCGGTGATCGACGACGGGAAGGTGGTGGAGCAGGGGTCGCACTCGCACCTGCTCAACCACTACCCCGACGGATGCTACGCGCGGATGCTGCAGCTGCAGCGGCTCACGCCGCACGCCGCCGCCGTGCCCGGACCGTCCGCGTCCAACGCCTGATTAGATCGTCACGTTTCCATTGCAACGGGCTTTGCGTTTTGCTGTAGGATCTTCTTTTTCTGTTTGTTGTTGGCGGGGGATCACAATTGACAATGAAATTGATCGTTGTAAGTAGACAGCTCCCAGCCCACGACATGTATTTAGCTAGCCTCACTTATATATTATGGACTGCAAATTGTGAAAAAGATGCCATGCTATTGTTTTAGATTCTCAAATTGACTGCTGAATATGGATATAGATTGGGATGGGTTTCCGGAATTATGAAGTGTTCAACCAGGCTCTACTCGCGAAGCAGGCATGGAGGATGGCCACAAACCCTGATTCCTTGTGCTCTAGGGTTCTCCAAGCTAGATATGATTTTCTGAATGCCAAGTGCCCCAAACGAGCGTCGTATACATGGAGGAGTATCCTGCACGGGCGGGAGATGCTCAAGGAGGGGCTCATATGGCGGATCGGAGATGGCCAGAGGGTGCGAGTGTGGTCTGATAATTGGATCCCCAGGGACAGTGTGAAGCGGCCGTTTGGACATCATCCGGAGAAGCAAGTGGAAATGGTTAGCGAGCTGTTACTGGAGAATGGTGCAGGATGGGACGAAACAAAACTCTATGGTACATTCTTTGAGGCTGACATTGAGGATATACTGAAGATACCTGTAGGTAGTGCCGGAACTGTTGACTATCTAGTGTGGAATTACACCAAGAACGGGGTATTCAGTGTCCGATCGGCGTACCACCTTGCAATGCAGATCAAGAGGAACCAAATGGGAAATCCTGGCTCATCAATGTCTAGTGATGAACATAAAGGTCGGCTGGCTATTTGGTCGGCGGCAGTACCCAACAAGACCAAGGTGCATTACTGGAGATTAGTCAAAAATGGACTTGCAGTGGGTGGCGAGCTGAGGCGTCGCAGAATCAAGGATGGCGTCGTCTGTATGGTGTGTAACCGGGAGGAAAGCCTATTGCATAGGTTCTGGGAGTGTCCGCATGCACACCATGCTTGGGAGCTGCTGAGATAGCGAACACAGCTACCATTGGTTGCGCCACCTGACACAGTTCGGCAGTACCGTGACCTGAAGAATTGGCAGCTAGGTTGGATTGGGAAATTGGGGCAGAAGGAGTTGTCTCTGGCGTTGACAATGTTGTCCCGGCTCTGGTTTGCGAGAAACGAAGCTCGGCACTCGGAGGGTATTGAGAGCCCGGATAGTACTGTGAGGAGGGCTATGTTTCTGACTGAGGAATGGGCGGCGATGGCTCAGACCAAGGTAACAACAAATCTGATTCTGTCATGCAAGTGGTCTCGTCCTGCGGCTGGTTGGCATAAGGCGAATACCGATGGGGCAATGTCGTTGAGTGGAGCCTATGGAGGTGGCGGTGTGGTCCTTCGGGGTCACCATGGGGGCTTTGTAGCTGTAGCTTGCCATTTTTTCCCTTCCGTGTGCGATGCTGAGCGTGCTGAGTTGCTAGCGTGTCGTCGAGGAGTGCTTCTAGCTCGTGAGATGGGAGTTGCCAAGTTGGAGTTGGAAACGGACAGTATGGGGACGGTCACAAAGCTGTGATCAAATGAGGTGGACAGGTCGATTCATGGGCCTTTGGTTGAGGAGATCAAGCTTCTCCTTCGAGGATTTGCTGATCACTCGGTAGTGCATGTGCGTCGGGCGTGTAATGGCGTTGCACATAGGTTAGCGAAAGATGGCTGTGAGAATAAGCGTTGTAACTCGTGGGTAGAGGTACCTCCGGAGTATCTTGTGAACCTTTTGGCATGTGATGATGCCATAGTTTAAATAAAGTTGCAGTCGTTGATCTAAAAAAAAGAATAGAACAGACTCCCATAGAGGCGACTAGGTTTTTGCTCCTCCGACGTCGGATCTGCGTTCGGCCCGGAGTTGTCTCTTCCCCTATTCCGATCTCTTCTCCGCTACTTGGTGGAGTTATCTCGGGGCGGGGTTCTTCGTGGTCTCTTCTCGGAAGGGTTTTGGCGGAGGAAAGCTGCGTTCTAGGGTTTCGGGTCTCATCTGTCTGGGACCTTCTCAATGGCGGATCCAGAGGCGAGTTCCTTCAAGCAAGGTCAGTGGATCTGGTGGCAGAAAGGATGTGGCAATAGATGACATGATTCAAAGGCTGGGGATTGAAGATGATGAATTTGACGATCTTGTGTTTGAGGATGAGGAAGATGCACCTAAGGTGGGTATAAAGTGGATGGCACTGGCAAAGGTTCATACGTCAAATTACTTCATCCCACAAACTTTTGAATAGCACATGCCTGTAGCTTGGAGTCCAGCAAAGGAGATACGCTTCCAACACCTTGAAGGTAATTTATTTACTATTCAATGCTTCTGTTTGGGTGACTGGCTGAAAGTGGAGAAGGGAGGCCCTTGGTTATTTCGTCAATCTGCAGTTTCAATTGAGCCGTATGATGGATTTGAGGATCCTGATCTGATTGACCTAAATTTCTATACAACTTGGATCCAAATTCATAAATTACCTGTGGGGTATAGGATGAAATCAATGATAAAGAATTTGATAGAGAAGAAAGTGGGACATGTTGTTCAGGTCCAGACGGATGTGCAATGTGCTGGTAACTTTGTTCGTGCTCGTGTTAGATTGGATGTGAGAGCACCCTTAGCCAGATTTGTTTCGGTATCTACAGGGGAACAGAGGGAAATATTTGCTATAAAATATGAAAAGATGCCAAGATTTTTTAGTGCATGTGGTCTGGTGGGGCACTCTCATATGGAGTGCGGTACTGGTGAATATGAGGAGGCGAATTTGAAGTGGGGAGAATTTCTTAAAGCTGATAGGAAGACTTGGGTCCGTAATGGAGCTGGTGGTGCTAGGGGTGGTGGCCGATCGGGCAGAGGTGGCCGGGAGCAGCAAGGTGGTTTTGCTCGAGGAGGTACAGGAAATAATCCTCCTGTAAGTGGAGGGATGACCAGCTGGAGACATAATGCCATTGTTTCAACTAAATCGTCTAATGGCCGGGAAAATGAACTAGATGATACAGTGGCCAGCCCGGTTAAAAAACCAGATGAGATAATGGAGGAGAAAGATGGCCGAAATAGATCTGATTCGGGCACTAAGAGACGGCTCCAATTTTATGCTATGGGCACAGTTGAGAATTATGCTGTAACTAAAGACCTCATGATCACAGATGGAGTTGCATCTCCGGAGATTGATGAGACTGATTCTCTGTTAGATAAAAACAAGCGCTTACGGAAGGATGGAGTTGTCTCCCCTTCAAATAGATCGGCGGGTTCCTTCGAGGAGCCTGTCCGGGAGCAATGAGGATATTAGGTCTTAACTGTCAGGGCTTGGGTAATGTAATGCCCCGACAGTGCGTGGGCTTCAAGATGTCTTGAGGCTATCTAACCCCGAGGTGGTGTTTTTGTTGGAGACACATCTCGATAATTTTCTGGCATAATGCTTGCGTAGGAGACTTCAGATGGATTGCAAAATTGTTAGTAGAAGTGATGGAAGAAGTGGAGGTGTTATTTTGCTTTGGAAGAAGGAAATTAAAGTGGAGCAGATTTTTGCGGCCCCAAATTATATTGATGTACGTATAGTTGAGAATCCTCATAAGGTTTTGAGATTACCTGGCATATATGGTGAACCCGATGGGAAGACAAATATAAAACCTGGGATACTGAAAGATAATGCTGACATTCCATGGATAGTTATGGGGGATTTTAATGAAATAGCTTATTCTCATGAGAAAGAAGGAGGGAACCGGCGACCACAGAATTATATGTAGGCGTTTCATGATGCTTTAACTGGCTGTGATTTGGAATATATTGGTTATACAGGGGAGCCCTTTACTTGGCGAAGGGGGAGAATCAGAGAAAGGTTGGACAGAGCAGTGGCGACGGGTGACTGGATCACTATGCATCCAGGGGCAGTCCTTCAACATTTACAATGGACAAAATCTGACCATAGACCTATTCTACTTGATACCGATTATGATCCTCTGGCTAGTCTAAACAAGAAGGCACCGAAACGATTTGAAGTGAAGTTGCTGAGAGAAAAACAGTTTAGACAGGAGGTTGTCCAAGCATGGGAGGCGGCAAAGTTTGAAAATGACGACGGGGTTCTTGCTCGCCTCGGGTGCATGCACATGTCTCTTCATGCATGGGATAATAGAGTATTAAAGAGGCCAAAACGGCGACTTTGGAAAGCACAAAGAGAACTTCAGAAAGCTTTGGATGGACCTATGAATGATGAGAACGAGGTAATAGCAAAAGAGCAAGCTAATTTGATTGAACTGCTTTTGGAACAAGATGAGGTCTACTGGGCCCAACGGTCACGAGCGAACTGGCTGTAGTTTGGCGATAGGAATTCATCTTTCTTTCACAGATATGCGAGTGCGAGAAGGAAGCGAAATTTTATTAAAAAACCGAAGAATGAAAATGATAACTGGGTGGAAGGAACTGAAAGTTTGAAACCCCTGATCTCTGGATACTTTACACAGTTGTTCACTTCGGAAGTACAGCATACTGATCCCGCAGTCTTACAAAAAATCCAACCAAAGGTGGATGATGAGATGAATGAGAGACTATTGGCACCTTTCACGGAAGAAGATGTAAAGAATGCAGTTTTCAGTATTGGCGACCTAAAAGCTCCTGGCCCGGATGGTTTGCATGCGATTTTTTACAGGAAATTCTGGGATGTCTGTGGGGATGAAATTACAAGGGAAGTTTTACAAGCTTTAGCTACTGGGGTGAACCCAGAGGGTTGGAATGATAAAGTGGTTCTAATTCTGAAAGTTGAGTCACCAGATTTGGTCACTCGTTTTCACCCAATTAGGTCTGTGTAATGCCATATATAAGATAGTCTCAAAGATGCTTCCGCAAAGACTTAAAGCAGTTTTGCCTGGGGTGATATCTCCTACACGAAGTGCTTTCGTTCCCGAGAGACTTATAACAGATAATATTTTGGTGGCGTATGAGTGTGTGCATGCTATAAAGAATAATAGAGTTGGGAAGGCTGGTAATTGTGCTGTAAAGTTGGATATGCATAAAGCTTATGATCGGGTCGAGTGGATTTTCTTGGAAAACATGATGAGAAGGCTAGGTTTTGGGGAAATATGGATTTCTCTAATGATGGCTTGTGTGAGATCTGTAAGATACCAAGTGAGGTTTAATTCTGAAGATACTGAGAGGTTTATTCCTACAAGGGGTCTGCGGCAGGGGGTGATACGTCTCTGACGTATCGATAATTTCTTATGTTCCATGCCACATTATTGATGATATCTACATGTTTTATGCATACTTTATGTCATATTTATGCGTTTTCCGGAACTAACCTATTGACGAGATGCCGAAGGGCCAGTTGCTGTTTTCTGCTGTTTTTGGTTTCAGAAATCCTAGTAAGGAAATATTCTCGGAATCGGACGAAATCAACGCCCAGCATCTTAGAATCTCCGGAAGCATCCAGAACACCCGAGAGTCGCCAGAGTGGACCCACAGGGGGCCCACACATGGTGGCGGCGCGGCCAAGAAGCCAGGCGCGCCGCCCTAGGGTGTGGTGGCCCCAGGCCCCCTCCGACTCCGCCTCTTCGCCTATTTAAGCCTCCTCGACCTAAAACCTCGACACGAAAAAGCCACGGTACGAGAAACCATCCAGAGCCGCCGCCATCGTGAAGCCAAGATCTGGGGGACAGGAGTCTCTGTTCCGGCACGCCGCCGGGACGGGGAAGTGCCCCCGGAAGGCTTCTCCATCATCACCACCGCCATCTTCATCAACGCTGCTGTCTCCCATGAGGAGGGAGTAGTTCTCCATCGAGGCTCGGGGCTGTACCGGTAGCTATGTGGTTAATCTCTCTCCTATGTACTTCAATACAATAATCTCATGAGCTGCCTTACATGATTGAGATTCATATGATGATGCTTGTAATCTAGATGTCATTATGCTAGTCAAGTGGATTTTACTTATGTGATCTCCGGAGACTCCTTGTCCCACGTGTGTAAAGGTGACAGTGTGTGCACCGTGTGGGTCTCTTAGGCTATATTTCACAGAATACTTATTCACTGTTATGGATAGCATAGTGAAGTGCTTATTTATATCCCTTTATGATTGCAATATGTTTTGTATCACTATTCATCTATGTGCTACTCTAGTGATGTTATTAAAGTACTCTATTCCTCCTTCATGATGTAATGGTGACAGTGTGTGCATCATGTAGTACTTGGCATAGTTTATGATTATGATCTCTTGTAGATTATGAAGTTAACTATTACTATGATGGTATTAATGTGATCTATTCCTCCTCTCATAGTATGAAGGTGACAGTGTGCATGCTATGTTAGTACTTGGTATAGTTGTGTTGATCTATCATGCACTCTAAGGTTATTTAAACATGAATATCGAATATTGTGGAGCTTGTTAACTCCGGCATTGAGGTGCTCTTGTAGCCCTACGCAATTGGTGTTCATCATCCAACAATAGAGTGTAGAGTGGTTTTATTATGTGATCGATGTTGAGAGTGTCCACTAGTGAAAGTATAATCCCTAGGCCTTGTTCCTAAATACTGCTATCGCTGCTTGTTTACTGTTTTACTGCGTTACTACTGCTTGTTTACTGTCCTGGGCAAAGCACTTTTCTGGTGCCGTTGCTACTGCTACTATTTATTTATACCACCTGTATTTCACTATCTCTTCGCCGAACTAGTGCACCTATTAGGTGTGTTGGGGACTTGATGCGTGTGGTTGACACGTCCGTTGGGAACCCCAAGAGGAAGGTGTGATGCGCACAGCGGCAAGTTTCCCTCAGTAAGAAACCAAGGTTTAATCGAACCAGTAGGAGTCAAGAAGCACGTTGAAGGTTGATGGCGGCGGGATGTAGTGCGGCGCAACACCAGAGATTCCGGCGCCAACGTGGAACCTGCACAACACAACCAAAGTACTTTGTCCCAACGAAACAGTGAGGTTGTCAATCTCACCGGCTTGCTGTAACAAAGGATTAACCGTATTGTGTGGAAGATGATTGTTTGCAGAAAACAGTAGAACAAGTATTGCAGTAGATTGTATTTCAGTATAGAGAATTAGACCGGGGTCCACAGTTCACTAGAGGTGTCTCTCCCATAAGATAAACAGCATGTTGGGTGAACAAATTACAGTTGGGCAATTGACAAATAAAGAGGGCATGACCATGCACATACATATTATGATGAGTATAGTGAGATTTAATTGGGCATTACGACAAAGTACATAGACCGCCATCCAGCATGCATCTATGCCTAAAAAGTCCACCTTCAGGTTATCATCCGAACCCCCTCCAGTATTAAGTTGCTAACAACAGACAATTGCATTAAGTATTGCGCGTAATGTAACTAGTAACTACATCCTTGAACATAGCACTAATGTTTTATCCCTAGTGGCAACAGCACATCCACAACCTTAGAACTTTCTGTCACTGTCCCAGATATCAATGGAGGCATGAACCCACTATCGAGCATAAATACTCCCTCTTGGAGTTACAAGCATCTACTTGGCCAGAGCATCTACTAGTAACGGAGAGCATGCAAGATCATAAACAACACATAGACATAACTTTGATAATCAACATAACAAGTATTCTCTATTCATCGGATCCCAACAAACGCAACATATAGAATTACAGATAGATGATCTTGATCATGTTAGGCAGCTCACAAGATCCGACAATGAAGCACAATGGGGAGAAGACAACCATCTAGCTACCGCTATGGACCCATAGTCCAGGGGTAGACTACTCACACATCACACCGGAGGCGACCATGGCGGCGTAGAGTCCTCCGGGAGATGATTCCCCTCTCCGGCAGGGTGCCGGAGGCGATCTCCTGGATCCCGAGATGGGATCGGCGGCGGCGGCGTCTCCGGAAGGTTTTCCGTATCGTGGCTCTCGTGACCGGGGTTTCGCAACGGAGGCTTTAAGTAGGCGGAAGGGCAGGTCGGGGAGGCGGCACGAGGGCCCCACACCACGGGGCCGCGCGCCAAGGGAGGGCCGCGCCGCCCTAGGGTGTGGCCTCGTGGCCCCACTTCGTCTCCTCTTCGGACTTCGAAGCTTCGTGGCAAAATAGGACCCTGGGCGTTGATTTCGTCCAATTCCGAGAATATTTCGTTACTAGAATTTCTGAAACCAAAAACAGCAGAAAACAAAGAATCGGCACTTCGGCATCTTGTTAATAGGTTAGTTCCAGAAAATGCACGAATATGACATAAAGTGTGCATAAAACATGTAGATAACATCAATAATGTGGCATGGAACATAAGAAATTATCGATACGTCGGAGACGTATCAGCATCCCCAAGCTTAGTTCTGCTCGTCCCGAGCGGGTAAAACGATAACACGATAATTTCCGGAGTGACATGCCATCATAACCTTGATCATACTATTTGTAAAGCATATGTAGTGAATGCAGCGATCAAAACAATGTATATGACATGAGTAAACAAGTGAATCATAAAGCAAAGACTTTTCATGAATAGCACTTCAAGACAAGCATCAATAAGTCTTGCATAAGAGTTAACTCATAAAGCAATAATTCAAAGTAAAGGCATTGAAGCAACACAAAGGAAGATTAAGTTTCAGCGGTTGCTTTCAACTTGTAACATGTATATCTCATAGATAATTGTCAACATAGAGTAATATAATAAGTGCAATAAGCAAATATGTAGGAATCAATGCACAGTTCACACAAGTGTTTGCTTCTTGAGGTGGAGAGAAATAGGTGAACTGACTCAACATTGAAAGTAAAAGAATGGTCCTCCATAGAGGAAAAGCATCGATTGCTATATTTGTGCTAGAGCTTTGATTTTGAAAACATGAAACAATTTTGTCAACGGTAGTAATAAAGCATATGTATCATGTAAATTATATCTTACAAGTTGCAAGCCTCATGCATAGTGTACTAATAGTGCCCGCACCTTGTCCTAATTAGCTTGGACAACCGGATCATCGCAATGCACATGTTTTAACCAAGTGTCACAAAGGGGTACCTCTATGCCGCCTGTACAAAGGTCTAAGGAGAAAGCTCGCATTGGATTTCTCGCTATTGATTATTCTCAACTTAGACATCCATACCGGGACAACATAGACAACAGATAATGGACTCCTCTTTTATGCATAAGCATGTAACAACAATTAATAATTCTTCTCATATGAGATTGAGGATATATGTCCAAAACTGAAACTTCCACCATGGATCATGGCTTTAGTTAGCGGCCCAATGTTCTTCTCTAACAATATGCATGCTTAACCATAAGGTGGTAGATCGCTCTTACTTTAGACAAGACGAACATGCATAGCAACTCACATGAAATTCAACAAAGAGTAGTTGATGGCGTCCCCAGTGAACATGGTTATCGCACAACAAGCAACTTAATAAGAGATAAAGTGCATAATTACATATTCAATACCACAATAGTTTTTAAGCTATTTGTCCCATGAGCTATATATTGCAAAGGCGAATGATGGAATTTTAAAGGTAGCACTCAAGCAATTTACTTTGGAATGGCGGGAAATACCATGTAGTAGGTAGGTATGGTGGACACAAATGGCATAGTGGTTGGCTCAAGTATTTGGATGCATGAGAAGTATTCCCTCTCGATACAAGGTTTAGGCTAGCAAGGCTTATTTGAAACAAACACAAGGATGAACCGGTGCAGCAAAACTCACATAAAAGACATATTGAAAACATTATAAGACTCTACACCGTCGTCCTTGTTGTTCAAACTCAATACTAGAAATTATCTAGACCTTAGAGAAACCAAATATGCAAACCAAATTTTAGCATGCTCTATGTATTTCTTCATTAATGGGTGCAAAGCATATGATGCAAGAGCTTAAACATGAGCACAACAATTGCCAAGTATCACATTACCCAAGACATTAATAGAAATTACTACATGTATCATTTTCCAATTCCAACCATATAACAATTTAACGAAGAAGAAACTTCGCCATGAATACTATGAGTAGAAACTAAGGACATACTTGTCCATATGCTACAGCGGAGCGTGTCTCTCTCCCATAAAGTGAATGCTAGGATCCATTTTATTCAAACAAAACAAAAACAAAAACAAACCGACGCTCCAAGAAAAGCACATAAGATGTGATGGAATAAAAATATAGTTTCAGGGGAGGAACCTGATAATGTTGTCGATGAAGAAGGGGATGCCTTGGGCATCCCCAAGCTTAGACGCTTGAGTCTTCTTAATATATGCAGGGGTGAACCACCGGGGCATCCCCAAGCTTAGAGCTTTCACTCTCCTTGATCTTGTTGCATCATACTCCTCTTTTGATCCTTGAAAACTTCCTCCACACCAAACTTAGAACAACTCATTAGAGGGTTAGCGACAATAAAAATTAACATGTTCAGAGGTGACACAACCATTCTTAACACTTCTGGACATTGCATAAAGCTACTGGACATTAATGGATCAAAGAAATTCATCCAACATAGTAAAAGAGGCAATGCGAAATAAAAGGCAGAATCTGTCAAAACAGAACAGTTCGTATTGACGAATTTTATCAAGGCACCAGACTTGCTCAAATGAAAATGCTCAAATTGAATGAAAGTTGCGTACATATCTGAGGATCACTCACGTAAATTGGCATAATTTTCTGAGTTACCTACAGGGAAAACAGCCCAGATTCGTGACAGCAAAGAAATCTGTTTCTGCGCAGTAATCCAAATCTAGTATGAACTTTTCTATCAACGACTTTACTTGGCACAATAAAACACTAAACTAAGATAAGGAGAGGTTGCTACAGTAGTAAACAACTTCCAAGACACAAAATAAAAACAAAGTACTGTAGGTAAAAACATGGGTTGTCTCCCATAAGCGCTTTTTTTTAACGCCTTTCAGCTAGGCGCAGAAAGTGTGTATCAAGTATTATCAAGAGATGGAGCATTGTTATCATAAGCTCCTCCATCTGTAGTGGTACTAAGGGCTTTGTCAATTTTAGGCCTATAATAATATTTCTTTGGTTTGGGCACTTTAGAGGCATACATAAACTTTTGCTCCTTACCCACATAAGCTTTCTCCTTATATTTAAGAGAAGAAAATGTTGAACTCAAGGTTCCCATAGCTTTTTCAAGTTCGCCAATCCTATTGGTTTGATCATCATGGACAACACAAGTTCCTAGGACACTAATTCTTTCATCAATTCCTCCTAAGGATTTATCAAGTTCATCAGTTTTATCAAGTAACATTTCCAATTTAGTTTCAATACTTGGAAAAAATTTCTCTAAGGTTTCCAATTTTTTCATAACATCTTCAAGAGAGATTTCAATTTTAACTTCATCAACAGGTGGTATTCCAAATAGACTCTCAATAATGCAGCTAGCTTCTAATACAGGAGTACTTAAGAAGTTACCTCCCGCGAGACAATCAAGAACATACCTATTCCAGCTAGAGATACCAACATAAAAATTCCTGAGTAAAATAGTGGTGGAGTGTTTCTTAGTGCACCTATTATGGGCATTACTAATTCTATACCAAGCATCTCTTAAACATTCTCCCCCTTGTTGCTTAAACGTACGAACTTCAACTTCAGGATTACTCATTTTAGCAGTAGTAAATAAAGCAAACTAGATAAAGTAAATGCAAGTAACTAATTTTTGTGTGTTTTTGATATAGCAAACAAGATAGCAAATAAAGTAAAACTAGCAACTAATTTTTTGTATTTTGATTTAGTGCAGCAAACAAAGTAGTAAATAAAACTAAGCAAGACAAAAACAAAGTAAAGAGATTGAGAAGTGGAGACTCCCTTGCAGCGTGTCTTGATCTCACTTCAGAACGGCGCCGGAAATTTGCTTGATGCGTGTGGTTGACACGTCCGTTGGGAACCCCAAGAGGAAGGTGTGATGCGCACAGCGGCAAGTTTCCTCAGTAAGAAACCAAGGTTTAATCGAACCAAGAGGGAGTCAAGAAGCACGTTGAAGGTTGATGGCGGCGGGATGTAGTGCGGCGCAACACCAGAGATTCCGGCGCCAACGTGAAACCTGCACAACACAACCAAAGTACTTTGCCCCAACGAAACAGTGAGGTTGTCAATCTCACCGGCTTGCTGTAACAAAGGATTAACCGTATTGTGTGGAAGATGATTGTTTGCAGAAAACAGTAGAACAAGTATTGCAGTAGATTGTATTTCAGTATAGAGAATTGGACCAGGGTCCACAGTTCACTAGAGGTGTCTCTCCCATAAGATAAACAGCATGTTGGGTGAACAAATTACAGTTGGGCAATTGACAAATAAAGAGGGCATGACCATGCACATACATATTATAATGAGTATAGTGAGATTTAATTGGGCATTACTTAATAAAGTACATAGACCGCCATCCAAAGCATGCATCTATGCCTAAAAAGTCCACCTTCAAAGTTATCATCCGAACCCCCTCCGGTATTAAGTTGCTAACAACAGAGACAATTGCATTAAGTATTGCGCGTAATGTAACTAGTAACTACATCCTTGAACATAGCACTAATGTTTTATCCCTAGTGGCAACAAGACATCCACAACCTTAGAACTTTCTGTCCTTTGTCCCAGATATCAATGGAGGCATGAACCCACTATCGAGCATAAATACTCCCTCTTGGAGTTACAAGCATCTACTTGGCCAGAGCATCTACTAGTAACGGAGAGCATGCAAGATCATAAACAACACATAGACATAACTTTGATAATCAACATAACAAGTATTCTCTATTCATCGGATCCCAACAAACGCAACATATAGAATTACAGATAGATGATCTTGATCATGTTAGGCAGCTCACAAGATCCGACAATGAAGCACAATGGGGAGAAGACAACCATCTAGCTACTGCTATGGACCCATAGTCCAGGGGTAGACTACTCACACATCACTCCGGAGGCGACCATGGCGGCGTAGAGTCCTCCGGGAGATGATTCCCCTCTCACGTGAAGTGCGGAGGCGATCTCTGGATCCCCGAGATGGGATCGGCGGCGGCGGCGTCTCTGGAAGGTTTTCCGTATCGTGGCTCTCAGATACTGGGGGTTTCGCAACAGAGGCTTTAAGTAGGCGGAAGAGCAGGTCAGGAGGCGGCACGAGGGGCCCCACACCACAGGGCCGCGCGGCCAAGGGGGGGGGGGCGCCGCCCTAGGGTGTGGCCCCCTCGTGGCCCCACTTCGTCTCCTCTTCGGACTTCTGGAAGCTTCGTGGCAAAATAGGACCCTGGGCGTTGATTTCGTCCAATTCCGAGAATATTTCGTTACTAGGATTTCTGAAACCAAAAACAGCAGAAAACAGCAAGTGGCACTTCGGCATCTTGTTAATAGGTTAGTTCCAGAAAATGCACGAATATGACATAAAGTGTGCATAAAACATGTAGATAACATCAATAATGTGGCATGGAACATAAGAAATTATCGATACGTCAGAGACGTATCAGGACACAAGAGACTTCTTGCTTTGTGGTTGCAGGGTTGCATGAGAGGGATATCTTTGACCTCTTCCTCCCTGAGTTCGATAAACCTTGGGAGATCCACTTAAGGAAAAACTTGCTGCTGTTCTACAAACCTCTGCTTTTGGAGGCCCAACACTGTCTACAAGAAAAGGAGGGGGCGTAGACATCAAGCTATTTTCTGGCGCCGTTGCCGGGGAGGAAAGGTAAAAGGCACTCATACTCCGGTTCCAGGTAACCGTACTTTTCTGGCGCCATTGTGTTTGTGCTCGAAGCTATTTCCTTTAGATCCTGCAATTGCAACTTTTTGTTTCTTGTTTACACTAGTAAGGCATAATGGAAAACAACAAAAATATGAGAGATCTTTATGAACTTTATCTTGAATTAGGACATGATGTGTTTGAAGAGAGAATTAAAAAAACCATGGAACTTTATATGCATGCTAATGGGAATGTTATTAATATGAATGCTTTGAACACTATTGTTGCTAATGCTATGGAAAATTCTAAGCTTGGGGAAGCTGGTTTTGATGAGCATGATCTTTTTAATCCCGCAAGCATTGAGGAGAAAATTTACTTTGATGATACTTTACCTCCTATTTATGATGATTATAATGATAGTAGTCTTTTGGTACCACCTACTATGGAGAGTAAATTTGATTATGATTACAATATGCCTCCTATATTTGATGATAGCTACTTGTTGAATTTGCTCCCACTACAACTAATAAAATTGATTATGCTTATGTGGAGAGTGATAAATTTGTGCATGAGACTCATGGTAAGAATGCTTTATGTGATAGTTATATTGTTGAGTTTGCTCATGATGCTACTGGACATTATTATGAGAGAGGAAAATATGGTTGTAGAAATTTTCATGTTACTAAAACACCTCTCTTTTTGCTGAAAATCTTGAAGCTGCTCTTGTTTTATCTTTCTATGCTTGTTGCATTATGCTTCATGAATTTGTTTACTTACAAGATTCCTTTTCATAGGAAGCATGTTAGGCTTAAATTTGTTTTGAATTTGCCTCTTGATGCTCTCTTTCGCTTCAACTACTATTTCTTATGAGTGCATCATTAAAACTGCTGAGCCCATCTTAATGGCTATAAAGAAAGAACTTCTTGGGAGATAACCCATGTGTTATTTTGCTACAGTACTTTGTTTTATATTTGTGTCTTGGAAGTTGTTTACTACTGTAGCAACCTCTCCTTATCTTAGTTTTGTGTTTTGTTGTGCCAAGTGAAGCCTCTAATCGAAGGTTGATACTAGATTTGGATTTCTGCGCAGAAACAGATTTCTATCTGTCACGAATCTGGGCTGTTTTCTCTGTAGGTAACTCAGAAAAATATGCCAATTTACGTGCGTGTTCCTCAGATATGTATGCAACTTTCATTAGTTTTGAGTTTTCTGATCTGAGCAATGGAAGTATTTATTAAAAATTCGTCTTTACGGACTGTTCTGTTTTGACAGATTCTGCCTTTTATTTCGCATTGCTTCTTTCGCTGTGTTGGGTGGATTTCTTTGTTCCATTACCTTCCAGTAGCTTTGAGCAATGTCCAGAAGTGTTAAGAATGATTGTGTCACCTCTGAACATGTGAGTTTTTGATTATGTACTAACCCCTCTAATGAAGTTTATGAGAAGTTTGGTGTGAATGAAGTTTTCAAGGGTCAAGAGAGGAGGATGATATACTATGATCAAGAAGAGTGAAAAGTCTAAGCTTGGGGATGCCCCAGTGGTTCATCCCTGCATATTTCAAGAAGACTCAAGCATCTAAGCTTGGGGATGCCCAAGGCATCCCCTTCTTCATCGACAAAATTATCAGGTTCCTTCTCTTGAAACTATATTTTTATTCGGTCACATCTTATGTGCTTTACTTGGAGCGTCTGTGTGCTTTTATTTTTGTTTGTGTTTGAATAAATTGGATTACATCATGCTTGTGTGGGAGAGAGACACGCTCCGCTGTTGCATATGAACACATGTGTTCTTAGCTTTACTTTTAGTGTTCATGGCGAAGGTTGAAACTGCTTCGTTAATTGTTATATGGTTGGAAACGGAAAATGATACATGTAGTAATTGGTAAAATGTCTTGGATAATGTGATACTTGGCAATTGTTGTGCTCATGTTTAAGCTCTTGCATCATATACTTTGCACCTATTAATGAAGAAATACATAGAGCATGCTAAAATTTGGTTTGCATAATTGGTCTATCTAAGGTCTAGATAATTTCTAGTATTGAGTTTGAACAACAAGGAAGACGGTGTAGAGTCTTATAATGTTTACAATATGTCTTTTATGTGAGTTTTGCTGCACCGGTTCATCCTTGTGTTTGTTTTAAATAACCTTGCTAGCCTAAACCTTGTATCGAGAGGGAATACTTCTCATGCATCCAAAATCCTTGAGCCAAACACCATGCCATTTGTGTCCACCATACCTACCTACTACATGGTATTTCCTGCCATTCCAAGTAAATTGCTTCATGTGCTACCTTTAAACCTTCAAAATGCTTCTCAATTTGTGTTAATGTTTTATAGCTCATGAGGAAGTATGTGGTGTTTATCTTTCAACCTTGTCATTTACTCTTGACAGACTTTCATAATGGACTAGTGGCACATCCGCTTATCCAATAATTTTGCAAAAAGAGCTGGCAATGGGGTTCCCAGCTCTGATTAATCAAACTTCATTAATAATTCTCTTCACATGTTTTGCTCTGATTCATCAGTAAGCAACTTAATTTTGCAAATAGACACTCCTTCATGGTATGTGAATGTTGGAAGGCACCCGAGGATTCGGTTAGCCATGGCTTGTGTAAGCAAAAGGTTGGGAGGAGTGTCACCCATAATGAAACTAAAATACATGTGTAAACAAAAGAGAAGAGGGATGATCTACCTTGCTGGTAGAGATAACGTCCTTCATGGGAGCCGCTCTTGAAAGTCTGGTTGATAAGGTAGTTAGAGTACCCATTACCATTCGTTGACAACAACAAACACCTCTCAAAATTTTACTTTTATGCTCTCTATATGATTTTAAAACTTGAAAAGCTCTAGCACATGATTTATCCCTGCTTCCCTCTGCGAAGGGCCATTCTTCTACTTTTTATGTTGAGTCAGTTCACCTATTTCTCTCCACCTCAAGAAGCAAACACTTGTGTGAACTGTGCATTGATTCCTACATACTTGCATATTGCACTTGTTATATTACTCTATGTTGACAACTATCCATGAGATATACATGTTATAAGTTGAAAGCAACCGCTGAAACTTCATCTTCCTTTGTGTTGCTTCAATACCTCTACTATGAATTATTGCTTTATGAGTTAACTCTTATGCAAGACTTATTGATGCTTGTCTTGAAAATACTATTCATGAAAAGTCTTTGCTTTATGATTCAGTTGTTTACTCATGTCATTACCATTGTTTTGATCGCTGCATTCATTACATATGCTTACAATATTATGATCAAGGTTATGATGGCATGTCACTTTAAATTATCTTTGTTATCGTTTACCTGCTCGGGACGAGCAGGAACTAAGCTTGGGGATGCTGATACGTCTCTGACGTATCGATAATTTCTTATGTTCCATGCCACATTATTGATGATATCTACATGTTTTATGCATACTTTATGTCATATTTATGCGTTTTCCGGAACTAACCTATTGACGAGATGCCGAAGGGCCAGTTCTTTGTTTTGCTGTTTTTGGTTTCAGAAATCCTAGTAAGGAAATATTCTCGGAATCGGACGAAATCAACGCCCAGCATCTTAGAATCTCCGGAAGCATCCAGAACACCCGAGAGTCGCCAGAGTGGACCCACAGGGGGCCCACACATGGTGGCGACGCGGCCAAGAAGCCAGGCGCGCCGCCCTAGGGTGTGGTGGCCCCAGGCCCCCTCCGACTCCGCCTCTTCGCCTATTTAAGCCTCCTCGACCTAAAACCTCGACACGAAAAGGCCACGGTACGAGAAACCATCCAGAGCCGCCGCCATCGCGAAGCCAAGATCTGGGGGACAGGAGTCTCTGTTCCGGCACGCCGCCGGGACGGGGAAGTGCCCCCGCAAGGCTTCTCCATCATCACCACCGCCATCTTCATCAACGCTGCTGTCTCCCATGAGGAGGGAGTAGTTCTCCATCGAGGCTCGGGGCTGTACCGGTAGCTATGTGGTTAATCTCTCTCCTATGTACTTCAATACAATAATCTCATGAGCTGCCTTACATGATTGAGATTCATATGATGATGCTTGTAATCTAGATGTCATTATGCTAGTCAAGTGGATTTTACTTATGTGATCTCCGGAGACTCCTTGTCCCACGTGTGTAAAGGTGACAGTGTGTGCACCGTGTGGGTCTCTTAGGCTATATTTCACAGAATACTTATTCACTGTTATGGATAGCATAGTGAAGTGCTTATTTATATCCCTTTATGATTGCAATATGTTTTGTATCACTATTCATCTATGTGCTACTCTAGTGATGTTATTAAAGTACTCTATTCCTCCTTCATGATGTAATGGTGACAGTGTGTGCATCATGTAGTACTTGGCGTAGTTTATGATTATGATCTCTTGTAGATTATGAAGTTAACTATTACTATGATGGTATTAATGTGATCTATTCCTCCTCTCATAGTATGAAGGTGACAATGTGCATGCTATGTTAGTACTTGGTATAGTTGTGTTGATCTATCATGCACTCTAAGGTTATTTAAACATGAATATCGAATATTGTGGAGCTTGTTAACTCCAGCATTGAGGTGCTCTTGTAGCCCTACGCAATTGGTGTTCATCATCCAACAATAGAGTGTAGAGTGGTTTTATTATGTGATCGATGTTGAGAGTGTCCACTAGTGAAAGTATAATCCCTAGGCCTTGTTCCTAAATACTGCTATCGCTGCTTGTTTGCGTTTTTCTTTAACGTTACTACTGCTGCGTTACTTCGCTTGTTTCTTGTCCTGGGCAAAGCACTTTTCTGGTGCCGTTGCTACTGCTACTATTTATTCATACCACCTGTATTTCACTATCTCTTCGCCGAACTAGTGCACCTATTAGGTGTGTTGGGGACACAAGAGACTTCTTGCTTTGTGGTTGCAGGGTTGCATGAGAGGGATATCTTTGACCTCTTCCTCCCTGAGTTCGATAAACCTTGGGTGATCCACTTAAGGGAAAACTTGCTGCTGTTCTACAAACCTCTGCTCTTGGAGGCCCAACACTGTCTACAGGAAAAGGAGGGGGCGTAGACATCAGGGGGACCCTTTATCTCCTTATTTGTTTCTTTTGTGTGTAGAGGGCGTATCAAGTCTTTTGTTGTACGAGAAAGAAGTTGGTGGCATCGATGGGGTAAGGGTGTGCAGAAATGCACCGTCAGTTTCACACCTTTTATTTGCTGACGACTCCCTAATTCTCATGAGAGCAGATATGACTAATGCAACTTCATTACAACAAGTTATAGATACGTACTGTGTAAACTCGGGACAAATGGTGAGTTTATCAAAATCAAGTATCTTCTTCTCACCTAATGCCAATGTGATGATTAGGGCTGAGTTGTGTGAGGCTCTACATATTGATACAGAGGCATTGTCAGATAAATATCTTGGTCTTCCAACCATAATTGGTGCTGATAGAAGTGATTGTTTCTTCCACCTAGTTGAGAGGATTATTGAGAGAATTAATGGCTGGAAAGAAAAACAACTATCCATTGGGGGCAAAGAAATTTTACTCAAAGCAGTGGCACAAGCTATTCCTGTTTTTGCTATGTCAGTATTTCAGACACCTAAAGGTGTATGTAAGAGAATGACGGATGCCATTGCAAAGTTCTGGTGGGGAGATGATGACAACAGCAACAAGATTCATTGGTATGCATGGTGGAAACTATGCTATCCAAAGAAGGAGGGAGGTATGGGCTTAAGGGACTTCCAGTCTTTCAATTTGGCAATGTTGGCAAAGCAAATTTCAAGACTTGTTAATGATCCAGAATCTCTGTGTGCTCAAGTTCTGAAAGCCAAATATTATCCGAAGGGGGACATTATGAAGGCAGGCCCTAAAGCCAGTTGTTCGTTTACTTGGAGAAGCTTACTTGCTGGCCTTACCACGTTTAAACGGGGGTACATATGGAGGGTTGGAAACGGTGAAAAGATTGACATTTGGAAGGATCCGTGGTTACCTTCTAGCGCAAATGGGAAGATTACTACTTTGAGAGGATGTTGAAGTGCATGAACTGATAAGTCCAATTACAGCCACCTGGGATGAAGATATGTTACGTCATATATTCAACCCGGTGGATGTTGAGAGGATTCTCCAAATTCCTATTAATAACCATGGGTTTGATGATTTTATTGCTTGGAGAGGAACAAAGCATGGACGGTATACGGTGAAATCGGGATATTATATCCACTGGAAGCACCAATTTGGGCCGAGAGCTGGTCAGTTATCTCTCCCAGGTAGTTCAGCTTAAAACCCTGTCTGGGGCATTCTTTGGAAATTAAAAGTCCCTAGCAAAGTTAAAAAAAAAAAATTAGCGGGCACTACATGGTATTATACCGTTGAAATGTATCCTGGCAAATCAGCACATTGGAGACACCGCAGCATGTCCAATATGTGCTCTAGATGCGGAGGATGTCAAGCACCTCCTCTTTGAGTGCCTAGCAGCCAGAGAGGTTTGGTACAGTTTAAATATCCAACACTTGATTGATGATGCTATTATTGTTGACAGATCAGGTTCGGCAATCCTAGAGCATATTCTGCGCCAAGATTTGAATGAGGTGCCGGGCTTCGATTTGATAAATCTCAAGGAACCGGTGATGATCACTTGCTGGTACATGTGGTGGCTGCGGAGAAGGCGAGCAAGAGCTGAAGAAGTGCCTCCTCTAAACAGATGCAAGATGTCGATCTTGGCGATCACGGCAAATGTTGCGGTAATAACAAAAAAGAACAGGGCCTCGGATGCAAAATGGGAGAAGCCGAAACCTAGAGAGATTAAATTGAATGTAGGGGCCTCTTTCGTTCAAGATTTACATGCAGGTGCAATTGGGGCTGTTCTGCGAGACTATAAGGGTAATTTTATTGCAGCAAGCTCGAATTATTTACCAAACGTTGGCTCGGTGTCGATGGCGGAGGCTTGTACAATGAAGGAGGGTTTGAGGCTGGCTCGTGAGAGGGGATGCAACAATATTGTGGAGGAATCGGATTCTATGGAGACGATCGAATCATGTACATGGGTTTACCAATGGAGCTCCGATGCAACGGCGGTTTATGCGGACTGTGTTGATTTGGTTGTCTCAATAGGTGAGGTCTCGTTTCGGCATTGTTTAAGAGAAGCAAATATGGTAGCTCATAGTTTAGCTTAGGAGTGTTTTAAGGTTCAGTTAGATTGTAACTGGGTCGATGAACCCCCTAGCTTCATTCTTCAACCCCTCTTGAACGATGTAACGGTGATGTGACTTGTCAGTAGCAAGTTCCAAATGCGCTCTTTTCCTTACCAGGGTACCTAAGGGAACTGGAAGGTTTTTAATGAGGTGGCTTGCTAGCTTAATATATTATGTTTTAAAAAAGACTTCCATAGAGGCAACTCTTCCGCTAGCCCTCATTCCCTCCCCGTGCTCTTCCCCTTGTCGCCGCCAGAAGACTCGCTAGGCAAAGATCGCGCGGCGACAGGGTTCTTTCCCTTACGAGGCACATTTCTTCTTGCGGTGGTGACGTGTGGCAGGGCTGGCGGCGAGTGTGATGTGGCGACATCACAAAAGGCGCATCCTCTCTCATGGCATACGCGCACCTTTTGTGGCCATGAGCTCCATCCTCACTCGGCCTAGATGGGGCAGGGCTTGCTCTTGGCAGCAGGTCAGAGCGGTGGCGTCGGCTGGGCACCGTGGTGGTGCCGCCAGCGGCGGACTGGATCCCGACCGTCTAGCTCCTGTTTCCAGTGGTAGTGGGACGGTTGTCAACACCTCCTGCTCCGTGGCTCGCCTCTCGTCGGTGGTGAGATCAGTGTAACACCCCGAAGAATAGGACTCTGAAAGGGTAGAAGTAGAATATGCGCATTTGCATTTGCATATCATGCATCTCAAAACGAGGGGAAATTGAATTGTTTTTGCAATTTAGTTACAAACGTTGAGTTCGAATTAAAGTGATTGAATCGAACTAGATCATCACTAGGATTTGAATTCAAATTTCAATATGAATTTGTATATTTAAAAATTTGAGGAAATTAAAACAAAAAATTGACACCACATACATAATAATGAACTGAATGAAAATTTATTGTTCATCAGAACGTTTGAGAATCTGCATCATAATTAAATATATCTCTTTTTTTCGGAACCTCGTCTGAGGGCGGGAAGCTCCCGCATTGTATTATAAGAAGAGGGAAAGTAGTCCAGTTAATAAGGAAAATCGGACCCGAAGACCATACATGCACGATTAATTACGAGGAACCGGCGAAAACCGCACACCTCGTACACCTAAATACAAATCAAGGAACATCGTCCGATCCAGATATAAGAGTCCCTAGGCCGAAAGCCATCGAAAACACCTTGTACCCAGACAAGCCAACACCTGGAACCTCTAGAGCACTCAACCACAAGATGGGTGCTCGCGACAAACCTCATGACCGCGACTAAGCATTTACCTCTACGAACTCTCGAACCGCCCAGGTCTTTGTCGGTATGATAGGCTTCTTCACATTCGCGGATAAGACTTCATTTTCTCTTGCATCTCTTCCTCGGGGCCTTTATTTGAGGTCACTTCCTTGGTCAGATCTCGGAAAGGCTCTGCCAACCTATGCTCAGCGCGCTTGGCAGTCGGGATGCTGCAATCCTTGTTCTTCTTTTCAAGACGTCCACAACGCTTCCTGGCACATGTAGAGGCACCTTCAAGATGAACAAGGATCGGCGAATCGAGCAACGAAAGTGGCTCAGTGCAGCAATAACTGCTCAAGTACTCATCCAGCAAGGTGGACGAAGCCGGGCCAGGCGGCACACATTGCCACCAAGCAGAGAGTTGGGCTTGTCCGTCAGCTCCATGCCATTGCCCAAAGGCACATAGTCAACAACCTTGGCCTACTTCTCCACGCCTTGTATCACCATCTGGGGCAGGACTCCATCCAAACCAGGGGGTACATCCGAGGTTTGCTCCCACACATCCATCTCCGACGAGTAGCCAGCAACAAAATCTATATCTGTCTCCTTACCAACCGCCACACCAATAGACCTAGAATCCTCATGCTCGCCCGACACCGATGAATTGGCGAGAACAAGGCTGCCACCAAGCGCTTCCATAAGATCTCAGCTAGCACTAAAATGAGCTAGTAAGACCAAATTATAATACATAGATTAAATGTAATAATTCCGTAAGCTCACAAAAATTAAACGCATCATAATATGTTCACCTGTAGTTGTCCAAATTGAGCTCCAAGACCAAACTCCAGGCAGTAAACCGACATGCCTATTTAGGAAAACTCATAACTGACTAGAAATATAATAAGTAATCACAGAAACCTTGCAATTGCACCAAAGACCAAAATAGAGAGAAAGTTCACTACAGTGCACCAACCTTCAATAGCCAATGATCCACGACCTCGGGCCTCATAACTCACTGTCTAGCATAGACTACAAATACACAATAGAGGGGGATCTTAGAGCAAGAGCAAGCACAGCTCGAGGAGGAACGTAAAGCGGTTTTTCATGAAGGAATAAGAAGAGCTACTCTACAAAGGTTACCACTAGATCCTTAGGAATAGAAGTAACAAACAAAAAGGTTGGGAATTTATCCAAAGAATCAACATGTTTGCAAGCACCAGCAGAGCATGAATAACATGCCCTGATTGTTGGGAAGCAAACACTAGCACCATGGCAACCCACTAAAGCTTAATTTTGTGCATACTCGTTGAAGAGGCACCACAGAAATTAAACCAAATGGACAGGGCACTTAGGCACAACCCTTGAATAGGAAATAGCACTAATAAGATATAAATGACTATCTGTACAAAATTAAACACCTAAAAAAACTTGAATCGACATAAAGGCCTATCATCATCAATAATTGTACTAAGGAGTGGCTAATTAACCTAGAAACACTTACATCAACTCAATTCAGGGCAACTTTGTCATCTCTGTCAGTGACATTGATGAAACTAAACTTGAAACTCAATAAACACTACCTTAATAATGTCTAGAGAACAAATCCTAGCGGCCATTGCGTGTTAAGCTAATCCTAAGATGATATTTGCTACAAGTAATAAGCAAGAACACCTATGGACGAGCAAATCGAGCTTATGAACCCTAGAACATGAATATGTCATGGACTAAACCCCAGCTCAGGAAGCGAATGGTCACTACGAGATCAGAGAGAGGTAGAGGGAGTAGATGAAGTACTCGTCGTAGCCCTAAAACGACGTGGAGAGACTAGCTCAACCACATGGCTGTTGACAGTGACGAAGCAAGCGCAACATCGACGGCACAGGGAGCGACAACCGGGTGACTCGACCTGCGCTTGACCATGCATGCCGGTGGCAACGCAACATCGTAGACAACGCTAGTAACTCTAGATAGGCCACCAAGATCACTAAATCTCCTAGGACTCCACGCAATGCAAAACGAGAACCTAGTGTAACGTGGTATATAAAGGCAGTGAGACCCCGCGCGGTGCAAAAAGAGAACCAATGCCGTGTAATGTGGTACAAAAAGGTAGTGCACAGATGGTGCACTGCCAGGACCCCGCGCGGCGCAAAGCGATTCAAGATAGTGCAACACTGTACAAAAAGTAGTGCGCATGCGGTACACTGCCAAGACACCGCGTGGTGCAAAAACGACCCAAGGCAGTGGAATGATGTACAAAAAAGTCAAGTGCACGAGCGGTGCACTGCAAGGACATCGCGAGGTGCAAAGGACCCAAAGCAGTGCAACATGGTACAGAAAAGCAGTGCACAGTAGTGCACTTCCACGACACTGCGCGGTGCAAAGCGACGTAAGGCAGTGCGACCGAGGCATGAAAGGCAGTGCAAAAAAAACTTCATCCAAACCTATCAAGATGGGATCTAGTATTGTATATCTCGGCGCGACTAGCACAATCATGAAAATGAAACTTTATTTGGATACTTGGTTTTCAAGATATTTCGTATTCGAATCTACAGAAATGGTACATAAAAGTAGTGCATGATTGAACATGGTACAGAAAAGCAGTGCACTGTAGTGCACTTCCACAACACTGCGCGGTGCAAAGCGTCCGAAGGCAGTGCAACCAAGGCATGAAAGGCAGTGCAAAAAAAACTTCATCCAAACCTATCAAGATGGGATCTAGTATTGTATATCTTGGCGCGACTAACACAATCATGAAAATGAAACTTTATTGGATACTCGGTTTTCAAGATATTTCATTTTTCGTATTCGAATCTACAGAAATGGTACAGAAAAGTAGTGCATGATTGAACATGGTACAGAAAAGCAGTGCACTGTAGTGCACTTCCACGACACTACACGGTGCAAAGCGACCGAAAGTAGTGCAACCGAGGCATAAAAGGCAGTGCAAAAGAAACTTCATCCAAACCTATCAAATGGGATCTAGTATTGTATATCTCGGCGCGACTAGCACAATCATGAAAACGAAACTTTATTTGGATACTCGGTTTTCAAGATATCTCATATTTCTTATTCGAATCTATGAAGAAAAAAAACAGAGAAAAGCTACACAGCGATCTACACCGCGCCCACCACGTGTTGATCTAGGGGATGATTTGCGGGGGGGGGGGGGGGTGGGGGGTCAACGCGCGGAGCGAAGCTGAGCGTCCTCCCTAAAGGGTGCCTTTTTCTAGTAAAAATGAAGCGGAATTCATATGTTCAATTGAAGTGACGTGTTAAATAAATATTTAAAGTGTGACCATAATGACAACACCATTAAAATTCTTTGAGTGTTAAAACTCCTGAAAATGAATTTCATCCGGTCCATTTTAGGAATAATACATTCTTACAACAAAGAAACGACCAATAAGTCAATAATGACAAAGGTGGTAAATAACAAGGGAATCTTAAAAACATCTCCAAGGGGAGGGTTCAACACACTAATCATAATACATCACATAGTATGCATATTATAATGAAATTTGGTTATTTCAACATTGTTCGAGATGTTATTTTCAGAGGCCTTGGTCGAGGGTTAATAGAATCTGCAAACTGTAGCAACTCACAATTTTTTTCGATAAAGAGCAACTCACAATTGAGACGCAAGTTAAAAAGCAAGCCGAACCTTCCTCATGTCCATTAATTATTTTATACTAACTATTTTGAAAATCTACAATACTATTGCATTCAAAAGCAAAAAAAATTGTTTTCATAATGAATATGAAATGAGCGGTTACCGATGCGGTGTGGTCGAGTAATATATTATGGTGGGTGGTGGAATCATGGATGAATAAAAAGTGAAAAATCTATGGTGGAGATTCCATTGTGCCAACAAAAATATCGCTAGCCATAGATCTCGGAATGGGACGGGAAAGTCAGCTGGATCCTCTTCCTTTCACATCTTCTTGATTACTTAGTTGGGTTGTATTCTGTGGTGGAATCAGCGGGTGGGAGCCTTTAACATCCCTATCATTTTTTGTAGGATGACAACTTCATTTTCTTTGAAGGGAGAGTAATTGAGCGCACCTCTTCTTACCGAACCTGATTACAAAGGGTGGAATGTTGGGTTGCAGGGCTGCAGGGAACGGTAGTGATTGGTTCATCTTTTAGTTGGGCCTCATACCTAAGGAGGTGTGAACGGGGACATACTCCTAGTTGAGCACCAAGGCTTAAGACGTTTGTGAAAAAGTAGTGCACCTCTCGAGAGTGTACAAAATGTGACGTGTTACTCCCTATTATTGGGAAAAGAACTACGATCGAGCGATGTGGAAAGAAACTCCATGAATTTCTAACAACCCGTGAGAACTAATGTACATAGTTTTTTTTTGAATAAAACTTACCTTTTCTAATAAACCATTTTATAAACTTGCATAGGTCTAGGATTACCGGTCCACGACTTTAGATAGTGCAGCAAACAAACACCTATTACGACTTGCTGAGTACGCTCGTACTCATTAGATACCCTTTTAAACCCTTGATTAGAGTATGAAAAGACTAAGGAGGAAAGTACTGAAGAACCTGGAGGGGAAGAAGTATACTACGAGGAACCAAATCTTTCTGAATAAATCGAAAGAATAAACTACGATATAGTGTATGGAGTGGAATACGAAGAGGCAGAAGTTAAAACCTATATATGCTAGAATAAGTTACATGAAACGAGCAACATAGAATCTTACTACATAAGTTACTACCCTCCAATGGTACCAAGCTTAGTTGTGCCATTGATTTTAAAGCTAGGAAAATATAAATTTTGAAGTTTGTCATGAGTCCTCGTTGAACCGAGCAGGATCTCGAATCTTTGTACTCTTGTGACCATGAATATGTGAGAAATTTGGACCCGTGATGTTTGTTGTACAACTTTATTGTATGTAATATATGTGGGTCAGAGTTCCATGAGTTCTATGCCGACGACCAGGGCACTACAACATGCAGTGGTGTGTTGGGTCGCCGCAGCCATTCAGGCACTAGTCTGCGTGTGTTTGATAACGTTGGGGTCGATGGTAGGGCCAGGGAGAAATCCTTGCGTGAAGCCGATGACAACGATGCCCGAGGGGGGGGGGGGGGTCACCTCTGTGGAGGCATCGTCATGGCGTTACATGTGCTTCCCTTCCTTGACCACCGGGGGAAACTCTAGATCCGTTCATTAGATCGAGGCAGCGTGGCTGTATTGTTCCCCTCCTTGAAGGTGTCACCTACACGGTTCGTGGAGTGGTTGTCGCCTAGACAGTGGTCTTCCGGGGTGCTATGTACACCGTCGCCGACACTTCGTAGTCGTTGGCACCTTCGATTTGATTCAGTCTTGCCTTCTCTCACCGACTCTTAGGTGCTTATAGGCAGACAGTGCGTTGGCCTAGGTCATCTTGGAGTTGGAGTCGGCCTCCTGAAGTTCCCTCCTTTGGTTGTGACGAGACCTAAAAGCTTTGTGCATCGTATCCACACAATTCTTGGCGGGTGATTATGCAAGGCGAGTCCTTGTTGGTTCACTGCTATGGGTAGTGTTGTAAACTGTGTGTGGCATCGTGGTTGTATCGTGTTATATTTTGGTGCTGAACCTGCTTTGCTGGCCTCATTCTGAGGTTGTATTTGTAAAAAATAAATATGAAATACACTTGGCACATTTCCAGTGAGCGCTCCTACCTACCCATCTTTGAGGTAGCATTGGCAGTGGGAGACACAGCATCACATGAACAACAAAAATAAGACTAGCCATAGTGGTAGTATCTTAGCTAGTATCATACACATTGGTCCCACAAAAATACTGATGTGGGAGCTAATTAAGAAGGAAAGATGAGTTTAAAGTATCATAGGTGGATATTGTATCATAGCGCATATAACGAGAAAAATTTATACCAAACAAATCTTCTACTCCCTCCGATTCATATTAATTGACTCCAATATGGATGCATCTAGAACTAAAATGTGTCTAGATACATCCATATTAGAGTCAATTAATATGAACCGGAGGGAGTACATGAATTTACATTAAGATTTAAAATATCAATAAATATAGCATAACTATATACTACTCCATGATACTACCCACTATAGTAATAGTATCATATGTATGATACTACTACTACCTCCGTTTCAAGAAATAAGACGCCCTCGTTTTACGTGTTTTTTGTTTGACTAAGAAATTACTTTAAATAGATAAATATTGTTTGTATAAAATTAGTATCATTGAAAAGTTCTTTTCAATATGAATCTAACGATACTAATTACATGTAATATAATCAAGATTTTGTTGCTCAATTTTTATGGTCAAAGTTCGTCTTGGAATCCGCGTGGGCCTTATTCCTTGAAACGGAGGTAGTATATGATACTATTTAGCACTATGGTCAGCCTAAGAGGAAATAGCACATAACACCATATGTTGGTGAATCTTTTGCACAAAACCACAGGTTACAGTTTGTTTTGCACAGAACACCAGATTTTTTGGTAATCTTTGCAAAAAACACATAATACTTGATTAGTCCATGTTGACACAGTAATTAGATGATTGGGCCCAGTAGTAGTAAGGGCATCTCCAACGAGCGACGCAAACGGACGCTGAGTGACCGTTTGCGTCCGCGCATGCCGAAAATGTGTCTGGTACCCCTCCAGCGATGCGACGCAAAAGTGACCAGGGCGTCCGCAGCGACACAAACCTGCCGTATATTTGCGCCTGGAATGCGTCGCGGCGGACGCCCCAAGTGACCGCTTGACAAGGGATTAACTTATCAATGCCTACGTGTTGTAGACTAGGGTTTAGTTGGAAGTAGAGGGCAAGTAGATCTCGAAGGTTTCAGCCGAAAAGTACTCGACGATTATGAAAACTAGGGTTGCGTGAAACAATGAATCGATTGCTCTCTTCGTCCCTCGACTCCCCCTTATATAGGAGGTGGAGTCGAGGGATTCGTAATACACAGGTTATAGAGTCCGGGAGGGTTTCCAACCCATCCCGTAAGATTACAAGTATGTGTTTCGTAATACAACTCTAGCTTTTCTTAATACTAACTTGGGCTTCCAAATCTTCATATTCATCGAGTCGTGGGCCTTCAGTAAACCCCGGGTATTATCTTCGGCAGGCCCATTGGGGATGCCTATGTCACCGCTCGCTTCTCCACTGGACCCGCCTGGTAGCGAGCCTGTATCGAGGTCATCGCTTCCGCGGCTATCGCTTCCGCGGTCAGCGCTTCCACGTCTGCGGCGCAGCCTTCGCCATCAATGTTGCGGCTGCCTCTTCTACGCGCGCACTGGTGGGCGGCGGCTGGGCTTGAAAGTCGACCGGCATCGTTCCTGCCATCGCCCACACCTCCACTCCCACCACCACCGCAGCGCGCCGCCGCATCACCATCTTGCTGTAGCCTCGATCGCCTCTGGCAAATCAACCGCGGCCGGCAGCTCGCCGGGATCGACGTCCTCGACGCCGACGCCGTGGAGGCTTCAGCCGTCACCGAGATCGCATGCCTAGGCATCCCAAGACCATCCCCCGCCACACGTGCTGCCGATACAACTCTTGCAACGTCAACAAAGTCCGCGAACACGGCCGGCAGCGTGATCCGTCTGGGAGGGAGGGGGCCTTTCCAGGCCTTCATCTTCATCGGCGGCTTGGGCAGGCGGAAAACCGGTGGTGAAGATGATGCCGGTCTTCCTCCCCCCGCTGGCTTCACCGTCCTAGTCGGAGACGAGGACCGGGCTCGCTGCCCACCCGAAGTGGCGGCCGCCGTCTTCCTCTCCCATGACCTGGATGCCGCAGTAGGGTACCCAATCTTGGACCACAACTCATCAAGATGCTCGCCGTCGCCCTGGCCGTCGACGTTGCGGAGAGGCAGCACATGCGGCACATCGTCGAGCCCGCGCCACACAACTTCCTCGGCCACCGAGATCTCGTCTTCGTCGTCGGAAACCTCGCCGATGGGATCAAAACGCGACCCCGAGCCTAGGGGACCCACCACCGGCGTGAGCACCGGCCCGATCGGCGGTAAAACCAGCCGCCGGAGCCTAGACGCCGATGTGACCCACGCCATCTTGGTCGCCTCGGTCATCGCCTCATCCTAGCCTACGTTGGTTAGTAGAAGAATATACTGGTCGAACCAGATTGATCGAACCAGACCACTCCTCTAAATTACTGTGTCAAATAGGCTAATTATATTTTATGTGTTTCTTGCAAAGATTACAAGAAAATATGGTGTTCTGTGCAAAACAAACTGCAACCTGTGGTTCTATGCAAAAGATTCACTAACAACGGGTGCTACGTGCTATTTCCTCTCAGCCTGGTAGGTATCCTACTCCACAATTCTAAAAATGAATATTATCTAGTGCTGTGATGTCAAGTCGTCAGAAGCCCACCCATACGACCCGGAATCCAGGGACAACCTTGCTGCTAATTCTTCCAACTAGTAGGTGAATTCCTTAAGATAAACTATATCTCATGCCAGGCAGCATCGCAGGAAATCTGGGCCCCTAGGGTTTGACCCCAAATCCAAAGAGCGTCACATGCAGGCTCATAATCTAGAACGTGATCGTGTGCCCCAGCAGCGGCTCCATATGAACGAGAACATCAACGGCGCATGCGTGCGTGGTCCAGGCTCCGATAGACCCTTCTATAGCGATTTGGGCCTGGGGTCGTTTTTTTTGCTCGCACCGGTGCGTCCGAAACGGCGCGGCTAGTTTTCGAACCCAATAGAATTGTCGGCATCACCGTGCTGGTCCCTTCGTCAAGGGTGCGAATCAAGCGCGCCGACGCCTCGCGGAACGACGGTTTTTGCGGGTGGAGGCGCTTTGTCAGCGAGAGGACGCTATGGTTCGCATCGGCCGCGACGCGGGAAGGTTGGTCGTCGGCGTTTAATGGTCTCCCGCGCGGAAATCGAGGCGGCCACGAGGGCAGTGACTGGCCACGCGGCGTCCAATCGCCTACGCCGCCGTAAATGCGGGTAGTTGCCACCGCTATATAGCACGTACGCCGTCCACCATCGTGGTGCTATCCTGTCAACTCTACCACCACCGCCGCTCCATTCTCTCCTCTACACCTTAAAATGTCGCGCCGTCTGAAGACCACCTACTCGATGCTTGGCCTCGACGGCCGCACGCTGCCTCCACCACCACCACCACCACCGCAGCCGCAGCCGGTGCCCGACGCGGAGTACAGCTCCGACGAGGACGTGGATCTACGGTTCGCTGCGTGGCCCGGCGTCTACGTCGCAGACGCTGAAGATGAGGCGGCGGAGGAGGCGGCGCAGTGGGGTGAGCCGCCGCAGGCCCCCGCCCACCCGGAGCAGGCGACAATCCTCACGTCGCTGAACGCACAACGCTACCAGCGGTTGAAGGAGGAGGTGCGCGAGTTCGTCAACGACGTGAATCTCGAGCACGTCCTCGAGATCTCGCGCCAGCGAGCGGCCACAGAGGAGGCGGGACGCCTCCTCATGGAGGCGGAGCGACAGAAGCTCGCAGAGCTCAACACTCATCGCCACTACGAGGCGTTCGCCCGCGAGCAGGCGAGGCGCGTCGAGATCGAAACTTCTCGGGAAAGGCTCGAAGCGCGGGGACAGCACCGCCGGCAAGCTTCTCCGACATCGGCCGCCATGCTCCACCGCCAGATGCGCGAAGCAAGGGACGAGAAGCGGGCATGGATGCAGGCGGCAATGGCGAAGAACGACGATGAGGCAGGGCCGTCGAGCGCCCCAACCGATGGCCAGTATATCAGGATTAAGTTTAAGTTTTAGTTATGTTTAAATTCGAGTGACTTTTGTATAAATTTCGATTTTTAAATATTATTTTAAATTTCAAAATCTATCGGGCTGGCGTACGGGGCCGCCGGTGTGGAAGCAACATCCCCAGATAGAAAATGTTGTGCCGGCGCCTCCTCGTACGGAAGTGCCGGCGCCCAGATCGGGCAAACGAGGAGGTCCAAACCAAGTGGCACCGTCAAATCCAAGCCAGGCTAATCGATAGATCTGCAGTGTCTAGAATCTAGAGTGCAGGTAAGAAATGGTGTCGTACATTCACCATGAGCACAGAGAAGAAAGGATCTGAACCGTGAGTGGAGATGAAAGCGAGGTCGACATGGACGGATGGCGTGGCTGACAGACAGAGTGCGTACTGGTTGTATGGGTCTGATGGGCAGTGGGCACGAGGTACTCAGTCGGGCGAAAGAGGTCCACCCTTCACCCACCTACAAGCGAGTGTTCGCTGCCAGCAAGGTGGATACTCCATGTCGACTGTACGATTTGCGAAGATTGAACGAGGGGACAAGCTGGTGTGTCAGTGAACGTGTATGGAAGATCAGATATTCAGATTCAGATTAGACAGACCCTCCTCATCTGATTCTACTCTGTGTTATTGGCCCGATCAAGTGCAGACACACAGAGATCTTGAAGAAATGGCTCGAGACGAAAGCTTTCCTGCTAATCATTCCGAGGTTCTTTCTTTTCTTTCTTCGGCAGCTGGGCAGGCTGGACCATGATGGCATGTGTTGTGTTGTGTTGGTGTGCGTCCATCAAGAGGCGGCCAGTGGAGCTGCCTGGGGCAGGCAGATGGTGAGCGCGACAGGAACCCTGCCTCTGGATTCTGGCGAGATAGATGGCAAACGCCGATGGTACTATGGCTATCTTGTGTTTTCACTTTCAGCGATCGGGTTGGATGGCTGGGTTGGGAGGCAAAATCATTCGCCGTCCCTCTCAGGATGTGTGCGCATGTGGCACGGTCCCTTCATTCGTCTCCGTGCCCGTGTCTGCAAGAAACCACCTATCTTGTTGATCTCGTCAGCATAAACCACACACATAGAGTAGTACTGGCGTATTATCGTCTCTGCTGCTACTATCTTGTACAAATGGCCATTTATAGTTACAGTGAGTGCAAACATCGAAGCTGCTATAAAGGGTAACTGTAACAAGATCCAGAATGAGTGTCGTTGTCTGAGGATTGAGGAAGCAAGGCCTCTTCTAGGGAATGGTAGATCCAGAATGAGCATAGATCATGGAGAGCGAACATACACCTGTAAAGGCATAACAACCCTATATGGCTTGGCCACAATATGGACCTCTCTACATATGTAGCTGTCTATGAACTGCAGTGGCAATGCCCGCTGCCAGTGCCCCCCCTACAGGCATAGACAGATAGCAATATCATAGACCCAAGAGATCTCTACAGAAAAGGAGAGAACTACTACAGTTTCTAATAGTGTTCATCATCCAAATCTTACCAAACAGGTAAATATGCCCTCAGATAGCATCTGTTCAAGCCAGTGGAATACTGTGTGCTGTTAAGTTCCATTACATACCATTAGCTCAAAAGACATCAAATCCACAGCCAGTTGATGAGGACATTATATTACGAATGCTGATCGGTAACTGGTTTTAATTCATACACAACTTGGACACAACATGAGGCAGGTAAAACAGAAGTCCTCCCGAACTCTTTACTCTTGGACCAACGGCCACGGTCTCATACCTTATCTGAGGGCTAGTACAGATGTGCGGTAGCAAGGAGAAAATCAAACAACTAGTACGGATTTCATGTGGACATGAGCTTCAAGCCATTGTCAGGCATTCCCATTCCAGCAGCAAGATCAGCATCTAGTTGCGTGTGTGGGGCTGGTCCGGACAATGTCTTGACCCTACAAGTATCAAAAGGCAGTTAGTACTGATTAGATACAGTAGACTAATATTTTTCCACTTACACTCAAAGAGAATTTAATTCAGATGCACCTAGTAAGGTTAAGAGCAAGCTGATAAGCTGGTATCTATGAACATGTTGAAGCTATGCTTATATCTCAACTAAATCATCCATATAAAACACCTTTCATTTTACTGTACTTATATTAAAAAAAACTGGTCATTTAAGGCAGTGAATCTATATATCCTATGTAGACAAACCCCACTAGCAAGCATTAAGTGCTATTTTTCAGCTCTCACAGCAAGCCACATCTAGCTCGATGCACCAATAGTCGATCTGAATCTAGACATGGAGAGCCTCTCTGCATGCAGCATCGTTTGCATCTCCACCTTCTCGGAATAATCTTCAACGCCTAATGGTTTTGCCAGTGTAGGCACTGACGGACAAGTGGCATCAAGGCTCTCCAGCCATCGCCTCCTGCAGTTCGATGCATCATGGATGCTCCCCTAAAGCATCAAGATTGGCATGGGCGCAGCTATTCATGGGTAAACATGCAACACACTTTGGCTGGATCCTTACGAGGAGTCAGGTATGCTCTGTCTCACCACATGCCAAACCTGCATGTGACTATGCTTCCTTTTTGTCCTCCACGGAACAGTTTGTGCATAGAACACCTAAATCGTTAGTTCTATCCAGATTTCTTGATTTAGTTTAGGATGCCTTCAGGTTTGCAGACCAAACATGTGAGGGGTAGTGCATTTTATATTGGCATTCAGACAACTCTAAATCACCATTGGTCCGAGTTATTGCTTCGTTCAGCACTTCCTGTTCCTGTTCTGATTACTGTATTATTTTACTTATATTTCATATAGTCTGCAGGATGTCTGTGCCTTTATTCAGGACCATCTCCTCACTGAATTTACTGTCATTCTTCATACTTCTAGTACAGCTCAGTATAATGAAATATGAAGCAAAGACCTTACGTATTTTCTAAATATTTTGATTTGACATCATAATTGTTAGAATTTCGCTGAGCATTTATTTATACAAATTCCCGCCTCAAAGCGCAGGGGATTTATCTAGTTTTCAAATTACGATGTTATTGCCCATAACATCACGCTAACAACATTAAGTTTGCTGTTTGGACGTCTAAAACTGGGGGTATGTAGACACAGTTCAAACAAAAGGTTGTACCATCGAAACTGTGTGAGGCATCTAGACTAGAACTTTGTCTGCTCAGGTGACATCATACAACATAGTGCATGCAAATATAAATGATTATGCATCTCTTGATTGATTAGGCAGTCATTGACACAATGTATGGCGATGAGAGGGGAAATGGGAGCCGTGAGCTTTTGTGCTGCTGGATGCGCTAGGGCTAGTACCCTGCCAATAAAACTGGGCGACATGTATATACTACTGTATTAAGATTATGTTGCTACTGCGTCTTGTGTATCGCGAATGTAAAGTATTAATATTAGCTTGCCAAATATTTAGGAGTACAGGTTTCGATACCAGTGTGGCATCTTGGTGAAATTTAGGTGCATCATAACTCTGAACATGGTTCTAATAAGAAATTCAGAAGAAAGAATCACCTTTTCTTGTGGCGCTTGGAGCGGTAGTGATCCTCCTTCACAGTCTCATCCGCGAAGTACCGACTGCAGCCACCATAACAATTATAAATGATGATCAGAAGGAATTAAGAGTCAATCGTTGCAACTTGCAAGCACTGAAGCTCTGCAGACACAGAACCAATCACACCCTTACATAACCACAGTTGCCTACCTACATATCTCAATTCAATGACAGGCACCAACAAAACCACCCATAAGTACACGTCTAATGCCAAGTAACATAACCAGGTATTAAAGCTTAGTGTCGCATATCATTGGCAACATACAATTTACCCAACTTTATCGCAGAAACAAGCCATAATCGACGCAAACGCGTATTTTTTTGATGTAAAGACAAAGTACTTCATGTATGTTCGTTGTGATTATGCTTAGGAAGAAAACCGAAGCAGACTCATAGAGCAGAGAAGCATACTCGCAGTGGAGGCAGTAGAACTGTCCCATGCCGGGGAGGTCCTCGTCGACGGGGAGAGCCTTGCCTTCGCAGTCCTTCCCCTTGTCGGCGAGCTTGACGAGCTCGTCGTAGACGGCGTCGTCGGCGTTGAGGAGGAACTTGCCGCGGCGCGCCGTCTTGTGAGAGAGACGACGCTTCTTGACCTTGCGGTGTGGGCACTTGCCACCCATCTGAGCCGACTTGCGATCGGCGGCGGCGGCGGCGGCGGCTAGGGTTTCGGCTCCGAAGGGAAACGGACCCTGGCGAGCGGAAGTATGGAGGAAGAGGACGAGCAGAGGAGAGAGTTTGGTTGGTATCCTAAAGAGGCTTGGATGGGCCGACCGCAGCTCCAGATACCGTCAATGTTGGCACAAATAAGGGCTGCTAAAGCCCAATAGGAAAGAAGGCCGATTAACATGGTTTGTATCTATAGGCAGCCTATGTCGAGCTGTTTTTTTTAACACACGTACACACACTCGAGGGCACGCACATCCAATATCTATAAGAGGTCGTTTGGTATCCATCATTTGAGCCTGAAATCCTGGATTTCATTTTAAAATTTTATAGGTGGGCTGTTTAGTTGCCACAGAATTGGGCCATCATTTTATTTAGGAAATCCAGCAAAATGATGCCATGTGTAATCACAATTCCGAGCTGAAACATGTCATTCACAATTCCTGTGGCAACCAAACAAATTCAATATTGAATTCTACTCTCATTTACAATTCCTGTGACAACCAAACAAGTGTCCATTTCTGAAATTACAATGTAAATGATGTTCATTTCAAAATGCTACAAATGAAATGAAAACATGGCTTCCAAACGACTTCTAAGAGACTGCTTCATGATCTTAAGATTGACAGAGGGGAATCAAGAAATAATATTCCGCCTTTACGAGACATCAAAGTGTTAAACCTAGGGTTTAAGCTCTGGTGGGCTGAGGTGCCACCATCAAACATTTTTTGCAGTTATTCGGGCTCCTCCATTTGTGACTTATTGAACCCCATAATTCTTGTATTAATTCAACCCTATAATCGGCTCATGTGTGGGATGGAAAATGTACCGCACGTGTCGGTGGCAATTTGCGCCGTAGCTTGTTTCTAGTTTTTCTGGTTTAGGAAAGTTCTAGAACCTTCTCTTTGTCTTGGTTTTTCTATTTTACGGTTCTTCGCAGGGGCGATGGTTTCGTCAGTTTTCTTTCTTAGTTTTTTTCTTTCTTTGTCTTTTCATTTTCTTTCTTTTCTTTTATTTTTTGATTGAAAAGTCTTGACTTTTTAAAATTTTGATCTTTTTTATTCTAAAAAATATGAAAATTCAATTTAAATTTTCTAAAATTCAAAAATTATCTAAATTTGTAAAATCTAAATGTTAATTGTTTGATTATAAACATTTTTCAAAGAAAAAAAAAAGAGAAAATTGCACATGTTATTTTGGACCGCATTGGGAGCAGGCCCATGAGGGAGGCGGTGTGTGCATGCCCGCTGGCACGCGAGCAGGCGATAGGGACTCTTTATCTTGGTTTTTCTTTTTTACAGTTCTTCGCAGGGGTGATGGTTTTGTCAGTTTTCTTTCTTAGTTTTTTTTGTCTTTTCATTTTCTTTCTTTTCTTTTATGTTTTTGATTGAAAAGTCTTGAATTTTTAAAATTTTGATATTTTTTATTCTGAAAAATATGAAAATTCAATTTTAAATTTTCTGAAATTCAAAAGTTATCTAAATTTGCAAATTTTTAAATCTTAATTGTTTGATTCTAAACATTTTTCAAAGAAAAAATAGAAAATTGCACTTGTTATTTTGGACCGCATTGGGAGCAGGCCCACGAGGGAGGCGGGGATGAAGACGGGGGGCTGTTTCCGAGCCTTTCCGAGCTCTCACCCTCCGAAAGTTTTCCAATCGATTTGCACGCGAGGTGGGGAGGCTTGGAATTTGGTTGGCTTTCCACAGATCAATTTAGAGCACATACCAAACGGCGGAATTTGCGGAATCGAGCGCAATTCCAATTCCATGTCCAGTTCTATGCATCCAAACACAGCAAAGTAAATATTGTATTTATTCTGAAAGAACACAGGAAGCGCCCTGGGCCGGGCTGGAAGAAGCAGCTGCTGGCCACTGGCCTGACTGGGCTTGGCTTCACCAGTACCCAGTACAGTAGATAGCCATCCCGTCCACTCCACTCCAAGAGGTGCCGCAGCAGCAGAGCACGCTCGTCGAAGCAAGCAAGCAAGCAATAGTCCATTGTCAAATCACGCTTCAGTCTGTGCCAGGCTCTGAACTCTCTCTTCTCCCCTCGCTTTCCTCACACATTTTTCACGTCACCTATCAACGTACGTACTATGGTCGATTTGATCTCCTCGCAGCGCATGTGGCCTATGCTCCATCTCGATCTTGACATGCGGCAGGCAAAGAAACAAACATGCCACGCTAGTGCTGTTTTAAGGCATCACACTAATCATTGTCAAAGTACTCCTACATGCATGCATATGCCTGATATAGATGCTTCACCTAGCATGCATGCATCCGTCTTAATGCCTGGCACTGTAACATTCTATTGATACTTAACCTGATCGAATCATCCTTCTTGCTGGCTGTGCCGCCATAAGACGGGAACTGTTGGATAATTTTACAAATAAACCCATGCATACCGGTCAATCCCAAAAATATACCTAAAATCGATTGTCAAAAATTAGCTCGGCGGAATGTGGAAAAAGTGGCACTTCCTGGTCGGGATTTGCAGGAAATACTTCTCGCCAACCATGATGGCGGGAAGTGTCTTTCCTCCACCTATGGCGGGAAGTGAACCACCACACCTTCTCCCGCCGCTCAATGTGGTGGTGCGTGCTTCCTGCCACCCCCATTTGGCGGGATGACACATGTTACTTTTTTCCATTTTCCGCCATGCCATTTTTAACAATTGATTTTGTATGGTGTATTTTTTACATCGACGAAGTGGAGGAGGGTATATTTGTTAACAAAATTAATCGAACTGTTAGAAGGAAGGATCTTCCTTTCAACGCCTTGGCTTTGCAGGCCGTACGTCCTACGCAACTTCATAATGTATCGGAAGTACGTGTACCGAGAGACATGCCATTAAATTTGAGCACGTACGCGCGCATCGCAATCTCGCGTCGCACGGCACGCCCGTATCTGATATCTGAGATGTGACGCATGCGCCAATGGCGAGGCACGCCACTGCTGGATGGACCGGCCGCCGTCCCGTCGACCGGCTCTAGAGTACCAATGTCGTGTCGTGTGCGTGTGAATAATTGCACGAGCACGAGAGCACGAAGCTGCATGCCCAAGTGCATCTGCACGTACCGACTGGCTACGACGGTACGCGTACGACCGATGAGAGTGAATGGCCGGCCTAGCTATAGCTGCGCATGCCCATCCCTCCCCCATCTGCTTTTGGGTGCACCGATGATCAACTCCTACTTCGGTCTCGTCATAGGATAGGACTGTACCCAACACACACAGTAACTAGCCAGGATTTTCACACAAGTGAAAGAAACGTCTCGGCGAGTACCGATGACGGCAACTCGCGGCATCCTATCGATCACTCAGTTGTCTACACGCACAGTTTGATTTGTGTATGTAAATAGTGTTGGATTCAAATTTAAACTAAAAAAAAAATGAAGATAAAAAAGGGGACCGTCTAACTTTCATCTAGCTGCTTTTACAATTGAACATAAGTCAGATTTTCCCTTTAGTGTATTCATTTCCTCATTCTTCCCTCCCCGCTTCAATCTTCATTCTGATCAGTTTAGCATATAAAAATATGGTCCATTGTCTGAGTCCGGGTTTTTCCCCGCCTTTTTCCAATCGTGATTGACCCCAACTACAAAAAACTTCAGCCTTGTTTCGCGCCCATCAAAATAAAAACAAAGACCAAAAAAAGGTCAAGAAAACCGTGCCTCCTATTTCTTGGCCCGTTCTCCGCTGCCTCCACATCTGCATTCTCTCTTCTTCCTCCTCACTCAAAGACGCGACCACCTAGCGGTGATGGCCACCTCACAAAGGAAAAAAAAAACAAGACTACGATCAAAATAAGAGAGAGAGAGAGAGAGAGGGAGAGAGGGTTAACAAGAAAAGGATCTTGGTGGAGGGGAATGAGGGAGACATCATGAGAACGAAGAAGTCAATAGTTGATGGGCAAGCCTTTGGATCTCACAAATTCTCTGTACAAGCATATCACCCCACTCACTCCTTCCCTTTTTTCACTCTCTATCTACATCCATCTTGATCAAGGGTGTAGCGTATCCCCTTTGTATAGGCATATATTGCCTGCAGAAAAAACAATAGTCGAGGATATTATCATTACAGAAACAACCCCTACCCTTGAATGTAGAAAACCAACAGTTGAGCACTAATAGGTAAAAAAACATTAAAGCAAGAAGATCTAGACTGATATAAGCTCTGAACCACCACAAATATCAAAAATTTAGAATTGAGTGCCAACCTAGGAAACTATGGTGGATAAAAAAAGCAATAGATGGTACTGAAGCAAAACCCAATTTGAAAAAATATGTGCGGTCAAAGATGTGCATATGACTACCGATGGTATAATACCAAACATATGGTATGCTCCTTGATGGCTCATGAAAACGACCACATTATCTCCATCTAAATCGGGATATTTCGTTACAATAAGAAGCGAATATCTTCCTAGACCCACTAATAATTCTAATTAATGTCAAGATGTGCAAATCCTCTACTTAATCAATTCCAAGATGTGGACGACCCAAACCCACTAATAGATGCTAATAAGTGGAAAAATCACGGGGATATAAAGGCCATTTAATGAAGAATCTCGGGCTGGAACCATCACCAAGTTAACCAGGGTCGCGAGACGTCTCACAGAAGACTTAACGACCCATGGTACGGTCATGACCGCACGTATCAGTTGATCGTACCATGTGTCGGTGGCTTCGCCTCGTCAAACCCAAAATATGAAGGGACAGGAGACATTCGACAAACACACGTAGAGAAAAACCTCATTCCGCCTCTAGATCAGATCTCATCTCCGCCAAAGCCTCGAAGCCTCCGCCATCGACTTCAACGCTCAACATTATCACCATCTTCATCCCCTCTCCATCTACTTGTAATCTAGATTTGATACACGATTGGTGGCATTGTAAGACTCATCATTCTTCTTTTTAGATTTCTTATACAATGTTTACTATTATTAATCCAATTATGTGTGAGTAATCCACTTAGGCTATGGGTTGAGGCCTAATCACCGCATCAATATGTGCATCTATAACTTCTTATGGGATATTGTGCAATATGGGAGTAGAGATCCATTATATGTCTTAGATCTTTTTATCTTGAACTTGAAGGTTTGACGAGACCGGTAGAGGTATTAAGGTTTGAGTAGAGTTAAGTTGCATGATTCGACGCTATGCTTAGGTAACAGTATTCATGGCTCGATAGTGTGGTTAACATTTTGGACGTAATGGTGACGTCATAAGCTTAAGGCCATTGTCTGATTTATCTTAATTCTATGCTCCATGCGGCATCCGGAGGAATCCTGGGTGGACAATTGATCCGTGAAAACCGCGCCATGTGGAATCACGGTGCACATTAGCACGCACTGCCAATATGAATATTGCATCTTTTATATTGGCTATAATATTGTACATGTGTGCTTCATTTTACCTTATAAACCCCATCTACTAAGGTATAGCTGCAGGAGGAATCTTAAGCCCAAGCCAATATCCAATCATTGATACATAACCATACACAAGAAAACACTGGTCGAGTAAAACATGAATTAAACGAATACTAAAAGTCTCGCCTGAGTGATCTTACACCAAAAGAGATCTTCCTGTGGATTCGATAACCTACGACCTTTGATGTCTCTGTTCATGCACCAACAAGGGTTACTGAAGTACATGTAGGAGCAACTATTTATTAGAAAGTTCATCACGTGGAAGCTTTGCAAATGGAAATAACACAGCTTTGTAGCCTCGTTACCAGTGCGGCCACGTTCGCACCCAAAATAGTGTTTGGAAAATAGCCTACTCTATAGGTTGCTTGGGTAAAAATATATAAGATAGGTTTACAGTAACAAAGTAAATGACTAAAGTAAACTAGAGTATGCAAGTGTGGTTGTGGGGGTTGCGATATGACTAAGGAGTTCTTGGGGAGTGTACGAGTCACCACTAGTATTTATGATAGGGTCAAGGCGGCAGATCTTTTGATGAGACGAGGATAGATCGATTTGTTGGTGGAGTTCGTGCTTGACGATCCGACTACACGTGCAAAGCTCGTGCGCCAATGCAATCGCTAGGACAATCTTCGGGATTACTGATCTTGCGGATGCACGATCAGCCTGACCAATAGGTCTTAATTCCTACCTAAAATCAAGAACAAGTAAGAACTAATAATGCAATCAGAATATTGCGGATGTAGATGAAAGCTTTATTGAAAACGGTGAGATTCCTAATAGTCGGTCTTGTTCTGGGCGTTGGCCTCAAAAGAAGTACACGAGAGTTGCAGCAAAAACTAACTTTTAATCTAATCAAAATCTGAGTCTAAACATGATGGCTATGGGGGTATTTAAAGGAGGAAAAGATGGGGTTTCGGCAAGCCATACGTATGGTGTCCAAACCAAACCCTAGAAAGCCTCCCCCTTTAATACGATCTCTAAACGGTGGTTGACTTAAATCCTGCAAAAATGATATGGGCCTGGCCCAAAACTAAAGGTGACGCAACACCATATTATGCTATGGACGAAATTATGAAGTATAATCTTGTGTATTTCGTCCAAGTCTTCAATCTTCATTATGGTGGCTTCAAAGTTCTGAAATCTCCACTTGTGGCGTCCTCTTCAATCCTCACATGATTGGGGCCACATCCATGGACAATCATGTTCCAATGTGTGTCCCTCTCGTCCATGCTAGGTCCATCATTCCTAAGAGTAACAAATACATCTGATTTAGGCAACATCATATTCTCATGTATGTGAGGAATAGTTCCAAGAAACGAAAGTACATGATAGTTAAGTTATTTAGCACGAGCTAGAGTGATTGGTCCTTGTATTTGTGGGGCTCTAGGTACATCGGTTGTATCAATAGATGGGATGTCCTCATTATGCTCCCCTACTTGAATTGATGTCGTCCTAGACGCAATCTCATCTTCTTCACCAAAGTAAGGTTTTAAATCTGCAATGTTAAATGTATGACTAACCAAACCAAATTATGCAGTAAGCTCAAGTTTATATGCATTATCATTTATTTTCTCTAACACCTTAAAAGGACCAGCAGCGCGTGGCATTAACTTAGACTTGCGCAAATCAGGAAAATGATCTTTGCGCAAATGCAACCAAATAAGATCACCAACATCAAACACAACATGCTTCCTTCCTCTATCCCCATCAATTTTATACTTAGCATCCATGTGTTCTATGTTGTCTTTAGTAGTCTCATGCAGTTGTAATTTCATTTCAGCATGTTGTGTAGCATTTAAATTATTTTACACCGAAGATGGTAAAGGCAATAAATCAATAGGTGCACGAGGAATAAAACCATACACAATCTTAAAAGGGCACATCTTAGTTGTAGAATGCAGCGAACGATTGTAAGCAAATTCAGTATGAGGTAAACATTCTTTTCACAATTTTAAGTTCTTCTTTAAAACAACCCGCAACATAGTAGACAATGTTCTATTTACTACTTCAGTTTGTCCATCAGTTTGGGGATGACATGTAGTACTAAACAATAATTTATTCCCCAACTTAGCCCATAAACATCTCCAAAAGTGGCTAAAAAACTTAGTATCACGATCAGAAACAATAGTATTTGGCACACCATGTAAAAGAACAATTTCACGAAAGAAAAAATAAGCAGCATGTGTAGCATCATCAGTCTTGTGACAAGGAATAAAGTATGCCATCTTAGAAGATCGATCCACAACAACAAAAATGCTATCCCTCCCCTTTTGTGTACGAGGCAATCCAAAAACGAAATCCATAGAAATATCCTCTCAAGGTACATTAGGAACAGGAAGAGGCATATATATAACATGTGGATTAATTCAAGACTTAGCTTTTTGACATGTAGTGCAGCGTGCCACAAATCTCTCAACATCTCAACGCATGCGTGGCCAAAAAAAGTGTGCAACAAGTACATCCTCAGTCTTCTTCACACCAAAGTGACCCATCAATCCTCCTACATGCGCCTCCTACAACAACAAAAGACGAACGAAACTATCTGGGATACATAGCTTGTTAGCACATAACACAAATCCATCATTGAGGACCAATTTGTTCCATGTTCTACCATCTCTACAATTCAGCAACAGATCTTTAAAATCAGCAGCATGCAAGTATTTTTCCTTTATAGTTTTTAATCCAAAAATCTTGAAGTCAAGTTGAGAAAGCATAGTATAACGGCGCGACAAAGCATAAGCAATAAAATTATCGTTACCCTTTATGTTTGATAACATAAGGAAAAGATTCAATAAATTCAACCCACTTTGCATGGCGAAGATTTAACTTAGCTTGACTACCAATATGCTTCAAAGATTCATGATCAGAATGTATAATAAATTCTTTAGTCCATAAATAATGTTGCCAAGTTTCTAATGTCCGAACCAGCGCATATAATTCTTTATCGTAAGTAGAATAGTTCAGACTAGGCCCACTCAATTTATCACTAAAATATGCAATAGGTTATCCCTCTTGTAATAACAAACCTCCCAAACCAATTCCACTAGCATCACATTCAAGCTCAAAAGTCTTATTAAAATCAGGAAGTTGGAGCAAAGGAGCATGCGTTAACTTATCTTTCAATATCATGAAGACCTCTTGTTGTGCATCGCCCCACACAAAGGGCACATCCTTCTTTGTAAGTTCATTCAGCGTTGCATCAGTGGATCCAAAAAAAAATCACAAAGCACATATAAAAACCAGCTAGGCCAAGAAAACTCCTCACTTGTGTGACCATCTTGTTTTTTTAATTTTATCTTCAAACACTTCATGTCCTAGCTCAAGATAAATACTATAAAACTCTCTAATTTTGTTGTTGTTTTCCATTAAGCCTAACTAGTGAAAAACAAGAAACATCAACATGCAAGGTGAGCATGAAATAAACTAAGCAAAACAATAACAAAGTAAAGAGATTGGAAGTGAAAGACTCCCCTTGCATAAATCCTCTTTCTCCCCGGTAACGGCGCTAGAAAATCTTGACTGTGTGCACTTGCTGTGGGAGTTGGCAATCTCTGTGGTGTAACTTTTCTTCAGTTCCCCGGCAACGGCGCCAGAAAATCTTGATGGTGCTTGATGGAAGAGGTTAGGAAACCCCAAGAGGAAGGTGTGATGAGCACAATAGCAAATTTTCCCTTAGTAAGAAACCAATGTTTAATCGACCAGTAGGAGAAAGACGTTACTTCTGAAGGTGTTGCTAGCTGACTATATGCAGGACACACTACCAGCGTTAGCAACAACGTGGAACCTGCTGATGACCCACAAGTATAGGGGGTGTATCGTAGTATTTTCGATAAGTAAGAGTGTCGAACCCAACGAGGAGCAGAAGGTGTTGACAAGCAGTTTCGATGAAGGATTCACTGTAAATGCTCACAGACAAGTATTCAGGGGGTTTTGATGTAGCAGTTGAATAAAGTACGAGTAAGTAAAATGCGAGAGTAACAATTGCAGCGAGTGGCCCAAACCTTTTTAGCACAAAGGACAAGCCGGTTTGTTTACTTATAATGACCAAACGTTCTTGAGGACACACGGGAATTTAGTCTAGTGCTTTCGCTTCATATAGCCGATTAATCTTCATTGTTTTGATAAGTGTTGTGTGGGTGAACCTATGCTAATGCACCGCCCTTCCTAGGACTAATACATACTTGTGATTATACCCCTTGCAAGCATCCGCAACTACAAGAAAGTAATTAAGATAAATCTAACCACAGCCTTAAACTCTGAGATCCTGCTATCCCTCCTGCATCGATATACCAACGGGGGTTTAGGTTTCTGTCACTCCGGCAACCCCGCAATTGGAAAACGAATACAAGATGTATTCCCCTAGGCCCATAAAGGTGAAGTATCATGTAGTCGACATTCACATGACACCACTAGAAGAATAACACCACAACTTAAATATCATAACATTGAATATTACTCAACCATAATTCACTACTAACATTTATACTTCACCCATGTCCTCAAGAACCAAACGAACTACTCACGAGACATCATATGGAACATGATCAGAGGTGATATGATGATGAATAACAATCTGAATATAAACCTTGGTTCAATGGTTTCACTCAATAGCATCAATAACAAGTAGAAATCAATACCGGGAGAGTTTTCCCTATCAAACAATCAAGATCCAACCCAAATTGTTACAGCGGTGACGATGTGCAGCGGTGGAGACGGCGGTGATGATGATGAAGATGATGATGATGGAGATGGAGATGATGTCCAGCTCGATGTCAGTGACAATGGCGTCGATTTCCCCCTCCGGGAGGGAATTTCCCCGGCAGATTTCAGCCTGCCGGAGAGCTCTTTTCTCTTTGGTGTTTTCTGCCCCGCAGAGGCGGCTGTGACTCTTCGCGACTATCCTCCTGAGCTTAGGTTTTCGGGGCGAAGAAGTACGCGAAGGAGAGGGGGCCAGAGGGGGCTGTGGGCCCCCTCCCCACATGGCGGCGCGGCCAGGGCAGGGCCGCGCCGGCCTGTGAGGGGGGCCCATGGCGGCCCTCCTCGGCTCCCCCTTTTGGCTCCCTTCGTCTTCTGGAAAAATAGGATTTTTCATATAATTTATGTCAATTGTTGATCTTCCGAAATATTGCCTTCTGACGACGCTTTTTCCAGCAGAATCTTGGCTCCGGTGCGCGATCCTCCAATAATCATGAAACATGCAAAATAGATGAAATAACATAAGTATCATCTCCAAATATGAAATATATCAATGAATAACAGCAAATTATGATATAAAATAGTGATGCAAAATGGACGTATCAACTCCCCCCAAGCTTAGACTTCGCTTGTCCCCAAGTGAAACTGAACTCGGTAAACATGACCACATGTTTATGGAGTGAAGAGTCGATAAATGAAATACGGACAAGAAGCATCATATCAATTCACACAAGACCTTCTAATGAACAACTTCCTCATATAATTCAACTTGAAACAAGTAGAGGGTAATCACAAATAAAGGTGCATAAGAAATCATAATTGGTGTTGGCAAACTTCGTTCTTGGTCAGAGAACAGATTATGTTAAAGTTTATATGGCACAAATTGCATACTCAATCATAATAATCTTCTCATAATCATGGATAACTTTCAAAGCTATATTCATTCGGATAAAAACTTGTACTAAACAAGGAAGAATAAAAGACATGATGAAGTAAATCACAATATAGATGGTTTGATCACAACAACTCAAATGCTTGCTTAAGATGGAGGGAAATAGGTTTACTGACTCAACATAAAGTAAAATACAGGCCCTTCGCAGAGGGAAGCAGGGATTAAATCATATGCTAGAGCTTTTTCAGTTTTGAAATCATATAAAGAGAATAAAAGTAACAATTTGAGAGGTGTTTGTTGTTGTCAACGAATGGTAGCGGGTTCTCTAACCCCCTTGCCAGACAAACTCTCGAAGAGCGGCTCCCATAAAGATTTTTAGTTGACACTCCTTCCAACCTTTACTTTCACAAACCATGGCTAACCGAATCCTCGGGTGCCTGCCAACAATCTCATACCATGAAGGAGTGCCCTTTTATTTTAGTTTTATTTAGATGACACTCCTCCCCACCTTTGCTTTCTCAAGCCATGGCTAACCGAATCCTCAGGTGCCATCCAACAATCACATACCATGGAGGAGTGTCTATTTGTAAAATTATGAAAGTTAATTAATTTGGGACTGGGAACCCCATTGCCAGCTCTTTTTGCAAAGTTATTGGATAAGCGGATGAAACCACTAGTCCATTGGTGAAAGTTGCCCAACAAGATTGAAAGATAAAACACCACATACTTCTCATGAGCTATAAAATATTGACACAAATAAGAGATAGTAAATTTTGAATTGTTTAAAGGTAGCACACGAAGTATTTACTTGGAATGGCGGGAAATACCATGTAGTAGGTAGTTATGGTGGACACAAATGGCATAGGTTTAGGTTCAAGTTTGGATGTACGAGAAGCATTCCCTCTCAGTACAGGTCTTTGGCTAGCAAGGTCAATTAGCAAGCATAAGAGTTGAGGGAAGCAAACAAATATACATGTGATAGAAACAATCATGCATCTTCCTTGTAAGCACAAACAATTTTAACTTCAGAATAATAAGCTATGAGCTAACAAGAAAGGAAGACAATGAAACAACTACATGTATTTCTCTTTTCTACTTAAACTTCAAAGTGTTGTTGCTATTGACCAATGCTAAGTTTGCCAAAACCAAATAGGTTTACTCAATGCTCCCAAAGTGATACCAATACTAATAACAAGATCAATCATATAATAGAGATTGCAAACTAAAATGAGATATGCAATATGTAAATGATAAGACTTCTCATTAATATTCCATAACGATAACTCACGCCAAGGGATACATTGATAATAAACTAAAGGAGAGATACTTCCACACTGCAACCCATCTTATATGATAACTTCCCTACTGATGATATGACACTACTTGATAGTAAAAAGTAAAAGATAGTGGTGATGTGATACCGCGGCACTCCCCCAAGGTTGGAACAAACCAAGGGGATGCCAATACCGATGACGAATTACTCCTTTGGCGGTGGTGTTGATGATGAGACGGCCTCGATGGGAGTGAGGAACCGCTCTAGCATTCTTCGAAGTCGGTGATTCTCCTCCTGAAGTATCGCCACTTCCCTTCTCAGAGCACGGTATTGATCACAAAACTCATCGGTGACCCGTAAAGCTTCTTCCAAAACAGGGAAAGAGTCGAGGCTAGGAGCAGGTGGTAAGGGTCCCTGCAAGTTATGAGAAAAAGAACGTCGAGTGTCAACATATCCCACCAAGATTTGCTTACTCCCAACAGCTTGTTGCTCTCGTTTTGTCGACATCTTCTTCACTTCTTCCTCCGAAAGCCCCTTGCCCTTGTTGTTTGAGACCACGGTGCTTCTAGACCAAAGACAGATCCTGGCAGAAACAGGTCGAAACAAAACACGTCGAGAAAACGATATACGGACCTCCAGGGGTCCGGGGGATTATATAGAATAAATTTTTACGACAAAAGGAAAGTACCAGGTCGAACCAGAGTCGGAGAGGGGCAACGAGGGAGCCACCTCATAGGGCGGCGCGGCCAGACTGGGGCCCGTGCCGGCCTATGGGGGCACGCCCTCATGCGCCTCCTCCACTCCGTTTCGATCTCGTAATTTTTCATATTTTCCAAAAACAGCAAAAACATTGTTCGGAAAGTAAAACGCGAACTTTTTATTACCAGTACTGTTACCTATTCAAAGTCGAACTCTGCAGAACTGTCAATTTGACCTTTGATGAAAGCTTCCGGAGTTACCACTTGAATAACATCAACATCTTCATTATAAGAATCACCTAAGATATAATGCTTGAGTCTTTGTCCATTCACCACTTGTGTGGCATTGCCTTGGAGAGAGCTAATTTTAATTGCTCCTGAACGATACACCTCTTCAATGACATATGGTCCTTCCCACTTTGAGAGTAATTTCCCTGCAAAGAATCTGAGACGAGACCGATACAATAGGACTTTATCCCCAATATTAAATTCTCTTTTGATAATTCTTTTATCATGCCATTTCTTAACTTTCTCTTTAAAGAGTTTAGCATTCTCATAAGCTTCACTTCTCCATTCATCTAGAGAACTCAATTGTAGCAACCTCTTCTCACCGGCAAGTTTAGGATCTTTATTTAGTTCTCTTACCGCCCAATAAGCTTTGTGCTCTAGTTCTAAAGGTAAATGACAAGCTTTCCCATAGACCATTTTATACGGTGACATACCTATGGGATTTTTATAAGCAGTTCTATAAGCCCACAATGCTTCCTTCAATTTACTAGCCCAATTCTTTCTAGATTTATTAACAGTCTTTTGCAAGATAGATTTAATCTCTCTATTTGATAGTTCTACTTGCCCACTAGTTTGAGGATGATAAGCGGAAGCAATTCTATGATTAATACCATATTTAGCAAGAGTTTTTCTAAAACCACCATGAATAAAATGAGAACCTCCATCAGTCATAAGATATCTAGGAACTCCAAATCTAGGAAAAATAATATCCAAAAGCATTCTTAAAGAGGTCTCACCATCAGCACTTTTTGTGGGTATGGCTTCCACCCATTTAGTAACATAATCAACAACAACAAGTATATAAGTGTTACCTTCTAAAGAGGGGAAAGGTCCCATGAAGTCAAATCCCCAACAATCGAATGGTTCAATAACAAGAGTATAATTCATAGGCATTTCATTGCGTCTGGAGATATTACCAACCCTTTGACATTCATCACAACATAAAATAGACTTCCTTGCATCTTTGAAGAGAGTTGGCCAATAAAAACCTGATTGTAGAACCTTTTGCGCGGTTATATCTCCGGCGTGATGTCCTCCATAAGCACTACCATGACATTTACTCAATATCTCTTGTTGTTCATATTCGGGAACACATCTTCGCAGAATACCATCCACTCCTTCTTTATATAAGTGTGGGTCATTGATGTCTACGGGAGCTTCTATTCTTGTAGACAGTGTTGGGCCTCCAAGAGCAGAGGTTTGTAGAACAGCAGCAAGTTTCTCTTAAGTGGATCACCCAAGGTTTATCGAACTCAGGGAGGAAGAGGTCAAAGATATCCCTCTCATGCAACCCTGCAGCCACAAAGCAAGAAGTCTCTTGTGTCCCCAACACACCTAATAGGTGCACTAGTTCAGCGAAGAGATAGTGAAATACATGTGGTATGAATATATATGAGCAGTAGTGACAGTGCCAGAAAAGTGCTTTGCCCAGGACTGGCGTGTGGTTGATGGTGGTAATATTGCAGGAAGTACGGATGCAGTAAACAAAGAAACAAGCAAAGGATTTCAGTATTTGGGAACAAGGCCTAGGGATCATACTTTCACTAGTGGACACTCTCAACATTGATCACATAAATAAATAGATAGATGCTAGACTCTACACTCTCTTGTTGAATGATGAACACCACTAACTGTGTAGGATTACACGAACCCTCAATGCCGGAGTTAACAAGCTCCACAATATTTGATGTTCATATTTAAATAACCTTAGAGTGCATGACAGATCAACATAACCAAACCAAGTACTAACATAGCATGCACACTGTTGATACGTCTCCGACGTATCGATAATTTCTTATGTTCCATGCCACATTATTGATGTTATCTACATGTTTTATGCACACTTTATGTCATATTCGTGCATTTTCTGGAACTAACCTATTAACAAGATGCCGAAGTGCCGATTGTTTTCTGCTGTTTTTGGTTTCAGAAATCCTAGTAAGGAAATATTCTCGGAATTGGACGAAATCAACGCCCAGGGGCCTATTTTTCCACGAAGCTTCTAGAAGACCGAAGACGAAACGAAGTGGGGCCACGAGGCGCCCAGACTACAGGGCGGCGCGGCCTAGGGTTTGGCCGCGCGGCCCTGTCATCTGGGGCCCTCGTGTGGCCCCCTGACTTGCCCTTCCGCCTACTTAAAGCCTCCGTGACGAAACCCCCAGTACCGAGAGCCACGATACGGAAAACCTTCCAGAGACGCCGCCAACGCCGATCCCATCTCGGGGGATCCAGGAGATCACCTCCGGCACCCTGCCGGAGAGGGGAATCATCTCCCGGAGGACTCTACGCCGCCATGGTCGCCTCCGGTGTGATGTGTGAGTAGTCTACCCCTGGACTATGGGTCCATAGCAGTAGCTAGATGGTTGTCTTCTCCCCATTGTGCTATCATTGTCGGATCTTGTGAGCTGCCTAACATGATCAAGATCATCTATCTGTAATTCTATATGTTGCGTTTGTTGGGATCCGATGAATAGAGAATACTTGTTATGTTGATTATCAAAGTTATATCTACGTGTTGTTTATGATCTTGCATGCTTTCCGTTACTAGTAGATGCTCTGGCCAAGTAGATGCTTGTAACTCCAAGTGGGAGTACTTATGCTCGATAGTGGGTTCATGCCTGCATTGACACAGGACGATGTGACAGAAAGTTCTAAGGTTGTGTTGTGCTTGTTGCCACTAGGGATAAAACATTGATGCTATGTCTAAGGATGTAGTTGTTGATTACATTACGCACCATACTTAATGCAATTGTCTGTTGCTTTGCAACTTAATACCGGAGGGGTTCGGATGATAACTTTGAAGGTGGACTTTTTAGGCATAGATGCAGTTGGATGGCGGTCTATGTACTTTGTCGTAATGCCCAATTAAATCTCACTATACTCATCATGATATGTATGTGCATGGTCATGCTCTCTTTATTTGTGAATTGCCCAACTGTAATTTGTTCACCCAACATGCTGTTTGTCTTATGGGAGAGACACCTCTAGTGAACTGTGGACCCCGGTCCAATTCTCTTTACTGAAATACAATCTACTTGCAATACTTGTTCTACTGTTTTCTGCAAACAATCATCTTCCACACAATACTGATTAATCCTTTGTTACAGCAAGCCGGTGAGATTGACAACCTCACTGTTTCGTTGGGGCAAAGTACTTTGGTTGTGTTGTGCAGGTTCCACGTTGGCGCCGGAATCCCTGGTGTTGCGCCGCACTACATCCCGCCGCCATCAACCTTCAACGTGCTTCTTGGCTCCTCCTGGTTCGATAAACCTTGGTTTCTTTACGAGGAAAACTTGCTGCTGTGCGCATCATACCTTCCTCTTGGGGTTCCCAACGAACGTGTGAATTACACGCCATCAAGCATATTTTCTCGGCGCCGTTGCCGGGAGATCAAGACACGCCGCAAGGGAGTCTCCACTTCTCAATCTCTTTACTTTGTTTTTGTCTTGCTTAGTTTTATTTACTACTTTGTTTGCTGCACTAAATCAAAATACAAAAAAATTAGTTGCTAGTTTTACTTTATTTGCTATCTTGTTTGCTATATCAAAAACACAAAAAAAAATTAGTTTACTTGCATTTACTTTATCTAGTTTGCTTTATTTACTGTTGCTAAAATGGCCAACGCTGAAAATACTAAGTTGTGTGACTTCACAACCACAAATAATAATGATTTCTTATGCACACCTATTGCTCCACCTGCTACTACAGCAGAATTCTTTGAAATTAAACCTGCTTTATCAATCTTGTTATGCGAGAGCAATTTTCTCAGTATTAGTTCTGATGATGCTGCTGCCCATCTTAATAATTTTGTTGAACTATGTGAAATGCAAAAATATAAAGATGTAGATGGTGATATTATTAAACTAAAATTGTTCCCTTTCTCATTAAGAGGAAGAGCTAAAGATTGGTTGCTATCTCTACCTAAGAATAGTATTGATTCATGGACTAAATGCAAGGATGCTTTTATTGGTAGATATTATCCCCCTGCTAAAATTATATCTTTGAGGAGTAGCATAATGAATTTTAAACAATTAGATACTGAACATGTTGCTCAAGCTTGGGAAAGAATGAAATCTCTGGTTAAAAATTGCCCAACTCATGGGTGACTACTTGGATGATCATCCAAACCTTCTATGCAGGACTAAATTTTTCTTCACGGAATTTATTGGATTCAGCTGCTGGAGGTACCTTTATGTCCATCACTCTTGGTGAAGCAACAAAGCTTCTTGATAATATGATGATCAACTACTCTGAATGGCACACGGAAAGAGCTCCACAAGGTAAGAAGGTAAATTCGTGAAGAAACCTCTTCCTTGAGTGATAAGATTGATGCTATTATGTCTATGCTTGTGAATGATAGGACTAATATTGATCCTAATAATGTTCCATTAGCTTCATTGGTTGCACAAGAAGAACATGTTGATGTGAACTTCATTAAAAATAATAATTTCAACAACAATGCTTACCTAACAATTCTAGTAACAACTATAGGCCATATCCTTATAATAATGGCAATGGCTATGGTAATTCTTATGGAAATTCTTACAATAATAATAGGAGTTCACCCCCTGGACTTGAAGCCATGCTTAAAGAATTTATTAGTACACAAACTGCTTTTAACAAATCTGTTGAAGAAAAGCTTGGGAAAATTGATATACTTGCTTCTAAAGTCGATAGTCTTGCTGCTGATGTTGATCTTTTGAAATCAAAGGTTTTGCCTAATGAGAATCATCATAATAAAATTGTTACTACAGCAAATGCCATCCAAGTTAGAATTAATGAGAATATAAGATTAATGGCTGAACTGCGTGTTAGGTGGGATAGAGAAGAAAATGAAAAACTAGCTAAAGAGAAGAATATAGCTAAAGTTTGGACTATTACCACCACTAGTAATGCTAATGCTACACATGTTGCTGCACCTCCTACTAATAATAATAAAAGAATTGGTGTTAGCAATGTTTCCACTTCTAATGCAAAGCGCGAAAAACTGCCTGAAACTGCTAAAGCTGAAACCGCTGTGATAAAGCTGCTGAAATTTTTTCCAACATTGGGGATGATGATCCCATTGCTTTAGATTATAATGGTTTGAATTTTGATGATTGCCACATCTCTGAAGTTATAAAGTTCTTGCAAAAACTTGCTAAAAGTCCTAATGCTAGTGCTATAAATTTGGCTTTCACACATCATATTACAAATGCTCTCATAAAAGCTAGAGAAGAGAAACTAGAGCGCAAAGCCTCTATTCCTAAAAAGCTAGAGGATGGTTGGGAGCCCATCATTAAGATGAAGGTTAAAGATTTTGATTGTAATGCTTTATGTGATCTTGGTGCAAGTATTTCTGTTATGCCTAAGAAAATTTATAATATGCTTGACTTGCCACCGCTGAAAAATTGTTATTTGGATGTTAATCTTGCTGATCATTCTACAAAGAAACCTTTGGGTAAAGTTGATAATGTTCGTATTACCGTTAACAATAACCTTGTTCCCGTTGATTTTATTGTCTTGGATATTGAATGCAATGCATCTTGTCCCATTATATTGGGAAGACCTTTTCTTCGAACTGTTGGTGCTATCATTGATATGAAGGAAGGTAATATAGAATATCAATTTCCTCTCAAGAAAGGTATGGAACACTTCCCTAGAAAGAGAATGAAGGTACCTTTTGATTCTATTATTAGAACAAATTATGATGTTGACACTTCGTCTCTTGATAATACTTGATGCACACTTTCTGCGCCTAGCTGAAAGGCGTTAAAGAAAAGCGCTTATGGGAGACAACCCATGTTTTTACCTACAGTACTTTGTTTTTATTTTGAGTCTTGGAAGTTGTTTACTACTGTAGCAACCTCTCCTTATCTTAGTTTTGTGTTTTGTTGTGCCAAGTAAAGTCTTTGATAGTAAAGTAAGTACTAGATTTGGATTACTGCGCAGTTCCAGATTTCTTTATTGTCACGAATCTGGGTCTACCTCCCTGTAGGTAGCTCAGACAATTAAGCCAATTTACGTGCATGATCCTCAGATATGTACGCAACTTTCATTCAATTTGAGCATTTTCATTTGAGCAAGTCTGGTGCCATTTTAAAATTCGTCAATACGAACTGTTCTGTTTTGACAGATTCTGCCTTTTATTTCGCATTACCTCTTTTGCTATGTTGGATGAATTTCTTTGATCCACTAATGTCCAGTAGCATTATGCAATGTCCAGAAGTGTTAAGAATGATTGTGTCACCTCTGAATATGTTAATTTATATTGTGCACTAACCCTCTAATGAGTTGTTTCGAGTTTGGTGTGGAGGAAGTTTTCAAGGATCAAGAGAGGAGTATGATGCAACATGATCAAGGAGAGTGAAAGCTCTAAGCTTGGGGATGCCCCGGTGGTTCACCCCTGCATATATCAAGAAGACTCAAGCGTCTAAGCTTGGGGATGCCCAAGGCATCCCCTTCTTCATCGACAACATTATCAGGTTCCTCCCCTGAAACTATATTTTTATTCCATCACATCTTATGTGCTTTTTCTTGGAGCGTCGGTTTGTTTTTGTCTTTTGTTTTGTTTGAATAAAATGGATCCTAGCATTCACTTTATGGGAGAGAGACACGCTCCGCTGTAGCATATGGACAAGTATGTCCTTGGTTTCTACTCATAGTATTCATGGCGAAGTTTCTCCTTCGTTAAATTGTTATATGGTTGGAATTGGAAAATGATACATGTAGTAATTGCTATAAATGTCTTGGGTAATGTGATACTTGGCAATTGTTGTGCTCATGTTTAAGCTCTTGCATCATATGCTTTGCACCCATTAATGAAGAAATACATAGAGCATGCTAAAATTTGGTTTGCATATTTGGTTTCTCTAAGGTCTAGATAATTTCTAGTATTGAGTTTGAACAACAAGGAAGACGGCGTAGAGTCTTATAATGTTTTCAATAAGTCTTTTATGTGAGTTTTGCTGCACCGGTTCATCCTTGTGTTTGTTTCAAATAAGCCTTGCTAGCCTAAACCTTGTATCGAGAGGGAATACTTCTCATGCATCCAAAATACTTGAGCCAACCACTATGCCATTTGTGTCCACCATACCTACCTACTACATGGTATTTTCCGCCATTCCAAAGTAAATTGCTTGAGTGCTACCTTTAAAATTCCATCATCACCTTTGCAATATATAGCTCATGGGACAAATAGCTTAAAAACTATTGTGATATTGAATATGTAATTATGCACTTTATCTCTTATTAAGTTGCTTGTTGTGCGATAACCATGTTCACTGGGGACGCCATCAACTATTCATTGTTGAATTTCATGTGAGTTGCTATGCATGTCCGTCTTGTCTGAAGTAAGAGAGATCTACCACCTTATGGTTAAGCATGCATATGTTAGAGAAGAACATTGGGCCGCTAACTAAAGCCATGATCCATGGTGGAAGTTTCAGTTTTGGACATATATCCTCAATCTCAAATGAGAAAATTATTAATTGTTGTTACATGCTTATGCATAAAAGAGGAGTCCATTATCTGTTGTCTATGTTGTCCCGGTATGGATGTCTAAGTTGAAGAATAATCAATAGCGAGAAATCCAATGCGAGCTTTCTCCTTAGACCTTTGTACAGGCGGCATAGAGGTACCCCTTTGTGACACTTGGTTAAAACAGTGCATTGTGATGATCCGGTAGTCCAAGCTAATTAGGACAAGGTGCGGGCACTATTAGTACACTATGCATGAGGCTTGCAACTTATAAGATATAATTTACATGATACATATGCTTTATTACTACCGTTGACAAAATTGTTTCATGTTTTCAAAATCAAAGCTCTAGCACAAATATAGCAATCGATGCTTTTCCTCTATGGAGGACCATTCTTCTACTTTCAATGTTGAGTCAGTTCACCTATTTCTCTCCACCTCAAGAAGCAAACACTTGTGTGAACTATGCATTGATTCCTACATACTTGCTTATTGCACTTATTATATTACTCTATGTTGACAATATCCATGAGATATACATGTTACAAGTTGAAAGCAACCGCTGAAACTTAATCTTCTTTTGTGTTGCTTCAATGCTTTTACTTTGAATTATTGCTTTATGAGTTAATTCTTATGCAAGACTTATTGATGCTTGTCTTGAAGTGCTATTCATGAAAAGTCTTTGCTTTATGATTCACTTGTTTACTCATGTCATATACATTGTTTTGATCGCTGCATTCACTACATATGCTTTACAAATAGTATGATCAAGATTATGATGGCATGTCACTCCAGAAATTATCTGTGTTATCGTTTTACCTGCTCGGGACGAGCAGAACTAAACTTGGGGATGCTGATACGTCTCCGACGTATCGATAATTTCTTATGTTCCATGCCACATTATTGATGTTATCTACATGTTTTATGCACACTTTATGTCATATTCGTGCATTTTCTGGAACTAACCTATTAACAAGATGCCGAAGTGCCGATTCTTTGTTTCTGCTGTTTTTGGTTTCAGAAATCCTAGTAAGGAAATATTCTCGGAATTGGATGAAATCAACGCCCAGGGGCCTATTTTTCCACGAAGCTTCCAGAAGACTGAAGACGAAACGAAGTGGGGCCACGAGGCGCCCAGACTACAGGGCGGCGCGGCCTAGGGTTTGGCCGCGCGGCCCTGTCATCTGGGGCCCTCGTGTGGCCCCCTGACTTGCCCTTCCGCCTACTTAAAGCCTCCGTGACGAAACCCCCAGTACCGAGAGCCACGATACGGAAAACCTTCCAGACGCCGCCAACGCCGATCCCATCTCGGGGATCCAGAGATCACCTCCGGCACCCTGCCGAGAGGGGAATCATCTCCGGAGGACTCTACACCGCCATGGTCGCCTCCGGTGTGATGTGTGAGTAGTCTACCCCTGGACTATGGGTCCATAGCAGTAGCTAGATGGTTGTCTTCTCCCCATTGTGCTATCATTGTCGGATCTTGTGAGCTGCCTAACATGATCAAGATCATCTATCTGTAATTCTATATGTTGCGTTTGTTGGGATCCGATGAATAGAGAATACTTGTTATGTTGATTATCAAAGTTATATCTACGTGTTGTTTATGATCTTGCATGCTTTCCGTTACTAGTAGATGCTCTGGCCAAGTAGATGCTTGTAACTCCAAGAGGGAGTACTTATGCTCGATAGTGGGTTCATGCCCGCATTGACACCGGGACAAGGATGAGAAAGTTCTAAGGTTGTGTTGTGCTGTTGCCACTAGGGATAAAACATTGATGCTATGTCTAAGGATGTAGTTGTTGATTACATTACGCACCATACTTAATGCAATTATCTGTTGCTTTGCAACTTAATACTGGAGGGGGTTCGGATGATAACCTGAAGGTGGACTTTTTAGGCATAGATGCAGTTGGATGGCGGTCTATGTACTTTGTCGTAATGCCCAATTAAATCTCACTATACTCATCATGATATGTATGTGCATGGTCATGCTCTCTTTATTTGTCAATTGCCCAACTGTAATTTGTTCACCCAACATGCTGTTTGTCTTATGGGAGAGACACCTCTAGTGAACTGTGGACCCCGGTCCAATTCTCTTTACTGAAATACAATCTACTGCAATACTTGTTCTACTGTTTTCTGCAAACAATCATCTTCCACACAATACGGTTAATCCTTTGTTACAGCAAGCCGGTGAGATTGACAACCTCACTGTTTCGTTGGGGCAAAGTACTTTGGTTGTGTTGTGCAGGTTCCACGTTGGCGCCGGAATCCCTGGTGTTGCGCCGCACTACATCCCGCCGCCATCAACCTTCAACGTGCTTCTTGGCTCCTCCTGGTTCGATAAACCTTGGTTTCTTTCTGAGGGAAAACTTGCTGCTGTGCGCATCATACCTTCCTCTTGGGGTTCCCAACGAACGTGTGAATTACACGCCATCAACTGTCACCTTCACGCTACGAAAGGAGGCATAGATCACATCAGTACCATCATAGCAATAGTTAACTTCATAATCTACAAGAGATCACAATCATAGCCTACGCCAAGTACTACACGATGCACACACTGTCACCATTACACCGTGCAGGAGGAATAAACTACTTTAATAACATCACTAGAGTAGCACACAGATAAATTGTGATACAAAACACATTGCAATCATAAAGAGATATAAATAAGCACTTCACTATGCCATTCATAACAGTGAATAAGTATTCTGTGAAATATAGCCTAAGAGACCCTCGCGGTGCACACACTGTCACCTTTACACACGTGGGACAACGAGTCTCCGGAGATCACATAAGTAAAACCCACTTGACTAGCATAATGACATCTAGATTACAAGCATCATCATATGAATCTCAATCATGTAAGGCAGCTCATGAGATTATTGTATTGAAGTACATAGGAGAGAGATGAACCACATAGCTACCGGTACAGCCCTTAGCCTCGATGGAGAACTACTCCCTCCTCATGGGAGACAGCAGCGGTGATGAAGATGGTGGTGGAGATGGCAGCGGTGTCGATGGAGAAGCCTTCCGGGGGCACTTCCCCGTCCCGGCGGCGTGCCGGAACAGAGACTCCTGTCCCCCAGATCTTGGCTTCGCGATGGCGGCGGCTCTGGAAGGTTTCTCGTACCGTGGCTTTTCCGTATCAAAGATTTAGGTCAGGGACCTTTATATAGGCGAAGAGGCGGCGTCAGAAGGTCAACGAGGCGACGACACAACAGGGGGGCGCGGGCCCCCCCTTGGCCGCGCCAGGGTGGTGTCTGGTGGGCCTGTGGCCCCCCTCTTGCCTCTCTCGGGTGTTCTGGAAGCTTCGCGTGATCCTAAGATGCTGGGCGTTGATTTCGTCCGATTCCGAGAATATTTCCTTACTAGGATTTCTGAAACCAAAAACTGCAGAAAACAAAGAATCGCCCTTCACAGCATCTCGTCAATAGGTTAGTTCCGAAAAACGCATAAATATGACATAAAGTATGCATAAAACATGTAGATATCATCAATAATGTAGCATGGAACATAAGAAATTATCGATACGTCGGAGACGTATCAGCATCCCCAAGCTTAGTTTCTGCTCGTCCCGAGCAGGTAAACGATAACAAAGATAATTTCTGGAGTGACATACCATCATAACCTTGATCATACTATTGTAAGCACATGTAATGAATGCAGCGATCCAAACAATGGTAAATGACATGAGTAAACAAATGAATCATAAAGCAAAGACTTTTCATGAATAGTACTTCAAGACAAGCATCAATAAGTCTTGCATAAGAGTTAACTCATAAAGCAATAATTCAAAGTAAAGGTATTGAAGCAACACAAAGGAAGATTAAGTTTCAGTGGTTGCTTTCAACTTGTAACATGTATATCTCATGGATAGTTGTCAATGTAAAGTAATATAACAAGTGCAATATGCAAGTATGTAGGAATCAATGCACAGTTCACACAAGTGTTTGCTTCTTGAGATGGAGAGAAATAGGTGAACTGACTCAACATAAAGATAAAAGAATGGCCCTTCGCAGAGGAAAGCATCGATTGCTATATTTGTGCTAGAGCTTTGGTTTTGAAAACAAGAAACAATTTTGTCAACGGTAGTAATAAAGCATATGTGTTATGTAAATTATATCTTACAAGTTGCAAGCCTCATGCATAGTATACTAATAGTGCCCGCACCTTGTCCTAATTAGCTTGGATTACCGGGATTATCGCAATGCACATGTTTTAACCAAGTGTCACAAAGGGGTACCTCTATGCCACCTGTACAAAGGTCTAAGGAGAAAGCTCGCATTGGATTTCTCGCTATTGATTATTCTCAACTTAGACATCCATACCGGGACAACATAGACAACAGATAATGGACTCCTCTTTTATGCATAAGCATGTAGCAACAATTAATTTTCTCATATGAGATTGAGGATATTTGTCCAAAACTGAAACTTCCACCATGGATCATGGCTTTAGTTAGCGGCCCAATGTTCTTCTCTAACATTATGTATGCTCTAACCATTTTAGTGGTAAATCTCCCTTACTTCAGACAAGACGAACATGCATAGCAACTCACATGATATTCAACAAAGAGTAGTTGATGGCGTCCCCAGGAACATGGTTATCGCACAACAAGCAACTTAATAAGAGATAAAGTGCATAAGTACATATTCAATACCACAATAGTTTTTAAGCTATTTGTCCCATGAGCTATATATTGTAAAGGTGAAGAATGGAAATTTTAAAGGTAGCACTCAAGCAATTTACTTTGGAATGGCGAAGAAATACCATGTAGTAGGTAGGTATGGTGGACACAAATGGCATAGTGGTTGGCTCAAGGATATTGGATGCATGAGAAGTATTCCCTCTCGATACAAGGTTTAGGCTAGCAAGGTTATTTGAAACAAACACAAGGATGAAGCGGTGCAGCAAAACTCACATAAAAGACATATTGTAAACATTATAAGACTCTACACCGTCTTCCTTGTTGTTCAAACTCAAAACTAGAAATTATCTAGACCTTAGAGAGACCAATTATGCAAACCAAATTTTAGCAAGCTCTATGTATTTCTTCATTAATAGGTGCAAAGTATATGATGCAAGAGCTTAAACATGAGCACAACAATTGCCAAATATCACATTATCCAAGACATTTTAGCAATTACTACATGTATCATTTTCCAATTCCAACCATATAACAATTTAACGAAGAAGAAACTTTCGCCATAATACTATGATTAAAGCCTAAGGACATATTTGTCCATATGCAACAGCGGAGCGTGTCTCTCTCCCACACAATGAATGCTAGGATCCATTTTATTCAAACAAAACAAAAACAAAAACAAACAGACGCGCCAAGCAAAGTACATAAGATGTGATGGAATAAAAATATAGTTTCAAGAGAAGTGACCTGATAATTTTGTCGATGAAGAAGGGGATGCCTTGGGCATCCCCAAGCTTAGATGTTTGAGTCTTCTTGAAATATGCAGGGGTGAACCACCGGGGCATCCCCAAGCTTAGACTTTTCACTCTTCTTGATCATAGTGTATCAGCCTCCTCTCTTGACCCTTGAAAACTTCCTCCACACCAAACTCGAAACAAACTCATTAGAGGGTTAGTGCATAATCAAAAACTCACATGTTCAGAGGTGACACAATCATTCTTAACACTTCTGGACATTGCTCAAAGCTACTGGAAGTCAATGGAACAAAGAAATCCATCCCACATAGCAAAAGAGGCAATGCGAAATAAAAGGCAGAATCTGTCAAAACAGAACAGTCCGTGAAGACGAATTTTAAAGAGGCACCTGACTTGCTCAAATGAAAATGCTCAAATTGAATGAAAGTTGCGTACATACCTGGGGATCACTCACGTAAATTGGCATAATTTTCTGAGTTACCTACAGAGAATTAGGCCCAGATTCGTGACAGCAAGAAATCTGTTTCTGCGCAGTAATCCAAATCTAGTATGAACCTTGCTATCAAAGACTTTACTTGGCACAAAAATGCAACAAAACTAAGATAAGGAGAGGTTGCTACAGTAGTAACAACTTCCAAGACACAGATATAAAACAAAGTTACTGTAGCAAAATAAACACATGGGTTATCTCCCAAAAAGTTCTTTATTTATAGCCATTAAGATGGGCTCAGCAGTTTTAATGATGCACTCGCAAGAAATAGTATTTGAAGCAAAAAGAGAGCATCAAGAGGCAAATTCAAAACACATTTAAGTCTAACATGCTTCCTATGCAAAGGAATCTTGTAAATAAACAAGTTATGTAGGCATAATGCAATAAGCATAGGAAAACTAGACAAGCGCAACTTCAAGATTTTTAGCATATAGAGAGGTGTTTTAGTGACATGAAAATTTCTACACCCATATTTTCCTCTCTCATAATAATGTCCAGTAGCATCATGAGCAAACTCAACAATATAACTATCACATAAAGCATTCTTATCATGAGTCTCATGCATAAAATTATTACTCTCCACATAAGCATAATCAATTTTATTAGTTGTAGTGGGAGCAAATTCAACAAAGTAGCTATCATTATTATTCTCATCATCAAATATAGGAGGCATATTGTAATCATAATCAAATTTATCCTCCATAACAAAGTGCACCAAAAGACTACTATCATTATAATCATCATAAATAGGAGGTAAAGTATCATCAAAGTAAATTTTCTCCTCAATGCCCGGGGGACTAAAAAGATCATGCTCATCAAAACCAGCTTCCCCAAGCTTAGAATTTTCCATAGCATTAGCAACAATAGTGTTCAATGTGTTCATGCTAATATGTTCCATGGGTTTTTTAATTTTTGGATCAAACCATCCATGTCTTAAATCAGGAAATAGAATAAGAAGCTCATTGTTGTCCATTATGCCTAACTAGTGTAAACAAGAAACAAAAAGATGCAATTGCAGGATCTAAAGGAAATAGCTTCGAGCACACACACAATGGCGCCAGAAAAGTACTTAGTTACCTGGAACCGGAGTATGAGTGCCTTTTACCTTTCCTCCCCGGCAACGGCGCCAGAAAAGTGCTTGATGTCTACGGGAGCTTCTATTCTTGTAGACAGTGTTGGGCCTCCAAGAGCAGAGGTTTGTAGAACAGCAGCAAGTTTCCCTTAAGTGGATCACCCAAGGTTTATCGAACTCAGGGAGGAAGAGGTCAAAGATATCCCTCTCATGCAACCCTGCAACCACAAAGCAAGAAGTCTCTTGTGTCCCCAACACACCTAATAGGTGCACTAGTTCGGCGAAGAGATAGTGAAATACAGGTGGTATGAATATATATGAGCAGTAGTGACAGTGCCAGAAAAGTGCTTTGCCCAGGACTGGCGTGTGGTTGATGGTGGTAATATTGCAGGAAGTACGGATGCAGTAAAACAGTAAACAAGCAGTGATTTCAGTATTTGGGAACAAGGCCTAGGGATCATACTTTCACTAGTGGACACTCTCAACATTGATCACATAAATAAATAGATAGATGCTAGACTCTACACTCTCTTGTTGAATGATGAACACCACTAACTGTGTAGGATTACACGAACCCTCAATGCCGGAGTTAACAAGCTCCACAATATTCGATGTTCATATTTAAATAACCTTAGAGTGCATGACAGATCAACATAACCAAACCAAGTACTAACATAGCATGCACACTGTCACCTTCACGCTATGAAAGTAGGCATAGATCACATCAGTACCATCATAGCAATAGTTAACTTCATAATCTACAAGAGATCACAATCATAGCCTACGCCAAGTACTACACGATGCACACACTGTCACCATTACACCGTGCAGGAGGAATAAACTACTTTAATAACATCACTAGAGTAGCACACAGATAAATTGTGATACAAAACAAATTGCAATCATAAAGAGATATAAATAAGCACTTCACTATGCCATTCATAACAGTGAATAAGTATTCTGTGAAATATAGCCTAAGAGACCCACACGGTGCACACACTGTCACCTTTACACACGTGGGACAAGGAGTCTCCGGAGATCACATAAGTAAAACCCACTTGACTAGCATAATGACATCTAGATTACAAGCATCATCATATGAATCTCAATCATGTAAGGCAGCTCATGAGATTATTGTATTGAAGTACATAGGAGAGAGATGAACCACATAGCTACCGGTACAGCCCTTAGCCTCGATGGAGAACTACTCCCTCCTCATGGGAGACAACAGCGGTGATGAAGATGGCGGTGGAGATGGCAGCGGTGTCGATGGAGAAGCCTTCCGGGGGCACTTCCCCGTCCCGGCGGCGTGCCGAACGGAGACTCTGTCCCCGGATCTTGGCTTCGCGATGGCGGCGGCTCTGGAAGGTTTCTCGTACCGTGGCTTTTCCATATCGAAGATTTAGGTCAGGGACCTTTATATAGGCGAAGAGGCAGCGTCAGAAGGTCAACGAGGCGACGACACAATAGGGGGGCGCGGGCCCCCCTTGGCCGCGCCAGGGTGGTGTCTGGTGGGCCTGTGGCCCCCCTCTGGCCTCTCTCGGGTGTTCTGGAAGCTTCGCGTGATCCTAAGATGCTGGGCGTTGATTTCGTCCGATTCCGAGAATATTTCCTTACTAGGATTTCTGAAACCAAAAATAGCAGAAAACAAAGAAGCGGCCCTTCGGCATCTCGTCAATAGGTTAGTTCCGGAAAACGCATAAATATGACATAAAGTATGCATAAAACATGTAGATATCATCAATAATGTAGCATGGAACATAAGAAATTATCGATACGTCGGAGACGTATCAGTCATCCCAAAAATAATGCCTCAAATCATAAAAGAATTTCCTCCTTTGCTGAGCTGAAAAGGTTGGGGGCAAGTACTTGGAGACAATAAAGTTAGCATAATCAGCGTACCAAGGGCTATCCCGCGAGCTCACCTTTATTACAGCCAATTGTTCATTTGGAAAACTATCATTAACAGGAACAGGATTATAAGCAATATTTTCCAATCTAGATAAATTATCAGCAACAGGATTATCAGCACCTTTTCCTATCTATAATATGCAAATCAAATTCTTGCAACAGAAGTACCCATCTAATAAGCCTTGGCTTAGCATCTTTCTTTTGCATTAGGTATCTAATTGCAGCATGATCAATATGAATTGTAACTTTTGAGTCAATAATATAGGATCTAAACTTATCACAAGCAAAGACTACAGCTAACAATTCTTTTTCAGTTGTAGCATAATTTCTTTGAGCAGCATCAAGAGTTTTACTAGCATAATGAATAACATTCAATTTTTTATCTACTCGCTGTCCAAGAACAGCACCTACAGCAAAATCACTAGCATCACACATAATTTCAAAAAGGTAAGTTCCAATCAGGAGGTTCAACTATAGGAGCAGTTGTTAAGGCTTTCTTTAGAGTTTCAAAAGCTTCCTTACAATCATCATCAAAAACAAAAGGTACATCTTTTTGAAGAAGATTAGTAAGAGGTTTTGAAATCTTGGAGAAGTCTTTAATAAATCTCCTATAAAACCCAGCATGACCAAGAACACTACGAATACCTTTAACATCCCTGGGATAGGGCATCTTCTCAATTGCTTCAACCTTAGCTCTATCAACTTCAATACCTCTCTCGGAAATTTTATGTCCCAATACAATTCCTTCATTAACCATAAAGTGGCATTTCTCCCAATTAATAACAAGGTTAGTTTCTTCACATCTCTGCAAAACTTTATCAAGGTTTCGCAAGCAATTATCAAAAGAATTCCCATAGACAAAAAAATCATCCATGAATACCTCTACAATATTCTCGCAAAAGCCATGAAAAATAGCAGACATGCATCTTTGAAAAGTAGCAGGAGCATTACATAAACCAAAAGGCATACGTCTATAAGCATAAGTTCCATAGGGACAAGTGAAAGTGGTTTTCTCTTGATCCTTAGTTTTAACAGCAATTTGTGAAAACCCAGAATAACCATCAAGAAAGCAAAAATGAGTATTCTTAGACAACCTTTCTAACATTTGATCAATAAAAGGTAAAGGGTAATGATCTTTCTTAGTAACCTTATTAACTTTTCGATAATCAATGCACATTCTATACCCTACAACTACCCTTTGAGGTATGAGCTCATCATTATCATTAGGTACAACAGTCATTCCTCCTTTCTTAGGAACACAATGCACAAGACTAACCCATCTACTATCAGCAATAGGATATATAATACCAGCTTCAAGAAGTTTTAATACCTCATTCCTTACCACATCCTTCATCTTAGGAATTAGACGACGCTGATGTTCAACAACAGGCTTTGCATCATCTTCCATATTAATGGCATGTTGGCAAATAGAGGGAGAAATCCCCTTCAAGTCATCAACAGTGTAGCCAATAGCTCCTCGGTGTTTCTTCAATATTTCCAATAACCTTTCTTCCTCAAACTCTGAAAGCTTAGAACTAATAATAACATGATATATTTTCTTATCATCAATATGAGCATATTTAAGATTATCAGGCAATGGTTTTAATTCAAAAACAGGATCTTCTTTTGGTGGCAATGTTATACCTAGATCTTCAACTGGTAAATCATGTTTAAGTATAGGTTGACGAAGAAAAATTTCATCAAGCTCATTTCTTTCTTCCCTAAAAACTTCACTCTCACTATTCTCCAAATGTTGCTGCAAAGGATTATTAGGAGCAAGAGCAATAGATGCACACTGTTCAACTCTAAAATCATTATTAGGTGACTCAGCTTTATAAGGAGTTTTGGAAAATTTAGAGAAATTAAACTCATAAGATTCACCAGCAAATTTAGTCAAAATTTTCTCTTTCTTGCAATCTATAACAGCTCCACAAGTATTTAGAAAAGGTCTCCCAAAAATGATAGGACAATACTTACTAGCAGCAGAACCAAGTACCAAAAAGTCAGCAGGATATTTAATCTTACCACATAGAACTTCCACATCTCGAACAATACCAATTGGAGAGATAGTTTCTCTATTAGCCAGCCGAATAACCACATCAATATCTTCAAGTTCACAAGAACCAATTTCGTGCATAATCTCCGTGTAAAGCTCATAAGGAATAGCACTAATACTTGCACCAATATCGCATAAACCATAATAACAATGATCACCAATTCTAACTGAAAGCATAGGAACACTAGCTTTCCTAGACTTATTAGGATGTGAAACAATATTAGAAGCATCTTCACAGAAAATAATATGACCATCTTCCACATTTTCAGTCACAAGATCTTTAACTATTGCAATAGCAGGTTCAACTTTTATTTGCTCTTCAGGTTCTATAGGTTTCTTTTCACTTTTATTAACTGCACTATTTATAACAGAATACTCCTTCATTTTAGCAGGGAAAGGAGTTTTTTCAATATAAGCTTCAGGAATAACATGATCCACATTTTCAATTACAACACATTTATTTATAGATGAATCAATTTTATCTTTATACGGTTCATGAAACTTATCAAAATTCTTCTTAGGCAATTCATAATGAGAGGCAAAAGCTTTATAAAGATTTGCAGCAACTTGAGAATCAAGACCATAAGTAGCACTCATATTACGAAATTTATCAGTATCCATAAAAGGTTCAATGCATTTATAATCATAATTTATACCTGATTCTCTATCCTTGTCGTTCTCCCATCCTTCAGTATTCTCCTGGATCCGATTAAGAAGGTCCCTCTTAAACTCTTCTTTGTTGCGTGTAAATGATCCAGAACAAGAAGTATCCAGCAAGGTCTTGTGTTGAAAAGAAAGTCTTGCATAGAAATTATCAATGATAACATTACCAGGAAGCTCATGAATGGGGCATTTGAGCATTAAAGACTTCAATCTCCCCCATGCTTGGGCAATACTCTCTCCATCATGAGGCCAAAAATTATATATGCGGTTCCGGTCTTTGTGAATTTCACTTGGAGGATAGAACTTAGAATAAAATCGGGGCACAATATCATTCCATTCAAGAGAATCCCCATCATCCAGTAATTTATACCAATGCGCCGCTTTACCAGACAGCGATATAGAGAATAGTTTCTTCCTCACTTCATCCATAGCAATACCTGTACACTTGAATAAACCGCATAATTCATGTAAGAACAGTAAATGATCTCCAGGATGGACAATTCCATCCCCTGTATAACGGTTATCCACTACACGTTCAATAATTTTCATAGGTATTTTGTATGGAACCTCTTCCTCGCCTGGCGCCTCATCCACTACCTTTGCAGTAGTAGTAGATTTTCCAAATAAAAATTCAAGAGAAGATCTCTCCATAATGAATTATAGCAGCAGGCAGAAATAAAATCAGCACAAACAGTAAAAGTTTCCCTTACCAATTCCACTTACCAATAACGCTTCACTCCCCGGCAACGGCGCCAGAAAATAGTCTTGATGACCCACAAGTATAGGGGGTGTATCGTAGTATTTTCGATAAGTAAGAGTGTCGAACCCAACGAGGAGCAGAAGGTGTTGACAAGCAGTTTCGATGAAGGATTCACTGTAAATGCTCACAGACAAGTATTCATGGGGTTTTGATGTAGCAGTTGAATAAAGTACGAGTAAGTAAAATACGAGAGTAACAATTGCAGCGAGTGGCCCAATCCTTTTTAGCACAAAGGACAAGCTGGTTTGTTTACTTATAATGACCAAACGTTCTCGAGGACACACGGGAATTTAGTCTAGTGCTTTCGCTTCATATAGCCGATTAATCTTCATTGTTTTGATAAGTGTTGTGTGGGTGAACCTATGCTAATGCACCGCCCTTCCTAGGACTAATACATACTTGTGATTATACCCCTTGCAAGCATCCGCAACTACAAGAAAGTAATTAAGATAAATCTAACCACAGCCTTAAACTCTGAGATCCTGCTATCCCTCCTGCATCGATATACCAACGGGGGTTTAGGTTTCTGTCACTCCGGCAACCCCGCAATTGGCAAACGAATACAAGATGTATTCCCCTAGGCCCATAAAGGTGAAGTATCATGTAGTCGACGTTCACATGACACCACTAGAAGAATAACACCACAACTTAAATATCATAACATTGAATATTACTCAACCATAATTCACCACTAACATTTAGACTTCACCCATGTCCTCAAGAACCAAACGAACTACTCACGAGACATCATATGGAACATGATCAGAGGTGATATGATGATGAATAACAATCTGAATATAAACCTTGGTTCAATGGTTTCACTCAATAGCATCAATAACAAGTAGAAATCAATACCGGGAGAGTTTCCCCTATCAAACAATCAAGATCCAACCCAAATTGTTACAGCGGTGACGATGTGCAGCGGTGGAGACGGCGGTGATGATGATGAAGATGATGATGATGGTGATGGAGATGATGTCCAGCTCGATGTCGGTGAGGGTGGCGTCGATTTCCCCCTCCGGGAGGGAATTTCCCCGGCAGATTTCAGCCTGCCGGAGAGCTCTTTTCTCTCTGGTGTTTTCCGCCCCGCAGAGGCGGCTGTGACTCTTCGCGACTATCCTCCTGAGCTTAGGTTTTCGGGGCGAAGAAGTACGCGAAGGAGAGGGGGCTGTGGGCCCCCTCCCCACATGGCGGCGCGGCCAGGGCAGGGCCCGCGCCGGCCTGTGAGGGGGGCCCATGGCGGCCCTCCTCGGCTCCCCCTTTTGGCTCCCTTCGTCTTCTGGAAAAATAGGATTTTTCATATAATTTCTGTCAATTGTTGATCTTCCGAAATATTGCCTTCTGACGACGCTTTTTCCAGCAGAATCCTGGCTCCGGTGCGCGATCCTCCAATAATCATGAAACATGCAAAATAGATGAAATAACATAAGTATCATCTCCAAATATGAAATATATCAATGAAT